>NC_090937.1:1325724698-1328224698 GCF_040938575.1 Ambystoma mexicanum
CGTCAAAGTTAACATTTCTGCCACCCTCTCTGCTGATAAGCAGATTAGTGCAGTGTACCAGCAAGGCCATTTTCAGTTAAACATTCTGAGTAAGGTTCTTCCTTTTATACCTATGCAGTTCAGGGCCTTAGTGGTTTCTTCACTTGTGCTCTCTGCCATGAATTACTCTGATGAGCTTTATTTGGGCCAACCTGCTTACCTCATTACCAGCTTCAGGTTCTCCAGATTTCAGCGGCCAGGGCGGTTACTTTGGCCCCCCTCTATTCTCATGTCACCCCCATTCTCCGCTGCCTGCATTGGCTTCTGGTGGACAAGCGGATCTCTTTCAAATCTCTTTGCTGGTCCACTGTGCTACTACGGCAGGGGTGTGGTATATATGCAACCGAAATTCTACCACTATGCCCCTGCCCGGGCCTTGTGCTCAGCTCAGTCTTGTCTAATTGTTATCCCCCGTGCAAAGTATGCGCCGATTGGCAGTCAAGCGTTTTCTATTGCTGCTGTTAAGATGTGGAATTCCCTCCCCCTGCTACTCAATATCATTGAGGACCACCTATCCTTTAGGTGTTCTCTGAAAACCCATTTGTTTTGATTCTGAGCTGCCTCCTGGTAGCTTTTCCTTCCAGATCTGCTTAGCGCCAAGATGCCCTTGGGGGAACGTCACACTTTATAAGATTAACAATCAATTAAACAATCACTAACATGAAACTGGGTTTGGACCTGCCCCTATTCGTATTTCTGAAAATCATTACTTTTGACTTGACTTCATTCAGAATTATATGGCTGCAGGAAAAGTAAGAAGAGACTGCCTGTAACTGGGCTCTGAGGTCACTGGATGTCCTGATAAGGAAGACATAGGGCCTCATTACGAGGAAGGCGGTAGAGGGATAACAGCGCTGGTAGAGGTGCTGGCCCCGTCATCTCTCTACCGCCTCATTACGAGGTCTGCTCGGGGGTCCGCAAAGGACATCTGGTAAAACCAGGCGTCCTTAGCGGGACCCGCTAGCAGAGCAGGATGCTAACAACGGGCCCGTCATTAACGGTTCCATTGTTAGCATTCTCCCCATTCACATTGAGCCCTATGGGGGCGCAAATGGGAATGGGGATGTACCGGGTCCGGGTTCCAGGAAAGGGAATTACCGGCTCCTCCAAGGTCGGAATGGCCAGGTAATTAGCTATTTCTGGAACCCGGACCCGGTACCCAGTATGGGTGTAGCCTGCTGCTAAAAGCGGCATGGCTACCTCCATACTCGTAATGAGGCCCAAAGTCATCGGCATATAAGAGCATTGGCACAGGACTCCCCTCTATATTAGGGATGTTTCTTGGGCAAGTCGACATCCTTGTTTGACCCCTCTCCCAATTTGGATTTTTTTGTGTCAATTGGCCATGAGATCCAAACCTTATCTGGATGATGGTGTTTTTATACAGAGCTCTGATGATTTCAAGCAAACTTTTTTCTATCCCCATAGATACAAGTTTCTCCCCCAGCCTCTATCTGACCACTTTGTCGAAAGCCGAGCGAAAGTCTAAAAATTCTACATGTAGGGGAGTTTTCTAGACCATGGCATATTTGTATGATACATGCCAAAGAGCAAAGGCCTGATCCATGGTTGAGAGTCCTGATCTAAAACCGCTTTGGGCCCGGTCTAGGACTTTGTTCTCATCAAACACATATTCAGTCCCTGAAGGATTATGTGACAAAAGATTTTGTAGTCTATGTCGATCAGACTGATAGGGTGGTAGGACTTGGCCTCATTTGTAGGGCCCTTCTTGAACAGAGGGTCAATGATGAAATTTGACCAGGACGGGGGTATATCCCACTGTTCGTGAAAAAAGGGAAGACAACACTAAATATTTGGGCCCACCAGCCCATTAGAACTTTGAAGACCTCATCAGAGATCGTATTAGGGCCTGGGGCTTTGCCAATTGCAATGTGGTCAATAGATTTGCAAATCTTTGCTTCAATGAAAAGTGGACTTTCTAGAGGCCCGATTTCCTCAGCTCGTAAGTTTGCCATCCCAATTGATGGAAAGCGAGACCCCCTCCTTAGGGAGCCAGGTCCCTCTAAAGGCAATAGGCCTGATTTTCTGGCATGGTGTCGTACGGTTCCTACTTTCAATCCCCCAAAAAACTGAGAGATGTACTCAACCAAGTCTGCTTCAGCAATGTTTGACTCAATGCATGAATTGTATTTCCCAAGATCCTGTGAAACCCCGCTCCAAAAGGATTTTGTGTCCCTTTCATTAGCTGCTTTTATCAGTTTTTGCCAGCTGCGATTCCAAAATTGTTTCTCTTTAATAGCGCAACACGTTTCATATGATTTTCTGATTAGGCAGACCTCATCCCTTGCCCCATCCTGTGTGACCTTAGATTGTAGCAGGCTCTTCATTTCTGCACATTCTTTCTCAAATCAAGCCAGATTTCCTGTTTGGCGGGATATCTTATTGTTTTTTACTCTCTTGTCATTGGTTACATGGGGGAGCAGCGAAAAGGCTAGTTGGTTATATAATTCACATAGATTTGTCTCTGGAGGAGATCCAGATTCAAGCCCAGCCCAGTAAGAGTTCAGAAGTTCAGACAGGCCCCTGATTCATGTCATCTGCGCAAGAAATTCTCCAAAGGATTCTTCTAATCTGGGGCTCCATCTGACTCTTACTTTGTTTGTCACATCCCCCTCTGCCGCTACCTCCACAGGTTCTTCCCCATCACTATGGGTCACAAGATGTTTAGACATGCAGAGGGTATTATGATCACTTTCCCCCATGGGACACATTTTCAAGTCACCATAGGATGCCCACAAATTGATGAGGAGGATATAGTCAATTACAGAGGTTGTCCCTCTAGCTTTGTAAGTGGGCTTAAGGGTCGAGGCTGAAACAATCTTGTTTTGTGCTGGGACTGTAGAGGAGCAGGTGAATTTCTCTTTTATAGTCCCCGCGCCCCCACCACTGTCTTATTGGAGTAACAGATGAAGAGCTAAAATTGGGAACCCATGCATGAATTTATTCGACATGTCCAAATCACATCGATTGTAAGAAAGACGACATGCGCTCAGACAGCCATTCAGAAGATACCTTCACGTTGAGACAGTGGAAGGAAATCACCAAGAAGGATTCCCACAGCCAAAGTACCAAAATGTGGATATGGAAATCATGGATGAACGCTGAAGTAAAGGTCTGACGACAGCCGAATGATGTCATGAAGAAGATATATAAACCTATGTTGAAACGATATTGAAATACTTAAGACTGATGCACGAAGAGAAACATGTACCTAAAAATGAAGGAACCATGCAAATAAGAAGATGAAATAACTTACTGAACAATAACTGTAAATATGCTGTAACACAAGGTAGAACATGCACATAGAAGTTTGCTAAAAAGAGGTATATACACAACGTTTAGGGTGGCCATTGGAAGAAAGTGGGAGACAGCCCATGTTAAAAATAAACCCAGCTACCTCAAAATACGCACCTAGGATTGCAAATTGAAGAATTGATAAAGCACCTGTTTTCATGTGTACAATAAGGGAGTACATTGGGCTGAAGTCAAGGAGGCTATTTCAAGAGTTGGGTGAGAGGCACAAAGGGATCCGAATGAACAGGCCATGAGCATGAGACATATTTCTGCTAAGATTATGAGGGACAAGGACATTTGCAGGTACCAAGTGTTGGACAACCACGAAGGCAAAAGCCTTTGCGAGGTACAGTGAGCAAGTCTCTAAAGGCCAGAAATGGTAATGACACCCAGTTTAATAAAATCAAATAGCAGTAACAGAGAGGCTGGAATGGACAACATCGTGGTCTGCTAACACATGATGAAGAACTCAAAACAAAGACTATTCATTAGAGCTTGAGTTAAGATAATGGTATGCTCACACTCCCTAAATGTACCAGAACAGCGAGCAGACTACGAGGTCAACTACAAATGATAAACATTGGCTAGGGATCAGGTCGATGAAATGCAATGGACTAATTGGGAAAACAAGAGAACAAGTTGATTCAGCTTGAACACCTAGGTGTCCTTCTGTTCATGTGCTACTAAAGAGCCAAAAGTCCAAGGTTGGATAGGGTTGCCAACCAATCAAAAGGCCTGCCACATAGTTTCATACACAATGGGCACAATGGGCCTCATTACGAGGCCGGCGCTAACCCTGCCGGTGCTACCGGCATGTTTCCGGCAGACCGTAATATTTTACCAGCGCCTTACTTCCTGGTGCCACCGGAAGATTACAACTCTGGTAGCCTGGGAAGTCAGGCGCCAGTCAAATGTAAGTCCCCATTCCCATTGAATCCCATAGGACTCTATAGCAGTGGGAACGTGGAAGTGCTGGCACTGTTGTTAAGGATGCCAGCGCTTCCGTGAACAGTCTGCCTACCGCAGCTGCTGCACCCAGCAGGGTCAGACCTGTCGGGCACAATGGCCACGTAAGGCAGACATGTAGTTTGCCGGTCCGGAAACAAGGGTGCCGGTGACCTTACCGGCCCCCTTGTTTCCGGACTGGCAAACTTGCAATGAAGCCCAATATTGCAGTTGTTAGTCCGCTGCCATATTCTCTGCTATTATCAGTATGTGACATATGTAGAAGTAGCTCAGGGCGTGTCCTAGAGACAAGGGGCAGCCAATGAGATATTAACCCTTATACAATTCTGTAAGTAGATATGTTTCCCTAATCCAATCCCCTCCGGCTATTGGTTTTATGAAATGCCACGTAGGATCATGTAATAAATGACGTATGTGAAAGTATATAAACTCTGTACAAGCAAAATTATGTGTGAACATTGAGTATCTACTTTGATAGCTGTCATTTCATCCTGCTTTCTTCCATTGAGATTAAAGCAGTATTTTACCATCTTCCTTTGGTCTGTCTGGTTATTTGGTCTGAGATAATTTTTGGTAATTCCATCTAGCATATAGAAGACGCTTCAAGGTGTTAGAGCACATTTGGTAGTGGAGTGGATGGTTATGGTCTAACGACTTAGATCTAGGTTTCGCATGCTGTGGGATATTTTGACCCACTCAGCTTTGCTTCACTACATCACTTTGCTGCATTGGTGCAAGACACTGCACAAAATCCCCGCGCTGACTCTCGTGCGCGCCAAGATCTCTAAACTGTGTTTTTGTAACAACCAGAAAATGGCTGCACCGTCATGCCACACACATTTCAGGTGGGGTGGAACAGAGTACTCACTGCAGGAACGTGCCAGTGTGCTCTGCAACATTGAACATGGAGTGAAGTGAAAGAGGCAGCATTATTTTGCTGAAAACCCAAAATGCCTCTTTACAATGACATTTTCTCAACCTTAAAAGTGCTGCTTTGCGCTAAATTCATCAATTTCTCATGAACCACTGTGATTAAAAAGGACCTGCAATGCCCAGGATCATTCATTGTGTCTCAGAGGAACCGGGCCTCATTTGAATGACAGCTCCTGTCAAATGTATCCTTGAAAAATAAACCAGGGGCTTCATTTGCATTTTACAGGGGAAATGCGTCTATTTTCTTTGCAACAGTATCAAGGATCAGCTGTCCAGAGAAAGACTCTAAATAGATACCTGTAACTGTATCCATGCTGCAAAACAATTCCAGCACTCAAGAAAAGAACTATAACTGCAGAAAGTGTACATTTGCTGGAGTTGAAAACAAAATTTAAACAAATATTAAAATGTGATTTTTCCTGACTGAAGGGGGAAAATCGCCTATTTAAAAGTACATTGTTGTGTGAAGGCTTGATTACTTAGAAATGTAAAATGATTTGTCACTGGGGGAGATACACCTATAAACTGTTTTACTTCTATAGGTTTAAATTCAAGATTTAAAAAAGAGAAAATAAAAGCTAAAACTCACGCTGAGTTGCCAAACTACAAAAAAGGAAAAAAATGTTGCTCTGTCAGTTGCTAGCCCTGAGAAAGGGTGACACCTCATAAACTTCTGGAACAGAAAAGGCTAATTGCTAGCTTGGAGGCTTTGAATACCCAGGACAAAGGGACTTCACAAGTCGTCATTAGACAGTCGTCTTTGCTTCAGACTGTGACAATAGCAGGCTGAGAATCCCACCTGATATGTGTGAGAGGCAGGAAACTTCAATCAAGAGAGAGGCCCCTCATCCTGCTTCAAAGGAATTGACATTTGCTTGCAGTTGGGCAAAAGAAAAAAACTGATTAAGTGACAATAGACTTCCTTTTGGTTTTAAGAAGCCTAATTTGTAACTGAACCTCAAGACATTTAACTTTGCAGCAAGAATGAGGAAAAATATGAAAGGTTTGTGGTTTTAAATCTAATTGTATGCTATTTCTGTGAAGACTTGGTAGAACTCATTACTGCATAAGGAACAGAAGTTGAAAAGAATGACATATTGTGGGGAAAGTATTGATATTGTGAACATAAAATGTTGTACACACATACCAGGGGTACATGCACATCTGTGTACAAAAGTGGGGAATTTTAGGCAAAATCTTTCATGGTTAAAATTGCCAAAATGTAGCAGAAAGGCATAACCAGGTCCCACAGACTTGGGGTTTGGATTGACATATGACCCACAAAATATGTAACCTGTGTATTTGATTTTCTCAGAGGTTATAACTGTATAAATATGTATTTGTGGTAAAATTAGATTTTGGTTCCAGTGGCTAGGGGAAGTTTCTAGTCATTGTAAAAATCATCCCATAAACATGACATTCTTTTCTGTGATCCAATCAGCGAAGAGCAAGGCAATGCTCTTGCCCAATCCTAGCATTATGGGTGTGGGTAGTAAGCCTGTCCCTGCAATATACTGTAGTGATGTCATCTGGCATGATAAAATAATTATGGCCAATAACAGACCACATTTAGACTGTGTTGCGCCTTATGGTCAATAGCAGACCACATTCAGACTGTGTTGCGCCTTATGGTCAATAGCTGACCACATTTAGACTGTGTTGTGCCTTATGGTCAATAGCAGACCACATTTAGACTGTGTTGTGCCTTATGGTCAATAGCTGACCACATCTAGATTGTGTTGTGCCTTACGGTCACTGCTTTAGTCACTGCAGCTGCCCAACCATTATATAACAATTGTACTCAGAACTAGTCCTCCGCACACACCACTCACAGCTGCCCAACTCTCTCAAACCATACTGTGAAGCAACGCAGATACACATAGACCACTAGAATTGTGTCATACCCTATGGTCGCTAACAGACCACCAGAACTGAGTTGTGCCCTATGGTCGCTAGCAGACCATCCGATGTATGCACTTTACTCAATGTCAGGAACTGCCACATCTAGGTGCCCCTGCTGTATGCTCCAACCTCACAACCAGCTGCATCCAATCTAGAGATTATAGTGCACAGGCTGTACCTGACCGATTCTACCCGACTCTAACTAGCCACCATCTATCATAGTCCGACCTGCTCTCCACCAGCACCACTAGACTCCACCGCTATCCACAGACCATGATCTTCTGGCTCGCCCTAACCATGTTCCCTTTCTGCTTAATACAGGACAATGTACCTTGTAGCAACAATAGCTACATAGCCCACCAGGACGGCCTGGCCAAACTAGGGTGCCCCAGACACCACCCCATCCCTTGCCCCACTCCGTTCCTACCCTCCACACCCCCTTTCCCCTCCACTCACCACCACCCTCTCACCTCCAAATCCATCGTCATCCATGGCCTACCCACCAACAGCCACCACAGTCCCATTGCTAAGTCTAACCAAACCAAAATGACCTCCAAACCTCCCACCCGCTTTAAGCCACCCGAGCCAACCCCCCTCTCCCTTATTCCCAACATCACAACCCGCAACGACAGATTAGGCTCCAGGCTCCCCACCACAAATTCTAAACCTAACTCCAGACCTTACACCAAAACGAATACAAAGCACATTGCACCAAGCAAGCCCACTCCTCCCCCACTAAAAGGTGCCCTACTCAACGTCAGATCCCTGGCTGCCCACCCCACAGAAATTGCAGACATCATCCTTACCAATGACCTTGACTTCTTAGCCCTAACAGAAACTTGGCTTCATGAGGCGTCCGGACCCTATTTATCGCTAGCCATTCCAGACAAATACACTATCTTCAGAGCGGACAGACCAAACGCCAGAGGTGGAGGCGTAGCAATCATCTCCAAATCCGCCCTAGGCCTTAGACCAAGCGACACAGTCACATGCACATCCTGTGAGTTACTCACAACCAAACTACAAACCTCCCCCACAACCACGATAACCATCCACCTCATATATAGACCCCCATGTCCCCCTGGGACCTTCGAAGAAGACATCACATCCCTCATCACCAAAACTTCCAAACCAACAGCACAAATCATGATCCTTGGAGATTTCAACCTCGGCTACCAAGACCCAAACGATGCACCTGCTGCATCCCTAGCCAATATCCTAACCGATCATGGTCTCACTCAACTCATTGTACTCCCTACCCACCAAAAAGGCAGAACCCTTGATTGGGTAGCAACCCACAACTGCAACACAACCTGCAAAGATCCCCAACCTCTGGCATGGACCGATCACCACATGATCCCCCTTGAGGTTAACACCAATCAGGTACTGCCCAATAAGCACCCCATGGCACCAGCATGCCCCACCAGGAACAAACGCAACATCACTGCTGAAGCCCTACTACCATTGGTCTTACCTACCCTCAATGCTCTCCCAGCTAACGCTGACTTAAACCTGCTGATTGACACCTTCAATGATTCCATGGCCAAAGCAATGGACACCGTTGCCCCCTTGAAAATACGCAAAGCCAAACTCAAAGCTCATCTGAACTCGTGGTACACCCCTGAGCTCAAACTACTTAGGAAAGAGAAAGCTAAGGCTCACCACACCTGGAAGACTAACCCCACTGCGGAAAACAAATCCAACCTCACTAACCTATCCTCACTTTACAAAAGCGAGATAATCCGGACCAAAAAAGATTCATACAACACCAGGATCACTCAGGCAGGATCCTCCAATAAAGAATTATTCAAAATTTTGAAGGAACTAGAAAACCCTATTTCGCCCACGGAAACCTGCCTGAAAGAAATCCTGGTGCACCAACATCCAGAACGCCCTTAACAATAAAATTTTAGGACTCCAAACTAAAATCGAAAACAAACGGCTACAACTCTTCAACAACAATGTCACCAACCTTAGCCTACCCACAGCTAACGACACTAGCTCAGGCTTCTCGTTCAAAAAAGTCACCATCCCGGAAGTTCAAAAAATCATCACCTCCTTGAAACCCTGTAACTATAAAGGAGACAGCTGCCCGGCTCAAATCATAAAAGATGCAGCCAGAGAGCTCTCCCCCTTCATCACCAAACTCATCAACCTATCCTTCACCAATAGGTCCATCCCCAGCAACTTAAAACAATCATGGGTTCTCCCTCTCCTGAAAAAACAATCCCTCGATCCGGCCACACCCACAAACTACAGGCCCATCACCATAGTCCCCTTCCTACTGAAAATCCTGGACAGAGTCGCCTACATCCAAATCCAGGAATACCTAGAATCCAACCATCTGCTAGGAATACGTCAATCTGGCTTCAGACCTTAACACGGAACTGAAACCGCCCTTGTTGATCTCAAAAGCCAGATTGATGAAATAAAAGACAAAAGCAATGCCGCAATCCTACTCCTCCTAGACCTCTCAGCGGCCTTTGACCTGGTCAGCCATGAGGTCCTCTGTAATTAGCTTGCCACCGCAGCCCACTTCTCCTCCCCTGCCATCACATGGATACAATCCTTCCTGGCAAACAGAACCATACGAGTCTTCTCCACCACAGCTGCAGCAGACCCCATTCCCATCACATGCGGGGTCCCACAAGGTTCCTGTGTATCCCCCACTTTGTACAACATATTTACAAAGCCTCTATTTGACCAACTGGACCATCTGGGTGTCACCTACACAAACTACGCAGATGACACCCAGATACTCTTCACTATCTCTGGTAATTACCAAGAAGACTCCGCCCGGATCAACAAAATATTCTCCATCATTCAGGCATGGATGGCCTCCCATGGTCTCTGCCTGAATGATGAGAAGACAGAGCTCCTAATTGTCGGTTCCCCCAACACTCTAACTACACTTGACCCTAGCTATAATAACACCACCATTGATGGTCACTCCATTCCCATAGCCAAAAGCGTAAAAACCCTTGGCTTCTATCTAGATTCCAACACCAACCTTAGCAAACATACCAATATGACCGCCTCAGCTGCTGCCTATACCGGCAAGCTCATTAGGGCCAGCAGACCCTTCCTATCACCCAACAGCTGCCTCACCCTTGCCAGGGCCCTAATACAATCCAAACTGGATTACTGCAACAGCCTGTTCCTTGGCGCTAATCAATCCGTACTCAATAAATTGCAGGTAATACAAAATAACGCCTTGCGCGCAGCCCTCAACATTCCAAGACAAGAGCAGATCTCTGCCACTAGGAAAGCCTGCAAATGGCTCTCCATACGCCAAAAAAATGATCTAAAAATCATCTGCCTCACGTACAAAGCCCTCAACCACCTAGCACCACCCTATCTAACTAATAAACTCACCCTGAAACCTGCCACCAGACTCACCAGATCCTCCAACACTCTTTGCCTACTAGTGCCCAGGTTCCACCTAAAAAGAGCTGGAGGGGCAAGCTTCACAGCGCTTGCCCCCCAACTCTGGAACTCCCTACCGCTTAACAGCAAAACTGTCAAATCCTTCCAGATCTTTAGGAAGCAGGTCATCAGCTGGCTGCTAAACAAAGAACAACACCACTAACTCTAGACTCGCGCAATTACTGGCTTAGACACTGTACTTATTCTGAAAATTGTATATTGTACGTACTACACATGTTCTATTTATTGACCTCTGTATATATATGTATATATTATAAACCTGTACGTAGTATGCAACACACAGATACTTCTCAACTATGTAACCAAATTCTTAGCGCCCGTCTACCTCTGGGTTTGGAGCGCCATACAAATAAAATAAACAAACAAACAAACAAACACAGACACACACTGATTACTGACTTTCTTCCTGATTTCCTGCGTGGCATCCTGTTCCTGATTTCTTCATCCTGCTTGATCCTGATTCCAGATTTCATTGTAAAGCCAAGGTCTATGCATTGTTGAACCCTTTTCAGCTAGGCCTCAAATTCTAAAAATCCCAAAAACCCAAGGGAAGCATCCTGATCCAACCTGGCTTGCTACTACTAGATGCATGCCTGCTGCAAACTCGCCATCCCGCTGATCTCCATTCTCCAGTAACCAGAAAGGCCAGTCCAGTGCAGTCCGGTGACCAGAACAGCCTAGATGATCCTGTCCCGCCCGATTTGCCCAGCTGCCCTTGGTTAGACCCAATCCGTGTGATGACCAGTTCCCTTGACGGTCCATAATTCTAAATTAAAGTGGACTGTAAGTATTAATAGGAATAATAGAAAACCATGGCATACCCTGCCTTGCCTTGTCCTATCCCAATCTCTAAACCATCCTATCCTTACCTTAATAACGTATAACCTTGTCAGAATCCTTATTGCAATCCTGTCTTGATTTATTTTGCTAAGCGCCATTTCTTTAGTCATTTTTATCTTTTGTAAATCCTAACCTAACAATCCTATTTCGAGTGGTCAGTCTGGTCCGCCAGAGCGGGCATTGGTGATCTGGAGTTGAAGTCATGAATTGACTTCAGAGCTTACTGTGTCCCTCTTTGGTATTCTAGCCTGCTTGCTCTAGTCTAGAGTAAAATCATAGTAAATATTTTCTTGTCCAAACTGAGTTTCTTTTCTGTTTTCACTACTCGGTTTTTCTAAAAACGCCTCTCATTCAATCTTCCTCGGTTTAATAGCTAGAGATTTCATTTTAATTCTGGATTATGCCCAAGGCCTATAGCTACATCCCAACCCAATAACCACACTCAAAATCAGTGAATTCCTCCCGTTTTTCTTCAAAACCGTTAATTTTAGGCGGGAATCCACAATTTTTCAAAGTTTTACATGTGTGAATTTCCTTTTAAATTATTTTCAACCTTCCATTCAGATCCAAAGTGTTTACTTTTTCTCAAACTATAGCTCATGATTATTAGTATCTTTCCAAGGTTGCTCCCATAGAGCTTTGTACTGATTTAAGGATTTTTGCACACATTCATTGTTTTACACAGCCATTTCCGAATTGTCATTGTCAAACTAATGTTTCCTTCTTATTGAAGATTCTGGCTAGAGTGGCGCACATACAGCTGAAAAAACACATTGAGAATTGCAACAGTCTTAGTGCTCTGCAATCTGGCTTCGAGCTTCACATGGTACTGAGACTGCCATGTTAGATATACTTATCAATCTTTCAGAGATCATAGATCGAGGCAAGCTGCCACTTCTCATAATATTGAATTTGTCAGCTACCTTCGATTTAGTTGACCATTCCATTCTCCTTGGAAGGATGAGGTCCTTGGTCAACTGTTCGGACTCCACAATTGCCTGGTTTACTTCATTTTTCACCCTCAGAATCGCCTGAGTTGCCATCAGGAATTGCAAGTCTTCTGCAGGTGAACTCACCTGTGGGATTCTCCAAGGTGTATGCTTTTCACCCACTTTATTTAACGTTTATACCCATCCCCTGTTTGACATGCTTGACGAAGCTGGTATCATCTATACCAATTACGCTGCCGATACTCAGATTGTTCTTGAGCTCAGTGCAGACTATCAATCAGACCACCTCCTAGTCAACAATGTCTTTACTGAAATACAAAACTGGATGATTGACAATTCGTTAGTGCTCAACAGTAGTAAAACATAACTGTTCATTGTAGGCACTAGACAAAAGACTAAGCAAACTTGATATCCTATATAGTAACTTTACGATCAGTGGCTGCACTATTGCAGTTAGCCCCTTTGTTAAAACTCTTGGTATGACTCCAGACTGACCATGAAACACCATGTCCTTCATGTTAAATCTTCATGTTTATAGACTGCAAAGTTGCTTTGACAAATCAAACACTACCTTTCTATTCAAAATGTAGCCTCTATTGCCACTGTTCTCTCAAAACCAAGTCTCGATTATTGCAACAGCCTGCTAGCCGGTACATATAAATGTAACATTAAAACCCTTCAAGTAGCGCAAAATGGATCTATCAGGAGTGTTTGTAATATCGCTGCTCGTGACCATGTTACCCAGCAGAGAAAATTGCTTCACTGGCTACCTGTTTCCAGCACATCTCTCATAAGATTCTCTCCCTCACCTACAAAAGTCTTTCCAATCAGGCACCTAGCTATCTTGGATAGATTGCAGAAAGTCCCTGATATCCATAACTTGCGGTTAAATGATGGATCCAAACTTGTTGTCCCCAGATACAAGTTGAAAAACTTTGGGGGAGTAGCTTTGACATTCTTACCCCTACCCTGTGGACAATTTGTAACACGCCGACCTTCATGAACTTCAATAAAAGCTGTTAAAACACTGCTTTTTAAAACTAATTATTAGCTTATTTTATGACCTTTCTATATCTATTCCTGGTGCTTGGCTTTTTTTTCTCTTTCTTGGATGATTTTCTGCTCTATTCTTTCTGCACACTGAGGCCTATGGGCATGTTGCCCAATACAAGAATTAAATAACAATAACAATATGTCTATATAAATTGATTTGTATGTTTAAACTGATAGATACAAAAAATAAATGAATAAAAAAAAGTTTTGGTACATTTTTTAAACAAAGGATTGACGTCAATCAAAAGGTTAAAATTAAATGAAATTGATATACAAATACAGAAGAGAACCTTTAGATACTTAAAAACCAAGAACGATATAAACATAATTGATAGAAAGTGTAAACGAAGGAGTAAGAAGAACACTGGTGCAAAATGTTTTCAAAATATGTTGATTAACTGATTACAAGCGGCGATTGATGGTGCTTGCTCAAAAAGATTAGCTTGAGATATTTAATAAATCTAGAAAGAAGAACAACAGACTGGGTAAGGTATTGACCGTCTGAATTGACTTGTCACCATGGAAGACACACATCTTTGACACTTATGCAGAACATTCCGAGATATACAGCCAAAATTAGGAAGTACCATTCCGAGTGGGTCAAGGGCACAACTAATAAATCACTCATGTTGTGGCCTCAAGAGGGTTCATTATCAAAACCAGTATTGCGTCACATGATGACATACTTACATGCCTCTCATGACGGAAAGCAGTTAGAGAAAAGATTGGCAATTCTAGAACTCTAGAAAATCTACCAGAGTGAGAAAGAAAATCCAGCTGAAAGGGAGTGGATGCTTAATCAGAATAAATGAGACGATGTAACACCTTCAGCTCCTATTTCACCTCCTGAAAAACGAGATGTAAAGGTTGAAGAAAATAGAGTTTATCCTTTAAAAGAATTAAAGCAGCAGCAGGGTTTGTTAATCCAATGTATGAGACCCCAGCTTATAACAGTGAAGAAGAGAACGGGAATAGAGAGCGCAAAAATATAATAACACGCCATGAAGGTAAACAGCGTGAGGAGAGAAAAGATAGACAAGACAAGTGTTGGACAATCACGAAGAAAAAAGCCTATGTGAGGTGGAGTGAGCAAGTCTATAAAGGCCAGAAGGGCTAATGACACCCTGTTTAATAAAATCAAATGACAGTACTAGAGAGGCTGCAAAATCGTTGTCTCCTAACACGTGATGAAGAATTGAAAACAAACACTATTCATTAGAGCTTGAGTTAAGATAGTGGTGTGCTCATACTCCCTGGAATGTCCCAGAACAAAGAGCAGATTACTAGGTCAACTACAAATGATAGACCCTGCTAAAGATCAGGTCGATGAAATGCGATGGACTAATTGGGAAAACAAGAGAGCAAGATGACGTAGCTTGAACACCTAGGTTTCGTTCTGTTTACGTGCTGCTAAGGAGCCGAATGTCCAAGGTTGGATAGGGTTTCCAACCAATCAAAAGGCCTGTCACGCACTTTCATTGACAATGGGCCTCATTACAAGGTTGGTGGTAACCGACCGGCAGAAGCCACCAACCCTCTTTCAGTTATTAGTCCGCTGCCATATTCTCTGCTATAATTAGTAAGTGACATACGTAGAAGCAGCTGAGGGCATGTCCTACAGACAAGGGGCATCCAAGGACATATTAACCCTCATAATCGATATGTTCCCCGTACCCAATCCCTCCTGCTGATAGGTTTTATGAAATGCCACATAGGATGACATCATAAATGACATATGTGAAAGTATATAAACTATGTACAAGCACATTTATGTGTGAATATCGAGCATCTACTTTGATAGCTGTCACATCAACCTGCTTTCTTTCATTGAGATTAAAACATTATTTTACCATTTTCCTTTGGTCTGTCTGGTTATTTGGTCTGACATAGTTATTGATAATTCCATCTAGCACCTACACATAGAAGACGCTTCAAGATGCTACAGCACAGGATTGAACAGAAAGTTCCCAGCAACCTTCCTTTAGCATCAATATTTGGCTGGCCTTTTCTCAGGATTGGAATTCCTTGGGCCACACATTTTTCACTTTGGGCTTCATTGATCCCGCCACAAGGGACCATTTTAGCATTCATATCCCCACAGATAATAACTTAATATTTTCCATTGAGTAGATATTGGATACAAAGGATTCTGGCCTTTTTTCCATCTAATAGAGCCATCTCAACCGATATTACAGATTTAGAGGTTATTTTGTGTTCCAGAGTGTATCTACATATTCTGGTCCTGCAGGATATCTGAAGGCCTCCCATATGTCTTGATGCTCACCCTCTTTCTGCACTTGTTGTCAAAATTAGATAGTGGCCATGATTCCATGGACCAAGTTTCCTGCAAAATAATGAGGTCAAATCTGTTGATGAAGGCATAAAACTCCAGGGAACCCATTCTGCAATTTACCGGCCATGTTCCAGTTTACTAGATTAATGAGGAGCTTTAGGACGGGATTAGCGCCCCCAATGTACGCGGACAATATTGTATTCTTTGACCACACTTTTGTGGGTCTGCGTAGGGGGCCAGAGAATTAGAGAATTACTAAGATATGCAGGCATAACTAACCTGGTCCTGAATTTTGAAAATACAATGTTTGTGCTGTGGTAGAGGGTGCAAAAACCGAATCCTTGTCATTCCGGATGGGAGAATTGACAGGGTCTTGTCCTACAGATACCTGGGACTGAAGATGGATCAGCGAAAACACATTGAGTTGAGGGCTGAAAATATACGTATGCCAACCGTGCAGATTATACTAATTAAGAAATGCGCTAATAGTTCATCGAGCTATAGCTATGCAGGTATTCTAAAACTGTATAAACAAAGCTTCTGGCCGGCCATATTGTATGGGCTTGAATCGGATAACATGAATGATTTGAGTTGGGTAAAAAGGATCGAAGGCAGATTCTGGAGATCATTATTAGGTCTACCTGGATCATTCCCGATTGAGCTGATCCGTTTGGAGCTTGGGTTAACTTCTCTCTACTCCCAGTTGTTAAAAAGGAGGGGCATTCTGCTAATAAAGGCATGGATAGATCTGAAGTGCTCGCTGTTGAAAATGATGGGACAGGAAATGTGCAGAAAAATACAGGGGAATGAATTCTACCTATGGGCTAAGATGTCATTAGAATTGTTTCACATATTGAGCAGGTCTCCTAATTGGGCATTGGTGTATACATTAAAGGAGGAGTGTGTAAAGAAAACAAAGAGCTGGTACTGGGTGGTCAACTTCTCCCATCCTGAAGGTCTCAGGAGATATCCCAACTGCAGCTGGTTGTGCTATACATTTTTATTAGCTCAGCAATACTTGTTAAAATTTCCGGCAGTGTAGATTTGCAGGTTTTATCTCCTGTTAAGATTAGACCATTTACCAACTATGACCACACTAGGCCCTCAATTGAGGACACCGAGCGATGCACGTACTGTCGTAAACCAGAGATGATTGAAACAGCTCAACATATCCTAACTTCCTCTGAAAATCTGAAAATGCCTATTAAAAATTGTTGGCACAATTTTTCCATAATGAATTTGCCATATGCAAGGAGGCCTTCTAGAAATACTGTCTCAATTCATGTATGTGTCACTGATGATTGCATTGTGCAATGTTTGAAAGTATGGAACGCTCTACCCCATCCTTTACGTATCAAGCAATCCTACCAGAAATTTAGAGCCAGCTACATCAACCTGCTGAATTCCTTTACTAACTAGACATTACTGCTCAGTTGCTCATTCCGCCAGTACATATTCAATCCACCTGTAGATATTCCTTCCTTATCCCCATCCTTGTATATCTGTGTTTACCACTCCCTGTACATTATTATCTGTATTCTATTCTCCCTATCATCATTACTACCTGTACATTATATTCTACTGTCATTATTTATGTATTCTACCTGTAGATGTGTATTATTTTTTGTAGTATCGCCTATATTTTATCTTCTGTAACCATGTAACCTAAGCTTTGCATATTGAATACTGCTGCGCCCTTATACCCTTGGGTCTGGTGCGCATTATAAATGAATAAAATAAACAAACAAACTAACAAAAGGTGGTGGCTCAAAAGCTTTAGGGGGAAAATGCCAATGAAATGTAATTTGATGATATGGAATAATGGTGCTATTGTTTGTTATCTGATGAAGCATGGAATTTAATGATGAAATATTCTTCTAACAAACTATTAATTAATTATTTATTTATGAGATTTTTTTGTGTTATGTGAAATAGGTATTGGAACTAAAAACACATTGTATTAAATAAATGAATGTACTTGGGAGGGTCATGCAGCCCCGGATGAAGTACCCTGCCGCAGATTTGCTTTAAAAATGTACTTTTGTGGCCTGGCCTTCCCCTCTGACCGCCACTGCCCCGAATGAAAAAATGGAATGTATTTGTGGGAGGCAGGCAGCATCTGCTAAATGGCCCTGCCTGCATTCTCTAACACCTAGGTACTGACACCTTCTGCTCCCCACCCCACCTGAGACTGGGTGATCTGATCCCCATTGATTCCTACCCTGGTTGCTTATAGATCCCTTGCTGACAAACCGACTGCCTTCCCCATCCCCTGTTGCTATCTCCCCACTCCCTTGTTTCTCTGCTGCCCTCACCATGTTCTCCCCTCTATGATTGTAAAGCTCTCTGCTGCTTCTCGATGCTAGGTCTGCACTCAATAAGTACCCTAATAATAATAATGATGATAATGTACTTTGGGGGCCTGCAGCCCACTCTGAAGACTTCTGCCTCAATGGAAGTGATTGTCCTACTGTCCAGGAATGTATCCCCAACAAACATCCCTAAAATATTATAGCACCATGCAATCAGCAGCCATTGTCCATTAAAAAAATAAAATAAAATAAATTGACTACTTGGGGGCTTGGCATTAAAGGTTTGAAGACCATGTGCTACTTAAGAACCCGTTTTTTACACTAAACACATAGGCCTTCATTATTTATTTATTTATTTAAATTTATATAGCGCGCAAGCAGCCCAGGGGCATTGAGGCGCTGTTACTTGCAATAACTTAGTTACATGGTACATATGATAGCGATTGTTGACACATTATGAGTAGTACAGGAAATCATACTGTTGTTACAAATGTAGCATTTGGGCTATAATTACAAACCTAAATGATAAGTATTTGTGCCAGTAGGGCACTGGTGCTACCGGAGGCCTACCGGCAAGAGGACTCTGCGGGAATGGGAACACTGAAGCACCGGCACTGTTAGTAACAGTGTCGGTACTTCAGTGAAAACTTTTCCGGCAGGGGCTTGAACTACCAGCAGGTCAGGCCTGCCGGTAGTTCATTGCCCCTACAGGCAGACTTGTAGTTTGCCGGTCTGGAAATGGTGCCGGTAATGTTGTTACCGGCAACTTATTTCCAGACCGGCAGACTTTAAAAAAAATATATATTTTTATTGGTTTCGTAACAAGAAATAAACAACAAATACAGAAAGGCATCATTGGCGATTGGTTAAGCATATCAAGAAAACAACCCAAAACCCGACCCCCCCTCTTCCTCCCTCGCCCCCAAGACCACGGTTAGTTCACTGTTCCTCTCTAGTTTGTGCCCTTAGCCGGGCAACTCCCTCCACTCCGCTCCGTATCATCCGCCTCAGGGTGGAGCAAGGGCACCGTCAGGGCCACCCAGCGGTGTAGTTCCTCGCTGGAATCCAGTCTTTGCACATGAATAGCCGTTTCCCATGCCGCGGTTTCAGCTATGATCCACTTTGTGAGGTCACCCCACCATAGGGGCATATGTGGACCCCTGGGGCTTTTCCACCCCATGGCAATACGTCTTTTGGCTGTAATGTAAATAAGGTCAGTGAGCTTGGATAGGGGTTTGTTCTTCCTGTATCTCCTGTATTTGCCAAGGATGCAGGCCGTAGGCTCGTCCACCCCAACTACGATGTCTGCGCCAGCCACTCTGTCCCTCAATTGTGACCAGAACTCCCTGATTACTGGGCAGCCCCAGAAAATGTGAGTCATTCCCGCCCTGGGTTCACTGCATTTGGGGCATAACTGGGTTCCAGCTCCCGTGAATCTCGATATGGCTTCTGGTGTGAGGTACGCTCTATTGGTGATATACAATTGAATGAGCTGTAAACGGGCGTTCCTGGAGACCTTCTTATGATAGTGGGTTATGTCACCCCAATCTTTGTCTTCAAAAACGAGGCCCAGTTCAGTTTCCCACCCACTCCTACATTTGAGGTTTCCCCTGGTCGTACCCCATAACAGGGCTTCGTAGATTCGTGAGGTTTTGTGGCCCCCCTCAGCGGAGTTCAATATCATTTCGATGCATTCGTTCTCCTCAGTCAGGTCAGCTGGGACCTGCCATCTACTGCTCGAGGCCTGTACAACCACCCCGTGCAACAGGAACTGTCCTGCCGGGAGGCCCGTGGTCTCACAGAGTTCCGAAAAAGTTAGTATTTCCTGTTCTTGAATCAGGTCCCCCAGTGTGGCCACCCACAGGGGCTCCCATTGAGTACGTGTTTTCACATGCCCCAAGAGTGATTGACCATAAGTGCAGCGATAGGGATCTGTGGGGAAAACGGGTCATCCGACCCGACCAGTTTGCAGGCCCTTTTCAAAAGCCGGATCCCGAGCTTGGCGAGGTAAGAGCAGTGACTCATAGCACCCTCCCCGGCCCACAGTATGTCTCTGAGTAACAACCGGCGGAGGGCCGGCTGAAGGAGGCGAGTGTCTGTCGTGCTTTCGTCCGCCATCCACTGCGTGACATGTCTCAGCTGGCTGGCGAGGAAGTACAGCTCAAAGTTGGGGATCTTAAATCCACCCCTCTGGTACGGTCTTTGGAGGGTCTCCAATGCCACCCTGTGCCTGCCTCCCTGCCAAAGGACGCCCCTGCAGAGTTTGTTGAGATCTTTGAAAAAGGAGGGGGGGATGTTGAAGGGGACGTTAGTGAAGTTATGTAATAGGCGGGAAAGGGCGACCATTTTGAGGAGTCCCGCCCTCCCAGCCATCAAAAGCGGGAGCCGGCCCCAGAACTCCATAGATTTCGTGAGAGAGTTTTGGCCCTTACGGTATTAAGGATGTGTTCGGTGGCTGAGTTGCGGTGTATAGTTATCCCCAAGTATTTGAAGGAAGTAGCCTGCCATTCAAGATCCAGAGGGGTGAGGGACCCGTATTCGTCGGTGTAGAGAGCTGCGAGGGGATAAAGGCAAGACTTGCTCCTATTGATCTGGATACCGGTGAGCTTGTGGAAACAGTCCAAGGTTTCCAAGATGTGGGGAAGGATGTGCTCAGGGTCCCGTAGGTACAATAGGGTGTTGTCAGCATACATAGAGATGAGGTGGGTTACCCCATCTATCTTAATGCAACCCTCTCCATATTCCTGGCTCAGGTAGGCCGCCACTGGTTCAGCTGCAAGGATGTATAGCATGGGGGAAAGAGGGCACCCCTGGCGGGTGCCCCTGTGTAGGGACCATTTCGCGGAATAGGTTTTGTTGGTATGTACCTTCGCAGTGGGGCTGGCGTAAACTAGCCGGGTCCACTTAAGAAACACAGGGCCTATCCCCATTCTGGCCATGGTGGCATACAGCCAGTCCCACCTCACCGAATCAAAGGCTTTGGTGGCGTCAAGTGATGCCACTGCAAGTTTCTGCGGCCTTCCCTCAGTGCTATAGATAACATGATGCAGCCTGTGCAGGTTCTCACTGATGGAGCGCCATGGGACGTATCCCGTTTGGTCCTGATGGATCAGCAGAGGGATAACTCTGCACAGTCTAATCGCCAGCAGGGAGGTGAGGATCTTACAGTCAACATTAAACATAGAGAGGGGCCTGTAGGAACCACAATCCGCCCCGTCCCTCCCCGGTTTAAGCAAGGGCATAATCACAGCCTCGTTCATGGAGTCCAGGAGGATGCCACGCTCAAAGGCCTCATTAAAGACCTGGGCCAATATTGGGGCAAGAGTTTCCTCATAGGTCTTGTAGAATTCCCCCGGGAGCCCATCCGAACCCGGGGTTTTCCCAGCTGGTAGCGATCTGATTACCACCTTGACCTCTTCGGGGGTGACGGGCTCATCAAGGGTCTCAGCCAATTGCAAGTCTACTTTAGGTAGGTCGATGGCGTCAAGGGCGTCCTCGATCCCGGTATCAGAGGGGGGCAGGGCTTCGGAGTACAGGTTACGATAGAAGTCAGTAAAGACCGAATTGATTTCTCGTTGGGTATGTACGGCCATGCCGTCGGGGGTGAGTATGTGGCAGATGGGTGGCCTGGGGGTCTCCCCTTTATAGAGCCAAGCCAAGAGTTTCCCGGGATTGTCTCCCAGGGCATGGATTCTTTCTGTGTGTTTGGTGTAACTCAATTTACCAAGGGATTCCCAATGAGTTAGGCAGGTTTGTCTGAGTTCGGCCATTTTTTTAAGTGGTCAGGGGATGGGTCAGCCTTACCTTCGAGCATACTCAGGTCCCTTTCTGCGCGCTCAAGCGAGGATGTAAGAGATCTCTGGGCTCCCCCTACTGCTGCAATCATCTCGCCCCTCATGACCACCTTATATGCTTCCCAAGTTGTGCTCAAGTGTCTAACGCTATGCAGATTATTTTGCCAATATTCTTCAGTGCTATCTTTAATGCGTTCCTTGAATGCAGAGTCAAGTAGGGCCTCAGACCTAAGCTTCCATGTGGGTATGGGGGGTGTGGGCGGAAACACCTCCCAGGTTACCAGAAGGGGAGAGTGATCCGACAGCACCCTAGGCAGGTAGCGCGCATCAACAAATATGGACTGTTGCGTTAGGTTGAGGAAGATGTAATCCTGCCTGGTGAGTTCAACCGTGGGGTGGGGAGTAGAAGGAGTACTCCCGCAGCTCAGGGTGCTGGACCCTCCATAGATCACTGAGTTGCAACTGTTGGATTAGTTTGGAAAGTATTTTGGCTGGGGGGGGAGGGTCGGTCATGTTTGTTATCAGATCTGTCAAGTAGAGGATCAAGGGTTTAGTTGTGGTCACCCGCCCATATCATAATTCTGTCCGTATATGGGCTGAGTCACGCATGAAGGGAATGGAAGAAGGCAGTCGCGTCATGGTTGGGTAGGTAAGTGCTGACCAAGCAAACCTCTTTGCCCTCTATGGAGCCGCACACCACTACCATCCTACCCTCGTTGTCTGTTTTAGTGCTAGTGAGTTTGAAAGGAACAGTGGGGGAAATCCAAATCAGAACCCCCTTGGCATAGGAGGAGTAAGTCGAACCTATTAGGGGACCCCGCCAAGTTTTTGCCAGGGCTTCCAGTTTCTTGGGTATTAAGTGAGTTTCCTGCAGCATGGCGTTTCTGACCTTGCATCTTTTCAGGTAAGTATGGACCCGTCGTTGTTTAACAAAACTGTTCAGGCCCCTGACGTTCCAGGGAACAACCCTTATTGTGTCAGCCATAGGCATGGTGTGGTTTATTCTGTGTAGCAGGTGGAGCTCCGGATCTAGGAGGTGCTGCGTTGCTTGTGAATTGTTCCCGTGGTCTCGATGTGTCCCAGTGCATGTCCCCAACTTGTGCAAAAACATGTACAAAAACTCCCGTTTTCCCACCCTCCCTACTTAACTGTAAAAAAAAACTCCAAACATAGAACTGGCCCAGCGAGGTTACCCTCGTTATGACTGTCCCGTTTCTGCTCCGTTGGACCGTGCATCAGTCTCCAGGTGCCCTACGGGCAGGTATATGTACTCAAAAAAAGGGAAAACAATCAGGGGTGGAGTGAACAAGGACTCTGGGTCTCCGCGGGGAGGATCCATTCAGCTGTGTAACGGTTCAAGCAAATATAGTTCCCCCTGAATGATAAAAGGATCGTTATCTCGGTCTCCATTTCCTTTCCTCAATATCAGGGATCTGTAATCCGTCCATCCAGTCCCTGGCCTGGGCCGGGGTGTCAAAAAAGTGCACCTTGCTGTTATGCAGTACTTTAAGTCTGGAAGGATATAGGATCATATAACGCAGCCCGGCGGCTTTCAATCAGGCCTTGGTTTGTATGAACTGCGTTCTGTTCATTTGAACCTGAAAGGTATACTCAGGGTATATAGCGATTTTTGCAGAGTCCCGTTGGATTTGTCCGCCAGCTCGGGAAAAGGCCAGAATGTAGTCCCTGTAGTTGAGAACTTTTGCTATCACCGGCCTGGGGGGGGCCCCCAGCGGTGGTTTCTTGGCCAGGGATCTGTGGGCCCTCTCGATGGTGAAGCCCTGGGAGAGTTTGCCGGCTCCTACCTCTTGAAGCAGGAGGTTCTCTATGAAGTTAGTGGGGTCGGAGCCTTCGGAACCCTCTGGCAAACCGAGAAGGCGTATATTGTTCCGGCGAGCCCTTCCTTCTGCCTCCTCGGCTCTGTCCTCCAAGTTTTTGACCCTTTGCTGAAGCTCGTCGACGTCTCGAAGAAGGTGAGTTTTGGTTTCAGTGTTTTCCCGGACTTGTGTTTCAAGCGCCTCAGTCCTGCCAGCCAGGGAGCGGACATCTTGATGCAGGAGGCCCAGGTCTGTGGCAATGGCATCTATTTTGTTTTCCATTGTTGCCTGGAAAAGCTTGATGGCTTTGAGTATCTGGGTGTTGCTAGCCTCTGAAGCTGCGGGTGGCGTGGGGTTAGATTAAGCGTCCGGGGCCGCTTTGTTTGTGCCCTCAGGATTCGGGGATTCACAGGCTGCGAAGGTGTCCATCGTGGTCTGGCGCTGCTGCTTGGGCCTGTTGTTCCTGCCGGACATGTCGTCAACACAGGGCCTTCCCACGGTGAAAATGCCGGGGGCACAATCGAGAGGCCGCTAGGTCTTGTTCCCGTCGCAGGGCGATGTTAAGAAGCAGCGGAATAGCAGGCCGATTTCGGGAAACAAAAGAAATCTCGGATCAGGCAGGCACGGTCGTCCCCCTCCGCCGTCGGCTGTGAAGTGATGGGGGCCTCGCGGTCCGCCGGAGCGTCAGTCTGCAGGCAGGGGTCCGGTGTTTTCGCCCACTCTTCCCCCCGGTGAAGGATCAGCAGGTGGTGGGGAGGAAGACAGCGGTGGTCACAACGCCTCGAGGAGGCCAGCCCAAGTTCTTGCGTTGCCACCGGCGACAAAGTCAGGCGCAGGGGGTAGAATAGAGCCCCCTCACCCTTCCCCCGATGTAGGTGTCCGGGGTGGTCCTCCGCCGCCCCCGCTTACCTCTGCGGTACCGGTCGGCCACCGCTCACGCCAGGGGCCCTCTCGACTGTCCGGGGCACACCTATGGTGGTCACGCGGCGTGGGCAGGGCGCGGTCTGGTCAGGGCGTCTGGATCGGTCCTCTCGAGCGATGAGTGTAGCTGTTCGGTCCCCTTCCTCCGGGTCCAGCGGCAGCTCAGGATCCTCTTCTCCCGCCGGCGGGCAGCTTCGCCAGCGATGATAGTGCGCTCCGGCCTTTCAAGGGATCAGGGTGCGGGAGCTGCCATTTTGAATCCGCTCGGGGACCCTCTTCACCCGCCGGATAAAGGTGTTAGCCATCTCTGCTTTGCTTGGGAGACAGTGCAAAAGTTGCTGAAGAGGTTCTGCGGCGGATGGTGCAACTTGTAGGGTTCCGGAGCACTTTAAAGTCACTTAAAGACAGCTTATCATGGCACATCAGCGCGGCGCTCTCAGGAGACACGTCCGCTCTACATGGCGGTTAGCCACGCCCCCCCTGGACTGGCAGACTTATAATGAGGGCCATAGAGCCTGATTTACAAAAGCTTTTTACAATGGCAAATGGCGCAATCCCATTGAAAAACACATACATCAAACACATATACTTGAACATTGCTGCAGACACCATTGCCTGCATAACACAGGTTTCATACCCAGAGTGCCCCTATCAACCGAAAGCCTGCATATTCTATTTATTTCATTACAGGGGTGGGGTTTTAGTGCTTTTATTAGTGTGTCTGTCCTTTCAATTTGAATAAAGTCGTGCATTGTCTTTGGGACCTTGATTGGACATTTCTTTTCTTTTTGCTTCAAAGTACAATGGTTTGGGTGCTCAATTGTTGGCTCAACTGCTGCCCCTCCTACCCCCACCTTCAAGAGTCGACACTGCCCTCAGCGCTTGCTTCTTTAAAGTGGCAAAGAAAGAGTACCAGTCATGTTGTGCCTGTTTCACTTTTATCACTGAAGACATTGATGGTTTAGTAGTAGTGTGAGGCTGAGTAGGAGTTTAGAAACCACTACTCAGCCCAGTTAAGTTTAGTTTAGTTTAGTTTAATATTTATATAGCGCACCTAACCCTGAGGTAACTGGACGCTTGAACTTATGAAGAAGTTACACATTACATATGAAAGAAAGGTTAGTCACGTTACATAGTAATACAAATAGGAGCATGGAATTGTCACCCATGGTTACAGTTTGGATGAGAACAAAAAAAGATATACAAAGAATATACAGTAATACAATATGACAGGTGTTGAAGTGCATGAGTTTCTGCTACAGGATCTTGAGTTGCCTCAGACTAGATCGCGAGTAACCAAGGGTTTTTTAGGTTTTCTTGTCAAAGAGCCAGTTTTTTACTTTAGCTCTGACGGCCCAGAAGGAAGGTTCAGATCTGACAGTGAGAAGGAGAGAGTTCCAACATTTGGCGGCCAGGACTGGGACACTCGATCCTCCAGCCATTTTTAGTTTGTACTTCGGGATATTGAGGCAATGCGTGTAGAAGATCTGGTCGGTCTGGCAGGTTGGTTGCTAGAAAATTTGTCAACCAGATATTGAGGGGCAGTGTTTGACAAGCATTTATGGGTGATAACTAGAGTGCGGAGTGAGATTCTGTCATGCACAGGGAGTCATTAGGAGTCCCGTCTGATGGTTGAGATGTGGTTGGATCAGGGAGTGTTTAGTGCTGATCTCAGGGCATTATTCTGAAGGACCTGGAGTCTGTTAAGGTTTCATTCTGTGGAGCCTAGGAACAAAGTATTACAGTAGTCCAGCTTTGGTAAAACTTAAGCCCTGGCTAGCGTAATGCAGCTGTTGGAAGACAGATATGGTTTGCAGGCATTAATTAGGTTGTTAGTGTAGGCAATTGTTGAGGCAGTGGCATTCACTTGTTTTGTTAGTGAAAGAGTGGAGTCCAAGTAGACGCCTAAGGTTTTGACCTCCTTGGAAACTTTGATGGTATTCCCATCAATGTTGAAGTTCATGTACCATGTGTCAAGTTTGTTGAGACGTGCTTGGGATCCAATGATCAGGAGCTCCGTCTTGTCATCATTGAGACAAAGGATGTGGGCAGCCATTCACGCCTGAATTTCAAGGTATGTATCGTTAATAAATTTGGAGTCCTTTTCATAGCTGAGGAGCTTTCTGAAGATATTGTAAAGCGTCAGAGAGATGCAAGAGCCCTGCAGTACTCTGCAGTAGATGGGGACTCGCTCAGCTGATGCTAAGGGAGCGAAGACTCTAGTTGTATGGTTGGAGAGAAATTATTGTATCCAGTTAGAAGCGTGTGTGGAGATAGCAGCGGCTGAGGACAGGTGTTCTGTAAGGATCTGGTGATCAACAAGATCACACGCTGCAGAGAGATCCAATAGCAGGAGGATGGCCAGGTTGCCTTTGTCTTTAGCTTTGTCCATCTGGATTTTTAAATCCAGAAGGGCTGTTTCCGTTCGGTGTCTTGGTCTGAAGCTGGATTGGCGAAGACCTAGATTGTTGTTATCCTCCAAATGTTTTTGAATTTGGAGATAGCCCACTCTATCCAGAATTTTTAAGAGGGAAGGGACTGTAGTAATGGGCCTGAAATTGGTCGGTATGTTCGGGTCTACGTTCAGTTTTTTGAGGAGGGGCATAACCCATGCCTCGTTGACGTTGTTAGGGACCAAACTAGTGTTGAAGGAGTAATTCCATCACTTTTACCACACTACTTGCATCTGAAAGGTTGCTTCAGAGGGAGAGTCCAGCAATGTAGCTGTTCTGTGCCATTTATAGAGACGCTGCTTCAGTTCAAACGTGCGTACCAGCTTCTGCCTCTTTTGTGTGCAGAGGTGTGTGGTGTAAGATTACACACATGTTCAACATCTTTTGTCATTGAGCAAACTGATTTCACATCTTTATTGGATAATATCATCCCACGGACACTAGCGAGTTGCATGCACTCATTCAGTAGTGTTAGTGCAACCCTCTCCCTTCTCATGGCGTACCACCATGACGTTACACTTAACTAGCAGTGCTACTAGGGGAGACAACATTTCTGCACTGACCATGAGCGAGACCCACAATGAAGCTGCAGGGAACCTTATCTAAATGTCCCTTCAAATCTACACCTGACGGATGCCTATTGCCTCAGAGCAAAACAGAGAGTTTTGATATGATATAATATGATATTTATAATGCACCTATACACAAGTGTTTCAAGGTGCGATGAGGCAAGGGTGGAGGAACAGAGAGAAGACAGAGACAATGATCTTACTAGGCCAGGAGACATTGAGGTTGCACAAGTGCTGGGTAAGGAGGAAGGGGAAAAGTGCAGGGGGAAAGTGGGAGGGGGCAGTGCAGTACATGGGATCGACAGTGAAAAAATAAATAGAATAAATAAAAGCAAAAGTAAAAAGTGCGGCCAGCTGGTGGCAATTGCAAGGGTAAGTTCAGGCATCATGGGTGATAAGTGTTGGTAGGGGACTGTGGGGATACAGAATACAGTCATCAAGTGTGGGGGATGCCAGGGAGTCAGTGCAGGGGTGCAACTGGCGAGGGAGGGGACCTGGGCCCGAGAGCAGAGGGTGGCCAGGTGACCAGTGCAGTTTCAGTTTCAGCCAGCAATTCAGCAGGGGAAAGAAGGAAAGAAAGCAGAAGCAAAGAAGAAGGTTTTGAGGTGCTTCCGGAACCAGAGATGGTTCTCCTCGAGTTTCAGGGATGCAGAGAGGCAGGGAGGCAAGGAGGCTGTTCCAGAGGGAGGTCCCAGCCGAAGAAAGAGATCTACCACCAACTCGGAATCGACTGCACAGGACTTTTTTGTACTTTGCAGGGCCTTTGCGCAGGCTGGGCACGTCTCTGCATGCAGCCGGGTGCCTTGAGCGAGACTCCATGCAGAGCCTGGCTGTGGCCTGCGCTAGGACCAGAATAGGGGGCGGAAGATGCAAAATGAGGAAGAACATGAGAAAATGTTGGCGGCCCACTGGGAGTCCATTGCACGCCCCACAAATGTGCACAACCACGCGTATTCATGGATCTGACCGCGCAACCTCTCGTGGGGAAATGCCCACTCAAATATCCCGATCTGTCTGCCCCTCGAGGGCAGGCTTACAGACACTTGCGCATAGGAATCACCACACAGAGGTGAGATTGCATGTTGGATTTAGGTGTGCCTGCACACAGACTGGGTTCCGTTCTAACTTAGGGGTGCGTGTTCGTAGTTTAGCGGGGTGCAGGAACGCTTTACTGAGGGTTTGCATGTCGATTGACCAGAGTTTTACCTGAGTTATGGAAAATGGTATGCATGTTATCACGGTGCCAGTAACAGTTACGGGCTACCCTGAGCAGTATCGCAGAGTTGCTGGACTTGTATGTGGCGGACCCCACGTTGTATTACCAGGGTGCATGTGTTTGCGCCCGAGGAGCCAGCAGAGGTAGGTGTATATGGCTGAATTTGCTTTGCGTGGGGGCGTGCCAGGGCTGTTCTGGCTGCAACTTGCGTATAGGCTTACTTTGTGGGAACAATTCTATGAACACGCAGAGCGCGTAGAAGAATCTATGCGTGCAGGCTCGCGCAGTTGTTCTCTGCGTGTAGGCTTTACGCGATATATGAGCCCTTTTCCATGAATCGGGCCCGAAATCTTTTTTTTTTTTTAAATCCCAAACTAGTGAATCAGCGCAAACAGCTTTCCAAAGCCTCTACATCCTTCCAGGCTGGCTCTACACAGGCTGGCCTCGCACTGTAACTAGAGACAGTACAAAGCGAGCGAGGCACTTGGAGGCCGGCCCAGTGCAGTGCTGCGCCACAACAGCCCCTGCATTATTACTTCATAATGAGGTGGTGGTTCTTATCACCTGGTAAAGTGAACTGCTCAATTGACACAGTCTCGAAGCGTAAATGAGCTATTCATCCAAGCCTAAACCTTTGGTGTTACAATGTGTGTAGGCATTACACAGCGTATTAGCATGCAGGTGTACTCGCGTGTCACACAGTGCACTGTTCTCTCACTCCGTGCAGCGATGAACTCCTCACTTCTGACGAGAGCCTGTTTACAAGTATCAAATGTCTGAACTAACACCCACACGGTGTCAGCATTGCTTTGCACATACCTGCAGGACGCCGCGCTTGTGATCGATGCGTTCTAGCAGTGACCTAATAAAAAGTATTCTGGAAAAAGTAATGAAAAGAACGTCCCACTCCTGCAGCAGTGGCCACGCTCTGTAGATAGATTCTTCACCTAAAGCTTTATGTCAAGCACCGGCGCTCATTCTACTTAAAGCGCATTTAACAATTCTGAATAAAATAATACCTCGGCGATGTATCATTTTATTTGATATTAATCTAAAAAAAAGCATATACTGTCGATATGTCTACAGGTTTGATTGGTTTATTATTGCTTTACAGGGGATTATATTCCCCCAGTTTTACCCATCACTTAACATTTCCATTAACTCAAACATTTCTTCACTACCCGCATCTACTTTAAAACCATACTGCGCCTGTCCGGAATGGAATTTCTTGTTATTATGGTCTTTTAAAAATAAAATTAAAAAAAATGAAAGTCAATCTAGCATGGTTTTCTTCATGTTTACATTTTTGTATTTGCAATAACCTTAATTGTTAGTTCCCTTTTTCCAGTGTCCTTCATTTTTGTCTCGCTGTTATTACCGTGAACCTTTAAATCTACATTAATACAGTATTAATCCAAGGACACTTAAGCACAGCAAGTTTATTGCCGCTTGCACAGCATGTATACATTTGAAAATAACATGTTACAGGTCTTGGTTACAACCCAGAACATTGTGCTTTGCCATCTGGCATCCCTGCCACCTGCTGTTAAATGTAAGCCTGCAAGAAGAATGCGAGTTTAAAACAGGTTGATGACAACCCTTTAAAAGGGCTGTCGGTTATGGATTGAAAGCTAACACATTTTCAAACAAGTATACATCTCTCACCGTGGTTCCGTGTTTCTTGCTGGAATTATGGGCCATCGTTCAGCCATGAAATGTACCAGAAGGAGCGCGCTTAACATGGCTGCCCACGCCGCTGGTAATCCTCCGGCTGAACTCCTGCACCTGGCCTCTGAAGCTTTCTAGACTGACTGCTGCCCTGCTTTTCATCACACTTGATCACACTTGAGGCAGTCTCCTGCCAGTTTTATCTATGGAGCGAATAGGCCCAAGTAGATGTGGGCAGGTATTTGCACATTATGTACCAATACGTAGTGCATTAGTGGGCCTTTCAGAATCAGTTTATCAGAATGTTTTGCACTTTAATGCATTAAACCATTCTGCATTACTCCATGGAGTCAAGAATTGCTGTATGGCCTCTGTGGGCCAGCAAGAAGAAATGCACCCGGTTTCCACCAGAGGCTGCTCATGCGGTTCATTGTCTCTGCCTCTGCGTCCTCTCTGAACGCCTGGAGTGAGTACACGTGCCCAGCGTGTTTCAATGCCCTCATATTCTTTCTCACATTGGCCGGCCCTATAAATGACGCAGCACAGCTTCGATTTTATGAATCTAACATGGCACATTTTCAAAAATGGCCCAAAAGTATATTTCCTATTTATTTATTTCAGAAATTTTAAAAAAGCTCACAGGTCGGGGTTCATAGGGTTTTACATTGTTTTCAAAATGAGCTCCCTGGAGGTGACATAAACTGCACTCCAATCAAATCTGAGCCCACTACCCCAGCCACTTTCTCTGCCGCAATGGCCACCATGGAAAGGAAGACCAGCCTTCTTTTCATGGTAGGCATTTTCCTTTGTCGTTTTCTTAACTTGTAAACTGGCCACTGCACCAGTTCACATGTTTAAAATAAAAGGTGCAAGCATCAGTGCATAATATGCCAGAATGCTTTTAGCTATGATCTACTTGGTGGAGGGACATTAATGCTTCTTAATGGCACCATTGTCTTCGTTAAGGCGCCCAATTGATTCAAGCTTGTAACTTGGGCAATGGGTCATTACCAAGTTATTTCTTAAGTACAGTTAGAGTTACAGTTTGCCATGCAACTGGGATAACACGTCTTGATGTTGGTTATGAGGTTAGAAAGTGTTATTCTTGGGGGCGTGGCCTGACACCACTGAGGATGGATGTGTAGTGCTGCCGCTCCGCCTCATACGAATATATATATGGCATTATCTCGAATTATATAACATTATTTCACTTACCTTACGTTTCCGCTTCATCTGTGGTCGATGCTCCTTGCTCCGGCTGCTTTCCTGATCCCGCGCTGCCCCTCCTTCTGAGCTCCATGTGCTGCGGCGGTCCACCTACGGAGACAGTTGACCTGGGTGCCCCCCTCTCTGAGGAGAACTACGGTGACGTGCCTACTGCGACGTGCTAGCTGCGGCCTGGGAGGCTCTCTCTCCCCAACGCTGCCGCTTTTCAGCCAACAAGGAAGGAAAAGGAAAGAAAAAGAAGAAAGGAAGTGATTAAGTGTACTTAAGAACTTAAACAATTTAAAGGTACAGGAACACATTCTTTTAATTTAGCATCTGCAGGCTCTTTTTTTTGTGCACAATGTTTGGAGAACAGCTGGACATAGATATATAATAACAATAATATATCACGAAGAAGCGAAAAGGATACAGGGTATTTTTCCAAAGTGCATTTTGCATTTAATATTAAAGACAACATATAAACAGATAGTCTCTTACCCTTTCTGTTTTTTGCCATACTCGCAGATTCTCTGAAAGATATTTGACTGCCTTGCACAATAAACATTTATTCATAGACCTCCTGCCAATACTTGGAGGTACGCACTCAGAGACTTTTGTAAAGGGAGGAAAGAAAGGAGAATAACCACACTGTTCCTTATTCAATTGTTTATTTGCTCATGCTGAATGTATTTCTAATACCACATGGTTAATGGCTCTTCATGAAACACTCCTTAGTTTACGCCTTATTATTAGTGTTCGCATTTCACTTCCTTTAACAGGAATAACACTTCATGCATAATATGGATGTAATAATTGTAAACTGAAGTATTCTATGCCTACAGAGATGCGGTTACGAATATAGGTAGACACTTCAACTAGTCTTCCTTCAGTCCACTGAATTACTGATCTTTGGCATGTGCTAAAGATAATATAAGCACTTTCGAGCTCTTCAATATATACACTTCTATTCAAATATTCCAAATATATATATATTATTATATATGTCAGCAAATAATATGGCTGCCAATAAGAAAAATTCAACTACTAAAGAACCTAATATCTCATCTTCTAAATTTAAGAGACCCACCATCTCCGCTGGGTATATCCGATCCTGCCATTGATGCCATCTTATCTGAAATCAGGTCACTTAAACCCTTCATCGAGACCACAAATCAAAAATTACAACAACTAGATGACAGATGGAAAGGCTCTGAAAATAGAATGGATGAAGTGGAGAGAAGAGTTGGCCTTGTAGAGGAAGTTTCTCCCAAAGTGACATTACTTGAGAAGTCAAAGACCTCCAAAGGCATAATGAAGATTTAGAAAATCACAGCCGAAGCAACAATCTACGCATCTCAGGTCTGCCGGAGGGCTCAGAAGGTAACAACACCATTGTTTTTTTTACAAAGGTTTCTCTCTACCCAGCTCCACTTACCTCCTGATTTAATAATCAACATACAACGTGCTCATAGAATTGGAAAATCACCCATCTCAACATCTCCAAAAACTTCTTCCAGAACACTGATCCTTTATCTTCTGGAATTCTCCCAACTTCAGCTCATCTTGTCTGCTGCTAAGGAATGAAAATACCTCCTTTGGAACGGCAATAAGATATACATATCACAAGATGTTGCTAAAAGCATGGCCCAACGCAGGAAAATATTTCAATCCTTCCGTCCAGCCCTAAAGCAACTTAATATCCAATATGGTCTATACCACCCTTTTTAATTCAAAGTGACTCATGAAAGTCGTACAAATATGTTTGATGAACCAGCTGACCTTAGAGCTTTCATACTTTCCATTAAATCTGAAGGCATGGACACATCATCTCCAGCCAGTACCTCTACTTTGCCCATTATATAATTGTATTCCCCCGCATAAGCTTCCCTATTATATATATAATGCCATGATTATCATCTTACCATAACTTGTGGAAGGGGTGTCCTTACTACGTCCATCTTTCATCCTGAGTCTTTTTTTTTTCTTTTTGATGACTCAGCAAGCGTCACCCTTCCCTGCTATTTCACTCACCTGTTGTCTCCCTCATCCAGTCTGATCCTAATTGCTGTTTTATTGTCGTACACCCTACCTTGAAATCTTATGATTGGACCTCCTACGCCCCCCCCCAACCCATTGTGTCACCCTTGTGTGTCTCCTTAAGAATATTTATGATTCAATATGTTATTTTCTGGCACTAAAGTTCTTCATCTTCATGGTCTCAGGTTTTGTTATCATAATTTTTGAATTGTTACAATGATCTTTAAATGTGTCACATGGAACATCAAAGGTTGTAATAACCCCATCAAAAGATATAAGGGCATCTCTCATATTAACAAATTCAATCCTTCCATTGCCTGTATACAGGAAACACATCTTTCCAACAAGGAAACATTGAAACTGAAATCCCGCTGGGTGAAGGAGATAATTTCTAGTCCCGCTGTCGTTAAGAAAAATGGTGTAGCTATTTTAATTAGCAACAAATTACCCTTCAAAGTTCTTGACCAAGGTGCTGATACAATTGGAAGATAGGTTTGGGTCAAACTACAGATTGATTCTACACAGGTTACCATTTTGAACATTTACGGTCCTACCAACTCTGATCCCAATTTTTGGGCTTCCATAAAACAATTGATACTTCAAAATAATTTTACCAATTTAATTATGTGCGTGGATATGAATCAGGTAGAAAATCTGGTCGCCAGTTCAAAAACAACAAATCACACAAATCCTTTTTGGGTTGTTTAGCTGAAACCAGCCTCATTGATAAATGGAGATTATCTCATCCTACCCAACCTATACTTTCCACTCCTCCCCACATAACACCCTCTCCCGCCTAGATTACATTTACTCTTCTAAAACCCTCACAGGTTCCATCATTGATTCTAAAATAGAAAATATTATTATATCCATCAACGCCCCAGTATGTACCTCCTTCAGCCTTTCAGACGTGCATAAACCGTTATCTTGTTGGAAACTTAATCATTTTCTCCTACAAGATCCTCAATTTATACTATCCATTGAATCTTTTATTCAACAGTTCTATGCTGATAATCAAGATCATGATAAATCAGTTGTGAATAATTGGGATGCTTTTAAGGCGGCTCTAAGAGGTCACATTATGGCTTATTCAGGGAAAAAGAAAGCCCTACGCAAAAAGCATCTGGATGACCTTTACTCTCAGCTCACCTTAGCAGAACAACAGCGACTCCAACCATACTAATCTTCGTCAGGTATTGGCCATACGCTTCCTAATTAATAAGGAGATCACTGATCTTGCTGCGGGGACCATTCTTAAATATAAAACAAAAATCTATCAAACATGCAATAAAGCAGGAAAAGCACTTGCCTCTTACTTGAAAACAAAAAAAAGAAATTGTTTTTATTTTCCATATCAAAGACTCATCCGGCACTGTATATCATCATCCTAATGATATACTAAATTGCTTCAAAATTATTTATACAAAAATATACACACCTGAAAACTCATTTCCTCATAACAACATCACATCCTTTTTTGAAACCATTAAAAGACCCTCTTAGTTGGATCTATCCCACTTAGATAATAATATTACTCTTCCAGAAATCTCCAAAGCAATTAAAGGCTTAGGTAAAGGCAAAGCTCCTGGCCCAGATAGTCTTTCCACTGAATTATTTGATAGTGTTTCTCAACCTCTCATGCCCAAACTCCAAAATATATCCTCTTTCTTTATTTCCCCAAAAGCCTCCTCTGGTTCCTTTTCAGAAGCCTTACTCATACTCTCCCCCAAACCCGACAAGGATCCTTCTTTCCCTGGTAATTATCAGCCCCTTTTTCTTATCAATGTTGAAAGCAAAATCTTTGCAAACATTTTAGCCAATAGGATCGTGTCCTCTCTTCCTTCCCTAATAAAACCTGATCAAGTCGGCTATGTAAAAGGGCACAACATTTCTTCAAATGCCAGACTACTTTTAAATGCAATCGACCTATCGGCCACAAATAAAAAGATAATAAGGGTTCCGCTGTCATAGCACTAGATGCAGAAAAGGCCTTTGACCGGGTTAATTGGGACTTCATGTTTCAGTCTCTTCATTGGCACGGTTGTGGTGATAAGTTTATCTCCCTTGTCAGGTTACTTTCCTCCTCTCCTAAATCTTCAGTATATATTAATGGTCTACCTCCCCTTTCTTTTCCCTTAGAAGAGGCACCAGACAGGGCTGCCCCTTCTCACCCATCTTATACATTCTCTCATTAGAACCGTTATTGGAACTAATCAGATCTAACAAAAATATCCCAGGTATATCAGGTGGTTCGTCTCACATAAAAATAGCTGCTTATGCAGATGATATCCTCATTCTCATTAAGAACCCTAAAACACACATCCCACATTTAGTTAACGTACTATCTCAATTTAGTTCCGTATCAGGGTACAAACTTAATAAAGACAAATCAGAAATCATGCACCTCAATCCCTTTTGTTTTAAACATGACATTGACTCCTTTGTTTTTTAATGGTGCAGCTCCTCTATTAAGTATCTAGGTTTACATTTTGCCCCTCTATACAGGATACCATAAAACTCAATACACAATTCTTATTACATAGATTAAAGGATTTAACTTCCTGATGGTCCCCCCCTGTATCTTTCATGGTGGGGATGACTTGATACGATCAAGATGATGCTTTCACCAATAATTATATATCATCTACAACTCCTATGTGTTCCGATATCTCCTTCCTTTTTTAAATCTATTTACTCAATCCTACTAAACTTCCTTTGGGGGGAGGGCAAAAACAAAAGAATTGCTTTGATCAAATTGAAGGTGCCCTATGACAAGGGCGGGGTTAGGTTTCCTGATTTTAAGGTTTTCTCTTGAAACAATCTAGATGTTGGTTTGCTTGTCCTAAATTATCAGATATTCCCACATGGTGTACCATAGAGAAACAGTTGGTGTTTCCTGTAGAAATAACTGACCTTATTTATGTATTTAACCATTCTTCATCGAACATATCAGACCCAATCACAGCCACAATATCTGCCCTCCAATTCTTTCCCATACAAAATGTCCTAATAAATACCTCTCTCCTTTAATATGGCATAACAGTAAGATCCTAATTAATAACAGAACCCTAAACAAAAAATCCTGGTTGAAAAAGTTTATTAGATTTATACAACAAATCGTAGATAGATCCTCTATTCTATTGTTTCAACAACTCAAACTTTAATTTTCCATCCCCAATACAGAATTCAATTTCTACAATAAATTAGTCAACACTTGCCTTAATGCACTTCATAGTTCTTCCAATGACATATTAACTCCTGATGCCCTTAGACTATTACAGCTTACAATGCTGTCAGACATTAAGGCTTCAAAATTCTATAACATTTTTATCGCATCCTTAAAGTTATGTAAGATCCACTATAAATGGGAAAATGATGTTGGTCACATTTTAGACGATCACATATGCTCTACCCTTTTCTCCAGAATTAAACATATCTCTACATCAGCAAATGTCTCTCAGCACTTCTTCTTCTTCTTCTTCTTTATACATAGAGCATTCATTACACCTGCTAAATTATCTTCATCTAAGATAAGCAGCAATGATAATTGTTGGACATGTGGAGCCGCCTCTGCCTCATATGAGCATATGTCTTTTAAGTGTCCCTATACTTTCAGGTTCTGGCAACATGTATGGAAATACCACAATTCTATTTTTTTCACTGATATCCCACTTTCCTTCCCTAATATTGTCATGGGAAGCCTAGCAATAACCACCCGTTTACCTTCTTGAGCCACCAAACTCTATGATCTCTTTATCAGTCTGGCTTTGAAGAACATAACTGCCAATTGAAAAGACTCTCGTTCCTTGTGTATCAGAAGCTGGTGGAATAAAATATGTCTCACGCAAAGAATGGAACTGTGTATGGCAAACAATCTAAACACTATTCCTAAGTATAATGCTAAGTGGTCTGTTTTCATCCGCTATCTGGATCACTTTAATGTAACCACACATGGAATGTGACTTCCTCATACCACCTATAATCCTTGGATATTCCTAGCATTTCTTATTTCTGTATTTACCTCCTGAAACCTTATTGAATATTATTATTATATGCAAAAGTGTCTCATCATCTTTACTTAGTTCCCCATGATTCCCCCCTCCCCCCTCTATCTCTTGTTTGTTCTTTGTTTGTCTCCTGCTGTCTCCCCCCTACTTAAAATATCATTATGCAGAAATCTTTGAATGACAAGTTGTCCTCATGTATGGTTATATATTTTTCAGTTTGGATTAGTCATAATGCAACATTGTTCAAGTAATTTATAAGCAAAATAAACATATAATGTATTCTTTCACTTGTTCTTCAGAATTTCTCTTCTCCAATTATCGTTTTTTAACAGCTTAACCTATGGATTACTGCAGTTTGTTCAGAAAACAATGACATTACTACTGTATTATATATTTCAATAAAAACTATTGACTAAAATAAAAAGAAAGTGTTATTTGTTTATTAAGTGTTTTATAGTGCACCACATGTACACAGGATACTTCGGTGCATATATGTTGGCATCCTAGACTTCATAGGAGTATGTAAGTTGGAACAGGCTCATCAAGAAGCATGTGGTTCATTTTGATTTTGGACACCTGTTGTAATCTGCAAACAGGTGGAGGTTTTTGAGCCGGGGTTCAGATGATTGCAGAAGGTAGGGACATCTCATTTCTGAGTGAGGTCCTGAGGAAGCAGGCTTTTCACCCAGTCGATTCCACATGCCAGAGACAGTTGGGTCACGTTATGGTATTGCGGTTGCGCGTTCTGTATCCGAGCCCTGATAAGTTTGCACTCTTATCGATTATTACATTTTTTAAATTAAATATTCATGAGCATAAGGGTTAAAAAACGGCATTGTAGCAAACACAAAAGTCGATCCAAGATGAACAACAGTGAATATGAGAAAGAGTTCACTGTTGTAGACTTCTGAACTGGTTTAAAAGGAAGGTACATCAACGTTTAGTGTGCATGAGTAATGAGGGTTAGAGGAGGTATTTTCTGCATTAGTCCTATTCGGCAGCACAGTAAATGTGTGTCTGCATTTCTAAACAACATATTTTGATCTGGAAGAGAAAACATTAGGAGGAACAGAGAAAGGGGAGTAAAAATCAGGCAAACATAATAACCTAACAGAAACATTTACCATGGCTGTGTTGCTGTTCAAGTTCGTAGGTATACTGACAGGAGTGGTCATACAGGTCTGCAGGGAGGTTTTTCAGCATCAGATCTCAAGAGGAAGCTCCCCCAGGAGTCCCAGTATATTGATTCTTGGGCATCGATTCTGTAAATAGTCTTCGCACGCAAGACTAGTGATCTCAGTCTGCATTAATAGGTGGTGGTGGAGGGTACTGCTTGCTCTTCCAAAGATGCATGCAGGCAAAGGTGGTCTCAGTCTGAGAGGTAATTTAGGTGGGCTACTCTTCCTTGCATCGGGGAGTGCATGCCTGTAGTTTCCGTTATTATTTTCCAAATTTCGGACCAGAACATGATTTCCAATCAGCAACCCCATAAGATATGTACAATGTGTGTGTTGTATTGGGAGCATCTCCACCACATATTGCGTGCAGAACGCATACACAAAAGAAGATCCTATACAAAACTTATACCATATTTATTGGCTAATTGAAATGATCAAAACTTAAAGGTGGAAACCTGCACTAATGTCACATTTTACCATTTATTGTAATAGATTGTGAGTAGAAAAACAATGCAAAATACAAATTCATGAAAAACTAAGCCGGCATGTATATACATATATCAACATTGCAAATCAATTAAGCACACCCAATTTTTAATTTTTGCAGTTTTGGTTTGCTAATTCTAAGGGCTTCTCTTGCCGGGTTGTCAAGCTCTTTGGTTAATGCTTGTCACCACGATTTGTTAGGGATGAGTTGTAGCATACTAAAGAGTTACAGTATATTGGTTGTGATTATCATCTTGATACACAAATCCGTCCCCAACTTTAAATAATCAGTGCAGAACGTTTGTGCAGGAGAGTGAGAATTCTTTCCAATAGGGGTCGGATATTGTCCTATTATAGAGTGTAAGTCATTGTTTATTTTATCCGCAGGTATGAGAGATTTTTCTCTTCCCGTTTGAACTTGAATTTGGCTAGGTGAGATTTAAAGGAGTAGGGCATGAAGGGCAGTGCCTGATACGTGTGCCAACTAATTGTGTATCTTGAGAAGTGGGAGCATTTTTCAATCAAGGTGATTCGATTTTTGATAGATTTTGTTGGATTACTAACCAGGAATAATATAAAATCGGCATATAATAGTGCTTTGTTTTCTCTGCAGGGCGTATGGATGCCTGCAATATTCTCATTTTGTCTGAGTGCTATTGTAATGGGTTCGAGGGATAATAGAAAAAGGATGGGAGATACAGGGCACCCTTGTCTCCTGTCAGAGGACATTGAGAAAGAATTGGATATAAAGATGCTACTCACTGTTACACTCACCTGGTTCTATGGGGAAGCCACCCAGCAGTTGTGACTCGGGTATCCTTCTCTGCGGTTCCCAGGTGTGACCAGCGGGAGAGTTCTACCTGGAATACAGGTGGGCAATGTTCAAGACTGGTCAACTGGGGTAAACAACCCCCCACCACCCTGTATACCCGCGGCCTCTCTGGACCTCTCCTCACCTTGTTTTTAATGCAGGTGTGTTCTCCGTCCTGCCTTCTTGGCAGGGGCGCGTTGTGCTTGGTGGGCGATTGCGATCGAGTTACTTCACTGATGCCGGCCCGCTTTGAGTCTTTCAGGTAGGTCTTATTGCTGTGGTATATTGTTGTCCTTACATGCCTTTTTGGTTTAACTAATGTCTTTTCTCTTCCTTAAGTGCGCGGAAGTCCAATATGTGGCATAGACTGAATTGGGTCTCGCCGGTAAGTAATGGCGTTTTAGAGCGCCTTGATGCAGAGTAGGTGCTAAGCGCAGCACTATGATGCCTTGCCTTTTGCTAACCTGTTGTCTTGTCTTCCCACAGGTCGCGGTGCTCACCCGGTGCATGGAATTCCTGAGGCGATGCTGGTCGAGGAGCGGCTTGCGAGGTAAGCTTTTTGGCACCGTTCATTAAATTCTAAAAATGTCTAATGCTTTGTTTCTTCCTTTTTTGCAGATCCGTCAGTTCGGGAGGAGCGCTGGTTCCAGGATGCTGATTGCAAGAGCCGTGGACAGCTAACGATGAAATTACAGGTAAGCTGCTGCTGCTAACGATGTCCTTTTCCTCCTTAACAGACGCTGTTCTTCCGAGGTTCGCGGGTGCAGCTGAACACGGTGAGCATCACGTTGCAGAATTGCAAAGTAACGCAAAGCGTGTTATCCCAGTCGGGTGTGGTTTAAATAGCTTCAAGAAAGTAGTCCAGGTAAAATAGTTCCTATGGTACCACACCCAAAAACACTATAGCGCATAGCTTGGTTCCAAGGAGCTAAGCTATGTGGATGCTTCCATGTTGATTGGCACTGAAATAAAGTGTGTTCCCAATACAAGTCCTTTATCAAGTATGAGCCTGGCGCCAAAGGCGCCAGAACTGGCCCCGATAAATCCTAGGCCAAGGATGCCTGGGTTTAGTGGAGACACGAGTCAAGACCCTACCTGGTCCATGGGATTGCCAGGGGCTCTTCTGGATGTGGGTTGTGACACTCACTACTCGGGCAGTTGGGTTGGTGTACAACATTTTGATTTTATTTATTCTTTTTTGTCCCATGCCATCGAGAAGAGATATGGCCATTCCACCCTGTCAAATGCCCCTTTCCATGTCTGAAGATATTAGGAAATTCAGGTATTTTAGGTGTTTTTCTTGCCAGATGGAGTGTAGTAGTACTCTCATGATGTACTTTGCCAATCTACCACAGGCAGAATTGGATTGTGCATCATGGATCAGGGACAGAATGACTTTTTCTAATCAACTGGCTATAATGGTGTCTAACATTTTAATGTCAGTATTTAGTATACACATTTTCCTGTAATTAGCACAGTGATTGTGGTCCCTCTCTTGTTTAGGGATAACCACAATAAATGCCTGATTAAGTTTAGTGGATATGGTTTGTTCAAGAGTGGATTTCTTATATAACTAGGACATGAATTGTCATGGATTTGTAGATTTTATGAAATTCTGAAGGTAGCCCATTTATTCCTCGTGCTTTTCCAGATGGAAGCAAGTTAATTGTCTTCCTGGAGCATGATTATGGATTCTGCTGACAGTTCTGGAAAATGTAACTTACCTAAGAATGCATTCTGTCTGACTGGGGCATCTGGATGTTGGTCTGAGTTGCATAATTGATAGAATTTTTGGAACGTTTCTTCAATAATTGATGCGTTAATGGGTGAACACTTGTATCCTTGGTTAATAGGATCTTCAAACTATTTGGGTATTGTTTTACTTAACTTGCTAAGAGTCCACCCTCTTCCCCCTCTCATAATGTCTTTGTTTCAGACAGAGTATGGCATATTCAGCAGATGTGGTATGGATATCATTCAGTTCAGATTCATACTTGATTTGCTTATTAAATTAATTTTAGTTTGCGGATCCAGTGTATGAATGAATAAGTGATTTGATTTTCTGCTTCAAAAGGTTTTAATCAGGCTTGAGTCCTTTTCATATCCCTCATGGCATCTTGTCTAAGACTACCCCTCATGCATGCTTTCCCAGCTGACCAGTGGAAGCTAGTACATTTCACTGAACTGCTGTTCAGTGAAATGTCTTTCAGAACTTTCAGCTAATTTTTTCTGTAACTCTTTCTTGAAATGGCTGATGTTCAGTCTCCAACTTGTTTTGGTTGGTTTGAAGAGTTTTGGGTCGAGGGCCAATATTATTAGGGCATGTTCTGAGCTCCAGAGGGAACAAATGGTGTTGGTGGAGTATTGTGTTGGAGACCAAGAAGTAATCAAATCTTGACAGTGATTCATGTACACATGATGTGAAAGTAAATTCACTTCCAGACTGTTGCTGGCGCACCAAGAGTCTATACGAGCATTATCTAGCATGATGTCTTTAAGGGTTCTTCGTTCTCTGTTTTGGGATACATGCTTCTGCCTCATTAATATGAGTCTATTACATTAGGGCTGTATGCTTGCTTTGTCCTTTCATATATTTTAGTGTTTTTTTCCTTTTGCTGTATTGGTTAAGCCCATTGACATTTAATGGGCATGCTGATAAAGTTAACACAGAGTAACTGAGGGGGAAACCAACTACAATTAAGCTTGTGAGATGCATGCTTGGTGGGCATCTTGGCCTCACTTCTTTGCATTTGGGAGATGGGCAGGAGGCAGGATTGCGAGGCCTGGCCTGTCAGAAAGGATGCATCCTTGCATACTGCTGTCTGAGGTGTCTGTTAGGGAAACGGTTCATACTGTGAGGTCTATCTTCAACAAGGGGCCCATGGCATAATGATCTGAGGACAGATTACGTTTTCATGAATCATGTGATTTGATCAGGCATCTTGAATTTTCTCTGATGGGGTTGTCCACAGCTTGTGTTAGAGGACCAGTGAGAGCAGGGTCTGTGTTATGTTTAGGTGCAGGTGTTTTATAATACCACAATCAACTCCAGCGAGCCTCCTTAGATGCTCTGCGTGCTGTTTGTCACTAAATAGTGAGTGCTTCAATGTGTCATTTATTTGTGCATTGGACTGGTCTGTAAGGTCCATATCCTCTGACAGTTGACATTGCATAAAAATGAATCTCTTCTGAGTGAATAAATTCATATCTCTTGCCTCGTCTGTTAGAAACATTGTTGTGGGGCCAACCAGGCCATGTCGAAACTTCAGCTGTCTCTAATAGGGTCTCAATTTTAAGAATCTCTTTCTGTTTGCCATTGCTTTTATGACGGGGTGGACAGATTTGGGTTGACACGCTGTGAAATGGGGTGCATGAAGGTGCTTCTACATTGCGATGGAACACTGTCAAAGGATCCAACTAAGTCTGATCCTTTCAAAAGTGACCGTTGTGGGTGGCCATCTGCACACACAAACAAAGGCAAGGCGCATGGTAGGTGATGTTGCCAACGCTTTGGCCTTTTCTTTGAGTGGTCATCTAGTCTGAGAGGGTGGGAGTTTTGGGAAAGGGTAAGGGAATGTGCATACGTATAGCATGTCTTGTATGAATCCCTGTGAGTGACAGGGTTCAAAGTGCAGTGTATGAGGGACCACTAGCTGAAGAAGGGGCAAAGTGTCACAGAAAAAGAAAACATTTAGAGTAGGTGTCTTCCTACAGGTCCATGTCTTCCCCCATGAAAGAGTATGACACAGAAAAGAGAGCAAGAGCTCATGTATGTCCTGCAAAAGGCTTTAAAAGGAGAGCATGAAAGGAAGACATGAACTCATAATTCCTCTACTGCAAGTACCTTCCTCCTCTAGCTTTTGCTCATCTTTCTCTTCCCTGTAGGATGGGGAGAAGTTGCAAAGAGTTAAACAAGGAGGCTACTGCCAACACTAATGCCCAGATAGCAAAGTACATGGGTTTTCAGGAAAAAGAGTTGCCTGCACCAGAGGGAGGAAAATGCCCCTCATCAAAGCAATTTAAAAAAAGGGGGCTGCCATTGCTGTTGGACATAAAAGAAAACATTCTTAAGAAATGGAGTAAACCTGGAAAAAAAATCAGCCTTCCAATGTTCTTGGCAAAGATGTATACCCTTTAAGTGGAAGATAAGAACTTTCAACAGATAAGTCCCCAGCCTGGTGGGCCATGCTTCTATTGCTTCCAGAAGAGAAGGTCAAAGTCCGTGTAGACCACAAAGCTGACTCAGCAATGAAAAATACGTAATTCTGTGAAGAGGGTACTTGGAGGATTTGGGTTTACCATGATTTGTTTAAATCCGAAAAAAACGGAGGGAGAAATAAACGAAAGTAATTTTTTCAAAAATAACTTTCTGTTTTTTCCCCCACAGGCATTTGGGACCACCCGTTCCCCCATAACCCCCTTAATTACCTTCTGGTGGCACACAGCGAAATGTGCTGTCACCTCCCCAATCCCTCTGCGACACCAGTTCACTACACACACATGTAAGGGAAACGGTGCCACAGGGTCCTTCACATTTTAAAAAATGTTTTCTTAACTTTGTTTTTCCCCTGCTTTCCTTTTTATGGAAGCGGGGGACATCCCTGCAACCCCTGAAGTCCTGGAATGTCGATCAAGGAGAGATAATGTATACGAATACCAAAGATTTTGCACAGCTGTCTAGGGCTACAAAGTAATATCTATATGTTGCTCCTATCCTGCAGTCCATGAAGCTCCAAGTTACCCTTCTGTCGAATTTGACCTATGATGTGGAATTGGCCTTTGTACCAACCACGAGTGCCATAGCTGTAGGGAAGAGACATCTGCACTTTAGAGAATGGTTTTGGACATTCATCATCTGTCAACAGCTCTTAGGGTTCTATTTGGAGGGCACCTTCTATTTTGCAGCTCACTACAACTCACTGCAAGCTAAGGCGCATTGTGTTTTTAAGGCAAAAGACCATGCAGATAAATGATGGCAAAGACCAGAGCCCCGGCCCAGAAAGATGTTCTCAAAAGAAAATGTTGGCTATCGCACTGAAGGAAAGACCAGTGCTCAGCACCTATCCAAAATCATTTCCAACCGGAAATATTCAAACGTCCTGATGCCAGACCACTAGGGTAAAGGCTCTTGTTGTATTCCAATGATTGGAGAAGCACACACTCAGAAGCTTGATTGTACTAAATTGTGATGAACTGTTACAAAATAGTTGTTGCAGAGACTCCTTCTGGTCTAGTGCTCACTCTGGTTCCCAAACTCAATATGATAGATAACGCATGGATAGATCCAGGAATTGTGGAGAAGAAATGTGGTCTCTTGGGTTCCTCAAATAGAGCAGGAAAATATTTACTCCGTCATATTTATATTTTGAAAACAATAGGACTTATTAGTTGGTGCTGGACCATAAGGGACTGAATATCTTAATCACAGACATAAGATTCAAAATAGAAACTCTGCAAAGGCTAATTCCATTAATCAAGGAGAAAGATCTCCTGGCCTCAAGTCACCATGAGGATGCTTAATTTCACATATTGATACATCTGGCACATCAACAGTACTGATATTCAAGGTAGTGGGATGTCATTTTCAGTTCAAGGTCCTTCCCTTTGGACTCCAGATGGCGTTGCAGGTTTTCATGAAGGTGATGAGCCTAGTGATAGCTATTCCGCATAAGGAGCAATTGATTTTCTTCCCATACCTAGATGAGAGGATGCTCAGGGTGCCATCAGTAAATTGGTAATGGAGCATCTGCAAAGGATATGCAATACATTAGGGGGATGGAGATTCTTGATCAACTGGCAAAAGTCAAACGCTACACCGTCAGAAGATCTTCAGATCATTGGGACCAGGTTTTGGACTGCCAAAGGGGAAGGTCATTTTACCAGAGGACCAAACCATCAGACTGCAGGCCCTGTTACAATCCTTCTCCATGAGCAATTGGACACAAGCAAGACAACCCATGAGCTTACAGGGTCATATGGTCTCCACAGTTTTTGTTGTCCCATGGGCAAGGCTCCATACAAGGCCACTAATGTGCTTTCTTCTCAAGTACTTGGATCTGGAGTACAGGACATTCAAGGCCAAGACACCTGTTTTACAGGACCTAAGGAGCAAGCTCCAGTGGTGGCCTCACGTGGACAACATACTGAAATGGTTCCCTCTGCTACACCACATTGAAATCTTGATTACCACACATGCCAGTTGTCTGGTGTGGGATTGACCTTAGGGAAGGATGCATGTCCAAATTAGGCTGTTTAAGGTGTGCTTTACCAGAACGCTTCTTTAACTGCAAGAAAGCAGTTCAAGGTCTCCCCCCTCCTTTCATCTGCTTTTGGATGTGCTACCCACTGCATACCCTGTTCCTGTTCCATGGCCCTCTTCCACACCCACATCTGCCTCCAACCATTCATCATCACCCAACTCCTAGGGGGGGGGAGCACGCTGAACACGTGTGTGTCTGCCTTTTCCTTGTGCTCTTCTTTGCATTGTGCTTCCGCCATGCAGTCCACTGACCCCCGACCCACTAGGAGATCTCCAGGCACAGTCATGGTGGGCATCTCAGAAAGCCCCTGGGTTATCCATTTCCAGGGAATTGCATGCTATCCACAGTGCCCTATTGGTGTTCAGATGGCATAACCAGGGATGCAGTAAATGAGAAGAATTGACAACAGTATAGCCATGGTATGCGTGAGTCACTCAGTGGTCACACACTCCAGTTCAATGAACCAGCAGAAGAGCTAGGGTCCTGGCTTGAGAACAATCTGTTGTCTATCAAGGCATCCCACATCAGGGAACTAGACAATTGCACGGCAGACTATCTGAGAAGGATATTTTCATCCTCTGTCTGTTAAATGTCTCTGTGATTTTCATTAGATTTTAAAGAGATTAGGTTGTCCAACGGGGCTCCTGTTTGCATTTCCTCTGAATGACAAGGTTACCGGGTTTTCACCAAATTCCCTGCCCAAGGCGTATGGGGATGATGCCATGACATCACTCTGAATGTTGTGTTTCTATTGGCTATAACTTCAGTTTACATGTTGAGGGAGACTGGGGTGTCTTGTGCAGGGCTCCATTTCCACAAGCCCTCCCAGACACCCTAGACCAGTAACATGATCCAAAATGTATTCCAAACGTGGGATCTAAATTTAATCATTTGTAGGAGCTGACCCTGCCAACTTTCTTCCAAAATCTTTCCTCTTCGGAGTAGCAGAGTTGACATTTGCTTGATGTTTAAAGGGCTGTTTTTGTATTTAGATAGGGCACAAGTGTTTGGGAAGTACCTTCATCAGCTTTGGAGGGGGCCGGTCCAGGCACACATGCATAGGTTACTTCTATCTTCAGATGAATAAGAGGAGCAATTATAGAAACCTATGTGGTTAGAGGAACTCCTCTTCTGACATCTGTACAAGGACAATCTACGAGGGGTATAGCAACCTTATGGGCAGAAGCCCAGGGGGTGAACATTCAGGACATTTGTCGGGCAGCCACGTGGACTGACCTAAATACATTTTTATGTCATTATCACTTGAACCTGTCAGGTCATAGTTCCACCATGTTTGGAATGTGCAGTGTCCGAACAATGAGGTGTTGTGCCTTCCCAAAAAAGATGCTAGGTGGTAGCAGCACCAGGGGCCTGCGTTGTAAATGACCCATCCACCTTCAGCTTGGGCATTCCTCATGGCATAACTACACGAGGAAGAGGGACAAAGAGGTAAAGCCTGTTTTCCCACCTAAGTGAAATTTCTGGATCCAGAACACATGGTGGTATTAAAATGAAGGCTTTATGGCAGGGATGGAGCTTTGTGCCGTACGCAGGAAGTGGCAGAGCTCAAGAAAAGAAGAACGAACACTTGGAAGGGTTCCTGCCCTGGAGGCGGAGGTCATTTAACATAAGTACTGAGATGAGGACGACTAGGACTTGGAGTAATGAAGATCACCAGTCAGCATTTTACAGTAATAAAAATGAACGGCAAATTATTAATAATGAATCACAAATTTGGAGTCCTCTTCCTGGTGTGGAAAATCTTTCCTGGTTATGTTTTACTTGACCTCTCAGAGGATTAGACAAACACAACTAGACACATGCAAGCAAGAATGGAGTTAAAGCTGAAAGAGTATCCTACTTGCTGCTTGAATGCTGCACACATGGCCCTTCTCTCGAGCCGCCTCTCGGTCTTGCTGCTCTCTCAGTACCCAATGCATTTTATTGTGGATCTAACTGTGTTTTTTGACGTAGTGGTTTTTAATTCTGGAATACCTTGGTCATATGGTAGCCATCCCGTAAATCACGATGGACCACCCTTTAAAACAGATCAGAAGCTTTCTATGCATAAAGGTAGTATGCTCGGTTTAAAGAGGAGTAGAGTCACCACATTATCCAGTGATACAGGCAGCAGTGGTGGATGTAGCCATTTGTCAAGAGTCAGATCCTTTCTTCTGACACCAGAGTGACACTATCTGACTTGTTAATATCAATTGTGTGAGAGGAGCCTTATTTTGTCTCTGCCTCCAGGCAGGCTTCAGCTGTGTTGCTGAAGGCATCAACCCCTGTTAGTCAGTGACAGGTTTTATGGGCAGCATTAAGGTTCATGCCTCATTCAGGAATTTGCGCAAAAAGTGCTCCTCAATTTTTGTAAAGTGGGCTGTGGTGTAAGAGGAAAGTACATAAGAAAATAGAGCACACTCACCACTAGCTACCCACCTATACCACAAAAAAGAGAGAACACCAATTTGCATTTCGGGCTGTTGTCTACTCCAATGCACTTATAATTTACAGGCATTCGTTCGTTACGTGGTTATAGACGCTATTATACCATGTTTTTGTATAATTGTCATGTGGTCACACACATTGTTACTAACATCACAGTAACCAATTAATGCCTATAAATTATAAGTGCATTGGTGTAGACAACCGCCAGAAATGCAAATTGGTGTTCTCTCTTTTTTGTGATAACTCACATATGACGAACGCACACAATGTTTTTTTTAATGTATTTTACTGGCATTGTTTGAGAAAAATATGATTAAAATATGTTAAAATTTGCTATTTTTATCGTGGTGGTACATATAATTCAATGAGACTTCCACTTTGAGGAAAAAACCTGTTTGAGCAGCCCCTTTGGTCCCTTTGGTCCAAACAGTCGCAAGACAGCTGCTACCACATATACTGCTGTAAATCTCTCATCCTCAGCAAGGCATGGGTATGGAAAACATTGTAAGAAGGAAGCACTGTCTCTAGCTAAGTGGAGGCAAAAGCACACGGGGTTTGTGATAGAGGAATGCTGGAGGATTGGGTAGTACTTCCAGTGGACATATGCCTGTCGCGGTTATGCTGGGGCCTACTATGGAGCGGCCATGGTGGCTGTGGTATTCAAGGTGGTGCTTCTATGGAAAAATCAGTGACTGTGCTAACAGTTCCACTGCTGGATGCCGTGAGACTGCATATCATGGTGGAGTTAGTCTTGAAGGCGTTTGGGTCTTGGATCCATAATCTTCACAGCTTTAGCTGACTAGTCTCCTGCATGTAGGACAAGGGTGCACACTGCACAATACACACGGCCATGTTACTGCTGGCGATGCTGCTTCCTGCTATTGCGCTGTCACTCGTGCTTGGCATTGGCACTCGTGATTGAAGAGAAGGTAGTACAGTGGCCTTGCTTAACCGTGTTCTTGAAAAATTCCTATGGACGACTAGAACAATTTAACACGCTACAATTACTTGGGCCCCGCTGGGCATCTTCCCTACCACAGAAAAACTATTTTAATGCATCCAGCAAATCATGGATACCAATGAATTCAAACTTTATACAATGGGAACCTACAAGCAAATGACTTTATGCATCAGGCATGAAATCGGATAGAATGCACTAAATTCCCTACAGCTCCAAACTAATACTCACACTTATCAAAAGTACCAAACAGTTAAACGCTGTCCTGCTGAATGGTCACAGGGTCCTGGCATCATTGTGTTGTTTTGAAAGTGGATTTCATTTATTTTTTTAATGAGTTTGTGATATATTCCGAAAACTGGACGTGACAAAGCAATCATGTCTTTGGTCACACACACAGCCAGCATAACTGGATTTGTCTAAGACAAAAAGGACAACTATTACACACATTATTATTTGTGTATGCGTCCCTAAAACTGTTGGATGCCAAAACTTCGGTCTTTGCCCTCCACTCAGAAATAAAAGCAAACAATTTCTCAAATACTGAACCACAAATACGCTACACTATTTTGAAAGCATAATTTGTAATACGGATTTCACTTGCTGCAGACTCTGTGTATATTTCTTGGCATGGAACGAGGATCTCAAAACAGATAGATTTCATCATTTCTGGAACCAAGTGCTTTCAGTTTTTGGCAGGCACACATGCACTTCAAGACACCATGTACGTAATGAATAGGTTTCAAAGGAAGATCAATGTTTTACAGTTCCCCGCACACCACTGACAAAATACACTCCCACAGACGAGATGCATGCCTCTGATCGACCACAAGAAGCATGCAGGTGAAATAAACACATGGCCATTGGTGGCATGTTCATAATGGGCGATGGGGCAGTACTAAGCAGAACATCAACGAGCAATAAGATATGATAAGTCAAATCTTGCATCTGAAGCATTGAAATGTTTCATGTGTTCCCAGAAAGATTTAAAAATCCCGTGGCTTTTTAAAATCTAATTTCATCCTCAAATCAACTGTAGAATTCAGCGTTTTGACCAACGTTTACAAACTTTGTGGTTTCTTTTTCAACACGGCCTGTGCTGGCAGAAGTGATCAGGGTCAGACTGGGGCATAATATTGTCTCGGCACCAATGAAAAAGTGTCCCACAGTGATAAAGGGCAATTCGTTCATTTGGTGACAGAATGAGTAATACCAAATGGGAATGTGGTTGATAAAATGTGATGCACATTGTGCATTTTAAAAAATATTTATTCAGTAACACTGGTCAAAACTACTAGCCGCATGGTGAAGTAACTTATCAAGCTGGCCCACATGGGCCAACAAAGTAGCTCACTTTGAGCAAAAAAAGATCCATACTAGCATTTGGCGTTTTGTTTCGGGCATTGCCCAATTGCCCTATAGGCCAGTCTGAGCCTGGCGGTGACTAGAGCTGAGCCGGCCTGGCTCCTGGGGTGCCGCATGTTGATTCCCATGGCGGGATTAGGCAACTAGTTTTGCAGCTGAGCCAGACTCAGGGGGCACGGAACAGGAAGTAAGCTTGACCACCTGAAGTGAGGGATGCGTTTCTAACAGTTTCAATTGTGTCTGCGTCCCACTTCACTTTCGCATTTTAGACTGATTGCATGCCTCTTAAGTCGTTAATGGCTGTGCATATGGGAAATTCTAAGCTTTCGGCCATATCCCTTCAGACATTGAATATGTTTCAAATCATGGTTTAGAAGAGGCCCGTGCTGAGGGACTCAGTATATTCTTTCACTTAGAATCTGTACAAGGGGTTGTCTTCAGACTTGTAGTTTAGGGGCATATGGTGGACTGCCAACCCTACGATGTAAACACCTGTCTTTTTTCAAATTTGTAAGAACAAAGGGCATGTGGATTCTTCAAAGAAGTGGACCTTGTCAAGCAAGTACACTTACTCCATATACCCTACGTTATAGTGGTTGAGGTTGTTAAACATGGGATTTTTTCTGACTCTAGAAATGACAAACCTAACTGACGGGATCCACAAAGTGGATGAGTGTATACTTCCGTTGTGCACATTCTAATGACAGACATATTCTAAATACACAGCCTTAAATATCAACGGACCCTGATCTCTATTTCTACATTAGTAAAATCACTAGGTGTCCATCTAGACACCACTGTCTCTCTGACCCACCAAGTGAATGCAATTGCCTCATCAGATGCCTACACATCCAAACTGATAAATGCATCTAGACCCTTCCGCTCCACTGACAGTTGCTTCACCATAGCACTAGCTACCATTGGCGCTAGGCTGGACTACTGCAATGTCCTTTTCACAGGAACCTCATCTCAAAACATTCAAACCTTCACAGCATCCAAAATAATGCTCTCCCAGCTGCCCTCAACACTCCAAAACGTGATCACATCTCCGGTGCCAGAAAAGCAGCCCACTGGCTGACTATCCGCGAAAGGATCTTCTTCAAGGCCATGTCCATCACTCATAAATGCCTGTCCTGCACTGCAAGCCCATATCTCTCTCAGAAGAGCACTAAAGCGCAGTCATCAAGACCCAAAAGTTCCATGTATGTGAATCGTCCCGCTAACCTAAAGTAAGACTCACCAAACGGGAGGCACAAGCTTCCCTTCCATCGCAGCCAAACAGTGGAACTCTCTTCCTCCCACCCTGAGAGCTGAACCCTTGTACTGGGCTTCCCTTAAATCAGGAAATCCCTTAAAACCTGGCTGTTCACCTAACCTCTCCATCACACCCTGCACTATGTAGTGATTTGTGTGTGTATGGGCCTTCAGTATTCCTGTGTGTGTGAGGTCATCAGGATACAATCAGAGGTGACGGTGGAATGCAAATGCGAGGAGAGTTCCTGGAAGGACAGTTGGTGCCGGCTGACATGGGGGCTGGTAGATGTTACCTTATGCTCAGATCTAAACATCTATATGCATCTGTAACCCACGAAGTACAGAAGTAAAAGCAATCAAATCAACAGAGACTCTAGTGTGTTATTGGAACACCCACTTCGTTATACACTGCTTTGCTCTGCCTCACATTAGCAACGGTATGCACTTCGTTGTCTCACCTGCAAGTAACTGGTTCACTGTAGCAGTGCTACATTATCAATTGTATGTACTTCTTGGTCTCTCCTGCATGCAACTGGTTCACTGTGACAGCACCTGGATGCCAACGGGTTGCTGCAGACTTTGTAATTGAAATAAATAAATACATAAATGAGCTCCTGGGATGTGAAAAGGCAACCCTCCAGAAACAAAGTTGTGATGACAGAAATATTTACTTAAGAAACTGTGCAGCGGTCTCTCAAATAAATATTCATTTATGTGGATTGTTTAATATTGGTCAGAGGACTTTTGGCACATGTCATATCATGGACATTGATTATCAAACAAGACAGCGTTTGGCATACGGTTGGAATGCACTTTAATCTTTCATTATAGGATGTGTGTACACAAAAACACAAGCATTTCCAGGATTTGGCCAGAGTTTCACTTAACTTCCCTTCTCCTAAGCTGTCCACCCACCCCAACAATCTTTCGACTAGCTTCTTCAAGACTAACCGATTAACAGTTCTTAAGCAATTAAAATCCTCCCCGGAATGTTCAGACAGTTTCTCCTTCTCAATCCCTGGGACTTTAGTCAAATTCCGGACTTGCTCTCTCTATCCCTCTTTCTCTCTCTCGCTCTCTCTCTCTCGCTCTATCTGTCTCTCTCTCTCTATTTCTCCATCTCTCTCATATCACAGGCAGTCCCCAAAGTTCTTGTTCATTAATGAAAAGATTGGCACTCCCGCAAACCTTTTTGTAAGCCTCATCAAAAAGGGACCTCTCTGTCACTTGCAGTCTCTATGGATCTTCTTCCAAAAAGTCCTTCGGCTGCTTTCCATTTTCTGGTGCGATATGAGCACCACAAATCCTTCCTGCAGGCTCTGTTGAAGTCATTGGGTTTCTGCCACGAGCCGTAGATAACAGCTGTAGTTTTCAGTTCTACCAATCTTGTCTCCAGCCCCCTCTTTAATGTCTACCATTTAACTCCTTCACAGTTTCCTTTTTAATCCACCAACTAGTGCTGTACAAAGTTGTGGGACAGCGTCTTTGCACACTTTGTGAAATTTACAGCAGAACTTTGCAAGCTTCAGAAAGATGCTTAGTTTTTCTCCCTCACCATAAATGCATGCACATTAGGTTTTGCAGGCATATATATGCAGTGTTTTCCTTCCATCAGCAGCAGCTGTAACCAAAGAGCTGGAGCTGGAGGACATTGTGCTTGTTCATTCACGTCTTTGTTCATGGTACTGACTGCCTAGCCACTGGCTTGTCAAGCCCTTTGTTTTCCATTTGAAGAGGATGTGGAGGAAGAAAATTAAAGTACAACATTATTTAGCTATCATTAGAAGTTGTAATACTATTAAACGTATAATGTACATTTCACATTTTTAGAATTTGTTTGACTATATAAAAAACACCCCTGTTAATGCAAGTTTTTTAAAATGTGTAAAAATATTCGCATAATACACCTGGTATTTTACATTTTGCAGTGATTTTCTATGTAATTTGATTGTCAATGAAACGTACAAAAAATGTCCATTGTGTTTTCATTTATGAATAATTGTTCATTCCCAATTCGGTATGAGTAACATTTTATTTTTCCTTTAGCACTAACTTAATTGTTCTGAATATTTTTAATGACTTTGATCACTAGGATCTACGGTCACTAATATTTTGTTCACTGTGCTCATATTTATTGATTTTTTTTTTTTCTATTCACTTTATTATTATTTGTGATCATTATGAATTTTCCGGTCACAGTGGTATTTTTAACAAACCACTATACTTTATTATTAACCTTTGTTATTATTTCTGATCTATGTTACTTTTTTTGTCATTATGGTGTTTTTCTGTGAATTACTTAAACATTTCAATTAACCTTGAACATTATTATTTCTTTCCCCCCTAAAACTTTATTTAACACTTTGTGAGAGGCAGCACATTGACGTACATGACATCTACAATTCAGTTCAGTTCAGCAGCAGGTGACAGATTCCATCATAATGCTTAGTTTAGTCATGGCGAGTACATTGCAGCACCATCACCTCTCCCACCCTACCCCTTGGACCTAGCCAGACATTATGCAACGATCCAAAGAATGTTACAGTGGCGAAAAGTGCTCTACCAGAGGAAGCTTGGCAACCGCAGCAGGGTAGCTCTCTGTAAAGTCAAATAATGGATTCCAAACGGTGACATATTTAGTGTATCGTACTTCACACTGCGCAGTAATCTTTTCCGCTACCAGGGTGTCCCATATTTTGACCCACCACATTTGAATTACCGGACCCTCAGCCGATTTCCAATTCCGGGCGATAGTTAGTTTTGCAGCTAAGAGGAGATGCCCCATCAGAGAAGCCATAGGGCCCATAAGGGAGAAGGACTCAAACCTCAAATCCTTCAGCACTATTACCTGCGGGTTCATGGGAAGTGACAACCCTGTGATATCTTTGATTTTGGAGAGCACTTCATTCCAGAAAAGATTCACCTTACCACACAGCCATATCATGTGAAAGAGCGATCCCACCGCGTCACAACCCCACCAGCAAGAAGCTGAGTAGTCCGGAGATATGTGGCGCAGCCTTTCCGGGGTGAGATACCACCTTCAACGGAATTTATAGAAACATTCCCTGTCTGTGACACATCTAGAGAACTTAAGCATGCTACCCCATATTCTCAGCCAAGCCTCATCCTCTATAGTCTCGCCCAGGTCAGTTTGCCACTTTGTCATTATTGGTAGCTGCACCACTAGGATCCCCATCTAACAGTTTCTATAGATTCGAGACACAGCCCTGTGACAAGCCCCCTTGCAGTGTCAGCTCAAGAGCATTTAGCTGTCTAGTGGGTCCCTGTTTTGTGATAGGATGCGTGACCTAATGCCACAGCTGGGCAGAGTGAACCTGCACTTTTTCCGGTAGTCTAAAAGCCTGATTGCACTCACTAAAGGTTATGGGACTGTTTGCCTTAGATATTTGTGATAGCGAAGTCAGGCCTCCCCGTCACCCACCTGGTGAAGTTCCCATGGTTACATCCAGGACAAAAATCTGGGTTATTCCAAACAGGCACAAGAGGACCCAACCCCAGAGTCGCCTCCCATCTTTGCAGTGCTCTTCCCATATAGTAGAGTGTGCACTTGGTTGAGGCTTTCATTCCAGAAAAGATTCACCTTACCACACAGTCATATCATGTGAAAGAGAGATCCCACCGCATCACAACCCCACAAGCAAGAAGCTGAGTAGTCCGGTGATATGCAGTGCAGCCTTTCCGGGGTGAGATACCACCTTCCACAGAATTTGGTTGAGGACAATAGTGAGAACACCCCCTTTCTGTCCCAGAAAGCCCCTATCAACATAAGGTAGACAGTGGAGATCAACAGCCGATTGGGCCTTTTCAGTTGTCTTCTATTTTGGCTGCAATGCAGTATCCCTCCAGGTGACCACATGAGAAAGCTGCATGGCCAAGTTATAGCAGACGACAGCAGGGACCCCAAGGCCCCTCTCCCCAGTTGACCTCAGGAGGACCCTCCCAGCAATCCTAGCTCGCTTGTTCCCCCAGATGAATTTAAAAATCTTACCCTGAAGCGTACGCAAATCTGGATCAGGGCTCCTTGTCAGGAGCACCATACAAAGATGTAAGAGATGTGGGATAAGGTTCATTTTGACCGCTACAATGCGGCCAAACCAGGATATCTCCTGCTGGCCCCATCTAATTAGGTCCTCAGATAGCACTTGGAACACCATTGGAAAGTTAGATCTATAGATCTGTGCAGTATTTCTAGGAATATGCACTGCCAAATAGGGGATGGACTCGCGTGTCCACTGTATAGGAGCAAGGCCATAGATCTTATTTCTATCCCGAGACTGCAGGAAACGTCCAGCCCAGGTGACTTGTCATAATTCAGTTTAAATCCAGAGACCCGCCCTAATTTCTTCATTTCACGCAACACTGTGGGTAATGACTCCCGAGGGTTGGTCAGGGTGAGCAGCAAATCATCTGTGTAAAGAGAAACCCTATAGTCCACACCCACCATCTGAATCCCTTCTGTAGCCCTATTCGCTTTGATCATGCTGGCAAGTGGCTCAATAGTCAGGGCAAAAATCAGCGGCGACAGCGGACAACCATGCCTTTTCCACCTGGTGATGGATAAGCTAGATGACAGCACACCATTGATTCAGAGAGAAGTGTATTGACTCTGGGATATTGCCATTACCCATTTAACAAACCCCTGGCCAAACCCAAAGTGTACCAAGATCCTGCAAAGGTATCCCTAGTCCACCCTATCAAAGGCATTGTGGGTATCTAGTTCAATGAGTCCCAGATCCACTTCCTGACTTCAATACACGCCTCATGTTATAGTGGCCACTGCATCCCACAGTAAAACCTGTCTGGTCGCCATCTATGAGGTTAGGGAGGACCTCCATCATGGCTTGGCCAGAATTTTAGAGAAGAGCTTTGAGTCCATGTTTGTAAGGGTAATGGGGTGGTAGGAATCACAGTGTGCCGGATCGCTACCCGGCTTTGGTATCAGGACAGTGGTGGACACCACCAATGAAGGAGCAGCTCTACCAGAGAGCATAAAGCAGTGGGGTAACCAGGAGTGTGCTAAACTATTTCTATAAGATAGCCGCAAACCTATCGGTATCTGGGGTCTTGTTCTGCCTAGTATTAATAGTCCACTCTGGGGCCTGGGTCCAACATACCTTCAGCTATCCCTCCGCAAATACCTCGCATCTCGAGCACACCGCTCCTCTACCTCTAACTCACTCAGGATCAATCGTTTCTCAAAGAAACGTGCTGGGGGTAGATCTCTGTCTTTGGCTGGGGCCTCCCTCTGGAACAGCCTCTCTGCCACTCTAAAACTTGAGGAGAACCATTTTGGTTAAGGAAGCACCTCAAAACCTTCCTCTTTGCTTCGGCCTTCTCCTCCCCTCTCCTCTGTTGATTCTACTCTCCCTCGGCACCATGCACCTGGCCACCCTCTGTCCTCTGAGCCCAAGTACCTGCTCATCTTGCCACCCTCACGCACTGCCTCCGGGCCACCCCCTGCACTGGGGTCTGTATCTGTACCCATACAGCCCTCCCCTTTTCTTCCTGCACTTTCAGACCTACACGGCCTGCTGCCATAAACCCAGCACTTGCCACTTGCTGGCTGCACTCCCATTGTTTGTTGCCTTTTTATTTATTATTTTATTATTATTTTTGTTTTTTTTTTCCTTCTCGCTCCGCACTCTCCTTTTGTTCCCCCTTCCATGCACTTCTCCCCCTTCTCCCTGTACCCTGCACTTGCATGTTCTCAATGTCACTGGGCCTAGTAAGATCGTTGTTTTTGTTGTCCCCTGTTTCCTTTCCCTGCCTGGTCACGCTCTGAAACACTTGTGTATGAGCGTGATAGAAATAAAATATCAATCAATCAATCAATCAATCACTCCACTTCTCCTGAAAGTAAGGGCACCTCCAGGGAGTCCTGCTCATCTCCTGATAAGCTAGGAAGATGTACCTGCTGTATTTACTCGGTCGGATCATCCCCTGGGACAGCCCCTCTTTAAACACCTGTCCAAAAAGGGCATACAAAAGCTTCTGTTTGTCAGCATCCCCCGTTGCATCACCCCCTGATCATAGCGTAGGGCCATAACTGCATTTTGGTTCTGGAGCTTATGCAACTTAGCCTCCAAGAGTTGATTGGCTTGGTTCTCATTGGCATAGTAGTACTGCTTAGTTTTCAACATCGCCTGAGCAGTCCTGTCAGCGAGATGCTCCTCCAGCTTTTTAAGTGCCAACCTAAGTTCGTGCAAAGCCCTATAGGTACCCAGTCTTTTGTGTTCCTGTTCAGCACCCTTTACTTCCCCCTCCAGCAGCACCCTGATCAGTTGTCACTCCCTGGTATACGCTGCAGACTTACTGATAAACTCACCCTTGATAACTGCTTTCATAATATCCCATACTATTTCACATGGAGGACCTGAGTTGCTATTTTCATGAAAGTAATTGGAGATAACCTCACCTAGCTCTCTAGACAGCACCCAATCCCTAAGGACCAAATAATAAAGCTTCCATAGACGTTTGGGTCTCTCAGGCCTTCCCATAATCACCTGGGACAGTGAGGGGCATGATCAGATAGCGTCCGTATGTCTATCCCCCCCCCAACCCCAGCCGGGGACATGAGTACAATGCACTTGGCAAAAGCATGAGCTCTAATCGAGAGAAACATCCATGAACATGAGAATGGTGAAATCCCTCTCATCCCCGTCAGCCAACCTCCAAGAATCAATCTGCCCCATGTCTCGTAACAACCAGCCAAATGCACGTGCGTGTTTCAAGTCCAGCTTAGTGGGGGAGGGGGGAGAGTGTTATCAACCAAGGGGTTGGGCACCAAATTGAAATCCCTGCCAATGAAGACTTGACTCTCAGCAAAAGGAAGCACCTGTAGAAGAAAGGCCCCCAAGCAAGCCTCCTGGGCCACATTCGGAGCATACAATGAGACTAGCATGAACGCTCCCACAGCCGGCACTTGAGGCAGAGGTAACGGCTCTGCGGATCCCAAAGGACTTTTGCTTCAGAGATTGGGATCTTCTCTCCCACCAAGATAGACACACTCGCCCCCGAGGCAAAAAACTGTTGTGGAAAAACTCTAGACTTCATACCTTTCTCATCTTGCTCAAGCAAATGAACTTATAGTATTGAAAGGGACATGTCCTTCAGTTTGTTTAATACTGACTTCCTTTTAAGGGTGAGTTCATGCCCTGTACATTCCATGTGCCAATCGACATTAAATTCTCCCCTTCCCCTTCACCCACAAGAGTAGCGGAAATTTCCCCAGATCTCAGACTGTCCATCCCCCGTGACCACCATTCGAATCACCTGCGGTCTGATGCCACAATGCAAGTGCCCCTCCCACAACAACCATTTCAACCATTTGTAAACAAACACCCTTCTGACACCCCACTCAAACCAACCATAAACCATGCTCCAACCACCTGGTGACCCCTGAGGGAATCTGACTTGGAGGCCAGCTAAGAACACATCCCCCTTAAACTCCCTCTCCCGATCCATCACCTTCATCCAAGACTTTTCATTAGAACCATACTTTCTTCGTCCCCCCACCCGGCACAAGCGACGCAGTAACCAGAGAGGCATCCCCACCACCCGCAATCCCTATGTTAACCCTAAGGCCATTCAGATCTTCCTAGTCAGACCTTTTATCTTCCTCCCTCTGCCCTTTCTCTGTCATTTTTGTGATGGCTCTAGGCCACAGTTCTTACTCAGCTTCTGCTCAGCCTCCCAATCTCACTCCCACTCCATTTGGGTTCAGCAGGCTCTCTGCATCTGTTAAGGCATGCATGACCCAGTGCATTCGGTGATAAGGGAAGTGGAGCGCACTCGGGAAACCCCATCTATATGACACTTCCTTGGTGCTTAGCCACTCAGTCAATGGCCTCAGCGCCTTCCGCTTGGCTAGAGTTGTGTCCAGTTCGATCTCAGCTTCCGCAGGCAGTTCAATTATAGACCAGAAGAGGTCCGCCACAAAAGCAGGCAATTCATCACCCCACACTGCTGACGGAATGCCCCAGGTCTGAATGTTATTTCTGCGGGAGCGATTCTCTCCATCCTCCTGCTTGTCTTCCAGGTCCTCGCATCGGGGCTCCAACCCCTCGAGTCATTTGGAGCACTCCCCCACCTCATAGGACTGGTTGCAGAGCGGGTCCTCCACTTCTGATACCCTATGCTCCACTTCTGAAAATCTTTTATCCAATGCAAGACTCTTATGGGAGAGTTCCTCTGTGCTTTTGTGGATTTCTTTGTGAATTTCTGCAAGTAGCTCCTGTAGGTCAGACTTGGTAGACATCTGTGTGAGCATTGTTGAGAGTGAGGCAGTAGTGTACACCTGTGCTTTCACCACTTCAGGATGCTTACACTTGTCTGCAGGCTGTAGCATTGTGAAGATGTCCCTGTGCTTTCCTGCTTTCGGTTTTTCGCCATCGTGGACATGAGGAGGGGATGCATACCAGTACTGCAACTGGGGGTGGAGGCCCAGTCACCAAGGGGGCCCCTACCAAATCTGACGCTATTAAAAAGCCAGCCAGAGTTCACTATAGGCACAGGGTGGCGCTCGCAACACGCCAGGTGATAGGCCCTCCTGGGCGCAAGTCAGCCTTTGTCCCAAATGGCGCCAGATCAAAAAGCTTTGGGAGCAATTTGTAGCCACTAGCACCCAGGCAACCCCCCCAGATTAGGGCAGAGACACTCAGCCGCCAAGGAGAGGAGGATATCATTCACAGAGGCAGCTCCTATATGATCTTGTGCTGGTATTGCGCACCCCTGAGGAGAATGCACAAGGGTGTAAAGTCAGAGGCCAGTGAAGATCCAATGCTGCGAGGGGAACGCTAGGTGCAGGGCACACAGTCAGCCAGGCAATGGTGAACACTGTATACCATACCCCAGGCGAGGGACTCCTCAAGTGTAGATGCTTTGGACCCAGTACTGTTACAGTCCAAGGTGCTGGTTAAAGAGGTGTCCTCGTCTTTACATCTCCTTACATAGAAGCAGATCAGGGCTTGATATTAATAGAAGGCACACAGCCCCCCGCCATGCTCTTCAATGCATACGCCTGGGGTGACAAGAGAGGAGGGACAGTGGACAGCCCTCATTGGGTGAAGCACGCAGTCAGCCACTTCAGGAATAAGCCCCTTCCTTCCATCATGGTTGCTTCCCTGCTGGAGTAATTATAATGTGGAGAGGTCATGGGCCGCCCGCCACTCACGCTTGGCTCTGGAAATGATCCCCCAGGATCTCACTGCTGCATTGGCCAGGTCCATACCAAGCAACCAACAAACGAGCCCGGGAGCGCACAGTCCAGGCACAGCAGTTTTCCAGAGGCTGCTGCCGCTGCAGACCTCCTCTAGCCCTGAGCACCTCCAGAGTCAGCCACAGGCACCGCGGGCTATGCTCCGCTTCCCCCGCCGGATGGTGTACGCAGGGGACTGCGGTATCAGGCAACTCAGCATGCCGCTCCAGCACTGATCACCCGCTGGAGCCGAATAGTTCTTCCACTGCACACTCCTCCTTTACCATACAGGCCTGGCCGGGGCTGCCATGATGTCGCGGGGTGGACCAAACAGCATCAAGACCGATCCTTGATATGCCAGCACTGCCTGGCTTCGCAGACCGCACAGTCATAGCCCCAGACGTTAGGTGACTCAATAATGCATTGCACCAGAAGAGGGAGAAGGAGTGTTTCTCTCCTTCATTCCGCTGAAAAGTCACAGGCCGACATCTGCCTGATGGCGTGCCTAGCCACGCCCCAACATTATTATTTCTAATCAATTTTAAATTAGTTATATTCACAGGTATATTAGGCAATCAATTTATAAATACATTTGATTATAATATGCACACTATGTGTTCCATAATACTTGCGTTTTTCGTAGCAAACACTGATTGCTGCAATTTTCAACAAGTGCATGCATTGCATGCATGCATCTAGGGTATGCACATACTGCATTTCTCTTCCATGCAAGTAGACCCATCAATCAAACAAGAGATTTCACACATTATCCACACAATGCCTCAAAATAAGCAAGCTGGAATAAGCAAGAAAGTACCCACCACTTCCAAAATAACCAGCATTGTGGCTCAGTCTGGTATTAAACCATCACAGTTCTTAGAGCAGCCACCGGGTGTACCGGTGCATCTACTAGTACTGTAATGGTAGTGGACAAGGGTGCGCTGCTGATGCGGAGGCCAAAAACAAGTGACTTGCACTGTAGTGCCGGAGACAACCTTCAATGGTGGGCTACAGTTACAGGAGGAGGGACACATAATGGAAAAGACGAAAGCATGCCCAGCTGTGATTTCAGACCAGGCAAGAAGTGGGCATTTTGGTGAAAGTGAGACAAAGGCCAATGGCAGCAAATCTTTTCCATCACTACTTTCAGATGATGATGAGGATCATTCCAGGGACTCCCTATGGTCCCCTGCTGGCCTTGATAAAGGGCAGCTGCAAGAATTGCTTACACTCTCTGATAATGATGAGAATGATGCTGCTGTAACGCCCTGTGATTAGAAGTGCAACCGAAGAGCAGCAGTTGCATAGCAATAAGCAAAAGAAATCTCACTGCCCCACTCATTAGTGCCATTCTGTTGATCCAGAAAATGAAATGCCATAGCAGGGCCAGTAGTCCAAGTAGGAATGGAAAAACTGTAGCAGCAAGATACAGTAGCCGAACAGCCCTGGGGACCAGGGATTCCTCTACGCTGTTCTTGGCATAATCCGCCAGTACCACCATGAAAATAAAAAAGCTCTCTCCCTGAATTTTACAATAGGAAAAATCCCACATCAAAAAACTGGGAATTTCAATATTGATAGGGACAATGTTCCGATAGAGATCTGTGTGCTGTGCAAATAAGCCGTGTGTTGTGGGAAGCCGGGCACATTATGTCATCTGGGAACTGTGGAGTCACTTGGAAAACAATCATCAAGAGGAACGGTGTGCTCATAAGGAAAAGGCCAAACGTGGGTTGGCTGCTGGAACTTCTTCTGAAGTGACATTGTTTATGGACGAGAAAGAAGATGACGATTGTGAAGGAGCTGTCAGAACATCTCAAGATGTGAGCATGTCATCAAGCCCCATGCCGTCTGTACCCTCATCTAGGTGGCATAGTAATGCCTCCCCTGAGTATTCATAGTCATCACTGAGCCAGACAGCTCTGCTGGCAAGTCGAGCAGCATACTTTCATAATCTATAACTCTTAAACACTCCTGCATCAAGTCTCCTTTCAACACAAAGAACCTCAGAAACTGTCCCTTGGTATGTTTCTACAATGGGAAGCTGGCAGTTTAATAACTCCTTTCATATTCTTTGGTGGGCACTGAAGAATTCCAGGAACTTTTGTAAACCATTCATCCAAAATATCCTCAGCCCAGCCACACGCTATTTTCAACATTTGCAGTGCCTGATCGTCACAGAACACCTTTAACAATAATCAGAAAAGCACTGATGGAGTCTGGAATGTGCATCACTAATGTGACAATGGAAATTTTAACCAGTGGACAGGCAAAAGAATATGGGCCAGATTTTCAAAATTGAAAAAGTGTGCAAATCTGAGATGCACCACAAATGCGCCGCAAATAGATATGACTCATCCTCAGAGACATGCACATCTCAGAGATTAACCAGTTTATAAAAGGAGCGCAAAATGGGAACAAAAGATGCACAAAGTCGAAGGAAAGCAAGCAAATACTCCAAATAAAAAGTGACAAGAGAAACTGAGTGAAGATGCACCAAAATCCTAATTCACAGAATTTGATCCGAAAAATGCTCTTCATTATTTGCTCCATTTAAAAGTGGAGCAGGTGACCCAGAAAAGAGTGCAAGTGGCCTATCTAACCAAAGAAGCACATAGGTCACACGAATGACAACCAACAGCACAGCATAAAGGCCCAGCACAGAGACACAGGTCAACGTCCGCAAAATGGACAATGCAGTAGGTATCCTGCTGCTGCACAGACTGATGAGGATGAAGACAGTGAGAAGGCAGATGCACTATAGGAAGAGGTGCCCTCACTTTCAACTGGCTGCTGATGAAGCCACCTAGAGATACTGCTTCACATCCTATGCCATACGGGTGATGGTGAGTCAGTGGGAGTGGGCCCTTACCATACCCACAATGCAAGGCCATGCCATACCTCGCTAGTCAAGGTAGTGTCAGCCTTGAATTGATAAGCCAAAGGCTCTTACCGGAGGACCTGTGGCATCACCTTGGGAATCGCCCACTCGCAGTTAAGGGCGATACACCATGCATTTATGATGAACAGATGGGCAGGCAGCTGGCACTTACCCACAGAATGCACTTGCATCAGGAAGCCATGAGGGACATGCAAATTAAGCCCCACTCCAACACACAGATGCAAAATGCCAGAAGGAAGACAAAAAACCATGGCTCACATACTCATTGTCAAACTACCATTCGCAAGGCACACAGAAGTGAAATGACAACTGAGCTCACATAACAGAGAAAACAAAACATATTCTTCTTCACAGCAGACATTATAATCATACATGTAACATGATACCTACTGAAAGGCGAACATCATGAATGAAAAACAAACACATACAGAAAACAAATACACTTATGGGTCATCATTTTTAATGTACATGATACTGGCTATGTCAAAGTGTTGTGGTCCCCCTTTATTGCCTATGTAAACCTGCTGGCTACTCTGCAGGTGTCATGGGCTGTAAGGCATGCAGGGTTTGCATGGGGCCAATGGAAGATAGGCTAGAGGCTGTACTGTGATCTGAGCACATGGCCATAGTGCCAACCTACACCTCAAGAGCTGCTGATACCCTGTTTGTGGCAGATATGGTCTCTGCATGCGGCTGCATGGCATTCAGTGTTGTTCCTAACACCTTACATTTTGCCCTTGCCTCATCTCTGGTGGACCTTGCTTGCAGCACTCTGAAAGCTCCCCTGTTAATCCAACTAGGCCTTCTACCAGTATGCTGTGTATGGATGTTAGCTTGGTGCTCACTGTAAGCTGATGCCGCAGCATCTCTTCTTCCATGCTGAGGTACTGAGTATTGTGGGGCCTGGCCGTTTTTGCTGTTCTGATTACATGCCATGATGTTGTTGCTTCTGGGGGTCATGTGCCTGGTTGTCCAGGGTGTGTTAGGGTCATTGCCCTCTGTTTGTACCTGTGGTGAATATCGAGCAGCGGTTGGCACCATGAGTGTAGTGGGCGCCCCATGTCTTCCTCCTCAAGTGGTGGCATTACATGGTCTGATGAACACATCAGCCTGTTCGTGTCCTAGAGGGAAAATGTTTAAGGGTAACATGAGTGTCTGTCATGCATTTTAGACAGGACATCTAGTTACATGTTTCTGTGCAGCCGGGCACTACCATTCTCAACTGGCTCATTTTCTTTGTCCCTGTGTATGTACAGGTGCTTGTGCAGTTTGTGTGCACCAAATTTGTCTATTTTCCTCTATGACTGTGCTCCTGGTAGAGGGCAGATATGCATTACCCATAATGCGGGTGTTATGTTACTGCGTGTTTCACATTTCAACATTGGGTTGCCGAGTACCTTGCCCTTCTCCACTGCATCCCTCACTTCTCGTGGTATTTGCATGTATTTCCCAATGCATCATCCCTTTGCCTTCCTCTCACCTATTTGATTTCCCCAAGTTGGCTATCGCAGTATGCCAATCCCTTGACATGCACTATTACACTGGTGCTGACCTTGAGTATTTTTGCATGGCAAGACATGTGACATTACAGTATGGAGTGTCCTGACTATGTGCATGCACTATGGTAATGAGTTGCACGTTTGCTTGACTGGATTTTATGGCTTCATAAAGGAACAGTGAGTACAGGCTCACATGATATTGCTTTACTTACCTTGATCCTGTGCAACTGTGTCAGGTCCACCAAGGCCACCTACGGCCACTAGGTTTATCATGCCTACCACAGCCTGTTCTTCTTGTGTGAGGGTGTTGTATGCTCATTCTCGTCCAACAGCTTCTCCTTCATTCACTGGTCTGCCCATCTTTTCTTGACCTCTTTTTTGGCTATGACTGTCACCCCTAAGGCATTGATATCGCTTGTGAGTTCCGTCCAGAGAGCATTTCCTATGGTAATGCTTGCCCTTTGCCCTTGAGGGTTGTATAGGGAAGCCTCTTGGTCTGTATAGGCGCCTTATAAATACCCAATAAATAAATAAATAATATAGGCTATCATCACAACCAACTCTTCCTGGGTGACGTTTGGTTCTTTCTTGCCTTCTTGGCCACCTTCACAGTTTTTGTATGTCATTTTGGAGCTCTTGAGGTTGCTGGGTGAGGTGGGTGGTTTCAGTTGTCCTGTTGGTTTTCTTGGGCTTCTTCCTGCTTCTTCCTGTTTTGCACCATTTTCTGGGGGTAGATGCTTTCACTTTGTGTGCAAATGACGTGATGCGCACGTTTCTTGCTCTGCTGTTGAGTACATCTGCTAGTGTGCTTTGTACAATCACATCCCAGCCGCCTTTATTTGCACTTCTTATGTGCAACATTTTGTGTTTGGTTGCACAGAGTGCATTTGTTGGTCCGATATTGAGAATTTGTGCAGCGCAATATGGTGCGCCATGGAGCAGGCACATCTTTGCGCCATGGTGTATCTCATTAAGATGCCCACATTTTTGAGAATCTGCTCTTATATGTGTAATTCAACATATTGTCCTTCTTTTAAGTAACTGTACACCAACAGCTCAATCTCCACTACCTCAACTGCCATCCCGCAAAAGCTTTGCCAGTAAGTAACTCTTGCATGGTTTGACATGGAGAAGGCACACACATTATCAAACATTCTGGAAGTATCCAAAGCCAAGTTTCTGGGATGGCTTAAACCCAAAGGATTGACTACTAATGATGTTGTCAGTCACAATTGTAGGGTAGCAATGGGAAGCTAATCATGTAAAGGGCATAAGTCACAAAATATGAGTCCATTTCAGCAGATTTGTCGAATTTGGACGCATGAGGTATGGCCAACGGCATACACCTGCACTTCAAAACAAATGCCAACATCAATTTAGATACATTTGGCACCAAGGAGTTAATATATGCCACAAATTAAAAACAATTCTATAGATTTTGATTTTCTTTTTTCAGAGGGTTACATGGCAAAGATACAAGACATGAATCCGGGACCGAAGTGTGTCATATGAGAAGGAGAGGTCTTACTTGAAACTTCATAGGAAACAAATTGGAGAAATGGCATGTGCCAAAAAGAGCAATCCAAATGGCCCTATCAAATCCACCACCACCAATGCCACCACATTTCCATAACAGAGGGAATCACCATACTCTCCCATGTCTCCTCCGTTCTCAGTGAAGACATTAGCCAAACCTGAAACCTGTCTTCTCCTTCCTCCCCAATATCTTCCCGAGATCAGTCCAAGACGTGAAACCGTATTTGGAAAGGCTTAGCCAAATGTGGGTTCAACACACAACCAACAGAACAATTGTTCATATCAGACAGCAGAGCAAATGCCTGAGCAGTAGCTCACAGATAATGAGCTATTAACTCTACTGGGTAAGCCTCTGCTTTATCCGCACAGCTGAATGTAGCAATGGCCAATGCCATGCATACTGGCAATCACATTTTTAGTGTACGTTGTGGTCAGTTTCAACTCTTTGCATGTTTAAGTACTGTAGGCCCCATCATAAGTGCCACGCAGGGAAAGACTGACAGTCGAAAATGTACAAATCTTGACAATGCTGACGAGGAACAAACACTTCCCCAGAGGACCAGGATTTGTATTAAGCACATCTGGGAGACTTTGAACATGTTCCTGCTGATTGCTCAGATGATGATGATTATGATGATGCTGGCACCATCATCCACTAATCCTGCTTGGGTGAGCTGCAGCAGTGTGTACTGGACAGACAGGTAGGATCTATCTATATTGAGTCAACCCATATTTTTAAGTTAAGCTTTCCCCAATACTACAGTTGGTACATGTAGGTAGATAAGGCTCCCGGTTTTAAGGTAGACATTTTGTTAACATTGCCATCTGTATTTGTCCATGTTTATTCTTTGTCATATCATCTGTGTGTATCCACATTTATTTCTATAAAAATAAAAGTTGCAACTAGTATTTGCTCACATATATTATAAAGATGTATAGTGCTTAGATGGCTGTAACCTATGCTCACACTCAGTGGTCGAAGTGTACGAAAAGAAGTAGTGGAACTATGTTCCCTGCTGGCCTGCACCCACTCCCCACAAACCCCTTCATCACGTCCCCTCCCACACACAATACACACCACCAAACACTTGCACCTTGTGTTTAAATGAACGTTCAGTGCAGTGCACTGAAAGGGCAAGTTTCAACTTCTTCCTACACTTTTATTTTAAAACGAAACCATTCCGGAACGGTTTCTTTTTAAAAATAAAGTATAGGAGCTGTAAAAGGTCATTTAAAAAAGTAGAGGAGCACCGCTCCCGACCGCTTCCGCTCACTTCAACCACTGCTCACACTGCTGGGTTCTTGCACATCGAGCTACATATCATTTTCACCTACAAAACAAATGGCCTGCTATTGCTGCCGACCAGAGAAACATCTCTGCAGCCATGTATATATCTGAACAGATAAATAACGTAATTATTTAAGCCTTTCTGTTGTGCTACTTCTCACAACCACAGGCATGCAAGGCATATTTGACAAGATGGAGAAAAGCAAGAGAACTTATTTTTTCCTCTTTAACATTTTTTTACAAATACATACTGTTAGGAAAAAGAGTGATTTCTGCCTGTATTTATGAGTAAAAATCAGTAAAAACGGAAACCAAGGTGGCTAATATAGATCATTTTTAGGAATTGATTGTGCAGAGTTGGCAGCAGTGTTGAGTAGCTGCAGTCTGTGGCAGTCTACCCTGTCCTCCTCTACAGAGACCCGAGTCTCTCTTCAGTTGCTGTTTCCAGTGTGTGGGAGGTCCATAAAACCCCATACTAACCGCAGAGCGGCCGCAAAGTTGGCAGCAGAGTTGAGTAGCTGCAGTCTGTGGCAGTCCGTGGGCAGGACGGGCAGAACTCCAAGCCATGGAAACTAAAACCCCTTCGGATCCGGAAGAAGACAGGCGCTGGTTGCGGAGCGCCTGCCTATCCTACAACAGACCAGAGCCAAGCAGGGTCCTCTCGGCCCGATTGACCCCAGGATCTCGTGGATGCCCCCACTGATTTTGACGCTCGCCAAAGACCCAAAGGGTGCAAGTACCCCAGCTATAGCTACTGCGCCCTCATCGATCGTCCGCGTGGGGTCCACAACCCCCCCTCTCCAGACTTCATCTGCTCTGTTGACTTGAACATGTACACCAATTTGCATACCCTGACTGTAAGTGAGGCTACACAGAGCGGAGCATCGACAACAACATCGGACGTGTTACCACAGTCAGAGCAAATCGAAGGGCGGCCTGCGAGGGATTCGCCAGCCGGTCTGAGTTGTCCCGTTGGGTTTGTTCAAAGAAAAGATTTGCAGCTCCCGATCCGACCTGCAAGTAAACTCACCACTCCAACGCTGCTGACTGCGGGTGCGCGTGGACCGCTGCTTGAGGCCATGGAGGTCCCGTTCAAAGTCCCAGGCTCAGGCAACACAGCCGAGCCCTCGGATCTTCATCAGAGCAAAGGCGGACCGAGGCTTTATTCCACACCTCCGAAGACGCGGCACTGCCTCCAAGTGAAGGCGTAGCGAAGTGGCTCCCAGAAGAAATCACGCTGACAACGTCAGAGGGGAGAAAGATGCGCACTCCTCTCTCGGAATCCAGCGTTCAAATGGACGATTCCATAGAAGAACTGGAAATAATGGAGTCTTCTATTTCGCTGTCTGCGACCCCTCCACCAAAGAAGAAAAATAAATCAAGATCTGGACCAAAAGTGTCACACTCAGCAACGTCAAAAAATAACAAAAAAACAAAAATTACCCAACACAACGTCCAGAATAAAAAGAAAAAAAATCTGCTCTGAAGGCACTGTTCAAATCAGTCATATACAACTCCCTGAAGGAATACTTTGTGAGCCAAGGGAAAAAAAAATACGACGTCCTAAAAGAACTCACGGACGCAGAGATTCTTGAAGTCACCATAGAGCACCCAACAGGTCTAAACCAAAGTTTACCACCTTAAACAGAAATCAACGAAAAAAAACAAAGTAAAATGCCCCTTTAGCCTCCCGTGTGCAAGTGCAGGAAATCAGATGCCTTTGCGCCCGATTACTCCACCAGTACCCGCAAATTTACCATCTACTAATTCCATGGATGCTGCTCAATGCAAGGACTACATCTTCACATCTGAGGGCATGCTAACTTGGATTTCCGCATTCGAAGTATTGCGGACCTCCGCCAGCGACCATAACATCTTGAAAATCAGCTGGACATCGGAGTTTAGCACAAGAGTGTACCTGTCTGAAGCCCAGGAACTTACAGCCCAAGGAAATCGGCTCAGACTCACGACTGAAAGGATCAGAGAACTTACTAGAAACTATGCAAAGCAACAATATAGGGAAACTGGGCCCCTAATTCACCTAGCAGACTACCAACCTCTGCTAATTCCCTACTATTCAAAAACACAAAAAAAGCAAGGCCCCCTATCCAGCCGATGCATGAGTACAACAGGGAGTTGGTAATTAAAAGGCGAAATCTGCGGAAATTGAAGAGACAATCGGCAACTTTAAAATCAAGTGATGCAGTGAAAATCTACACGGTAGAACAAAAAAGATACAAGTCTTGGTTAAGATTTCACAGATCAGCCCTATATCAACAAGACGCCGAAGAAATGCTAAAGAAACTGGCAGACAAAAACTCGGGAGCCTTTTGGCAATTGATAAAAAAGAACAATAACCCCACGGCCGCTCCAACATCAAACTGTGCCGCAGAGGACGCCTGGAAAACGCACTTCTCTTCTATTTTCAAGCTCCCAAACGTGAATTCACTTGCCATAGACGAGCCATCGGAACATACCGCCTGGGAAGACTTCTCTGATATTGATGACATCTTATCAACCATAAAAAGGCTAAAATCGTCAAGAGCACCGGGACCAGACGGAATCACCGACATCGATTTGAAAAACCACCCGTTGGAATGGGCCACCTTCATCAGTCAAGTCTTCAAAAATGGTACCCTGTCGAGAACAATTCCAGGTTCATGGTCCACTTCCGTGATCGCCCCCATATACAAGAAAGGAGACAGGTCGGTTCCTGCAAACTACCGCCCAATTGCTTTGCTAGACACCATCGCGAAGATCTATGGTTCATTTCTACAAAGGAGCTTTCAAACTTGGGCAAAATCTGCTGAATGCAACGACCCTTTCCAAGCGGGCTTTGTGAAGAACTGTGGAACTACAGTGAACATCATGATCCTTAGTATCTTAAAGAACAAACTCATGGAAGGATCAGGAAAGGTTTTCCTAACTTTCATAGACCTCACCCAGACATTCGACCAAGTCGATAGAGAGATGCTATGGTCCAAATTGTCCTCCTGGAATTGCCCGTCTGCAATACTGGAACCCATCAAAGCCCTCCACACAGGAACCTCTATGAGAGTTAAACTGACCCACCAAGGCTTACTCTCTGAAGTAATACCAACATTCTGAGGAGTCAAGCAGGGATGTCCATTGGCCTCTGCTCTGTTCATCTCTTTCCTAGGCAACTACAAAGAAAGTGCAAATCAAAGAAGATCTTTTCCGTCAAAAATTGGCCAAACACCCTTAGCTCGACTTTTTTATGCTGATGACATTATCCTCCTTGACCAGACAGAAATTGGCCTCCAAAGAAAACTGGACAATTTGGCCTCTTACATATCCGCAAACAATCTGGAGATAAACAAGGAGAAAACGAAAATCTTGATAATGGAAAAACCACCTGGAAAGAAGTAAAAAAATCTAGTTGGCACATTGAAAAAGCAACCCTGGAGGTCATCAAAAACTTTAAATACCTCGGCGTGATGATAGACAGCTCCAAAACAGAAGCTGCAATGCAAAAACATCTGTGGGAAAAAACACGAAAGCTCACAACCCAGGCTCAGATCATCGACAGAAAATACGGTCGGTTCTTTCTGTTACCGGTCCTAAAATCCTATAAAGGCAAAGTGGTCCCATGCCTGGTTTATGGAGGAGAAGCCTTGCCCACGATCCCACCGACAATTTGGGAAAAACTGGAGGGGTACTTCTGGCGGAAAGTCCTCCAATTTCCGAATTCAACATCGATTGCAGCCATCAGACGAGAACTGGGCCTGCGCTCCTTGAAAGCAGTAAAAGACGCAGGAGAAATGTCCCTCTTAAGGAAAGTGCTCATGCCTGAATCTCCACCGCTATATAATCTGATAAACACGGAAATGAACAACGATAGCTGCAAGATGCTGAATACAAGGGAGCTGCCAAACAAAGAACAAGTCTGGCTAACATTGCATGCACAGAAGAGACATTGATCCAAAATCCAACCAAAGTAAAAAAGGAAAATGGACCAAGAAGACTGGATTGAAACTCAAACAATTGCGTAAAAAAATAAACTCCTTAAACACCTTTCATCTCAACTGAAAAAATTGAACACAAAGACTGAAATCATCAAAAGATTTCCGGATAGAGCTCTCTGCTCTTCTCTCCTAAGGGCAAGGTTGAACTTATTGCCAATTAATGAAGTCCGGGCCATTAGGGGCCTCTCTGCTACAAACCATTGTCGTCTGTGCAAAATCCCATCAGAAAAGGAGTCAGTGAAACATCTCCTTCTAAACTGCCCGAAGACCATCAAATGGAGAAGAGCATTCCTCGGCCCTCTACTTGAACCTTTCTCTCAGTACGACGAAGAAGTGTGGTGGTCCCTTTTAATGAGTGGCTCAAGGACTTCATGGGCCCTAGCAACGGCAAAAATCCTAAAAGCTGCCTTGGACGAATGCGCCAAAAAAGAATCGGAACTCCTCACAGCAAACCTGGCCGCCTAAAGCATGGTCTCGAAACAGACAAACCTAAGTGCAAGAAAGCAGAAGAAAACAGAGAATGAAGAGGAAGATAGTAGATAGAAAACCATTTTGCAAAATCATAAAATTGATAAAAGCAAAATAAAAAAATAAAAAAATAAAAGAATAAAAGAATAAAAGAATTGATTGTTCTGTGCATGGGAATACAAAGCTTCTACCTGACTGTAGCAACACACAGCACAATTACAACAGGCGTCCAAAGACTTAAGGTCTAGTATTTGTCTTTCTTCAACATGAATCCTGCCATACACTGGCACTCACACATACACTGCTTTTCAGTAGCAATGCTATGCTAGATCAATTGATTATAATGTATTGTTCGATTGTTAGGTATTTCACATAATATACTCAGTGACATGTTGCAGAAATGGAATGTTATCGCACCTTGCAAATGGGAAATAGCCTGTATGAACTATAGAAGACAAAACCAAACCAATGCTTAAGTCCAGTAGCCCAACTGAATTAGGCCTTATACGAACCATTTATTCTGCCTCCTCTCCACCTAACAACACTGGTCTAGTCGCTCCAGTGAGCCAAACAACATGATGAAAGAAATGTCTCAAGGGGGTGTAAACACATTTTATTACGTACAATTAATACAAGCTGCTATCAAACAGGAGCAACACAAACATTACAAAAAGGAAAAGATAGTGTCTCAAGGCCCACTCACATATAAATATAACCATAGGCAATAAATAAAAATGGAAATTGTGAAGTAAGGAAAAAAGAAATTAAGTGAAAAAAGGCCAGCTTTGCGTAGCGGTGAAGTGGGAAAAAATGTGCACAACCCTATCTCCAACCCACTACAAAATCCTCTTGCAACCTTCTCCAAGGGCTAACTCCTGTCACTCCTGTGACATCCCTTTCAAACATGAGTGGGTCCTCCCCTGGCGCTGATCCGGGATTTAGAGCCTGCACGTGTGTAGTCTTTTTTCTCAGTTTGTGGCCAGGTGATTGGTTACACTATAATTACTTTCACCACTCAGCTGTGTTCCCACTTATGATGGCCAAGTGTTGTGACTGAATATTTAAAGTCATTTCAGTGGAAGTTGTGGTTAGCAGTTTCGGTGTGCCTGCCTTCTGATGGCAACTTTTAATGAGACTGGGCCCTTCAACTTGCTGAATCTTTTTTGAGGAGCAGGCGCATTGTTCTGCGAGAGGCTGCAGGTTTCCTAACCAGGCCAATAGAAGGCCAATAGGCGTTTTATGTGGCATATGACTTCCCCTGCCCAGGAGCGGAGGCTAAGTGAGGGGTAATAGACAGGGACGTCATTTCACCAAAACGCCAGGGGTAGTGGAAGTGACATCACACAACCCTTGACCTCTGATGATATCACAGGAAGTGATGTCATTCGACCCCACCCCGAATTGATATCGCGGGAAGCGATGGAACACAACCTTTCACCAGTTGACAAAACAGGAAGTGGCATCACATAGCATTGTACACTACAACAAATATGGTTACAATATCACAATAATGTGATGTGCATTTCATACAAGAATGGATCGCCATATGTATCGTTAGGATGAGTGTGTATAGGCCCATATTACGAAATTACTGTGAATGCAAGCAGACGTCCATGACCAAATGATAATGATGTGTTATTATATGGCACTTACGCTTAAGCTCTTTACATAGAAAAAATAGTTCAGGTGTTTATGAACAGACTAAGGGGGTAATTCATAGAAATCAGCGCACAAGTGGCGCACTCAGCTGGCGCATTGTGTGCGCGTGCAGCAGTCTCCGCCAGCCGCGTCTGCCAAAATCCATTTCCACGCACAGCGTATTCATGGATTTCAACATCCATAACCAGCCGTGGTGTAGAGTAGCACAGCGACCCTGCAGCAGCGCCAGTTACGCCCCCAACCCCTCCCCGTGCGCCATTAACAGTGCACAAATCCCGTACATGGCGCACAGCCCAGTGGACCAGCATACAGCCCCCCAACCACGAAAACGTCTGTAAAAATCCCTGTGCACCCCTCCGAATACACATACCCCGCTGCATGCGAAGTTTTACGCGCAATTGGCCCTGTGCGAGCAGGGTACGTGTATTTTGGGGGTGCGTGGGAAATTTTACACGCGATTGGCCCTGTGCGAGCGGGGTTGGTGAATTTCGGGGGGGCACGGGAAGTTTTACACTCGATGGGCCCTGTGCGAGCGGGGTACGTGTATTTCGGGGTGCGCGGGAAGTTTTACACGCGATTGGCCCTGTGCGAACAGGGTACGTGTATTTCTGGGGTGCGCAGGAGAAGTTTTACACACGATTGTCCCTGTGCGAGCGGGGTACGTGGATTTCGGGGGTGCGCGGGAAGTTTTACATTTGATTGGCCCTTTGCGAGCGGGGTACGTATATTTCTGGGGTGCGCGGGAAGTTTTACACGCGATAGGGCCTATGCGAGCGGGGTACATGTATTTCTGGGGTGCGCCGGAAGTTTTACATGTGATTGACCCTGTGCGCGCTCGCAACATGTGATTGACCCTGTGCGCGTCAACGTGTATTTCCGGGGTGCGTGGGAAGTTTTACACACGATTGGGCCTGTGCGAGGGGGTATGTGTATTTCTGGGGTGCGCAGGAAGTTTTACACGCGATTGTCCCTGTGCGAGCGGGTTACATGTATTTCTGGGATGCGCAGGAAGTTTTATACGCGATTAGCCCTGTGCGAGCGGGGTACGTGTATTTCGGGGGTGCCCCAACAAATTGGCAGTGTGTGTCCTCCCAGGTGTGCCCTCTCCCCCCTCTCCAGGGCCTGCAGGCAGACCCCAACACAGGGGTACACACTGTAAGTGACTTCAGTGCAGCACTCCAACTAAGTCAATGCCTAGTCTGGGATGCCCAATGGAAGCCCTTATTTATATATTTTTATGTCAAAGTTCTTAAATCTGGATGATGAACCCTTATATAATGCCCCTCTCTTTGAATCCCCCTGACCTCACTGAGCCAAGAAGTACGTTTTGCAAATTAAAAGATTTATTTGAAGAATTAAACAATATATATCACACTTTTATGAACAAAAGAATATCCGAGTAGCACACTTATGAATATGGATGGTAATCAACAATGGGTAATATTACAAAATTGACACTCTCTTTAATCACTTAGGAGTATGAATATGAAGGATACTGTAGCAGAGAATACTTTAGGTAATTCAAGGAAATGCAATAATGGGAAAGAATGCAACACAGAAATAAACCTTGATATGATTTCAATCAAAAGATAATATGGCCACTTTTTCCCCTGTGACTACTCACTCCCCCCACTATGCAGTATGAAGAGATGGGAAGGAGGGTACACAGGTTTCAAGAATACAATCAGTAATGCAGTTCAATTCCAGTTCGCCCCAGCAAGCTTAGAGAAAACAGGTATGATTTTAAAACACAGGTCAAAATGCTTTTGAATGTAATTGCAAAGGATGGGAAAATATACTAAAATGCTTTTAATTCACTAAGGGATATTCAGGATAAGTGAGAGTTACTTTGGATTAGTTCAGGTCAACGCTAGCAATGATTCATGAGTGATTATCAGATTGAAAACGAAATTCAGCAGTGGAAAGCAAGAAGCAGCGATTTTTAACATGTGGTGAAATTGAGCTAAATTGCAATTCGCAACTCTTTTTCCGCGTGCGTAAATCGCGATTACGGAAAAACTATAAGGAATTGGAATGCATTTTAGGTTTGTTGGAAAGCTCTTAGCTTTAAAATGACAATTACATTTCGCTTCTAGGACATGTGGTTCAAAAGATACGGATGTTTTTGTGAAGGTAGATTTTCAGAAATAAAGTCAAGATTTCAGAAATGACAGATGCGCCTTAGAGATTTACCAACAACAGGATGGACACAAAATTCTATAATGCAGTTCTGGATATGTTGAAATGAATGGAAGAGGATTACTTTAAACTAAGAAATTGGTTCTGTACAGTTCTAGACTAGATAGTCACTCCTAGTTTTGGAATGGAATGCGCCTCGTCACGGATCTGGTCAGGTTTGGACTTCACTTATCACCAGAAGGTCTCAGGCCCTCTGGGTTCTGCGTTCAGCACTGCATGGCAGTCTGTGGCCTCTGGAACTGGATCTGATGGGTCTTGGATTATAGCACTGCTTTCTGCGTCCGGATCTGGGTTCTAGCACAGGGTTCTTAGCTAGAATAGAACAGCTCAGCTCGCTGTTGAATGTGAGAGCCCCTGGGGAGTTTAGGGGTTAGAATCAGGTTTGAAAAAGATCCTGAAGGCTTGCTGAAGAGGATTCAGCTTGTGGATTAGGCTTCTCTTTCAGATTCTAGAGCTTGGTTCTAGAGTCTGGTCTCTGGATCTATCTAGAGTCTCTGTCTGGATATTATCTGGATCTGGAGTCTTCCGACAGGATGCTGTGCAGGAATCAGTTGAAGTGGAAAAATGAGTGTGTCCTTGCCTATCCTAAGCAGTCTCTTTTTATGTGTTTTCAAAGTGGATGGGAAGGCTGATTCTACATGCCCAACCCCAATAAGGATTTGATAGGTTAGAGGATTCCCTGTAACCTGACTGGAGAAAGGATTAGCGTGTCAGAATGAGTCAGAGTGATGCTGTGTTTTACAATCTAGTGAAGAAACTCCCCTTTGCTTTTACTTAGAAAATCAGTTTTTCCCAAAAACATATTTCCCAGATACACAAGTTGTTGAGAATACATATACACCTCACAAGTGAATTAAGGCAGGTCTCTGTTCAAGCCTCATGTTCCAACGAGCTTGGGTTCAGAAATTACGACTTATTTTCGTTTTTGGTGAATTTCCCAATATTGGTTCTGAACCAAATTCTACACAGACATACACACCCTCTCTGAGCATATTACTGTAAGTTTTTATGTTTCTAGCATAAACACCGTATCTACAATATTAATAAATCCCGGGGTTTGGTCTCAGGACATCACCCGGCATCCAGCTTAGTCTTGAATTGTGAGTGAATTTTTCATATTAACCGTCTCAAAGTTTGACATTTTGGTCAGCTTGGTACAATATTTTAGAACCATTTTCCTTAACATATATTTGGTGCAATGTTAAATCCACCTCCCAGTCTGGTCCGCCCCCAGAGCTGGGTGAGTCAGATGGTCACATGGCCTGTCTCTCCCAGAGCAGTTGTTGTTGGCAAGTCACACCCAAATCATCATATTCTATTCAGCTGAAAGAATCCATTGTCTCTTTTTCCTGCCAGCAGGGGAAATCTCCTCCTCTCCTGTTGTTAGGAAGGTCAGGTGTGAAGGGTTCCCATGGACAGAAGGAAGCTTCTTTTGTCCAGGGGGGAGGTGTGGACTCTGTTTGATCCCAGTGTGGGAACACTTTTTAACTCTGCAACCAATGTTTACAATTTGTCTTTTCTCACAATATAACCCACATTTTTAATACATACATTAAACAATTGCTTCCTTCAAGTCATTTCAGAATATAGTTTCACATTGTCTCTATCCCTTAGGCTTCCTTGGCATAGTTTGGGGTTCCATGTTTAACTTTTACAAAGAAATGGTTTAAAACGCTGTCTTCTGGTAGTGGTGAGCAACGGTACTACATCCATTTTTGACAGCTGACATTGTATTGATGTGGATTCTTGCAGTAGAATAATGTGGAACACCGAACACGAAGGTTGGATCTTTTTGGTGATTTGTGAGCCATGATTTTAGCACATTTTGACAATCAAGAAAATGAATTCCCAAACAGCTCTGGGTTGCTTTTGGCAATCAGTATTGCTATTTCCAAGTGATTTCAGGCTACTATGTGTGTGCCCAATGGTGGTTTTAGGCAGTGATCTCCTGTGCTCACTAAGATAGGCAAAAGTGGATGGCAGCCTATCTTTCAGATTTTTACTGCACATTTTTGGATGGTTTTGAGCGAGCGGCATGCTTTCCAGTGGTCATTCTGATGTTTCTGCTGCCAGCAATGCACAGTACTGTTGCAGGCCTCGGATGAGTGGGTTAATACATCCCACAAGCCCCCCTCTTGCGATGGCCGTCGATCTTTCATCGATGGAACTTCACAAGACTGGGATACCCGCATCATCTCTCCGGATTCCACGAATGGCACAGTTCAGCATCTTTTCCTCCATCAGGGGTCAATCGATCGGTTCTCCTCGCCAGTCCTGATGGGAGTATCGAGTGATACCCCGGGCCCCTCGGGTCGTCCTCCTTGGTCAGTCTCCATGGTCTCTCTTTCTCTCTCCTTCTCACCTAGGATGACAAAGCAAAAGGCAGAAACATATTTGTAGATATTTCCCCACCACTATTATTGTAGTGGGGTGAACATATACATTTTATAAATCAGGAGATATTTGCATTCATATTATTATATTTTATAGACTATGTGTGGAATGGTTTTAGAGTTGGAATTTTATTGATCTGGAGCGCCCCCTCTGGGGTTCAAGAGGACTCCTCCAGTTCCTGCAGAGTGTGCCTGGGATGGCAACACTTTAGCTGATTAATATGGACCCACTTATCTTCCCCCTCTGCCAAAATGCCTTTGGGGATGCAGATCTTGTAGGCGACTGGTGAGATCTTGTCTACAATTTCAAAAGGTCCCTTCCAGGTAGGCAGAGATTTTCGCTGTTTGGCCTGGTTCCTTTGGAAATTGTATAGATAAATCCGGTCTCCTACATTGTATTCTTTCCTAGTAGTCTTCAAGTCATAGTGGGTCTTCATGCTATCGGCTGATCTTTCTAGATTTTGCTGAGCATAGGCAAAAGCATATTGAAGGTGTTTTCTTAAATTTTCAACATACTCATGAGTTGTGGAGGCATTGATCAATGTCTGCTCTTGGGTCCTGTAAAGCAGATGGTGGGGAAGCACCATCCTGTGTCCAGTCATCAACTCAAATGGTGACATTTTAGTTGCTGATGAAGGGGTAGATCTGATGGCCATTAGGACAAGAGGTAATCGGATATCCCAACTTGGCCCAGAATCTGCCACAAACTTTTTAAGATGCTCACAATGATTTTGTTGTAATGTTCCACTGCTCCACTAGAGGCTAGCCGGTAAGCAATATGTAGCTTCCTTTTAACCCCCTTATCTCCCACATCTTTGTCATTACATCGCTGATGAAATGGCTACCTCTGTCTGACTCAATCCTTTGGGGTAGTCCAAAACGCGAAAAGATGTGGTTGATCATCAGGGCAGCTGCTGTTTCTGCCTTGCAGTTTGGGGCCGGGGGAAATTCCACCCATTTAGTAAACAAGCATTTCACAGTCAACATGTACTTATTCCCCTTGGAGGAGCGAATCACGGCCCTATAAAGTCGACTTGCAAATCTGACCATGGCAGTGTCATCCTCCTCTTTTGGAGAGGCGCACGGTGTGTGAGGGATGTTGGCTGAAATTGTGCACACACAAGACGCCCCTTCAAGTATTGGTCGAGGTCCTGCCCCATGTGTGGCCAGTATGCAACCTCTCTTAAGATCTCAAGTGTTGTATGAAACCCCCTATGACCAGCTGTGGCCGCATCATGGGTGTGACTTAACATCAGGCTTCGGAATGAGGTAGGGACCACCCACTGATCATGGCCAGCTAGGGATTGCCTTACCAACAAACCGTCTTGGATTCGGAACATTTTTGGACATTTCATCAACACTCTGAGGTCCTCTTTCCCTATGTAATCGGTATCCGTCAGGGGAAAGTTCTCAGGGTCCGCAATGTGTTGGTAAAACTTACCAATTATTGGATCCCCTTTTTGAGCTGTAATCAAATCAGCATCTGTGGTCTCCTTACTCCATTGTGCAGTTGAGAGATCATTGTGAGCATTTGTCTGGGACCTAGTGATAGCAGTGACCTGGATTTCCCCCAACAGGGACTCGATCTCTATTAGATCCCTTTGGATGGCCCTGTTTTTTGGCCAACTGATCAGCTAAGTCATTTCCAGTTTTGTCTGGTCCCTCTACTTTAGAATGACCCTGATCTTTTTCCAGTAAATGGTCATCCCATTCGAGGTGACCAGATCGTCAATATTTTGCATTAACTTACCATGTTTCAAGGGCTTGTTATTAGCACAAAGCATGCCTCTGGTTTTCCAATTAACCAGGTGCTCCCGAACCTGTTCCGTACATAATCCGAATCTCTGATTATGAGCAGTTCGTGGAGTTGATGTTGGACAGCAGTGAGGCTGGCTTGATGCACAGCCATCAACTCTGCCACTTGACTACTTCGGGGACCAATCTTGTACCCAGCGGAGGGTTCTGGGGACTCATTCACCCATGCATTCCCTACGCCGGCCACAAGTTATTTTTCCCCGTTGTTGTCAACATGGTAAGAGCATCCATCCACATAGACAGTGGGCATTCCCTCACACTTGTCTTCTTCAAAGACTTTGTGTGGGGAATTAAGGTATGCCTACATGTTGTACTTGATTTTTAGACTTTCGTCCTCGAGACAGTTTGCTCTGGCACAATCATGCAAGTCAGCCAGACCTTGCGCGAGGGGACTCTTCTTGTTTTGGCCATATCTGACCTCCACAGGGAAGCCTTACATTGACAGAATCCAGGAAGTAATTCAGGAATTACTCACATTTCCGGTCCGGATTCGGTCACTTTGGAGATATTGCAGAGGCTGGTGTGGAGTCTCCACTATGATGTGTTCCCCCTGGATAAATGGGCGGTAATTCTTCAATGCCCACACCATTGCCAGGAGTGCCTTCTCACAGTCGTTGAATCTTTCCTCCACAGAGGATAACGTTTTACTTGCATAGGAGATTACTTTATTGACCTTGTCATGCTTTTGGTATAATACTGCAGTCAAGCATGTATTAGAGAACCCTGTCTCTATGAAAAACTCCTTGTTTCTGACAGGGTAAGCTAGGCAAGGCGCGTGTGAGAGGCTTCTTTTGAGCTGTCTTACTGCCTCGGATTGTTCTGGACCCCATTCCCACTTGACCCCCCACTTCAAGAGATGAATCAGGGGTCTGGTGATCTCTGTGTAGCCATCAATGAACTTTCTGCTGTAATTATTCAGTCCAAGGAGGCTCCTTAGTTCCCGCAGAGTTGTGGGGTCTTTCATTTTCTGAAGTGCTTCCACTTTCTTTTCCTGGGGACAGAGACCCTGAGGAGTAATCTCATGCCCTAAGAAATTAACACGGGTTCTACACCACTGTGCTTTCTGAAAGGAAAGTTTCGCTCTGGCGGCTCTCAACTGGGTCAGAACATAACGGATCTCCGCCATATGTTCCTCCACAGTTGAGCTTTTAATGAGGACATCATCTACATAAGCCAGGTTACCCCTCTCACCCAGGTTGGCATGGCCTTATGCAGAAAAATGTTGAATTCATTGCCGGAGTTGAGGTCTCCGAAGGGACTCCGGGTCCATGTGTACTGCTGGCCCCCAAAGGTAAAAGCCAGCTTGTACTGGTCCTCCCTACTGACAGGCACTGTCCAGTATCCATTGGTCAGGTCTATTGCAGTGAATACCTGTGACCCCTGGATCTGGGCCAGCCCTTGGTCATTGTAGGGAAGAGGCCATCGGGAAGTATGGACCCGTTTGTTGAGCTCCCTAAGGTCGGCGCAGAGTCTCCACTGGCCGTTTGGCTTAAATATCCCCAGCACCAGATTATTGAAGGTGCTGTGGACTGGACAGATTATCCCACGGGACTCAAGATTCTTAATTATTTTTGTAAGGGACCCCATTGATGCGAGAGGCAAGCGATATTGCTTCACAAACACTGGAGTCATGCCCGGGTCTGTGGGAATTGTTGTTATGTGGATGTCGGTGCGACCACAGTCATATGAGTCCACCGCAAAGAGATCTTGAAAATTAAATAAAACTCTTTTCAGCTTTTGCTTCCTTCTGCTCCAGAGTCACACAGGCATCAGATAGGTTAACTCTCTCTTCAACCATCTGCCTAAAGCCTGGAAAGACTTCTGGTTTTGCTATTTCAGCGGCCTCCTCCAGCTGGGTGGAGAAGTCCCTGGCCAGAGTGCTGATTTGGACTGGTGGCTTCAGGTGGGAAAGGCAGCCCTCATGGACCTGGAAAATCACCTCATCCCTCCTGAAGTCACAAGTCACATCTTCCTTACCATAAGGACAGGAAGTGTACACCAGGAAGTTCCCCCAATGCCGGGTAAAGATCCTGTCTGGTGTTGTGTTGTCATCACCGTCACTGTCAAAACAGTCCTTGGGGATTGGTCCTAACAGTTCATTACCTAGATCAATGGAAAAATGTCAGTTATCAACCGCCATTCCAATAATGGTGCCTGCGGCTAGAGGGATACTCTTTAAGTCATTGTTATCCACCTCTATTGGAATGGTGTCATATTCTATATTGACTAATGGTGTTGGGTTTACCCCCAACCCTTGCTGTTGGAGAGAAGCATTTAGATGAATATAAGCATCAGGGTTTTTCAATTTCTGTCCTCTTTTAACTTTCACTTCCAGGGAGAATTGTCGGGTCCTTTCTGGGATGGTGACTTCCTCTCCAATCTGAATTTCAACTGCATAAGGTAGCAATTGAGCTGACCTAAATGCTTTCTCTTGGTCATCAAAGCCCATGGGATTATCCGCTAATCGGGACCAAGTTTGAAGTTTATTCGGTCCAAACTAATGGCAAAGCGATTGAGAATATCACTGCCTAAGTAAAAGGCGGCAGTGACGTCTCACACGACCCAACAATTATGGACTATGCTCTTGTTGCCAATGGAGATTTTGAGCATACACCTGCTTGGCAGGAGATGTTTGGAATTGGGTGCTTCCAGATCCATTTCCCATTTGTCTATCAGTTTGAATGTGGGAATGGCTGGATGTTTTGGGAGTTGGCGGAACATGGCTTCGCAGATGAAGCTCTTACTGTTGTTCACACACACTCGGGCGAGAACAGAGTCCTTCTCTTCATTTAACTGAACAGGGATGAACAACTGCTCTCCAATTTGCTGAATATCAGCCAGGCTCTGAGCTGATTTCACATCTTTCTGGACTATAGGAGTGGGAATGTCTGATTGTGGATTGGTAAATAATTTCAGAGTGTGTCCTTCCAGTGTGGAATACCACCTTAAACTGGAAGGAAGGTTGATTTTCAGAAATAGAGAGGACCCCCCATCACCAGTTTGTTGTTCTACTGCTATTACTGTCACACCTGGAATTTGGTTGTTCTAGAAGTGAAATTCTACGTGGTCAGATTTGTGTTCAACCATGTGGCAGGTGCCGTTTAAACTAACATGGTTGACACTCTGTTTCATTTTTATGGGTCGGCTGGTCTGGGTCCAGAGGACCTTGTTTACGCAATCTATTAGGGGTGACAACCTTCTCAGGAGGTCATTCCCTAGTAAACAAGGGGTGCCCTCTGGGGTCACTACTATGACCGGGTGTTTCACCTTGTTTTGCCCAATTTTAATGTCCAAATCCGCAGTGCCCTCAACGGGAATTTCCTTCCCGTCAAAGTTCTGAAGTTGTCCAGGATGAGAGGTGAGAGGAATTTGGTATTTCTTCCCCCCTTCCTGAATTTAGTTCATCAAAGGCCTTTCTGGACAGAAGGGTAGCTTGGGACCCAGTGTCCACCAGTGCCAAAATTACACCCTGCCCCTGTACTTGTACCGGGGCATAGTATCTTCCCTCCTTCTCCGCAAGGGAGCACAGATAATGCACATTTTTGGACAACTGGTGGGCTAATTTTCTGGTTTTGGACATGGAGAGAGAAGAGATTTGGGCAGGATTCTGTGGAAAGTCTTGGGAATCTGAGAAAAAAGTTGGCAACTAGAGATAGTAGAAGTTTTTTGTTCCCCTGGTTCCGTTTCTGGGCAGCCCCCCCCCCCACTTTTTGGAGGCAGTCACCAGGATGGGTTTGAACCAGGGGATTTTCTTGCTGTTGGTTCTGGGATGGGATGATGGGCGGCGCTAGCTCAGTCCCCACATCTACCCAGCCTGGATGTGAATCCTTTGGGACCCATTTTTCTTTGGGAGGAGTTCCCCCATCTCTGAAGGAGAAGATTATTTTCCCAGGATCCTCTGAGGATCCCTCTCCTTCAAATTGGAAGATCTGTACCTCCTCTTCAAAGTGGGTCTGTTTGGGTCCTTTGTTTCTCCTACCCCCCCTCTGCTCCTTGGGTGGCAGACTTTCAGGGGTAGGAGATTTTGTTTCCGGTTCCTGGGTTTCCAGGGGCTGTTTACAAGTGGGGAAGGAAGCTTCCCCCAAGGATTTACACCCCCCTTCCGCTTGTGCCTCCTCCCTGGGAACCGGTGGGTTGTCGAGGTGCTGCCCCCGTCATTGTTCTGGAGCACCAGGTCCAGAGTTTGGGGCATTCTGTGCCGGCATGCTCATCTGAGGGTTCTGATGAGCCCTCAGCATGCGACCCAGATCATGTGCCATGTTTTGGACCTGGCGCTCGAGCTGTGAAACCCGCTCAGGCTGATACGGGGTTCTGTTTTCTCCCCTGGGCTGATCCCGGGTAGGGTAGCTATCCCTTCTCTGGTGGTACCCCGGGTTGGGAAGATTTGGGTACCCCTCCACCCTTGGCCTCCCCTCTCCCGGATTAGGTGGTCTGGGCTCAGGGAAGTGGGGAAAGAAGAATGGATGATTTTGGGGTTGGAAGTTGGGTGGATACCTGGGGAAAAAGTTCTGCCCAGGGTTTGGTGAATTTTTGCCCTCCTGGGCGAAGTTAGGAGGGAAGTTCCCTGGATTAGGTGCTTGGTTGGATCCCCCCCTTGGGCTGGAGGGGTCCACACATAACCCAGGATGGGTCGGTTTCCCTTGTAGCGGGGACTTACATAGTCAGGGGAGTGAGGGACCCCATTTGTGGGACTACCTCCTTGGCTCCCTGTCTGTGACTGGCCCAAGGGCCTTCTGGGCTTGGAATTATTCTGTGCAGGCAGGTTTTTAGGCCCCTCCCATCTCCAAATCTAAACTGGGGGCAACCTTTACCTCTGCTACCTTGGCAGCAGCAGGGGTGCTGGTCGGTTTGGGGTTTTTCTGAGCATTATTTTTGTTTTCTATGGGCTTCTGCACCTCATAGATTCGGGTGGCCTGTTCAATGACCCAGTCTAGTGATCTTTTCTCATGAAAATCTCTCACTAGCTGGGTCATGATGTATTTGGTCAAGGCATGGAAAAGCGTATTAACAAATTCTTTGCTATCCATGTGCACCCTTTTGGTAGTTTGCGCAAAGGCACGCTTCAACTCCTGCACAAATTCTTGTGGGGCCTGATCCTCCCCACATTGGAAATTGTAGGCTGCCTTGTGAGCATCTTGGGGATTTCTATGAACAGAAACGTGCTTTAAGATGGCCGCCCTATATGCTGACCATCTTGAATGATTTTGATCCTCCAGCCCTGCAAAGAAACTGGCGTATTCTGGGGGGAATGTCCATTTTACGTACTGCATGCAGCTACTGCTGTCTTTCAAATGGAAAGTCTCCATCATTTGCTCAAAGAGCTCCAAGTGTTCCCAAACAGAATACTTGGAGTTCTTATGGTAAGGAGTGACAACGCTCCTTATTGCTTTGATCTGTTTTAAGGGGTCCTTAAGCAAGGCCCTTTTTGCCGTATTGGCCTTCTTGGTTCGGGTAAACCTGGTCCATTCATCCTCTGACTCAGAAGCACTGCTCCCAGAGGTGCCCGTCTGATCTTCCAGGTTTTCCTGGATTCTGCAAGCCTGGGAATGGCTGGCAGAATGTGGGGACCTAGTCTCTTGTGTCCTGGGACGCTCAGAGGAGTCTTCAGATTCCTCCTTGCTGCCCGGATTTGATGGCTCCCCCCCTGACCTAACTGGGCAGAGGTTTTCAGAATGGCCTTAGAGGGCCTACTCTCCCGGGGTTCTCCACTAAATTGCACTGTACTTGGGTGCCCATACCCAAATGCCCGCCCATCCATTCCTGGGAGGTACTGGCCTATGAGCCCCATACTTCTAGCTGTATAGTAATCTGCCATTCCCGTGGCCCTGGGCTCATGTGCACCAGGGGACATGGGGGTGGCAGAGTCCAGGGACTGGGAGAGATGAAGGCCTCTGGTACTAGGGCTCCTGAGGTTATGCTCAGGTGTTTCCCTTTCCCAGCAGACCTCATCTCTATCAGCCCCTACTCCCGGTTGCCATGCAAGAGCCTGTGCTTTCAATTCCTCAATCAAGGCCTTACTAGACTCTATCAGTCTCTCCTGCATGGCTACCTGTTGCTGGAGCCTATCATTTTGCTGACAGAGAGCCTCATTTTCCCTTTGTGCTTCCTAGTTGGTCCTGGAGTGCTGGGCCAGTCTTTGCTGCAGGAGGGTTACCTCCTGAGTCCCATCCCTACTGGCCTGCTCCTTTCTTGCCAGAGCCTCTTCCACCCTCCTGTGTGCTCTAACAAGCTTTGATGCTCTTTTTGGAGGTCACCCAGTCCCTGGAGGGCCAGGTGATTTTCTTCCAGCTTCCCTTTTAAGTGGCAGACTTCCTGGCCTAAGGTCTCACTTCCCTGAGAAAGAGCCTGTCTCTGTGCCACCAGGTCGTCCCTCAGCCTTTGAAGGGCACCAGCTTTCTGGCGCTCTTCATCAAACTCTGCCTGGGTATCCAGGTCTTTCAAAATCAATGTATTGCTCTCCTCTTTTTCTTTATCCAATTGGCTTTGCAGGGTGGCTACCTGCTTTGTGCATGTCCTGTTGAAATCTATCTGTTGCTCCAGCTTTTTATGGCTCTGCAGTAGGGAGTCCAAACCTTCTTGATACTCCTTCTGCAAGGCCAGAATTCTGGTATCCTGGTCTGCCCTTTCCTGTTGCAGGATACCCATATCCTCTTTTAATTTAATTATATACTGCCTACTATCATTTTCTGACTCCTGGCTCCTCTGCAGCGTCTGCTCAGAAGAATCCAGATCAGATTGGGCCTTCTCTAATGCCAACAGTTGCCTACTTGCCAGATCTTGGCCTTCAGCACATCTGTCCTGTATGGTTCCCATATATAAATATAAATATGCCGCTATCCTGACAATCTTGCTGTGCTCATCTTTGGCCTTAGGGGCCATATATAGTCCACTCAGGGCCACATGTATGGGACCCTGATCTCTCCAGGTATCTAACCCAGTTGCAGTGACCTGTTGTGTGATTGCCTGCAACCACACATTCTGGTCCTGCTCAGTCCACTCACCTCTCAAAAATAGCTTATGTAAGAGGTGTTCTCTAGCTATCTTGATATCTACCAATTTCGCCATTCTGGAAATTGATTTCCTTCCTGACTTACAGAAGTTTATTATTTTATTTTGCAAAACAGACCGTTTCCTGAGAGCGTTCTTTTTTGAGAGGTGCTTTTACAGCGTAACACAGCGTAGTAGCCCAACAGGATTTATGTATCTTATTAGTTATCACACTGTATTAAGCTGCACAAGTGGTAGCTCTAATCCAGAAATCCTGGACGAGCCCCCAATCTATAAGTGACTTCAATGCCGCACTCCAACTAAGTCAATGCCTAGTCTGGGATGCCCAATGGAAGCCCTTATTTTTATATTTTTATATCAAAGTTCTTAAATCTGGATGATGAACCCTTATATAACGTCCCTCTCTTTGAATACCCCTGACTTCACTGTGCCAAGAAGTAGGTTTGTTTTGCAAATTAAAAGATTTATTTGAAGAATTAAACAATATATATCACACTTTTATGAACAAAATAATATCTGAACAGCACACTTATGAATATGGACGGTAATCAACAATGGGTAATATCACAAAATTGACACTCTCTTTAATCACTTAGGAGTATGAATATGAAGGATACTGTAGCAGAGAATACTTTAGGTAATTCAAGGAAATGCAATAATGGGAAAGAATGCAACACAGAAATAAACCTTGATATGATTTCAATCAAAAGATAATATGGTCACTTTTTCCCCTGTGACTACTCACTCCCCCCACTATGCTGCATGAAGAGATGGGAAGGAGGGTACACAGGTTTCAAGAATACAATCAGTAATGCAGTTCAATTCCAGTTCCCCCGGCAAGCTTAGAGAAAACAGGTATGATTTGAAAACACAGGTCAAAATGCTTTTGAATGTAATTGCAAAGGATGCGAAAATATACTAAAATGCTTTTAATTCACTAAGGGATATTCAGGATAAGTAAGAGTTACTTTGGATTAGTTCAGGTCAACAATAGCAATGATTCATGAGTGATTATCAGATTGAAAACAAAATTCAGGGGTGGAAAGCAAGAAGCAGCGATTTTTAACATTTTGTTGGAAAGCTGAGGATCTTAGCTTTAAAATGACAGTTAAATTTCGCTTCTAGGACATGCGGTTCAAAAAATACGGACGTTTTTGTGAAGGTAGATTTTCAGAAATAAAGTCAAGATTTCAGAAATGACAGATGCGCCTTAGAGATTTACCAAAAACAGGATGGACACAAAATTCTATAATGCAGTTCTGGATAGGTTGAAAGGAATGGAAGAGGATTACTTTAAACTAAGAGATTGGTTCTGTACAGTTCTAGACTAGATACTCACTCCTAGTTTTGGAATGGAATGCGCCTCATCACGGATCTGGTCAGGTTTGGACTTCACTCACCACCGGACGGTCTCAGGCCCTCTGGGTTCTGCGTTCAGCACTGCACGGCGCTCTGCGGCCTCTGGAACTGGATCTGACGGGTCTTGAATTATAGCACTGCTTTCTGGGTCCGGATCTGGGTTCTAGCACAGGGTTCTTAGCTAGAATAGAACAGCTCAGCCCGGCTGTTGAACGTGAGAGCCCCTGGGGAGTTTAGGGGTTTGAATCAGGTTTGCAAAAGATCCTGAAGGCTTTCTGAAGAGGATTCAGCGTGTGGATTAGGCCTCTCTTTCAGGTTCTAGAGCTTGGTTCTCGAGTCTGGTCTCTGGATCTATCTGGTGTCTCTGCCTGGATATTATCTGGATCTTGAGTCTTCCGGCAGGGTGCTGCGCAGGAATCAGTTGAAGTGGAAAAATGAGTGTGTCCTTGCCTGTCCTAAGCAGTCCCTTTTTATGTGTTTTCAAAGTGGGTGGGAAGGCTGATCCTACATGCCCAACCCCCTAAGGATTTGATAGGTTAGAGGATTCCCTGTGACCTGACTGGAGAAAGGATTAGCGTGTCAGAATGAGCCAGAGTCAGGGGTGTTGCTAGGTCTGGAAAAGATCTGGGGCTATGTTATAGTTGGGACTGTTGGGACTCGGGGCTAGCCAGCATTTTGGTTGTAGCCCCTGAGCTTCTATCTGGGGCTACAACCAAAAGACCCAGGGCTATAGCCCCCTAAACCACCCCCTAGCAACGCCTCTGGTCAGAGTGATGCTGTGTTTTACAGTTTAGTGAATAAACTCCCCTTTGCTTTTACTTAGAAAATCAATTTTTCCCAAAAACATATTTCGCAGATACACAAGTTGTTGAGAATACATATATACCTCACAGATGAATGAAGGCAGGTCTCTGTTCAAGCCCCATGTTCCTACGAGCTTGGGTTCAGAAATGACGACTTATTTTCGTTTTTGGTGAATTTCCCAATATTGGTTCTGCACCAAATTTAACACAGACATACACACCCTCTCTGAGCATATTACTATAAGTTTTTATGTTTCTAGCATAAACACTGTATCTACAATATTAATAAATCCCGGGGTTTGGTCTCAGAACATCACCCGGCGTCCAGCTTAGTCTTGAATTGTGAGTGAATTTTTCATATTAACCGTCTCAAAGTTTGACATTTTGGTCAGCTTGGTACAATATTTTAGAACCATTTTCCTTAAACATATATTTGGTGCAATGTTAAATCCACCTCCCAGTCTGGTCCGCCCCCCAGAGCTGGGTGAGTCAGATGGTCACATGGCCTGTCTCTCCCGGAGCAGTTGTTGTTGACAAGTCACTCCTAAATCAGCATGATCTATTCAGATGAAAGAATCCATTGTCTCTTTTTCCTGCCAGCAGGGGAAATCTCCTCCTCTCCTGTTGCTAGGAAGGCCAGGTGTGAAGGGTTCCCATGGACAGAAGGAAGCTTCTTTTGTCCAGGTGGGAGGTGTGGACTCTGTTTGATCCCAGTGTGGGAACACTTTTTAACTCTGCAACCAATGTTTACAATTTGTCTTTTCTTACAATATAACCCACATGTTTAATACATACATTAAACAATTGCTTCCTTCAAGTCATTTCAGAATATAGTTTTACATTGTCTCTACCCCTTAGGCTTCTGATAGCCAGTTTTCCTTGGCATAGTTTGGGGTTCCATATTTAACTTTTACAAAGAAATGGTTTAAAACACTGGCTTCTGGTAGTGGTGAGCAACGGTACTACACCCATTTTTGACAGCTGTATTTACATCAGTATCTTTAAAAGGAGATTTAGCTTGATAGCATATGATTCTTGCTGACATTGTATTGATGTGGATTCTTGCAGTAGAATAATGTGGAACACCCAACAAGAAGGTTGGATCTTTTTGGTGATTTGTGAGCCATGATTTTAGCATATTTTGACAATCAAGAAAATGAATTCCCAAACCGCTCTGTGTTGCTTTTGGCAATCAGTATTGCTATTTCCAAGTGATTTCAGGCTACTGTGTGTGTAGCCCGATGGTGGTTTTAGGGAGTGATAGGCAAAAGTGGATGGAGCCTATTTTTCAGATTTTTACTGCGCATTTTTGGATGGTTTTGAGCGAGCGGCATGCTTTCCAGTGGTCATTCTGATGTTTCTGCTGCCAGAAATGCACAGTACTGCTGCAGGGCTTGGATGAGTGGGTTAATACATCCCACAACACTGCACCCCTTGCCAGGCCACACAGGCAGCCCATCCACCCTGGCGAAGCCCCCCAGCCAGCGCACATGTCACCATGCACAAGTGAGCACTGACTCATGTCCCCCAGCACCCCCATCCACCCGCATTGAGGGGCACCTGCCAGCAGGCCCCGACTCATGTCCCCCAGCACCCCCATCCACCCAGCAGTGAGGGGCACCTGCCAGCAGGCCCCGACTCATGTCACCCAGCACCCCCATCCACCCAGCAGTGAGGGGCACCTGCCAGTAGGCCCTGACTCATGTCCTTCAGAACCCCCATCCACCCTGCAGTGAGGGGCACATGCCAGCAGGCCCGGACTCATGTCCCCCAGCACCCCCATCCACCCTGCAGTGAGGGGCACCTGCCAGCAGGCCCCGACTCATGTCCCGCAGAACCCCCATCCACCCAGCAGTGAGGGGCACCTGCCAGCAGGCCCCGACTCATGTCCCCCAGCATCCCCATTCACCCAGCAGTGAGGGGGACCTGCCAGCAGGCCCCGACTCATGTCCCCCAGCACCCCCATCCACCCAGCATTGAGAGGCACCTGCCAGCAGGCCCTGAATCATGTCCCTCTGCAACACGAAAGGAAGCTGCACAATAATTGGCCTCATGTGCACCAAAATACCACAGCACACCACCCCAGTCTTGACATGCAATGATTTCAACAATCCACCCCACACCGACATGCCGATGTCGGGACACAAATCAAAAGTCAACCATGCACATCAACACATGTCCATCACACACACACACTGTTTGCCATAGATTGTGTAAAACCACATTTTGACATGCATGAACCCAATGAGCGAATCCCACACATGGAATTGAAATATCAAAATGTATTATTAACAAAATCAATGTAATGAAATGAAAGGCAAAAAAATAATACAAACATGAAATGAAATGCATGTCCAAAAATATGAAAAATGAAATGTAGATGCAATCTAAATAAATCCTAAAGAAAAATGGTCCAAATTCTCTGTTCACCAAAACAAATCCAAAGGAAACATAAAAATCAAATTCCATTGCCCAATGGTGAAATCCAAAGAAAATGTACACATAAATCCAAAGTCTAACTATGTACAAGCAATTTTGAAAGGGTCCATGAGCCCAACAAAAGAACTGAAACCTATCTAAGAAACTACCTAAGAAATAACTATATACAAAAGTGTGGGGCATAGTCCAATCACCCCAAAAGAAATGAAAACGAAAATGAAACCTAACACTAAAAACTATTTCCAATGGCGGCAGGTTAGTCCAACGGCTCACTTTCCGATGTCCCGGGCCAGGGCATCATCAAACTTCTGGTCAATGTCCAGGATGCAGTCCTCTTCCATGGCCCCGAGGGTTCGCAGGGACGATGCCATGTTGGACTCTAACTCCCTGCGAAAAGCCTCGAGGCACTCGCCCCGCCTCAGTGCCCTCCGCATGGAGTTCTACGCCCTGACCATTGTGAGCCGTGCCTCTTCCGCCTGCCGCCGCTCCGCATCTATACGCTGGCCCAACCGCAGCCACACGGAAGACACACCCATTCCAGGGTCCTCCTGCCCTCTGGCCGATGCCTGCCCCTCTGATGTTGATGGCCCTGAGCCATCATTGCTCCCACCTAGAGCCTGCTGCTGCTGCTGCTGTCCATGTGCCCTGTCCGATGATGCCTGCACATCCTCCATCTGATGGTCTCCAGTTGTTGGGGTGTCCACTCCTGCTGGACCGCCGACTCCCGACTGTGGCAGGGATGGGATCTCCACCAAGCTGGCTGTGTTGGTCGGGCCAGGTCCACTGGGGGCCCTGGTGGAATCTGGGCCGGAAGACGGCAGGGAGAATGACTGGTGCATAGTGTCCACAGAGGAGGAGAGGTCCGCCAGAGTGCACGACACAAGTAGGAACCCACCGACCAGGGCCCCTCCCAACAGTGCCACGTTGCGACGCTGCTCTTTGTGATGGAGTGCGTGCTCCCCCCAGGACACCAATCAGGACGGAGCCCATACGGTAATGGGACTCCTCATCCACAGGTAGTGGAGAGGCAGATGACGTGGGCCTCCCCCCTACCTGCGGACGGGCCTGGGACGGGGCATCTCTGCTAGTGCATGGTGGTGCAGTCACAGGGACAGCGAGATGCACAGGCCCCTCTGTGGTGACCTGTGCTGCCTCCTGACCCTGGCCCTGGACTGCACCACTTGCACCAGTGGTTCTACCCTCACCAGGCCCCATGTGCGGCTCAGTAGTGGGCTCCTCCTCCTCTGTGGAGACCACCAACCTGGATGTCTCCATACCATCTTCCGCCATTGCAAGCCCCTGTGGGGGCTCACCCGGCCCTTCCACTACAGCCTTAGTGGCTGACCCGGCACCAGTCCCCTCTCTCCCGGATGATGGCAATTCCTGGGAGGGTGGCTGGGCCTTGCGTCGCCGCCCGGTGGAGGCATCCCCACCGCTTAGCTCCACAGCGCCGTCTCCGCCCTCTTCTTCACTGGACGCTGCGTAGAGGGAGACATAGAACATAAGCATCAGGGTACTGTACAATAGTTCCCTAGACAGGAAGCAATAATACATGAGTGGCACTGTCAAATGTCACTTCCATCCTGTCCCTCCACAACACATGGGTGAATGCACACAACACACATGCAGAAACAGGCACGGTGCATGCAATCAACATCAGCATCCATGTACAAGGGCCTCTGTTAACCAAAATGTTGCCTTCAAACTCTCATGCATCATGGCTCATACTGACGCCATGCACACACATCACCGGAGGGTCATGCATCATGGCTCGTACACCACAGACACAGTGGATACAACGGTGACCAGACTGCATGAGTGAATCTACACATCGTCACGGGCATGTGTCATGCATCCATGGCGTTTCAAAGTCACACGCACGCTTCTCATACACACAGATATGCACACCATACATGTACATGAGAGCAGCACCCATCCCTCACCCCCCTCCATGTCCAAAAACATAGACTGGCATGCATTCATGTGTGCATTCCGCATACAGCTCCCCATGTTGCATTGGAACACATGCACCATCCATGTGGTTCACACATTACTGGTGTCACATGCATGTCCATGATGTCCCTGCACACACACATCCATACATTGCCTATGTCACACATACAGGCAAGTATCAGACTACCAGCACACTGCAACATGCCCTGTCTCACACAGCAATGCATGGCCACTTACAGCTCGACTCCAGACGGGCCTGCATCCTGAGGATCTGGTGGCGAAGCACTGGGCGAATGCGCTCCAGGACCCTCATCTGCTGGTTGGTAAGCTGGACCCGGTGCCGCACTGCATCCTCTGCCCCTAAGAGGCGCCGGGCCTTCCTGAGGGTGCAGGAATTGTAGTCCTGACAGCGCTTCTGGATGTGTTTCAGGTCTTGGGGTGCCACCCCCTCCACGTTGATGGCACCCACGATGTCCGTCCAGATCCTCCTCTGTCCTTCCTTGTCGGCGTGCAATGGTGTGAAGAGGGCATCATAATTCCCCAGGACATGCTCCACCAGGACACCAACTTCCTTCTCACTGAAGCTGGTGGCCCTCTGCCTCTCTGGCTGGGGGTCACCAATGGTCTCAGATGGTGTTTGCCCCGAAATGACGACCCCCGAGGCAGGCGTGGGTGGGTAACTGGGTCCTGGGGCTGGGCTGTGGATCGATGGTATCCCAGTCGAGAGTCTTCTGTTCCAGCAGAGGTGGACACAGCAACTGGACCCCTGCAGATGGCTGACGTGCAGGCACCAAATAGAAGGGCACATGGGCAGCAGGCAGGCAGCAGCAGACGGCTGGTGGGAGCGTGATCGGGCTTCTTGGGGGCAGGAAAATGGCCCTTTGGGCAGGAGCATGGTCTTCCGTATGTTTTCGCGTGGCCAGCTCGATATGGAGTGATTTGGCACGTGAAAAAAGTGCATTTCGAGGAAAGGCCCTTAGCGTGTAAGCGCGTAAGTGACGTTACACACGCGGGCGTTCTCCACAACACGGGTGCATAGTGAAACAGCACATGAGATAACTGCACGTCACTTTGCTATTGGAGGAAAGGACCTTAGCGCGGAAGCACGTAAGTGATGTTGCACGTGTGGGCTGGCTTAAAAGGTACGAGCATGACGCTATTTTCTTGTACGTGCTTTTTGTGGAGAGCGAGCGGGTGATTCTTGTACTTCTTGTCGGTTCACACGCGATTACTTCACAACGTTTCCAGTTTGTACTCCCTGTGTCCTCAGATTGCGTTCTTTTCTTCTTTTGGCGGGGTTCTTGCCAACACCCACATGCGTGTCTTTTTCATGTTCTTTTTCAAGGCAGATGGTGAGTCGCGCACGTATTTTCCAACTGTGGTTGGCCCGTGTGTCGCGTACCCCTTCAGAGCTCATTGTAGGCTGCGTGTAACACACGTACGCTTATTTTTGTGTTTCTGGGTGCCACAGCTTAGTGCGGGTTCATTTTTCCACGCACATGATCTACCAGGGGTTGCGTGCATGTGCACTTTTGTTTTTGGGGTACCTGTGCGTTGCGTGACCCGTCATCTTCCCCCAGGGGTCACAGACAGCCTTGCTAGAGCACTAGGGTACGAATTCCATCTAGTACCCTACCCCTTTCACCCCAATTGCCCAGGACAATTGTTTACTGCAACTCCCATACACACAACAACATCAGTGCCATGGTTGGGAGGCGACCAAGCAGTAAGGGAGGCAAAGGTGGCCGATCTCAAAGAGGTGGGCATGGGGGGCGCGGTGGGGGACGTGGCCAGGATTTGCAGGGTGCCCCTATAGCCCAGTGTGTGGAGGACCAATCGGGGCCACCTATGCCCCCTCTCAATGATTGTGGGAAACGTAGCTGACACCATCCCAGCTCAGCCCTTGTTGGACCGGCCCATTTTGTCAACTGAACCGGCACAGGATGACTCCCAGGCTGAATTCCAGGTCACCAAGTCTAAGCCACGTGTGGCGGTGAAAGTTGCTGTCACCAGGCTACGTAGATCTGGGGCAGCAATGTCATCTGCTGCCCCAAGTAGCCAGGGTGGGGAGGCTGCAGGGGCAGCTGCAGCTCAATCCACCCCAGCTCCCAGTCTCCCAGACGGGACATTGTCGGTCCAGGTCCATCACACCGACGTTGGCCCTACCACCATCACCCTGCAGCCAATGCCTGCACCAAGACCTTTGGTCATTGTGCCTTTACAGGCTTCAAGTACCCAGTCCACCTGCGCTTCTGCCCCTACTGACCAGAGCGGCGTAAGCCACTCAATATCCGCACCACCTTACAAGAAGAAGAAGAAGAGTGCTCTTGCACTACAGGCTGAGACCCCAGACACGGCTACACACTCCGGCACGTCAAGGAAGCCTAGCTTCAATGACGCTGAACTTGATGCACTTGTGGCCTATGTGTTGGCACATAGCCATGAAACGGTGGTGACTGCAGACTGCAAGACTACGCCTGCTCAACGTAGGGCCCACTGTCAGACCATTGCGGACCACATTAGTGCGCTTGGATTTGTGAGGAGCACAGCTGATGATTGCTACAAGCGGTGGAATGACCTGAAACGCAGAGCAAAGAACAAGCTGGCTTCCAATCATGCCTCTACTCTGGTGACTGGCGGTGGGTCTCCACCAGAGGATGACCAAGTCACTGAACATGAGTCTGTTGCTGGAACCTTCGTCACAGAGGAACAGATCCAAGGCGTGCGAGACCTACCAGATTATGAAGCATTGTCCGGTGAGTGCCCAAGCATGTGTGTGTAATCCATGTGTATGTTGCTTGGGTGATGTGTTATGATTGAGTGCCAGGTGAGGGTGAGTACTCTTGAGTGGTATGGGTCACCCATGTGCTTCCTCCAAACCATTCACCGGCCTTGGATTTGGGTATGACAGTATCCCTTCTGACCACAGTAGCCAATTAGCACCACATTACTGCAGTTGCCCTTGAACTGTCATCTTGCAACAACATTGTTCTGAATTTACAGTGTTCATTCAGCCTGATTGTTTCAATCTTCCCATTTTTGCAACACAGTTTTCTGCCCTAATGCCACATATGTGACATGCTTCTGTCATAGATTACACCCCACAATGTCCCACATTTATTACCATGTTATGGGAATGATTTGACCATTCAGGCTGATTGAGTAAGTGCCTGCTCACATTAATTTTTGCAGTCTGCTTGAATGTGGAACATGATTGTTGTTTCCTGTCATGTTGAAGTGACCAACCATTAATGTATCCAACTGCCTGCCATCACTGTATAATTGTACACTGGATGTGTTGCAGTGTGTGGCACATGAGTATTTTGTCACACTATTTTGCATTTTTCATCTCATCATGTCCATCTCACATGGATGGGTGACAGTACTCATTCACTAACATATGGCTGTACTTGTCAAATGTAGCATGGTTATGCTATGTGCCATCTGTGTGCTGGCATGTGTCATGTATGTGTATTGGACATGCCACTCACAGGCTAATGTGTGATGCAAGTGCTATCCAGCATGCAGTAAATGTGTTGCTTTTCCATCTTGGAGTCCTTAGTGTCTGCTTTTTGCCTCCCCTTCCAACTCATTGACAGTGCATGCATGCCAGGGTTATAGTCATGTGGGACATGTGTAATTCATGTACTGGATCTCTGGCTTGTCAGGCCTATGTGTGTGCTATGGTCCTCATGCCTGTTTCCATTTGTTGCCTTTCATGTTTATGCAGGTGATGACGCACTTGATGCTTTTGAGGTAGAGGAGATGCTGCAGACCACGGAGGAATCTCATCCACAACCGGGCACCAGTGGGGGACGTGGGGTGGTGGTGGGTGAAAACCCAATCCTCCTGTAGACCATACTGTCCATGGGTGTCTCTGGGTGCACCTCCGCAGACCTCTATGATTCAGGTGCTGAATCGGACAGTGAGACATATGTGGCGTCGTAGGTGAGTGTTACTGGGAGGGATGCTGTTCTGTCCAACTCACCTGTACCGGGGGAGACCCCTCTATGGGGATGTCAGTGTTGGTAACTCCACCTTTGGTGGTTAGGGATGCAGGGTCACACTCCACAACATCTGATCCTGTTCCTGGGCCAGCAGATCAGAGAGGGAATGCAGTCCTGCAGCCTTAGGCAGTGCCAGCACAGCAAGGTGCAGATCGCCTTGCCCCAAACAGATGTGGTGCCCGCCAACGTGGTGGCCATACGCCACCAGGCAATACTGTATGGGAAAACTCCATTTACAGTATAGCAGCACAACAGGGAGCATTGGTTGAAATGATGGCTCAGGCAATGGATAGGGTGGCCACTTCCATTTTCCCCCTTGAAAGGCAGATGGAGCTCCAACAGCAGGCAACAGACTCCATTTGCCAATCACACAGGGAAGACATGTTGGCGTCCAACAGGGACCGACGGATGGCACTGGAGACTCTGCACAAAGCCATATCTGTAGAGTCACAGGGCCGCAGGGAAGCCCTGAGGTTAGAACTCCATTTCCTCCGGGTGACTCTGGGGGAACTTGAGGCTTCCTGAAATTTTAGGTCAGAACAGCAGCTGGAGCAGCTCACACGTTCACTCTCAGCAGAGTTCCAGGCAACCCGTGAGGAGATCCGGGCATCACGCGAGGCCATGCGGGTAGAAATGCGGGCTACCCGTGAGGTGCTGCATGGGGATCTCCGCACCATCATCCTCCAGAACAAAAACTTCCACGCCTGCATGCTTGCTGCCATGGAGGACCATACCAGGGCTTTGCGTGGGCTGCCTCCCATAGCACGGCCACCTCCTGATATAGCAGACAGAGGGTGAAGAGAGCGACAGCAGTACTCCCACAATAGCGTAGCCGTGCAGGCCATGAGCCCATGGAGGTATTTTTTTTCGCAACATCCACGCATGTGGGTGTTGGTGTGCACCCTGTCCTCGAACCTCCTGCGTGACCCCCCCCGGTCCACACATGGCCATTTTTTTTTTAGTTTTTTTTTTACAGTGTGTTGCCTTGTGTGGCTCCCATGGGCATCCACTGTGTATTCCAGCTGGGCACATGCAGGCTTGTCCTGTCTTTGGGTTAGATGCTCGTGTTCCTGACACACACACCCCTCCTGCTTCCCCTTTCCATGGGCTTGTAAAGGGTATGACCAAGTGACAGTAACTTACACAGTGACATTGGGCTCCCATGAGCTGTGTGGGCAGCCTGTAGTCAAAACTGTGTGTACATCCCTAGTGGGGATTGTTGTTGGATTGAACACTGCATGGTGTATTGATATGTGCTTGTGCAACCATGTCTTTCTCCTTATTCACATGTACCTTCTTCATGTCTTCACAAGGCCGTCTCCTTTGCAGATGCAGTTCATGTTGTATGCAGTACACTGACACATTTGCCTGACAGCAAAACTCTGCAGTTGGAAGGGGTCGATGTGCTGGCTTAGTCAGGTTGTGAGACTTGCACTACTTTCATTTTGTACTGTCGTATTTTGACACTGTTTCATCCTGTGCTGCTGTTCTGTGTTGCTGGTAAGTATTTGTTCATGTGTGCTGTTTCTTATTGATTACTGGGATCATATTGTCTGTGGCCTGTTTACATTTGGAACAGTGCACTTTGTGGCACTTGTGTCATGTGTTGTGCATTCATTTTGTTGCTTTCACATTGCATGACATGCCATGGTGCGTTGGGTAGCTGAGATGGGGAGGGGTTGGGTGACATGGCACTATTTTCGTGTAGGATTTTTCAAAGGGGTAGTCATTCATGCAGCATGAATGTGTGTCCTTTTGTCACACAGCATTGGTTGTATTTAAGTAGGTAGGGGTGCACAAAATGTAACACTTCCAGGTGACCAATCTCAGGCTGGTATGGTTGTGACAGTTGACTGTCCCTTATGTCATCATCATTGATTATTTGCTGGTATGTGCCAGGGCTGTGTGCACTCCACAGGGTTAGGATTTTAGGTGAAGTAATTAGCCACCAGCTGTGTACGGGCTGCCTAACCACGTGCCCTTTCACCTCCCATGCGCAGCGGCCGTGCATGTGGTTGGGGATGTGGGGGCACCACCATGTCCACCGGCAGGCCCCGGCGGGTTGCAACGTTGTGCAGGACACATGCTGCCACTATGATCCTGCACACTACTGGGGGTGCGTATAGCAGCTGCCCACCAGAGCGATCAAGGGAGCGAAAACGTGACTTGAGCACTCCGAATGTGCACTTCGCTATGCCCCGGGTTGCAATATGGGATGTGTTGTATCTTACCTCAGGTGGTGTGGTGGGGTTCCGAATTGGTGTCATCATGTGGATGCTCAGAGGGTAGGCACTGTCCCCTGGGGAGGTGATGATGGCTATCATTAGTGGGGTTGTGACATTACTCAGTATCTGACATGCATGCATGTGCAGAGGCATTTATACTCACCAAGCAGCCATGTATCGCCATGCCGCCCAGCTTCTAGGTCCCGGTTTAGGGGTGACATTCTGAAAATGAAACTATCATGGGTGTACCTGGATAGTTGGCATATACTGAGGTGATGATTCCCTTGGCATCACATACTACCTGCACGTTGATGGAATGCCAGTGCTTGCGGTTTCTATAGATGTGCTCAGTTGCCCTGGGTGGACGTAGTGCCACATGGGTGCAATCAATGGCACCTAGCACTTTGGGGAAGTGTGCCACCCTGTAAAAGTCCTGGATGGCAGCCTGCCTTTCTGCAGGTGTTCTGGGCATGTATATGTGCCTGTGGACTGAGGAGCGTGCAGTCATGATGTTCAACACCTGGTGTAGGCAGCATGACTGCGTGGCCTGTGACACCCCCCCCACTATGGCACTTGTCCGCTGAAATGAACCAGTGGCCAAGAAGTGCAGTACATTGAGCACCTTTTCCAAGGGGCTCAGTGCTTGGGAGCACAGGGTGGGTGATGTGAGGTCATCCTCCCACTCACTCACCAGGTCGAGTATTATGTGTGGTGGAAACCTGTACCTCCCATACACCTGGTCATCAGGCATCCAATAAAGGCTGGTCCTGGGTGTAAAAATTCGGGGCCTGGCTATCCTCCTCCTCCTCCTGCGGTGTCCCACGACCACTGCTGCGAGGAACGGTATATTCATCGTAGCGTCTGAGCTTGTTTGTTGATTGCGCGCACTTTTATGCTGTGCGAGGCCGCGTACACCTGCTTCCTGCTGGTGTACGTGTTTCTGGATTAGCGCGTCTTTTTAGGTGCACACGTTTCCCCAGTTCGATTCCATGAATAAGTGTTGTAGGTGCGCGTGTGGGCGGTGCGAGCATTTACCTCCTGTACTTCCCCCGTAACGCCCACATTTTCACGCGTTGTTCCCCATTTCGCGTGTTACGCCCCGTGTTCCGCCCACTTTTGTTGTGTGCGCTGCGCTATGTGCGCTTTCGCTGTGCGCGTAGCGCCTGCCGTTTGATGACGTGTGCGCCCGCGTGCGCGACCCACTATTTTAGCGCACATCCCAGGATTTACACGCGCACAGACTTCCATGAATCGATGTGCATGGCTTTGGCACGCTTGCACTGCGATTTTCACGCTTGCGCTGCGATTTTCACGCTTGTGCTGTGATTTTCCGCGCACATTAATTCCATGAATCGGCCTGTAAATCAGTGACTCACCCCCTGAAGTGTGCCTGAAATAAACCTTAATTAGTGTAGCAATTATTGTATAGAATTCCAGAAAGACACGTTATTTGGTATTCCTATTCTTTCTTATTAAGGGTCAGTGCTGAAAGTGTTAGACTTGTGGCACTCCTGTTCTTATTTATTTATTTTTTTTGGACAGTTGGCATATACTGAGGTGATGATTCCCTTGGCATCACATACTACCTGCACGTTGATGGAATGCCAGTGCTTGCGGTTTCTATAGATGTGCTCAGTTGCCCTGGGTGGACGTAGTGCCACATGGGTGCAATCAATGGCACTTAGCACTTTGGGGAAGTGTGCCACCCTGTAAAAGTCCTGGATGGCAGCCTGCCTTTCTGCAGGTGTTCTGGGCATGTATATGTGCCTGTGGACTGAGGAGCGTGCAGTCATGATGTTCAACACCTGGTGTAGGCAGCGTGACTGCGTGGCCTGTGACACCCCCCCACTATGGCACTTGTCCGCTGAAATGAACCAGTGGCCAAGAAGTGCATTACATTGAGCACCTTTTCCAAGGGGCTCAGTGCTTGGGAGCACAGGGTGGGTGATGTGAGGTCATCCTCCCACTCACTCACCAGGTCGAGTATTATGTGTGGTGGAAACCTGTACCTCCCATACACCTGGTCATCAGGCATCCACTAAAGGCTGGTCCTGGGTATAAAAATTTGGGGCCTGGCTATCCTCCTCCTCCTCGTGCGGAGTGCCACGACCACTGCTGCGAGGAACGATATATTCATCGTAGCGTCTGAGCTTGTTTGTTGATTGCGTGCACTTTTATGCTGTGCGAGGCCGCGTATACCTGCTTCCTGCTGGTGTACGTGTTTCTGGATTAGCGCGTCTTTTTAGGTGCACACGTTTCCCCAGTTCGATTCCATGAATAAGTGTTGTAGGTGCGCGTGTCGGCGTTGCGAGCATTTACCTCCTGTACTTCCCCCGTAACGCCCACATTTTCATGCGTTGTTCCCCATTTCGCTTGTTACGCCCCGTGTTCCGCCCACTTTTGTTGTGTGCGCTGCGCTATGTGCGCTTTCGCTGTGCGCGTAGCGCATGCCGTTTGATGATGTGTGCGCCCGCGTGCGCCACCCACTATTTTAGCGCACATCCCAGGATTTACACGCGCACAGACTTCCATGAATCGATGTGCATGGCTTTGGCACGCTTGCACTGCGATTTTCACGCTTGCGCTGCGATTTTCACGCTTGTGCTGTGATTTTCCGCGCACATTAATTCAATGAATCGGCCTGTAAATCAGTGACTCACCCCCTGAAGTGTGCCTGAAATAAACCTTAATTAGTGTAGCAATTATTGTATAGAATTCCAGAAAGACACGTTATTTGGTATTCCTATTCTTTCTTATTTAGGGTCAGTGCTGAAAGTGTTAGACTTGTGGCACTCCTGTTCTTATTTTTTTTTGTTTTTAAGGGCCTGAACAAGAAAACCAGAAATAAAGAGCCACATGGTGGTGGCCAAAGCCCAGGAGCTTGCATTACAAATAAAATGAAATAAAAACGTATTTTCATTCTTTTCTTTTTAGACCCCAAATGACGTCCCTGGGAATAGATGGATACTCACCATAGCACCTACACGCCATTATCCAATAACTCAGAGAGGTCCCCAGTCCCCTCTGTTACCCTACTAGAGGTCACCAGGATAAAACAAGTTACTTGCTCACACACTCCTGACCTTATCAGTACTTACAAATCAAGGTCAAGGAAGGATAATATTAATCCAGAAAGGCTGTTAGGCCCAAAACCACCTGGGGCAGTGAGGTCTTATTACAATTGATAGTCTTGCATAAATTACAATTGCTAATATCCTGGCCTTTGCAACCTTTAAATTACATATTGTGATCAGAAACCGCCCTTTCCTTATTGTTACTCTTATTCAGGTAAACACATTAGTTGGAGGGATGTTAAGGTGAACATTTAATGCAGCATAACTCCTGTCATACATGATGTAATTACTGATGTCACCAATGATGCCATTGGTGAAGTAATCTCTGATGTCATCATTGTGGTCATACACTTCACAACAGGGGTGAGAAGTTAAGGTGGCTTTGTCTGAATTGTCTGCCGAATTTCAGGGTGGTTTGTTGCGTAACAGTTTCACCTTAATGTGCCGAACCTAAAGTTTTTCCCCTGAATTTGAAAGGTGTTGTTACAATGCATTGCTCACCTTCACTGTACCCAAACTGTGAATTTCAAAGTTTTTTTAAAAATTTGATAATGTATAAATTAGCTTTGACATAATAAATAATACTACTGACACAGGCTTCTAAAACAACGCACCTGCAAACCGAAAGCATGGGCACCGTGGTATATGCAAGAACTCAACCTCAACCTCAGGAAAGAGTCATCAGGAAACAAGCAAAAACCTGCTGCTCCTCACGGAATTCCAAGCAGCCAACCGACAACTAATGAACACAACCAAGGCCTCCTACTATCAGAACATCATAGCCAAAGCTGTCAACAAAATCAGAGCCCTCTTCATAGCAGTCAAGCACTGCATCAACCCACTACTCAACCCTGCCATACCAAATACCATTGAATAATCCACAGCCATCAACACCTTCTTCATCAATAAAATCAGCAAGATTCACCCGCACATAGGCACCAGCTCTACATCCACAGACACACCTCACGTCCCTCTTCACAAAATCTTTACAACCTGCACACCATTCCTAAAACTCTCTACAGAGGACCTGGTAGAAACCGTGGCCACCCTCAAAGCCACATTGTATAAAGACGGAATCCTCTCAGCATCCATCCTCAAGACCCTCCCAGCAGAAGCTCTCCTTCCCTACCTGGAGATCATCAACAGCTGACTAACTCAAGACTCCTTCCCATCTACCCTAAAGACAGGACACAACCTCCCTCTACTAACGAAACCCACTCTGGAACCCAACAACCTAGGTAACTATCGCCCCATCACCCATCTTCTCTTCCTAGATAAGAGCATTGAGAAAGCGGTAGCGCACAATTGCAGCAACGCATTGACACCAACAATCTCAACCAAACCTATCAATCTGGGTTCAGATCCAGAGGCAGCATGAGGCGGCAACCATACAGGTGGTCGACTACGCCCTCAAAATCCTTGATGACGGGCACCCCTGCCTCCTGGTTCTACTCGAACTCTTGGCAACCTTCATCACAGTAGACCACCAGGAGTTTACGGGCACCTTGCATCGGTGCATGGGGATCAGTGACCTTGACCTACGCTGGTTCAAGTCCAAAACTCACCAACCCACAGCAGTTTGTTCAGATGGACTCCTCTGGATCGCCAATGCTACTCATCACCCGTTGAGTCCCGCAGGGTTCCATTCTCTCCCCAGCGAACTTCAATCTATACTTGGAGCTGCTCTGAGCCCTCCTGCCCACACACAACATCCACCTCTACCAATACCCTGATGACAAACAGATATACCTCAAGATCGACTCAAAACCTGTGTCTCGCTGATCCAGTCTTGGATGTCCGGTGAATACTTGAAGCTCAACCCCGCCAAGACAGAATTCGTTCTCCTCACCAACAACACCAAACACCAAGACATACATTCCTGGCTATCAACCATGAACCCTGAGGGCTTCACACCTGAGCTCACCTCCTCCACCAAGTTGGGTTCCACAATGACAAACACATCTCCTTCAAGCTCCTTCAAGACACACACAGCTAAGAAAACTCAGGCAGCTTGGTATAAGCTCTCCCTCCTGTAGAAAGTCAAGCTCTTCCTCCCACCATACAGCTTTAGATCCACTGTTCAAGCACTTGTCCTATCCCACCTAGATGGGAGCAATGCCCTCCTCAGAGGCCTCTCACACGTCCTCCCTTGTGACCCCGAGAAGTGATCTACACACAGCTGCATGCCTCATTAAGGGTCTACATAGATACGCCCACATCACCCAAGCCCTCATTGACCTTCACTGGCTCCAACTGCACACGCAAATCATCTTCAAGTCTTGCTGCATCATCTGTAAGGCAGTCACGCTCAAGTCGGCCAGCTACCTCGCAGTGAAACTCAACATCTCTGGCAGACAGCGCACCACCATAAGCAAGGACACATACAGACTTGAAATCTGCCACTGCAAAAAGGAAAGGACAAGAATACAATCCTTCTCTGCCTACGCCCCAAGGCTATGCAACCTCCTCCCCGTCAGCATCAGTCTCACCCCCACACTCCTACAATTCAGACAAGAACTAAAGATCACCTCTTCAAGGAGTCTCTCCTCCTCAACACCTTGTTCATCACATTGCACCCAGTGCCACCTGACTTTGCTAGATGGCATAAGGCCCCTCTGATCCCTGCCACTCTACACAGCTGAACCCCTCCTCTGTGGTCCTCCAAATCCTACCCTCTGCTGAATATATTTTCTGTTGTTACCTCTGAAAAGTGCTCTGTTATGAATCCGTACTGTTGTATTCCACTGTAAAGTGCTCCGTTGCTTCTCGAAGCTAGGTCCTCACTCAATAAATACCATAATAATAATACTACTAATAATAATAATAATAATAATATGTACACAAATCACAAAACACTTATTTTCTACAAATAATATTTTTTTTGAAGTAAAGAACAAAGCAAATTACCTGAAATCTTCATCTGTTTGGTCAGCATGAAATATTTCAATGAGAATGTAACATATTTTATAATGGAAAAAAAGAAGACTGATAACGTTTTTCTCCCAAAATAGTACTGTATGAATACTGAATGTATTCTTAGCACTCAACCAATTAAGGTTGTGACTATTAATCATGTGGCTGTAGAGGAAAAATACATTCTCATTTGAAAGAAAAAAAACTCTACTTCTAGTTGCAGTAAACTAAATGTGTGACACATTCCTAGTTTTATAAAAGTAGTGTTTCTAGTTACTATAATAGTGTTAAACTATAACATTTATAATCATGCTAATACTTGCATCAAGGGTGTCTTTAAAACTTTACTACTATTTACAGTACATATTGCTAACAAATCCTTTTCCAATATATAATTTTACTTTCTACAAAAAATATTCACACAGATCATTTGAATTAGCTTATAATTACATTATAAACAGATATTCGTAAAATAATGTGACAGTTAAACAAAATAACATTTTATTTACACAAAAATGCACACTAAAAATATCATACCAATATCATAACAATAACTAACTATTTACAAAGAGCTTATGTTTCATGTTTGTACAAATGTTATTTAAAATGACTCTATATGGGATACACAGAGTAGTGTATGTAACCTTAGTAAGGAAACTGAGACAAATAACCTAACCATGTCATCAGTTTTACTGAATATATAAAGCCATACACACAGTGTATAATTATTTTGAGTTGGAACTTTTTAATGTAAAGTCATACTATTATATAAAACAATAGAAAGACAAATACAATATTACACCATCACTAAATACATAGATAATTAATTGAAAACATGGTGAATCTGTGTTAATTGTCATTTGAATACTTCTTGTAAAATCTGTGTGCGTCCTTATGTTGACCACCTAGAAGAAGTTAATGAAATATTCTACAATCACTTCACAATACAGACTTTTTATGCCTTTCTTCTTTTTTAATACTTTACATTTCTGTGACATGTGTAGCTCTCTTTACAGCTGTTATTGAACATAGTTATCTCAACACTAAAAATAATATACATGCAACCCACTTATACAACCTAGTACTTGAAGGGAACACTATTACATGTAAACATATGCATAATGTTTTTCATGATAAAACAGAAGCAGAAGATTACAGAATGCACATTTTTATAATTCCTTGCATAGTCACCTTCCGAAGAAAAAAAATAAAATATATGGACAGTAAACACCACTTGCCATACATTGGCTGGAACAGCATCAGTTAGATAACAAAGAAGATATACGCTCCATTGGTCTTATCAAAACCACTATGGGCAAATGAGGCGGGAACATAAAATTAAAGTTAAGGCAATTAGAGAGTAAACTTATCTGCCATCTCAGATGTACTACAATTGGCCTCAACTGTGACCATGAAATGCATGTGTTCCTATGAGTCTGACTTTAATCCCTGACTCATAACCATAGGAATTCATATACTTAAAACATTACCTAGTTATTCCTTAAGTTGTAACCATTTGTCCAGAACAAATGATCCCTTATCAAAGAAAAAATATATTTATATATTTTTCAAAGTCTAATTTTCTGATCGTTGAACAATAATGCACATCATAGCTGGAATTTTGGTATTTATCCTAATTCTAATTTTTTATACCTAGGGACTAACCTTGTATTGTTACTCTCACTAAATATCTAGTTCACTTCCATTTACTGTATTTAGGGGAGCTAAGTATACATTGCTAATTCAACTCTTTCTGCCACGTTCTTCTCAGTGGCAATGTATTTTTCTGGCCAACTGATCAAGGCATCTCACTTTGTTTACTTCTGATGCTATGTGCACGGTTGTGCTGCTATACGTCCGTTGCACCGTGATGTAGCATTGCTTACATCTGACGTCACGTGCAACGTTGTGCGTGACGTCATCACGTTTCTTGGCTCCATCTTAGATTAGTTCATTTATGGCGTTCAGTGAGATGGTACTAACACCGGACCACTTTCCCCAAGGCCCATTTTTACAAGGCCAGCACCTGTTCGATGCCTGTTAGAGCCTGTGTCTGACGTCTGCCAGACCCCCTGCCTGACAACGACCAACTCAACGCAAGGTAACTCTTTAAAATCATACAGCGCTACCATCACGGTTAGCTGCTCAGCCGCACGCACTGCGACTACACGTGTGCCCACAGCATTGCAGTCTGACTGAGCACCGGCATAACCCATTGCAGCTAAGACTCAACTAGACGGCCCATGAACCCTTCGTACCTGCTCCGATTTGCATAGCTGCTTGCATACCTCTGAAATAACAACTGGTTGCGGCCCGTTAACTATATTAAGTACTCGGTTCAACTTACCTCATTGAGCCCAGTTAGCTCCCGTTACACGTCAACATTTTTATTAATATGCATTCCTTCTAATGTAGCCCACTATATGAAGTTACTGCCTCACTGCATTTTACTAAATGTGTAACTGCGAACCTAGATGCTACCCACAGCCCCCTGCCAAGCTGTGCTCGAATTTAGTAAGCACCCCATTGCATTCCAGCCAACTTGTGTACTTCAAGATGCACTTTAAACAACTGTGCCATTGAATCTGGATGTTTCACTAGCCAAATGTGTTTCAAATATCTAGGTGTAGGTATGCTACCTCGTTTCTAGATGCTTTTTTCAACCAAAGCCACTATCTTGCCTTGAGGTGCATTTCTGAACAACTGTGCAGTTGAACCGGATGTTCTTATCCAAATGTATTACTTTGAAGCAATTGAACCTGAATGTTTTTAGCCAAATGTGTCACTGTTCAAACCAGCTACCACCAGCCTTAGCTTGTCCTGCCCCCCCCATCTAGTGCCTCCAGCATTACACACTGCTACCAGACCATAATCTTCTGGCTCGCCCTAATCATGCTCCCTTTCCGCATAACGCTGGACAACGTACCCTGCAGCGGTAACAGCTACATAACCTACCAGGACGGTTTGGCTAAACTAGGGTGTCCAAGACACCACCCCATTCCCTGCCCCACACTGTTCCTACCCGCCGTATCCCCCTTCCCACCCCCTCACCACCTACCCCATACTTCGCACGTCAACCTGGCCCCCCCACCCAACACAACACACAGCCACCCCAGCCCCATCGCTAAATCTAACCAAACGAAACTGAACACCAAACATCCCGCCCGCTCCAAGCCTCCTGGCCTAACCCCCCCTTCCTCTATCCGTAACCTCACAGTCCGCAACGACAGACTAGGCACAAGGCTCCCCTCTACAACTACCAGGCCCAACTCCAAACCTAACACCAAAACCAATACGAAGCACAATGCCCTGAACAAGGCCATACCTCCCCCACTAAAAGGTGCCCTACTCAATGTCAGATCCCTGGCTGCCCATCCCACAGAAATTGCAGACCTCATTCTTACCAATGATCTCAACTTCCTGGCCTTAACAGAAACAACAGAAACCTGGCTTCATGAGGCGTCCGGACCACATTTATCGCTAGCCATCCCAGACAAATACTCTATCCTCAGAGCTGATAGACCTAACGCTTGAGGTGGAGGCATAGCAATCATCTCCAAATCCTCCCTAGACCTCAGATCAGCCTCTACAGTATCACTCACTTCCTGCGAGATACTCACATCCAAACTGCAAACCTCCCCCACAACCACAATCACCCTCCACCTCATATACAGACCCCCCAGGCACCCCTGGGGTCTTTGAAGAAGACATCACGTCTCTCATCAAAGAAAACACCAAACCGTCAGCACAAATTATGATCCTCTGCAACTTCAACCTTGGTTACCAGGTGCATCTCTAGCCAATGTCCTAACAGAACATGACTTCACACAACTCATTGCACTCCCCACCCACCAAAAGGGTAGAACCCTTGACTGGGTAGCAACTTACAATTGCAACACAAACTGCAAGGACCCCCAACCTCTGGCATGACCTGATCATCTCTTGATTCCTCTTGAGGTCAACACCAATCAGGTACTGCCCAATAAATACCCCCTGGCACCAGCCTGTCCCACCAGGAACAAACGCAACATTACTGCTGAGGCCCTGCTACCCCTGCTCCTACCCACCCTCAACACCCTCCCAGCCAACGCTGACTTAAACCTGCTAATTGACACCTTCAATGACTCCATGGCTAAGGCAATGGATACTGTTGCCCCCCTGAAACTACGTAAAGACAAACCTAAAGCTCATCTGAACTCATGGTACACCCCTGAGCTCAAATTACTCAGAAAAAAGAAAGCCAAGGCACATCTCACATGGAAGACCAACCCCTCTGCGGAAAACAAATCCAACCTCACTAACCTATCCTCACTCTACAAAAGTGAGATAATTCGCACCAAGAAAGATGTATACAACACCAGGATTGCTCAGGGAGGATCCTCCACCAAAGAATTATTTAAAATTCTGAAAGAACTAGAAAACCCTATTTCACCCCCAGACATCTGTTTGAAAGACAAATCCTGGTGCACCAGCATCCAAAACACCCTTAACAACAAAATTACAGGACTCCAAACCAAAATGGGACAAACACCGACAACTCTCCAACAACAAGGTCACCAACCCTAGCCTACCGACGCCTAACAACACCAGTTCGGGCTTCACATTTAAGAAAGTTACCACTACGGAAGTCCAAAAAATCATCACCTCCCTAAAACCCTCGAACTGCAAAGGAGACAGTTGTCCCACCCAAATCATAAAAGACGCAGCCAGAGAGCTCTCCCCCTTCATCACCAAACATATTAACCTATCCTTCAGTAATAACTCTATCCCCAGCAACCTTAAACAATCATGGGTTCTCCCACTCTTGAAAAAACAATCCCTAGACCTAGCCATACCCACCAACTACAGGCCCATCAACACAGTCCCATTCCTACTAAAGATCCTGGACAGAGTCGCCTACATCCAAATTCAGGAATACCTGGAATCCAACCAACTCCTAGGCATACCTCAATCTGGCTTCAGACCCCAACACAGAACAGAAACCGCCCTTGTTGATCTCAAAAGCCAGATTGATGAAATCTAAGACAAAGGCAATGCCGCAATTCTACTCCTCTTAGACCTCTCAGCGGCCTTTGACCTGGTCAGCCACGAAATCCTCTGTAATCACCTAGCCACCGCAGCCCACTTCTCCTCCTCACATGGATACAATCCTTCCTGGCAAATAGAACCATGCAGGTTTTCTCAACTACAGCTGCAGCAGACCCCATCCCCATCTCATGCGGGGTCCCACAGGGATCCTGTGTTTCCCCCACTTTGTACAATACATTTACAAAGCCTCTATTTGACCATTTGGACCGTCTGGGTGTCACCTACACAGATTACGCAGATGACACCCAGATACTCCTCTCCATCACAGGCAATTACCAAGAAGACGTCGCCCGGATCAACAAAATATTCTCCATCATTCAGGCATGGATGGCCTCTCATGGCCTCTGCCTGAATGATGAGAAGATAGAGCTCCTCATCGTCGGCTCCCCCAACACCCTAAATAAACTCAATCCCAGCTACAATAACATGACGATCGATGGTCACACCATCCCTATTGCCAAAAGCGTGAAAACCCTCGGCTTCTATCTAGATGCCAACACCAACCTCTCTAAACACACCAATATGATCGCCTCAGCCTCTGCCTACACCGGCAAGCTCATTAGGGCCAGCAGACGTTTCCTATCACCCAATAGCTGCCTCACCCTCGCCAGAGCCCTCATACAATCCAAACTGGATTACTGCAACAGCCTGTACCTAGGTACTAACCAATCCATACTTAACAAACTACAGGTACTTCAAAATAACGCTCTGAGCGTAGCCCTCAACATTCCCAGACGAGAGCACATCTCCATTGCTAGGAAAACCTGCAAATGGCTCTCCATATGCCAGAAAAGTGATTTAAAAACCATCTGCCTCACCTACAAGTCCCTCAATCACCTAGCACCACCATATCTAACTAACAAATTCACCTTGAAACCTGCCACCAGAACCACCAGATCTACCAACACTCTATGCCCGACATTGCCCAGATTCCACCTAAAAAGAGCTGGCGGGGCCAGCTTTACAGTACCTGCCACCCAACTTTGGAACACCCTACCTCTCAACATCAAATCTATCGAATCCTTCCAGATCTTCAGGAGGCAGGTTATCAGCTGGCCCCTGAACAAAGAGCAGCTCCCTTAACACCTGATCACTAACTGGCTCATGTAGTGTATATGACTGTATAGTGAAACTGTATATTGCTACTTGGAAATTATTCTAACATTTAAACTGTAAATTGTATGCCATATATTATATATGCATGTACTATAAGTATGTATGTACGAAGTATGTAACACAAAGATACTTCTCAACTATGTAACCATCTTCTTAAGCGCCCATCTACCCCTGGGTTTGGAGCACTATACAAATAAAATAAACAAACAAACAAACAAAACGTGGTACCAATGGTCACAGCCATGAACTGTTGCAGGGATTGACCCCAGTAACTACACTTCAGGTAATTTAGAACTTGTTTCATTTTTTCTGCATAGTGATATACACTTACCAAATCGGGTCACATGAATTGCATTACATAGGTTGTCTTTTGGATTTTTTGTTTAGGGATTACGCGCTCATCAAAATTAGTTTCTGGCATTTAGAATCTATTGGTATCCTTGAAGACAATTGACTAATCTTCAGATCGACCTGATATCCAAACATCAGACTTCACGCTCAAGTATGCTGTTATAGGTGAGACTTAATCCTATTCAACTTTGCCAGTCAAAAATCTCCTTTTTGAGATAAACATTTTTCTCTCTCTTTCTGGGAGCATTATTTTGAATTCTAGTAATTGTGGTATTTGTGACAATTCTTTCTAGACAACATCCTACCGACACCATTCATTAACATTGCTCAATACGGGATATCATAACTTTAGGATTGGAATTTTCAATTTATTTTCAAATGGTAAACTGGCTATGGCTTTTTTCCACATTGAGATCTAATCGCTGAGCATGAGGGAGTAGAGATCTCACCATTATATTATTCGGATGATTTTCAGTAATCGTGTCTCTTATAGATCACTCTGTGCTGGTATAATGGTACTGAACTTATAATTACCTAATAGTATATGGTAATAAAACTTTCTGAGTGCATCTCCAGCAAATCAAATTGGCTATTGCATTTTGCATGCAAATATGTGGCACTACACTCACATGGCTCATTTTGTTCCCTTTTTCTCTGTATTCCTTTGTTATTTTACTGTGGTTTTTTTCCTAAATTACACTGGTTTTGCAATGGATCTCTCCACATTCCGAACCCATCCCCTCTGATCTGACCGGTCACATATCAACATATGGTATGTTTTCTTCCTTTATCTTTTTCCTATTCCAACATTGGTCCATTACTTTATTTGTTATGTGCTTTACATGGGTATATGCTTTAATATTATTTGCTTTATGTTGTATCAAATAACATGTTTGTGATATGTAACTACATGCTATTGTACATTCTTGATTAACAGCCTTGAGGACGACCAATTGGGTCGCAACACATGTCGGCTGACAAGACAAGGACAATAAATACAAATTCGAAAAGCTTGTCTTGAGGACACCTTATTTGAAATATCATTAGATATTACCTCATCACCCCATTAGAGTTGTCACCATTTACTGGTAGAGCGCAGGTCACCCTCCCAAACCCCGATAACTTATGTTAAATTAATCCAAACTTTTTGAAAAGTTTGTTGGGACTTGGGTCTACCAGCTGCCACCTTTAATAAAACTGTACTACATTCCACATGTCAATAGTGGAGACAAGCGCATAACCACTGGATCGTTCCCTCAAACTATTTCCTATTATTAATCATGATCACAGTTGTGCCTGCTGAATAATGACTGATTTTATGTGTAATAGAGATGAGGATAGGGCCGCATTGTTTGCTCCTAGAGGCGGTACATCCAACCCCTTTAAGAGTAGTTACAATACCGTGGAAACCCTGAGACAGAAATGTATCAAATTACAAAGATTGTCCAAACGGGAAATCAATAAATACTGGGCGCATGCCTCCCTTGCAAATTATCTAGAGAATGGCTTCATACCCAGGGGCCTACGTGTGCTTATATTTCCAAACTTTGATAAGGAAGAGGACGCAGATTTGGCAGAGGACTGGGAGAAGAACCTCAATCAGAGTTTAAAAGTAATGTTGCAATTGTTAAGCTTTAATCAATACTGTTAAGGAGGAAATCAAGAATATGCCCAATGCAGAAACAACCAAAGAAACAACCAAAGGTAAAAACTATGAAAAAATTTATGACATTTTACGAGACTACCAGGATGACATCAGAATGAGGAAGTTCAGGAAGTATTTCAGGGATGATAAGGATTACAGGCTAGATAGGGTTTACAGTTTTCAACCTAAATATGACAACATTCCTAAACAAAAAAGTTGCTCCTCAAACACCACACCAGCGAGTTCAGACCCAGACTCTGAGGAGGATAGTGCAACTCAGGGTACCAGTAATAGTGAAATTAATGAGAAAACAACACAGCCGATATCAACTGCAGCTATGAGTTTTTTTTAGAGCAAATTCACAGGCACAAAAGGGAAATCAGAGATTTGCAAATACCAAACAAGTCAGATTCTCTATCCCAAACACAGCTCCTATACATACACAGAATGCCACAATAGGGGGAGGAGAGGGTGGAAGTGGAAGCTCCGACGAAGATCAAACACGTCCAGGAATCCTGACCGGATCCACCTCAAGAAACAGATGATGAAATAGTCCACTGCAACGTAGTTACAAACTTATCTAATGGACATCTTAAAATTTAAGAGGTCTCTGTTTTAATAAAGGTCTTTCTTTCGCACTAAGCATGGGTACAGATTTTGTAAATTTCCAAATTGATCTTTACAAATTGTTTCGGAAGCCAAAACTGAAGACATTTTTTACTACACAAGTGCAAACATTTACACCGAAGACCATCTTAGAACCTCTCAGTACACATACTGCCTCAGACATAGCAAATATTGAAACCATAACATCTTTGAATCAGAACACCAGTATTGAAACTTAGTGGTCAAGGATAGACATTTGACTATGGCAAATTTCAAACTGAAATCGAAATTCACCCCCAATTAGGGACAGACAACGTCATAGAAACCTTTCACAAGGCAATTACTAGGGATATACATAACTATCTAGATAGGAATTTTCATGGCAAAGAGACAACCAGGCCCAACCTAAATAAAGAGGAAGTGAGAGCCCTGGAAGACTTAGCAAAAGACAAATCAATCACAGTGAAAGAAGCAGACAAAGGGGGAAATATTGTTGTTATGAATACTGTTGATTATGTGTCCATGGCTAAATTACACCTCAATACCCGCAATGTCTTATTCAGCTCCAATCTAATCCTACTAAGAGGGTGGTATAAGAACTGTTGTTCCTAATTCAGATTTGGTATAATAAGGGAGTGCTAACAGAGGAAGAAACAGCTTTTTTGACCATCTCTGACCGACCATGCCCACCCTATACTTCTTACCAAATATACACAAACTGTTTGATAATTTACCTGAGGTTAGACCAAAAATGAGTGGTATAGGGTGGGCAACAGAGGGGCTGTCCCAATATATCAATGAAGCTTTGAAACCTCATGTTCTTCGGATTAAATCCTACATTCGTGACAGTATGCATATTTTGAAATTTGTGAAGAATTTTACATGGGAACCAGACTATCTATTAGCCACCCTAGATGTCTCAGCTCTGTATACCAGCAAAGATCATGAGATCAATAAGTTTCCTATATCAAACACATTAATATGATAAAAAGTTTTCTGAAATTTACACTAGATAACAATGTTTTCATTTTCAATGACCAATACTACGTACAAGCAAAGGGAGTAGCCATGAGAGCAAAATTCACCACATCTCTGGCTAACCTCTTCATGGCTTTCTTTGAAGAGACACACATCGATAATCAAGCAGTTTTTGGAACCAATCTTATTGCTTGGAGGAGGTATATTGACAATATTTTGATTGTTTGGAATGGTACATCTGATTCATTTGACCAATTTGTGCTTAATATTAATACCAATAATTCTGGAATCCGTTTCATGGGTCTCGTCAGTGCATTTAATGTTGACTTTCTTGATCTCCACATTTTTGTGGATAAAGGTTCATTACAGACCAAAACATTCCTTAAACCAACGGAAGTTAATTCAGTACAAGTAGCCATCAGAAATATACGATTAACAACATCCCCGCTGGGGAATTTTATAGGGCTAGGCGAAATTGCAGCTGTGACAAAGACTATCTGGAAGAAGCAAATGTACTTACTAGGAGGTTTTTAGAAAGAGGGTATCACCCAAATTCTATATCTAGAGGCCGGAATAAATATGCATTTTTCAAACAATCAGATTCAATTGCCAATCAGACCAAAACAATAATTACGTAACGCCATATTGCCATCATTACACCGTACTCACAGGATTCCCCTAAACTTTATAAATTGGTTGCTAAGCATTGGAACATTTTAAGATTAGATAAGGATCTGGAGCCCTTTTTGTCGGAAAAGCCCAAACTGTCTTTAACTAGAGCACCAACCATCAAACAAAAACCAGGTCTTCCTTTTTGAACATCAATGATGATAAGAGTTCTAAAAATTGGCTATGCACAAAAAACGTTTTTTTCAAATGTGGATCTTGCAACCATTGTAAATATGCACACACTAATTGTGACACTTTCAGTGACATGACTGGCAGAACCATTCGCATTAATGATTTCATAAATTGTAAATCGTGCTATGTAGTATATGCTATTATATGTGTATGTGGAAGGCTATGTGTGGGTAGCACCATACGACAGCTGAGAATTTGGATTAGAGAACATCTAGCAAGTCTAAGAAACCCTGACTCGAAAACACCACTTGCCATACATTGGCAGGAGCAGCATCAGTTAGATAACAAAGAAGATATACGCTTCATTGGTCTTATCAAAACCACTATGGGCAAAAGAGGCGGGAACATGAAATTAAAGTTAAGGCAATTAGAGAGTAAATTTATCTGCCATCTCAGATGTACTACAATTGACCACAACTGTGACTATGAAATGCATGTGTTCCTATGAGTCTGACTTTAATCTCTAACTCATAACCATAGGAATTCATGTATTTAAAACTTTATCTAGTTATTCCTTAAGTTGTAACCATTTCACCAGCACAATTGATCCCTTATCAAACAAAAAATATATTTATATATTTTTCAAAGTCTAATTTTCTGATCGTTGAACTATAATGCACATCCTCCTTTTTGAGATAAACATTTTTCTCTCTCTTTCTGGGAGCATTATTTTGAATTCTAGTAATTGTGGCATTTGCGACAATTCTTCATAGACAACAGCCTACCAACACCTTTCATTAACACTAATCAGGGATATCATAACTTCAGGATTGGAATTTTCAATTTATTTTCAAGCGGTAAGATGGCTACGGCTTTTTTCCACATTGAGATCTAATCACTGAGCATGAGGGAGTACAGATCAAACCATTGTATTATTCGGATGATTTTCAGTAATTGTTTCTCTTATAGATCATATTGTGCTGGTATAATGGTACTGAACTTATAATTACATAATAGTATATGGTAATAAAACTCTCTGAGTGAATCTCCAGCAAATCAAATTGGCTATTGCATTTTTGCATGCAAATATGTGGTACTGTAATACTCACCTGATATCCACGGGGACGCCACTCAGTCTGGTTGGGCCACTTCCGACCTTGAACCCCCTCCCTTGGACTCTTGTTCAGCCAAGGACCGGGTCTGAAAACACAGGAATTTGGGTTTAGTTTTATTGTCTCTTCCGGCCCGAAGCCCACCTCCCTTGTGGTCCCAACGAACCGTTGATGCTCTCCTCTCCTTGTTTTATTATATGGTGTGCTCTCCGTCCTGCTGTTCAGTGCAGGGGCACGTTGTTGATTGGGCGCGGTGCAACCTAGTTTCTTCAATGATGTGGGCCCTCAGAGTCCAGACCTGCTGCGACTCCTGTTTGTCCAGGTAAGACTGCTGGTTTGGCAGTTTGTTCATTACTTTGCAATTGCCCCTATTAATGTCTCTCCTTCTTCCTAAGGTGCGAATGGAGTTCCGGTGGTGCCGTGCTGCTTGGGGCTGTGTACGAGATGGTAAGTGAAAGCACGATGCACCGCGCTATGTGCCTTATCCTGTGTTGACCTGTTTGTTCTCTCTTCCTTACAGGCCGCTGCGATGTCCCGGAATGGATGCTGCCGAGAAGATGAAGAGTGGTGAGTAAAGCGTAGCACGTGCCGGCTTCTTGATCTCTTGTGTGCTAATCTGTGTTTTCTTCTCTCTTGCAGGTCGTCAAAATGGCCCGGAATGGACATGGGCCATGGACGAGTCAAACCCAGGTAAGCGTGCGCTTATTTTGATTCTTTTCCATATTGGTGAATAAACGCTTACTAATTCTGCTTTTTCATTCTCTTTTCTTCTCAGGTGCGCCTTTCCAGATCGAATGAGCGCTCGCCGAGCTGGTGTATATTCAGGACCCAAGAGCGGAGGACAGAAGCAGGATTCTTTTCGGTTTCTCTTTTCTTCTCATGTGCGGCTTTCCAGATCGAAGGAGCGCTCGCTGAGCTGGTGTATATTCAGGACCCATGAATGGAGGACAGAAGCAGGATTCGCTCGCAGGTAAGTGTATTCTAATGATGTTCTTGCAGGTAACAGGTTTCAGGAATGCTGATGAGGATCCGAACAGAACATGGTGAGCCTCACGCTGCAGCTAGCAGAGTAACGCAAAGCGTGTTCCTCAGCTTGGGCGTGGCTTATATAGCCTGCAGGTATCCCAGGTGCCCCTTGGTCTTACGACACCTAAAACACTAGACCGCATAGCTCAGTTCTGGGACTGAGCTATGCGGGGGCATCCATGTTGCCCAAAGGCTATTGCAAGTCTCAGTTTTCAAGTTCTCTGGCTTTACATATGAGCCTGGACCCAAAGGCGTCAGGACTGACTCCAGGAGAGCCTTGGACAGAATGGTAAGGCCCTTGGGGCCATGATGGAAGGCCGTGGTGTAGCCCAGATGGCTTGCCTGTTTGGGCCAGGTGCAGGGGTCATGAGAGGTACTACACTCACATAACTTATTTTGTGCCCTTTTTCTCTGTAATCCTTTGTTATTTTACTGTGGATTCTTTCCTAAATTACACTAGTTTTGCAATGGATCTCTCCACATTCCGAACCCATCCCCTCTGATCTGACTGGTCACATATCAACATATGGTATGTTTGCTTCCTTTATCTTTTTCCTATTGCAACATTGGTCCATTACTTTATTTGTTATGTGCTTTACATGGGTATATGCTTTAACATGATGTGTTTTATGTTGTATCAAATAACATGTTTGTGATATGTAACTACATGCTATTGTACATTCTTAATTAACAGCCTTGAGGACGACCAATTGGGTCGAAACACATGTCAGCTGATCTAAGGACAATAAATACAAATTCTAACTGCTTGTCTAAAGGACACCTTATTTGAAATATCATTTGATATTACCACATCACCCCATTAGACTTGTAACCATTAACTGGTAGAGCGCAGGTCACCCTCCCAAACCCTGATATATTATGTTAAATTAATCCAAACTTTGTGGGAAGTTTGTTGGGACTTGGGTGAACCAGCTGCCACCTTTAATAACCCTATACTACATTCCACATGTTAATAGTGGAGACAAACACATAACCACTAGATGGTTCCCACAAACTAATTGAAAACTTTGGTTCTAATTATAGGCAATCTATATTTGTGTGATACTGTAGAGTCATTGCACTGCACATAAGCCAATCTACTTATTTATGCACTTATGTCATGAAATGTCCACTATGAATAAATGTATTCTTGCAAATGGACACCTGAGCATTTACAAAGTTTAAAATGGGAGTACTAATCTTCCTACCATCCATTGTGTATCTCTGTAACATAACTAAAGAGTACTTCTTATACTCTACATTTTGAAGTGATGATTTCAAAACACAACCCCACTGACTACATCTCATATTGGGATAAGCTTTTATTAACAGATCAGCACAATTTAAAATATTCTGATCCGGTATTGGACGATATAAAAACCTTTGCAAAGAAACACAACTAATTTCTTGTTAATGACATTGTGGCCATTCATGGTTCCACCCATAAGGCATTCCTATCAAACTATCTACACTTCCTGTCTCCTTCACTAAAACCTCAAAAATAATCACCAAAAATGTTGATAGTACAGACATTACAATGTCTGTACTTGAGCTCCTTCTTGAGAATTTTCAAAAAATATATATCTTTCTGTTTCTACAGCTACTACATGTCTTATTTACATTGCAGATTGTATGTCTTGTGGTCTTTCATCTGCCAACAGTTTAAGACTTAAAAGTTCCACACGTAGGTTTTTGTCTACTGTTGAAGCTACTATTTTCATGAGTGATTTCCTTTGAAACAACATACACAAAGCTGCATTCAAGTAGAATTTAACTCCTGTTTCATTACTAAATCCACAGGAGGAGTATTTCAAATCTACTTTACTTTTCAACACTGTTAGATTGCCTTAGTTTACAGAACACACAGGAACAATTTCATTTAAATGTACATTTTACCTGTTGCTTGTTTTTGGTTGAAATAAATCTTTCAGGAGTTGGTAATAAGCTAAGAGGAAGAGCATATAGTACACATAACATATCATACTTTTGAATACGTTAAATGTCAGCTGTCAGTTTTGGTGTCTGGTCAAAGGTTTGAATCCAAAGGGTCGAATGGTCAAGGGATCGACACCAAAGGATCGAAAACCAAAGGATCAAATTTTTTTTGTTAAATTATATTTTTTTGGGGGGTTTTCGTTTAGTGAAAAAAAGTGGTTTTTACCACAAAAACGGGGGTTGGGAGGGGACCCCGCCAAAAAAAAAAATGTAAAAAAAAAAAAACGATTTGATCCTTTGGTTTTCGGTCCTTTGGTGTCAATCCTTTGACCATTCGACCCTTTGGTTGTCGATCCTTTGACCTACAACTGTCACTTTTGACTCATCAAAGGTTGTCAAAAACAATTCTTTGTTTTATACTCGTGACTGTGCTCCATATGACATTCCTTATTTAAACACTGTGTCACCTATCACTATAAGTGCAGCTACTTAAGTCAATCCTTGTGATTTATGCACAATTATTGCATATGCAGATTCACAAAATCATAAACCTTGCAGAAGTATGACAAAACAAGTGAGGTTCCTTTACACAATCACACTTAGCCACAATATATTCAATACTAGCACTGTGTGGAAAAGTGACAAATGAAGCCACTCTCCCCATTGCTCGATTCACCAGACTACTAACATTCAGGTTAATCTTTAACCCCTTAACTATTGGGCTATTAAGCATGTCTATGCAAATAGAATGAGCATACCCGTCCTCAGCACTTAAGAGGTTATCATAACTTTGAAAGAGACTCTAGACCTGCTGTTTTTTAAATTGATTTTTCTAATTGATTTAATTACACTTTTTTTTACCCAATTCCAGGAGGCATAAGGTGCCCAATTACTACATCACACAATTGTATTTCTATATTTGGTTCTTTCTCAGAGCGCATGATTAAAGAGTTGAACTTTTGAGACTCTGCAAGTGTAGACATCAATGCACCACAAGGAATGCTATTTTCTTGCAGATCCAACATGATATCAGGTCCAGTGCAACCTGAATGAAACAGGTTAGAAGTCAGTCTACTTTTTATGACTGTTTTTATATTATCTCTAAGCAAGCCTATACAAATGTTTTTTTAGCACTTCTGCATACTCTAAATCTGCAGACTGCCTTATATTAATAATGAGCTCCTTGTATTCAAAATAATTTCAAAGATTGACATTACCAAGGCTCCCTATAGTTTTTGGATTATCCTTTGATTGAACAATCTTGAAGAATGGTTGTACTTCATCCACATTCAAGACATCAACATCCGATCCACCTGTATTGAAAGCTGCTAGGCATGTGGAAGCAGCCCCAAATCATGACACAGAGTAATCGGTCAAGTGTAGTATCATTGCTGTTAATCCATGAAGTAGAAAGGATGTTCTTGTACTAGTCTGTCCACCAACATACATCAATAAAGGGTTGTAGTGGACACAGGAACATTTATGGTTATCATGTTTAAGAGCATGCAAAACACTATCTTTTATCATCTCATAAATTGCCTTTTGCTCTTTTTTTTAACTTATTTACTAACAGCACCACCTTTTTATGTGCACGTTTTATTTATTCCATTACACACTCCAATTCTTCCTTTGTGAGTTCAACATCTGCTTCAATAATTGGATCTCCTAACACATTTTCACTCTCTTCGGCAGATTTGTGTTTGCCCTCAGGGATCTCCTTTGCCAATTAACTGCCAGAAGTACTTCTTGGCTTTTTTCTTTTTGCAGTAGTTGCAAGTACTGTTGAAACATTGTCTACGTGATATTTCAAGGAAGGACGCAAATCAGATCACTCTCTACACGCCATGGCTAGAACAACTGCAAAAAGCAAAAATAAAATAGTTACTTTTTCTCTTCAATTTGGCAAGACAATTTCATGTGGTTGATGAAACCTACCTTTTCATGTGTTACCAGAAAACCAGTACATCCATGTACTTTAAACCGTCCTCTGTCATTGTTCACTTACACATTACAGTGTGAGTAGCTGTCTGCAAGCAAAGGGTTTCCAAATATGAAGACCTATTTGGTTAATAGTTATCAATTAAATTAGTTTTCAAAATGTCTGTACTATCGGGTACTCTTTCAGCTAACTGTTCAATTTCAGTCAGAGGCTTTAGTACCCATTTAATGCTAATTTCAGGACCAAGACCTAGCCAAAGTACTTTGATGCTACGTCCATACAGAGGCAAACTAAACCTTCCGATCTACAGCTTCATAGCTTCCACACTCTCTGTGCTTTACGTAGCTATTCCTTTCTTTAACAAACTGTTGAGCATATTTAACCCACAAAAGGATATGTATATGTGGAGGCCCCCGTGCTTGGTACTCTTGCCTCCAAAAGTAATTTTCCCCAGTACTTATTGTACCATATTTTATATTAAATATAAAATGTAACATTGTTAAAAATCAGTGATGGAGAAATGTAGATACACAAACAGGGTCAATGGCACACAATTCTGCTGGTGTCTTGTGTACTATACCTATTTTGGTTTGATTACTTTCTCAAATCCACTCTAGAAGATCATCCCGGCCAAACGTGGCACAATTTAAAGTCACAAACCAAGTTGGAGGACCCATGTTTCGCAGCATTCATCTAACCTTAGAAGGTCTTTTATACCAATATTATTTAATTCCACTCATAGTGGCAAGGATATTGGTAATTTTCCCTTCAGAACTTAATTCTTTTGTTTTAGCTGCTATTTGTAGAAACATTTTGAAATCTAGTTCCCATTTGAAGTATAAGAGCAACAGAAAAGCACAGTGTTTAAAATTCAGTTTCATGCAGTAAGTGAAAAATATATTCGATATTGGTGCCGAATCTCGAATCTTCAGAATACATATGTGTACAACGGTATTCTGAAGATGAAATGAGGATTTTACGATCATCCAATTTGCCATCTTTTCAGGTGGGAAAAATCCTAGAGAAACAACAAGCTTCTAGAGAAACAACAAGCACCTTTTGTTTATTTCATTTGATATAATTCAAGACTATCACCCATCACTTCTCATGAGTGTAGGGGATGAATAGGGTGATGCTCATACAAACTGTTACCTTCTGCAAAAGTAAGACACTGAAACTGACCTTCACTGTTCGTGTTTGTAATTCAAAATCAAGTATGGATAAGTCTGGTACATTCAGACTCTCATTTAATTATTTAACCCGTAGGCATCAAGGCACTTGTTTCTTAGGGTTACGTTTACGGATACAGTACATGCATCTTAAGTTTTATGCTTCAGGTTTCATGTTTCTTAAGGATATGGCTACAGAACATAACATTATGCAAGAGGTACAATGGCACTAACAGGGTAGGTGCATGGTCTGGCAAAAAGCCACATTTCATGGTACAGGGGGCTATATCAGTTGACCAGATACATCATGACACAATCACGGTAGGTGCCCGGTCACGTAAAGCCATGCCTCATGGTAAGTGGGGCTACCTCAGGTGTACAGTTACATGAGGGCATGATCAAGGAAGGTGCATAATCTGGCAGAGCCACGCCTCATGGTGCGGCAGGCCACACCAGGTGCACATACACAGCAGCACACAATTCTGTGTTACTTCCGGATTGGAATGTGAACAGATGCAGCCTCAAGATTCTTTGGGCACATTCAGTTTAGATACAATGTTTTCAAGATCTGAGCCAGAGTCAACATGTGGAAAGAGTTCACTGTCAAGAACCAATTGAGGTTAGTAAGACCCCAAATGGGTCAGAGACCATTTGACTTTTGGTGAACCGGGAAAAATCCCTCACAATTCTGATGTTCGGGTTCCATCTCTATTTCATCTCATGGAGCCTCTGCGGTTATAGAAGACTACTTACATATTGGAGGTTTTCCCAGGGGGAACTGCTGAAAGAGCAAAAGAATAACCGTGTTTATGATGTTGAGATTTCCTAGAGTTAAATTATGATAATGAGATTAAACTATGCCACTCACAGGAAATGAATGAATCTTGAGGTAAAGAAGTGCCCCTGCTGAAAGGTAAACAGACAGCTTGGATGTGCATGTAGTAGTCGGGTTGCAGAATTCAGTTTCACAGAAGACCTGCTCTAATTTGAGCTGATGGTAGAATGTTCTTCCTTGGCAAGTTCTAAAAAGCTTGAGTGGGATGATATGAAGACATTGGAGGGAGGTTTAGAAATCGAAGAGAGATTCTACAATTAAAACCCCAGCTTTACAAAATACTTTATTCACTGTGGTCTCTTGAAAACAAAAGGAATGGCAAGGATTTTGTACTGAATGACGTGGTGAAAACAAGAAGTAACTAACAATGTGTTTATGGTCCTCTCTCCATGGGAGTAAACCACTCTAGAGGATGCCCCAATCAGGTCTGTCTTGATTTGAATTCGTGAAATGGAGTGGAAGCTCAGGGAATGTACCTAAATTGTGCTAATTTTGCACGTTGTAATGACAGTGGCAGCCTTAAGCTGATGAAGCGAATGACACATTCTCATACGGTCTCTTGCCTGGAGAGTCCAAAGCTTTAGTTTCTTTAGAAAGTGCTGTTGAAAGTACAGGTAACTGAGCGAACTACTGGCCGGTAACCGCAAAATGGTATTTTAAGGGCGTTTAGGTTTAAGATCCAAAGACTTAGATATGTAATCCTCAGTGTATGTGGCATTTGCAAAATGACAAAGCACTTTTCAAGAAAGCAACAATCTATGCCTAAGACTGGTTTCTGAAGCTTAGAAGGAGCCAACCTCTAGAATAGACCTCTCAAGCATCAGGCATTTCTGGGGGTGACGTCTTCTCTGTCTCAAACAAGATATTGGCCCTCATTACAAGTCAGGCGGTGGACCATGGTGCCATAGCACCATGGTCCATGCCGGATTCTGCCATGGTGGATGGCGGAATTACCGCCCCATTCCAAGGTGAGTGGGGCAGTAATTCCCCATTCACCATTTGCCCTTCCCCATTCCCATTTTTGCCCCATAGGGCATAATGGGGATGGGGAAGGCGCTAATTACGGCACCGTAAATGACGGTGCCGTAATTAGCACCAAGGTCGCTTAGGGCCTTGGACTTTAACGCCTGAAAAAAGCAGGCGTTAAAGTGTGAATCAGGCGTTAAGGGTTAACGGCGCCGTTAAACCCTTAACGCCTGACTTGTAATGAGGGCGATAGTGTTCGTTCTCATTTCGAGTTTGTCTTTCTAATGTTCTGCCCTTTGAGAATTAGCCACTGCCAACATGTGTCAACACATCTATGGAGCTGGGTGCAATTTAGGGCGTTCTCAATGCCTCTCTGGTTACTGGTGCTTTGCAGGGCTTTGAATATCTCTTCATGTTCTAGACACTTTCGAGGCTTCCCAACACCTCATGTTGTAGGCACTTTCAAGGTTCCCAGCATCTCTCATTATTAGGCACATTTAATTGTTCTCAATGCCTTTTCAGTTGTATGCTGTTTTCAGGGTTCGCAATGTTTCTGTTTCTAGGTGCATTGAGGATTCTTAACTTATGGCAGTTTTAAAACAATTTTCAGTTTATTCAATGACTCTCAGAATCTCTGCACTTCAGGAGCTTTGACTTCTGCCAGATACCAGGAATTTTCCAGGTTTTCAGACATTAGCTATCCCATATGGCAGGGGCTAGATCCTTCACTTCACTGTTCAGCGACTCAATATTTCCTGCTCCAGCTCCAGATGACTGACTATTGCTTGGAAATTTGCTCTTCTTATAGTCCACATACAGTGTTTTGACCGGTAAGAAAATTCCTTGTTTGTATATCAAAATACTCATTGGGCTTGAGCTTCAGTCCCAGCCCCATGTCCCACAGCATGCTCTGCAGTTTGGTCCCGGTCACATAACAGGAGAAGGTTATGTGACATAAACAGGGAAAAAAACCTTCACTTTCTGGTCATCAAGGTCAGTGTGGTTGTCTCCCAGTTTCTTCCCTTTCTAGAGGGTTCTTCTCAAAATCTCTTGGCAAGGATATCTCTTGGGAATTAAACATTTGATCCAGTCTGTTCTGCTGGCAGTCTTTTTCTTCATGGGTGAAGCCATAACGTTTTGTGCCATGGAGGGGGTAGGGTGTTGTTAAACTGAGCATTGCCCCTCATACCGGTAAATGTGCCAACCTTCCCAAAAACTACTTACTGTAACCCAAGTCACTGAGCAGCACAGTACACCCTCTTGTCAAAAGACATTGAAGGAAAAACAGAAGATTCAGTTATTCCATTTCCACATTTTCAAGTTCAGTTGTGCCTTGTATGGTGCTGATGTAGCTTCAGGTTTTTCTCCATCCATACAATTGTACTAAATTGAATTATACAATATTAGCAGCACACACAATACTGTTCAAAGGTCCCTCAAAAGGAAACAATACACTAGATGGTGAAAATCCATGGAGGGCCCCTCTTGGATAAGAAAGAATGTCTCTTACCTGTAGTAGCAGAGCTGTGGAAAAATCTCACTGATGTATTGTTGTCAAAGTGTATTTCTTCAAGTTTGCCTTCTGTAAACCTATTCTGGACTGAAGGCTTAGTTTAGATTTGGCTGACTCTTGGTATATGCAAGTTTGTTAGATGATCAGTCTCAAATTCTTAAGTTCTTAGTTTTCCCATACTCAGCATTCAGCTCAATCTCATTAGAGATAAACATGTGGGTCCTGATGGAATCTTCAAAATTCTACAATCACTATTCTTACATCAAAATCCCCCATATTTCAAGGAATTGAGCACTCATTTGGACAAGGATCTCTTGCCTCAGAAGAAGAGCTTCACTCAAAACACGTGTCAGGCTGTTTTGAACCCAATTAAAATACACTACAATTGGATTTGATGTACTCTGTGTAACTTGGCGCAGTTTCACTGTTTAACTTCACTTATTCCGTTTCTCTGTGGGGACTTGGTCAAGGCACCCACACTTAACAGTTGAACGCTGCCGTGTGTCACAATCTTGAATTTAGGCAATAGCGCTGGATCTCTCAGTGGGCTTTCTTGACCACATTCTTGTCATATCCAACAGTGATACACAGGTAAATGTTCTTCAAAGATGTTCCATCACACTTTAGGGACATGCTCATATTAGTGTGCATTGCAGATGAAATACACCCAGGCTGGCTAGGGCTGATGGGAATTGTAGTCCAAAACATCTGAAGACCCATCGGCTAGGAGAAAGGCTTCTGAGTGACAGACTGCATGAACATATCCAACAGAGATACACAGGTAAATGATCTTCAAAGATGTTCCATCAAACTTTCGGGACATTCTCATATTAGTGTGCACATCAGATGAAATATGATTTGCATAAAATGAAGCCTTCTAAATTAGCCTGATCGTAACAATGACTTCAGCGAAGCTTTAACAATGATGCTTGTCCTGTTGGGACACAGACATGTTGAAAGACTCACAGTTAGATTTAGTTTACAAAACCTGCACAAGTGCCATGACACACAAAGCCGCGTAACATGTTCGCATTCTATTAAAAAATAAGTCTGAGGGGCATTGTCGTCGGTTCGCAAAATGGGGCTCATATGCTTTCCATTAGAAGCAATCTTCTGAATCACGGTAAAGGGAAAGTTCGATTAATCACGTATATCACACCAGCTAAAGTGCGTTTCATAATTCTTTAATACTCAGCAGTAACTACATTTCTCAGAAGTGACGCCTAACTGGTCAGTTTTAAGAGGCATCACCTCAGATAATATATTCTGGGAATATTATGCAGCATCACTGTATATTCAAGATCATTTATTTTACTTTAAAAAAAAAAGTGGCTCCAGCTAATGCTCTTCCGCCGCTTCACTTTGGAATAGGTTGGCTTCTCGTTTACGTTTTGAACACAGTATCTTACCCTCTTCCTGTTGAACCCCTGAAGGTAGCCCTCCCGCTGCTGCTGTCCCCACTTGGTGAAAGGCAAAGCAGCTCTATTTCACCTCTGCGTTTCTGTGATTATATTCTTTGCAAAGCCTCGGCCAAAGATACGAAAAGCCGTGAGAAAGAAGCACAGCCCCTTTGAATGGAATTGCAGCAGACTTCAATTCAAGCCTATTAGCAAAATCTCAGTTTCCGTCAATGGAGCGCCAACTCTCGCTGAAATTATTCGGATTTGTATGATAAAAAATTCAAAGCTACTGGTTAGACCACCCGCAACTGCCAGGGAAGAGACAGATTCCTATTACATTTATTTTCATAAACCACAATGTTATATTCATGTAATGCATGGGAGTATGCAATATTTATTTAAATACCTAGTCATAATTGTCTTATTACAATTTAGTTGCGACATTTCTACTTAAATTTAGTATGGACATGACGTCACTACTCATCTATAATATTCATTTCAGTTGAGCTGTGATGTCACAATTACGCGTAAAACAGGTACAAGAAAGGCTTTATAAAATGTGTGACTATCTTGTTACATTTATTTTATCTGAAGTACTGCAAACTTCTCTTAGAATTTATCGTCATTAGTTGATATAAAGATACTTAGGGCCTGGTTCACACAAATGTTTAACATGGGAATGTCCCATTGAACATATTTGTGTAAATCAGGCCCTCATAATGGAATGTTTATTTAGTTCACTCCCATGTTAAAACATTTCTGTAAATCAGGCCCTTATGATGGAATGTTTAGTTAATTCCCATGTTTAAACATTTGTGTAAATCAGGCCATTATTATGGAATGTTTATTTAGTTCATTCCCATGTTAAAACATTGTTGTAAAAAATTAGGGGGGTCCTGGGAGTCCCACTGCCAGACATTAGTCCTGGTTACAAGGGGCTTACCAAGATTCTTTAGCTCACTATCTTTCACAGAGGAGAAATATCAACAGCATATCCGTCTTTGCCCTGCCCTGGGGCAATCCAGCACCGAAATGCTAGGCTGACCAAAAGTACCAACAGCAACCCCAGACACATGTTTTGGTCTGGTTGGACCTCATCAGTAGGGTGGAGCTGTGCCTCTCTAAGAATAGTGAGCAAGGGGTCCACGTCTGGATTTCCCTAGTAACTCGCATATCCTGTACTGCTGCGCCCTGTTACCCTCGGGTTTGGTGCGCATTACAAATGAATAAAAAAAACAAACAAACTTAGGGTGAGACCCAAAGTTACTTAAAATATGCAAAAAAAAACAAGGAAGGTCCTGGGAGTTCCTCTGCCAGCCAGTAGTCCTGGTTACCAACATTGTTGAAAATCAGGCCCTTATAATGGAATGTTTATTTAGTTCAGTACTATGGTTTAGTTTAGGAGAGTAACACTGTAGCTGTATGTTACCACGCAAACAGCTAAAACAATCTTTTCAACATTTAACAAACTGCACGCTTCTTTCTATATTTCTACAGTGCAGTTTCTAAAGGTATTCTGCCTATCTATAAGTGCAAGACGTCATAAAGGTGGAAGAGGACAGGTATAAATGCAGTGACAAACTTACTATGTATTATAAGGAATAACATACTCCCAACTGTTTGTAACAAAAACTGACATAGCCAATTGAGTCATCTTTTTTATAGCTGCCATTTTAGAGGCATTTCTGATTTGTCCCTCTGGCGTCACTTTCGTTTGGACAGTTTACACATGATTTATGTGAATTTGTGTATGTGTGTGCATATGTTTCATTGTTATATTTTATCAGCTGGCACTGTGGGTGGAACAGGGATGTCTCTGGCTATTTCTGCTGCTTTTAGTGGGAGTCAGCCATGCCGTACATACAGAGGAACGGCAAAATATTATTGCCCATGTGTTTCTTCTTCCATATTTGTCATGGTCACTAAACGTAGACAAACTGAAACACTAAAAGAGAATATTATGAGGCCTCAGATGGTAGGGCTGCTGGGATGATGAAAAGTGCTTGAACGCCTTGGCGCAGATGGGGTAAGCAGGCCAAAATAAATGGACTCTGGATTTTCAGGAAGCTCTGATTCATGTGAACAAAGGGAGTATGTGCACAGAAAAGTGTAGATGGACTAACTGGAGAGACTGGTAGCCCCTGCAAGGACAAGTGAGCTCATAGTTCTAAGAAGTATATTCATCCACACTAAAGATTCTATACAAATGTGTGATTTGGGGAGTTTAGGCTGGGTTGCTATGTTATGTCTAGAAGGAGACGTGCTGCTGGTTTTTGTATTGCATTGCAATGTAATGAATGGTCTCGGTGACTTGCAACTCTTCTAAATTCTATTATTTGTGCCCTGTTTCTTCCAAGCCTCGCACGTTTCATCTAACATATAGGGGAATGTTCCAAAATCTCCTTTCCTCTGGCCAGAGGGACGATTGACCATAAGTGCTGTGCATCCTTTAAGATTACACAGAAAATCGCATTGTTATGAAGTAGCAAGTTCAAAAGTGGACTGTGAGGGGATTCGGGCTGGGTTTTGGGGTTTTCCTATGTGAATTGTAGCTTATTTTTTATTTTTTTAATGTTTTATTTGTTTTAACTGAATTTAATGAGCCTTTCAAATATTCAAATTTCAGATAAAATACATTCCATTTTACAATAGCTAGAATACAAGAAAAAAACAAAGAGTAAACACATACCCAAAAAAAAATACAAATTAACAAATTACAAATCACACAGCCCTATCAACTTACTTGGATAGAGACATCATATATATAACATCATACATAACATAAAACATCAAGCACAAGAAACAAAAGATAAAACCTAATACATCCTAAGAGGCATAATCCATGAGAAGATTCAAAGACTGCAAACAGTTCACCATTGCAATGTTCACCCTTGAGAAAGGACTTTCATAGAGACTCTGGCATAAAATATCAGCACCTTAAATTTGATAACATTTGAAAAAATGGCAAAAGTATTTGATTCTTAGTTTCAGCAGATGTGGGCATTCGGCAATCATATGCTTGATGGATTCAACTTGGTATTTGTTCATAAAGAATCTACAAATGTTATCTTCGGTAAGTTTTCACCTATGAAGTATTTCCTTAGTATACCATAAATTAACTCTTAATCTTAAATAGAAGGATCTAAATTTAGGATCAGGAAATTTCAGCAAATAAAGCTCAGTCGTGGGGAATCGTTTCACAGTAAACGGTTGACCCTTAAAAGCTTGCAATAGACAACATTTTTCCCTAGTCATTATCCCATCATTGAGCCTGAGCTTTTTTTTTTTTAACTTGAAGAGGATTATTGACTAAGACTGTTTCAGGTAAATCTACTAGCTCTAGTAAGGTCCTAGCCCTAGTCGACCATGCTTTAATCAACTTGCTTTTAGAGGTTAATACAGTTTGGGCCAAAATCACCATAACACCAGGGTGCTTCTCACCCATAATGTACATCTGGTAGAGAGAAAAGAGTTTCCAAGGATAAATTGCATAAAATGACACTAAACCCAGCTGGTGACGAATCACACACATTGAGGTATTGAAGGGAACACCTAAAATGGCCTCCAAATACGACCTTCAATTTTCAACAAAATAATTTCCGTCACGTCGTTGTCATGCATGCTGGACGTGGTCCTACCTCCTACGCTCGTAGAACAGCTAGACCGTTCTATTCCAAATGGCGGTTGTTCGACACGTTGCCGGGAAAACGACGTTTGCACTTTTCACGTCGCTAACTCACGTGTATTCTGCTTCGTCACGTGAACTACGGCATTACGTATTTAAGCAGCGTGGAAACTTCACTCGCTGCTTCTGATCGAATCATTTGGCGTTGTGTAGCTGAACCTCCAGTCTGCATCCTTGCAGGTTACTACAGCTACCTTTTTGGCCTTCTATAGCGTGTTTTCCGCCACACGCTGATTCCTGGAGCTGTTTGGTTGCGTGTAAATCCACACGTTGTCTTCAAACGCGGCCGGCCTGGGCTGTGTGAATCCTGTTCGCGTGTAATTCCACACGCGCACGCTATCTTCAAACGCGGCTGGCCTGGGCTGCGTGAATCCTGTTCGCGTGTAATTCCGCACGCGCACGCTATCTTCAAACGCGGCTGGCCTGGGCTGCGTGAATCCTGTTCGCGTGTAAATCCACACGTGCATGCTATCTTCAAGCGCTGCTGGCCTGGACTGCGTGAATCCTGCTCACGTGTAAATCCACACGCGCACGCTATCTTCAAGTACGGCTGGCCTGGACTGCGTGAATCCTGCTCGCGTGTAAATCCACACGCGTATGCTATCTTCAAGCGCTGCTGGCCTGGACTGCGTGAATCCTGCTCGCGTGTAAATCCACACGCATATGTTGTCTTCAAGCGCTGCTGGCCTGGACTGCCTGAATCCTAATCGCGTGTAAATCCACACGCACACCCTCTTTTCTTCGCGGCTGTCCAGAACCGCGTGTACTTTGTTTATACCTTAAAAGGAGCGCTATTTCCAACTCCTGCACCTGTGTTATTAACAGGGGGATTGATTCATTTCTATACTTTACACTACGTGGGAAGGAAACTTTTCAAGGATAATTGGAAGGTGACAGTGAACAGTACCTTGGACGCTATCCTGTGGTGCATCAACCCGGTATCTAGCGTGAGCCTCGTTCCGTTCGGGATAAGTCTCCCTTACTAATCTTCCCTTCCTTGTCGTTTGTTCTACCTTGGATTCCGCAAGAGACTCTGCTGGATTCATCTGCCCTAGACTCAAGGTCAGTGTGTGCATTCATGACATTTCCTATTCCATCATACCCAGGTTGGGGCAGTTATTCATGATACTTTATTTTGTTCTAGGCTGACTTCTTATACCTTACCCACGCCCTTTCCAGTGATCCATCGCTCTGCCTGTTTTACCAGTCAGAGAGTTTTATCATTTGGAAGGTCTTAACTTGACTTCACAACTATCAAAACGCGTGAACAGGGATCCGGAAGACCCTACCACCTGTATCCTTTTAAGTACCGTATCCTTTTCAGTTAATACTTTGGTGCTTTCTGACAGAATCAGAAGCCATGGAGGGTACGGATCCTTTAGCTGTTTTGACTCAGTTGATCAGCGATTTGGGAAATGAAATGGTTACGGCACAGGACATGTTACGGCACCGTATGGACGTTATGCAAGACGCCATGCACGGTAGTCCTCAGGGAGCACAGGTTCCAATGGCCACTGCATCTGGATCTGGGACTATGACACCCCCACAGGAAACTATTAATGTGGTTATGCCCACTCAGTTTCCCTTGGCCCCTCTGGAACGGTTCACTGGTGATCCCAAAACCTATAGAACCTTCGTTAATCAGTGCCGACTCCATTTTCTTTGCCGTCCTACATCTTTTCCTGACCTAACCACAAAAGCAGCATTCATGCTTTCCTACTTAGGGGGCACAGCTGCTGCTTGGGCTAACCCTTTGTTGGAAACAAATAGCCCTTTGTTGTACGACTGTGACGATCTCTTGGCTGCTATGAGTAAAGTCTTTGACATGCGTTATGCTACTCAAGCCATGGATCTGGAGTTACTTAATCTACAACAAGGCAATCAACCTCTTTTGCCTTACATTGCCCGGTTCAATCAACTAACGGCCGAAACTCAATGGCCTGACGGCAAGAAAACGGCTGTTTTCTACAAGGGTCTTTCAGAAGAACTGAAACATGCCTTATCTACAGTTCCGGTGGTTCCTACGGGATTCACAGAGTTGCTCGACTTGGTTTTACAAATCGATGCCCGAAGGAATGCTCGGAAAGGAGAGAAAAAGCCCTTCATGCAAGCCTCGGGGCGTTCAGAGACACCGGCAGTCCTCTCGAACGACCCCGAACCCTTGCAGATTGGCGTCGTGAGAGGCCGATTGTCCAATGCAGAACGAGAGAACCGAAGAAAGAACCATTTATGTATGTATTGCGGTTCATCCGAGCATTTATTGGCGACATGTCCTAAAAAACCCATCAAGCGTTCGGGAAACGCCAAAACTCGACAATAGCAGGAGTCCCTATGTCGAGTGTTTCATCGGACTCCAGTACCATTCCTAAACACGCACCCGTAATTGTTGAGGTTACGTTACGTTGTGGGGAACGAGAATTGGTTTCCAAGGCCATGGTTGATTCCGGAGCCACCAACAATTACATAGACATCACATATGCCAAGAACTGTTCCATACCCCTTGTAAACAAAAACAAACCTGAAACGGTTAATACCGTGGACGGATCTGTTTTGACTTCGGGTATGGTAACCCAGGAGACCGTATCTGTTCAGATGACATTATCGAATAATCATTCGGAAGAAATCATCTTCGATGTCATAGCTGCTCCGCAGTACGAGATCATACTTGGTCTTGCATGGTTAACCCTTCATAATCCCGCCGTTGACTGGGTTTCGGGATTGCTCCAGTATCCTTCGATTCATTGCAATGAACATTGCTTTACCAGTCAGGAGGTGTCAAACAAGCAACACATATTGGCCTCTATGGTGGGAGCTTCGACTATCAGCGTGGTACATCAAAGCGACGCTACCATACCATGCGAATACGCTGAGTATGCTGATGTCTTTGACAAGGGCCAGGCAGAACAATTGCCTCCCCATCGACAGTACGACTGTCCTATTGAACTGATTCCTGGTGCCAAAATCCCTACAGGTCGTTTATATTCACTGACCCCAAAAGAAGACGTTGTGTTGAAAGAATACATTGACAAAGCTTTAGCGATGGGTTTCATACGGCCATCACAATCACCTGCTGCGTCTCCTCTATTCTTTGTTCCGAAGAAAGAGGGAGATCTAAGGCCTTGTATTGATTACAGGGCACTTAACGACATTACCATAAAAAACCAATATCCTTTACCACTGATAAACGTTCTATTGGATCAATTAGGTACCTCCAGTTACTTCACCAAATTGGACTTGCGAGGAGCATACAATTTAGTTCGCATTCGTGAAGGCGACGAATGGAAGACCGCTTTCAAGACACGGTATGGTCTTTACGAGTATTTGGTGATGCCTTTTGGTCTGTGCAACGCTCCCGCCACTTTTCAATTCTTCATGAATGATATATTCAGGGACATAATGGACCAGTTTGTGGTGATTTATCTGGATGACATTCTGATCTATTCATCATCTTTTCCGGAACACGTCAAACACGTTTCTACAGTCCTACAAAGACTCAGGGAGAACCTTCTTTATGTGAAAGCTGAGAAATGCGTCTTTCATTCACAGGAAGTGGAATTCCTGGGCTATGACATTACCAATCTAGGTGCTCGAATGAGCCGTTCCAAGGTGAAGGCCATATTGAATTGGCCGATTCCGCACAATGTCAAGTCATTACAGTCTTTCTTAGGCTTTGCGAATTTTTATCGCAAATTTATTCATTCCTTCTCCAAAACAGTAGCTCCTTTGACGGCCTTAACTAGTTCTAAAGTTCCTTTCTGTTGGAACCCAAATGCCCAAGCATCATTCGAAAAGTTGAAAGAGGCATTTACCACTGCACCCGTGCTTCAACATCCAGATCCAGATCGCCAGTTTATCGTTGAAGCGGATGCATCCAGTGTCGCTACTGGAGCGGTACTCTCACAAGTTTTCACAGAAACCAAGGAGGAGCACCCAGTGGCTTTCTTCTCTCGCAAACTTACCCCATATGAACGGAACTACACCGTCACTGAGCGGGAACTGCTGGCTATCAAGGATGCCTTCCGAGAATGGCGTCACCATCTTCTTGGGGCCAAACATCAGGTGTTAGTGTACTCTGACCATAGAAATCTTCAAGCATTCAAATCCATGAAATGCCTTACGGCCCCATACGATTTCCAGGTCACATATCGTCCTGCCCGAGAACACGTTAAGTCGGACGCATTGTCCCGTATGAGTGAAGTGGCGAAGGAAGAAGCACAAGTACAGAATCAGTTGTTGGCAGATCATGTAATATGTAGTTGTTCTGTTCAACCATCCTTAAAAACCGAAGTACAAGAGTGGGTGAAAAATCATCCACAAGTTATCCAGGATATAAATCTGGACGTACATAACGGTTTACCATTCACACAAGGAGTGCTCTACCTACCGACGTCTTCAATGCGGAATAAAGCCCTCAAGTGGAATCATGATTCCTTGATCGCAGCCCATCCTGGACGGAAGAAGCACTAGAACTACTCAAAAGATGGTGCTGGTGGCCGTCCATGTCAAAAGATGTCATAGATCATGTATCTACTTGTTCTGTATGCATCCAATGTAAAAACACTCCTGGTAAACTAGTGGGTTTACTCCAGTCCCTACCTGTCCCTAACAAACCATGGGACATGATATCTATGGACTTTGTGGTAGAACTCCCACCAAACCAGGAGTTCGATACCATATGGGTTGTAGTGGATTATTTCACTAAATTGGCTCTTTTGTTCCCTGTATTGGTTTACCAACCGCTGCTGTTCTGGCTGACCTATTCATTCAACATATATTTTGTTTCTTTGGTCTACCGTCAGTAATCATTACAGACAGGGGCTCACAGTTTGCATCACGCTTTTGGAGAGCACTAACCTCTGCATTACTGATTGATGATAGGATGTCCAGTGCTTATCACCCTCAAACTGATGGACAGACCGAAAGAGTCAACTGCACTATGGAACAATATCTGCGGTGTCTGTGTCTGCAGTACCAATCGGATTGGCTCACCGTCCTGCCGGCAGCTGAATTCGCCTATAACAACTCCTATCATAGTGCCATAGGCACTTCACCGTTCTATGCGCTTTATGGACAGCACCCTCGATCAATACCTTTGGATTCCATCTTGTCTTTGGATACTCCTGCCGCAGGCCGTACCTTTCGTGATCTGAAGAAATTACAGAGGAAAGTGAAGCAGCAATTGGAGCAGGCTAAAAGACGTGACAAGTTCTATGCCGATGCTCATATAATACCCGCACCCGTCTACAAGGCTGGTATGAAAGTATGGCTGTCCTCTAAGCACTTGAGAATTCCTGGCAAAAAGAAATTATTGCCTAAATACATTGGTCCGTATATAGTGCTCCAAGTAATTAATCCGGCTGCTGTCGGTCTGGCTTTGCCACAACGATGGCGAGTGCATCCCGTATTCCACGTGTCACTCATTAAGCCATGTTCTGAAGCTACTAGATTGCCTGTACGGCCTGTTGCTATTTCTGTGCGGGGTTCGGATGAATACGAGGTACAGGACATACTGGATATGAGACTACGTTCTGGTAGGCCGTTTTATCTGGTGGACTGGAAGGGCTATGGTCCCGAAGATAGATCCTGGGAACCTCTTTCTAATATTCATGCTCCTGCTTTATTGAAGCGTTTTCACACGAGAAGGGGAAAGGTTGCCCCTTTGGGGGATGGCACTGTCATGCATGCTGGACGTGGTCCTACCTCCTACGCTCGTAGAACAGCTAGACCGTTCTATTCCAAATGGCGGTTGTTCGACACGTTGCCGGGAAAACGACGTTTGCACTTTTCACGTCGCTAACTCACGTGTATTCTGCTTCGTCACGTGAACTACGGCATTACGTATTTAAGCAGCGTGGAAACTTCACTCGCTGCTTCTGATCGAATCATTTGGCGTTGTGTAGCTGAACCTCCGGTCTGCATCCTTGCAGGTTACTACAGCTACCTTTTTGGCCTTCTATAGCGTGTTTTCCGCCACACGCTGATTCCTGGAGCTGTTTGGTTGCGTGTAAATCCACACGTTGTCTTCAAACGCGGCCGGCCTGGGCTGCGTGAATCCTGTTCGCGTGTAATTCCACACGCGCACGCTATCTTCAAACGCGGCTGGCCTGGGCTGCGTGAATCCTGTTCGCGTGTAATTCCGCACGCGCACGCTATCTTCAAACGCGGCTGGCCTGGGCTGCGTGAATCCTGTTCGCGTGTAAATCCACACGCGCACGCTATCTTCAAGCGCTGCTGGCCTGGACTGCGTGAATCCTGCTCGCGTGTAAATCCACACGCGCACGCGATCTTCAAGTACGGCTGGCCTGGACTGCGTGAATCCTGCTCGCATGTAAATCCACACGCGTATGCTATCTTCAAGCGCTGCTGGCCTGGACTGCGTGAATCCTGCTCGCGTGTAAATCCACATGCATATGTTGTCTTCAAGCGCTGCTGGCCTGGACTGCCTGAATCCTAATCGCGTGTAAATCCACACGCACACGCTCTTTTCTTCGCGGCTGTCCAGAACCGTGTGTACTTTGTTTATACCTTAAAAGGAGCGCTATTTCCAACTCCTGCACCTGTGTTATTAACAGGGGGATTGATTCATTTCTATACTTTACACTACGTGGGAAGGAAACTTTTCAAGGATAATTGGAAGGTGACAGTGAACAGTACCTTGGACGCTATCCTGTGGTGCATCAACCCGGTATCTAGCGTGAGCCTCGTTCCGTTCGGGATAAGTCTCCCTTACTAATCTTCCCTTCCTTGTCGTTTGTTCTACCTTGGATTCCGCAAGAGACTCTGCTGGATTCATCTGCCCTAGACTCAAGGTCAGTGTGTGCATTCATGACATTTCCTATTCCATCATACCCAGGTTGGGGCAGTTATTCATGATACTTTATTTTGTTCTAGGCTGACTTCTTATACCTTACCCACGCCCTTTCCAGTGATCCATCGCTCTGCCTGTTTTACCAGTCAGAGAGTTGTATCATTTGGAAGGTCTTAACTTGACTTCACAACTATCAAAACGCGTGAACAGGGATCCGGAAGACCCTACCACCTGTATCCTTTTAAGTACCGTATCCTTTTCAGTTAATACTTTGGTGCTTTCTGACAGTCGTGCCTAGTCTCTGCTCCATAAACCAGAATGGGGCTCACCTTTTGTTCATAAAAAACAATCGTATATGTGAGCGAAAACTTCCCATATCTAGCCTGGATAATTCTTGCTTGTGATATGGCCGTTTTCATTTAGTATCCAAAGTACAAAAGTATGGCTTCTCAGCCACATGATTACTAAGTGTCAGGCCAAGATATTTGTACTCTGAAACTACCTCGAGTTTGTGTCCTTGCAATGACTAATGGAGGGTTTTCATTTTTTTCCTCTTATTTTGTCCCCATATCATAATCTTATAGTTGGTCTCTACATAAAGACCAAGCTGGCAAAGCAAAGCATCTAATCCCCTGGGTGTTCTAGCCAGCAAAACCAAATCATCAGCATAGAACAACCAGAGGACTGCGCAAATCCCTATTCTGGGTGAATTAGAGTCCACTTTCAAAAAATCGTAACAAATATCTGGTCAAAGAAATTGAACAGGGTACAAGCTAACAAACACCCTTGCTTCAAACCTCTATGTGTTTTGATAGGAGCTGATAATTGACTGTCCATAGATAGCCTAATTTGGATAGATGTTTGCGAATGTAACTCTTTTACCCAATAAATCAGGTATTCCGGACAGGCCGCTGCATAGAGTTTTTTTAATAGAAGACCACGAGAAATAGAGTCGAGCACAGTCTGGAAGTCGATAAAGACCAGATATACGGGCTGCTTTTGACGTGTTCTTCGTCTTTGAATAATTGAAAGATGTGTACATTTATCGCAGTTCCCATCCCTGGCACGAATCCCGTTTGATTGGGATCTCGAAGATTAGAACTATCCAACCAACAATTCAAATCTCTTAATAGCAGTCTGGCAAAAAGTTTACCAGGTATATCTAGCAAAGTTATTGGTCTATAGTTCCCAGGGCTAGAATGGTCTCGCTTCTTATAAATAGCTATTACAATGGACATTCTCCAAGAGGGCGATAATATATGTGATCTAATAACTTGCAAAAATATGACTACAAAAATGGTAGCCCACTCTCTAGGGTGCTGTTTGATTACAAAATTAGAAAGCCCATCTAGGCCTGGGGCTCGAGACATAGACAATTTGGTTATGTAATACAAAATGTCCTCAAAATCAAAACGAAGCTGTTTGTTTCTGTTACCAAAAAGGGGTTTAAATTCTCCCACTAAAGGTGTAACAGCATAGTGTTTTGTAAAATTTAATCCATACTTCCTCTGCTCTCAGATTAATCTAAGATGTCATTGAGACCCACTTTTGCAATTTATTCAATAAGCTCCAAACATTCTCTGAATTCTTGGAGGCAATCACCCTCAGCATTTCTTCACCATCCCGCTGATAGGTTAGTGCTCTCCTTTCCTTCAGTCAGTTCTTATATGTACATTTTAAAGTTTTGAGGCTCGGTATTCTGATGCTATCGGGACATGACCTGAGTTTCCTTCTATCAGCTCTATAAAGTGCTTTTCGTGCAACTATCTCAGAATCATAGGCATGCAGATTACAGATTGTTCCTTTATTATATGGTGCCTTGGTGTTCATGAATACTTGCGTAACTTCCACATAGGATGACAAATTATCAGTCGCCATTCTTATAGTATGTTGACCAAACACCTTCGCTAAACGCCAATTGAAATTCATTAGTGACTGCCGTTTCCAATGAAATCTATTTGCCGCATTATTCAAAACCATACCCGAAGTCAAAGAGTGTCTCACAGGTGCCCTGGAGCTAGCCCAGGATAAAAATGCAGTCAAGAGATTGTGATCAATTATTGTTGTGAGATCAACAACATTTTGTGTTAAAATTAAACATGATGCTATCAACAAAGACGTAATCTATCAAAGCATTCTGTGAACCTCTATGCCACATCTTCACCGATGGGATATCACCTGGTACACTGCTGTTAAGTATATACTGTTCTCTCCCTCTCAAAAGGGTATTTAATTGCTTTGCAAATGATGTTAGACAGTTTGACGGGAGCTCCATAAGGGTGACATTAAAATCACCCACCAGGATAATATGAGAACAGGTGTTATCCAAAGCGACGATATTGAATAAATTCTCAAGGTCCGTAATAAAATCATCATCTGATACTCCTGCTGGATTGCGATACACATATATAAGGGCTGTAGTTATTGATGTAAGTTTCACCATCTGTAAAAAAGAGCTAGGGGAAGCCCATGGTACCAAGTATAGATCAGCAGAGATTTTCAATGCAACTGAGAGGCCGGCCATAGGTTGATCCTTGACTGGCTCCACAGCAGGAATTAAAGCAATTACATGCTGGTTCCGGACTGGTGGAGCCGAAAGCCATATCTCCTGGAATGCCAAGACATCATAGTCCCTTAAGAGTTCATTTTTTTAATTTGTAAGATGTTTAAATCTGCGGGTGTTCCAGGAGACCAGCGAGCAAGGGGTCAAAAAAACAGGGAGCTAATGTTGGTTTGATATGGAATTGTAATCATTCCTTACAGTAGGTATAAACTGCCTCGTATACCCCTGTGAAAAATTCAATATCCTTTTTGGGACCGTATTGTCCCTTATGTTTCGCTGGTTACTTAAAACTGGGACATGCTGGTTATCAAAAGAGGAATGATTATTCAATAGAAAACCCAAGTCATAAAACTCCAGTCTTGCCTGCCACTGTACATTCCTCACTAGGATTGACTTCATCCAAAGCTTCACCACCGACAGATCGTGGTCATGAATAAACTCTATTTGGTCGATATAAGATGTTGTAATATCTTCTAAGGCCGGAATTTCCGTAAAGATGTTCATTACGGACTGTCTATTGAGATCAAACACTTGGTATGGAAGAGGCCTACACTGAAGAGTTAAATGGGTCAGTTTGGAATTAGAGTATGATGGTTGCTTCTGTTCCCGATCTAGACCGGATCTAGCAGCTATAAGCTTAGGCTCTGAGACAGCAAGATCTGCAGAGGGAGGAATACCTCCCTGGTTAATAGGATTAAGATTAGAGTTAGTTGCTGCCAGAAAAAAGTGATGCAATGAGTTATCCATTTCTTCCCATCAACGTTCCAACATAGGGGATTAGATACCACCACTTTAGTTCCTACATGACCATTAAACCTACCCTCAGTAGGTAGAGATATTATATCTACAGATTGTTTTGGGAATACTACTGGTTCCTCTGTGCATCCTAATGAGAGATCAGCAGTCATTTTGTCTGCCGAATTCTTTAAGGTCAGAGTTCCTGGTGAAGATTTAGATGTGGAGGCTAGTCTTGTTCGCGGTGTGCAGTCATAAAATCGAATAAATATTGTCGAATTACAAAAAAAAAAATGTATATATTTTTTTGGGTTCCGCATGTAAAACAAAAAGGTCCAAAAAAGGGGGTTTGGGGGGAACCCCCCCTTTTCGAATAAAAAACGTAATAAAAAAAGAAATTTGACTTTTTTTACATTATTTTTTCGATTTTATGACTTTCAACATTATTGTATTTGAATATATGACTGTAAACCCTTGTTCGCTAATGTGTACAAGGTTGTCTAATGGCTCATATGCTAGAGAATGGGTTTGCTTCTGCGATAGCGGCACCAAACCCAATATTTGCGATGACGTCTTTCTGTATTTATTGGTATTAGCCACTCTTGCCAAAACAGTTGCCGATTTAGGAAACGTCAGTTTCTGTATACATTTCTGAGCCCCTGTGGGCTTGTTAACTGATGTTGTCCTAAGATTATTTTACTTCTTTACAGACTGGGTGCAACTAGCTTTTTTCAACTTTTGCTCAAAGATGTTATAATTGGGGGCATCTTGGCTATGAGAAAGGCTAGTGTCCTCATGAACCCTAGTTAGACTTGGTTTAGTAGGCTCAGGTGTTATATTCTTAGTTCTTTGCGTCTTTTTCTTCCCATTTAGCTGAGATATACCAGGTACATCAATCACTGGCTGGACATTTGGGCAAAATGTTACATACGACCCGTCCAGTACCTTATTCTGTATGGGTATGTTGGGAGGCTCCACTTTGCTAATAAACCTAGACTTGTCGTTGGATTCACTTAGCACAATCACTGATTGCTCTGTCATAGAGCAGCCAATAAGCAGAATATCCACCCCTGAGGTACCGCTAATGCAACTTGCAATTTCTCCACTACTGAGACCCTCTACACCAGCGCACAAAAGTGCTGAATGTCAATCAGTGGAGAGCAAACAGGAAAGTTCGCAATAGACTTCTTATTATGTGATAATAGAATTGTCCGGGAAGAAGATTGTCGTGTTACTACTGCTGCGGCAGCACGGATCATGATATCTTTATGATCCGGCATGCCAGCAGTTAATGACCTTAACATATATCAAATCATAATATATTAACTTGGACGTAATAAAAAAAGCACAAATTCACATACTAATAATAAAACAGATAAATACCATCAAATTAGAAATAAGATTAAAAAATAAATCACACATCCTAGCACGCCCCAGACAGCCACTGACAGGTCTTTTTGAACAGCGCTTCCTGAAAAAGCGCGCATGCAAAAGCGTGAGTCCATTAAGTTTTAATGGGCTTGTGGGGAAAAAAAGGCAGTGTTTGAACACATAGAAGTCTGTCCTGAATATTTTCTCTCTACAAAGAATAAAGAGAGAGCGATTAGAAGTCGCGTAGCAACTTTCCAATCTTTATAGTCAGTAATAGTTGCTTGAAGAGCATACCATATCTCCAGCAGAATCCCACACACTGGAGTGCGTACAGGCACAGAGTCCAAACACAGGAAAGCAGGAGCAGAAAGTCGTGCAGCCACTGACAGCCCTTTTCGAACAGCGCTTCCCGATTTGTAGCTTATTCGGGTGTGTCAGAAAAAGTCTATAATATGTAAATATGGAAAGATAGGGCCTGGTCTGGATAAGAAGACACACAACGTGACACAGTTAGGAATGGCCCTAATCAGTCAGCCAGATACATACAGTCAGTCAGAGTAGCTGTTTCAGTCAGCAAGTTCAGATTTATGTCAGTTAGTCATAAAAATGTGTGGTCAACTCCCGATAGAAAGTGGAAGGGATTCCAGTGGGGAATAAATCAGACCTCAGAGCCATATCTATTGATGTGTATGCAGTTTTCGTGGTTTGGAGCTGCCTTGGATTTGAGTCCCACCTAGGACGTACCGTGGTAGTAGGTATCAAAAGAAATGGGGAGATGGGGAACCACCATGACTAGACTTCTTTCATTCTATACCTTCCGAGTGTATGAACTTTCACAAAGTAATAATGTCCTCTCCTATCTAAAGTCTCTTAGTGGAGTTTTCCATTCTCTTAAGCCACAGAAAAGTGGAGTTTACGTGTGTGTGAGTGAGAGAGAGAGAGAAGGGGCTCTTTAAGTGAGTCTTTGGCTCCTAGCAACCGGGTTAGCCAGAATTATGTGGACAGGTTAGTCCAAGAATCGTCTGCACCACCTTAGGCCACTCCAGCACACTATATATACATTATTACACAAATAGGAATCCGATGGATATACTCATTATGTAGTATTAGCACATTTGGAGCTTGTGGTTTCATGGTGGGCAAACCCTTAGTATGTACTGACATGAGTCAGTGGTGGACCTGGTAGCATGCATGCTTAGGTTCTTGTAGGTGCTGTGTGTAATCAGACAATGGGCACTGGACCCATGTCCTACAGGGGGCTACTTGCATTCGTGTCAGATGTTGTATTCCTGGATCCAGTGTGTGTGTGCGTGTTATGTCTCAGCCATGCCTCTATGATGATGCAGGACCCTCGGATCCTTGATGTTTCAGCCAAACAGACTGAAGTGGCACTGGTGACTTGGTAAGGCCACTGGCAAAAAGATGAAGTGTGTACACGGTACGTAGTGAACAGGGGTCAAGTCCACATTAACATTACAATTGAATGGGGAGTCACCAGAAATAAGCATACCTGAAAGATGTGGGGGGACGCCTGAAAAAGGTGGGGGGGCTCCGTCTACCCACATGTACCCACAACTTGAGCCCTGATAGTGAGGAGCAAAATTATTTTCAATGGTAGTATATGTTGACCCTTAGTTGAACAGTGGCATCTGTGATGTATTTAGTGTGTTGTGTATGGTGGGGGGACATAATGGGATGTGTGTGTCGGCACAAGTAAGGGATTTCTCAGTGCACGGTTATGTGTTGTGCATCTAGGGGGAAAGTTAAAGGATTTGAAAACTGAGCCGGATATGAGTGAGTGCCTGATCCAGATGTTTAGCAAGGTACAAAACCTTAGTGTCCGTTTATTTTGTTAGTGAGGGAAATTGGTATGGTTTTCATGTTGGATTTAGGATGTGGAACATGGACACGGAAGTGAGCAACATGGCCGGCATCTTTTCGACCCTAGGTTGAAATGGCAGACACCAATTGGATGACCTTCCACATGGGTCATTGCTTCACCCAGCATAGATATTGTTTTGTGGTGCCGCTGTTATGCATATTGTGGAGTTGGTCCAGGGGTTTGTAGCCCTACTGCTGTGGTTTTGTACATTGAAATAGGGTTAAGGGGGAACTGTGTGATCAGTCCGCAAAGGATTTGTTTGCAGGCAGACTGCCTGCAGTAAAACTGCACGGCCCCCATTTTGACCGTTCATTGAAAACGGGTGCCCTACGAATTTTTGTCTCCCGCCTCCATTGTTAAGCATGTGGGGGATACCCCTGCAAACCTCTGAGGCTGCAGATACCGAACATGGGGGGTGGGGGACAGTCCTGCAACCCCCACTCCTCATGTTCAATATTTTCAGGCCAAATTGTTTGAAAAATTCGAACTAATTGTAGTGACGGAATTAGGTCAAATCTATTATATGTTCAAATTTCTTTGAACAATTTGGATAATACTGTTAAGGAGTGTACAAGGAGAATACATCTGTGAATGCCTTGGACACTGTTTGGCCTTTGATGTTGTGTGCTGTGTGGGCCTCCCCTGGTACTACAACTTTCACAATGTGCCCTCACAGCTCAGGTACATAGTCTTTGTATTTTGAACCCATTCCCCTCAAACAGCCTTTTTGTGTTTTTGTCAGAAAGCAAAAGGGATTATTCTGTTTTTAACTTTTAACCGGACCACAGTCTCTGTTTGTGAAGTTGAGATTTCAGACTCAGCGTGTGACATTGCGCATGCACTCACTTTTGGGTGATGTGTTTTTATCATCGCCCGGGGGCAACTGATGTGTCATTTCATGGACTGCTGTGTCAGGTGTGTGTGTAGGTGATATGGAATATACTGTTTGGAGACCTCAAGGCTGTCCTGTCCATTCCATTGTCTTCCTCAGTTCCCATGTTTTCAAAGGTGTAGCATGTACGCCCTTCACTGTGTAACCTCTTGGCATGCATGTTGACCATGAACACTGTGAACTGCGGGGTGCGTTTTGACGCACACACACTGAAGAACTCTGAGATGCATGATGCCACAAGCTACGTCGTTGTCATCGTCACTTGTGAGATGCCTGTGGCATCATGCATCTTATAGTTCTTCAATGTGTGCACCTCATGGCCAGGCCACTCAACTCCTCAGTGGCAATCTAACAGGGGCATCGTTGTGAGTGACAACGGGAAAGAGCCCTGGGAGTTATGCTTTGCTATGTAGGCAAATGTGCACCAGTATCTCCATCTCCATACCAGTGAAGTTGTGATTCCTGTTGGATGTCTTTTGGGGTCCCTCTCAATTAACTATCATCAGGTAAGGGAATTGTCATGAAGTGTCTGCTGTGTCTTAAGTAGAATTTGTGGGAGAGGGCCGTGGGCTGTTGACACTGGTAATGATGATGATTACTCATGATTTTTTGCTACTGGAAGTTGGTGTTAATGCACGCTTGCATACTGCTTTGTGTTTTCACTTGTGTGGGCTACTTACCCTTATGTGTATCTCGGACATAATAGCAAATTGGCAGTTGGTTTATTTGTCCAAGTGAGATCTGAATGTGCTAATGCACAGTTCTTCATGGTATGTTTGTCAAAGTTAGATCTGGATGTACTAGTGCACAGTCCTTCTGTGGCAATAGGTATGCCATGCTGTGTGTCCCGGCTACTAAGGTTGTGTTGTGGAGGATTTGCAGGAAGTAGTATGTGTGTCAGGGGGTGTGTCATGCACTAATGTGGTCTTACACATCTCCTGTTGTACGTTATGCCTGGGAAATGATGGTGAAAGTGTGATGCTCACAGTGTTTCTTTGCATCATGCGTTGGGTTACTTTCTTGGATGCTTGCTGTGTATGTATGGGTGTCTGGTGAAAGTTTAGTGTGTTAGAGATATTTTCTGGAGGAGATACACCTAATCTTGTGGTATTTTGTTATTGTGGTAAAATGGTGGTATATCTTATTTTGGTAACAAATTGATGTCTTCCCTATTTAGAGTGGTAATGTTCCTCTCAGAATATACCCTAATGCCTGTATTTCATCCCTGGTCCTCCCAAAATAGAATTACTGGACTTATTACTCTTATATTTGACAGTGTCACTGTTTTTCCCTCAGCAGCTTATCTACGATGCCGAGCTATGCTCTAGCAGCCAAACCACAAAACATTTCCATCATGAATGAGTCATTAGATACACATGCATCATACACTTTGTTTTCAACTTACTTGCTATCATCACCAAAATTCACTTTAGGTTTTACCACCTGTGGTAAAATGCCCTACCACCTGCAGTGTATTGGGCTCTTCCCTGAGCACGTTTATGCATAGAAAACTCAAATTATCTTAGTTGTAAAAACAACTTTTATATACACTGTCATTTGTATCTATTCAGAAAACATGTAATGCGGTATAAACTTTGGTACAAGAAGAGAACAACTACATAATATCATATAATACAGTTTACATTCATTAATAGTACTCTCAGTTTTTATCATACTACCGACCTTGTACTTCGATGCACTTGGCAGCAAACACAGTCTGAGAAAGAAAAGGGAAAGGAAAATAAAAGACAGCAAAACAAAACCCTTTTTTTTGAATTTTCAAGTTGCGTTAATTTTTACATCAAAGAACATTATACATGAAAGAAACCTGCCGGCCCTGACTAACTATGAAAATGCATATATTCAGGAATCCACCTCACTTATGACTGGTTTATATTGACCTTGGAAGCTGGCGAGATTCCTGCGCTGTTACCTCTGGAAAACCCCTCTTTGTTGGCTTGGCCACAAAAGGAAGTATCGCATCCTCAGCTCACCCAGGCAGACAACAAGAAGGACACGACTTTTATGTCAGGATCTCTGTTCCCCAGCCGATCTGCCAGGAAGTTGCTGAACCTCTGCACTGCACGTCTATGGGCATTTGACCCACCCCCTCTCTCTCTCAGCTACATTTAAAGCCTCCTCCTGTCATTCAAACAGAATCCTTCCCCTTTCTAGATCATACCACTGAACCCCACGTGGTATTACTGTTAGACAGCAAAACTATACGTTTCCCTTCCTTTGGCTTCCTGACTTAACAATAGTGTTTTTCAGCAGTGCACATTTCATCTTTGCCATTTGTGGCATGCTGAAAAAAAACACACCGCCATTCTGCTTGCACGTTTTAATTCCATTGCAGAAACGCACTCATTTTCAGTTCATCTCATATGAGCCCATTTTGCACTAATGTGTTAGTGACAGGTTACAAGTTATTGGGAAGGAGTTGCTAGTTGATTAGCTCCTGTTAATATTTATGTACATAGTGCAAAACCGGACAGATGATCTGTTACCCTGAACTAGACCATTTTAAAATATGTTCTCGCAGCCAGAATGTGTGCATTTCATTTATAATATGCACCGGCCATCCATGATGTTTGTATTTTCTGCATGACCCCCCAACCACTACTTATTTGTGATCCCTGTACTTCATTGCTCTCAGTGTCCCTACAAGTGCTATTTTGGACTGTGGTAATTTGTCATTTTTGAGTTAATTTTTTCTTCCACTTTGATGGGTGGAGCTGGTCAGTACGAGCCTGGATGTTGGAATGGGGGTTCAGAGGCTGGGCATTTGGGTCACATATGTGGCCTCAAGAGAGACTTACATTTAATTTGTCTGTTTATGGCTTTCTGTCCTACTAAGATGTTGAGATGTCCACTCTGGAACAGGCTTGTGTGCCAATAAGCAGTGCTCTGAGTGTGTGTGCACATGCTGATGATATTTGATTTGCCTGCGTTGCTATGTTAGTGACTCATGTGACTAGTCTCTTTCGCCAGCTGGACTTTGATCCTTGTTATCTAGATCTTTGTAACATGTAGGTTGTCCCCTTAACATTATATGACCAGCTGCCATGAATGCATAACATAATACTCATAATGCTAATGGAGTTTGTGATTATTTCATGGTGGGTGAAACTGTAGTATCTAGAGTACAGAGTACTATCATAGAGTCACACAAATCTCCTATTTCTGTGTCCACAGTGAGCCAAGAATGAGGCCAGGGTATTGGAAATATATTTGTAATTTATGTACAATAGGTAATGGAGATCACACTAAAACGACACATGCCACCTTCTTTGTGGCTCACAATTAAACTTCTGGTTACACAAATAAATCACAGAAGTTGGTTGTGAAAAACACAAATACCAATACTTTACTCTATACATATTTCACTACAAGAAATAATCAAACTGGTCAAAGAACCCAAAAAATGTACACCTATAGCGTTTGTTTTCAGACCCCCCTCACCGAAAGTTCTGTGTTGGGCAAGGTGGACAGTAAACATTTAGATGATTTGAACATTTGGGATTTCAGACCTCCCTCCACGTAAACGCCTTTGTTGGGGAAGTTGCACAGAGAGAATTGGGATGATTTGAACATTTGGGATTTCAGACCCCATTCGATTAAAGGTCCGTGTTGGGGAAGCTGGACCAATAGTATTACCAAATTATATGACAGTCTATAGTTTTCCAGACACATTGGGAATGAGCTTTGTTAATTTAGAATTTTAACACAATTCACTCTATGGTGTTCTGCCAAGGGGAATTAACTGAATTCATATTTTTAGTTAAATCGGCAAAGGAGCTACACAGTTTTGCCTCCCAAACCCTGCCCACTATAAAGGGAAAGGATTTAAGATAAGCAGACTCCCCACAACTTTTGGTTTCAAATGGAACAATTCTACTTACATTTAAAAGCTCTGTTTAAAGTTCAGGAAATCCAGCTGCATTTGAGGACCCTCTGGGAGGACAGGGCAGGGTTCTGGTAGCTCCACTCTCAAGGATGGTCCCCAGCTCTTCACCATTGGACCCAGTAAGCTTTTAGGCCTTCCCAGCAATAGACCACCCAGATGCAATTTCAGCAAAATCTCCTTTTGGTTTTTTCTTGCGGCTGTCAGATGGTACATTTCAACTGCTCTGTATTTTCCTCATAGTGCATCCACTTTATATACCAGCGATGACACATCAAGATTTCAATACTGGGCAATACCCTGCAAGAATTCTCCAAACCAGGATTGGACAGTTACCCATCTCTCTACCCGTAAGTCAAGCCGACCTCATAGGATTTCTTTAGGAGTCTTGAGCACACATATGGCAACTTCTATTTGAAGCCCCCTTTTGTTCCCATGTCAACTTTTGGCAAAAATCTAGTTATGTGTCAAAAACATCAGAATTTACGAGTAACTGCCATAATATATATATTTTCCACTTCAGCTAATCATGGGGAATTTAATAAAACAACAGCCAGGTCTGCAGCATATTGCACAGCCATTTGGCAAATTTCCGCAGTTTTTTTCAAAACGCGTGATCATGAGGAACATGCATTCCTAATTTTACCCTTCACCAGTTTAACAACTTTGAAATTCAGAACATGTTTAGAGCAGCCAGGAACACCTTTTTAGCTTGTCATTACAATTCTGTAAATTGCAGCTAGATGAATTTGATTTCAACAAAATCGCCTGGAAATTATCTAAATAAAATGACACGAAAATGAAGGCAGTCAACGTATAGTTGTTTGAAGTATTGGCTGCAGATCATAAATACTTAAGAAGCCCCCGCCACACAGAGATCCTCCTCTCCACATTCCAATCATGCACTGGATAAAACATTTGGCCTGCACAGAACTGCCCTCAGAGACAGCAGGCCTAGGGAAACTTGTTTTTCGACACCCTTCATACAGGCCACATATTATTGCAGTTGTAAATAGTGGGGATGTAAGCCAGTGGAGAGTCCTTTGTGAAGTATGCCCAGAAGCCCACCATTTGTCCTTGGCTGAAAGGCACTCACTTATTTGCATTTTCTAACATTGTTCTTGATTCTTTGACATACGTGGGTTTTACTGATCAGGTTTCACTTTGCACTGAAAGTATCGGGCTGTTTCTTTCCTTTCAGTCATTAATAAAATACACTTTTTATTATTTACTGTTAGTTGTCACAGTGCACCACCTTTTAATGGGTGGCAGTTTCAGTCAAAATGCTGCATTCATTTCTCAGCCAGCAATGAGATGTGCTCTTTCAATCTACACTTGGATTACATTTTTGTTTTAGCTTTCTCTGGATTTCCACTGCAGAAAGACACCCACATAGACTGCCTTGGACCTACAGGCACTTTTCACTGAAACAAAGTGGGCTTTTCTTTTCAAATGTTTGCCGGTATTTTGCATGTGAAGGATAATATACATTACATTTTGCATTGGGAATGGGGACACAGAAGCACCGGCACTGTTGCTACCGGTGCAAGTGCTTCAGGGAAAAGCAAGCCTGCAGGCAATACTGCCCCCGGCAGGTCAGACCTGTCAGGAGCAATGGCCCCTGCAGGCATAACTTCTAGTCTGGCTGTCCAGAAATGGTGCTGGTACGCTGCTTCCGGCACCCTTATTTCTGGACCGCCAGACTTGCAATGAGGCCCTATGTCGTTTCACTGACATCTTTATGTTAGCAGGGGAACATTTGTCTCATGTCTTGCTTTAAACTGCAAACACACATGCAAAGTCATTTTGGAGTCAATGTTTGAAACTGTTTTTCATGTTAAAGGGACCCTTGAATTTCTTCGTTCACTTGTGAATTTAAATGATGCTTTTCCTTTTGTAATGACAGGTAGGCCTTTTTCACATGGCCCTTCCTTGTGTTACTTGCAGAAAGCCCACAGTCTGCCTCAATAGGCTTGTTTTCAATGTAAAGATTCTGTTATACACGCTGGCAGTTCATTTCTTTAGTGGGCCCTCCAGTTCCGTTGGTTTGGGGCCTTGTATTACACCCCACAGTTCCTTCAATGGGGGCCCTTCCATGTGTAGCAGATGTGATATTCCTGGTTCTGGATAGTGCATGTCACATCTCAGCCATGCCTTTCAAACAATGGTAATTCCATGGCTGATTGTTGAGGCAGGCAGGTTGGTAGGTGCTCTAGTGACCTGGAATGGACAGTTGGCTGTGTGATGAAGTGTGCACATAATCCCATAGTGAGATGCAGTATATGCAGTTTATGTTGGCCCTCAGCTTGGCACTGACATTTTTGATGTAATAAATGAGCTATGTGACGTTGCACTAGGCATGGGGCCTGAGAGAGCAGTGGCTTACAGATGCAACATAGTTGTCAGTGGTCTGCTAATTTGGCCAGTGTAGAGAGTAGCTATGGCTGATGCTGGGATTTATGTGTTCTGACAGATAAGAGGTTTGTTCAGTGCAGGGTTATGTGTTGTGCATCAAGGGGGAAACCTGGAAGATTTGTAGTGGGTGTGGAATGTGTTAGCACCTAATACCTAAGTGTCCTAGAGTTTTGCAAGCTTGTAGCCATTAGTGTACCTTAGAGTGAACAGTGGGTATAACTTCTCATTTTTGATTAGGGATATGGGACATGGACACACAAGTGTGAAGTTATATTGTGACAAGCCTGGCACATATTGGACCTTGGGCTGAGATGGCTGACAGTATAGGGATATTAACAGGGTTTCATGTCCGGCTTTAGATGTGGATCATCTGCCGCATAGGGTATGGTTTGATATGATATTATATAATATGATAAGTCATTTATAACGTGTCTGTACACAAGTGTTTCTAGGGGCAACAAGACAAGGGAGGGAAGACAGATGGAGGACAAGACAAATTATCTTACTTTGCCTTGTGTCATTCAGATTGTGCAAGCGTGAGAATGAGAAGTTCAAGTGGAAAGGGAGGAGGAAGTGCAAGGGAGAATGGAGGTGAGAATAGGACAGCAATGCTCTGAGTAAGTGCAGCCAGGGCAGCGTGGCTCTGGGTAGGGTAAGGGGAACAATGGACTGTAGGGTTACAGTTACAGCCCCTAAGTGCGTGGTGGGCCTGGAGGCAGTGCAAGGGTGACTGATCAAGACAGAGTGTGGTATCCAGTGAGACTCTGAGGATTACCAAGAAACCAATTAGTACAGCAGACAGGTAGGTCAGGTAGGGGAGGGAGAGAGAAAAAGCAGAGGAGAAGAGGAAAGCTTTGAGCTGCTTCCAGAACTTCAGGTGGTCCAGCTCAAGTTTTAGAGGGGCAAGGAGGCCATTCCAGAGGAAGGCACCTGTAGAGGAGAGAGATATACCCCCACTCTCAGCCTGGAGAAGCGGCTAATCCTTACAGAGTTGGAGGAAGGGCTCAAGAAGGAAGGTATTCTGGAAGAGAGAGTTGGATGTAGAGCGGGCCTCAGGCCAGGAAAGGCTTGTGGACAATGCAAAGGTTCTTGAACTTGATCCTTGCAGCCATTTTGTTGCGACTACAACTACTATCTGGCCTACTTGGTAGTCCATGGCGAGGTTTCATGGGAGTCGGTCTAAAACATCCGGGGAGCTGCAGGTCACAGGCTCCTGTTCTAGGTGTTCCCTTTCTTGGTTTTGCCGTTTTTTGGCCCAGTGATGGAGTGCTTGATGCACATCTGACCTGTTTCACTGTTTCACCGTCTTGTGGCCAATGCTGAATATGACTTTTATGGACTTCATTCATTCACGGTGCGTCACTCTTTCTCAACTCTCATGCTGGACTTCCTTTGCATCTTGTACTCATGGTGGCCATGAATAATGCTGTTCCCATCTTCATCTTGTATTCTGGCTTGCAACATTATGTGTTACTACTGACTTCTGCAATTTTATTTTTATTTTTTTTTTTATTTATTTCTTGTTTTTAATCAAAAATGATTTTTACAAGAATAATACAAACAAAATATGATTTAGAATATTTTTTTGCTTACAAACATGTGAATTGATTGTAAAGTACATGATTTTAAAATTCATAGAGACCATTTTATATTTCATTATTTTAAAAATGTAATCGAAATTCAAGCATCGCATGTAGAGCGCAAGCTCAGACAGTTCAAAAACTCTATAGATGCAATAAATATGCTCATATTAGCAGAATTTAACAAATAGGCCCATCTCAAGCTCGGCTGTATGTTGGCCACCACAGACATATGTTTTCTGTAAGCATTAAACCTTGTTGCACACAAAGCAGGGCATTCTACTATAATGTGCTCTAAGGTTTCTTTTTGATCTAGTTTTTGACAGAACCTACAAAAGTTATCTATCATTTTTATTTGTTTCTGCTGTGCCAAGATGTCTCGAGTCAGCCACAGATTGAAACGCATTCTCATAATCGCTGTGCGTACTTGTGGAGATGGAGATTTTAGTAAATAGTTTTCAACCGTGCCCATTTTTTTATCCGGAAATAGTTGACTCTTAAAATATCTGTATTGCAAACAGACAGTACGATTCACCAACCAATCATTCAAAAAGATTTTTTTCTTAGCTCGAACTGGATTCTGTATTAGAGTTACTAAATCTACTTCGGCTGCAACCATTATTTGATAGACGTAGGTAGTCCATACAACTGCAAATTGATGATTTGATTTGAGTATATATGTCGCTAATACAGCCAAAATTGATTCAGCTCCAATGTTCATCAAACATTTCCTAAGAAAAGCACACAGCTGCCAGTGATATCTTGCTTTCAGTGAGGTAAGACCAAGTTCGTATCTAATACATGCTACAGGAGTGGCTTGTGGTAGCTGCAGGATGTTTCTCCAAAATTTGGCTTCCATTCGATCTAGCTCTTTTATATTAGTTATATCTCCGGCTTCCATTCCGTAAAGATGTATTGGTGTTGCTTTTTGTTGCCAATAGAATATGGCAGAACTGATGGAGAATTTGCCATATTTATGTAGAATCATCTTGGACTGTGAAATTGCTGTATTCAATTTACTTTGTAGCATGTGATTACAGGCAATAGTTGCAGTGTTGGCCTCAAATTGCGTGCCTAAGTACTTGTAATTTGCGACAATATCTAATGTGATATCATCAACTCTCCATGTGAACTTAGTTCTTTTTGATCTCTTTGGAACATCGACGATGATCTGCGATTTTTTTATGTTCATTGAGAGTTCATTGGTCTTAAAGTATGTTGAAAGTGCAGTTATAAGTTTTTGAAGGCCTGTTGGAGTCTTAGAAATTAGCATCAGATCATCCGCATACCATAATGCTTGTATTATATGACCATTCATTTTTGGAGAGTCCGTATAGAGATTACAAAATACTTCTTTGACATCATGAATAAAAAAATTAAAGAGTGATGAAGCCAAAATACACCCTTGTTTCAAGCCTCTTGATGTGCTGATTCTTGATGAAAGCAGTCCGGTGGTAGATAACCGGATTTGAATGGACGTACCTGAGTGGAGCACAGCTATTATGTCAATTAGAATCTGCGGACACTGTGCTATAGATAGTTTTTGTAATAGTCTTACACGCGAGACGGAATCAAATGCCGCATTTAAGTCAATAAATGCGAAATAAAGTGATGTTTTAGTTTGTTGTGCTTGAGCCTTTAATGTCTTAAGGATCATTAGATTTACTGACGTCCCTAACCCGCAAACAAAACCTGTTTGATTACGGTCTCTGCTTTTGTTTTCAAGTGTCCAGCTGTTAAAGACCTTTAAGACTAATCTATTAAATATTTTGCCTGGGGCATCCAAAAGTGCTATCGGACGATAGTTGGCTGGTATGCTACGGTCCCCTTTTTTGAAAATCGGGACAATGACAGATGTACGCCATGAATCAGGTATTTTCCTTGTTTTCAATATTGTCTGGAAAATGGAGTTCAGAATCTTTGCCCAAAGTTGTGGATGTTGTTTTAGCATATAATTAGTTATGCCATCAGGGCCTGCAGCTCATGATGATGAAGATTTTGATATGAGTGTCATGATTATTTCTTCTGAACACTCTAAATTCCAGGCTACCATTGACGGAGTCTCTGGAGCATACTGGAAAGCTTTATCTATATAGAGTGATGAAAAATGCGCTACCCATTGGTCTTCAGTCGCTCCATTCAATTGAGTTTGCTGAATGTTTGAGTTTATTTTAGAATTGAGTAATTGCCATATTTGTGCACAATTTTTACTAACTGTGGCTGTCAAGAAGGCCTCTCCATCTTGTTGAAATAGACGTCCTTTATAAGCACGTATCCAGGTTCTATAGCTGGTTTTTAACATTTTACATACCTCTTGGTTTTCAGGCCAAGGAAGCTGCCTGGCTAGTCTCATTTCCTTACGATGTTTTTTTTTCCTTATGGATACGGGCTGATTATATGTATGCAAATGAGAACGTCCTGATGGAAGATAAAAGGTTTTATAGCTGTTGAGCGTTTCCACATATGTTTGACTATTTAATGATCTCTTCTGTGACGTCAAATTTGCATGTAGGCTTTTCAGTTTAGATGGTGTCCACTTAAACCGTGTTTTGGCATTATTAATTGTCAGCTTTTGTGGCATCTGTTGAAATTTGACACTTTTTTTATCTGTGTCTCTTGGCCACATTAAAGATAGCATATGATGGTCACTGCTTTCTTGCTTTATTATCTTAAATTCGGCAGATAACATGAAAAGCCTTGATGAAAGATATATGTAATCTAAAGTGCTTGTTGATTTTCCCCTTTGCCACGTTACTTGCTGCGGAATGTCTCCCGGTAATGACCCGTTAGCCATTCTCATATCATATTGCTTCATTAAACAGCTCCACTTTTTATAATCTTGTGTGTTTTTTCTCAACTGAAGCTTGAAGGCATCAATATTAAGATCTCCCACTAAAATAACATCAGTTATTTCTTTAGTTTGTGCAATAATATTGAACATTTTGGACAGTTCCTGATGAAAGCAAACATCCGTAATTGCCGCTGGGTTTCTATACATATTGATTAATGCAATCCTTTGGGACTCTATCGTTATTTTAACCATCTGTATAAACTTGTTGGGGTTTTCCCATGCTTGTAATTGTATATTGCTTCCCAGTTTGATGGCTACCAAAAGTCCTGCCATAGGTCGACCTTTCTGAGCTATTATTGCCGGATTAATTGTAATAGTGTGGTTATCCCATTTGGAGCAACACTTAGCCATGTTTCTTGGAGGACTATGATATCTGCGTCATTCAAAAAGGAATTGGGATTAGTAAGAAGATGGGAATATCCCCTTGTGTTCCAGCTTACAAGTGTGGCATTGACTGTTTTTTGCCTATCAGGTTCTTGATTCGATGGTGGTTATAACTGAGAAAAACATTCTTCCAATGCGGCGAAACTTGAAGAGTTGCATTTATGGCATTGACACACGTTTGTTGGTGAAATAGTTATTGTTTTTTTCTCTATATTTTTTTCACTGTTTTTTCTTTCCGGATCTTGAGCAAGCAGGAAACCCATTGCAAGGATTTTCATTCTCGCCTGCCATATAGTATTCATAACTATGCCAGATTTCATCCATAGACGCACAATCCCCAAGTTAGTATCGCAGATGAATTCCACTTGGTTAATGTCAAATGAAGTGAGGTCTCCTAGTTCTGGTATGTCACTAAAGATGTTAAGTACACTAGTACGTGATAGATCATATTGAGGATAAGGATCCGCACGACATTTTAGAATTAGAGTATGATGGCTCGCAAATTCTTTTTGTCTCTTTAGATCCTGTTTTTGTAATTTTGTTACAAGTGGTTGCTTTTTGGCAATTTGATTGATGCTAGAATTATTGATCACATGATTTGTCTTTATACAGTGGTCAAGTTTACTTCCAGATCCCTGTTCATCAAAAAACATGACCTTAGGTTCTTTTGAACATCTAGGTGTGTGCAATGGCTTCAAGTGAGTATCTAAATAAGCTTCTACGACTGATTTAATTTCATCATTTTGATTATGCCATATCTCACCACCTCGATATCCATTTATTGCTTGTGAATCGCAGCCAGTGTTGGACTTAATTTGTTTTTCATTATCTCTTTCTATTACACATTGTCTTTCAGTGAAGGATGTGTTGTGGTGTGCAAGATTTCCAGCGCATCTCGCCACATTTATCTGCGAATTTTTTTTTGTTACGAGATCTTTTATCTCATTTGTGCGCTGAACAATATATGCATCTATCACTGCTTTAAGTTGTTCAACTTGTGGCTTCTCCGTTGTTGTCAACAATGCTTGTGTTATTTTTTCATTTGTCTTAGTAAATTGAGTCTTTGGGTAAGCCTCCTTAGTCAATGGATTTGTTAAAGTTACATGTTCCATTGGTATTGCTGTATCCAAAGCCAATACCAATTGACTAAGGGGTGATTCGTTTATTTGTAGAATAGATTGATTTGACAAAGAACTTCCCACCGGAGCTTTTTGAACTGGTGTGACACCACTAATTGTGTGATCAACATGGGACTTTGTAGGAACTGTCAACTCCACTGTTTGTGTACGGATTTGACCATTGGATGATTTATTTCGTTTCATTGATTGATGTGTAGCACGACCTTTATTTCGTGTTTGTTTATTGAAAAGACCATATTGAGTTTTATTTATTGGTTGTTTCACTGTTTTAGGAGAATTTTCAATACTTATCCATGAGGTATTCTGAAGCGACTCTGTTTGTGCCTCAGCTTCAATTGGGCAAATGACATGGTCGAATGTAGGGAGACTCACAGAGTGCGAGATGGGTACAGTCACAATTTCTATGCTCTTAGACAGATTGTCTGGCAGTTCTTCCGTTTGTCCAGTTTTTTCCATTTCCGCCGAGTGCGTTTGAATCCATGACGTTAAATGGTCAATTTTGGTTGATTGTATGTTAATCTTAGTCTCAAATAACTTGAACAAACTCTTAATTGTGGTGTTAACTGCCATAAGAGTCACTTCTAGAAGTCCTGTATTTACAAGTATCTTTTCTTTTTCACATGAAGATTCGCGATGCCTTGGCGTTGGAAGAATATACGACACGGACTCTGAGATGGTGGAGTCCATTGAGCCTCGTTTATAATAGTCCGTATGTGACCTATTAAGAGATGCAATTGTGCTTACAGGTGTCGTTTGTTTTGCTTCTTCCAAAAATACTTCTTCATTAGAGGCGCTCTGTTCGTTCTCCAGTGTTTCATATATTTTGTCCAAATATGTACTTGGAACCTTCTTTTGTTCAATTTGATTAGAACATAGAAGCATGGTATTATCTGAAATTGGAATATTGTCCAGTGCCTCAGATTCAACATTATCAGTCATAACCATCTGCATTGCTGAGTGCACTTGATTTAAATCTGATATTCCATCTAGTATATTTCGATTAGATTCCATTTGTACTTCAATGCACTTCATAGAGAGGCTCGTGATGTTCTCTATTGATATTTCATTTGGAGGTCCCGAATTGCCTTCTGCAATGGGAGCTTCTTGTTGATAGGAAGTCAGCGTGCTAGGTTGTGTAGTAGTTTTCACAACCGGGCAAAATTGTCTAATATCTTTGTTTATGATTTGCGTTTTTAAGCGTGTTTTAGCACGCGGAGTCAAAGTTATCATTTTGGTAGAAGAGATTTTATTTAAAGTACTTTTAGATCTAGTAGCTACAGTCTCCATTGGTGTGTCAAAGTTCACCACTGGATGACTCGTGCAAGATTGATTCCTTTGCGGTGTTAAAGACATTTATGCCTATAACAGAACCGTATCTACAATCAGATTTGACTCACCAATGCACAAGTATTTACCTTATTTCTTCTTGTCGGGATCAAAGAGGTCACACCTCCGCAGTCTCCCGTATATAGTTTCCGCCGCCAAACAGCCGCACAACAGCACTGCTAGCGGCCTTGTCCCCGCCGGGCTTAACGCCGCAAGGGCAGTAGCTTCCGTGTTATGTGCGCTTCTGTAGTCACGTGATGAGTCACGTGGGCGATGTAGCCCCGCCTCCTCCAGGAAGCGTGGGGAGATCCGGCAAGAGCAGAGAAGCCGCTCGCAGTGTCGGACTGTAAGTGGGTTTTCCCAAAAAGAAACAATCAGCGTTTGTCCTCAGGGCAAAGTAAAGCACACACGAAGCGGGCAGCAGCTTCCGTGTTATGTGCGCTTCTGTAGTCACGTGATGAGTCACGTGGGCGATGTAGCCCTGCCTCCTCCAGGAAGCGTGGGGAGATCCGGCAAGAGCAGAGAAGCCGCTTGCAGTGTCGGACTGTAAGTGGGTTTTCCCAAAAAGAAACAATCAGCGTTTGTCCTCAGGGCAAAGTAAAGCACACACGAAGCGGGCAGCAGCTTCCGTGTTATGTGCGCTTCTGTAGTCACGTGATGAGTCACGTGGGCGATGTAGCCCCGCCTCCTCCAGGAAGCGTGGGGAGATCCGGCAAGAGCAGAGAAGCCGCTCGCAGTGTCGGACTGTAAGTGGGTTTTCCCAATAAGAAACAATCAGCGTTTGTCCTCAGGGCATTTGCAATTGTATTCACTCTCCACTCTTGCTTCTCCACTCTTTTTGGCTGCTTACTTTCTGTTCTCTCCTCATTTCCCTTCTCCCTTTTCCTATCTCCTCCCCTTACTTTCTTCTATGCACTTACTCTATGAGAATTGTCCCTGGACCTAATATGATAGCAACCTTGTCTGTTTCCTCCACCCTCCCATTTCTGTTTTTTCCTCCCCACCACCCCTCCAGCACTATTTGAAATGTCGTCAGGCCAAGTATGATAGTCGCTTGTTTTGTTCCCCCCTCCCTTTCTACACCCCTCTCTCTCACCTTTTGTTTTTCTCCAGCTCTACCAGAAATGTCGTCAGGCCTAGTACGGTAGTCGCCTGTCTGTTTCCATTTCCTTAGCACTCTCCCCCTCCCTTCCTTATCTATGTCTTAGCTCTTGCACTATCTGAAATGTCGTCAGGCCGAGTACGATAGTTCATTTCACATCCTTACTGTTCATGGCCTGTAAGAATGTGGTTGTATTTTCCCTTGTTCCCTCCCTTGCCTTGAAGCGCTTTGAAACACATTGTGTATGGGCGCTATATAAATAAACTATCATATCATATCACTGGGAGCCATTGGAGAGAATTCTGGGCTGGAGAGATACAGTGCTGGTACAACATCCTTTCATCAAGGGATGAAAGGATGCTGGGTTTTTCTCCGTTGTCATTTCAACGTAAAAACTCATCGAATTTTGTAGGCGGGTTAAAAAAATATATAGATGGGGTGTGTGTGTTAGGGAATAGTTAAATAATTAACAGGGACAAAAAAATAAATTTAAAAAACGATGATGTTCTCGTTGAAATATCCACAGCGAAAAATCCATCGTTGTTTCATCCCATGATGAAATGACATGGAACCACGGTGCCAGGGCTTGAGGCCAAGGATAAGTCTTGCAGTCCTGTTCTGGATTAGTTGCAGAGGGTGTAGAGTAGAGGAAGGCAGATTGAGAAGGAGGCATGTTGCAGTAGTCTAACCAAGAGACAACCAGGGCTCCGGAGAGAGTGAGCTTCTGGGGGAAAGTGAGAAAGGGCAGAGTTCCTTTGAGGAAGTGAAGCCAGTAGGGGGACTTCTTGGCAACATCTGAGATGTTAGGTCAGAAAGAGTGAGTAGTCAAAGATGACACCAAGGTTTTTTGCCTCAGAAGAAGCCAAAGGATGAGGGCCCAAAGCAGGCGGCCAAAGTGAGAGAGGGAAAGCAGGGTCAGGGTTCCCAGTGAGAAGGATTTCCATCTTACTGGCATTAAGGCAGAGATCATTGGAGGTGCACTACTCCTGAATCCTGGATAGACAGTCAGGATTGAGCGAGAGAGGAGAGGAGTCTGAGGGGAGCCTGAACGAAAGCTGGTTGTAATACGCATAACACTGAAAGTTAGAGGAGAAGGTAGAGATCAGGTGGGCCAAAGAGGCCAAGTAGAGGTTGAAAAACCAGGGTGAGAGGATAGAGCCCTGGGGAACACCACAGGTAGAGAGAGATGTGGCAGAGAGAAAGGAATCAAGTTGGACCTGGGAGGAGCAGTCCAAGAGGAAGGAAGTCAGCCACTGCAGGGCCTGATCTGTGATGCCCAGGTTCTCACAGAGTCGATTGATCAGGATGGCGTGGTTGACCGTGTCGAAAGTAGAGGAAGGATCAATGAGGGTGAGGACAGAAGGAATCAAGGTTAGAGAACAGATCTTCACGGGTGTTCAGGAGAGCAGTTTCCATGCCTCTGGCAGCCCTGAAGCCAGACTGATGGTCATGGAGACAACCAACAGATTAATTGTAGAGAGAACGATGGGACATGGCCAGCATTTCTAAGATTGTGCCCAGGAAAGGGGTGATGGAGATTGGGTGAGAGTTTGCCGGGCAGGTAGGATCGGCAGACGGCTTCTTGAGGATGGGATGCACAAGTGAGTGGTTAATGGAAGCGGGGACAGTTCCAGAGGGGAAAGAGTGATTACAGAAATCGGCTGGAGCGAGGGTGTAAATATGGTCCTCGAAGGTTCTAGAGGAGCAGGGGAACACCTGTTTGGACGACACTTTCATAGCTCGGAATTGTCTAGAAACCTTATCAGGTGTTGTCAGATAGAAAGAGGAAAAAGGAGGAGGAGAGGGTGAGATGGTTAAAGGGGGGTTGAGAGAGGAAGAGGGAGAGGAAGAGAGGATAGAGGACAGGATGTCCTGCGTTTTAGCAGAGAAATTAGAGGCCAGAGCCATACAAAGGAGATGGGAGGGAACAGGAGAGGTAGAGACTTCAACAGGATTGGCCAGTTTCAAGATTTTAAAGAGTTTGGCCGTGTTGTTAGAGGCTGCAGAGACGTGAGTTTGAACGTCTGCTCTCTTCTTGGACAGGTCAGAGAGTCTGTATTGCGTTTAGGGCAGGTGGCAGACCAGTTTCTCAGAGGATGTGCCTGAAACCCTGCACTTCATCCCAGCCACCCTGCACTTGTGTTTCAGGTCAGCGAGGTCAGAATCATACAAAGTGTTGCACTTGGAGGTAGGCTTCAGCCGGATTCTCATGACAGGGGCAAGGGTGTCCAGGGTTTGGGAAATAGAAGGATCCAGATTAGAAGGTGCTGTGTCAGGGTGTGAGTCAACCACAGGAGTAGGAGGAGCAGAAAAAGCAGAGGTAAATGCCTCCACTGACACGCTTCATGGGTCAAATGACCGGGAAGGTAGGTGGCAGTGCTGGGAGGGGGGTCTTTGCCTGATGGATAGAGAGTTTTAGATGAGAGAAGAGTAGAAAGTGGACAGTCCAGGAGAGAAGAGTGGTGAGAGGGTTAGAGAGGGGAATGTCTGACGTGATGAGAACATCCAAAGTGTGGGATGTTTTAACCCACTAGGCTTGCCCTGTGCTGATGGTGAAAGAATCATCAAAAATGGCCGCAAGAGCCCAATGCGTGCCAAAACCTATGAAAATTGCACTTTGAAACCGGAAAAGATGGCTGCCAGATCTACTTTGCCTGTTGTCAGTGGTGAAATGGAGACCTCACTGCTGAAACATGTTACTGGGCTGCCCACCAAGTAAAAATGAACACTGCAGGGGGATGACACTGCCTTGGTCAGATTTACAAGTCGATTTTATCAGGCCCGTGATTCGCTCCTCTAGGGGGATCAAGTACATGTTGACCGTGACATGCTTGTTCACTAAATGGGTGGAATGTCTCCCGGCCCCAAACTGCTATGCAGAAACAGCAGCTGCCCTGATGATCAACCACATCTTCTCTTTTTGGACTACCCCAAAGGATCGAGTCAGACCAAGGTAGTCACTTCACTAGCGAAGTGATGACAAAGATGTGGCAGATACTTGGGGTCAAAAGGAAACTACATATTGCCTACCGGCGAGCCTCTAGTGGTGCAGTGGAGAGATACAACAAGACAATTGTGAGCATATTAAAAAAGTTTGTGGCAGATTCTGGCCCAAGTTTGGATATTCGAATACCTCTTGTCCTGATGGCCATCAGATCTACCCCTTCTTCTTCAACAAAAATGTCACAGTTTGAGTTGATGACTGGACGAAGGATGGTGCTTCCCCAGCATCTGCTCTACAGAACCCAAGAGCAGACCTTGATAAATGCCTCCACATCTCATGAGTATGTTGAAAATCTGAGAATACACCTTCAAGACGCTTTTGCCTATGCTCAGCGGAATCTAGAACGATCTGCAGACAGTATGAAGACCAACTATGACCTAAAGACAACTAGAAAAGAATACCAAGTAGGAGACCGGGTCTGCTTATACAATTTCCAAAGGAACCAGGCCAAACAGCACAAATGTCTTCCTAGCTGGTGAGGACCTTTTGAAATTGTAGACAAAATCTCACCAGTCGCCTACAAAATCTGTATCCCCAAAGGCAGTTTGGCAGAAGGGGAAGATAAGTGGGTCCACATCAACCAGCTGAAGTGTTGCCATCCTAGGCACACTCTGCAGCAACTAGAGGATTCATCTGGAAACCCAGAGGGGGACACCCCAGACCCCTGGAGATCCAACTATAAAACTATTCCACTTGTTGAAAATGAGTAATAAATTGCAAATAGAAAAGATTGTCATTATATGTCAAATGTATGTGTCTGCCCCACTACATGAATAGTGGTGGGGAAAATGTCTACAAATATGTTCTGTTTTGTCATCCTAGAATTTGAAACCATGGATCCTAAGCATCAAGGAGGACCACTTAGGGATCGGAAGGAAAAACCCAAGGGGCCCAGGGTATTGCTCCATACTCTCATCCGGAACCGGCGAGGAGAACCTGTTGATCCACCATTGATGGGAGAAGCAGATGAATTTTGCCATTTGGCCCAGAAAGAAAAAACTGAACATCCCAATCTCGTGACTTCCCCTTGACGGGCGGTCAAGAGTCAATTCGCGAGGGGGGGCTTGAGGGATGTTTTAACCCACTAGGCTCTGCCCTGCGACATCCCTGTGTGCTGATGGTGAAAGAATCATCAAAAATGGCCGCAAAAGCCCTATGTGCGCCAAAACCTTTGAAAATTGCACTTTGAAACTGGAAAAGATGGCTGCCAGATCTACTTTGCCTGTTGTCAGTGGTGAAATGGAGACATCACTGCTGAAACATGTTACTGGGCTGCCCACCAAGTAAAAATGAACACTGCAGTAAAGGCAGTGCTTTATTGCAAGAAACCCAGAATTACTCTTAAATCCCTTTTTCTTGGTTGCTGAAAACACAAAATACCAGTCCAAAACACCACAAAACATGCAATATCTTTCTTGGGTGTTACCCGCCACTTCATTTAAGGAATCATTAAGAACACACAATGTCAGAAAAAGCAGAATATATCATCAAAATATCTGCAGTAAAAAGTGTGCTTGCCTGTGAAAATCTGTCAAAATATGGGCGCAGTACCAGCGGCCGCCTGTATGACAGCTGTCATTAGTTGCATCAGAAGCTTAAACTTGTGCAATTGAAATCAAATGTCTATAAATTAAGTGACCTGTTATCAAAAGTAATATAGGTTGCAACTATTTAATCTCCATGGTTTAGAAACTGGAATTAGAGTTCTAGTTGCCTGTTTTAAAAATTGCAAGTTTTATTTTTAACAAAGAAAAAATTAACAAAGTGACTTTTAAAGTAAGCATGATGCAAGGCAAAACTACAAAGCAACTCCCCCACTGGGCAAGGCACCTGCCTTCTGCTCTCTGGACCAGGAACTCACATTCAGGTATTGATTAAGAGGGCAGGGGCACTGGGCTGCTCCTGGGAGAGACAATGGACCTTTATTGGTGGAAAGGATATGCAGATTGTAAAGTGTCAACAGTGGCCTCTGCCAGACTAAGAAGGCGGGGATTGCTCTTTAGCTACAAGATGGAGGCGGAAACAGACATTTTTGGTGATTCACAATGCACAGAAAGCATATTTCTAAAAAGACTGATAAAGGACTATGCGAATTTGTAAAAATTATAAAATTAGTAGCAGTGTTAATGTGATTTTTTTTGTGCACATTTTAAGAGGTGCCAGAAATCTGTGCGATGTTCAGGGAAGGCACAGTGAAAATTCTGGTTTTGTAGCAATTGTATTTATGTCAGAGCATGAAACTTCATACGGTTATGCCCAGATATCATGCGCACATATGTACAAAATTGTGGACAAATTAGATATTGTGTCCCAGACAAAAAGTGTGAAAATGTGTCAAATCCAGACCCAAGATCTCACAGCAACAAGGCTTGGAAGAGGGTGTGCTCCACAAAATATGTGATATATGTATGTTATTGGTATAATGATTGTACACATGTAAAGATGTATTATATCAAAAATAGATTTTATGTGCAAAAGGCAAAAGAGAGGATGATTTGTTTCATAAACTGCATCATCATCTCCTCCAATCAAGGGAGAGAGCCAATAGACTGCCTATGGGGTGCGCCTCGGATAATTCAGCATACCCACCCCTTTATCAAACATATAAATAGAGACAGCTGAGGACCTAGAAAAAGACACTGATCCACCCACCATCCAGATTTGGCGAAGCACTATGCAGGAGATCCATTCATACTCCTTGTTCCAGACTACAGAAACTTTGCAAGCAGAAAGTCTCTGAGTATAGCTGAACCACTTTCAGCTGGGCCTAACTTCCAGAACCCATCCCTCAACTTAAAGGGAAAACCAAAGAGCAGCCAGGCTGTGCTGTAACTGCTTGCCTACCAAAGAATTATCTTCATAACCAGAAGGGCAGATTAAACCCTGTCTGGTGCCGTGCGGAGCTGTGAAGACCAGAGAGCCATTGCAGATCCAGTCCAGTAGTGCTGTGCACCGTAGACCAGAGCGCCTTGCTGTCCAGTCCTGCCGTGCGGTGTCCAGAGTGCCTTGTTGATCGCTGAACCAGACCAGTCTGGTGTGGCCAGCAGACTGTCCCAGAAAGTATCCCTGATGGTTCCATTCAAAACATTGGTAGTGAGTATCCATAGCATAGGAATGTCACTAGCCTATGTACTGTCCATAGTCATCCCTATCCAAATCAAATCTATCTTATATCCAGAACTGTACTATTAGAAATAATGTTTGTCTTGCTTGAACTCTCTCTCTTATCCTATAGTGCTTCTGTAACAATATTGTTAAAATCATCTTTGCGCTGATATAGTTCATCTGAAGAAGGCAAGTGTCTCGGCCGGCAACAACCTGATCGGAGGCGTCCTGGTCTGGTGGTTGTGCTGTCATGTAGTTTGTTTCCTCATAGTCCATCCCTAATGTAAAGAAACCTTGTTTGTACTTTTAAAAGCGCATTCTTGTTTTACTATTCTGCCTCTTTCTGAAAAAAACGACCTCCACGAAAACGTTCATAACTTCTTCATCTTTTATGCTAGACACATTTAAGTGTCTACTTGTAGCTAACATCCTAAGCTTTCTAAGGAACCCAAAACCACATCTCAACTCCTTATAGTTTTTCCGCAATCGCGCTTAGCACGCGTGGAAAAGTTTGCCGTGAATTTTCATTTGTCCAAAATCTATAACGTGTGAAATAGCTTTTCATTGCACCCGACCTCAAAATTAAGTTCTCTACTTGCTTATTACTCTCGAAACATTGCTAGTGTTTGTCTGATACCATACAAAGTGGCTCCCATTAGAATTTAAACAATTTCAGTGAATTAAACAATTTTCAGTGTTTTACCTATTCGTTCAAAGCCAACTTTGAAACCATTTTTGACAGTTTGCCAATCATTCCTGTTTCCCTCTTGTGTTTGCTGGGGGGGAAATTAGGATTGATACATTTGCTTAAATTCTGCATTCCTGAAACCTGTTTTCTCTCCTTTTCTTTCTTCATATTGCATATTGGGGGGATTGAGGTGTGTTGTGGGGAAATATTAATCACATTGCCATTTGATTGAACACACACCAAAGTTTAATTTCTGTGCTTCATTATTTTTTCCCATCTTTACTCCTGCTGATTAAAGAGATCGTTTAGTGTGACGTCACCCCATTGGTGCTTATTGTATAACCATTAAAAATAGTGTGATATATATATTGTGAAATCCATAAATAAATATTTTAACTTTGCAAACCAGCCTGATTCTTGGTTCAGTGTGACCGGGGGGATTCAAAGAGAGGGGTGTGATATAAGTGGTACATCGTTCAGAATAAAAGAACTTATAGACACAAATAAATAATTAAGGGTTTCAGTTGTGCTTCCCACGCTAGGCATTGACTTAGGTGAAGTGCCGGATTGAAATCACTTACAAAAGTATGCCTGACAGAGTGTGTTAGGCCAGAGGGCAGAATGGAAAGAGAGAGAGAGTGTCTCAGAGATTGCGGAAAAGCCCAGAGGAGGGATTAAAAGCATCCAGGTAGATGTTGAGATCTCCGATGAGAAGTTGAGAAGTAGAGGCAAAGAGAGAGGTCCACCCATTCGGAGAGGAAGAGCACATCCTGGCCATGTGGTCTGTAGATGGTGGCCACAGTTAGAGAGAGGTCAGGAGTTATAGAGGGCCTGCAAACCAGGCATTCAAAGTAGGAGTAGGCCTGCATAGGAATGACAGAGACTGGGACCCACTCCGGAAAGATCAAGGCTAATTGACCTCCAGGTCGGTTGGTTCAGGGCTTGGAGAGGATCTTGTAGCCCACAGTTAGGAGGGTGTCAAAACTTGTGACAGAACTAGCCATAAACCATGTCTCAGTGAGAGCAAGGATATCTAGGTCGAGTTCTTTGAGGAGGTGATAGATGTCAGAGGAGTGTTTGACAGCAGAATGAGAGTTCATCCAGCATAGGTACAGTTTATTTTTCTGTGTAGTGACTGTTTTTTGTGTTGTGGAGGTGTAATAGGAGTATGTAGCACTAGTGCGCTGTGTACATTTAAACAGTGTTAAGCAGTGTGCAAGAAGTACATATCCATGGGGCCTTGGACAAAGTGTGGCCTTTGATGTTGTGTGCTCTGTATGCTTTTACAGGTACTACAGCTTTTGGGGTTACCAATAAAATATCCCTAATGGTGCAAGTGCATGGCTTATGTATTGTGTCCCCTCCATTGAGCAGCCCTTGAGGCTTTTTTTCATGAGGGAAAAGGGATTATGAAGCCTCTCATTTGGCACTAGGGTGCATTCTTGGGCTGTGGAGATTTCAGACTATAGCGTGTGTGACATTGTGGTATTTCAGACTATATATGGTGTGACATTGTGCACACATCCACACTTGTCATTTCAAGGATTGCATTGTTAACAGTGTGTGTAGGTAACATGGAATATGCTGTTTGGAGCCTTCCTGACCGTCCTGACCTCATCAATGTACTTCCCAGTTCCGATATTTTCAATGTTGTGGCACACACGTCCTATACAGTGTGATTTCGTTGCATGCATGTTGACCCTGAGCACACCGATCTGTGTAATGTGTCAGTTGAAATTGCTGCCTAGAAATCACCTCCACTGAAGTGCTGCTTGTAGCATTGGACAGCTCTTGTTTGGGATTTCGCTGACATGCTGACAAAGATGTCCTGCTGTTGTGGGTTAGGGTGTCTAGTGCAGACTTTGATGGGCCTCCTTGTTCTTCACTACAATGATCCCAATATGTTTGGACCTCACATTTCTTTTTGAGTTGCTTCTATTTGCAGAACTCAGCGCCCAATACATTCACCTACTTAGTGACCGTATAATAGAGGCCAGCCTTTTGGGTGAAGGTGAGATATCGCCCGATTAAGCTGCAGACAGAGTTCCACATTATTTGCATTGTTTTGCATGCAAAAGCACACACCATGGTCGAAGTGAGCGGGAACGGTCAGAAGAAACGTTCCACTACTTTTATTTTTTACTGTTAACAGTTCCACTACATTTTGAAACCATTTTCACCATTCCAAAACTGTTCTTTGCCAAGTTAAAGCAAACATCTCCACTTACAGCTAAACTGAAATCTGTTTCTACTCAATTGACTTTCAACTAGCATGGCTGCAACCCTTAAATAATGTGTTGGACCTTGCTCTCTTCCTGCCTACTCTGTGCCCCACCAAGGTCACAGTTCAATTACTTTTTCTGACACTCTTCTACCACTGAACACACAAGTACCGCTTTCTCTGCTTCAGTGAATTTGTGCTCCCTGTGGGTGATCATTTGGGCTGCCTCTCCCGTAGCCATCATGAATTGGGCGAATCAGTATGTAGGTTCTGTTCTCCCCTAGTGTGCGGTTGACACTGAGTATGATGATGCATGATTATATGCTGCTGGAAGGCTTCACGCACCTTAGGGGTTGGCGCGCTAACATCATTATTTGATATTTACCCTATTGTGAGCCGTTTACCTTGCTGTGTATCTGGCAGAGGTGTTGCTTTGGCGGGGGTGGGGAGGGATGTGGTGCTCTTAGGGGTCTATAGCCGTGGGTCTTTTCCAGACCTAGAAAACCCCTGGTATCTGGCACTCAAGAGTGAAATGAAAGTTAGTTTGTTTGATGGAGTTAGGACCGGTGGTGAACATTCTCGATTTGAAGAAAATGCTGTATTGACCACAGTACCTGTTAATGTTAATGTTAATGTTAAAGGACATTTGTACCATGCACTATCACCACCGGAGTGGTCCTTTGTAGCTCTGGTGGCTCTGAAAGAGGAGGGGAGGTTGAGTTAGTGGGAGGAAGCAGGAAAAGTGCCAGAGAGCAGTGATGTGCTGTTGGCGGCCTCAGCCTGGTGGGTCCGTTGGCTGGGCCTGGGGTGTTTGCGGTCCTTACTCGTCGAGTACTGTTGTGCAAGGCTATGTGTGTTTTTTGTTTTGTTGTTGTAATGTAGTGAAGTTTGTGTGGTTTGTTGTGCTATAGGTTTTGGTTGTGTTTGGTTTGGAGTTTGAGAGGTGTATGGAGAAAAAGAAATTGTTAGTAGGGTTCACCTGTGGTGAATCTGCCATTGAATCTGAATACTCATACTAGCACCAGTCTGTTTCAAATGTCTGCAGGGAACACCTCCAAAGCTCTAAGGAGGCCCGAAATGTGTCTTTTCATTTCCTTTGATCTATAGTATATAAAGCAGCGACAATCAAAGCTTTAAATGCGACTTGACCCAGAAGGCGCCAATATCCCCAATTCACTTGAGCCAATAGAATGGGGCCTCATTGTGGACCCAGAAATACCACCTCCACCAGTAGTAAACCAATTACGTGATATATTTTATGTCCATTTCCACCTTTAATATGATGGAGGACATATATAATGTATAATTAATACACTAGCATCCATTTTTTTTAATTAAAAAATGGTCAATACTGAGGCATTTTTGCATTAAATGGTAAGGTCCTGGGAGTAATCCCGAAGCCCACCCTTTCATCTCCTTAGCATGGGCAATTCTAGATAATGTTTTGCTGTACTGAAAGGAAGCACCTGTGGAATGTTTACCCCTACCTCTCAGGCGAGTCTGCTTGGTTTTTCACCAGCAGTGGTTTTCTCTCACAATACCACCTGAGGAAGCTATGAATTCCCCAAATGCTGAATTGGGTAGATGTAAATACGGTGGCATTTGGAAAATAATGCTGGATTGGCCATTACCACCCAACTTGTAATGACCCCCTTTTTGCCCATTACAACTGACCCGGGTTACTGTAAAGTGTTTTGGCAATTACTGCTGAACAGTTTAAGGTCCCGATTTCCCTTGAGTTCAGTAAGCATGCAAGTGTTTTTCACATCAACATTCAGGGGTTTTATTCTGCAAAGAGACCCCGCATAAAGCCTATCCGGAACAGCTGTAGGAAATGGAAGGTAATATGGATTTGATTTATGTTTATAAATCAGGCGCTCAGCTTTCCTCGTTTGAAAATTTCCGGGTCAAAGCGCGTTGTAGCAACGAAGATTTATATATCTGCAAATTAACTTCTAGACTGGATGTGCGCCAGGAGCTAATAAAGTAAGGCTTCACTTGCACTGACCCTGGCAGGTCTGCAGCCCAGGTCTGCGTGCACTACCACCCTATAAACACTGCGATGGTCTATATCGAACACACTGAGAAGGCTTTATTCCTGCCCCAATGCTAACAAGGGGATAAAAAAAAGCATAAAACCCACAAATTGAAGTTGTAAAAGTTGTCTGCAGCCTTACATTGAAAACACCCATTGACCCGTTTAGAGGATCTCGTTTATTTATTTGATCCGGTCCTTAAAATTGCAGGCTAAGGTGTTTCACAGCCATTATATAAGAGCCTGGATATGTCGCCTGCTGGAAGTGTGCTATCCATATTTTTCCCTAACCATATATATTTATCCATAACCATATGAGTAGCAAACATATTGCAATATAATGTGGCGATGCCTTATTTTCCAAAAGTGTTTTCCCCATCTTCTGCTTTACGACAATATCCCATAATAATATCAATATTCAAGATATTAATAATATTAATACTACTACTAATAATAGTAATAATAATAATAATAATACATTTAGAATATGTATCTCTATTGCAGAAAAGGTGGAGAGGAGTTATTTCATAAATATTTTCATCGTTACCTCCTCTCCCCTGCCCCTTTGTCCCCTTTTCTTAAATAAACCTTTGAGCACATTTTAGGTTTTGGAACACCTTTGCACTAATTCAGACAGTTGTTCCTGAAATGAATACATATGCTTGTCAGGCCATCAGTAGTTCATAGTGGCCTTTAGCAAAATGGCAAGACAACCTTTTTTCCCCCAAACAATCATGATAGCTTGACCTTTTGCATAGTCAGCTTCTGAAAAACGCGATATGGACGGGATGCATCGATCGTCAACATGTGAACAGAAACTTGCGCCATGGATCCAGAAGACCTAATGAGTGTTTTCATATAACTGGTAAACCTGTATCACTCCTCACTCAACCCCCACACAATTTGCCATTGTAGGGCTCGAGCTGAAAAATGACAGCCTTGAAAGTACCATTGATCTACCAGTGCAAGGATTAAATCCAGGATTCTTAACAAAGGCAGACTAGGGGCTTGATTACAACCCTGGCGGTAGCCGTGCCGCCGGAGTTGCATTTTTTCTGGCGACCAGAAATGGGCAATTACCGGGTCATTACGGACTTGCTTGACCCAGTATTTGCCCCCTAACTGGGCGCAGGGAAATATTCTTCCCCATTCCCATTTGAGCCCCATAGAGCTCAATGGGAATGGGGAAGCCGAATGCACCGGCACCGTTATCAACAGTGCCTGTGCATCCGACATGCTGTGCTCGCCGGTGCCTTTCATTCCGTCGGAAGTGGTGGAATGAAAGGCACCCGCGAGCACAACTCAGAGTTTGCTGGTCCGGATACAACGCTACCGGTAAGCTCACTGGTACCGTTGTATCCGGACCGGCAAACTCAGCTGACAGATGAAAATCAGACTGGTGCTAATCAAGGGCATTATCCTTATCAATAAAGTCATAAAGCCTCTGTCCCCTCTTCTTTTTAATCTGTACTTGCGCCCCATTGCTGACCTGATCTCTTCGCATGGCGTCCGCTTCTACACGTCTGCGGATGATACTCAGCTGGTTTTCCGCCTCAGTTCCCCTTCCTCAAAGCCTCCCTCTAAACTTAGGGACTGTCTCGCGGAGATCGGTGCTGGATGGCAGAAAACTGGCTAAAGTTAAATGGGTTAAGACTGAGGTCTTTGTGGTAGGCACTACCGGCCTTTCGTCAGACTGGTACTGCAACTTTTGGCCTTATTCTCTCGGCCCATGCCCATCCCTGAGTGCTGTGGTGAAAAGCCTGGAGATTGAACTTCTCCCCCCAGGCTCAGATCGCTTCGGTCTGTAGTGCGGGATTGCTTCGGCTGAAAATACTGAGGAACGTGCTACCATTTCTACCGCCTGCCCATCGTGCTATGGTAGTCACAGCTTCCATCATGGGATCTCTGGACTATTGGAATGGAAACTACTTAGGCAGCCTGATTTCATGGTCCAGAGACTCCAAATCCTCCAAAGTTCAGCAGCTCTGTTGGCGCTGGGTACACCCACATTTTCTAATATGGCCCTGCCCCTTGACAAGCTTCATTGGCTCCCGGTTAGGAGCCGTATCACTTCCAAGATATTGTGCACCGAGCCTTTCACTCCGAAGTTCCTGCCTTTCACCAGTCTAAACTTAAGGCTTATGTACCTACTCATAAGCTGGGTTCAGCTGGTAAAAATCTCTTAATAAATTTGTGCTTCCACAAGGCAAGGTCTGGGGGGTCGTTCCTTTTCTGTCCATGTGCCTACGCTGTGGAACTCTCTTCCTCCGGCCTTGTGCGAAGTGTTGGATCACCTCTGTTTTTGGAAAGTACTGAAGACCTTCCCTTTTAGGGCTTGACTCTCCTGCCCCTTTCAGTCTCCGGCCAGCGCCCAGATACCATTGGGCCTTGATTTTTGTGCTTTACAAATTTAAATACATTACACTACAATACAAAAAAGCTGAAAGTGAATCCCTTTCTTAGCAATACACTCTGGACTTGCGATTGAAAGCACTGTGTTTCTTCCTGGCCCCCCACCCCTAACATCTCATTCTTATCTAGGGATGGGCGAAAATTCCTCTGCAGAATTTGTAGTACAATGTTGAACTTCTGAAAATGATTTGAGAGCTGCCAGGACGGGAGGGTAGCTCTGTGGCAACGCAACGCACGGGTCTTGGAAGCAAAACCAAACTGAGCAAGCACAAGTTTGAGTCTCGTGGTTGGGAGAAAAAAAAAGAAAAAACACATAAGCGCGTTATAACTAACATAAAACTAGCACCTATATACCTATGTGTTATACGTTATGTGCGCTGTAAATAAATGCACAAATAAATAAAATAAATGAATAAGAGTTTATGAAAGCAGGACTTTCTGCCTCCAAGATCCATTTGATCTAAAGCCAATGCAGGCAACAATCAGAAAGCCGGAGCGCACACTGAGCTCTGATTGGTGGAAATCAATCAACCTCAGCATACAGAAAATTCTGGCATCCAGGCTGGATGAAATGTTATTGCGCTGTGTCTCTATCAATCATCGAAGGGGGTGGTTCTACTGTTGTGAAATACACAAAAGTGGATGACAGGCAGTACACCCCTCTTTACTCCTAACCCGTTGCCAGCTCAGTTGCTCTCAAACTGCCAGAGTTATAATTCAGATCCTTTAACTAGAAAAAACATTTCTGTTTGGTCTTTCTGTTGAAAAGTTTTAGGTAATGTGAATAAGATTTAGTCATAGTCAACTGTAAACGGGTGACGTTTTAACCACACATAGCATGCTACGGAAGGGGGCTCCAAATATGGTTAACTTTAGATCTGTGCAGTTTCTGAGTACCACCTTCAAAGTCAAGTGTTCTTTTCAAAGCAGCCGCAGCCATTTGCACACTTTCAGACAAAAGCATAAATTGAGATCAGTAATCCGAACAACAACACAAACAACACAAACCTGCTCTCAGTTGGAAAAACATCAATTAAAAGCATAATTAATAAAGCTTTTATAGGTCTTACACTACACAGCTTTTAAAGTAGTTTTTAAAGAATTCAAATACATCGAAAATAAATTAATATTGTTATATTGTTATAATTCATAAATAGGCATATATCGGCCATCCTGGACCAAACATCATTTTTATTGTAAACCTTCTTGAGTCATAACCTTCTAAGGTCAATGAAATGAGGGTAGATCAAAATTGTAAATGGTCTTCCTTAAAACCAATTGCACTGGGACACTCCTTATCACCGCACCACCCCTACAGCCAATTCATGCGATCTTTCAGTGGTAGCACGTCCAGTCGGATCATTAGCAATATCATTCTGTGCTCTGGTGAACAACGAGTTCCTATAACAGTCATCAGCTGAAGTCTGAGGTGAATCTGCAAGAAGTGCCATTCCTGGTAATTTTGCTAACTCCCTTCATATTTGATCTGATCTGCCCTCATTTTAACAACAGATTTAATTGATGACCTGTGAATAGCCTGGCACCAAGTGTACGCCCTGCTTCTTCAACAGAAATGAACCACCTTTAAAGCAGGAAAACTTGTCATGCACTTGTGAAGATACTATTTCTGCAAGTGCTGTTACGATATCCGGGTTCTCGTTGTCATCTGATTGTGCTTTTAGGATCAACTCTAAGATCGTATGTTCAGATACAATATTTTGCACGTAGTTTAAAGGCCAGGCACCTTCCCTGAAATCTAGTTCTGAATGTGCTCCAGTTTCGAGCAGCTGGTATAAACCCTAGATTTCGCTGCCATGCAGAAGAATGTATTTTATCGTCCAACACCTTAAAACATGTGTCCAAGCTTTTCCCGCCAAACCTATAGTAGGATTTTAACAACCACCTACAACTTAATGAAGTCTGCCACGCCACCATTCTAATATGGTGAAACCAGCTGCCATTATGGAGAACACTAGAGCTAGATAATTATGCAAGACTTCTATTTCAATTTTACATTTTTGATATAGCAAACATCTTTTGATGTATCCTTAGCAAAGACTGCAATTTTGTCACATTGTGACAAATTCAATTCCAAATCTTGCTCCTCAAAGAACCTGGTTGCATGTAAAAAACCTTTTTTTCTAAGCCCCTTGGAGTGAGGTCAATCAGTGCTGTGTCATCAGTATACAATAGTGCACCATATCTCAACCCATTTAGAACTGGTGGGTTAGTTCTAGCTGAAGAGCTTTGAGGGTGAAACTCATCAAGAAAAAGAATGAATAAAAGCATTGCAAGAAGACAGCCTTGTCCTACTACTGTATTTGTAATAAAATCCGAGGTTTAACTACTAGCCCCAAAACGGCAGACCGCTGGTGAGGTTTTAGGGTACATGGGTTGCATATGCTGCAGAATCGATATGGGGACACCAAGGCTTTGCAATTCACACCAGAAGAACGCCTGGTCGAGTAAATCCATGCCTTAGCAAGATCAAAGACTATGACACACGCCATCTTGACAATAGAGTTAAGCACAAAACAGTGATCAACCATGCCAAAACTCTTTCTAAACCTGCATGTGTACCGGGGTGGATGTTATTGCCGATAGCCATCACCTCTAGCCTTAAATAAATGTATTTCGACAAGATTTTGAAATAGGCAAGAGGCATCAAGTAGAGAAAAATGGCCGATAACAATGTGGATGGCCTTTTGTGCCTTTCTTAAAAACTGGAACAATAAGGCTTCTTTTCCATTATACAGAAGCACCTGTTCCCAAACAATTGCTTTGGATGCCCCAGCTAAAAGAAGTGACCACCACTACAGGAAGAATTTTAAAACTTCAGGTCTGAGGCCATCTGGCCATGTGGCCTTACCCTCCTTAAGTGATATCAGGCAAGCTGCAATCTCCTCTACTGTAAAAACAACAGGCCTCATTCCGAGTCTCCCTAAATAATCTCTTAATACTGGCTAGTCGGTATTAGCATTTCCGGTTGGGCGGGCAGCGGAATCTCGCCGTACTATGAGTACACGGGCGCATGCACAAATCCATTCCGAAGTGGCAATACCGGATTGCAGGAATAAACGAAAGAAGCAGAAGAACATCCGGCAATACTGGACATAAAATGGTGGTACTAACGGATCTGCCTAAAAAATGGCATTAACACGGGAATGGTGGTAATACCCGTGCTGGAAAAACACAAATGCTGTGCAAACCGGAAAAAGTGCAGCGGCCAATACAAAACCCCAATGCACCTGAATTCACTGTTTCCTACAGCCATCGAGGCCCAGAAATACTGGAAAAAGTTGTCCCAGGAGCAGAACACGCCAGGCAAGGAATCCCGCCAAAGTAAAACAAATTTTGCAGATGCTGAACTTACAGCCCTGATTGACGCTCTGCTACAGTATGCACAGGAGTTGTTTGGAGCCAGGCAGCGCAAGACAAGCTGCCAGAGGAAGAGTGCCATATGGGGTGAGGTGGTGGCCAATGTGACAGCTGTCAGGACTGTCCCCTGGACAAGAACCGACTGTCGGAAGAGGTGGGATGACCTTAAGGTCATGGTCCGAGCAGCGATAGCCAAGCACATGAGGGAGTGCACAGCCACTGGTGGCATCACCATGGAACCCATATTACTCATGCTATGGAAGGGGCGCCTCAGCAGCATCCTTCACATTGAGGGGATCGAGGGTATCGGAGGCACTGAGGCGGGAGCGGGACCCAAGGAAATTCAGTAAGTACAAGTTGCATCCACCATCAGAGCGCAGAGTAATGGGACTGGCAAGTGGCCTGACCCACGGCATGTCACACACTGTACACGTGTTGATGGCAGATTCACCCCGATGAACACACATGCATGCACATCGCACACACCCACCATGAACCACCCCCCTGCATTAACACTCCCCTGCATGGTCACCCATCTGAGCAATACACTCCATGTGATACACATGATACCAACAATGTTGGGACACACACATCATGGGATGGGTAGAATGCTTGACTGATGACATGTGTGGCAAAGACCTGATGACACATTTCGTCTATCTAACAGGTACCTTCTCCAAGGACAACGACCAGGCAGGACCCTTGCATGCAGCCACCAGGAGAGCCACCACTCCTGCGCAGGCCATACCTACTGCAGGCCCAGCTGGAAGCATGGTAGTGCTGCGGGCCCAGCCACCTGCGGGACCAGCTGCATATGCCCAGCCAGCACCACCTCAGGTAGTGGAAGCCCAGCCAGCACCACCTCTTGCAGCGGCAGCCCAGCCACCACCACCTCTGGCAGTGGCAGCTCATGCTCCACCACCTCCGGCAGTAGCAGTCCAGCAACCACCACCTCCAGCAATAAAAGCCCAGCAACCAACAGCGCCACCTGCACACACTTTTGTGGCCGCCAACAACAGCAGTGGCGGCTACAGTGCACACATGCCACAGGACATTGCCCCCACTTGCACCAGCACCCCCCTGGGCCATAGCCACTACCAGATGACACAGGTAGATATTGGCAAGGAGCCCGATTCCAGTGGGAAACAGGATGTGGCCATGGAGACCTATGAGCAATATGAGGGGGACACCACACCTGGCTTCAGTCCAGCCACATCCCACATAGCCTGCCATCACTGCCTGACGTCAACCTGCGGGAAATACGGTCAGGGCTGGACCAGATCGAGCACCAACAGGCAGACATCCACACAATGGGGAACAACTCACAGAGATGCCTGAAATGCGCAGATACATGCAGGGGTGCGCCCACCGCCTGGCACGTGCCATGGGTCATGAAACAGCTGCCATGGTCACACTTGGCCAGAGGGTCAAGCACACAGATGTATCATCTGCCTCAGCAGAGGCCCTATCACAGGCCATGCAATTAACACTGCAATACATCCGTGCTCTGGGTTCTGAGACCCGTAACCTCCAATACGCCTACTGAGGGCTCACAGGAAAGCACACCTAGGCGATGTGCTCTGCCACATCACAAAGCTCCAGGAACAAACCCAAGCCCATATGTGCCCGGAAGTGAGGCACAGACATATTTATGTTGTTGGTGCGTACTGTTGGGGTGGGTGATTGGGAAGTGTGTGGTTGGGGTGAGTGAATGGGGAGGATGTAGTTGGGTCGGTGATTCGGGAGGGAGCAGTTGGGGAGGGTGATTGGGGAGGGTGCAGTTGCATTGGGTGATTAGGGAGGATGCAAATGGGGTGGGTGTTGGGATGGAATGTTTAATTCACGTATATCTTGATTCACACTTCACAATATAAATACTTTACACTTGCAACCTTGATCAACCCTCAATCGTGTGCATTTATTTATTCATTCAACAGTGAAGGTTGCATCACCAGGGATATTGGTAGCCAGCATTAGAAACAGTTGTCAATTAGCTCCTGGCGAGCAGTCCGACCCAGTCTGGCCTCTGCATGTGCAGGTTCCTCATGTGTGCTGCATGCAGGCATGCCATCATCATCATCGGGGGGCATGTCCACATCTGGGGGCAGGGGTTTGTAACACCAGATGCATATGTTGTGCAACATGCCGCAAGCTAGCACAATTTATGTATGATGTAGACATCAGAAGCGTTTCTTTCACAGGCCAAATGTGTGCTCAATTGCCACCATGGTCTGAATGTGAGCATGATTGAATACCACATCCTGTGATGTATGGGAATTCCTCAGGGGAGTCATCAACCATTGGAGCTACGGATATCTGGAGTCACCTGCAAGGGGGACAGACATGGGAGCATGTAATTGGGTACAGTGGATGGGTACATAATTCCAGCAGTGACACAATAGTCAGAGTAACTGGACAGGCCACACGTGGGAGCACAGTGAAACTGTTTGCATATGGGCCATTGATTGTGTAGTGTACTTTTCTGTCATTCATATTCATTTCAAATAGTGCTGCTTCCACAATGCGCCAATACTACTGAATGGTGTTTCCAGGCCCAACAAGGCAATATTGGGAAGGGACAAGAGAAGTACAAAAATATGCCAAATGACAGAACATATGTAATCATGGTCCTACTAGACCCTGTGGCATTTGGACGTGCAAGTGCTGCAAGGAGACATGCAGGAGATAGGGGATGGGGCAAAAGGTATGGGCAAGAGCTGTTGTGGGCCCGGGAGTGATGCTAAGGGATTCCAGGGTGGGAGGGCACTGGCTAGGTGTTAGGCTAGAATGGACCCAAGTGTGGTGTGCACATCCACCGGTTACGGTGTACGCTAGGGCAGAGGTGGGAAATGGTGGGAGGGAGGTGGTGTCGAGTAGGCAGGAGCCTGGTACCCTGTGAGTGGCATGAAGGTCCAGGCCACATGTGTCAGCGGCAGAGGGGCGATTGCGTAGGAAGGGAGAGTGGTAAGAAGGTAGGGATGCTAAATTACCGGTAGTTAAGGAGGTTATGCTCTATCCTTATAGGGGCAGAGGGCCATTACCCCTGTTGACTGTGTCATTTGTCATTGGTGCAAGGGTGTGTTGTGGCATGTTGGATGTACACCTCCTTGAGGGACATTTGCACCCCCGTACACATGGTTACTACTCACCTACGCAGCCATGTCTGGGCCCAATTTCTGTGTGTTTGGCACTGTTGCATTGTGGTATGTGTGGTCCTGTGTGTCTGTGGCCTTTTTGGGTTGCACAGCTTGGTCATTCACTACTGCTCAGTGTGGCATGTCACATGGCAGTGAACATCAACACCTCTTGTCAGTGTGGGGGGGGGTTGTGGGTTTGGTGTATGTTGGGGACTTCCCCGTTCAATCATTGTCATTTTGTCCCTCCCCCAATACAGCAGTCTCAGCGTACTGTTTAAATGCATTAAAGGGCTTGCCCGCGCATATTAAGCTGATAAAATTGTACTTTATAAGCCGAAAAGGAGTTTACGTTCAGAGGATAAAATCTTACTCTACATCCCACAAACAAAATGTACTTCAAGAGGAGATAGAAGCTTTGCTGCCTATGGCCCTAAAGTCTGAAATCAACTTCCACTTGAAATCAGAAAGTGTGAAAGCCTGCACCTTTTTAGAAAGAGACGACTGAAAATATTTTTATTTAGATAAATCTAAACAGCTAACCAAGTCAGATTTCTAGTTACCCCCTTTCTCTTCTCTTATAAAATCCTCGACTTTCTAGTTACCATCTGGTTGATTCTGTCTGGTGCGTGTAAGACATTACTCAAAATCAAATCAAAATCAAATCAAAATCAAATACTGTGACTTCTAAGCACCCAGTGCCCAGGTACATTGCCCACTGTGCTCTTCCATGTACGCTGGCAGCGTGCTGTTGCACAAGACCATGCCATCATGTGTTGAGCCTGGGAACAGGGCACAGCAGTGGGTGATCATGAGGTCTGCATCACAGGTGACCCGGGAGTTCAGTAAATGGCACTGCTTCCGGTTTCTGTACACGTCCTCCTGTGCATGGGGTGCAACCAGCTCGACATGCGGGCAATCAACGACAGCTACCACATTGGGCATACCTGCCATGGCATAGAACCTTGCCTTGGTGGCTTTCACCTTTGCCAGGGTGGCTGGGAGAGCAATTTGCTGTCCCACATGCAGCAAGATTGTATCTAGCACCTCCACCAAAACTTTGGAGAATGTTGGCTGTGCTAATCCGTGCAGCTGAGTTACAGAATGATGGAATGTGCCTGTTGCTAGAAAATGCAGGACTGACACTACCTTTACCAGCGGTGTTATGGCTGTGCAGATGCCAATCCTGCTCTTGATGTCTCTCTGGATCATGTTGAGGACCTATGCTATGCTCTCCCTGTAGAGGCGGTACAGGGTTAGGATTTGCATGTCACTGTGGGTCCATGGTGTGGCCCATACACAGGGTATGGGTGCAAGCCTTGCATGGTGCCTTCTCCTCCTCATCTCATTTCGTCCTCAGTTCATTCCTCCTCATCCTCCTGTCCAATGCCTCTTTGGCCCTCTGCTGGTCCTTCAGCTTCTTCCGCGCTGTGTTTGACTAGAGCAGCTGCAGGTCAATGCTGACTGCAGCCAGTGGCAGCATTGTGGTGTTTGGAGGTGTGTCAGTTGAAGGTGTCGCCTTTTTTAGACTCCTCCATGCTGCATTGGGTGCAACTGGATGCATTCAGTACACCTGTTGCCTCATTCCCTGGACCTGCATGCATTTTCTGCTTTCAGGTGGAGGTTTCACCGGCTAGTGTTTGGCTCTGTTGTTGCCATTTCTTTGGCTGTATTGCCGGAAGGGTAAGGCTCGTAATGTGGCCGTGCTGCCATTGTGGCAGTATTACCGCCATCGCTTAGGGGGCAAGCCAGTGCACATCGGCGGCGCCTATATAAATGGATGTATGTTTACCGGCAACGGATTTACCGCCTATGGTGGTCTGTCACACGCATAGTATGCCGATGCAGTAAAAGTGACAGTGTCCATTTTTACCTCCACTTTTTTACCAGATTGGCAAGGTTGGAATGAGGACTAATGTCTTCTGAGGCCCTATCCTTCCTTAAAACAGAAGTGTCCCCAATAATTCTTTATATGAAAAATCATCATGGCGGTGTTTCCCAAACCACATGAGGAATTACACTTGCATTCCCTTTTCGATATTAATAAAGCCCTTGGCTGATCATTTCCAGAACTCCTTTGCGTTATATCCGTGAACTGTCCTGTCCAACAGATCCCACTGTTTTTCAAAGACAATGTTTCATTTTTTAGCAAACGAGTAATTTGCTTTCATTCAACTTCCTCTTTTTTGATTCCATGTGCAGCCTCCACTTTGAGGTGATGGATTCGGAATTGAACCAGGGGGCATCATTATACCGTTACGATAATAACCTTTCAGCTAAACTTTGTTTGGAGACAAGCTTCCTGAAGAGTCTCAGCGCCATCTTCCCATGTAAAGCTACTATTTCCCAGGGGACAGTCAATCTTGCCATGCATGGACGCCTAGGTTGCACTATAAAAATACCACGTAACATAACAACATTTTAGGTTGTGTGGCAGGGCACTTATGATAACTATGTTTAGGAAACAAAGATTTACTGTGACCAAAGCCTATTTGTTTGCAAGAATGTTTAAGGATATGAGCATGGCCTCCTCTCCTGCAGTCCCTGTTTAATTTTTAAAAAGTCTGAATGGTACGTACTACATGGCTTTCTTCCATGATGGTGAATACAAAGAGTGTTTATTATTTTCTGGAATTGCTTGTGAAATAAAAAAGACACATATCATCTAATGTATTCTGTACTATAGTTCCTAAATTATCATGCTTTAAATGTATATGTACACATGTATTAGTATTGGAAATGTTCTAGGGAGGATTTTCTTTTGAACACAACACCAAAGGTATGGTGGGCCCTAAACAGGCAGGTGTTTTGGTAGCCTACTGTGCTATGATAGAGGTTTCGAATGGAGCTGATTCACGCCATTATTCTATAAGGGCATCTGTGTTTACAAGTGACCAGGCTGGATGCAGGATGACGACTGATGCTACTGGGTCAAATGGTCTCCTTCCACCCTATGCCTCTGTCACGTGTCAAGTGTAATGCTGCAAGTGTTCAGGGTGTGCCTACCTAGTTTATGGACACAGAACAAAGATCTCTGCAGAAGTTATATTAACTCACTGAACTATGATAATGGTGTTGAATCCTCTGGCTTATACTGTACACATAAGTATATTTGTTTTATTAAAGATTTTTACAAATAGAAACATATGTGATGTTAAATGTCCCATTCATCAGTGTTTTGAAATTAAAATAATGTCTCGCAGGCAGACATACTAAGCTGCGGATTAAAGGAGGCACACTATTGTCACACCAAATTGAGGGGACCTGCACATGGATAATTAAGTGGGTATGAGTTTGTGTATTTTCCCTGAATTAGCAGGTCAGCCCAATAACCTTGTAATGTTTCTCATAGATTAGAAACACGGTTTCTGCTAATGAAACAGCAACTTTTGTGATATACTTAATTGAAATCATCTTTGAAATGCTTTAGTATGTTGGGTTGTAAGTAAAAGAAAATGATATCCATATTTGGTAATATACAGATGACCTCTGTTCTGCCGGAAACCTTTAAAGCACTATACAATCTTTCACCGTCATGGAAACAAAGGTTCCAAAACTCTTTGTCTGATCCCAAAGATTTGATCATATGTGAACAGTTATTTTAAATGGAAGAATATTAACTCAATCCATTGCCTTTACATTTATTAGAATCTATGTCCAAACATTTCAAGCGAGTGTACGTGCATAGTTGTCAGCATATAAGAAGGCCTAGGAATGACATTGTTATCTTCAAAAAACAGATTTTAGTTTCAGCATTTTTCCTTACACGTCACTTGAAAGAAGCTATCTAAACAAATAATGTTGCTCCTTGGTCCAAGGTGGCGTTCCACTCTTATCCCAATTGATGGGAGCCATCCTATATGCGCCACTAATGGATCTTTTTATAAACAAAGATACAGTGTAGAGTTGATGAATACAGAACGCAAACCATTCTCCTTGTTTGTTTTGTTTGGAACTTGGTCCGCGTGACACAGTGAGCAGTTAGTGTGAAGCTTTGAGTGGACCGGTCTGGCGGGCCCGCTTTAATAAACTTGAAGTTTATGACTCACCACTGCCTCCGTTAATCTTCACATTGGCGACGAGGATCTGGGGGCCCGCCATTGCGGTGAACGAGGAAAATGCAGACCGCGATCTGCAGTAGGTGCTGCAGCACTCCCTCCCCCTCATGGGCCTTTCATGCTCTGAAGGACGCAAAGCTACGCAGAGCGGCGGCGCTGCAGGGGGACGTCTCCCCAGCCCACGCTGGGCACCAGAAGCAGCCGCGCTCCCTTGGTCCACAACACGGACTGGGTCCCGCCCCTCCCAAATCGGAACGGGGAGCGGTGACAGGTCTCAGCTGCATACGAGGTGAGGAGGGGCAGAGGGAGGCAGCTACAAATAGACGTATGATGAGGGGGGCAGTCCACTCGCAGTGTATGTGTGTGCAGCTCCATCCCTCAACCCGCTCACAAGCCAGGAACACATTCGAACAAAACAAGCCCGACTGGCCCAGGAGATAGAAAAGAAAGCCGTTGCTCGATAACAGAAACGTGTAGAGACTTTGAACTTTCAAGACATTCCAGCAAGGTGGTGTCACAGCGTTTGAAAGTGTGTTAAATATATTTCACTAGTCACAGGAGTGAGAGTAATTCAAGAATACTGCATATTAGAATATTTACTCAGACAATAGAAGTTAAAAGCAAGTTCATAACTTCACTGCTTATTGTAGCTGGGGGCACTTCCTATCCGAGCCAGGAGTACCTCCTATAAGGTGGACAGGTGGAAAAATATTTTTGACACCTACCTGGTGGCAATTGGGGGCGACAAATTTGCTGCAGGGAGGAAGGAGGTGATTGTCTTACACAATCTAGGCACTGAAGGTCGTAGTGTCTATGATGGGTTGCTTCAGCCCCCTTTGGAAGGTCAAGGAGAGATAGATCAATACACCCTGGCTGAAAGAAAATTGGAAATTCACTTTGAGGCGAAGAAGAACATAACATTTGAGAGGCACAAATTCTTTCAGAGAGTGCAAGATCCCCAAGAGCCAGTGGAGAACTTTGTTGCAGCTTTGAGATCCTTAAATTCAGTATGTTGACTGATTCACTCATTCGGGATCAATTAGTACGCTGTACTAATAACATGAAGATACAGGAGAGGTTGTTGACTAAAGATGTGTCCCTGGAAGTGGCGATAGAGACAGCCCGAGGCATGGAACAAACCCACAAATACAAGTCCACCATGAAGAGTGATAGGCAAGAGGGTGAGGTGGCGACAGTGAGACGATTTAAGAAGATGAATTTGAGTAAGGAAGTCAAATGTTATAAATGTGGCAGTAATCGCCATATTTCTACAAGCGCATTTTGCCCTGCAAGGAATGTTTTCTGCTTAAAATGCAAGAAGAAGGGACATTTAGCTAGAGTATGTAGAGAAACGGGACAAGTGCAATGCATAGGATCAGGTACAAGGATTTCGGAACAAGAAGAGAGTGCAGAAATTGTCCAAATAGCTCAAACCAAACACGTATTGGAAATCTCAGAAGTGTCCAACAGGCGAACTGTGCCAACGGATGTCTTTCTAATGAATGGTAGGGTAGTGACCTTGAAAGTAGATAGTTGCTCCCCATGGACTCTGATATCGAAGAAGACATACGAAGTTTGTTTACAAAGGAAAGTGAGTGAGTTGAAGGTGCATACGATAGAGCCATGTGCTTATGGCAACGTAAAGATCCAATTATTGGGTAAATTCCAGGCTGTTATTAAATATAAAGGTAGGAGTTGTGATTCAGAAGTATATGTGACACTAGAAGGTTCATCACTGTTGGTCTGGGAAGAACAGCACAAACTAGGCATTAGGATACAGGCAAGTGCCGAGGAGCCAGTTTCGGTTGCTGAGGTTCGGGACAAATGGGAAGAAGAATTTCCATTGGTTTTTCAAGGTGATTTAGGGATGCTGAGAGGTTTTGAGCACGAGATTCGCTTGAAGACGGGAGCAATCCCTAAAGTACACAAAGTGAGACCAATACCTCATGACTTGAGGGAGAAACTTAAAACTGAAATTGAGACCTTATTGCAGAGAGGAATTATTGAGGAGAGTGAAAGTTCCGAATGGCTATCACCAGTGGTGGTAGCGGCAAAAGCAAACAGAGAAATAAGACTCTGCGTAGATATGAGAGACATTAACAGAAACATCCTTGTGGACAGACATCCCTTGCCGATAATAAGTGACAAGCTATCGATTCTCAAGGATGCGAAGGTGTTCTCCGTGATTGACCTTTCTCAAGCCTGCCATCAGATTCCCTTGAAGGAAGAGTGCCAGCATTTGACAGCGTTCAGCACTCCTTTTGGTAATTTTAGATATTGCAGAATGCCATTCGGCCTTGCTTCGGCAGCGGCCGTATTTCTGAGTAATGGACATGATTATGGAAGGAATGAAGAACATTGTGGTGTTCCAAGACGATATGCTTGTATTTGCAAATTCAAAGTCTGAACATGATGTGGTTCTGAGACAAGTGTTGAGCAGGTTGTCAGAAGCTGGTTTGACTGTGAGGAGAGATAAATGCAAGATTGCTGTTGAAAGAGCAGAGTACCTGGGACATGAGATTGATGAGTTTGGTGTAAAACCGAAGAGGTTCCTAGTGGAAGCAGTAAAAGAGGCTCCTATACACACCGACAAAGACCAGGTGAGGTCCTTTTTGGGTCTTGCCAAATATTACCACAGGTTTATAAAAGATTTTGCCTTGGTGTCTGCTCCCATAAGAATGATACTCAAGAAGGGGGCAAGGTTTGAGTGGTCTCCAGAGTGTAATACAGCTTTTGAGAATATTAAGGAAGGTATCAGTAAGGCACCTTCAATTGGAAGGTTTGATCCCACGGACAGAACGGTTCTGGTTATTGATGGCAGTTTGTTGGGTTTGGGAGCAAGGTTAGTGCAGTTCAACAAAGAAAACAAAGAGAGAATTATTGCTTTTGCATCAAGAGCGTTGAGAGGGGCGGAGTCCAGATATTCAGTTATCGAGAGAGAAACTCTGGCTGTGTTCTGGCTGTTTTGCATTTCAAGTATTATTTATGGGGCAGACATTTTGTGATTCGCTCTGATCACAAGCCATTAGTACAGTTGTTTGAGAGTGGGAGATGGGCTTAACTTTGACCTGAGTTTTTTGCCTGGAAAGAAAAAATGTATTGGCAGATTGCCTTTTTAGGATGTGAAGGCGAGCGCCCCCCAGATAGCACGATCCTCCCCTCAATGAGAGACAATAATGGACTCTCCCAGGATGGGAATAAGGCCAGGACAAAGTGCGGGTGAGCTTAAATGGGAGTTTATCAATCAGAATAGGGCATGCAAAGAACTCTGCAAACTCCGAGAGCGCTCTATCTGACAATAGCAAAGACAGGCGTATATATTTACAGAATGCGTCATATGAACCTACATGCTATAGGGGGCACAAGTTCGTGGGGATTGGGTGGCGACGACTAACTATAGGTGTTGCTGCGATGTGGTTTGCCGTGGCTGGAGGACGTCACTGGTTACCCTCGTGGGTTGGGCTGGGCCTAGCAGGCCAGCTGGGCTCATCCGGACGGTGTTGTTGTGCCAGCCGTGACCAGTGTCAGTGATGAATGTCTTTCCTGGCTTTCGACCCTAGGGCCACGCACACTGCAGTCATTCAACATTGCAATATTATCTTCCCTGGTAAATCTTCCAATAGGTTATTCTACAGGTTAATGCAACACAGGAGGAATGCACCTAGAGTGGGGTCTTTTGGCGATACATCAATACATGGTTACCATCGTCCTGTTGACCGCGTATCATAGGTCGCAAGGTTGGGTCTCAGGGCATGGGACAGGCGGTCCGCGTTATCATGTCTCATTAGAAGTCATTATGGATGTGTTCCTGTGGTGTTGCCATAATATTGTGTGTCCTAATTTTACAGGGGCCATTAACCTAAGGTGAGCCGGTGGGTCGTGGAGCCTAAAAAAGGGCGCCTTTGGATCTGTGTCTTAAGGCCGGGGTTTACTGCTGGGTTGTAAATAATTCAGGTGGCAGGCCGTGGCCTTGGGTGCTGCGGGGGAATGTGAATGTTTGAAGCGGCTCCAGCCGAATTGGGGGAGGTGGAGCAGAGCAGCACAGGCCTCTGCTTTTTCATCTGGCAGGCTTCACTGGGGGGGAAGGGGTAATGGCCTTGCATGTGCTCACAAAGGTATTTTCCTCGTGTGTTGCAGATTTAGGTGGAAGAGACATAAACATTCATATAATATACAATACTCATTGAGTCTTTTCAAAGCTCAAGTTTTTGACATTGTTAGTGCCTTGCATATGGCCAATTCGAACACATTACTTATATGCTAAGTATTTAACAACCACAACATTTTGTTACATGTCTATACATATGCGGTAAGTGAGGTAGTAGTAAGGTTGGTGGAGCGCGCAGGAACAACCCGCCAATAAGACTGACAGCAGTGACACATGGCTTGGGCATACATATGGTGCATTTTCATGCACCCCTTACGTGAGCTCCCAATAGGGTTGCTTTTGTCTTCCCTTGCACTCTAGCAGCATTAGTTCAGTTATGGCATGGGACCTTGGGGTGCAGGCTTCTTGGTAAAACACAAAACATGAAAAACTCCCGGGACACTTTTACTGTTTGCGCATAGCTACAGGGATGTGGGTGCTTCATCCCTAATGTCATACAAGCACACATTCTGCCATTTTTATGGAGGTTACAGGTTTTTAGTCAGAGAGGCCGTGGAGAGAAAAGTTTCATCACAGGTGATTTGCTCATTAGTATTTGGGGAGACCATTTTACAGTTCTTTTCCACCCCGGCCCTGCTGGCCGGGTCATATTGGAAACAGCGATACACTGCGGAAGGTGAAATGTTACAGTGTTGGTATCTAACACTAGCTCATGTCCGTCTGTTCGTGGGAACGGGCTCTCAGCGGATCTGCCAGAGAGCTCCGGCAACAGGGATAATTGAAACTCTCCAAGGGTGGGGGCTGCGCTGCGGTGCACAGGGCTCAAACCATCTTTATTTCGCAAAATGGTTTCCAGGGCCTAGCTAAATTCAGCAGGTTTGGTCAATGTCTTCAGCCAGTGGCCCACCCACCACCTGGGCCCTGGTGGCAGGGGGGAGCCCTGACGAGCCATGGACTTCACCGGGGGGAGAGGATGCAGGGGAGGGGGATCTCCTGGACCAATCCTTGCATACATTTCCCCCCTTTCGTTGCTTAAGTAACGAATACTTTAAATCCTCCAACCTCCTGCACTCTTCCTCGTCAGCTATAGCGTCATCCCATGCAGGGGTGCCTTTTATGGGCATCCATGCCCTGCACACCCCTCGCAGGCTTTCACCTCTCCTAGCATATTCATCTGGGGTGCAGGTCAGGTATATACAACCGCTCTCCCCTTCTAAGTCCACCCACACCTCCTCATACCATTCAAGTATACGGGGCTCTTTAATTGTAGTGTGCCATAACTTATCTACTATATCCTTGTCGTGGTACATGGGCACCATCTGGAATCTTGATGTGTAATCTGTTCCTGTTTGTACCTGTACTTCCTGCATAGTTTGTATTGTACCGCGGGCGTTGCCCATTGTCACCATCATCATTGCACCATTCGGTACTGTGTTAGCACAACATCGAAGACCCACCTGGCACAGGCAAAAAATAAAAAGGAGGAACACTACAGCCGGCATCAAAAATGTAACAGTCATTCCCACCCACGATGGGACCCAGGAGAAGATGTTGTCGAACCATGTACTTTCTTCTGCTCCACCTTCCATTTTCATTCTTTCTCCTAGGTTATGTACTGCTTCGATCACATGGGACAAGGAACCGTTATCTGCGTCTTCGGAAGGTACGAAAGTGCAGCAGGCACTTCCAATTTTTCGGCAAACACCTCCGTCCATTGCTGTCAACAGGTCCAAGACATACCTATTTTGCATGGTCATTAGCCGCAGTGCTCGCAGTTCCACTTTTATTACGTTAAACCCTTCTTCAGTGTCATTTGCCAGCTGGATCAGCTCCCAGCATGTGATTTGGAGCCACTTTGCATTTGCTTGCGCCTGGATGCTTGGGATGAGTGAGGCAAAGAAAGTTTCTGCAGAGCTGATTAATCGAAATCTATCCGGGATCTGTGCCAGCAGTTCTGATGATGCCTTTGATATGTAGTTCGATGATCGTTTGTTTCGGGACAGCACCTCTTCCTTGTTCCCGGAAGACAGGACATATACTTGTGACTCTGCAGTGGCTGGGCCTCATTCTGCTGAGGTTTGTCTCACGTTTTCTTGCTCCCATCAATGTGGCTTTCTGGGATCACCATTAGTGCGGCGTGTAGGGTGGCAATGAGCAGCTGCCACTCCAGGATTGTGGGAGGTGTAAGTATGCCTGATTGCCACATACCGAATAAGTGTCCATGAGGGCCGCTGTCCCCTTTCTCATATCTAGGATGGTGAGGGTCTTGTTACAATTTTTGTTTACCCCCATGATGGTTTTCCCGTCTCCCTTGAAACATAGTTCATAGTTTATTTCTTTCTGTAGCTTGAAGGGTTTTTCAATGGCCATTACCCAAGTCAATTTTGAGATGTGTTCCTTCCATACTGGTGTGCATGTCTCTTCTATCCATTGCAGTTTCTCTGGTGCCACACCTCGCAGTGCTTCAGCCTTGCACATTATCTCTTCGTCTTTCCACTTATTTTCTGAAAAAAGTGTCCCTTGTATTATAAAAAATGGCTCCTCCAAACATACCACTCCTACCGCCTTCGGATAACAGGTCTTCTCATTCTGCAGCATTTTAAAAGTCACCTCATGTGCCTGGAAGGTGTTCTTAGTTCTGCACAACGTCAGATGAAGGAGACACTGGGCATCGACAATAGGCAACTCTTTGGGTAACAATACTTTGGGTGTACCTGAAGCATGGGGAATGAGGGAGCAGACATAACAGCTTTCATTTGTTGTTTGCTTAGCCGTTGCACTCATGTCCGCATACCATTTATTTGTCTGGTGGGGGTGTCGTGGGTCTTCCATTTTGTCCAATCCCAACCCATAATATTCATCATATTTCCTCCTCCCCGCCACCCTTTTCCGTCTGTTATTTCTATTTCTAAGGTATTTCCCAGCTTCATGGGCGATGGACAGTGTGGGCCCCCCTTTCTCCCTCTCGCCCCCCCTTTGCCCAGTCATCATATAATGCTTCATATCTCACTATCATTTTTTCATTCTCTTTTTTCCTACTATCTAGCAGTGTGTTTTCTGTTGCGGGAGTGGGCGCGCTGATAGGGGTGTTGTATAACCATGATATAACAGAGGGGTTACGATCATTTAAACTATGGGCATTGTAATTAGATACTTTTGGCGGGGAAGTTGCGCTGTTTCACATTTTTTCCTGCAAGCTTTCATTTTGCGAGATAGCAACATTGGGTGGTGTCGTGTAATACCCCCATACCAGTTTAGATCCGTCCCATACCAAAAAATCACCTTCTTTAGTATTTACAATTGCTGTTTCATTTGTCACATTAATCCCGTTAATCCCTCCCCCCTCGTTCATCTCGATAGAGATGAACGCTATAAACCAATACGTAACCAGGCAAAACAATATTGTAAAAAATAATGTAATACATACAGACAATCCACACTCATACGAATATCTACATCTCTCAGCTAAAAATTCTCTATATCTAATAAATCTATCCATTGCGGGCTGCCCGTTAGTTGCCATAGTAGTTCCTGTTTGAGATATAAAAGTGCATTAAGTGCATGTATGTAAACATTTTTGTTGGCACTACCAGTGCCAAGAGGTCATGGAAGGGAGATGGGTTTGGGTAGGGGAGGGGGGTTGGGATGTACAGAGAAGGGAGCAGACAATATACATATTCTTCACATTATTATTTACACTTAAATCATTTTTTTTAAAAATATTTTATCTTTATCGATAACCTGTAATATAATGTTTCTCGTTAACAATTTTATCTGTCAGTTACACTCCTCCATTCACATGTTCACGTTCACTCATCATTTTCATTTGTATTGTTTGCTGTTGTCTGTGCCTCCTCATCCACCTCTTCCTGCACACTATTATATGCCTTTCGCACATCCGTCAAACGTATCCAGTATTTGAGCCCCTTTACTTTTACAGCTGTAGGGGTACAAAATACCACTTCGTATGGTCCGTGGAACTGTGGGGCATTCCACCGGTGCACAAAGCTCCTGACATAAATTTACTCTCCTGGCATTAATTGTCCCTGTACTTCATGTTCTACATGGGATCCTATTGTGTTTCCTTCTTCCCTTGTGAATGGTGGAGAGAGCTGCTTTGAGATTGCGCACGCTGCCCTAGTTAGCTTCTTCAGATATTCTGTGAACTCATCTCCCAATATCATGGCGCTTCTGTGTGCGTCTGATTGTTGGCGTAGCGGAGAATGTGCAGTGTGCATCCGTCTCCCCGTCACGATTTTGTGCAGGGACAAATGGTGGTCCTTGATCGGCTGATTCCTCAGCTCAAACAGCGCAAGGGGCAAACAGTAGATCCAGTTTTTCTTTAATGAAAAACACAATTTGGACAGTCTCCCTTTTAACAGTCCATTCATCTTTTCTACAACGCAATTACTTTGAGGATGATAAATCGAGCACAATTTATGTTTTATTCCCAATAATGTGCTCACTTCTTTGAAGAGCTTGTTCACAAAGTGAGTGCCGTTGTCTGAGCGAATTACGTCGCAAATTCCCCAACGCGGGAACACTTCCCTTACTAGGAACTTTGCAGCGCTTTTAGCATCAGGTCGTGCACATGGGCCTGCTTCCACCCACCTCGAGAATGGGCATACAACCACTATCATGTAGCGTGCCCCATTATATCTTTACCCCATATCTGCGTAGTCAATGTGCAGTTCTCTGAAGGGCCCTATCGGTTTTGGAATTGTTCCCCTGAGTGTACGCAGCGTCATTCCAGAGTTATATATTTGGCACGTTGTGCACTCCATTGTTAATCTTGATATGTGCTCCTGGAGACAGGGCACAAACCAGTCTTCTTGTATTTCTGCTGAAATGTATTGCTTGGTGTTGTGTGCTGGAAAGTGTAATTGCTGAAATGCTATCTCTAATAGTTTAACTGGCATTACTACTTTTCCTGAGTTATTTTGTCGTCATAGTAAGTCTGTTGCCGATTGGCTGCACCCTCTTTTTTCCCACACCATTTTTTCATCACCACTTGCCCCTTCCTGCAGCTCCAGTATTTATGATATGGGCATGGCATTGTATCCTTCTGGGAGCTCTCCGCTTGCCTTGTGCTGTAATATGTACTCACCTGTTTCATGTTTTTCAAAGTACGAGGCTTCCTTGGCAGCAGCGTCCGCTGCCGCGTTCCCCAAAGACACAACGTCTGTGTTGGACGTATGTCCTTGGCACTTCACTATTGCTACTACTGTTGGATCTTTTAGGGCCTCAATCAATTCCTTCAGTAGTTCTGCATGTTGCACTGGGGTCCCATCTGCTCTTCGAAACCCTCTCTGCCCCCATCTTGCTAGACCTCCATGTACTGTCGTCGTCATGTAAGCTGAATCTGTATATATTGTTACTGCACAACCTTTAGCTGCATGTAATGCTTCTATTAGGGCAATAAGTTCTGCTGCTTGTGCTGAGAAATGTGATGGAAGGCGATACTGCACTAGTATCTCATACTCACCTTCTTCTAACCTCACCACTGCCAATCCCACATGTTTCTCTCCTGTGTCCATGTCAATCGATGCTGACCCATCCACAAAATACACCTCTTCCTCGCTCAGGGCATTCTCGCACACCACCGTGTCCTCCCCTGTTTCCCCTGTGTAAGTCGCACAATTGTGTTCTTGCATGTCCTCTAGTGTGCACGGTTCTGTGATGAGCGTTGCCGGGTTTACTGTCCTGCACCATACCACGTGGATATTGGCGCTGGACAATATTATTTCATAGGCAGTTGCTCGCTGTGTGGTCAGTGTACTTTTTGATCTTTCAAGTATCGCAAATAATGAGTGTTGTATGAACAACGTGACAGGGCACCCCATTACTATTGTGGCACTTTCTCAATGGCGAATGTGGTGGCGGCGAGAGATTGCTCGCACATGAAATGTCCTTGCATCACCGCATCCAATGTGCCACTATAGTAAGCCAATGGTTTATGTCCTAGGGAAGTCTTTTGTGTCAGTAAAGCTGTCATAAGGGTTCCCTTACAGTGTGAGAACAGGTAAAATTTGCGCTCATAATCAGGATTGGCGAATACTGGAGCATTCGAAATCAGTTCTTTTAGTGACTTAAAGGAGTCACTCATTTCTTCTGACCACTCTATTTTCTTGTTCTCTTGTTGGGCCTCTTTGAGTGCTTGCAGTAATGGCCTGATGTAGGCTGCATAATCTAGTATCCAGGCTCTGCAATAGTTACACATTCCCAAGAATGTCTGCATCTCATTCACTGTTGTGGGTTCTCTCACTGACCTTATTGCTTCCACTCTGTCAGGGATTATTCTTTTTCCGTCCCTTGATATCAGCTTCCCCAGGTACAGTACCTCTTTCTGACAGTATTGTAGCTTTTCCTTGTCCACCTTGTACCCTTTATTCGCCAGCAGCGTCAGGAGTGTTACTGAGTCTTTTCTGCACGTTTCTTCACTCTGCGCGCAGACGAGCAAATCGTCTACATACTGAATGATCGTGCTTTCAACTGATAAATTACCCAGGTCTTCGTGTAGTATGCGGTTGAATATGCTTGGGCTCTCACAGTATCCCCGAGGTAATCTGCAATGTTCGTATCTCTTTCCCCCTAATGTGAATGCTGTCAGGTATCTGCTTTCTTCTGCCAAGGGGATGGAGAAGAATGCGTTTTTCAAATCGACCACTGTGAAATGTGATGCCGTTTTTGGGATGCTGCATAATATTGAAGCAGGGTTCGGGACCAAAGGGAACTTTTTCTGTATGACGTCATTTAGGGGGCATAAATCCTGGATCATCCTCCATGCCCCTCCCTTTGCTTTTTTGATCGGATAGATACACGTGTTACATGGGGAGTTTGAAGGCACTATTATCCCCTGTGCTAATAATGCATTTATTGTCTCTTTTATCCCTTCCTCAGCTTCACGGGACAATGGATATTGCTTCACTCGGGGCAGAATTGCCCCTTGTTTGAGCTTTATTACCACTGGTGTTACTTCATGCAACAACCCTTCATCATGGGGGCCAGTTGTCCACAAATTGTTTGGCACCAGTCGCATGTCATCGTCAAAGAACGACGGTGGCGTTCCCACCACTGCCATCAACTGGACGGGAATTTGTCTAGTCTGAATCAAAATGTCACAGGGCATTGCTATTTCCATTATTATTTCGCCATCATTTTCTGAATCAGAAAAGAGATCCTCATCAGATAAGTCCCATAGGGCAATATTGGCGTTGATGCACAGTACAGTGCGCCATTCACACCCATCTATGTCCATCCCAATGACGGCAATTCTTTTTGCTGATACCTGTACAGCATGCAAGTCTAAGGATACCACTGACCCTGGTGCTATGTCTGGGCGCACTATTGGGTGGAAGACAAACTCTGCGGGTATTCTCCGCTCTAACTTTTTTAGTTCAGGAACTACTTGGGCCAGTGTTTTTAAACCTTCAATGAACATTCTTTCGTCCACTGGCAGGCCACGTATTTCTGGTGCAGTTGTCCAAGCCTGTACTACCAGCATTACGCGTAATGGGCATATTCCTGGTGTTGAACACACTATTCCTCTTTCTGTGAATGATATTGTCATGTTAAGCTTGCTAAGAAGGTCCCTTCCGAGCAGGTTTATTGTTCATAATATAGTAAGGGTGTTTTTACCGTTTTACCCCCCACTGTCACATCCAAAGCTTCTGTGTAAGGAACTTCAATTACAGCCCCAGAGAACCCCTGCGTCTCTAACTTCCGGTTAGATAACTGAAACCGGCCCTCCCTAATACATGATTTCTCTGCTCCCGAATCCACCATGAATATGAACTGCTTGTCTCCTATCTGCGCCCCTACCAATGGTTCCTCTGCTGCATCGTAGGTTGTAGATAGAACAGGACATGCAAGTGTTCTCTGTGGGCTGTCCTATGCTGGGTGTCTCATTGCCCCCCCTGGTTGAACACACTCCCTGAAACTACTGATACACCACTATAGGGGGCTGGTGCTGGGGCTCCATTTGCTGTCGTTGCGAAAGGGTTGCCTGGGGTGCAGTGCATAGTGTCGTTGTCCTGTGGGTGATTCTGTGTTCTGTAGTGATGTCCCTGCCTTTGCTCTGGGTACCCCTGCTCTGGTTCCCTTTGTTGTTGTCTCATTGGGAGACCATATTGGCTTCCCGGGTGGGGGTGGCCATAGTGTTCTGTCTCTGGAAATACGTTGTTTGTTCTACTCCTACATTCTCTGGAAAAGTGCCCCCACCTCCCGCAGTTCCAACAACTTCCCTGTGTGCCTCTGGGACCTTGCCATCCATTTCCTCCCGTTCCCCCGTACCCTTGTCCACCCCCTCTTCGACCCCTGTACCCACCTCGTCCCCCTCAAGGGACCCACTCTTGCCACTGCGGACATCCACTCTGCTCCTGTTCGTTCCACTGCCGTTGCCCTAATCCTGCCCAACTTGTTGCCATCCTCCCCTGTATTGCTACCAGCCCCTCCTCCTCCTCGTCTCCCTCCCTGCTGTGTGGGAGCGCAGCTACTGCTGCAGCGACCTTCACCAGCTTTGTTTGTACTAATTTTGCCTCGTCTGCCAATCTTTTCTGCGCTATCTCCTTGTCCCTCTCTTTTATTCGTTTACAGTGGTGAACTATTATGCTCTGTATTTCGGGGCATCCTTTTGCTTCAATACCTGCTATTTTGTCAAGTGCCTTTTGCACCTCTTTTGGGAGCCCCCTCTTTATTATGGAGTAGAATAATGATGTTGATTGATACGAGGGCGTGCCCGTTTCTGCTCTCCACATCTCTTGGACCCGAAAAATGTAATCCATAGCATCTTCCCCGTCATTCATAGTACATTGCATTACTGACTGCAAATCTGGGGTATCTGGAAACATCTCTCGTAGGGCGTCCCATACCCTGGCACGTACTGTGTTGAAAGAGGCGCCATCATGGCAATCGCAGTCTAAAGTTACTCCTGGGAAGCCAGCCTTTACCCATACTCTGTCAGCTTGATCCCCAACTGCCGATACTAGCAGACTCTTCACATCACCTATTGCTAGAGGTACCCCGGCTGTGTTTTTCTCGAATGCATATATCCACTTGCTTGCCCCTCCTGATAGCGGGGGCAACGACTTTAACAAATTGGCCTTATCCATCTGGGCCCAGGGTATGTAATTTGGCCTCCCTCCTCCCCTGTGTATTAGTGGGAGTTGTAACCTCCCCTTTGTCGTTGTATCTGCACTCACCTTTGTTCTGTTTTCCCTAGTGGTGCCATTTTCCCCAACCTATTCCTTAGTCGTCCTGCCCACTCTTCGTCCATGGTTCTCCCTGAACATGCGCCATCCAACCCCTCGCTTCCCCCTCCCATTGCCATGCTTACCCTTTCACTTTCCTCAAAATCTTCTCCTATATCACACAGTAGCTCCTCTCCACCTCCTGTAGTCCTTATCTCATCATCAGTGCACCCCTCTCTTCCCTCTAGTTCAATTATTCGGGTTGGTTCTTCCTCTCTCCTAAACAATATCTCCCCCTTCTTCCACCCTTCTTCAATGGTTTTATTCTCACTCTGCGCTCTTGATATGGGCTCTGACCTAGCAGCGTTGGTCGCAGTCTGCTTCCATATGCCTTTTATCCTCGAGAGCTCATCTTTTGCTATAGAGAGCCTGGACTCTAGGTCTTCTGTTAGTTTCTCTATGTTCACTATTGGTGTACTCACCTGGTCTCGCTCTCTATGACTCTCATACGGTGGGGGTGCTGTTGGCCCTTGGGTGGTAGTGATTGTTGTTGGGGGTACATATGTTGGGTCACTGTATCCTTCTGCGGGCACTGGCTTATTTAGTATTGGGTACAACCTGGTTATCTCTACTGGTGGCTCCTCTTCTGGCAACACCTTGTCATCTTTTGGTATCAGTAATGGATTGTCAGTGGTAGATGGCAGATCAGTACCTAATTCCCTTTTCTTAAGCGGGGGTATCTCTTCAAACAACCTCCATAGATCTAATATTTCTCTCCTATTATGTAGCTGCTTCCCCTTGTATTTCAGACGAATACATGTAGCTACCATATCTAGGACACTCTTGTCAAACGATCCCCCTTCGGACCATATCTGAGGTAATCCTTCTCCCTTCAGCTCTGTGATCCACTGATCATGATATTTCTTAATATGTTCAGCGTACCCAGTTAGACTTTTACAAATATGTGATAAGGGTGTTTCTGCCCCCATACTTTGTGGTTGCTCGATACTGATGTATGTCTATATATATCCCAATATAGATGTATCACTATATTGCGTCTACGTATTTGTGTCTTACTGTGCGTGGGGACCTGCGTGTTTTTCCGCCACCTGTGCAATATGAGAATGGCTGCGCACAGCCTCTTTTCTATACACTTTAGGGGGCACATAGAAGAGCAAACCACCCTTCGTACACCATCAATAACTTCAGCAGTTTTACCCAACAAATCAAAAAATAAACACTCACTTTAACACATTACACTCTTCTTTGCAAGATGTCTTCTGGTCACGCTTACCATAACCACACCATAATTATGCATTTCTGACCACCTTTACACACTCAGTATAACAAATATGTTCTGACACATACAATGCTTACACACCCATAGACAACACTCTATTCATAGCCCAGTCTGTCCTCCCTTTCCTCCCTTGCCAGCTGTCCCTTTCCGTCTTACTCTGATATGTATTCATCTCCTAGTTTTGATATAAACTTGTCTTTCTACTTAGATTATCTCTTTGTTTGTACTAACCCTGTTTTTTCCCCGTACCCAGAGAGAAGAATAGAAAAAATAGCAGTCACTAATGTATTCTCTGTGTCTTCCTTTACCACCTTTCTCTCATTTTCCACTTCTTCATATATTCCCAGTAGTAGTCAAGATAGCACTATGCGGCGCAGCCTTCAACCCCCTCACGGAGCTAGGTTCCCGTCTCTTTATCTCTTTTCACCTCTTAATCCTAATGGCCATATGCGAAGAAAAAGCAAAGAAAGTTTAGAGTGGTCCTTAGTAGACCCAAGGTGTTCCCTTTCAACCAACCTCGTTCCCTGTCCTATATTTCCTCCCCTACTCCCTTTATGGTCGCTCGCACTCAATACTCACTTGCCCGTCTTGAACCGAGAGTCTCCGAAACTGGGTCCGTCCAGGCAGTGTTGCCGTACGTTCAACGGTCAGCCCTGGCTCCGGCGAGCGGTACTCAAAGGGGATTTTTCAACCGGGATCCCGTACCCTCTCTCTGTTGAGTGCGCACTTCTGAGCGTACCGGTCGCTGTTGGCGGGCAGCCTTCCGTAGCCGGCGCACCGTGCGTATCCCTTTTCGACCAGAGATTTTCGTGCCAAAGGGGACATTAGGGGTGTATATAAATATTAGCATAAAATAATAATCACGCTTTCGGGGTCACCACTGAAGGCGAGCGTCCCCCAGATAGCACAATCCTCCCCTCAATGAGAGACAATAATGGACTCTCCCAGGATGGGAATAAGGCCAGGACAAAGTGCGGGTGAGCTTAAATGGGAGTTTATCAATCAGAATAGGGCATGCAAAGAACTCTGCAAACTCTGAGAGCGCTCTGTCTGACAATAGCAAAGACAGGCGTATATATTTACAGAATGCGTCATAAGAACCTACATGCTATAGGGGGCACAAGTTTGTGGGGATTGGGTGGTGACAACTAACTATAGGTGTTGCTGCGATGTGGTTCGCCGTGGCTGGAGGACGTCACTGGTTACCCTTGTGGTTTGGGCTGGGCCTGGCAGGCCAGCTGGGCTCATCCGGACGGTGTTGTTGTGCCAGCCGTGACCAGTGTCAGTGATGAATGTCTTTCCTGGCTTTCGACCCTAGGGCCACGCACACCGCAGTCATTCAACATTGCAATATTATCTTCCCTGGTAAATCTTCCAATAGGTTATTCTACAGGTTAATGCAACACAGGAGGAATGCACCTAGAGTGGGGTCTTTTGGCGATACATCAATACATGGTTACCATCGTCCTGTTGACCAGGTATCATAGGTCGCGAGGTTGGGTCTCAGGGCATGGGACAGGCAGTCCGCGTTATCATGTCTCGTTAGAAGTCATTATGGATGTGTTCCTGTGGTGTTGCCATAATATTGGGTGTCCTAATTTTACAGGGGCCATTAACCTAAGGTGAGCCGGTGGGTCGTGGAGCCTAAGAAAGGGCGCCTTTGGATCTGTGTTTTAAGGCCGGGGTTTACTGCTGGGTTGTAAATAATTCAGGTGGCAGGCTGTGGCCTTGGATGCTGCGGGGGAATGTGAATGTTTGAAGCGGCTCCAGCCGAATTGGGGGAGGTGGAGCAGAGCAGCACAGGCCTCTGCTTTTTCGTCTGGCAGGCTTCACTGGGGGCAAGGGGGAATGGCCTTGCATGTGCTCACAAAGGTATTTTCATCGTGTGTTGCAGATTTAGGTGGAAGAGACATAAACATTCACATAATAAACAATACTCATTGAGTCTTTTCAAAGCTCACGTTTTTGACATTGTTAGTGCCTTTCATATGGCCAATTCGAACACATTACTTATACGCTAAGTATTTAACAACCACAACATTTTGTTACATGTCTATACATATGCGGTAAGTGAGGTAGTAGTAAGGTTGGTGGAGCGTGCAGGAACAACCCGCCAATAAGACTGACGGCAGTGACACATGGTGAGCTTGGGCATACATATAGTGCATTTTCATGCACCCCTTACGTGAGCTCTAAATAGGGTTGCATTTGTCTTCCCTTGCACTCTAGCAGCATTAGTTCAGTTATGGCATGGGAACTTGGAGTGCAGGCTTCTTGGTAAAACAAAAAACATGAAAAACTCCCGGGACACTTTTACTATTTGCGCATAGCTACAGGGATGTGGGTGCTTCATCCCTAATGTCATACAAGCACACATTCTGCCATTTTTATGGAGGTTACAGGTTTTTAGTCAGAGAGGTCGTGGAGAGAAAAGTTTCATCACAGGTGATTTGCTCATTAGTATTTGGGGACTCTGCTTTTGTCAGGAGACCATTTTACAGTTCTTTTCCACCCCGGCCCTGCTGGCCGGGTCATATTGGAAACAGCGATACACTGCGGAAGGTGAAATGTTACAGTGTTGGTATCTAACACTAGCTCATGTCCGTCTGTTCGTGGGAACGGGCTCTCAGTGGATCTGCCAGAGAGCTGCGGCCACAGGGATAATTGAAACTCTCCAAGGGTGGGGGCCGCGCTGCGGTGCACAGGGCTCAAACCATCTTTATTTCACAAAATGGTTTCCAGGGCCTAGCTAAATTCAGCAGGTTTGGTCAATGTCTTCAGCCAGTGGCCCACCCACCACCTGGGCCCTGGTGGCAGGGGGGACCGCTGACGACCCATGGACTTCACCGGAGGGAGAGGATTCAGGGGAGGGGGTTCTCCTGGACCAATCCTCCCACACAGATGCCCATAGTTGAAACAGAGAATGTTGAGGATGAGGCAATGGAGGAATCGGTGGTGGCAAAGTTAATGTGGCGGTTGCTCAAGAGAAGTGGTTGCAGGCAGAAGGTTCTGATGAAGATATTAAGCTAATTAAAGAGTGGACTGTGAAGGGTTGGCCACAAAAGAAACATTTGGATAGAACATTTGACATATGGTGGGAGGTCAAGGAGGAGCTAAATATGCAGGGAGACAGACTAAGGAGAAGACGATGTGTGGTTCCTCCTGAGTCTATCAGGGAGAGTCTTTTGGATCTGGCTCTTGAGGGACACCCAGGGGAAGGGGCAATGGAGAGGAAACTCTGTCAGAATTATTGGTGGCCACGCATTGACAAAATGGCTGAAAGTTGGGTGAAAGAGTGTATGGAGTGTCAAGTGAGTGACAAAATGAAAGTGGTAAGGTAAGTACCTTTAATCCCCAATGTTGTACCGGAACAACCCTGGTCTAAAGTTGCTGTGGACATCATGGGACCCATTATGGGTCTGGGTGATGGGTTGAAGTTTTTGTTTGTTCTGGTTGATTTTCATACAAAGTGGATTGAATGGGAGGAAGTGAGGGAAGTCACGGCTAGAGAACTCAAAGCGTTTCTAGAGAAAGTTTTCTTTAAGGAAGGGGTGCCCACTGAGCTTGCCTCAGATAATGGGGTTCAGTTTGTTTCATTGGCAATGAAGAAGTTCCTCAGTAGCTATGGCATTAGGCATGTCAGAACTGCGTTATATCACCCCAGGGCAAATGGTCTGGTGGAGAGAGTCAACCATTTTTTGAAGGAAGGTCTACAATTAGCTATGAGGGTGAGGCAGCCATGGAGGGAGATGTTGAAGTTTGTGACGTGGAATTATCTCACCACACCACATTCGGTGACTAGAATTTCACCCTTTGTATCCCTCAAGGGAAGGGAACCAGGGAGGAAATTGTGTCCAGGGTGATTGGGAATGGCCGGAGTGGTTCAAGTAGATAGAGAACAGATAATGACATATATCAAGGAGAGCCAGGAGAGGAATAAACTTGATTTTGATGCTCGTGAAAAAGTGAAGGATCGGGAGTGGAAGGTGGGAGAGATGGTGTATGTGAAGAATCCAAGATTGGTGAACAAATGTTTGGACAGCAAATTCATGGGTCCTAGGAGAATTTCAGCAGTTAGAAGTCTGGTCAAAAGGGAAAATTGCTAAAGCATATGGTATGAATGGTGGTGTGGAGACAGGTGAGCGTTGTGATAATAGTGGGATAAGGGGTGAAGAGGATGTGAGCGTCTAAAACAGTTCCAGTAGTCTTCAGAGGTCCAGATCTAAGCCAGTCTGGATGAAGGACTATGTGTCATAAGTGATCAAAGGTTCAAATATAGGTCACTCTGGATGAAGGACTATGTGTCATAAGCGATCAAAATTTGTTTTGAGTTTATCATAAGTTATTCTTATCTCTGCGTGCCACATGCGTGGAGGATATTTAGATTTCACATTTTTCTCAGGCATGTGTGTTTGTTCACTTTATTATTATGGTCTGCTGATGTTCTTTTCTTTTTCTCATAATATGTTAACGTCTTATATTTTTGTTTTCCTTAAGGAGGAAGATATGTAGAGTTGATGTATTCAGAACGATGTGGCATGCAAACCATTCTCCTTGTTTGTTTTGTTCGGAACTTGGTTCGCGTGACACAGTGAGCCGTTAGTGTGAAGCTTTGAGTGGACCGGTCCGGCAGGCCCGCTTTAATAAACTTGAAGTTTATGACTCACCACTGCCTCTGTTAATCTTCACATTGGCGACGAGGATCTGGGGGCCGCCACGGCAGTGAATGAGGAAAATGCAGACCACGATCTGCAGTAGGTGCTGCAGCACTCCCTCCTCCTCATGGGCCTTTCATGCTCTGAAGGACGCAGAGCTACGCAAAGCGGCGGCGCTGCAGGGGGATGCCTCCCCAGCCCACGCTGGGCACCAGAAGCAGCCGCTGACCTTGGTCCACAACACGGACTGGGTCCCGCCCCTCCCAAATTGGAACGGGGAGCGGTGACAGATCTCAGCTGCATACGAGGTGAGGAGGGGCAGAGGGAGGCAGCTACAAATAGACGTATGATGAGGGGGGAAGTCCACTCGCAGTGTACGTGTGAGTGGACTGGTCCGGCGGGCCTGCTTTAATAAACTTGAAGTTTATGACTCACCGCTGCACCGTTAATCTTCACAAACAGACACAGAATTCGTTCTCTTCAGGTGCATGTTTGCTGAAGTTTGATTTGTGAAGAAATAAAGATAGAACATGCTTTAAGCCAAACAGATTTAGGGCCTGATTCATGGAAAAGGGCGCATCGATCCCACAGATCCTGCATGGTGAGAATGACTCTGTGCAAGCCTGTACGGAAACGCTTTTCTGTGCGCTGTGCGTATTCATGGAATTGTTAATGCAAAGTAACTGTATACGCAAGTCTTGGCTGGACCACCCACAACACACCCCACGAGAGCCACACAACAACTTTTGTGCCTACCTTCAGCTGACCATCCCAGTAATGCTGATCGTAATCTGAGTGATGCTGATTGTAAGTTGAGTGATGCTGATCGTATCTTACAGCGGGCATGCAAGTTACAAGTGCTCGAAACTTGCATGCACCCCTGCAATTGTAGGTACCTTCACCCGTATGATCAGCGTTTTGCATGCTCGTTTCCTATGGGCGTTTGGACTTCATGCCTGCTATCCTGTGGTATATGGGTCCTGTGATTTATCGCAATGCAATGTTCTGAGTTGAAATCCATCTATACAGCTGTATTCGCTTTGATATGGCCGTGCGATTGCTTGGCCGTGGACCGTTCCTCAACACATCCACATTTGTGCGTGTTCTTCCTCATTCTGCGTGTTCCACCCCCTATTTGGGTCGGTGTAAGGCGCAAGGCGCTCGTCCATTCGCAGAGGCATGCTGGGCCTGCACGGAATCCACGAAAGTTCCGGAAAAGTCCTGCACATTTGGTTCTATGAATCATTGAATGGGGATTTGCATACAGATTGACACACAAATCCCTGATTTTCCATGCAAATATTTCCATGATTCAGGGCCCTTGTATCTAGAATTGTCCACAACGCTTCATGACTAAATGAAACAGCAATACAAAATAGAAATATGTAAAGGGAAGAATGTTGCCTATGAAAAATATTATTTTTATAGATTCAAGCAAGTTATAGTATGTAATGAGGAATTTGAAATCTTGTCTTCTCTGCATCCCAGGAATGCCACAATCATGTTTATTTAAACCTGTAATGCTGCTAGGACGATGTCAAGTATTAATAAAATATGTTTATTAAGCATCACATTTTCAACAAAACTATCCCTTGATGAGGACCTTCATGGGGAAGAAGTACATGTGACTGGTCTCCCAGGAAAGGAGCGGCGGGATAATTTAAGATAAACACCTCACGTCAAACAAATATTGCTCTCTTAACAAATCAGGTGGTAGTGTGGATTTATTTGCTATTTTTTTTATTTTTATTTGCATTTAGTTCGTTTACAAGAATAAATTCGAGTAGAACCTTTGCAAAAGAACATATAAAAATCCATATACAAACATGTAAAATCCATGTACAAACATTCAAACATTCAAAAGTTTCCTAGCTTCACATTAGCACACCATACTTTAAAATACTTTTTTAAAATACAGGTTGGAAAAGGATAATATCACAATTAATATCTAGCTCATCATTTACAACTTTCATAAACAAACTATAAAAAAGAAGAAAAAGGTTACCGATAGATTTGCCATGTAAGCAATTCATTCTCCGCACAAAATGAGTTCTTTTTCAATGTGCTTACAAAAACTTACTAATTCATAGATTAGACGGTAATGAACTCCTTGCATCATTCGAGACCATAGGAACTCGAGGCAGTCCTCATACCCAATATTAACAAATTTCATGAATCTTGCTGTACGAGTTTTTTTAAAGTGGGGGCAATAAAGTATGAAATGCTTCAATGTTTCACATGGTTCATTGCATTCATCGAATCAACATCCCACAAAAGATGTAATGGCATTAATTTTCCAGTTCTTAATTCGGTCTCTAGTATGGTAAAGATTAAATCTAAATTGAATATATGCCTTCCTGGTAATTTCACAGGGGAATAAAGTGATATGTGCATAGCGAGGGATGCGCCGCTTAACAAAAGCCCCGTATTCTTCATAAGATTTATAAGTCATAATCCGATCAATGGTTACACACCAGTCTAATTCAAAGAGTTTTTTTTTAGCATAACAAGGACACAGATGTACATCATTTACTGTAATATTTGCTTCACTCAATAGTTGTTGCATTTTCAATTGGTATTTGTGAAAAGAGAGGGGACAATGTGTGCCCAGCATCTTATTAAAATCCACATATAATGAATTAGTCGGTGGATAATACATTTTTGCAAAGTTAGGAAGCTGTCTCCATTTCCATCTAAACAATAATGCCACCAACCCCAATTCATGTCTGATGATGGCGTTTGGAATGGACATTGGTAAAAACATTGCTGCTTTCAAACGTGAGCCTTGTAAACAATCCAACATATCAGACATATCACACAAACAAATATCTAGTGCATAAAGGATAACACTCTCGGTTTTAAGGGACATAAATTCAATTAGCGGGGTTAGTGAAAATTTGCAGAACCGGGTATAAATCCTTTTCATTTGCGAAAGGAGTGGCCTGGTTTTGCATTTAATGATGTCCGTCCATGATTTAATTGAATTCTGGTCGGAGAGATGATACCCCAAATAAATAGCGTTGTTAATGCAGGATATCTGTGTATCCATGATCTGCCATCGAAAACTGCCCTTTTTCTGCCTCCCTCCAAATTTCATGATGGCAGTTTTTGCCGGGTTGGGAGTCAGATTATGATTCTTCGCAAATTCCTCAAAAAAGTATTAATTTGGTTTGTGACCCTGCAGGAGTGGGGTCAAACAAGATAATATCATCTGCAAAGGCAATCCATTGCAAAGATATACTCCCAGCCTTCACAGAAAACAGGTTCATATCTTCCCAGTTCTTATCAAGATCCGCCATATATAGATTGAACATTATCAAAGGCCGCACTCATATCAATCATTGCAATGTACACCGGATTGGAATTCTTATTTTTGGCCCCTGCAATAACATGCGCAAGGATAACTGCATTTAGGGTTGTACTCATTTTCTTCCTGAAACCGGTTTGAAATTTAGAATAAAGGCCCTTGGACTCAATAATTTTCTCCAGATCGTATAAAAGTAAGATCGCAAAGATTTTAGCCTCAGTATCGATTAGAGAAATCGGGCGATAGTTTTCAGGAAGGGAGGTATCACCCCTTTTAAATATGGGGACTATATTTGCAGTTAGCCAAGATAATGGGATTTCCCCAGAATTAAAGATGGTTTCAAATTTGGTATTTATGATTTCTGCCCACATTGCAGGGTCCGCCTTGTAAAGACAGGGAGGAAGCCCGTCTGGTCCTGCAGCCTTAGAGTACGACAACCTTGAGATCGCCCAAATTATGTCACTAATGCTCCAATTAAACCGAGGGATTTTGGTAGGGTCTAGCAATAAACCAGGAACAAATTGGAACTTATAGGGCAGTTGATATTTGGCCATTATATACGTCATCCATGTCTGGTCAGAGATACAATTTGGCATAGGTAACAGGACATTTTTGGGTCAGCTTTTAGAGTGCGCCATATTACTCGGGTGTCATGTGACGTGATGGCACGTATTAAAGTACAATTCTCCTCATTGTGTCTTAGAATCCGGGCGAACCTTAAATTTTGTTTATACTGGGACAAAATTAGACTCCGCTTTTCTCTAAATCTTTCAGTGCCTACGTCATAGTGTTTTGGTTGTCTTAGGAATTAATTTTTTTCCCTTTTCAGCAATTTGCATTTCTGATCATAAGTATGATTATGTTTCAAATTGCTGCGTTTTTTACAAAATTTAAGCAATACAGTGTCAATTATTTCAGAGTACTCCCTACCAGAAAGTTTTTTTAAATTGACACCATATTGCTTAACTCGCAGTGTTTCTCATGATATGTGATTAACAATCTGATCGCACAACCCATTATTCCACCTAATTGAGTGCTGTGTACGATCAATTTCTACTGCTGCTAATGAACTGTTTGCTCCAAGCAAGTGACATTTCAATTTCAAAGATGTTATAAGTTGAGCGTGGTCGCCAACCAGTATATGATCTATTTCTAATGGGGTCATATGGGTTATGAGATTACGTGAGACGAAGATAAAGTCTATCATTGAATTCTTTGCTCCTCTTTCCCATGTTATTTTTGATTTCATATCATATGTCACCAGGAGATCCATGTCCCAATCAGTTAGGAGTTCTCTAAACTTAGCTCCTCTAATGCATGCTAAGGTCGAGAGTTTAAATGGGCTTAATTCATCCGGATTTCTACAATCGCAATTAAAATCACCACCGATAATGATCTCACAGGACTGATACATGTTAGTGAACAATCCTAAACATGCTTCAAGATCATCTAGCATCTCATCAATAGTTAAAGTAACAGGGTTCCAGTGTAATGAGATGATAATTAATGATGAATATCTGATTGAAGGTATATCAAGGTGGACTCCTAGTAAACACAGAGAGTTCCAAACTAATTTAGATTGAACTTTAAATGAGATGTTTATTGCAATCGATAAGCCCCCAGATGGGCGGCCTAATAGATGCCTCTTAGCTAACGAGTTAAAAGTAATGTAGCCAGGGATTAGTAGAGGTTCAGTTTTCATCGACTCTTGAATAATAATTATTGATGGTCGTTCATCACTCGTAAGATTGGAATACCAGTTTATTAAATTAATAAAGCCACACGAATTCCAGAATATAATTTTAAGTTCTTTGTGATTAAATTGCTATGTGACTGGTTTTTTGGGTGGTGAAATAGTGTTAGAGGACTGAATGGCCATAAGCATTGGTTCCAACCAAGGTAGACTATTTGTATGAGCTACAGCTTTCAAAATCTCAGCCAGATCAAGTTCCGAACCTATATTTGATTTAACAGTAGGTGAGGTCAAGTCAATGCAATTTCGATCCGTCACTCTTGGTGGTTCTAAAAATAGAGCCGCATCATCCTCAGACCCGAAGGTGAATAATACCAAACCCTCTCTTTTTATTTCCTCCCGGTTAAACCAAATAAATTTCATTACCGCCTCCGAGTTAAGATAGCATAAAGCCCTGAAGTTGTTTATTCTAGCCATCGAGACTCTGGTAATATCATCAGATTTGACTGTTCTCAATTGAGGTAATTTAGAGAAAAGGGAGAAAATAAATGAGCGGTTAATACGTTTATCTACCAATTCTTCAACGTTCCCTTCGAATCCTATGATGAACTCCCTTTTCTCCTCTAACTGCAAGGGCCTATCTGGGATTAACGCTGGAACTACTGGAGTTACTGCTTTCACAGCAGGATTAGTTACAGCATTATTAGATTGTTTTAATAAGATCTTACTGTTGTTATTTGTAGACTGAATATCCACATGGAAGGTTTTACTCAGAGCTTCAAAGGCTTCGTAATTGTTATACAAGAGTGGATTGGTATTAGTATTTGGTGGTAGTGATATGCTTTGGGCGGGACCATGAATAGATATACAATTTGGAGTTATTAAAGTGTCAATTGCTCCCGCATGGACGGAGTGACTAAACTTGGAACTCTCGCTGGTGAGCATGGTCGGTACCTCACCCAATGCAATTTTTTTTCCCATTCCATTTGCTACAATTACCGACTTATTCCTATTCACCCCCTCGTCTATGGTATTAATTATTTCATCCACCGCTACCATCCCTGTTTTACCAATGCCATTTACAACAACTAAGGGCTTATTTCGGGACTCTTTGAAAATATTATTCTCAGACAATTCAGTAGTCGCATCACTCAAGCATACTTCACTATACGTTTTCCTAATTAGTGAATTTGAATTATCACTGCTAAGAGGGCCCAATTGCATAATGTTGGTTTTCATCGTGCTACGTCTCCCTACAGTCGGGAAGAAATCCCTTAAATTACTTTTTACTACAGAGCCAATAGGAGGTCCGATTATAGATGTTACACATCCATTCTCCTGATTTTCCAACACCTCTAAAGACATTCTACATGATTCCGTTTTAGTCAAAGGTTTAGAATTCATTATTTTCTCAGATGGATTGTTCACTGGATTAATAATGCCAGACTTCAAATTAACAGTCCTAGAAGGGGCAACACCCTTCATTAGTGACTTGGTTATGATACCATTTTGATTTGCTTCCTCCAATGAGCTAGTAGCAAGAGTAAGCGCAACTTGACTTTCTTTGGATAGTTGTTCTACATCAATATGATCCTCATCGGTTAATTCTATACTAATTCTATACTAGGAACTGGACAAGGATCCTTTCCACAGTCATCTTTCTTATGGGTCAGTGCTTCCTTCCTACGCTTAGCATATCTCTTGACAGCTCGTATGTGATTTTTTTTGACTCTGCGGGACATAAAAGTTGAAGTCTCCTAGGTTACATGGTGTTCCGTCTCTATTTTTTTTGTGATTCAATTTCTTCAAGTAAAACAGATGGGCTATCAGGGGTCTATTTTGGAGAAGTGAGTTGCAATTGTAATATTCAGTGCATCAACTGATGCCTTAATTTCTTTCAAATCATTATCACACTTGCAATTCACAGATTCAGTTAATGCATCCTGACTGCTCTGTTTCTGGTAATTCAAGCATGTGTCATGTCCCACTGCCCCTTTATTACTATGACCTTGTCCACTGATATCAAATTGGATGGATCTGAGGGTGTCAACTGCAGTAATAAAGCCCTCGATTTTAGCCATTTTATCCATTTTAGAACAAAGATAATGTAAAATGGCCTTGGTTTCTTTTAGTTCAAGATGAGTGAGCTCGTGACCCTTATCGAGAAGATCAAGAATTTTAGTGATCACCGGAAGAGGAGTTGGGGTTGATTTTCAATTCCGCACATCCTATTCCCACCTACTTCAAGATCATCGAGTGGTAATTTATTTGAAACATTAAGTTGATCAGGCGAGAATGAAAGTACGTGCGGGATTGCTCCATTGGATGCCTCATCCGATACGTCGTCCACTATTTTAGTCAGATAACTCCTATTAGACTTCCCTGAGGTACCCAAATTTGTTGTACCATATACTAATGGAGTCATCATATTAATAGTTTGGTTAACTTGTGCATTTAATGCAGCCATCTTCTGGATAGTAGTACTAAATTGCTCTTTATTTGGAGTACAGGGATCCAAACAAATCATACTGTCACTCATGTTTGCATCTGCATGCTCCCTTTCCTAGACCTTTATTAGGGCATGTTTACAAACAGAAGAAGTAGCATGTACTTGAGCTGTATGAGTAGAGTGATTATCAGTATCTAAGCAATCTACAGGGTCATTAGGGATGTTCTCATCTACTGCATCCATTAATGGCGATTCATGGTATGAGGTTTGACCTTTACACACCATGGAGTCAATGCTAGAAGATGTTAAGATATTAGATATAACCTCGGTACAACGCCCACTTCGCAAACCATTGGCCATTATAGGTTAACTAAGAAGAAAAAATGAAAGAAAATAGCAAAATGCACCGGGTATTAAAACTTACTAATTACAAATAAACAACTTCAAAGGGAAATGCCTTTCCTAATGCAGAACAAAATAATCTAAAAAGAAATATGCCAGCCTTCTCGAAATTAGTATAAGGCAAAGAGCGGTTGAGCACCCCATACTAACCAGCAAACAGCAAACCAGCAAACAGCCAACAGTACTTGTAAGGTACTTTGCTCGGTGCGCAGCGCGAGTGCGCTAAACTGGCTGGTTATAAGGAAGTCACGTGGGTGGGACAGTTACGGAGGCAGGCCTCCAGTGGCCAATTGCACCTTCAGATAAAACAAACAAAAAAAATTTGTTTTTTTTTAAATTGGTGCAGTGGCAGAAAGTGCTATAGCCTTAATTGCATACTCGATCAATATAAATTATTCAAATAATTTAAAAATCCATTCTGTGGGCACACAATGTTAATAATCAATGTTACTTGTCCACGTAGTAAAAGGGAAGTACCAGTTCACTCCTCCTACTTCCTCTTCCAAGGTCAGGCAAAGTATGTGCCACAGCCAAAGACGACCTCCAGTCAGTGGACTAACGATGCCTTACAACGCTGATCGTGACTCCGTGGATAGAAAAGCCGAGCCAAAGCACATAAATTCCAACAGCTCATTTCAGGCAGCCAACAGTACTTGTCAGGTACTTTGCTCGGTGCGCAGCGCGAGTGCGCTAAGCTGGCTGGTTATAAGGAAGTCACGTCGGTGGGACAGTTACGGAGGCGGGCCTCCAGTGGCCAATTGCACTTCCTCTTCCAAGGTCAGGCAAAGTATGTGCCGCAGCCAAAGACGACCTCCAGTCAGTGGTCTAACGATGCCTTACAACGCTGATAGTGACTCCGTGGATAGAAAAGCCGAGACAAAGCACATAAATTCCAACAGCGAATTTCAGGCAGGCAACAGTACTTGTCAGGTACTTTGCTCGGTGCGCTATGTCATATAGTAGCAGTAGTCAATTCAATTACTTGAACAATTAAAAATGATCCACATCACCCTTAGAAGGGGATTGGTAAAGGTCTATGCGAACTAATGCATATAGAACTTGCTTAGCCATTCAGGAATAAATCAAGGAATACAGAGAGAAGCTAACAGGAGAAAGAAAATAACCAGATCTGGAGAGGGAAGCAAAAGCCATGTATGAATGCCTTAATGCTTTGTCCAGATTGAAATAATAGTAGAGTCCCTAAAAAAGGGCTATTGCACCCACAAGTGTTTTTCGGTGCTGGTCCTAGCTAATAGTTCCAGACAAGAGAGTGAGGTACCTGAGGGTTTACAAATTCTAGGCATGAGCGCGCACCGCTATAGGTAGGTGCAATATTCTCAATTGTTAATTGGTTATTCTGATTAATGTCAAAGTGAGGGGTGCATACCCATTGGAAAATGCCTCTGCATGGGGCATTCGAGATAATGGCAGAAGGTTGGATCTTGGCTAGTGAAAGTCAGCGGTGTGGGTTGCACACCCTTAGTCTAGCTAAAGAGCCAGAGCTATGTACGTTAATGGTGAGTGATCCTGTTGCATTCGTAGGCTGAAAAAAGTGAACAACTACAGATTTTGTTGAGACAAAACAATGTTGTATTCAATGTGTGGACCACTAAACTGCGGCCAGTGCCCAAAAGCTACAAACCTTGTTCATTTCAGACCAGTGGTGCATCGTCAGGGCATATAGCTGTGCATGCCATTATAAAGGCCATCGGGACCCCAAACAATCAGTGGAGCAAGGTCAACCCCTTTCCGATAACAGAAAGATGCATAATGGTGAACCATGTGGAAACATTGCATGGTCCAATAAGACAATTTCATTGTGTAGTGGGCATCAATAAATCAAAGCAATGAGAACAATGGAAAAGGGAAGGAAAATAAAACAGAAAAAATAAACAGACTGGAATTAGGCAATGAACCGTACCAATTTTGGTGCTGTAACTGACGGAATTGAAATGCACCACAAATGCGGCTAATGTGTCTCAATAACACATATTTTGCAACATTCCGTCTATCTGGCACATAGAATGTGCGTGGTGGCCAGGGTGTCTCAACGTGTCACAATCATCAGCTGCCCATCTGGCTGTGCATCTAAGTGTGTTTTTATCCAACAAACTGCTTCTACTGCTCCCAGCAAGGTAACCAAATACCACAGTGTTATTACTACAGTGTAACCAGCACCCAAAACTAATGACCCATCCCAGGTCTGACATTACCTTACGTTTGAAAGCAGTGGGGTTGTGTTCCTCCAACTTGCCTCACCTGTAGCCTGCTTTAATTCTAGTGTGTGCCTGATCACGTGATCCTGAGGGTGACTCGGTAGTGGCTGAGAGGCCCTCTAGAGGGTGTCCTCAGCACTGCCTGTCCAGTGTGCGCACGTAATCATGAAGATGACTCGGTTGTTGCTAAGAGTGCTCCGAGAGGCCGTCTACATTGCCTGTCTGTGTGCGTAAGACAATGTGCATGAAAAATACTACACATCTGCGGATCGTGTGGATACTGCAATGGTTAGAACTGAACGCTAAAGTGAGTATGCCAGAACACCAGTGCAAATTACTTCTAGGATTAGTGAACAAATATGTCCAATCAACTACTAAGGTATCTGAACAAGTTAAAAGGTGCCTTATCTTTGAATTAGCTAGGTATGTTAGTGCCTCATATCTGGACTCAAGTGCTGCTCGAAGGTACAAGGGTGGGTAACCTAACTCGCCGAAGGTGGAGTCAATAGTGGTTATTGCATGCAGTACACCTATGAAGTACCAGGATCAAGTTGGCTTAGGAGTGCAGTTTGTGAAGGTGATGTCTAGTTGGCTGAAGGACCGCTCACCACAAGGAGGTGATGAGGCGGAGTGCCAACCTAAACAAACAGATTCTGTGTGCGAGCAGAGCAATAATACGCCAACCATATGCACTGTGCTCAGTAGGACAGTTACAATCAGCAAATGTATCACTGAATAAAAGATGCATGTAACAGAAAACAGTTTAGGTTTAATTCTTCATTCAAACCACCAAGTGCTAAAGCCTGTGCAACCAGAAAGCTTCTCTCTGCGGTCCTTTCCTGGCGATATCTCCTCGATATCCTTTGGTGCTTATCACTTTTAGCACCTGGAATATCATTTGCGCTATGGTGTGTCCATTCTCATGGAAATGCCGGGCTACGGATGAGTTTGCTTTCTTTGAATGCACATCTATTTTTGAACATTTAACAATAATTGTGTTGTCATGTAAAGGGAGTGGATATGCTAATGTATTACTCAGAACTATTCAACTGTTGACTTAAAAATTGGGTGTTTAATTTGAAGAAATAAATGTTTGCTTTGTGTTTATTAACTAGAAAGATAAAGTAACACAGATTGCATTGTTGTTGGTTTGTATTGTATTGGAACTTGGAGTTGCCAACAGTGTTTTAGGCATGTTGCTCTTCTTTTGTAAGAGGGGATCCAAATAATTATAAGTAAAAAGAAATTTAAAAAAAACACTCTGTTTCTTTTGTAGAGAATGGGAGATGAATTGTTGTAAATAAGGCCTTTGAAATGGGGTTGGCAGAGGCCTGAAAAAAGGACTCACAATAATGACATGACTCTTGATTAAGGATGGGATGTTAAATTACCCTGAATGCATTTTTCCCAATTAAAGTGCTGTTATAATAGAGGTATAATAACAATCAAACATAAAAGGTGAAGAAAAATCCTAAAAACAAACCTAGGCATCAGTTCCAACCCGAAGTTTTTAGTTTTTTTTACAAAAAGATAAATAATCAAACTAATTCTAAGAGATGCAGAAGATCATTGCAATAAGAAGCAAATTAACACGAGAAAGTATATTTCGCCATTACTGATTTATGCAACGTTGATCTTTTAAACGAAACTGGGGTTTGCTCTACATTGCTCCGTTATAACCTGAGTTAATTCGTTTCATAGTCATATATACTGGGGGTTTCAAAAGCAAGTCATAGGATCCTGGACTGGAAGCCAGCATCCAGAGGGAGCCAATGATGTTGAGTTAAGATGAGGGACACATAGTCGAACCTCCAGTATTCAGGCTGGTCATGGCTTGGAGAACTACCCTCTTGGCACTGAGAGTGGATTTCAGATGACTGGCCACAATGGCATTGTTGGCATATAAGTGGAAAATCACAACTGTTTGACCAATAACCTGAAACGATGAGATGAAATAGATCAAAGAGAAAGCAAGCCAAATGCGAGCAGCTATAACCAATGACTTAGTATGTTATATGGCATTAAAAGGAAAGTTGAGGGTCAATGATAAAACCCAGAAATGTGGCTGGGTTGGAAAGAGAAGAAACAATCAAATCGTATTCCACTTGCTAAAGCCAAAAACAAATTATTGGCAATGGCTTGATTTAGCAGAAAGAAACACACATTTGTATTTGGAGTTTCATGTTTTAGAGAATGTGGCACCATCCATGCATCAGTCCTCTGCAGGCATTCTTTCAAATGCCTAATCATCTTCCCGAGGACGCCTGCAGCTATAAATGAGTATTGTCATCATACTGGAGGAGTTAAGAGCCTCATCTGGCAATACAATCCAGTGGCTCCATGTAAATATGAAATGCAATGGTGTCAGTATTGTCAATCGGAACTGTAAGGGATTTCAATCAGGCACACACCCAAGTCTCGCCCAGCATGTAGTGCGCAAATGAAACCCTTATTTATTTTTGTCTATAAGTTCAATATTCTGAATGATATACCACTCATATCATACCCTTCTAAAAAAAAAAAACCCTGGTCACACTGAACCAGGAATCCGGTTAGCTTGCAAAGGTAAATATTTACTTATTTATTTAGAATTTAAAATGACAATACATTTTTAATAGGTAACAACAATCACCAAGGGGTGGCAAAAACAATGAATAATATCTTTAATGCACAGGGAATCAGGGAATGTACACAAAAATAATGCAGCAAAGAAAAGAATACTTTTAGGTTGGCTTGGAACAGATATCACTATGGTTAGAGGTTCCCCCTGCAACACCCCTCAACCCACCAATAGACAATTTAAATAGATGTGAGGAGAGAGCAGGTACACAGGAATAATGTAGACCAAACAGAATATCACTCCCACCTTCCCCCCTTAAACAAAAGGGAAAAACAGATTTGACTTTTCAACTGGAGAATGGCTTTGAAACTGGCTGAGCAAAACATTAAATGTGGTCAAAAATGCTTAAATTCTTATACATTTCTAAAGGAGCCACTTTGAACAGATACAAGCAATCACAAGCCATGATTTAATCAAACAAAAACAATTGTAATCTCAAAGGCAAAGTGGGAAATAATTTAAAGACAATTCACAAGTGTAAAACTTTGGCAAAATGTAAATTTGCAGCAAAATTTGACTATGCAATTTTTTTAAAAACATGGGCCAAATACACTGTTTCGCAAAGCGGTTTTGGGTTGTGGAGATAGCTAAGGATGTTAGGTATCAGTGGGAATTTAAATTGAAATTTCTATCTATGAAACTTAGGGAGTTATAGAGGTTTTAGTGAGAGGTGTATTTCGAAAATAAAGACACGAATTTGGACAAGAAAACCAGAAAACAGTCTAAAACCAGAAATATGGGTTATGCTTTTACTCAAGACTAGAGCATGCAGGCTAGACAACCAGGTTGGGACGAAGTAAGCTCTGAGACAGATTCATGACTTCAGTAACAGATCCCCAGCACCTTCCCCGGCGGAACCAGTCCAAACACTCGAAGTGGGAATTATGGATAGGAGTTACACAAATAAAATTGACTATGAAAATGACCCTTTAGTAACTAGACAGAATAAGATAACACTAAAGACACAGTTACTGGTTATGAAAGTAAGGATAGTTCAGAGATTGGGGTGTAACAAGATAAGGCAAGGTAGTTCTTTAGCATCCTGTTAATACTCACAATCCACTGGGATTTAAGATTTTTGGCCCGTCAAGATTCTGGTCAATGGATCGTGTCTATCAGGGAAGGACAGAAGATCAGGCGTGGGAGAGGGTCAGCTAGGCTGGTCGGCGGAACTGCACGGGATCTGCCCTTCTTGTTTCTGGATATTTCAGATCAGCGGGATGGCGAGTTCATCAGACATGCATTATGGTAGCAAGCCAGATAGTTTCAGGATGCTTCCCCACGCCACAGCGCTCCACTGGGTTGAAAGGATTAGTTGAGGATTAATTGAGGATTGAGGCCTAGCTGAAAATGGTTCAGCTACTGCTTGGCCTGGTGATTGGCATATGGATCTGGAAGGATGTTAAAGGCTGGACATTGAATGCTGGATCAGAGTGCTTCGCTGGAATCAGAAGAGAGAGTCTGTGTCCTATGTGTTGTCAGATGTCCCTATTTATCATGTCAAAATGACATCACAAAAGTGGGTGTACGGGCCGGCATAACTAAACCCGCCCCTGTGAACTGGGATTGGATCAGAGCCTCATCTCCGCCTTTCATCCCAGTAATTGGATCAAAGACGGATGATGTCAAGTTTATGGTTTGTTTTTACAATACTTAGAAACCTCCCCTATCCACTAGTATCAAAATCAAATTTTGTCCTAAATACTTATTTGTACATGTGTAACCTCTACGAAAATCACCTACAAGGAATACATATTTTTTGGCGTATCTGTTCATCAAAATCCCACAGCTGTGATACCTTGTTTCGCCTTTCTGCAGCATTTTGTCCATTTCGCCCTGAAAACATTTTCCAAACTTTCTCAAATTTCCACAAATATGTGTGTTTACCATAGGAATGTGTGTGCAAAATTTAACAATTCTAGCATAAATACAGTTCCCATAAAATCACATATATTGCCATTCCTGTTCAGAATATGCTACACAGTTCTACCACGTTTTGAAATGTAGGGCCCAAAATTCAATTAACAAATCTGCCCTTTTTATATTTTTCACCACTTCTGATAGCGAGTTATAAGTCTCTAAAAAATGTTCATTACATATTCCTTGGAGCAAAAGGTCAGCCTTTTGTTTGTCTCTGGAGGCAAGGAACAGTTCCCACCTTTGGGATTTCCTTCTGCAAGCTTAGTTTACGACTTTCTCACACATCCGTTTTCTGGCCTGGAGAATCTGCCATTGTTCAGTCCTTGGGAGCAGACAAAAGTCTGGCCTACCCCACAATTATCATGTGTCAGTGAGCATCTTCTGAGAGGAATGCCCTCCCCTTGGGTGGAAACCTGTTTTTCAACCTCTTGCAGGCCCAGCCAGCCTAAGTTAATTCTTAATTTCCTGACTGGAAATCCAGCACAAAACAAACTTGTTCTATTAGATGACATAGATCAATTACATTCTTAGATTTAAACCTGTGGGATCAAAACAACTGAGATCTGTGCTGCTTTTAGCACCAGTCCTTTTATATTTGCTAATCCTTGCAGATCTTTGGTTTTAGACATCTTTAAAATTTAATCAGGAGAGCCAATTTGACTGGGGCTGTCACTCACAGGTAGCCCAGTATGGCTGCACACAGATTTTTGACAGGAATTGTCATTCACAGGCAATCCAGTTTTGCTGAGAAATGGCTTTGCTCTTAACATTTAAGGACCTTGTAAATTCACAGTGATTAAATGAATTGTAGCACCAAGCAAGATTTTGAGTGTTGGAAAGTGTTATGTACAGGCATTTTGAAGGTTCAGCAGCAAAGTAAATGTCATTTACAGGCAAATTTTGGAGTTTCACTTGCAAAGCGCTGCTGCTCCCTCTGTACTACAAGTTTACTTGTCATGGAGCCCACTGGCACTTTTTCTGCAGCATGTGCTTTGTTCCACCACACATGTATCATGGGTGGCAGGTTGTACAGCCATCTTTTTGTGTGTTGAAAATGCGATTTTTGAGGTTTTGGTGCACACAAGGGTTTTGCCACCATTTCGCTGTTTCTCGTACCATAGATAGCAGAGTGAGGCCGCATAGTATAGCAGAGTGGGTCAATACATCCCACAGAACACCCTGATTGGAAAAGGTAACAGGACAGGGATAGACCATGATCAGGACCCACCTATGGTGGAAAAGAACCACAGACTTAGTTTTGGTGATAGGGCAGTTAGAAGATTATTTATTAAAGTCCCAAAGCTGCGGGAGCAACAACAAACAGACATGAAGTCAGTTGCCAATAAAGAATGGCTCTGGACTCAGCCAGCCAGAGAGCTCAGGTTATATGTCATGATGGTATATTGTTTCTTAGCATTCCGTATACAGAGAGTGAAGATTCAAATAAATCAAAAGTTGAAAGGGTAAAGTTCATAAGCAGTTAAGGCCACAGTTGGCATGCCTAAGAAGAACGTGAAAAACAACTGATAAGAACATCCTTCTGTCTACGTTTATGAGACAGCTTGCTGGGAGTGCAACCCTCCACCCGCATGCACCTTCCTGATGGTGCCTTTGCTCAGCAGACCTTTGGGCCTTGAAGGTGGTCACCTGTGCAGCTCATCATATCAGCAGTTTTTCGGCTTGCCCACGTGTCCCATACCTGCCACCGCGATTGGCTGAGCAGGACTGCATTGACTTCAGCAAAGCCAGAGCCGGATGGTGATCGCTGGTGCCCTCAAAGGGCCTCCATCTAAGTCCTGTCTGATCCTGTCTGGGCTCAGATGAGCTGCGGGATGCGCCACCCAATCTGAACACATTCACTCTGGCCTCTTCAACTGCCCCAGGTCGCCTGTATGTTTCCTACATTCATCCATAGCCTTTCCAGGGTAAGATAGTAGTTCCATCTCGCAGCAACCTTCCGTATTGAACTACCACCATTCATCATCCTCAACGCACCCCTACTCACAGGTCTTACTCTGACCTTGTATCCTATTCATGCATTGTTGTGCCGATGCATGTAGAGCCTAGCTCACTCCCTGATTCCTCTGCCTTTTGCATGCCTCTCTCCTCCTATATTGTTTGATGCCCCTCGCCGCCTGGCTGGTTTCCTGGCCTTTCCTGTACTGCCTTTCAAGTCCACTCAGTTTCTGAGGCGCCCTGCCTCTTTCAGCATCCTGACATGTTGCCTCACATATCGGCACTCGCCATATTCTTTGCAAGTGTGTGCACTCATAGACTTTCAAATCATGTTGTTTTCACTCCTTGCACAAACCATGTTGTATTCATCTGTGTGCACTCATGGACTTTCGAATCATGTTGTTTTCACTCCTGCACCCACCATCTTGTATGCATCTGCGTGCACTCATGGACTTTCGAACCATGTTGTTTTAATCCTTGCGCCCTCCATCTGGCACCTCATTTGTATGCTCTCCCACACACTCTCTTTACCTTCTTCCTTCTTTACCCTTTTTACCCTATCCTCTTCTACCCTTCTTCTCCCTCCTACCCCTCTTCCTCCTTTTTATGTTCACAGCACTTCTTTTTCCTCTCACTTCCTTTTTTGTTACCCTACCTTTCCCATTCCCTCTCTCCTATTATATGTTTAGCTCTTCCATTATTGTAACGAACGTCATGCACGTACAATAATTATGTCATATGTTGTAATCAGTTTTTGTATACCTCTTTGTTCTTTGTTGTAGCTCCAAACTTAAAGCACTTGCCCATTCTGAATGTTCCAGTGCCTAGTTAGAATGTCAGTTTTGCTTGCTTCTCTCGCCCTCCATGCGTTGAAGCACTTTGCAACGCTAGTTTAAGTTTTTAGGAGCTATATAAATTACCAATAAATACATAAATAAGGAGGTCTGTTCGGTTCTACAGTCCCTCCTTGCTTCACATGCTGGGATGGTAACAGGACTTTTCAATCTTTTCAGTTGAAATGGACATCCAGCCCAGCGGGCCCAGAGCTGCTGTCCCCATGTTGCCAAATAACTTTTTTGGTATTAATAATGTGTTACAGTAATACATATGGCTTTTCACATAGTACAGAATCATGCACATTATTCTTAAAACAGTACCTTGAAAGAAATTTACACAAACACATTTTGCTTCTTCTAACCAGTCCCTGGGTTTTCTAATTCAGTACAGATCTACATCGTTAAGTAAGTCAAGATCTTTTAATACTTTTATGAGTTCCAAAACAAGGAATGTTTTGTGACTTGAGGACAGTCTTTGCCAAAAGTCTTCCATCTGACGCCACTCCTCATTATCAACAAAACAACAAAAGGAGGACCTCATCAGCTCCCGAAGTCCCGGACACTCAATCAGAATATGGCATAGGGTTTGTTTGGTCTCACTTTGGCACAAGGTACAAGTCTCCTTTAGAACTCACTCCTTAGCTCAACTAGATTAAATCTTCCCTATTAGAAGTAGATTCAAATGGAATCTTAGGAACACATTTCACCATTTGAGATCAGTGAATTTCATCAAGTAAGCTGCCAGAACCCCTCTGGGTTTGTCCAGAATTGAGAAACTGCCATGGAGCTTTAGTGAGCCCACAACATCAATTGTTCTTAACCAATTCATCTCCATCACAGCTTTCTTAACACTGGTGCAATTGATGACTAAATCCTCCATAGATAGAATGAGTTTCCTCTTGTTTGTTAGATTCATCATGAACACATTGCTCAGCCTTATTTCCTCCTGATTTACCTCAGTAAATAAGGAATTACTCTCTGGACCTTTTATAGATTGATACAGTTGTAATAGCCTCCAGATTGGCCCTTAATGATTGCAAACCAGGCTCATACCAGAGCAAAGCCATTGGGAATGACTGTGGGAGACATAGCACTCTCTTGCAGAGCCAGCCCTCTAAGCGCTCCCAATTTAAGTTTCAAGCTTGGGATTCGACATCCATACCATATCTTAATGTAGGTATGACTTTACCTTTGTAGAAATGTATCAATGGTGTTGTCGAGAACGTAGAATAGAAACTGTTAATGCTCTTCATTTGACTACATATTTGACTATATCTTGGCATTTAGCCTACTCTCTACCAGCATCACATTCAGGTGAGGAGTTAATTTTAAGCCAAGGTAGATGGTTTCCATTAACAGTAGGATAGACTGTGTTTTGAGAGACCATCTGGCACTGACCTGTCTGGTTACAGAACCTCATCATGTTAGTCTTAATGGGATTAATCTGTATATCATTTTTAGCTGCATATCCACTTATCACGGTTAATAAACGTTGGATAGAGGCGTGAAGTCTAAAAGTAAGATATCGTCAGCATATACCATACAGCTGATCTTGTGTGTTCCAGTCCTAGGTCTGGATATGGCATGCTCATACAATGCCTCGTTTAGGTCAGCTAGATACAAATTGAAGAGGTAGTGCACAATAATACAGCCCTGCCTCACTCCGCTCTCTCTATTTACCGGACTCGAGAGGTGTCCCTGAGCATCTAGCCTGACCTGAATGGTTGTCTTGTCAGGTCAGATGGCTTCAATTTATAGCATCAAAAGCTTTTGAGAGGTCAGTCATGACCACATAAAGAGGGAATTACCCATCTTCCAGGATTTATCCTGCAACATATTTACTAGTAGGCCATTTAAAGTGGTCATCATGCCTCTTCTAAACCTTGCCAAAAAATGTTGCTATCAGCATCAAGTAGGGAAATCGAATGATAGTTAGTTGGATTAGTCTGATCAACCTTCTTATAGATTGGTATGATTACTGCTGTTTTCCAGTTCTCTGGTCATCGCTTCTGTGAGACAATATTTTTAAAAAGTAGAAAAGTAGAAAAAGAATCTTTGTCCAGGTTACTAAATCTACTTCAAAGATAGAGTTAGACAGACCATTAGGTCCGGCCCCTCTTGAGGTGTAGGATTTTTTTATCATATTTCCAACAACCTCCAGAGATGGGCTTGATGACCAATAGACAGTAAGGGGCTCACTGACCACTTCCTCAGTTGGCTTACAAAAGAGGTTCATAAAATATGTGCACCACAAATCCTCGGACACCAGTTACTGTGGCGATGAGGTTGGGAGGCTCTACCCTTATTTAATAAAGACCATACATTATGGGTGTTTTTTGATATAAGGGTATCTAACATTAGTTCCATGCCTTTGTGATTTTAATTATCAATTGGGTGTATTCCAATTCTGGTAGACTGACAACAATCTTTTCTTATTCACTAAAATCGCAGATCTGGACATATTATATTTTTTCAAATCTCTAAGATTTTTCACAAGTTTTCTTTTACGCAGCCAAGCCTCCTGATCAAATCTATACTTATGATTTGTCAACAGCATTTTCATTCCCATCTGAGGACTATCCCGATCCCAAATAAAAATTCTGAAATAATCCAGAGAGCAGATCGAGATTAGTTGATCTAATGTTAATAGAATTACAGATTTTCTCAAATTCTTATTTAATATGCGCCCATCACTACCAAACCTTGCCAATGTGTTACATAGCTGGTTTACCAATAATTCTGTTGGTTGGCTCCTTAATGAAGAAAAGAAGTTCAATTTATGGACTCTCCCATCCCCTGCATACTTTCAATGCTGAAAATCAGCCAAATGTTTATGACAAAAGTCATACAGCTGTGGAAAATATTCAGACAAACAGTAAAAAACAAAAGAGTAAAAATCATGAAGACATTTATTGACTTCAATGTCTTCTGGAGATCAAACAATCTGGCTCGACGCATTTCGTGGGTCAAATCCCCTTCTTCAAGAGCAAATCAAACTGCAAGTAAATACCAAAACAAATTTACAGAGTCTGTATGTACATACAAATCAAAAATCAAGATAATATCTTGTTTACAAGCCCGTCAGGACTCATGTGCTCTTAGTGACAAGGTTATGTGCAAAGTTGTGTTACATGTAGGGTAAGGAGTACAATACATCTAAATCTAGTCAAGGAGCCAACTAGATGTGACCATGTGTTTCGAAAAAAAGAAAGAGAAGTGCCCAAATAGCTATCTCCCTCATCTCCATGGTGTAGCATTCTTCAACCATGCTTATAGTGGTTAGCCATTGCGGGAATGAGCCCAAAAAGGAAAGACCTACCAGCCTCATAGTAACAATGGTATTCAAACTAACACAATAGGCATGATCAAGAACCAACATTCTGTAGGCAGTAAATGGCAAAAGCGTTGTTAAGGACTGCTACCCTGCTATATTGCAGAAAAGTGTTAATCATTTTTGATGAATGTTAAAGTAGATGAAACAAGTAGCGTGCCCCACTGACCTGGTCTTCTAACATTAACCAGCCACCCCACTCAAGGTATCCCAAATGTATACGATGTTTCCCGAAGTAGCTGACTTGAGATGAACTAATTCCGAACGCGTATGATTGAAGGCTTTTCTCTAAAAATGTATGGACAATGGGTTAATGTCGGGATGTATAAAGTATGGAAACAGCACATACCATAAACATACATCAAAACTCGGTGGATATATCAGCTTACTCTAATGGAGCGAGATCCAAACTCTCAGTGCGCCGAGGGAACGCGATGCTAACTGTGCTCTCACAGGTGAACCCGGAAGTCCTGGAATGCCCCGGAGTGAAGAACTCAATGTAAGTCAACCGATCGTAGAAATGAAAAGCTGACCGCCTGCAATAGCTCCAAGCACCTCGGACATGTTTGTGAGGGTCACGAGTGTAGGTATACCGTAAAGCAGATTGGCACTCTGCTAGTAAAGCACTTAATGCAAGTCAACCAAATGTAGAAATAATAAGCGGACTGACTACAAAAGCTCCAAGCGCCTCGGCCATGTTTGAGAGGGTCTCGATTATGGAATTGAAGAGAGGTAGATAGTCACGCTGCTAATGGAGAAAAAAAAACAATACCAGCAAAGGTAAAGGAAGACAAAAGAGTTGGATTAAGGTCCACACCTGGTTGGCTCCTTGGTTAGTTGCATACATATATAGCCCAATCATGGAATATTTGCCTGTTTCAAAGTGAATTTGCACTGCTGAAAAGTGACTTTGCACTGCCGACAGAAAACCTGATTCATGGTACTGTGCAAGGTGCATTTTTGCTGTGCAAAGTACGTGCAAAGTCATTTTTTACTGCAGAAATTACTATGCGCTGACTTTGCCCGGACTTTGAACTGCAAAAATACACTTTGCACAGTTCCATGAATCCGGGTTTGTGTCGGCAGTGCAAAGTCACTTTTCAGCAGTCCAAATTCACTTTGAACCGGGCAAATATTCCATGAATCGGGCCTAGTGACATCAAAGTAAAAATATGCGGAGCAATAAGGGGAGTCTGTGAGGTAAATTGGTTATCGATGGGTGAGTGTGGAAGCACTGTCTAAGCTCAGGTGTGAGTGAAGCCTTAGTTGCATTGAGTGGTTGTGGGTTTCTTCCCATAATATAAATGATTTGTAGCACGCGGATGGCCTAGTTAGACTGTAAGTGGACAATTCTCCATTCCTTTATGGTGAACTTTTACGATTCAGAAGGGGTTTGCAGGTTGACTTAGCAGAGATGTTTTATCTAGTGCTTTTTCATGGTATGTGTGCGTTGCACTGCTGCATTAAAACATGTAGTGAGGCCTGTGAGTTGCATGAGGCTATTAATGATCAGTGGAAATGTGATATGCTCACACACTAGCCCACAAGTGTGAGGTTAACCAGGAAGGATTAGAGATAGTCCTAGTGTGTTTAGAAGCTTTACTGGTGTCTCAATATGTTTTTCTAGATTGAGATTAAAAATAGACCCAAGGGGTCTGATTAAGGAATAAAAAAAACAGAAGATAAGGCATCTTGAAACACTTGTGTATAGGCGCGTTATAAATGTCATATCATATCAGATATGCACTGCGCTCTTTGGTCTGCAAACTGTATTTACCAACAAGAGAAACAGTGACAGGTGATTGATTTATGTAATAATCTTGAATTAGATGAAGGAGATAGTGCATGAGTTATACTAGTGCAGTTTATATTACTATATGCAGATTTAAAGACGTGTGGGTGCGTTAAAGAACGACAGATATATGAATTTGGTGCCGAAGTGTGAAAGTGTACGCCTTAATCAATTTGGAGTGAAACTAGGCAATAGCGTTTTTATAATAGAGTAATGATACCATAGCTGGGTGACTGCACAACTCTTAAAGGAGAGTTCCGGGACTTTTTTTTTATTGTCCCTACGGTTCGGCCATGTGTTTTTAAGCATAACTCGGTAGATCGTAGAAAACTTTCCTATGGACCTTACCCGACTTTTCGTCCATTAACGCACTCGAAATCAGCCGCCATTTTATGATAATCCTATCACTTGCCGCATCGCCCTGGCTCACCTGCTTTTGCGGCACTAAATCAAATCCCCCGCCCCTGAAACAGACTTTATCAAAACATTCATATTCCCCGCCTCTATCCGTGACGTGACTGTGCTGCGTAGGCAAACGCGCCCAGGCGTCTTCTACGCGACTCCACACAGAACCCGGAAACCAACACAGATCAGCTCACAACACAGCGCGCCACAATTCGCAATATGAAACTGTACTTTTAAATCAAACCGCAAGATTGTAAATTTGGTAAAGTACATTTATTTGACATCAAATGTTTAGAGAATATTCAGCGATTTTCTTTTTTATTTGCTCTCGATCCAAAATAGTTCGTTTCGAGGCACGCGATGTTCCTTTGCTGTACACAGGGTCTTAGATCATCTCACAATACAGCGCCACAATTCGGAATATCAAACTGTGGTTTAAAAGCAAACTGCAAGATTGTACATTTGGCAAAGTACATTTATTGGACATCAAATGTTTAGAGAATATTCAGCGATTTTCATTTTTATTTGCTCTCGATCCAAAATAGTTCGTCTTGAGGCAAGCGATGTTCGTGTGCAGTAAACAGGGTGTTGGTTTACGATAAAATAAGCTCTTCGGTCGCACTGATAATCGCATGGCTGTTCCAACAACGAGGCACTAGGCCACCACAACGGTCTGTATGTTGCATCTAGCCGTTAGTACCGCATAAGGGCATACTTGTACTTGGCGATCGTCCCATAAAATGGTCAGGGTGGTAACGTTGTTCACGCGGAGAAGCAACTGGCGGTTAAAAAAACCGTCCGCCGGTGTCTGGTACTCGTGACACATGCAGTAATGCATGATGTACCTGTTTGAAAAACATAAACAATGAAATTAGTCTCACCATCAGATCTTTATTAAAATTATTCATTTTATATATTCGGTCGGGAAATTATTTCATAGCTAGGACAGTGCAACTGGGTTTTAAACGTCAAGGGGGGGCTGTAGGATACTGAGACAGTCCCCCAGTGCAGGGGTTGACAGGGAGTGCAGGTGGAGAGTGGAAGGGCCCAGGACCGAGATCGCAGACAGTGGACCAGTTGTAGCAGGGGAGAGGGAGAGAGAAAGCAGAAGCAAAGGTTTTGAGGTGCTTCCGTAAAAGTAGACGGTTCTCCCCAAGATAGTGCGCGGTACAAAACAACATGCCACATAGAACGAACAAGTACAACTTAACCCGTCTTTAAAGCTACTGTATAGTAATTAAATTGCGGTATAAACTCATCTAAAGAGTTACTTACATTATATTTGCATTTTCCATTGCGTCTGTGCGTAGGGCAGCCCCGAAATACCACTCCTTCTATGCCGACGTTATTTCTTCTAATGAACGAACATGAAATGGCTTTCGTTTCTGAAATTATATTCATTATCGTTTCTTACGTGGTCCAGGCCTGTCAAGGTCAAAATACAATAGAACCTTATTCTGAGTCGTGGGCCATTCTGGCACCCGAGAAAAAATCAAAGCAGCTGACCTTCACTTTGAACGAGCACACATTCCAAGTTAGCTACATTCAGTGTAAGGCATTCTCACAGGACTTGAAATTTACACTCCATCTTTGCATTTTGTCTGCGTGCTTTGCAGCCACACAGAACCATAAATACGGAGAGATTCTATATTTATTGAAAAATGATTTATATTACTGTTTGGTTTAATTTAATGCGCAAATGAACAAGGTTGGCTAGATACACATATTCAATGGGCCTGCGACATGAGGAGACTTGAGAGAACAGACAATCAAATTACAATCATTTAAACCGTGATGTGTATTTCTCAATGAGTTCTTCTTTAGGTGGACATGGAACAGATGCAATGTTGGGTGGCAATGCAGTTGTCCCCTGCACAGGTTCATTCAGAACTCCATTTATGTGCCTATCTAGGACGTCAACAATAAGTTTCTCAATAAACTCATATTGCATATCCTCAAACACTGGTTAGATCACCCATTGTTTACTTCTTTTAGTGAAGGCCTTATTGTAGCGAAGCGTCCCTAAAGTTCCGGTCGTCCTACTTTGTTGACGGCCAACATTATGGTTATGTGCCAAGACCGCTAAAAGAGTCCGATTTATCATGCCCTCCATGCCAAAATGCAATCGTTTTGGCCTGTACTTGAGGCACATATTGTGGAACACCTCCAAATCTCCTGTGTGGCAGAATTCCGTGAGTCCCCTCAAAGCTTTTGTTATAGTTTTATCAAATACAATCTTTTCAATGGCTTTGTGAGTGGGTGATGAAGGAATCAACCACTTCTTCTTCCGTGCCTCCTCTGTGGACAAATGGCCATGTTCACAATTGTGGAAATGTTGGTTCGTGTTCCATCGGTGAACGTTTGTACAGTGTGGCATTACTGACCGCCATTTTTCCAGTAGAATTTCCAACGACCCTCCACATGTTTTTGAGCTCCACCAAAGATGGTTGCTGATTGACTTGGACCACTGTGAAATACCTTGCAATTCTTTTTTTTTACCTGCAGCCGACAATTTTTTATTGATTGATTTTGCAAGATGCCAAACGTCAAATTGGTGATTTATATTTTTGTACTGTTCTCTCATTGTCTTGGCAATTGAAACGTGTCTGTCCGTGGCTATCAGGTCGATCACCATTCCCCGCGATTGTAGTTCTTGCAATGATGCTACAAAGCCAACTTTCTCCATGGCCACTGAGGATGTACTTTGTGACACCTGCACGACCACCGAACTCACAATTTTCTTACTTTCCATGTCCTGAAAGTGGTAGGTGCAGTACTTGGCTGAAAATCCTGGGCTGTCGCACTGTCCATCACCGGCTAGCCTGAACCGTTTGCCCACGAATGTACTATCAATAGACATTTTTTCCATTCTCCAAGCTTCGCTAATGGCTGGAAATAGATAATCGGTTTGGTATTTGTAGAACTGAGTTTTCGCAATGAAATGGATTCCCACAAACTGAAAGAAAGACTCTAATTTTTTAAAACTTGAACCACTAAAAAGTGCAGCCGCTGCACAAAGTAGATTGCCTGCTGGCAGTTGTCCCAGCATAGGTTGTGCAGACCATGTGAAAGGATGATATTTTGTACAGGTGGCATGTATTTTAAGGTTAGTGCCTCGAATTGCACGAGTCACATTAATCAATGGCTCCCCACATACTTCCCCACCTACCAAATGCCCACATTTAATCCGAATAATAATATCAATCAAACAACTATCGAATACAATGAATTTGGCCTCTTTCCTTATACTGTCACTCTGCATCCCAGCTGGTTCGGCCTGTAACGTTGAGGACATGTCACTCACATGAAAGGTAGAATCTCTGATATCGTCTTCCGCTATGTTCAGTGATATTGATGGTGTTTCATTGTCGTCTACTTCATTCTCTTCCATTGCAACATCTGTTCCTTCTCCGGCGATGGGTGAATAAAACAATTTCTTCAACTTTCTCGCCGTCTTAGTTTTTGCGGGTGTGGATTCTGTGAATTGATCTCCGACTGCATCCGAACTACCAGGAGGACATTCACTATCAATGGCTGGTGGTGGTATAGCTCCGTTGTCAATCACTTCATATTCTTCCCATTGGCACGATGCTTCTCCAGTCTCAAGTCCCTGCCAAAAGGTTTGACAAGCAACATCTCTCGTTCGCTTCACTGTCTGTGTAGATCTAGTTCGTACACCCACTCGCAACTAGAGGACAGATTGGAAAAGGGGTGTTCAGTTTAAACACAACTTACAGTATTGAACTATTAACAGTGAAAAACAACATAATATAGTGACCAGGACACTAACCTTCTTTTGCTTTCTTTTCTTTGAAACTTTCTTGCCTCGAACTTCAACATCAGGACGCTGTTGCTCCGACTCGTGTGTGCATGTCTCCACTTCCTCTTGCGCTGCAACGACTATGTTTTCCTGATAAGCACATCCATCACGCACTGACGCTCCATGGACTCCCTGAAACATAGAACTTTCATTAGTATGTATAATAATATCGAAAACACAAAATGTACTTGGGGACCAATACCCACGTACATCTCAATAGCAAAACACGAATGAACGCTTTGTGTAGAACATTCAAACGACAATTATTCACGCATTGTTGATCTAGTTAGATGGAACTGTCAAGATCCATACCTCGGGCTCCTCATAGACTTCCATTGATGATATTATTGAAGATGATGCTTCAGTGACTCCCTGAAACACAGTAATTGCATTAGTATGGTTTTCTATTTTGATAAAAAGAACAGAAAGTTTGTGCAGGCGTGAACGGCTCATCTAAATAGACCTGCACAAATGATCAGTTGTCTAAAATAAATAATGGATATCTAAATATGATTCGATTTGCTCGATCGTTGGAAGTGTCACCACCCAGAAATCTGCATCAACTACTAGGGGTGATGTTCTTGTAGAAGAAGCTCCGTCATCTCCCTGAAACATAGTACTTGCGTTAATAAAGAAGGAAGTATAGCGGATGTAATCACGTCATATGATTTCGCTTCATCGAACTGTCAGTATCCATACCTCGAAATGCATAAGAACATCAAGGGACGATGTAACTGCGGTGCACACTTCTGCAAGCTGTTGCGCCGACCCGTAACTGCACGCTCCCCCTTCTTCTTGGACTAATGCTCCATCGACTCCCTGAAACATAGGACTTTCATTAGTAATGAACACAATATTGAAAAAAGAAGACACATAGGAGGGCGACGACAGAAGGACATATCAATGGCTAAAAACGAAAGAAACATTGTGTGTAACAATCACGCTACAAGAATGCAAGATCTGATGATCTCCATCGATGGAACTGTCCTGAAACGTACCTCGAGCATCTGAGTGACATCAACGGTAGTCGTCAATACGTTGGACTCCTCAGCATCTCCCTGAAAGACAGTACTTGAATTATTTTGGATAACAATAATTATAACTGAAAACAAAGACTAGAGGACGAGTACAAGGGTGTACCATTAGGTAAAATAATTACACGATAAATTAAAACTATTGATTTACATGCCTAAAACAAGTCAGTGGCAGAATAGCCAAGTAAGATTACCCGATAGGCGCTTGAAGTGGCAGATGACTGCAATAACGACACGGATGGAGAATCTTCCGCCTTCATATTGAGTGGATACATAAATGGGGAAATTATTGTTAGCTAATGCTACACACTACCGCAAGGCCGAGAGATAAATACGTAAACTTGACTCACCAGTGGAGGGATGTGGACGAATAGAGTGGGAATAGCGGTTGAGAGCAATTTTCGCCTCGCTCGCGGTGTGTTCTTCTTTATTAGCAATGATGTGGAGTACATGTCAGAGGTAAAGTGCCTGCTGCAGATGCGGTATCGATCACCCCTCTTGTCCGCAAAGACTTCTAGGACTCTACTTTCAAGCTCAGAGGGTGGATATCCGCAATATCGGACCCATTCTCTTATCTGATCTATTGTCTTAGGGAAAACATGCATTATAGTACCTTCAGATTTATTATGGGTCTTCGAAGGACAACCGCCAATGGAACAGGCAGGCATTGTGGAAAGTTCTGAAAAGTAAAGATCAACAATTCTCTATGAATACCAATGTGTTAAAAAATTAAATACATAAAAGGTTCAATGCAAGGTATGTTTTGGTTCTTGGAACTATACACGTTATTCACATGCGGATAAGTATTTGAATAACTTTAAAAAAATAGAAAAATAATTTGACTAAACTCAGAACATGTGACTAGTTCCTTGCATGTACTGTCTTGAACGAAAAGAAATTGGACGCAAAATGAGTATGGTACATGGCCTTACCTTGACGAGCAAACAGTTAGATGCAGGGATCAGAGTAGTTTCTTGTCGTAGAACAGGGAGCAGTTCACAGGTTGCAAACTGACGAGTTTCCTCGAAGTGGTCACGGAAGTTCACAGAGACGAAGAGCAGATAACCAGCACCTTCACGGGTTGACTAGCAAAGTGCAAAGAAGTTCTCATTATAAATATGAAGTGGGTTATAAAGAATTCGAAACAGGGGTGTGTTTGTGAATGAATGACGTGTATATGTCGTGGCATTATGCGGTTTGCAGGGGGCCGTCCAGCGTGAGGGGGGATGCTTGGCAGGAGACACGGGGTCTGGCGGTAGACATGGGAACAACAACCCATGCTCTATAGACCACTTTGAAGTGTACATGGTCTTTGGCACCTCTTGGCCTTTATCGCTCCCTGACAGCTCCACTTGCCAGTGCAAGTACCCCGGTGCGAACTGCCTTTGATAGGGCGGGGGGTGGATTGGGGCGGTGGTCGTGCAGACAAGACACAGGAAGACTCGTGAATGGAGACACACTTATGTGGATTGCAGGGGGCCGTCCAGCGTGAGGGGAGATGCTTGGCAAATCAAAACAACCATTGTTAAAATATATGTTGGGTTTTATTTTAGACCTTAATTTCAATTGAACATAAATAATAAACATTACACATTGTAAAGTTGCGGTTGCAGCACATCCCGGGAAAAGCCGCGGTATTGTCCACTGTCGCTGGGGAAATGTTGTCTAATGGCAAGTACCGCACAGGCAGGTATTACTCTCCGAACGCGGTGTCCGAGCCTCCCGTGAAGCCACCAAGTGAAGCAACGATAGGCCACCAGCCTGTACCACCTGTGAAAATGAAAGATGCAAATTGTATTAAAATGACAACTTTCTTATCACTGTCGATTCAGGTACAAAAATGTCATTCTGCTTTGAAAAAAATTCTATCTAGAAAATGCACAACATGGAACCAATTTACATGCATTCGAATGATATGTAGATGTAGTTTTATATGTGGGAGACGACCATGAAATAGTAGTGGCATCACTGACATCACAACCAGAGTATACTTACTCGTTACTCGGATTACGCGGACGAACAGTGCCGCAAAGTTCGTGCATAAGCACCATCATCATCCTCAACACTGTCCGTGAGAGGCAGGCTTCCCTGAACTCTGGCAGCTCGGTGATGCATTGCGGACTTGGCTCGCCTTCCGAAATGTAGGCCAAGCACCCGGAATTTTCACGGCAGCAGCAGTTCTCCTCCTCAGTTGGCATTAGCTCGCACCGATTGCACGTGCACCAGGTGGAGACGCCGTCCATGCGACATGGTCCAGGCTCTTCATCCGTTGACTGGTCCTCCCAACTGCCGTCCGAATCCCCATCGTTTTCGCGTGCTTGCCTTTCCAGTAGTTCTTCCTCGGTGTACTCGGGCTCGTACATATACGGCATTATTGTAGCCATTGTGTGGTAAAGAAAGTAAAATAATTTATAGCGGTGGTACTGGTATTTGTTCACACGGGCTACAATCAACGAAGGTAGCTGACCAGAGCACAGAAACGAGTCACAGAATACTCAAAGTAACACAGCGAGAGTAATGGAATCGAAAATCTGCTGCTGTGTGTTGTGAAACGGTGTGTTTATACTTATTGAGGAAAGAGGCGTCCTGCCGTTTCCATGGCGACACTTCATTAGCTGAGGCGCAGCGATTGTTGACACGAAACGTGCTTTGGCGTTGGGAAATGGGCGGTACGCGTCTGCTGATGTCAGGCTCAGGGGCGGGGGATTTGATTTAGTGCCGCAAAAGCAGGTGAGCCAGGGCGATGCGGCAAGTGATAGGATTATCATAAAATGGCAGCTGATTTCGAGTGCGTTAATGGACGAAAAGTCGGGTAAGGTCCATAGGAAAGTTTTCTACGATCTACCGAGTTATGCTTAAAAACACATGGCCGAACCGTAGGGACAATAAAAAAAAAGTCCCGGAACTCTCCTTTAAGTGTTTCCCTCGATCCTTGCTTCATACAGGTACAATGTACACGAGACAGTCCCGTAGGACATCATTCCTTGAACTCAGAGTGTGTTTGTGAAATGATGAAAGCTGCTGTTGTATCACATTGTGTGACAGGATATGTCCGTGGACCACAATATGATGGAAATACAGTAGCAACATGTGATTTTGAATTTTAATGTGAATCTTAATGTATATAGGGGAGGCACTGAGGAGACAAAACAAAGATGGCCGTCTTGAAAAGAGTTGGGATTAGAAAAATTGCAATAAATAAAGGACTGCAGGTACTGACCTTGAGCTATATGAAACAATACTCTATATCAGTGCCCATGCCTCTTCATGTTTTAAATTGGATGTATTTTCTGTTGTTTTATTATAATTATTTTATTTTATATTTTGTATGCTTATACAGTGCCGAAAGCCCGCAGGCATCTGGGCGGGTAACATAAAACATGAAAATAATAAACAAGACTAAGAACACTCTAGCCTGTTGCTCGGCTGTGGGGAGGCACTATGATCCTACCTTGAGCCTCTGATCTCAGTGAACGATTCGGAATGTATCGTAAAAACCTTTTCTTGAGATATGCCGGTGCGCTGCCATATAAGCAGCTGTGTACTAATGTCAAAGTTTTGAACTGGCTCCTACCTTCGATCTTAAGCCAATACAGTACTTTCCTTTCCATGGAAATCTGATCTCTTTTCTTCATACCTATACGTACGGCATTGTTTTCTATGATCTGGCATCTCTTTATCCAGTTCTTAGTGGCCCGAGCATAAGAGAGTTTCCATAGTCCAGTCAAGACAAAATGGTTGCCCTGGTGATTGTGGCAGTGTTCTTCTCACTTAGAAATGGACGGATGGATCTAAGTAGGCGGAGACAGTAGGAATTATTCTTGTGTAGGTAATGAACATGCGCCTCTGCTCCCAAAGATGCCTCCATGGTCATACCCCGGGTTTTAACCTGCTCTGACACTTGTATGCATGTGTCCTTGATGTAAAAGCACTTATAGTCTAGTCCTAGCTTAGCTCGTGCTTGACGGGTACCGAAGATCATCATCTCTGTCTTTTTACTGCTGAGGCACTTCCAATTACCCTCCCTCCAATTTTCTATGATGTTGTACAGTGTTGAGATTTTGGCGCTATCCTTACGATAGTCGCCCTCCAGCTCTACCACCAGCTGGATATTGTCGGCATAGTTTGTAAAAAAAGAAGCGCTGATGCTTTTTAGTAGTTCACACAAGCCTTGCATGTACAAGTTGAAAAGGAGAGGGGATAGACTGGTTGGGTCCTTGTGGAACCCCATAACTTATATGGGCTGCCTTGGGGAATTCCCCCACCAATAGATTTTTATCTCACGGTCAGCCGGGAACTATGTCAACCATGCCAATGCTTCCTTGGAGCAGCCGGCCATTTCATCCAGACCTGTTGTAATAATTGGTGATCTACTAAATCAAATGCTGTGCCCTGATAAGAGCCCTGTATTGCTCTTATCAAGAACGCTAAGCATGTAAGTTTGTAAATCCAACATGACGGTCTCCGTACTGTGTGCAGCACAGAAACCCTATTAGAACCTATTAACCTATTAGCACAGAAACCCTATTAGAAACCCATATAGTCCACTGTCCCTCTTCCATGGAGCAGGAGCTCCTCTCGACCCTGCAGGAGCAGTGGTCCCCCTTGCTGCAGTCACCCTGAATTGCCTACGAATTTCTGGTAAGCGTCTCAGAACTCGAGTGAATTTCTCGAGAATTTCTCGCTGCTAATTCTGCCTAATGAGATGCCCTCTATGAAAATATTTGCAGCCTCTATGCTGTGATCTAGATGCCAACAGCTGCCTGAGACCCATTGCCAATATTACCCACCACGAGGAGTTTTGCACCTTCAAAGATGGCCGCCTGCAATCTTTCACCGGCCTCCAGTGCTTAACTGAGCCCAGCAGACTATGCTGAGCACTGATTGGCTATTGATATGATCTTAGCCACCTATCGTGAGCCGGTAGGCGAAGCCGGCCCACTCCTACCAAGGCCCAGGGAAACAAGGCCAATACCTGTCCTAGCCTGTCCCAGCCGTCCTCGCTGTTCGCCCAGAACCTCTGCCCTTTTTCTGGTCCACTACCCCTGTGACCATCAGCACCGTGTACTGAGCCCTCGCCAAGACTAACTGCCACTGACTCTTTGATACAAACATGTCGCCGTGAGTCTAGTAATTTTATTATTGATTACTTGCGCTACACTGCCTTGTTTTACCTATGCTCCAGTATCTACCCTTTTTGAACCTGCATCTAGCCTAGCACTGCCTCCCACATAGCCTATCCGAGTAAGGTTTCTCATCATAATGTTCACTATAACCTAATTGCTTAGTATGTCTACCTTGTATACACTTGATGAAACTGTATTGTGTTAAACATTTGGCAAACCGCATCTAGCCCCCCTGCTAGAACTGTTTTTCTGAACTCACACAGCTGAACTATATGATATGCCTATGTTGCTCTGTCCTAGGCCACATCTGCCATTTTGAGTGTACCTATGGTCGCTTATAGGCCACATTTGCCCTCCTGACTGTGCCTCTTGCTGTTCGTAGGCCACATTGACATTTCTCTGTACCTTAGCATGCTTTTTAGCCCATTCTGAACCAATCTTTTCCTGCTGCCACTGGCCGGGGCCACCCAACCCAATTTGACTGTGCCCACCACTACCCACAGCCCTCCCAGTATACAATCATGCCCAGAGCTTCCTGCAAACTCGCTGCTGCTATCACCACATTGCTCACTCTCCTTGCAAGACTCACTGCCCTCCAACTTTACACCTCACTCCGCCCCATCACACCCACTCCACAAAGCCCCTTCCCAAATCCCACTCAACACACTGCCCTGTATACCTCACAAACACACTCACCTCTTTCAAACACACCCCCTGCACCCTGCATCACAATAATGTATAGACTAGAAAGACTTAGAGCTCGCACACTGACTGCAGAAATCAACACACAACCCCCTCCCATAGAACACAGAAACTATAGATTGAGCTCCCGCACCACTTCCAAACACAACCCTCGCACTGAACTTCCACACACCTACAAACAACCACCCACTAACCAAACCATACCCCACAATGTCACCACACATAACATATCAGACACATCCGACACCCACACCTCCACTAACAAACTACACACACCTCACATCAAATGTGCCCTCCTCAATGTCCACTCCCTCCCAGCTCATACATCAGATATTCATGACCTCTTAACCAACAACAACATTGACCTATTGGCCATCACAGAAACATGGTTACATGAAGCATCAGGCCCCGCCATTGCACTTGCACTACCACCAGGCTTCACCATACTCAGACAAGACAGACCTGAATGAATAGGAGGTGGAGTAGCATTCATCTACAAGGAGATCCTCCAGCTCTGACTTGTCAGTCACTCCTCGACTAGCAACTCTGACCTCTTATCGGCCAAACTCACACTGTCACCCAACAGTACCATCAATATTCATTTACTTTACCGTCCCCCAGGCTTCACCCTAGACTCTCTGGGATTCAATGATGCTAAAGACAAACCTGTGGTCACCCTCACCAAGGAACTTAGTGACTTAGGCTTCACCCAGAAAGTAGAAAGTCCAACTCACTCCAAAGGCCGCATTCTAGATTGGATTGCGGACCACAATTGCCTCGCTACTATCACCTCTAACACCTCACTGCCCTGGACCGACCACAACTGTATCGAATTCTCTGTTCCCATCACTAAAAACCACAAAACTCTGACCCCTGCTATCGCTGCACAAGTCAGAAGCTCTAAAAAGCTTAAAGAGGATAACCTGCGTCCTTACCTGAACACCCCCGAACTAGCACCCCCTTTCGCTAATGACCCCAATATCCTAGCAGATATCTACAAAGATGTCATCACTAAAGGTATTAATGAAATAGCACCACTCGAATGGAAAAAAGAAAATAAATCACTACACACCAACTCTTGGTTCACTGAAGAACTGCACTCAATGCACCCCCGCAAAAGAGAAGCACTTAAAAACTGGCAAACCAACCCCTGCAGCAGTGCCAAAAACAAATTCAACTTAATCTCTCACCAATACAAAACAGCCATCACCGCTGCCAAAGTCAACGCCTTCAACCCACGAATCTCTAATGCCAAATCGCACTCTAAAGAAATCTTCGCCATTTTTAAAGAGCTCACCCCCCCCCAAAACACCTGATGAAATAAACAAATATGACGCTTGGTGTGCTAGTATCCAAGCTGCCATGCTACACAAAATTGACCTTCTCCAAAAGAAAATCAAAGACCATTGCAAAGCATTACCTCAACAGACAGGAACCAAGCCTACCAACTCCACACCCGCCTCGTCTAAGCCCACCATACCTGACTTCTCCTTCAGGGACGTCACTGAACCAGAAGTTATCAACTTACTAAAAAATCTCAAACCCTCCCCTTGTAAAGGTGATATATGCCCACCCAAGCTCATCAAAGACTACTCGGGCTGCTTTGCGCCGCTCTTTACGGCCTTCATCAATGCATCCTTTAAATCAGGCATTATCCCAGCTAGCCTCAAAGAGACCTGGGTCTGCCCCCTCCTAAAAAAACCTACCCTCGACCCCCTTCAACCCAACAACTACAGACCGATAACTACAGTGCCATTCCTCCTGAAATTATTGGACAAAGCCGCACACTGCCAAATCCAACACTTTCTGGAAACCCACTCCATCCAAGGGACCAGACAATCAGGCTTCCGGAAAGGACACAGCACCGAAACAGCCCTGGTGGATCTAAAGAGTCAGATCACCCAAATCATGGATAAGGGCAAGCCAGCCCTATAGCTCCTCCTAGATCTCTCAGCCGCATTTGATCTGGTTGATCACAAGACCCTCACCTCACACCTCACACATTCAGCCAATTTCTCTAAAGAATCAAGCTCTCTGGATCTCCTCCTTCCTTGAGGGAAGAGCCATGAAAGTCTTCTCGGACACTGCTAATGCCACACCCACTACAATCCATTGCGGGGTCCCTCAAGGACCCTGCACTGCACCCACACTTTACAACTTGTTCACTAAGCCTCGATTTGACAAATTCGACTCACATTGTATCACGTACTCGAACTACGCAGACAACACACAAGTACTTCTACCTCTCTCAGGATCATACCACGAAGATGCCAAGGCACTCCACACGATCTACTCTATCATCCAGGCTTGGATGGCAGTTAATGGCCTCTGCCTTAATGGAGACAAGACTGAGATTATGATACTAGGTCAACAGAGCACCCTAGACAAACTGGACAAACTGTACGCCAACTTCTCCATTGACAACTCCATCATCCTCGTATGCACATATGTCAAGACACTAGGAGTATACCTAGACTCCTCACTATCAATGACCAGACAAGTCAGCGCAATCACTTCCGCATCTGCGCATACCACCAAACTTATAAACGCTATCAAGCCATACCTCTCAAAACCTAACTGCCTTTCAATAGCCAGAGCAACCATTGGAGCCAAGCTGGACTATTGCAATTCCCTCCTAGCAGGCACATTGCCAAAAAACCTTAACAGACTACAAGTCACACAGAACAATGCTCTGCGGGCCGCTCTTAGCATCCCAAGAAGAGAGCATATCTCCCAGACCAGACACTCAGCCCAATGGCTCCCGGTCAAAGAGCGGATCACACTCAAAATCCTCACCCTCACCCTCACACACAAATGCCTCTCTCTTTCCTCCCCGTCCTACCTATCAGAGACCATCTCCAAACCCTCCTCCTCACGTCCCACCAGGACGCAATACACCAACTTACTCCATATTCCACGCATCTAAAAAGCCAAAGCCGGTGACCTAAGCTTCCCCTACATTGCTGCCAAGTCCTGGAACGCTCTACCTGCAGACATTAGAGCGGAGAACTCCCTCCCGATTTTTCGTAGGAAACTTAAGACCTCCTTCCTTGCACAATAATATGTGACACTTGCTAACCTATGTAAATATACTGCACTGTAAATTTGTACAAATGTCATACCTGCTCCTACTTGTGTATATGCAACTAAGATATGTCTGTAACAAGCGCCACGATGCCCCCGGGCTGACGTGCACTCTACAAATTCGAATAAATAAATAAATAAATAAATACATTGTTGGTTGGGCAAGATGGAGCTGGCTTCGACGTGCTTCTGAAGTTGGGCTGTTGCTATTTTGTCCAGGACCTTAAGTACGAAGTTGCAATTTGTGATGGGACTCAAATTACCTGGGTCCTCGGGGTCTAGGCATGGCTTCTTAATGAGGGGGGTGATGGTAATTGATGATTTGCACGAACGAAGCCCACTTCTAGAAATGCTTATTACGAAGACATGTTGCATATGTGAAGACAGTGTCATTGATTAAAGTATATAATACTTGAGGGATGGATCCTTCCTTTGAACGAATTCATAATTGAGATCTGTTGTAGAAAGAGTGTCCTTTCAGATAAGAAACTGAAAGACCTGAAATAACGTTGATCCAGACATGAATTTCACCTTTTTGATGGGGGAAATGATTTGAGGTCTCTGAAGTCTTTCTGTCAGGTGCCCTTCTTTTGGCAGCCATCTTGTCGGCCTGCATCCAGGAGACCCACACTGTATTAATGGGATCCGCCAGTCTCCCTGATCTGTTTTGCCCAGAGTGAGGATTGAAAGCACATCATCCTCCCCTAACATGAAGCCATGAATGCCAGCCTCATCGTTCGCCACACACAGTCACCCAACAGTAACTCCTGAGGAAAACCTATGAAAAGAATCGCACCGTGTGAAGCAAAACCTCATAAAGCCTCCTACTAATCTCTTATAGTTTTGTTCACAATGACCAAAGTTTTAAAATGTTACAATAATTTTCCTTATTCCAAGGTGTACATTTCATAGATTTTTTTACAATGATCTTTGCATGAAATAAATTAATTCTTACTACAGTTTGTTAATAGTAAATGGTGTGCATGATCCGTCTGAAAGGGTATTCCATGCGATAAATCTCACAGGAAAAGAGCGTATGCACCGTGCCCCAGCCTGCCCAAATGAAGTTAGACGCCCAGGATTGCAAATGAGCTGTTTCTTAATACATGACATTAAGGCCCTGATTCACAGAACGTTTTCCAATGTGGTGTTGCCATTATGAAACGCTTCTGTGAAGTAGGCCCTAAATTGGTTAACACATTTAGATTGCTAAATATCCCCATTGCATTCCGTTTTTTGATCACTGTTTAGGAAATGCTTCCGCTTCTTTGATGCATTTATTTTTGTTCCCATAACCCCCGTTTTCATCAAACTTTTAATTTATTCTTTCTTATACGAGAATACCACCCTCAAGACTGCCCTTTTACAACTCCCCATTCTACTCCCATTGATCCTGTGAAAGGCGATATTTTGGATTAGAAATCCCAGTTGCGCTATCACCGTTTCATTGTTTTTACAGATTAAGCTAAAAACGGTTGTCGTTAGAAATACAAGAGCCAATTTCCTGCCAGTGTCCAAACCTTTGACTTGTCGCCTTCAGAAATTCTTAAACGTTCAGTAAGGTATCAAAGCTGTTTCTCTCCACGTCACCAGCAAAGGTCAATCGTTCCTGACAGGTGCACGCTGGTGCTCACTTAATTAGCACTGAGTGCCACGGCGTGTTTCACAACATCTGGAGCCCAGGTCACTGAAGAGTAGCTGCATGCAGGAATTACTTATTTTTTTAAAAATGTCTTGCAATGCAAGACGACAATCACCGTGTAAAATGTGGCCTGGCAGTGAAGAAAGTCTTTTAAATAATGTACCTGGTAATTGCTGTAATTTAGACACAACTCAACTGCTGCACGTGGCCTTGACAACAGGCCATTGGGGTCCAAGTAACTGTTTATATTTCCTGCATGAAACCTTCAGGCTGCAGGGAAAGCGGGCCCTCAGTCCCTGAGTGCACATTGGAAACGTGTCTATTGCCCGGTGTATTGCGCGCATGGGATTTTGGTTTTCCAATGTGACACATCCAGCCGCCAGACATTAGTGTCAGCTGCAACATTTCTACGCACAATCAAGGCTAGCTTTGTTTTTGCCAAACACGTTTTTACTATTAGTTTTTAGTTTTTGCATTTGGTACCAATGTAACTCGAAAAACATGCACGAAGATTTAGCACCTCACCACCAGTATGCTGATGATTTAACCTGTCCCTCTAACCCCACATACCTCCGACGACTCACATACCATCTACGATAATTCAAATATCCTGATGAGTAATACACATATTGCACCTCTAATGCCTTGACACACCACATAAATGACTCATTCTACATCTTTATGTACCAAACAGCGCAGGGCCCTAACACAAACTTGGTATGTGAATACCCTGTAAACCCACTGTTAGTCTTTACATAGCCATAAAATGTTTTTTCATAGGCATTCTTGCTTCCATAATGCGCTTTGATCGTTAAATTGGCCTTAGGAATCCGATAAATAATGAATTTTCCCATAAGAGGTGGTGCTGTAAAGACTGAGTTGGGTGTCTGTACTCCTGCCCTCAATATGGCAGAGTAGAAGCACAGAGCACCCCAGCCAAGATTCTGTATATGGTAGAATGGACGAGCAATCAAGGCTTAAGCTCTCATGAGGTGATGCAGGCTGGTTCTTAAGTACAGTGTAGTCCCCAAGCCCCTCACAAAGGAATGTCCACACACGATATTATGTGCTAACAGTTCTTTATATAAAATAAGGTTCAATATATATGCACAATTAATAACACACTTTGTACTTTGGTCAATCTAATATGGCAAATATATACAATGTCTAGTTGGTACCACACTTAACTATTACTCCTATAAAATGTACCAACTGCTTACAGTTCTAATGGCACACACATCAAACAGTAATGTGTATCAGCATAGGACATAGGAAGGAAGACAAGTCAATTTAACCAATGGCAGAATGGTACTTTAGCTACTAAGACACAGTTCTATGTGAGGATCCCCCCACCTGGGCAACCTGTAATGAAAAGTATTAGCAAGCCCAGTCCATTAATGTTTAAATAGTCTTGCTTCCTGGTCAAAAATGCTCCACTACCCCAGTGTACCTGAATTAGCAGAGTTTATTCAACGGTTCATCGACAGATCAGTCGAGGGTGGACTCCCTTTAAAGGAGGAGCCACTGGGCATCGAGAGTCCTTGAAGAATGTGAACCCTGGAGTCCAGAGTCCTTGATGAAAAGCGTTCAGTGCCCAAAAGAAGACTTGATGAAGGGCGTCCAGGCCAGGCAGGACGCTGGCGTCGAGTGTCGGTGTTGGATGTCTGTGATTAGGACTCGACCACGGCTGGCTTTTGTATCTTCACCTGAAAGCTTCTTGGTGGACTTTGGGTAGAGGGAAACCCACAAGTGGATTCTCCTCAGTCATCAACAAACTTGACTTTCTCCGACGGAACAATGTGGTCGACAGTGATGGCAAGGGAGCCCTTTGTTTAATGTTCTTAGGTAAAGGTGGAGCGTTGCAGCTCTGGTCGTCGAGCAGCATGGCATCAAGTTATCCCTGCTTCTGGGCAACATGACTCAACAGGCTTCCAGCGGTTACGGAAATCCTCCAAAACTCGGTCGACGGCAATGGACTTCGATGGCCTCGATGTCCGGGTGCTTCACTTCAAGATTCCTTGGAGGACCCAGTCTCCGGTCGACAGTCTTTCAGGACTGGCTTCCAGGGTGCCTCAGTGAAGATTAGCTTTCTGCACGATGTTTCCTTGTAGCTCGGGGAGAGGTCTCCTAGCCAGGTCCTCTCTCGGATCAGTCCTCGACATACTTGACAGCTTTCAGATTTCATCAAAGGAAAGCTGCAGCAATTCTTCTTCTTCCAGCTGACCTTCATCTTCCAAACAAATTTGTAAGTGAGAGGTCCCCAGATATACACATCTGTCACTCATTCACACTGCTGGGCTTAGCTCAGTCAGCCAATTAGTCAGAAGGGTATTTATGCAGGCAGGCTGCCAATCAGGCTCACCGTGCATTCAGGCTATTCACTTCCACCCAGACACCCATAACAAGGAATGTGGATTGAGGCAAGCACCCAACCTTTCATCACACCACACTGTATTCATTCAGTTTCAGACAGGGCTGCATCATTCTTTGTGTCACAGACACAGATACCAGACACCCATAACATGGAATACATATTGGTCACACACTCCATTAACCCAGGTTCCACTCCAAGGGTCTACCCACAACATACAGTCACTGGGGAAGGCTCCAGCCAGCCTGGCCTGGACTTCCCCACAATACCATATATGGTTCCACCCAACAGCCAGTCAGGGGAAGGGACAGAGTTAGGGCTTCCCAGGACTTTGGGAAAACAAGGTAACAGGCAATAGAAACTAAGAGGCCACATGGGCCATCTTGTCTCCTATCAGGAATCCACTGATTCCTATGGCAGGGCCTAGGTATCCCAAAATGGAGGATACTCAGAGCACCTATAAAGTTCAGCATGGAGCTGCCACCAGCCCATACCTTGCTTTGTGGGCCACACAAAGATTCCCAAAAACATACACTAGGGGTACAGGGTTGTACCCCCATCTATGGGTGCCATAAGGGTATCCCAAGGGTCTCTGTTCACCACAGCCAAAAAGAGGAAGAGCTGCATTGCCAGGAGTCCCACAATGACGCCTGTGCAGAAAATAACACAGAACACACATGATAAGGGAGTACAGGACAAGGAAATGGAGGAAGTGTCCCTGCAATGCATTTCCAGCATCACAGGTGCGCACAAGTTATAATACAGATACATAATCGTTCACATCACCTTGAAGAGGTGCACAGTGAGATGAGAACCATTTTGGGTCCCAGGCCTGGGGATGTCAGCTCTAGCCAATCACAGTTTAGTACCCTAGGGGTGGGTAGCAATGGGAGAGAGCCAATATTAACCAATCATTCTGCAACAATGTAGTAAGTTAGATTTTGGGGAAGGGACAAGCCAGCCACCTGACATGTAAGAACGAGTAGGATAACATGTATATGCCCATATTGGTTATATGCTCTTGACGGCCAATCCCATACCGCAATAGATTTTTGGAGAGAGGCCCAAGCAATGACAGAGCAGTGACATGTTTTCTAGACACAAATGGCCTGCGTGCCATTTACTGTTTGACATGCTGGAATTTTTCTGCGTTCTTGTATCGATCCCTGTTGGTTTTGACTGTAATACACCGCAGTTTGAACTTCCCGTTGACTGAGTCCTCTGTGTAAACTGGGGGAGGGAGTTGGGCACTCCAAGTCTGCAAACTCCAAGCATTGCTCTGGCATAAATGGGAGTTACCCCCAACAATATTGAAGTTTGTGGCGAGAACAGACTTTCTATCTCTATTGAATCACATAGTTCCCCCCTTCGGAAAGGCGGTCTCCCTGCAGGGGTTGCCTCCTGTAAACAGTTGTCCCAGACATTCCATTCACTGCCCTTTATACAGAGGGAGCTAGTTTCAATTTGACACAAATTGCATATCAAAAAGGTGTTGGTTTCCTGTCCCCTTATGTTATTTCTGTGACCAGGCCTATTCGCAGGCCTGCTTCAGGTAATTCTCATCAGTATGTGCTGCCACCACACAGAAATACAATGGGCATGGCAGATCCATGGAGCCTTTGATATTTAATTAGGGTGGCCATGGCAGGAGGAAGGTGTTGCCTTACCCCTTCCTGAGATATTTTCATGTACTCCTGGCTGTCACATTCCAGCTAAATGTGACAGGGAGGACTGCCCCTGTAGGCTGTGTCCACCCCAGAGTACACATGACTATGTGTTTGTTGTTCAGTGAGCAGAGGAATTAGCCCCACACATTTTCTGAGGTTGATCTCCCATCGTTCAATTTCATTACAAAACTTCAACAAAAAAACAGACGAGCACACACTCCCCTTGTGGAGGGTCAAATTACTCACACCTTTCCTTCTTGATGTCAAGCGTCACCTATTCCCCCCCATCAGAGTACACCAAGAAATTCCCCCCATGATGGGTACAAATGTTTTCTGGAGGAATACCATCACTGGTGTCAAAATAGTTGTTCGGGGTGGGTCCTATAATTTAATTTCCTAAATTAATAGAATAATGTTGGGCATCAACGGCCATTCGAATAGAGGTGTCCACGCCCAAAGTGAAACCATTGAGGGTTACCGTTATCCACAAATATTCAAATGGTATTGTGTTCTAGAGCCACTACAGGTGTTGGATAGAAATATAAACCTTGTTGTTGGAGGTGAGAGTGCAAATTTATATTGGTGTCCTTATATTTGAGGTTCTGCCCTCAGTTAATTTTGAGGAGAATTGTAAATTGTCACACCTGTCCTGGGATGGTGACCTCTTCTCCCACTTGAACTTTAACCACTTAAGGAAGCAATTGAGCGGAATGAAATGCTCATTCATCGTTGTCAAAGGCCATGTGGTTATCTCCAGTCATGCCCATGCATTGTTGTTGATCAAATGTAAACTAAGTGCGAATTGATTGAGAAGGTCACTACCCAAGTAAAAGTCAGAAGGGACATCTCTAATGACCCACACAATATCTTGTATTGTTTTGTTGCCAATGGAAATTTTTAGCATACACCTGCTAGGCAGGAAAATCTTAGAATTAGGTGCTTCTGAACCCACTTCCCATTTATCAACCAATTTAAATGTGGGAATGGTCAGAGCTTTTTGGAGTTCTCTGAAAGGTCCTCTGCTGATTAAGCTTTTCCCATTACTCAGACATACTCTGGCTACTCGCCGTCATTTATCTGAATGGGTGAAACACAAATGTTCACCCTTTTTCTGAATATCGGTCAGACTTTGAGCTGTTTTCTTTTATTTTGAGTTTTCCTCAAGATTTTGATTAGTATTAAATCTCAAAGTGTTCCCCTCCAGTATGGAATGCAACTTTCAACTGGGAGGAAGGTTGATTTTCAATAGTTGAAAAGGTTCCAATCAGCAGTTTGTTTTCCCAGAGAGATAAAGTTGATTTCTGTGACCTCATTGTTCTGGAAGTGAAATTCCACTTGCTCAGTATGTCTCACATTTAGATGGCAGGTGCCATTCAAACTCACATAATGTGTACTCTTCTTGAGTTCTATGGGCTAGCTAGTCTGGGTCTAGATGACCTCGTCGACACAGTCGATCAGAGGTGATCACTCTGAAGGAAATCGTTCCCCAGTAAACAAGTTGTGCCCTCTCGAGTCCCGACTACCACCGGATGTTTTAAACAATGTTGTCCAATCTTTATTTATAGATCTGCCATCCCTTCGACAGGAATATTGTTCCCATCAAAGATTTGGTGTTGTCCGGGAAGAAATACGAGGGGAATCTGGTGGGGGAGGCTAAATTCAATTGGTTGAAAGCCTTTTTGGACATGAGTGTAACTTGGGATCCAGTATACACCAGAGCTGATCATTTACACTGACCCTGTACCTTGACTGGGGCATAAACATTACCCTCTTTTTCCTCAAGTGTACAGAGAAGGTGTGAATTGTTTGCCAGCTTGGTTGTCATTTTCTTAATAATAACCTCTGTCACTGTGTGATCTTGGGCAATTTTACATGTCAGAGATCGGGAACACGTAGGAAGGAATTCACATTTTGCTATGTGTGTAGTTGAGGGATCCTCTTTCTCCCCAGATTCTTTGATGTCCCCCTTGGTCTGAAGACAGTTCTCAGACCTGTTTGTGGGGGTGATACATCTACAGTCTCTGTATTATCTGGCTTGCATGTTTGGGGTCTAGGATCCCCCATTCCTGAAAGATAAGATTTCCTCACCTGAATACTTCGAAGATTCTTCTCTTTCAAAGGGGATGATCTTGTTTTCCTATTTCACAAAGTGAGTTTTTCTTTGACTTCTTCTATGTACCCTTCCCGGGGTTAGAAGCGTCACTATCAGGCTGAGGGGTTTCTAGGGGTTTTGTTCTGGTAAGAAAGGAAGTGTCCTCAAGGGCTTGACATCTCCCCTTACCCAGGGCCACATCCTCAGGAACATGTTAATTGTCGGGACTTGCGTTCAGTCATTTACTCCCAGGGATCAGACCCGGCATTGGGGCATACTGGCAATCATGGTCAGGTTGAAGGTTCGACTGAGCCCTGAGCAGGTGCCCCAGGTCTTCGGTCAATTGTTGGACTTGTCACTCCGGTTGTGTAACCTTTTCTTTGGTTTCTCGGTTGTAGGTAGGTCTGAGCCCAGACATGCACTGCTCCCTTAAAGGGTAACTGTTCCTTCTAGCAAAGCAGTGTAATGAAGGTGCTGATTCAGCTGCAGGTAGGGGGGTGCACCTACAAGTTGCCAAATTGCAGCAATAAGGTGGAGAAGGCCAGGGCACCCTCATGGGGGGAAAGAAGGTGGGTCTCTGGAAGCTGTAGTCTGCCCCAGGGACATAGCATGGAGGGGAACAAAGGAAGGACGCTCTGTACATAAAAGAATATGTACACAGGGGAACTTGGCACACAAATACGAGGGATGTGAAACCACAGGTAAGGCGCACTCCATTGGGAGCGCCACAGGCAGACCCCAACCCATGGGTCAGCTCTGAAAACATTATTTGTACACCGCGGGCAACGGAGGGGAAACGCTGAAGTTGCGTTGCTCGTCTGTAGCAGACCTCAGTCAGTGGGAACAGCACCGAGCGATACAATCAAGGCCGGTGAGCCAGACCCACAGCAATTTGGGGGTCACAGCGAAATTGACCTAATCTAGAGATGCACCCAAATGGCCCTAAGGCAGTTTCAAATCGCCCTTTGGCCAGCAGGCATGGGAATATGGTTGTTGAATGAAGGGGCTCTTCAAGAAGAGCCAATCAGACGATACGTTTTGATGTCCCTAGAACGTAACAAACTCCCAGAGTATCCACAACAGTGTTTGCAAAGGAATTCATCAGGCAGGTGCTGTGTGAATGTTTCCCTTCCCACTTGTTCAGGGTGTCTCATGGTCTTTCCTTACTGGTGCTGGCCAATGCTAGACAAAGATCCGGATGTTACTCAAATGTGTCATTACTAATTGTAAATTGTTTGCGGGGTGAAGCGGGAAGCAATGTGGTACCACATTGGGAGGGGATGAGCCGGGGGAGGGCATGTCTGTCTTCTCCAAACATGTCCTACTAACGTACGTCTAGCTAGAGGGTCTGACTGGAATCCGCATAAAAAACCTACAAAAAAAACATATGGCAGATTTGTTTGAATTTCGGCTCTTATGAAAATGACATCCATCTGAAAATCTTGTTCTTTACACTGCCATCGAGGATTGCGTGGGTGACCCCCTCTCCATCAAAAATAAAGTTAAAAAAAAAATCCACGTGGCGGCCCGCTCCCATGCACCTAAATGTCATAAGTGAAGGTCTCGGGAGAAAAGCTCAGGGACAACATGCTCACCTTGGAAGCAAGATGGCATGGAGCAACACAGGTTCGATCCCCAGGTCCGCGCTTAGAAACCTCTGGGTATTAAGCGCGCTATAAATAACCTATCATATCATATCATAAGGGAAGCCGGAGTCGCAGAGGAATGGAGGAGTCGGCGGCACACAGCAAAGTGCGCCACCAAAATGTAAGTAAGGGGGTGGTGTGGGTTACCAGAAAAGTCCACAGGAGAACAAAACTAAAGTCAATTTCGTTCGAATGACTTTCATTTTTTTCTCCCTCTGATATTTCTGATTCAGTTAAATCATGGACAGCCAGTCTGACCAGTCAGCTTCATGGGAACAGAGAAGATATGAAGTTTGAAGTGCAACTGTTATTAACTGTATTTACAATGTATTAGTGGTATAAAAGTGTTGTTCGCTGTGAGCCAGATTGTTCTGGCATACCTGGGAGTTACCCCCAACAATAATGGACGCAGGACCGTTGATCGCAGACCTGTTGTATGCGCTACACCGAGGAGGCCCAGCAGACACAGAGTTCCCAAAGGTCTGTGTGGTCCCGAACGCCTCTCATGCTCAGGAGTTGGAGTGATCCTGCACAGGAGGCTCAGTGCCGGGAGGACTCGAGGTTCTCTAGGACAAGTGAGTGTAACTGTGCCAGAAAGCGCTGCACGGTGCTTGCGTGCTCACAGAGGAGCGAGGGACTGTATTTCTTGATGTCTAGGACATATCCTCAAGGTGGGAGGATGATTGGCCGTAGTAGTTGTACATTTGAGTACACACTGCCCCATAGGGAGTAGATGTGTGTGTGCGGGCATACTTGGATTAGAGAAGGAGAGGTGTGTAGTGAGAGGCAGACCCCAGTAGACTGGAGCACATAGTACCAGCGATTGTATGGTTGTGTCATTTAGGGGAGACAGGTGTTATTTGATTGTGAAGTTGTTGAAGCAGTGTTTTGACGCAGCAGGTAGGGACGTGTGTCTGGTAGTGTTCATATTTGTTTTTGTGGTGTTGCCCCAGTGAACGGGTTGTTGCCGACAGTTATCTGGTGTATAATAGCGTGCTTGCCATTCAAGCCGTGGGAGCGAGCAAGAGGAGCAGAGGTTGCTCAATGCCTACCTATACTAACATAGGGTAAGGCAATCCTGCAGAGAGGGCCAATGTCTTAATATTCTGGAGTGAGTGGACAGCCTGAGAAGAAGGACAGTGTGTAGAATGAGAGTGCATGGGTGAGCCTGTGGAGGGGGGCAGAGTGAAAGGGAGAGGTAAAGATGGGACGAGCAACTGACGGTAAGTGTGGGGGGGGTGTTGAGGGGAGCTAGGATAAAGAAGATGGGCAGCCAAAACACAGAAGATAATGGCCCATCAACCCCATTTTCGATAGGTTACTCCAATACTGCAATAAATTGTTAAAGTATAACTTTCAGTGGGTCCAGGAGGTCAGTGTTTCCATGTGTGGCCCCGGGAGCGAACGTTCAATAGTAAAATAATAGAAAACATGTTTTCCTATTTACTAACAAAGTATAAAGGCTCAAAGCTAAAGAGCAGGCAGAATATATTGGGGCTTTGGAGATTTCATGAGGAAAAGAAGGAGGAGTCAATGAAGAAGGAGAGAGCGTGGACAGGAGAAGGGGACGGACCAAGCTCTCTGCCTTCACCCAATGGGTCCTATCAGATATTACAACCCGCAGCAGGGTATACGAATCCCCAGTGGGAAAGCACAGAGGGGGGAGAGGGACGACAGGGAAAAAATAAGGATAAAGGCAGAGGAAGGGACGAGTAATACGAAAGGGGGGAGAGGAAGTACTTAGCAGACATTGAGAAAACACGCGACAAAAGGTGGATGTCAATGAATCAGAGAGGGTGATCGAACAGGAGGTACAGAGGAAACATAAAGAGAGAGAGGACAAGTGGGACGGAAAGCAAAGGGTGTCGCGGAGGCTAAAATTCAGACTAGTCAACGAGGAGCAAGAAGAGGGAGCCAAAGAGACAGAAGGAGGGGACATGGGTATTGTAGCATCAGATGTCGAAGAAGTAGGGGAATATTTTTGTGATGGAGAGGCTGACAAATGGAGCCCCAATGAAGAGAGAAGGAAGGGGGGAAGCAAAGGAGACGAAAGGAACACAAGGAGCCCAGGATGGACTGGTCACCCTCTATTCATAGTAGGGAGGGGAAGGTAAAAATGGGACTAGCCCAGGTGACAAAAGGGGGAAGAGAGACTGGGCCCTGTTACCGAAGAGGAGAGGTGATGCACATTACATACCATGGCAGAAAATAGACAAAAACAAGCTAATATGCAGTTGGCCTTCCCTTGTGGCAGGGGATACCAAATGGATACAGGTGCTTGGGAAAAATACTGCAGGGGTGACATTGGCAATCGGGGATATGAAATGTTTATTTGCGAAAATAATAGGGGAGCAAGGGGACAAATTATGGCAGCAGGCGGGGAACAGGGGAGTAAAATTAAGCACTACTGCCGATGATGGAGCTCTGTTCATCTGACAATCGTATGAATGGGAGGTCCTGAGGAGTATTCATCCAGATATTTACGACTTAGGGACAGTAATGCTACTGTCGATGAAGCCTGGCTATGTCACTGCAGGATATATAAAGACAAGCTAATATGCAGTTTGCCCTCCCTTGTGGGAGGGGCTACCAAATGGATACAGGTGTTTGGGAAAAATACTGCAGGGGTGACATTGGCAATAGGGGATATGAAATGTTTATTTGCCAAAATAATAGGGGAGCAAGGGGACAAAGTATGGCAGCAGGCGGGGAACAGGGGATTAAAACTAAGCACTACTGCCGATGATGGAGCTCTGTTCATCTGACAATCGTATGTATGGGAGGTCCTGAGGAGTATTCACCCAGATATTTACGATTTAGGGAAAGTAATGGCACTGTCGATGAAGCCTGGCAAGGACACCGCAGGATATATAAAACAGGTACAGGATCTCTGGACACAGGAAACATGAAGGAGTTGGGACAAGTGCATACCCTTATTTTACCACATACTGGTCAAGGGATTGCTGACGGACATTCAGGCATCGATAGAAGCGATTGTAGGAATAGAGGTGAAGGGATGTCTGAGATACAGGCAACGAGAGTACACTACTGCAAAAGAAAGCAAGAGAGTGAGAGGCAGGCGACAGAAAATGCTGCAAAGGCAGACAACAAACTGGCATAAACAAAATTGGCACGGTATACAATGGAAGGGGCAATGCTCATATCTGACACTGCTGCTGTGACATATGCCCAACATGCAGGGTTTCCCATGGGGAACACACCACAGCAGGGTATTATGTGCTGCTGCAGTATATGCCACAGTGGGATGCTCCACAGCAGGGGAATTACATACGGGTGGGTTTTTTTTTTCCTGTGGGGTGATGGTATCCGCAACTGGGGAGTAGGATACAGGGGCTTTTGGCCACGTTTTGGATGCCAGAACATGGGGCTGTTTTTGTGCACATGCCTTTTTGGGCAACAAGCTCAGGTACAAGCAATTCAACTGGTGCAAGAGCAAGGGTTTGTCACAGCACAGCCGCAGTGGCAGCAGATGCAGTCTCACCCAGCCCAACTGCATCAGGGGCAGCAACCCCTGTTACAGGGGCTGCAGCATGCCCAAGGGGATCAAATGGATGGTGGAATGGCACCTGCGAGTACAACACATACGCCATCATCAGCTGCGGGAAGTACAGTGGTGTTAGGACAAAACATGGTACCTCACGACATGGGGATCAGCGTTGTCAGAGGAAATCCTTTCCCTTTCCCACAGAGAAACCCGCAACAATAAGGGGGCCAACAGAGACCTTGAGTGTGTCCAGTCCTTCAGTAACTGACGGCCCCAAAGAGGATCCCAAGGTAGCAGTGAAAATAGGACCAAGAGAGTTCTCATTCCTCATAGATACAGGTGCAACCCAATCTTGTACTAGGGAGAGGGGGATTCCCATTATCAAACAAGATGATGGACACAGACGCTTCTCTTGGGCGGTAGTGATGGTTACAATAATGAAAGATTTACCACTAACAATAGGGAGGCAGCACATTGTAGCACCCTTGTTGTATTCTAAAGATACCCCTATAAACATGCTGGGGAGAGACTTGTTAAGCAAACTAAACGCCACAATATCATTCATGGAGAAGGGGATGGTGTGTTCAATGCCAGGCATCTATTACACGTCAGTGGCTGCGCTACTCCATGCAGCACATGCACAGAGCACACTATGAGGACAACACATGTACATAGGCATGTTTCTCTATGGGCTCGAGATACTGTTTTGATGGGTCCCGGGCATAAGAGGGAATGTGTTTCCAATTGGCATCAGAATTCTTATTCTGACCACAGTACGAGAAGGAGGACACAAAAGGAACAACAGTAGTGCTTCAGCTTGAAGAGGTAGTGATATGCAAAGACATGGTGATTTTATGACCACATGGAATGGCGTACAGTGTTAATCATTGATCCAACATAGACAATAATAGGAGTGACAGACAAACAGCTGTACTCTGATGGGGAGGATGAGGGGAGAGGTGGTATTCGAGCTACAAATACCCTGCCCAGTAAAGGTAGTGGAGAAGCTGATGGTGATACTGACACATCTGACAAAGAGGGGAAACGAGGATCTTAAAAGTGTACCAGAAAAACTATGGAAAAAAGGGCCCTATGATGGAATATTAAAAGGGGTGGGGTGGTAAAGATAAGTTAATTGAAGGGGTGCTGCTGCCCGAGGCAAAACAATACTCATTATCCAGAGAAACAGATGAGGGTATATATTCGACACTATATGCACTGTGCCAGCAGGTCCTAATACAGTTTTTCACATCAGCATGCAACATGGCTATATACCCGATAAAGAAATCAGAAGGCGTGTCATGGAGATTTATACAGGATTTACTCTCTCTCAACAATGTAGTGGAAGCAGAGTTTCCCTTGGTACTGAACTCTGCTACAATACTGTGCAATATTCCAACGAAGGCAAAGTACTTCATGGTCATCAATGCCTTCTTTTCCATCCCACTACACTCAGATATTTGACAGCCTTTACGTATCAGGGATCCCGATTTGAACACACTAGATTGCCCCAAGGGTACTGCAAATCACCCAGCATTTTTAACAGAGTAATACAGATGGATTTATGCAACTTACAAATGTCAAGCACAGTAATACGTACAGTACAGCAATACACACTGGTGTGCAGCAAGAATGAGAAAGAGTGTAGGGCCGACTCAGTGCACCTCTTAATGCTGCTAGAAGACAGAGGGTATAACGTGTACAAGGAAAAACTGCAATACTGCCAGGAGGATACTCGTTCTCAAGTCATCTTAAACAGTTTTTTAACCTCATGCAGTTCATACCATACCTCAATCAGCACCCCAGTGGTTTTATACATCAATTCCCCCCTCAGCCATACCTTGAAGGTTTCCCACACTGTGGCGTATTGGGACACTGAACATTCATTCCTACCAAAGAAGTTCTCTATTTTGTCCTGCAATGTTCAGTGCAAATCTTCATCTAAATGTATAGAGGGAGCCATTTTCCATAACGTTTGAGGCCCTACCAGACCACTCCATGCCACCAATAGCTTTATCGGAGAGTGGTCAGAGAGTGTCCTCGGGTGAATAACACATTCCCGCACCCATGTCACCCACATAGCCAATGACAACCAATAATCTATCCGGACTTCTCATCATAGACCGCTGAGTAATATGTATATTCCGTCACCCCCGGATTGCGGGCTCTCCAGACATCTACCAGCCCCATCTGAGACATAAGCTGTGCGATCACTCATGCAGCTCCAGATAGTGTTCGCTGTGTAGTTTTGGGCCGGCCCATTATGCAGTCCAGGGCAGTAGTAAAGTCTCATCTCCACATTATTGGGGTATTTATACTTTTCATGAGTATTTCGGACACGTCCCCGTAGAATCCGGGGTTGTCCACATTGGGAACATAAGTATTAACCAGTACCACCACCATGCCTGATAACTTCCCCCAAACAATCACATATTGGCCTTGTGGGTCAATGCTCCTTTTCTCTTCCTGAAAACGTAATGCCCAGTTTATTAAAATAAGTACCCACCTGGTGGTATTGATGCCTCCACATAGGCAACGGCATCCGACGGGTTTTTCAAAAAAGTGTGTACGACCCTCATTTTGTATCCGCAGTTTGGCTGGAAACATAAGAGCCTATGGGACCCGCCTTCTCTGAGCAGTCATTTGTCTGGGTCATAGGATCTTCTTTGTATCTGAACCCCAGCAGCAAAATCTGGATATATATGGATGCTGCTGGCCTCAGAGCAGAGTTTGTCTGGCTCTTTAGACAGCTTCAGCATGAGGTTTCTGTCTCTATAATAGAGCAAATTGGCAAATGTTGTGCGTGGAGGAGGGCCCGTTTTGGGGTTTTGGGTAAGAGTACGATGGGCCTGTTCAACTAGAAAATGGGAAGAAAATGTAGCCGCTTCAAAGAGGGTCTTTAGTAAATTCTCTACAAAGGGTTCCATGTGCCCCTTGAATGCTCTCTCGGGCACTCCAAGTATGCATACACTGTTGTGTCATTAACACAACTCAGTGTCATCGCATTTACCCCCAATTCAGACTGTAGGTCGCTATGATCATGCTGGCCCCCCCTCTCCTCAACCTCTCCGATTCTGCTCTCAGCCTCGGTGATAGGGCCACTTTTCTTCTCCAACTTGAATTTCAACAAGCCTATAGTTGCCACTATATTGTTCAGTTTAACATTCACAGACATAAAGCCATTCTGCATGGCAGCTATCAGCTGGTCCTCTCGGATGCCCACTGGTTTTGTTCCTGGGCTCTTGCTGTGTCCTGGGTCGTATGCTCTAGGTGTCCTTGTCGAGTTATTAGCAAAAGAATATATGGGGCCCGCTTATTCCCTACCCTCTTTGTCATGTTTTCACTTGATGCCAGTGCCTCCCCGGACTGCCCCAGTGCTCTTTTCCAGAGAAGTGTCCTGCTAGCCCCAGAATCACCTCAGCAGTTTGAGATGTCAGGGGTATTGGGAGATGCGTCCTCCATATCAATAAGATGTAGGCACCATCAGGTGAGTAGGGCAATAGATCCAATCACTCCGCCCTGTATTCCATAGATGGACTTCTGCAAAGGTTTGAACCTACCAGTCTAACAGTTCTTTCTGAGTTCAGATCATGGGGTCACAGGCCAGTCCCTGGGGCTCTCAGAGATATAGAGTTCAGGACACTGCTCAGAATGTAATACAAGGGGTCAATAATAATGTTCCTGTCCCCTGCACACTGCTATAACGGATTAGGGGCCTCTCAATACCGAAATGTAGCACATTAAATCACTTGCTCCTCCCGTGTTACCAAATCACGAGACCTTGTGAGGCAGTAGTCTGTCGCAGTTCCAACAGTCTCAGTCCCGCTCGTGCCAGTATCTTAGTACTTGTGGCGACCTTAGCCCAGGATTGGGCATTACAGGATGCATGCGCCCCGCCAATGTATCTTATATATTGGCCTTATCCAGCTCCACAGCTCTCTGCTCTCCTCGCCTCTTCCAGCAGGCTTTATGAGGCCAGTCTGGTCTTTCAGACTCCAAATGGTCCCATACCCCCAGCATTCGGTCCTCTTTTCAGTTTATCTCGGGGGCCCATAGTGGTTTCAAGCCCCGGTCATCAGTTCTGGATGTTTGGGTGCTGTGCTAGGGGGTGGGCACACCATCCACCAACACGGGATGCAGAATTTGGGAGAGACTGACCCCCCAAGGATCTCATCCTCCTCCCCTGTCCCCCGGTGTGGGCACACACTATCTTCACTGCTCACCGGAGCCTGCATCAGCTGCCGGCGGTCCGTCCCTCTCACCTGGGACCACTTCCCGGTCTCCTCTCTAGCCTCTGCACTCCGTTGCAAGGGGCACAACGGGTGTGTGTTCTTCCTCTCTCACCCTGCTCCATAGGGCAGCCAGTCCATGAGGATGATGCAGCCGCAGGGTGAGGTTCAAACCAGGCTGGAGGGGAACTCCGGCCCCTCCCCCAGCCTTCACCCCACCTGGCACAGTTTGTTAGGCACTCCAAGTGCATCCGAAGTGCCTTTGGGGCAAAGTCTGTCGCTCTCTATGTTACTTCTGCAGATGCCGCAGGTTCTGCTGGGACACCACCTACCAGAGATGTTTTTGGTCAGTGTGTGGCAGAGGCCCCCAGCTGTCGCCATCTTCTCGTCACCTTTTATTTGTTGGCTCACTGAAGGAAATTGACTGCTTTAGGATATTGCTGGGCCAGAGCTCCAACTCAGGCCGCCATTTCTCTTGCTGCTCCTGCCATTTTTTCATTTAAAATAACAATTTCTTTCTCTTGAGATTCCCTACAATATGCTGCATCCACTAGGCCAGCTTCTGTTTTTCTCAAACGCGCCATAAAATCTAAACTTTTTTTTGCTAATTCTTGTCAGTTCCTGGGAATCCAGCTGACCCATTTCTACATTCATTTTCAACTGATTGACTTGTTGTAATAGGACACTGTTCTCCTGGTTTAAGATGTATTTGTTCTTAATCAGTTGCATTTTCTGTTATTTCAGAATATTTAAATCTTGAAGCATCTAATTAAGGTCATTTTGTGAGTCAATCCCTTTTTATAATTAACTGACTGTTTTCATGTTTAAGCTTCTATATGGATTGTTTGAGGGCCACAATGTTATCCAAAAATACTCATTCACTTGGTTTTGAAGGTGACTTATGGTTTCTACACTCTCTTTATGTGTGTCTTGCCATCCAGTGAGCTCCATTTCATTATCTGCATTGGTCAGTAGGTAGATGTATAACACATGTTTAGGTTGCTCAGTGAGGTTTTCATGTTTGAATTCAAGAATTTGGCTCTGTTTGATTTATCTTCTAGCTGGGCGAGTGATGTCTGGGCTTGCAACGTGCAATCACTCTTCTATTAATTGCAGATGAAAATACAGTTGAGCCATTTGAATTTGTTCCTCATTAATATTTTGGTCATAGAAAAGTCTGTTAGGCCTTTATGTAACATCCCACCTTGAATGTCTGTGCCTGGTGATGTTAAAAAAAAATGTCTTGTGCCATTCTGTCCCACCAGCACCCAGCCTCCTGCTCTGGTCACTCGCCACAAATACATAACGTGGGTAGGAGATGTTTCCTGGCATCTTCCATTTCAATGGTACTCATTTTAAAGGGGCCTTTTTCAGCCTTATACACTCTCCCTACACAGAAAAAAAAACATTGCACTTTATTCCTGCTAGATTTCAACAATCAATGCCAAATCGAATTATTTGTGTATTAACTATGCACACTCTTATACCTCTGGACACCTCTCTGACTCTCAGGGTTTCAGCAAACAGTGGCACCTTAACAATGCATCAGCAACCTGCCAAGCACCTTAATGATGTTGCACTACAGTGAGAAGCCTGTTAACAATGCACTTGTCATTAATCAAAACAGAAAACTAGATCCCCGCATGAGCCCCCATTCATGTAGAAGATATTTACGTGGCAACAATCAAAGCAGGAAATTCTTTCCCCAATCAAGGGCGTCATGCCAATAACCCAATTTATTGGATCTTTCACTGACTCTGGCCCTGATTAATTTCACTCCACTATCATCCCTCACTTCTGCAATAGATAAGCCAAGAATTAGGCCCATTTATAGAAAGAATATAAATTAATTAATAAATATGAAAAGCCAATCTTGCACAAAATCACAAAACATGCCACCTTACTCTGTGGCACAAACTTCAACGCAAATCAGTAGAACACTATCCACTTTTTGATAATAGAATCCACATGTGTATTTTCAATCCTGCTCTCAAGTAAAAGAAACACAGGTCGAATAAGTACTTCAAATAATGGGGTCACTCAAAATATACTTAATGTACAAATTTAAGCAGCACCTTGAAACATGACCAGATCATGTGCTTGGCAATATACGTTACATTAAGTTTGATTTAAATAACATGCACACCTTTCTATTGGTAAAATACATTTAATACACGCAGTGCTCTTTATTTTGATCTTCCTAAGCCCTTGGTAATGCTAGCGAAGTTCGAGCAAAACAAACTTTTAAGAACGAAACACTGTTGATATAGATGGACACCTTTTTCCTTCACAAATATGTAGTGAAGAATCTCTCATCTACCAGGCGGCACTTTCTCACTCTATGTAGAGGGTATGCTTTTAATCAGGGACTTCACTCTATTTAATGTGACAAGACAATTTTCTGTCCCAGCACAAACCCAGATATTCAGTTTACTAGAGAAACCCCCCTTCTTTAAGGGAATGGGGAGCAGTAGGGAGTTTATTTTTTTATGCACTCCTCTACTTTAGGGAATATTGAGGTTGGCAAAAAAAGAATAGGAGTACGCAATTACTTTAACAGACTATGTTTTTATTGACAATTGAATCGATGTTGTTTGATTTTGCACTTCAACAAAATCATCCAGTGCAATTTGGCAACGGGAATTAATTACATTTTTACTTGGTAGGAAAATGTTAGTGATCTATGTCTGTACCCCACCCTCCAAACAAGGGGAAGGCATTATCCCCAAAATACATGGTTCTGTTGAACAAGTTTATTTAATTGTGCTGAGGAAAAAAGCATCAAGCCTCTTGGGGTCATCTCAGGGTAAAGTACAGGGACCTGATGAGACACCAACATCAGGCATCGATAGCCTCCTCTTGTGTACATCCCAGCTTCTGTCTTTTCCCCTGGTTCCCTCCAGCTGCCAGATAATGCTTGTTCTCCAGCATATATTTCCATCAGCTCCCACTCAGATCGTTTCAGACAACTCTCTCTTCTTTTTAGTCAGCTCTTCATTCTAGCAAGACAATCCTAATTTTTGCAAGATACCTCATTTTTCCCATTGTGCATCTGCCATTCAATTCTAAATTGCACCCACAAAATATCTAAATGATCAAATGCAAGCTTACTGGCTCTTGATCTGAATTGGACATCTACTGTCCTCCCCTTTTCTCTGATTGGTCCCTTTTAGTTACTAGGCTCCAATTGTGGGCGTTTATGACTCCACCCTCTTGAATTACCTTTCGGAGCAATTTTACAGTTGCAGCTAAAATCTAGAACATGGCAATTTTCCTTACTTTACAAATCAGCATCATAAAATATATATATATATGAATTGGTCTGACTATACGGGACTTAATGAAATGTGTCTGGCATCGGCACGATGTTGCAGGTTCAAAATGGCAGACATTTGTCATTTATTCAAGAAATATAACAGTTATGAGCACAAGGTTTTCGATACAGATTTGTATCTATGTTATCTCACGAGATGGGCCTTCTCATGAGTTTTTCAAAGATATTAGAATCACTTGTGTGGGCATTATTGTCCCTGAACTAAAAAACCAAATTTGACCCTCCATATAATCCTATTGTAATCCCTAATGACATGCATGATTTTAACTTTAATTAACCTCACATTTCTTCTCCTCGAGAAACTTAACATGTAGTTTAGGCCATCTGCTCCTTTGTTGACATGGCCTGCTATTTAGTCATTAGCTCCTTTCAAAGTTAAAAGTCGGGCCATGGGCCTGCTTATCTTATCCGAACAGAGGAAGATAAAGAGTTAATGTCTTTGTTTATCTATTAACAGCATTTGGATGTGTGACAGTTGAGAATAAAATGCTGTCCTTTTTGTTTGACAGTCACATCTTGCCTTACATACTTCTGCAATTTTTGTCCTAACATGGCCAGTGCAGGTCATCGATCATGGGGCTGTATTTCCCCCACACCATACATCTTTCCCTATTTCTGTGGCCACCAGTCTCAGGGATCTCTTCTGCCTTGGGCTTATCCCCACACAAGACCATCCGCTAAGGGGGTCTGCACTACCACAGGTTCTGCCAATACCTCCCTCTATTTGCGAGCAGACTCCCCAGCTCACCTCAGGGAATAGTGATGGCAAGTTGCCCCCTGTGACTGCAAGTGTTTTCCAAGCAGTGCAACAGGACTTCCAGCAGGCACAGTGGGTCTTCTACTTCCTCTGCTGTAGTGTGTCTTCATGAAGCAATACCTTTGGGCCAATGCAGTGACAAAAGACTGTAATGGCCAATTTCCAAAGAAACGCTCATGGAAGAATGGCACTGTCAAATGGGTGTTGGTGGTTAGCTGGATCTGGAACCAGCTAGCAAAGCCTCAATGTTTCCCATATAGAATCATAGTGCCTTGACAGGTGTAGAGCAGCAACTCCACAAGCAGCAAATTGCCTGTTAGTTTCTTACAGCAGTGTTTAAATGGAAAATAGTGCAGCCACTCCCCATAGAAGGGAGCAAAACATCACCTGAGAACTAAGATTACAAATTGACAGTATAAGACTCCATCCAAACGTGAGAACTTTAATGATGCATATCAGACAAAGTTATCCAACCAGGAGTGGCAAGGCGCCATTAGGCAATGCCATTAACAATTAACAAATAGCCTGGATGGTGACTGCACCTCACCATCATACTCGGGGCCCGATTCTCATCTTGGCGCAACTCACTGCGCCATTTCTTGACGCCCAGGCACCACTGCTATTGTCATGTGGGCCTGGACGTCTTCGCAAAGCATGACAGTGTTTTCGCTGTAATCCGCCTGTTTCTAATAGAAACAGGCGGATTGCAGAATCTCGGCGGCATTTTCATTAAATAACACCCACACACATTCATCCACATTCACCCACCTGTCAAGCACCCATACAGCTTGTTTGTCATTCATACGAGCACCCAGAACATTAACACTGCATTCTCACTCACAAAGGCACTTGCACACATGCAAGCTATTAACACTGCATTCATTCATATGCACGCATTTACAGGCACTCCATTGCATACTACCGACACCCCTTCGTATGCATGCTTGCATACATTCAACCATACAGAAAGACCTTCTGCAGGTAAAAGAGTGGGTGGGTAAAGGTTGCAATCAATTGGCGGCAGAGCAGGACTCAATAAAAATACTTTAGTGACTAGTATAACCTCTACTAGACTTCCTGAATCCTTCAGATGTGTTTCAACCCTCTTCCAAGTGTCAGTCAAAAACCTGGGAGCCGATACAAGTACGATTGACTCAAAATGCTTGGGATGCTTGAGGCGATCAAGGCCACCCCTAAATTCATTCAGGTTTCGCTATATTTAATGTAGTATATAAAAGCCTAACAGCAGATAGGGTGAATATCTCCTGATGCAAACATCTGGAAATGTATAAATGGAAAGCTAGAACCCAGGCTCATGGAACATAATTGTCATTGCAAGCATTATTGGAAACTCTCTGCAATCATGGAAAAAATGATCCATGATTAGAAAGCCCACCACCACAAAAAATAAATGCAATTGTATTTATTTATTTATTATTTGTAGTGCATACTCATGCATAGCTCCTTTACTTGTCTTGTGGAGAAAACCTGCTTACCTCAGATTAATGAGATCTCTATTGTCTCAGGTAGTGGTTTCTATTCTGTACTTGTTACTGTAGATATTAAATGTAATCTAAAGTGGTCTTCTATAGTTCCTTTCTGCCATGTGGGTTGGCCTTGCATTGCATGCCTCTGGAAAAGATGGGGCTGGGGGTTATTAATGGAATCGAAGATCAAGCAGATGCAAAACCTGTGCTATGTTGATGGGTGCAGGTCGGCAGTAACCAGGGCATGAGCACTGTTCGGCTGTTATGGGTTTGGCAGAGACACTTGACAGTAGGTTGTCCAAATGGGAGAGTCCACAATCTGATAGATCTGATAGTCTACAGTGCTTTGGGTCTGGTTAGCCACTGATGTCATGTGGGGGAGTGAATTAAAGCTAAAGAGAAGAGTTGTGTGCTAATGGCTAGGGATGTAGTAGCCATTTGTATGTGCACATTGTAAAGTAGTAGGAAATCTTATAAAAACATAGCTTGTTCAGGGAGAATAGATGGGTAGGCTTTACACTGCAGAACGATCCAGTGCCCCCCCCTGAACACCCATCTCTGCCCTCTTGCAGGCAACCATTTCATGATCTCACTTTGTCACTGTCAACGCCTCTCTCTGCACCTCTCTCTCTGCCTATCAAATCAGTACAGTATATGCCATGTGCAACAAGGATCTGGGTAGTGAAATGTTTGGGAATTGGGCAGTCTAAGCTCCACACAATATCATAAGATACGTGCTGAGGGTTAAACGTGACAATAACATGTTGTTCAGGGAGAGGGCTGAGTGCAATATGAGGACCCCAGGCACCCATTTCACTGTCGAAAGCATGCTGTTTGGCAGGCTGAGAGCCACCTCAGACCTCACTCTAACTTGCTCAGGGCAAAATGAAATTACCCATGCCTCCACTGACTCCTGCTCACAGTGTTTTGATGTGGAACTATAACTTCAGTTTCAGAATGATGCTTAAACCCTGCAGGGGCTCTTCTGAATGAAAAGAGGGAGAGAAAACGGAAAAGGTGGAGTGTGGATTTCTTGAAGAGCCCCACGAAGCTGTAGGCACTATCTTGTGTCCTAAATTAGGTACTGCGTCTGCAGATAGGGGACAAGAAGCATGCTGACAGAAGTGTATTTGGGCACGTGGATAGGGTAGTTAAATAATAGTGCAACCTCGAATTTTCAGTATCCCAGGCCCCTTGGTAGGAAATTGTGTTATCTCAAGCTGATTTTCGCAAATGCATTCCCAAATAATGAAAGTCAAACATGTAAATTCGACAACCCTATCCAAAACAAAATATACCCTGTCAATAATAATGCTGTAAAAGGAAAATGAAATGCTATTTGATATTTAAGGATATCAAAGAGAGAAGCAAACTAGTAAATATACTGTTTTAGGAACTGTAGTCAGGGGATACATATTAGATGTCATTGTGGAAATTAAGCAAATTCTGAATACTGAAAAGGAGGCCATTAAAGTGAAAGATGCTGCAATTTGCATTTCATGGGCGCACTTTGTTATTAAACCAATGGGCGGCAAGGCCCTTTCTGTAAGAAGGCCTGCATGTCTGCTGGCTGTGTGAGTGCACTGCTGGAGAACAATTGTTTGCCCCAACGCATTGCTCGTTTACACCATGTGGAGAGGCAATTAGATCTTGTGTGTGCTCCACCAGGGAGGTGAAACATCCACTTTGTGCACCAAAGAATACTCATGTTTAGGGAGACAGGGGTGTCCCAGGGATCATCTCGTGGGGACGACATGTCAGTGTGCCATTATAGCCTGTACCATCCCCAACGAGGATAGCCCCTCTCAAAAGACAGTTTGGATTTAGTGAGAGTCAAATTTCCTTTACAGATTGGGCTCCTAAGCACTGCATGTACATAGTGGCGTGACCTTGTAGCTAATGGGGTGAAAAGCCCCAGGATGCACCAGTTGAAGTTTTCCTGAGCTGTGTCAGTGCCTCCCGGACTTGGCAAATCCAAACTTTGGAGGCCAAACATAAGCAAACAAGGTCTTGCCAAGCATTATGACGTGTACTAAATAAGGTGAGTTCTCTGCTGAAAGGGGAGGTAGATATATTTCAAGTATGGGAAAAAAAAAAAGAAAATGGATTGAAAGAAGCATACAACTAGAGGTAAAATGCACAATAAAAGGTATTAGTCGAGAGATTATTGATCTTGCTGAAATAAAAAAATGGGAGGAATGAGTAGGCTTTATCAAGGCCACTTTCCCATGATGCATCTGTGCAACAGAGTTAACTACTGCAAGTTAACATCCCCATGCTACAGAAGAATGTCACAATGAGCTAGACCATCCAAAGATGTAAGACAAAATACATAGTGCTATTATGCTGTTAAAGGCAAATACAGCACCTCAACCTAATTGCTATTTCAATACATTTTACAAATGATTCACAGATTTTTTTATTGAAGCCCCTGAAAACCCATTCAATTAAATCTGGAAAGTTTTAAGACACAACGGGCCTGATTTACAAAAATGTTTTCAAGAGGACTTTCCGATGTTAAGACATTTTTCTAAATCAGGCTCAAAGTTCCAAGCAAGCATATGTTTTCAAAAGTATGTTATGTGAAATGTGTGTAGTGCTTAACTTCCATTGACATGTGTTTGAAGTGCTTTGGGCTGTCTGGGAGATCAGCAGACTGCAGTCTGAACATTACCCTGTAAAACAATAAATACCATTGCAGGGCAAAGACGTTACATAATAAACTGTACATGACAGTTTCAGATACATGTCTTTGGCAGAGATGGGTAGTATTGCAACGTTTAATTTAGAACTTCTTATGTGTTGTGTGGAAGGTGCCGTGGGTTTTTCTTTGTCAGTGAATATGTGCGTGTTGGATTTGTTGGGAGGGCTCGGACAAATGGTATGCGGGCACTAGTTTAAAAGGTGAACCAAGCAACTGAATTGAGGATCTGTTTGTAGTTGCGGGCTCTGCAATTACTTGTTAAACGGTCCAATGCATTGCAGGCGTATTCAGTAGCCCATGGGCTGGACATTATAGTTTTGGGAAAATTACGGGTTAAACTTAAAATGATATGTTATGTTATTTCATTTTATAAAATAGCCTGACAACAGAAGTACCTTCCTGAAGCTCCAAAAGTTCGGTTGTCAGATGATGTAATATGCAAAATACAATAACAGAAAATGGTTAGTAGTCTTGGATAAGGCAAGAGACAAAGTTGACCGTTGGTTATACCTTATTTTTCAGGTGCAGAGAGAAAAATGTTAGCACACATTTGCCCAACTAAGTCTCCAAAATAAGCGATAATATAAAATATATAAAACATGAGATTCAAATGCCAGCTGCTTGCCGCACACACTGACTAGGGAAATGTCTTAGCTGGGTTTTGTGAAAGCTCAACGATCAATGAATTAGGTGTTCAGAATAATCTTTCTTTTAACAAAGGGAAATTCCTACTTCTTGCCTCACGTTATACAGAGTCATTACGACCCTGGCGGAAAGCGACTGACCGGAGCGCCACAGCGTAAATAGCGTTTCCGCCATTGCACGAAGGAGCAAAGTGCGGCCCATTCCGACCCATCGGGCACGAGCACCACGGCATGGCGGAAGTGCAAAGTCCGCGATGGCGGAAATGACCCCAAAACGGCCCACACCGCCGCCGTACGGCGCCCTAGGTGCAATACCGCCACCCCTCTTAGCGGTCACCGCAGTGTGCGCCTACCGGAAAGTACGGTGGCCGGAAATATACGGAAACGGAAGTTAAAACATGGGCCCGGAACGGGAAACATCCCGGCGTACACCTATAAATACACTAAAACCACACAACCACTAAAATCACTACCCTGAAACACACCCCAACCCGTCAACCACCCTAGCGAAACCAAGAAAAATGGGAAAAGTAGCGAAGAAAGCGTGCGACCGCAAGCGGCAGGTCCACTTCTCCCGTGAGGAACTCACCGTGCTAACAGAGACCCTCCAGGAGAATGCTGCCGTCGTCTTCTGCACGCAAATGACCAGGACGGCACTTGCAAACAAGAAGGCCATATGGGCTCTGGTGGCACAGCGGGTAAGTGCGGTGGGGACCGCACCCCGCACCCCACAGCAATGCCGCAAGCGATGGGACGACCTGCGGATACGCGTCCGCAGCATACTCTCTGCCAACCGCAACATTGCCACAGCCACCGGGGGAGGTCCTGAATCACCCATCAAGTTGACCCCCTGGGAAGAAATCTGTGCCTCCACCATCGGAATGGAGAGCATAGAGGGAGTCGGAGGGATGGAGAAAGGAGTGCAGACATCCGAAGATTCAGGTAGGTGGGCCAGATAAAACAATGCCAAATCCACACAGTCCATCCATGTGAAGTACCATGCGTCCACATAGTGCAACAGAAACACATGTCCAGGAGAACGTCCACACACATCGGCCTGCAAGCGCACGTTAAAACCCACAATAAATACATAAATAATTAAAAACCCCTAATACACGCACTACACGTGCAGCAGGCACACCCTAACTGCAGGCTGCCAGACAACTGCACCCTCACTCCACACACAAATCAAAGCACCTCCAAGGCCCCGACCCAAATCACCCTCAGGTACCACCCCAATGCATGTGATACAATGCCATTCCAATTCCCACAGACCCATCAATAACCCTCGCCCTCCTTTACTCCACCACAGGGTCCGATCCAAACGACGAGCTACAGGACACCCCTACCAGCACACCTGCAACGAGGGCCAAGACCAACGGCCAGAGACCCTCCACCTCAGCTGCACGCATCAAGACACGGCAGCAGCACAAATCAGGTGGCAGCACAGAGGAGGGAACATCAACAGGCACCCCAGCAGCCAGCATGCCCACAACACCACCACCACAGGTCCCCCCAATGGATGCCACAGAAGGCACTGCCTCTGGTGGCAGCAGCACCATAGGTGACACCCCATTGATGGCAGCATGCTCGGACACAGAAAACGGGGATGCCGAAGTCAGATCCATCCATGACCTGTCCCAATCCCCCTGTCTGTTCCATCCCGTACAACATGAGGATACCACGCAGGGGCACCCACCAGACGACGACTGGCCATCCCCCACAAGCCCTGTGGCAAGGCAACATGAGGACAACAGCCCCTCTGTGACACCCCCGCAAATGGCCATGGCCCAGCAGAGGCAACAGTCCCTCGACCAGTTGATCGAACAACAGCAGCAACTGGCCACACTCCTCAAGGACCATGCCGATGAATGTGGGGGCACTAAGGCAGACATAGAAACATCAACTGAGACACTTAGGGCAGAAATGGAGAGAGGTACAGAGACGCTAAGGGCACAAATTGAGAGAAGCACCGAGAGCCTGAGGGGGGAACTGCATGCGACGTCCAAAGACGTATGTGCCGAACTTGCCGCAGTGCGCCGTGTGCTCACTGAGCTCTCGCAAACCCTTAGGGACATGCATGGACGTGAGCAGGCAGACACATCATCCGTTGCAAGTTCCGTCCAAGGCAGCCCCCAACGTAGATCTGGAAGGAACCTGCGCTCCACAGGCAGGGGTGCCCCTGATACCCGCAGAGGGGGCATGCAATAGCGACAGCCCACTGACAATGAGCATCTTTGGACACTGGTGTTCGGGGGGGAGGTAGGAGGGTGGAGGGGGTGTGTTGGGCTCACTTGGGTGGCGGGTCGATAGGATGTTCAACATGATATCACATATGCCATAAAAAGTGCACGATCAACCAATGAGAAGTGTGGACATTGATCTTTGTGTACTAGGCCATCATAGGCGTACAGTCCATATTGTGCATGTCCCAGACACACGCAGTGCCACGAGTCCCGTGTCCATGTATCAGCCACCAGGCGTGAGTGCTAGAAGCATACATCAATGAGATGCTGACGAATGTCACGGGCCTCCGGTGCCTCGCAGACTCCATGAGGTGCTGCCACATCCCCACCCTCATCATGACCATCATCAGGTGCTTGCAGTTCTGCGTCAGGGGGCATGGGCACATTTCTACGTACGCACATGTTGTGGAGCATGACACATGCCATCACCATCTTTGCAACCTTCTCATGGCGGTACAGGAGTGCCCCGCCAGACCTGCTGAGGCAGCGGAAATGGGTCTTCAGTAGGCCGAATGCCTGTTCAATGACTACACGGGTACGTGAGTGGGCATGGTTGTAGTCCTCCTCACGCTGGTCCCGTGGGTTCCGGACTGGTGTGAGGAGCCATCTCTTCAGTGGATATCCAGCATCACCTGTATGTGGACGAGAAACGTATGATGTGGAATGCCATTGATACGTACGCACACCCCCCCCCTTCCTGGCAGGTCAATGCCAATTCACATACCCCACATCATCATGCATGTAATGAGACTCACCGAGTAGCCAGGATCTGTTCCCTGCGTGTCGCTCCATGTAGCGTGGTATTGTAGAGTTCCTCAAGACCATAGAATCATGGGTTGATCCAGGGAATCGGGCACAACAATGTGTAATGATCCTGTTGGAGTCACACACCATCTGTACATTCAGGGAATGAAATTGTTTTCGGTTGCGGTACTGGGCCTCCATGGCATGTGGGACGACCAATTCAACATGGGTGCAGTCGATGGCACCAATGCAACCCGGTATGCCGGCAAGTGCATGGAATCCCACTTTTGTGTTGGTTATTTCCTTCTCCGAGCGTGGTAGAGAGATGTAGTCGTCTGCGTGCTTCAGGAGGGCATCGAGCACTTGCAATAGTGTCCTTGAGAACAGTGGCTGAGAAATGCCATGCAACTGTCCGACTGTGTGCTGGTAGGTGCCTGTGGCCAGGAAGTGGAGTACAGACACCACCTTCAGTAGGGGTGGGATGGCGGTTGGGCTATCTATCATGCTGACAAGGTCAGCCTGTGTCATGTCCACAGGTTGAACGGATGTGCTCGGAGGCGTGGGATTGCGGGCTGCCTGCGTGGTGGTAGTGGCTGTGCTGGCAGCCCTTGCTGGCCCTGCCTTGGCCTCCTCCTCCTCCTGCGTCTCCTCCGTGCGGCTGGTTGTAGTTGGTGTTCGTCTTCTTCTTGGAGTCGGAGCGCTTGCAGTGCTATCAGGTCCCCCAGGGCCAACATCGCGAGTCCTGCCGGTAGCATTTCGGTGTGGTTGTGGGAGGAGACTGGCTGTGCAATTTATGTGTTTTCAGGCTGTATGGCCTCCACCTGTGGTGATTGATTCCACCTGTGCAAACTGCTCTCCCCTTTGGGCGAGCACGTCCCGCGCACAACGCTGCAATTCGTGGAATGGCATCTTGCTATTGCAATCATGTATTTGTACCCGATGGCCGTGTAAGATTGGTTGATATGTTCATTCTGCTGTGGTCCCATTGTTTCACATGCATTCATTGCAGTCGCGAACAGACTTGTGAAGGGTCACTGGAACGTAGTACTCGAGTGACGGTGGACCCTCATGCATCACTGCACCGAGGTTCAACGACGGGCGGGGCGTCCCATTCGTGGGTGAAGGCAGTTGCCATTTTCACACACAGCCGCACTCGATGGAATAATTAGTGATTTCAAACGGCCACAGATGCCTTTTCGACGTGATGTTGCAAATGAGGAATTCGAGGGGCGGCGCTTTCGGTTTCCAGCTAGCGGCGAGGAGATGCCCACAGGTCTGACTGCAAATGTAACGTTCTATTGTTCTATGTCCTTGAGAAAGGGCCCATGGCGAGGGAGCAATGATTGATATGAATAGTTTGGGATGCGCAATAGCTACGTGGGCGATGAGGCCGTCCGTTCCCAATAACATGTTACTTCACAACACTGGAATTACGGGCTGGGGCACTGTGGATTTAGCAGGCTGCATAACGCACGGACTCAATGGATGTTTCTAATGTTATGTGAGTAATTATTCAGGCATTTTGATCCCGGGATGAGGGAATGATGGATGGATGCATGGGCAGGTGATTTGATACAGAGTTTGCCATGTACAGGGCTTCTTGGGATCTATCCGCCTCCCCTACGCTATGTGATGCAGGGCTGCCATTGTGGGACCATCGTCCATCTGGCCTTGTTGAGCCCTCCCTGTCTCGAGGCGCCCTCAGACACTTGTGTCCATGCACGTTAACATTCCCATCTGATGGAATCTGTTTTGACAGACGCATGCACAGGTACACTCGTTTGTGATGGTGTTTGCACCTCGATATAGATGGTTATGAGTCGCAAGTGGTTTTGGGGTGGTGATGATCCTTTTGGTTGGGCTAGCATGCATATGGCTGTGGATTTCGTGTGATCATTGAAGTGAGTAGTTGGAATGTAGTTCTGATGGCCATTCTGTTCTTTTTCTTTTCTTTTGGTTGACAGGTATCTCCTCCCCTTTTGCCACTGCCATCTGTATGCCACTCCTGCAGATGGATTTTACTCCCGACACCTGCTGCTTCGTGTTAATCAGTGGAGCAGCATTATGATCTTATGGGACGATCGCCAATGGGCCACATGCCCTTACGCAGTACTGGTGGCTCGGAGCAACATTTCGGCCTTTCAGCTGGACTAGTGCCTCCCCATTGGGACGGCCCTGCGGTTCTGTGCGCTTCCATGTTGCCTTTTCGTACGTGATTGTGGCTCTGTGTACCATGGGGGAACAGGGCGACACACAGGTAGTGGCTGGTCATTTCTTGCGGAAGCAGCCCACAATGGTGATTGGTGTTTTGGAGTTCATGGCCTGATGGCTGTATGGGCTTGGTGATTTTGATGTGCATAAAATTTCTATTCGGATTTGGCCCGTGTAGCGTTTTTCTTTGCAAGTGATGTGGCATATGCCAATTTGGGGGGCGATGTATTGTGAGGAGATCTGCATCGGGTTCCGGCTTCGGGGTTTAGTTGCGTGGTACTGTACTGGCCGCGTTTGCCTACGAAGCCCAGTGAGGTCAGGGATGGGGGCTGCCAATATGACTGTTGAATGTTGTCATGCTCAGGGGCGGGGGATTGGGTTTTGTGTAACAGATGCCGGTCAGCCAGGTGGACTGGTGGAATGATGTGATTTTCGGAATATTGCTGGTCACAGGTGCCTGTGTTTGCGTGCGTTTCTTGGTGGGGGACTGTGGTCATGTCCATTGGGATGGCTTCTGTATTCGTGCCATCTGTGCCCTGCAGCTCCCATTGGCCCCTGTTGTGTTTCTTTTGTTCGTTGGCATGCATGGGTGACTTGTACATTTCAATGGTTGCATTGTGGCTTCATTGCACCTACGGGGAGTTGTACTTTGTGGGCAGGGAGCGGTGTACAGGCACTCAGTGGGGCCGTTTACGGTTGATTCGCGATGCCGTACTTCTCGCCATGGCGGAATGGTACATTACGCCATGCCTGATGGCGTTAGGTACATGTCCGCTAGGGTCGGAATTGGCGTACCGTTGCACCATGGTGGTGTTTGCGGTTTGGCATGGCGCGCGCGCGCGTGCTTGGTGCAGTTAGCGTTGGCATTCACTACGGTGTCGCTAATGGCTTCGTACTTTGCGGTGACGGGTCATAGTCGCACCGAGCGCTATTCGATGGCGGTATTGCATTTCCGCCATCGTTTTTCGATTTCCGCCAGGGTCGTAATGAGGGCCACTGTGTTTTCTTGCACATATGGAAGTGGGGTGCTAACATTTGCTTAAAATGTAGATGGCTATCAGCAATTAGTAATTATTTAAGATCTAATGAAGCCTAAGGCATATATATATATATATATCTGTGAACATGATGTGGTTATAGTGCCCTATTGCACTGTTCTCGCCCTGTACTTTTCCTGTGAACAGTACAGTGGTCAAAGATGCAACATTGCAGCGTGAAGCTTTTATAAACAGGTTGCTACTGTCTAAAGTGAATTGCTTAAAAATTGGGGGTTGTGGAGGGCAGTGTGAATATCAAAAGACATAAAACATAGATGGGCAACACGAAGTGAAATGAATAGGGACCATTAGGATACAGACCACTGTGTGCTAAATATCGACATGGCTGCGTGTTTCCTCGCTGTGGTGACTGTGGTGATCTGAACTTCGAGCTAAGTTGGGGTGTGCTCTTTGGGAGACTGGGGGTAGCTGAGGTGAGAGAAAGTCAATCTTACTGAATTTACAACCCAGCTGTTAGCCATGGCAAGGCTCACTGCCACATAGTTACCTGCTCTCATTCATGCTGAAAAGGTGAAAAAGTTAGATTTGATTATGAAAAACTAATGGCAAATAACAGCAGAACAGTGGTTCGAATAACTTAGAATCTCGACAATGTAAGACCCGAGCCATTACTGTTGGCAAAAAAAGAGAAGTTAGTAACTTCAAAGGGCATAAAATCCAAGCGGCCAATCTCACCTATGGTCTCATATGATGACACCCCATTACACTTGCTTATAATTTCTCCCAGTGAAAGAATGCAACAATTACACAAATGCATGCCTAGTATATGAGGCAACCCATTGAAGATCACGTGTATATCTCTCCAAACTCATTCAGGTTCACCAAACAAACAAGAAACTAAGATTTGCTACCTTAAACCTGCTATATAGATGATTACTCCAATGAAATCTACTTGTGGTAAATTACTTCATGTACTGGGCACCGCACTTTAGAATGTGCGCATATCTCCTCTGAGTGAACAAACTAACTTCCCAAGGTTTGCAACTCCATTCATTCTGACCTCTTCTGCACTCTCTACAGTGAACACTAACTTCTGAAAGTCCTCTCTCAGGCTGATCACAGTCCTCATCGTACTCTTCAAATGCTTAAGAGCAGTTATCTTATTTGACTTACTTGGCATGCTCCATGCATTCCACTGCCATTAAGGTTTCCTCGACTACATCATCTCCAACATGCACAATTCCTGCACCCGAGGCGTCCTCTCTAGACCCAAGATATCTATTCTACAGTTAGTCCTCTGTACTCGTATCCAGCTACACTTATCCACTCAGAGGATCTCTCTATGATGCTCCCACGTGTTTCCCCATCCAACAGCGTTTTGATGCAGCAACTCAAATCATTTGTGTAACTGCGCATGTTTTTCATGGGAGACCATATTACGTATATGTTGCTTGCATTAACACTTTCGAACGTCATCTAATGTGCACTTTTGTGTCTTCAGAAAGCAACAGTGTATAAGTTACAGGAGGCATCACTCCATCACCTGCAGGGCTACTGAAGGGGACATTCCGAACACCATTCAGACACACAAAGCCATTTCTTTGTTCATGAAAGTGATACCATAACTGAGAGCCACCATGTGCACATATTGCTCTGTTTTATTAGCCGAACTTCCATATCACAACGCATCACACAGCTATTTGGCCTCAGTTTATTTCTGCTATACTGCCAATGCAGCCTTCACAATGCTGCCATGTTGCCACCTGGCGTCTACTCTCCTTGTTATCAAACAGGGGTTGAATGTGTGGCACAACACACATTGGCACTCTTCTGGGACACACAAGTGCCCAGCCACATTTCTCTCTAGAGGCATTGCTTGGCAAAAGAACACACACCTGGGTACCCTTCAATCGACTGGAGCACGATGTAGTCAGATTGATTTCACCCACCAGAAATACGGCTATACATTTTTCTGATCATGACAAACAGTATTTCACGGAAGTCAGTTGAGTTTTTTATGTCTACATTTTTTTCATACCAACTTATTTTATGGCACACTCGGACCCTGCAACGTTACATGATATAAGCACGGCATTCCTCAACAGTGAATGTGTTCACTTGGAACCAAGTCCAAATAAAGTTTTATTTTGTCCAATATCAAAAAAGAACAATTTAGAAAGACCGCTCTTTGATCGCGCAGACCAGTTTTTCTAAATCGTACTGTCAGCCCCTGCGACGCATACCAGTGTGCGCAGGGGCTGACAGGCATCGCAAGACTATAGGACGAGTCTTGGGAATGCGAGGTAAGTTTCTGTGTGTCCCTGTGTGCGTGTGTATGTGTGTGTTTAAGAAAACGTGTGTGTACGCCGTGGGGGGGTGCGGAAGCAGGGCGACAAGGAGCAAAGTGGGAAATCCGGGGGTGAAACCCCCTGAATAAAAAAATAAAAAAATGTCTTGGTCGTGTCCTTTTTCTGCTTTCTGAGGGCCACACAAAATCGACCCAAATAAATCAGTCTTTTTTATATGCTACCTTTAGAAAGTGGAAAAATTACAGAACCGATCCCTCTACAGAACATTCAATAACGGAATCTCTGATGCAGTTGAGTATTAGGGTTGAAGTGCCTGCACCTTCATGCTCTGTCAAGAACACGCATGGGTGTTACATTTCAGACACATAAGTGTTTAGCTGTGCGTCATTCCCATTATGTTGCTGGGGCAGAGGATAGGTAAAATGCCTGTCAACACTCAATAAACTGGGGCCAGACGCTGATGGCTGGATATCTCCACATAGCCTTGATTATATTATTTTGGTGTGGGTCCCAAAAATGCCATGGCAAACAGTATTTTACCATAGTTCCGTTGTTTAATATACATGTTTTTCATACTAATATAAACATGTGGGCCTATTCCAGTGAATGTGCACACAGTAGGTATTAAAAACCTAACCTGCAGAGTCAGGCAGGTTGCTGGTAGTTGAGGGTGACTGGCTAAGACCTAATTTAGCACCTGTGTCTTCAACTAGTGTGTGAAGACACATTAGTTGAGGGGTCAAGGAGACCTGCATGCTTCCTCGAGCCTACTCTGACCATTCTCCTATTTGCATCTCCTCAGCACTACAATCACTCCCTAGGCCCGTACCAGCTGGCGGTTCATGTCACTGTTGCTGCAGGATGTGCATTCACGACTCCTCTGGATGAACACGTGAAATTATATTTTGACACTAATGGGGGTTCGGTGTCCTCTACCAGTACGCTTTGGGAAGCCTTTACGTTTATGTGCAGGGGACCGCCATGTCTACCAAATGCAGTGTATTTAAAACCATCAGGACAAGACATCGCCAACTGTGAGGAGCGACTGGGCAAGATAGAAGAAGGACTGGCAGCTGTCCCATCCACGGCCACACTTGCACAGATAAAGGAGGCCATAGAGGACTTCAGAGCGCAGGCTGACTGATGGCCCGATAATATGGGGCGGGCGAGAGGCCGGGTAGATTGCTGGCCCGTTTGGCAGTTCAAGAAAGGGGCAGCCGATGCATCTCACTCAAAGTAGACAAAACAGGCACACACAAGTGGCTATAAATGGGGTGTTCTCTACATTTTATGCTGACCTCTATTCTAACAAGGATACTCGCACCTTAGAAGATGATGACAGGTTTCTTGAGAACCATCTGATTAGTGAACACATCTGCTCCCAGACACCATGCGTGAGGCTATCATTACAGTCCTCTTGAAACCAAACAAACTGGCAGAACTGTGTGGATCTCATAGACCCCTCTCCCTCATTAACATTGGTGTTAAAATATTTGCAAAGATCATGGCCACCCGACTCAGGTCATTCATGCTGCATATCATCCACCCAGACCAATCAGGGTTTATCTCTGGGAGATCCACCTCATTGAACCTATGACGCCTCTTCAATATTATAGACCCTTGAGCCAGGAAGGTGGCTGCTGCACTTGATATTCAAAAAGCATGTGACTCCATTTCCTGGCAATTCATGTATGCAGTATTAGCGAAATGTGAGTTGGGTCGAGGATTTCTCTCATGGCTGTGCCTTCCCTTCACGGCACAGACGGCCAGGGTAAATACTAACAGAGTCCTGAGCCCCAAGTTCACAATAGCCAGAGACACCCACCAAGGCTGTCCCCTGTCACCCTCCATATTCGCTATTACCATTGAACCATTGGCAAACCTGATACGGCATAACCGCAGACACCATAAGAACCCGCATGACAGGCATGCCAGAAATAACTTCCCTTTATGCTGATGACATGCTGTTATACATTAGAGACCACCACGTTCATCTAGCCCCTATTATGGAAGATATCCTGGACTTTGGGGAGGATTCAGGCCTCTGGTTAAATTGCAACAAATCAGTGCTCTTTCCCCTAATGGATGTCACTGCTGAGCCGCGCAAACTGCAAGGGTTCACTTAGTCCCCCTCTACCATTTGATACTTGGGGGTCGTGGCTGCCCGACATGGTGCTACATTATACGATTGCAACTATGCCACATGCATGAGGCAGTTAGTGACTAAGCTTAAGAGCTGTACCCGACTACCCATCACTATTCCTGGCAAGAAAGAGCTTATTAAGATGACGGTGCTCCCCAAACATCTCTATCTTTTCCTTAACGTCCCATTGTGGCTGGGCGTTCTTACAGGACCTTGAGGCAGAAATATGTCAGCTTGTGTGCCACTCCGGTGATGTTCGCCTTAAGTGGGCCACATTATCACAGACATATGAAAATGGGAGATTTGTGGTCCCCAACTTTTACTTATACTGGGTTGCAGCAGAGGCACAATTCACAGCCTTTTGGTTCTCAGAGGGCCCATCCCCTCCACAAGTTAAACTAGAGGCCCGCTCTGCTTGTGAAAGGGGCCTTAATCTCTACATCTGTCCCACCTGTGTTATGGACAGTTGCGAGTTTGGCCCGGCTAGTATGATATGGTGTGTCCTTTATAACGCACATGTACACAAGTGTTTCTAGGCATGACAAGACAAGGAGGGGGGAAACAGAAAGAGGGCAAACAACGATCTTTCTAGGCCTTGTGTCATTCAGATCATGCAAGTGTGGGGAAGAGGGGTGGGGAGATGTGCCAAAGGGGTGTGGGGGTGATGAGAAGTAATGGTGACTCAATACCTGCTGCCAAATGGTGCCTCTTAAGGGCAAAGAGAGGGGACTGTAGGGTTACAGATACAGACCCTTAAGTGCTGAGGTAGCCCGGAGGCAGTGCAGCGGCAACTGGACATGCAGGAGCCTGGGTCCAAGTTCAGTGGTGGCCAGGTGACCAGTGTGCAGAACTATCAAGGACATTAGCAGGGGAGAGGAAGAGAGAAAGCGGAAGCAAAAAGGAAGGTCTTGAGTTGCTTCCAAAACCAGAGGTGTTTCTGCTCAAGTTTGAGAGAGGCAGAGAGGCTTTTCCAGAGGGAAGAGATATTCCCCCCATTCTCTTCTTGGAAATGTGTCTGAATTAGAGGTGGATCAGTGGAGAGTGCAAGAAGGAAGATGTTTAGGAATGGAACGTTGAAGGTAGTGCTGTCCCAGGCCCCAGAAAGCCTTGAGGATGATGCAAAGGGTCTTCAATTTGATCCTTGAAGCCTCAGGGAGCCGTGCAGAGTTTACAGAGCTGGAGAGATACGATCCCTGGGCTTGAGGCCAAGGACAAGTCTCGCAGTGCTGTTCTGGATGAGTTGTAAAGGTCAAAGAGTAGAGACATGGATATATAGAAAGAGGCTATTGCAATAGTCCAGCCTGGTGAGGACCAGGGCTCTAGAGACAGTGAGCTTCTGGGGGAAAGTGAGAAAAGGCAGAATACCTCTGAGGAGGTGCCGCTGAAAGTGTGACTTCTTAGAGATGTCGGAGATGTGAGGAGAGAAGGAGAGGGTAGAGTCGAAGATGACACCAAGGTACTTAGCCTCACAGGAAGGAGCAGGAAGAGGGCCCAGGGTGGTCAGCCAGAGAGAGGAAAGGAGGTTGCAGGTGTCCCAATGAGGAGTGTCTCGGTCCTACTGGTATTAAGGTAGAGATCATTGGCAGACCAGCATTCCTGAATTGCGACCAGTCAGTCTGGTATGAGAGAAGAAGGAAGAAGAAGAGCTGGGTGTCATCCGCATAACACTGAAAATTAGAACAGAATGTAGCTATACAGTTTGCCAGAGGTACCAGGTAGTGGTTGAATAGCCATGGAGAAAGGTTAGACCCCTGGGCAACACCACAAGTAGAGAGAGAGATAGAAGACAGGAAAGAACCCAGTTGGACCTGGGAGGGTTGGTCAGTGAGAAAGAAGGTCAACCAGAACAGTGCCTGACCAGTGAAACCCAGGTTGTCACAAAGGCAATTGAGCAGGACGGCATGGTTGACCGTGTCAAAAGCAGAGGATAGCTCGAAGAGAATGAGGACAGAAGGAAGATTTGAGTCGAGACTAGAGAACAAGTCTTGGTGGGTGTTCAGGGGAGCAGTTTCCATGCTTCTGGCAGCTCCGAAGCCAGACTGGTGGTCGTGGAGACAACCAACAGATTCAGTATGTAGATTAAGCTGGAAGATGGCCATATTTTCCAGGAGTTTGCCCAGGAAAGGAGTGATGGAGATTGCGTGATAGTTAGCATGAGAGGAAGGATCGGCAGAGGGCTTCTTACGAAGGGGGTGCACAAAGTAGTGCTTTAGGGGGAGGGGGAGGTTCCAGTGGCAAAGGAGTGATTGCATAAATCAGCCAAGGCTGGAGCCAGTGTGTCAATGTGGTCCTTGATGGTTGTGGATGAGCAGGGGAGAACCTGCTTTAACCAGACTTTCATCGATGGAACTTGTCCAGAAACATTGCCAGAGGTGAACAGGGGAAAGGAGGAAAAAGGAGGAGGGGAAGCAGCCTCAGAAGGGTCAGGGGAGGCAGAGGAGGAGGAAGAGGAGGTAGAGGAAGTATAGCTGTAAAGGTGACGCACAAAGTGTGGAAAGAGATTGGGGTGCCTGCCACCATATCACAGGGATCTTCCTCTTTGGAATTGTGTGCCTTGCCCACCCTGAGTGGACATCAGTTCCCAAAAGGTCTGGGCACAATATTGGTTTTACACGTTAGGGGCCTTGTACATGGAGGATAACTTTATTCCATCAACGACATCCGGATGTCTTTACAGCGCAAAACCTTGTTATGGCTACAGGATGCAGGCTTATCTAGATTCCAGCTGATATAATTAAAAGTGCTGGATCGTTATCACTATACACCAGCTATGGTTATTCTCCGGCGAGTGAACAGATGCATGTCCCAGATGCAATAGTGCAACACCAGATGCATGATGTGGGACTGCTACTGATTGCACCTTTCTGGGGAGAGGTGTGTCGGATGTTGTCGGAAATGACAGACAGGAATGTTGCCACCTCACCAATACACTGTGTGTTTCATGTGTTTGTGCCCACTTTAGGCTGCATGTGCACATTTGTAAATATGTGTCTTGTCTTTGCCAAGCAGTGTATTTTGCTGTGATTGATGAGTGGAAGAATCCCTATGGCGGATCATTGGCTAAGGGATGTGGTGTGGGCCAATGACATGGAAGAACAATAGGCAGGTAAGCCACCCACCAAATCCAGCCCGAGAGATATTTGGGGCACACTGAAAGTATATCTCTTGCAAACAGCTCCTCTGCCAGATGCTCCCACAGACTTCTAAACCGTGTTTGTAATATAGGCAGCTGCGTTAGCCCTTTCTCACTGTTGTCGTGTACTCACCTGCCTGTTTGTCTTCCCCGCTATAAGTTCAATCAAACTGCAATATAATGTAATATGCCAAGTGTGCCAATAAAGAAAGTTAAAAAAAGGAGTGTGTGAAGAAACATAAATTCTATCAGTGTTCAGGTGGCAGTTGCTAAGGAATATCTTAATTACTGTCTAATGGTCAATGCTTTGATAGTGTTAGTTCCCATATATTCTCATATATGTCCATACATTATATTCCAGTGTCACAGTATCATGGATACATGGTAACCTTACTGCAGCAGGCCAACCATCTTGGTGAACATCCACCTCCTCCACAGCTGGGACAAAATCAGGATTTGTAAAAGCACTGCTCATCTTGATCTTCCCTCCCCCACTTGTTCACACTGACTGATTGCTGAGTGATACAGTATTTGGGTCATCGCAGGTACTTTGTGCTGCTCCCCAGTATGCTGCAAAGACTTACCTGTAAAGTATGAATCAACACCCTCAAGGGGACACCCTCCATAGCATGCTAGCACTTATACAGAAAGAAGTAAGTAATTTACATGATAGAACTTTTGCTGGTATGGCAATGGTTCTTGTAGCATTGAAAACTGAGATTCCAATTGCTACCATCATTGTGGGTTCAAGACTGAACACAATATTTACCAACGGCTGATCTGGAAATGGCATCAGTCCTACATGGAGACCAAATACAAAAGCAAAAGTAGAGAGGATATAATCAACTGCACCAATCTATTATCACAAAATATAAATTTTATTAGTAATCATTAAAAAAACATCTTAAAAATACATTCTAAAACCTAGTAGCAAATAAAGTGCAAGTGACGCAGAGCGAAATGCTCACAATTGAATTGTAACAGTTCATAACTAGTCTTTCCCTAGACTACAATACAATTCTTGTTAACACCTTTGTGTGCCCAATGCAAGAAAGGAAAATTTGTGGTCAGTAAAGACCCAAATACACAAACCAATGGATCTAATCACTGGTGTTATGCCTCGACATGTTTCAGTTCCTTTAATTTCTTTTAGAACTTTCTTCAGGAGGAGATATATGATCCGTCACTTTCTCTTAAACATTCCATGTGGCACTCCGTAATTCTAAAGTGCTCCAAATCTGAAGGTGCAAGTATCAGGGCCAGTGTAGGTCAAAAGGAGTCAGGAGATATTTCCGTCTTCACACATTAAATGTGTCTTCGACAAATTAAATTTCTGCAGATCATGTATTGATGACCCACATTTGATTCATGGGATCTGTAAGAACATCCTGATGAGAACGTATATGTGCCGAACCTCCGTTGGATTCAAAGGGAGCCCACGCCGTCCTAAAATCAACTGGTATCCACTAGAACTGAATGGATGTTTATAGATTTCGCATCGTGTGTGTGTCGCGAGCAGAGAGACACTGCTCTGAAGAGACGTCCCTTTGGTACCAAATGGAGCATGTGCTGCATGTGGACAATGCAAAGCAAACAGCTCAACTATATTGATAGACATGCTTGAGGCAGCTATAATGAAAATGAAAGGACTTTGGCAGGAGAAAGTAAATGGTATTTAAAGGACTAGAAGTGCCCAGACCTTGAGGAATAAAAAGCCCTCTTCACCACCAAAGGTAAGTTACTGAGATATGTAAACTATGTTTCTTTCATGTCTCCTCCCCTATTGTAAACCTGTTCATTTTTCATTTGCATTGGAAGAGTTGCATGTGGGGGCGTAGAAGTGTGTGCTCTGTACTTTCCCTTTGTGAGGGTGTCAGAATTGTTTATTGGCATTGGGAGAGTTGGGTAGGGGGTAGGATACTGTGTGCTGCGCTCTTCCCATTTATAAGGGTGCCATTCATTTTCTATACGCATTGGAAAAGTTGAATATGGAGGCTCACTGAACTAACAAGCTGTTTTCTTTAGCGGGCACACCTCGTGCTGGACATTATCTTTAAGGAGGCGTTGCCAGTGAATGACACCACCAGGTGTGCGAAATGGTCAAAGTCTGGAGCCACCTGAATAGTGTCTCAGTGATGGAATGGAGCCGTAAAAGGGGCAAATGGAGAATGCGCTGCACAGTAAACCAGTGGACGACACTTCATGTGGGAAAAGGAGGAAGGATTATTACCTGCCTATGATATCAGTGATGGAGCTGGGGTTTAGGAAATTCACGAATGTCCTTCAAAGGAAGAACAAGCACTTTCAAGTGCCTAGAAAAAACCCAAGCACCTACAGGGCATCAACTGCATTCTATGCTCCCAGATGCAGGGGATTTTGACTAAACTGTGCAGCTAAAAGTGGCTTTTGCACTCCCAAAGCAATGTTTTATTCCTGTTAAGATGAAATGTAAAGCATAGCGAGTTGGCAGCGCATGTGAAGCTGCAGGAAGAACTATAGTTGCCACTGGACAGGGAGGAAGAGCCCAGGACTATGACTTCTACCCCTACTGTGACAGCCACTCTAGCACCCACAATGACACTGCCAGCCCCTCCCCTATGCCTGTGGCTGTCATTCCAATGCCCCATCCTCCCTTCGACATCCTTCCCCCTAAGACGTCTGCTGATGTTCAATGACCCATAGCCCCGTAACAGCATTGCCGGTGGTCAGTCATAATATCGAAAAATAAATGTCAAAAGACAATAATTTTGAAAAAAAAATGTCAAAAAAAATCGAATTCTTTATTTTTTTTTAATATATTTTTTTGGGGGGTTCGCGAGGAAAAAAAAGGTAAAAACAAAACAAAAAAAAGGGGGGGTTGGAGCGGAACCCCCCATTTTGAATAAAAAACGTAGTGAAAAAGAAATTAGATTTTTTTTTTTTCGACATTACTTTTTCGAAAAAATGATTCGACATTTTTGTATTCCATATTATCACTATGAACCAGCATTGCCTATAACTAATTTCCACAAACCACATCTCTCTTTCATACTGACATCAATACCTGAGTAATCGTAATCCCTCTTTGCACCCCCTAACTCAAGTTGCCCCTACCAAGCAATAATTCTAAGAAAAAACAGCACAGGTGCTCCGATACCTAAATACTCATTAAGAGACATTGCTATAGCAGATGAGCCGGTCTATGTTAGCATCAGAAAATACTGTTTTTTGAGATTGTGTGCAGTCTCTTCAAACATTTGATCAGTTTTGAACAGTCTCAGGAATAAGTTAACTTTGATCATGGGTTGGACAGCAAGGTACATCTGCCATAACTCTGTCCTTTCCAGTCTGCTCAAGGGGCACATGGGCTCAAAGAAGCATACAGTCAAAGGTTGATGGGAAATGCATAGTTACAGTAGACATAGTCAAAACGTGCATGCATGTTGTGTACTATTTGATGGGGCGCTGTACTGCACTGTAAATAGTAAGGTAGAAGGGAAGTTTCAAAAGCTTTACATTGTACATATGTGAAGATTCCCAGGGCAGATATGCCATCGCAAAGTGGCACAATACAGTAAAGAACTACGAAAAGATAAGAGAGGGTGTAGAGCATTTTCTCATATGAAATCTTCACCTTATCATTGTGCGGCCCTTGAATCATGCCACATCCCACACATACTTAATCACAAAACAGCGATAGCTCAACACTTTCTATGGCAGAATATCGTATGAAGCGTATGGATGCGACATTGAAATATACTATAACCTGCGAGGCTGACATGCATTTTTTGAAACGAAGCTGCCTTGGAGCACAGCAATGATGCTGATAGTTGGCCTTGGTCCTAGGGGTGACAGCATGGACAGCGGTTCTTTTCAGTATGTTAGATAGCTGCTGGATATGAGCACAGTTTTTTTTTTTAATATAATATTTTTATTGTTTTGTGGACATAAACAAGCACAGCAACAATAAGTAATTGACATTTGGTCACTACGTATAACCATTTAAACATTTAAACATTTAAACACACAGGTATACATTTCTTCCTGGCATTGGTTCATGTTTGCATATATTGTAAAGTTGTTACATCTAGAACCATTCAAACATTTAAACACACAGGTATACATTTCTTCCCGGCATCTGGTTTATGTTTGCATATATTGTGAAGTTGTTACATCTATAGTTTCTCGGGATCATTCCAATGGCTTGTGTCAGTCCAATGTTCAGCGCTCAGTGTTCCTATGTCTGTTCTTTGCTTGTCTTCAGTTGTCCTCCCATTTTTGCCATATCTTGGCTGCTTTCTCTGGGCATCCTCTTGTGGTGTACACTCTTGTCTCCATTGGGACGCACATGTCCACATCCGCTACCCATTTGGCATACTGTGGCGGTGTGGGCGAGCCCCATAGTTGGGCTATGTTTCTTTTTGCGAGACTTGTAGTCGTTGCAAACATGAGTTTTTCAAATCTGGATAGCTCTATATCCGCATCTATTCCCAGTATCAGGAGTTTGGGGTCCATCAGTATTTCGCGGTCAAGTACTGTTTAGAGCTTATCGCAGCATTGTTGCCAAAAGTCCTGTATCCGCGGGCATTCCCATAGGATGTGGAAGAAGGTTCCTCTCAGATGGCGACATCTCAGGCAGTTAGGGTCCGTCGCCCTTCCCCATTGGTGCAAGGCCTCTCTAGGATAATAAATCCTATGTAGGATTTTTAGCTGGACCAGCCTGATTCTGGCTGAAATTGCTGATTCCCGGGGATACATGAGTGCCATTGTCCAGTCCTCTGCTTGTATTTGGCCCACATCTCTTTCCCATTTCTCTTTAAGTCCTGTGAGTTCTTTCGTGGCAAATGAGTTGATGGCATTGTACATTGTAGATGTTACTCTGTGTCCAATTCGTTCCATCACTATGTTCCTCTCGATCGGGGTGCATTCTGGCACATTTGGGAGGTCTATTTTGCTTGCAGTAAGTGCGTGCCTTATCTGTATGTAGTGGAAGTGCTCCGTGGTGGGAAGCTTGAATTCGTCTTTCAGGGCTTGGAATGTCTTGATTTTGCCATCCTATAGCAGGTCTTCTAATGTCTGTATTCCCGCCTCTTCCCAGGCTACCCATTTGGGAATGTCTTTAAGTTCCGGGAGGTGTTTATTCCACCACAGGGGTTGTTTCAATGTGATCTTCCCCTCCCATCCCAGGTATTTATCCGCATCCATCCAAATTTGCGTTCTCTGAGCCATCATTGTGTGTGTGGCTTGTCGGGTTTTCTTTTGATATAGGCTTTCTAGCGGGGTGATTCCGTGGGCCGTCTGGGTGTCTGCTCTGTTGTGTGGTAGCGTTGGATCGGCATGCAGACTATCATCCACCAACGTCATTTGGGAGGCCCAGTAATATGTCTGTAGGTGTGGAAGTCCGATTCCACCCTCCCACACTGAACGCTGTAGGGTTCTGAGAGCAATTCTTGGGTGCCCGCCTCCCCATAGCAGTTTCCTGAGTGATTCATCTATTTTGTGAAATTCTATTTGGGGTATATATAGCGGTGCGCTCTGCAGGGCATATAAGAACCGGGGGAGGGCCAGCATCTTGAATAAAGCAGCTCTTCCCAGTAGGGTAAGCGGAAGGGCCATCCAGTGCTTAACGTCATTTACGAATCTCTCTCTTACTGGGTGTAGGTTTTTCCCTATATACTGTGTTAGGTCTGTTGAGATCTGTATCCCCAGATATCGGAACTGCTCTTTCTCGATCTTAAATGGGTTATTAGTTAAGGTTGCTGCATCGAGCCCCTTTATTGGAAAGATCAGGGATTTGTCATAGTTCACCCTCAGCCCGCTAAAGGTTCCATATGTGCTTAGTATATTGGCTACAGTGGGACAGGAGATTGCTGGGTCACTAAGGTAGATTAGGAGGTCATCTGCATATAGGGACACCCTGTCCTCCCAGTCCTGTGCCCAGTGGAACCCCTTCCAGTCTAGGGACTCCTTCAGCAGTATCGCCAGTGGTTCAATTGCAAGTGCAAATAGCATTGCCGAGAGGGGACATCCCTGCCTGGTGCCCTTCCCAAGTTTTATGGTTCGTGAGGACCAGACATTGACTCTGATTTCAGCTATCGGGGCATTGTATAGGAGTTTGACCCAGTTTGTGAATTGCTCTCCAAATCCCATTTTGCCCATGATGAGCCACAGGGCCTCCCAATGGACCGAGTCGAAGGCCTTCTCAAAGTCAATAGTAAGCAGTGCCAATGGGTCCTGTAGAGTGGCCGATCTTTCAATGGCAGAATGAAGTCTGCGTATATTCATTCGCGTGGATCTTTGTGGCATGAAGCCGCATTGGTCCGGGTGGACCAGGGAGGTTATCACTGTTTGCAGTCTGTTGGCCAGTATTTTGGCCAATATTTTAGCTTCCGTGTTGATGAGAGAGATTGGGCGGTACGGGCTGCATGCGTCTGGAGGTTTGCCTTCTTTGTGTATTACTACTATGCTGGCTTTTCTTAGGTCCGGTGGTAGGATGCCTTTCTCCTTTGCCTGTAGGAAGATTTTGAGCATGTGTGGCGCCACTTCTCCGGTGCCAATCTTCTTCCATATTTCTACTGGAAGGCCATTCGGCCCTGGGGTTTTACCATTCTGTAGCTGGGAGATGGCTGTCGTCAGTTCTTCCTCTGTTATTGCGGCTTCGAGATTCAGCCTCTGGGTTTCGTTTAGTGCTGGGATGGTCGCTGTGTCCAATATGGTGGCGTCTGGCGGACTCATCGGTGGGGCATATAGTCTTTCATAGTAGGTTGCAAAGGCCTCAGCTATGTCTGAGTCCGTTGAGGCCCATTCAGTGTTTTTGATGCCTATCCGCCGTACCTGGAGGTGGCTGTTCTCTTTCCTTATCAACCATGCCAGCATTTTGCCGGCTTTGTCTCCCGTTTCATATATCCTTGCTCGTGTAGTTCTGTGCGCCTGTTTAGCGCATGTTAGCGCCACATTGTATAGTTTCTTCTGTGCCACCTTTAGAGATGTATTGTCATCTGTCGTTCCTGATCTTATGAGGTTCTCCTCAGCACGTCTCACATCTGCTTCTGCTTCTTCTGTTTCTTGCTGGTGTGATTTTTTGTGTGCTGAGGTCCAGCTCAGTATTTCACCCCTTAACGTTGCTTTATATGCTTCCCATACTATTCCAGCATCGTCCACAGAATCCTGATTTAGTTCAAAGTGCGTTGCGGTTGTTTCTTGAATTTTCTCCGTTAGTTCTGGGAATCCCAGGTAGTATGCATTCAATCGCCACTTCGGTGGAGGCTGGGGTCTTTGTGTTTCAGGCAGCATCGTGAGTGGGGAGTGATCCGATATTCCTCGGGGCTGCAGAGTTGACTCAGTTACTTTGTGCATATTTACACCGGGGAGGAAGAAATAGTCTATCCTAGACATCGATCCATGTGCACCCGAGTGAAAGGAGAATTGTTTCTCGCCTGGGTGGAGGTCCCTCCATGCATCTTTCAGGCCCAGTGCCGATGCAAAACTGGCCAGCCTGTTTGGTCGTGTCGGATTTCCTCCTCTCTGATTTGTGCGGTCCTCAGTGCTGCACATCACCTCATTGAAGTCTCCGCCTATCACCAGTGTATCCGCTGGGTTATTTACTATTATCGGCGTGATGTCTTCGAGTAGAGGGGCTATTAATGCTGGGGGCGAGTAGATCGCCATTGTGGCTATGGTTTGGTTCCATAGTGTGCCATACATGAACACAAATCTGCCTCCCGGATCTTGAATTATCGGGGTTCTTTTGTTTATCAGTATCAGCACTCCTCTCGAGCCCATGGAGAAGCCTGCATGGATTGCTGTTTTTTACTTGGTTCTCTTCTAAAGAGAAGAATTGGCAGTTTGTACCCGCCAGGTGTGTTTCGGTTAGCATCACTATATCCGGATCATGTCGATTAATATATTGCATTACTAGTCTTCTCTTTATGCTATTTCCCATGCCATTTACGTTCCATGTCATGAAGGCAAGCTTCTTTTCCTTAAGTCCGTCTGTAGCCATTGTTCATTGAGTTCTTTGCTATATGTGGGTGTTTGATTCTTGCCATTTTCACGTATGCCTTGTTTGAAGAGGTCCTGATGGGCCAGGTGTCATTTGGATACCTGTGTAACTCCCGATCCCCACTCCCCATACTCCTTCCCCAACTGAAGCATCTGTCGCCTATTAAACAAAACATTTATCTACTGATAGTCTCTTTGGTATTAGGATTACCACAGTGTGCACTTCGTAATTGTTCGGGGGGGGTTGTGCCGTGCTGGGTTTTGGGCCACCAGCATTCATTTCGCCAATTGTTATGATTGTTAGGTGGTCGTTGCTCGGTTTTACGCTACGTTGATTTTATCTTTTGTTCACTCTTTCATTTATTCGTCTTAACCTTGTGGTAACACCTCCATATCTTGGTGGGATAGTTCTTGTGGGGGTTCGTTTAGCTTGGTCCATTTGCCTTCCGCTCACATCTTTTGCATGGGCCTCAGGTGTCATGAGTTCTTTCATCTCTCGGTCATGTTTGTAGTTTATCATTTTCTCTCTGGGGTCTCGCTTCTCTTTCTTGGTGGGGTAGCCCGTTCGGTGGCTCATTCAGGCGTGGCCTGTTCCTTCTTGTTTCTTGTCGTTTGCGTGGGTTCCACTCTCCCTTCAGATGCCCCTCATTCCAAGCACATGCTTCTCTGGGATCAGTAAAATGTATTGTGGTGCCATTGTGGTATATCTTCAATTGCGCAGGGAACAGGAGTCCATACTTCATGTTCAGCGTCTGTAGGCGCTTCTTGAGAGGGTTAAAGGATTGTCTCATCTTCTGTACCTCCCTGGTGAAGTCTGGAAAGAATCCGATTCTGGAGCCGTTATATGTTATCTCTCCTTTTTGTCTGGCCATTTGTAATATTGCGTCCCGATCTCTGTAATTGAGGATCTTCGCTACCACCGTTCTTGGTTCTTTCCCAGGTATTGGTGTGCCCGTTGGGACTCGGTGTGCCCTTTCTATTGAGAACAGTGTTGATAGAGTCTTGGGAGCAAATAGGTCGGGCAGCCATTTTTCTAGGAAGAGCTCCATGGAATCCCCTTCAGTCTTTTCAGGCAGCCCAAGAATGCGTATATTATTCCTCCTTGACCTGCCCTCTCCCTCCTCCACCCTGGTCTCTAGTACTTTAATGCGTTCAAGCGCTCTGTTCATTTGTTGGCCCATACTTCTCAGGTCATCCTCTGCAACAGATATACGGGTTTCAACCTCGCCAGTTCGGGATGAGAGTTTCTGGAGGTCATGCCGTAATAGGGAGACTTCTGTGGTGATGCCATCCATTTTGACTTCCATAGAGGATCGTGAGTTGGCAATGGCATTCATCCCATCCCTTAGGGATAGGGGCTCTTCAGGGTTTTGTGTGTCTTCAGATCTATCTGAATCTGTTGGTGGGGGCAGAGTAGTAGTCGTGAATTGTTCCATTGTGCTCTGATTGGTCCCCTTTTTGGTGGTTAGTGCCTTCTCTTTACCCATTGTAGTAGCTGTCTGCTGGTTTGTTGTTGTTATATGGTACGCAGCTTTTAGAGATCTGGGTCGTCTTTTGGGGTGGTTCGTTTGGTGCGGCTCTGTCAAGAGGTTGCTTCACTATGTGGGTCTCCAATCTTCGTGTGGACACCTCTGCTAGTGATATTCTGCTTGTTCGTGGTATTGCACCGCACTACCAGTGGATGTCATCGGTTGGTGGGTTGATTCTCTCTTTCCTTATATTTCAGTCACAAGCTGGGTGTGGGGATTTATTTCTTTCCCAGATGGCCAAACCCAATTCCTGTTCAGACCCTCTGCACAGTGGCTGGATTCCGTTCCCTTTATGTTGACTTGGTCTCATTGGCGGTTCATTTTCGGGGTATTGTTCATTCCCTGTATTCCAGGGTTCACCTTTGTGCCAGTCCCCGGTTCTGAGAGTCTGGTGGGGTGGATTTATAGCCGATGTCTTAGGCTCACGTGTTCAGTTTGGGCCGGGGGGGAACTAGTTTCCCCTCCCATAATGTGGCGCCTTTAGTTCAGTGCCCTGCCCCACCTCCCCCCTCTCCTTACCGGCGTGTCTTGTTGGGTGAGACCGGTTGATGTCGGGCGCCCTACGGTATACGGAGCGCCCGCAAATATCTGCTTATGAGCAGAAGGCAGCGACGCCGTGGCGTGGTCAGCCCACACCGAGACCTCCACCCTCTAGCCTCGCTCCGATTGAGCAGAGGTTTCGGAGTTCACCCGCACAGGTCCGTTGCGGGTCCTCCGGTTCTCCGGTTGGGGCCTCGCTGTCCACGCGTGACTTTGTCCGCCTCAACCTCTTCCGCCCTTGGTGGTGGCGAGGCAGCGAGCGACTGGGCAGGTAGGTCGCACTAGGTTGTTCTCCGGGCTCCGGTCGCCTCGAGAGCCGCGGTCAGTCCAGTGTCTTCTCTGTCAGGCGGCGCAGCACCATACCAGCGGATCTCGCCTCGTGCGTGTAAGTAGGCCCGGGCTTCGCTCTCGATCAGTCCGCCTCCAAGCCCGTCTCCGCCGGTGCTTTCAGGCTGGATTGAAGGGTGGTGGATACTATCTCTTTGCGGCCTCAGCTCCCAGTAAGCTCCCAGTAAGGAATGTGATCTCGGCTACGGCGCCTCATTTCCTCCGCGCCACCTTCCTCCCCTCACCAGGCGTGGCGGCCATTTTGGGTTTGCACGGCCCACACACGCTGTTACTTTCAGCAGGGATTTTCTCGTCAGCTGTGCTCCGATTCCGTTTTCCCGCACAGCGCTCCGATGCAGCAAGGCTTCGCTGTCCTTGAGGTGTCTTTATTGTTCCGATATCCACCCAAAATCACAGGATTAATGCAGGATGTAGCTGGCAACCCCGGGAGCTCAGAGGAATCACATTCTCATCGTGCGCTCCTTGGCCATGCCCCATGAGCACAGTTTAAAAACAGTTGCATTGGTTGCCAAACCCCACACAGAATGCAGTCTGTGAATAGACTTGCACTTTCCCACGTGTCATCTCCCCAGCTCTCTGACTGTCCCTCTGTCCCCTGACTTTGTGTGTACCTGCCTGACAACCTCTTCACAGTACTCTGCGTTGCAAGATTTTGGTAGGTTCTATTTATCCAGTTTGTATCATAGGCCTCTTCTCCTCACAGATTGCAATACGCAAAAAATTAAGTGTAGGCAAATACACAATCCCAAGCATGTGCCAAGAGAACATGTGAACAGTGGACCTGAAATTAAATCAACGCAAAATAAACTCCACCTCCAGTAGCACATGTGCAGAGGCAATACAGATGACACCAGATACAACACACAATGCAAACATGTGAAACATGTGGCAATATACATGAACAGGTGGCAAGCCATCCCCAATGAGAGACTACAAAACCATCATGAGACATCCACACATCACCACAACAATACTTGTATGTACACCATCACACAAACAGCTGAAGACTTCACTCCAACAATGCCAACATTGAAAATCATGCAATGCACCCTCAAGCTGTCTGATGACAACACTCCTACATGTCAGCTAAATGTGCACCCCTCCCCCCAGCAAACATCACAGCTCCAACATGACACACAATGAGGCCACAATACACATGACCCACAATGAACATATGCACTGGGAGAACATCACAAAATCAAGTGTTTAGACAGACAGACTACATGTAGAGTGTAATGAACTGATGCAAAACCTGAATAAAAATAGAACTGTATACACAATAAAACTGCCGGAATGTCAGAATAGTCCAGGGAAATTAAATGAAAGTGAAAAATGAACCCCAATCCTAAAGCAATATTTACACAGGCAGCGGGCTAGTCCTCTCCATTCTCAGACAAAGCCTCGTCCAGGGCTGACCCATAAGCAACATCCTCCTCCCTGAGGCGGACGTGTGTTGTTGCCTGAAGGGCTTGCAGGGTGGCCACCATCTGCTGCTCTGCCTCCTCTGCTGAACGGCAAGTATCGTCCAGGATGGCAGCCTGCCTCCTTGCTCACCTGAGTGCCACCTCACCCATGGCCACCATCACTGCTGCTTATCCTGCCCGCTGCCTCATTGCCACCAGCTGATTCTGGTACCTCTGACACACAGACAATACATCTTGCATGGCCCCCCTTTGGTCCTCCTGTCTCAATGGTGCCAAATGCCTCCTCAGGGTGGAAACACCTGTAACGTTCTGCCTTCTCATGATCACCACCTGCTGCTGCCATACAGTGTGCAAGCTATGGTGGTACACCCTATGACCTGATGACTGTCATCGATGACTGGCATACGGCACCTGGACTGCCCTCAGGTGCCTGCTGGGCATCCACTGCCTGAGTCTGTGCTGGTGCCTTGATAGGCACAGTGACCACCTCATCTGATGTCATGGGGACTCCCACCTCAGCCAGGGACGGAAGCTCAACCAGACAGGACAGTGGTGGTGGGATGTAACCTGAAAGGCACCCCAGAGGACAACTGGTGCACAGAGGAGGAAGTGGAGGACGGGGTCACTACAGGGAACCACCCACTGAGCCCACCCCAGAACAGTGCTGTTGCCAGCATGGCCATGAGATGGCATAGCTCATTGCGATGCGATACAAGCTGACTTTCTGTAGCATGTACTTCATCATGAGTTACTGCAGTCCAATTTGTGAGACCAGCCAGCAGGGGCAGACATGATCCCTGATGGCCACATCGGCTTGCATGGGGATGCTGGTCTGGACGGAGGTATTCCTGAAGGTGAGCACTCCTGCAGTAGGTGGCCCAGGGACAGGATTTTGTGCAGGTACCTCCATGGTGGCCTGAACAGCCTAATGCACCTGGGACAGGTTTGCAGCATGAACACCCTCCTTGAAGCCCCCACCTGTCCCCATGGGCTGGCCTGCAATGGCCGCATCCTCCACCTCCCTTGACCTGGATTCCTCCAGAATGTCTTTCCCCCTGGGTGGCCCCTGCATGGCATCACCCTGTACCACCACTGCTGAGGTGTCCCCTGTCTCCCTCACCTCCTGGGGATCTCCGTGATTTACCTGCAGCTGATTTTCCTGCGATGGAAATGTTCACATGGGAAATGCATGCATTACAAAATCTTCGGACATTTCCTATGCGAACATTTCCATTACAAATCACACCGCATCCCCCAGCTTATTTCTTTTTGTTCTGGCGGGGGGTTAGGGTGGTGTCCCCTGCAACCCATGCTCACTGTACTAAGTGGAGTGTTGTGAAGGACACCCCGCCCAGCCTCATACCTACCCCACCGAAACACCTAAACACATACCACAAAAAGTTAGAACTTTTGGTAGTTAGAACTTTTTGTGGTGTGTGTTTTAGGTCTTTTGGTGGGGTTTGTAATTTTAATTCGGACATTTCGTCCTATTCCACCTCCTGGGACTTATCCCCAGCAGCCATGCCTGATGGTCCTGCCGCTCCCTCAGCCACATTGCTCTCGGAAGAGGAGGTATCACGGGGGAGAGACTGGGATCTGTGACTTGGTCTGGAGGCCAAGTCCCTGCATCTATGCTCCACTGCACTGATTTCACCCTCTTAATCAGCTGTAGCAACTGTGGAAAAGCGGACAAACAACATCAATGAACAGTGCCAAAGCATGTGTGACATGCACAACATTTACAGTAACATAAAGTCACCATGGGTCATCCAGCAACAGGCACACACAACACGCCCATTGATTTTGCATGAAACCAGGCACACGAGTGTAGGGTCAATGATGAGTCACAGTTATGACACATTTACATGTAAACATAACACATAGATGGCGGTCGACAAACACATTGCAAGAAACATGACACAGCACAATAGCAATAGCAATTCCAAAGTGACCCAACGGTAACCTGCCGAGTTGCCTCGGGAGGTATGGCACCGCAGCACAGGGGTGGGCAGGGAGCCAACTGGCAGGTTGTCCAACCACGGAATGCATAGAAGCACGGACTGGGGTATTGCTGGGAACACATCAGTGGCACGATACCCAGTAGAATGCTGAATCTCACAAGCCACTCATGATTGTACTATGCACAGCATGGCCACGCAAACACCTGCCCTGGCATCTGTCCACACAATTACATGAAGCAACATGCCTCCCTGACAGCCTGAACTGCAAGCAAGCAACACATACATGCACAAATTGCTGAGGTACAAGCGAGTATGCTGTTGCCCCAAGGACATACACATGGCCTGATCACCCATCAACTCAGACTTCACATGCAGTGGGAAGACAGATAACCTGAAAGGTCAATGCACTAACATGACAATCACCAACATCCAAGCACAATTGTCATCTCCAGATGTTGAGTGTGGTTGGCTACACTTTGAAATGTACTATACAAAAATGTGTCCTTCATGCATGCCCCTCACATGGAGACACCATGGTAATCTGGCATCCTTACTCTGCAAGCACGTGCTACCTTCAACTGACATTGCTTGTGCACGAGTGGTGCAAGTCACCAACAACACTGCACATACCAGCGCATGTCCAATCAATAGATGTCTGACATCACACATGGTCAGCATTGTCTGAGGGCTGCATGCTGCTATGAATCACTGAAACACAATGATGCATACAGAAGGGAGTAACTGCAATCATGCATGCCCATGCACAACACACATACACTGCAGAGTACTGCACCACATGGCTACTCAACAGCAGCATCCAGACTTCATTGGCACTCACAGATCTGGGGATGGACCTCTGGGTAGAACCTCTACTTCACCCGCATATTGGCCGATGAAAACTTGTAGCAGCCTGCACAGGACATCTCCACTGTGGCACTGGCCTAGGCCTCAGGCTACTAGAGCCTTGGAATGGGTCAGGGTTTTGAGGTCCTCCCATCACTCATGCATGGTCTTCGGGCAATGGTCTACCACCCCCTCTGCATTGATGGCAGCCATGATGGTCACCCAGATCTGTTTACGTCTTTCCTTCCCCAGCTGCATTGCTGGGGTGAAGAGGCCCTCATCCACCAGGATGCCACCGCCAGAGGTGGTGAAGTTGGCAGCCCTCTGCCTCACGGTCGTGAGGGTGCCGCTTGGTGATGATGAGGATGGACCAGACATGGTAACTTCACAGGCAGGTGTGGGTGGGCTAACTGGGTCACTGAGTCATAGAAATTGGCTCTGGAGCAGTGGTGGTGTAGTGGAGAGATGGGAGTCCAATACAGCAAATGAGGTGGTGACAGGAACTGGCAGGCCAGACACAGGAGCACAAGCAATGCTGGGTCAGCAGGCATTCCAACGCAGTGCAGGTGGGCAGCAAGCACTCACTCTCGGCAGACAACAGCAGCAGATGGCAAGGTGGGAGGGAGCACAGGGCAGGAGGAAGCGATTGAAATTGCACTGGAGGTAGGAGAAGGGGTATGGTCATGTCTCTCATCTGAGGCAGTTGAATTCAGAGTATTCATATTTATTTTAATTTTTTTGGCATTTATTGAGCGCTTTACTCCAAAGTGCTATAAGTAACAAATGACAGTACAATAGAATGAGAATTTGTTCAGTTGCAAAACATTTTCAAAGAAGCTTTAGGATTGAAGATGATAGTTCTTTAGAGAAGTATGGGAAGAAGGTTAGGAAGTACTAGAGTGAAGTGAGAAAGGAGGAGAATTCCAGTGATAAGGAACAAGAAGAGAAAAAGAATGGAATCGGAATTTGGCACAAGGACCGATAATAGAAACTGGGATTGTGAACAAAGGCAACAAGTGGGGGTGTAGAAGGAGACCAAGGATGACAAATAATTGGGAGCAATACCGGAGAGGTACTTAAAAACAATACAAAGAAAATTCAGTTTGAGGCGTGAAGAAATAGACAGTCAGTGAAGCGAAGAGAGAGATTTTGCGATGGAATCACAGAGTGATAACTAGTAGAGAAGGCGGATAGAAACATTAAAAATTGAGAAAGAGGAAGACCAAAGAGAATGGTAGAAAAGTAAAAAGAAAAAAGAAGAAGGAATTTGGTAGCACCAAAAGTTGGGAATCAGCGAGCTTTACGGATATTAAAGAGATGGAAATGACCTAGAAATAGTAGAAAGACAATGTGCTGGGAGTAACTGGCTGTGGTGCGCTTGATCTCTGTTGGTAATACAATGGTCTAGTGCAGCAGAGGTCACATAAGAGGTCCCCCCTAGGCCTCCCTATAACAGTATAAGAAAAAAATGTGTATGTAGCCAAACAGCACAAAAGATTCCAAAATCAATCAGTTTGTTAATGCTGATGCAAATTATGAATCTATTTGAAATCAAAGTAGCATCTGGACAGTTGCATATGATTTATTGGTGTTGCAGCCACAGCCGACATGTGTTTCGACCAATCGGTCATCTTCAAGGCTGTTGTTGTTGTCCAAACAAGCATCATTGTACAAATACAAGAGGTTTCATCAATATGCATCGCCAATGTTGACATTATAAGATCCACATGAAATACAAAATAGAATATTGGTGGCAAATATTCATAGTTACATACCAAGTCATGTATCGGTGCCAGGCAGGGTGGGCAGGAGCAAAGGGATGAGATGGTAACATATTAGAGTTAATTCATATCCGGGAAGTTATCCCACAATTCACCACCCCGTGTGCTCAGGGTGTTAAGGTTATTGGATGCCTAATAAGATAAGTGGTTATCAAACCACGTGCCTATTGCCATCAGAATTCACTTAACAGTAATACATTTATTAACATGCCAGAGTAATAAAAAAGAGCCATTCATCATGTATGAAGTGCCAATGTCAACTCTGAGGTGTTGTGAAAAACCCCCATTAAGGGTATATTTTTTTAGCCCCTTGGCGAGATTGTCATACTGTGTGCCCCTTGTGGGTGGAAACTATTAGCATACCTGGGGCTCTAATGAAGAAAGGTGAGTGTAACATAGGAAAAGAAGAAAGAATGTGAAGGATTAACTTACCGAATTAGTCATGGCCAAAATTCTAAACAAAGAAAACAGAAATAGGGAAATATCCCACTAGCATCTATGTATGTACATGAGATATCATGTGCATGAGAGAGTGTGAAAAGACTCCTTACCCTAATCTTGCTTGTTATTATCACATTTCAATATATTGCTTGGAGGTCGTCTGACCCGGTAAATCCCATAATTCGAAGTCACTCAAAAGGTCAAAGGTCGATCAACAAATCCCTAAAGGGACAAGGTCAAAATGCCAGATGAGTATCATCTATCATCTAAACAAATAGAATGCAACACTGGATTGTGTTGTCTGTGAGGTCCCCAAGAAAGACTTACCTTAAAGAGATGGACGTGTTACAGAAGTCTCAAAGAGGTCTTGGAAAATTGTGCTAGTCGCAAATACGGCTGGAACGCCCAATAGCATTGGTATCAAAACCTGCAATGCGTGAATAATAGTGTGTCACTGGAAAACATCCTAGACTAGTGAAGTGATTGCTGAGTTACCCTTAAATGGTTCCTTACCAGAATGAGGAATTCTATGGGGCTGGATCCCACAGAGAATTACCGTGGCGCACATCAGGTGCCATTTTGCGAGTCTGTATGGATGCAAAAAAAACGCATGATGTCACACGCAATGTGTGACATCATGAGCCTGCGCAAATGCGGCCAAAGACGTCATCCTTTGTAATATCAATGCCGGTTGATATTCTTAATCATGTGCAATCAATAATGTATATATAAGGTTGCAGGAAATGAGATGCAATAACAAATCCTATTGGATGTGATGGAAAAAATGTTTTGGGTGGAACCCCGTACATTTTGCACTAAAATGTGTACCCCTATCTTGCTAACGGTATCATTGTAGTGGTCAAGATTGTCAAATGGGATGGTCCTGATTAATAGTGGCATTCAGTACCAGTGGTACTTAATGAGGCACACTGAGATGCATTAGACTGAAACTGGCATTCCATCCATATATGAACTGACAGAGAAATCATTGAAAAATATATTTTCAGTTATAAAAAAACCTACTATAAAAAGACATTCTTCTCGTGTTCAGAGTTAGGACCATTTTGAACACATGGTCAATTACAGATATACTTGACCTCAATTTGCCTGAGCTTAAGCTGCAGATCGCCTCCCCTCTTGTCTAATTGTGCCTTCTTCAGAACAATAAATTTAATGTCATTTACATCATCCATTTGGTGAAATTCTTGCCAGTGGAGGGCTAACGGCAACCTGTGGTCCTGTTTTTTGAGACTAGAAATGTGTTCTTTAATTCTAGTGCTGAGCTGCCTGATGGTGCTTCCTACATACACCCACAGGCAGACACACACAATAGCATAGCCCCAAATTTGGTCTGACAGTTAATGAAATCATTGTTCTTGATTCTTATGCCCTGTTGGTTGGTGAATTCTTAACAATCCGGATGCGCAAACCTACACATTGTGCAGGTTATGCATTTGAAGAACCCTTTCGTGGGTTGCAACCAATCTGTACCTTTCGGATTAGCATCTGTTAGAAATGATGGACAAAGTTTGTTTTTGAGTGTCGATGCTCTGGTACAGATATTAGATGGTATTTCATTGAGAAAGGGAGAAATATCCCTATCCAGTTTCAAGATTTGCCAAAGTTTCAGTACGATCTTGTACAAAATGTGTGCATCACATGAGCATTGAGTGGTGATATCAACACACTTCCTTATTGGTCTAGTTGTCACAATTGCATCTTTAGGTTTGAGCATCTCTGTTCTCGATTTCCTGTCTATTATGGAACAGGCTCTGGAAAAAGAGGGTCCTTGGTATCCCGTTTCTTTGAAACTTTTGGCTAAAAGTTCCCTTTCTTGATGATACGTATAGTCATTACAGCAGTTACGGCGTGCTCTGACGTATTCACCAGCTGGATTGTTCGAAATAGTGGATTTGCAATGACAGCTATCCGCATGCAACGTACTAGTCACCTCCGTTGCTTTACAGAATTTTTTCATCTCAATAGTGCCTTGTGTAATGAAAACTGTAAGTTCGAGGAAGTTAATGGAAGTTTTGCTGCATTCACCAGAAAGTTTCATACCAAACGTATTCTCATGAAGGTATTCTTCAAATGTGTGAAACCTATCCTCCGTACCCTTCCAAATAAGCAAGACATCGTCTAAATAGTGTTTCCATAACACCACATTATCCATTAACTCATCATTATTCAGAACATAGGTATATTCAAAATTGGACAAGGGATTGGCCAAAGAGAGTGCATATTTTGCCCCCATTGCTACCCCTTTAGCTTGGCTATAAAATACCTCATCAAAAAGAAAAACATTGTTGTTGAGCGTAAATCTTAAAAACTCCTTGATAGATGTATTTTACCCATAGTCAAATAGTCCTTGGTGTTTAACAGTACTACATTTCCACCTTTATCTGCTTCCCTAATGACTGCATTGTTGTTACTTCTCAGATTGTCTAAAGCTGTCCTTTCATTCCTGGTTATGTTATCTTTAAAATTGGGGGAATGTTCGTTACTAATTATGTCAATGTGGTTGTGAATGTCCCTGGTGACCACCTGCTGAAAAGTCTCAATGATATTCTCATTGGCTAATTAAGGTGTGAATTTGGATTCACTTTTGAGCTCCTCTACTCGTCACACCCAATTCCTGGTAAGTCTCACTTAACTGTGTGTCAGTATCTGAGGCTAGGGACTTAAGAAGATGTGTATTCTCTATATCCCTAGTGGTGTGTTCACTTGTAGGATCCGGAATGGCCTTAGGGACATATTGTTTAGTTTGAGTGAAATAGTAGAAATGTGAAGAGAAAAGGAGAAGTCAGTGTCCAGGTAGAGAAAGAGATTAGGAGCAGAGGTGGAAAGATGTAGAAATGAGGGAGGGAAGGAGACAAAGGAGACAGAAGAAGGGGGGAATGGTGGCGGCAGGTAAGAATAGAACTTCAGTTTTTGATGAATTTAGAACAAGAACATGATCTGAAATCCAAGATTTTATAGCAAGTAAACAGGACGATAGATTATTGTGACTAGCCAGAGTAAAGGAGAAGAGAGAGAGACAGAGTTGTGTGTCAACTGCATAAAAGTGGTGGGAAATCCAAAAGAAAGAGATCATTGTGGCCAGAGGAGCAGTATGAAGAGAGAAGAGGAAGGGGCAAAGAACAGAGCCTTGGGGGACGCCATGATTAAGAGGGAAGGTTGGAGAAGAGGAGACCGCCCATTAGACATGATATGAAGATATAATATGAAGAATAGGGAGAATGGAAGCATGCTTAAAGCAGGAAGGAAAGATTGATATGAAAAGAGAAGTGTTAAGAAGAGTGGGAATATAGGAGACAAGAGAAGGATAGAATGATAGAAATGAGAGAAGATGGAATAGGATCAGAGCATGAACAAATAGGATTGGAGCAGTGATAAGAGAAGACGTCTCCAGATTAGTAATGGGGAAAAGGAAGAGATTTGGGAGGTGGGAGAAGAATGACCAGAAGAAGGGGTTGAAGAAACAATACCAGCATGCAGAGAGGCAACTTCAGTAGAAAAATATGTTGCAAAGTCAGAGGCAGTAAGAGTAGAGTGTAGAGAATGATCATGGGTAGGCAGTGTTAAAAAACAAGAGAGAGATTGAAACAAGTGCCCTCGTAGAGAGAGTGATAGGATGAAAAGAAGAGGGAGTCAGACTCAGAGAAGGACTTGCACCAGCGACACTTGTGACGACAAAGAACTAGCCGCATTGAGCAGAAGTGGGGAGTGAGCCTCGCTTGTGGGGGTTTATGAGAGGGAGAAAAGGAAGACGCAGAATAAAGAGAGGACGAGATAGAAGAGAAAAGGGAAGCAGCAGCATCATCAGCAGAGAGAGTAGATAATGTGGGATGAGGCGGAAGAGCAGAGATGTAAGATTAAATTAAAAAGAGGGGCATTGAAAGCATGAAGATTGCTGCAGAGATAGGTGGTAGCCTCAGTACCGGCTAAAGGAAATGAGATAGGTCGAGAAACAATCGAGAAAGAGAGAAGAAAAGGATTAGACAAATAGATGGGCAGAGCAGAGACTGGTGAGCACAGTAATGAGGAAACAAATATAAGGTCCAAACTGGAGCCAGGGACATGGGAAGAGGGTGTGGGAAGAGCACAGAAGTAGTAAGAATCAAGGATATAAAGAAATTGAAGTGGGAAATGGATGGATGAAAGATGGAGATTAAAATTGCCCAAGAGTATGAGTGGAGTAGAAGAAGGTAGAACAGTTGAGAGTCAAGGCTCTTAGCACGTAAATTACGTGCTATGCGCTGCAGGCTGCATGCCTACGTGGCTTACGTGTCCTATGCAAACACTGCAATAATAGTGATATTTAAGACGTGCAATGCACATCACTGGTTATGCGTGAGAAAGTATGAAGACTGACAAGTTGTGCAGGCATGCATTTGGGGGTTCTACGCAAGTGGTTCCCTTCAAATAACAAGTAACACATTTTTCTTTTTGGGGGTAGTCTCAGCGCTTTAGCGCATGTACTTCTTTCCATTTTGATGCCTATGGTGTATCAAGTACTCACTATTTTTGTTTCTGGGTGCCTCTGCGAATCACATACTGCTTTTTTCTCCTTTCGGAAACTTTCCGGGTATCGCACATGCAATTTTTGGCTCTTGGGGTGCCACTGTGTACCGTGTACAGCTTTATGTCATTTTTGAAAGCTTTCCGAGTGTTGCATATGCAATATATTTATTGGGGTGCCTCTGCGTATTGTGTACCACATATTTTTGCTATTGGGGTGCATCAGAGCCTTGCTGGACCACACATCTACATTGTGAATCACATAGACTGTTCACTTTCTAATTTTGCCCTGCACAGTATATTGGTGTTGCATTTCATTCATCCATTTTGCCTGCACTATAAGTGATAAGGCCCCAAAAGGGAAAGGGAGAAAATGGGCACATGGTGAGGACACATTTGCTCCAGCCCCAGGAGGTCATGGTGTGCCTCAGCCCACATGTGTCCCGGCAGTTGCACGTGGACATGGCTGGGCTGACAGGTAAACCAGCACCAGCAAGGGCCACTAGGCCCAAGAGGGGATACCCTGCAGGGCAGGTAGAGGCTCCACTACAAGACTCGGCACAGGAGAAGGGCCCACAGAGGAAGAGGCACTTTACTGATGAGGAGCTTCAGATCCTCATAGACTATATGACGGATCACCAGCATGAGATGTACTCCTTTGCGGGCAGCACCTACACTCCTGCACACCGAATGGCGTAATGGCGGCAAGTGATGGGACTCATAAACACCTGTGGTGTGGAGAGGAGCACTGCTAAAGAGCTCCAGAGATGGATGAACAATCCCACGAGAAGAACCAAGCAGAAGCTGAGTGACAACCTGGACTCTGCACTGGCCACTGGAAGGGGGCCAGCAGAGGAGGAGCAGCTGACTCCATTTGAAGAGGCTACAAGTCAACTCATTAGCAGTGAGCAGGTGCAAGGCGTGTGAGGCCTGGAGACCTATGAGGACACGTCTGGTGAGTGCCATTTGTGTGCATTGTATGTGTGAACAATTATGGTTTTCCAAACATTATATGTGTAGTAGTACAGTTGGCTGCAGTTGTCGCCATCCATGGCCAATATATGTTTGCTTCCATGTACACCTATGTCATAAGGCTGGCATTCCGGGAGCTGGCTCTATGGGTCCCATGCATGTTTGTGTGACAGTACACATCACTGTCTCTGGGCTGCATAGCAGTGCCAGTACTTGTATGCAGGGTTGTCACTAATCAGATATGTGCACAATGCAAGACCCCATGATGAGCCCCTTGACAGGCAAATATCACCCCAAGCCACACCTCTGTGCCATGCAAAAAACATAACTTCTCAACGTCAATGAACCATTGCCACACTAACAGGCCCAGTCAATTTACACTGTACATCAGGCGCATGCGATGCATGACATTGAAACACAGCAGTTGCTGCTGAGGTGCATGTTTTTTCTGTCACCTGCCCCTATGGAACGTCTTGTCAGGATGCATTTCCAAGCTGCCTGTACTGACACATTGTGTTGTGACTAGCCTGCCAGTGTCAGAGTGCCCACAGACCACTGCCCTGTTTTGTAGGAATCATGTTCAATGCACTTAACTTGTATTTTGCATGTGGCGACAATAGTCAATATATTGGTTAAATAATTGGATGGTATGTCATTGTCAAAATAGAAAGTATACTGTGCCTCCTATTGTAATAAATACATTTAATATTGGCCTACGCCAAGCTGCTCGAAAGTAACTTGCGAAAGAAATCTGTGTTGCAAGGTCCTGACCTTAAATCCACGTAGGCCGCCATTTTAGGTCAAACCGCCATTTTAGGATTCGTTGTGTAAAAGTCACCTTGTGAGCTAAAATGGTGGACGATGTCATTGCAGAATACAACATGGCCATCTTGACCTCTGTACATAGCTAATGTGTAATCTGCCTGCAGGCCACTTGTTGAGGTTATGAACTGAGACCTTGTCCTTCACTGACCTATGTGTAGAAGGATTACTCGTGCAATGAAAAACTAATCCACGAGCATATGTTGAGACAAAGTATTCAAATACTGAACAAAGAACATCTGTTTAACTACATTGTATTAATGTTTAAGAAGGCCTGCATGGAAAACTTTAGAATACACAGCTATTGCATACGCTTGTTGATACATGTATTAAAGGCAAACCAGTTATATGTGGTTATTTGAGACTTGGCATGAACCCTAGATCGGTGATATATTAAAAGGAATATTAACCCGAAGTGGGGCTGGGCATCGCGCCCACAAAATGTATAAAAAGCGAATGAATTCTAATGTACACCGTCTCTCACTGAACACACTGAACCACGCTGGAGTTCGTTTTGTTGTACTGAGGGCCGATAGCTATCTGATTTTGCTTTGTTTTTGTAATTGGATTCAGTATAGAATAAAAATACTTTGTATGTTTCTTTGTAACCCGTGTTCGGTGTATTTCCTTTTGGGGTACTCAGCCTCGATATTCTTTTTCTGTTTTCACATCATCATTCGATGGTGGCAAGTCATGTACTCTTCTCTTGAACTGTCTGAAGACAACCCATGAGAAATGGTTTGGGGATTGTAAAGCACCGGAGGGGGGTATCTGTACTCCTGCTCTCTATATGGCAGAGGAGATGCACAGAGCACCCCAGCCAAGATTCTCTAAGTGGTAAAACGTGGCGAGCAATCAATGCTTAGCTCACAGGAGGTGATGCGGGCTGGTTCTTAAGTACAGTGTTGTCCCCAAGCACTCAAACAGGAATGTCCACACACTATGTTAGTGAAAACACAGTCTTTTTTATAAATAAGGTTCACATTACATACACAATCACAATAACACAGTTTGTACTCTGGCAATAGTATAATGGCAAATATACACAGGTCTACGTGGTACCACTCTTAACTATTGATTTCTTTGAAATGCGCCCATGGCTAACAGCCCCAAATAGCATACGAATCAGATTATAAAATGGATCAACGATAGACCACAGAAAGACAACAAGTTAATCAAGCAATGGCAGAACCGTCTATCCCACTACCATGAGATAGTTCTGTGCGAGAATCCCCTCACCAGGGCAATCTGTAAATAAAGCGTATTGACAAGCTCAGTCCAATTATGCTTAATATAGGGCCTCATTACACGTTGTGCGTTAAGGGATTAACGTTACCGGTAATGGAATACCGGTATCGTTAAATCCCAACCCAATTACGACCCGGGTTACCGCTATTAGCGGCACCGCTAAGTACGGTGCCACTAATAGCAGCTAGTCCACGGGCGCGCAACCCTACATCCCGTAAATAGCGGCATGACGCTAATAGCACACCATCACAAGCCATGCGGGCATGCAAATAGCGGCATGGTAAAGCCCCAAAAACCCCTTACCGGCATGGCGCTAATACCAGCATCGCGAACCACCCGTTAAGAGAACTGAGCAGTGTTCCCCCCTGCCACAGGTGAACACAATCAGCACAGGTGGAGGCAATGGAGACTGTGCCAGCACAAAAGGAGCACACCCCACCCCTTCACACACCCCTTCCCACACCAAGATGGTTCCAATACTAGCAGCATTACATGGGCTGGAGGATATGATTGCAGTGCATCAGCAACAACAACAGGCAGCACAGAGTAGACACAGGAGGAGGAGGGAAAGACAGGCGCAGCAAGCACCCCCAGGGCACCTAGTAATACCACAGAGGCAGCCACCAAGCCCCAGGATCCGAGCCAGTCCATTTAACCTAACCCCTGAGCAGATACACACCCTGTACCGTCTGGACCGGGATACCATCACCAGCATCGTGAACATGATACATGACGACATTGTGAGTCTCATAGACATCAGAACTGCCATCCCCGTCTACTGAAGGTGGTGACCGTGCTCAACTTCCTGGCCACAGGCACCTACCAGCATACAGTGGGGCAGATGCATGGCATCTCACAACCAGCATTCTCACACACGCTGAACCAGGTACTCGATGCCCTCCTGAAGCATGCACGTGAACACATATTCCTGCCACGGACTGCCCAGGAGATCGCAAACACCAAAGTTGGCTTCTATTCACTGGCAGGCATCCCAAGTTGCATCGGGGCCATCGACTGTACACATGTGGAATTGGTGGTCCCACATCACAATGAAGTAGACTACCGAAACAGAAAGCAATTCCACTCTATCAATGTCCAAATGGTATGTGACGCAAACAAGATAATCACACATTGTTGTGCCCGATTTCCCGGATCAACCCATGATTCAATGGTCCTGCGGAACTCAACCATACCACGCTACATGGAGCGAAAAGCCGGACAACGTTCGTGGCTACTTGGTGAGTAGCAGGGCAAGCAGATGGCAGTGTGATTTGGGGAGGGGGGAGAGATACATACTCCAACTGGGTGTGATTGGGGGGGAGATGCATACTCCAACTGGGTGTGATTGGGGGGGGGGAGATACATACTCCAACTGGGTGTGATTGGGGGGGAGAGATACTTACTCCAACTAGGTGTGATTGGGGAGGAGAGATACATACTACAACTGGGTGTGATTGGGGGGGGAGATACATACTCCAACTGGGTGTGATTGGGGGGGGAGATACATACTCCAACTGGGTATGATTGTGGGGGAGATACATACTCCAACTGGGTGTGATTGGGGGGAGGGAGAGATAAATACTCCAACTGTGTGTGATTGAGGGGAGAGATACATTCTCCAACTGGGTGTGATTGGGGGGGGATACATACTGCAACTGGGTGTGATTGGGGGGGAGAGATACATACTCCGACTGGGTGTGATTGGGGGGGATACATACTCCAACTGGGTGTGATTGGGGGGGGGAGATGCATACTCCAACTGGATGTTGACTGACGTCCGTAGGACAAATGGACATACAGATGTACGTCAATGTCCATCAGGGAAGGCCACAATGTACTTGAGAAGAACCCACATGCAATTTGAAGCTGCACAACATTGAGAACAATCCAGGTTTCCAAATATCACACATCCATCCACATCCACATTGCACATCATGCCACACCACATAATACACAAATCTGCAACATGGCGTCAAGATAGTTATACAGAATTAGCGCAGCACAACATCAATAAAGCAATGTGCCCTTGAATGCATGCAAAGGGTTCACCCCTAGCCATGGCATTGCACCACGCACCTATAGCACCACTGACGTGATGCTTCACAGCATGGCAACATCGATGTCGGAATGGCAGTACACTAGCAGTTTGGTACCAATTTTGCCTGGGCCCAGGGACACCTAAAACCTGGCCTCACCCAGGACATGTCAATTACTGTCGGAGGCATGAATCAGGCATGTCCACTTGCAGGGTCGAGCTCACCTTTGCACATTGCAGTCCCACAGATTGTCTGCATGCATGCTGGTAATCGTGGATTTCAATCACAATGCAAAGTCAATTTGTGTGATGGGTACAGACCGCTCTTGAGGTGAACAGTAACAGGTCCCCATTCTTCCCCCCATACAGGTGATGCCGGCTATCCCCTGAAGAGGTGGCTCCTTACCCCTGTACGGAACCCACAGAGCAGGCACGAAGAGGACTACAATCGTGCACATACCCATTCCCGTGTCGTGATTGAGCAGACTTTTGAAGACACGGTTTAGGTGCATTAGCAGGTCTGGTGGCGCTCTCCTGTATGGCCATGAGAAGGTGGCCAAGATTGCCATGGCATGTGTCATGCTGCACAATATGTGTATCAGACGGAATGTGCCACTGCCCCCTGACGTTGAACTACAAGCACCTGATGAGGATGATGATGGTGATGAGGATGGAGGTGACGGGGATGCAGGTCATGCAAGAGGCGATGGCCAGGAGGGACGTGATGTGAGACAGCATCTGATCAACCAAATATTCTGAGTAACATGGTTTCACTCTGTAGGATGGATATGGGTAGTAATGCACTGGTGTCTGTTTTGAAGCGCACAATGGACCCTGTCACCAATAAAGGACACATACACAATGAAGAAGTCCAAGCCTGTGTTTTGATTAATCACCAGTGTATTAAGGAATATTAAGATGTAAAAGTTCATGTCCCCAACTATCCCACCACCCTTCCCCCCTGCCCCACAACAGTCCCGAAACACCCTTCCCCCTCCCCCCACAACAGTCCCGAAACACCCTTCCCCCTCCCCCCACAACAGTCCCGAAACACCCTTTACCCCCTCCCCCCACAACAGTCCCGAAACACCCATTACCCCCTCCCCCCACAGCAGTCCCGAAACACCCTTTACCCCCTCCCCCGACAACAACCCCTTATGTGTCTGGCACAATGTTGTTGTCCTGCTGCACACGTGGAAGGTTGACCCTGCAGTCCCTATTCCCCATTGCCACCACCAGCATCAGGAGGCTGGGTTGATTGCGCCTCGTGGAGCGCGTTGAGCGGCGGAGGGGGCTTGTCTGCCTCGAACTAGCAGATGATGATGTGGCTGTCTGTCCCTGTGGTGGTGGTGGGAACTGGCGGTCCATCACGTCCGCTATACACGTGAGGACCTGCCTGATCTGGCCAATCTCCACACACAGCCTGTTGGTACAGGCTTCAATCGCCTCCCTTGAGTGCCTGGCAGTCTCTGTTATCTCCCTCCTGAGACGGGCAGCCTCTTCCACATGCTGCCCAACCAGCACAGTAATGTCCTCTTGGCGCTGCCTGATGCTGGCCAGGCCAAGCGGACAGTGGCGTGCTCGTGGTGTGGCTGCTGCACCTTCCTCTGCAACCAGGACATCTGGTGAAGCCACCGGTGGGCTACTGCACCCTCCCATGTTGTCCTCGCCAGACTGTCCATGGACACTGGACCCTGGTGTTTGCTGTGGAGTTGCCTCTGCGGTTCCTGGTGGGGTTGGGGTGTGCATTTCCATGGAGAACTCTATCGGGTCCTCCACATCTGAGAGCGGCGCTGTGGCTGAAGCCTCCCTTGTGGAACTTGTGGCAGCGGAGGGTGGGCCCTCCATGGCTGGAATCTGTGGTGGGGGTTCACATCTGAAGGTGTGGCAGTTGTTGCTGGTGTGGACTGCGGTATGGTAGCAGTGGCGCTCCGACGATGTTTGGCACTCTGCATGGGAACACTTCTCCCTTTGCCCCTTGATGTAGTGGGGGTGTCCCCTGTGTCTTGTGGCCTTGGTTTTTTCTTGGCAGGGGGTGCCTGAGTCGCAGTGCCAGGTTCTTCACTGTCTGTATGTGAGACTGTGGGGGACAAAAGGGGGGATGGCATTGGTGATGGTTCAATGTACTTCATGCAGAATACGTTAAAAATGCTGTTGTGTGTATTGGGACTTCATTGGTAGGGATGCAGGTGATGGGTCTGTTGAGCGGGTCATCCATGCATGGTTCTGTGTGGCACTTGTCTGTGGCGATGCGTGCATGTGTGTGTGTTTGGGTTTGACACTGACATGGCCAGGGTTGTATGCATGTATGGATGTTGGCGCATCCATGAGGTGAATCTGGGCTCACATTTGGGGGGGACCTCAACATTCACAGTGCATAGTTTCATGTGTACACTCACCTCCATCTGATGTAGTGGCCACACCATGCTCCATGCTCCCAACTCCCTCGATTGATTCAACACCAATCGTGTTGGCGCAGGTCTCCGCCCACTCCTTCAATTTTATTGGCGAATCGGCTCCACCTCCTGTGGCCATGGCCATGTTGCGGTTCGCAGACAGGATGCTGCGGACCCGGAGGCGGAGATCGTCCCACCACTTTCTGCACTCCCAGACAGTGCGTATGGTGGTGCCCACCACACTCACTTTCAGGGCAACCTCTGCCCAGATAGTCTTTTTCCAGATCAGGGTCTCCCGCCGCATGTCGTTGGAAAATACCACGCCGGCATTCGCTGCAAGGCTCTCAGTGAGCATTGTTAGCTCCTCGTTGGAGAACTTCTCCTTGTGCTGGCGGTCGGTTGTTTTTTTTATAGACTTAGGCATGGCAAGGGAATCCTTGTGGCTTTGGAATGGCACAGTTTTCGAAACAGGTCCAGGGGGCAGAGAATGGCAATGGATTGTGTTTTTAAAGATGGCCGCCGTGCTCTTTCCCGTTCCTGTGCGATGACGCTATTTCCGGTTCCGCTATTTAACGGTGATCGCTAATTGCAGTGACTGCTAATTGTGATGGCCGCTATTAGCGGTGACCGCTGTTTGCATGTTGCGGGAGGTCGGAAGTGCTATCAGCGCTTTCATCAGTGCCGCTAAGGGTCTTTTTGGGGTCTTTAGCGGCATGGTGGTAGGGTCATTACCGGCATGTCTCTATTCTCGTGTCCGCGTACTCGTAATAGTACGCTATTAGCGGCCTCTTGCCAAGGCAGACACGTTAATAGCACCATGCCGGTAAATGCCGATTTTTACCGCACAACGTGTATTGAGGCCCATAGTCTTGATTCCTTCTAACGGTTCTATGACCCCGAATTACCTGGTTTCATAGAGTTCTTCAGTGAGGCGTTGACGGGCCCTTCTTGAGTGCACTCCCTTTAAGGCAGGAGCCACGGGTCGTCGAGAGTCAGTGAAGAAAAGGGTGAGCACTGTCGTTGCGGCAGCAGCTTCGGTCCTTGCGGTGCTCGTTGACGATCGGTCGAAAACGTCCTGCAAGCTGAGGTGTGCGGTGCACCTTGACGAGGAGTGTTCGTTGCCGCAGAGAGGTAAGGAAGAACTTTGGCTCAGCAAGGGCATTGAGTCATCAGTGTCTCTATGGTCTTCGGATGGTGGGAAACCCACCGGCGGATTCTCTTTGGTCGTCGGCATCCTTGACTTTCTCCGGCAAAAGGAGCACTGCAGCTCTGGTCGTCGACCGTGGTCGTTGACGGTGATGGGCTTCAATGTCCGGGCGCTTCACTTTGTGATTCTGCTGCGGTCCCCGTCTCCGGTCAGCAGCCTTTTGAGGGTCTGACATCCAGGGATCAGCTGGTGCACAATGGTCCCTTGTAGCTAGGGAAGAGGTCTACTAGCCAGGTCCTCTCTTGGATGAGTTCCTTGACAGTCACGCAGCTTTCAGATCAGTGAAGGACAGCAGCAGCAATTCTTCTTCCAGCGGGCTTCAGGGTTAAGCATTCAGTATCAACTTCTGCTTCTGAACGATATCCATCAGCGAGAGGACCCCAGATATACTGTTGATCTCCCATTCATTCTGCTGGGTCACACTTATAAAAACAAATCATTCAGAATGGCATTCAGCAGGCAGGCAGCCAATCAGGCTCACAGTGCATTCAGGCCATTCACCTCCATCTCAGACACTCACAAAAAGGAATGTGTACTGGGACAAGAACCCAGCTATTCAGCACTCTACACTGCATTCATACCAGTTCAGGCTGGGCTGTCTCAGTCTTTGTGTCACATACCAGAAACCAGACACCCATAACAAGAAGTGCATATTGGTCACACACTCGATTCACCCAGGTCCCACCTCAAGGGTGTACCCACAACATACAGTCACTGGGAAGGCTCCAGCCAGTCTGGCCTGGACATCCCCACAATACCATATATGGAACTTCCACCCAACAGCCAGTCAGGGGGAATGGACAGAGTCAGGGCTTCCTGGGACTTCGGGAAAACAAGGTAACAGGCAATAGAAAGCAAGAGGCCACATGGGCCATCTTGTCTCCTATTAGGAATCAACTGATTCCAATGGCAGGGACTGTGTATCCAAAAATGGAGGATACAATTCAAAAGGATACTGTCAAATTCAGCCTGGAGCTGCCACCAGCCCATAACCTGCTCTGTGGACCACACAAAGGTGCCCAAAAACATACACTAGGAGTACAATGTTGTAGTCCAACCCATGGGTGCCATAAGGGTATCTCAAGGGTCTGTACACCAAGCCAAAAAGAGGAAGAGCCGCACCGCCAGGAGTCCCACATGAACAAGACAGAAAATGCATGATAAAGCAATAAAAGACAAGGATATGGAGGCCCTGTCCCTTCAATGCATTTCCAGCATCACAGGGATGAATTACACCAATGAGTGTACCTGTCTGCTTTCCAAGTCATGAATGTCCATGTTGTAATTGAAACTTTGATCATGGAGCTATACCTTCTGATCACCTGACTGACATGAAAAGTTTGTATGTGGGGATCAGTGAATACATGACTGTGCATGTTAGCTATTAGCATACATCTCTGATGTACGGCTCAGTGTGCAAAGTCATGATGCATGATGCATGTGTGTATAACCATTTTGTGTCTTTTTGCATTGTAATGCGCACACGCATTGTAATGTGTGTGCGAAAATTAGATTAAACATGGCACTGGTGCCTGGCCATTAGGACATTCACTTCCAAACTGCAATGAAAGTCTATGTTTCTGTAAGGTCAGTTAGAAGGCATGAGTTCTGCAATGGTTGCAATATTATATTATGAAGCAGATGAGCTTACTATGCAGGATAGTTGTTGTATTGTTCGATCAAGGACGAACCGAGAGGGAGTCAGAGATGTGCAGGAGCATTGATAAGGGGTACTTGAAATGAGTGTGCAAGAGACGAACTGGGTTTTTCCACTACTGGCTGGATTTGTGCGCCCTTTGCCTACCATGCTTTCTGTCTCCCCTTTGGCTGGGGACAGTTTGCAACTTATGAGGGGCGGGGATTTTTCCCCCTTAAAAAGAGAGGTATCCCGAAGCGGAGACAGAGAATTGGAACCCCAGGTGATGAAGTCTCGCTGAGAGTGAGGACGCTCCGCTCCAGGCCCCGTTAGTACATGTAATGTCTCAGCCTACCTGCCTCAGGACTGGGTAGTGTTGACGTGGTTGAGACGAAGTTGTCTCCTGCAGTAGCTATTGTTGGTGAAGACGCTGTCTTTTCGGTCCCCTCACCATTCCCACGCTCACTAGATCCCATGTATGCTAAAGGGGGAGATGCCCCCACTCTCAATCTATTATTCACATTCAATAACAGCATTACACAAACAAATAACCAAGCCTGTGTCCATGTCTAGAGGCTCCATTTTGTGACACACCGGACGCCATCTTTTACTAAGCCCAAGAATGATCTCTAAATACTGGTTCTCCCCTGCCCAGCACCTTGCAAAGACAGCCCAGGACACCTCTGCCTCCTGCCAGCTCTGCACAAGTTCTGTTCTCATGGAAGTCCAGCCATTCATTGTTGCAACATTTAGTATCATCCTAGGACAGATGAGCTCATTGCACTGTGTGAGACCCCAGCTCGTATGCACATCCATCTCCACAAACCTGTCTGTGCACCCCTGACCCCCACCCTGCCAGGCCACAGTCCACCGGGCCCATGCCCCTCTGGTCTTTGATAAAGAAACTTATCTGACCCCTTACAGTGACCAGATGGGGACACCCACTATAGCCCTAATCCTAGGCACCAATATATCCTCCTTGGACCTAACACATGTCTACTCATAGCATAAGTCATCAGGTAGATCAAAACCCACAGGGCAGGCACTCAGGTCTGGGCACTGTGTTTTATGAGCCTCTGGGTACAGGGGTTGGAATGCCGATTTATCTGCCAATGCGTTCTGAAAGTACCTCCATTCATGCTAGAATTTTATGCTTGTCACGTGTCTCATGTCATCAGTTCCTGTTGTCTTAGCTTAGACAGGAATGTAGCGCTTCTCCGGACCAACCTTCACAACGTGGAGATGAGCCCAGCAGACCCACGTGTGTTTGGAGCGAAGGGGAGCAACGTCCAATTAGCATCCAACCTCCCCTTTGTGATCGAGTATGGCATAGGCCTTCCCCCAATCAATTGCCAAGATTTGTACCCTATTTGAAACGTCATAGCTGACGATGTGAGTCCTTTTAATGTGTTGCCCGTGCATTGTTTGGCACAGCGCTCTCAGGCAGCAGAGTTATGTGCTTGCACATATCTTATATAAATGTGTTTTACTTGAAATTATTCTCCTGGTCTCATTCCCTAGTGGGTTGTGTCCATTATTTGGTCTCAGGTATACGTGCAATGTTGGGTGTGAGCCTTCACTATCCTTGTTTGTGTTCTTATGTATAGCCAACTGCAATTATCCCATAGTTATCTGTGTGCTTATGGATTATGAATAAACGGGCCTGTAATGACCCCATTACATTTTAACCCTTGGTATAAGTGTGCTGTATTGCCTTTCTGAGTCCAAGAACTTTTGGTCCGTGTAATAGGGTGAGTAATTCTGAAGTTATTGCATGTGTCTGAAAAGCAAAACACGCATGCATGTCAAGGTACTGATGACTCAAAATGTTGTCTGTCCATGTGCAGGTGATAATGCATCGGATGCAGAGGAAGATGAGGAAAAGGAGGAGGTTGTATGTCAGTACCAGTGGAGGCTGTGGTGTCACACGCCATGAACATCCACAGGTGCTACAGACGATCATCAGTTGTGCTCCTGACTCCTCTGACTCCTCTGACTATGCAAGTGACATTGAAGAACCAGGTGTGGATGACTCATTGAGGGACATGGAGGGTGCCCCAATGGCCTGGTCAAATGGGGCCTTTGTGTCTGAGGAGGTGCACCAGCCTTCACCGGTCCATTCAGTGGTGTGCCCCACAAGATTGCAGTCCCCTGAGTTGGGGTCCGATTCTGGGACTGATGTCCAATGGCGCGTTGCAGATCTTCAGCCAACAACAGGGTTCCCACTGTAATAGGCCTGTCCCAAATAATTCCACTGCCATCGCCCACGCACACTTGGTGGACTTTTGCATGCTGGAGAGACAGTGTGGGAGTAGCGGATGTTGTGTTCAGTCATCCAGCATGGTGACAACATGCTGTGGAAATGCATTGCATGGCCGGGGTCATCCTTTACATCAGCTCACACGCTGGTACTTCCACTCCCCAGACCTTCACCTGGTCCCTTTCCCACATCTGCATACATGGGTGACCCGAAAGGCAGACATGACACTGATGGTGGGTGTGCACAACTTGTATGCCTGCAATCAATGGCCCAGCTTGTGGGCACATCCCAGGGCTGACTGATGCCTGATTCCAGAGTGCATGTCATGCTGTGGTTGAAATGTGTTTGCTTCACTGCCAGTGATTGCTCTATCAATGAGCCTTGATGTTGTTGAATTCATTGATCATCACACTCTGTCATTTGCTCTTCCAGTCGTTGCATTTTCCCATACAAGAGTAATAAAGGCTGTCCAGTTTATTAACTTTCTATTAACTTTCATGCACTGTTCAAGGCACTCAGGGGGCACATGTGATGTTGTTGGTGGCAGGGAGGCATTCACTGTGTGGGGTGTTCTTCATTGCATTGGCCTGATGTGAGCCGTTCCCACTGCATTGGTGCGGGAACACATGGGTTTGGGAGACTGGTGAGTCATTGCTTGTATTTTTCTATTTGTCATGCCTGCCTCACAGTATCTCATTGATTCCCCTTTTCATGGCGTGTCTGCCCACACTGGTAGTCCACTCCTTGTGCGTTGGCTCTGTGATGTTGCACTTCTCAGATTACTCTACACCCAGCACAGCACGCAGGCTATATGGGGGCTTCCTTGTTTGTCTGACCACAACAGGGTGAAAGTCACACCCTATGCCCTATGCCCGAAGTTGTTTGTAATAGAAACGCGTACCGTGCACGGTATCCCTGCAGCTATTTTGACACCTGTTACCAGCTGCACAGTGCATCTCAATGCTCCCTTCAGTTCCAAGCTCATTGGTGCCCATTCAGTCCAGTCCCTCTGGGCTCTGCCTTCCCTTCTTTTTGCCTGTTGCCTGCTCCCTTTTATGTGCCAGTATCCTTGGCCTCTGTTTATCATTCCTTTCTCTTGTCTACTTGTCTCTTTTCTGCTTGTTGCCTCTGTGCCCTGCCTTCCTCTTTGATGTCTGACTATTTGCCCAGCTGCCTTCTGCCGGATCCTGTTTTCACTGCAATTGCTGAGAAGTTCACCTACCGTCATCTTGGACATTCCATCATTGGCTCCCCTACCACAGTTTCCTATACTGTCTGGGTGCCATGTTAATTAGGGAATGCCAAATTGTGGCATTGGGAGGGCTTTCGAGGGGATCCTGGGTTTCCAAACTCTCAATGATCTCTATTCAGGAGTGTTCATAGTGTCTTTCTGACTACAGTCTGATCTGATGTAGCACAAGGTCCCCTCACAAGGGGAACAAGGGGTAAGTGGAACCTGTTCCTTAAGAAGCATGGCACTCAGGGTGGGCAGGCAGTGGAGGTGTTGTAGGGGGTGATGGTGTCACTGTATGGGGTGTTTTACATTGCATTGGTTTGAGCTGAGCTGTTCCAGATGCATGGGTGTGGGTGTTACATGGTGATGACAGGCTGATATTATATAATATTTTATTTGTATTGCGCTCATACACAAGTGTTGCAGAGCATGAGGGATACAAGGGAGGACAAAACAACAATCTTACTAGGTCCAGTGACATTGAGAATGCGCAAGTGCAGGGGAAAGGGAAGACGGAACGTGCAAGTGAGAGGGGAGGGGTGGAAAATGCTAAGAAAAGGATAAAACAATAACAGCTGGTAGTGCAGCCAGCAATGTGGCAAGTGCAAGGTTAAAGCACAGACAGGGGTGTCTGATAAGTGCAGGTGAGAGGACTGTAGGGTTACAGATACAGACCCAAGTGCAAGCGTTGCCAGGAGGCAGTGCGGGTGTGTGGCTGTGTGGGCAGGGACCCAGGCCCGAAAATCAGAGGGTGACCTGCTGTGCCCAATGCCGAAGCAGACAGATCAGCAGGGGAGAGGAAGAGCGAAGGCAGAAGCAAAGAGGAATGTCTTGAGGTGCTTCCAGAACCAAATATGGTTCTCCTCAAGTTTCAGAGAGGCAGGGGGGCTGTTCCAGAGGGAGGCCCCAGCCGAGGAAAGAGATCTACCCCCAACTCGTTGCTTGGAGAAGCGGCTGACCCTTAGGGAGTTGGAGGTGGAGGAGCAAAGAGCTTGAGTAGGAAGGTATTTACAGAGGGAGAGTTGAAGGTATTGCAGACCCAGGCCTCATAAAGCCTTGTGGACAACGCAAAGGGTCTTGAATTTGAATCCTTGCCGACACTGGGAGCAATGAAGAGATTTCCTGGCTGGAGGGATATGATCCCTGGGCTTGAGGCCAAGGACAAGTCTTGCAGTCCTGTTCTAGATGAGTTGCAGAGGGCATAGAGGAGAGGCAGGCAGATTTAGAAAGAGGCTGTTGCAGTAGTCCAGCCTGGAGAGAACCAGAGCTCTAGAGACAGTAAGCTTCTGGGGGAAGGAGAAGAAGAGAAGGATATCTCTGAGGAGGTGCAGTTGGAAGTTTGACTTCTTAGGGACATCAGAGGTGTGAGGGGAAAAGGAGAGTATGGAGTCGAAGATGACCCTGAGGTTCTTAGCCTCACAGGTGGGAGCAGGAAGAGGGCCAAGATATGCTGGCCAGAGAGTGATAGGAAAGGAGGGTGCAGGTGTGCTGATGAGGAGAATCTCCATCTTACTGGGAAGTCATAATGCTGGCAACTCATTGCTTGCAGTTGTTACATGCCATCCAGTTGTTGTCGTTGTGTGCATGGTTGTGTTACATGCTGTGACCTTGTGTTCTTTTTCTGGACTAAGGCATTCTGCAAGGGCAGATGGTTACTGATATCCAAGGGAACAGTCCTGTCAGATGCCTGCACACAATGCCTCAACAGTATCGGCTGGTTTGGAGACCTACGGAGTGGAGCCTGGGATGCTTTCTGGGTCCAGCTGGTGCAGGCCTGCAAGGGACAAGATGTGAGGTGAGATGTGCATCTTTCTTGAAGTGAGCTTGTTATTTTCTCATTTCATATGACTATTTTGATGTGGAGGTGTATTGTGTACATGATTTTCTGTCAGGGAATGGGTTGGCTAGTCCACCTGTGTGTTGTTTTGCAACACACTTAGGGTGGCCACGGCAGTGCTCACACGTGTTTGGTACCGGTTGTTTTTTGCTCTGTGCCTTTTTACTTGTGTTCTCATGTCTGTTTGGTGGGGGTCTGTGGGCACATTATTTGGTTGAGGCACGTGAAAGTAGTAAGGGATGGTGTTGATTGTCTTGTTTGCAAACTGCATACTGTGGTTTCCACTTGTGATGACTGTGTCATTATATATTTGCATTTTTAAAGCACTCACACAGCCCACGGGCATCGAGGCGCTGTTACAGGAATTTATTGTTTTTTAGTTGTGCAGTTGTTTTTTTTTCTTAGTTGCATATTTATAACTTGCTTAAATACCCAGAGGTTTCTAAGCACGGACCCGGGGATCGAACCTGTGATGCTTCATGTCGTCTTGCTTCCAAGGCAAGCACATTACCGCTGAGCTATCCTCCAGGGAAATCAACTGTCATTGGTTGCTGCAGTTATTTTATGACTATGGACACAAATATTTTGCCTCTCCCAGACACACATTCTCATGGTATTGATATGGGCATGGTGGATTGGCCCCAATTCCTCATTGGATGGCATCAGGGATGTGGCTTCACTGTGTGTGCTCTGCAAAGGGTGGTATTCATGTGAAGTACGATTACACTAGTTGATTGTGTGCAGTCTCACCCTGTGCCCTTTGGCAGACCATGGGCATGGGTGGTGCCTGTGGGTGAGTGCGATGATCCTCTTGCATCTTTACTGTTATGTCACGTCGTTTGTCAATACTGTGCAGGACACAAGCTGTCACAATGATGTTGCACACTACTGCTGGGCATATAGGAATACCCCATCAAAGTGGTCATGGGATCGGAAATGTGACTCGAGCACCCCAAATGTATGCTCCACTATGCCCCTAGAGGCTTTATGTGTTGCATTGTACTTTCCCTCGGTTGGTGTGCAGGATTCCTGAATGGTGTGAGCTGGAATGCTGAGAGCGGGTAGGAACTGTCCCCTGCAAATGTGTAGATGATTGTTATTGGCATTGATTGTCATGGCCAACTGTTCAGTGTGTCACATGACTCCATGCATGTGCATGACAGTTGATATTCACAGAGGAGCCAGTTGTTGCCAAAGGTTCCCAATGCCAGGGCCTTGTAGAGTGTTGACCGGTGGTAGATGAGGCTGTCATGTGTGGTTCCAGGAAAATTAGCATTGCCTTGCATGATGACGCTTTTTGCATCATAGATGACCCTAACATTGATGGAATGCCAATGCTTCCGGTTGTGGTAAATGTGCTGCATCAAGAGGGGAGGAAGTAGTGCAACATGTGATCAATCAATGGCTCCATGTACACATGGAAAGTGTGCTACAGCATAGAATTCCTGGCAAACTCTCTTCCTTTCCTGCAATGTCTGTGGCATGGATGTGTGCCTACGCACACACGCACGTTATGTGATGCACTTGGTGTAGACAGGGATTGCATGCCCTGAGATATTCCCCCTACAATGGCAGTGGTGCACTGAAAGGATCCTGTGGCTATGAAATGTAAGGCTGTCACCACCTTCACCAGGGGTGAGAGTGCATGGGAGCAGATGGTGGGTGATGTAAGGTCTCACTCCCACTCCCTGACCAGGTCTAGGATGACATGGGGTGGGGGGACCTGTACCTTGCATACACCTGGCATCCCAAACAGCATGGTGCGTGTTGTGAAAATCCTGTGGACTCGTCATCCTCCTCCTCCTTCTGTGTCCATGTACGATAACTCCCAGTATACCCGCATTCACCCAGGCTGACTGACATTGGAATGGTGTGAATTGCGTGCTTTGTACGCGTTGTTTCCTTTGCGTGTTGTACTTTGTGTCTACTATAATGTGGCAGTGGGTTCGCAAGGTTTGTGTGTGACTTGTCCCGACGTGAAGTTGTATGTTAAAATCATTGAGTTTGGTTATGTTTGTGCTTGGATGGGTGTGTGATTTCTTTACGTGGCGCGTCCCTCAACATGCCCACAGCATTCTTTGTTCTTCCTCATTTTGCTGGGAGAATGGGGAATATGCATGTTATGCCCCCTATTGATTTTGTTGCGTAGGCCTGTTCCACACTTTCAGGCCGATTCATGTAATTCCTCAAAAAAGTGTTGCACGCGGCGGGCGCACAGTGTGCCCGTGCGAATGTCTGCGCCAGCCGCGTGCGATAAAATCAATTTCCGCGCATAGCGTATTCATGGATTCTCGCCTCAAAAAGCAGACTTGGCGCAGAGTGGCGCAGCGACCCTGCAGCAGCGCCAGTTACGCCCCCAAGAACGCCCTTGCGCAAGGAAAAGCCATCAAGATCGCAAAACCATCGCAAAGGGTTGCGCCAACCCTGTACCAGTTTACCGGACTGGCAAACAGCAAACGCAAAGCGGGGAACGTGCATTATGGGTTTCGGGAACACGCATGCGCGAGAAGTCTCACACGCGATCTGGCCTGGGGGAGCGTGTGCGTGTATTTCAGAGGTGCGCGAGAAGTTTCACACGCGAACGGGCTGGGTGCGTGTATTTCAGGGGTGCGCAAGAAGTTCCACACGCGATTGGCCTGGGCGCGTGTATTCCAGAGGTGCGCGAGAAGTTCCACACGTGATCGGGCCTGGGGGAGCGTGTGCGTGTATTTCAGGGGTGCGCGAAAAGTTCTACACGCGAATGGCCTGGGCGTGTGTATTTCAGAGGTGCGCGAGAAGTACCACACGCGATCGGGCCTGGGGGAGCGTGTGCGTGTATTTCAGGGGTGCGCCAGAAGTTCCACACGTGATTGGCCTGGGCGCGTGTAGTTCAGAGGTGCGCGAGAAGTTCCACACTCGATCGGGCCTGGGGGAGCGTGTGCATGTATTTCAGGGGTGCGCGAGAAGTTCCACATGCGATTGGCCTGGGCGCGTGTATTTCAGAGGTGCGCGAGAAGTTCCCCACGCGATCGGGCCTGGGGGAGCGTGTGCGTGTGTTTCAGAGGTGCACGAGAAGTTCCACACGCGATCGGGGCTGCGGGAGCGGGGTACGTGTATTTCAGGGGCTCGCAGGTGGTTTTACATGCGATCGGGCCTGGGGGAGCGGGGTACGTGTATTTCAGGGGTGCGTGAGAAGTTCCACACGCGATTGGGCTGGGTGCGGGTATTCCAGGGCTGCACAGGAAGTTTTACATGCTCACATACAACACGTATTCATGGAATTGAACGTGGCCAATCCGGAAACACGTACGCCAGCAGGAAGTAGGCGTACGTCCACCCGTACAGCATAAAAGTGCACGCAAACAACAAACAAGCTCAGACGCCAGGATGAACATACCGTTCCTAGCAGCAGTGGCCGTGGGATACCGCAGGAGGAGGAGGAGGATAGTCCGGGCCAGAATTTTTACACCTAGAACCAGCCTTTTTGGGATGCCTGATGACTATGTGTATGGGAGGTACAGGTTTCCACCTCACATAATACTTGACCTGGTCAGTGAGTGGGAGGATGACCTCACATCAACCACCCTGTGCTCCCAAGCACTCAGCCCCCTGGAGAAGGTCCTCAATGTACTGCACTTCCTGGGCACTGGATCATTTCAGCGGACAAGTGCCATAGTGGGGGGGGTGTCACAGGCCATGCAGTCACGCTGACTACACCAGGTCTTGGCCATCATCACTGCACGCCCATCAGTCCGCAGGCACATATACCTGCCCAGAACACCTGCAGAAAGGCAAGCTGTTGCCCAGGATTTCTACAGGGTGGCATAATTCCCCAAAGTGCTAGGTGCCATTGATTGCACCCATGTGGCTCTAAGTCCCCCCAGGGCAACTGAGCACATCTATAGAAACCGCAAGCACTGGCATTCCATCAACGCCCAGGTAGTATGTGATACCAAGGGAATCATCACCTCAGTATACGCCAACTATCCAGGCTCCACCCACAACAGTTTCATTTACAGAATGTCTACCCTAAACCGGGACATAGAAGCTGGGCGGCATAGCCATACATGGCTGCTCGGTGAGTATAAATGCCACTGCGCATGCATGCATGTCAGATACTGAGTAAAGTCACAACCCCACTAATGATACCCATCACCACCTCCCCAGGGGACAGTGCCTACCCTCTCAGCACCCACATGATGACGCCAATTCGGAACCCCACCACGCCATCCCAGGTAAGATACAACACAGCCCACATTGCAACCCGGGGCATCGTGGAGCGCACATTCGGAGTGCTCAAGTCACGCTTCCGCTCCCTTGACCGTTCTGGCGGGCAGCTGTTATACGCACCCCCAGTAGTGTGCAGGATCATAGTGGCAGCATGTGTCCTGCACAACGTTGCAACACGCCGGGGCCTGGCCGTGGACATGGTGGTGCCCCCACATCCCCAACCACATGCATGTCCACTGCGCATGGGAGGGGAAAGGGCACGGGGTGAGGCAGCCCGTACGCAGCTCGTGGCTAATTACTTCACATAAAATCACACCCCTGTGGAGTGCACACAGCCCTGGCACATACCAGCTGACCATCAATGATGATTGTAACTGACAATTATGATGTGTCAATGGACAGTCAACTGTCACAACCATACCAGCCTGATATTGTACATTTGGAAGTGTTCCATTGTGTGCTTCCCTACCTACACAAACACCACCAATGCTGTGTTCAAAAGACACACTTCTATGCTGCTAAAATCATTACCCCCTTGCAAGACACAACATGACAACAGTGCCATGTCACCCAACCCCTCCCCAGTACCGCCACCCAACACACCATGGCATGACATGCCATGTGAGAGCAAACAAAGTCATCCCCCAAACATGACACGTGTCACAAAGTACAGTGTCCCTAATGGAAACTGGCCACACACAATATGCCCACATAAATGTAGAAACAACAACACACATGACCAAATACTTACCACAATACAATCGACATAGCATAAACATGAAAGTACTAAGACAAAGGATACGTAGTCTTACAACATGAGAATGCCAGCACATCCACCACCTCCAACTGTACAGTGTTGTTGCCACGCACATCTGGAAGTCCACTGCTCACAACATGAGCTCCATCTCCAAAGTGGACGGCCTTGTGAAGACATGAGGAATGAACCTGCAAATTAGGAGGGAGGCATGGATGCACAAGCACACATCAATACACCATGCAGTGCACAATACAACAATATGCACTAGGAATGTATACACAGCATTGACTACAGACTGCCCACACATGTCGTGGGAGTCCAACGTCACTGTGTAAGTCACTGTCACTTGGACGCACCCTTTGCAAGCCCATGGAAACGGGAAGCAGGAGGGGTGTGTGTCTCACGAACCCAAGCATCTAACCCAAACTCAGGACAAGCATGCATGTGCCCAGCCGGAATACAGTGGATGCCCACGGGAGCCACACAAGGCAACACACTGCAACAAAAAATCAAAAATCAAAAATGGCCATGTGTGGGCCAGGGGGTGGGGGAGGCCACTAAGGAGGTCCGAGGACAGAGTGCCCACCAACAGCCACCTGCGTGAATGTTGCGGAAAAAAAACACCTCCATGGGCTCATGGCCTGCACGGCTACTAAATAGTGGGAGATTCACTGCTGGATTCGCTCTCCTCAACCTCTGATGCTGCTGCCACAGGAGGTGGTGGTGCTATGGGAGGCAGCCCACGCAAAGCCCTAGTTTGGTCCTCCATGGCAGCAAGCATGCGGGTGTGGAAGGCCTCGTTCTGGAGGGATATGGTGCGGAGATCCCCATGCAACACCCGACGTGTTGCCCGGACCTCCGCCCGAGTTGCCTACATCTCTGCTGAGAGCGTACGGGTGACACGCTCCAGCAGCTGTTCCGTCCTGGTGACAGTGGAAGCCTCGAGGTCCACAAGAGTCTGCCTGAGGTGCCGGACCTCTCCCCTCAGGGCTTCCCTCTGTCCCTGGGCATCTATAGAAATTGATTCCCTAAGATTGTCCAGGGCCGCCTCTCTGTCCCTGTTGGACGCCAACATGTCCTCCCTGACTGATTGGCAAATGGAGTCTGTTGCCTGCTGTAGTAGCTCCATCTGCCTTTCTGGGGGGACAATGGAAGTGGCCACCCTCCCCATGGCTTGAGCAATCATTTCTGATGATGCTGCCTGTTGATTGGCCATACCGTAAATGGATTGCTCCCATGCGGTATTGCCCGGTGGTGGACGGCCACCGCGTTGGCGGGCACCACACCTGTCTGGGGCAAGGCGAACTGCGCCTTGCTGTGTCGGCACTGCCTGAGGCTGCAGGACTGCATTTCCCCTCTGAACTGCTGGCCCAGGAACAGGATCAGATGTTGCGGAGTGTGGCCCTGCATCTGTAACCACCACGGGTGCACCTACCAACACTGACATCCCCATAGTGGGCTCTACCCCTGGTGCAGGTGGGTCGGACAGAACAGTATCCCTTCCATGAACACATACCTGCGAATCCACATAGGCCTCATCCGAATCAACACCTGAAAAGAGTTCTGGGGAGGTGTAGCCAGGGACACCCCTGGACAGTATGGCCTGCAGCAAGAGAGGGTTCTCCACCACCACCAAACCACGTCCCCCACTGGTCCCTCCTGGGCCTGCACCATCTCCTCTCCCTCAACAGCATCAGGTGCGTCATCCACTGCAAAAACATGAAAGACAAAAAATGGAAACAGGCATTAGCACCATGTCACGCTATTAGGCCAGACAAGCTACAGCACCAGTACTTGATTTACACATGTCCCACATGACTATAACCCTCCCATGCATGCACTGTCCATGGGTTGGAAGGGGAGGAAAATGTCAGACACTGATGACACCAAGATGGGAGAGCAACACATCAGCTGCATGCTGGCTAGCAGTGCCATCACACATTGGCCTGTGAGTGGCATGTCCAATACACATACATGACACATGCCATCACACAGATGGCATGTACCATAGGCATGTCATATATGTGACAATAGGGCAGAGTGATGCGCAGTAGAACCAGGTGAATTTCTACAATCAGCCTGAATGAACACAGCTAAATACGGAACAATGTTGTAGCAAGATGCCACTTCAAGGGCAACTGGCGCGATGTAGTGCAAAACGCCTACTATGGCCAGAAGGGATACTGTAATACCCAAATCCCGGGGCGCCAAATGCATTGGATGAAGCACATGGTTGGCCCAAAACACTCAGGCACACACACCCTGACCTGGCACTCAACCAGAACCCCTCCCACAAACAACATACACATGGATCACACACACATGCATGTGCACTCACCGGACAATGCCTCGTAATCTGGTAGTTCTCCCACACCTTGGATCTGCTCCTCTGTGACGTAGGTCCCAGCAACATGCTCATGTAGAGTGAGTTCTATGTCCTCTTGTGAAGACCCACCTCCAGTCACCAGAGTTGCGGCATGACTTGAGGCCAGCTTTTTCTTTGCCCTACGCTTAAGGTCGTTCCAGCGCTTGTAGCACTCAACAGCTGTGCGCCTCATAAACCCAAGGGCACTTATGCTGTCCGCGATGGACTGCCAGTGTGCCTGACGTCGAGCAGGTGTAATCCTACACCCTGAAGTGACCAACATTTCGGCGTCATGTTCGGACACATACTGCACAAGTGCATCCAGTTCGGCATCATTGAAGCTAGGCTTCTTTGGCGTGCCGGACCATGTAGCCATGTCGGGGTCATCAGCCTGTATTGGATGAGCACTCTTCCTCTTTCTTTTTGTGGGTGGTGGGGATCCGGAGTGCCCTACGCCGCTCTGGACACTAGAGGCAGGAGCACCGGTGGACTGTGTAGTAGTAGTGTGCGATGGCACACTGACCACATGACTTTCTGCAGGCATTAGCTGAAGTGTGATGATGGCAGGGGGAACCTCAGTCTGATGTACCGGGACCAACACTGTCCTTGCTGGGAGAGTCAGAGCTGGGGTGGATGGAGATGCAGCTGCCCCTGCAGCCTCCCCACCCCGCCTACTCAGGGCAGCAGATTACATGGCTGCCCCTGTACCACGTGGCCTGGTGACACTGGCTTGCGCCGCCACCCATGGCCTAGACTTGGCGACCTGGAAGTCAGCCTGGGAGTCACCCTGTGCTAGGTCAGGTGCCACAACGGGCCGGTCCAACAAAGGCTGAGCAGGGATGGTGTCAGCCACGTTTCCCTCAACCATGGGGGGGGGGTGTGTGTCCGTGACTGGTCCTCCACACGTGGGGGGCTAGGGGGAGTCTGCAAATCCTGGCCACATCCCCTACCGCGCCCACCACGCCCACCTCTTGAGGCTCGGCCACCTTTGCCACCCTTACCACTTGCTCGCCTCCCAGCCATGGCACTGATGGAGTTGTGCGTATGGGAGTTGCAGTGGACAATTGTCCTGGGCAATTGGGGGTCAAAGGGGTAGGGTACTAGATGGAATTCGTACCCAAGTGCTCTAGCAAGGCTGTATGGAACCCCTGGGGAAAGATGACGGGTCACGCAACGCACAGGCACCCCTAAAACAGAAAATGACGTGCACGCGACCCCTCGTAGACCACATGCGTGGGAAAATGAACCTGCACTACGCTGTGGCACCCAGAAACACAAAAATGAACGTATGCGTGTCAAACGCAGCCTACAATGACCTCTGAAGGGGTACGCTACACACGGGGCTAGCACAGTTGGTAAATATGTGCGCGACTCACCGTCTGCCTGGGAAAAGAGTGTGAAAAATACGCGAATGTGCGCGTTGGCAACACCCCTGCCAAAAGAAGAATTGTACACTGTCTGAGGAGACAGGACAAAAGGAGAAGTCAACGCTGTTTGAGGAAACAGGTCGAAGAGAAAATCAGAAAAATACTGACAGAGGTAACAGGGAGTACGAACTAGAAACGCTGTGAAGTAACTCGCGTGTGAACCGACAAGAAGTACAGATTTCACTCACTCGCTCTCCACGGGAAGCACGTACAAGGAAATGACGTACTACACGCACCTTTTAAACCGCACCACACGTCCAACGTCACTTCCGCGTATACGCACTGAGGCACTATCCTCCAATTACGTGGGCTGACACTCGGACGTGCAGTTTTTGGTCTTGTAACATTCCCCCGGGTACAGGGACACGCCCGCACGTGTCACGTCACAGAAGCGCCTGCGCTGTCAGGGCCTTTGGTCCAATGGAATCACGTACACACGCCAATCGTGTGTGGAACTTCTCGCGCACCTCTGAAATACACGCACACGCTCTCCCAGGCCCAATTGCGTGTGGAACTTCTCGCGCACCTCTGAAATACACGCGCCCAGGCCAATCGCGTGTGAAACTTCTCGCGCACCTCTGAAATACACGCACACGCTCTTCCAGGCCCAATCGCGTATGGAACTTCTCGCGCACCTCTGAAATACACGCGCCCAGGCCAATCGCGTGTGGAACTTCTCGCGCACCCCTGAAATACACGCGCCCAGGCCAATCACGTGTGGAACTTCTCGCGCACCTCTGAAATACACGCGCCTAGGCCAATCGCGTGTGAAACTTCTCGCGCACCTCTGAAAAGCACGCGCCCAGGCCAATCGCGTGTGGAACTTCTCGCGCACCTCTGAAATACACGCACACGCTCCCCCAGGCCCGATCGCGTGTGGAACTTCTCGCGCACCTCTGAAATACACGCGCCCAGGCCAATCGCGTGTGGAACTTCTCTCGCACCTCTGAAATACACGCACACGCTCCCCCAGGCCCGATCGCGTGTGGAACTTCTCGCACACCTCTGAAATACACGCGCCTAGGCCAATCGCGTGTGGAACTTCTCGCGCACCCCTGAAATACACGCGCCTAGGCCAATCGCGTGTGGCACTTCTCGCGCACCTCTGAAATACACGCGCCCAGGCCAATCGCGTGTGAAACTTCTCGCGCACCTCTGAAATACACGCACATGCTCCCCCAGGCCCGATCGCGTGTGGGCCTTCTCGCGCATGTAGAACTTTGGCGCACATTTTTTTCCTGCGCAGGGACGCTACCGCCTGCTTTCGTGTGGCGGACATGTATGGGCCTGTTCGCGTCTTTGGCCGTGCGCTGTTTTTCCCTATTCGATTCCATGAATACGTGTTGTAGGCGAGCGTGTGGGCGTTCTGCGCACTTGCCTCCTGTACTTCCCCCGTGGCGCCCACATTTTCACGAGTTGTTCCCCATTCTGCGTGTGACGCCCCGTGTTACGCCTACTTTTGTTATGTGCGCCGCGCTATGTGCGAATTCGCTGTGGCCTTATCGCACGGCATTCGATGACCTGTGCGCCAGCGTGCGCCGCGCACTTTTTCAGCGCACATCCCACATTTTGCATGTGCACGGACTTCCATGAATTGATGTGCGATGTTTTCTGTGCGATAATCGCACTTGCACTGCGATTTTCGCTATTTCACTGCGAATCGCACGTTTTCGCCGTTTTTTCGGGGCACATTGATTCCATGAATCGGCTTGTTTGTGTGGAGTGTCATGCACAGCGCTTGACTGCACGCAAAGACGTCACAGACACGTGCAAAACCATAGAAATACATGCAAAGTTCACATCCATGAATAGGTAAAAGGAGTTTGCATGGTGGAAAGTGCGCAAAGTCACTTTTCAGCATGCAGAAAATTCTATGAATGGGGCCCTTAATAATAATAATCAGCATTTTCTTAGCGCTTTGAACCCTCAGGCATCTGAGTGTTGCTTATTATTACCAATGGTGTGTGGTGCTCATTTATTGACCTCGGAAGGATCAAAGCCTGAGTTTGGCCATTTATTGACCTCGAAAGTATGAGTTTGGCCCTGCTGGGATTCTAACCTGTGTTAGCAGGCTCTGCCCGTATGCCAAGGCGAGTGCTCTACTCGTTGTGCTATCAGACCAGCTCTTAATATTGCATGTTAAAAGGAATTGCATAAGATCTGATACTGACTATTCATCCAGTCTCAAATTAGCAAGCAACATGTCACCCACTAAATAGACACCAAATAACCGATTTTCCTTTCAGTGAGTCGATAATCATTTCTACATTTTAACAACTATTGCATGCTCTGCCTTAATCCGAGTGGGAGAGGACAATTGAGCGTGACTTCCAGGGCCACCCAGGGCTCTTCCAGGACATTGAGGAGACTGACACCCTTCCTTCTACTAGGTCCTCAAGCACTGACTTCTCAGCCCTGCCAATCTAAGCCACCTGGGCGACTGACACACGAGATAGAAACACAACCCTGGGCACACATCAACACCGACACCGTAGTCGAAGGTCAATCTACAATGAAAAATAATATTTTTGTTTCAATAACTGTAGCCCTTGTCAAACTAAAAGGCTAAGTGAAAGCAAAGAATGCGCATATTATGCTGCAGGTGGCATGGTCTATGTATGTCAGACCTTGAGACTAGGGTCGGGACAAAGGTTATTCTTTAATTGTGTAACAAGGTGTCAGAAAATACTCCACAAATAAACTGAATGTGGCTAACTCAACACTTCAAATTTATAGAAAGGCTACATTAGATGCTTAAAAAAACACCGGCGTTGCTTAGTTTTCGCCCGAAGTGAAACTCATGCGGCATTCGGAATGGAGCAGCTCCCAGGCGGCAGTAACTTAAAAGGCAACCCGATCGGCCGCACTAGCAGAAGTAAAACAGGCTGGTTATTGGGACAGGTTGGAACAGAGGGCGCATAATGGTTTTCTGATCTCATTGATACATATTCCCACCAATAACACTCGAGACAAGTGAAGTCAAAGGAACGAAACCTGAGTTTCCAGCCGAGCTGTTCTGCACATGCCGGATTCCCAGTTGAGCCTTAAAAAACACATATGTTTCCCCAATGACATCATATGCCTGTCATCTGCATTGTGCAGGGCTGAAACTTCTCGGGAAGACAAGGAGCGCTTGGAAAATAGTTTCATGATTGTGTGTGGTAATGTCCCATTTCATGACAATAGTTCGAACCCTATGCAGTATTGTAAATACAGAAACTGCTACTACGCCTATACGCCTAATATCGTTACATTATATATCTTCCAAACACTTGTTCATAGGAGTCCACTGGCGATCATATTAACTTCTGTTGGAACATTATTACAGTTGAATAATTGTGAGCTGTTTTTTTCAGCAATATGGTGTGCAGGAGATGGAAGTGTCCGTCCATAGATACGCCACCATTGTGATATTTAGTATCTACTTTGTGTCAGGGTTGTAAATCCTCCTCTGCACCCTAACTTAAAATACGTTTTGAATTTTGATTGGTGTTCTGAAGTTTAGGTGTGCGTTGTTATTTATTTTTCCTGTTCACAACAGACACAGGGTAATGTGCTCAATTCCTGCATAATTCAAAGTGAATTCATTTGTGAATTTGGGATGTACAATAAAATACGCTGGAACTCTCCCTTAGTTGTGAAAATGTGCAAAGATGGTGGTAAATGGCCATCTGAATGTAAGCATCTGTGATGTGCAAAGTGAGAAGACCTTTGAGTTTAGGACATAACTGTTTTTGGCACAAGTGTTGAGATGCGCTTGCAAAAATAAAGTTTGATCTGGCCCATGGGGTCCAAGTCTTAAAATATGGGATGTGCGGATGGGCCTTAACCCAAAAAGGACCACCACTTAATAAAGGTGTACACAGTTGTACATAAAGCAGGTTTATTGTACAATTATCCAGGGAGCAGTTAGGAGGTGTTGCAGGACCAAATTAACCAAAGTCTCAACAAACCACATCAGTTGACATCTTTTATACAATTTTGCAACAGTTAAAACACTCTCAGAAACGTTATTGCAATTCACCCCTCAAACAGGATTAGGCAAATATCTCTTCAAAGAAATCCCATCTTTTCGCAATTCCTATGTTTCATTGTCCAGTTTTATCTTAAATGTCATCTTCAGATCATATTCATAACCCACCTCTTCTTAGGGTTCATCCGTAGTAGGTCATGATGACAGCATATGGTTAAACATTTGTATTGGAACATAATTCATTACTAGCAATAACTGGCCTAAGCCGTTAAAACCCTAACTCTTGATTTGCATATCAACCATATGAAAATTCCCAGTGATATGAGGAATGATGGGTGAATGATTTCTCTTTGTGTTAGTGATGCTATCTCATTCCCCAGGTCATTAGTCTAAGTGGACAATTCTAATCTAAACAACACCCTGCCACTTTATCGCACGTAGCATCTCTGACAATACAATTGCAACTCCCTGTTTCTTATTAATTTAGTCTTCGCCATTGGCTCATCCCATGTTTGACTGCTAGCTAAAACAAATAATAAAAACCCCTTCAATCATGCTCCCATTCATCAGATTACCTTCTGCCGTCTTTGATATTGATCAAACCATAAAACACATGGCCAGTTCCTGCAACTATGCTGACCGCAAGGGTTGTGGAGTCTCTTATTAACCTTTCCTGTGGCTTCTAAAACCTCAAAGAATCAGTTACTTAACATTCAAAGTTCACCTTGCAAAACAGCCCTCGACTACTGTGGATTTGATTAATTTGTAAAAGCCAACTATAATGAGATTCATGAATTGTCCATGTGTTTGTATTAATGTGCATGTTGTTTTTACATTTTGGTGATTTCTGAAATGTTATCTTCCTACACACATGCAAGCTAATATGTATCAATTTCTAAACAAACAGTAATGCTAAAGTAACATACCTGATCCATAATTAACTACAGTCTGATACACAGGAAATTGCAAAATTGCACCAAGTTTGCCGCCACCCCCAGTATTAATATTATGCACGCAATATGAACCCCTCGTAATTATGTCGACCTTTCCTGACCACCCCAACATTCCCCCTTTAGTTAATACTTTAACTGACAAATGATAATCATCTTCTTGGGGAACAACTTCAAAACTATCTCCCAGACAGGTCTCAATATGGGCATACCCTCCGTCGAAGAAACCCAACTTGTCCCCCCACCATTCTCGCAATATACATGATGCTCAAAACAAGCATGCCATTTTGGTTGTGGACACAAGACTACTTCAGTGGGAATACCCATGAAGTGGTGGTGACCCTAGCCTTGGACAGGGTTACGGAAATATTGACAGACACTTTTGGTACCTGTGCAGAGCAATATCATAAGAGCATTTGATAGGAACATAAAAGAATGTGAGAAAATACAAAAATAGGTAACACTATCTTTGTAACGAGGGTCAACCATGAAGGTACCAAGGAGAACCAAGGAGAAAAGGGAGAAGTCCAGCCTCAGTATCCATGATCGCTTTCAGTTTACCCAAGGCAACAATAGTTCTGGTGAGCGTACTATTTTCAGTATCATTAGGAGGCTCAAACGTGCAACATGTAGTCAAGATTTTCTAGCATAACCCACCCTCCATTGCTGTTTGGAGGTTGAGCATATACCAGTTTTGCAGAGTCATAAGCCTGAGTGCCCTCAATTCTTTCCTAATGGCACTGACCGCTGACTAGGAAGTGTTCATGAAGAGTAGCAGTTTGTACCTGGTCACCTGGAGCCATTTGGCATTGGCCGCTGCTTGGGCCCCAAAAGGCACAGAAAGAAAGTCTCAGTGTGGCTAAACATTATATTGATTAGGAATGTCTGCTAAAGCCTGTGATGATGCTGCTGAAAGGTAGTTTGATCTTCTCCTGTGTTGTAATTGTTTGTGGTTTTCATCATCAAACACAGTCTTTGATTTGCCCATATAAGGTGGTAAAAGGGACGCAAGAGGCACAGGGGACAAAGGGGGCACAGATGTAACTTCGGGGATTGGATGGGACAAAATCAGGTTCTTAAGGGATCACGAGGATGGGCACATGAAGAGTAGAGAGACTGCGCACACCTCGCCAGGCTGCAGGCAACTGCCTATACACATACAATCCACAGGTCCAAAAAATGATCAAGAAGGGCAGCTGTATCTCCAGCCACATCTGTGATGTGAAGCGTGTGGCTGCAATTCCCATTTGTGCCAATGGGCACCATGCCATCTCCCAGAGAATAATGGGTAAGTGTCTGTATCTTAACAGGTTTTTCTGGTTTTCTGGTTTTTCTGGCTCTTTGAGCCACGTCAGTTACTGCAAATGATTTCTCCATGCTGTGCCACACTCTTGGTTTATTCGTGTCATCACTTCTTCTGAGAAACCCCTCATTCATCCAGCTCTGCAACTCTTCAATCATTGCTCCCATCTATTGTTAGAAAAAATAGCTCCTTCTGAGGTCAACTGGACATTTTGAATACACAGAATATTTTTGTGCTGTGTACTGTAAGACACCTGAGGGTATTCTGACTCCTAAGCCCCCTGGATCCTCTTCCCAGGTGGCCAGGGAAAGGCCATCGTTCTTAGATCTGACCCTGGGGTGGAGAAAAGAGGGAGCATCACCTGGGTGGAGGGTCCTTGTGTACTGGGAGTGGAGGCACTTAGGAGAGACATGGCACCCCCCTTTTCAAGTTGGGAATCAACCTAACCCTCCCCCAACATTTATGGTTTACTGTAAATATGTTCCCCTCCTTTGCCCACATATAACTCTTGACAGCACTGAGACAAGGAAGAGGATACTAAGAGGAATGAACACTACACCCTTTTACCACTTTAGTACTGGAACGAGGAAGATGCCTACAAAGACCTATGAGGGTCAGGCATGTCCCTTTAATTATGGTCATGCAAGTTTCATTAGGGATCCGCCCCTGCAGCCTGTCAAGGGGCTGCAGGTGTATAAAGAGAGACCAGTAGAGCAGAGAGCAACAGGTAGGCATGTGGAAGAGACCATCAGGAGACCTTGCTTGAGAGGAGGCAGCTGTGGTGGGACTGGACAAAGAGGCAGGACACTGGCAAATTCCCCAGAGGACTTGCAGAACCGAAAGCCAGTGGGCCGTGCACTTACTGCAGGTCTTGGGGCCTCTGTGAAAGAGGACCAGCAGCAGGAGCTGTGAGAAAACATCAAGAAGAAAGGGAAAGGATGCCGTCCGCATCTGGAAAGAAACATTCAGATTGCCGGCAGGTGAGTGGTGCTCAAGAGGGTGGATTTCTTGGCTTCAGCGGTAAAGGAGAAGCAGTGGGAACCACCTGAAGGAGACACAACGAGCTGATGAGTGTCTGGGAGGACACTCGAACACCAGGGCGCTCCTAGAGGACCGCAGATAAGGATTTTGTTTTCTATGAACTGTGTTGCTTGGCACTTGGAGAAGGGAACCTCGGGATTGGTATTGAACTGTGTCACCTTGAACTGGAGAAAGGCAGTGGTTGAAGTGAGCGGGAGCGGGTGGGAGCAGTGCTCCTCTACTTTTTTAAATTATGTTTTACAGCTCCTATACTTTTATTTTAAAAAGAAACCGTTCCAGAACGGTTTCCTTTTAAAATAACAGTGTAGGAAGAAGTTGAAACTTGCACTTTCAGTGCACTGCACTGAACATTCCCTTAAACAGCAGGCAAAGGTTTTTGGGGGTTTGTATTGTGTGTGGGAGGGGGCAGGGCGATGGGGTTTGTGAGGAGTGGGGCAGGCTAGCAGGGAACATAGTTCCACTACTTCTTTTCTTACACTTCGACCACTGGACAAAGGTAATCTTGAGATTTTTTTGTGGAACTTTCTTATACTTGAGGATGGGGAGCTGAAAGAAAGCTACGAGCTGGAAGAAGCTCAGAACTTTGAGTTGAACACCATTTCTTTATTATTGACATCCCTACACATTTAGCTTTAGTTGCAAGGGCAAGTATAGATTCTGGACACAGACAGACTTTTAAGTTGAACTCTTTGACTCAGACTTTCCTTAGTTTCATTCAGCTAGCAACATCCCGTCACACCCTTCCCTCCTCCTCACCTGTTTGTCCTTTATTGAGGTCTTCTTGGGTACTCCTTCCTTCTTCCTCACTGATCGGGACTTGTACAGGGAAGGATGCAAGTCTTCGGGTTCCAGTGTGAGGAGTGCCGACTGCCTAGGCAGGGTTGCGTTCAGTATCCTGGAAAGATGTCACGGAAAAATCCAGGAAGGAAAGGAAACTGAACTCCAGTACTCAACGGGTGCCAGGGGGGGCCCACGGCACTGAGCACGAGACGGATTCCGGGAAGAAGGGGGAATGGCCTTGCCGAAGTGAGGTGGGAAAGAGAAGGAATTCCTGGAAGGAACAAGAAAAGGTAACTGGAAGATAGACGGGAACGATACACACGCCGAAGAACTCTTTTCAGTAGTGTTGAGACGCGAAGAGCAGCTGGTGCGTGCCTAATTTATAGGAAGCCGCGCGTAGCACGTAGACACTAGAGAGCAGCGTTCCCATGCTGTCGGCCATGTTGGGAGGATCGCCGACCTGATGTTACGGTGCATCATGGACCACGAAGTCCAGAAGGGCCGAAATCTGTGGTTAATGACAACATGCCCCCTCTTAAATCTTGATCCACCGGGTTTGCCTGGATGGATTTGATGGAACCTTTGCACTAGGCAGGGAGCATTCATGTTAGAGACTGGTTCCCAGGTGCGTTCACTGGGGGGGCATTTAGTTTAGTTTAGTTTATTATTTATTTGTAATCCTTTCCATTCCACTAAGCATTGGAGTTGACCCTGTCTGTATCTAGAATCACATATCCTGGAGACTTTGAATTTGATCTGGTCATTGACAAGCATGGGCTAGTAGGTCTAGGAGTTGATCTGGTGGACCGTACATACGGTTTCAACAAGGAAGTGTGGAAAGCCGGATGTGTTTTCTTCCAGGATTCTCGAAGCTGAAGCCGAAAGGCTACTGATTGATGATTTCTTTAATGGAGAAAGGACCATAATATTTGGGAGGTAGTTTGTTTGGCTGTAGATGTCGAGGCAGGAGTTTCGAAGATAACCAGACCTTGTCCCCAACTTCATATGCCGGGCTGGGTCTCCGCAAGGACTAGCCTTGATAGCTGAATGATCAGAATTGTTGTAAGCAAATTCAGCTACCGGAATCAAAAGTGACCAAGCATCCTGAATCTTGGTAGCAAAACAGCATAGGTATTGTTCCAGGGTCTGGTTTACACGTTCTGTTGCTCCATTAGTCTGAGGATGGTACCCAGAAGACAATGCACGCTGGATGCGTAGCATTTGGCATAGATGTTTCCAGAACTGGGATATATACTGAGGTCCTCAGTCGGAAATGATCTTAGTAGGTATACCATGCAGTCTGAATATATGTTTCAAGAATATCCCTGCCATTTCAAGTGAAGATGGGAGCTTGTACAAGGGTGTGAAGTGAGCAATATGGGTGAACAGATCGATAGTAACCATTATAGTAGTATATACCCTGGATGGGGGCAATTCCACAATAAAGTCTGTAGCGATTGTCTCCCAAGGGCGTTTTGGCAACGTGGGTTGGTGTAGGAGACCTGCAGGTTTTTCTGATTGCAAATAGCGCAGGTTCGTATGTAAGTTATTACAGCATCAATCATCCTCGGCCACCAGAACTGTCTCTGAATGAGGTAGAGAGTTGTAGTGATGCCTCGATGCCCCGAATGAAAGGTATCATGACAAAGGCTTATGATCTTGTTTCTCAATCTTTGTGTGGGTACCACCAATCTCTTATCCTTGAAGAGATACCCATCCTTAGCAACCAGGCTCCATTGGTTTGTCTTGATGTAGTCCTCCCTCCCATAGATCAGAAGAAGGTGTTTCGGCACAGACATCTTCCAGGAAGGAATTGGCCTGGGCGACAAATACTGTATTAGGAAATATCTTCGGAAAGGCACGTGCTTCGACAGACTCATAGACAGGACATCTAGATAAGGCATCTGCTATAATGTTGTTGGTTCCAGGAAAGTGGTGAATGCGGAACTGATATTGGGCAAAAAAGAAGGCCCAACGGGCTTGATGACTATTTCTGCATTCCAGGGATTTTAAGACTTCCAAGCTTCTATGATCGGTTTGAAATTGCGCAGGATGTTTGGCGCTCAAGAGTAGATGTTGCCAGTCGGTAAAGGCTTGTCGGATGGCCAGTAATTCCTTTTCCAGGACAGAATAGTGGGTCTCACTGGGAGTCAAAGTGCAGGATAGGTAGGCAATAGGGTGTTCCTTTTTGTCTTCAACTTCTTGTTTTAAGACCGCCCCTATGGTGTAATCTGAGGCATCTGTTTCTACCAGGAAGGGCCTATTTATGTCAGGCTGAGCCAGGATGGGACCTTGAGTGAATATTCATTTTAGGTCCTGGAAGGCTGTCTCTTGAGCGGCAGACCAATTGAATGGTGTGTCTTTCTTTAAGAGTGTGACTATGGGATGCACGATGTCTGAAAATGTAGGGATGAATTTCCTGTAGAAATTTGCGAGCCCCAGGAAGGATTGAATCTGTTTTACTGTAGAAGGCGATGGCCAAGAGAGTATGGAGTCAACCTTGGCAGGATCTATTCCTATTCCTTTGGAACTCAGCACAAATCCGAGATAGTGAACGGTCTGGACATGGACCAGACACTTTTCAGGTTTGGCCAGCAGTTTGTTTTCTCGTAATCGTTGTAAAACTGCATTGACATGTTCCTGATGGACTTGGGGGTCGTTGGAATAGATCAGTATATCATCTAGGTATACGATGACAAAAAGGAACATCATCTCAGAAAAGCCTCTATCCATGAACCGCTGAAAGACCGCAGGGGCGTTGGCGAGACTGAAGGGCATCACTAGATATTTGAAATGGCCAAAAGGGGTTCTGAAGGCTGTTTTCCATTCATCACCTTTCCTTATCTGAATGAGGTGATAGGCACCCCAAAGGTCAAGCTTGGTAAAGATGACAGCACCCTCCACTGCCTCCAAGATGTCGGAAATGAGCATCTTATTGAGGTCTTCTTGGGTACTCCTTCCTTCTTCCTCACTGATCGGGACTTGTACAGGGAAGGATGCAAGTCTTCGGGTTCCAGTGTGAGGAGTGCCGACTGCCTAGGCAGGGTTGCGTTCAGTATCCTGGAAAGATGTCACGGAAAAATCCAGGAAGGAAAGGAAACTGAACTCCAGTACTCAACGGGTGCCAGGGGGGGCCCACGGCACTGAGCACGAGACGGATTCCGGGAAGAAGGGGGAATGGCCTTGCCGAAGTGAGGTGGGAAAGAGAAGGAATTCCTGGAAGGAACAAGAAAAGGTAACTGGAAGATAGACGGGAACGATACACACGCCGAAGAACTCTTTTCAGTAGTGTTGAGACGCGAAGAGCAGCTGGTGCGTGCCTAATTTATAGGAAGCCGCGCGTAGCACGTAGACACTAGAGAGCAGCGTTCCCATGCTGTCGGCCATGTTGGGAGGATCGCCGACCTGATGTTACGGTGCATCATGGACCACGAAGTCCAGAAGGGCCGAAATCTGTGGTTAATGACAACATGCCCCCTCTTAAATCTTGATCCACCGGGTTTGCCTGGATGGATTTGATGGAACCTTTGCACTAGGCAGGGAGCATTCATGTTAGAGACTGGTTCCCAGGTGCGTTCACTGGGGGGGCATTTAGTTTAGTTTAGTTTATTATTTATTTGTAATCCTTTCCATTCCACTAAGCATTGGAGTTGACCCTGTCTGTATCTAGAATCACATATCCTGGAGACTTTGAATTTGATCTGGTCATTGACAAGCATGGGCTAGTAGGTCTAGGAGTTGATCTGGTGGACCGTACATACGGTTTCAACAAGGAAGTGTGGAAAGCCGGATGTGTTTTCTTCCAGGATTCTCGAAGCTGAAGCCGAAAGGCTACTGATTGATGATTTCTTTAATGGAGAAAGGACCATAATATTTGGGAGGTAGTTTGTTTGGCTGTAGATGTCGAGGCAGGAGTTTCGAAGATAACCAGACCTTGTCCCCAACTTCATATGCCGGGCTGGGTCTCCGCAAGGACTAGCCTTGATAGCTGAATGATCAGAATTGTTGTAAGCAAATTCAGCTACCGGAATCAAAAGTGACCAAGCATCCTGAATCTTGGTAGCAAAACAGCATAGGTATTGTTCCAGGGTCTGGTTTACACGTTCTGTTGCTCCATTAGTCTGAGGATGGTACCCAGAAGACAATGCACGCTGGATGCGTAGCATTTGGCATAGATGTTTCCAGAACTGGGATATATACTGAGGTCCTCAGTCGGAAATGATCTTAGTAGGTATACCATGCAGTCTGAATATATGTTTCAAGAATATCCCTGCCATTTCAAGTGAAGATGGGAGCTTGTACAAGGGTGTGAAGTGAGCAATATGGGTGAACAGATCGATAGTAACCATTATAGTAGTATATACCCTGGATGGGGGCAATTCCACAATAAAGTCTGTAGCGATTGTCTCCCAAGGGCGTTTTGGCAACGTGGGTTGGTGTAGGAGACCTGCAGGTTTTTCTGATTGCAAATAGCGCAGGTTCGTATGTAAGTTATTACAGCATCAATCATCCTCGGCCACCAGAACTGTCTCTGAATGAGGTAGAGAGTTGTAGTGATGCCTCGATGCCCCGAATGAAAGGTATCATGACAAAGGCTTATGATCTTGTTTCTCAATCTTTGTGTGGGTACCACCAATCTCTTATCCTTGAAGAGATACCCATCCTTAGCAACCAGGCTCCATTGGTTTGTCTTGATGTAGTCCTCCCTCCCATAGATCAGAAGAAGGTGTTTCGGCACAGACATCTTCCAGGAAGGAATTGGCCTGGGCGACAAATACTGTATTAGGAAATATCTTCGGAAAGGCACGTGCTTCGACAGACTCATAGACAGGACATCTAGATAAGGCATCTGCTATAATGTTGTTGGTTCCAGGAAAGTGGTGAATGCGGAACTGATATTGGGCAAAAAAGAAGGCCCAACGGGCTTGATGACTATTTCTGCATTCCAGGGATTTTAAGACTTCCAAGCTTCTATGATCGGTTTGAAATTGCGCAGGATGTTTGGCGCTCAAGAGTAGATGTTGCCAGTCGGTAAAGGCTTGTCGGATGGCCAGTAATTCCTTTTCCAGGACAGAATAGTGGGTCTCACTGGGAGTCAAAGTGCAGGATAGGTAGGCAATAGGGTGTTCCTTTTTGTCTTCAACTTCTTGTTTTAAGACCGCCCCTATGGTGTAATCTGAGGCATCTGTTTCTACCAGGAAGGGCCTATTTATGTCAGGCTGAGCCAGGATGGGACCTTGAGTGAATATTCATTTTAGGTCCTGGAAGGCTGTCTCTTGAGCGGCAGACCAATTGAATGGTGTGTCTTTCTTTAAGAGTGTGACTATGGGATGCACGATGTCTGAAAATGTAGGGATGAATTTCCTGTAGAAATTTGCGAGCCCCAGGAAGGATTGAATCTGTTTTACTGTAGAAGGCGATGGCCAAGAGAGTATGGAGTCAACCTTGGCAGGATCTATTCCTATTCCTTTGGAACTCAGCACAAATCCGAGATAGTGAACGGTCTGGACATGGACCAGACACTTTTCAGGTTTGGCCAGCAGTTTGTTTTCTCGTAATCGTTGTAAAACTGCATTGACATGTTCCTGATGGACTTGGGGGTCGTTGGAATAGATCAGTATATCATCTAGGTATACGATGACAAAAAGGAACATCATCTCAGAAAAGCCTCTATCCATGAACCGCTGAAAGACCGCAGGGGCGTTGGCGAGACTGAAGGGCATCACTAGATATTTGAAATGGCCAAAAGGGGTTCTGAAGGCTGTTTTCCATTCATCACCTTTCCTTATCTGAATGAGGTGATAGGCACCCCAAAGGTCAAGCTTGGTAAAGATGACAGCACCCTCCACTGCCTCCAAGATGTCGGAAATGAGCAGTAGCGGGTAACAATCCTTGATAGTGCACTGGTTGAGTCCGCGGTAATCCAAACAGAGTCGAAGTTCTTTGGTATCTTTCTTTGGTACAAAGAATAGATAGGCACCGGCAGGAGATTTTGAAGAACTAATGGTTCCATTAGCCAGGTTGGTATACAAATATTCTCGTAGGGCTCTTTTTTCAGGTTCAGATAGTATGAACATTCTGCTGAATGGAATTACGGCTGAAGCATCTGTTTCGATGGCACAATCCTCCGGTCTGTGGGGTGGAAGAGTTTGAATGATGGCTGTTGAAAACACGTCCGAGTATGGTTGATATATTTCAGGCACTTAGGTAATGTTGGAGACACATAAGGGAGATTGTTCGGATTTCTCAGAGTTCACAGGAGGGTTATGCAGTGAGTCTTGAGACAAACAATGGGACAGGCAGAATTCAGAGCCTAAGAAGAGGGATCCGGCTTCCCAGTTGATGTAAAGGTTCTGTTTCTGGAGCCAAGGCATGCCTAAAACCATGGGGTGGTGAGCTGCCTTTATTATATCAAAACAGAGCTTTTCCTGGTGGTTATTTATAAAAAGCAGTAGTTCCTTGGTCTGGTGAGTAATAGGCCCGGAAGATAATGGTCTCCTGTCAATTCCTTCGACAGGTTGTATTATTTCTTTGGATTCTCGAGGAATATTGTGTCTGACAGCCCAATCATGGTCTAAGAATACTCCCAGGGCACCGCAGTCCACCAGAGCCAGAGAAACATGGCCTTAAAGGCTTCTATAAATCTGTCATAATTATCCAGGAGTGGGTCTCCTGAATTAACCAAGGGAGTCGCCCATGTTAAAGCATTGCCGGTAAGGTGAGATATTATAAACCCTACCTTAGCCCGGGGCGTGGAAAAATAGTAGAGTTTGAACGTGAAATGCACCAGGCAGGAGTCAAGGAAGGAACACAGGGATCTTTGTTTGAACGCTGAATCCAGGACAGGACTAGTTGTTTTAATGCCGCATTTTCAGCCTTTAGATTTTGAACCTCTGTAGTCAATTCTTGCATTCCTCTCATGAGGTCTTGGACTGCAGCCTCCATGCCAATTCTGTTATTAGGTTCTAGGCGTCTCAATCTGTCACACCCTTCCCTCCCTCTCACCTGTTTGTCCTTTATTGAGGTCTTCTTGGGTACTCCTTCCTTCTTCCTCACTGTTCGGGACTTGTACAGGGAAGGATGCGAGTCTTTGGGTTCCAGTGTGAGCAGTGCCGACTGCTTAGGCAGGGCTGCGTTCAGTATCCAGGAAAGATGTCACAGAAAAATCCAGGAAGGATTCCGGGAAGAAGGGGGAATGGCCTTGCTGAAGCGAGGTGGGAAAGAGAAGGAATTCCTGGAAGGAACAAGAAAAGGTAACTGAAATATAGACGGGAACGATACACACGCCGAACAACTTGGTTCAGTAGTATTGAGACGCGCAGCGCCACGGGGGCGTGCCTAATTTCTAGGAGGCAGCGCTTAGCGCTTAGACACTAGAGAGCAGCGTTCCCGTGCTGTCGGCCATGTTGGGAGGATCGCCGACCTGATGCTACGGTGCATCATGGACCACGAGGTCCAGAAGGGCCGAAATCGGTGGGGTCATAACACATCCCACCTTAGAATAGGGCTAGTTAGGCATTCTACCATCCAGACATTTGATTTAATAAAGTATTTTACTTTTAACTTTAAGTCTGTTGTCTGTGTCTTGCTTCATGATGCCTTCACAGTAGTTTTGTCAATTGAACAATCACTGTCACTTGGTACGATTGATGCCGTAATTGACTGCCCTTTAAACTGCCCTCGAACCCTGCTCATGGCTAGGTGCACTAGGCATAGTGCATCTGCTACTGCTATCTCAGTTGGGATAAATACCATAAGAACAGCAGAAGCATGAGGGATGAGAGGTCAGATGTAGCAATATCCCCCAGATTTCTCTCACCCCTCCTTCCTCATATGGCTATACCATTTGTTATCTGCCACGAAAACCTGTGCATTAATTGTGGGATCTAGTTCATCATCTCCATTATGAAAAAATGATAATTGTCAACATTTCTTTTTCCTCAAAACATTTTCTCCACAGATGTCATAGAAATAGACAATTTAGAATTTTCGATGTATAAACTGATTTGCATCCTTAAACATGACGACACAAGGACCCAAGACAATAAAAACATCAATTTTCACACAATTTACAAGTTTAGACATTTATTTTCCTAAACCAAATTATTTAAATTCCAGATCTCTATTTGCAGCCCCCTTTGCATTGAAACAAACAGTGAATCCCTAGGACCTACTTAACTTCTTTGCTTGCTCTTGCTAATGTGCCGTTTGAGGGCTGCCGGTATCCCTTCAAATATCACTCAGGTGGATCCCATTTTTGTTGCGCTCCACCTTCATTGCAGTCGGAGTCACATAGATTACTCTATGCAGCCCATTGAAACGCTTTTCGTTCCAACAACGTACACAGGTAAGGATGTAGATGCGGTCCCCAGGGAGAAGCTCTTTCTTGTGCTGATCATCAGTAGTCTTGCTGTTTTATATACTCAAAACCAGGAAAAAGGATTTGGACCTAACGGACAGGGAATAGCCGCTTAGTACATTTATTTTTTCATAAATACCAATAAATGTTCAAATTTCATTTCGAAAATTTATTTATTTTTATAAACAATTCATATATAATGTTAAAACATTTAGATAAACAATTCAATATCAATTCAACTCAGACTGATTCACTCCTACCATTCATACTGTTTTTACTTTGGAACACACTACTAACATTTATATTTTAGCCTTATATAAAAAGGCCTCTTGTTGTATTAACATAATTCCACAATAGTCCTCCATCCACTGTTCTGATGGTTCTGTCTGTGTGTGTTTATCACGCAGACTTTAGTCTACACGTGTTTCAGTTGTCTATTTTCGGGACGTCAATATTCGTCGACCCTCAATTGATACAACCTTCTTCAGGACAAGATTAATGGGAGCTTATTTATTCCCACAGTGATCAAGTAGGGTGAGTATCACCACTTAACATGGAATCCAAATGGTTCCCTCTATTTATACAATACAATTGGCCCTTTTTCCTCAAGGGGGGTTCTTCACACTTCCGATAGTTGCCTTAAAAGGGAGACAGGTAGCTAAGGTTAGATTCTAAATCCGAAGGTATTTCACAGCCAGCAACTTAATGTAGCGACCATGATGTCGATATTTTGAACAATTCTTGCAGTTCAGTTTGTTACTTCCGAACGTCAGCAGTGTTCGATTTGGTTCTCTCTCCTCCGGCGCTCAACCAAATCGAACACTGCTGACGTTCGGAAGTAACAAACTGAACTGCAAGAATTGTTCAAAATATCGACATCATGGTCGCTACATTAAGTTGCTGGCTGTGAAATACCTTCGGATTTAGAATCTAACCTTAGCTACCTGTCTCCCTTTTAAGGCAACTATCGGAAGTGTGAAGAACCCCCCTTGAGGAAAAAGGGCCAATTGTATTGTATAAATAGAGGGAACCATTTGGATTCCATGTTAAGTGGTGATACTCACCCTACTTGATCACTGTGGGAATAAATAAGCTCCCATTAATCTTGTCCTGAAGAAGGTTGTATCAATTGAGGGTCGACGAATATTGACGTCCCGAAAATAGACAACTGAAACACGTGTAGACTAAAGTCTGCGTGATAAACACACACAGACGGAACCATCAGAACAGTGGATGGAGGACTATTGTGGAATTATGTTAATACAACAAGAGGCCTTTTTATATAAGGCTAAAATATAAATGTTAGTAGTGTGTTCCAAAGTAAAAACAGTATGAATGGTAGGAGTGAATCAGTCTGAGTTGAATTGATATTGAATTGTTTATCTAAATGTTTTAACATTATATATGAATTGTTTATAAAAATAAATAAATTTTCGAAATGAAATTTGAACATTTATTGGTATTTATGAAAAAATAAATGTACTAAGCGGCTATTCCCTGTCCGTTAGGTCCAAATCCTTTTTCCTGGTTTTGAGTATATGACGCCTGAAGGACCTTGGACTACAAGCAGGCACCCCTTTTGTGTATAAGTCTTGCTGTTTTATCCTGTTGTTTGTTCGTGAGAAGTCACATCCTGTGTAGATATCATCTTAAAAATGTTCCTTTATGCCCTAAGGTGCTCCCTAAATTCCTCTCCTAGGACAGCTGCAGTCTTGTGTGCGTCTGATATCATACTTGTCAGTGAGAGAGGTGTATGTAGACTACGCCAAGTCATGATTTCGTGAGAGCTCAAGTGGTGGTCGCTCCATGGCTGATTTCTCAGGTCGATTAACGCTAGTGGCAGGCACACATACCAGGATGTATTTAGTTCTGCACACAATTTGTCTAAACAGGCCTTAAGGACCCCATTGAGCCTCTCCATAAGTCCTTTGGACTGCGGGTGATACACTGAGCACAGCCTATGCTTTATTCCTAGCAGCAAAGTGATGTCTGTGAACAAGGCATTAAGGAGTGGGTTCCATTATTGGATTTTAGGACCTTGCAAATTCCCCATCTTGGAAATACCTCTCTCATCAGAAATCTTGCTGCCGATTTAGCATCATGATGTGCACATGGACCAGGACAAGCCACGACAATTAGATATCTGAAGTTACGGCACCTCGTGATCATTTCCACAAAATTGATGTAGAGCTCCTTGAATGGACCAATGGGCCTGGGCAAGATCCCCCTCACCGACCTCATTGTATTTCCAGGATTGAACTCCTTGAATACTACACAATTCCTCATGAATCTATTTACCTGTTCTTGTAAATTGGAGATAATCCAGTCCTCCTGGAGCTTGGCTGTGATTAGCCATTGAGAGGTATGCAGTGGGTAATGTAATTGCTCCAGAGCTAAAAGAAGCAGTTCTACAGATATTACCATCTTCCCCATCACCTCCTGTCTCTAAAGCAACTCAGTGGGTTTGAGAACACATCCTCTCCTTTCCCAGAGCTCCTGCTCTTCTCTAGGGGCTTTTGCTTGCATTTCTATTATCTGGAGCATTTGGACTGCTGTGTACGGGAATGTAACTGTACCTGTTGGGACACACTTTCCATTTTCTGGGAATCTCTGAAAGGAAAATATGCTGCTTCCTTGCCGCCTTGTCTGCAGTCTAATTTCTGAAAGCTATTGAATTAGTGCAGTTAGTATGGGCAGTGCACTTTACTAGACCTAACGCTACTGGCAAGGTTAAACCTTCAATTAGCCATGATAGCAGTGCAGCATGCTGGACAGGGGACCCATCAGACCTCCTAATCCCTCATATCTGCCGTCTTGATAACCCAGAATGGATGGTGGAAGTGACCTACACGGAATCAGAATAAACGGTGACTTTGTTCCCCTCGCTCATTTTTAGCACCTATAAGTGCCACCAGTTCCGCCGCTTGCGCAGAGTAATGAGAAGGCAACCGTCTTTTCAGTCTGACCCAGTCCGTCCATCCACAAGATCCACGACAGCTGCACCTGTATGCCTCTCACCCGTCTCCTGTTTGATGATCAAAAACCCATCAACAAAAATCACATCAACCTTCGCCAGGGCATCCTCTTTCACATTCACCCCCCTCTTCCTCTTCTCCCTCATATGTGGCATCATGAACAATGTCTTCAGGCTGCACTAGCTCGGCTACAAATATTGTTGGATTGACTAGGTGACATTGCACCAGTTAAATCGATGCATTTGACAAAATGAGATCCTACCCTGAAACTCTCTGCGTCATTAACATGGACTTAAACCTTTTGAAGATCGCATAAAATGCATGCTCCACATACGATATCACCGGGCAAGCCATAGTATTGGTTGAAGACTTTTGAATCGCAAAAGTCGCTGATGCTAGAGCTTGCTCACAAGGGAACTGTCCCTGCATCACTGGCTCTAGGAGTCCGATGTAATACACTAAAGGCTTGTGGCCTAGCGATATGTGCCCATTCAAATGGGAAAACAGATAAAATGGCTTTTTCTAATTCGGTATCGTCAAGATTGGAGCATTGCTACCCCTCTATCTGACCTTTAACCTTCTGCACTTCCTTGAGTCCTTGCAGTAAGGGCCTCACATAACTAGAGTAATTAAAGATCCACGATCTACAGTAGTTTTAGAGCCCCAAAAACCGCGGCACCTGTTTCACTATAATTGGCTAAGGCGTACTCTGATTTGCAGTGGCTCTCTCCGGCATTACCTTCTTTCCTGCAGGTGGTATTACTTGCCCCCTTACTACCTATGTCTGGCAGTACTGTACTGCAATTTTTCTTTTTTACCCCTTCTCCGTGAGCAGAGTGAGGAGCGTTATTGAGTCTCCTTGACACTGCTCCTCTGAAGTGGTACGCACTATTAGACCGTCCATGTAGTGAAGTACGGTATTTGAGAAGTGTAAATTCTCCAAATCCATTTGAACCACCCTGTTAAAAACACTCCGAGATTCGCTGTACCCCTAGGGTAGCAACCTCATGCTCTCGAATGTCTGACCGCGATACGTAAACGCTGTGAGGTACTGAGAATAGAGGCATAAGGGAACAAAGAAAAATGCTTTTTTTAGGTCAATCATGGTGACATGGGTCGACACAGTAGGGATGTTAAAGAGAATGGTGGCAGGATTCGGTACCACTAGAAATTCTGCTTCAACAATATTATTGAGGGGCGCAAATATTGGACCATCCTCCAACTGGACCCCTTCACTTTCTTCACAGGGTAGATGGCCATATTGCATGGGGCAACACAAGTGTGTATTATGCCTTGCTTTAACAGTGTCATAATGGCCTCATAAATCTTGTTTTCCGCTTCCTTTGACATGGGTTACTGCTTAACCGGTGGGAATATTGCACCGGGTTTCAATGTTATCCTCACCTCTCCAACACTCTTTAGCAGCCTCACATCAGAGGATTGCTGGTCAACAAATGGTCCGGCACTTTTCCCAAATCCTCCTTCCAAAATTGAGATGTATTTTTAATGATGAGCATGGTCTGTGGTACTTCCTTTTGCTATATCAGTATCTGGCAAGGCACCCCAATTTCCAAGACCTTCTCTCCTGTTTCTTCAGTGTCTTTGAACAGTTGCTCAGCGGACATATCCCTCAGCAACAAGATCGTACTGATGCACAGAACTGGGTGACATTCTCTGCTTCACTCATCTGTGCCTGAGAGAACCAACATGTTCTTCTTGATCACTACTGCCTTTAGAAGTGTCATAACAATGGCACCTGGTGTTACCTCCTGTGGCACATCAGGCCAAAAAAGAACTCAAATGGTACCCACCAGGCCTGATTTCTGATTCCCAGGACCAAACTCAACAAAACCATCAACGCATAATATAACAATGCTGCATGCACAGGAACCCCCCCATTCACGCTGTTGCTACAATAGATCTGAAAACGTGCTGCTTCCCGTACCAGATACAACCCTGGGGTTGAGCATACGATATCTTTCTCCATGAAGGCAATCGACATCTGCAACTTGCTCAGGATGTCCCGTCCCAAAAGTTTTGCTGGAGTGTCTGTACAATACAACAAAGGGGCTGATAGATTTTGATTACCCACCTTGATACGAAGATCTTCAGTATGAGGAACTGACAGGATAGCCTCAGAGAATCCTTGTGTGTCCATTGTTTTGGCTGACAAGTGGGCCTCGCCTTCCTTATTGCAAAATTGTGTAGCCCCTGTGTCCACCATGAATGTTTGGTCACCTACATGCAGAACTATCCGGGGTTGTGCTACCGGATCGGTGGTAACAGATAAGCCTGGGCAAATGTGAGATTACATTGGGGTGTCCTACTCCTGGTATATAATAGCACCTGGAAGAGAAAAAGGATTTCCCCCCAAAACACTTGCTCCAGTGTAGTGCAAAACTGTTCCTTGGGTTAAAGGAACTTTGTCCCATGTCTGCACCGATGCTTGTACTAGCATGGTTGGTGGGATCCGGAAGGTCTGTGCAGCCCCAGTCGCTGGGTTCTGTTCAGCCCATGCCTGCTGCGATTGCACAGAGCCCGAGGCATATGGCAGGGTCGGCCCTGCATCTGTTGAGCTCCCATGTTAAAGTACTGTGGCCGTTCATGACAATCCCGTGACACATGTCCCAACCTTCCACATGACCAACACTGAATACCATAGAACCCTCCATAACTGTTTCCTATCAGACTGCTAAACCCGCTCCCCGAAACTCGCCAAATGACCCACTTCTGCACGGAAATCCTCCCCTGCCCCTCAGAAACACTCTCATTGGCCTTGGATGAGGGATATACCAGTCCATCCACCCCTGTGCTATACCCAGTTCACTTTGTCCCTATTGTCCTGATTGCCGCTGCTGTCCCTCCATAGAATTTGCAATTACTGCCCCTTCTAGACAAATATTTGCCAATTTCTTTTCAACAGGTGTAGCCACAGCTTTTTGTGCCTGCTCTACACTCACCCTCTCTTTGTCTTGTCTTCTTTTGTAAAAATGCACCACAATATGTGCTTGAATCTCTGACCAACATTTGGCCTCCATTTTTACCACTGTTTCAAAATAATTCTGGACTTCTTCTGGAAGTCCCTTCTTCAGCATTTGGTAAACAAAATGCCACATTCTTGTCCGATGCTTCTCTCATTTCTGCCCTCTGAATAAACTGGATGTGTTCAGCAGGATCATCATCAAATTTAATTGTTTTAGATAAATTTGAATTGATGTTAGGCATACCAGGATACATAAACTGTAAGGTCCCCATACCTGTGCCCTAAGAGTAACAAAAGGTGCTCCATCTTGGGTATTTGTATCCAATTGAACTCTTGGATACCCCGATCTCTTCCAAAGTTCGTCTGACCACTACCCCATTAGGGGCATGAAAATGTTCTTCATATCCCCTATGGCCACATGACACTGGCAGTGTTTCTCAAATGCAGACATCTGCTTGTCTGTCCCTACAGTGAGCATAGAGAGTGCCTTCATCAAGTTACCCTGGTCCATGTGTGACCACAGGACATAATATGCCCTTCCTTGACCCTTCAGGAGCAACAGAAACTGAGTTACACCTGTTTTTCTGGGGCTTCCCCCATTTCTCCCCTACTACTTGCTACAGCCATGCCAGTACTGTGACATGTCCTAAGGCTCCATGGTGTGCTTTGTATCACAACTACTGGAGCGGGAGGTATGGTAACTACATCCTGCTCTCCCTGCTCAACATCTGATTCCCATCCCTCTTCATCTTCCACTCCAGCTACCACATCTCATGACCCTTCTACAGGCACGGAAGCATAATCAGCACCACCATAGAGTTCCATTTCCTGTGCTCCCTGCTCAGCCCCTTTACCTGTGACCACATCCCTGGTCTCCATATCCACCTTAACCTTACTAATAACTGATTTATCGAGCTTACAAGAACCTGCCCATGTCTCTACCTTCCTTCTTCTACATCCCTTACCTGTCTTTTCACTTCCTCTCGTTTTTCATCACTTTGCTGCCACAGCAGCACTACCTCATCCTCTGCTAGCCTTAGTGCTTTCCTCATTTTCCTCTGCTCTTGTGTCTCTACTACACTTCACATCCTCCATAATAGCCGGAAAAGGCCTACTTCAGTCCTTCATCCACTCTTCTGACTGCTGGCCTCATTCTTGCTTGCTCTTCCACCCTTAATCTCTCTGCTAAGCTAGCTGTTGGGGGAATTATCCCCTTCCTGCTCTCTGTTTTCAACCTCTCTGCAGCCCTAACCATTGAAGAAGTTACCCTTCCGCCTTCCTCAAAATCCCAATTCTTAGAAATCATAACTGATGGAGGCATTACCTGTGTTTGCCTCACAACCACTGGAGTAGCCGCTGGGTGAAATGGTGCTACAAACTCACGGTCTTTGTACCCCTCTGTGGGTGATAAAGATAAGCACCCATATGGGGGCGTTGCAGCAGGAACTCCTGCACCCGCCTTTTTAGGCCCTCCTCCACAATTTCAACATTATGGCCCTTCCTGCCTTTTTCATACATCCTCCATAACTCCAAGATGTTTAACCGCTTTTCTAACTTCGAGCCCTTGTTCTTTGTTGTAAAAAAGTATGCAGGTACTCCAATAGCCCTGTATCATAGTTTCCCTCAATAGGCCATGAAGTGATTAGTTTCTGCAACCACTCCCTGTAGTATTTTAGTATTTTAGCCTTATAGCTGGGTAACAGCTGGCACAAATGATTCGATGGAGTTCCCATACTCCTATACCAAATATCAAAAATATTTTCACAGAAGAAATGTGGAGCTGAACCCGTGGCACAAAATGTGTTTACTCAGCAAACACCCTTTTATCTCTACCGCATTACTTCTCACTTTTACACTAAAGACTGCATCTCAGAAAAAAACATTTGCTGGGCAATATTTCTGAGATATCCCCACCACTGGAGCATAGGAGGGGCACAAAGATTTCCACTACTGCTCTCTTTATCACTAGTACGGCCTTCTCTACTACAAAACCATCTTTTCCTGATGTCCTGACTACAGGAAGTTTCCCCTTCAGTACTTGGACTAACCAAGAAAATTGAGATGAGGGGCTTCATCCGCATGGCTAATACAAAAGTTTGTCAAGGCCTAGTTCAGAAAGGCAGGTACCACCCCACCTTCAGGTGAGGGCTCCAGCCAACCAGACAAGCAAACTAAAGAGTATCAGGACAAGCCTCACACTGGGCGTGCGAGGTAAGATACCCCCTCACGCCTCTAAAAAAACAAACTAGGTACAAAATATATACAGAGGAATTACACCACAGAACAGTTCAACAACTCCATAAAAAAAATTCACTTTTTCAATCCTTGAAACTTCAACTAAATTTACACCCACACTACAAGTCTACACTTACTAAATAATTATAATCAAAGAAGCATCCCTTTTTTTACCCCCTATTTCCCCTCTTGCTTTACATCCCAAACGTGTACTCACATAAACCTGAAGCGCTCCGATGTGGTGCTCCGTCAAGTCATCCTGCAGAGCTGGGCTATGGCACCTCATCTCTGGAGAGCAGACAGACATTTAACCAATTTGGCATCCACAGACCTCTTTTTCACTGTGTACAGAAGACTGGTTGTTAAGGTGAGGACTTTAGACAAACGAAGGCACACTATTCGAAAAGTCCAAACCTTTATTGAAGTAAGACAGGTTCCTGGCAGCAACCTCCCAGCTCCCCCATACAGCTAACTGACTACAAAGGAACCTGGAACCTCTGCTCCACTTTAGGCCGCCCACAGATTGCAGGTTCTATGCGCTGGAACTCACAGCCACAGCAACTATGTACTCAATGAATGTAACGCAATAGCACATTTGTAAGTGATAACTATCAGCTGGTCAAGTGGCACAGTGAGTAGAGCGCTCACTTTGGCATCCGTGCAGAGCCTGCTAACTCAGGTTCAAATCCCAGCGGGGCCAAACTCAGCCTTTCATCCTTCTGAGGTCGATAAATGAGCACCACACACCGTGGGTAATAATAAGCAACGCTCAGATACCTGTGGGTTTGTAGTGCTATATAAGTGCCAAATTATTATTAATATTTACATAAATGCACTCCTTACACTGGTCCCTGCAGTGAGGTGCAGTAGCTGAGTGGTCTGACAGGAGATCCCCAATGTTTTTGAAAGCCTTGGGTCCATTCTGGCATGCCCAATGTGTGGATGGGTCTTTAATTAACTTAACCCAAACAGGCCCGCAACTTAAGAAGTAAATATAGTGTTATACATAAAGAAAGTTTATTGTACATGTATCCAGGGAGCAGTAGATGGTATTGCAGAATAAAACTAACTTAAATCACAACAAAGCACATCAGTTGACATCTTTTATACAATTCTGCAACCGTTGAAACACTCCAAGTTACTTTATTGCAATCCACGTCCAAACATGATTGGACAAAAACCTCTTCAAAGAAATCCTATCTTTTCCCAATTCCTATGTTTTCATTGCCCAGTTTTATCTTAATTGTCATCTTCAGATCATATTCAGAACACACCTCTTCTTAGCATTGGTCCGTAGTAGGTCATGACATCAGCAAATGGTTAAACATTGGTAATGGAACACAATTCATTACTAGTACTAACTACCTTAAATAAAAAACTTATGCCAGCTAAATCAATTAAAAAAATATATAACTACCCTAAGACGTTTAAACCCTAACTCTTGATTTGCACATGGTCTGCATGAATATTCCCAGCGATATGAGGAGGGCTCAGTGAATGAATTCTCTTTGAGATAATGGTGCTATCTCATTCCCTAGGTCATTAGACTAAGTGTAAAATTCTAATCTAAACACCATGCTGCTTTATCACACATAGCATATCTGACAATACAATTGCAACTTCTTGTTTCTTATTAGTTTAGCCTTGGGCGTTGGCTCACCCCATGTTTGATGACTAGCTAAAACAAATAATGAAAACCCCTTTAATCATGCTCCATTCATCAGATTACCTTCAGCCATTTGTGATATTGGTCAAACCATAAAACTCATGGCCACAAAAGTTTTGGAGTTACTTATTAACCTCTCCCCTGGCTTTCAAAACCTCACAGAATCAGTTACTTAACAGTCAAAGTTCACTTTGCAAAACAGCCCTTGACTACTGTGGGTTTGATTCTTTTGTTTAAGCCCACTATATTAAGATTCATGAATTTCCTGTGTATTTGTATGAATATGGATGCATGTTTTTACATTTTAAGGGGTTTTGACATTTTATCTTTCTATGCCTCATAAAGGCATCATGAAGCAAGACACAGACAACAGATTTAAAGTTCAAAAGAAAATGGTTTATTAAATTAGATGTCAGGATGGTAGAAGGCCTACCTTGCCCTATGCTAAGGTGGGATTTCCCTACCTGAACGAAACTAAGGAAAGTCTGAGTCAAAGAGTTCAACTTAAATCTCTGTCTGTGTCCAAAGCCTATCCTTGCCCTCACAACTAAAGCTAAACAATGTGTAGGGGTGTCAATAATGAAAGAAATTGTGATCAACACAAAGGATTGAGCTTCTCCCAGCTCTTAGCTTCCTCTTCAGTTCACCTTCCCCAAGTACAAGAAAGTTCCTAAAAAGTCTCAAGATTACCTTTTCCAAGTTCAAGGCAATAAAGTTCCACACAATCCTCAGGGGTTTCCTTCCCCAAGATAAAGGCAACTGTTAGAGGTATTTTTAGAGGCTGTATTTTTGTCTAATGTTATTTTTGGTATTTCATGGTATAGTAGTGAGCCCAGCTTTAGAGTACCGCCTGATAAGTGTTCTTATACTGGGGCCACTAACGGTAAGCAAAGACTGGACTTAGAACATTGATGTTCATAAATGTTGATGTTATGCCTGTGTGGTATTTTATTTACAGTACCACCATATGCCCTTTTGGCTTGCATCTCAGAATACATTTACCATGAACACCAAATATGACCATTCATTCAGAGCCTCTTAGAACACAATTTACACTGACTAACATTGCATTGCATTTTACCACATGTGATACATGAAATACCGCCTGTGGTCAAATGAATCTAACTGCCGCTCTGCATCGATCTGTATGCCAACCCAAGAAATATGAACACAGAATAAGTACATTAAGGCTATCTTACCTTTTTCTTGGATTCTTTATCAGAAGTTAAAAAGTATGAAAAATACAGAATGACATGTGTAATGCACCATATCCATGTTATATTACAAACCTGTTTCAAAGATGAAAAGGGAGCATAATAAGCACAACTCATTTGAAGATACTTTCCTCGCGATGAAGGATGGGGTTCAAAAATGCTCTGTTGTATGAAATTAAGCCTTTCCTGCAATGGGTTTTGAAACATTCTATTTGCGATAATACCCAGAGTTCTGCCAACATTAGCGTTGAACTTCACAACAAATCTTGGCAGAGAACGAGCTTCTGTCACATCTGAATGTTATCGCATTTATGGAGAAACATGAATACAGCTGTCTACATTTAAAATTTACAGTGCAACACCTAAAAATAATGAGTTACCCACTCTTCATTATCTGATACTAAGCATTCACTCAACCTGCTCTTCAATGAACTGAATTTACCAAAGATGGTCTTTAAGTGCATGTGTGGGTGTCCCGAACTGCCAGCGTCCCCTTCTAGTTGCCCCGACACTCCTTTCTGAGCTTGGAACAAACCCACGAGATCCTCTGTCAGCGTCTGCCTGCACACTTCCCCCAGGGTAAACCAAAGATTACAAGTGTCTGAGACTGCAAACTCCCCTGCCGACTCCACAGTCAGTGAGTGAGTCCCTGCCTTTTCTACACTGTGCTTTTATTCACAGTACTGATATCTACTAGATTCAGCCTGAGTCTCACATATGAGTCTCACACTCTTGTTCACCATTAGTACCAATCTTTTACCCTTGTTAAAATTTGGAGCCCTAGTTGAAATTCAGAATACATTGTCCTTCACAACACAGTTCACATACCAAAAGGGTCTTGGGGTGCCATCCTCAAGACAGCATTTGCAGTTCATCCAATCTCAGTGTTCCCTTCCCCAAGATTTCAACGTAGTGACTTGTATTGGTTTTAATCTTGCATAGATCAACAAAATTCCAGGTCCACCTTACCCTCTTTCTAGTTTGCCAGTTTACCTGCTTTGCCAGTTCACTCACACTGCTCCTTCTTGGTTTATTTCACAATGTCTGTGACTTCCACCCATCTAGGGTGCAGTTTTCAGACCACATGGTCCACCTATCAAATGTTGCACAACCAGGAAACCTAGGCTCTCCAGCGCACACATGGTCTTCTGTACCTGTCCCTGTGTACAGATTCACATTCACTTGGCTACTCTTCATCGTCCTCTTGGCTTTTTCACAACGTGTTTTGTACTTCTTGGCAGTCTTTGACCGTGCCACACAGACTCAAATCATCAAATTCAATTTGTGGTGGTCTTTCTAAAGCCCCACCTTTTGGTTGCTTTTTTTTTCAAATGTGCGCTTTTTTCAGTGAGTTGCTTGGAAACAGGCACTTTCCCTTTTTGTTTTCATCCGTTATTAGCTTTGCCAATGAAGTTGTATTAAATTCTGTATACAATAGGTTGTGTTATATCCTGTTTTGTCTTGATCCCTGGTTTGGATGAGTGGATGATGGGGATATCCGAAATAGGTAAATGTAACAAAGAGTGGGAGAGACTCAAACATGGCTATTTAATTTGTTTTGGCCAGGTATGGAATCAGGCCCTTTAGTGCTCAATGCAAAGACAGATGGTCAGGGTGCCTAAGATGCAAGGAATGACACTTAGTTAGACTGCCCACAAATTCTCTACATAAGTCTTCTTTTGATGCTTTAAAGTGGAGGTCAGTTTGACAGAGTGAAGATTATTTGTTGCCTGAGTCAGTGGATTTCAGGTTGCTACTTGAAAAGACACATGCTCAACTTTGCCATTACGCACCTCAATGTCATCTCAAATTAAGCTGAGCACCTGCAGGTGGCGGATGGGATGCCTCTTGTCTTAGGGGTGCTATGAATCTCCACCTGAGGCTCACACTTAGCTGGAAATCTGTTTTTCTTTCTCCCTGCATGTTGAATATCCATCAGGCTGAGGTACCAGTCGGCACAATGTTTTGTAGGTATCCAGATTCTGAGCTTTTAGGAAGCTACATATTCGTCCTGCTGTTTTCTGGTATGATCCAGGAATGCTAAGTGGATTGTAGATTTGACTCCTCCCATCCCCCAATACAGGGGGACTTTAGTAAGCTGTCAAAAAATAAGGGTGTTTCCAGAAAGGAAGAAAGAAGAGGTGAAACCAATGATTCAAGTAACTTCATAGGAAATGGAAGGAGGGAGATAGGCCGAAAATTAGCAAGTACTGTGGTATCCAATGAAGGCTTCTTCAGTAGAGGGATGACTGTCGCTTGCTTCAGTTTGGAGGGAATCAGACCTGACTGATAGGCTTGATTCACAGCATCCATGACCAATGGCAGCAGGTCCGGCATAATGGCCTTAAGTGTGCCTAAAGTGATTGGGTCTGAGGGGGCGGCTGATTTAAGTCGACTACCAGCCCGATAAACCTCATCAGCAGAGAAGATCGTGAATTCTGCCCGTGCCTGTGTGGCAGACTCGATAGGTGTAGAAAACAGAGAGGTCACACAGCATGTCCTTCTCGAAGCATTGGTTTTCAGAATTCTTTCTATTTTAGAGATAAAGAAATCTGAAAGAGAATCACATAATGCATGTATACATGTTACGCACACAGCTGAGGATCAATGGAACATTGCACAGTACAGAAGAGGCTAAAAGGCACTCAGTCAGATTAAAGTGATTTGGGGGCCCTTTTACCTCCTACTCTTGTCCTACCAGATCACAATTTGTCTCACTACTGTGGCTTCGTGCCTTGGCCACTTCAACATCATCTATCACAGATTCCATAACAAGATTCCACCTAAGCTTCACAGGATCCAGAACTATGTTGCATTTGTGATCCTTAACTGACAGACACCCCATCACAACAGCCTCAGAATAACTAAATTGAGGACCCATTAAATAAAGTTCTGACTCCAGTGCTCAATGCCTTGTGTACGAAGTAGCTTATTGGAGTGCCTTTGGATAATCAGATATTTGGCGTCCTCTGATTTTCTTTATGATCCCCTGGCCAAAGCAGAATAGTTAAAGTCAATATTTTTAAATGCTGATTCAAATAAAAATCACCTTACTGCAGCGATTGGCAATTGAAAATTGCACTTAATACTTTGATACTTTCAGACATCTGGATGTTCAAGATATACCCATTTGAAATCTTTACTTTCTGTGAATAGCTGCCAGCTGTGGGGAAAACTCTGTCTAAGTGGAGAGCTGGCACACATTTAGATCTATATGTTAAGCGCAATAATTAGTCATAGAGGACGAGATTTGTCATTTGTTGTTCATAAGTGAAGAGCACCATTTATCAAAGCATGGCTACCTCCATAAGGGATTGATTAATTATAGCTTCATTCCACGTAAAATGTCCTGAAAAAGATTTTTCATGTTAATGATTCAAAATTCTTACATGTTATAGCACAGTTGTTGTTTTTATAAAAGTAATATCTTTAAAAGATAACAAACTAGTTCTGTTTTCCTTTTATGATGAATAATGCTGATTTAACCCACGATTCATATTTTATCGACGAGAGCGTTCTTAGGATTTCATTGTTTTATACAATTCTTCAATTCACACAAATATATTCTGAGGTTATCAAAATATGTCATGGTGAGAATGTTATATGCTGGTTGTAAAGTTTGTATTGGAAGAGTGTTCCAGCTCTGACATTTAGTCAGATCCATCCTGGGTGGTGGATGCCAGTGGGTCCCCTCTGGGGCTTTGCCCTTTACCTGTGCTTCCATCGGTAACACCTTAATAAATGGAACTGAAGTAAAAGTATTTCGGATATCCCCTTACAGTACAATTTCGTGCCTACAGGTCTATCCAGCAGGTATTATGGGGTGGGTTTCCCTTTAGGCAGTGAGTGATGAGTGTGTTTGGTAAGTCTGTTGTGTTTATAGACCCTTGCTTAGATATTCCTTTTATTTTAGTACTTAGCATATTTTTGATTTTTAGAAACATCTCCTGCTGAGCTGCTCTTCTGAAGTGTATAGCCTGCCCTCCGTGTCTCAGCCCATGCTACCAAAGGCAAAGGGAAGGGGGCACACTATCTACTTTAGTCTGTTTAACTTTTTAGACTGAAATACCTCTGAGTAAGCTGTGGTGTAAGTTTGGGCATAGCACAAATAATGCTTTGTCCGCATGTATTTCTTCAGGCCACATTAGGATTGAGTCCCGAAGAATGTGGGAAATAACTGAATGGCTGACACTTGTCAACACTTTATAATGATAATGATGTGTTATTTATATAGCGCCTTTATCCAAAGCGCTTTACAGAGCACATATTTACATTCAATATCACCGAACCGAAATTGGTACTCATTTATCGACCTCGGAAGGATGAAGGCGACCTGCAGATCAAAGCAGCAAGCGCTCAGCCGGCTGAGCTATTTTACCGGCAGTTCTATACTGTTTTTGAATTAGATTCTGCATTGTTCTAGCTGTAGCTAAGAAGTTGGCTATGTTGGGAGCTATAGACTTACCTTTAATTTTGAAGGACAATGGACCATTTGTTTTTTAGTCTTGCTTTCTGTCCTTCTAAATTGGCAGCACATCACCTGTGGGTCAAGGGATAGTTTGTTCTTGTGTTCTTCGTTTATCATAACAATTTCTCTAAGGCAAGACTGGCATGGCATAGTTGATACTGGCTACACTAAAATCCACACAAAAGGGTGAACACACTTTTCTTCGTGCCCTATTACTTCACTATATTTCTTGAGAGGGATTTCGTGTATATACATTTAGAAACATCATGTTATGGAGGTATAATAAGGTAATTGAAGTTATCAGTTTATAAAAAGTTGGTTTGGAAGGGAAGTGTACCAGAAGGACGTAATACCCCATGTGATGCGTTTCATCAGAATACATTTTGAAATGTCATGTTTTAAATGTAGGATAAGGTAATTGGAGTCTTCATTTGTAAAAAATATCGATCAACTTGAAGTCACGAGATTGATCACTGTGTTATATAGGTGACCTAGGAGACATCAGATCAGGGAGATGATTGCAGTCATGAATGGCATATGTGGCATGACGTCAGCTGTCTCGTCATGTGATTTTACGTAATGGACGTAAAGGAAATGCCACCTTGAACATTATTTAAAAACAGGGGTGTGTGTAAAACCCGGAACGCGCCAGAACGGGCCACAATGGTATATAAAATGGCAGCAAAACTCACCTGAAAATGATGCAAATACACATGAAGAACATTTTGAAATGAGAAAGGTGCACCAATATGCTGTCATTAACCCATTACTGCCCAAAATATACTTTTTTATCATGAAAAAGTATCCGGAACGGGCCGGAACGCTACCCTAACATATAAAACGGCAGCGAAACTCCACTGAAAATGATGCAAACACACGTGAAGAACATTTTGAAATGAGAAAGGTGCACCAATATGCTGTCATTAACCCATTACTGCCCAAAATCTACATTTTATCACGAAAAAGTACCCGGAACAGGCCGGAACACTAGCCTAACATGTAAAATGGCAGCAGAACTCCAATGGAAATGATGCAAACACACATGAAGAACATTTTGAAATGAGAAAGGTGCACCAATATGCTGTCATTAACCCATTACTGGCCAAAATCTACATTTTATCACCAAAAAGTACCCGGAATGGGCTGGAACGCTACCCTAATAAATAAAATGTCAGCGAAACTCACCTGAAAATGATGCAAACACAGATGAAGAACATTTTGAAATAAAAAAGGTGCACCAATATGCTGTCATTAACCCATTACTGCCCAAAATATACTTTTTATCATGAAAAAGTATCCGGAACGGGCCGGAACGCTACCCTAACATATAAAACGTCAGCGAAACTCCACTGAAAATTATGCAAACACACGTGAAGAACATTTTGAAATGAGAAAGGTGCACCAATATGCTGTCATTAACCCATTACTGCCCAAAATCTACATTTTATCACCAAAAAGTACCCGGAACAGGCCGGAACCGTACCCTAACATATAAAATGGCAGCAAAACTCACCTAAAAATGTTGCAAACACACATGAAGAACAGTTTGGAAATAGGAAAGGTGCACCAATATGCTGTCATTAACCCATTACTGCCCAAAATATACATTTTATCACGAAAAAGTACCCGGAACGGACCGGAACGCTACCCTAACATATCAAATGGCAGTGAATCTCCACTGAAAATGATGGAAACACACATGAAGAACATTTTGAAATGAGAAAGGTGCACCAATATGCTGTCATTAACCCATTACTGCCCACAATCTACATTTTATCATGAAAAAGTACACGTAACGGGCCGGAACGCTACCTTAACATATAAAACGGCAGCAAACCTCAACTGCAAATGATGCAAAAACACATGAAGAACATTTTGAAATGAGAAAGGTGCACCAATATGCTGTCATTAATTCATTACTCCCCAAAATCTACATTTTATCACAAAAAAGAACCCGGAACGGGCTAGAACGCTACCTTAATATACAAAATGGCAGCAAAACTCACCTAAAAATGATGTAAACACACATGAAGGACATTTTGAAATAAAAAGTGCACCAATATGCTGTCATGAACCCATTACTGCCCAGAATCTACATTTTATCACGAAAAAGTACCCAAAACGGGCTGGAACACTACCCTAATATATAAAACGGCAGCGAAACTCACCTGAAAATGATGTAAACACACATGAAGAACATTTTGAAATGAGAAAGCTCGACCAATATGCTGTCATTCACCCATTACTGACCAAAATCTACATTTTATCACGAAAAAGTACCCGGAACAGGCCGGAACGCTAGCCTAACATATAAAATGGCAGCAAAACTCCAATGGAAATGATGCAAACACACATGAAGAACATTTTGAAATGAGAAAGGTTCACCAATATGCTGTCATTAACCCATTACTGCCCAAAATCTACATTTTATCACCAAAAAGTACTCGGAATGGGCCGGAACGCTACCCTAATAAATAAAATGTCAGCGAAACTCCACTGAAAATGATGCAAACACAGATGAAGAACATTTTGAAATAAAAAAAGGTGCACCAATATGCTGTCATGAACCCATTACTGCCCAAAATCTACATTTTATCACGAAAAAGTAACCGGAAGGGACCAGAACGCTACCCTAATATATAAAACGGCAGTGAAACTCACCTGAAAATGATGCAAAAACACATGAAGAACATTTTGAAATGAGAAAGCTCCACCAATATACTGTCATTCACCCATTACTGCCCAAAATCTACATTTTATCACGAAAAAGTACCCGGCACGTGCCGGAACGCTACCCTAACATATAAAACGGCAGCAAACCTCAACTGAAAATGATGCAAACACACATGAAGAACATTTTGAAATGAGAAAGATGCACCAATATGCTGTCATTAACCCATTACTGCCCAAAATATATATTTTATCACGAAAAAGTACCCAGAACGGGCCGGAACGCTACCCTAACATATCAAATGGCAGTGAATCTCCACTGAAAATGATGCAAACACACATGAAGAACATTTTGAAATGAGAAAGGTGCACCAATATGCTGTCATTAACCCATTACTGCCGACAATCTACATTTTATCACGAAAAAGTACATGTAACGGGCCGGAACGCTACCTTAACATATGAAACGGCAGCAAACCTCAACTGCAAATGATGCAAAAACACATGAAGAACATTTTGAAATGAAAAAGGTGCACCAATATGCTGTCATTAATTAATTACTGCCCAAAATCTACATTTTATCACGAAAAAGTACCCGGAACGGGCTGGAACGCTACCTTAATATACAAAATGGCGGTGAAACTCACCTGAAAATGATGCAAACACACATGAAGGACATTTTGAAATGAGAAAGGTGCACCAATATGCTGTCATTCACCCATTACTGCCCAAAACCTACATTTTATCACGAAAAAGTATCCGGAACGGGCCGGAACGGTACCCTAACTTATAAAATGGCAGCCAAACGCACCTGAAAATGATGCACACACACATGAAGAACATTATGAAATGAGAAAGGTCCACCAATATGCTGTCATTAACCCATTACTGCCCAAAATATACATTTTATCACGAAAAAGTACCCGGAACGGGCCGGAACGCTACCCTAACATATAAAACGGCAGCGAACCTCAACTGAAAATGATGCAAACACACATGAAGAACATTTTGAAATGAGAAAGGTGCACCAATTTGCTGTCATTAATCCAATACTGCCCAAAATCTACATTTTATCACAAAAAAGTTCCCAGAACGAACGCTACCTTAATATGTAAAAGGGCAGCGAAACTCACCTGAAAATGATGCAAACACACATGAAGAACATTTTCAAATGAGAAAGGTTAAACAATGCCTGTCATTAACCCATTACTCACGAACATTGGCTATAATGATGTCTCTGCCATTACCTGAATATATGGAGTAGGACTTGTCAGTTAAAGGTATGAGGGTATGCTGTATGGTAGAAGAGCACAGTCGTATTACCGAGGTGCTTGAGAATATAGTGGAAGACGCTCGGCATTTGATGCCATAACTGGCAAATTATGTTAATGTTATGAGATCTTGTACCTCACACTGTTGCCACTGGTGTAGTCTCTTGGCACACTGGCAGATCTGCATTGTAAGGAGTGTTGGGGCGGGGTGTTGTTAGTGGGATTGAGAGAGAAAAGAGCAGGAGTGCTTTGAAGTACTTTTGGCAGCTTCAGTTCGGAGAAACCAGTCACTGGGCGTTGGTGCATTTTCGGTTGGTAGCCGGCATGTGGTTGAGGTATCATTGTGCATGGTTTGGTTTTATGCTGGGTTGGGTGTTGTGAAGTGAATCCGGGTTGTGGTGCAGTAGAGGCATGGTTGTGTCCAGTTCAGAGTTTGCAGTTGAGTATGCAGAATTTGATCATTTTCATTCCCGTTAGTTAGTTAGTTAGAAGAAACACATGTCTAACTTACACATTTAGGCTAAATGCAAAATATGGAATGCAGGTAGATATGTGATATTAGGTAGTAAGAGTGGTGGTGTTTTACTGGAGTACAGTAATGGCTGTACTCCCTGCCCACACTACTTTTACCGTGTCAGTCACTGTAGGTTATCTAGGTCAGGCGTCCATGGGCTAACAGGGGCAAACAGGGAGTGGAGCTGCTCTGGAGGGCGCTTCCCTTTGCCTCTGGTCCTTAGCCAATGGCTGTTTAGGCAAGGCTGCCCTGGAGCTCACGCCATCCACCTCTCTCCCCAATTACTTAATCTAATTTTCTTTTGAGTACATTTGTATTTTGCTTCTTGCTCCACCTCCTCTTGCATAATTCTCATTTCTCCTTGAGTCTTCAATCTCTCTTTTCCAATGACTTGGACCTCTTAATCAAATCTCTGCCACTGAACTCCTGGCAATTCAACCTGCCGAACATGACTACGGCCACTATCTTCTTTTTGACTGCTCATACTCTGACAATTTCTGGTCACCCTCCCCCAATCAGTCGACCCAAATTTTCTGAAACTCACTGGACTAAATAACGCCTCATCTGAATAAAGCCAGGCCCTTCCTTTAGGTGCTCTTTCCATCTTTTACCAACTCCAGTGAGGAGGCCTTCCAAGATTTTAACCTAGCACTAGTGCTCTCGTTGAGTACCATTATTCCTCTTGCCCATGTCCTGAACCTTGGATTTCCCCAACCATTCAGAATCTCAGAACCTATCGTGAGTGGTAAGAAATGTGAGGTGGACAACTTTGTAAAATGAAAAGGTTGGATAAACGCGTCACTATCCCTACCCTAACAAGGATTTCCCATCTAAAATAAACTAAAGAGAACACTAGAAAAAAAGGATATTTGTCCCTCACACTTGTACATTCAATAAATCAATAAGGAACTGTATAGCAGTTCAATCCAACAATTATCTATAACAATTTAACATAAAACCACATTCACAATGTGGCCTCTGCCAGGTTAATTCCCCTTCCCCAGGTTTGAGCAAGGTTTTTTTGCTCCACAGTTCATAAGAAATCAGGAAATTCTGTTTGGCCACCACGTTCCAACATAGTTCTTGCGGATTCAAAACTTGATAATAAAAAGTTCAGTTGTATAACAATGTACAAAAAGAAGTGATAGGTTCCAACTCCTCCTGGAGTAGGAAGAGGTTTTACATTTGTCTCTTTCAAGTAAACAACAACTGTCTTTGTTAGGATGATTTGGCATTGTGTCAGGAGGGTAGCTATGGGGCAACGTGCTTGCCTTGGTAGCAAGACAATGCAGAGCAACGCAGGTTCGATCCCCGGGTCCGCGCTTCCAAACCTCTGGGTATTAAGTGCGTTATAAATAACCAATTAAAATTGTGGGTGACTTTAATCTTAAGGTCAATGAGGTGTAGAACTTTAAGGTTCAAAGCTTTCTGTCCTCTATGAAAAATCTCTCCCTTACCCAGCAGGTTCATGAACAGACCCATTCCTTAGGTTACACCTTGGACCTGATTTTCTCAGCAAATGCTGAGATCACTCTTTTTGCAGCCTTTCAAATCCCGGGGTCTGATCATTTTGTTGTTCCCTTCACCTGGGGCATTATGGGCCCGCCATGTGCTCCACCAGCCAAATTATTCCAGCGGCGTGGATGGTGCTGAGTATCTAAATCTGATATGACCTCTTTTATACTTGTCCGACTTTCAGGGCTGTCCCCTTTGGACATGAATTCTTTAAGTAGTACTCTGACTGCAGTTGCAGACAGCCTTGATCTGTTCAAGACATCAAGGCTATCTTCACGCCCCACTCAGCAGTGGTTCATGGACGAGCTGTGTGCCCTTCGCCTACAATGCAGGCAGATGGAGCGAAAGTAGAGAGGCTCTTATACCCCCAGGTACATCTTGCCTGGTCTCTGATCACCACCCAGTATCACCTTGCCATTTCATGTAATACGCATCTCTTACGTTGCATCTCTTATTGAAACTTCTGTGAATCACTCCAGGGAGTTGTTCAAAGTGGTTCATAATCTCTCTACTGGCTTACCGGTTCCTGTTCCCTCCTCTCAGGCCCTCTTTAATTCTTTAATTCCTTGTCCGTGTGTTTTATGGATAACATAATTCCTCTTCTGAGGTTGATATTGATATGATATGATATTTTATTTGTATCGCGCCCATACACAAGTGTTTCAGAGTGCGATGAGGCAAGGGAGGGGAAACAATGGAGGACAAAACAATGATCTTACTAGGCCCAATGACATTGAGAACGTGCAAGTGCAGGGGAGAGGGAAGGGGGAAGTGCGAGGGACAGGGGAGGAGTGGAAAGTGCTGAACATGTGATAGAACAACAACAGGTAGTGCGGCCAGCAGGTGTAAGTGCGAAAATAAGGTGTACGCCCGGTGTCATTGCAGACAGATTAGCAGGGGAGAGGAAGAGTGAAGGCAGAAGCAAAGAGGAAGGTCTTGAGGTGCTTCCGGAACCGAAGATGGTTCTCCTTAAGTTTCATAGAGGCAGGAAGGCTGTTCCAGATGGAGGCCCCAGCCGTGGAAAGGGATCTACCCCCAACTCGTTGCTTGGAGAAGTGACTGACCCTGTGGCAGTTGGAGGTGAAGGAGTGAAGAGCTCAAGTAGGAAGGTATTTACAGAGGGAGAGTTCAAGGTATTGTGGACCCAGGCCCCAGAAAGCCTTGTGGACAATGCACAGGGTCTTGAATTTAATCCTTGCAGACATGGGAGCCAATGAAGAGATTTCAGGGCTGGAGAGATACGATCCCAGGGCTTGAGGCCAAGGACAAGTCTCGTAGTCCTGTTCTGGATGAGTTGCAGAGGGCGGAGAGTGGTTGCAGGCAGATTTAGAAAGAGGCTGTTGCAATAGTCCAGCCTAGAGAGAACCAGAGCTCTGCAGACAGGAAATAACCTAATTTGATGAGACTTTCATAGATTGGAATTTCTGGAAATCTCATCAGGGGACAACAGAGGAAAAAATTAGAAAGAGGGAGGAGAGGCAGCTGCAGGGGGCCAAAGGTAGCAGAGAGAGAAGCGGGAGGAGGAGGAGGAGGAGAGGACGAGAGGGTGGACAGGATGTCCTGGATTTTTTAGATGAAATGAAAGGCTAGGACCATGCAGATGGCCTAGGAGGCGACAGGAGAGGTAGAGACTGCCGCTGGGATGGCCAGCTCCTTGCAGATTTTAAAGAGTTTGGCCGAGTTGTTAGATGCCGCAAAGATGCAGGTTTGGATATGGGCTCTCTTCTTAGTGCAGACAAGGAGCCAGTATTGCCTTTGGAGCAGTGTATAACTGGGGGGTGTGGTAGCCGCTGATAATTAATTAAAGCATACTTTTAGTAATGTATGGTATGATATTTTGAACAAGCTAGATCAGTGTTCTAAAAAATCACCAGGAACCCAACACGCAAGTATTCTTCAAGTGTTCACATATAATACCGTACTGAGGGCTGTTTGGAATAAATCACAATCCTGTTCACGGTCTCATCGGTATAAAAACGGAAACATGAATTTAAATACATGTTATGAAGTACACACAAAGGATATTAAGACAATTGAGGTAATATATATCATTTTGCTATACAGGTAAAGAGCAAACAGAGACAGTATGCATGTACAAGAGGACCCATATCAAAGCTGGATATTGGTCTCAGAATTGTGTGACATCAAATTTGTTTACATATAAACAGAAAGGCCATTACTTTGTAGTTGAAAGAACCATCCAATCGGTTTATATAAGCACAAAGGAATGGGTTGCAATGTAGGTATAGAAATACATAAGTAAAACTCAAAAGTTAGTAACAGCAGTTATTCAGAAGGCAAAAATAAACCAAAAGCGAAAAAACAGAGAGAAAAAACAGACAACAAATGAGGATGTCTAATGATAAACAGATCTCATCTGGTAGTAATTCTGAATCAATGGATATTCTAAATGTGAAACATTATTCAAAGTCTGAAATACCAATCAACTGGGTTGATGTCTGGATTAGAGTACTTATTTGTTGTGGACGAAAAGGGGAGAGTGTGTTTTCACATTAGATTGTTAATGACCAATGCCAGTTTGTCAGAGGATGCACAAGAAGCCCGCCATTTCCTCTCAACCACTCTACACTTGCGTTTAAGGGTAACTATGTCAGAGTCATACAAAGAGTTGCACTTGGCTTTGGGCTTCAAGAGGATCTTCAAGACAGGGGCAAGAGTATCAGAGATAGAAGAGTAGAGCATGGAAAGGGCTGTGTCAGGATGTGAGTAAGCTAGAGGAGGAGGGGGAGAGAAAGTGGTAGCGAAAGCCTCAACTGACACATGCTTCATGGGTCGGATGACCAAGAAGGTAGGTGGCATTGTTGGAGTTGGATTGGCCTGAGTGGTAGAGAAGGAGAGATGGGAGGAAAGGAAAGATTGATCACTACAGGAGAGATGAGTGGTCAGAAGGATAGAGAGGTGAAGGTCTGAAGAGATCACAGCATCCAGAGTGTGCCCAGCAGAGTGAATCTGGCCAGAGGGGAGAATAGAAAGAGAGAGAGAGAGTCGCAGAGGTCGTGGACGAGTCCATAGGAGGGACAGGAAGCATCCAGATGGATGTTGAAGTCTCCAAGAAGGAGGAGTTGAGTGGTCGAGGCCAGGAGGGGGGAGGTGTGTTCCACCCACTCAGAGAGGAAGGAGGTGATTTGACCAAGTGGCCGATAGACAGTAGCCACGGTAAGAGAGTGGCGAGTAGAAAGAGAAAGCCTGCAGACAAGGCATTTGAAAAGGAGTAGGCCTGCATAGGAATGACAGAGGCAGGAATCTACTCCTGGAAGATTAAGTCTACACCGCCTCCGGGACGGTTGGATCTTTTTGACTCTACTTTCAAGCTCTGCCGGTGCATATTCGCAATATCTGACCCATTCTCTAATTCAATCTACGGTCTTTGGGAATACATGCATTGGAGGGCCTTCAGATTTGTCATGTGTCTTAGAAGGGCAACCGAAAATCGAACATGCAGGCATTGTTGTAAATTCTGCAAAAAAAGGGCAACATTATTCGAAAATTACTTTGCATAAAAATGTGAGAAATAAGGAATTATACCATACATTCTTCAATGCAAGCTTTGTTTTGTTCACCACAGCAAAACCAGTGCAGCATGGGCGGCTGTATTATAGGATAACTTTCATAAACAATTCATTGATGTGATGAAAATCAGAACATGTTACTGGTCCCTTGAATGTACTATCCTGCATCAAAAGGAAACATGCTTATATTATAGACACGGTCCGCGAAGGATGCAATTCGATGCCAATTGACACTGATGAAAATTGATATATCGATAACATAACAAATGAAACTCAAGTCAATGGCAATGAGACGAATGAACACAACACTACTAAGTACGTTAGTTACAGATGAAGGAGATATGATTAGGATACATGCCCTTATCTTGACCAACAAACAGTTAGATTCAGCAAGCACAGTAGTTAGTGGCAGGAGAACAGGAAGATGGTCACAGGTAACACAGTGATGAGTTGACTCGCATCGGTCACAGAAGTTCACAGATAGCACGGCGACGAGCAGATTAGCGTTGGTCACCGGGGTTCTCAGGTAGCACATTCACGAGTTGACTTGCAGTGCTCAAAGATGTTCTCATGATAAATATCAAGTGGTTTATAAAAAGGGGTGTGTATGTGAATGAATGACGTGTATATGTCGTGGTATTATGTGGACTGCAGGGGCGTGGCCTGTTTCAAGGGGAGCCTGCCTCGAGACACGGGGTCTGAGGAGGGCATGTGAACAATGACTCCTGCACGTAAGATACCTTTGAAGTGTACATGGTGTTTGGCACCTTGGCCGTTAGGGCCCGTGGCCGCACCCCTTGGCAGCACACATCCACTGGTGCTAACTGCCTTTGATAATGGAGGGGTGTTGGATGCAGACAAGGCACCGGAACACTGCTGAATGGAGACACACTTATGTGTATTGCAGGGGCACCGCCTGCTTCAAGGGAAGCCTGCCTGGAGACACGGGGTCTGAGGAGGGCATGTGACCAATGACCCCTGCGTGTAAGATATCTTTGAAGTGTACATGGTGTTTGGCACCTTGGCCGTTCGAGCCCCTGACAGCAACCCTTGGCAGCGCACATCCACTGGTGCCAACTGCCTTTGATAATGGAGGGGGGATGGATGGGCCTGGGGCGTGCAGACCAGGCACCGGCACACTGCTGAATGGAGACACACTTGATTCACTGAAAAACTGAAACAACCATTGATAAAAAAATATGTTGTGTTTTATTTTGTTTCTTATTTTGATAGCACAAAACTACTACACATTGTAAAGGTCCGGTTGCAGCACAGTGAGGGAAAATCCCCTGTACTGACCGCTGTCACTGGGGAAAGTTTCTCTGATGGCACCAACGACACAGGTGGGTATTACTCGTCGAAGGCGGTGTCCAAGCCGCCCATGAAGCCACCATGTAAAAGAACGATAGGCCACCAGCCTGTACCACTCCTCTGTGAAAGAGAAAGATACAAACTGTTTTTAAATGACCAAGATAAGTGTATTAAACCTTAGTTATCAATGACAATTCTTGTATCTAATGGCATTTTTGCCAGGACAAATGCTACCCAGACACTGAACAATATTAAACGACTTTTATACGACTATTACTAGAGAATTGCAAGACTAAATTGGTATGAGAATGATATATTGAAGTTACGACAATATAGGAGACAACCATGAAATAGTAGTGGCCTAACTGACAATCCAACCAGAGTATACTTACCTGTTACTTGGATTACGAGGGCGAACTGTTGTGCAAAGTTCGTGCATGAGCACCATCAAAATCCTCAACACAGATCGTGTGAGGCAGGCTGCCCTGAAGTCTGGCAGCTCGGTAACGCATTGCGGCCGTGGCTCGCCTTGCAATATGTAGGACAAGCGTCCAGAGTTTTCTCTGCAGCAGCATTTCTCCACCTCGGTTGGCATTAGCGTGCACCGATTGCAGGTACACCTGGTGGAGACGCTGTACATGCGACTAGGCTCAGGCTCTTGATCTGTTGAATTGTCCTCCCAACTGTCGTCCGAAGCCTCATCGTTTCCGCATCTTTCTCTTTCCAGTAATCCTGCCTCGGAATACTCGGGCTCGTACTGGTAGGGCATTATTGTTGCCATTGTGTGGTAAACAAACAAAAATAATTTATAGCGATGGAACTGGTATCTGTTCGCACAGGCTACAAGCAACGAAGGTAGCTGACCAGAGCACAGAAACGAGTCACAGAATACTCAAAGAAATACAGTGAGAGGAATGGAATAGAAAATCTGATGTTGTGTGTTGTGAAACGATCTGTTTATGCTTATTGAGGAAAGAGGTGTCCTGCCATTTCCATGGAGACACATCATTAGATGAAACACAGAGAATGTTGATGCGAAACATGCTTTGGCGTTGTGAAAAGGGCGGTACGCGTCTAGTGATGTCAGGTTCAGGGACGGAGGATATGATTTAGTGCCACAAAGGCAGTCCACCCTGGGCGATGTGTCAACTGATAAGATTATCACAAGATGGCCGTGCCTTGCGGCCTGATTTCGCTTGTGTACAAAAGACGAAAACTCTGCTAAGGTGCATAGGAAATGTTTGTACTATCGATCAAAGTATGGTTAAAAACACATGGCCGAACCATAGGGACAATAATATTTCTGAATGCAGCATTCCTTTAATGCCCTCGCCACAAGCCCAACCCTTTCCCTACCTTTGGGAATCGTCTGGGTGGTCTCCAGTCTCATCAGGTGGCAGAGCAGTGTTTGTCTGCTGCAGCTGCATTTGCCATTCTCTTTCCCGTGGGTCCACAGCTCCAGATTCTTACTTGTGTCTCCGGCTGCCTGTGTCTTCGTTCTCAGTCTGCTTTCGGCGGTTTGGCTTCCTTTCTCCCTGCCTCTGGCCAGGTCCGCCTTGCTTGGACCTCTCTCTCCTTGCTACACGCCCTTGCATCTCAGCTCTTAGCCTTTGTATTCAATGGCATAGAACAAGCATCTTGTTCCTTGCTCCTCCTGGGCGGATTACACCGACCATTGAGTTCTTCTTCCCTTTTTATGATTGGGATTGCTTCTTGACAACTGTACCGTGTGTGTTGGTTCCACGGTGAGATTTTGCCTCCTTTATCTCAGTAATCCTTTGCATTAAGCTAGGGTGAGTCTCCCTCTTCCTCATCCCATTCGTGTGAATTACACATTCACTCCACTGTAACATACAAAAGTATGGGGGACCAGAATGGTCTGAATAGAAGATAAGGCAAGTGGGGACTTAGTTGGGTGATGGGAAGTAGAGGACAGAAGTGAAGGAGGGGAATACTGCATTCTCCCAAGTGGATTGTCACTGGTCCCATGAGGGATTTCTCTCCCCATGCAATCCACCTGCTGACTACCACCCCCAGGGGGACTATCGGGTAGCGGCCTCACCTCCCTGGCCTCATGGGAAACCACTGTTACAGTAGTATTTGATATAAGAGGTGAAATGTTTCACTTCTTTTGCATTATGTTAATTGGGTACTTTAGTGATGACACAGGGAGGCCAAGCAGTGGTAGGTATCTTCTTTACTTAAATACAAGTTTCTAGGATATTAGGTAGCAGGTGAGTACAAAAGGATCTTCAAGTACAGAAGACATAGAAGACATCCACTGGAACCCACTCAATCCAGCAGACCACTTCCAACTGCCCCCAAAGAACACACACACACAAACACTCTCTCAACATTCCACAGGCAAGCTTTCTACAAGCATTCCACAGCACCCAGGGTCACAGCACAGGAACATGCGAGAAAGCAAGACATAACACATCTCCCGCCATAAAACCAACAAGAGTAAGGGAACGGAACAGAGAGACAAAAGTACAATCCCAAAAAACCAACCATCTCCAAGTGACCCAGGACAGGTCCAATATTCAGTCACCATAAAACTTGCTCAGAGCACAGAAACCTGCCACTCAAACCATCTCAAGCATCAAGCGGGCTAACAGACTGGGAAAACCCTTCCCAGTCCTCTTAGCCAAACTTTGGAATTCTCTCCCCCTAGCCTTGAGACAAGAACAAAACAATACAGGATTCAGACAACAACTACAAACCTTTATTTTTAAGTAATGCTCCCTTTGACATGACCAAACTTTCCTGACTTCTGTCCCGTCTTTCTGTATGTCTTTTGGTGTTGATATTACCTGGAGCCCCAATCAATGCCTGCGGGCATTCAGCACCATATTTAAATATATAAATAAAATTTAAATAAATAAAATCCCCTCAACCGTCCTACCAATGAAATGCTAGAAAAACATCACAACCCAAAACACATCACCATCCACACTGTTGACCAAACAGCAGGAACTCACACAGAGGACCAGCCCCACACCCCTCGGAACGACTGCCGACAACCCACCTCTACCAAACAAAACCACTTTATCACCTAACCAACACAGAGGCTGCTCGACAGACAAGCAACACTACACCACCGCAAATAGATGGCTCATGAAAATGCACCACCAGTGCCCCAACAAGGAGCACCCCAACCACAAGAACAACACATTGTTGAGACCACCACATCCAAGGTGTGGGAGCGACACCCCCACAAAGGGTACTGGGGTCCCCCCAACACACAATGGCAAAGCACACTTGACTAAATGGCAAAAAAACATATGAGTGCGGGTTCCACCTCCACAGAAACAAACTAATGAGGTAAACTACACTCAGCAACATTTCTCCAGCCACAACCATGAACACAAATGGCACAGGCACATAATACCTCCCCAAAGTGCTGTGGTGTGCCATGTTCTGGCAGCTAGCAGCCCAGAGGGCTGGCACTACCCTGCCACACAAAACACAAACAAAGCTGTCTAACCCCACAAGGTGGTTTGCTAAGCCACCCAATGAGCACAACACACACCACATACACAAGCAACCCCCGTAAGTCCATGCCCTATTCTCACGTCCATATTCTGACAGACCTCTGGAGGCAAAGGTTAAATCAACATGCAAGAAAAAACCAAATTTCAACTTCCTTCAACTAACAGAGGCAACGTCTTTACCAAAATATACCAGACATGTCCTAGATCCACCACAATCCACAACGTACCAATGGACAACTTACATCAAAACAGGCTTCACTTCACATAACACTGTTTATCAATATTCACGATTCAGCATGGACAGCTCCCTGAAAAATGACATAAAGCCCTGATCTAGGTCGTGGAAAACTGCCATATATTGACTTCTTGGATCACCCAGGTCAGCCCCACAACCAAGGCAAAAACCCCAGAGCTCTTCCCAGCGAACAGTCAATTCCTGCTTCCCAGAGGTACTTTTCCGTGTGAAAATGTAGATTTTGGGCAGTACTGGGTTAATGACAGCACATTGTTCAACCTTTCCCATTTCCAAACTGTTCTTCATGTGTGTTTGCATTATTTTCAGGTGAGTTTTGCTGCCGTTTTATATATTAGGGTACCGTTCCGGCCCGTTCCAGGTACTTTTTCGTGTCTTAATGTCGATTTTGGGCAGTAATGGATTAATGACAGTACATTGTTCAACCTTCCCCATTTCCAAAATGTTCTTCATGTGTGTTTGAATAGTTTTCAGGTGAGTTTTTCTGCCGTTTTATATATTAGGGTAGCGTTGCGGCCAGTTCCGGGTGTTTTTTCATGTGAAAATGTAGATTTTGGGTAGTAATGGGTTAATGACAGCACATTGTTCAACCTTCCCCATTTCCAAAATGTTCTTCATGTGTGTTTGCACCATTTTCAGGTGAGCTTTGCTGCCGTTTTATATATTAGGGTTGCGTTCTGGCCCGTTCCGGATACTTTTTGGTGTGAAAATGTAGATTTTGGGCAGTAATGGGTTAATGACAGCACATTGTTCAACCTTACCCATTTCCAAAATGTCCTTCATGTGTGTTTGCATCATTTTCAGGTGAGTTTTGCTGCCGTTTTATATATTAGGGTAGCGTTCCGGCACATTCCGCGTACTTTTTCGTGTGCAAATGTAGATTTTGGTCAATAATGGGTTAATGACAGCATATTGTTCAACCTTACCCATTTCCAAAATGTTCTTCATGTGTGTTTGCATTGTTTTCAGGTGCATTTTGCTGCCGTGTTATATATTAGGATAGCGTTCCGGCCCGTTCCGGTTACTTTTTCGTGTGAAAATGTAGATTTTGGTCAGTAATGGGTTAACGACAGCACATCGTTCAACCTTCCCCATTTCCCAAAATGTTCTTCATGTGTGTTTGCATCATTTTCAGGTGAGTTTTGTTGCTGTTTTATATATTAGGGTACCGTTCCGGCCCGTTCCGGCCTGTTCCGGGTTTTACACCGTTTTGAAACTGAGGAGTTTCTCTCCTAAAACCTGCATTATATGACACCACATAGAGGAGAATATCTGTGGTAAGAGGCAATCTAAGAAGCAGAGTCAGAGATTCATGAAAAAAGGTAGTTTATTGGTCAGAATATGACGCTAAGAGTGTTATCATTATTGATTATGTTGCAGATATGAGTGTTTTCTGGAGACAAGGTTTAAGGAAAGAGATTCATTTGGGACATTCAATCGAATGACTGCTTTTATATGTAGGTAGGTAACAAGTAAATGATAGAGACTGTAATGTTAATTTTTGAGCAGTGCTTACAGACTAACAGGAATAGGAATAATGGTTATTATTATTTTGCAGGTTGAATTCATGAATGAAGATTTTAATGAACCAGAAGAAACATTTTCAAGAGGTTAGTGAGAACCTAGTAAAAGGAATAAACATAATATAGAGGACTATGATAGATTCAATATGAACTGTGTGGTATTATTGTTTTGTAGGAAATCAAATTGGATAATCCTGAAGAAGGATTGAATATATCCGAAACGTTTAGAATATAAATAGGCGAGGCAGAAGACTTTACTGCAATTTCCAATTTGACGGGAGCCTAAGAAATTGAATTTATGTGATGATTATTTTCTGTTAATTGAGCCATGATATGAAGTTGTGTTATATAATGGAATTTCTTTATTAAAAAAGCTGGGAAAGTGACAGGTTTTGGGTTACTTGAGTTTAATTGATGAATTTTGAAGGAAGATTTGATTTATCTAATTGGATACTTTGAATAGAAATGATAACTAACATGTAATGAATATTTAAACATCTATTAATTAGTTGTTTTAAGCTTTTACAAGCCGTTAGGAGTGCACCTGGCATCCCCATCACAGTTTTGGCGAAATGTGTTAGTTTATAGTTGACACTGGCAACACAATTTTCTCAATGTATTGTAGACACCAGTGTGACTTTTAACTGAAAAAACACTAACATTGCATTGTAAGTTGCACCACTATGTTCAGGGGGTAATGTTGATTTCTGCATGGTGATGTTTATCTGCCAATATTGGCAAGACATTGCAAACTCTGACTTCACAATTTGTTGAGGGCAATTTCAATACAGACTTAGTTACAAGATGTGAAACTGGCATGAAATTAAGCCTGTCATCACACATTTCTGGAGGCAATGTAGACACCAACATCACTATGTGTCTGAGGAAAAATTGGCAGGGCATTGTTGAACATGGCATCATATTTTTCTCATGTCAATGTATATACCAGCATGACAATTAACTAGGTCTACACTGGTATGATATTGAGAAAGAATGACATCATCATTTGTTGTGGGAAGTGTAGTTGTCAGCTTGTCGATATGCTTGACTGTGTCCATACTGTTCTGCCATTGGAGTGAATGGTATCATACGGTTCTATTGATAGTGTAGATTCCAACTTTGCAATGGCTTTTCCTGGGATAACACTCTAGTTTTATTGATGAAAATGCCTATCACAATTTCCTGAATGTAGAAACCAGCAGGCCAATGTGCTTAACCGGGGCAACACTGGCAGATCTAACATTGTTGAAACTAGCATTACAGACTTTCTGGGACACAGTGTAGATAGAAACATGCCAATGTGCTTAACTGGGGCAACACTGGTATGTCTAACAGTGATGAAGTAGGCATCACAATTTTTTGTGGGGTATGTAGAAGCCAGCATGACAGTGTGCTTAACGGTGGCAAAGCTGACGTGTCACTGTTGTAACATGAATGACATTGATAATATGTCTTTAACGGGTAATTGGAAACTGACAGGACAATATTTATATTGACAGGTGTGTATATTGAGCTGAACTTTGGCATAATACTAAAGAATAACTGTTAATCATTTGCCACATTGACCAACTCTATGCATCGTAACAGCCAGCAATATTTAAACAATGCTCTAAAGTTATGGCCACCCCCTAAAATATTTAAATAACACTCAGATATAATTAGAAAGCATTATGTCACACGACGGAAGCATTCTTGGAGTCAATATTGCTTGTATTTCATGTCCTGGCAATTATGATTGCATTTTCATTAACTAGCACAGTACCGTTGTGACCCTAAGTCTTCCGGAAAAATATATAAAACAGGTGTATTCTACTGACATATGATTTGTAATTGACATTTTCCCAATTAGTAAGTGGCACTAGTTCCGTGATGTGGCATACATAATTCTATACTGTCCATCAGACACATCATTTGGAGTGGTGAATATTTCATGGTACCTTTTTTAGACCATTTGTTATTTTCACATTTCTTGAACGTATTTTACTGTAAAATGCCCCATTCGACCTAATATTTCAAAAATGTTTATTGGAGTCGGGTTCACCACAAATCACATCACTTGCTTACAACAGCTGCTCCTGAATGAAACCTTATGAAGCAATCATTGGCAAAGCCAATAGTTTTGGTGGATGTAGTTGTTTATTGCATTTTACAGCAGAAGGGCAGCACCAGGGGCTGTGGGAAGCACTGTGGTGGGAGGAATACAAAAAATGGTAACACACGGGCGAGAAATAAATCCAATAGATGAAAGCTAAGCCAGCAACAGTACACAGGAGCATTGTACAAAAATTGAAGGAAGAAGCGACAGTACAAATGGGGCTGATCGCCAGTGTAAAGGTGGGTGGAGTGACAGTGCTAGAGGAAGCAGTGACAGCACAAGGGAGCCAGGAAGACAGCACAAGGGGTGAAGGAGCGACAGCGCAAGGGAGGGAGGAGGAAAAGTGCAAGGGGGAGGAGAGAGAGCACAAGGGAGAGACGAGTGACAGTGCAAGGGAGAGACGATGGACAGTGCAAGGGGGAGGAGAGACAGCGCAAGGGGGAGGATAGCACAATCAGGGAGAATGGAGTAATAACGCAAGTGGGAAGTGAGATCTGTTGGTTGTATTTATAATTGCAGCCTTTGTTCGTAGCTGTCCAATATTGTAGTTTTGATCTCAGTTTGATTTCTTACATGGACACCGGTATGCTGTCAGTGGTACTGCACATCTCCAATGAACTACAAGCTGCAGATGTCCTCACAACATATTTTATTAGAGAGGCGCAATACCACTGACCACATTCACATGTCGGCTGTAAGTGGTACTGTATCTCTCAAAAAAATGTAATTACATTAAATACACAATGACCAGGGAAACATAACTGAAACAGGTTGTGAGTTTGAGAAAACATCTGTCAGTGGTACTGCACCTCTCCAATGAACTAGAATGTACAGGGGTCTTCACAAATTATTTTATTGGAGAGGTGTAGTACCACTGACAATATACAGAAGTCCTCATAAGAAATCAAATTGAGATTGGAGAAGTGCAGTACCACTGACAACAACATACAGATGTCCTCATAGGAAATCACAGAGATTTTTTATTGAGGACATCAGTATGTTGTCAGTGGTACTGCCCCTCTCCAAAAAATAATTGCTTATAAAGTAACAGTATTCATAAAGGGACACCTACATGTAGCATAACAGGGCCAGGAAAGTATCCCACATATAGCCCAACTCCCTCTGGCAGTGAAAAGAAAGTGCACTAAGTCCAAATTCAAATGTGACACAGACATGTGTGTCGGTTGATCATGTCACAGCATTTCCAATTGTCATGCCAACAGCAAAGTCAGCTTTCTGGCCCCCCTTTAAACTCCCTCTTCTTCGTAGCAATGGTGTGGACAATATTTTGGTCGCTGCACCACCGAAATGCATCAAAACCAAAAAGTGACCAACAAAAGAAGCTCGAACGAACAACCAAAGTGGTGGATTAGTTGGCATCTTCTGACTTAGAGGCTGCCGATATTTTTCTCATCCAGTACAAAACATAATAACCCAATTTACAGCATGATCTAGGCTCACATAACTGAAATTCATACAACAATTGATACGCTGAGCTTAACAAAGACATGTACAACCTAACTTTAGTTCAGGTTTTGGGCCTTAAATATGACATCTGATTTGTTACTAATGTTAGAACTTGATCCTTCAAACAGCTGGTTTGCTGAAATGAATCTTGAATAGCTCAAAGAAGCACAGCAATGCTATCTCACCATCAATTGATCCACGAGATAGTTCAGGGGCAATGGTTCATACTTTGGGACAGGGCAGATGCAGTATAACATGGGCTCCACCTGACCTAAGTTTGCTGTTGATTTACTTCACTCTCTGATTCTGTGGAGTAGACTCTCACCTCTGCGATGGGACAGACTGAAGTGAGGACACAGCTTGACCGCATGCATGGTGTATATTTCATGAGTACATAGGGAAAGGATACAACATTCTCTGAATATCCTCCAAGGCCATAACAGTCTATTGCTCTATCATCTGTAGTTTTTAGGTTGTAAGTTAGTAAATACCTATCTGTACTGTGCCAGCTCACACCATAGTGGTCTCCTGGTTCTGAGCGTCTTCTGAAGTGCGAATTGAAACTAGACCTCGGTGTGGTGGTGAAGCAAAACATGGGGAATTGCAGAGGGAGATATTAATTGGTATTTAGTCACATCAGGAAAATGGGGCAACATACTTGTTAACATGAATGTCGAATCTTGCAGGTCATAGTTCTGTTACAAGACGTTCGTCAAGAAGCAGAGATTGCTGTGAGCCAGGGGTTGATCAGAGTTTTTTGCAGGCCTACGTACTTCTTTAAAGTACTAGTGATGTGCGTGTGGCTGAGTGATGGGCTCGAGATGTGTTGAAGTGAAACCTAGCAATATAGACACTGAGTCTTCATAGCCTTCTTTAGACACAAAACCCAGGGACTGCCATGGCTTAAGCCAGGGGTCTTCAATCTGTGACTGCCCAGATGTTGCGGACCTCAGCTCCTGTGATCACTAACCATTGCCTATTCTAGCTAGGACTTATGGGAGCCGCAGTCCAAAACATTTGGAGAGCCAAAGGTTGCCGTCCCCTGTCTTATACAGTAGAGGCTTGGTGAAGTGCCGCAGAGGCTTGGTGAAGCCCTGTTTAAGTACCACTGAGCCAACACTTCTCTGGTTCATCAACATGCTGCTAACTTGGTGTGATTGTTATTCAAACAGTCTGTGCCATGTGTGAAAGGGACTTAAGAACTGGAATTTCAAGGCTTGCAACAGGCATTTCCCATAAATATACAATTTGCATCCATCTTCCCTCATTATGTAAACATGAAGTAAAGGTTTATCAATAACTATGCTGGCCAAATTTGTAATCGTGTTTGTGTGTGTGTATGTTTGTGTGTTTGTAGGTCCTCTTCAGTATTAACGTCAGGGAAGGCAGTGTTGAAAGTGTACCTATACCTACAAAATGCAGCACCTGCACTGCTAACACCCAACATGTATTAATAATGTGCAATTTATCATTAACTGTATTGACAATGTCCATGATGGCGAGTGAGTCTGCCTAATACACCTATAAAGCTGGAAGAAATTAGATGCATCGTAAAAAAAGAGAGACACTTAACTATGTTTGGTCGTCACAATAAATCATTTTTGAATTGTCTGTAACTTGTACTGGGAACATTAATCATAGATATATCCCCTAATACAAAACTAAAAGCCAAGAACCTGGGAGTTTGTTTAAACTTAACACTATTCATAGAGCCAGACATTGATGTTGCAGCCAAACTCTGAAGCTGTTATCTCACACTGCTTAGACACATTGCCATGATAAATATAATCAATTTAAAAACTATTATAACTCGTTGTAGCATGGCACTGAAAACAAATACATCTGCTAGCAATTCAGAGTACAGTTGCCAGAATAGTTACTAACACTCTGAGTCGGGAAACATATCAAACACATAGGATGCAGTGATAACAAACATTGTGCTCACAATTCTGACATTTGCTTGAAAACTCTCTATAAAGATGCATTAATCTGCATTAAACAAGCACTATGTTTCGGCTGGAATTCATCAAGTTCATACATGCCAAAATGCCCCATTCCACTCGGGGGATGCTAATCCAGTCCCTGTTTTAATTTTGCATTCTGGCACTCGTAGTGCTAGTTTTCCCATTATAAAGTCAGGAGTACGAATCCCAGAATGTAAAGTTAAAACCTGAAATGCACTAGCATCTCCCGCATGGAACAGGGCTTGTTGACATGTATGCAATTGCAGACAAAAATTACCCAAAAATGCATTGTGCATCAATCACCAACTGGTAAGGTATAATCCCACACTTTAAGCTGCTATCACCATGGGCCTCATTACGAGTTGGGTGTTAAGTGGTAAAATTAGCCGTAACAGAGTTACTGCCAATTTTACCACTACGCCAAATTCTGAGTTTTGGCTTTGAGTGGAGGATTCACCTCCATCAAAACCATGGAGGTAAATCTTCCCACTCAATGCAAAAAATCAGCAGAATTTGCAGAATTACTGCGGCTGTGATTCCGCAAAAAAATCCCCATTGGGTCAAATGCACCCAAAGTAAATGGGGACATATACCGCCACCACCACTTGTAATTAACTTGTAATGAGGCGTGTTAACCTTAACTATGCCTTGCGCTACTGCAAAGACATTCAATTTGTAGGTTTTATATGGTGCATTATTCGGGCATCTAAGGCTACACCACATATGGGGCCTCATTACGAGTATGGAGGTAGCCATGCCCTTAATAAGGACATGGCTGCCTCCATACCGGGTTCCAGTACCGGATTCCTCCAACGCGGACTTACCGGGCTATTCCAACCATGGAGGACCCGGTAAATCCTCATTGGAAAAACCCATCCCCATTCCCATTTGAGCCCCCATAGGGCTCAACGGGAATGGGGAGGGAAATAATAACGGGCCTGTTAAAAACGGGCCCGTTATTAGCTCCCTGGTCCCCACGCGGGACCCGCAAAGGACACCTGGTTTTACCAGGTGTCCTTACCGGGTCAAGCAAGGGAACTTCGTAATAGGGCATCTCGTAATGAAGGGTGCCGGTCCCGTACTGGCAGCCTTCATTACGGGAGCGCCATGGCCGTAATGAGGCCATTTGTCTTGACAGCATTCAAACACTGTTCTTACTTTGTCTTGTCTGTGTTCTAACATTCTTCTTATTGGTCATTGATATTGTAATCTTTTAGACTTGCCTACATTAGCGATTTCATACCATTCAAGCAATCTGTGTTCTTGCGCTTGTTGGTATGCGCCAGGGTTCCCTGATGCTTTGGGCAGACACATCAGGCTTTTCCTGTGTTTCTAATACTCTTTGCGCCATTGAAGGATGGCTCCTTGATTTGCTCATCCCCCCTCCTGACATTACGTGAGTGCTGACTGTTTGCTACATTGCCTGGCTCATCACCCCTTTGACTCTGTGCCTGTGCCACTCCTGACACTGTCGCTGTTCAATCCCAGGTGGCATTTCTCCCTTTACTACATGCTCAAAACATTTTACTTTGTCTTCCCTCCCAGAGCTCCCAGTGTCACTGCCTCCACTGCTGTGCTGCATTACCGTTGTCGTAAAATACATTCTCATCCTGCACTGTTTTAGTGTTTTGTGTCTGCTAGTCAAAAATCGAATTTAGGTGTTTTGTGACTGCTAGTAAAACATTGAATTTAGGTGTTTTGTGTTTGCTAGTCAAAAATCAAATTTAGGTTTTGTGTCTGCTAGTCAAAAATCGAATTTAGGTGTGCTCTCATCTTGCACTGTTTTGTGTCTGCTAGTTTAAAATCCAACTTACTCCCTTGCCCTCTGTATTGTTTCTGTTTTGCCCCTCACACCACCCTCTCCTTAGCTCTCACTGTTTTTTCCCAGTCCTGTTGTATACTTCCCTGTGCACTTGCACCCTCCTGTCAACTCCCTCCCCTGTGCCTCAGCTGTTCAGCCTGGTTAAGTGTACCACACTGTGTGCCTCCTTACAATGGCACTCTCTATCCCCCCTATCTTCTCTAATTGCTTCTCTATCTCCTATCCTTCACTGCTCACTAAGTCTGGCAGGACGAAACTTAAGAAGGACACACATGGCTCCCACCCAGGCCTTCCTATCGCTGACACCTGCTGACACCTGCGTCAGTGTTTCTGCCAGAAAGACTCTCACCAACATCCTCTTTGTCTTTCCTTCTCCTGACCTATGGACACTACATATGGTCGCTCTGCTCTCTCCCTACTCTTCCTCACACATTAATGGTGGTATCAAAATGGTACCGTCTTCATACAGGGGCCTCAACCCAACCTCCTTCTGTTTGATAGGCTCCTCCCTCGCCTTATCAACTTTCCACCTTCCTCCTTAATGGCTCAATTTCCATCTGCTCCTACAACCTCCCTGGGTCCCTTGCTTGGTAGGGGGACCCTGGCTCTCTCGCCCACACTCTATTCACAGACAATCTCATCAACCACTCCCACGCTGGTGCCCTTGCCACCCACTGCCAATGTATCTGGGGCTCCCTTGCCCCCTGCAGCCCCCCCTTCACTGGCTCCCTTGCCATCTACCACTGTACTGGGTCCCTTGCCTGCACTCTCCTCACTAACATCTTTATCATATTCGGCCCCTTTGCCTTCTCCTGCCTTTATCTTGAAATCTTGAAGGCACTTGCGCCACTTATGCGGGAGACCTCTGTCCCCTGCGCATCCTCTTGTAAGTCTTTCAAAAATGGCAGTCAGCTCCATGTTGCCATGCCTAACTCTCGCTCTGCAGTCGAAGCACTCCTCTGACATCTGCCACCTCATTGAACAACTGAACCTTGATGTTCTTGCTCTCACAGACACATGGTTTAAGGATGGCTCTGTCACAAGTTTTGACACACTTCTCCCTTAAGACTACAAAATCCTCTGTGAGCCCAGGCCCAACAGGCCAGGATGGGGAGTAGCCCTGATCTTTCCTGAGTGGATCCCTGTTTCCATCATTCCCACTCAGATCTATTCTTCCTTTGAATGTCTGGTCTGCAGGCTCTCTCTCTTGCCTGTTACTCTGGCCACCTTCTATCGGCCGCCATCTTCTCTCCTTTCCTCTGCATCCCAACTCCTTCTGCGGGGGCATCTTAACATCCATCTTGACACTCCTGACTCTTCAGGACCTTTCTGCAACCTTTGCAACTCTCTCTCCCTCGCTCCATACTACCCTCTGGTCCGATGCACACTGCTGGCAACACCTTGGATGCGCTCATCTCCACAGACATCCCTCTCTCTATCCCTCTCACCACCTCACTCTCCTGGACTGATCACTCTCTTCTCTCTTCTCTCTTCTCACTTGAAGACTTCTGCACCTTTAACACTGGCACACCCTGCATTGCCTTCCACATTCAAGGTTACCCGACCCATGAAAAGAGTGTCAATGGCTGCCTTTGCCTCCACCTACTCTCCCCTCCTACTCTTGTAGCTGACTCCCACCCTGAAACAGCCCTCTGACATTTACACCTTTCCATCTCCAACACTCTCGACATCATCACCCCTATCATGAGGGTACGACGAAGCCTGCCAAAAAGTGAAACTCTTGGTACGGCTCTGATTTGGCAGACCTTAAATGCAAGTACAGGACAGGGGAACGGAAATGGGGATCTTCAGGTGTATCCTCTGACATGCTGGCTTACCACCTTCTGCAAAGGCAATACAGATTTTGCATCTGGTCCAAGATAAAAGTCCATATTCAAGCCTGCATCTCTGCGGCATCCAAAAACACTGCCAAACTTTTAAATGTCTGAAAGGAATTAGCCACCCCAACTGCAGCCTCATCCTCTACTGCACCCACCCAGGCCCTTTGCTTGGCCCTGGCTGCACACTTCACCACCAAAATACAGGACATCCTGTCTCTCTCTCCTTCGCACCCACTCATGCACCATGATCTCTTGGGCCCCCCTCGTCTGCCCCTCTTCTCCCCCTCTTCTCTCCTGCCTCTCCCCTGTCCCACCTGAAGAGGTTTCCAGACAAGTGCAGTCTATGAAAGCCTCTTCCAAACAGGTGCCCATGCCCCTTCAAAATCATCAAGGACAACATCAACTCTCTCGCTCTGGCCTTGGCAGACCTCGGCAACCTCTGCTTTGCCACTGGAGTTTTCTCAAATTCTCTCAAGAACTCTCTTGTGTATCCTCTGCTCTAAAGACCCTCTGCTGACCCTTCCATTCCTGCAAACTATCGCCCGATCTCTATCGCCCCTTTCCTGGGCAAACTCTTGGAGAATCTGGCTATCTCTCAGCTCACCCTCCATACCGAATCTGTTGGATGTCTCCATGACCATCAGTCTGGCTTTAGAGCATCCAGAGGCATGGAAATTACTCTTCCGAACACTTCTGAAGACCTGCTCTCATATCTTGACTCTAACTCTCTCTCTGTCCTCATCCTTCTTGACCTCTCTTCTGCTTTTGATACGGTAAACCACAACATCCTGATTTCCCGTCTGCGTGAAACCATGGGCATCACAGAGCAGGCCCTGGCATGGCTAATGTCCTTTCTCTCAGATCTTCCTTCCCAGGTGGAACTTGCATCCTTTCTTTTCCCTATCACTCTCTCTACTTGTGGTGTTCCCCAGGGATCTAATATTTCCCCCTGGTTCTTCAATGTCTACATGGTCACTTTGGCCCACATAATCTTTTCTTTCACCTCCACCTTTCAGTGTTATGCGGATTACACACAGCACTCTTTCATGCTACCCTCTTCCTCCCCTTGCTCATCCCTGATGTGTGTTTGCAATTCAGCCCTAGTGTACTGATAATGATCTCTGCCTTAATGCCAGTATGACAGAGATCGTCCTTATTGAGACCCCTGCTCTGGCTTTCCCACTTGCACTCTGGCTGGCCTCCCTTGGTCCTTTGCCCTCACAGACCAGTGAGGCAAAAAGTCTGGGGGTCATCTTCGACTCCACTCTCTCCTTCTCTTCTCACATCTCGGAAATCTCTAAAAAGTCCCACTACGAGCTGCACCTCCTCAGAGGTATTCTACCTTTTCCCACATTTCGTCCAGAGGATCACCATCTCCAGAGCCCTGGTTCTCTCTAGACTGGACTACTACAACAGTCTCTGTCCCAATCTTACTACTTCTAATATCCTACCTCTTCAACTGATCCAAAACAGAACTGCAAGTCTTATCCTTCGCCTCAAGCCCAGGGACTGCATCTCTACGGCACTGAAATCCCTTCACTGGCTCCCAGTGGCTGCAAGGATACCGTTCAAGCCCCTCTGCATAGTCTACAAGGCTTTCTGGGGCCAGGGCCTGCACTACCTACAATGCTCTCTGTCTACATACTCTCCTTCTAGAGCCCTCTGCTTGGCCTCCTCCAACTATCTGTGGGTGAGCTGTTTCTCCAAACAGAGATTTGGAGGTATAACTTTATCCTCTGCAGGTGCCACCCTGTCTCACACTGTCTTGAGCCGGACCTTCTCAAGTTCTGCAAACTCCTCAAGACCTTCCTCTTCTCTTCCTCTTTCTCTCTCCCTCTCCCCTGCTATCCTACATTCTCCTCTTACCTGCTTTCCTCCTCCTGTATCCTCCCCAACTCAGCTCAGTTTCACTGAATGGTCACCTGGTGCACCTCCAGAGCCTCACAGGTCCCAGGCTCCCCCAGCAGTCCTACATTTGTCTCCGGGCCTCTGTACTCTGCCTCGCACTTCTGCACTCAAAACATGTTCCATGTGAGGGGCAACCTCTCTGCACTTAACCTAAGCCCCTGATGGACTGGACACACTTGTTCCCCCTCCCCCTCCCTCGCACGTCCTGTCTGCACATTTGCATGGCCTTGAATGCACTAGGCCTAGCAAGATCGTTTGTCCTGTCCTCCCTTTGTCTCCCATCCCTAGCTTGGTTGCACCTTGAAACAGTTGTGCATAGGCACAGTATTGATGATGACCTATTATCAATCAATCTGAATGTCGCCAGGCCTAGTATAGTAGTTTATTGTTCTGTATGTCCTTTTCCCCCTCCTCCCACCCTCCTTTTCGCCACACTCCTTGTCATGTACTTGTACTATCTGACAAGTCGTTAGGCCTAGTACAGCAGCTTATTGATTGTATGTTCTTTCCTTCCCACCCCCCCTTGGCTCCTTCCCTCCTGTCATGCACTTGCACTAGTGGAAATGCCTCAGGCCTAGTATGCTAGTTAATTTTGTTAGATCATTCGGAAACTTCAAGGCCTAAGAATGACTACTGTATTCCCTTGTTCCCTTCACACCTTGAAGCACTTCACTTGTGTATAAGCGCTTCACAAATAAACAATTACAATTACGTGGCTCTGTGGTAACTCGCCGGCTTCCCTTCTCATTCGGTAATGAAGAATGCTGCTTCAATGAGCAGTCTGATCTCCAGGAACTCCAGCACGTCTCCTCTCGTCTTCACGACCCTCTTGGCTCACATATGACTTCTCTTCCAAACCATGATTCAAAAGCTGAAACCAGTTACACATATACTAATGGGGAGAGTTACCTTGCAGACCCTGCGATTTCTTAAAACAGTACATAAAATAAGAAACCCCATTCATCCCTGTCATTATTCAGTGTGATACATTGTAAAAACAAATTCTGATGAATTTATCTGACTGCAACCGCTGTCAGTTTTCAGATCAGTTCAAAATGTCCCTTTGGTATTCTGGGTTATCCAACAAACATCTAATAAAAACAAATCAGTACTAACACACAGAGATATAGATACTGTAGAGCTCAATACTTAGATTCCTTCAGAGATATTCTTTAAAATCTTTGATCTGTATAGCCACACGCAAAAACAACATGAGGTTGTGGGGATTGTCTTAAAAATGTTATGGCGTCACCTGCACGATGGCTCCCTATTTCCTTTAATACTATAAGCCCCATTCAATTATAGCAGATGTTTTGCAGCTTCACGATAGATAACCAGATCATCTCTGTTCCACAAGCGATCCCAATAAAAGGCAAGTTTAAACTCGATCTGATCACCTATCATAGCAACATTACATTCAAGTTGTACTAGTGAGGAGGGTGCACTACTTGGAAGGAGAACTATTTTTTTCAAAACACTGTATGTTCTATGGCTGCTAATTTCCCAGTATTGGCATATCCCCAGAGTTTGGATCCGTAGATGGCTGCGGGTAAAGTCTGCCTCTTATGCAGGTCCAAAGTCAGGGATATTGCACCACTGCAATGTCTAATGTAAACTTATGAATTGCCTCACTATTTTTCTCCAAATTGGTCCCTTCTTTAAGGACTTGCTGGGCCCATGCACCGGAGTCTTGGAATCTGACATCCAAATAGTGAAAATATTTGACCTGCTCTAATCTAACGTCATTTACTTTCATCAGCAGAGTATTTGGCACACTGTGGTTTGAACATCAATGGCCCGATTCATGGAATTTTTGCACGGATCAAATTGACTTTGCACTGCCGAAACATACCCTGATTCATGGAACTCTGCAAAGTGTATTTTTGCAGTGCAGTGATTTTATACTGTAAAAATGAACATTTGCGCTGACTTTACAGTGCAAAAATACACTTTGCGCAGTTCCATGAATCAGGGTTTGTGTCGGCAGTGCAAAGTCACTTTTCAGCAGTGCAAAGTCACTTTGAACATTGCAATAATTCCTTGAATCGAGCCCCATAACTTTTGTTTTTTCTGCATTTAATTCAAGGTGCAGCTTCTTGTAATTTGACAAACAAATAGTCCATTTGTTTTTCAAACCCATTGGGGTTGCAGCCAAAATAACTGTGTCATCCGCATAAAAAAGAGCAGGAATCTTCAAGTATGCCATCTTCGGGTGGGCAAAACAGTCACTGGCAAAATCATCTATTGCTCCCTGGATGTAAATACAAAAAAGAAGGGGAGCCAATACACATCCTGTAACACGCCTTTGTTTCAATAAATGAATGGGCTAAATTAAATATGCTCATCACCTAAACCGTAACATACAGTAGCTCTATTCTCTGCATAGAGCAACATTATAGAGGTCCACAATTGTCGGGGGATGTTACTGTCTCGTAAAATTTGCCACAATGTGTTTCGTGAAACTGTGTCAATCGCTGTTTTCAAATCAAGAAATATAGCATATAATTTAATTTTGCGGAGTGCAATTTACTTCTGAATAACTATAAACAGCAAACAAAACAAAAAAAAGATCTATTGTGTCCCTATTGGCACGAAAGCCTGCTTGCAAATCACTTAACACATTATTATTGTCGACCCATTCCTGCAAATGATTGAGGATCCCCTTCCCAAAAGTCTTTCCTGCACAGTCTAGGATCGGTAGATAGTTTCCTGGGGACTCCCTGCCCCCCTTTTTTTTTATAGATTGGAACAATTACTGCACTCAGCCAAGAGCTGGGAATAGACCTTGATCTGAGAACAGCATTAAAAATGTTAGTTAAAGCTCGGGCCCCGATTGCCACCTTGTGCAAATATGGCCCTGCAGCTCGTCCACTTTTCTGTTGATTCAATGCCCTTTCTATACCTTTGATTGATATTGAGAAGCCCAGGGGTTCCGCATTCACTGCAGCCAGGGACTTATTAGACTGAAGCATTGGTTCCTTTCCACTTTTGTATGAAACAGAAAAATGGGCGTACCAAAGGGCAGCTGGTATCATGTAGTGTTGTGATTGATCCCCATTGAATTCCTTTGCAATGACCAGTTTCAAAAATGTGATGTAATCTCTGTTATTTAATGCTTTTGTGGTTAATAACAAAATCGTTCTCCTTCTGAGTAATTCCATTTTTTATACTCCCATCGTAGAGATCGTAACTCAGTTTTATCCACCTGCAGATCCGATTTCTCACTCATCTCACTAGTCTCGTTTTGGCTTTAGAACAGGCATTATCATACCAACCAATAGTTAGCAGAGTTTTCTTTTTTACAGCCGCTATAGGCAGAGAAACATACAGTGGCAAAAGTTCTCCCAACAGCTCAAGCTCCTCCACTATCTCATGTGGCCTTGCTATTACAAACAATCTCCAGAATGTCTCGAATTGCACTATATAGCATAGGTTTGGCTTTGTGCTCTACTATTCTTTCCCATTTCATTGATTGATGCGTGACCTGATAAAAACATAGGTTGTTGTCCCTTAGGAGCACAAACTACCTCTTTGGACGCACCGGGTGACAAGATGGTAATGCTCAGTGGATAGTGATCACTTTCCAGTGTTGACCCTCGAAATCCTGGATCTTTTCCCATCTATTGCCTGAAATCATGATATAGTCAAATGAAGATGACCTATATCCACCTTTAAATGCTTCTTTGGCCATGTGATCCGTAAGGAAATGGCTGTTGCACGTCCACAAATAGAGAGTTTGTAGAATACAAAGTGATTCCACTGCAAGTGGGTGAGCTTTATTGGAAGAATTAGCAATACGATTGGGTGTGTCCTTACCCCTTGTCTGTAACTCAGGATAACCGCTGCTTCTGGGACTGATGACCCCTCTGAGGTATCCCCAGACGCAGGAGGAAATGGCATACAGCGCATGTGAGGACCAGGGTGACCATTGTTTCGGATACACCGGTCTTGGGGTGTGCTCATGTACAGGTCAGAGAAGGCGGGGATGGCCTGTGCAATGTTGCATAATATCCGCATCAGATGCAACATACCCCTCCCTCAGATCTAGACATTCCTCCGCCAGAGGATGATGCTGATGAAGCCGCACCAGCCGGACCCATGCACATGAGCATGGACCATCAATAACTCATAGATAACTTTTTCTGAGTACCCATTTCACTCTGCACTTCCCTTGCACCTTAATGCATATGAGGGACACACAAAATGAATACTTGCACTAAAACAAGGAATGTCCACTCATTGCTTCAAGTGAAAATTATGCATTGAAATATAAATGCAAAAACCAAGATCCTGGGGGTAGTGATGGTCAATAGTGGGTCAGAAGACTGGGCCTGCAAGCACTCAAGGGTGACTTGCGGAGTGCGCAAGAAGGTCTCAGACATGGCTGAGATCCCCTCATTCCCTCCGCGGACCATTTGGGCCAGCATGAGTAAGGCAGCGTTGGTACGACCTTTGTCATGCACTCCTGCAGCTGCTGGCCTAGATGCACTCATGCAGCAGCCTCAATTCATTGAGCTGCTCGGCAAGTGTCGGCATTGCCCAGTGCCTGCCCTGGAGGGGGCCTCTGCAGTGCTGCTGGTGTGAAAAACGGGGTCAGGTATGGTCATCGTCCTCCTCCTCGGTGCTGTATCTACAACGATAGGCCGGTGGCTGGTGTGCCCATAGTATTGTTGAGGAGGGCAGAGGAGGGATGGTGGAGCCACTGCCCACAGGTGTGGTTATGGCAGCAGCTGGCGGTGGTGGTGGTGGCATAGCTTGCACAGCAGCAGGTGGCAATGCTGGTTGTGCAGCAGGCGGTGGTGGTAGTGTGGTTGCACAGCTGGCACAGCAGGAGGTGGTGGTAGTGCTGGTTGTGCAGCTGACGGTGGTGGTGGTGGCGATGGTGGTGGCACAGCTGGCACAGCATGAGGTGGTAGTGGTGCTGGTTGAACAGCTGGCAGTGGCGGTGGTGGTGGTGACACAGCTGGCACAGCAGGAGGTGGGGGTGCTGGTTGCGCAGCCAACAGTGGCTGTGGCAGATGTGTGCTTCTACATGTGGGTAGTGGGCATGCAAATTGACTGTGTGTCTGCCAAGGTGGGATGTTGCTGTGTGTGTGGTGCGCCAACAATTCCTGTCCTGTTCTCCCTTGACATACATTGGCACTCATTGTGTGTCCGTGTGTGGGACTGTCATCTGCATGTGTGTGTGATTCGGCCATTTTCTGTGACTGACATGTGCTGGACCTGTTCTCTTGCCATTTGGTGGTTATCTGCCTAGGGATGCATGTGTTTGGACTCAGCATTTGCATTTACATGGGGTTTGTTATAGTTACCACCATCACCTTGGGTCCCAGCTCTGGCCTCTGCTGCCCTGAATCCTTCAATGCCCGCCATGTGCAAGGTGGAGCTGCACATCTCCGCCCAGAGTGTGATGGTCAGGGGTGCCACTGTCCCTCCTCCTGTGGCAGCACATTCCCTCCTGTGGGGGGCCAGGATGTTTCGAAACCTCCGCTGGAAGTCAGTCCCATGGTGTGCTTGGAACAGTCCTGACAGCTGCGACTTTGTTGGCCACCTCGTTCCAAAGGGCCATCTTCCTTCTCTGGCTGGTCCTGCGGTTGCCAGCCCTGAAGAGGGCCTTGGCATTCATGATCAAAGTGTTCACCAGTGCAGCCATCGCTGCCTCTCCGAAATTTAGTTTGCGGAGTCGGACCTCTGTAACTCTAGATTTGCCGCTCCCCGGCAGGTTTACACTTTGAGTTGGGCCTGATGTCAGCAGGAAGTGCTGGATTTTAAATGGATTGACTTTTTAAAATAGCTGGCGGCAAGCTTCACATTCCTGGGATGATGCAATTTCTGGTGTGGGTAATTCCGGTGTAGGTAATTCCGGCACTGGTGATTCCGGCAGGTTGGGTGCCAGTATCGCCGTTTCCGGCACATTTATGCCAGAAACACTGGCGATTTTCTGTTGATGCTGGTAATTGCGCAATGCCGGTATTACTGTTTCTAGCAGGGGAAGTGAACGCATTCGAGAACCTGTAATGTGCCAGTAATTCCGGCTGTCGGTCTACCGGAAACAGTAATACGGCATCACGCAATTACTAGCGTTTTTCCAGTTAAGTTTGAATGACCCCCATAGTGTTAGATCAATATCCAGCATCTTTAAAACTCTAAAGATTTCGAATCAGGTGTATCAAAAATAAAAATTCTGAGCAGTGCAGTAGTCCATTACATTTTTTCATCAAAGAATATATAAACTCATTTTAATATCTTCAGATGCTCCAGAAACTCTTTGCGTCATTAATCTCATCCCTTCCATGAATGAAATTTAACACAGTAACATTCATATTAACAACCTGTAAGACCAATAGTGGCCCTACCGCAGAGCCAAAGCCAGACAACGGAACTGCCTTCACTCTCCTTTCAAAAGGAGATGGTATCAGAACAGAAGACCAGAGTCCTGTCAAGTCTTGACTTTAAACTAAACTCCTTTTATTTTTTAATACCTTACAGTTTTTCCTATTATTTATACGAACCTTACTATTAGCTTTGGTCTTAGTTACATATTTCTCTCTCTCTCTCTCTTTCTCTCTCTCTCTCTCTCTCTCTATCTCTCTATCTCTCTCTCTCGCCCTCTAGAGAGAGAGAGGTACAGGAAATGTTCTAGAAATTCTTAATTACACAATGATAGTCAGTTTCTTTAATACAACTACACCATCTATCCTAACCAGATAGGGCTAATGGGCAATTTTACCCCATTTGGGCAAATTACTTTAACCTATAAGTCTATTCTTATTCTTAGCCTTACAACACCTCCCCTTTGTGTCAAGCATTGTTTAAGGCTAAGTTGCTGTGCTCCAGCTGAGTGCAGACAATTAAAGGATGATTTAAACTCCTTTGATTGCAATCTGTTTCAGTGGGACATCCTTCAACCACCGGATCATCAGTTGGGGAAACTTCTAGAACTACATTCACTTTAGAAGTATGTGGTGTTATTCTTCTTGGTAAAGACTCATTATAATTGCCATGTAATAAAACGGTGTTGCAAATAATTTGCTTTTCTCAGGGAAGTTCAATCTAATATAATGTAACTAATGCTTTTAAAAGCAAAGGAAGAAGGTGCTGGGGATTTTAGCCAAACATAGATCACCATAATTACATGCATTCTTGGGCAGTGAGAATACATTAAAGCCATCTTCTAGACAATTGCTGCTATTTAATTCTTCATGTGAGTCAGCATTGACTTTCATTTAAGGAACGCTATATTCATGTTCTATAAGATCCAGTTAATTTGAATTCTCATTATTCTCAGTGACCTGTCTTTACAAAGTTAAACAACTTCTCAAAAATGACTCATCTGAGTTGTTCTCTAAATGATCATGCAGATTAGGACACTTTAACGTCTGATTATGTTGAATGCTCTCAGTTACACATTCAATTCCGGGCTAGGGTTCGTATTTGTTTCAACTCTTTGATTAGTAGCATTCACTTCTTTAGAGCCTCCTAGTAAGTCAACACCTCAATAAGATTTGGATTCAGCAGTGCATCCTAAATCACAGATGTAAACGGAGTCTGTTATTGTAAACTTCAGTAGTTAGTGAGTTGTTGATAATGCTCAAGCCATGGCTGGATGTCACGGTATCTATATTTTGGGAAAAGGTAGTAATCACACTTTGCTTAATTTGAGAGACCATCAGCCCAGCCTGACCTTTCAGACTTCCACTATCCGAATATGTCTCCTTCTATCTCATCTTTATGTTATTGTCACTATAATTACTGCTCATCTTTACTGAAGTCACATGAAGCTGATAATAAGGCTAAATTAACTGGATAGGTACCCAAAGACATTTCTAGTTCAACAGCCAGAGTCCCTTTACTTGTCAGATCTCTCTCTCTCTCTCTCTCTGTACGCAATGAAAAGGCAGGTGAATTTCTCTAGCAAACTAAATTTGTAAAACATCTGCAGCACATTAGGAAATTATGAAACAAGTCAGATAGAGCTGTTTCTAGAATTCAACTTCTGTTGTCTTTCATATGACCAGCCTGATGCCAAATAGAAAAACTGCATGAAAAAGGCAATCAAATGCCCTGTTCCGATGTAGGCCACTAATGCTTGCGTGTATATGTGGGCAACATTGTTAGATTCCCTACGGCAGCTGTGAAAGCTAAACCTGTCACATTTGATCCGCTTCGCCCTGCTCCAACTTTCCACCCGGGGATTTGAACTGTCTGCGCTTGTCTTCTGGGCTGAAAAAATGCTAAATTTTAGCTGACACACGCCAGCTTCCCTTTTCCCCTTGCAGCGAACCGCGCCTCAGCAGTTTGGCCCACACGCACAACACATTTCGTTTTTTTTTTCACATTTGTTGTTTCTCAAATGTGTTCCACCCCCTTATTTGCTTTAGTGTGCAAGCGTGCCTCTTTCCATTACGGTTTTGCGCCACGTGGGACATCAATTTGTGATCATGCGCTTTGCATCGTGCATCACCTTGAATGACTCGAACTCTTACAGGGTAATTCATGGAAATTCGCACAAAAGTGTCGCACGCGGCTGGCGCACAGCGTGCCCGTGCGAATGTCTGCGCCAGCCGCGTGCGATAAATCAATTTCCGTGCACAGCATATTCATGGATTCTCGCCTCCAAAAGCAGACGTGGCGCAGAGTGGCGCAGCAACCCTGCAGCAGCGCCAGTTAGGTCCCCAAGAACGCTCTCGCGCAAGGTAAAGCCATCAAGATCGCAAAACCATCGCAAAGGGCTGCGCCAACCCTGTACCAGTTTACCAGACTGGCTAACAGCAAACGCAAAGCAGGGAACGTGTATTACAGGTTTTGGGAACACGCTTGCGCGAGAAGTTTCACATGCGATCTGGCCTGGGGGAGCGTGTGCGTGTATTTCAGGGGTGCGCGAGAAGTCTCACACGCGATCGGGCCTGGGGGAGCGTGTGCGTGTATTTCAGGGGTGTGCAAGAAGTTTTACACGCGAATGGCCTGGGTGCGTGTATTTCAGGAGTGCGTGAGAAGTTCCACACGCGATTGGCCTGGACGCGTGTATTTCAGGGGTGCGCGATAAGTTCTACACGCGATCGTGCTGGGCGTGTGTATTTCGGGGGTGCACGTGAAGTTCCACACGCAATCTGGCCTGGGGGAGCGTGTGTATGTATTTCAGAGGTGCGCGAGAAGTTTCACATGCGAACGGGCTGGGTGCGTGTATTTCAGGGGTGCGCGAGAAGTTCCACCGCGATTGGGCTGGGCGCACACGCAATCTGGCCTGGGGGAGCGTGTGCGTGTATTCCAGGGGTGCGTGGAAAGTTTTACACGCGATTGGGCTGAGTGCGGGTATTTCAGGGGTGCGCAGGAAGTTTTACACGCGACTGGGCTGGGTGCGTGTATTTGAGGGGTACGCGAGAAGTTCTACACGCGATCGTGCTGGGCGCGTGTATTTCGGGGGTGCGCATGAAGTTCCACATGCAATCTGGCCTGGGGGAGCGTGTGCGTGTATTTCAGAGGTGCGCGAGAAGTTTCACACGCGAACGGGCTGGGTGCGGGTATTTCAGGGGTGCGCGGGAAGTTTTACACGCGACTGGGCTGGGTGCGTGTATTTCAGGGGTGCGCGAGAAGTTTCACACGCGATTCGGCTGGGTACGTGTATTACAGGGGTGCGCGAGAAGTCTCACACGCGATCGGGCCTGGGGGAGCGTGTGCGTGTATTTTAGGGGTGCGCGAGAAGTTTTACACGCGAATGGCCTGGGCGTGTCTATTTCAGGGGTGCGCATGAAGTTCCACACGCGTTTTCAGCAGGATACGTGTATTTCAGGGGTGCGCGAGAAGTTTCACACGCGATTTCAGCAGGGTACGTGTATTTCAGGGGTGCGCAAGAAGTTTCACACGCGATTCAGCAGGGTACGTGTATTTCAGGGGTGCGCGAGAAGTTTCATGCGCGATTTCAGCAGGGTACGTGTATTTCAGGGGTGCCGGGGAGTCTTACATGTGATTTGGCAGTATGGGTCCTCCCAGGTGTTCCCTGTACACCCTCAACGGCACCTGCAGGCAGCCCACACCACAGGGGACTACCCTGCATCCCTGGTCATGTCCCGCAGGCAGCCCACCCAACATGGGCATGCCCCCCAGCAAAGGCACATGTCTCCTTGCACTACTGATCACCAACTCATGTGCCCTTGCACCCCCACCCCCAGCATTGCGGGGCACCTGCCAGCAGGCCCCCACTCATGTCCCACTCATGTCCCCCTGCACCCCCACCCCGCAGCATTGCGGGGCACCTGCCAGCAGGCCCCCACTCATGTCCCACTCATGTCCCCCTGCACCCCCACCCCCCAGCATTGCGGGGCACCTGCCAGCAGGCCCGCACTCATGTCCCACTCATGTCCCCCTGCACCCCCACCCCCCAGCATTGCGGGGCACCTGCCAGCAGGAAATGAACACATGTCCCTCACATACACCCAATGGGTGTCAGTGAATCTCAAAACCCATATCATGATATGCATGATACTAATGAGATGATACTACACATTGAAGTTTTATGAAAAAAATGTATTAAAAACAGCATAAATGGAATTAAAAATAAACAAATGACAATGGGAATCAAAAACCAAAAGCAGCATGTCCGTAAAATAATGAAAAACCACAAATCATAATCCAAAGGAAAGGTGTCCAAAGTCACAGTTCAAGAAAGTAAATCCAAGGTAAAAACAAAACCGAAAACCATTGCTCCATGGGTAAATCCAAAAAAAAAACTAAAATCCAACAGTCAACTATATACAGATAAACAATCCAGGGTCCATGATCCCAACTGAAGAAATTAAACCTATATAAAAATACTACCTAATAAAAAAACTATATACAAAAATGTGGTTCATTGTCCAATAGGTCCAAATAAATAAAAAAGCAAAGGAAACCTAACACTAACTACATAACTATTTACAAGGGCAGCGGGCTAGTCCGACGGCTCACTGGTTGTTGTCATGGGCCAGGGCATCATCGAACTCCTGTTCAATGGCTTGGAGGCGGGCATGTTCCCTGGCCCTGAGGTCTCGCAGGGATAATGCAGTGTCCAGCTCCAACTCCCTGCGAAGACCCTCGAGGCACTCAGCCCGCCTCAGCACCCTCTGCATGGAGTTCTCCGCCCTGACCATTGTGAGCCGTTCCTCCTCTGCCCGCTGCCGCTCCGCACCTATCTGCTGGCCCAACCGCTCCCACACGGAAGCCACTCCCATTCCAGGGTTCTCCTGCCCTCCGGCCGATGCCTGCACCCCTGATGTTGATGGCCCCGAGCCATGATGCCTCCCACGTCGAGCCTGCCACTGCCTCCGACGCAACTGCCTGTGCCAGCACGACGGCATCCAGGCTGATGGAATCCACCGATGCACGTGCCCTGCCCGATGATGCCGTCACATCCTCCATTTGCTGGGGTCCAGTTGCTGGTGTGTCCACCCCTGCTGGACCTCCGACTCCCGACTGTGACAGGGATGAGATCCCCACCGAGGTGGCTGCATTGGTCGGGGCAGGTCCACAGGGGGCCCTGGTGGCATCTGGGCCAGAAGACGGCATGGAGTACGACTGGTGCATAGCCTCCACAGAGGAGGAGAGGGTCGCCAGAGTGCCCGACACATGTACGAGACCCCCGACCATGACCGCTCCCAACTGGGCCACGTTGGCACGGTGCTCTCCGTGATGACGTGCGTGCTCCCCCGGGAAACACACACCTCATCACGAATGACAGCCGTGCACAACGCGACACCAATCAGGACCTTCTCCATACGGCCAGGGGTCCCCTCGTCCGCAGGTGGAGGGGAGTCAGATGACATGGACATCCCCCCTACCTGTGGACGGGCCTGGGATGGGGCATCCCTGCTGGTGCATGGTGGTGCAGTCACAGTGTCAGGGACAGGGACATGCACAGGCACCTCCACGGCGACCTGTGCTGCCTCCTGCCCCTGCCCCTGGACTGCACCACTTGCACCAGCAGGGATGCCCCCACCAGGCCCCATGTGCGGTTCAGTAGCGGCCTCCTCCTCCTCTGTGGAAACCACCAACCTGGATGGCTCCACACCGTCTTCCGCCGTTGCAAGCCCCTGTGGGGGCTCACCCACCCCTTCCGCTGCAGCCGTGGGGGCATCCCCGCCACTTAGCTCCACAGCGCCGTCTCCGCCCTCTTCTTCACTTTGCGCTGTGTAGAGGGAGACATAGAACACAAGCATCAGGGTACTGTACAATGGTCCCCTAGACAGGAAGCAATAGCAGATGAGTGGCACTGTTAAAGATCACTTCCATCATGTCCCTCCACAACACATGGGTCAGTGCAGGCAAAACACATGCAGTAACAGGCATGGAGCATGCTATGGACATAAGCAAACATGTCCAAGGGACTCTTGAAGCATACAATGTTGTTTTTTCGACTCACATGCATCATGGGTCCTCCTTATCACATGCACACACTTCAACGTACTTTCATCCATCTGGACTCGTACACCCCAGACAAGGTGGATGCAAGGATGACTAGGCTGCATCAGTGATTCTGAACATTGTCACAGACATGTGTCATGCATCCATGGCATTCACAAGTCACAGACACGCAGGTCAGAAACACAGACATGGACACCATACATGTACATGGCATCAGCACCCATCCCTCACCCCCACCCATGTTCAGGAACAGACACTGGCATGCTCTCATGTGGTCCATTCCGCATAGGGCTCCCCATGTTGCATTTAAACACATACATCAACCGTGTGCTTCACACATTACTGGTCTCACATGCATGACCATGATGTCCCTGCACAGACACACGTGTACATGGCCTATGTCACACATACAGGCAATTATTAGACAACCAGCACACTGCAACATGCCCTGTCTCACACAGCAGTGCTTGGCCACTTACCGCTCGACTCCAGACGGGTCTGCCTCTCAAGGATCTGGGCATGGAGCGCTGGGCGTATGCGTTCCAGGACCCTCAGCTGGATGGTACTCATGCTGCCGCGGCCCCCCTCCACGAGGCGCCGGGCCTTTATGAGGGTCCTGGACCTGAAGTCCTCCCAGCGCTTCTTGACTTGCTTGATGTTGCGGGTTGCCACCCCCTCCGCGTTGATGGCAACCACAAAGTCGTCCCAGATCCTGTCCCGTCCTTCCTTGTCGGCGCGTGGTGATCCGAAGAGGGCATCATAATGCCCAGGACAAGCTCCACCAGGACACCAACTTCCTTCTGACTGAAGCTGGTGGCCCTCTGCCCTCAGCAGCAGATGGCTCGTGGGAGGCTGTTCAGGGCTCTGGGGGGCAGTCATTCGGCCTTTTGGGCAGGAGCGTGGTCTTCCGTGTGCTTACGCGTGGCCAGCTTCATACAGAGTGATTTGGCATGTGAAAATTCTGCACGTCAGCTTGTAATTCGAGGAAAGGCCCTTAGCGCGTAAGCGTGTCAGCACGCATACGCGATTCCATTGGACCAAAGGCCCTTAGCGCGTATGTGCGTCTGTGACATATCGCGCACAGGCGTTGCTTTTCGTGGGGTGCGGTGCATGTGTTTTGCAGGCGTTGGGGTTCACACGCTATTACTTCACAGCGGGTGGGTGTTGGCTACGTGTTCTTCTACACGCAAGGCAGACGGTGAGTGGTACCCTGCTCCCCCAGGCCTGATCGTGTGTAAAACCACCCGCGAGCCCCTGAAATACACGTACCCCGCTCCCCCAGGCCCGATCGCGTGTAAAACCACCCGCGAGCCCCTGAAATACACGTACCCCGCTCCCCCAGGACCGATCGCGTGTGTAACTTCTCGCGCACCCCTGAAATACATGCGCCCAGGCCAATCGCGTGTGGAACTTCTCGCGCACCCCTGAAATACACGCACCCAGGCCATTCGCGTGTAAAACGTCTCGCGCACCCCTGAAATACACGCACACGCTCCCCCAGGCCCGATCGCATGTGGAACTTCTCGCGCACCCCTGAAATATACGCGCACAGGCCAATCGCGTGTAAAACTTCGCGCGCCACCCTGAAATACACGCACACGCTCCCCCAGCCCGATCCCGTGTGGAACTTCTCGCGCACCTCTGAAATACACGCACACGCTACCCCCGGGCCCAATCGCTTTTTGGAACTTCTCGCGCACCCCTGAAATACACGCGCCCTGGCCAATCGCGTGTGGAACTTTTCGTGCACCCCTGAAATACACGCACCCAGGCCATTTGCGTGTGAAACTTCTTGCGCACCTCTGAAATACACGCACATGCTCCCCCAGGCCCGATCGCGTGTGGAACTTCTCGCGCACCCCTGAAATACACGCACCCAGGCCAATCGCGTGTGGAACTTCTCGTGCACCCCTGAAATACACGCACCCAGGCCATTCGCGTGTAAAACTTCTTGCGCACCCCTGAAATACACGCACAGGCTCCCCCAGGCCTGATCGCGTGTGGAACTTCTTGCGCACCCCTGAAATACACACGCGCAGGCCAATCGCGTGTAAAACTTCGCGGGCACCCCTGAAATACACGCACACGCTCCCCCAGGCCCGTTCGCGTGTGGAACTTCTCGCGCACCTCTGAAATACACGCACATGCTCCCCTAGGCCCGATCGCGTGTGGTACTTCTCGTGCGTGTAGAACTTTGGTGCACATTTGTTTCCTGCGCTCCCCCAGGACCGATCGCGTGTGTAACTTCTCGCGCACCCCTGAAATACATGCGCCCAGGCCAATCGCGTGTGGAACTTCTCGCGCACCCCTGAAATACACGCACCCAGGCCATTCGCGTGTAAAACGTCTCGCGCACCCCTGAAATACACGCACACGCTCCCCCAGGCCCGATCGCATGTGGAACTTCTCGCGCACCCCTGAAATATACGCGCACAGGCCAATCGCGTGTAAAACTTCGCGCGCCACCCTGAAATACACGCACACGCTCCCCCAGCCCGATCCCGTGTGGAACTTCTCGCGCACCTCTGAAATACACGCACACGCTACCCCCGGGCCCAATCGCTTTTTGGAACTTCTCGCGCACCCCTGAAATACACGCGCCCTGGCCAATCGCGTGTGGAACTTTTCGTGCACCCCTGAAATACACGCACCCAGGCCATTTGCGTGTGAAACTTCTTGCGCACCTCTGAAATACACGCACATGCTCCCCCAGGCCCGATCGCGTGTGGAACTTCTCGCGCACCCCTGAAATACACGCACCCAGGCCAATCGCGTGTGGAACTTCTCGTGCACCCCTGAAATACACGCACCCAGGCCATTCGCGTGTAAAACTTCTTGCGCACCCCTGAAATACACGCACAGGCTCCCCCAGGCCTGATCGCGTGTGGAACTTCTTGCGCACCCCTGAAATACACACGCGCAGGCCAATCGCGTGTAAAACTTCGCGGGCACCCCTGAAATACACGCACACGCTCCCCCAGGCCCGTTCGCGTGTGGAACTTCTCGCGCACCTCTGAAATACACGCACATGCTCCCCTAGGCCCGATCGCGTGTGGTACTTCTCGTGCGTGTAGAACTTTGGTGCACATTTGTTTCCTGCGCAGGGACGCTACCGCCTGCTTTCGTGTGGTGGACATGTATGGGCCTGTGCGCTTCTTTGGCCATGCGCTGTTTTTCCCTATTCCATTCCATGAAAATGTGTTGTAGGCGAGCGTGTGGGCGTTCCGCACACTTGCCTCCTGTACTTCCCCCGTGATGCCCACATTTTCTCGAGTTGTTCCTCATTCTGCGTGTAACGCCCCGTGTTACGCCTACTTTTGTTATGTGCGCCGCGCTATGTTCAAATTCGCTGTGCCCTTATCGCACGGCGTTCGATGACCTGTGCGCCAGCGTGCGCCGCGCACTTTTTCAGCGCACATCCCACATTTTGCGCGTGCACGGACTTCCATGAATAGATGTGCGCTGTTTTCTGTGCGATAATTGCACTTGCACTGCGATTTTCGCTATTTCACTGCGAATCGCACGTTTTCGCACCCATGCAGCCTTTTTTCAGCGCACATTCATTCCATGAATCGGCCTGTTAATTTCTGTTCCGTGCAGCATGTGTAATGCAAACTGTGCCGGTAAACATTTTGAGCATGCACTTTGTGCCATGTTTCAAAGCGGGGTTGAGAAACAGACACAAATGGAAAAGAGCTGTGCAAGGTTTCTCGCCCGAACCTACAATATAGAAAAAAAAAACATTTCAAAGTTTCTCCTGTCGCTGCGTGTAAAAAGCACAGATAAAAAAAAAAGCAAAGTTTCTCCTGATCCTGTGCAAAACTAACACGTGAAGTTTTGCGTCTCACTACACGAAACCAACATGGGAACGAAACACCACAGTTTCATTTCATGGCGCTAGAGCAAAAACATAACCGTTTTGCTGTTTCATTTCTCCCCACTCTGCACAAAACTGCACACAACCAGATGAAATTTCCTTGGTGGCAACATTTCAGTGGCGATGGAAGTGTAATGTTGATTTCGCGGAATGAGCGGAGGTGGATTTCAGTGCGAATTTCGCCTTGCGAACTTCACAGCCCTACTTGCATGTGGTGGATTGGGTGGGAACACAGCCAAAGTGCTGGTGTAGATGTATGTAACCAAGATTTACCATTCTCCCATCTTCTTACTCGTAGCATTTGTTTTTTGCTATGCTTGAGACCACTTTGCGATACCATTGAGCAAACTCCTAAAGACAACAGTGTTATACAGCCATTAAAGATTTAAAATCTAGCATAAGCTCACTAATTATTCTGCTCCAATACATGAGTGCAAGAGTGGCAGGCATATCTGTCCCTGCAGTTAAATGATGTTGTAGCGAAGGATTCAAGTACCCCCACCCAAAGGGGGTATGTAGAGAACATAAAGTCTCTCGCGGCGGTCGCGCGTGCTCTCGTGTTTACGTTTCGAATGAGAGCCGCGCGACCGCAGTGAGGATGGCGGTTAGAGCGTGAGGAGAAGCGGCTTGTAGTGAGGAGGGTGACGGGCGAGCTCCGTGGAAATAAACTCACTTACCTGTTCATCTGTGTGGCCTCCCTTCTTCAAGTGGCGACGAGGAGGCACACGGAGCTTGCCGCGGAGCCCAGCGACGGCTTCCTGGAAGCGGAACGCGTCGCTAGAGCAGGTCCGGAGACGAGAAGAGGCCTGTGGAGAGGTGGGGGCCTGAGAGGGACTGTCTCCGCGGCGCCTCGGAGCGTGGCGCTGCAGGGGGATGCTCTCCCCACTTTCACTCGTGCTGCCAGACAAGGAAAGGCTGTCTCCCTTGGTGGGTGCCGCCCACTCCCCCTCTCATAGGATAAGAAGGTGAGGAGCAGGGAGAGGGGGGAGGCTGGGGGCACAGCCAGGGAGGAGGTACAGCCGAGAAGAACTCAAAGATAACAAGAGCCACATTATGAAGGAAGTGTGTCTAGTTCATTGAAGCTGGGCAACTGTGCGCCTCTAGTGGACATTTATGTCATTGCAGTTTTGCAGGAAGAAGGCCTCCCAGAGGGCAGTAAAGTAACTGCGTAGACTTCACACAATACTGTGTGTCAAAGGAGAACAGAAATACAGAGAACCTGTGCTCTTCATATGTAAGAGTGGCCAAAAAGGGCAAGTACATGAAACTGGCAAATAGTAGGAAATAAGTATAACAAAAGGGAATAGGATTGGAGATAAAGGCACAGTAACGCAAGGAGTGAATTTGGTAAATAAGCCACTATTTACAAGAAAATGGCTGCGGCTAGTATGTCACCTCCACCACAGTTCCTGTCAGAACCTGGTGCTCCACCTATAAGGTGGGATAGGTGGAAGAAGCTGTTTGACATGTACCTGATTGCAATTGGAGGGGATAAGTTTGCAGCAGCCAGAAAAGAGGCGATCCTGCTGCATAATCTAGGAACTGAAGGCAGAAGTGTTTATGATGGATTACCAGATCCTCCACAACAAGGCCAGGGAAAGGTGGACCAGTATTCCATGGCAGAAAAGAAGTTGGAAGTTCATTTCGAAGCCAAGAAAAATATAACATTTGAGAGACACAAGTTCTTTCAAAGAGCCAGTGGAGAACTTCATTGCAGCATTGAGGTCTCTTAGTCATACATGTGAATTTGGGCTGCTCACTGACTCTCTTATAAGGGACCAATTAGTTTGTTGCACAAACAATATAAAGATACAAGAGAGGTTACTATCTAGAGATGCATCGCTGGAGTCGGCCATAGACATGGCAAGGAGTATGGAACAGACCCATAAATATATGACCACTATGAAGGGAGACAAGTCGGAAGGAGAAGTGGCTGCGGTGAAGGGATTTCGCAAGGCTGGCTTCAATAAAGAAATCAAGTGCTACAAGTGCGGTAGTAACCGTCATATTTCCACAAGCATGTTTTGCCCAGCCAGAAATAGCTTGTGCTTAAAATGCGAAAAGAAAGGGCATTTCGCGAGAGTTTGTCGTGAATCTGGGATGGTGCAGAGCATTGAAGCAGGTGGAGGAATGTTGGAACAAAGTGAAGATTTAGAAATGGGAAGGAGCAACCAAACAAATCATGTATTGGAAGTAACAGAAGTTTCAAGGAAGGGAGGTGCACCCACAGATGTATTCATGGTCGATGGAAGGGTGGTGACAATGAAGGTGGACAGTTGCTCACCATGGACATTGAAGTCCAAGGCGACATTCCTGAGTTGCATGCAAGGAGACGTGACAAAATTGAAGAAGCACAATATAGAGCCATATGCATATTGAAATGTTAAGATTGGAATTGGGGATGTTCCAGGCTTCTATCAAGTACAAAGGGAGGAGCTGTGAAGCAGAGATATACGTTACCCAAGAAGGTTCTTCACTTCTGGGATGGGAAGAACAGTAGAAATTGGGAATTAGAATACAGGCGAATGCGGAGAGACCAGTTGACGTAGCTGAACTGAAGGATAAATGGGAAAAGGAGTATCCCATGGTGTTTCAGGAAGAACTAGGAGTATTGAAGGGTTTTGAACATGAAATTCAATTAAAGGCAGGGGCCAGTCCGAAAGTGCACAGGGTGAGATCAGTACCTCATGAATTGAATGAGAAACTCAAGGATGAAGTGGAGTCGTTACTCCAAAGGGGAATAATAGAGAAGAGTGAAAGCTCGGAATGGCTATCGCCGGTTGTAGTAGCAGCTAAGGCCAATGGAGACATTAGGTTATGTGTGGATCTGAGGGATCTGAACAGAAACATATTAGTGGATAGGCATCCACTACCAATAATAGGTGACCAGCTATCAGTACTGAACAATGCCAAAGTATTTTCGGTTATTGACCTCTCGCAAGCATATCATCAGATTCCGTTGAAGGAGGATTGTCAACACCTAACAGCATTTATCAGGGTGTTTGGTTCATTTAAATACTGCAGGATGCCATTTGGGCTTGCGTCCGTGGCAGCCGTATTCCAAAGAGTCATGGAGACGGTGTTGAGTGGAGTAAAGAACATTATTGTGTTCCAGGACGATGTGTTGATATATGCTGGTTCTACTGAAGAACATGATGAAGTGTTGAGACAAGTGTTAAGCAGATTGAGTGAGGCAGGGTTGACGGTGAAGAGGAGCAAGTGTAAGATTGCGGTACATAGTGTGGAATATCTGGGACATGAGATAGATGAGCAAGGGGTGAGGCCTAAAAAGAACTTGGTAGAAGCAGTGAGATGCGCACCTGTACCAAAAGATAAAGATCGGCCAAAATCATTCCTTGGTTTGGCCGAATATTATCATAGGTTTGTAAAGGATTTTGCCAAAGTATCAGTGCCCCTCAGAATGTTACTCAAAAAAGGAGTGAGGTTTGAATGGTCTGCGGAGTATGACGTGGCCTTTGAGTGCATTAAGCAAGCAGTGGGTGAAGCACCATCCATAGGTAGGTTTGACCCTAAGGACAAAACGGTTTTGGTAGTAGATGCGAGCATGTTGGGACTGGGTGCGATGTTAGTGCAGTACAACAAGGATAATACTGAGAGAGTAATAGCCTTTGCGTCTAGGACGCTGAGAGGGGCAGAGAGCAAATATTCAGTCATTGAAAGAGAAACGTTGGCCATGTTTTGGGCAGTAAATCATTTTAAGTTTTTCTTGCGGGGAAGAGGATTTGTGGTCAGATCGGACCACAAACCCATGGTTCAGATGTTTGAGAGTGGCAGGTGGGCCATGGGTTCTCCAAGAATAAGCAGGTGGGGTCTAGGACTCCAAAATTTTAACTTTGAAGTGAGCTATTTACCAGGGAAGCGGAATGTTGTGGCAGATTGCCTTTCCAGACTGCCTCTTAAGGGTGAACCTATGAGGGACAGAGAGACAGAGGTGGAGTTAGTGGTAGCAGAGGTAAAAAGTGCGGTCAGTAAGGAGGAATGGGCGAAAGAAGAGAATTCTGATAATGATCTCAAGTTAGTCAAAAGTTGGACAGTGATGGGGTGGCCAGAAAGGAAAAATCTGGATAGTAAGTTCAACACTTGGTGGGAAGTAAAAAATGAGTTAAACCTATGTGAGGATAGGTTAAGGAGGGGGAGGTACATTGTTCCTCCTCATTCCCTTAGGTCGGTGCTAGTTGAGCTGGCTCATCAGGGGCATCCTGGAGAAGCGGCTATGAAAAGGAAATTGAGGCAGAATTTTTGGTGGCCGGGAATTGACAGGTGTGCAGAAAGGTGCGTCAAGGATTGTATAATTTGCCAAACGAGTGACAAATGCAGAGTGGTGAGAGAGGCTCCGATGATACCAAATGTGGTACCGGACCAGCCGTGGAGCAAGTTAGCAGTGGACATAATGGGTCCGGTGGCGGGTCTGGGAGATGGGTTAAAGTTTGTGTTTGTCGTAGTAGATTTTCATTCCAAATGGTTTGAGTGGGAAGCTGTAAAGGAGGTCACGGCAAGGGAGCTGATTGGATTCTTAGAAAAGGTATTTCTTAAGGGGGGGGTGCCGGTTGAAATTGTGTCGGATAATGGGGTACAATTTGTGTCTGGAGCAATGAAGAAGTTTCTTACAGGATACAGTATAAAACACACAAGGACTGCTCTGTATAATCCTAAAGCCAATGGACTTGTTGAAAGAGTTAACAGGTACATAAAGGGGGGCCTGCAGTTGGCCATGAAGTCGAGGCAACCATGGAGGGAAGTATTGAGGATGATAACATGGAATTATGTCACTACGCCACATTCTGTGACGGGAGTATCTCCATTTGTTTCGATGAAGGGAAGGGAGCCTGGGACAAGGCTTTGTCCAGGATGGCTAGGAATGGCCAAAGTGGTTAATGTTGACCGGAATCAGATTATGAAACTTATTGCATTGAGTCAGGAAAGAAATAAGGAACTGTTTGATGACAGGATGAGGGTGAAAGAATGTGAATGGAAGGTTGGGGAAAAAGTGTATGTCAAAAACCCTAGGCTAGTGAACAAGTGTGTGGAAAGTAGATTTCTGGGTCCTAAGAAGATATGTGCAGTAAAAGGTAATGTGGTAATTCTGGAAGGTGGCGAAGTATGGTCGAAAGGAAGGTTGGCGAAGGCGGGTGATGAGGAAAGGAGTGAAGGTGAAAAGCAGGTGAGGAAGGTGGAGGAGGATAATACGAGATTGAATGAGAAGGTGAAAGGAAGGGTGCCGGATGAGAACATGAGAAAGACAGGTGGGAAGGTCAGAGAAGATGACATTCAGAGGTCAAAGGTCGAAGAAGATTCTTCACATAGGGCTAGGTCTAAGCCGGTGTGGATGAGGGATTACGAGACTTGACACTGAAGTGCTCACGTCATGTTTAAGGAATACATGATGTAGATGGACACTGAGGGTACTCAGGTCATGTGCAAGCTATGTGCTACTGTTAATTTTTTATTGTATTCTGGTTCAGACAAACTTGCTGATTAATTTTAATTGTTGCTAAGTTTTACATTACAGTTATAAGCATTATTAAAAAATATATTTGCCCTGTTTGAGGGGGAAGATGTGTAGAGAACATAAAGTCTCTCGCGGTGGTCGCGCGTGCTCTTGTGTTTACGTTTCGAATGAGAGCCGCGCGACCGCAGCGAGGATGGCGGTTAGAGCGTGAGGAGAAGCGGCTTGTAGTGAGGAGGGCGACGAGTGAGCTCCGTGGACATAAACTCACTTACCTGTTCATCTGTGTGGCCTCCCTTCTTCAGGGTACTTCTCCCTTGTTGCCTATATGCTGGGAGCCAGAGTGTGAGAAACGTGCAGTGCCAGTGAAAATGCCTTTAGTGCAAAGAATCATGGAAGTAAGGTACCCATTGAGGAAACCATTTATGCATTCACGAAAATATGAGCGCCATTTGAATGAAATTCTGGGGGAAGCGTGAAAATGAGAAAGAAAGAAGACTGTTGACGTCATGCAAAGCAGAGCTGACACATCTAGAAACAGGCAGGAGGCTGAAGAATGTAAACATTCTAATCAAGGCTGAAGCGACTCGTTGAGGAGGAGACAATCCTGAGGGTTAGAAACTAAAACAGGGTGATTTGATGTGTTCAGTGCTATCTGTGAGACTTGTCCTTGGCCTCAAGCCCAGGGATCGTTTCTCTCCAGGACTAAAATATCTGCACTGGCTCCCAGTGGCTTTGAGGATTAAGTTCAAAACACTCTGCATCATCTAGAAGGCCTGCACCTCTCACTTCCTAAATATCATCCTTCTCGAGCTCTTCGCTCATCCGCCTCCAACTCCCTCAGGGTCAGTTGTTTGTCCAAGCAACAAGTTGGTGGTAGATCTCTCTCTTTGGCTGGCGCCTCCCTCTGGAACAGCCTCCCTGCCTTCTTGAAACTTGAGGAGAACCACCTTCGGTTCCGGAAGCACCTTAAAACCCTCCTCTTTGCTTCTGCTTTCTCTCCCATCTCCCCTGCTTTATTCCTGGCTGATACTGAGACTGCACTGGTTACCTGGCCACCCTTCTGATCTCAGGCCCAAGCCCTGCCAGTTACATGGCTGCACTGCCTCCCTGCAAACCCATGCACATAGGGACTGTTGTCTGTATCCCTGCAGTCCCCTCACCAGAACTTCGTCTGCACTCACCCTGCACCCTGCACTTGCCATCTGCTGGCCATTCTTTTATTTATCTTGTTTTTTTTAAATTATCCCATGTACCGCACTTTCCTTTCTTTTATCTTTTATTTATCTTGTTTATTTATTATCCCATGTACTGTACCCCCCAACCCCATATTTTTCCTTTTCCCCCTTCCCTTGCACTTGCGTGATCTGAATGACACCTGACCTAGTAAGATGGTTGTCTGTCTTCCCTCTGTTCCCCCTCCCTTGCCACGTCACACCTTGAAACACTTGTGTATAGGCGCGTTATAAATGCCATATCATATCTGTGAATCCTAATCCTCAAGAGGAACCGAGGGTTGATGTCTTTATAGGAGGCAAATCCTTTTTTTTTTAGTAGACACAGGTGCAACTCGCTCATGTAGACGAGAGGGAAAGTTTTCATTATCAGGTAATGCCATGAATGCTCAAGGGTTCTCGAGAGATGCAACTAGAGTTCCTTTTACTGAGAAATTGCCAGTCTCTATAGGAGAATGTGATATGTCTGTCCCATTGTTGTATTCACAGCAGACGCCAGTTAATATACTGGGCTGAGATTTAATGACAAAACTAACCATGACAATTTCTTTCACTGATGAAGGCATAGTTTGTTCAATGCCAAGAATACATTATTTAAACATGGGCGAATTTATCAATGCATTTACGGGGCAAATAGCCATACGAGGAGTGCATTAGAACTAGAATTGTTTTAGTATGAGGTACGCATTTTGTTAACATGGCTGCCTGGAATAGTGGGTAAGACTATGAGAATACCTGATGAATTTCTCTTTAGGCCAGAGAGTCCCATGGACGAAGAGGAGGGACAGGTTTTTCCCTTAGAGTTGCAAGCAGCTGTGGTGTGAGGTGAATTGGCCATGCTCGTAAAATATGATGATGATGGCACATCATGGAGTACAGTGATTGCTATTGGAGAGGAGTACAGATTTACTGACGTCACTGATGAGGACATATTTAGAGATGACCCATCTGATGACGAAGCAGTATTTGAGATGAGCATTACATATTGGATTAGGGCAGAAAGACGCGAGGTCCCACAGAGAATGATAATAGTGCAACAGCGTCCCACAATTTTTGATGAAGATATGGCGAAAGTGCCAGTTTCTTTATGGACTACGGGCCCCTATGACATAAGCCTATTAAAGGGGGTTGGAGAAGTCAAGATTAAACTGAAGCCAGGAGCAATTCTACCACGAGCAAGGCAGTATCCCATGGCTCGAGAGGCAGACAAGGGTATTTTTACGAACATATCCACCATGATGGATCAGGGCATTTTAGTGACGTCAGAGTCACCATGCAATACTGCAGTGTACCCTATCAAAAAATGTAAGGGGGGGTCATGGCTTTTAATTCAAGATATGAGGCTGATTAACCAGATTATAGAGGCCGAATTTCCTTTAATCCAGCAACGATCCTATGTAGTATCCCTGTTGAGGTGCAATATTTGACTGTGATTGACTTGCAAACACATTTTTCTCAATCATGTTGCACAAAGAATCTCAATATCTGACTTCATTTACGTTCCGTCAGACTAAGCTGAAAAGCACAAGATTACCTCAAGGGTATTGTGAATCACCATCGATTTTCAATAGAGTCCTGAAGATGGACTTAATCAATATTGATTTGCCAAGTGTCATGCTGCAATACGTAAATGACATTTTGGTCTGCAGCACTTCAGAAGAATAGTGCAGACATGACTCAGTTCAGCTAATGATTATTTTAGCAGAGAAGAGATAAAAGTTAGACAAAGAAAAATTACAGTATTGCCAAAAAGAAGTGTTGTATATAGGTCAGTTAATGTTGCATGGAGGAAAAAAGGTTACACCTGAAAGGGCTGAGGCAATTTTGAAAACCTCAAAACCGCACACGATAAAACGAATCCAACAATTTTGGGATTAGGCAAGTATGTCAGAGTATCGGTATTTGATTATAGTTCATACACAAGACCCTTGCTGCAGGCCCTGAAAAAAACATAGGTAAAACAGGAAAATATTGTATGGACTGAGGAAATGGAGGAGTGGTTTGATGAGTTAAAAAAGGCAATTTGAACCCCTCCAATTTTAGGGATTCCCAATTATTCTGAGGAGGGAGTTCTTTTTATTCTCGCACACGGATGGAACAGTTATGACAGCAGTGCTCACGCAGAGAACTACGTTGGGGTATACGCCTCTAGCATATTACAGTGGGATTCTGGACCCAGTAATGAGGGGTCAATTCCCTTGTGAACAATCATTGGCAGCAGCCGCGTTCGTTATTGAGAAGTCTTCTAGCATAGTCATGGGGTGTTCCATGTTGTTATTTGTTGAACGTGCTTTATTTGCTGTTTTGTGTAAGTGACTCCAATCAAGCAATCCCACTAAGTCAGTGCCCTGTCTGGGATGCCCAAGGGAAGCCCTTATTTATATATTTTTATGGCAAGTTATAATCTGGATGATGAACCCTTGTATAACACCCCTCTTTTAGAATCCCCCTGACTCCACTTATCCAAGAAGTAGATTTGTTTTGCAAATTTAAAAGGTTTATTTGAAAAATTAAACAATATATATATATATATATATATATATATATATATATATATATCACACTTCTATAAATAAATTGATAATGTATAGCACACTTGTGAATATGAGCAGTAATCAGCAATAGGTAATCCTACAGTAGCACAGTTCTTGGTTACTTATGGATAGGAACAGAAGAATGAGGTGGGAAAGAATGCTTTATATGGTTCAAGGAAACGCAATGATGAATGAAATGCAGTACAGAAAATAACTTGATATGGCTTCAACAAAAGACAATGTAATCACTTTTCCTTGACAATTCACTCCCCCCTTTATGCAATATAAGGAGATGGAAAGAAGACACACAGTTCTCAGGAATGCAATCAAATATAATTCTGTTCCCCCCTAGCAAGCTTAGAGGAAAACAGGTATGAGTTTTAACACAGGCAAGATACTTTGATGTGGTTGCAATTAAGTGAAAAATATGCTAAAAAGGCTTTTAATTCCCTATCGAGGGTTTAGGGTGGGTGATATCTAGTTTATATTAGTTCAGGCTCACTTTAGCAATGCTCTATGAGTAACTAGCAGGTTAAAACGAATTTTAGCAAAGGAAAGCAAGGAGCTGCTGATTTTTACACGTGGCTGAAATTGTGCAAAATGTCAAATGTTGGCAAATTTAGCCTCGTGCATCGAGCACAATTACGGAGGCACTATAAGGAGTAGGAAGTCGGGTCTAGGCTCGTTGGAAAGCTAAGAATCTTAGCTTTAAGATGACAGTTAAAACTCGCTCCTAACGAACGGTTCCGGAGATACGGCCAATTTAGTCAAGGTAGTTTTTCGGATTTTAAATTTTAAAGCTCAGAATGACAGATGACAGTTCTCAGTTTTAATGAAGACAGAATGACACGATTCTAGGAGGCAGTTCTAATAGGCTAAAATAGTTTGGATTAGATTATTTTAAACTAAGAGATTGGTTTTGCACAGTGAGTACTCACACTATATTTTTGAAATAAGCCGTCAAAGTCTGGTCAGGTTGGACGGGACTTCCGGCGGGTGGTTCTGAAGTCCCGGCTATCTGGGTCAGCTATGCTCTCTGGGTCTGTCAAGCACCGGTTCTGCTCACAACGGTCTGGTTTGTGGTTCTCTCTGGCTCGCCCGGCTGTTGAATAGTTTGGTTGGTGTTGAGGCCTGCTGAAGAGGATTCAGCTTGTGGATTCAGGCCTCTCTGCTACAAATTCTGGAGTTAATTTCTGCTACAGGTTCTGGAGATTGATGGATTTGAAGTCTGGATCTCTGGGTGTGAAGTCTGAAGTCTCCCGGCAAAGCGTCCCGCAAGAAAGTGGAAAGTGAATGTCCCTACCTGTCCTGCACTGTCTGCTTTTATGTGTTTAGAAAGTGGGTGTGTGCGTGGCATAACTGAGCCTGCCCCTCTCTACTTGTCATTGGCCCAATTCTCCCCTCTCCCATGATTGGGGGAAGGAAATGGATTGTCATCATGATGAGGTCTGTTTATGGGTCAGAGGATCCTCCCCTGGTCAATTTGCCCACAAATCTATATTTGATTCAAATACATATTTCCCAGATACACAAGTGGTTGACATTACATGTACATATTACAGATGAATTAAGGCAGGTCTCTGTTCAAGCCCCATGTTCCTGCGAGCTGGGATTCAGAAATGACCACATTTTGCGCTTTTTGGTCGGTTTACCAATATCGGACATTTACCAAAAATTACACAAATGTGCGCAAGGAGTATGAACATTAATTGATGTGTCAGATTTTTAACATGCAGACATTTGGGGTAAGACCCTATTTTCTGCTAGCAACCCCCCAGAATACACCACAGGGTCCTAACACCTCTTAAAACGTGCACAGAAAAATCACAACAATAATGATATTACTTATATAATTCTGACTACTCCGTACTATGAATTATCCATCTTTTTTTAAAATTATGCTCTTGCCCAAAGGGGTGTGGTTTCCCCCAAGCACATGGTGGAGTTTCTGGTTTGTCCACTTCCCCCAAGCTCAGCTTGCTAGCAGAGGCACTGCCCCTCCCATTTCCTTCCAAGAGGAAGCCATTTTACGACCCCCCCTAATTTAACAATTGCCTGAGCAAAAGAAGGCCCATTGTTCAGTTCCCTGCAGTCCCCAGGTGCAACTCCCCTTTCAATCAACAGGGCCATGTGATCTCCTTTTGGCAGGGGCCGCAGGAGGCAGCCAGGCCTGGGAATGCAGTTGTGCAAGTCTCAACTCCTGTCGGGGGTAGCTGCTGGTCAGAGTTTAATCTCTTTAAGCCAGGTTTCAGCTAAATGTCATGTTTGTTACCCAGTTTTCTACATTCAAATCAAACTGACAATGTTTTACACATACAGCCAGAATGCTGATTCTAAGTTCAAAACTATGACATTTCAACAGTTGCAAACTATGTTACACTCAAAAGTAGGTCACTCATTTAATTTAAACATTTCGATTTTAGTGGTTTTAAATCCAATTTCTTTTAAGCTGCTGACATCCCCAGCTATTTTTTATATATACATTAAATAATTACTTCCTTCAAGTCATTTCAGAATATAGTTTTACGTTGTATCCACCTCTTAGCAAGTCTTTCCTTGGCCTGGTTTGGGTTCATTTGTTCAGTTTTACACAAAAGTCTGGTGGTTTTAAAACGCCGGCTTTCGGATAGTGGTGAGCACCAGTATTGCATCCATTTTGACATTAAGAAAATGAATTCCCCACAGTTCTGGGTTGCTTTTGGCAATCAGCATTGCCATTCCCAATGGTTTCGGGCTACTGTGTGTGTAGCCCAATGGTGGTTTTAGGCAGTGCCCTCCTGTGCTCACAACATAGGCAAAAATTGGTGGCAGCCTATTCTTCATGTTTTCCCTGTGCACTCTCTGGGGAGTTCTGGCCATCATGATGTTTTCAATGCCAGTAATGCACAGTTTTATGGTAGGGCTTGGATGCATGGGTAAAAACATCCCACATTTGGAAAAACCTAAAGGTACGCTGACATCTCAAAGAGCTTTTGCTTATGAGGTGCTTATATCGAATTCAGTGATTAAAATAGTCAGATGTAGGATGGTGAACCCTGCCACGTTTGTAGCTGAACCACTGGCAGAGGAAGAGGAATTACATAATTATTCAAATTATGAGGAATTCTATGATGAGAGTCCCAGGGTGAAGGAAAATGCTCTAGCAGCTGGGGAAATTCTCTTTATTGAAGGTTCTTCGAAGATTGATCAAACTGATGGACAAAGGTATTCAGGTGCTGCTGTGGTAAAACACAGGGCTAACAGAGAATTTAAATTTAATGTCAAGTGCACGACTACCATCTCACTTCTCAGCACAGGTTGCAGAACTAGTGGCGCTGATTGTTATGCTCGAGAAACACGCAGACCAGGAAGTAACAGTGTACAGTGACTCCGCCTACATGACGTCAAATGTACATGCAGGGTTAGCATGTTGGAATAGACGGGGCTCCCTCTGAGCGGACGGCACTCCTGTGCAGCATGCCGCCTTATTGGACAGACTTTTTAAAACACTACAACTCCCAGTCACCATCTTGATAGTTAAGTGCGCAGTGCACACAAAGAGAACAGACTTTATTTCATGCAGAAACAATGCCGCAGGCAAAGAGGCAAAATGGGTTGCATATTCACCTAGTATAATGAGCTTTGATACGCCTGAAGTGAAAGAGAGAAGGGTGGTGATGGTGATTGTAAATGAAAGCTTTAACCATTTATCAAAAACGCAATTGATGGAAGTTCAAGGTGGAGCCCCACAGGATGAGAAAGACCTGTGGACACGGATGGGGTGTTCTTTATCCCCTTCCGAGGCACTATGGCGACAAGGCAGCACTGGTAAACTGGTGATGTCTGTAGCCTTATTAAGGGTGGCATTGAGCAGTTACCCTACCGTGCGCATATCACTAGGGAGAGCCTCGCAGCAACTATTGTGGAGCACTGGTTCGTACCAAACCTGTTAGAACACATTGCTATTTATGTAGTAAATTGCATCGTATGTCAAAAGTTTACTGCTGGGCACGTGCTGCGAACAGTCAGAGGAGTTATTCCTCGACCAAATGGTCATTTTCAACATTTACATTTCGACTATGTTGATATGCTGTAGGTCTGTAATAGATATAGGTAGTGGTGATGTCCCCCTTCTCTAGGTGGATTGAGGCCGGTCCATGCACACACCCTGACACCACTTGTGCCAAGTTAAAAAAGGGATGGCTGCATTGCCTGCCCCGGTCATTAAATGAATTCGGAAATCACACAAGGTCTGACCACCACTTCACACCCCACAAATGTGTTACTGGGAGGCAAATGAGAATGCTCTAACTCCTCCATCGAGGACTAGGAGTGATGCCCAGACAACTGCAGAATTGTTAGGAAATGAGCTACGTGCTAACTTAACATGTATGACCACAAGTATGTCTGTCATTTCAGATCAAGTCAAGCGGATGGGGTGTCGTTCTCAGAACACAGATGCATACCATACAGCAACCAGACCTGAAGAACTACGTCTTCCAAGACTTTTTCCAGGTGATAGAATCTTAAGCAGGAACTTCACGCGAAAGTGACATGAGACTAGATTTAACGGCACTTTCATAGTGGAGGACGTTACTCCATCGGCAGTAAAGGTCCTAGGGAGACGCTCTTGGATACACCTGTGAGATGTAAAAGTCTACGGTGGTGAGGCCACCACACGCCCACCCCATTCAGAAGCAAGCAACATAGAACAAGTTCAGCATGTGCAGACTAGATCTATGACGAGGAAAAGGGAAGCAGAGACTGTCAAGTAGACAGAGGGAAAGTGTGCACATGGACTTTGGTTCATCCAAGACACTCTTTGTAGCTTCTATGCAAGGGGTGGAAAAGTTATTGTTCTTGGGCCACAGCAGTTTGCTAAACATTGAAGGAGAAAAATGACAGATCTTGAATTCATTTTCGATGACTGGAAGAGGGAGCAGTTTCCCGATTCCTTTCTTACCAAGTTTCTCTTTTGAGGCACCCATGGTGGTGTCTGATGGTAACACGTACCGGCTCTTTCTTGCTGTTCTCCTCTTCATTCTCTGTGTATATCCTGCACTGGTTGGGAGAACTTATGACATTCATATATTTCTGCAAGATTCTAAAAATGGTTCCATCGTGAGGAGACTGCTCTCAGCCATCATTGAGCAAATCCTCCAACTGCCTGAGTATTGTACAGAAAGTACAGATGGTCCTATCTGATGAAGATGCTTACAAACTGCTTGGAATTATCTTTTATTTTCTGCTTCAAGAGCATGCTTATCTTGTTGGACGAACAACCAATACTCGTGTATTTCTGAGAGACCACAGGAATCAACCTGCGGTAAATTGGCTGTTACACAGATAATTGAGCAGATTCATCTACTACCTGTGCATCTGATTAACTTGCCTGATTAAAGTTATTATTTCCTTCCTTAAAAGTAATCACAGGCAAGATGGGGAATATTGATAGCAATAATAATGTGGCTAACAACAAGAGAGCACAACAACGTTCGAGAAGTCATTGCTGTTGGAGTTGTTGGATGTATTGGTATATAACATATACATCTATCATATTCATCTTTATTCTTCTGTTTCTCATGACACACACTGTTTATTATGTAGGTCCAAAGAGAGCAGTGGTTCCCATGTATCTTCCTATGCAGAAGGTGCATACATAGCAATCTTACGAAAGCCAAGGCCCTATGTGATTGTTCCTACTCCATTAGTTCATTTGGAAGTACTGATTTCACTGGCAAATGTCCCTCTGATTCACCCAGTAAGAAGGAACTATGCAGATATACTTCATGAGATGATCATAAAAGCTCATGAGGCAAGAAAGACACCTAATAGAAGTACAAGAGAGGACGATCATGAATTGAATGATTACCTAGTTAGCACAGCCCATTTGGGGAAAACATGTGGTATCAGCACATGAAAGAGGTGGGAAGGAGGCTTCGGAGGAGGAATGCTATGTGGGTGCACTCCTGCCTTACACTATGGGAAAGTCTAAGATATCCATAGCCATTGAAATAGATGTTCAGACAGCACATTGCCTATCTCTGCTGGGCAAGAAATCAGTTCAAGATGATTATGTTCAAGAATTAAAAACAAGAGCAAGGACATTCACCAGAAATCATGTGATAAGTTATGACCAGCCTGGATTTTAAGGAGCTTGAATCAGATGGGAAGTAAACAGAAGACTTGAATGCCCAAGAAAAACTGCAGAAGAAGTTCGAAGATGGAAGGGAAGAGGCCAGATGCAAAGCTAGGGTAATAATTGGTTACCGCAAACCAACCATTGACATTGTGGAAAAAGGATGCAAACCTTTGTGGCCAAAACTTGCAAAACTACTGACATGGGTCAAAGACAAAGAAGTGCCTTTACAGATAGGTAAGCCCTGTGGCAGAAGGGCTGTGTGGACCTGTTTAGCTGTGGCGGCTAGACTACTAACTGCCTTTCTGCGGATTGTTGTGGCTGGTTTGAGGAGAAGAAGCTGAACTCCTTCCCCCCCCCCGATCCAGCTGTCGGAACGATAAAAGCAAAAAGCAAATGGTGAAAAGGACAGCGTTGCTTTAATCGCTTTAATACTATGAGGATTCCCCTGCAGTGAGGCGCTAGTCACGTGACTTTCTGCCAGGCTTATCAGCGCACTCGATCTGCCCTTGCGGCGTAAGCCCTGTGGCAGAAGGGCTGTGTTTAGTTTAGTTTAGTTTATTACTTGTATTGCGCACCAAACCCGGGGTAATCGGGCGCATCGCATAAGTTTACTCACAGTGTGGACCTGTTTAGCTGTTTGGCGGCTTTGGCGTGTGGCGAGTTTCCTCAAATTACGCCGGTAGTGAAGCCAGCCTGATTCCTGGTCAGTGCAGCAGGTAAGAAGCATGACTATGGCCGAGGCTGGCCCTCTGACTCGTTCTAAACTTAAGTCATGTACACAGGCATTAGATAAAAAATGTTCTCTCGAGGGAAATGTGCATACTGGCAAGTGCGACCTTGAGGGTTACATACAATTGGTCGTGTCTCAAGCAAAAGAACTTGCTGGATGCTGCAACACATAATGGCCATACCGCTCAAATATCGCAACCAATCAGTAACAGTTCTTTCGCTTTCCCTTCCTTGTCACAACTTGCAAGTAAATACCTTGCTGGAATGTTGTTAGCCACGGCTCCAACGCCCCGTATTGGGGCCCAAGAGATATGTGTGTTAGCCGAGGCTCCCATAGGAGAATAACGAATCCTGCTAGAGGCAAGGAAGTATTGGAAAACGGAGTGAATGAGCTTGAGGGCGATTTGAATAACGCCCCAAGCAATGAACTTTCTAACATAATCAGTGCTCGCTGCTTACCCCCAAATTTAAACGAAAATGCATATGACGGAACAAGGGGTAAAGAGATCGAAATCAACACATCGGTCTTTGATTCGACTTTTGATGTAACCGACATCGAGCTTTTGCAAGTTGAGGTTCCAATTCTATCGCGTGAAGATAATTTATTGAGATTCACATATCCGCCTGCAGAAGGAAAAATAAAAGACCTGAATGTGGGTAGGAATGTGAATAAAACTATCGCAAATCCTGGGCAAAAAAGTAATAAAATGTTTGACTCATCAACAAAGAAAGTACCGACAGATAAAAGAAATGGAAACACAGCAATCATAGGATCAAGGCATGTGAATGAACAACCAAGCTCTAGCAAAAGTTATAATGGCCAAAACAACAGTGCATGCCTAGTGCCAAATGATTGCACGCCCATCAGCGGATTTGATTATGCAGGCCGCGAGGCTCGACTAACAGAACGTTTAAAAAACTGACTTTGAAGCTATGAAGAGCAAATTAGCAGAACGCTTCACCGCAACCGCAACCAACAAGTCTAAAGATAGACATCCACGAGCCAAATCTCTGCAAAATAAGGCGAATAATAAAGACCCTCTAAATCTACAAAGAAGTCCAGAATGACATGGCCGATTAGGGTTTCATGCACCTAACATGGACAATTTAGTGCTTAGAAATCAAACTCACGTCACTCCTGGTAATATGCCAAAAGACAAACCGTCCGTATTCCTAGAAGAAAGACACGGCTCGCGGAAAACAATGCAGCCTATGGTAAGCTATTCAACACCAGTCCTGGCGATCTCTTCAGTTGATGTTAGTCCACCACCGCAGTTGGCTACAGGAGAGCCTAAACGAGACGGAAGAGACTTGGCGAGAGATCAGTGACACAAAACAAAACGATTTGGAAAATGAGCAGTCATTCAAATCCAATTTGTCAACTGCGGCTGCAATACAAATGCACAATAATGTATTGGCCGCTACGTCCTTAGCATTGATTCCATTCGTTAAACTGTACAAATCACTCCATGAGGAACTGCAAAACAATAGCGCACAAATCAGTCACTTAAACAAAAAAATCATCAAAATGGAACGTGCAAATGCATTATTTAAACAACACTTTGAAAACGAAGCCTCCAAAACTATGTCCTGGCAAATTGAGCTAAGTGAACATATCAAAAAAGATTGCTGTGATAAAAATTCCTTTTTAGAAATTCTGAGGAGCAGTTCAATGCAAGGGCGACTGGACCTTAACAGCATGCCCTTAAACTCCATATGTCCGCAGGGACTCAATAAAAACGCAAAAGCACAGATTGCTGAAGGAAGCAATGGTGGAAATACGGCAAAAACACTTGAAAGAGATGAAGCTACAGCTACCTCGAGCCATCCCATTGAGATACAAGGCCAAAGATCAAACAAGAACGAAATTCTGTCAACTGGAGCAAATCTGATGGGACAGGCGGCGGACAGTGGTACGCCACCTGCCGACTCAAACAAATCTGAGGCTGTTCTTCAACCAAGTCAAACAAAAACTGTGATAATCGGTGAAGAAAACGTCGAAAAAGCATTGGAAAAAACTCACTGCTCGACTGATAAATCAACTTACGGTATTTTTGGAGGTGCTGCAAAAAACATTGTAATTGAGGCCAAAACTAGTTAAAGTCTGACAAGCAGTGCCCGGCAAGAAAAAAAACTGAGAAAAAGAAAAATCTGGTAGCAGCAACAAAAAAAAATCAAGTGGTTTATGAAAGTTCTTACGAAACTTGCCTACCCCAGTTAAGCAAAGTCTCTTTGTAAGAGATAAACAAGAACAACATAAAGGCTTGGAAAAAGAAAAAGCCTCATAAAAATTGCTGGAGTAATAGTTAAAACAGACACAAAAAATCCTAAAAAAAGAATGAGATTGGATTCAGAAAATGCCTCCATCCAAACAGTAATATCTTCGGTGGATCTTTGTGATCTGTCAACATACTCGGATGATTTTGGAGAAAAAAAGTCATCAGAATTCCAAGAGATGGATGAAACGAGTCAGTTAACCAGGAAGGAATCAAACAAAAGAGTCATGAAACAATCTCTAACACAACCAATAGCAAAATTCACAAAAAAAAAATGATTCTCAAAGACAGCAGGAAACCACAGGAAAGCAGCGATGCGTATCTGAAACTAAAGAAAGTCTCGAGCGGGATAGAGCGATGAAACATCATGTGACATTAAATCCGAAACTCACTCGAGCACAATCCCAGAATAAATGACTTGCTGCGGAAAAGAACAAACTGACTGAAACAAAAATACAGCAAGGAAAAATACGGATTGAAAACATATTCCATGAGGAAACTGACGTAAACTTAAACAGAGGCAACGTAATTCGACTACTGCATTCAGTGCCAATACTGAGAACAGTGACAACACAAGACATTGGAATAGTGGAATATGTCACAGGAGAACGTGGAGACCAAGTATTACTGCATATAAATTCAAAAGCAGTACGAAAAACCATCATGGCCGCAAAAGAAGAACTATTGTTTTTGGGTTTTGAGACTTCAGAAGAAGAACAACCGATGACAAAAAGTTCTAGAGGCCGAAACAAGAACTTAAATGCAAAGGAATCTCTTGAACAGTGGCGAGATATTTTAAGGAATCAGCTAAAAGCTGGTTGGTCCGCTCCATTGGAAATAAGTAACACGGAAACAAGAACGAGTAAACATTAGCTAGGCAACCATAACCATGAAGGACTCGTCACATTAATATCCTGGAATACGAGAGGGTTCCAACACCTGTTTGATGACTTTGCAGTAGATCTGACAGAAAACTTCCTAATTTGTTTACGAGAGTCATGGCTCCGGACTCCACTAGTAAAAGATGGGTACCTGACATTGCTCAAACCAGCGGCGAAAAATGTCCAGGGTCGCCCTCACTTGGGAAGTATGTGGAAATGAAAATCGAAACAGCTTTGTTCAGGCAACCCTAATTCAAAAATGAAATGGTCAATTCATGAAAACTCAATACCTGTTATTAATTAACTTGCACTGGAATCCAGCGAAGATCACAACTGAGAGGTTTATCCAATGAATAACAAACATAATTGATAAAAACCAAAAGAAACATCAAGAACTATCGATTATCATATGCGGTGACATGAACCTAACATGGGTCAATGACGAGATGAAGCTAATATCATCAACAACAAAGGAAACACAGAACACCACTGCAAGGAGAGTTCGATGGGCCAATGAAATGGACGCAAGGGATTGCGACATGGTCAACGGACAAGTAACTGGGGATATGCCACCAAAGTTTACCTGGCGAAACTTTGGCCATGAAAAGATCCTTGACTATATCTGGACATCAAAAAACGTATGGAACAAGATCCAGAAGTTACGAATTGTCCAGACAGAATGAAGTGATCATGATGTCTTGGAAATGTCATGGCCTTTAAGCCAGAAACCGGTGGTAGTGATCTGTAAACAAGCAGTGGAAGTAAATCAAGGGCGAAATCGGCTACGCCTAAAAGAGAAACAAATAACAGGTCTAACAGAGGAGTATCGATCCTTATCCAACAAAATACCGAATCCGATAAATTATGTTGCCCTATTGCCCTATCAAAAAACGTGCGATCCTAGGAATGTAAACAACAGGAAAACACATAGACATGAATGGAGTCGACTCGTAAAAGATCAGAAGAAACTGCTCAACAAAGACATAAGAGAGATACAACGAAATATGGGAGAGAATGCTGCATCATATATTAAACAACGGCAACAAAAATACTGTAATTGGCACAAATCATTTTCCTGCATGAGAGATCAAGAACGCAGAGAGATGATGCTATCCTTAATTAAATCCATCAACTCGAGGGAGATCTGGTGCAAACTGAGTTTCAGAGGGAGCCTGGCAAAACCATTTTGAAGGCGTATTTGAGCAAACTCATCCTGTGTTAACAAAAGAATTGAACACAGAGATAAAGCGATGGGAAGTATCAGAAACCGTGGATGACATACAAAAAGCAATCTCTAAGTAAAAAAATTCTAGGGCCGCAGGGCCTGACGGCATTACTAATGTGATGTTAAAAGCACATAAAAATGAATGGTCAATCTTCATAGCCTTGCTGTTCGACAGAATCGCCAAACAAAAATCACTACCAGAATCCTGGACTGAGGCGATCGTTGTGCCAGTCTTCAAGAAGGGCTATCCCGCCACCTACAGGCCGATCGCCCTTCTCGATACTATCGGAAAGATAATGGCGACCTTCCTTTAACAAAAATTAACAACGTGGGCAAACAACAAAGGAAGTTCTGATTGTCGGCAGACAGACTTTACAAAAGGTTAGGGACGGAAATTAACCTGACAATAATGAATTTGTTGAAATTGGAAGCCTTAAAGAAGAGCTCAAATTTATTTCTCGCCTTTGTGGACATGCAACAGGCCTTCGATACAGTAAATCGAGAACTACTATGGAGGAAACTTAGAAACTGGGGCTGCCCAGAATTTTTTTTACATCCAATAATAGCCTTCCACTCAAAAACATCGATTTGTGTAAGGATAAATGGAAATGGTGAGCTAACCGAAGCGATAGACACGAACAAAGGGGTAAAACAAGGTTGTTCCTTAGCTGCAGTCTTGTTTAAGCTATTAATCGCTGACACCCGGACGATCTAACTAACATAAAATGCTTCTCTCTGAAAATAAATGGCAATCAAATTTGGTGTGTAACCTACGCCGATGATCTGGTTTTGATCAATAAAACTCAAATAGGGCTACAGCAACTTCTATCAGGATTACAAAAATGCATGGTGAAAAATGACCTGAGAATCAATGTAAAAAAGACCAAAATCATGAAATTTGGCCCGGCAAAAGGAAAACTAAATAGAGACTTTAAATGGAAGATCGATAATGAGAAAATTGAGGCAGTGGCTAAAATACGATATCTGGGAGTCCCGATAAACAGCTCTATTCGAGAAAGAAACTATGTACTACATCTGCTCCAACGAATGAAAACATTCTCTCTACAAGGTGTGCAAATTCACTCCCTGTTTGGAAAGTTCAGCCTAATCCCAGTCCGGCAGATTTATGTGCAAAAAGTAGTTCTAGGAATTATATTTGGAGCAGAAACAGGCTGGAACTTATATCACAAATTTGGGCACAACTAGAGAGAGTTCTCTGGCGGCGAGTACTAAGATTACCTAAATATATATCAATCATTATAATTTGGCATGAACTTGCACTTGAAAAATTATATGGCTCTGTCGTCTGGAAATCCCTTGTGATTTTACGAAAAATGTCAGTTGCCAATCCAGAACCTGCATACAAGATATTAGCGCCAAGAGACAATCTTGGATACACTGGACTACTTAAGATCTGGACGCAAAAGTTGGTGGCAGTCTTGAATGCGACCGACACCCAGATGGCAATGCTGTTAAATCAGCCTCAAATTGCAAAGAAAAAAATAAAACAATGGTTCTGGATTCAAAACTTGTCCAAATATAAAAATCTTTCAACAGCTCTGGATTTTGGACCTGTAATGAACCAGCTAGACAACATGCCACAATATCTGCAGAAATTTCCGTCTCAGCACCATCGTAACGGATTCCTAAGACTGTGCTTAAATGCTTTAAAAACAAAGCAAATGTTAGTGGTACGTCATATAGAACCATCAGATGACAACAGTTGTAGATTCTGTACGGCTAGTATAGAATCACTCAAACATTTAATAACAGAATGCACAGCGCTTAAAAGCCAAAGGTCAATTCACCTAAAACATTTTGCGCCAGTTGGTGGTAACATGGACGAATGGTGGTTCAGGATTTTAGGTGGAAGCTCAGTACACTCAACATGCTCAGTAATACATTTCCTGGATAACATTTTGGAATACCAAAAAAATGAAATGTAATAGGTATCATATACATGGATATAGACAGTTGAGTACTGAGACTAATCATTGAAATTCAAGTATGGGTCGTGAACTGTAATTGAAGATGTTTGTTTTTCTAAAGAAATGTCAAGAAACTTGTTGTGACAAAAGTTTGATTTAAACTAAAAGTTACAATAAAAAAATACAAAAAACTAGTGCCTCTGGACAATGCAACGCTATGCTTCAGAAACAATGGTACAAGAAAAGTTGGAGATGATCTAAATTGTGGTTGAGTCTTTGATGTGCCAGGAATGAATACTGGGGCAGCAGTGATAGTGGATCACTACTGGGCCTGTGGATCAATAGCTTATATGAAGCTGCGCAGAGATTGGGGAGGGCTGTGTTCTATAGTGATCGTCCATGTTCCAGCGTTGGTGATACCTAAAAGTGACTTGAACATTGGCGAATTTCCATGAGCAGATGCTCACCTGAGAAAAAAGAGATCTTCTGAGATACTGAATCGAATGAAGAGGGAAACTATTTCTCAGCCAAGTCCATATAAGATTTTGATTCCATTCCATATGAACACAGATAGTTCAGTCAGACTTCATTGATATTCACGATAAATTTCATGCACAGGATCCACACAGCAGCAAATACCAAATGGTAACAGATAACCAGGTGGGAATTGTTTGCAGACGATTAACACTACCATAAAGGGATTTAATGCTACCAAAGAGGAGCTGAGAGCCATACAACTAATGACTCTACAGAATAGATGTGTCATGGACATGATCACAGCTATGGATGGAGGTGGTTGTGCCAAAATCAGAGAATCATATTGCAAATTCATACCTTCTCATGATGATGAGAATGGCACCTTGACAGAGGCCATAACGTTGTTGATGAAATTACATGCCAAGATGGAAGATGAAGTAGAAGACATAGCTGATGACAGTTGGTTTGGATCAATCTTTTCATGAGTTCCACAGTGGATGGGGAACATTTTTAATTTCCTGGGAGCCCTGCTGGTGATGATCATGTTTGGGTGTTGTGTGATCAGAATAGTAATCACACAATACAAGAAGACTGCAAAAAAGGCAGTAGGAATGAAGATTGTGATTGATGTCGAATCAGGATTCAAACCTAAATAGTTGACAGATGAAGAAATCAGAGGCTATGTGAAAACCAGCATTCATGCACCTGAAGGAACAAAGTTCTTCTACCCTAAGAACCACAAGAAGTATGTGAGCAAGTGAGTCTACTGTAGTCCTAATGGACAATGCATGCTTATGTTCTGGACTAAGGATGAGAATTTGAAATCAGCAGGATATCTGAAAGGAGTCATAAAGATATGGGTCCCAAAAAAGCATTTCTTCAGACGAGGATGTCTAGATGTGAAGATTGATGAGAGAGTGGTCAATGAATTGCCCAGAGGGGGGAGTGTAGAGAAGGAGCCAAGTACCCCCACCCAAAGCTCTGCTCCCTTGTTGCCTGTATGCTGGGAGCCAAAGTGTGAGACATGTGAGTGCCAGTGAAAATGCCTTTACCGCAAATAATCATGGAAGTAACATACCCATTGAGGAAACCATGTATGCATTCACAAAAATATGATGGCCATTTGAATGAAATTCTGGAGGAAGTATGAAAATGAGCAAGAAAGAAGACTGGTGACATCATGCAAAGCAGAGCTGACACATCTAGAAAGAGGCATGAGGCTGAAGAATGTAAACATTCTAATGCGATCTGAAGAGGAGGTGTTAAAGATGAGCAACATTTCGGGCTCGAGATAAAGATACTCATGCTACAGAAATAATGAAGAAAATATTAAGCCATTTTACAATTGTACAGATGCAGTAACGCAAGCAGACAAAGTATTCTTAAGACTGGCTATGTAGTGAATAGATTGCAGTGATGCGCCAATGTATGCTCATAGGAACGTATGGAATATGGATGTTCCATAGCCACTTTAGCAGAGTCTGGATCCCGTGAATAGAAAGGCTTTTTCAGTGTGGCACAGTTGGAAAACAACTTAATGGTGGAGGGGAATTCAAGAAAGGCTTGGATGGCCCAGCACCAAGAAGTCAAGACTAACGTGGGCGTGGATGTTCGTGCATTAGCTATAAAACGTGTGAAAAGAACAAAGCCCTGTCTGAAGTGGGGTGGAAGAACACTGACGACGTCAGAGGGTCCGCATTTCATAGTATTTTAATACAGCAAAAAGCTCTGAAACATAGTCTCCAGTCACATGGTCAGACAGAAATAGACAGTGGGGCGAGCTACTATGAAACTGGGAGAAAAACTATGCCTATACTCCCTTTTATTCTCAGGCATGAAGAACATTTGCAAGGCCATGTTCAAAGGCTAATTGACTGGCACACAGCAAGAGTGATGATAGATGACAGGCTAATTAGGTGGGAAGCTATGGTCAAGACAAACCCACAAGCACCTGGGTACCTGCCTGTGAGTGAGAAGATCGAGCGCACGTCCGTTGATGTTCGTTGTACTCCCTGTTTTCGACAATTGCAAATATAACAGACTTAGTTTGCCAACTTCCTGAGCCAGTCTGATTATTGATCTTTGAGTATATTCTGTATCCCCATCTATCTCAAAGTTCTGCTACCTCCTCTTTATGGTCCTTGTGTTGGGTACACAGGTTCATTGTAAAGAATTATCTAAGAATACTTGTCATATTGATCACTGGTTGCATTTGTGAAAAGCAATTTAGGACGTTCCTTTTCAAAATGTACTTCAGAGGGCTGTCAGGGACCTAAACCACAATCTTTAACAGTATAACAGGTCCATTCCAGTTCAAGGTAACGTGATGTAGTGACAACATTCTCCTCACCAAAAACAACCTCTGGCACTTGACACTGTACATTTGAAAATAAAGGACATTTTGTGGTTGTGAGAACCACATTTTTTTAAGCTGTGGCTAATTCTTTATACAAACCACCAATTGCCAACTGTTGAGAGTATGCAATCTGTGTGTCAAACATTTGACTGTACTAACTACAGTATTGCAATCATTCAACAACATTGCATGCTGTGCTATCCTTCTGCTTGGAAACGGTAAGGTAGTCCACCAAGTGACTGTTGCAAACTGTATAAATATCGCACAGTGATGTAAGGTAGGAAAGAACAATTTTGTGGAACACACAGGCAGAACTGTGATGTCAAGCTGTCCTGTAGCGGTAAGCAGAGGAGAGAGTCGCAACACCCGCTCACTCAGTTCCCTGTCTCCACAATCCCAGAAGTGCTTCAAAAGCGGCACCTATGCACCGACATCTCAGTCAGACTCCTCAGCTTCTCTGTCATGGCCAGTGCTGCCAGGGATGTGATGGGGCCCTGAGATGTACATAGACGCTGGCTATAGCATTCCATGGTTACAAGTAGCTCAAGATGAAGATACTAATGCTATAGAAATAATGAAGAAAATATTAAGACATTTTACAATTTACAGATGCAGTAACGCAAGCAGACAAAGTATTCTTAAGACCGGCTATGTAGTGAATAGTTTGCGGTGATGCACCAATGTATTCTCCATAGGAATGTATGGAATATGGATGTTCCACATCACACTTTAGCAGAGTCTGGACCCTGTGAATAGAAAGGCTTTTTCAGTGTGGCACAGTTGGAAAACAACTTAATGGCAGAGGTGTATTCAATGAAGGCTTAACAGGCCCAGCACCAAGAAGTCAAGGCCACCGTGGGCCTGGATGTTCATGCAGTAGCTACAAAATGTGTGAAAAGAACAAACCCCTGTCTGAGGTGGGATGGAAGAACACTGACGATGTCAGAGGGTCAGCATTTAATAGTATTTTAATGAAGCAAAAAGCTCTGAAACATAGTCGCCAGTCACATAGTCAGACAGAAACAGACAGTCGGGCGAGCTACTATGAAACTGGGAGAAAAACTATACCTATACATCCTTTTATTCTCAGCAACAAAGAACATTTGCAAGGCCATGTTCAAAGGCTAATTGACTGGAACACGGCAAGAGAGATGATAGATGACAGGCTAATTAGGTGGGAAGCGATGGTCAAGACAAGCCCACGAGCACCTGGGTACCAGCCTGCGTGCTTCTAGCGTGTGTGGAATATTACAGAAGGGTGCACGGGTGTCAACCAATTATAGAGTGCCACATAACAGAGAGCCCTATAGCTTGTGTAACCAATAGGATGCCGTGTATTTGATGACGTTCATAGTGACTTGCACCAGAGGAGGGCTTAGTTGCCCACCTGATGTTAGAGACCCAATCACTTTCCCTGATAAGTATGTAACATATACCTTGATGTTCACTCTAAGCCTATCACTTTCCCCAGTAGGTTTTTGTAGTTTGCCACGTAGATTGTTGTCAATGATGATGACTTTTTAATATATAAGCTGTGTTTTTATGAAACACGCTGAGTAAGAATATCGAGCGCACGTCCGTTGATGTTCGTTGTACTCCCTGCTTTATTCAATTGCAAATATAACAGACTTACTTTGCCAACTTCCTGAGTCAGTCCGATTATTGATGTTTGAATATATTCTGTATCCCCTTCTATCTCAAAGTACTGCTACCTCGTCTTTATGGGCCTTGTGTTGAGTTCACGGGTTCAATGTTAAGAATTATCTAAGAATATTTGTCATATCGATCACTGGTTGCATTTGTGGAAAGCAATTTAGGACGTTCCTTTTCAAAATGTATTTCAGAGGACTATCAGTAACCTAAACCACTCTCTTTTATAGTGTAACAGGTAAATTCCAGTTCAAGGTAACATGATGTAGTGACAATATTCTCCTCACCAAGAGCAACCTCTGGCACCTTACACTGTACATTTGAAAATAAAGGACATTTTGCGGTTGTGAGAACCAACATTCTTTTAAGTTGTGGCAAATCTTTTATACAAACCACCAATTGCTAACTACTGATAGTATGCAATCCGCACGTCAAACATTCCACTGGACTAACTATAGTATAGCAATCATTGCATGCTGTGCTATCTTTCTGCACGGAAACGGGTAAGGTAGTCCACCAAGTGACTGTTGCACACTGTATAAATATTGCACAGTGGTGCAAGGTAGGAAAGAACAATTTTGTGGAATGCACAGGCAGAGCTGTAATGTCAAGCGTCCTGTAGCGGTAAGAAGAGGAGAGAGCCACAGCACCCGCTCACTCAGTTCCCTCTCTCCACAATCCCGGTAGTGCTTCAAAGGCAGCACCTACGCACCCACATCTCAGTCAGACTCCTCAGCCTCTATGTGGTGGCTAGTGCTGCCAGGGATGTGATGGGGCCCCAAGGTGTACAGAGACACTGATTCTAGCATTCCTATGGTTACAGGTAGCAAGAATGGGTTATCAGGCTTTTAATAGGGAAGATTAGAGATGGTGCACTCCTTTCTCCAAACCTACTCTCAATTCTGACAATGTCTGGGCGGCTGAAAACTCATTGCTATCCTATTAGTCATACAATTCACCTCTCCAACCCCTCTATCGGGTCCTGGGCTCTGGCTTGCACATCAATAGCAGCTATGATGCAGATTAAGCAAAGTGAAATGAGAAATAGCACAAAGTGCTTACTGGATTTCATAGAATCAGGAATTAAAATGATTAGTAGGCATGATGAAATCTGGATAGCAATTCTCACTGCCCATAATGGGATCAAACAAAGAAGTGCATATTGGGCATTTTGGAATTAGCACTTAGTTGGTAACTTGCATTTACACTACTAAACTTGCATATTGAAATCTGCCCAATGGGCTGTAATGAAAATAGGCCTGGCAGTGTTAATCAAGGGGCTCTACAGTAAATAGACATTGCGGAATAAGGCCTTACAATGCCAACAGAAAGTTGTTGAATTAGATCTTTAAGTGGTAACTTGACAAAAAGGGATCAAGTTTTCCTTGACTTAATGAACATAAAGGAATTGGGCATTTCAATGCTTACAGAGCTAACTGGTGATGTTATAATCAAGACGACTTGCAGTGGGTAACTGAGAATAAAGTAATCAGGAATGTCACTGCTAACTGGGTTTATTGTAATCAGACCATGCACTACTAACCGAACATAATCAAGGCTTGTGGTGCTAAATTGACATACATAAATCAGTACAATGTAATCCGTTTTTGCAGTAGTACGTGTGAATGATGGGATGGAATCTTACATTGCAGTGCAAACTGGGCTGTAATGAGAGCTACACAGAAGAAAAGGATTCTAAAAATACTGCCGAATTTAAAAACAACAACATGAGCTGCAGTCCGCACACAGCATTTGAAAAGCCCATGTGCGGGGAAAGGAGAGATGTCAGAAGCCCATCAACAAAACAATCATATATCCCAAGTATATCACAAGGCACAATAAGAAATCTCTCCAGTTACATGGAAGAATTGAGCAACCATTTACTAAATGGAAAAACAGTCCGATGTGTGATAAAATGCATGGCATATCATAGGAAAGTCAAAAACTGAATTGGGCCCGGCAATGTGCATATTTTCCTTCATAGGACTGAGAATCAGCTTTGCATAAGGAAACATACAGAGCTATTAAATATATGTGTCTTGGACATGACTTTGATTGCAAATAGAAATGTTATAATGTGGCCCTGTTTTGTAGAAACATAAAAGCATGGGGGAAAAGAAAAATACTATAAAAGCTGCATTTGTGAATGAAGCCGGCTTTCTGCCTTGACATCCAAATGCATTCCTTCCCCCGAGCCATACACACATGCTTTGAAGCTGATCATGCAACTTTAACAGTATCTGGAATTTAGCAACGGATCACATGTTTTGCTTTTGTTCCCAAAGATATTCCTTACAGGGGAAGGCAAGTGCTCTATAAATACACAGAATTCACTTAGAGCAGTGACCCGCTCTCCAAATAATCTGATCTCCTAATCAGCCATGCCTTTTCAGAAGGAAACACTTCAAACCTTTTGGCACTTTGAGTCTGGCTCTTGTGATAGAAAGTGGCTGGATTCACTCACGGGGGCAGAGCTATATTAACATGTGGCTGTAGGAAACTAAATCTCAAAGAACTTGCACCATGACAAATAGCATTTTCAGCAGTCATACATGATTGGCTCTCAGCTTCAAAGAAACAAACAGTATATGGTTACCAGGCAGATGAACTGGAAATGGCATTTAGGTAAAGTAGAAAAAAGCTGCCTTTTTAATTTGACATATGGAATCATATTTTTGCTTATTTTGGGAAGATAAAAAAAAGAAATGTAAATGCTGAAACACTCTACCCGCTGGATGTAAAATGATAGTCTTTTGATATTATGATAATTATGTTAGGTAAATGTGAATATTTTCATCCAGAAACAGTGTTCAGCAGTGAATCATATATCCTATCATTCGTGCTGGGCGGAGAGGAAAGACAAACATCTATAGTACGCACATCCCATGTTGTACTGAGATGAAATTAGCATTACTTGATGCACCTAAATCAGAGTAATCTGATGAACCAATTAGTAACATGATCAATCACATGTGAGAAACATGATGTTTCAGAAAATTACAATTGTTTAATGTAGAAATCTCCACGATGACATCACATCAAATAGGAGGGACACTGGGCTTAGAAGTTACTCCCATTAGACTGTCCACTTCATTAATATGCCCAATGAGTATGAAGCGGATGGTTTAGTATGATATTACTTTGCTAACACTGTCCAAGCACATACACTGACCGATTAGATTAGAGAAATTATACCGACCTCTAAAAGAAGGCATTTCTAATCTATAAAAAGTCCAAAACCCATAGATTCTGGACACTCATTCGCTCACTGAGTGACTGACTGACTGACTGATTGATGGGAAGAAGTAGTCAAAGTAAAATTGACGGCTACAGAAAGGATAATGGAATAGAATTATTTCATTGGATATATTTTGGGATTATAATAAGAGCTCTGTAAATGAGGCCTGCCTGGAATTAATATCCCAGTTCTTCTTCAGTTGAAAAGAAGTCAGCAGACAGACCCCATCTTTCTGGCTGATGCCGGCCTGTTCCTAGAGGCAGAGCATTGAACCAGTCCTTAAGAAGGCACCCACCTGTCTGTAAGACAGCCAAAAGAAATTCCTTTGTAAGTATAATATCAAAGGGAAACAATTCTGAGGTACACAAGACCCTAAAGGGGAATTGATTAAATCCCAGCACCTTTTAGTAGAGAGAGTACTGAGAGGCAGGGGTATATGCAATGATTGCAAATCCTGAAAAATGTATAAATATTTCAGAAGTGTATGTGCTTCTGGAATTATGGAAGGGTCCTATTCTGTATATACTTAGGAAGATCCCCTTCCTCTTTCTCTGTGTAATGATCAAACACACAAGAAGTATTCTGGGAGCCAAAAGGATATTTCACTGTATACACATCTAGGAAAATAATGTAATTGAAGTAATTTCTGGTTACATCAACAATCATACATCACCAAGCAGAGCTCTGTCATTGGTGATGAACAATTCAAGATAAAGAGAAAAGGACGATTGACTGCTACCCTTTTTCTCACTTTTAAGTTGTCCCTAGAAAATGACAAAGGTACACTTTTACACATTAATGCATAGAAACAGTACTGACGGGACTCTAGCAAACATACATGTTAAACAAGCATTTTCCTTTGTGCAAGCAATTTACATGCAGGAGTGTTATGTAGGCCTGTCTTTCGAATTGAATTTCTTGAATGCTGTTTGGTTTGGTGTATTTTGCTTCTATAGCGCTTAGACCAAGTCACGTTACAATCAATTAATGAGTTGGCCCAAATAAAGAAATGATGGCACAATACATCAGAGAAGAGAAACGACAGAGCAAGAACAAAGGAGACCAAAACAGAGAGAAAATGATCAGAAAAACACAAACATTAACGTCCTGCAAAACTGCACATTGCAGGACTAATAAACTCAACTAACCCCCAGGGTGGGAGGCACAGTCTAAAAAGTCAAAGTTCTTGAGATGCTCACATGTCTATTGGGAAGAGGGAAGGTGTTCATGTTTATTCCAAAGAAGTAGAGAGACTTAGATATACAGGGATGTTCTGATTTAATTTATTAAATGATAGATATGAATTCAGGGTAACTCAAATGTATGAGTGGTGATGTGTGTGTACAAACATCTCTATTACAGTAAATGTAGCATTGAGGAATGAGGTGACTAGTGTATTGATGATATTACATGGGAGTCACCATTTGACATTGGAAGTTCATTGTTGCATAATCTATTTATATTTGAAGTATTTACTATTTCTATTTTTATTAATAAATAGACCTTCTGCGCAAACCTTTATGTTTTGTATCCCAAAAGTGGAGGGAGGCTGTTGTGAAACAAATTACAAAATTGGTGGTTCCAAGATCATAAAATTAACGCTATACAATAAATACAAAAATGTGTGTGCCTGATTTTGGGTGGGTGGAAAATTCCCCCCAACTAGTTGTTGTCCAATTAAAAAATCCAACAGGGTGTAATATGAACATACCTTGCAGTGCTAACTGGCCAGAACAGAACCATGTATTGCCACACTAAATGGGCATCCTGGAATCTGGACAAGCACTGGTAACTGAGCATAATCAATTCTTCATTTAATTAGTTCACTAATTGTATACTGGTCCTCATAAAACAGGCCATGTTATTTTGATTTTGGTCATAATCAACTAATCAGGCATAATGGAGTACAAACTTCTCGTTCTAAGTTGACATAGACCAATATGGAAATAATGCAATATGGTTTTACTGTGCTTAGTTGACATAATGGGATCTGGTCTTGACACGTTAACTGGGAAATAATTGGTTCTTGGTGTTTCATGGTAATCCTTATCAATTGTATGTGTAACTAGGACCTCCATGGCAATACCCACTGGCAGTGTGTGTGTGCGTGTGTGTGGTGTGCACATGTATGTGCTTTCTGGGTCTTTCTTGGCAATATCTGTGATAGGATGGCAACACCTGCAACATGATATGAATCCCAGAGCATATGGTACTAAACAGTAACCAATAATGTCATTTCCTGGTCATAAGATCAAAATGGTGGTCAAGTGGAGTGAGTACACAGGAATATGATAGCAATGTCAGGTAGCCAGTCTGGATCAGCATGTGATTACTTGCAAAGCTGTTGCATAGGTCCTGATTCCATGTGTGAATTTTGAGCATGGGAGCGTTCATTGTTGAAATGTTCAGGGGGACACATGGGAACAGATACACTGAGGTTTTCAATGGTGTTGGGGACATACTTATTACCTACTTAGAACCAATAACGACAATTGCTTTTTTACACATCATATCTCAGATTCTTCCATTATACTCCTGTTTGCACCACAGGTTTCACATCTGCCACTCCTGCTTGCCCAACAGAATGATCATGTGTCATTCAAGCAAATGCAAAGCAGGTAGGCACTGTGCACAGTGTGAGAGGTGGGCCTTTCAAATAATACAATTATGAATGTCACTAAGTGTGGCAGTCTCCGCAACACACTCGACCACCAGGTCAATATCCAAATGTGTAAGTGGATATTTTGGGATAAGTCTGTAATGCTTCTGTTAACTCACGACTCAAGGTAATTATCGTCCCCCTATTCAAAGTGCTAAATTAAAATGAATAAAAGCTCCCTACTCAAACCCACACTAGTTTACAGTGTAGGTTTTAAATGTTATTTTAACAAAGAAAAGAGGCACAAACTTCACTAGTGCACAGAATTCTGTTTAAGGTTTGGCCCTTGATCACTGCCCTGATCAGGCGAGCACCCAGTTCATACTTTCTCCATCATTGGAGGGTTAGCTTCAGCATCCTAGTCACTAGTTTGTTGATATCATGCTTCTTGGTTTACTGTGTACTATATGGTATGTTATTGTGATTTGTACTGCATACTAGGGGTGTCACGGTATTAGTTTTATGGCAGTACGTTAACCTTCTTGCAAAATGACGGTATATCATGGTTATCGTGGTACAGCAGGTGGAGTTAACCAATCTTAACAAATATTTTCTGAAAGGTCATAAATTGTCGGATTTATCATCACAAACAAAACCAGGCACCCAGGGCCAGAATTGGGCTTTTCAACATACTTTCCACTGAAATGCGACCCCTTGCTTCCAGCAAACACAAACACACGTGTGGAGAGGAGGGGGGGGAGCCCTGCTGCGACTGGCTAAGCAAACTAAATAGCTATTTTTAAGTGGTCATTTAGGCTTTTATCTCCCCCACTGGCTACTGGTGAAGATGAACACGTTGCCATCTTTATAAACTGCATGCTGCAGATCAATGGAGGCTGATGTTAGTATACGCTTGTGCGCATACACACACGCACATGCATGCTCTCTTAACGTTACAGCCTTTAGTTTACTTGCAGGCCAAAAGGTGTTCAGTAATCACGGACATGTTACCCTTTGGTATGGCAGCAGGGAATACCCGCAGAGATGAGTGAATTTCGCAGTGTGACTTATATGTAAATTCAATGATAGAACCAGGGAAATCCCCCATTGTCATATGTTTAGAAAATATTATCCATTATAAATATATAAACCCCAAAGCCGCCAACCCAAAGTAAACCCTTTTCTTTCTTGGCACTGTATTTATTCTTCCTATTGCTAACATATTGATTTTGTGTCAAGCACGTGTGGTTTATGGAATGGCATTAAAAGCTGCTCCAACTGAAACTACTTGGCAGATGGCAAATCCAACAGTGCAAGACCAAGACTGTGCAGCACTTGCTTACTGCAGCCTTTCCAAATCAGATTGAAAAGCACACTTAACAGTATAAACGGTATACCGGTATAAACAATGTGACGGTTATTATTGTTCAATTGAGTGGTTCACTGTATCTTTAACAGTATACCGTTATACCTTTACATCCCTACTGCATACTGCTAACATTTTTCATGGTCTCCAGATGCTCAGGTGCATCTGATAAGGAAGCGGATTGGGATGGTTAGTTAGTGGGTTAGTAGGGTTGAGAGGGACACGCTCAAGAGGGCTTTGATGCACTATTGGTAGCTTAAGTTGAGAAAGCCCTGTCACTGTGTGCTGGTATGGTTTAAATTGATGGGCATTGTGTGATGTTTTGTGTGTGATTGTATGTGGGTGTTTCATATGCATGTTCGATGTTGTGGAGAGTTGGTACAGTGCTTGTAGTTTGGGTGCTTTCTGATGAAGGTCTGGGTTGGGTGGTAGGTATGCAGAGTGTTAGAGAGTTACTAGCAGGGTTTATTTAAAGGTTGTCTAAGTTGTGTTTCTATTGGGTTAACAGTTTGGCTTATTCTGTTACTCTTCGGTTTAGTGTTGGATATTGCTTTGGTTGGTCAAGTTTTGTTTCTTGCGTTGCAGTGGTAGGTTTTCTCTCTCTGGTGATTTCTTCAGCTTGGTGTGCTAACAAGGGATGTTGTTAATAGCTTCCTCAATTGTAGGTAATCTTCTGCTGTTTGTATTTCCTTTGGGAGCGAGTTCCATAGTTTCACCCCTATGCAGCAGAATGCTGATTCCCCAAAAATTTGTTTTGCAAATTGTTTTGGTTCGAGCCGGGTGCCGTTGCTGGATTTTAGTGTTGTAGTTGGTTTGTAGATGGTGATTTGTTCTTGTATGAATTCCTCTCGGTGGTCGTGGATCGCTCTGTGTGTTATGCAGAGCTTTTAAAGAAGATTCGTTTTTTGACTGCTAGCACATGCAGTGCTCTTAGTGCTGGGGTAATGAGTTCTCTCCTAGTGAGTGAGTCTAATGAGTACTCTTGCCGCTGCGTTCTGAATTAATTGCACCTTCCTCATGAGGTATTCTGGCATTCTGAGGTAGATGCTGTTGGCATAGTCTATTCTTGACATGATGAGAGCGATGACAGCAAGTGTTCTGTGTGTGAAAGAGAGGTATTGAAGTATCTTCTTGATCGTGAGTAGGCAGAAGAAGCATTGCTTTAATACTGCCTTGGCTTGTGCTTTAGTGTTAGTTTGTTATTGATTAAGATTCCAATGTTTTTTATCACTTTAGATGGGTTTCCTAGCTCGGTGAGCATGGAATCTGATTGTTGTTCAGCGGGTCGTTGGGTGCAATCATGATTTTGGCTTTGTCCGAGTTAAGTTTAAGGCTATTGGTGCTCATCCACTGGTTTAGTTCAGTGAGGCAGTTAGTGAGTGATGGGTTTTGTTCTTCGCTGACATTGATTTTATAGATGATGTGAGGGTCATCTGCATAGCTATATCAGTTGAGGCCATGTTTTTTGATTAGGTTGTTCGGGGGGGGTCATGTAGATGTTGAAGAGCAAAAGGGATAGTGATGAGCCCTGTGGGACTCTGCATGTTGTTTTCTGAGGTGTTGACTTGAATGGGGCTATCCAGGTTGTTTCTGTTCTTTTCGTCAAGAATGATGTTTGCCAGAGGAGAGCTGTATTGCCGATCTAAATATCTTCTAGTCTTTTGATGAGTGTTTCATGGTTGACTGTGTCGAAGGCTGCTGAGAGATCGAGTAGTATTAGTGCTGAGTTCATGTTGGAGCCTGCGTTGGTCTTTAGATCATCCCATAAAGATATTAGTGCACTTTCCGTTCCTCTCATGGGTCTGAAGCCTACATGTGCCTGATCTAATAGCTGGTTGTTTTCTACATATTCCAAGATTTGTTCAAAGGCTCAGCTTTCTAGTATCTCCACCGAGTAGGGGATATTTGGAATTGGTGTGTGGTTGGTTAGGTCTTCTGTGTTTCCTGAAATATCTTTTGAGGAGGGGCTTGATGTAGACGGATTTAAAAGCTTGCGGCACTGCGCCTGTTTCTAGTGAGTGGTTAAAGAAGTTGCAATAAAATTCTTCCGGTGTTCTTTGGGTGAGGATGATCTAGTAGACGTCATGTTGGCAGATACTATACAGTGCTCGCAATAGACATTTGTTATATTAGCTGACATGCATTCTTTGCCGTGATAAAGACCCTTTGACTCTGCAACTGGTCTCTGGGGAAGTAATTTTTTCTATTATAGACCGGTAGGCCATCCCGCACTTGGAGGATGGACTCAGGAAAGAGGCGAGCTAGAAGAACCCAATTTAATTTAATTTGGTGTTGTTTCCCATGATTGGTTGGTGGCTAAAAAGAAAATAATGGCACCTCTCCACTCTCTCGATGATGCAAGAAGAAGTGCACTACCAACACACCCATATGCAAGGTTTTGGCCTCCTAATAGTGTGTTGGTGTGTGTATGTTATGGACACATTATGCAGGTGCTTTGACCTCTGGAAAGACAAGGAGCCACCTAGTGGTGAAATGCTAGACAGCTGTATCGGGCATGCATCGGATATGATTATGGGCCAAAATAGTGGCAGGATGTGTTGATGAGATGGCCAATTCTCCCGATTAAAAGAGTGATTTGTACAAATATCACTCTTGAGTACATTAGGTTTACTGTTTGCAAGAAAAGTGAACATTTAGAGTGCTGCATTAGATTAATATCTGAACAGAATCTTATTTTTGTAGGTATTTCGCAGATATTGGCTTCACATGACGCTGCATCCAAAAACACAACCAGTCTGCAACATTTACATGAGAAAATAATCTTCAGTTTCTGCTTTGCTTACATTGTTCATTATTCTTTGCATGCACTGTCACTAATTCACGCATCACAGAAAACTCACATGCTATAACACACATATACCAGGGTATCTACATCAGTTCTGTTTTCATTCTTCAAATGCTACAAGCTGTCAAAACTAATTACTGACATTAGCCTAATAGCCGTGAATACTTGAATAAACCGAGCATTATTTGAAGCAAGGCTACTCACGTGGAAATTGGAACAAGCTTGTAAGTTTCTTAGACATTTGTGGAAACAGAGCTGAAAGCGAAATTGCCTTAATATGACATATTGCCAGAACTAACTGCTTTGATTTCTTAAGGCTAGATGATGTTTGTTTGATCATTTCATTAAATAAAATGGTTGAGGTGTCAAAGAGTTTCCTTATGTCTAAACAAGTGTTATTAACTTCAATTATAGCTGCCTGCTGGAGAACCGTGCAGTTCATTTTGCCATGTTTGAAAATATTTCATTTAGACCATTTGGAAAAACATACATCCCTATTCATAAGCTCGGTTACTAATTTACAAGCTCTCCTTCACTGTAAATCACTCAGAAATTAAAATATTATAAATTATGGCATGCAGCTCATGTGGCAAATTGCTGGTGGAAAAAGCAATGGAATGTGTTCTTACTGAGAATTCTAAAACCAATATATAGATATGTGTATACAAACTTCAGTGTGTGTGTTTGTGTGCACGAACGTGTGAGTGAACATTTATTGAAACATTTTAACCGTTGAAAATGCACTCCAGGGCACATAGTATAATAACATTTGCACACACAATACACGTACTGGAAAATGCTGCGTACTGGTGATATAGTCGAATTATAAACATGCACTATATTGCATTGAAAAAATACAATAATCAAAACACATCGATGGCTATGCACCAAATGTCTGCACAGTATGAAATCAGTAACACTAAGGTCGCTGAGTTAGGTTTCTGTGCACCTTTTGTATTCAGGATATTTGTAAATTTTCATCTCAAGTTAACTCTGGCTAGTTATTTAAATGAATTTCAGCTGTTTTATTGTGCAACATCAAATTAAAAGTTGGCATTGAGAATAAGAACTGGCCGCGCTATTCCTTCTTCCCAATAACACATAATGGCAGAGGGTTATGGAATCACATGCTCCCGGCTGTTTCTGATACATTTCAGATAATTTCTTTATAAGAACACACAGCTTCTGAAGTGATAGTAATGTCTGGAGAAAGCAAATGCCATTGTTTACAAGGGGAGGCTTATTCATAAAGGCACCTTGCATTGTTGTCATAAATTCACATATCTTTTCCGACTTGCTAATTGGCATGTGTTTTTGAAGTATAAATTCACAAATCAAATGGGGTACACTAGAGATGAACAATAGGAAACAGGGTAACCGACCCTAGACCTCATGTGTGGGTGATGATTGGATCCAGCAGCTGTGAATGGAGGTGTTGCCTCTGTGCGGGTGTATCCCTTGTGTTCCATATTAGCCTAAGGGTGTTCGAGAAACCGCAGCTTCTCATAATGATTCAGATCAGTACTCCAAACTCTACCTAAGTTCTCATGTGATTCGATAAGGAAGCATCCCAGAAGTTATTGCATCTCTGTGACAGAAGATACCACTAGTCCTCATGGTATTCCCTTGCGTGAGCTGCCAGTTAAGAATTGGAACTTTTTAAAGCGCCCAACGTTTAATATATGCAATACACGGAATATGGGCCAGACCAAGGTGAGAGGCCCATCTTTCCCTAACAGTTGGATCTACCCTATACATTTTACTTCTACTGTTTCAGGGAGGTATACACACGGAAGAAGGAGGTGAAATGGGTAATGACATTTGTGAATAACATTTCAATAGATCACTTGTGAGTGTGGGTGGACCAAAACACTATTATTCAAGAGACATATCTGGTAGCACGCTACTCAGCAAACCCCCATTCCCATCAGCCAACTACGCCCTTTCAGGTCTGTTGTCAATCTGACACACATGCCCAACCCCTGCACGTATTTAGTCACTAAAAGAATTCAAGTGCTGTAAAGATAGCCATCTTTGCATGCCCATGCCTTCAAATAGGTGCCCTATGTTGCACTGCCTGCCACACCCATTACAAGCAACATTTAGCAAGTCTACTATCTTCATTAATCTGGATCATGTTAGACTAAGTCAACTTGGAAACACTATAGTGTTAAGAAACCATTACAAGGGCTGGAACGGGTGTTAATGGCCCGGGGCCTGAGTTAAAAGCCTGAGTGAAGCAAAGCACTTGGAAATGGTGCTTAAGGCTATTAGCATCCCGCGTTTCCAATCTGGAAACCCGGGGCAGTAAAACATTGTTTTTTCAGTCAATGTGTGGAATGGCGTGGGTGTTACTTTCATTAAATGAAAATACTGTCTCAAGAAGGCTGCCATGAAAGTGGAAGGCGGGTCTCCATACCGAGCCCATTTTCTATTTCCATAGCGGCCATCCATTAACCCAATGGCACCTCTTCAGTATTCATACGATACAAGTTAATATTTGAACAAAGGATATGTCAGCGGAAAAGAACAGTACTTAATAAACAAGGACAGAACCGACTAAAGAGGAAAGAAGGTACCAATGTTTGCCCAACAGATCAACCCAAGGACAACCGAATTTTATAAAAAATTATATTCATTTTATTGTCATTTCAATCATATAAAAATAGAAGTTTAAATTCACATTGAGCTCATAATAAATATTAGCACGTACGCCAGTCTTTGTGCATATTATCACTATTTGACCATATTTTAGCCAGCAGTCTGCCCACACACCGGGACTTGCCGGCCCCCCATCTTGGTTATTCCCTTCCCTCACTTGGGGTTGCAGGCAGTCCTGTTGTGTCTCAGCAGTAAGGACCAGTTAGACGGCCCTTTTGTTGTAGATAAGCACTTTATTGTGATGCACTTTATCTTTAGAATTAAATATGATCATATTTATTATGAGCTCAATGTGAATTTAAACGTGTATTTTTATATGATTGAAATGACAATAAAATGAATATAGTTTTTCATAAAATTCAGTTGTTGTGGGTTCATCTGTTACGCAAACATTGGTTCCTTCTTTCCTCTTTAGTCGGTTCTGTCCTGTGGGATGTTTTTATCCACGCATCCAAGCCCTACCTCAAAACTGTGCAGTACTGACATGGAAAACATCATGATGGCCAGAGCTTCCCAGAAAATGCACAGGGAAATGCATAAAGAATAGGCTGCCACTCATGTTTGCCGATGTTATGGGCACAGAAGGGCACTGCCTAAAACCACCATTGGACTACCCACACAGTAGCCTGAAACCATTGGGAATGGCAATGCTGATTGCCAAAAACAACCTAGAATTGTGGGGAATTCATTTTCTTAAATCCCAAAAATGGGTGCATTACCAGTACTCACCACTATCAGAAAGCCGGCGGTTTAAAACAACACCAGATTTTTTTCTTTTTTGTGTAAAACTGAATAAATGAACCCAAGGCAGGCCAAAGAAAGACTTACTGAGAGGTGTATACAATCTAAAGTTATATTCTGACGTGACTTGAAGGTTTATAACAAGACTGGCTGAGCTGTGGATTTCAGCAGTTTAAGTAAATTTGGACTGAAAGACACTAAAAATCTAAATGTTTAAAAGAAATGAGTGACCTACTTTTGAGTGTCACATAGGTTGCAATTGTTTAAATGTCATAGTTTTAAACTTAGAATCAGCATTCTAGCTGCATATGTAAAAATGTTTCATTTTATTTGAATGCAGAAAACTGGGTAACTAAAAGTGACATTAGCTGGGGCCTGACTTAAGGAACTGAATTCTGCCCACCAGCTACCCCCGACAGGAGATGAGACTTGCACAACAGCTGTGTTCCCAGGCCTAGCTGCCCTTTTGCTGCTCCCACCAAAAGGGATATGACACTTCCCTGATTGAAATACCTGGGCTCTGCAGGAAATTGAACAAAGCCCTGTCCTGACTCAGGCAAATGTTTTATTATGGGGGCCATAAATGGCTTCCTCTTGAAAAATGGGCCTTCCAGGGCCCAGGCAGATGGTTTATTGCAGGGGTAATAAAAATGGCTTCCTCTTGGCAGAAACTGGGAGGGGGAGAAACTGGAGACAGAGGCTGAGCTTGAAGAAAGTGGAAAGACTGGTTTCTGTACCATGTGACCTGAAAAGACACACCCCTGTAGCCAGAATATGGTTTTAGAAAAAGACGAATAACTCATAGTACGGACTTGTCATAATTATTTAAATGATACCAGAATTCTTGTGATTTTTCTGCCCACATTTTAAGAGGTTTTTAGAACCGGTGGCATGATCTGGGGGCAAACTAGCAGTTAAGAGGGTATTACTTAAAATGTATGCATGTGAAAAGTCTGATACTTCATCAATTAATGCCTGCATGCCTTGCACACATTTGGGTAAATTTGAGTAAGAATCTGATATTGGTAACCTGACCAGAAAGTGAAATATGTCGCCATTTCTCAATGCAAGCTCTCAGGAAGAGCAGATTTGGACAGGGTATACCTCCTGTGATATGTGATGGGTGCATGCAATTTTAAACAAATGTGTACCTGTGCAAATATGTCTTTTGGGTCAAAATATAGATTGTGTGTAATTTGACAGGGGTGGGTTCTCTGTACCATAAACATACCTCATCATGATGACACTTCATTTCATTCCCCAATCAAGGGGAAGAGGATGAAGTGGCCAATGACAAGTGGAGAGGGGTAGAGCCTAGTGATGCTGCACACACACCCATTTTCAAAACACATAAAATCAGACAGTCAGGACAGATAGGGACATTCAATTCCATTTGCTGCAACGCGCTCTGCCGGACCATACCACATCCAGAGATCCAGACTTCAAATCCATCAATCTCCAGAGAAAGCTGTGCAGAAAGATCCAGAAGCAGTGCTGTACCCAGAGAGAGAGCAGAGCTGACCCAGACCACTGTTAGCAGAACCAGAGAGCTGACCCAGATCACTGTGAAGTGCAGAGACCAGACCAGAGTCCAGTCTAAAACCTGACCAGATCCGTGGCGAGGCCCATTCTAATTCAAGAATATAGTGTGAGTACCTAGCAGAACTGTGCAGAACCAATCTCTTAGTTAAAATAATATAATTCAATCTATTTGAATCTAAGTAGAACTGCCTCCTAACTGTCACCTGTCATTTGTAAAGCTGTCACCTGTCATTTTCTAGTTGCTAGCTGTCACTTTGAATTTTAACATTCCAAATCCGAAAAACAACCTTTACCATATTGCTCATATCTCTGTGACCGTTTGTCTTAGAGACTTGCAGTAACTTTCCTCTGAAAGCTTAGAATCGTGGCTTTTCAACGAACCTAGAACCGCATTCCACACACTTTTGCCGCAATCGCCGTTCTCCACGTGTGAAAAGAGCAGTTCTTGCTTTCCTTGTTAAAAATTCGTTTGCCTCTTAAGAACCATCCCTGAATCATTGCTAGAGTGAGCCTGGACTAATATTAACTTGATACCACTCACCCTGAACCTCAAGAGGGAATTAAAAGCATTTTAGCATATTTTTCACTTCATTGCCAGCACATATAAAATCATTTTGGGCCTGTGTTTCCAACTTCTGTAGTCTAAGCTTGCTGGGGTGAACTGAATTACATTTGATTGCATTTCTGAGAACTGTGTGCTTTCCTTCCATTTCCTTGCATTGCATAAAGGGGGGAGGGGATTGCCAGAGAAAAGTGATTACATTGTTTTGTTGAAATCATATTGAGTATTTTCTGTATTGCATTTTTCATTCAACATTACATCCATCTGAACTTATATAAAGCATTCTCTTCCACCTTATTCTTCTGTTCCTATTCACAAGTGTGCTAGTGCCGGACTATCCATTATTGATTACTGCTCAGATTAAGTGTGATATCCAATTATTAAATTATTATAAAGTGTGATATATATATCTATTGTTTAAATTATCAAATAAACCTTTTTAACTTGCAAAACAGAACTACTTCTTGGCTCAGTGGGGTCAGGGGGATTCCAAGAGAGGGGTGTTATATAGGGGTAGTCATCCAGAACGCATGAACTGGACATAAAGATATATCAATAAGAGTTTCCATTCAGTATCCCAGACTAGGCATTGACTTAGCTGTAGTGTTGAATTGAATCCTCTTACAAATTGGGGGCTTGAGCGGGACGTTTGGGTTAGATCTACCATTTGTGCAGATTAATACAGTGTGCCAGCTGACCAGATACACATATCCGGTCGGATCACCACGCTGTGTTACGCTGTAAAGCACTCCTCAAAGGAACGCTCTAAGGAAAAGCTCTGTTTTGCAAAAATAAAATTCTAATTTTTGTAAGTCAGGACAGAGACCAATCTCTAGAATGACGACCTTAGTAGACATGAAAATAGCCAGAGAGCACTTCTTACATAAGTTATTTGTGAGAGGTGAGTGGACTCACCAGGACCGCATGGTCTGGTTGCAGGCCATCACGCAACAGGTCACTGAAACAGGGTCAGATATATGGGGAGATCATGTGGCCCTGAGTGAACTATACATGGCTCCTAAAGCTAAGGATGAACAAGACAAGATGGTTAGGATAGCGGCATACCTGTACCTATATATGGGAGACATGCAGGATAAATGTACGGAAAGCCAAGATCTGGCGAACAAGCGACAGATGGCGTTAGAGAAGGTCCAATCTGACCTGGTCTCTTCTGAGCAGAGGCTGCAGGGGAGCCAGGAGTCAGAAAATGATAGTAGGCAGTATATCATTAAAATAAAAGAGGACATGGATATACTGCAACAGGAAAAGACAGACCAGGATACCAGATTTCTGGCTTTGCAGAAGGAACGCCAAGACAGTTTGGACTCCCTACTGCAGAGCCAGAAAAAGCTGGAGCAACAGATCAATTTCAACAGGGCATGCAAAGAGCAGGTAGCCACCCTGCAAATCCAACTAGACAGAGAGAAAGAGGAGAGCAATAAACTGATCCTGAAAGACCTCGATACCCAGGCAGAGTTTGATCAGGAGCGCCAGAAAGCTGGTGCCTTCCAAAGGCAAAGGGACGACCTGGCGTCACAAATTCAAGCTCTTGGTCAGGAAAGGGACACCTCAGGCCAGGAAATCTGCCACTTAAGGAGAAAAATGGAAGAAAATCATGTGGCCCACCAGGGACTGGGTGACCTCCAAAAAGAACACCAGGACTTGCTAGAGCACACCAGGAGGTTGGAGGGGGCTCTGGCAAGACAGGAGCAGGCCAATAGGGACACAGCTCAGGAGGTAACCCTCCTGCAGCAAAGACTGGCCCAGTGCTCCAGGACCAATCAGGAAACGCAGAGAGAGAATGAGGCTCTCTGCCAGCACAATGATAGACTCCAACAACAGGTAGCGATGCAGGAGAGACTGATAGAGTCTAGTAAGGCCTTAACTGAGGAACTGAAGGCGCAGGCTCTTGCATTGCAACAGGGAGCAGGGGCGGATAGAGATGAGGTTCGCTGGGAAAGAGAAACTCCTGAGCATAACCCCAGGAGCCCTAGTACCAGAGGCCTTTATTTCTCTCAGTCCCTGGACTCTGCCACCCCCATGTCCCCTGGCGCACATGAGCACAGGGCCACAGGGATGGCAGATTACTATCCAGCCAGAAGCATGGGGCTCATAGGCCAGTACCACCCAGGAATGGAGGGGTGGGCATCCTTTTATGGGCACCCAAGCACAGTGCAATTTAGTGGGGAACCCCAGGAGAGTAGGCCCATTAAGGGCATCCTGAAAACCTCTGCCCAGTTAGGTCAGTGGGGGGGGTACCCATCAAATCCTGGCAGCAAGGAGGGATCTGAAGACTCCTCTGAGCGGTACAGGACACAGGAGACCAGGTCCCCACATTCTGCCAGCCATTCCCAGGCTCGCAGAATCCGGGAAAACCTGGAAGAACAGACGGGAACCTCTGGGAGCAGTGCCTCTGAGTCAGAAGATGAATGGACCAGGGTTACCCGGACCAAAAGGGCCAATAAGACAAAAAGGGCCTTGCTTAAGGACCCCTTAAAGCAGATTAAGGCAATCAGGAGCGTCATCACACCTTATCATAAGAACGCCAAGTATTCTGTTTGGGAGCACTTAGAGTTGTTTGAGCAAATGATGGAGACTTTCCATTTGAAAGACAGCCAAAGCTATATTCAATATGTAAAGTGGACCTTCTCCCCGGAATACTCCAGTTTCTTTGCGGGGCTGGAGGACCAAAATCATTTAAGATGATCCACCTATAAGGCGGCCATCTTGAAACATTTTTCTACTCATAGAAATCCTCAAGAGGCTCGCAAGGCAGCCTACAATTTACAATGTGGGGAGGATCAGGCCCCACAAGAGTTTGTGCAGGAGTTAAAGCGTGCTTTTGCACAGACCACAAGAAGGGTGCGCACGGATAGCAGAGAATTTATTAATACATTTTTCCATGCCTTGCCCAAATATATAATGACCCAGCTCGTGAGAGATTTTCATGAGAAAAGATCTTTAGAATGGGTCATTGAACAAGCCACCCGCATCTACGAGGTGCAGAAACCGGTGGAAAACAAAAACCAGCCTAAAAACCCCAAAACCAACAGCACCCCTGCAGCTGCCTAGGTGGCAGAGGTAAAGGTTGCCCCCGTTTTGGATTTGGAGATGGGGGGGCCTAAAAACCTACCTGCACCTAATAATGCTAAGCCCAGAAGGTCCTCGGGCCAGTCACAGACAGGGAGCCAAGGAGGCAGCCCCACAAATGGGGTCCCTCGCTCTCCTGATTATGTAAGTCCCCGTTACAAGGGAAATCGACCCATCCTGGGTTATGTGTGGACTCCTCCAGCCCAAGGGGGGGGATCCAGCCAAGCACCTAACCCAGGGAACTTCCCTCCTAACTTCCCACCGGAGGGCAGAAATTCTCCAAATCCTGGGCAGAACTTTTTCCCCAGGTATCCACCCAATTTCCAGCCCCAAAATCATCCATCCTTCTTTCCCCAATTCCCTGAGCCCAGACAACCTAATCCGGGAGAGGGGAGGCCAAGGGTGGAGGTGTATCTAAATCTTCCCAACCAGGGGTACTACCAAAGAAGGGATAGCTACCCTTCCCGGGATCAGCCCAGGGGAGAAAACAGGGCCCCGTATCAGCCTGAGCGGGTTTCCCAGTTAGAGCACCGGATTCAAAACATGGCGCAGGATCTGGGTCACATACTGAGGGCTCAACAGAACCCTCAGATGAGTGTGCCACCGCAGAATGCCCCAAACTCTGGACCTGGTGCTCCAGAACAATGACGGGGGCAGCACCCCGATAACTCACCGGTTCCCAGGGAGGCGGCACAAAGGGAAGGGGGGTGTAAAGCCTTGGAAGAAGCTTCCTTCCTCACTTGTAAACAGCCCCTGGAAACCCAGGAACCGGAAACAAAATCTCTTGCCCCTGAAAGTCTGGTTCCTAAGGAGCAGAGGGGGGGTAGGAGAAACAAAAGACCCAAACAGACTCAGTTTGAGGAGGAGGTACAGATCTTCCAATTTGGGGGAGAGGGATCCTCAGAGGATCCTGGGAAAGGGATCTTCTCCTTCAGAGAGGGGGGAACTCCTCCCAAAGAAAAATGGGTCCCTAGGGATGCCAATCCAGACTGGGGAGATGTGGAGACTGAGCTATCGCCGCCCACCATCTCATCCCAGAACCAACAGCAAGGAAATCCCCTGGTTCAAACCCATCCTGATGACTGCCTCCCAAAAGGGGGGCGCGGCCCGGAACCGGAGCCAGGGGAACCCACAATGGCTCTGATCTCCAGTTGCCAACTTTTTCTTTCAGATTCCCAAGGCTCTCCACAAAAGGCTGCCCAAATCTCTTCGCTAGCGATGTCCAAAACCAGAAAGTTAGCCCACCAGTTGTCCAAAAATGTGCATGATCTGTGCCCCCTTGAGGAGAAGGAGGGAAGATACTATGCCCCGGTACAAGTACAGGGGCAGGGTACAATTTTGGCACTGGTGGACACTGGATCTCAAGCTACCCTTCTGTCCAGAAGGGCCTTTGACGAACTGAATGCAGGAAGGGGAGAGAATTACCAAATTCCTCTCACCTCTCTTCCTGGACAACTGCAGAACTTTGACGGGAAGGAAATTCTTGGACATTAAGATCGGGCGACACAAGGTGAAACACCCGGTCATAGTAGTGACTCCAGAGGGCACCCCTTGTTTACTGGGGAATGACCTCCTGAGGAGGTTGTCACCCTTAATAGATTGCGTAAACAAGGTCCTCTGGACCCAGACTAGCCGACCAATAAAATTAAAACAGAGTGTCAACCATGTTAGTTTAAACGGCACCTGCCACATGGTTGAACACAAATCTGACCAAGTAGAATTTCACTTCCAGAATAGCCAAATTCCAGACGTGACAGTAATAGCAGTAGGACAACAGACTGGTGATGGGGGGTCCTCTCTATTTCTGAAAATCAACCTTCCTTTCAGTTTAAGGTGGTATTCCACACTGGAAGGAAACACCCTGAAATTCTTTACCAATCCACAATCAGAAACTCCCACTCCTATAGTCCAGAAAGATGTGAAATCAGCTCAGAGCCTGGCTGATATTCAGCAAATTGGAGAGCAGTTGTTCATCCCTGTCCAGTTAAATGATGGGAAGGACTCTGTTCTCGCTCGAGTGTGTGTGAACAACGGTAAGAGCTTCATCAGCGAAGCCATGTTCCGCCAACTCCCAAAAGATCCAGCCATTCCCACCTTCAAACTGATAGACAAATGGGAAATGGACCTGGAAGCACCTAATTCCAAACATCTCCTGCCAAGCAGGTGTATGCTCAAAATCTCCATTGGCAACAAGAGCATAGTCCACAATTGTTGGGTCGTGCGAGACGTCACTGCAGCCTTTTACTTAGGCAGTGACATTCTCAATCGCTTTCCCATTAGTTTGGACCTAATAAACTTCAAAGCTTGGTCCCGATTAGCGGATAATCCCATGGGCTTTGATGATCCAGAAAAAGCATTTAGGTCAGCTCAATTGCTACCTTATGCAGTTGAAATTCAGATCAAAGAGGAAGTCACCATCCCAGAAAGGACCCGACAATTCTCCCTGGAAGTGAAAGCTAAAAGAGGACAATATTTGCAAAACCCTGATGCTTACCTACATCTAAACGCTTCTCTCCAACAGCAAGGGTTGGGGGTAAACCCAACACCATTAGTCAACATAGAACATGACACCATTCTAATAGAGGTGGATAACAGCGACTTAAAGAGTATTATTCTAGCCGCAGGCACCATTATTGGAATGGCGGTTGATGACCGTCATTTTTCCATTGATTTAGGTAATGAACTGTTAGGGCCAATCCTCAAGGACTGTTTTGACAGTGACAGTGAGGACAATACAACACCAGACAGGATTTTTACCCAGCATGGGGGGAACTTCCTGGTGTACACTTCTTGCCCTTATGGTAAGGAAGATGTGACTTGTGACTTCAGGAGGGATGAGGTGATTTTCCAGGTCCATAAGGGCTGCCTTTCCCACCTGAAGCCTCCAGTCCAAATCAGCACTCTGACCAGGGACTTCTCCACCCAGCTGGAGGAGGCCGCTGAGATAGCCAAACCAGAAGTCTTCCCAGGCTTCAGGCAGATGGTGGAAGAGAGAGTCAACCTAGCTGATGCCTGTGTGACTCTGGAACAGAAGCAAAAGTTGAAACAAGTCTTCTTGGATTTCCAAGATCTCTTTGCGGTAGACTCATATGACTGTGGTCGCACCGACATCCACACAACAACAATCCCCACGGACCCTGGAATGACTCCAGTGTTTGTGAAGCAATATCGTTTGCCTCTCGCATCAATGGAGTCCCTTACTGAAATAATTAAGAACCTTGAGTCCCGGGGAATAATCCGTCCAGTCCACAGCACCTTCAATAATCCGGTGCTGGGAATATTGAAGCCAAACGGCCAGTGGAGACTCTGCGCCGACCTCAGGGAGCTCAACAAACAGGTCCATACTTCCCGATGGCCTCTGCCCTACATTGACCAAGGGCTGGCCCAGATCCAGGGGTCACAGGTATTCACTGCAATAGACCTGACCAATGGAAACTGGACTGTGCCTGTCAGCAGGGAGGACCAATACAAACTGGCTTTTACCTTTGGGGGCCAGCAGTATACATGGACCCGGACTCCCTTCGGATACCTTAACTCCGGTAATGAGTTCAATATTTTCCTACATAAGGCCATGCCCGACCTGGGTGTGAGGGGTAACCTGGCTTATGTAGATGATGTCCTCATCAAAAGTTCATCTGTGGAGGAACACATAGCGGAGATCCGTTATGTTCTGACCCAGTTGAGGGCCGCCGGAGCAAAACTTTCCTTTCAGAAAGCACAGTGGTGTAGGACCTGTGTTAATTTCTTGGGGCATGAGATTACTCCTCAGGGTCTCTGTCCCCAGGAAAAGAAAGTGGAAGCACTTCAGAAACTGAAAGACCCCACAACTCTGCGGGAACTAAGGAGCCTCCTTGGACTGACTAATTACAGCAGAAAGTTCATTGAGGGCTACGCAGAGATCACCAGACCCCTGATTCATCTCCTGAAGGGGGGGGTCAAGTGGGAATGGGGTCCAGAACAAGCCGAGGCAGTAAAACAACTCAAAAGAAGCCTCTCACAAGCGCCCTGCCTAGCTTACCCTGTCAGAAACAAGGAGTTCTTCCTGGAGACGGGGTTCTCTAATACGTGCTTGACGGCAGTATTATACCAAAAGCATGACAAGGTCAATAAAGTAATCTCCTATGCGAGCAAAACTTTATCCTCTGTGGAGGAAAAATTCAACGATTGTGAGAAGGCACTCCTGCCAACGGTGTGGGCATTGAAGAATTACCGCCCGTTTATCCAGGGGGAACACATCATAGTGGAAACTCCACACCAGCCTCTGCAATATCTCCAAAGTGACAGAATCCGGGCCGGAAATGTGAGTAATTCCCGAATTACTTCCTGGATTCTGTCAATGCAAGGCTTTCCTGTGGAGGTCAGATATGGCCAAAACAAGAAGAGTCCCCTCGCGCAAGGTCTGGCTGACTTGCATGATTGTGCCAGAGAATACTGTCTCGAGGACGAAAGTCTAAAAATAAAGGACAACATGGAGGCATACCTTAATTCCCCCCACAAAGTCTTTGAAGAGGACAAGTGTGAGGGAATGCCCCCTGTCTATGTGGATGGATGCTCTTAACATGTTGACAACGACAGGGAGAAAGAACTGGTGGCCGGCGTAGGGAATGCATGGGTGAATGAGTCCCCAGGACCCTCCGCTGGATACAAAATTGGTCCCCGAAGTAGTCAGGTGGCAGAATTGATGGCTGTGCATCAGGCCATCCTCACTGCTGTCCAGCATCAACTCCACGAACTGGTCATAATCACAGATTCGGATTATGTACGGAACGGGTTCGTGGAGCACCTGGTTAATTGGAAAACCAGAGGCATGTTATGTGCTAATAACAAACCCTTGAAACATGGGAAGTTGATCCAAAACATTGATGATCTGGTCACCTCGAATGAGATGACCATCTATTGGAAAAAGATCAAGGGTCATTCCAAAGTAGAGGGACCAGACAAAACTGGAAACGACTTAGCTGATCAGCTGGCCAAAACCGGGGCCATCCAAGGGGATCTAATTGAGATTGAGTCCCTGTTGGGGGAGATCCAGGTCACTGCTATCACTAGGTCCCAGACAAATGCTCACAACGACCTTTCGATTGCACAATGGAGTAAGGAGACCCCTGATGCTGATTTGATTACCGCTCAGAAGGGGGATCCAGTTATTGGTAAGTTTTACCAACACCTTGAGGACCCTGAGAACTTTCCCCTGACGGATACCGATTATATTGGGAAAGAGGACCTAAGAGTGTTGATGAAATGTCCAAAAATGTTCCGAATCCAAGACGGTTTGCTGGTAAGGAAATCCAAAGCTGGCCACGATCAGTGGGTGGTTCCTACCTCATTACGAAGCCTGATGTTAAGTCACGCCCATGATGCGGCCACCGCCGGTCATAGGGGGTTTCACACAACATTGGAAATCTTAAGAGAGGTTGCATACTGGCCACACATGGGCCAGGACCTCAACCAATACTTGAAGGGGTGTCTTGTGTGTGCACAATTTCAGCCATCATCCCTCACGCACCGTGCGCCTCTCCAAAAGAGGGGGATGACACTGCCATGGTCAGATTTACAAATCGACTTTGTAGGCCCCGTGATTCGCTCTGCTAGGGGGAATAAGTACATGTTGACTGTGACATGCTTGTTTACCAAGTGGGTGGAATGTCTCCCAGCCCCAAATTGCAAGGCAGAAACTGCAGCTGCCCTGATGATTAACCACATCTTTTCCCGTTTCGGTCTACCTCAAAGGATTGAGTCAGACAGGGGTAGCCACTTCACCAGTGAAGTAATGACAAAGATGTGGGAGATACTGGGGGTCAAAAGGAAGTTGCATATTGCTTACCGGCCAGCTTCTTCTGGGGCAGTAGAGAGATATAACCGAACCATTGTGAGCATATTAAAGAAGTTTGTGGCAGATTCTGGGCCAAGTTGGGATATCCGATTACCTCTGGTCCTAATGGCCATCAGATCTACCCCTTCATCTGCAACCAAAATGTCACCATTTGAGTTGATGACTGGACGCAAGATGGTGCTTCCTCAGCATTTGCTCTACAGGACCCAAGAGCAGACACTGATAAATGCCTCCACAACTCATGAGTATGTGGAGAATTTAAGGAAACACCTTCAACATGCTTTTGCTTATGCTCAGCGGAATCTAGAAAGATCAGCTGATAGCATGAAGACCCACTATGACCTGAAGACTTCCAGGAAGGAATATCAGGTTGGGGACCGGGTCTATCTATACAATTTCCAAAGGAACCAGGCCAAACAGCGAAAATGTTTGCCTACATGGAAGGGACCCTTTGAGGTTATAGACAAAATCTCCCCTGTGGCCTACAAGACCCGCATCCCCAAAGGCAGTTTGGCAGAGGGGGAAGACAAGTGGGTCCACATAAACCAGTTGAAGTGTTGCCATCCCAGGCACACTCTGCAACAACTGGAGGAATCCTCTGGAATCCTAGAGGGTACTGTCTCAGATTAATTCAGTTCTAACTTAAAAGATCCTACATATCGCCTATCAAATTCTGAGTTTCTCAATGTGGGTGTTTTCGTTTTTGAATGCAAAAAGAAATGTGCATGTCCATATGTTTTGACTATAAATTTATATGCCACCCCACTATATCAATGGTGGGGGAAAAATGTCTATGAATAGGTATTGCCGCTCTTCCTTTGTCGTCCTAGGAGAAAGAAAACCTGCAGACGGGCCAAGGAGGACGATCCGGAGACCGGGAGCAGAGACGCAAGGGGCCCGGGGTACCGCCCAATATTCCCATCAGGACCGGCGAGGAGAACCGATCGATCAGTAGCGGATGGAGGAAAAGATGCTGAACTGTGCCATCTATTGGAAGAAGATGAGGAAACATCCCAGGTCTTGCGAGTCCCATCAGTGAAACAGAATGGCCATCGCAAGAGGGGGGCTTGTGGGATGTTTTTATCCACGCATCCAAGCCCTACCTCAAAACTGTGCATTACTGACATGGAAAACCTCATGATGGCCAGAGCTTCCCAGAAAATGCACAGGGAAATGCATAAAGAATAGGCTGCCACTCATTTTTGCCGATGTTATGGGCACAGAAGGGCACTGCCTAAAACCACCATTGGACTACCCACACAGTAGCCTGAAACCATTGGGAATGGCAATGCTGATTGCCAAAAGCAACCTAGAATTGTGGGGAATTCATTTTCTTAAATCCCAAAAATGGGTGCATTACCAGTACTCACCACTATCAGAAAGCCGGCGGTTTAAAACAACACCAGATTTTTTTCTTTTTAGTGTAAAACTGAATAAATGAACCCAAGGCAGGCCAAAGAAAGACTTACTGAGAGGTGGATACAATCTAAAGTTATATTCTGAAGTGACTTGAAGGTTTATAACAAGACTGGCTGAGCTGTGGATTTCAGCAGTTTAAGTAAATTTGGACTGAAAGACACTAAACATCTAAATGTTTAAAAGAAATGAGTGACCTACTTTTGAGTGTCACATAGGTTGCAATTGTTTAAATGTCATAGTTTTAAACTTAGAATCAGCATTCTAGCTGCATATGTAAACATGTTTCATTTTATTTGAATGCAGAAAACTGGGTAACTAAAAGTGACATTAGCTGGGGCCTGACTTAAGGAACTGAATTCTGCCCACCAGCTACCCCCGACAGGAGATGAGACTTGCACAACAGCTGTGTTCCCAGGCCTAGCTGCCCTTTTGCTGCTCCCACCAAAAGGGATATGACACTTCCCTGATTGAATTACCTGGGCTCTGCAGGAAATTGAACAAAGCCCTGTCCTGACTCAGGCAAATGTTTTATTATGGGAGCCATAAATGGCTTCCTCTTGAACAATGGGCCTTCCAGGGCCCAGGCAGATGGTTTATTGCAGAGGTAATAAAAATGGCTTCCTCTTGGCAGAAACTGGGAGGGGGAGAAACTGGAGACAGAGGCTGAGCTTGAAGAAAGTGGAAAGACTGGTTTCTGTACCATGTGACCTGAAAAGACACACCCCTGTAGCCAGAATATGGTTTTAGAAAAAGATGAATAACTCATAGTACGGACTTGTCATAATTATTTAAATGATACCAGAATTCTTGTGATTTTTCTGCCCACATTTTAAGAGGTTTTTAGAACCGGTGGCATGATCTGGGGGCAAACTAGCAGTTAAGAGGGTATTACTTAAAATGTATGCATGTGAAAAGTCTGATACTTCATCAATTAATGCCTGCATGCCTTGCACACATTTGGGTAAATTTGTGTAAGAATATGATATTGGTAACCTGACCAAAAAGTGAAATATGTCGCCATTTCTCAATGCAAGCTCTCAGGAAGAGCAGATTTGGACAGGGTATACCTCCTGTGATATGTGATGGGTGCATGTAATTTTAAACAAATGTGTACCTGTGCAAATATGTCTTTTGGGTCAAAATATAGATAGTGTGTAATTTGACAGGGGTGGGTTCTCTGTACCATAAACAGACCTCATCATGATCACACTTCATTTCATTCCCCAATCAAGGGGAAGAGGATGAAGTGGCCAATGACAAGTGGAAAGGGGTAGAGCCTAGTGATGCTGCACACACACCCATTTTCAAAACACATAAAAGCAGACAGTCAGGACAGATAGGGACATTCAATTCCATTTGCTGCAACGCGCTCTGCCGGACCATACCACATCCAGAGATCCAGACTTCAAATCCATCAATCTCCAGAGAAAGCTGTGCAGAAAGATCCAGAAGCAGTGCTGTACCCAGAGAGAGAGCAGAGCTGACCCAGACCACTGTTAGCAGAACCAGAGAGCTGACCCAGATCACTGTGAAGTGCAGAGACCAGACCAGAGTCCAGTCTAAAACCTGACCAGATCCGTGGCGAGGCCCATTCTAATTCAAGAATATAGTGTGAGTACCTAGCAGAACTGTGCAGAACCAATCTCTTAGTTAAAATAATATAATTCAATCTATTTGAATCTAAGTAGAACTGCCTCCTAACTGTCACCTGTCATTTGTAAAGCTGTCACCTGTCATTTTCTAGTTGATAGCTGTCACTTTGAATTTTAACATTCCAAATCCGAAAAACGACCTTTACCATATCGCTCATATCTCCGTGACCGTTTGTCTTAGAGACTTGCAGTAACTTTCCTCTGAAAGCTTAGAATCATGGTTTTTCAACGAACCTAGCACCGCATTCCTATTCCACACACTTTTGCCGCAATCGCGAAGAATGCACTCGTGAATTTGCCGCGATTTGCAAATTTCTTCACGTGTGAAAACAGCAGTTCTTGCTTTCCTTGTTAAAAATTCGTTTGCCTCTTAAGAACCATCCCTGAATCATTGCTAGAGTGAGCCTGGACTAATATTAACTTGATACCACTCACCCTGAACCTCAAGAGGGAATTAAAAGCATTTTAGCATATTTTTCACTTCATTGCCAGCACATATAAAATCATTTTGGGCCTGTGTTTCCAACTTCTGTAGTCTAAGCTTGCTGGGGTGAACTGAATTACATTTGATTGCATTTCTAAGAACTGTGTGCTTTCCTTCCATTTCCTTGCATTGCATAAAGGGGGGAGGGGATTGCCAGAGAAAAGTGATTACATTGTTTTGTTGAAATCATATTGAGTGTTTTCTGTATTGCATTTTTCATTCAACATTACATCCATCTGAACTTATATAAAGCATTCTCTTCCACCTTATTCTTCTGTTCCTATTCACAAGTGTGCTAGTGCCGGACTATCCATTATTGATTACTGCTCAGATTAAGTGTGATATCCAATTATGAAATTATTATAAAGTGTGATATATATATCTATTGTTTAAATTATCAAATAAACCTTTTTAACTTGCAAAACAGAACTACTTCTTGGCTCAGTGGGGTCAGGGGGATTCCAAGAGAGGGGTGTTATATAGGGGTAGTCATCCAGAACGCATGAACTGGACATAAAGATATATCAATAAGAGTTTCCATTCAGTATCCCAGACTAGGCATTGACTTAGCTGTAGTGTTGAATTGAATCCTCTTACAGTCCTTGTTTATTAAGTACTGTTCTTTTCCTCTGGCATATCCTTTGTTCAAATATTGTCTGTTGCTTCCCCTTTTGTCAGCGATGTAGGGGTTACACATCTTTGTATTACTACGATACAAGTTAAGCCTGATTTCCATCCAAGCCCGAATTAGCTGGAACACCTTAGCACTGTTTAGAAAAACCATCATGAAAGATGTAACTCCTCAGTTCACAATTATACATAATCCTGGCAGTGGAAATCCTAAGTGTCTACTATCTCTATGGAATAAAGGTGCAAAGAAATCCTAGAAATGCATGATACAGATAAAACCCTCCAAGAAAATCCAGATGTGGTAAAGAATAAAATATGGAAACAGGACTAGATCCTAACTGGGGAAAAAAGAAGGGGACTGAAATCAATGAAAGACGTGCCCAGTGAAGAAAGAGCCTGTAATAGTTTACACAACTATGTGGCTTTATTTCCAGACAATAAGAGCAGAACCACCTATTTGTGCCTTTGCTTAAACTTGATCAAGACCAAAGACAGAATCAGCCACTGGGCCGGTATGGGTAAGATGAACACAAAGTGTCGGCTTTGTTACACGAAAGAAGAAACAATAAAACATCTCACATTATCTTGCCCCGCCCTCCGAGCGCAGAGAACCACACACTTAGGTCCATTGATGGTAGGACACTCAACAATGTACGCTGAAGAGTGGTGGCAACTAATGTTCTCTGGGGTGAACACAAAATTGACCTTTGCACCAACACTGGTTTTGGTAGACATAGAGAGGCGATTGGTAAATATAGACTCTGAAGGACCAAGAGACTGAACCAGTGTGCCCCTCATTATTATGACACTTACAAGAATATCCTGATTCAATGGTAAAACTGAGGCTTGTTTATGTTTCAATAGACAAAGTGCAGAGATGATACACACTGATCCTGATACTGACACTAAGTAAGATTTTGATAAAATACAAATTCTTTTCTTCTTCTTTTCTTTTTTAGAGGTTTGTATAAGACAATAAAAATAAAAAATAAAAAAGAATGTGGAAGGCGGGTCTCCATACTGAGCCCGTTTTCTATTTCTATAGCGGCCATGGGGCAGCAGCACGTCAGCGGCGACGGATGGTCTGCTGCCACCAAAGAAAAGAGGTAAGTGGGGTGGGGAGAGAGAAAAATAAAAGATAAGGGAGGGTGGGTGAAGATGAAGGTGTGGTGCGGGGGAGGCAGCCTTCAGGTTCCATGGAATATGGGGTGAGATTAGCAGTTTCAGCCCACGATCCAAGGAACCCTGATTGCTCCTCCCACTCGGGTGATAATGTTTTTTATGATTGACTGTGATTGCAAAGAATCTAGCTTCTTCAATTGGCTGGCTCATTAGTAAATACGTTGCAACGTTTAGACCTTGAGAAAGAAATACCTCTGCTCTCATGTATATGTGTACAGGTGTGATTCCCATCTCTTTCCTCAAGCAAGCATGTATATCGCAAAATTGATTTTTGTGCTGACCCATCTACTATCGGAAACACATCTGAACCAAGTTATGTGATGATGCTTGCTTGTATTTGGGAAAGTGGGATCATCCCGGAAAATTGCCATAAGGCAATGATTGTCCCGATACACAAAAAGGGGGATAGGAAAAATCTGGACAACTATCGCTTATTAGCCATGATCGATAGCCTATTGATAGGTAGCATAACTACATGGAGTAACGTAAATGATCTCCTGCTTATCCAACAAACTGGATTCCGAACAAACGGAGCACTCTGGACAACTTAGTGATGCTAAAATGCATAATTTCAGATACATTGGACAAAAAAGACACAACATTGTATGCCTGTTATATCGATTGCTCAAAGGCACTCGACTGCGTCGATAGGGAAATACTCTGGGAGAAATAAGCAGATAGAAAGCTATGCCCCATGATTCTATATTTCCTACAGGAAATGCACGGATAAACCACTGTGGTATTCTGCTTGGGTAAAGGTAAACAAATGTCCCCAGAAATTAAAACTAACATAGGTCTCAAGCAGGGCTGCGTAACCTCCCCGGTGCAATACAATTTCTACTTGTCGGACATTTGGGATACATTTATTGGAAAAAATAATTTCCCTCCCAAAGTGGGGGGGGTTTGGAATCAATACACAGACGACACCATATTATTAGACAAAAAACTGGGGGCCTGCAGAAGATGCTTGAAATCTTACATCATTATTCTAAAGAAAACAACTTAAGTATAAATATAAATAAAATGAAGGTGATGGTTTTTGGGGATTCAAAAAGGAAAAAAGAACGAAGATCATATAGATGGAAGATCAACGCTAACATTCTTGAGGTAATCGACACATAACCCTATTTGGGGATACCTTTTATGAACCAAGCCCCTACTGATTTTTACTTTGAGATGGCCGACACTAAAGTTTTGATAAAATGGAATGTCATGAAAAAGAGCATGATAAATAAAGGTGGATATTCCATTGAAGGTTACTTAGAAATATATAAGAGATGCATTATTCCCAGAGCCCTATATTCATTGGAATTGGTGGGAGTCTCAGAAATGGAAAATCTTGGGAAATTAGAGGGAACATTATGGAAACTCTTATTGGGACTCCCTAGATCGACCCCAGTTGAAGCAATATGAAGTGAATTGGGGTTGGTTTCTCTTCAAACGCTTTGGAAAATATGGTGCTGTAAGCTTTACATGAAGATTATGTTGGGAGACTCTTAGGTCTTATTTATTGGTAAAAATATGTATATGCAAGATAAAATGAACACATACATTACCAATTTGAAGGGAGTAACACTTTCTTTCCTCATGGAAATTAATATGAAGATGCCCACAACAATGGAAGAAATTAATCTGACTTACAACCATCTTAAAAAGGAAGCTTTTGAGTGGGATGTACATTCAAATTTGTCTTACCTTGCCAAAAAGAAACGTTACTCGACTTACGCACCTAAAGGTATAAAACCTTTGACTCCTAGACATTATCTGTTTAAGTCTGGAAGCAGAAGCCTGATACGATTTATTGTCCTCCTTAGATTTAATATATTGCAATGTAGGGAATACACAGGGGCTTGGTCGGGTTTAGCTATGGAAGAAAGACTGTGTAGACATTGTAAAAGGGAGATAGAATCTATTAGAAACATACTTACAGGATGTCAGAAATTGCAAGAATGGTACTTTAGAGACTATGGCAATTTTTATGTGATCTAAGTATGATTCTGTCTGATCAGTTTTGGTCTGCCATATACATGCCAGAAAATACGGTCTACATTTGTGCTGCCTTCTATATTTGGAACAGAGCAATCCCAAACAATTAAATTTATGGAGAGGGGATGCCATGTCTTGAATAATTTGAGATGTTTTACGGAGCAATAGAACCGATACATGGATCTGAGATATTTTGTGATGATGTAACATACCTAATTGTAACATGAAATGCTTTGTGTTATTCTATCAAGTTTTTAACTTTTATTAATGCCATGTATTTTATGCTCTATTTCTTATGTATTATTAACCCTCATTGTAATATTATGCTATATAGTGTATAAGGTTTTAATTAACCAATTAGCACTTTAAATTAAATTAAAAAAAGAAAAAAAAGATGATGCTTGCAAAGACAATTATCCAACTGGTTTTGTTGATAAGTACCACCACAGGTTCATGCTCTAAGAGATTATTGATTTCATACATGTCTTGGGTTTTAGATGAGGTGTCTGAGATTAGGTGGTGATATTTATTTACTTTTTGGATTTATTTTAAGGTTTGTATTACCTGGTTTGGGCTGCTGTTTAGCCACTTTAAAATGCGTATTTGTGAGGGAGAAGGGAGTGTCTCGAAGCAGGATCAGAGGTTAATCAGCTTTGAAAATTGCATGCTTTTTCATTAGGTAAATTTGTTTTGCCTTTTTGATTTTGGTGAGTAAACATATCTCCCAAAGTCTGGTAAAGAATCAAGGTAATTTTTCAGTATCTTAGTGCTCATAGTGTGCTCATAGATTGGGTGAATAGCTCTGTCTTCATCAATTTTCTGAATTTCATTTCATGGACTTTGAGGAAAGGAAGGCGAGGTACAGAGTTCTAAGAGAGGGCATCCTCGCTAATGAAGGCCTATACTGCCAAACATTTATATTTATAGTAGCAGGGAAATTAGGGTTTTGGGAATCTTCATTTAGGTGTCTATTTTGTTTAGGACTTGGAGTGTGGGAATAATTTATTAAAGTATGTAAGTACTGGGCTATACAATTATTTTCGGTCTAGGCAGAGCGACTTTACCACATTAATTTGCCTTATCAGCAGTTGTGGCAGTGATTTCATTGCTGGGGAGAGCAGCAAAGGGTTGATTATTTTGCAGTTTATCTGGAAGCACAAAATATATTGTATTGCAGTAATCTAGGAAGAATAACTCAACAACAGGATTTAGCATGATCTTTTGACAATGTATTCAAAGGGTGATCATTCCCTGTGCCAGAAATGATTGTCTGCTGAATTTATGACAGAGTTCACTTGTGGTATGAATGTTAGTTTTTGGTTAAATGTTACACCTGGGTTGAAAATTTGTTGTTTGGGTATACATGGATGGTCCACTTCTGGTGGACTATTGAGAGGGCAGGAACGTAGGTTTTCTGGGACTAGCAGGAGGCTATCCTGGAAGTATTTAGTCAACAGCAGTTTGTAGAAATCCATTTTGGTGATCATGTTTGAAATTTTGGATTTTGATTCGTAATTGAGTGTTATCTGCATATGTATGGTATCCAATCTATTGTCTATTGAGGATGATGGACAGTGGAGCAATGTTCACATTTAAAAATATTTCTAATAATGCTGTCATCTGGTTTATCTACAGTTGACTGTTGATGATGAGAATATGATGGATCCAATCTCTACCTGTAGGTCAAGTTATAGTGGAATCAGGGCATCCGATTCAGGGCATACCCTAGGATTCCAATAGGTTCATACAGTTGCTAATATAGTATATCATGATTGACTCTATTGAAGCCACAGAAAAATTGAGTAAGATCAAGATGCAGGACTTACTATGATCCAGTTCATTGAGTTGGTACTTAAGGACTCACTCCCAAGGGCAGCCATCAGTCCATTAATCATGCAATATGTTTTTCGGCAATGGAGATGGAAATTCATGTCTTTACTACCATTTCAAGAATGTTTTGGGAGATGTGATATTGGAGATTTTGGTTGGAATTCAGGATTATGGGTCTGCTGTTGGTTTCTTGAGTATTGCAAGATGACTGAATGTTGCATAGTAATGGGCATGCCAGTTTGTTTGAATTATGCCAGTAGAAAAGACTTGACAGAATTCTGAGGACAGAGAGGAGCAATTGAATGAGTTTAGGTTTTTGTCAACTTGAATTCAGTGGCAGCTACACATGTAGCAATTTATTCCAGGTGACCAAAGCATTTGGTGGGTCCTGTCATAGAAGAAGTGATTCTGATGTGGTGGTTAAATGGAGACAGTCAATCTCTGATTTCTAGAACTGCATTAAGTCCATGCTGAGTTGTTGGGTAGTGGTAGCATGTTACTTAGTTTTGTGGAGACTTGATTTCACAGAACATCGGAGAAAACCCATTTGCTGAACTGCTTGCTTTATCAATACACCATTAATAATATACATGTTCTTACTTTTAGAACACCAGATTGTTTAATGATCTTCTGCATGAAGCAGTCTGAAAGATTGGTATGAGGAGTTGGTTGTTTCCAGCATCTCATGAGGGCTCTTTCATGGGACATCATTTCAAGAAGGTCATAATTAAACCATTTGTTTGCCATAGATGTTCTGCTGTCGGTCTTTAAGAGATGCCACAATACCCTGAATCTGTGCTATGTCTTTCATCAAGGCCCTAAATAGAACTACAACATTTGTGAATAGTTAGGGAGGCAGCTCTATTTGACAAAAGACTACAGTGAAGTGTTTTGGTACAATGTCTCACAGTTTGACAATAAGGTGGAGTGCTTGCTGTTTAATTGGAGGAATGGTAGCTGTGTAATCATGTATATATTGCAAAGAAAATGAAGTAATGGTTAGAATACCAGAGAAATTAAAAATCCTTTGTTGTGGTGCCTGTTTTCAGAGAGAACCCTAAACCAAAAGTGGGCTGATCCCCTTATGAACACGATGTTTAAATTTGAAATAACCTATATCTGTAATCATTCCTTTCAGTGCATGGACACTCTTTGGAATGTTAGCCATATTAAAGACTTCCAGAGGAGACCCCTAATCTAACCAATCTGTCATGGATGGATAATGCAGGGAATTTCCATTAGAAAACTACACAAGCACACCACAACCTTTAGCAATTGATGTAATCACTGGCATCACTGTCAACCTGACCACACATATCTTTGTTAATCCAACTGCTGTCCATATTAAACAGAATAGTATGAGCCAACCTGAATCCTAAACTTGACTGTATATCAATATGGGTAATTGTTGTGTTCTGCTTTCTAGTTCTAGTTTGGTTTAGCTCCAAACTGAATGTTCTGTGTGGATCAGTTGCTGCTTTGTGCATGCAGCACTCCGCTGTACTCTGGAGGTCTGAACTAATAAACTCCACACCTGGATATGTCTCCTCTAATCTTTTCACTGGTGATTAGTTAGTCCATACAGGGGAAGGCAGACTACCAGACCTGCAGAGACCCCATCTGTCTGATGACAGCGGAGGGGCATGGCGCATCGATGGAGAGGAACAGCACCTTGCCTTGAAGCTGTGTTGATTGGTGGTCTGTCTGCATGGCCCTGGGGAGTGTTGACCTGCATTTATTTGGCCAGCGTTCTGGGAAGAGAGGCAGGATACCCCGTCGAAACCCCATACTCATTTTGGGTGACGCAAGCACTGTTGTGTGCTGGGACACACCAGCAGCCTTAGAGGAAAAGACCTTGCATCATCGAAGGACATCCATTACCACATGTTGATTTCCATGGCAATGGGATGCGCCGTGTGCAAATTCAGTGCTCGCAGTGCTATTGCAGATGCTGATCAAGTTTTGGCCAAGCCAAGAGGTTGCAGAATAATTAGTGTGCAGTTGTGACTGCCCTGCACTAGTTGAAGTTGTACCTCACGAGTCTATCGGGAGGCACAAATGTCACCCCTCTCTCAAGCTTCCCCCCCAGAGAAGCATAAATCATCCTTCCCTTTAAAATACAAATCAAATTTGCTTCAAAGAACATTCTTGCCAAGCCAGCCTACAATCGTCTACTCAGCAAAAGACTTCAATAACTCATCGTCGCTGCAAGCGCATTCCCACTCTACCTCAGTTAAGGCCTCATGCTCAATACTGGCCACCACCACCTCCTCCTCATTAATCTCTGCCTCCTCTTCCAAAGACTCAATGGGCAGGCGCGACAGACAATCCGCCAATACATTATTTTTGCCTGGCAAGTATCATACTTGAAAATCATAGCCTTGCAACACTAAAAACCACTTAGATATTCTCGGTGAACCATTGCGCCACCCAAATCATGAGAACATCTGCACTGAGGGCTTGTGATCTGTCTGACCATAAAACATTGGCCCACATAAAAATGAAATGGAGAAAGAACCACCCAAATCACAGAAAGGCTCTCTCTATCCACTACTAAATAATTCCTTTCTGTGCCCCTTAATGGTCTAGACACGAACACCACAACATGTTCCTCCTTAGTACCATCCTTTTGTTTTACAGATTCCCCCAAACCCAAAGTGCTAGCATTTACCGTAAGAGGCATGTTGTTCTTATTGCACATTTTCCACAGATACGCTGCATTAACTAAGCCCTCCTTGATTTTCACAAATGCATCCCTACACTCCTCAGACCAGTCATACTTCACTCCTTTCTTGAGTAATGACCCAAGGAGAGTTGATATTACTGCAAACTTTCACACAAACCTGTGGTAGTATACAGCCAACTCCAGGAATGACCTTTCCTGGTCCTTGTCTTTGGGTTCTGGGGCTAGACTTATTGCCTCCAACAAACTGAGCTCAGGGAAGACACCTTCAGCTGAAATTCGCAAAAATTCTTTCAGTACTCTACCATGCTCCTACCTCGAGTACTCATTAATTAAAACATCATCTTGAAATATCACAATATTTTTTATATTTTCAGAAACCTTTTCCATTACCAGTTGGAATGCTGCTACCACTGAAACCAGTCCAAACAGCACCCTGCAGTACTTGAAAGTGCCCTTCCTGGTGACAAAAGCTGTGACTTCATGGACCTCCCGTGCCAGCGGTACCTGTTAATAGGCCTCTGATAGATCAATAACTGTGAAATACTAGGCCAACCCTTCCAAAATGATAGGCAAAGAATGACAATCTACTAAAATGTTCTTATTACGCTCTCTCAGGTCAACATATAGCCTCAAATTGCCATTACTCTTGGTAACTAGTTTCATGGGTGACAACCAATCTGTACCTTCTACTCTCTCAATGATCACTTTCTGCACCAGCGCATCATGTTCACTCCTAAGCTGTTCTCTCAGATGATGAGGTACATGTCGCACCTTATGAACCACAGGCGTGGCATTCCCTCTGATTTGATGAGAAGTCCCTCAGTCTACCCACTTTACCTGTGAACACCTCTGGAAACTCGACAGCCCACTTGTCCACCTCCACCAACATCACTGGCTCACTCAGGTTGGCCTGAATGCAGATGCCCAAACTTGCCTGCTCACCCCAACGAGCAGTGATTATCCCTTTTTAGCCACATAGATCTCAGCAAAACACTTTCTACCCTTCTACTCAATGGATGCCTGGAATTTATCCAATAGCTCATACTCAACCTCTCCATAACCACACGGCTGGATGTCATATTCCACCAGGTCCTGAATTTGACCTCCCAGCAAGGGATGTTTCTTCAGATCCATTTGTCCACAGAGAAGCACTGCCCACCTTCATGGATAGGACCAACCGTCTATGGTAAAGTTATTGAGCGGACCCTTCTTGCCCCCAGTGATAGCAGAGATCTCAAAGACATTTCGGGCACTCTCCTCTGCTGTGGTTGACTCGTAAAGGAACAATTTACTTACATGTAACTGTTGTTCTCCAGCATGGGTCTGGCATGGATTCACATGCTCATGAATATATTCCCCGTCGTCAGGCTGGGAATCCTCGGTAAAGAAAAAATCAGTATCAGTTTTGTTTCTGATCTGTCTTTCTTAGTAGTAACCAATCACTGGTCTCTGGGTCATACTGCCCCCAGCCAATGACTGCCCTCTCCCTAAGCCCCGCCAGCGGCAGCCATCCTCAGATTTGGTAGCACGTAAAGTGGCAGTATGACCAAGTGAAGAGCCGCAGAGGGGTAGGAGGGAGGGTTCGCATGTGACTCAATGCCAGAGCCATGCTGGAGAACAACATTTACAGGTAAGTAACTTGTTCCTTCTCCAGCAAGGGGTCTGGCATGGATTCACATGCTCATGAATATAAGAATACATAGCAGTACACATATGTACAAACACAGGAGGTGGCAAAGGCTCAAAATTAAACATCACATAAACTCAACATTAAGCAACTCTTACCTCCTCACCAGGCCCACCTTCAGGTGAACAGGTTGCGTAGCATTGCTTGGCCGACTCTGGACTCCTCCCTGGAATCCCGGTCGATGCAGTAGAATCTTGTGAAGGTGTGCGTCGACCTCCACGTAGCAGCCCTGCAGATGTCCATCAGGGCACACCAGTTAAGAACGCCGTGGTAGCAGCGATCGCTGTGGTCGAATGGGCTCTCGGACAGCCGTGCAACGGTCGGTTTGCCAACCGGTGACAGTGCATGATGCAGCCAGACAGCCATCTGGAAAGGGAAGCCTTCTAGAGGGCCTTCCCTTGGTTCACAGGTCCAAAGTTCACAAACAGCTGTGACGTCTTCCGAAAACTCTTCGTGCGGTCCACGTAGAACTTCAGCACTCTAGCTACATCCAGCGAGTGCAAAGTCCTCTCGGCCGGCGACAAAGGCGACGGGAAGAAAACTGGTAACACCAAGGGCTCGTTGAGATGGAAGTCGGACGGCGCCTTGGGCATAAAGGAGGGGTGCGTCCTCAGCACCACCCTCGTCTCGTGAAAAGTCAAGTATGGAGGCTTGCAGGATAGGGCCTGGATCTCTCCCACTCGTCGTGCAGAGGTGATGGCCACAAGAAATGCTGGCTTCCACGACAGGAACTTCAACGGTGTCGAATGCAGAGGCTCGAATGGCGGCCCCATGAGCCTGGTCAGCACCATGTTGAACTCCCGCGCCGGGACCGGAGCCTTCACCGGCGGGAATGAACGGAACAGTCCTTTGTAAATTCCTTCACCAGGCGATGAGACCACAGGGATGGCCGTCCTGTAGTTCTGGTGTATCGAGAAATCGCTGCCAGGTGTATCTTGATGGAGGCATGCGCTAGTCCCACCTTGGCCAGCGACAGTAGGTACGGTAGCACTTGAGGGGCCGTAATCCTTAGAGGGTTAATCTTATGTGCACGCCACCAGACAGAGAACCTCTTCCACTTGTGTCCGTAGCACTTGAGAGTTGAGGACGCCCTGGCCTTCGCAAGAACCTCCTTGCAGTCCACCGGGATATCGTACCCTCCAAACTCTAGTGCTGCAGGAGCCAGGCCTGCAAGTTCAGCGACTCCGGGTCGTGATGAAGGATGGCACCTCCCTCTCTGGAGAGAAGATCTGCGTCCATAGACAGTTTGACTGGTGGGGATGCTGGCAAGTCCAGAAGGTCCGGGAACCAGATCTGTCTCGGCCACGCCGGTGTGACGAGGATCATCCTGCACCGGGACCTCTTGAGTTGGTTGATGAGTCGGAGCAGCAACAGCAACGGAGGGAACGCATACAGGAACAGGCCATCCCAGGGGAACGAGAAAGCATTGCCCATGCTACTCGGCTGGGGAAACCTGCTGGCGAACCTCTGGCACTTGAAGTTCGTCGCCGTCGCAAACACGTCGATCTGGGGTTTGTCCCATCGCTGGAAGAGTAGACCCACTTGATCGTGGCGTAGTTCGCACTCGTGTCATGAGCGCAGCTCCCTGCTGAGTGAGTCGGCAATCGTGTTTTTTTATCCCTGCTAGATGAAAGGGCACCAGAAACATCCCCTGGGCAACGGCCCAATGCCACAGATCCTGGGCTTCCTTGGATACGTCTGGGGATCTGGTTCCTCCCTGCTTCCGAATGTAGAACATTGTGGTGGTGTTGTCGGTGAAGATCCTCACCACGTTGCTCTTGAGGGATGGGAGAAACGACCTGAGGGCCGAGAACACTGCTACGAGCTCCAGTATGTCGATGTGGAGCGGTCTCTCCTACGGGAGCCAAAGGCTTCTCGCGTGAAGATCTCTGGTGTGCGCTCCCCACCCCTCCAGGGAGGCATCCATCGTCACCTGGTGTGCTGGGGTCTGAAAGTCTGTGCCCGCCATGAGATGCGCGCGGGTGCCCCACCACCAAATTTCTTGGCGGAAAAACTTGAGCGAGATCCTGTCCCCGAAGCTGCCCGCCGCCTGCCTCCAACGGGCATCGAGGAACTCTTGTAGGGGACACATCTGAAGCCTGCACAGGCGCACCAGATAGATGCACGAGGACATCATCCCGAGAAGGGACTTGATGGACCTCACCCTGGCCACGTCCATGGCGAGCAGACGCTGCACCTTGCCCAGGATGGCCTTCGTCCTTTTCTTCGACGGCGAGGCCAATCGCGCTACTGTGTCAAGCTTGGCTCCCAGAAACAGTGCAACCTGCAATGGGACCAGGTGGGGTTTGGGGAAGTTGATGGAGAATCCCAGGTCCGTGAGCAGCCGGACGGTCTTCGCTGTGTGTTTGACGGCGAATTCCCCTGTCCTTGCTCGGATGAGCCAATCGTCCAGGTAGGGGTAGACGTGGACCCCCTGCATGCACAGCCGTGCCGCCACCGGTGCTAGGCACTTGGTGAATACCCTGGGCACCGACTTCAATCCGAAAGGGAGGGCCTTGAACTGGTAGTGCCGTCCTTGGACTACGAACCTGAGAAACCTTTGGTGTCGTTTTAGAATGGGGATGTGAAAGTACGCATCCTCCAAATCCAACGACAATAGGAAGTGGCCTTCCTCCAGCTGGCCCAGCACGTGCTGGAGGGTGACCATCCAGAACTTCTGTGCCTTGATGCATTTGTTTAGTCAACGCAGGTCCAGGATGGTTTGCCATCCTCCTGTCTTCTTTCTGACGAGGAAGTATCTTGAGTACACTCCGGAGCCCCGAGCTCGATGGCTCCTTTCTTGAGCATCGCCCTTACCTCTAATAGCCATTGAGGGATGTGTTTGTCCTTCCTGGCCATGGGAGGAATGCGGGGGCACTTCTTCAGAAATTCAAGAGTGTGCCCGTGGGCCAGGGCATCCAGCGCTCAACGGTCGGTGGAGATGGACTCCCACGCGCTGACAAACTTCGTCAGCCGGCCTCCCACCGGGGTGCTGCGGTGGGGGCCCGACGCAATGGCCGGTTCAGTCTTGCTTGGCAGTGGCCTTGCCACCTTGGCCTCCCTGGCGAAGACGGCGAGACCCACCTGACTTGCCTCGTCCCCTGTAGGATTCCTGCAATGAGGAGTGGGCTGCTTGACGGTATGTCGAGGAGCCGCTGCCGAATCCTTTGGAGGCACCTTGCTTGCCTCCGGAGTTCCGAAAGGGCGGGCGTTGTTGCTGCAGAACTCCCAAGGCCTGAGCCGTCTCTGTGTCGGTCTTGATGGCCTGCACTGACTCATCCACTGTCTTCCCAAACAGATTGTTCCATTCAAAGGGCATGTCCAAAACCTTGGCTTGCACGTCTTGCCGGAAATCCGTCGCCTTGAGCCACCCCCGCTGTCGAAGGCAAACGCTGTTGCCCAACTGGCGGAAACCGGTGTTGGCAATGTCCGTGGCTACCGTTATGGCATGATCCGATGCCACCTCACCTTCCTGTAGGATCGCCAGGGCCTCTGCTCTCTTGTCGTCTGGTAGGAAGTCCAACCGGGGGGCGATCTTGTACCACAACTCCCTGTCATAGCGGGCCACAATAGCTAGGGCGTTGCCTGCCTTAATCGTCGTTGCCGCCGACAAGATCACTCGTCGTCCCATGGCATCCAGTTTCTTTCCCTCACTGTCCGGTTGGGAAGTCGAAGTTGAGGCCGATGCCCCCCCGCTTTCTTCTTGGCTGCCGCCGAGGCGACCGAATCCGGGGTCGGTTGTGCCCTGAGGCACAAAGGGGTGGCCCCGGAGACCCGGTGCTTATTCTCGTACCGGTCCCTCTTGGCGGGTGTCATGGACGGGTTCTTCAGAAGAACAAGGCCCTCGTCCCAGATGTCATCCAGCAACGGCACCGCAAGGACGGTCTTCCTTTTGGCCTCGCGCCGTTGGTAGAGGAATCCTTCCTTCTTTTGTTCTTCGGGGCAGAGCTGGAAAAGCTTGGATGCCTTGGCAATCATGGCATGGAAGGAGCCAATTTCGTCGGGCGGGGAGGCCCGAGGAGGTGGTGATGGGAGGTCCGTCCTGTCGTCACTACCATCGTCATCCGTCCCCGTTGTGGCCGTATCTGTTCCCGTATCATCCCCAGGGATAAGGGAAGGAGGCAAAGGCTGAGAAGGCAGTGAGGGCTGGAAGGGCGGGGGTGGATGAACTCTCTTCCTCTTGTTTTGAGGGCTTCCCGATGGGCCCAGTTCTGCTGGGTCATCCGTTGGAGGTAGGGGCAATCTCGTCCTTATCACCGTGCATAAGGTTTGGATTGTGATCAAAATGGCCACCGAGTTGTCCTGTGGCTCGGGTTGCTACAGGTGCGATGGTTGCTCCTCCTCCACTGGAGCCTTGTCGGCGCCACCGTCACTTTCTTTGTCCCCCTCGTCGGGATTCCTCCCGTGGGACAGGGCCTCCCCAAACTTCCTGTTGAGGCCCTCCATGACTTCCACCAACTCCTTCTCAGAGGCTGTGTCCGTGTCCGTGTCTGTAACGGCCACCGTCTCCCCTCTTTTTCCACCAGGGTCTTCACGGGGGTCTTCTCGATGTGCTAAAAAGAGGATTCCCTCTGCAGTGGCAAGGAATCTCTGGGCCCCGAAGTCGCCTCCACTGGGGTAGCCTCCACAGGCTTCGCCAGGGCCATCGCGACTACATCGGTAGAGGCCTTAGCCGGGTGAATCAAGGCCTTCACCACCTTCACGCTTGAGGCCTTCACCTTGGGGGGACGGTCACTGCCTCGCTCCCCCTCGGCTGGTTCCTTCGAGATTGACCGGGGCCTCTCCAGAAGCTTAGTCGGGTTCTCAGACTTTCTCTTCCCCGAGCCAGAGCGTTGGCTCGTGGTTGATGGCGCCAGTGAAGGTACGCCCTGCCTGGCAGCTGAGGAGCCCAAACTGGTGCCCGCAGACTTGCGGTGCTTTGCCTGCTGTTGGGCCCCCCTCGCCGGAGCGCCCTCACAGGACTTAGAAGACCGCTCGGACTTCTTCTTCTTCTCACCTGCTGGGCTCTTTCCTTCCATCCAGTTGGCGAGACGGGTCTGATGATCCCTCATAGTCCGATCCGTCATGTTCATGCAAAACGCACAGTCCTTCTCCACATGTGTTTTTTGTCTCTGTGAAGGCAGTAGAGACATCTCGAATGCTCGTCCTCCTTAAACACATTCTGTAATCTGCACTCAGGGCAGTTCCTAAACAGCTTGGATCTGGGCATCAAGCTTCCTTTCTCCTGGGCCATGTCCACAAGGTAGGCCTCAGAAACTTCTGGAATCCTCCAAGAAGCGTAACTCTACGAAAACTTCACCCTTGAGGGGCGTAGAAAATTCCGAAACAGGTCTCCGTTGATCAGAAGTAGAAGCATGGAGCTTGAGGCTCGATTGACTGAAAAAACTGAGATAAATCTCTTGAAAACCCAAAACGCAGTAAAAGCTCGAGAGCTATAGCATGAGGACTCCCAAGACTTGAACGTGCGGTAAAAATCTGAGGATGGCTGCCAGGGGCGAGGCTTAGGGAGAGGGCAGACATTGGCTGGGGGCAGTATGACCCAGCGACCAGTGATTGGTTACTACTAAGAAAGACAGATCAGAAACGAAACTGATACTGATTTTTTCTTTACCGAAGATTCCCAGCCTGACGACGGGGAATATATTCATGAGCATGTGAATCCATGCCAGACCCCATGCTGGAGAACTTGGGCAACTTCCTGCTTCGGTCATGTCAGCACCTGTCCTTTATGCTTACACTTGATGCATTTTGCATTCCTAGCTGGGCATAACGACTGCATGACAAATGCCTAACACTCCCACATTTCAAACATTTGACTTCCTTGTTACCTTCATTCCCCTTCTTGTATTTGATGGCACACACATCATGGCCCTGTTTCTCCACTTTCTTTATGTAATAGGCAGTCTGCTCCATAATCCTCGTCAACTCAACAGCTTATTCTAAGGTAAGATCCTTGACCAGAAATTTCTCCTGCACTCTGACACTATTAGTACATGGCACAAGTTGATCTATAATCAAGGAATTTGTGAAGGGACCAAACTCACAAGTGTAACTTAATGTCCTTAAAACAGCTACATAACTCTCCACAGGTTCAACAGGTTCTTAATTCCTTTGGATACACTTGTGTCGCTAAAATGCCACATTCTTTTTGGGCTCAAAGTGCTCCTGAAGCTCCTTGACAGCTACCACAAAGTCAATAGAAAGTGCCCAGTTGGCTTTGTGGTCAGGTTTGCCATGGCAAGTGGTTTTGAGGCAAATGCTATTGCACTAAACCACATTCTGTGATGAACGTGTCTCTGTTTGTTTCATTGAAGGGGCGCAAGCCCGGCAACAAGTTATGTCCTGGTTGGATGGGAATAGCATGAGGACATTTTGAGAGTGGTGGAGGCAAGCACATTATAGGAGAGTGTTTAATGATTGTTATAGAGTGCAGTCCAGATTTGGTGTTGGTCAAAATTCCCAGGTTGAGTCTCAAGTTTCTGGAAAGCACTTTTTTGGGTCATAAGAGGATCACTCTGGTGAGGAATCGCGTGGCTGTGGTTGAAGGTGGTGAAGTGTAGTCGATGGGAAGCTTAACGCCTTACAGATGTGTGTCATGTTCTGGTGTGGATGGTTTTCGTGTGGAGAAGGAATTTGGTCATGTAGTCAGAACACGTATGATAGTTAGTAGGCTTCATACTTGTTTTAAGTATTTTGTTTGAGAGAAATGAATGCCATTGCCAGTTTATTTTGGTCTTAATTCTTTATCCAGTTATATCTCTGTGTTGTGTTTCAGCATTTTCATTCACAAGTTAGCATTGCCTTGTTCTACTTTGGTTTTGTTTTTATTTTTATTTTTGCTCTCTATTTTGTTTGCCTTTCGTCATAAGGGGGAGATATGTTGGGTTCTGCATTCTAGTTTGGTTTACCTCCAAACTGGACGTTCTGTGTGGATCAGTTGTCTGATTTGTGAATGCAGAATTTCGCTCGGTCCAAACTAATAAACTCCTCACCTGGATATGTCTCCTCCAATCTTTTCAGCAATCTACTTAAAAGCCCCCTAGAGGAACAGTTGGAGAAAGAACAACCTTGCCTATCAGAGCCTATCAGAGCAATCGTAATATGTCATACACATTGGTAAAAAGATGCCTATGTGGTTGATACTTAATTTTCAGCAGGCATTGACGACATATAAAAAACACTGCCTGCATCAAAAGCTCCCTTTGGGTGAAGTCATTTCTGTTTTCATGTCCATTGAGTAACAAAAGACAATGGGCCTCATTACAACTCCGGTGGTAGCTGTGCTGGTAAAACCCGCAGGCTGCCGTTGGAGATGTGTTTTTTCTGGCGCTTGGCTTCACAAAACACCGGGGGATTGCGACCCTGGTGTTCGTGGAAGTCGGACGCTAGACGCTGGAAAAATTTAAATCCCTGTAATGTCCTGTATGTGGACCTCCTCACGCTCACACGCGTTCCTTCATTCACAAATGAGGCAGACACGAGAGCTGGGGTGCAACACGTCTTATCTTTATTGCATAGCAAATCCTAACTGCCGCTCTGCGCGGTAACCCCTCCTCTTCCTGTAACGTGGGGCGCAGCCCACTCAATAACAAACAAAGAGAGAGGACTGTTCCTCTCTTCGATATATCGGTGACGACACCACACCCTCCCGTCACTAAACAGTCAGTTACGTTCTCAACCCATTTCTTCGATGAGGCGAGTGGGCTTTCTCCTGGCTCTCTGTGGACGGTGATCCACGCTTGTAGAGAGTGCCATCTGTTCTTCTGGTGTCACGTCATCCCCAGAGTCTTCTCTGTCTCCCTCATAAGGGGCGTCCCAGTGGGAGAAAGTATCACACATACTTGATCTTCTTGATTGATGAACACCAGGCATCCTTCGGAAGTGCGAAGAGTTTCGCGTTATGGACCGGTGGTCCCCTTCAGCTGTGATGAGCGATCCTTTTTTTCTGGTGATGATGAGGGGCTCCTCATTGAATGGAGTTGCATTCTTGCGCTGTTGCTGCTGTCGGACCACAACCATGTCCCCTGGCGCCAGGTCGCTCTCTCTGGCTCCGCTCTTGCGGTCAGCTGCTTCCTTCATGTGTTCTTTCATGAGGGAATCTCTTGTTCTCATCTCCTCGTCCCCTTCGTACAGCCCTTCATGGTCGGGTGCGTGCGGTAGTCGTGTTCTGATCATTCGTCCGAACATCACCTCCGAAGGTGACTTCCCCGTGGTGCTGTGTGGGGTGTTCCTGTAGTCACGCATAAGTTGGTACAGCATTTTTTCAACAGGTTCACCGGTAAGGCGTGCGATCTGAGGTGTGCGCTTGATGTTGCTCATGAATCTTTCCATGGTGCCATTTGCTTGAGGCCACAAAGGCGTTACTTTGCGATGACGGAACCCCATGTATTCTGCAAATCTTCGAAAGTCTTGTCCCGTGAAAGGTGGTCCGTTGTCGGACTTTACAACCTTCGGTATGCCATAGATTGCGAACATCCGATCCAGTGCCGGGATGGTGTGATGTGCAGCGGTGGATGGGATGATCTGTAGGTCTGGGTATCTAGAGTACTCGTCTACGGCTACCAGGATGTACTCACCCCCTTCCATGGGCCCAAAGTGGTCGATGGCTATCTCTTCCCATGTTCCTTCTGGTAGTTCGGTCATTTTTAGGGGTTCCGGGACTGTGTGTGGCTTTACAATGGCACAGGTGGGACAGTTTTGTAACAGTTCTTCCACAGAGGTGTCAAGTTGGGGAAACCATAGCTTTTGCCTCAGCATCCTTTTGGTGGATACAATTCCCCTGTGTCCTTCATGAGCTAGCTCTAGCACCTTCTGGCGTAGGTTTCGTGGTATCACTAATTTTGTCCCTTTTAGTAGTAGTCCTTCCTCTGATTTCGCAAGTTCCTCCTTTACGGCCAAAAGGCACGTGATGTCTAGTTTGATATCCTCACTCATTGTTTCTCGAATCTGTTTTGCATGTTTCCATCGTCCTGTTTCTAGGCACCTCAAAATAGTTTGTATTCCCTGATCCGCGTTGGACTCTCTCGTTATCTGTTCCATGTCAAGTCCTTGTGGTGTGCTGCTGTGAATAACATATCTGATGTATTGATCAGCAATGGATTGTTCGGGGCCGCTCTTATCCTTGGGGTGCCGGGAGAGGAAGTCCGCAGGATTTTGATCTTTCCCTGGGCGGTGTATGATGGTGAATCGATAGTCCTCTATCCTGAGTGCCCACCTGGCTATCCTTGGTGGCATTTTTGCTTGTGGGTTGCCGTAGATGAAAGTGAGTGCTTGGTGGTCTGTCACAACCGTGAAAGGCTTCCCATATAGGAAGAGGTGAAAGTGCTCGCAAGCCCAAACGACCGCCAGTCCTTCCTTTTCTGCTTGAGAATAGGCTTGTTCGGTTTTTGATAGGCTTCTACTCGCGTACGATACTATGTGCTTCCCGCCTCCATCTCTGTCATCTAGTTGTGTGAGAATGGCGCCTAGCCCAATGGGACTGGCGTCCACGACGAGTTCTGTTGTCTTCTTGGGATCAAAGTACGCCAGGTATCGGGCATCCGAGATGCGGTCCTTGATGATCTGGAAAGCTTCTTGGCATTTGGTTGACCACGCAAACTCGGTGTTCAGTTTGGTTAGGGCTCTCAAGGGTTCACTGATGGACGCGAAATCACATATGTACCTCGTGCAGTAGCTTGCGAGTCCCAGGAATGATCTGAGGTCCGATGTTGTTGTTGGTGGTTCAGCTTCACGGAGCGCGCTAACCTTCTCAGGGTCTGGTGTCATGCCCTTCTCTGAGAATATGTGTCCGAAGAATCTGAGTGTCTTCTTACGGAATTCACATTTTTCTTTGTTGAGTGTTAGCTGGGCTTCCTCTAGAGCCATGCAGACTCTCATCAGGGTGTCGTCGTGTTGTTCCTGCGTTTGGCCGAACACTAGAATGTCATCGCTGTAGTTCAAGCAGTTGGGCACATGCTTGATGACATTGTGGATTTCTGCTTGAAAAATTTCGGCCGCTGAGGACACTCCAAAACTGAGTCGCTTGTAGCGGAACAAACCTAGGTGGGTGGCAAAAGTGGTTATGTATCGCGAGTTCTTGCTGAGCTCTAGCTGATGATAGCCTTTGTTTAAGTCTAACTTCGAGAATATTGTCGCCCCATGCAAGAGATGCACCATGTCCGTTATCCGGGGGGCTTGATGTCGTTCTCTTAGGATGGCCTCATTCGGCCTTCTCATGTCCACGCATATCCTAATGTCCTGAGAATCTCTTTTGGGTACTGGTACTATAGGAGAGACCCATGGTGTGGGGCCTTCCGCGGGCTCAATGATGTCAGCTTCTAGTAGCTTGGTTAGTTCATTTTCAACTTGTTGTTGAATGTTGATGGGGATGCCCCTGTAATGCTGGGCTACTGGAGTGATGTCGGGGTCGATGTGAAGTTCAATCTGTTTTCCTTTTAGTTTTCCTAAGCCTTTGAACAGTGCCGGGAATATTTGATCTATACTTGCCGTTGGATCTAGGTACTTGTGCACCATGAGGCGGTATAATATGTGAATGAGTCCCATTTCTATGGCTGAACGATAGCTCAAGATGCATCCGCTCTCGGTGGCGGCTTCTAGCACGTGCATGGGGATGCTTTTCTTATGTTCCTTGTATTGGCATGTTGCCATGAAAAACCCTTTGCAGGCTAGGGGTGTTTTTGAGCCGTAGGGATAGATGAGGGCTCGTGCTGGCTGTAGGCGAGGAGCATTCGGTATGCTTCGGTATACTTCTTCGCTTATTACATTCACAGTTGCTCCCGTATCTATCAGGAATTCTGCAGCTGTTTGGTTTATTCGTATTCTTAGCATCGGGCTGTGCTCTTTGGCCGTGTAGTTCCCAAGGGCGTACAGATATCCCTTTTTCCGCGGTGCTTCTTGTTGTATTTCCGGTCTGCGGGATCTTTCTTCTGAGGATGCGCTTGACACACTCTCTGACTGTGATTGTTCTATGAGGCATCTCACATATCTTCTGGGTCGCCTCCTTGTTTTTGGCTGGGTGGTTTTGCTCTCCCTCCATTCTCTCCTCTCTTGTCTTCTTTCCGGTTGGTCGTCGTGAAGACGGCGCCGTCCTTGTTCCTGGAAGTGGTGTGCTGCCCTGTTGTGGTGAGAGGGTTGGTACTGTTCTGGTTCCATCGAGGGCTTCCCATTTCTGCCGGCCCCTTTTATTTTGCTGCGAAATATCAGGCACACAGATTTGTAGTGGTTGTCGCCACCACATGCTGAGCATGTCTGTCCCATGGCTGGACACGTCCCTTCGTGTGGGTATTCATGTCCGCACCTGTAGCAAAACGGATCTTGAGCGGTTCTTGTCGTGCCCTCCAGCTTGTTGATGCTTTCTTGTTTGCCGTGTGTGATCTTTATATCGTCCAGGCCTTCCACCTGCGCTGCTAGGGCGGCGTCAGATCTCGCTAGGCGCAGGATTTCTTCTAGACTTCTCGGCTGTTGCAGTAGTCGCTTCCGGAAGTCCGCGCTTTCGCACCCCACTATGATTTGCGACCTGAGGGCCTCCTCGTTCGAGTAGTTGTTGAAATCACAGTGCTTCATTTTCGATCTCAGCCTCATAACGAACGCGTCTATGGATTCTCCTTTGTTTTGTTTGGTAGTGTGGAACACATGTCGTTCGTAGTCTACGTTTGTGTGAGGCGTGAAATATTCTGTGAGCGATGTCTTTAGCTTGACGTATGTATCTATGGTGTCTTCCGGCATTTCCTCAAGGATATCTCGTACATTGGAACCAACTGCATGATTTAGAAGGTTTAGTTTTTGTTCGTCTTCCAGTGGTCCAGCTGCCTTCAGGCATACTTCAAAGTCTCTCAACCATCTTCTCCACCTTGACCCCAGGGTGCTTGTCTCTGTGAGGTCAACATTTGCTGGTAATTGGGCCAGCAGGCTGTCCGTCATTTTCCTGTGCTGGGACGCTGGGGCGGAGGATCCCTCCTCTTGTGCTGGCGTCACTGGGACTGTGAGTGACACCCTACGGGCTGGAGTCGCTGCGGCGGTGAGTGACTCCTCTCCTGAGCCGCTCATGAGCTTGACTTGGGCCTGCCTGTCGTTCGCGAGTGCGATGGCGTCTGACCGCCACTAGGGGGGCACTGCGTTGGGGGGATTGCTCTCCTTGTGCCAAAATCAGGTGTGGATGGCTGCGTGGGGCTTTATGAGGCCTTGTAAATGTGCCTCTTGACTCGCGGTTTGCGTCGGGGTTCTTGCTTACCCTTTTGTGCAGGTGTTAGAAGTGGGCACACTGTGTCCGTTGCCGTCGGCGGGAGGCTAGCGCTCCTCGACCGCCCGGTGGTGCGATGCGGGGAGTCACTGCTCCACCCGCGGCGTTGATATGCACGCCTGCCGGCGTTGATACCGTTGGCGGGAGAGAGGTCTTCCCTTTCTCCCGCTCGGAAGGATGTTCCACGGGGAGCTGCGGTTCCTGCTCCACCCGTGGGGTGAGCGCTTCGGCGCCTATTCTTCAACACGGGGAGCTGCGGCTCCTGCTCCACCCGTGGAGTGAGCGCTTCGGGGCCTCTTTCTGCGGGGCTTTCACGCTCCGACCCTCAATCCTCGGGGCATCAGAGGGCGAAGATTCACGGGCGTCCGAGCGCTATGACCTGAGGTGGCGGGCACGGCGGGGCGCGTGTCCGCCTCGTCGCCAGATGTAATGTCCTGTATGTGGACCTCCTCACGCTCACACACGTTCCTTCATTCACAAATGAGGCAGACACGAGAGCTGGGGTGCAACACGTCTTATCTTTATTGCATAGCAAATCCTAACTGCCGCTCTGCGCGGTAACCCCTCCTCTTCCTGTCACGTGGGGCGCAGCCCACTCAATAACAAACAAAGAGAGAGGACTGTTCCTCTCTTCGATATATCGGTGACGACACCACAATCCCTATTCCTAATGGGAATGGAGATGGCAGAAGCACTGGCACCGTTAATACTGGTGCCAGTGCTTCCCAGAAAGTTTGAGGGTAGGTGCCGTCCCGCCTGCCAGATTAGAGCTGGTGGGCAGGACAGCAGCCGTCCACAGACTCGGAGTGTGCCAGTCCGGTAACAATGGTGCTGGTATGCTTACCAGCACCGGTGTCACCAGACCGGCATGCTCGTAATGAGGCCCAGTGTGCTTTGTATAGAAAACAAAAGTGGCTACAGCAAGTGGTTAACTTACCAAATTGAATTAGCATAATATGTCTTTTTAAAATACTTTATGCATATGCATTTATCACTGTGCAACAATGTTTATTAGTGTAGTAAAGGACACCAACTGTAATTTATAGAACAAGTACTTGTAATTGAATCTTTTGTTTACTATATATAATGGGTCAAGTTTTATGTTCAATTACTTGATTGCTGAATTGTAGCCTTGTACTATGTTTTGTTAGCAGGCCTCTACAGTTCATTTTACACATGTAAATATGTATCATGATTGAAATTCTGGTAGCTTCCACCAAATGGTTGATTGGCATATGGATTTTCAGAGCAATGTTAGTTGTGAATGGCTCTCTTGACCTTTGTGTTTTTTTCAAATGAAGGTCATATCTTATTCAAGCATCATAGACACATCCTAACATTTTCTGTCAGTTGTGTTGTATTATTATAGAGCCCATACATATGATGGGAACTAAGTTCTATTATACTCATCCCTTTTGTAAAGAATAGTTCAAATATTAACACCACTTTGATAAAGTGAAATCCGGGAAACCAGGCGATTCCTCAGTTGCAAAGTTATACAATAGACTAAAACTAGTCTTTACCTCAGAATGAGCACTTTTGTTCGAATCACTTTTCTTATTATCAGCCACATCATCTTCAGATTTCAACACTGGTGAGCAACAGCCTAGCCTCATACTCGTCTGCACATCCCTTCCAGAACGTTCTCATCATTATAACACTAGCAGTCTCGTTGCATGTTGTTTACATATTTGAAAAACTGCAAGTACCAGAATGTGAAAATCACAAAGTAATGCACACTGTCCTACAAATATGCCTCATAGTTAAATGCATCTTTTACATGTGTAAGGGTTGTTCTTAAAAAACACTTTAGGGAGTGCATTCTTACAAAAAGGCACTTACTGCTTCTAAGGCATTCGAGAGGAAGAGCACGTTTCTAATGTGTGTTGTGCTGTACACAAAACCCCTGAAAAAAATGAAATCCAGAGTAGCTTATGTTACTATTTGTCACAAAATAGTGATGAATTCATATTGATACACCTGGACACAAGTACCAGAAGTGCTTCAACATTTGCTTTTGAACAATGTGAGAAAACAAACATGTATGTTGGGAAGTTGTCAGAAGAGCTGCACGTGTGCGTCTCACAGCAAATTACAAAGATACTCCTAATACTCAAGTGTGTATTTGCAATTAACCATGCCCTGGCACATTTCCAGCACCCGTTACCAGTTACACCACAAACTCCATACAATGATGTCTGAATATTTAGAAAGATAAGATTCTGTGAAATACCAAGAGGCTTAGTATGTACCGCCAATAAATGCACCCAAGAATGGGCAATAATCCATATTGTGAACTTCTTGAGCACCATCTTTTCTCAAATATAGTCAATTCAATATGTCAGTAGTTGTACTGTTTAGATAACCGAAGAAACTAATTAGCAATCACTTTAAAACAGAAGATGCCTTAGCAACTACTTAATTCTTTAATACTGAATTCTCCTACTATAAAATCATGGACAACTATTCTAGAATTCATTATGAACTGTTGTAACAGAGCAGCACACGGATACATCATTACCTTTTCCAAATATTTTATTCTCCTTCTAGAGTTACTGTGAGATGATTTGTGAGGGATCTTGATAATTTTTGTAATGCACATAGTTTCTTAAATTCGTCCCTTCTTCATCCCCTTTAATGCAAGTCTATAAGGATAGCCCAGAGGGTGTAAATGGAATACAAGTTAACCCTGCACAACAAAGATAGAGATCAGTAGCTTTAAACTACTTGGTGTATTCCACTTTGGAGTTTCGCCTAAAATAATAGACAAGTCAAGCTTAAGCTTCACTCCTACTGTGCATCAGAAAACACTTGACGCGCTTCATGAGAATATAGCCGTGTGGATGATATATACCCTTCTAAAATGGTATGTATGTCCTTAGTCACTATCACAATATAAATAAATCACTCCCAACTACACTTATCACCATCACTAAAGGGTGCACTCTCATTTACATAAGAATAAACTAGGGTTGTAAGACTTTTTTCTGATTAAAGATGTAGTGTTTGGAGCCAGCCTTTCTCTATTTCTACTATAATGCAATTCTGCACATTCCTTGCACACATTCACTATCCTCTACATCCCGTCTCATTTATGGCTACATGTTACTCATAGTAGTTTGCTACAGAGCCTTCTAAACCAACTTCTAAATGTTCTTTCGCGTGATCATCTTTACTCCATGTAACATTCATAATGCCACGACTTTATGTCCAAACCTGGTCATAGCTGATAGTATCATAACACTGTGATGTGTATACAATGTAGCATAATTTGATAAAAATGCAATGCTAACAACATTTCTTCAATTGTCAAACAGGCCAAGAAAATGCCATTCTAAACCTAGGCCGAAAGAAAACAATGGATAGAGAAACATGCAGGTAAAATAACTCCTATTTACACAAACACCTTTCTTTGACATCTTCTAGAGAAATGTTGCACGAGACCACATTCAGGTCACTGTTCTGCAAAATGTAAATACACCCGATCCTGTAAATAAATGATCAACTGTCCCTTTGCTCTCAAATATTAGCCCAAAACAACTGTCTTTCAATACATTTGCATATACAAAAGAAAACTCAAAATATACTATGAGAAATCAAGACATACCTGTCACTGCCAATGTGGTTCCAAAAGCAACTTTTACAGAAATTGTTCTGTTGTTGAGTCCTTTTTGAAAACAGTGAGTAAGCAAAGATGTACATTTGTGAACTATCAGTACAAATTGCTCCTAAACACAACGGAATGGTGCATTAAAATAAAGCAAAACATGTTAATTCTAACATTCCAAGCCTGACCAGATTGGCCTGAAGCCGTTAACACAACTATTCACAAAGCTTAAAAAGGGACTTAGAAATGTGTGCAACATTAACATTAACATAGACATCTCTGCACATAGTGGAAAAGAGACGTTTTTTAGTCAAAACACACCATAAAAAACAAGAAAACACTATTGCTATGAGATGAAAGGCACAGGCTATGAAGTGGTTGATTAATCAAAGATGGAAAAAGGAACTTGACTCCATTGCCATATCCAGTAAATAATAGAAATTGCAGTGCACAGTCCACAGTTCGTCCAAACTTTTTTTTTACAAATCCCTAGTAATCTTTTCAAATAAAAATAACAATTTGAAAAACAGAGACAACAGTACAATCAAAACTTTCCCGAACATGGATTCCAGCCTAGAGGGACATTCCTTTGGGCTGTCTTTGCATGTGAAAAAGCAGTTTTCACCACATACAAATGCTGGATGCATATCACTCCACAATGCACAACCATGTGCTTCATTTCTACTTCGATAGAGTTGCAGCTATTAATCTTAATGACATTACTAAGATTGCAGTCGGTTTCTTTGACATACCAAAAACAGAAACTGTGTACCTGTTGTCACATCACCATTTTCCACAAGCTGGTACACATTTAGTTGACCTCTCTCAAAAAATAGCATCAATGAACTATTTTGCAGTGGTGCACAAATGTGATCTTAACAACCTATTATTGTATTTTCATCTGTTGCTACATGAACATCAAAAAACTCAACCTTCTAAAGCTCACAAACAACCAGATTCAAATAAGAGAATCATTATTAAAATGGAACATCCTTCCTGTGATTGATCATCTCTGGAAAGGTTCTATACATATAGATATCGATCTAAAAGAGAACATTGAAATGTTTGGATTAAGCCATCAGTTGGAGCATTGTTTAATCTTTAATCATGTTGGTTAATGCTGTGCCATCTAAGAACAAACACATTTGGCAATAAAAACTTGACCTGGGCAAAGGGAAAAAGGCTCTTGAATATCTATAAACCACAGTGAATATTAGAATAATTAAACATTGACAAAGGTATGAACATAACTTCCCAGATACACAACGACATTACCAGAGCGGCAATGCTATTCCTGAAGTAATGAATGACATGTAATACCATTTACTCAATCCTCTCATTGCATTCCCCAGAATTCATGGAAAATGCTTTGAAAACATACCAGATGTGTTAGGAAAAAAGAATGTTTAGGTAGAAAGCTTAGAAACCCATTGGGCCTCATTCCGAGGTTGGTGGTAGTCATGGCGCTATTTGCAGAATATGTGCAAGATGATTTCAATGACTTCCTATATACTGGACATCAAAACAAGAAATGCATTGATTTAAAAGTACTGGTGAACTCTGTTCTATGGATAAAGTTAAGGTTTTCCAATATGTTCACCATCTCTTCTTTGCACTGATACATTTTATCTGCAAAAGAGATTGACATCCTTTTGTAGAGCTTAAACATTTTTTGGCCAAAAACAATGCCAATCCAGAGCAGCTCCACATAGTAATATGCTGCTGTGAATGCACAATGCTTCCAAATGTGTCCATGATATTGATAACACCATACTGCAATTTGTAGAGTGCAATGCAATGTGCCATTTCCTCGGAACAGACCTGAGGGAACTGGTACTACATTTTCTGGTGATATATATTGCCAGCAAAATTAAACAAGCAAAGTTAAATACTATACTAAATCTTGTTTTGATTTCCCCAAGTCTGTACGTTTAAAATGAAGGTGTAGAGTGTCACATCTGCTGCCAGACAGAGCATTACCGGGGAATGGCTTAAACATATTTACAATATAAAGAGAGATGATGCCTGAAAGTGCAGGAATAATTACAAACCAATCATTTTCTGCATTTGTAATCAGCAAATGATTGTCTTCGAGAACAGAGGACATAATTTGGCTGTGTATTGGTCCAGCTTTTTCCAGACGCAGTGATATCCTTTGATATAATCAAATGTATACATGTGAAAGAATCAGACTCCAGACATCCTAGAAATACACTTGATATACACAAATTATCCACATAGAAATTCTGTTTTGGAACAGTTTGGTTTAGTGAAACAAAGCCCAGTATTTCACATGCAAAAATAATATGTAAAAATTAGACAGATGGTAGATATGGAATTTGGAATTGTGAAGTCCCTTTGCTCAAATATTAGAATGGCTGTTTGGTTTGCTATCTGAATGTATCTTTCAAAACTTCATTCCAACAAAGCATTCTATTACGTAGCTCTTCTGCAGTTTGTTACATCCTGAAACTGAGGATAGAGGAGAGTATACTTCTTTTCATGCTGCCTTTGAAGCAACTGGCGTGAAATCAACTGTGAAAAGTTTAAAAGATACAAACAATTGTTTGAAGATCAAGTTCCCTAAGAGGAAAAGATAGCTGCTAGATTTGTTTCAGAAACTGCTGACTGGAGCCAGGCATCTGCTGGTCAAAGCCAAGAGCCACTGAGAGAACCATTAGTTCAGGATGAAGCTGAGATTGTAGTGAATGAGGCGAAACATGCTATGTCTGCCAAATAGGCAAAGGATGATTTGGCAGTTTGTGTGCCTAAATTGAATGAGGAACACCTCAGCCGTTTTCTTCCAGTGACTGAAGGCGTACAACATGGATAATGCCATGACAAGAAATAATGCATGTGCACTGAAAACTGATTCCTTGCACCTGCTCATTAGAGGCCAGGCTGGTTCTTTAAATAATGTTCTCATCAAGTCATGCGAACATTACAACCGAGGTCAAAGTCTTGCACATATTTTTATATTTGTTTATTTTTATAATGCTATGTTTATATAACCTGTCACAAATATGTAAGGTGCAAGGCAATATATCAAAAGGCCAATCATTTTCAATGTTTGTTTTAGGAATCTAAGCAAAGTTAGCATCAAAGACAACTGAGTTCCTCGACTAAGGCGATGCTAAAAACTTGAAGAAGACAATAAAGTCGGGCAGTGTACAAATTGTCAAAAACATTAATTCCTAAAATGTTTCAATGATCGCCAATTCATAACTAAATGTTTCAAAGCTTCCCGTGCATTTATAGATAAACACAGCCTACAAATCAACATTTGATCAGGTAGCCTGTAGAGCCCTAAGACACTCAGAGAACAGCCTATATGTTTAAATGTGAGTAATTGAGTGAATCCAGTAAAAATACAATAGTTTCAATTTCGTGGAGATTGGTTTCTCCCAAAAACTTGAAGTTTAAACATTTAACTGATTAAAGTATGGACTCGCAATAGATCTTAAAGTCCCTAATTTAAACATCAACACATTCATGCCTTCATTACTAGGTGGTACAAAGGTTTACCATATAACACAAATTCCCTCCAACATACTACTGCTTGCAGGGATACAAACTTAAGTTCCTGTTTTACGATGGTGACTGAGACACAGGGTGGTAGTAGCAACACTGTTCTACAAATTAAACCTTCTATCTTTACCAAACAATGCCAATCAATGGTTGTTTTCAATTCAAGCCCATACTCAGTTTTCAGCAAAACCATTTGTTTATAAAAATTAATGAAAATAAGTAGTGTGAATTAATCTTTTCATCTGAACAATGAGCGTAAAAACCATTGTTTGTAAGTATGCAAACAATGTCATCATGTTGGGATGACTCTTAATAAGATAGCCCAAATAAGTAAATTCCTTCAACACAATTAACGAGGTATTATTAATGTGCCAAGTTAACTCTTGTTTTATTTTTAACTTTAAAAAGTATGCGATTATTGTTTTATCAATATTAATAGTCAAATCATTATTACTTGTGTAATCCTGCAGGGTATTCAAAGACCACTGTAGACCAATTGGAGTCTGGGCCATTAAGATAAGATCGTTGGAAGAAGCCAACCAATTAAAAGGTAGGATCCCCAACCTTAGAGGAAAAGCACATACAATATTCAATGCCTACCGCAGATCCGATAATTATAGATTGAAAAGGCAAAGGGCAAGTATTGGGTTTGTGAGGCGTCCTTTTGAATTTAATCTAATTTGGAGGAAGGTTTCTGTGTGCAAAAGTATGGCCAATTTAAGAAGACTGTCCGGCAGACCAAATCATGCAATTTCAGTCCATAATAGATGACTATGTACTCTGTCAAAGGTCCCAGCAAGGTCAATGCTCCCAATGTATATCTAATACGAAATCTTTCTAGTGGTCACCCTCTGTAATAAATTCAGGATCATATCATTCATTGAGGTACCTTGTAGGCAACAAAAACATGTTTCAAATGTTTAAAGATGATTTGTGGCTGAGGCACATTGTTGAAGATGATGTAATAACACTGAGGCAAAGAATAGGTTGCTGACATCTAACTAAGCAATTGGGTGAAAGTTACATGGGTCCACTGTGTCCCATTTTAAATATGGGAAATTAGGTGTTACTTAAGCAACACTTATTAGCCAAAACTATTTCATTGTAGTACAGGTAGGAGGAAGAAGACATGTGAGGAGGGACACACAGATTGTGTGTGTTGTTTGGTCATTTACCCACCCATTGAAGGTCTAAGGTCATGCTAATCCTTGTCATTCCCATCCACTACCTGCTCCCTTCACATCTTAAACACATCCTCTTGGGATCTCGTGTAGCTCACTTCAGCTGTAAATGGCTATTGGTGTAATAAAAATACCTTAACCAAGTGTGTCTTCTGTCACTAGATATTTTATATCTTCCATGCATTGAAATCCTTTTACAAATAAGCAACAACAAAGCCATCAATTTTGGCTTAAGATATTATATAACCCTGTACCAGGTATTGATATTGTTGGCCAGGTAATCAATCAATTTTCAAGCTGTTGCAATCTAAGTAACAGGTAATACCATTGTATCAGAGCCTAGTAAATGCCTATCCCATGACTACCAATGCTTGTTTATAAATGCGGACAATATGGGAACAATTCCACAAGGAAGGTATTGTCTGATCTACTTTAATGTTTTGAAGAGGGCCTCCAAAGCCCTGCCCTGTCCCAGGGTAAAGATAGATAAACTGTTTGTCCCTACAGCTCTTGGCCTTTTCATTTTTACAATTCATTCAATAATTTCATCTTTTGAGAAAGACAGGTGGCAGTCAGGTGGATCCTCTTAACTAAAACAGATTTACAATGGCCACTATCGGAAATATAACTCTTTGAAATGGTGTTCTCAAATGAAAGCAAATATTGAATTGATTAGTTTATCACCTCAATTTGTACTTATTGTGATCATCAATTTCAGAAATTGGCACAACTTCTAACATATGTTTGCTGTTCTGCATTATTAAAGCTGATCTATATTGTAATATTCAGTCTTTATTATTATTCTTTAATTCCTACCTGTGTAATAATAGTCCTGCCAAGAAAATAAACAGATCCTTAGTAAGTGCTCTTAAGTTTCTCTGCAATTATTGTTTTATTTGTCTGACTGCTATGTCAAATAGAAGAATATGGTGACCATACAAAGAAATGCCTTTAACAAATTTAACATGCATATTAGATTTATATAACTCTGATTATAACTCCGTAAAGATGTGGGGCATAGTAATCTGTTGTAGCTGTACATTAACTTGCAAATTCCTAAAGTCGTTAAGCAGATCATTAAATCTTGATAAACTTGATAAACAGATGCCTCTGTTGGACCATGTGTGTCAAATACATTAGCGATAATGTTGTTTAAATTTAAGATTAAAAATGAGTGATCGTGCAAAGCTGTTCTATGTATTTCCAGGTGTTCGCAGCTGTTTTATATATCCTTACTCACAAAAAGATAATCAATTACTGAGTAAGCACTGAAAACCAAACTATTCAGGTAAATCACTCCTACTCCGCTGTTCCCCTGTAACCCTTGAACATGAGTATTGTATGCTGCCTAACCTCTGCTCTTGCACCCATGTACTGTACCTATGTTTCAACGCTCTGCTAAGTAAATATTCTATGACAGCACCTTGATGCCCAAGGGCATTTTGTGCGCTTTATAAATGGAAATAAATAAATAAAGTGTGCCAAGTTGGTGCTTGCAGGATATCTCCATTCTAATTCCCATTAACCGTAATTAAGGACCAAGATTCAATAAGATCATACCAAATACAGCCCCTTATCTTTTAGATAACCTGATAATGGGAATTATTCTAAGTGATATTAGGATAGTGCAGTAACCCTGTCTCTCAATTTGCCAAATAATTGATACAATCACAATTCAAATCAGAACTAGCCAATTCCTTCATAAAAAACTCACCTTTGCACCACATCTACACTTTCATTTGCTCGCTTCAAAGGTAGATCCTGTGTTTACTCATGGATTGATGAGTAATAACTAACCCTCCTTAATTCACATGTGTAACCAAAGTAATTCCAGCATTTACAGCGCACTGCGTGAAGAGGAGGTGGCAGAATGTGAGGTAAGGAGCGGGTTTGGGAAGGGGTAGGAATGTGTGTGTATTTGTGTGTTTGGTGTACCTGTGTGTGTGTAAGTATGTTGGGGAATATCAGAGCAGGATGGGGTGGCTGGGGTGGCAGAACAGTTGACTGGGTCTGGGGTGGGGGAGGGAACGCAGGTTGCAGGTGTGTCTTGTAGCTTATCTCTGTTGCTGATTAACCTTTGCTATAAACCCCTCACCATGGGCACAACAACATCTATGAACCATCTACCCACTATTTTTTTGGTTTGGTCAGAATTGGGGATAAAGAGCAGGTTATTCCTGATGGATATTTGAAGGATCTACAATGTTTCCTTGAGGCCGATGATTTCATGGAAGCCCGTTTGTCATACAAGTCCGGCCAACACAAAGCAAAGCCTTCACATTTAAACTGTTATCAATTGCTATCACAAGACCACCATAAGGACAAACTATTCACCCTTTCTGAACGTTTTGTAGAAATACTGTGTAAACATCCAAGACTAGAGGGTCTCTTAACAGGTTTCTTGGAAAAAGATTAAATTAAAGTTCGACACAGTTGGCTAATCATTGTTGGGGGCTCATCAGACTGTTGTAACTTCTTCAGTTCCACGATAGGAAAATGAAGTTTGGCAAACTAAATAAAGTTCTGAGCATCTCATGGTAGTTCTTTGCGTTTGGCACACACAATTCACATTTGTTCTCAATGCTGGACCAAAACTTAAATCACTCCTCTAAGGAATAAGCTGCTCTGCATGTTTATTCTTTAGTGGAAAAGTGAGAGCTTTATTGGGATGGAAAAACACCTCAAAACCCATTTGCAGCATGGCCTATGCCTCTTGCAGAATTATTTTATCCATAGCTTTAGAAGACAGATGGAGAACTACAAAATCCACCCTTGATGGCCACATAAACTCCTGTTGATCAATATCTGCTCAAGAAAGGGGTCTTAATTGAGGCATTTCACCAAAAAAAGATACAATTTAAGAACAGTTTAAACATGTAATTTTGAGTCTGAAAAAAAGCTTCCACCCCAATATACAAAGTACTTGTGTAATGCACAGATTGTCAATGGAAGACTTCCAGTTCTTAATTGAAGGGACTCCATCCTTTGCAGGAAGTATACAATTCACAAGGTCAAAGGATGAAGCTTGGGAGACCTTACTAAACTCCCTCATTTTGGATCTTGATTCAAATTCTGTGGTACCTCGTTGATTGCACTTGATTGGATCGGAATATGGGATAACTCCAATGCATGTTTAATGGTGTTTAGGCTGGTAAAATTCCAAAGTCCATCAGAAGTATTTATCTTCTTTCTTCATTTGGATTTTACCAATTGTTGATTGTTTCTTTTGTTAATTTTGACTCTTTTTAGTGTGTTGCCCACCATTCTTCTGTTGTGGATCCTTCTCTTTATCACTTATAACTTGCTGCTCTGAAGGGACGATCTCCAATAGGTCTTCTGTAAGAGGATCAGCTGGGTAGACATCAGAGTAGGGGCTCAAAGAGAAGAGTGAATTCACTTTTTTAGACACAGGTCAAGGTCAGGACCTAGAATACATTTGCTAAACTCCTCAGGTTGCACTAACTGGTGCAGTTTTCTGGCAATAGTATTTAGAAGACATACATAAGAGATCACTTTCACTTGAATACTACGATACAGGCAGACTAGAGATTATAAAACCAAATTTAAAGTCTGGATTGATGAAGGACCCAAATAATTGTGTCCCATATTGGAATTTAATTGAGGCATTGACTCTTCAGTAGTAGTCTCTGTTTGGCCACTACGACTCAATTTAAAAAAGTGGATAGGAAGTAATGTCAGTCAAACAGTCGGACATGCAAAAATTCAGAAATTCTGGTGAGACCTCTAAAAATCTTGACATGGAAGAAACCTGTTTGCACACATTTGCATGAAAGAGAATTCCAGGTCATTAAAAGTAGCAGTTACACGTGAGAAACAGAACACAGGATCAGAGGCCAAAGGAATATCAGAGGGAGGAGCCAATAGTCCCAGGGAGTGGGCTGGGGGGGCCAGTGAATCAGTATGATTTAAATCCAGTGCAGCATGTACTATGGCTACGGAACAAGGTCATAGTAAGGATTCAGAGTGGTGTCTTTTGTTTTTCACTCAATCTATTAGAAATTACTTTAGGAAAGTTTTGGCCATGGCTGATGGACAATTTTCCGAACAAGAACAGGAGGTCTCAGGGGGGAGTTTTTCAGGAGACAAACCTTAATTCTCCCTTGGTCCACTCTTATATATAACTTTATTATGCAAGTTATACATGTGTGTCATCGCAAATAAGACAATGAGGTAGAAAATGTAATATTTCTTACTTGCAGTTTGTTTATGAGCTCCATCCTTTCCTTAAAAAGAGTGCCACAGCCCCATAACTGCACCAACTACTACTGCACTGTATTGTAAATGTCATGCATGTGTGCCAGGCGCACTACATTGCTATACATTGACTTCTCCTCATTTACGTTCTATCCTGGGCAGCTACTGAACCTCTTGCCGGCCGGTAAACCAGGACACTCAGACACTGAACAGTGCTCCAACTGCTACTGCACTTTTCCCTGCAATTCAGTTCTCTCACATATTGTTACACTTCCAACACAACTAAGCGCTTACAACAAAAGTGGGATTAGTGTGCATCATATCTTGTTGCTGTTGGTTAAACACCAGATGTGAATAAAAGGCTGTCTGCAGAAGCAGCACAAGAAATTGTCACAGTTCTATGTAAAATGAGGGCTCCCTCCAATAGAAGAGGTATGCATCGTTTCAAACCTAGTGCTAGCATTCATTCACCTCTGGATACAAAGAACCCTTTGGGGGCACCCAGGTCATCGTGCTGGGATACACCCTCCAGTTGAACTCAGTAAAAACCAACCTAATTAAAAAATATGTACACACAAGAAATGTCATAGCACTTTAGGAAGCGCAGGAAATGTCAATCTCTGGCTTAACATTCAGTGCAGAGAAATAGCTCAATGTCTGCACCCAATACAAACTCCCATCTATGCTTGGATTCTTAAAAAGATCTGACTTGGTCTGCTTTTTTAGAATGCAAAATCAATACTAAAATGTAATTTTGTCAGTGAACTGTATGGAAAAGAAACATCTGGTCATCCATTAATTGATCAATTAACACATGCTGGGTCGATGCACAGTTTAATGAAAACAAACTGCAGAATGAAATGCATCTCAATGTCCTTATTCAATGTATGGACCAATTTGAAGTACCTGTCATGCCACTACGATGTGCTAACACAAAATTTTAAGCCTCAACTAACTGAAAAAGTCAGTGTCCCACACATCCAGTTTGCAGAGGTTGTTGTCTCTTTGCCTTAATATGAAATTCATAATAAAACAATGAATAAAAAAAAATCCATAGAATAAAAATGAACAAACAAGTCACAAAAAATCAACACGAAGAAAGAAAAGAGTGCAATTATGTATGCCTATACCTATGTCAACTCTATTAATTGAGATCTAATTGGGTTGAAATTAAAAAAGTCTAGTGCTTCCACCGTTAATGGTATTATCAGTATAACACATCTAAGTTTCGTGAATGTTTCTGAAAGGCTATGATTAAGGAAACAATGTCTCCCCACACTAGACTAGTCCAGACAATTTCTCACAAATAAATAGTATGTTACAAACCCATCACTTTAAAATAATGGTTTCTGATGTGTGTAAGGTTCTGACAGCAAAGAACAATATATTTCAATGTCTCTGGGGTGGACAGGTTCCCACAGAGTCGCCAGTGGCGTGAACGGGACTCTTCAGGTTTCCAGTTGCCTAAACGTTCTAAAGTCGGCAGCTCCGGTAATAGTAGAGTGTGACTGCTGTGGGTAGTTGTGTCAGACTGGATCCTCTGCCCAGGGTGTCCAAGTAGGACTAACTAATCAGAAAATTACACAACACACTGCACAAGCACAGTTTGTAAGATTTTGATCAAGTTTAATATGATTGAATACAGCCACCACGTGTTTCGGCCACAGGTCTTCTTCCAGCCTGTGAATGTTTCCTGTATTAGCATCCCACTTTTGGGAAGTACGTGCGGATTAATATGTACCAAGTTACACTGCCAGCACGGAACCAAAAATCTCCTGTCTCACACCGATAGCCCGAAGCCAACCACACATTTATTTTCACTGCACGTCTCATTAGGCAAATAAAACCTTTTCTTTCTGAATCTAATACTGCTGCCATTGCTTTTCCCTGGTTAATTCCAAACTGGACTATGGCAAAAGCCTCCTGGTGGGTACCTCTAAGTCCAATTTGTACTCCTTACAAGTTGCGCAAAATAATGCTATCCGAGCTGTGTGCGGCGTCTCGAGAAGCAATCATGATACTGAGGCATGCAAATCTCTTAATTGGATCCCTATTAAACATCATATCACCTACAAGTTGTTGTCTCTCACTCAAAAGTGCCTTTCTGACAATGTGCCATCCTACTTGATGAAAAGGGTCAAGTGCTCTTGTATCTTCCGCTCCCTTCGTTCTAGCAACTCTAATAGACTTGAGCAGCCTCGATATAGGCTAACTCAGTTTTGAGCTAATAGTTTTGACTCTATTGTTCCTCGCCTATGGAACTCACTTCCCACCTACCTACGTCTCTGTTCGGAGTTACTTCTTTTTAAGAGATCTCTTACAACATGTATCTTTAACTCTAACAACTAGGTTGTTCTAATGATGTTGGTGTCCTCTCTGGCTCTACGACCTTTCCCTGGCTTGCTGCGCAATGCGGCCTTCGGGCAAGTTGTGCCTTACAACAGTTATTTAACATTAACTAACAGCCTCTATATTTGCTGGTGTGCTTGTTGACGTGGTTCCATGCCATAAAGTATGTTCTATGGCCTGTTTAGAGTGCTTGCTAATCCTAGATTAGTTATAGCCTTTGTATTTTTACAGAACATTTTTTACAGAACACAGTAATTTTCGATGCATGCCCTCCGTCTGTTGGCCTAGCTGCCTGCACTGTTATGTTCACCATAGCAAGTCCAGTTTGCTGTATTCGCTGTATCACCTTCGGTAGTCATAATGCCTTTACTACATAAAGAAGCAGCCACAGTCTTTTTGTGGCATAATCTGGATGGAGTGAATAGTTTAACAAATGGGGCTATAGGTATAGTGGCCGGGTTACAGCCATACACTAATCAAGATGATATGCAGTTTCTCAGTGTCAAATTTCATGAATTCCATAAAACAAAAATGATTTCCAGTTTCCAAAGACATGTAGGTAAAACAGGAGACGTTTTGTTTTTCCAGTATAAGCAGTTACTATTCACAGGTCACAAGGCCTCAGTCCCGATCATGCTTTTTTGGGTACAGACTGCTAAATTTATTTAAAAAAAGATGTATTCGACCCTCTCACATGTTCCTACACACAGTGTTGTCTTTTTACTAGACTTCCATGCAAGCAAGGCCCCTGCTGATGCCCCTTACATTATGAAGTACCATTTGTTAAATGATGATGGATATTACCTACATATATATTGAGCCTCATTACGAAGTTGGCGGTAGCTGTGCCTGTTTTACAGGCATGTCTACCGCCAAACTCGCTACCGGCACCACCACGCTTGAATGGGCAATTACAGGCCCATTATGAGTTGAATGGGCTGGTAATTGCCCATTCACCAGTGGTGGTATTTCTGGGATCCCCATCCACATTCTGCCCGGTAGGGCAGAATGGGGGTGGGGAGCATTGATGCAATAACGGTGTCGGTGCAATTACGAGTTATGCTTGCGGGTACCGCACAGCCCGCCAGGTCAGACCTGGCGGGTCGTCAGGCACTTGCGAGCAGAACTCGTAATTCGGCGGTTCGGTGTGAATGATACCAGTGCCTTACCGGCACCGTTCACACCGTACCGCCAACATTATAATGAGGCCCAATGTCTTCTTTCAGTTTGATGTGTTTTATTGCATTACTTATAATACCGAACCAACTGTGAATTCAAATACATAAGACATAAATGTTACATTTGATTTGTACCAAAAGCTATCATCTTCAGAGTTCACTCTCCGTACATTATACAATAAGAATATGTCCATGGGTACTGTAAGATATATTTTGGGGTTATATCTAGTACTTTGTGGTATTTTTATTATGGTATTTTTGCTATGGTGGTATTTTTGTGGTATTTTTTTATAGTGGTGAGACTAATTTCAGAATACTGCCTAAAAATGTTTCACCTGGGTCACTAACAATAAACAACAAATGGACCTAATACACTCTGAATAAATGGATCATGCACTGCTGTGCTGCTTTATTTACACCATCACAATGATGCCCTTTTGGCTGTATTCCAACAATTGTGAGGCATACAATTGAAATACAACAAATTCATTCAGCCTCTCTAAGTAAACCAATTCACTGCGGTACTTTGCTTTGAGATATTTCTTACTGCAAACTTGTTTCCCTATGCATGTCAAGTCAATGAAACTGAATGCAAAATGAAATACACCGAAACCCAATTACCTTTTCAAATTTGTTCTTTATCATAAACAGACATGTACGCCCATGTTATAGTTCACAAAGTGAGCAACATTTTCTGCAGTGTCTTTCGATGCTCTATCTGTGCCAAATTCTGCTAAATCAACATTGGCTTCATAACAAAAAGAAAAAAAAAACCTTTGAAAAACAGCAAGACTTAGAGAAGTACAAACACAATTTTACATATACATTTAAATTTGAATCTCTAATGCAGCACCTAAAATGAACAGAACTATTTAATCTGTGCTATCACTCAGACCACTCACCCCTCAATTAACCTATAATTACCTGGATAAAGCTGGTGATATTCGCGGCTCTACTCGGCAGTGTTCCAGGTTCATTCGCAGCAAAGGTCGCTCGAGATTTCACAGACCTTCTAATGATGCCAACCCAAGAGAGAAACAGCTTCAGCTTTACTCAGCTTGCAACCCTCTGCTCCCTTCGTCAGTGAGTGCCAGAAAAGGAATGTCCCTACTCTGCTTCAAAACAATTTTTTATCAAACCCCCTGCCACTCCAGAAAAACATCCCCCCTTGACTAGATCCAACCACATCATGCAATTTCCTCTGTGCCTCTCATTTTGCTAGCTACATTGTTGAAGAGCAAAGTGATATATATTTCTTGCGCATCCTGCTCTAATACAATGCCATGTTTTAAGAAGAATGGATCTTCACATTTTTTAGGTTAACACACAGCGCAGATTCAGCCTGCACGTTTAAAGCTTATTTTTCTTTCCCATTTTCAGAGCATTATGCATTTTCATCAGTCTACATCCAGCTCATTTCATGAGCTAATTTGCACTTAATGTTATTATGGGAATCTGTTACATGTTAAATGGGTTTGGGTTAATTAGTCTGTTAGATGTAGGTTAGTATTTTATTTGAATGCAGCTCAGTTAATAAAAATAGCATCCTGAAGCAAAATGATTGTTTTCTAGCATGTGCTCTGTGCATTGCCATCTATTTGAATTCAGGCTGAGACTCATACTCCTGAGTCCATTAATGATTCTCACACCCTTGGCCCTAGGTAAAACTCAAAACCTTGCTAAAATGTGAATGTTGAAATGCTGAGTCTAGATGTTGAAATGCAGAGTCTAAATGTTAAAATATGCAGTCTAAATTCCTACTCCTACACCACCTCCTTTATTTTCTGCTCGGATATAACCCGAAATTACTGCAGGAAAAACAAACATATATGTCCTAAAACAAATGTGCTTCTCCCGATTGGATCTTTTCCCTCTCCATCGTCATTGAAATAAATATCATCATGTTCATCTTAATGGTAAGTACAATCAACTATATCAACACAAACACCATTGGAACCAACAAAATCACCAAACCTCTTTCCTCCATGGTCCCCCAATTGAGCCTATCTGCCTCTGGCAGGCCTACGCTGCTTACAGTAAGGTTATCTTTATTAAGATTCATTCTAATAGTGTGTACCTTTTTATGTTTCAGTAAGAAATGAATATCTGGATCAATAGGAAACACATTTTCTCCACTTTCGCTTCCCACAATTCACCACCGGCATGAAACAGAGTCAATTCACCCACCAACACCACTGTACCTTTAGGGATAGATATGTAGAACCTGCTATGCTGCAACTGTTTGACAATAAAAGATCCATGATTAAGGTGAGTAATTGTGTAATTTGTCATCAAAGTACTCACTAACCACCTATCCTTAATCAATATAGCATGAGCTAACTCCTCAACTTCCTTATTACTCATAATCACCTCACACCCCTTGGACACACCATCGTCTGACCTCAACCCACAAATAGCAACTGCAGCATCAGGTATAAACGACTTGCCTGGACATATATAATTCTGTTCCTTGAATTTTACACAGGTGTCTAACTTTGGTATCAGATATACATCAGGTTCCCATGTTTGAAATGTTACCATCTCTGGAGTTACAATCTTTTTTTTTTTTTAAACTTTTATTTATTCAGCTCGGTGACACAAGTACAGGTGAGTCAACATAAAGCATACAGGGTAAACAGTAATCAAACAGTATGAATACGCATAGTTTATACAAGCAAAGCATCAGAGGAAAAAGAAAAAAAAAAAAACGGCAAGAAAGAAAGGAATTAGGTGCATATACACGTGAGGGCCCATGGGAGGTCGGACCACCCATACATGAGGGAGATAATTCAAAGGGGAATCTTGAAAACAGTATGGGGGGTGGGTCAAGCAGAGGGAGGAGAAGACCCCGGATCCGAGTCAGATTCAATGGAGGACATAAATAAACGAAACTGCAGCCATATATCCCTGGGCCTGGAATGAGTGGGCTGTTGTGTCGCCCAGACCTCCTCCGTGTCAGAGGCCCACGTCACTGCCCTAAGCCATTGTGCGTGGGTAGGGGTGTAAGGCCGAAGCCAACAAAGCAGAATTGTGCGCACAGCAAGTAGCATGCACAGGCCAGCAAGTTTTCTGGAGTCACGGTGGAGGTCGGGGAAGTCGTGAAACAAACATGTCATTGGGGATAAGAGGATGTGGGAATCAAGGATAGAGGACATAGTAGAGCATACCGAGGTCCAGAATTGGGCAAGTCGGGGGCAAGACCACAGCATGTGAAGATAGTCTGCATTCTCGCACGCGCATCTGGGGCATCCAGGGGGGGAGTCGTTTGAAATGCGATGTAGTCTGGCCGAAGTGTAGTGGTATCTATGGAGTACCTTGAATTGAATTAATTTGAATCGGGAGTTGAAAGAGACATCCCGGGTGCGTGAGCACATGTGGGCCCAGCGTTCGTCAGTCACATCGAGTCCAAGGTCGATCTCCCAATAGTGCCGGAGTTTAGAGAATGTGGGGGGCGACCTAGTTTGGAGAAGAGTGTATAATCTCGAGATTTTGCCCCTCAGGGGAACGGGAGAGGTTAATTCAGCAATTGCAGGTTCATCAGGAGGTAACGCCGGGAAGCATGTGTACTTGTGTTTGAGTACCCTACGGAGTGAAGAATATTGAAGCCAGACAGAAGGTCTCTGTCTGAGAGAAGCCGGGAGGTCAGGCCACTCGATGAAAATGCCTTGATCAAAGAGGTCACGGAGTAGTTCATACCCGGCGTCGGCCCAGCAACGAACCACGGAGGGAGGGACCCGTGGGACCTCAGGGCAAAAATTCCAGATCGGAAGATTGCCATGAAAGGGGTGAGTAACACCTAGTATCCGCCATAATCTGGACAAGGCCAGCGATGTGCATGTCGCAGGGTCCATGGAGCCCAGTACCATTGGGATGGGTGAGATCACAAGAGATCGAATGTCGCGGTCGCTGACTGACAGTCTCTCCAGCCTAACATGAGGAGGGGAGTCTGGGGTAGCGAACCAATGCGCAGTGTGTTGGAGTTGTGCAGCCAACCAGTACCTAAAGAAGTTTGGTGCACCGAATCCACCAGTTTCCATCGGAGCAGAAAGCGTCTCAAGTTTTAGGCGGACAGCACCAGAATGCCAAAGGAATGAGTTCAGGGTGCGAGACAACGTCTGGAAGTAGTCTGTTCCCGGCCACTGGGGGATGTTGGCAAACTTATACAGTAGCTGTGGAAGTACCACCATCTTCAGAACTCCTATCCTACCCGCCAATGAGATCGGAAGTTTATCCCAGCCCTGTATTTTAACTGCAAGGTTCACCAGATATGACTGGTAGTTTTCCTGCAGGACCCGCTCGGTATGCCTGGACACCACCACGCCCAAGTAAGTGAACTCAGATTGGGCCCATGCGAATCCCATGGTGTCAGGAGGCGGAGGAGTACTAGGAGTGAGCGGGAAGAGGGTTGATTTGGAGCAGTTTACCGTGAGACCAGAGATACGACCAAATAGGGCAACATCTTCCAGTATAGGGGCCAGGTTAATCTCAGGGGAACGGATATAAAGGAGGGCGTCATCAGCATACAGAGAGACTATATCTGAGGAGCCAGCTGTGCGCAGGCCCCTATGGGAATGGTTCTGGCGCAGCATGTCGGCGAACGGCTCCATCGCTAAAGCAAAGATTAAGGGCGAAAGGGGACAACCCTGTCTAGTGCCCCTGGCAACGTGGAAAAGAGAGGAACAGCGGCCCTCGGTGCGGACTCTGGCCACTGGATCGGAGTAGAGTAGTTTTATCCAAGACACAAATGTGGGGCCGAATTTGCACCTGTCAAGTACCCGCCACAGGTAGTTCCATGAGACCGAATCAAAGGCCTTTTGCATATCTAGGGCCGCGGTCACCGCATGTACATCAGGGCTTACTCTACTTATAATGCTAAATAGACGTCTCAAGTTCAAGGAGGTGGAACGGTTCGGGATAAAACCCGACTGGTCTGGGTGAATGATGTGTGGCATGAGGGGGATAAGCCGCAGAGCGAGTGCCTTAGCATATATCTTGACATCACAGTTAATCAATGAAAGCGGGCGGTAAGAGCCGCATTGGGTAGAGGGTTTGTTAGGTTTGAGCAGGACTGTGATAGTAGCTTCACGGAGTGAGGGGGGGAACCGACCTATCTCCACAGACTCCTCCCAGAGTGCCGTCAGATGGGGGAGCAGGAGCGATTTAAAGCGTTTATAGAACTCGATGGGTATACCATCCGAGCCTGGAGATTTGCCTGAAGCCAGGGAGTCCATGGCCTCCGAGAACTCCTGAGGGGTGAGCGGGCTCTCGAGGGCTCCAATAGTGGCGGGAGAGAGGGCCGAAAGAGGAAGTTTGTCAAGGTAAGCATCAATTTCGGCCGTAGTGGCAACGTCGGAGTGAGCGTACAGGGATTGATAAAAGGAGAGGAATTCAGCATTGACCTCTCCAGAGGAAGTGGCCAGTGACCCATCCGGTCTCTCAATCCCGGGAATGGATGTGGGGCCGAATTCTCGGCGAAGCAGTCTAGCCAAGAGCCGGCTGGGGCGCTCACCCTCTCCGTATCTTCTTGCCTGACCGGGGCTGTCCAGAAACTTCAGCTCGCGGTCAGCGAGTGAGCGAAAGGTGTCCAGCTCTGTGCCAATTAACGCAAGGATTTCCGGATTCGGGTCCGAGGTGTACTGGGTTTCCAGTCTAGATAGTGTGGCCTCGCTCACAGCGATTTCCCTCCGGATAGTTTTAAGGATACCGTTCTCCTTGGAGAGGGCGATGCCTCTGATATAGACCTTGAAGGCCTCCCATAGTATGGCTTGCGAGGAAACTGAGTCAGTGTTGATCCTGAAGAACTCCTCAACTGCCGACTCCACCTCCGAGCAAAAGACCGGGTCGAGGAGAGAGAGGGGTTTCATCCTCCAGTACCTGGCCCGATCCCGATCGAGGCCCCAGCACAGGGTGACAGTCACCGGGGAGTGGTCCGATAGGGTCCTAGGGAGAATCGCCATATTAGTCACGGTCTTAAGTAGGTCGCCAGATAACAACCACCTATCAATCCGGGAGAAGGAATCGTGAACCGAGGAGTAAAAAGAATAGGAGCGGGAGTCTGGGTATAGGAACCTCCAGGCATCAAACAAGGATAGACGAGGAAGTGAGGAGAGTGCGGTGTATGCTGCTCTGGAGAGTTGACGAGGTCTGGAACCGGATCTATCGAGATCCACATCAAATATCGTATTAAAGTCACCTCCCCAGAGTATCGGGATCAGGGGGAAACCTGCTAGGAGATTTATGAGATCAGTATAAAAGTCGGGATCGTCAATGTTAGGGCCATATATATTGAGCAATACAATCTCTCTATTCTGTAGAACACCATGGAGAAGAACGTACCTGCCCTGGGGGTCGATTAGGGTAGTAGTGGGGACAAATCTAAGGCTCCTATGAATGAGGGTCATGACCCCGCGGCTCTGGGTGGAGTATGTAGTGAAGTACCTCTGTGGGCCCCATGATCTTGCGAACTTGTCACAAAACTCTGTGCGTGCATGCGTTTCCTGAAGGAACAGGACTTTAGCCCGGTGTCGTTCGGCCTGAAGTTGTAACAACCTCATCTTTTTGTGGTTTCCCAACCCCCTTACATTCCAACTCATAAACGTCAAAGGATCCTCACCAATCCCTCCACCAGTAGCCATCGAAAAAGACGGGTGTATGAAAGTATGCACCCCATGGTCGTCTCTCAGTGCGCGCAAATCTGTATTGCCACTGGGGGCATAGTAATTCGTACTCAACCTTCCCTGTGAACACCAAGCTTTTTTTAACATAAAACCCCATACCCCCCTCCCCCTCCCACATTCCTCCCCCAAACGGAGGGATGACCACCCTATACCCTAACAGGAAAAACAAAAACAGTGGCATCAACGCCTGGGGGGCCTGTGAAGTGGCCTGGCGGTGATGCTCCGAACCGTGAGGCAGTGAACGGATAGCTGTATATGCCCGTTATTAGTATCCATATCCCTCTAAAGGAGGTCCCGTGAGGGCGGGGGCAGTTATGGCAAACACAATGTATATCAATCTGTCGGGGAAAGCCGACTACGTAGCATAAAACAATGTGCAGAAGACATTATAGGCAAAAGAAACACAACAAGAAAGCAACTGGCTTAATTAGGTGCAGTCAAGTGTTCTCGTCGGGACACCATAGGACAATGACAAAGTGCTGGTGGGCCGAAACAGTGCCGAAGTAGGATAGAGAGGTATCCGCTGATCGAATGTTCTAAAACAATAGTGTGCCAGTGATAGTGTTCGCTAGCAGATTGTTTCAACCAGGAAAGCGTTCGTCTATGAACCTAGAGGCTTCCTCAGGCAACGTAAAAAAATAAACACGACTAGCGTGTTCAACACGTAGCTTAGCGGGATACAGCATAGAATATTTCACCTGGAGGTCGCGTAATCTCTTCTTCACTGCAAGGAAGGTCCTGCGCTCCCGTTGTACTGCTATCGAAAAGTCCGGATAAAGATGGATCCTAGCACCACCTAGGAGGAGATCTCCCTTGGCCCTCGCCGCCCTGAGGAGAGTGTCTCGATCTCGAAAGTTTAAAAGCCTAGCAATTATCGGGCGTGGAGGCGCTCCAGGTTTTGGTTTCGCTGTGAGAGAGCGGTGGGCCCTCTCGATCGCAAACTGCGGGGAGAGTTTCGGGGAATCGAGGAGTTGAAGCAGCATACTCTCCACATAGTCCTCCATAGGTCCTTGCAGACCATCCTCCGGAACCCCGACAATGCGGAGGTTGTTGCGTCTCGAGCGGGACTCCAGGTCTTCATTTTTCTTCTCCACTTCGGCCACTCGGGTGGATAGCGTAGACACCTCTGCGCGGAGAGAACCCAGGCCGTCCTCGGCAGTGCTCACCCGTTCCTCAATCTCGGTCACTCGACCATCGGTTCTCTCCATGTGCGCCTTGATGGAGGATATCGTGCCATTCATATCGTCGAGCTTACTGTGTATAGTGGTAAACCCTTCGCGGATAAACTCCAACATTTTCTGGGAGTCGGGTGGTTCCGGGGTGAGTGAGGCGTCTTGTGTAGATGTCTCCCCTCCAAGGGGGGTCGGGGGTTTAGCGAACATGTTGATGGAGGATTGCTTCTTGCCGGTCCGTGTCGACATGTCGCCGATGCAGGGGTAGGCCCAGGCCGCGCCGAGCAACGGGTGTATCGGCCCGTGCGAGATCAAGGTGGCCGGCGGGAAGAATTCGGCTGGAAAACCGCGTTACGGTTGTAGGGGGGCCACCCTATGCGTAGTCGGCGGGACTCGGTATAGGTCGTTGATGGTCGGATAGCAAACAGCACACCGCCCTGGATGGGGCAGCGGAGCGGAACGCTCAGGAGTCCGGAGAGGGAGCCGCACGCCGAGCGCGGGGCGCCCCTCCCCCACACAGTAGGCCGCACGCCGCGGGGCTCAAGTAAAGGGTCCTGGAGCCGATTATGGGGACCAGCAGGCACGCAGCCCCGCCCAGCACGCAGAAGTCCGAAACTCCGCAATGGAGAAGGTCCGGAGATCGAAACTCGCACAGTAGATTCCCCGTCCGGTTGATGAGCCACGCCGGGGACCAGCTTCGCGTTGTGCCGGGGCAAACAGGAGATTTTCAGCGAGAGGTTGCCGCGCGGGACGGAGCGATGAATCAGGCGGCCATCTTGCGTCGAGCGCAACAGCGCCCCCCTCCTGGAGTTACAATCTTAACATATTTGTCATTTTGCCAAAAACCTACATTATGTACCAACTTAATTTGATAGATGAACTGTGGGGCGATAAATGGAATGCACAGTAGGAAACCTATTTCCATTCTCTCCATATTAATATATAATGGTATTGTACTTCCCATTTCAACCGCAATTTTTTCTTGGATTATCTCCACCCCCTTTGTGTGATCCATGCCATCATATATCAGATGACATAAAATACAGAGGTGACCTTGAATAACTGCGATATTGCATTTTGAATTTCCCATAAATACTTTGTCAGAATGCTTTACTACATTTAAAATATAATGCAGCAGTTTATCATGTTTTACAATGACATTTGTACTATGCTCTAATATAGTGGCTTGCTCATTAAGAACCAGAATGTTTTCATTCACGTAACAGATCAATTCTTTCTGTCCACCCCTAAACCCATCTAAACCTTGTTGCAACTCTTTCAAATCATAACTCAACTCATGTTCGTTGTTACTTAGCATGTTTACAGATACAGCATTGGCTGTATATATTCGGGGTAATTCATTGAATGATTGTGTGCTGAAATGTGTGGCGCAAGCATGAAAAAGCCAGCGCACGCGTGCGATTCACACGCAAGCGATTCATGGAAGGCTCTGCGTGTGGCTGTCCGGGAGATGCGCCAAATCCGTGCTAACCTTACGTGTCACTGCGACTTCTAGCACACACACCTAAAAGGGGGGGCACGCAGAATGGGGAACAACGCGTGAAAATGTGGGCATAACGGGGGAAGTACCGCTGGGAAATACACGCAATGCCCACACGCACGAACAACACAAATTCATGGAATCGAATAGGGAAAACCTGTGCCCGCCAAAAGACACGCACACACACAAATACTTCCGCCGCACAAAAGCAGGCGGAAGCACCCCAACGCAGTATGAAAGTGCGCGCAAACAGCAAACAAGCATATACAGCTACGATGAAGGTCCCATTTCTCACAGCAGTGATCGTGGGACACTGCAGGAGGAGGAGAATAGCCATTCCCCGCATTTCTTTGGCCAGGACCAGCCTTTTTGGGATGCCTGATGCCCAGGTCTATGGCAGGTATAGGTTTCCACCTCATATCATCCTAGACCTAGTCATTGAGTGGGAGGATGTCCTCACATCACCCACCTTGTGCTCCCAAGCACTGAGCCCCTTGGAAAAGGTGCTCAATGTACTGCATTTTTTGGCCACTGGGTCATTTCAGCGGACAACTGCCATAGTCGGGGGCGTCTCACAGCCCACACAGTCACGCTGCTTACACCAGGTGTTGGCAATCATGACTGCGCGCCCCTCAGTCCGCAGGCACATATACATGCCCAGAACACCTGCAGATGGGCAGTCCGTGGTCCAGGACTTCTACAGGGTGGCACACTTCCCCAAAGTGCTAGGTGCCATAGATAGTCCACCTAGGGCCACTGACAACATCTACTGTAACCGCAAGCACTGGCATTCCATCAACGTGCAGGTAGTATGCGATGCCAAGGGAATCCTCACCTCTGTCTATGCAAACTATCCAGGGTCCACCCATGACAGTTTCATATACAGAATGTCTGCCCTGAGCCGGGACCTGAAAGCTGAGAAGCATGGCAACACATGGCTCATTGGTGAGTACAAATGCCTCTGCACATGCATGCATGTCACACGCAGACAAATGCACAAGCCCAACATGCCTAACCTCTGAGCACCTACATAATGACGCCAATACGGAACCCCACCACATCATCCCAGGTAAGACACAACGCAGCCCATATTACAACCAGGGCCATAGTGGAGCGCTCATTTGCAGTGCTCAAGTCACACCTCTGCTCTCTTGACCGTGTTGGCGGGCAGCTTCTATATGCACCCCCAGTAGTGTGCAGGATCATTGTGGCAGCATGTGCCCTGCACAATGTTGCAACACGGCAGGGCATACCAGTTGACATGGTGGTGCCCCTACATCCCCAACCACACGCACAGGCGCTGCTCATGGGAGGGGAAAGGGCACATGGCGAGGCAGCCCGTAAACAGCTTGTGGCCACATTCTTCACCTAATCTCCCACCCCAACGGAGTGCACACAGGCCTGTCACATACCAGGTGACAATTGATGATAACAAAGGGACAGTCAACTGTCACAACTTTAACACCCTGAGAATGTGTCCACGGAAGTGCTGCATTGTGTGCATCCTTAGCTACTTAAAGAATAACCAATCCCATGTGAACAAAAGGAACACATGCAAGGTGCATATCCCACCACCCCCCTGTAAAACAGGGCATGAAAATACTGGTATGTCACCTAAACCCTCCCAACCCCCATGATCCCCGTCCGCCAGACCATGCCATGGCATGCAACTGCAAAACAGCAAACCAAATGCACAACACATGACAGAATTATCATGAAGTGCCACGTGAGAAATGTAAACAGGCACTAGATAACTGCACCTGATATGGAATCTGATGAAATGACTGACCAAAACCTCCCACCCATAAAAAGTGTGGCACAAATGCATGCCACCAGCGGTACAAGCAACAAAAGTCAAAATGCCTGTTGCCATGCACATCGGGCAATAGAAACTTGCCAATAGAAACACTGTTTGCTGCGTGTGTGTCCCCTGCAACACACCGCTCACCAGACAGCACAGTGAGTGTGCTGTGTGTTGGTGAAAGCCCTTGAGCATCATGAAAAATAAGTACAATTAACCAAAAGTACCCTGTGATGCATGTACACGATCAAAGAATTGAAAGTGATCATGCACTGCATGGACACAGCATGCCTGAGAAGGCAATCTGGGTGCACGTGTGTGCATGTTGTTGTTGTTGGTGTGTGGGTGTGTTGTCTAAGTGTTTGTGTCAGTAGGGACATGCACTGAATACATGCATGTGAAATGAAGTGACCCCAGCGCTTTGCACATAGGACATGTGAACATTGCTCTCATGGACCTCCCAGTGTGTTAAACCACACCAATCCCCTGACACCTCAAAAGCAAACCCAACACAGGATCATCCATTGACCAGCAGAACACATCATGTACAGAGTACCCCACACCGGCAATGTCAGACAGTGACCAATCACTGTAGCCCAAGTGTCCCAATGTGACATTGCATGGACCCCTCCCATCATCAGTGTGTGTTGCACAGTCAAAGAGTGCTCGGTACGTCCTACAGAAGGAAGTGCTTCAACAAAATAGACAGGTAAGTCATAAAAAACATCACAAGCAACATGATGAAATGCATAGTCAACAAAATACTCACCAAAATGAAGTGCAGACAAGCATTGGAGAAACCATCTGGAATACCCATTAGGGGTGTATACACAAGTAAGTCTGCAGACTGGCCACAGATATGACAGAAGCCCAATGCCCCTGTGTAAGATGCTGTCACTTGTGATCCTTGTGAGCCCATGGAAAGGGGAAGCAGGAGTGGCATATGTGTCAGGACCCCAAGCCACAAACACATACACGAGACAAGCCTGTATGGGCTCAAATGGAACACACAGTGGATGCTTTCAAATGCCACAAAGCACCACACTGTCACATGAATGAACAATAGACAAACAATAATAGAAAACAAAAATAGAAATGGCCACATTCGACCCGGGGGAGGTACTGGGTGCAACTCACAACACCCACATGTTTTGATATTGAGATTAAAAAAATTAAATCCTCCGTGGGCTCAATGCCTGCAAGGCCCGCCCTGTGTGAGAGATAAGTCATTGTCGTTGGCACCCTCTGCCTGTAAATCAGAAGGTGGATGTAGCACAGTTGCCTGACCACGCCTATCCGCAGCAAGCCCCTCCACGGCAGCAAGCATGCAGATCTGGTAAACCCGGTCCTGCATGGCTATGGCACGTAGGTATGCATGCAGCAAATCACGTAATACACATGCTTCCTCCTGAAAGGTCTCACGTGTATGACGGAGTTCTAACTGCATGGCCTCACATGACATACGGAGCACCCCCCGGCTTGCACAGAGTTCAACCGAGAGGGTGTTTTCAAGCTGCTCCATCCTCCCTTCTGACCGCGTCCTCTGGGTCATCATGAGCACACCCAGAGTAGATCTGAGGGATTGGTGTTCTTCCCTCAGGGCCTCCCTGTGTGCCTCTGCTTGAGCAGCAAGTGCTTCGCGCAGAGCCACCATTTCAGCCTGGCGTGCCCTGTCGGAGGCCGCCATGCCCATCCTGAGTGAGCGGCACGTGGACCGCGTTGCCTGCTGCTGGAGCTCTCCTGCCTCTCAGGGGTGAGGATGGAATGGGCCACACTTTCCATGCCTTAAGCCATCATCTCAACTGCTCCCCCCTGTTGCTGTGCTATGGCATACATGGTATGCTCCCACTCAGTGGTCCCCGGTGGCGCACGGCCAATGCGTTGCCAGACAATACACCTGCTGGGCCCAAGTAGCTGTGGCCCTTGCTGGGTTGGCACTGAACGCAGCTGCAGAACTGCATTCCTCTGTCGACCTGATGCCCCAGGAACATGAGCAATTGGTGTGGAGTGTGACCCTGCACCCCTAACCACCACAGGTGGACATTCCAACACTGCCAGGCCCCTGGAGGGCACTACCCTCACTGCAGGTGTCGCAAACAGAACATCATTCACTGCAAGATCACTCACCGGCGACACGTCATGACGCACATCCAATTCAACATCGTGGTCAGAGAGTGCATCAGAGCTTGACTCATAGTCATCCCTGGACACGATGGTCTGGAGCAACAATGGGTTATTGTGGTCTAACACCCTACGACCACCACTGGTGCTAGGTTGTTGACTTAAACCCACCACCGTGTCTGCAATCACATCCTCATCCTCTACCTCCAGTGCGTCATCACCTGTAACGTAAACAAAAGAGACATGATCACACATGTCAGCAGCACATACCACACACATAGACATCACAACATAGACAGCCAACAAATGAAGCAGACATGTCACACACAACTCAAACACCGACATGCATCCAGTGGCATTGCAATGCAAGGGTATCCTGAAAGCAGAAATGGATGTGTGTAAAATGTGAAGCCTACACATGGAAAGCATGTTGCATATCACCTGCATCACTAACAACCTCTGGCAGGCACAGATCCAAGGCAGAAATGAGAGAAGGCAACAAAGAGATGGCACGTAGCATGGTGGAACACCCAAAAAGCCACAGCTGCAAGTGGAAGCAAACACTCGATGACACATGTAATATGCATGTTGACATGCAGCACTCAACAACCATTACCATGCATGTGTCACAGGATAAACCTACTCTAGTGCGTTTCAATACAGTGAAGGGATGAACATGGGAACATACATGCCAGGTCACTTTGACATAGCAGTATTGCGTAGGCATGTTGAAAGCCGGGAACATGGTACAGAAGTGGGCGGGGCAGTGCAGTGCATGTGTACTGCCTCAACTTCCAACAACAACACGTATGTAGTGATGTTAATCTCTAAACCTGACGGCAGTGTAAGGGCAAGTGCAGCCATCATGTGCAAAGTGCATGCACTGGGTTGCATGGATACAGTGAACCCCCCACCCTTTAGGGAATTGCAGGGAGGCAGTGTATGGCAATGAAAGGTTTACCAGAGAACTGTGTATTGGGACACAGTGTTGGCATGCGTCAATTGCATCTCGTCAGTCAAATGACACTACAGCAGATGAGAAATGGACATTAACCAGGACACATGAGGAACCATCAGCAGTACACCCATGCATGCAGAAGCCACGACACCAGTTGAGCAGAGGCAGGGGGCCTATAACAGGGTGAGGCATGTGCACGACACAGACGAGGAGACCGTAAACTTGTGCGTGAAGAGAGACAGATCCAGAGTGAGCATTAAATGGATGACCAAATGCCATGACACTTATATAATCCTGAAGACATACTACGATGATCAGCCTGTCAAGGACCCATAGGGGCATACATAAATGCACATGGAGCTTGAATGGGCACTCATGTCCACAGGGAGCCACTGCCATCTGCACTGTCCGAGTGAGACACACTGCACCAAGGAGAAAGGATGTACACCACAGTATGTGTTTTGCAGGTTTGCAGAGGGAAGTGTGCATGTACACAGGAACGGGAACAGACAATTTCAGTAGTCCAAGATGTGACTCACCAGTGCCCTGTTGAAAATGAGCTGTTGGGAGTTTGAGAGTCAAGGAAGCGTGCCCGTGAGGAGGACCACCTTTCAGGCTGTCCACACATACACGGCAGTCATGTGATGAGGTAGGCCGAGTGCTGAGTGCAGCAACACCACAGGCTACATGCAGACATGTGAGTGAGCAGGAACATGTACCGGAGGGGCAGCCGAGAGGCTTGCATGTGAGTAGGGTGCATGTGTGGTGATGAGGACAGTCCCCGTGTGCATCACATATCCTGCATGCATCACAACAGGCACGCATCAGAGAAGCATTGCATGACTCACACATGACAACCATGTATACATAGCATGTAGTGGCAGTCAAGCACAACACATCACACAAGCCAAACACACATGTCCTGGACAAACACACATCAACACTTACCAGATAATGCATCACAATCCATCATCTCTCCCACTCCTTGGATTAGTCCTGCCTCGATGAACTCTGCAGCTATCTCCTCGTGCCGAGTGAGTGCATCATCCTCTGGTGCTGGCCCACTGCCAGTCACCTGAGTCATGGCATAATTGGAGGCACGCTTTCTTTTTGCACAGCGTCGGAGGTCATTCCAACACTTGTAGCAGTCTTGAGCTGTGCGCACCTGAAATCCCATGGCATTCACACCATCCACAATACGCTGCCAGTGGACCCAACACTGGGCAGGCGTAGTATGGCACTGTGGGCCCACCAGTATATCATGTTCGTGTGCCGACACGTAGCCCACTAGGAAGTACAGTTCCTGCTTGTTGAAAGGTTTCTCCCTCGACATCCCGGAGGCTGGAGCCGTGTCTGTGGTCCCAGCGTCTTGCGCAGAAGCATGCTTCCTCCTCTTGTGTGGTGGTACGGACCCTGAGTGGCCAATGTGGTCCTGATCAGTAGGGGCAGTGGCGCTGGTTGACTGGACCAAGGGAGTGGTTGGCGGAACCAGGACAGAAGGCCTGACTTGAGTCAGTGGCTGCTGGGTGCTGTTGCCAGGACCCAGAGCCACATCTGCCACAGTGCCAAGGTCTGTGACCGACACAGTCCTGGCTGGCAGACTCACAGCCGGGGTGGTGTTGGCTGCATCTGCACATGCAGTTACCAACACCTGGTTGCTTGGGGCAGCAGATGTCACCACTGCCCCAGATACGTGTGCCTCGGTCACAGCAACCCTGGACACACGTGGCCTGTGCTTCCTGACCACCTGGAATTCTGCCTGGGAGTCCTCAGGTTCCAATGCATCATGCGCTGGCTGACCCTGAGCCTGGGTGGTGGTCGCCGCAGCTGCACCTGCAGCTACCACTACCGGTGGGCCCATGACAGCAGATCTAACGGACTGTTGGGTCGTGTGGGTGCCTGGGTTAGATGCAACAGCTGCATCTCCTGGAGCTGCAGGGGGTTGTCGCATGGCTGCACCAGCACGTGGCTGGACATCGTGCCACAGTGGTGCACCTCTGCCTCTTCCCACTCTGCAGCCACCCTGGACTCCCTGTAGCCCCTGGCCACCCCAGCCACATCCCTGACCACGCACAACACTGGGAGGATGCCCAACTTTGCCACCCTTTACCTTTGGTGGCCTCCCAACCCTGGCACAGATGGTATATTGCCAATGGGAGGTGCACTCAACAATTGTCCTGGGCAATTGGGGTGAAGGGGGCAGGGTACATGATGTTAGATGCACCCCTATGCTCCTACAAGGCTGTCTGTGACCCCTGGTGATAAATGACGGGTCACACAACGCTCAGGCACCCCGAAAATTTGTAATAAACGTGCACGCATCCCCCGGTAGCCTATGTGCATGGAATAAACTTCCTGCAGTATGCTGTGGCACCCAGGGACACGAATAATCTATACATGTGGAACACGGAGGCTACTATGACCTGGAAAATGGGTACGCAATGCACAGAAGGAACCACAGTGGCAAAAATAGCGTGCGCGACTCACAGTCTGTCTTAAGTGGAAAAGAAAAACACATGCGCTTGTGCGCGTAGGCAACACCCCCACCAAAAGAAGAAGTACAAACTCTTTCCGCTGAGTAGTAATCACGTGTGAAACCACTAGAGGAGTAAACACACGCGTCGGTCTCCACAAAAAGCACATACAGCAAACTGGTTACCCGCAGGACCTTTAACCCCTGCCGAAGGCAAAGCCTGCTTGCGTAACGTCACTCGTACGCTTACACGTTAAGGGCCTTTCCTCGGATTACACGCAATCTCACGATGACGTGCTGTTTTGCAAGGGCAGATTCACTCTGCATCAAGCTGGCCACTCGACAACACACAGAAGACCACGCTCCTGCCCAGAAGACCATTTACCTGCCCGCCAGAGCCTCCTACAAGCCATCTGCTGCTGCCTGCCTGTCTGCCTGCCTGCTGCCAACGTGCGCTGCTATTTGGTGCCTTAACATCAGCCATTGCCAGGGGTCCAGTTGCTGTGACCACCCTGGCTGGAACAGAAGACTCCCGACTGGTGTTCCATTGCTCCACAGCCCAGCCCCAGGACCCAGTTGACCACCCACACCTGTCTCACACCTGTCTCAGGGGTTGCCCTGTTGGGCCAAACTCCATCTGGAACCAGTGGCGACCCCCCGGCAGAGAGGCAGAGGGCTGCCAGCTTCACTGCAAAAGAAGTCGGCATCCTGGTGGATCAGGTCCTGGGGCATTATGATGGCCTCTTTGGACGAGCACGCAACAACAAGTATGGATGGGAGAGGATCTGGTTGGACATCGTGGGTACCATCAAAGTAGAGGGGGTGGCACCCCGTGACTTGATATGATATGGCATTTATAACGCACCTATACACAAGTGTTTCAAAGCGTCAAACATGTCCATAAGCGCTGGGAGGACTTCAAGTCCAGGACCCTCAAGATGGCTTACCACTGACCAGATGAGGGTCCTGGAGCACATTAGCCCAGAGCTTCACCTCCAGGTCCTCGAGGGGCAGATCCATCTGGAGTCGAGCGGTAAGTGTCCATGTGTTCTTATTGGACACAGTGTGTGTTGAGGTGTGGCAGGAGTGTGCAGCTTGGACATATGTCTGAAATGGGTCATGTATGGATGTGTATGTGCAGGTACATAACCATGCTGCATGTGGGTCCAGTCATGTGTGCTGCACATCAATGGTGTATGCGTTCCGATGCATGATGTACACATGTTTGCATGTCTGTGTATGTACTCAGCCATGTTCGGGGTGTGACACATGGGTGCTCGTCCCACCTTCATGTACGTGCACGGAGTACATGTGTGTGTGTGTGTCTGTTTGGTATGTGTGTGACTTTGAGACGCCATGGATGCATGTGACACGGACATCTAGGTACCCGATTGGCAGATGTGGCATAGTTGACAATGATTGCACTGTGACAGGAGGTAGAGATCGACAGGTGCATGTCAGTCTGGTGGTGTGTGTGCATGTGAATGACATGCTCGATGATGCTTGTGACATCATGCTATGTTCATGCAGTTCCATGTGAATGGATGCAGTTGCCTGGTGCACGTTCCTGCTTGTTTGTGCATGTTTGTGGGTTCAATTGACCTGAGTGATGGGGAGTGTGATGCCGTCTGTGATGTTTGACACTGCCACTCATGTGCAATAGTTATGTGTCTAACAGACCATTGTACGATGTCCTGATGCCTGTGTTCTGTCTCTCCCTGTCTGCAGGGTCGACTGATGAAAAGGGTGGAGACGGCGCTGGGGAGACCAGTGGCAGGGATGCCACTGCCAGATGGAGACGCAAGGTCCTGCCCCCCTCCCAGGTAATAATATCTTCCGGGAGTGAGGGGACTGGTGCTGCGTCCATGGCCGGAGCTGCTCAGGGGAGGTCCAAGAGTCCAAGGTTGGATGTGAAAAAGAAGGGGCAGGTGAGCACCCACAGGGGCATAATATGGAAGACGGCACAGAGTCATCCAGGTTGGTGGGGGGTGTGGTTGAGCAGGAGGCTGTATCAGACCCATGCATGTGGCCTGGAGGGGGTGGTTCCTCTGGTGCAAGTGGTGCAGTCCAGGGGCAGGGGCAGGAGGCAGCACAGTTCGCTGTGGAGGTGCCTGTGTGTAATCCTGTCCCTGATCCTGTGACTGCATCATCCTGCACCAGCAGGAATGCCACTGTTCAGGCCATGACAGGGTTGAGCCTGTCCTAGTCGGTGTTGTGTTGCGCACACAGGGGATTCAGGATGATGTGTGTTTTACCAGGCAGGACAACGTACATCATTTCGAACACCTGTGTGCCCGTGTGGACTTGCTAGGACACGTCGTTGGCACAGGGTTCCTCTGTGTGCTGGGCGCTCTTGCGACCCCCTCCTCATCTGCGCCAGTCATCCTCTGTGCCATCTTCCCGCCCATGTGTTACCTGGGCACCCTGTGGACCTGCCCCATCCACCGCAGCCAGGCTGGTGGAGATCACATCCCTGCCACAGTCGGGAGGCGGAGGACCAGCAGAGGTGATCACCCCAAAAACTGGACCCCTACCAATGGAGGATGTGCAGGCACCTCTGCGCAGGGCACGTCCCGGAGGCCGTCCTGGTGGCAGAGGCATATGGCATTGGTGCAGCAGCATGCTCGACATGGGAGACTTCAGCACTCGGGGCCAACAACATCCAGGGGGCAGGCATCGGCTGATGGGCAGGAGGACCCAGGACTGAGTGTGTCTTCCGTGTGGCAGCGGTTGGGCCAGCATATAGATGCAGAGAGGCGGAGAGGGCACGGCTCACGATGGTCAGGGTGGAAAACTCCATGCGCCGGCCATTGAGGCGGGCAGCGTTCCTTGAGGAGACTCTTAGGGAGTTGGTGGAGACCCTGGCGACGTCCCTGCGAGGACACAGCCCAGACCCACCTCGGGGTCATCATCATGTAGTTTTATGCCCTGGCCAGGGACATTAACAACAGAGGTGAGCCATAGGACTAGCCCACTGCCGTTGTAAATAGTTATTTAGGTATACGTTTCCTTTTTTTAAAATTTATTTTGGAGTTATTGGACATTGCTCCACTTTTTGTAAATAGTTGAATTTTTGATGGACTTTGTTCCTGGATTGTTCATTTTTTTGGGGATCATGGACCCTTGTGGACATTACCTGTACATAGTTGGATGTTCAGTATATTTCATTTTTATTTTTGCCAGGAGGTAATGGTTTTTTGATTTCCTTTTTCCTTGTGGATATGAGGAATTGGTGAAGGACAATGGACCATATTTTTCTTTGTCAAGTTTTTCAAGGATTTCTTTTCACTTTCTGATTCTGTTTTCATTTACATTTTCATTATTTGTTTATTCATAGTCATGATTCTTTTTCATTTTGTCATATTTTTTATATTTAATACATTTCATTCATGTGCAGTGTTGGTGTGGTCTGCTATTATTTGCTTGATGCATGTGTCAGTTGTCATTGGCTCAGTCATGTGTCACTGCTGTGTGCCTATGTTGCACATGTCTAGGGGTGCATGAACGTGTGCTTCTGTGATTGACGTGGGATGGGGCATGTGGTGGGGAGTGGCAACAATGGATGGTCGTGGATTTGCATTGTGTGGGGTTGAGATGTGGTTACATTTGGGTGTGCATATGATGCTGGGGTCTGTGTTGCCATCACCGGAGTAGGGGACATGAGTCTGGGACTGCTGGCAGGTTGCTGTCACTGGTGGGGGGACATGAGTCGGGGCCTGCTGGCAGGTTGCCATCATTGTTGGGGGTGTGGGGACATGAGTCGGGGCCTGCTGGTAGGTTGCCGTCACTGGTGGCGGTGGAGGGACATGAGTCGGGCCTGCTGGCAGGTTTATGTCATTGGGGGGGCTCAGTTGTGGTGTGGGCTGCCTGATGCTCATGGGTGATTGGGGGCTCCGATGTTGTGTGGGCTGCCTACTGGCATGCTCACGGGGTTGGGGGGCTCCGTTGTGGTGTGGGCTATCTACTGGCATGCTCACGAGTGATGGGGTGCTGCATTGTGGTGTGGGCTGCCTGCTGGCATGCTCACGGGTGATAGGGGCTCAGTTGTGGTGTGGGTTGCCTGCTGCCATGCTCACGGGTGATGAGGGACTCCGTTGTGGTTTGGGCTGCCTTCTGGCATGCTCATGGGTGATTGGGGGCTTGGTTTTGGAGTGGGCTGCTGCTTGCGAGGTGGGTTCACAGGTGTTCCGAGCAGGCGCTGACTTTTTCACGCGATTTGGCTGGTGCGAGCGGGGTATGTGTATTCCGAGGGGTGCGCGAGAGTTTTACACACGATTTGGCTGGCACGAGCGGGGTACGCGTATTCTCAGGGGTGCACAAGGGATTTTTACATACAATTTGGCTGGCGCGAGCGGGGTAAAGATTTTCCAAGGGGTGCATGAGGAACGTGTACCCTGCTTGTGCCAGCCAAATCGCGTGTAGATCTCCTTGCGCAGCCCTCAGAATACGCATACCCGATTTGGCTGGCACAAGCGATGTATGCAAGCATTTTTTGCATGATTTCATTGATGAGGGGCTGTATGCTGGTCCACTGGTCATTGCGCCATATTGTGGATTTGTGTGGCTGTTTTTACTGCAAGGGGTGGTGTTAGGGGCGTAACTGGCAATCCCCGAAATGACAAAGGCACTACCCATTGGATTTGGCCTGTCACAGATTCTCTAATCATCAGTCATCCTGAATTCTAAACCTCTTTTTGTTTTTTTAAATAGCACCCTTAATTCCTCTTCCTTTCTTTTGCAATACTCTTCAGTCAGAGGATTTTGTTCTGCATCTATCAAATGGTTGTAAAATAGGCCTAGAATAAGATCTTCCCTGCTTCAGTAATGTTGTCAAATAAGTTTCAATACATTTCGTTTTGTAACTTATTATTCCTAACACACTCTTTAAACCTTTCAAGTTAGTGGGATCCTTTAGTTTATGAATCGCTTCCACCTTTTTCTTTTGTGGATGTAACCCATGCTCTGTCGCTTCATGACCTAGGAAGTTTACCCTTTTTCTGTACCACTGTGCTTTGTGTGAAGATACTTTCGCCCCAGCCTTCTGTAGCTGACTGAGCACATGTCTAAGCTCATTGAAGTGGCTTTTCAGATCTTCATTTTTTATTAGCACATCATCCACATAGAGTATTGTCCCTCTTTCAGCTGCATCTGGCAGTGCTATGCTCAGGAATATCCCAAACTCACTTCCATACCCAAATTGGGTCCTTGACCATGCATATTGTGATTTGCCGAATGAAAATGCAAATACATTTTCAATATCTTCAGCAAGTGGCACACACCAGTATCCAGCTAATGTGGTAAACACCTTTGACCTGTGAACCTGTGCAAGACCCTGATCAATAAAGGGAAGAGGCCACCTTGAAACAGGTACCTTTTTGTTAAAGCACCGTTGCCCATTGAGTTTTAGTACACCTTATATCGTAATATTTGATGTACTATTAATAGGCCTAATGATTCCTCTAGATTCAATATTTGTTATTATTTCAGCTAGTAATTCCAAACAAGCCTGGGGTAAACTCTATTGTCACACTCATACTGACTCCATACCATGTCCTTCTGGTAGTGTAAATCAGTGAGCCCGCAGTCATAGGCATCTTTGGTAAAAAAACCTTTTTGAACTCCATAAATATTCTTCTCAATTGATCTTTTTCTTCCTCATTTATGCAAGCATCTGCAGCTTGATTTGCTTCTCTACCATGTTAGAAAAGTCTGGGTAGTGCTCTATAGTGCTCCATTTTAGATTCACTTAATTTGAATAGGATACAATCATCCTGATGACAGCTCACTATTCCATTTGGCTCATAAGGGTACACAGATTGAACTTTAAAGATTATTTAGGCTTAGACTCCAATGAGTCTGACAACTCACCCTGTGCAGTCATATAGCTTTCAGGAATGTTCCCGATCACTGGGTTACTGAAATCAGCAGTGCAGTATGATTTCTGTATTGCCATTCCTATCTCTGAGCTTTCTTCCAAATGAATGTCCTGACACCCTTTATTATCCACCAGGATTTGAATGGGTCCATCTCCATTCTCTAGCAGTGTTGTATATTGGCATTCTAACACTTGCTGTCTTATGGATTTGTTTAGGCATACAAATGCATCATAGCCTTTTATCTGTTGTCCCTTCCTGTATTTTATTGCTACTGTACATTGTCTGGTGAATGCAGGAATGGTAACGTCCTTTTTCACCTGCAGTTCAATAGCATATGGTGTCATTTGGGCACAATGGTAAGCTTGTCTTTTGTCTTCAAATTTAGGTGCCGCTCCACCCTATCTTGACCAAACCTTTTGATTTAGAAGTCTAATACCACCCACATCCTGTGCATGATGTAATTTCCCAAATAGAATTTAATCTGTGTCCCGCTCATGATGAATACTCTTAGTGCCAGTTGTAATCTTTAACATGTATCTTCCTACAATCATTCATCCCGACTCGGTGTCATCTAAGCCACACACGTGTTGATTCTTTATTTTGAACTTTGGGATATCCTACCTGTCAGTTATTTGCTGGAGTACCTTTTCATTAATGAAACTCCTTTCATTTTCAAAAGCCAAAGTGGCTTCAATCATTTGAGGATGCAGATTCACATGGATTGGTATGCCAGTTTTTATAGCAAATCCTTTATGTAGACATAACTTTTATATCGAAACTTTTAGAACAAAAACACATATTGAGAATATATGTGTGGGTGGGGTAATGGGTTAACTCTTTTTTCGAAAATGGTGGTGGTGGGTTTTCGGGGGTGGGAAACGGGGGTTAAGAGGTGGACCCCGCAAAAAACTAAATATGTTATGCGTTTTTCATTATAAAAGTTTTGTTATAAAAGCATTCACTATAAAGTGTCTGTTATAAAGACATGCAACCACATGAATAGGAATCCATGGCTGTCCTTCTCCCATCTGTATTTCTGAGATTGTTGAAATGCGTTTTTCTTTATTTACCTCTGGAGTGACATTTGGTTTATGTTTTTCTTCATTTAGATAAAAATGCAGTGTGTTTTCATCTATTTCTGTTTGCCATTTTTTTCTGGAGTCCAAATAAATCTCCAAAGACTGCTTCTTTTTTTCTCCTCGCAATTCATTCTGACACATGAGAATGACAGTGACACTGAGCAAACAGTAATTCTGTAGAAATACTTCCACTGCACTTTCTGATTTAGCAACGGTGTTGCATTCTTTTGCATTGTTGCTTTGGGTCATTATTTTCTTGGGTCTCAATGGCTTTTTAGCTAAGGACCACAATACTCCATTTACCACATCAATGAGGGGCAATGTGTTCCTATGAAAAAGGGTATTTCATAAATGGATGTGATCAACACTTCCTGTCTCATACGATGCTTCCCTATGTTAATGTCAGCCCCAGAAACACCTTCGATAGATATCTCTTCCCCATTGAAATTGCGCATAGGGCCTTCATTTTGTCTCACCTTTATATGATTGTGTGGGGATCTCCCTTCATTAATACTTTTCACCAGTTCTTTTGACATTATTGTTGCTTGGGCACCTGTATCAATCACTGCAAATGCGTTACATTTTTCTTCAATGGTGATTGCAACATAGTAACTATCTCCAACCTTTTCTAGAGCACATAAAAACTGTGAATGTTTGCTAATTTCAGGGCTTATTTTTATTAGCTCTTTTATACTCATTTGCTAGGCAAATGGGTATATGAAATGACATTTTACCCTCCTTTTGCCCACTTCATTTTGAATTTCTTTGTCTATTCTCCTGGGCTCAGAACCCATTTGGAGTGTAGCCACTCATTGCCCCTCTGACTCGGGACCACTAGTTTTCACACCCCAAACTTCTCATTGTACTTTTCTCATAGTCTGGGTCCTTGCCATTTATGTCTACACTGCAACCCTTTGACTTCTTAATTTTACAAGTGTCACGTGACAGCCTGTCAACTTCTGGCACATGGCGCGTATGTGCGTTTTGCATGGAGCCTGTCGTTTCTGTCCCTTGGAATATCTGAGGTTCAAAATACTCCTCAGGTGATTGACCTGCACCCGCCGTTTGGGCAATTGTTTCCTCTGTGTGGATATCAACAGTATTCTGATGATCAAGTAAGGATATTCCATCTGTTCATTTTGTGTTTTATTTTCATATTGGGTATTCTTTTTAAATCTGCTTCTCTGTTCTTTGTGTTTTTCTTGTTCATGTTCTCCCTCTTGCTCCTCATCTTCACACACCTGAATAGTCTGGTTCATCTCTAAATTGAACCACACTTCCTTTTTGTGTGTGTTGAAATGTCCTGTCTCATTTACATTCATTTCTTTTATTTTAAAATCAGCAGAAATCCACATATCCTGCTCTTTCTTGGTGGCCATATAACATTGTATTAGGGTCAAACCTACTATGGACCCCTAGTGTCTGGTATGGGCCATTGTAAATTTTATTTTGATTGTTATTTAGGCTTGGCATGTCGTGGTGAAATCCCAATCTGGGAGAATTAACAAGATATCTACAGCTGATATAAGAATTCCTATTGCTGGGTTCAATGGATTGGAACATAGAAGTTTGGCGTGAGGTCCTCTCCAAAGGTATGCCTGTTTGAAGTTTGATATCATGTCAATCACCTTCCTTTTTGAATGGTTTAATTAAAGTCTTGAAGGATTTCATAAATTTTATAGAGCTGTTCTCTTGGGGGCAAGAGTGTGTGTGAATTTGTGCAGGTGATTCAGACCCCAACATTGGGTTGTAACCAGGTCTGGCCAAAGCAACAACTGTTGCTACATTGTTCCCTTGGCCATAGCTGTGATTGAGTTCAGTTCCATTGAAAGTGGTACCCTGTCGCTTTTTCTGAGATTTGAGATAAAACATTTGCTGCCCTAAGTTCTTGCACTGTCCATGAAGCTGTTCTGCTTCATGACAGAGATTAGAATTCTCATTCCTGTCATTATTGATTATTGCTTGCAATTCATTGATTTGTGTCTGGAACTGATGTGTTATGACCTTTTTGTCATTTTCTTCCAGTAATTTAAATATCTCCTGTTCCATAACATGGAATTCTCTTTCTATCTCCCTGCAATCTTCTATAAGAGCTTGTTTTTCTGAAATAGAAACATCTTTATTTTGTCTTATGTCATCTAAAATTGCCTTTAAGTGGGTTACTTTGTGCTCCCATTCATTACATTGTTTCTCTCTCTGAGCCATTTGAGTAGCAATATCACTACACTTGGCTTGCAATTCTGTGTCTAGCTCCCTCCCCTTTAATTCTGCTTTTAATTGCTGCCTCTAATCACATTCATTGTCCAAACTGCATTGTAACGTGCAAATAACTTCACTGTAATTTCCTTGCATCTTTATGTATCCGTGGAGAAGGAACCACAGTGTTGCGCATAGTCTGATGATGCAGTTTTCCCCCTCCGTGTGTTCTGTTGCTCGGAATAGCCTAAGGGGCACAGCTGCACAATGCTTCCTGCATCACAAATATTTCAAATGCCGGCTTTCCTACCTCTGTGGTAATTATGTTTTTCCATATTGCCACATTTTCAGAGGACCAAATTGCATGGGCATAAAGCTTTGCCTGTAGGTAATCTGACAAATCAGAAAATCCTTAATCTGGGGAATGGAGGCACTATTATCAATGACACTATAATGATAGTCAGATGAGCACCCAGTACTGCACTACCTCACAGCACTAATTCAATTAATGAGTGCACAATATGGTTATGCTTTAGGATGCAATGCCACGCCCCAAGGTTATTTTAAAGTTCCCCAATGGCCAACACACCAAACCTGCAAGATATATTTTGGGGTTATAACTAGTACTTGATGGTATTTTTATTATGGTATTTTTGCTATGGTAGTATTTTTGCTGTTGTGGTATTTTTGTGGTATTAGTTTATAGCGGTGAGACAAATTTCAGCATACTGCCTAATAATTGTTTCACCCGGGTCACTAACAATAAAGAAATACTTGACCTAATACACTCTGAATAAATGGTTCATGCGTTGCTTTGATGCTTTATTTAAAACATCACAAGGATGCCCTTTTGGCTGTATTCCAACAATTGTGAGGCATGCAATGGAAATACAACACATTCATTCAGTCTCTCTAAGTAAAACTATTCAGTGCAGCTACTTTGCTTTGAGAAATTTCTTACAGCACATATGTCTCCCTATGATGTCAAATCAATGAGAGTTAATGCAGAAATACACTCAAACTAAATCACCTTTTCAAATTTGTTCTTCATCATAAACTAGAAATATGCAAGCTACACAGAATGACGTACACCCATGTTGTAACTCACAAAAAGAGCAACATTTTCTACAGGGGCGTTCAATGCTCTATCTGTGCCAAATTCTGCTAAATCATCCTTGGCTTCATAACAAAAAGAAAAAAAACAAACACAATTTTAAATGTACATTTAAATTTGAATCTCTAATGCAGCACTTAAAATGAATGAGCCATGCACGTGTCCTTCGCATCCGCTATTTCTGACCTAACAATTTTGAAACTGCAAAGATTTTATTTGTGCGCAATATGCCCTAACCTTTGGCTTCAGCTGTTTCAAATGACGTGCCATCACTTTACCTCTGCTAAACCACCAAGTCTAGCCGCCCAATTATCCTGCACCGTGCCCCTATCACAGTGCCTAATGTCAACTGCCACAATGTTTGATTTATCAGCCTGATCAGCCTGATTTTGCACTTTGACCTCATCATGATACCCCATCCTACAGCCAATTTGCTGTTTTGCCTTGTGACATTACTACCAGCCCAATGTTAATTGTGCAAATTATGGTTTATTAGACTGTTTCAGCACTGTGACCGCTTCACAATACCTAATCTTTCTACCATTTCTGCTGATATACACGTGACATTGCCAAATGCCAAATGTAACTACCGTACTGATTGATACTGAACTAGTCACTGCTGCCCATATTACCCGACTCAGATTGATGGTAACTGTTAGCATTGCTAATACTAACACATTGACTCAGTCTCTTACCTAGATAGGCACTAATTAGACTTCTTAAGACTTCCTCTCTCCCGCAACATTAAGCAAACCTTGCCCAAAATACTCTAAACTATACTGAGCAATTGCTAGCCCACCACTTTCTCCTAGCACACCGTTCAAGGTACGATCCAACCGGCCCATTAACATGATTGAAAGTATTCTCTTCCTCATCTTTCTGGCATCACTAATCCATCTGCCCTAAACCACACTATGGCACAGTCCTTTGCCGCATGAATTCTTAATTTTAGCAACAAGACCCTTACCCTATCAAGCCCCATTGCCAAGTGCCCCTTTGTCTGTTCACTGACTTCTTAGACCTGGATAGACAATACCTATACCACAGTGATATACCTCGCCTGACTACCTGACATACACTCCCACTCATCCAGACTATATGCCAAACTTATGCTAACCGAAACCCATTCCCTAAACATGTGCACGGTTTCACTTTCCATGCCACTTAATCGCCCTGACCCCAGCTCGTTCCACCTACTCGCTTCCTTCCACCAGTCTACATTCCTCACACTAGCTCTCCACGGACGATAAGCACTCCAACCTACCCCTCCAATAAGAAGGCAGATACTACCCAAAGTCCGACCTTGTGACCTATGTCAGACCGTAGCCAGCCATGCCAGTTTATCCTCAGAAACCATAGACTGGACTTGTGAACTAAGTTCAGTAGGGTCACTATCCCAACATTTACGCCTTCGACCAGCGGAAGTAACACATATCTCAACTACAGAACAACTAACTTCTTTGCCAAGACTGCCAAACTACACATTACCAGTACAAATGACAGGCTCCTCCAAACCCCTGCCGGGAATGGCTGTGCCGAGTCTACCTGACACCTGATCATTGCTATATAGTCCAATGACTGGTGCCACTGGTGCCCAAGCATATAAAAGTATTAGCAAAACAAGCCTAGGATTCAGGGGGCCCTCATCAATGGCAGGTCTCTCCCTGCACATGCTCTAGACATTGCGGACATCATCACTTCTAACAAACTTGACTTCATCGCGATCACTGAATCGTGGTTTCACACGGCGGCAGGACCTGCACTTGCATTAGCTATCCTGGAAAACTACACGATCTTCAAGACGGAAAGACCCACCGCCAAAGGAGGGGGGTTGCTATAATTGCCAAAAACACCCATAACATCAGAGAGATACTGAATATCATGTTCCACTCTGGAGAATTACTTTCAGTCATATTGGCCCTATGACGGCTTAACTGAACATTCAACTGATCTACAGACTTCCTGGCCCGATACTCTCATTTGAGGACGATGTAGCTCAACTCCTCTCGACTTATACCAAACTCAGTTCCCAAACTCTTCTTCTGGGTCACCTCAACCTAGGTTTTAACAATGTAGTAGCCCTCGCAAACATCATCTTGGCACTAGGTTTCATGAACTGGATCAAGAACCTCACACACATCAAAGGTCGTACACTCGATTGGCTAGCTGACCTTAATTGTAATACTGACATAACTTCAAACGCCCAATGTCCATGGTCAGACCATCTCATCATCACCTTCAACATCATAAAGAACACAGGGCCTACCAACCTCCCAATTGTGGCACCAGCCGCCTATCCAGAAAAAAACGTAACATCACGGCAAACAATATCCTACCACTACTGCACTCTATCTTGGCACACAATGACATAGGAACCAACAACCTCTCCACTATGGTTGATATATACAACCAGACTGTCCTCGCAGCCATTGACAAAATAGCTCCTCTCTCCATGTGTAAAGCTAAGCCAGTAGCCCACCTTAACTCGTGGTACAGGCCAACCCCCCTAAAAACTCTGCAAAGTTCTAAGAGAACAGCTGAGGCCAACTGGAAAAAATCACCTAATGAACTAAACAAAGCAAAATAAGCTAAGACAGCCAAAAATTACAAACAGGCTGGTCTCTGAACGAAAAGCTCCAAATACAATGAGAGGATAACAATGCCAAATCAGGAACAAAGGAACTCTTGGCTATCCTGAGAGAACTAGAGTCCCTAGTACCACTGTTAGAAGTCTGCAAAAAAGATGTAAGCTGGTGTACCAGCATCCAACAAGCACTCTCCGATAAAATAGGCTCTTACAATCTAAAATTTAAATGAAAAAAATCACTATTCAACCTAACCAACCACCTCAACGGACTCCCACTCACATGGGTAATAACACTGTTCCACAATTCGAATTAACTCCTGTCTCCAACTCGGAAGTCCTAAAAAAGATCACCAGTCTCAAACCATCAAGGTGCCAAGGTGACCCATGCCCTGCGGTGATCATCAAAGACTGCGTGTCTGATTTAACGCCATTCATCACAAGTATTATCAACACTTCTTTTGAAAAGAGTACTGTTAAAAATGCAGTGCCTTTCCTACTCAAAATACTAGATAGAGTAGCATATCTCCAGATCCAAAATTATTTGGAAGCTAACAACCTCCTGTGACATTCAGGCATCCGTCCAAGACATGGGATGGAAACAGCACTTCTGAATTTGAAAATTCAAATGGACGAACTCAAAGTCAAAGGTAAATTAGCTCTGCTCCTCCTACTCGACCTTTCCACAGAGTTTGTTCTGGTCAATCATAATATACGCTGCAAACATCTATTGTCAGCGGCCCAGTTCTCACCGAAATCCATTCAGTGGATACAATCCTTCCTTATGGACAGAACAATGAGAGTTTTCTCACCCAGCACAGCAGCACATCCAAGCCCGGTTGGTCACCTGCGGTGTACCACAAGGTTCCTGTGTCTCACCGACACTATATAATATCTTTACAAAGCCCCTATGATCGCCTTGATGACTTGGGTGTCACCTACACCAACTATGCAGATGACACCCAAATCCTCCTTCCCATCTCTGGCTCTCCTGAAATCGATTCTGCTTCTCTCAATGTTATCTACCAAATGATCCAAACTTGGATGTCCTACTACGGTTTATCCTTGAATGATTAGAAGACTGAACTTCTCCTCCTAGGTTCACAACTCCACCTAACAAACTTGATGACTCCTTTAAAGCTTTCAACATAGACGGTAACATCATAAAGATGTCTAAAGTAGTAAAAACTCTAGGTTTATACCTGGACTCAGCCAGTCCTTAACCAAACAGGTCAACGCCACAGCACCAGCAGCAGCCTGCATATCCAAGCTGATTAATGCTTGCAGACCCTTTCTGTTTCCAGACAGTTGCATCACACTAGCCAGAACACTCATCCTGTCCAGACTAGATTACAGCAATGCCCTCTACAAGACCACAATATGAAAACACTATAGTTGATGCAAATGAACACCCTTAGAGCAGTTTCAAATATATCCAAAAACTCTCACATCTCAACGACAAGAAGGAACACCCACTGGCTACCTGTTCAAGAGCATATCATCTTCAAAACTCTCACTCTGACACATAAATGCCTACATAAATCAGCTATTACTTACCTAGCAGACACGTCTCCAGATCCCAATCCAACAGGCCCAAGCGCTCAGCACACATGCATCTGCTCTCCAACCCGAGATTCAAATTACAGAAAGCCAGAGGCAGTAGCTTCATAGCAATAACACTGGAACACCCTACCAGCCAAAATAAGGGCAGAAGATAGATGAATTCTGGACCTTCTGAAAACAATTGAAAACATGGTTCTTTACACAGGAAATACCTCACTAAGTCATGCTCACCAGTCAGTAAGCAAGCTACACTAGCAACACTCCATGTCAAGATTAAGTTATAGCCTAGCTCGTATTACCATATTATCTGCCATGCATATATTGCAACCATGTAACTACTGTATTAATTATTGTCTTCCTCTGTAAGAACAGTGCCGAGATGCCTCCTGGTTGGGTGTGCTATACAAATTGCAAAATAAATAAATAAACTATTTAATCTATGCTACCACTCACTCCACTCACCCCTCAATTAACTTATAATTACCTAGATACAGCTGGCGTATTCCCGACACAGCTCGGCAGTGTTCCAGGTTCAATCACACCTAAGGTCGCTCGAGATTTTGCAGCCCTTCTAAAGATGCCAACCCAGAAGAGAAACAGCTTCAGCTTTAGTCAGCTTGCAAACCTCTGCTCCCTTCGCCAGTCAGTGCCAGAAAAGGAATTCCCCTACTCTGCCTCAAAACCCTTTTTTTATCAAACCCCCTGTCACTCCAGAAAAGCATCTCCCCTTGATCAGATCCACACACATCACGCAATTTCCTCTGTGCCTCTCACTGTGCTAGCTGCATTGATGAGGAGTAAAGTGATACACATTTCTTGTGCATCCTGCTCTAATACAATACCATGTTTTTAGTAGAACCGATCTTCACATTTTTCAGTTTACCACACAGCGCAGATTGAACCTGCACATTTAAAGTAGATTTTTCTTCCCCATTTTCAGAGCATTATGCATTTTCATCAGTCTGCATCCAGCTTATTTCATGAGCTAATTTGCACTAAATGTTATTATGGGAATCTATTAAATGTTAAATGGAGTTGGGTTAATTAGTCCCTTAGATTTAGTTTGTATTAAATTTAGTGCAGCTCAGTTCATAAACATAGTATCCTGGAGCAAAGTGATCATTTTCTAGCATTTGTTCTGTGCATTAGCATCTATTTGAATTCAGTCTGAGACTCAAACTCTTGAGTCCATTAATGATTCTCCCACCCCTGGCCCTAGTTAAAACTCAAACCCTCACTAAAATGTGAATGCTGAAATGCAGTCTAAATGTTCAAATGCAGTCTAAGTTCCTACTCATACAGTACCAAACATGTTGCCAAAGATACCAATGTGAAGTGCACTGCCAAGTATTGTTCATGTTACTTCAAGACCTATCCAATTTCAAACATTAGAATACACATGACAGGTATACAACTGCTGTAATATACATAATACCAACAGTGATTTCGATATGCGGTACCCCTTTGACCCAGTGATTTGAATTACTAAAATACTACAAACATGTACTATACGTGTTCTTAATTTAGCACTTAATTGTGCACATGATGTAGAAAGGCTAGGAGGGTAGTTCAGGGGCAACCCTTTTGTTCTGGAAGCAAGACAATGCTGAGCAACAGGGGTTCGAATCCCGTCCCTGCAGCTTAGAGAATGTTCTTCGGTATCAAGTGTGCTATAAAAGATTCATTCATTAATGTTTATGATAGTAGAAAAGTGTTTTCCACCTGATTTAATGTACGCTCCTTCTCAAATCTGTCTGTTTCTCTTCTTTTCATATACACAGTACAAGCTCTGAGTTATCTGTCTCCATTTACACCTGCATTTTCAATAGTGTCACTAATCACAGCTTACACCACTGCTTAATTCCACTTGGTGAAAACTTTGACCCACTGTGGTCAGGGCATGGCTGTGTGCCCTCACCTGCCCCACTGAACACATATATCCCCAAACCGTGAGGTCTCTGTGGATTACAACCAGATTGGCTTTATTTCTAAAGGTGCAATTAGTTGCCCCTTATGAGATCAACAGTGCCATGTCCGTTTTCTCTAGAAACAAAAACTGTGATTCACACTCAGATTAGCCAATCACATAGCATGATTGCCACATGTGTGACCACGGACTGTACCAGCCATTCACAGGCATCACAAATTGATGAGTGCCTACTATTAACATACTTTTGGGCCTTTCTAAAAGAAACTGGTGGACAGATTTGTGCCATGCTGCAATCGGCAGACCATACACAACATAGCTATTAAGACAGCCTTCCCCGCTCCCATTTTGTCCGTTTCCCTCACTGCGTTCTTCACCCTATGATGGTAAAGTGCTGCGTTGCTTCCCAAAGCCCGGTCTGCACTCAATAAATACCCTAATAATAATAGTAATAATCACCACAAAGTTTTGACATGGGTCGCCAAGTAGTTTGTCTGTCCCTAGGACCAAATATATTTCTATGGAGAATCAAAGGGAGCATTTAAGTATTGGGCAATACCTTAAACCTTTACATGACCTTAATAAATCAGGACACTGCCTTCCAATATCATTCAGAGCTGTGTCTATATTTTGATTGGAAAGTTTTATGTGGACTTGTCAAACAACGTCAAAGTTATGTGCCACCCAAAAGTTCACTTCCTAGTGAGAGTTCAACTTAACCAAAACTATATTCTTCAAACATACTTGACGATTTTGTGTAAAAATAAAGAATTCCCATTTATCACTGGAAATTGATATTAAAAAGACATATATGACCCATTCAATTAACATAGTGGAATTGATATTCACCATATGTTCTGGAAAGGAATTTAGCTAGAAATATTTCACTATGTAGATGGCTACTTCAACTATCCAGTTCATTTTGTACACTATACAAATGTTTTTATCAGCTAATTAAAATCTACTTCTTTGCTGTATGATTACGTTATCTGTGCATTAGAGGCACCATCTCTTGAATATATATTGTGTGTGCTATACTCTAAGCAGCTTGCTTTCTATTCTTGGGACATTCTAAAACGTGCAACGTGAAATATTGCTTAATGGGGCAAATTGTGCCAAAACATAAATCATTTACCCAGAAACTCTAAAGATTTTTTACCGGAGCCCAGAAAAGGGCAATAACCGGGTCATGCCGACCTTGGCGGACCCGGCAATTGCCCTTTTCCAATGGGAATGGGGAGGATACTAACAACGGGCACATTAATGACCTGGTGAGCCTGTTACGCAAGGACCTCCCTAGAGGATTGGTAAGCATGGTCTCAGTGGGAGTGACTCTGCTTTACGGAAGAAGTACTCAAAGGCTTTATCAAGCTGTCCTCCAAATCCAATGTTGTCTGCCTGTGTGGGCTCCGAAGAGGTTGTCAAGGGGATAAAGACGTTTTAACTATCATTACTGCTGACCCCCACCACAATGTTGAAGTCTTTTGTTCAGTGGAACATTGTCTCTCATTCCAGAGATGCATATAAATACGTTTCATTCCTCACCTACAAAGAGAGACCAGCTGATGTAGAGTCAATCACCTGGGGAAGAGACTCGCAGAGCAAACGGCACAGGTATTGTGTGAGCCCGCACTGCATGAAGGCGGGAACACAGAGTGCACATGGTGAGCAAGGAGCACACAGAGCTTTGCTGAGTCCAAGAACGCCGACCAAGCAAAGTTTGCTGCTCGTGTCCTGAATAAATATGTTACCAAGAAATTCTGAAAATGTCATGTTTCTGACTTTCTAGCTTAATTGGAAGGATCCATTGCTTTTGGTGGCTCAACCTCCAAATTATAAATGTTAAGTACTTTTCAAAGCGCACTTAATATTTCTTGATGTGCCAATTTGAGCAAAAAACATACATGATTTACCCAAAAAATCTGCGCATTACATGTTTTCTCCCTCCTAAACATAACTTTTTGTTCCATGGAATTTGGTGTCCCAACCTGCATAATATTCACTTTACAGGCCGATTCATGGAATAATTAGCGCGGCGCAAGTGGCCAAAAACGTGCGATTCGCAGTGGAATAGCGAAAATCGCAGTGCAAGTGCGAAAATCGCACGAAAAGCAGCGCACATCGATTCATGGAAGGCCGTGCGCGAGAAAACCATCGGATGTGCGCTAAAAAAGTGCGCGGCGCACAGCCATCTAACGGCGTGCGCAAGGTCACAGCGAAAATCGCACAGGCCACAGCGTAAATTGCACATAGCGCAGCGCACACAACAAAAGTAGGCGGAACACGGGGCGTAACACTCGTAATGGGGAACAACTTGCCAAAATGTGGGCGTCACGGAGGAAGTACAGGGTGCAAGTGCGCGGAACGCCCACACGCTCGCCTACAACCCGTATTCATGGAATCGAATAGGGCAAAAAAGCGCACGGTCAAACCAGCGCACAGGCACAAACACGACCGCCACAAGAAAGCAGGCGGTAGCGTCTCTGCGCCTGTAATAAATGTGCGCCAAAAGGTGCGCCAACAAATAGCACCTATATATAGCCATGATGAATGTCCTATACTGTGGCCCTCCAGGACAAATGACGTGCAAAGGGGTACCCACAAACACGGACACCCGCTGACTGAAAAATAACGTGTGCGTGTATTCCGGGGTGCGTGGGAAGTCTCACACGTGATTTGGCAGGGTATGTGGATTTCAGGGGTGCGCGGGAAGTTCCACACGCGATTTGGCTGGGTACGTGCACAGGAATTTCCACACGCGATTTGTCTGGGTACGTGGATCTCAGGGGTGCGCGGTAAGTCACACACGCGATTTGGCAGGGTACGTGGATTTCAGGGGTGCGCGGGAGGTTCCACACGCGATTTGGCCGGGTACGTGCGCGGGAATTTCCACACGCGATTTGTCTGGGTATGTGGATCTCAGGGGTGCGCGGGAAGTCACACACGCGATTTGGCAGGGTCCGTGGATTTCAGGGGTGCGCGGGAAGTTCCACACGCGATTTGGCCGGGTACGTGTGCAGGAATTTCCACACGCGATTTGTCTAGGTACGTGGATCTCAGGGGTGCGTGGGAAGTCTCACACGCGATTTGGCAGGGTACGTGGATTTCAGGGATGCGCGGGAAGTTCCACACGCGATTTGGCAGAGTACGTGCGCGGGAATTTCCACACGCGATTTGTCTGGGTACGTGGATCTCAGGGGTGCGCAGGAAGTCTCACACGCGATTTGGCAGGGTACGTGGATTTCAGGGGTGCGCGGGAAGTACCACACGCGATTTGGCCGGGTACGTGCGCGGGAATTTCCACACGCGATTTGTCTGGGTACGTGGATCTCAGGGGTGCGCGGGAAGTCTCACACGCGATTTGGCAGGGTTCGTGGATTTCAGGGGTGCGCGGGAAGTACCACACGCGATTTGGTTGGGTACGTGCACAGGAATTTCCACACGCGACTTGGCTGGGTACGTGGATCTCAGGGGTGCGCGGGAAGTCCCACACGCGATTTGGCAGGGTACGTGCGCGTGAATTTCCACACGCGATTTGGCTGGGTACGTGTATGACAGGGGTACGCGGGAAATTCTACACGCGATTTGGCTGTGTGCTCCCAGGTATTCCCTGTACACCCTCCACAGCCCCTGCAGGCAGCCCACACCACAGGGGACTACCCTGCACACCTGCTCATGTCACCCAGCACCCCCACCCCCCAGCAGTGCAGGGGCAGCCTCCACCAGGCCCCCACTCATGTCTCCCACCACCCCCACCCCCCAGCATCCAGGGGCAGCCTCCACCAGGCCCCCACTCATGTCTCCCACCACCCCCACCCCGCAGCCACCAGGGGCAGCCTCCACCAGGCCCCCACTCATGTCTCCCACCACCCCCACCCCCCAGCAGTGCAGGGGCAGCCTCCACCAGGCCCCCACTCATGTCCCCTTGCACCCCCACCCCCAGCATCCAGGGGCACCCTCCACCAGGCCCCCACTCATGTCCCCCTACACCCCACCCCCCAGCAGTGCAGGGGCACCCTCCACCAGGCCCCCACTCATGTCCCCCTGCACCCCCACCTCCCAGCATCCAGGGGAACCCTCCACCAGGCCCCCACTCATGTCCCCCTGCACCCTCACCCCCCAGCAGTGCAGGGGCACCCTCCACCAGGCCCCCACTCATGTCTCCCACCACCCCCACCCCCCAGCCACCAGGGGCAGCCTCCACCAGGCCCCCACTCAAGTCCCCTTGCATCCCCACCCCCCAGCAGTCATGGGGCACCCTCCACCAGGCCCCCACTCATGTCTACCACCACCCCCACCCCCCAGCCACCATGGGCAGCCCCCACCAGGCCCCCACTCATGTCCCCTTGCACCCCCACTCCCCAGCAGTCATGGGGCAGCCTCCACCAGGCCCCCACTCATGTCTACCACCACCCCCACCCCCCAGCATCCAGGGGCACCCCCCACCAGGCCCCCACTCATGTCTCCCACCACCCCCACCCCCCAGCCACATGGGGAAGCCTCCACCAGGCCCCCACTCATGTCTCCCACCACCCCCACCCCCCAGCCACCATGGGCAGCCCCCACCAGGCCCCCACTCATGTCTCCCACCCACCCCCACCCCCCAGCAGTGCAGGGCACCCTCCACCAGGCCCCCACTCATGTCTCCCACCCACCCCCACCCCCCCCAGCAGTGTGGGGCACCCTCCACCAGGCTCCCACCCATGTCTACCACCACCCCCACCCCCCAGCACTGTGGGGCAGCCTCCACCAGGCCCCCACCCATGTCTCCCACCACCCCCACCCTCCAGCCACCATGGGCAGCCTCCGCCAGGCCCCCACTCATGTCTCCCACCACCCCCACCCCCCAGCAGTGCAGGGGCACCCTCCACCAGGCTCCCACCCGTGTCTACCCCCCACCCCCCAGCCACCATGGGCAGCCCCCGCCAGGCACCCATTCATGTCTCCCACCACCCCCACCCCCCAGCAGTGCAGAGGAACCCTCCACCAGGCCCCCACTCATGTCTCCCACCACCCCCACCCCCCAGCATCCAGGGGCACCCTCCGCCAGGCCCCCACTCATGTCTCCCACCACCCCCACCCCCCCAGCAGTGCAGGGGCACCCTCGACCAGGCCCCCACTCATGTCTCCCACCACCCCCACCCCCCCAGCAGTGCAGGGGCAGCCTCCACCAGGCCCCCACTCATGTCCCCCTGCACCCCCACCCCCCAGCATCCAGGGGCACCCTCCACCAGGCCCCCACTCATGTCCCCCTGCACCCAGGTCCTCACAATCCCCACTCATGTGCGTTATGGTCAGCCTCCACAGCCAAAAAGCCCTACCAAGTAACCCATTCACCCACATGGAAATGGAAATTACATGTTACACCCCCAATGTTCATAAAGCAAATTAACCCATGTCCGTCACACACAATGGTTGCAAATGAATGGGAAAACACCCAACATGACATGAATGAAACCAATGAGATGATACCACACATTGAAGTATGAAAACAAAATTGTATTAAAAAAAATTGAATGCAAATGAAATGAAACAAACTACAATGGCAATGAAAAAAAGATAAGCTGCATGTCCGTCCAAAAAAATCAAAACTACAAATCCAAATCCAAAAAAATGTTGTTCAAAGTCACATTAAAAATAAAATCAATCCGAGAGATAAAAATAAATGCAAAGACCATTGCTCCATGGAGAATAAATCAAAAATAAAAAAATAAAACAATCCAATGAAGAACTATGTACAAAACATCCAAGGGTCCATGAGCCCAACTGAACAAAGGAAACCTACAAAAAACCCTAACTAAAATGCAACTATATACAAAAAGTGGAGCAGTGTCCGTCGACTCCAAATCATAAGAAGAAACAAATGAAACCTAAAACTAAAGAACTATATACAAAGGCGGCGGGCAAGTCCAGCGGCTCACTCCGTGGTGTTCCGGGCCAGGGCATCATCAAACTCCTCGTCTATGTCCCGGAGGCGGTCCTGTTCCATGGCCCTGAGGGTCCGCAGGGACGACGCCATCTGCTCCTCCAACCCCCTGCGGATTGCCTCGAGGCACTCGGCCCGCCTCAGGGCCCTCCGCATGGAGTTCTCCGCCCTGACCATCGTGAGCCGCGCCTCTTCCTCCCGCCGCCGCTCCGCATCTATGGCGTGGCCCAACTGCTGCCACACGGAAGACACTTCCCCGTCCAGGGTCCTCCTGCCCTCCGGCCGATGCCTGCCCCTCCGATGTTGAAGGCCCCGAGCTATCGTGGCTCCCACCTAAAGCCTCCTGCTGCTGCAGCTGCTGCTGTCCATGTGCCCTGTCCGATGGTGCCTGCACATCCTCCTCCAGCTGGGGTGCAGTCGTTGATGTGGCCTCCCCTGCTGGACGTCCGACTCCCGACTGTGGCAGGGATCTGTTGTCCACCAGCCTGGCCGCACGGTCGGAGGCAGCTCCACAGGGCACCCAGGTGACACATGGGTGGGAAGATGGCATGGAGGACGACTGGGGCATAGGGGCTTCTGTGGAGAAGGGGGTCGGAACAAGGTCCAGGAAACGGAGGAATCCAGCCCTGGTGTGCTGTCCCAGTGGGTCAACGCGGTCAACGAACCATGTCCGCACCTATCTGCTGGCCCAACCGGAAGACACTTCCTGTCCTGGGTCCTCCTGCCCTCCGGCCGATGCCTGCCCCTCCGATGCTGATGGCCCCGAGCCATGATGCCTCCCACGTTGACTCTGCTGCTGCCTCCGACGCAACTGCCTCTGCCAGCACGACGGCATCCAGGCTGATGGAATCCACCGACGCCGTCATGCACGTGCCCTGCCTGATGATGCCGGCACATCCTCCATCTGCTGGGGTACAGTTGCTGTGGTGTCCACCCCTGCTGGACCTCCGACTCCCGACTGTGGCAGGGATGGGATCCCCACCGAGCTGGCTGCATTGGTCAGGGCAGGACCACAGGGGGCCCTAGTGGCATCTGGGCCGGAAGACGGCAAGGAGAACGACCGGCGTATAGCCTCCACAGAGGAGGAGAGGGCCGCCAGATTGGCCGACACATGCAGGAAACCCCCGAACATGGAAGATCCCAATTGGGCCACGTCGGCACGGTGCTCTTCGTGATGATGTGTGTGCTCTTCCCGGGAAGCACGCACGTCATCACGAATTGCACCCGGGCGCATCGCGACCCCAATCAGGACCTTCTCCATACGGACACGGGTCCCCTCGTCCGCAGGTGGAGGGGAGTCAGGTGACATGGACATCCCCTCTACCTGCGGACGGGCCTGGGACGGGGCATCCCTGCTGGTGCATGGTGGTGCACTCACAGGGTCAGGGACAGCGACATGCACAGGCCCCTCCACGGTGACCTGTGCTGCCTCATGCCCCTGCCCCTGGACTGCACCACTTGCACCAGCAGGGATGCCCCCACCAGGCCCCATGTGTGCCTCAGTGGCGGCCTCCTCCTCCTCTGTGGAAACCACCAACCTGGATGGCTCCTCACCGTCTTCCGCCGTAGCAGGCCCCTGTGGGGGCTCACCTACCCCTTCCGCTGCAGCCGTGGGGGCATCCCCGCCGCCTTGCTCCACAGCGCCGTCTCCGCCCTCTTCTTCACTAGCCGCTGCGTAGAGGGAGACATAGAACACAAGCATCAGGGTACTGTTCAATGGTCCCCTAGACAGGAAGCAATAGCAGATGAGTACCACTGCCAAAGTACACTTCCATCATGTCCCTCCACAACACATGGGTCAGTCCAGGCAAAACACACACAGTAACAGGCATGGTGCATGCCATGGACATTTCCATACATGTCCAATGGACTCTTGAAACATACAATTATATGGAACTCACATGCATCATGGGTCATGCCTATCACATGCACACACTTCACCTCAGTCACATCCATCTGGGCTCATACACCCCAAACACAGCGGATACAAGGGAAACTAGGCTGAATCAGTGAATCTGTGCATTGTCACACACATGTGTCATGCATCCATGGCATTCACAAGTCACAGACACGCAGGTCAGGCACACAGACATGGCTACCATATATGTACCTGGCATCAGCACCCATCCCTCACCCTCACCTATGTCCAGGAACAGAGACTGGCATGCTCTCATGTGTAAAATCTGCATAGGGCTCCCCATGTGGCATTTAAACACATGCAACAACCATGTGGTTCACACATCACTGGTCGCACATGCATTACCATGATGTCCCTGCACACATACATGCATACATGGCCTATGTCACACATACAGGCAAGTATCAGACAACCAGCACACCGCAACATGCCCTGTCTCACACAGCAATGCTTGGACACTTACCGCTGAACTCCAGACGGGTCTCCCTCTCAAGGATCTGGGCGTGGAGCGCTGGGCGTACGCGTTCCAGGACCCTCATCTGGATGGAACTCATGCGGCCCCGGCCCCCCTCCACGAGGCGCCGGGCCTTCACGAGTGTCCTGGACCTCAAGTCCTCCCAGCGCTTCTTGATCTTCTGGAGGTCGCGGGTTGCCACCCCCTCCGCGTTGATGGCAACCACACAGTCGGCCCAGATCCTCTCCCGTCCTTCCTTGCTGGCGCGGGACGATCCAAAGAGGGCATCATACTGCCCCAGGACATGCTCCACCAGGACACCAACTTCGGTGGCAGTGAAGCTGGTGCCCCTCTGCCCCTCTGGCCTGGGGTTGCCACTGGTGCCAGATGTGGAAGTGCCCGACATGGCAACCCCAGAGGCAGGAGTGGGTGGGCAACTGGGTCCTGGGGCTGGGCTGTGGAGGGAGTCTTCAGTTCCAGCAGGGGTGGACACAGCAACTGGACCCCTGCAGATGGCTGATGTGCAGGCACCAAATGGCAGGGCACGGTGGCAGCAGGCAGGCAGCAGCAGCAGATGGCACGTGGGAGGCTGCTCGGGGCACTAGGGGGCAGTAATTCGGCCTTCTGGGCAGGAGCGTGGTCTTCCGTGTGTTTTCGCGTGGCCAGCTTGATACGGAGTGATTTGGCACGTGAAAATCCTGCACGTCAGCGTGAAATTCGAGGAAAGGCCCTTAGCGCGTAAGCGCGTCAGCACGCATACGCGATTCTATTGGACCAAAGGCCCTCAGCGCGTAAGCGCGTCTGTGACGTGACCCGCACGGGTGTTTCCCTCATAGCACGTGATGACGGAGCACACGTGGAAAGACTGCACGTCAGAGTTTCATCGCGTGTAATCGGACAAAAGTGCGTGTACACGCGATTGGCCTATGTACGTGTATTTCAGGGGTGCGCAGGCACTTACACATGCGAGTACATCAGCGCACGTGTATACCGGGGTGCGCGGGAATTTCCACACGCTATTGGCCTGGGTACTGGATTTCAGGGGTGCGCGGGAAGTTTCACATGCTCGCCTACAACACGCACAAAGAAACACGTATGCCAGTAGGAAGCAGGCATACGTTGACCCGCGACGCATACATTTGCGCGCAAACAAAATAACAAGCTCAGACGCCAGGATGAATATACCGTTCCTAGCAGCAGTGGCCGTGGGCTACCAAAGGAGGAGGAGGAGGATAGTCAGGGCCAGAATATTCACACCCAGAACCAGCCTTTTTGGGATGCCTGATGACCAGGTGTATGGGAGGTACAGGTTTCCACCACACATAATACTGGACCTGGTGAGTGAGTGGGAGGATGACCTCACATCACCCACCCTGTGCTCCCAAGCACTCAGCCCCCTGGAGAAGGTCCTCAATGTACTGCACTTCTTAGCCACTGGATCATTTCAGCGGACAAGTGCCATAGTGGGTGGGGTGTCACAGGCCACGCAGTCACGCTGCCTACACCAGGTCTTGAACATCATCACTGCACACCCATCAGTCCGCAGGCACATATACCTGCCCAGAACACCTGCACAAAGGCATGCTGCCGCCCTGGATTTTTACGGTGTGGCACGATTCCCCAAAGTGCTAGGTGCCATCGACTGCACCCATGTGGCTCTACGTCCCCCCAGGGCATCTGAGCACATCTATAGGAACCGCAAGCACTGGCATTCCATCAACGTGCAGGTAGTATGTAATGCCAAGGGAATCATCACCTCAGTATATGCCAACTATCCCGGGTCCACTCACGACAGCTTCATTTACCGAATGTCCACCCTAAGCCGGGACCTAGAAGCTGGGCGGCATGGCGATACATGGCTGATTGGTGAGTATGAATGCCACTGCACATGCATGCATGTCAGATACAGAGCAAGGTCACAACCCCACCAATGATACCAATCACCACCTCCACAGGGGACAGTGCCTACCCTCTCAGCCCCCACATGATGACACCAATTCGGAACCCCACCACGCCACCCGAGGTAAGATATAACACAGCCCACATTGCAACCCGGGGCATAGTGGAGCGCACATTCGGAGTGCTTAAGTCACGCTTTCGCTCCCTTGACCGTTCTGGCGGGCAGCTGTTATATACTCCCCCAGTAGTGTGCAGGATCATAGTGGCAGCATGTGTCCTGCACAACGTTGCAACACACCGGGGCCTGGCCGTGGACATGGTGGTGGCCCCACTTCCCCAACCACATGCACGGCCGCTGCGCATGGGAGGGGAAAGGGCACGGGGGGAGGCAGCCCGTACACAGCCAGTGGCTAATTACTTTACCTAGAAATCACACCCCTGTGGAGTGCACACTGCCCTGGCACATACCATCTGACAATCAATGATGACTCAACCTGACACTGATCCTGAATGTCTGGAGAATCAACCGTCAAAACCATATCAGCCTGAGATTGTTCACCTGGAAGTTTTACAATGTGTGCATCCCTACCTACACAGACACCACCAATGCAGTTTTGTGAAAAAACACATTCAAGCAGCTAAAATGAATACCCACTTGCAAAATGCAACATGAGGACAGTGCCATGTCACCCAACCCATCCCCAGCACCGCCACACGACACACCGTGCCATGTCATGCTATGTGCAGGTAAACAAAGTAATCCCCACAACATGACACAAGTGTCACAATGTACAGTGTCCCTAATTGAAACTTGCGACACCTGAAATTCTCACAGTAATGCAGGACCAACAACACACTTGAGCAGGTATTTAGCAATAACACTTATCAGCCACTGACCCTCAAAACTACCATTAACATGACATTACGAATGTAAGGAATTAGTAGTCTCACCACCTGGAAATGCCTGCACTCCCACCACTTCCAACTGTACAGTGTTGCCGCCATGTAGAGTTGTAGGTGCACTGCTGCCAACATGGACCCCATCTCCAAAGTAGAGGGCCTTGTGTAGACATGAGGAAAGGACCTGCAAATTAGGAGTTAGACACGGATGATGAGTTACACATCAATGCAACATGCATTGTACAACACAACAGCAATATGCACTAGGAATGTATACACAGTATTGATTAGACTACCCACACATGTAGTGGGAGTCCAATGTCACCATGTACGTCAATGTCACTTGGGCACACCCTTTGCAAGCCCATGGAAACGGGAAGCAGGAGGGGTGTGTGTGACAAAAACCCATGCATCTGAACCAAATACATGGCAAGCCTGCATGTGCCCAGCCACAATGCAGCGTATGCCCACAGGAGCCACGGAAGGCAACACATTGTCCCAACAAAAAAAAAAATTAAAGAAAAAAAAAATAATCAAAAATGGCCATTAATGGGCCCGGGGGGGGGTTGGGGAGGCCACCCAGGAGGTCCGAGGACAGAGTGCACAGCAAAACCCACCTGTGTGGATCTTGGGAAAAAAAACACCTCTATGGGCTCATGGCCCACACGGCTACCCTATTGTGGGAGTATCACTGCTGTCGCTATTATCACCCTGTGCAGCTGCATCCGGAGGTGGTTGCACTATGGGAGGCAGCCCACGCAAGGCCCTAGTCTGTTCCTCCATGGCTGCAAGCATGCGGGTGTGGTAGGTCTCGTTCTGGAGGATGAGTGTGCGGAGGTCCCCATGCAACAACTCACGGGATGCCCGGACCTCCGCCCTAGTTGCCTGCATCTCAGCTGAGAGCGTACAGGTGAGACGCTCCAGCTGCTGTTCTGTCCTTCGGTTTGTTGAAGCCTCAAGCTCAACAAGAGTCGTCCTGAGGTGAAGGAGCTCCTGCCTCAGGGCTTCCCTGTGGCCCTGGGACTCTATGGAGATGGCTTCCTGTAGAGTCGCCAGTGCCGCCCGCCTGTCCCTGTTGGACGCCAACATGTCCTCCCTGTGTGACTGGCAGATGGAGTCGGTTGCCTGCTGTAGTCGCTCCATCAGCCTTTCGGGGGGGACAATGGAAGTGGCCACCCTATCCATGGCCTGAGCCATCATCTCTGATGATGCTGCCTGTTGGGTTGCCATACCGTAAATGGATTGCTCCCATGCGGTATTGCCAGGTGGCGTACGGCCACCACGTCGGCGGGCACCACACCTGTCTGGGGCAAGGCGAACTGCGCCTTGCTGTGCCGGCACTGCCTGAGGCTGCAGGACTGCATTCCCCCTCTGATCTGCTGGCCCAGGAAGAGGATCAGATGTCGCGGAGTGTGACCCTGCATCCGTAACCACCAAAGGCGTAGCTGCCATCACTGACATCCCCATTGAGGGTTCTGACCCTGGTGCAGGTGGGTGGGACAGAACAGAATCCCTCCCAGGAACACTCACCTGCGACGGCATGTAGGTCTCATCATCCGAATCAACACCTGAGTACAGCTCGGGGGAGGTGCAGCCAGAGACACCCCTTGAGAGCACGACCTGCAGCAGTTGTGGGTTCTCACCCACCACCACACCACATCCCTCACTGGTGGTCGGTCGGCCCTCGGACCCCTCCTGGGTCTGCACCCTCTCCACAACCCCAGCAGTATCAGGTGCGTCTTCCCCTGCAAAGACATAAAAGAAAACAAATGGAAACAGGCATTAGCACCATGGCACACAATGAGGGCTGAGAAGCAAGAGAACCAGTACTTGATTGACACATGTCCCACATGACTAAAACCCTCCCATGCATGCACCCTCACTGCGTATGAAGGGCAGGCAAATGGCACACACTGATGACACCAAGATGAAAGATGAACACATTTTCTGCATGCTGCCTGGCAGTGGCATCACACATTGGCCTGTGATTGCCAGGTGAAATACACATGCCATCACACAGATGGCATGTACCATTGCTATTGAGTGAAGATGGAGAGGAGTGCAGCACTTATTCATTCAGTCCAGTTCCCGCATGTAATAGCTTTTCTAATTCAAACAGGTCTGATTTTTCACCTGGAGCTGCCAGTCCAAAATGGTCCGATTGCACAGGGACATGTGTGAACAAATGATATCCAGGTAACAAAGTCACTCCACTTTACCATAGCCATGTCAGACATGTGACTACAGGACTGAGAAATGCCTAGTAAAAGTGGTGGAATGCAAACAATCTGCCTGAATGAACAGAGAAAAATAAGCAACAATGTTGTGGCAAGGTGACACTTCAAGGGCAACTGGCGTGCTGTTGGCCTAGATGTCTGCTGTTGGCAGAAGGGATACTGCTATGGCCAAATGCTGCTGCGCAGAATGTATTGCATGAAGCACATGGGTGACCCAAACGACTCAGGCGCACACACCCTCACCTGGCACACAAACAGAAGCCCTCACACACACACCATGCACATGGATGACACACATATGCATGTGCACTCACCGGACAATGCCTCATAATCAGGCAGATCTCCCACGCCTTGGATCTGTTCCTCCGTGACGTAGGTCCCAGCGACTGACTCATGTGGAGTGAGTTCCATGTCTTCTACTGGAGACCCACCTCCAGTCACTAGAGTTGCGGCATGACTTGAGGCCAGCTTATTCTTTGCCCTGCGCTTTAGGTCATTCCAGCGCTTATAGCAATCATTGGCTGTGCGCCTCACGATTCCAAGGGCACTTACGATGTCCGCAACGGCCTGCCAGTGTGCCTGGCGTTGTGCAGGTGTGGTCTTGGATCCTGCAACAATGACCATCTCGTTATTATGTGCGGCCACATACTCGACAAGTGCATTCAGTTCGGCATCCGTGAAGCTGGGTTTCCTCGACGGGCCGGACTGTGTAGCCGTGTCTGGGGCATCAGCCTGTGCCGGACGACCACTCTTCCTCTTCCGCTTGGAAGGTGGTGGTGATCCTGAGTGTCCTGCGCCGCTCTGGACACTAGGGGCAGGAGCCCTGGTGGACTCTGTATCAGGAGTGTGGGATTGCACACTCAGCATGGGAGTTGGTGCAGGCATTGGCTCAAGTGTAATGGTGTCAGGGGGAATGTCAGCAGGATGGACTAGGACCGACACTGTCCTGGCTGGGTGTGTGAGAGCTGGGGTGGATGGAGCCGCAGCTGCCCCTGCAGCCTCTCCACCCTGCCTACTTGGGGCAGCAGATGACCTTGCTGCCCCTGATCCACGTGGCCTGATGACATCAACGTGCACCAGCGCACGTGTCATAGGCCTGCTGACCTGGAAGTCAGCCATGGAGTCAGCCAGGTCTGGTGCCACAATGGGCTGGTCCAACAAGGGCTGAGCATGGATGGTGTCAGCCACATCAGCCTCAACCAGGGGGGGGGGTGGGGGGGGTGGGGGGGGGTTATGGGTGCCCTTGACTGGTCCTCCACACATGGGGGACAGGGTCACCCTGCAAGTAACGACCACGTCCCCTACCGGATCCACCACGGCCACCACTTGTGGCTCGTCCACCTTTGCCACCCTTACGGAATCCTCGCCTCCCAACCATGGCACTGATGTTAATGTGCGTATGGGAGTGGCTGTAAACTATTGTCCTGGGCATTCGGGGGTCAAAGGGGTTGGGTTCCAGATGGTAATTGTACCCTAGTGCTCTAGCAAGGCTGAATGTGACCCCTGGGGAAAGATGACGGGTCACGCAACGCACAGGAAGCCCAAAAAAGGGCGATGACGTGCACGCAACCCCTCCTAGACCATGTGTGTGGAAAAAAAAACCTGCACTACACTGTGGCACGCAGTAACACAAGAATGAACGTATGCGTGTCACACGCAGCCTAGAATGACCTCTGAAGGGGTAGGCTACACACGGGGCAAGCACAGATGTTAGATATGTGCGTGACTCACCGTCTGCCAGGAAAAAGAGCGTGAAAAAGAAGCGCGTTTGGTTGGCAACACCCCCGCCAAAAGAAGATTTGTACGCTGTCTGGGGAGACAGGACAACAGTAGAAGGGAACACTGTTTGAGGGAACAGGCCCAGGAAAACATAGAAAAAGAGAAAAAAGAGAAAAAGCTGTCAGAGGTAACTGGGAGTACGAACTTGAAACGTCGTGAAGTAAATCGCGTGTGAAACGACAAGAAGTACAGAATTCACCCACTCGCTCTCCACGAAAAGCACGTACAAGGAAATGGTGTTCTACACGTACCTTTTATGCAGGCCCACACGTCCAGCGTGTACGCGCTAGGGCCATTTCCACCAATTACACGCTTTGTCACTTCTGCGTGTAGGGCCATTTCCACCAATTACACGCTTTGTCACTTCTGCGTGTAGGGCCATTTCCACCAATTACACGCTTTGTCACTTCCGCGTGTACGCGCTAAGGCCATTTCCACCAATTACACGCTTTGACACTCGGACGTGTCTTTCATTTTTTTAACACGCAACATTTCCAACGTGTGCCCTATTCAACGTGCACGTGACTTCATAGACGAGCATACGCTGGTGGCCTTTGGGCCAATGAATGTACAGTGTGCTGATGCGTTTACGCGCTAAGGGCCTTTCCTCGAATTACACGCAGACGTGTTGGATTTTCACGTGCAAAATCACTCCGTATCAAGCTGGCCACGCGTTCACACATGGAAGACCACGCTCCTCCCCAGAAGGCCGAATTACTGCCCCACAGAGCCCTGAGCACGCTCCCACCTGCCATCTGCTGCTGCCTGACTGCCTGCTGCCCACGTGCCCTGCCATTTGCTGCCTGCACATCAGCCAGGGGTGCTGTTGCTGTGACCACCCCTGCTGGAACCGAAGACTCCCGACTGCTTTTCCATCGCCCCACAGCCCAGTCCCAGGACCCAGTTGCCCACCCACTCCTGCCTCTGGGGTTGCCATGTCGGGCACTGCAACATCTGGCACCAGTGGCAACCCCCGGCCAAGGAGGCAGAGGGGCACCAGCTTCACTGCCACCGAAGTTGGTGTCCTGGTGGAGCATGTCCTGGGGCAGTATGATGCCCTCTTCGGAAGGTTGCGCGCCGACAAGGAAGGACGGACTCGGATCTGGATGGACATCGTGACTGCCATCAACGCGGAGGAGGTGGCAGTCCGCGACTACGAACGTGTCAGGAAGCGCTGGGAGGACTTCAGGTCCAGGACCCTCAACAAGGCCCGGCGCCTCCTGAAGGCAGCGGATGCTAAGGGGCGCCGGGGCCACTTGTCGGAAGATCAGATGAGGGTCCTGGAACGCATATCCCCAGCGCTCCACATCCAGGTCCTTGAGAAGCAGACCCGTCTGGAGTCGAGCGGTAAGTGTACATGCATACTGATTGTAAGCTGTGCGTGTGGTGGTGTGCCAGGAGTGTGCAGGTTGAACATGTATTTTTATGTGGCCAAGTAGGGGGGGGTGTACAGAGCCGTGAGGGTGACACATGCGAGGGGTCTCATGTGTGACACATGGATGGTGCTTGTGTGTGTGGGCTTGCATGGCACAGGATGTGGAGGAATGATTGTCAGGTGTGACATGGATGTCGATCATAACACTGCGACAGTTGGCGGAGGTGTACACATGCATGCAAGTTTGGTGTTGTGTGTGCATGTGTAGTGTACTCCCTATGTTGCATGTGATGTGTGGATGACCTTTGGCTGCTCATGCTGTTGTATGTGAATGGATGGTGCTGGCTGTTGCATTATGGCTGTGTTATGGCTCATGTGTGCAAGTTGAAATGACATGTGTGTTGGGGATTGTGATGCCATGTCTGAGGTTTACCAATGCCACTCATGTATAACTGTCATGTGTGTATGAGTCCATTTTACAGTGCCCTGATGCCTGTGTTTTCTTTCTCCCTGTCTGCAGCGTCAACTGATGAAGAGGGCGGAGAAGGTGCTGTGGAGCACAGCGGCAGGGGTCGCACCACCAGCCGGAGACGCAAGGCCCGGATCCCCTCCCAAGTTGTGATCTCGTCGGGGAGTGAGGAGTCAGGTGCCACGTCCCAGGCCGCAGCTGCCGAGGGGAGGTCCAAGAGGCGGAGGTTGGAGTTGGACTCCTCGGCAGCAGAAGGGGCAGCTGGGACCCCACAGGGCCCAACGGAGGAAGAAGGCACGGAGTCATCCAGGTTGGTGGGGGGTTTGGTGGAGGAGGAGGCCGTGCAAGTGACAGTGGCGAGGTCTGGAGGTGGGGATTCCACTGGTGCTAGTGGTGCAGTGCAGGATCAGGGACAGGAGGCAGCACAGGCCGCCGCAGAGGTGCCTGTGTGCAATCCTGTCCCTGCTCCTGTCACTGCATCATCTTGCACCAGCGGGGATGCCTACCTCCAGACCCGTTCTCAGGGAGAGGATTGGCTTACAACACCTGGCCTTCCTCTCCCTGCGGATGTGGCTATCCTGCACCAGGTTGAGCCTGTCCAGGGTGGGGTGGCGTTGCGTCAACGGGCCATGCGAGCTGACCTGCAGTCTTTTCATGATGAGTCTGCACGTCTTCTCACATGGTTCGTTGACCGCGTTGACCCACTGGGACAGCACACCAGGGCTGGATTCCTCCGTTTCCTGGACCTTGTTCCGACCCCCTTCTCCACAGAAGCCCCTATGCCCCAGTCGTCCTCCATGCCATCTTCCCACCCATGTGTCACCTGGGTGCCCTGTGGAGCTGCCTCCGACCGTGCAGCCAGGCTGGTGGACAACAGATCCCTGCCACAGTCGGGAGTCGGACGTCCAGCAGGGGAGGCCACATCAACGACTGCACCCCAGCTGGAGGAGGATGTGCAGGCACCATCGGACAGGGCACATGGACAGCAGCAGCTGCAGCAGCAGGAGGCTTTAGGTGGGAGCCACGATAGCTCGGGGCCTTCAACATCGGAGGGGCAGGCATCGGCCGGAGGGCAGGAGGACCCTGGACGGGGAAGTGTCTTCCGTGTGGCAGCAGTTGGGCCACGCCATAGATGCGGAGCGGCGGCGGGAGGAAGAGGCGCGGCTCACGATGGTCAGGGCGGAGAACTCCATGCGGAGGGCCCTGAGGCGGGCCGAGTGCCTCGAGGCAATCCGCAGGGAGTTGGAGGTGAACATGTCGGCGTCCCTGCGGAACCTCGGGGCCATGGAACAGGACCGCCTCCGGGACATAGACGAGGAGTTCGATGATGCCCTGGCCCGGAACACCACTAAGTGAGCCGCTGGACTGGCCCGCCGCCATTGTATATAGTTATTTAGTGATAGGTTTCCTTTATAGTTTATTTTTATTTAGAGTTGACAGACACTGCTCCACCTTTTGTATATAGTTCCATTTTAGATAGGTTTTTTGGTAGGTTTCATTTCTTCTCTTGGGATGATGGACCCTGAATACTTTGTACATAGTTGGACTTTGGATTTGGATATTTTTTTTACTATGAATATTTTTTCCCATGGAGCAATGGTTTTCTATTTCTTTTTTCCCTTCATTTCCTTTTCATGGACTTGAACTTTGGAAGATATTTTTTTGGATTATCATTTATTGATTTTGATTTGAAAAGGGACAGCCAGCTTAATTTTGTTATTTTTTTACTTGTGTATTTTGGTTAATTTTGATTGCCATTGCTGTTGTTTTTAATACATTATTTGGATTTTTTCATTCTTCAATGTGTGGTTTCAGCTCATTGTTTTCATGCATGTCATGATATGGGTTTTCAGGTTCACTTGCAACCATTGTGTGTGTGTGAGACACATGTGTTGATTTACATTGTTTCCATTGGAGTAGTATCATGGGCACATGTAATACTTGGTTGTGTCTTTGGGCTGTGGTGGCTGGCCATGAGGCACATGCTTGAGGATTGTCAGGGCCTGTGGCCAGGGGGACATGAGTGGGGGCCTGGCGGAGGCTGCCCACGGTGGCTGGGGGGTGGGGGTGGTGGGAGACATGAGTGGGGGCCTGGTGGAGGGTGCCCCTGCACTGCTGGGGGGGTGGGGGTGGTGGGAGACATGAGTGGGGGCCTGGCGGGGGCTGCCCATGGTGGCTGGGGGGTGGTGGGGTGGTAGACATGGGTGGGAGCCTGGTGGGGGCTGCCCCTGCACTGCTGGGGGGGTGGGGGTGGGTGGAAGACATGAGTGGGGGCCTGGCGGAGGCTGCCCATGGTGGCAGTGGGGTGGGGGGGTGGTAGACATGGGTGGGAGCCTGGTAGGGGCTGCCCCTGCACTGCTGGGGGGTGGGGGGGGTGGGGGTGGGTGGGAGACATGAGTGGGGGCCTGGTGGAGGCTGCCCCTGGTGGCTGGGGGGTGGGGGTGGTGGGAGACATGAGTGGGGGCCTGGAGGAGGTTGCCCCTGCACTGCTGGGGGGTGGGGGTGGTGGGAGACATGAGTGGGGGCCTGGTGGAGGGTGCCCCTGCACTGCTGGGAGGGGTGGGGGTGGGTGGGAGACATGAGTGGGGGCCTGGCGGAGGGTGCCCCTGCACTGCAGGGGGGTGAGGGTGGTGGGAGACATGAGTGGGGGCCTGGTGGAGGCTGCCCCTGGTGGCTGGGGGGTGGGGGTGGTGGGAGACATGAGTGGGGGCCTGGCGGAGGCTGCCCATGGTGGCTGGGGGGTGGGGGTGGTGGGAGACATGAGTGGGGGCCTGGTGGAGGCTGCCCCACAGTGCTGGGGGTGGGGGTGGTGGTAGACATGGGTGGGAGCCTGGTGGAGGGTGCCCCACACTGCTGGGGGGGTGGGGGTGGGTGGGAGACATGAGTGGGGGCCTGGCGGAGGCTGCCCATGGTGGGTGGGGGGTGGGGGTGGTGGGAGACATGGGTGGGGGCCTGGTGGAGGGTGTCCCACACTGCTGAGGGGGTGGGGGTAGTGGGAGACATGAGTGGGGGCCTGGCGGAGGCTGCCCATGGTGGGTGGTGGGTGGGGGGTGGGGTGGTAGACATGGGTGGGAGCCTGGTTGGGGCTGCCCATGGTGGCTGGGGGGTGGGGGTGGTAGGGGACATGAGTGGGGGCCTGGTGGAGGGTGCACCACACTGCTGGGCGGGTGGGGGGTGGGAGACATGAGCAGGTGTGCAGGGTAGTCCCCTGTTTTGTGGGATGCCTGCAGGGGCCGTGGAGGGTGTACAGGAAACACCTGTGAGGACCCATCCAGCCTAATCGCGTGTGTAACTTCCCGCGCACCCCTGTAATACACGTACCCAGCCAAATCGCGTGTGATAATTCCCGCGCACCCCTGTAATACACGTACCCAGCCAAATCGTGTGTGATTATTCCCGCGCACCCCTGTAATACACGTACCCAGCCAAATCACGTGTGACAATTCCCGCGTACCCCTGTAATACACGTACCCTGGCTAATGGCGTGTAAAACTTCACGCGTACCCCTGTCATACACGTACCTTGGCTAATCGCATGTAATACTTCCCGCGTACCCCTGATATGAACGTTACCCGCTTTGCATTCCTTGTTTGGCAGCCCTGTAAACTGGTCCAGGGTTGGCGCAGCCCTTTGCGATGATTTAGCGATTTTGATGGCTTTTCCTTGCGCGAGGGCGTTCTTGGGGGCGTTACTGGCGCTGCTGCAGGGTCGCTGCGATACTCTGCGCCACGGCTGGTTTGGGAGCCTGAAATCCATGAATACGCTGTGCACGGAAATCGGTTTTGGCACACGCGCCTGGCGCAGACAATCGCACACGGACATTCTGCGCCAGCCGCTTGCGACACTTTTCTGCGAATTTCTATGAATTACCCTGTTAAGCACTTTTTCTAAAATCACTTAATAAGGCACAATATGGGAAATTGAGCCACAACATAATTTATTTACCCAGAAAATCTGCACATTACATGTTTCCTACTTCCTAAAAATGATTGGAAAGTTCATTGGCTTTTGTTGGCTAAACCTCCAAATATTGCATGTTAAACACTTTTCATGCAGCACTTAATGTTGCTTAATGTGCCAAATTGAGCCAAATCGTAAATCATCTAGCTGGATACATTGCACATTACATACTTCCTACTTCTTAAAAATTACTCGAATGTTCCATGGTTTTTGGGTGATCCAACCTGCACATTTTTAACTGTAAGCACATGCGATTAATCTAGAGAATTCATCCCTTTTTCCAAAAGGGACTGTAAAGGGTTTTGACCCATGTTGAATCAATAGACTGGGTAGATGTGGGGATGAGCTGTCGCCGCCCATTATTCTATCCCAGAACAAACTAAATCAATAGACTGGGTGGATGTGGGGATGAGCCATCGCCGCCCACATTCACGCCAGAATAGGAGAACTGCGCAGTTGGCACGAGACCACTCCAAAGATACAACCTTCTTGTGGGCGGTTCCACATCACCACTCTACTGTAAGGATGCCATCAAAACAATGTTAAGCAAGGGCCGTATACTATCAAGCAAAAGACCACTCTATTGAAATGCAGTAATTCAAGACAACTCAAAAATGGATGCAGTACCGACAAATTCCCCAAGGCTGCGCTAGCGGTCTAAACTCTGACAGGGAAACTGTATTTAGGAGTTGCAAGAGGGGCGGGGACTTCAAAGCTTGTTGGTTAATTGAAAATATTAGCCACCTGCTGTTCCCAGAGGCCAAGAGGCTGGGAAACCTTAACACCTCAGAGATTCCCACACCAGGAGGCAGGATATCACATGACCCTGTTGATTGATTGAGGAGAGACTTCCAGGCAGCTTGCTGGAGCCCACACAAAAGGCTCTTTTTGTTGAATGGGGTATGTTAATTTTGAGTGTTTCCTGTCAACAGCCCTCTGCCAGCAAGGAGAGACATGTGATCACTGACCCACCCAGACTTCTGGAGGCAGACCCCAACACTTTGGGGAGTTGAATTGCAACAAATATATATTTTATAGAAACAGTGATAACTTATTGTAACCAAATGACAGGAATGTACAACTTTGAGAGTCTTAGTTTGAAAAATGCCCTCACGATTTGAGTCCAAACTCCAATTTGTACCATGTTCTGGGGCAAAACCCTGCTAATAATGAATATTGTAGACAATGTATTTAAGCTGGAGACATGGAAAGTTACTGGGATATATGTGGAAGGGAAATGTACCGTTGTATAATTTTTGATGAAAATCCCATATTGCACAACCCACTAAAATCGAAAATAAGTTGCCATTTTTGAATGCAAGCTCCTAGAAACGCCAGAGGCGGAACAGAGACTACCTTAAGCAAGGTGTAATATGTACATGTAATGTCAACCACTTGTGTACCTGGGAAATATGTATTTGAATCAAATATAGATTTGTGGGCAAACTGACCAGGGGAGGATCCTCTGACCGATAAACAGACCTCATCATGATGACAATCGATTTCCTTCCCCCAATCATGGGAGAGGGGAGAATTGGGCCAATGACAAGTAGAGAGGGGCAGGCTCAGTTATGCCATGCACACACCCACTTCCAAAACACATAAAAAGAGACTGCTGGGACAGGTAGAGACATTCAATTCAATTTGCTGTGGAGCATGCTGACCGACGACTTCACATCCAGAGATCCAACACTTAGACTTCCAAGCTAAACATAGACTACAGAACTTTGAACCTAGAAGGCCCACTGCAAGCAAAAGTATTCTCAGCAGGCCTTCAGAATCCAGCAAACCTAACCAAACTATTCAACAGCCGGGCGAGCTGTTTGAATTCTTTTGCCAAGAACTTTTGCAGGAACCGCAGACCAGACCCAGACCGCTGTGAGCGGAACCAGAGATCCGGATCGCTGTGAGCAGAACCGGTGCCTGATTGACCCGCCAAGCAGAGAGAACCGCCCCTGGATGCGTTGACCAGATCCGTGACGAGGCCCATTCATTTCAAAATTAGGAGTGAGTATCCGCCAGAACTGTGCAGAACCCAATCTCTTAGTTAAAATAATCTAATCCAAACTATTTTAAACTAATTAGAACAGCCTTCTAGAAATCGTGTCATCTGTCATTGTAGAGCTGCACAACTGTCACCTGTCAATTCTGCAGCTGCAAGCTGTCACCTGTCATTTTGAGTTTTACTTTAAATCCGAAAATCTACCTTTATTAAATCGTCCGTATCTCTGGAACCGTTTGGGCTAGGAACGAAATTTTAAAGCTGTGATTCTAGGCTTTCCAACGAACCTAGAACCGACTTCCTACTTCCTATACTTTTTCCGCAATCGCGATTTACGCACTCGCAAAATTTAACGCGATTTGCGATTTGGCTCAATTTCTCCACTTGTCAAAATAGCAGCTCCATTCTTTCCTTTGTTAAAATCCGTTTGCAACCTGGTAATCATTCATAGAGTATTGTTAAAGTGAGCCTGAACTAATATAAAGTAGCCATCACCTACCCTGAACCTCTAGAGGGAATTAAAAGCAGTTTTAGCACCTTTTCACTTCCCTGCAAACCACATTAAAGTAATTTGCCTGTGTTTAAAACTCATACCTGTTTTCTCTAAGCTTGCTGGGGGAACTGGAACTGTGTATTGCATTATAAAGTGTGATTTGTTGGGATTCTTGAAGACTGTGTGCTCTCCTTCCATTTCTTGTATTGCATAGGGGGAGAGTGAATTGTCAAAAGAAAAAGGGATCATATTACCTTTTGCTAAAATCATAACAAGTTATTTCTGTACTGCATTCTGGTTGTCATCCAGAGTACTGAACTGGACATAAAAATATATCAATAAGGGTTTCCCTCAGCATCCCAGACTAGGCATTGACTTAGCTGTAGTGTTGAAGTGAAGCCGCTTAATAGGACCCAACCCCATTGAGACTAGGGAGGTGAGCCCGCTACGCAAGAACCTCCCTAGGAGCTTGGCAAGCATGATCTCAGTAGGAGTGACTCCCCTTTAGGGGACAAGGACTCAAAGTCTTTATCAAGATTTCTTCCAAATCCAATGTTCTCTGCCTATATGGGCACCGAAGAGGTTGTCAAGGTGATAATGACTTTTTAACTGTCTATCATTACTGCTGACTCCCACCTCACTTTTGAAGTCTTGTAATCAGTGGAACTTCATCTCTCATTACAGAGACGCGTATAAAGATATTTCATTCCTCACCTGCAAAGAGAGACCAGCTGATGTAGAGTCAATCACCTGGGGAATAGACTCGCAGAGCAGATGCAACCGGTATTGTGTGCAATCAGCGCTACATGGAGGCGGGACTACCGAGTGCACATGGTGAGCGAGGAGTACACATAACTTTGCTGAGTCCAAGAACGTCGACCAAGCAAAGTTTGCTGCTCATGTCCTGAATAAATATCTTGCCAAGATATTCTAAAAATGTCATGTTTCCGACTTCGTAGCTTAATTGGGAGGCTCCATTGCTAAACCTCCAAATAATGCATGTTATGCACTTTTCATGCAGCACTTAATTGGCCTCATTATAAGTTTGCCGGTCCAGTAACAATGGTACCGTAAGCTTGCCGGTACCGTTGTTACCGAAACGGCAAACTATGAGGTCTGCAAGTGGGTGCCTTTTTGCCAGACAGGTCTGACCTGGCGGGCGGACCAGCACCCGCGAGCAGAACATGTCAGAATGGTGCCGGTGCATCCGACCTCCCCATTCCCATTGAGTCCAATGGGACTCAAATGGGAATGGGGTGTAATATTTTACGGTGCCCAGGAATGGGCAATTAACGAGTCTGCTGGGGCTGTAATGACCCGGTAACTGGTCATTCCTGGGTGCCGGAAACAAAATTACTCGGGCAGTAGCCATGCCGGTTTTATCAGCACGGCTACCGCCCGAGTCATAATGAGGCCCAATGTTGCCCAATGTTGCCTAATGTGCCAAATTGAGCCAAAACATAGATCATCTAGCCGGATACATTGCACATTACGTGCCACCTACTTCTTAAAAATTGCTGTAACATGGCATGGTTTTTGGGTTATCCAACCTGCACATTTTTTACTTTAAGCATGCGTGATGAATGTAGAGAATTCTTCCCTTTTCCCCAAAGGGGACCCAACTCCATTGAGACTAGGGAGGTAAGCATGCTATGCAAGGACCTCCCTAGGGGATTGGTAAGCATGATCTCAGTGGGAGTGACTCATCTTTAGGGGACAAGTTCTCATAGGGCCTCATTACACGGTAGGTGGTAAGGGTTTACCGGTACCGGTATTTTACCGGTACCGGTAAATCCTTACCGCCTTACTACGAGGTCCCTTTTCGGGTTGGGGAATTTAACGCCTTCTTTTTGCAGGCGTTAAAAACCAACCCGCAAAGGGACCAGAGGAGTTAATTTGCGGTACCGTAATTAGCGCCTTCCCCATTCCCATAGAGCCCTATGGGGCAAAAATGGGAATGGGGAAGGGCAATGGTGGAAGGGGGAATTACCGCCCCGCCAACCTTGGAATGGGACGGTAATTCCCCTTTCCTCCAAGGCGGTACCAGTAAATTACTGGCATGAACCATGGCACTAATAGCGCCATGGTTTACCGCCTACCGTGTTATGAGGCCCAAAGTCTTTATCAAGATATCCTCCAAATCCAATGTCCTCTGCCTACATGGGCACCAAAGATGTTGTCAAGGTGATAAAGACTTTTTAACTGTATATCATACTGCTGACCCCACCTCAATTCTGAAGTCTTGTAATCAGTGGAACATCGTCTCTCATTACAGAGACGCATATAAAGACCTTTCCTTCCTCACCTGCAAAGAGAGACCAGCTGATGTAGAGTCATTCACCTGGGGAAGAGACTCGCAGAGCAGATGCCACTGGTATTGTGTGCAACCAGCGCTACCAGGAGGCGGGACCACAGAGTGAACGTGGTGCCCAGAGAACTTTGCTGAGTCCAAGAAAGCTGACCATACAAAGTTTGCTGCTTGTGTCCCGAATAAATATCTTACCAAGAAATTCTGCAAATTGCATGTTTCCTACTTACTGAGCTTAATTGGAAAACTCCATTGCTTTTGGTGGCTCAACCTCCAAATGATAAATGTTAAGCACTTTTCACGAGCACTCAATATTTGTTGAGGTGCCAATTTGAGAAAAAAACATACATGATTTACCCAGAAACTCTGCTCATTACATGTTACCTACTTCCTAAACTTAGCTGGGAAGTTCTATGGTTTTTGGTGGCCCAACCTGCAAAATGTGCATGTTAAGCATTTTTTTAGAGCACCATATTACAGAAACGTTGCACGTGCAAAGTTGCATGGTATTAGCATTAGGGCAACGTTTTACCTGTTTTTAAAAACACTGGGACATATTAGAACACTATTGCACCATGGCAAGTGACGTTTGCCAGGATATAAGCACCAAGGAAACAATTGTCCTCTGCCTAAAAAGATACATTTTCACTGCAATATTGCAACTGGGCAAAGTTTGCCTTAGTGTTAATACGTAATGGCATTGTGACTAGGGCAAACTTTTCACTGGTGAAGAAATGCATTGAAAATGTATATGTTTTGCACTATGGCAATTTTTCCATGGGTGCTTGTTCCATGCCAAACTGCATTTGTCAGGGTGAAATAGTTTTATTGTATGTCCCAGTGTTTTTATAAGTAGGGAAAACTTTGCCCTGGTGCTTATACTGTGCAAAGTTTCTGTGATCTGGCCCCTGATCTTGCTTAATGTGCCCAATTGTGCCAAAATATAAATCATTTCCCCAGAAACCCTGCACATTACATGTTTCCTACTTCCTTCCTAAACATAACTGGGACCTCCCAACCTCCAACTTATTCACATGAATCACTTTTCTTAGTGTTGCTTTTTATGACACATTGTGCAAAAATTCACCAAGAAATTATGCATCTTGATTGCTTTCTACACCCTAAACATAACTGGAAGGTTCAATGATTTTTGTTGCATAACCTCTAAAGGATGCATGATAAACAGATTTCATAGCCCACTTAATGATGCTTAATTTGCCAAATTGAACTAAAATATACATCCTTTACCAAGATATTCTGGACATTACATGTTTCCTGCTTCCTAAACATAACTGGAAAGTTGCATGGTTTTTGGTGGTCCAACCTGCAAATTATTCACGGTAAGCACTTTTTTCAGGGCACCTAATGGGGCTTAATATTATTATGAGATTGGTGATATAGCGGTGGTATATTTGCTGAGAACCACCAAATGGATTTACTGTTACTGTCACTTGGTCTGGCGGAATTACTGCCAGATTACAAGTGGCAGTATAATGGTGTTAGTCCCCATTTATGGACTCCATGGGACTACATGGGGATTTCAGTGGAATTAATACCGGTGGTAATTCCGTTGGTGGTAATTCTGCTGAAATGGCTTTTTTTGGTGGTAAAGTGGAGGAATTACCTCCAGGGTTTTGCTTGATGTTTTTTCTCTGCCTTCCCTCTAAATCCATAGTTTGGCAGTGTGGTACTGCAGTGGTAATTCGTGGTAACTATGTTACCACTGCATTACCACAGTTTTTGGCCACACTGCCGGACCCATAATGAGGCCCATAATCCTTTACTCAGAAACTCTCCACATTACATATGTCATATCTACTAAGCATAGCTGGAAAGTGCAATTTATTTTGGCTCAGCTTCCAACCTTCAAATGGTGCAATTCTGCAATAATATCAGACCTGGTGCATTTAATGTTGCTTAATGTGCCAAAATGTGCGGAAACACAAGTCAATTAACAAGACATTTTGGATATTGTGGGGGTAATTCATAGAATTCAGCGCACAAGTGGCGCACGCGGCTGGCGCACAGTGTGCGCGTGCGAATCTCTGCGCCAGCTGCTTGCGCCAAAACCCATTTCCGCGCACAGCGTATTCACGGATCCCAGCTACCAAAACCAGCCGTGGCGCACAGTGGCGCAGCGACCCTGCAGCAGCGCCAGTTATGCCCCCAAGAACGCCCTAGCGCAGGGAAAAGCCATCAAAATCCCCAATCCAGCACAAAGGGCTGCGCCAACCGTGCTGTACCAGCACGGCAAGCGGGCTATGTGTACCACTGGGGTGCGCGGGAAGCACCTCACATCATTTCAGCTGGGTACGTGTATTTCAGGGGTGCGCAGGAATTTTCACACGTGAATTCAGCAGGGTACGTGTATATCAGGGGTGCGCAGGAAGTTCCACACGCGAATGTCCTGGCTATGTGTATTTTGGGGTGCGCGGGAAGTTTCACACGCGATATCAGCAGGGTACGTGTATTCCAGGGGTGCGCGGGAAGTTCCACACACGAATGTCCTGGCTACGTGTATTTCGGGGTGCGCGGGAAGTTTCACACGCGATATTAGCAGGGTACGTGTATTCCAGGGGTGCGCGGGAAGTTCCACACGCGAATGTCCAGGCTACGTGTATTTCGGGGTGCGCGGGAAGTTTCACATGCGATATCAGCAGGGTACGTCTATTCCAGGGGTGCGCGGGAAGTTCCACACGTGAATGTCCTGGCTACGTGTATTTCGGGGTGCGCGGGAAGTTCCACACGCGAATCTCCTGGCTACGTGTATTTCGGGGTGCGCGGGAAGTTACACACGCGATATCAGCAGGGTACGTGTATTCCAGGAGTGCACGGGAAGTTCCACACGCGAATGTCCTGGCTACGTGTATTTCGGGGTGCGCGGGAAGTTCCACAGGCGAATCTCCTGGCTACGTGTATTTCGGGGTGCGAGGGAAGTTTCACACGCAAAGTCAGCAGGGTACGTGTATATCAGGGGTGCGCGGGAAGTTCCACACGCGAATGTCCAGGCTATGTTTATTTCGGGGTGCGCGGGAAGTTTCACACGCGATATCAGCAGGGTACGTGTATTCCAGGGGTGCGCGGGAAGTTCCACACGCGAATGTCCTGGCTACGTGTATTTCGGGGTGCGTGGGAAGTTCCACACGCGAATCTCCTGGCTTCGTGTATTTCTGGGTGCGCGGGAAGGTACACACGCAAATCTCCTGGCTACGTGTATCTTGGGGTGCGTGGGAAGGTTCACACGCAAAGTCAGCAGGGTATATGTATATCAGGGGTGCGCGGGAAGTTACACAAGCGAATGTCCTGGCTACGTGTATCTTGGGGTGCGCGGAAAGTTTCACACGCGATATCAGCAGGGTACGTGTATATCAGGGGTGTGCGGAAAGTATCACATGCGATTCCATCAGGGTACGTGTATTACAGGGGTGCGCGGGGAGCACCACACGTGAATTGCACCTCCCAGTTACACCCTCCACGGCCCCTGCAGGTGGCTCACACCACAGGGGCCTACCCTGCACATGTCCTGCAGGCACCCCATCCACCATAGCCATGCCCCCCAGCCAACCCACATGTCAACTTGCACTACTGCCCACCAACACATGTCCCCCTGCACCCCCAGCCACCAGGGGCAGCCTCTACCAGGCCCCCACCCATGTCTCCCACCACCCCCACCCCCAGCAGTGCAGGAGCAGCCTCCGCCAGGGCCCCACCCATGTCTCCAATCACCCCCACCCCCCAGCAGTGCAGGTGCAGCCTCCACCAGGCCCCCACCCATGTCTCCCACCACCCCCACCCCCCAGCAGTGCAGGGGCAGCCTCCACCAGGCCCCCACCCATGTCCAACTCATGTTCCCCACCACCCTCACCCCCCAGCACTGTGGGGCACCTGCCAGCAGGCCCCCACCCATGTCCAACTCATGTTCCCCACCACCCCCCCCCCCAGCAGTGCAGGGGCACCTGCCAGCAGGCCCCCACCCATGTCCAACTCATGTTCCCCACCACCCCCACCCCCCAGCACTGTGGGGCACCTGCCAGCAGGCCCCCACCCATGTCCAACTCATGTTCCCCACCACCCCCACCCCCCAACACTGTGGGGCACCTGCCAGCAGGCTCACACCCATGTCCAACTCATGTTCCCCACCACCCCCACCCCCCAGCACTGTGGGGCACCTGCCAGCAGGCCCCCACCCATGTCCAACTCATGATCCCCACCACTCCCACCCCCCAGCAGTGCAGGGGCAGCCTCCACCAGGCCCCCACCTATGTCCAACTCATGTTCCCCACAACCCCCACCCCCAGCACTGTGGGGCACCTGCCAGCAGGCACCCACCCATGTCCAACTCATGTTCCCCACCACCCCCACCCCCCAGCACTGTGGGGCACTTGCCAGCAGGCCCCCACCCATGTCCAACTCATGTTCCCCACCACCCCCAGCCCCCAGCAGGGCAGGGGCACCTGCCAGCAGGCCCCCACCCATGTCCAACTCATGTTCCCCACCACCCCCACCCCCCAGCACTGTGGGGCACCTGCCAGCAGGCCCCCACCCATGTCCAACTCATGTTCCCCACCACCCCCACCCCCCAGCACCGTGGGGCACCTGCCAGCAGGCCCCCACCCATGTCCAACTCATGTTCCCCACCACCCCCACCCCCCAGCAGTGCAGGGGCACCTGCCAGCAGGCCCCCACCCATGTCCAACTCATGTTCCCCACAACCCCCACCCCCCAGCACTGTGGAGCACCTGCCAGCAGGCCCCCACCCATGTCCAACTCATGTTCCCCACCACCCCCACCCCCCAGCAGTGCAGGGGCAGCCTCCACCAGGCCCCCACCCATGTCTCCCACCACCCCCACCCCCCAGCAGTGCAGGGGCAGCCTCACCAGGCCCCCACCCATGTACAACTCATGTTCCCCACCACCCCCACCCCCCAGCAGTGCAGGGGCAGCCTCCACCAGGCCCCCACCCATGTCTCCCACCACCCCCACCCCCCAGCAGTGCAGGGGCACCTGCCAGCAGGCCCCCACCCATGTTCAACTCATATTCCCCAACACCCCCACCCCCCAGCACTGTGGGGCACCTGCCAGCAGGCCCCCACCCATGTCCAACTCATGTTCCCCACCACCCCCACCCCCCAGCACTGTGGGGCACCTGCCAGCAGGCCCCCACCCATGTCCAACTCATGTTCCTCACCACCCTCACCCCCCAGCAGTGCAGGGGCACCTGCCAGCAGGCCCCCACCCATGTCCAACTCATGTTCCCCACCACCCCCACCCCCCAGCACTGTGGGGCACCTGCCAGCAGGCCCCCACCCATGTCCAACTCATGTTCCCCACCACCCCCACCCCCCAGCAGTGCAGGGGCAGCCTCCACCAGGCCTCCACCCATGTCTCCCACCATCCCCATCCCCCAGCAGTGCAGGGGCAGCCTCCACCAGGCCCCCACCCATGTCTCCTACCACCCCCACCCCCCAGCAGTGCAGGGGCAGCCTCCACCAGGCCCCCACCCATGTCTCCCACCACCCCCACCCCCCAGCAGTGCAGGGGCAGCCTCCACCAGGCCCCCACCCATGTCCAACTCATGTTCCCCACCACCCCCACCCCCCAGCAGTGCAGGGGCAGCCTCCACCAGGCCCCCACCCATGTCTCCCACCACCCCCACCCCCCAGCAGTGCAGGGGCAGCCTCCACCAGGCCCCCACCCATGTCCAACTCATGTTCCCACCACCCCCACCCCCAGCACTGTGGGGCACCTGCCAGCAGGCCCCCACCCATGTCCAACTCATGTTCCCCACCACCCCCATCCCCCAGCACTGTGGGGCACCTGCCAGCAGGCCCCAACCCATGTCCAACTCATGTTCCACACCACCCCCAACCCCCAGCAGTGCAGGGGCAGCCTCCACCAGGCCCCCACCCATGTCTCCCACCACCCCCACCCCCTAGCAGTGCAGGGGCAGCCTCCACCAGGCCCCCACCCATGTCTCCCACCACCCCCACCCCCCAGCAGTGCAGGGGCAGCCTCCACCAGGCCCCCACCCATGCCTCCCACCACCCCCACACCCCAGCAGTGCAGGGGCAGCCTCCACCAGGCCCCCACCCATGTCCAACTCATGTTCCCCACCACCCCCACCCCCCAGCAGTGCAGGGGCAGCCTCCACCAGGCCCCCACCCATGTCTCCCACCACCCCCACCCCCCAGCAGTGCAGGGGCAGCCTCACCAAGCCCCCACCCATGTCCAACTCATGTTCCCCACCACCCCCACCCCCCAGCAGTGCAGGGGCAGCCTCCACCAGGCCCCCACCCATGTCTCCCACCACCCCCATCCCCCAGCACTGTGGGGCACCTGCCAGCAGGCCCCCACCCATGTCCAACTCATGTTCCCCACCACCCCCACCCCCCAACACTGTGGGGCACCTGCCAGCAGGCTCACACCCATGTCCAACTCATGTTCCCCACCACCCCCACCCCCCAGCACTGTGGGGCACCTGCCAGCAGGCCCCCACCCATGTCCAACTCATGATCCCCACCACTCCCACCCCCCAGCAGTGCAGGGGCAGCCTCCACCAGGCCCCCACCTATGTCCAACTCATGTTCCCCACAACCCCCACCCCCAGCACTGTGGGGCACCTGCCAGCAGGCACCCACCCATGTCCAACTCATGTTCCCCACCACCCCCACCCCCCAGCACTGTGGGGCACTTGCCAGCAGGCCCCCACCCATGTCCAACTCATGTTCCCCACCACCCCCAGCCCCCAGCAGGGCAGGGGCACCTGCCAGCAGGCCCCCACCCATGTCCAACTCATGTTCCCCACCACCCCCACCCCCCAGCACTGTGGGGCACCTGCCAGCAGGCCCCCACCCATGTCCAACTCATGTTCCCCACCACCCCCACCCCCCAGCACCGTGGGGCACCTGCCAGCAGGCCCCCACCCATGTCCAACTCATGTTCCCCACCACCCCCACCCCCCAGCAGTGCAGGGGCACCTGCCAGCAGGCCCCCACCCATGTCCAACTCATGTTCCCCACAACCCCCACCCCCCAGCACTGTGGAGCACCTGCCAGCAGGCCCCCACCCATGTCCAACTCATGTTCCCCACCACCCCCACCCCCCAGCAGTGCAGGGGCAGCCTCCACCAGGCCCCCACCCATGTCTCCCACCACCCCCACCCCCCAGCAGTGCAGGGGCAGCCTCACCAGGCCCCCACCCATGTACAACTCATGTTCCCCACCACCCCCACCCCCCAGCAGTGCAGGGGCAGCCTCCACCAGGCCCCCACCCATGTCTCCCACCACCCCCACCCCCCAGCAGTGCAGGGTCACCTGCCAGCAGGCCCCCACCCATGTCCAACTCATGTTCCCCAACACCCCCACCCCCCAGCACTGTGGGGCACCTGCCAGCAGGACCCCACCCATGTCCAACTCATGTTCCCCACCACCCCCACCCCCCAGCACTGTGGGGCACCTGCCAGCAGGCCCCCACCCATGTCCAACTCATGTTCCTCACCACCCTCAACCCCCAGCAGTGCAGGGGCACCTGCCAGCAGGCCCCCACCCATGTCCAACTCATGTTCCCCACCACCCCCACCCCCCAGCACTGTGGGGCACCTGCCAGCAGGCCCCCACCCATGTCCATCTCATGTTCCCCACCACCCCCACCCCCCAGCAGTGCAGGGGCAGCCTCCACCAGGCCCCCACCCATGTCTCCCACCATCCCCATCCCCCAGCAGTGCAGGGGCAGCCTCCACCAGGCCCCCACCCATGTCTCCTACCACCCCCACCCCCCAGCAGTGCAGGGGCAGCCTCCACCAGGCCCCCACCCATGTCTCCCACCACCCCCACCCCCCAGCAGTGCAGGGGCAGCCTCCACCAGGCCCCCACCCATGTCCAACTCATGTTCCCCACCACCCCCACCCCCCAGCAGTGCAGGGGCAGCCTCCACCAGGCCCCCACCCATGTCTCCCACCACCCCCACCCCCCAGCAGTGCAGGGGCAGCCTCCACCAGGCCCCCACCCATGTCCAACTCATGTTCCCACCACCCCCACCCCCAGCACTGTGGGGCACCTGCCAGCAGGCCCCCACCCATGTCCAACTCATGTTCCCCACCACCCCCATCCCCCAGCACTGTGGGGCACCTGCCAGCAGGCCCCAACCCATGCCCAACTCATGTTCCCCACCACCCCCAACCCCCAGCAGTGCAGGGGCAGCCTCCACCAGGCCCCCACCCATGTCTCCCACCACCCCCACCCCCTAGCAGTGCAGGGGCAGCCTCCACCAGGCCCCCACCCATGTCTCCCACCACCCCCACCCCCCAGCAGTGCAGGGGCAGCCTCCACCAGGCCCCCACCTATGCCTCCCACCACCCCCACACCCCAGCAGTGCAGGGGCAGCCTCCACCAGGCCCCCACCCATGTCCAACTCATGTTCCCCACCACCCCCACCCCCCAGCAGTGCAGGGGCAGCCTCCACCAGGCCCCCACCCATGTCTCCCACCACCCCCACCCCCCAGCAGTGCAGGGGCAGCCTCACCAAGCCCCCACCCATGTCCAACTCATGTTCCCCACCACCCCCACCCCCCAGCAGTGCAGGGGCAGCCTCCACCAGGCCCCCACCCATGTCTCCCACCACCCCCATCCCCCAGCAGTGCAGGGGCACCTGCCAGCAGGCCCCCACCCATGTCCAACTCATGTTCCCCACCACCCCCACCCCCCAGCACTGTGAAGCACCTGCCAGCAGGCCCCCACCCATGTCCAACTCATGTTCCCCACCACCCCCACCCCCCAGCACTGTGGGGCACCTGCCAGCAGGCCCCCACCCATGTCCAACTCATGTTCCTCACCACCCTCACCCCCCAGCAGTGCAGGGGCACCTGCCAGCAGGCCCCCACCCATGTCCAACTCATGTTCCCCATCACCCCCACCCCCCAGCACTGTGGGGCACCTGCCAGCAGGCCCCCACCCATGTCCAACTCATGTTCCCCACCACCCCCACCCCCCAGCAGTGCAGGGGCAGCCTCCACCAGGCCCCCACCCATGTCTCCCACCCCCCCACCCCCCCAGCAGTGCAGGGGCAGACTCCACCAGGCCCCCACCCATGTCCAACTCATGTTCCCCACCACCCCCACCCCCCAGCACTGTAGGGCACCTGCCAGCAGGCCCCCACCCATGTCCAACTCATGTTCCCCACCACCCCCACCCCCCAGCAGTGCAGGGGCAGCCTCCACCAGGCCCCCACCCATGTCTCCCACCACCCCCACCCCCCAGCAGTGCAGGGGCAGCCTCCACCAGGCCCCCACCCATGTCTCCTACCACCCCCACCCCCCAGCAGTGCAGGGGCAGCCTCCACCAGGCCCCCACCCATGCCTCCCACCACCCCCACCCCCCAGCAGTGCAGGGGCAGCCTCCACCAGGCCCCCACCAATGTCCAACTCATGTTCCCCACCACCCCCACCCCCCAGAACTGTGGGGCACCTGCCAGCAGGCCCCCACCCATGTCCAACTCATGTTCCTCACCACCCTCACCCCCCAGCAGTGCAGGGGCACCTGCCAGCAGGCCCCCACCCATGTCCAACTCATGTTCCCCACCACCCCCACCCCCCAGCACTGTGGGGCACCTGCCAGCAGGCCCCCACCCATGTCCAACTCATGTTCCCCACCACCCCCACCCCCCAGCAGTGCAGGGGCAGCCTCCACCAGGCCCCCACCCATGTCTCCCACCACCCCCACCCCCCAGCAGTGCAGGGGCAGCCTCCACCAGGCCCCCACCCATGTCTCCCACCACCCCCATCCCCCAGCAGTGCAGGGGCACCTGCCAGCAGGCCCCCACCCATGTCCAACTCATGTTCCCCACCACCCCCACCCCCCAGCACTGTGAAGCACCTGCCAGCAGGCCCCCACCCATGTCCAACTCATGTTCCCCACCACCCCCACCCCCCAGCACTGTGGGGCACCTGCCAGCAGGCCCCCACCCATGTCCAACTCATGTTCCTCACCACCCTCACCCCCCAGCAGTGCAGGGGCACCTGCCAGCAGGCCCCCACCCATGTCCAACTCATGTTCCCCATCACCCCCACCCCCCAGCACTGTGGGGCACCTGCCAGCAGGCCCCCACCCATGTCCAACTCATGTTCCCCACCACCCCCACCCCCCAGCAGTGCAGGGGCAGCCTCCACCAGGCCCCCACCCATGTCTCCCACCACCCCCACCCCCCCAGCAGTGCAGGGGCAGCCTCCACCAGGCCCCCACCCATGTCCAACTCATGTTCCCCACCACCCCCACCCCCCAGCACTGTGGGGCACCTGCCAGCAGGCCCCCACCCATGTCCAACTCATGTCCCCCACCACCCCCACCCCCCAGCACTGTAGGGCACCTGCCAGCAGGCCCCCACCCATGTCCAACTCATGTTCCCCACCACCCCCACCCCCCAGCAGTGCAGGGGCAGCCTCCACCAGGCCCCCACCCATGTCTCCCACCCCCCCCACCCCCCAGCAGTGCAGGGGCAGCCTCCACCAGGCCCCCACCCATGTCTCCTACCACCCCCACCCCCCAGCAGTGCAGGGGCAGCCTCCACCAGGCCCCCACCCATGCCTCCCACCACCCCCACCCCCCAGCAGTGCAGGGGCAGCCTCCACCAGGCCCCCACCCATGTCCAACTCATGTTCCCCACCACCCCCACCCCCCAGCACTGTGGGGCACCTGCCAGCAGGCCCCCACCCATGTCCAACTCATGTTCCTCACCACCCTCACCCCCCAGCAGTGCAGGGGCACCTGCCAGCAGGCCCCCACCCATGTCCAACTCATGTTCCCCACCACCCCCACCCCCCAGCACTGTGGGGCACCTGCCAGCAGGCCCCCACCCATGTCCAACTCATGTTCCCCACCACCCCCACCCCCCAGCAGTGCAGGGGCAGCCTCCACCAGGCCCCCACCCATGTCTCCCACCACCCCCACCCCCCCCAGCAGTGCAGGGGCAGCCTCCACCAGGCCCCCACCCATGTCCAACTCATGTTCCCCACCACCCCCACCCCCCAGCACGATGGGGCACCTGCCAGCAGGCCCCCACCCATGTCCAACTCATGACCCCCACCACCCCCACCCCCCAGCACTGTAGGGCACCTGCCAGTAGGCCCCCACCCATGTCCAACTCATGTTCCCCACCACCCCCACCCCCCAGCAGTGCAGGGGCAGCCTCCACCAGGCCCCCACCCATGTCTCCCACCACCCCCACCCCCCAGCAGTGCAGGGGCAGCCTCCACCAGGCCCCCACCCATGTCTCCTACCACCCCCACCCCCCAGCAGTGCAGGGGCAGCCTCCACCAGGCCCCCACCCATGCCTCCCACCACCCCCACCCCCCAGCAGTGCAGGGGCAGCCTCCACCAGGCCCCCACCCATGTCCAACTCATGTTCCCCACCACCCCCACCCCCCAGCAGTGCAGGGGCAGCCTCCACCAGGCCCCACCCATGTCCAACTCATTTTCCCCACCACCCCCACCCCCAGCACTGTGGGGCACCTGCCAGCAGGCCCCAACTCATGTTCCCCAGCCAACATGTCATCACAATCTAGATCCCTGGTCCCTATGGTCAGCCTCCAAATGCAAAACACCCACCCGAGTATTGCATCCACCCACTCAGAAATGGCAATTACATGACATAACACCAATTGCAAGTTTCGAAACAAACACATGTCCCTCACATACACCCAATGGGTGTCAGTGAATCTCAAAACCCATATCATGATATGCATGAAACCAATGAGATGATACTACACATTGAAGTTCGATCAAAAAATATGTATTAAAGGAAACATAAATAGATTCAAAAATAAAGAAACAGAAATGGGAATGTACAAAAATGAAAAGAAGCATGTCCGTGAAAAAAAGCAAAACCAAAAATCATAATCCAAAGGAATGGTGTCCAAAGTCACAGTCCACAAAAGAAAATCCAATGGGAAATAATAATTGAAAGCCATTGCTCCATGGGTAAATTGTGAAAGAAAAAGAAAATCCAACAGTGAACTATGTACAGACGAACAAGCCAGGGTCCATTATCCCAACAAAAGAAATGAAACCTATCTAACAAAACTAACTAATAAAATAAACTATATACAAAAATGTGGCCAATGTCCAAAAGGTCCAAAATAAATCAAAAAACAAAGGAAACCTAACACTAACTACATAACTATGTACAAGGGCAGCGGGCTTGTCTGACGGCTCACTTTTGGATGTCCCGGGCCAGGGCATCATCGAACTCCTGCTCAATGTCCCGGAGGCGGTCCTCCTCCATGGCCCCGAGGGTCCCCAGGGCTGTCGACGTGTCCACCTCCAACCCCCTGCAGATTGCCTCGAGGCACTCGGCCCGCCTCAGGGCCCTCCGCATGGAGTTCTCCGCCCTGACCATTGTGAGCCGTGCCTCTTCCGCCCGCTGCCGCTCCGCATCTACGGCGTGGCCCAACCACTGCCACACGGAAGACACTCTCTGTCCTGGGTCCTCCTGCCCTCCGGCCGATGCCTGCCCCTCCGATGTTGAAGGCCCCAAGCCTTCATGGCTCCAACCACGTTGCTGCTGCTGCTGTGCCTCTGCCTGTGCACTGCCTCCTGCTGCCTGCACATCCTCAGCCGGCTGGGGTGCAGTCGTTGATGTGGCCACCCCTGCTGGACGTCCGACTGCCGACTGTGGCAGGGATGCCTCCTCCACCAGCCTGGCCGCACCGTCAGAGGCAGCTCCACAGGGCACCCAGGTGACTGATGGGTGGGAAGATGGCACGGAGGACGACTGGCACGTAGGGGGTTCAGTTGAGGAGGGGGTCGTAGCAAGCCCCATCAAACGGAGGAATCCGGCCTGGGTGACCTGTCCCAGTAGGCTGACGTGGTGAACAAGCCATTCGAGATGACGTGCAGTCTCCTCATGAAAAGACTGCAGGTCACCTCGCATGGCCCATTGACGCAACGCCACACCAGTCAGGACAGGCTCAACCCGGACCCGGATAGCCACGTCCGCAGGCACAGGAAGGCCAGTTGTCGTTCGCTCATCCCCTGCCTGAAAACGGGTCTGGACGTAGGCATCCCTGCTGGTGCAAGATGATGCAGGGACAGGATCAGGGACAGGATTGCACACAGGCACCTCCGCGGCAGCCTGTGCTGCCTCCTGTCCCTGGTCCTGCACTGCACCACTAGCACCAGTGGGATCCCCACCTCCAGACCCTGTCTCTGTTGCTTGCACGGCCTCCTCCTCCACCAAACCCCCCACCAACCTGGATGACTCTGTGCCATCTTCCCCCGTTGGGCCCTGTGGGGTCCCAGCTGCCCCTTCTGTTGCCGAGGAGTCCAACTCCAACCTCCGCCTCTTGGACTTCCCCCCGGCAGCTGCGGCCTGGGATGCGGCACCGGACACCTCACTCCCAGACGAGATGACAACATGGGAGGGGAACCGGGCCTTGCGTCTCCGGCTAGGGGTGGGATCCCCGCCGCTGTGCTCCACAGCACCTTCTCCGCCCTCTTCATCAGTTGACGCTGCAGACAGGGAGAAATAAAACACAGGCATCAGGGCACTGTACAATGGACACATACACACATGACAGTTGTACATGAGTGGCATTGGCAAACCTCAGACATGCCATCACAATCCCCAACACACATGTCATTTCAACTCGCACACATGAGCCATACCACAGCCATATCGCAACTGCCAGCACCATCCATACACATACAACAGCATGAGCAGGCAAAGCTGAGCCAGACATCACATGCAACACAGGAAGTGCACCACACATGTACACACACCACCACACTTGCATGCATGTGTACACCTCTGCCAAATGTCGCAGTGTTCAGATGGGCATCCATGTCACATCTGCCAATCAGGCTTCCACATCCCGCTGTCACATGCATCCATGTTGCATCACTGTTGCACCCTTGTCAAATACACACAAATGCACATGTACACAGTGCTGATACATGCAGCTGAAAACAACATACATGCGTGACATCACGAACATGTCTACTTACATACACATTCATCCAAACATGTGTGCCCACACAACTGCATTTGGCATGCAAGCCTACACACACAAGCACCATCCATGTCTCACACATTACAGCCCTCGCATGTGTTAGCCTCACGGCCCTGTACACCCCCACCCATACTTGACCCCATACAAACAGATGTGCAACCTGCACACTACTGAAACATCACCACACGCACAGCTCACAATCAGGATGCATGTACACTTACCGCTCGACTCCAGACGGGTCTGCCTCACAAGGACCTGGACGTGGAACGCTGGGGATATGCGTTCCAGGACCCTCATCTGATCTTCCGACAAGTGGCTCCGGCGCCCCTTGGCATCCGCTGCCTTCAAGAGGCGCCGGGCCTTGTTCAGGGTCCTGGACCTGAAGTCCTCCCAGCGCTTCTTGACATGTTGGAAGTCGCGGACTGCCACCCCCTCCGCGTTGATGGCAGTCACAATGTCAGTCCAGATCTGAGTCCGTCCTTCCTTGTCGGCGCGGGAACTTCCAAAGAGGGCCCCAGGACTTGCTCCACCGGGACACCAACTTCCCTGGCACTGAAGCTGGTGCCCCTCTGCCTCTCCGGCCGGGGGTTGTCAGTGGTGCCAGATGTTGCAGTGCCCGACATGACAACCCCAGAGGCAGGAGTGGGTGGGCAACTGGGTCCTGGGGCTGGGCTGTGGAGTGATGGAATCCCAGTCGGGAGTTTTCGGTTCCAGCAGGGGTGGTCACAGCAACAGCACCCCTGGCTGATGTGCAGGCAGCAAATGGCAGGGCACGTGGGCAGCAGGCAGTCAGGCAGCAGCAGATGGCAGGTGGGAGCGTGCTCGGGGCTCTGGGGGGCAGTAGTTCGGCCTTCTGGGCAGGAGCGTGGTCTTCCTTGTGCTTATGCGTGGCCAGCTTGATACGGAGTGATTTGGCACGTGAAAATTCGGCACGTCAGCGTGTAATTCGTGGAAAGGCCCTTAGCGCGTAAGCGCGTCTGCACGCATACGCAATTTCATTGGACAGAAGGCCCCTCAAGCGCAAGCGCCCCTGTGACGTGACGCGCACAGGCGTGCATGGGCATTTCAGCGCGCGTGAAAAACTGCACGTCCGCGTGTAATACGAGGAAAGGGCCCATGCGCGTAAGTGATGTGACGCGCGCGTGCATTTCCCTCAGCACGGGTTAAAGGTGAGCAGGCCCAGCAGTTCGCTGTACGTGCCTTTCGTGGAGACCGACGTGTGTTGCTGATTCCTGTTGTTTCGCGTGCCATCACAACTTCACAGCTATCAAGGACGTATCTCTTCTTTTGGCGGGGGTATTGGCTACGCGTGTTTTTCTGCATCGCGCTAGTAAGACGGTGAGTCGCACACGCTCTTTTTCCCACTGCGGGTGCAACTGTGTATAGCACCCATTTGTGATGTCATAGTAGCCTGCGTGTCCCAAGCGTACGTGTTATTCGTGTTACTGGGTGCCACCGCGTACTGCGGGAGGTTGAATCCATGCACATAGGCTGCAGGGTTGCGTGCACGGTTTTACTGCAGTTTTGAGGTGCCTAAGCATTGCGGGACCCGTCACTACATCACCGGGGTCACATACAGCCTTGCAGGTGCAGGGGGGCTGTTGACATCTTGCTTCCCACCCCCTTCACCCCAATTGCCCAGGTCAATTGTGGTGTACACCTCCCATTGGCACCACTCCATCTGTGCCGGCACTACTACATCTGTGAGATGGTTGGGAGGCCACCAAAGGTGAGGGGCGCCTCAGCTGGGCGTACTCCTCGTGGCGGGCGTGGTCGGGGACGTGGCCGTGGTGACCAGGGAGTAGGGGGACTCCAGGGTGTCCAGGGCGGCCACAGAGGGGGAAGAGGCAGGGGTGCGCCACTTGAGCACAATGCTGTGCCATGTGTCGGTGCAGTCATGCCACCACCCCCTGTGGTTCCGGGGGATGCAGCTTCTGCATCTGGCACTGTCGCCCGTGTGACCCGGCAGTCCGTTCCATTGACTGCCACGGGCCCAAGCGTAGTGGTAGCTGCAGGTGCAGCTGTGGACACCGCCACCCAGGCTCGGGGTCTGCCAGCGCAGGCTGCGTTGGCACTTGAAGAGCCCTTGGTAGATCTTCAACAGGCCAGGGGGGAAACCATAGGGGCAGGCCGGGCTGCTCAGACCAAGACACGTGTCCCTGGGGCAGTCATGTCATCTGCTGCCCCAAACAGCCGGGTGTTGGCAAGTGCAGGGGCAGATGCACCCAACAGCACCCCGGTTGTGAATCTGCCAACCAGGACCGTTGCGGTCAATGACCCTGCCACAGCTGATGTTGCTGCGCAGGGTCCATTAGTGGGCACCCAGCTGCCACTGACACTAGTCAGGCCTTTGGTCATCCCTCCACCTGCCACTCCCTTGGCTCAATCCACTGAACCCACTGGCCATACTGGTCAGGGCGGCATTAGCCATCCAGGGTCTGCGCCACAGTCCAAGAGGAGGAAGGTTGCACCTGCAGCACAGGCTGGGACCCCACACACAGCCACGACCTCCTGCACGTCGAGGAAGAAGCCTTTCTGTAAGCAGGAACTGGACTTCCTCGTGGACTACGTGCGGGGCCACAGCCGTGACATGCGTGGGTGCCAATAGTCAGACTACGGCTGCCCAACGTGACACCCACTGGAAGCATGTTGCGGAACATGTCAGTTCATTCGGCCATGAGGTGCGCACGGCGCAAGAGTGCAAAAAGCATTGGAATGACATCAAACGCAGCACTAAGGCTAAGCGTGCCTCTAATTACAACTTGACTCTGGTGACTGGCGGTGGGCCAGCACCAGAGGAGGAAGAGCTCACTCTGCATGAGGCACTCGTTGCGGAGTTCATACCACCTGAATTGGTCGAAGGAGTGGGAGAGATGCTGGACTTTGATGCCCAGTCCAGTGAGTGTTGATGCGTGTTTGTTGAGGACATGTGTGTTTCACTTGTGGGATGTGTTGTGCATGATTGCCGCTACATGTGACGTGTACATGGTTCTGATGTGTAAGTAATGCAATGCTTCCGTCATGCATGTCTCCTCTGCTTGCATGCGGGGACTCCATGTAGGCATGCTCCCTTGCCCCTCCTCCGCCTCTCTGCACCCCAGTTCCACCTTTGCACTGGTGTTCTTCAATCTTGCCAATGTGTACTTTCTTGTTCATGCGTCCTGTGTAGATGCTAACTTCCAGCGTACAATCTGCCAAACATATGCCGTGTGGTACAGCCTTAGTACTTGATGCAGGGTATCTCACTTGTACTGTGCATAGGTCAGATGTCTCGCAGGGACATGAGTGCCCATTCATGCTCCATGTGCATTGCACGCGTGCCCCTTTGTGTCCTTGACTGGATGATCACTGTAATACAAGTCCTTGGTTACATACATTGCCTGCCATCTCATCAGCCTTCCCATGTCAACTGTGGCTCAGTTCTGCGTTGCACACATGTTTAGGGTCTGACAATCTGTGTGGCTCACAGGCCTCAGCCTGTTCAATGGCCAATGACTCTGTCCAACTGTTGTTGTGTCTTCTTCACACATGGGCGGAATCCAGAGTTTTCATCATGTGTCCTGCTTACTGTCCCAGCATCATTTGCAGTGTTGTCACTTGAATCACATTAAGCTGTTGATGCCAGTCAACACTGCCTGTCAATACACAGGTGTATGGTCAGCCTTTTGATACCATGCTAGGCATCTCTGCTTTGGTACTGGGGTGGAGGGGTGCTTGGCTTCTAGATATGGTACACATTGAATGCACAATGCACGTCATGTCTGAATTTGACATTGCACTGCCTTCACATTTCCTGGCACACACCATGGAGTCCTTGTACATGTAGGTAGTGAGTGGCGTACACATTTTCTGCACTGCATAGAGCCACTTCCATGGAAACTGCCACCTTTCAACAGGTCTGATCACAGAAGCAATTCAAAGTTGACCCAGCATGCATGCCAGGTTATATGTTGTGTGTCACATGTCTGCCTGATGCGTTTGCTGTCGGTGTGTGTGTGTGTGTTGTGTGCTTCTGACATGTGCAGTGACCTTTTTTCTCTCTATTTTTCAGATGATGACGCAATGGAGCCGGAGGATGGTGTTGTCATGCCAGACACAGGGTTTTTACCACTAGATCAACCCGGCACAAGTGGGGGTCGTGGGGTCGTAGGCCACGAAAACCCCCAAGTGCTACAGTCCATCTTGTCTCTGGCTGCCTATGAGTCCAGCCTTGATGACGACTCTGACGTCCATGTCGAGTTGGATGAGCATCAAGTTCATGTGTCAGGGGTGAGTGATTCTGGTGTGGACACTCCTCTGTCTGCGACACCTGCACTGAGGGACCAGACAGTCTTGGTTCCTCCGCTCGTGGTGGATCGGGACGCAGGGTCACCCTCCACACCAGTCACTGATGTGCCTGGGACATCACGTCGACGGGGGCATGTAGTCGTGCAGCCGCAGGCGGTGCCAACACAGCAAGGACCCCCGGTCCTTGGGTCCCGCAGGGGTCAAGCCCGGCAACGCGGTCGCCGCGCGCAACCGCTGTATACTGAGTGGGAGCAAGACATGACTGCCAATTCCGAATGGCAGGGTGCAGCAATGGAGAACATCGCTGAGAGCATGGAGCGTGTGGCCCGATCTGTGCTCCCCACTGCTAGGCAGGTGCTTCTCCAGCAGCAGGCGGCACGGTCCACGGCCCGCTCGCTCAGGGTGGGCATGGCGGCCTCAGACAGGGCACGCCAGGCTGAAATGTCGTCTCTGCGTCGAGCAATTGCTGCTCACGCAGAGGCGCACATGGATGCCCTGAGGGAGGAGTATGCTTCCCTCAGATCCACTCTGGGTGTCCTTATGATGTCCCAGAGGCAGCAGGCAGAAGAGAGGTTTGCACAGCTTGAGCGTACCATCTCGGCTGAGCTACAGGCTTGCCGGGAGCTGCAGCAGTTGTCCAGCCAGGCCTTGCAGGAGGAACTCTGTGTTACACGTGCTACCTTGCAAGAGGAAGCACGTGTATCACGTGAGGTTCTGCATGCAGCCCTACGTCACATCGCCACACAGAACCAGGCTCACCCGTCCGGCAGACTTGCTGCCGAAGAGGGGCAAGCTGCGGCTAGGCGTGGCCAGGCTACTGTGCCACGTCCTCCTTTACAGGATGAGCCAGACTCGGACGACCATCTATCTCCCACATAGGTCGGGCTGTGCAGGCGGTGAGCCCATGGAGGGTTTTTTTTTTGGCTCAGCATCATCGCATGTGGATGTTGAGCAGCACCCTGTACCTCCCCCCCTCCTGGGTGCCTCCCCTCCCCGCCGGGTCGTATGTGGCCATTTTTGATTTTTCTTTTAGTTTAGTTAGTTAAGTTTCTGTTTGATAGTTAGTTTAATTAGGTAATGTAGGTTTTCCATAGTTAGTGTAATTAGTTAATAGTTAATATAGTTTAAAATTGCTTGTCTATTGTGCTTTCATGTGACGGTGCGGTGCTTTGAGGCTTTTGAAGGCATCCACTGTCTGTTCCAGCTGGGCCCTTCAGGCTTGTCTTGTGTATGTGTTTGCTGCTTGGGGTCCTTGACTCACATATGCCACTCCTCCCTCCCTTATCCATGGGCTCGCAAGGATGGTTCGGTGTCACAAACTTTTACACAAGGGCTTTGGACTGTCATATCTGTGGCATGTCTGGTGCTGTGTGACTTGTGTTTACACCCCTAGTGGGGATGATTTTGGTGTTATTGTCCACTGTTCAGCTTTTGCTAGATGGGGTGTTTCATGATTCATGTGTACATTAATTGCTATGCATTGTGTAGTATGTTTCTTATCTTTACTGTACACGTGCTTGTTGCAATTCATGCTGTAGATAGTGTTGCACACTTTGGATGTGAAAGACGGACTGATGGTGTGATTTATGATGTGACTCTCTGACATGGTCAAGTAATGAGATGCCTGAAGAGACACACACAGATGACTTTGAAGCATTAATCATGTTTCATGCCCTTTCTGCAGGGGGATGAGCCTCCAGAGCACCTTTGCCAGCAGACATGGCCCATTGGACGACGGAATTCTGGAAACGTTTGTTGGTGCCCACATGCACATGTGTGCACAAGCAGAGGCACAGGGATTGCAGACCTACATCCTAAAACTGCTGACGTGTTCCCAGGAACTCCAGGCAAGGTGAGCAGCACAGGGGGGCCAAAACACAGCAAAGCTTGTACCAGGCGAGTTGCACATGCAGGCTTAGTCACAGCACTGAGGGTGTGCTTGGACGAATATTGTTGTTGAAGCACACAATGCAGCTCAGATGTGTTGGTGGACTGATGGCTGTTGATTGTAAGGTTGTCTGGGACACCTGCAGGGGCAGTGGCACATACCCTCCGGTACACCAAGGTCCATTGAGGCACTTGTATCAACCATGTAGCCTTCTGAGACATGGAAAGGGTCAGCTCACAGGGACATACAGCAAGGGACATCGGGTGCAGTGCATTTCATTTCCATGTACTTTATGATAAATGCACTGCCAACTTTGTTTCGGTCATTGTGGTACGCAACTTGCTCTGAAGTCATGGCTTGCTATATGGGTCTGTCTGCTTACCCAGGGAACATTGCATGTTGTGTGAATTGTGACACATTGGTGTTCCATTTGCCACGCACCCACCGGAGGCTGACTTACTGCATTGACTGTGTATGACCCGTCACAGGGGTAATGTTATATATGGGTACTAAGCATCTACACGAGATTGTCTGTTTGTAGAGTAGTTTGTTGCTATGGGGCATGTTTCGTGGTGTGTTTTTGTTTAATTGGCACGTACAGGTTGTTGACTGTGGCTCTCTTTGCAGCATTGCAGTGCTCCTGTAACCGGACCTGAGAGTGCACAGGCAGGAGGCCAGCACTCAAAACCAGAGCTAAGTGTCTTGTTGTTTTTCTTTCAAACTGCTCTGCATAGGCTTGCTGGGGGGTGCACTAATGCATGGATGTATGTGTGATTCAATTTGGTATGTTTTTTCCCCCTAATCACCCGGAATCCTATGCAATTTTGAACCCTGTACCCTCTACCCGGTGTTCCTGCTTCCCGTACCTATCCAAGCAACGTTCCCTAACCCTCTTTCCCCGCTGGGGTTGCGGATGCCTGTATAAGCCCCGAACTTGCAGGCGCCGAAACCCTAGAGGGGGTGGTTGGTTCGTACCACTCCTAAGCCTGGACTACAGAAGGCCATGACAATGATGTCCAAGTTTGTTTGGATTGTGTATGTGTTCATGCAGGTAGTACATTTTCGTGCATTCCCTACTTTCATGTGTCATTCCTCCTCCCCTCTCCTGCCACTCATTCCAGTTATCCAGTGTGCCAACACCTGTCCCGACTGTATATCCCTGAACCTCGTTCCCCACCAGGGTCTCAGGGGCCTGTGTGAGTTTGACCTTGCAGGCACCCGGGACACGGTGGGGGTGGTTGTTTCCTGACACTCCCGCGCCTGTACACGGGACCTGTGACAGTACACATCCGTTCATGGTGCATCATCCTATGTTATGTACCACACATGGTTCACATTCTGTTGTGACATTGTTTTACTGTGCTACCTTGGTTGTTGCATCATTGTGGTAGTACTTGGCCTTTGTGAGGTACTGCTACGTCAAGTCATCTACTGGAGGGTGTTCTGGTTCGTTTTTATGCCTTGGATTTGTGATTTTGGAAATGAGTGTGGATTCTGAGGGTGCAGGCACCTTTTTACACACAAGGTGAGAGATGGTGACGAAGGGTAAAGGTGATCCTGTGGCCAGGTGGAATTGAGGGTTGAAGGCTCCATGACCCAGGTGCAGTTGTTCAGTGGGTCATGGTCATTTGTGAGGGAGGGGGGGGGTTGTTGTTGATAGTTTCCTTGCCCTGCAGTGTGATGGGAACTCTGACATTGTAATGGTGGTATCCTATGTACATGTTGTGTTCTGCTGATCAATGCCTGTTTATGTGTTGTGTTTACCTTTCAGGTGCGAGGGGATAGTTGTGGTTTGACATGCTGGGGTGTACACATGGTGAATGTTCACATGTGATGTGTAGAGAACACTGATGGTCACTTGAGTGCACATGCATATGTGGAGTGCATGTCCTTGCAGACCCACACACTTGCACTTTGATGCACTACATGTACTCCCACCCTTGCATATCCACGTGTACACTGTTTGCCTTCTGGTGGCCACTTTGTCCCTGCAGCACATGTTCTGTGACCAATTATGGATCCTGTACATGCCTAATTTGCTTTTTGATGTGGTCTGTCACTTAGATGTGATGCTCAGGGTGTGCATCACACACAATGGCTGTTCACTGTGCTGTGCGCTGAGCAGTGTGTTGCAGGAGTAGGACACAGCACACAGAAGCTGCAGTGTTGATTTTGCAATGCACAATGTGCATGTAGACAGGCATTCATTGTTATGTTACGTCTACAACTCTTGTAATGCATTTGGAAATGACTTATTTTGGGTGGGAGGCTGTTGGTCTGTCATGTCATCTGATTCCAGGTCAGGCATCATTGTCTGATGCCACTGTACATTTTGGACATGGCAATGTGTACCTTATTGTTGCTGTGTTGGTGTATGGGTATTGCTTGCCATGTCATGTTGTGGTTTGGGAGGGTTTGAGTGCCATAACAGTGATGGCCATGGCCTGTTTTACAGGTGTGTGTGATGCACACCTTGCATGTCAGGGTCATCCGCTTCTCAGAGCAACTAGCTGGGGGTAGATCTCTCTCCACGGCAGGGCCCTCCCTCTGGAACAGCCTTCCTGCCTCACTTGAACTTGAGGGGAACCATCTCCGGTTTGGGAAGCACCTCAAGACCTTCCTCTTTGCTTCTGGTTTCTCTCTGCCTCTCCCTTGCGGAATTCTTTATTGGAACTGCACTGGATCTGCAACTGGGCCACTCTCACCGACCTCGGTCCCTGGCCCAGCCACTCTCCACTTGCACTGCCTCCATGGCAACCCCTGCACTGCGGTACTGTCTCTCTATCCCTACAGCCCCCCCTTCCCAGCACTTGTCTGCACTTACCTTTGCAGTTGCCACCAGCTGACCTATGTATTTGTTTTTTGGTCTACTTCCCCTGTACTGCACTCCCCGCCCCCTCCCCTTCCCCTTGCACTTTTCCCTTCCCCCTACCCCTGCACTTGCACAATCTAAATGACACCTGGCCTAGTAGTACCGTTGTCTGTCTTCCCTTGTTCCCCTCTCCCTGCCTCATCGCACCTTGAAATACTTGTGTATAGGCCATATCATGTCATATGTCATATGTGTGCCTTTTGGTCACACAGGATAGCTTGTGTTTAAGTAGCTAGGGATGCAGACGATGTGGCACTTCCATGGCAACTATCTCAGGATGGTAGGGTTGTGACAGTTGACTGTCTCTTTGTCATCATCGATTGTCACCTGGTATGTGCCAGGCCTGTGTGCACTCCGCAGGGGTGGGAGTTTAGGTGAAAAATGTGGCCACAAGCTGGGTCCGGGCTTCCTCGCCACATGCCCTGTCCCCTCCCATGGGCAGCACCTGTGCCTGTGGTTGGGGATGTGGGGGCACCACCATGTCCACCGGGACGCCCTGCCGTGTTGCAACAATGTGCAGGACACATGCTGCCACAATGATCCTGCACACTACTGGTGGTGCATAGAGTAGTTGCCCGCCAGAGCTGTCAAGGGAGCGGAAACGTGACTTGAGCACTCCGAATGTGTGCTCCACTATGGCCCTGGTTGCAATATGGGCGGCGTTGTATTTTACCTGGGGTGGTGTGGTGGGGTTCCGGATTGGCGTCATCATGTGGTTGCTCAGAGGGTAGGCACTGTCCCCTGGGGAGGTGATAATAGTTGAGATTATTAGGGTTTGGGTATTTGTCTGTGTGTGACTTGCATGCATGTGCAAGGGCATTTGTACTCACCTAGGAGCCATGTGTCGCCATGCTGCCCAGCTTCCAGGGCCCGGCTCAGGGCGGACATTCTGTATATGAAACTGTCATGGGTGGAGCCAGGGTAGTTTGCATAGACAGAGGTGATGACTCCCTTTCCATCGCATACCACATGTACATTGATGGAATGCCAGTGTTTGCGGTTTCGGTAGATGTGCTCAGTGGCCCTAGGTGGACGTAGGGCCACATGGGTGCAATCTATGGCACCGAGCACTTTGGGGAAGTGTGCCATCCTGAAAAAATCCCGGACAACGGCCTGCCTTTCTGCGGGTGTTCTGGGCATGTATATGTGCCTGCGGACTGAGGGGCACGCTGTCATGATTGCCAGTACCTGGTGTAGGCAGCGTGACTGCGTGGCCTGTGAGACCCCCCCCACTATGGCAGTAGTCCGCTGAAATGACCCAGTGGCCAAAAAATGCAGGACATTGAGCAGCTTCTCCAGGGGCTCAATGCTTGGGAGCAAAGGGTGGGGGATGTAAGGACATCTTCCCACTCCCTGACCAGGTCTAGGATGATGTGGGGTGGAATCCTATACCTGCCATAGACCTGGTCGTCAGGCATCCCAAAAAGGCTTGTCCGTGGTGCGAAAATGCGTGCCCTGGCTATTCTCCTACTCCTGCGGTGTCCCACGATCAGTGCTGCGACAAATGGGGCATTCATCGTAGCTGTATATACTTGTTTGTTGTTTGCGCGCCCTTTTGTACTGTGCGCGGGGACGCTTCCGTCTGCCTTCGTGTGGCGGACGCGTTGATGCCTGTGTGCGTCTTTTGCCGTGCGCGGGTTTCCCGTATTCGGATCCATGAATACGGGTTGTTCGCGTGCGTGTGGGCGTTCCGTGTAGTTCCCTGCAGTACTTCCCCAGTTACGCCTTCTTTTTCACGCGTTGTTCCCCATTCCGCGTGTTACGCCCACTGTTCCGCCCACTTTGGTTGTGTGCGCCGCGCTATGCGCGCTTTTGCTGTGCGGGTAGCGCACGCCGTGTATGCCTGCATGCGCCATGGCTGGATTGGGCGCACGGACAGCGGGAAACACGTGCAGCGTCTTCCTTGAATGGTACGCGTGCGTGTGCGCTGCGTTTCTCACGCTTGCGCTCCCTTGCGCCTGCTTGCGCATGGATTTTCGGCGCACGTTTGTTCCATGAATCGGCCCCTGTATGTTTCCTACTTCCTAAACTTATCTGAACGTTTCCATGGTTTTTGGTTGTGCAAACTGTACATTAGTCATGTTACGCACTTTTCTTAGACCACTTGATTTTGCTGAATGTTCCAAATTGTGTCAAAAAATAGATAATTTTCCCAGAAACTCTGCACATTATTTATGCTTAGGTAGTAGGAATAACTGGAAAGGTCCTTGGTTTTTGGTGGGCCAGCATGCTAATTATTCACAATAAGCCCTTTTCTTACTGCACTTACTGTCGCTTAATGTTCCAAATTGTTCCACACATAAATCATTAACCAAGAAGCTATGCACATTACATGTTGTCTACTTCCTAAACCTAACTCGATACTTCCATGATGTTTTGTTGTTGAAGCTCCAAATGCATTTTACATAGAACACTGAATGCTGCTTAAGGTGCCTTCCTAATTGTGCCAAAACATAAATCATTTACTAAGAAACTCTGCAAATTGCTTGTTTTCTTCTTCCTTTACATAATTGGAAAGTTCCACTGTTTTTGGTCTTCCAACCTGCACATTATTCATGCTACGCACTTTTATAAGAGCAGCTGCTGATGCTTAATGTGCCCCATTGAGCCAAAACATAAATCATTTTGTACTACCCAAACATACATGGATGTTTAAAGGTTTTTGTGGCCCAAACGGCAAATGATTCACTTTAAGCACTTTTCTTAGATCAAATAATGTTGCTGAATGTGACCAATTGTTCCAAAACATAAATCACTTACCAGGAAACACTGTACATTACATTTGTCTTGCTCTCTAAACTTAATTGGAAAGTTCCATGGCTTTTGGAGGCAAAACCTGCAAATGATTCACGTTAAGCACTTTTCTTAAAGCATTTTTTGTTGCTTAAAGGAGTAGTGCACTCAAAAATATGAATGTCCCAAGCGTTCGGTCATGTGTGTTTAAGCATACTTTGATCAATCGTAAAAACATTTCCTATGCACCTTACTATGGTTTTACTCACTTTTACACATGCAAAATCAGGCAGCAGGGCATGGCCATTTTGTGCTAATCTTATCCGTTGCTGCATTGCCCGAAGCTCAAGTGCCCTATTTGCACTAAATCATAGTCCCCGCCCCTGAAGCTGACATCACCATTCCTACCGATATTCTCTGCCTATCTCTGTGACGCTACTGTGCAGCGTAGCCAAACGTGCCCAATCATCACCTGCGTCCCGGCGTCAGTTGATGCAGAACCCGGAATATCAACACACATCCTCTCACAGCACCGCGCGTCTCAATTCTGAATACAAAACATTATCTTTAAAGAAAACTGCAATACTCTGCAATTTATAATGTGCTTTTATTTCACAATAAGCGCTCCGAGAACATCCGGCGATTTCCATATTTAACCAACGTTTTTGTTTATTTCTTTGTTCTTGATACACACATGTTTATCGTGAGTCACACAGTGTTCCTTTGGGTATAAGTGCATTGGATGGAGGCACCGTGATTCGTAAGGCTTCGGCATCAGCTTGTTGCTACACCACCATAAATGATGTCAAGGTACTCCTTATTGCCGGTACCGCGAAAAAAGTCATATGGGCCCGGGGCGATCGTCTCAAAACAGCACGATGGTCATCCAACCATTGAGGTGTATCATCAACTGCCGGCTGAAGAAGCCATCAATTGGTATCTGGAAACTATGACATTCGCAGTAAGGCAGGATGTCGCTTTGTATAAAACATAACAGAAAAATGTCTCAGTAGACATTCTTTATTCTATTCTAATCAATCCATTAATTATGCACCGTGTGATGTTGTATCCCGATACAATGATTAGCAGCTATTTATATGTTCAACAATTTTGATACATTGTACATGACCAATGGAAAACATATGTAACTTGAATTTCAAAGCTATCAAAAGTATACATTGTCCAAATAAAGCGTACAAATATGTCTTTCCAGATGTACCCTGTTTGTCAATTTGTTTTGCAAGAAGTGCCTGCTGAGCACTCCATATTAGGTATATGGGAGGTGAATTTGAGGTGGTACGGGGGTAGGGTCTGAAGGCGCAGAGTCCCCAAAATACAAAATATAATAATAATTATACACATCCATAAGGGAATGAGACCAGGAGAGTGGCATTGAGAAGAATAAAGTCTTTATAGAGATTCAGCACACTGCAAATTTTTCATGTTAAACATGTTTCACAACACTTAATAATGCCTATTGTTTCCAAATGTGCCCCAATATAATACATTTTTCCAGGTATGAAGCTATCCAGAAAGTGTCAGGGCTTTTGGAGAACAGTACATACAATTATTCAGTGAAAGCTTTTTGTTAAAATGTTCTTAGCATTTTAAATTGTTTAATGCAATTAAAGCGTAATGTTCAAAAGGCTTACTGTATCTACATTGAATGAAGTGTAAATTATTTGTCTTCAAATTTTAAAGAGTGCATATTTCTACATACCCTAATGTATTTGAAAATATCATCGCCTTTGCCGACTCTCAATGAAAATTATTTACATTATGCCATTTCTTAAAGTAACAAAACATTTAGGACGTGATTCATAGAAAAGTGTGCATTGATCCTACAAAGTCCAAGCGCCGAAAATGACTTTGTGCGCCCTTACGTGCAAAATTTCCTATGCGTGCTCTGTGTATTCATGGAATCCAAAGCGAAAAATAACCCGACCCACAAAGAAAACCAAGCTGCGCGAGGAATGCTACAACCTGCCCCCATGCAAACCAAAACCATTGCCAAAGACAAACCTTTGCATCCACCTCTGATACACCATCCAGCATCCCTGCGAAATTGCATGCGGTCCCCTGCAAGTCAAAGCCGCACCCCAGCAAAACTGCGTGATGTCCCCCACAATTAACCGCTGCACACCAGCAAAACTGTGCAAGATCACCCATAAGTAACGGCTGCACAGCAGCAAAACTGTGGAACATCCCCATACTCCCAAGGCATCCTAACTGCTGTCAGATCCCCCTAAGTCATAGCTGCCCCCTCTAGCACAAACACCACTCACCAGCCCCCCTCACCTCCGACACTACCCCTAACAAGCCTCCTCAAGTCTGACACCAGCCTCCAACCCCCTTCACCTCTGGCACTATCCCCAGGCAACCCCCTCAGGTCCTGAGACCACCGACCAGCCCCCCTCACCTCCAACACTACCCCCAAACAACCCCTGCAAGTCCTGACACCACCCTCTAGCCACCTTCAACTCCGACACTACCACCAGACAGCCCCTCAGGTCCTGACACCACCCGCCAGCCCCCCTCACATCCACCACTACTCTCGGGCAGCCCCCTCAAGTCCTGACACCACCCACCAGCCCAAGTCACTTCCGTCCACTACCCCAGCCTGCCCCTGCCACATTACATCCCTACCAGTCCAATGTTGACCAACAACTTATCTCAACTCCATTGCCCTGCCCCCAACATGAAGTACATCTGCCACATATCCTCCCCTAGCCTGAACAACTGGGGGCACTGCCACAGAATCCATGTCTGTAACTCAGCACGGGACTGCCTGGTACATCATACTCAGATGCACATCAACAGGACACACGCATTTAAAACAAGCTACACTGTGAATGCACCATGTACATGTGACATAGTAAAACAATGTAATGCAACGTGATGTTTCATTGTGCCCATGTGCCATTGCATTGAAGTCAAAGCACTGTGGGTGAATTACCTTGGAGGACACAAGTCCAAGACATCACTAATAGATCGGACAGAGTCACATGTAATGTAAAAATCAGTGAATGAAGGGAGTCAGGTAGGAAAGCATAGCTGTCAAAATCCCTGCAAGTAACACAAGTACAACAGACCTATGGTTGTCTTATGTGAAGGCTGTCCGAGAGTGTGTGAGCCAAGGAGATGAATGATGTGTACAGCCAGACTCAAAAAATCATTCATGTGAAAATGTAGCATTTGAGTGGTAGATGTACAGCATGACATGCAAGCATCTTCTGGGTGATAGCTGATGTGTGCAGGTGGGTGGCTATGCATTGTGAGGGATACTCCTACCGAATAATGACTGCGCAAGGGATGATTGTATCCCACATCCCCACATTGATCCCCAACCCATGTGACAGTCAAACACATTCCTAAATCATAGTAAACCAAATTCAACACATGAACATAGAGACAGCAACAAGTGTGTGATCAACAATCAGTAATCTGTTTTCGAAATATTTACTCTACAATAAACAGCTATGTGGAATGTGGATATGCCCAAGATGAAAAATAACCAAAAATCAAAAATGAAAATTCACACAAAGATCTATTTACACTGGCGTCTGTCTCATACGTCTCTCAATGCGTCCTCCGGGGCAGTCACATTCTTCTTCCTTGGCATGGAGGCGGGCCTCTCTTCTTGGCTGAATGGCTTGCAGGCCCCCTACCATCCTCCTCATCTTCATCCCTGCAAGCATCCTCCAGGATGGCAACCCACCTCAAAGTACGCCTCTCTACTGCCTCTGCACTGGCCCTTCCAATCCTCGCCTGCCTATCCCGCTGCCTCTCTGTCATCAGCTGTCTCAGAAATTCCATCCTGATGCACACCATATCCCAGATTCGGCTCTGTTCTTGCAGCTTGTCCCTGTCTCAGTGCCTGGGCAGGCACAGTGACCACCTCTTCTGTTGCACGTGGGACTTCCACCAGAGGCAGAGCCATGCTCACCACCAGACCGGGCATTGAGGGTGGGATTGGCGTAGGGGGGGCCTTGATGGTAAGTGGCAAGGAAGGCTCCCCAGAGGACAACTGGGGCACAGAGGAGGTAGTGAAGGAGGGGGCAAGTGAATGTGCCAAGGCACAGAGACCACTGAGAGTAGTGCACGTGCCTGCTGGCCCAAGTAGCGGCACATCGAATCGTGATGCTGTGCCAGCTCTTCACGAAGAGCTGTCACAGCATCACAAATCATGCCTATTCGCCTCACCAGACCAGCCCAGCCAGCAGGGCACGCACCAACTCAGGGCTGTTCTCCTCGGACAGAGGGGAGCTTTTTCTGGGTTGGGGCATCCAAGACGGTAGTCACTTTCACAGAAGATGGACCAGGGACAGGAGGTGATGCAGCTCCCTCCAAGGTGCACTACACATCCAACTGCTTGTTGTGCCATCCTTTAATCGTACCAGGAAAGGTGGCCGTTCGTTCTCTGTAGCTGCGGCCACTGCTTTGAACAAGCTACCATCTTCTATAAAGAAGTTGGCCAGCCATCTGGCTTTTAGGAAAGCTGTGAAAATTTTACTTTTTTAGATTGGTTCTCCTCTTGCTGGCCTCTCTTTATCCTTGGACATCTATCTCTCCTCTAGCGCCAAGATGCCTTTGGGCGACCGTTGCGCTTAACAAATTCCAAATAATAATAATAATAATAATAATGTCCCAGGCCCAGGGGTATGGCATGAACACCCTCCTGGATGCCCCCACCAAGCTTGGTGCGCTGGCCTTCACTTGCCTCCTCCTCTACCACTACCTCCATGGTGGTGGAGGACGAGGCACTTAGGCCAGAAGGTTAGCTCAGCTGAGAAACAGGGTTTTCTTGGAAGCAAGACAACACATAGCAAAACAGGTTTGAATCCGGGCTTGCGCTTAGAAACTGATCCCTGGTTTTAACCGTGTTATAATAGAATAATTATAGTTATAATCTTGTTGGATAACTCCCAAGAGTCTTCCTCTTTGGATGGCCTCTCTGTCCCTGCAGCCTGGCCCACAGCCACTGAAGAGTCCCCCACCACAAACACTCCTGGGACGTAACCCCAGCAGCTCTGCCTGATGTTACTTGTGCTACCCCAGCCAACTCTCCTTCAGATGAGGTGGTCTCAATGGTGGCTGGCCGGGGTGTGCGCTTGGGTCTGGTGGCCCAGCCCCTGCCCTTCTGCTCCACAGCGAGGCCTCTGCCCACTTTTCATAAACTGCAGCAACTGTGGAAAATGGGACAAAAGACATTGGGCCTCATTACGACCCTGGCGGAGGACCATGGTGCAATTTGCACCATGGTCCATGGCGCAAAGCTGCCAACTCCGCCATGGTGGTTGGCGGACTTACCGCCCCATTCCGACCTTGGCGGGGCGGTAAGTCCCCAATCCCCATTTACCCTTCCCCATTCCCATTTTTGCCCCATAGGGTATAATGGGAGTGGGGAAGGCGTTAATTACGCCACCGTAAATTACGGTGGCGTAATTAACAACAAGTCCCGTAGCGCCATGGATTTTTCCGCCTGCAAAAAGCAGGCGTAAAAATCACCATGGCGCTACGGGAACTCGTAGTCAGGCGGAAAGGGGCGCCATGGTTTACGCCGGCGTAAACCCCTTTCCGCCAGGGTCGTAATGAGGGCCATTGTCATCAGTTATCGTTGTTAGTGCATGTGTGCCATACACAACATTAACGTCAATCATTCAGCATGTTGCAACCAGAAACTGACACACACACAACACACACACATACACAGACATGCACATGCAAACTGCATGTCTACTGCCACATGAGTGTTTTGTGAACGATGAATCACAGTCATGACACATGCACATGTCAACACAGCACATTGTTGTGTGGCCACAAACACATCACCAAAAACATGCTACACCACCATACCAATGACAAGCCAAGACTAGTATGACATGCAGCTAGGGGCATGGGAACTGCACCAGGGCACCTTCCCACACAATCACAGTCACCAACATGCAATTGTGAACTGCTAGCAGGCAACATGTACCGGCACATCCCTGTCCCTGAGATGTCAATTCAACAACTTGACATTCACAGACATCCATGCACATGTGTCACCCCCAGCAAATGTGTCTGCATGGATGCACTTGCAGGTGGGCCACACATGGAGGTGTCCCTCATGCTTGTCCCTCACATGGCCACAACATAATTGCCCACATCTGAACTGTCCTTTCACTTGGTCCATGATCTCACAGAGTATGTGCCAGAGTCAATCAAGTCAGTGAGGAAAAATTCATCTCTATCTGGGGGAACCACTGGCAGCCCGCACAGTACACCTCCACTGTGGGCTCCTTGGCAAGGGCTGCCACCACCTTCAAATGGCTATTGGCCCTGAGGTTGTCCCATCATTTCCGGACTGTCTTCATCGGACAGTCTGCCACCCCATCCGCATTGATGGCAGTCCTTATGTCATCCCAGATCTGTTTGCGTGTGTTGTTACCCATCTGAGTTGCTGGGTTGAAGAGAGCATCATAGGCTCCCAGGACTCGATCCACCAGGAAACCAACTTCAGTAGTCATGGAATAAGCAGTCCTCTGCCTCGCTGATGTGGGGTGATGCACTTTTCCGAGGAGGTTGATGATGCAGGTATGGCACCCCCGAGGCAGGTATGGCTTCTCTGGGACCAGGATAGGTGCTGTGGAGCTGTGGTGGTGGTGGCAGGGCCGGAGGAGGCAAACAGTTGGCATGCAGGAGGAACTCTGGTGTGTTTCTCTCATCTGTAGCAGTCAAAAACAGAGTAAAGGCCTTTAACGCGTAAATTACGCCCTATGTGCTGTACGCAGCACACCTATGTGGCATGCCCACGTGGCTCATGGCAATGACAGTGTCATTTAAGGCATGTGATGCCCATCACTGGTGGTGCGCACGAAGGTACAAGACAGACGAGTTTCACATATACGTATTTGGGGGTGGTACGCAAGCCGTTTCCTTCAGGTAACGCGTACCGCATTTTGTGCACCTCTGCGTATCTTGTGCACATACATTTGCTTTTGGGTTACATTAGAGCCTTGCTAGAACACACATCTACTTCGAACATCACATAGAATGTTCCTTCCTCATATTACAAAGAACAATATATTGGTGTGCCTTACATCTGCAACATGAGTGGAAAGGTATGTAATGAGGACACATCTGCACCAGGCACATCTGCCCCAGCCCTAGGAGGATGTGGTTGACCCGGCACCTGGACGTCAACGTGGTCGCAGCCAGACAATTGATGCACTACGACCTAGGGCCATAGGGCCAAGAAGGGACGGCCCCAGAGCAGGAAGAGGCTCCACCCCAAGACAGATCACAGGAGAAGGGTCTCCAGAGGAAGAGGCGCATCACTGATGAGGAGCTCCAGATCCTCGTTGACTATGTAACCGATAACCATCTTGAGATGTTCCTGTACGTGGACAGCACATTAACATCTGCACAACAAATGGTGCATTGGCAGCATTTTACAGACCTCATCAACACCTTAGGTGTGGAGATGCGCAATGCTGAACAGGTCCAGAAGCGGTGGAATGATCTCACCCCAAGGACCAAGCATAAGCTCAGTGTCAACCTGGCCTCTGAGTAGGAGCTGACTCCAATCGAAGAGGCCACAAGTCAACTCATCAGCATTGAGCAGGTGCAAGGCATGGGAGGTATGGAGACCCATGGGGACACATCTGGTGAGTGGCACTTGTGGGCATTGTATGCATGGACAATCATGGTTAACCTACCCATATTTGTAGTAGTAGTACAGCTGGCTGCAGTTGACAGCCATCCCTGGGTAATGCATGTTTGCTACCGTGCACACTTCTGTCAAATGGCCTGTGTTCATTAATTTACCTGTGTGTTCCACATGTGTGGCACATGTCAGCATGACTGTCCACATCACTGTCTTCTGGCCTAAACAGTCGTGCCAGTATTTGTATACAGGGTTTCAATGTGCACATTGAAATACTCCATGATGTGCACCCCTGACAGGTACACATCACTGACATTGCACACCTCTGTGTGACGCCAAACAATGCCACATCCACATGTGTCGTTCATTTCCACATTTTTGGGGCCTGTCTAATTGCACTGTACATCAAGTACATGTGCAATACGTTGACCACACACATCATTTGCTGCAGAGTTTTATGTTTACATTGTCACCTGCTCTTACAGGATGCCTTGCCAGGATGCATGATCTGTGCAGCAGGCATTCTGAAGATGCAACTTGACTTGTGTAATGCAAGGGGAAACACTGGACAAAACATGGTGAATAACAGATGATGGTGGGTCATCATGCCAATGTGGGCAGTCTGGTATTCTCTAATTGAAATGTAGACAGCCCATGCAAAAGGTTGGGGGCATGAATAATGCCAATGAGTGTGCCTGTCTGCATTGAATATTTACTGCACTGTCCTGATGCCAGGTTAATCAGGGGTTGCCATTTTGTGGCAGTGGGAGTGCTTCCAAGGGGATCCTGTGTTTCCAACCTCTCAGTGATCTCTATTTGGGAACTCTCTCAGTGTCATTCTGACTCAAGGTGGATCATAATGTTCACAATGTCCCATCACCAGAACAAGGGGTAAGTGATTGCTGGCCATTCACTTCATAGCACGCTGGGGGGCAGGCAGTGGAGGTGTTGTGGGTTTTGAAGAGGTCACTGTTTGTGGTGTTTTAATTGCATATGTCTGATTTTTGCGGATCTGGCTGCATGGGTGCAGGAATACATGGTGATGTGTGTCTGTGGAATTCTTGTTTGCATTTGTTGCATGCCACTCAGTGGGGCAAAAGTTGCAGTGTAATTGGGTGCATGGATCTGGTGCCTGCCCTGATCATGTGATGTTTTTCTTTACTGAAGTATTCTGCAGGGGAAGTTGGTTCTAGCAATTGAAGGGGACATTGCTGCTGGATGCGTGCACGCGACACAAAAGCAGAGTTGGGTAGTTTGCAGGCCTATGGAGGGGAGCATCAATGCATTCAATGGTACAGCTGGTGCAGGCTCAGAAGGGGAAAGATACGAGGTGAGATGTGTATCATTACTGCAGTGCACTTTCATTTCTCAAAGTCTGCATGACTACTTTTATGTGAACGTGTATTGTGAGCATATTTGTTGTTTGGAATGTGGTCACCACTCCACCTATATATTGTTGTGTGACACGCATAAGGTGGCCAAGGCAGTCCTGACATGTGTTATTTGCTGTTTTATATTTAGTGCTGTGCCTTCCTACTTGTGTTCTACTGTGTGTTGTTGGGGTCTACATGCACAATAGTTGTTGGTTTCCATGTAACAGTGGTTGGGGGACCTTGTTGCTTGTGTTTTGTGCTTTGTTGTTGACAATGTAGGGTAAACTCACAACAACCAGACTTTCCATTACCAACCCACTAGTGAAAAAGGCTAGGTGCATCCTTTTTCGAGAAGAACAAGAGCTTTATTTTGTATACAAATATGAAAATGGTGACAGGGTATTGTAAGTCCCATGCCACTAGGCTCTCTGTCTTCATCAAACAAAGCAGCACGTTATGAGCATGATAATCATCATGTGTGACGCATTTCATATACAGTGTTCATCCACCACCCTCATTGACTACCACCTATTTACATGCTAATATTCACATATGGACCCCTCTACCATTGGCCGTTTCATCTTCTCCTCCAACTTCTTCACACATGGGTGACAGTCTCTTCACCTTGGGTCACTGTGAAATGATTGGTTAGGCTTTTGAATACTCCACGTTGTCTTGAGGTCTAACCAGTTGATGTAAACATGGCCGTCCGCATGATCTCGGTAGATAACTTTGAGGTCAGCCTGGTCTTTGAAAATGAGGTAGCTGTGTTTTCATCGCAGACACGCAGGCACCCCCATCAGTGCTTCCAGCTGCAATGTTCGCCCTGGTTCAAATCATGGACCTTGTTGTTCTCTGCTCCCCTCTTTGTCAGGCACTCCTCCCAATGGGTAGGCCTGGTGTTCCTGCATGTCCCACTGATCCATCTGATACATGAAGGATTTAGGAGCTTCAAAAAATGGATGACCATTATCCTAAGGGCGCAGGTGTCCTAAATCCCAGCTCGTGTTTTGGCAGTTCAGTAGCTCTGCTCTGGCTCCCATGGGTGTGACCTTCACAATCGGCTGCAGTCCTACTCCCATTTGACTGTTTGCATTCCTGTCTAATTGTAAAAAGTTCCAAATTCATACATTTGTATGTGTATATACGCGTGTGTTCCCTGACTTGCCTGAAGGTTGGGATGTCATAGTCAAGCAAGAGAAGAGGCCTCATTGTTCTGTGTTTCCAATATAGCATGTGAGGTTTGAGGCCTACTGTTGAATACAGTGTTAGTTCATATTCTGTATATCATGCGCATGAAATGTATTTTACGTGACACTTCTGCAAAGCAAGTGGTTATTTTCCCTTGAATATGTATGTGCTTCTACAATACACGTGTCTCCCACCAGTCACCTCTACTCACAAGATTCCCACTGCCCTCTATGCCCACCCCTATGCATTCTCCACATGTTAGTATATATTCCGCAATCTGAATCGTTTGGGAGGGGCTGGAATCTGAACGTGCATCCCAACAACAAAATAGATACTGTTGTTTCCATTTGATATGACTGTGTTGGTGATTGGTGCATTTTACATTATGTCTAGTGTACACACACAGTTTGCCTCTTGCAGACACAAATTCTCTGGGTCTTGTTATGAGCATGGAGGGTAGGCCCAAAATCATCAATGAATGGCACAGAGATCCCTCAGTACAGAAAATGGTTAATTTGTAAATCTTTAATATAGCTTTTGCTGTATAATTATACATCAATTGCCACCAACATTTTCAAAGAGTAAGCCTACTATGGCATACAACAATCCTATGCATTTGATGGCTTCCATTGACCTGACATTCATAATAGCGTAAAAGCTAAATATCAAAGGCGCGCTGATATTTATGTTGTATGAAAAGTCGCAAAACATAATAAAATGAGTGCAAAAGTGATGGGTGGAAGGTTCTGAATGAATCTGAACCACTGGCATTGCTCTGGGCAACCTTCCACACCACCGTTTTTTAGCCTGCCTGCGCCATTGCAAAAGGGGTCCAGCCATATGCAAATCAGTCAGGTACTGCCACCAATGGTAGCAGCCCAGCCCAAACTGCTAGGCCAGGTCCCCTCTGCACGGAAACACAAGCAACCCCAGACATGTTTCGGCCTTGTTTGGCCTCCTCAGTGAGGTGCAGCTTGGTTCCCTATGGCGCAGCGAACAAGGGACTCACGTCTGGGCATACCCTTCCCACTCGGGGTGACAATAGCAAAACAAAAGAGTTGATGGCTGGAATGTTTAGAATAAATCTTGACCTCTGCCATTGCTCTGGGCAACCCTCCAGACCATCGGTCTTCGCCTGCCAAACCATTACAAAAGGGGAAAGACCATATGCAAATCAGGCTGGGTCCCACCCCCAAAGGGGTAGTCCAGCCCGAACTGCTAGGTCCCATCCCTTTTGCACGAGACCACAAGCATCCCCAGACATGTTTCAGCCTTAGGGAACAGAGCTGCACCTCACTGAGGAGGCCCAACAAGGGACATTCTTCAAATTGCGCACTTTTTTGGCAGTGCTTAGTCTTGGAGAATATGCCCAAAAGAGCCAACACTAAAAAATGTTTACGACTCTTCAGACGTATGCTGAAAATTCCATGTCCTTTGACGGACCAATCTACATATTATTCACATCAAGCCCTTTCATGTGAATGCTTAATTTTGCTTATTGTGCCCACATTACCCAAACCATATACAAGATGCCCAGAATCTTTGCACACACTGGATCTCATTTGCAAAGCGTTTTTTTGGATCCGTGCCAAACACTTCTGTAAATCAGGAGTCCATTGTCTTCAACTCCCGAACACTGCCCAAAAATTGTTGCAGCGTTTGGTAACCCAACGTGCAAATTATTCACATTAAGCACTTTGTTGGGTGTGTTTGCTAAATGGTGTTTGCCTATAAGCGCCAAAATATAAAATACACACCTCATTAGTTTGCATGCTTCACATTTCTGAATACTGTGATGAATCCTTGGTTGTTGTCACTTCTCCCTGAAGCGGAGACCATTGCCATGAGGCCAAGGAGGTGAAGCCGCTACCAAATAGTCCTGTTAGCGGTGGTACTTTGCTGAGGCTCTCATGGGGAGGAACACCCCTTGTGGGAGCAGGGACAACTATGCCAGGAGAACGCATATACACCACTCCAATCCCCCTGACTTATCCCATCCTTGCCTTGTCACCCCATTTACATTTGTCATGTAACCAAAATCATAAGTACTGGTATAAGGAAGAATCTAGTCAAAACCCAAGGGAGAAGTATAGTACAAATACTGAGACGCGGAAGAGTCTCGTCTTCCCAACGGAGGAATAAAGGACACATACTAATACGAGGAGGAAATGTGGATGCATGAAGAGCACTCCTGGAACCACTAGTAAACATTCTAGTGGTTCCCAAATACCTATTGGTCAAGTCCTATTCAAAATAGAAAAGGGAAAACAGGAAAAGAAGAGCAGCCCTCCTGAGAGGAACCACGAGCATGGGGATCGCTTGAGCCACAGCCGAATCGAAGGACTTTCAAACAAGTTTACTGAGCGGGCAGAGGTGTGCTTGAATGGTCCAGCATGGAAGGACCGTCCTGCCAAGCAGAACGGTAGAGGTCCAGACGGGAGAAACTCAGAAACCGTGCAGGCAGGTGAAGACATGCATGTTGTTGCCCGCCAAATACACTGGAGCCGCCATAGCAGCTGAAAAGGCAAGGGAATCTGTGATAAGTTCACTAGGGAACAAAGACTAGCTCAAGACCAACCAGAGAGAGTCAGCAAGCCCCAGACAGGTACCAGAATTGCCAGGACATTTAGGGGGGATATAAAAAGGGGTGAACGTAATGAAGCCCTGGTCTGAGACCCACACCCATAAGAAGGAAAGTGTGTGAGTCCTCTTCATAGTCGCAGTGGCTGGCAGGTTAGACAAATACACTACTAAATTAGCTACACTACCAGCAGCAAATCCCATGGGAGTTTAGACCCAAGTCAAGTCTATATTGCGAATACGTGTATACAATCATAGAAAGAAGCCAGAGGAAGTAAGTCATCCCCCATGGCATTGTGAACTGTGCCAAAACTGTAAAGATGACAGGGGAAGTCAGGCTTTCCCCCTGGTGCTGTGAACTACAAAGTCAACTTGAGAAAAGTCCAGGGGTATGCCAACATTCACTCTGGTGTTGTGAACTGTGAAGACAGCCTGAGAAAAGGCCAGGGGAATGGAGACATTCCCCCTGGTGTCGTGACCTTTGAGGTAAACCTGAGAAAAGGTCAGGGGAACCTAGACATCCCCCCTGGTGTTGTGAACTGTGAATGCAAAAGCCCAGAGAGTGTCAGAACAAAGCCAAGGAAGGTCAGAGGATAGGAATCATTTTGCTGACATTGTGAAAACACTGAGCGCAAGAGACCTGGAGAAGGGAGGCATTGTCCAGGCAACCCAATAGTGAAGAAACAACTATGGGCAATAAGGAATACTGATGTTTGAACTGGAACTTTACCTTTTGAGTTTTGAACTGAGGACCTTACTGTTTTACAATATGGAACTTTGTTTTGTGCCTTGGAAAGGCATTGAGACCTGGGGAAGGGAGTCAGCCTGCCAGTTAAAGATCCCACCTAAGAATTGGAACTGTGATCCACTGCCCAGAAGAAGGGAGCTATTCTTCTAGACCAAGAATACCAACTACCTCTTTAGTTCAGTTATAAGTGTAAGGGACAGAAGTAGGTTTTTTACACAGGATGGTGAACTCTTGATATACACTGGCATCCTGACTGAATCCTTAGTATTTTAGTTGAGATAGGGAAAGCCCTCTCAGGGTTAGGAAGAGGTATGTGTTCTACTTATTTCTGGCATAATAAAGGTTTATGCCAACAACCATGACAACTGTGTTGTCAGTCTCATCCTTCTGCACCCTTACAATACCCTGAAATGCTAAAAATGCTCTGTTGCGATAGACCTAATTTTCTTTTACTAGGACTGGTAGACACAATTTTTTAATATTCAGCGATGTTTCCCAGCACTGATTCAACTTAACTGAGTTTAAATTCAGCCATTCCGTCTTGCAAAATAGGCACTTTACTGAAAAGAAGCACAATTATCAAGATATAAAACTAATTATATAAATGCAACCCTTTATAAATATGAACTCTACAGTAAATGTGTCCTGCTTCTCCTTTGTATTATTTTGCCCCCGGTCTGACTTCCTTTCCCTGGTGAGGCCCAGAAAAAATAGAATTGAAAGGGCCACAGAAGCAATGCATATGAAATATGATAAGCTTGTATCTTCTACCCCTACCCATGTTCCATGGCCTAGTAGGAGCATTTGCCTACAAGGGCCTCAGGTACTGTAAGATATATTTTGGGATTATATCTATTACTTCATGGTATTTTATTGTGGTATCTTTGCTATGGTGGTATTTGGTGGTATTTGTGGTAAAGTTGTTCACATATTTTTTAAGGTAGTGAGACTGATTTCAGAATACTGCCTAATAATTATCTTTGCCCGGGTCGCTAACAACAACAAATACTGGACTTAATACACCATGAATAGATGGCTCATGCCCTCCTGTGTTATCTTATGTACAATACCACATTACGCCCTTTTGGCAGAGTTTCAACAAATGTAAAGCATGCAGTTGAAATCTTGCATATTCATTCAATCTCTCTAGATAAACAGCTCACTATGGCTACTTTGCATTGAGATATTTCTTAATGCACGTCTGCATCTCTCTATTCATGTCAAATGAAAGGGACTGAATGTAGAATAAATATAATGGGACTAAATTACTACAGAGTGACACTTATGCCCACATTGTACTTCTAAGTGCAAGTACATTGCTTCTTGCAATAGCTTTCAGCGCTTTATCTGTGTAAAGCCCTGCTAATTGATGTTGGCTTCATGAAACTTGGCAAGAAACATACTCATTTAAAAAACAGCAAGACATTGAGAAATACTAACACGGTAGTACATGCAAGTTGAAATTAGAATCTCTAATACAGTACCTAAAATGAAGTGAACTACTTAATCTGGGCTACCTGGTATCTTTCACATCACCAGCACCTCAATTAACTTCATATATACCTAAATCTGTTGGCGGTATTCCCAACTCAACTTGCAGTGAAATCTTCCTCAGCCTTTCGGTCTGCAATTGCACAGGGACACCCAGATAAGGATTCCCCCTGACTGCAGCTTTTCAAAAGATCGTCAACCCAGGAGACAGCTTCAGCTTTAGCCTTAGCACAGCAGAGAGTGAGCTTGCAGGCACTGGACTCAGTCTGCCCAGCCATCCCAGCTCCTTCGTCAGTCAGTGCCAGAAGAGCAATGCCCCTCTACTCTGCCTCTCTAACCCTTTTCTATGACACCCCCTTTCAATCACAAGCACCTCCTCTTGTTCAGACTACCCACATCACACCATTTTTCTCTGTACCTTCCTTATTGTACTCACTGCATTACTGAAGAGAAACATGTTTCATTTTTCTCTTGCACTTCCTGCTCCAAAGCAAAGCTATGTTTAGCAGAAAAGAACTTCAAATTTTTCAGCTACCACACAGCACAGATTCAGCCTGCACGCTTCCCATTTTCAGAGCATTATGCATTTTCATCAGTCTGCATCCAGCTTATTTCATGAGCTAATTTGCACTAATTGTTATTATGGGAATCTGTTACATATTAAATGGGGTTGGGTTAATTAGTATGTTATATTTAGGTTAGTATTATATATAGTGCAGTTCAGTTCATTGAAATAACATCCTGAAGCAAAGTGCAATTTCAAGCATGTGCTCTGTGCATTGGCATCTATTTAATTCTGCTTGAGACTCGCACTCTTGAGTCCAGCAATGAGTTTCACACCCTGGGCCCCAGTTGAAGTTCAACCCTTACTAAAATCTGCATGCTGAAATGATAGTAATAATAATAATAATAATAATAATAATAATAATAATAATAATAATAATAATCATCTAACTGTCGAAATGTAGAGCCACAATGTTGAAATTAGAATCATGCTCCCTGGTAAGCCCTGGTGGTGTCGAGGGCGTTCTTAGAGGACTGTTTGTGGCTGAGAAGAGAGCGCATCATTACATTTTCCTGCACAGACCTGCCTGCCGCTTTAAGGATACGGCCCTGCCTTGGCCCCGCCCAAACCAGGAAGCAGAAGGATTTAAGCCTTCCCGCATCGCCCTTGCGGCATTAAGCCCTGGTGGTGTCAAGGGCGTTCTGAGAGGACTGTTTGTGGTTGAGAAGAGAGCGCTTCATTGCATTTCCCTGCACAGACCTGCCTGCCACTTTAAGGATACGGCCCTGCCTTGGCCCCACCCACACCAGGAAGCAGAAGGATTTAAGCCTTCCCGCGTCGCCCTTGCAGCATTAAGCCAAGGTGGTATCAAGGGCGTTCTGAGAGGACTGTGTGTGGCTGAGAAGAGAGCGCTTCATTACATTTCCCTGCACAGACCTGCCTGCCACTTTAAGGATACGGCCCTCCCTTGGCCCCGCCCACACCAGGAAGTAGAAGGATTTAAGCCTTCCCGTGTCGCCCTTGCGGCGTTAAGCCCTGGTGGTGTCAAGGGCGTTCTGAGAGGACTGTTTGTGGCTGTTTGGAGGCTGGATACTGGAAACTCCAACGAAACAATCTTCAATTGAATGTAGACTGCAGCCCTGATTAGACCATCCTGAAACTCGAATGGTAAGTGCACACATCAACTGCCATTAAATTTGTAACCGGGAGACTGCGGAGGGTGTTTTATCCTCTTTGATCCCGAACAGTAATCTGATCGAGCACATTTAATAATGACCAAATCTAAAATTACAAAGTCACGCTACAACCTGAGGAGGGATAACATTAATAAGGAAGATTGTACATTAAAGACTAAAAACATTATGGCCACTCCTACGGGTGATAAGACTGATAAAGGCACAATTCCTGCACTCTTTCAGAAAGCCATCCCGAAAACTAAAAAATCGATTACTGAGCCATTGGGAGAGACTCAAGCACCTAATCCTAATGGGAGTCATATAATGGACATTTCCAACTACGAGGACATTGACAACAACTCTTTACTGAATCTGTGCCTTTCTATACAAAAATCTATGTCCTCCACAACCAGAGATTGCATTTCACCAAATAATGCGGGACAGACAATCGAAGCCCAAGTATTAAACGCACACAATAGAGTGGCAGCCACATTGGCAGAGACTGAGGAGCCGAACCCAGTAGTAACAGAAAACACTAGTCTTACTACACTTGAGGAACCGGCAATAAATCTTCTATTTATTCACCAGTTGAGCCCGGAAAGGGATCATCTCTCTGCCTCACCTAATCTACATATTGATCTCGAAGGATCGGCAGCTGCGGATGAAACTAGATCCAGTGAGGTATCTCATGGCAATGCGACATCAATTGCCGAATTACAATCTTCAATGGGAACTATGCAATTTGCACTAAAAATCGTACTTAAATTGTGTGGAAGAATCCCCGTCAACACGGTCCTTCATTTGGGATTGCCAGACCCAAGACTCTTGCAAGACATTCGTTTACCTGAAGATAAAGCACACAGAACTGATCCGTTAATTGAGGGTGTTGTCACTAATGAAGATAAGGAACCCGATATACCTGATGACGCGGAGGTGCCATTATCCAGGAAACAACAGCGTTTGACTAGGCAGCTGGCAATCCAGAAGGTCCCTGTAATCATTGCTTCTCCTCTTCCCGCAACAGCCCCTTTGCCAACAAAATCGAAGAAACCAAGGAAAAGAGCACGACGATCAAAAAAACGCCTAAGCAATCAAGCTGGCAAATTGACCAGCTGGATACTACCTGACAAACCTTTTGAGATCTCATACGTCAGTAGCAATGATCAAGACACAGACTCCTCGAATTGCACAGAGGAGGAAGTCAATATATATTCCACGCCCCGTGGGAAAGATAAACAGCAAACTCAAAAACGCTCCCCCGACAGAGAATGTAATGAGAATTCCGAGAGCCTTGACAATAAAATATGTATCATTACAAACTTGAAGCAAAAACACAAAGACAAATGGCTGACACAATCCCAGGTGATGGCTAAACTCCATTTTATACCACAATTACGAATAATATGCACTGAAGATTTCTCTTTTGTGGAACCCCTCAGGGTAGGTAACCCTAATGTCTCAGCCCTACATTGTGTGGTCCAGGACACGATCCAGTTGATTCGCGCACACAAACTCAGCCTAAATAAAGTGGGACTGGGGGTGGATGTTGATAAGGAAGAGGAAGATCAATTAATCACTAACAAGGACAAGGCCATGAATAACAAACAGCCTATAAAATCCACTCTCCCTACTGGAAAGAATGTCCAGTTAAGTGACATCCAGAACACTTTGAAATGGTTGGTTGACTCACTTCCTATGGTCCTCCAGAAACATTGAATTTGCTCCCTACTAACCTGGAATACTCGTGATTTTAGCCATCTCCTAACCACTCAAGGATCTCTATCACTAATCGTCACCCAAACATTTTTCCTACTCCAGGAGACTTGGCTTATGACACCGCTATATATGGATGGATATTTTCTGTTCCAGTCCCGGGCCAAGAAATGGCTTTGGGGGCGCCCTTATGGCGGACTAATAATTCGAGTGAAAAACCCTATTCCAAGCAGAAGGATTAATTCCAATTACGAGGATTATATTTGCGCAATCGAAGTTACTATACCATTTGGACAGACTTGGGAGAAAATGCTCCTAATTAATACTTATAACCCCCCTGGTGCTAATCACAGAGAACTAATACAAGAGGCACTACATGATCTCCTGGGCCAATGGAAAATAGACATGGGATCCAATTTGATCATCTTGGCTGGCAATCTGAATTGTCATATTGCTGGCGGAGGAGGCACTACTAACAATGATCGCGTATATCAATACAGTGTAATGGAGAATTACACTGAGGATATTGAGGGCAAATGCTGGCGCACATTTTTTAAATGTTGGGACCTGGAAACAATGAATGGTCGAACCCAGAGTGATAGACCAGGGAAGAGTACTTGGCACAACGGATTACATCAGAGTACGATAGATTATATCCACACGAATGCTGAGGTGGCATTTATGGTCTGTGATATGACAATCTCCCAGAACACATGGAGTGACCATTATCCGCTTACATTAGAAATAGATGTGACACCATTTACTCCTGAGTCTACCACCGGTGGGGAGATCACTGTAAACCATGCAGCTAACCGTATTTCCTGATCTGAAAACAACATTCTCAAGGCCAATCGGGCAATTGGCTATTGGCACGTGGGCCATCAAGCAAAGCTAGGTCTTATGACCCCAGAAGAAATTGAACAATGTATTGTTTAATTCTCTGGTGATCGCGCCACATGCAGATGCCCATTAACCCACAAAGAATCAGCGTCTACCACTTCATTTGACAAGGTGATCCGTGATGACAAGCATAAACTCAGAGGAGATATAAGGAAACTTAGAATCACTAAACACCCTCTGATTAAAATTCATAATAACATTAGAAAGTTAAAAAATAAATATAATTCTTGGCTAAAAATGTAAACAAAAAAAAAACGTAAGTTAGACAACTGGTGCAAAACAGTAAAGGTGTTATGTTCTAAGAACACCCAGAATATTTGGGCTGTATTGGGGGGGCAAAGGGAAATGAGAAACTATTAATGCTTAATCCGATTGGTTCCCAAGATTGGGAGACCCATCTCGAGAAACGTAATGGTACCAACTATAGGTTGGAAGCAACAAACACAAATAATACCCCATCTACTCCTATCTTTGAATTCACAACTGAGGAGTTAATAGACAAAATCAAGAAACTTAAATCCTCCCATGCACCGGGTCCAAATGGACTCTCAAATGTGGTCATAAAGAACAATCCACAGTTTTGGGCGAATCTTATGAAGGTACTGTTTGGAAAAGTTCTGATGGAGGGTAGGTTACTGACAACATGGCAAAGGGCCATCCTGGTTCCAGTGTTTAAAAAGGGTAATAAACTGGTCCCAGCAAACTATTGTCTCCTCTCCATGCTGGACAATACCAGTAAATTATTTTCTTTCCTTTTGCTAAAAGCCCTACGAATATGGGTAGACAAAACAGGGATCCTGGATCACTTTCAGAGTGGTTTTAGAACCAACTACTCTACAGCACACAATTTACTGGTTATGGATTCACTCAGGAATAAGGCATTTCAACCCAACAATCCCCCTCTCTATGCTCTCTACGTAGATTTTAGAGCAGCATTTGATACTGTTAATAGAGCGTTGCTGTGGCGTAAGCTTAAAAACTGGTCATGTCCTCCCACTCTGATTCACTATCTGGAGCTCCTCTATACAAACACTATGGTCCAGCAACGCTTGGACAATGTTGGTAATCTAACATGCCCAATAATGCAGCTAAGAGGTGTAAAGCAGGGCTGCGTTATGGCTCCCCTGCTCTATAACCTTTTTTATGATATACCCGAATATCTCCGGGGACTATGGAACTGTTCCCCTAAAATAGACACGGCCAAGTGTGTGATTTTGACATATGCAGATGACATTATCTTCGTCCATACTTTCAGTGGACTTCAGAGGACGGCCGAAAGGCTATGGCAGTATGCAGAAGAAAACAAATTGGTAATTAACAGTAATAAAACTGAAGTACGCTGAAGCTGCTTGCAACATAAATAAACGGGGCGTTCCCGGCCGCTGTCAGAGCGACCGGGAAGCCCGAACCGAGAGGACGTCTCTGCCTGAGTCCTTCGGGGTTTGGGGGCTTACGCAAGGCGCTGGGGGTCCTGACCAACCCCCTACCTGGGCCCAGCAGTGACTTGACCGGCAATTATTTTGTTATTGCAGCGAGGTCGCCTTGAGACTTTGCTCCGGCCCGCAGGCCGTGCTTTACCCGCACGGCTGGTGGCCATTTTGTGAATCAGGCCGTGAAACTTCTCAGAGCTCCGGTTTGAGCTGAGAAGTGCATCCAGGCCTAATTTTTGGCAAGCCTGTCAGCAGGCAGTGGTACCTGCATATAACTATGCCCAGTTGGTGATTTTGTATTTTCCTGGGTCTCCTACGTCGAGTGCAAGCAAGAATGAAGGCTACAATGGCTGGGCCTACATAGCCCATATTTCTTTCTTGTCCTAATTTTTGGAGCAGCTGGAAGCTGAGGCTTCTCTTCATCTTCTTCATCATCAGACTGGTGACCTCACTGATCTTCATCCTCTTCATCATCACAGAGGTGTGGTGCAGCAGCTGTCTCTCCAATGGTGCTGGCTGGAGGTATTTGGACTTGGTGTTTGAGTTGCGGCCCCCGTCTTCCACGCTGGGGGTGCCTGTGCGCTCGAACTGGACCAGGACGGAGCGGCGTTGCAGCAGCCTCCACGTGCGCCAGCAGCACCTCAAGGTTTGCTGCCTCCAGTGCAGCCGGCACAGCAGCCTCCAGGTGGTCAGGCAGGCCTTCAGGGTCCTCTACTTCCAGCGCAGCCAGTGGCAGAACCTGTTGTTCAGCAGATTCCCCCCGTTATGGCTCAGGCACGTGCACAGGCGGCTCTGCAGCCCATCCCGGAGTTTGATGTATCGGGCCCACCTTCCAGTTTGGGGCCCAGATGGAGGAGGTGGGTGGACCGCCTGGACATGTACTTTCGGGCTGCCCAGGTGGTAGATGATGATACCCGGCTGGCAACTATGCTGTACTCGGCAGGTCCATCTGTCCAAGAGACTTTTGAATCGCTTCCGCCAGGGGATGGATCCTATGATCAGGCGAAGGCCGCTCTGCAGGCCTACTTTCTGCCTCTCGCCAATGCGGATTATAAACGTTTTGTCATGCTCTCTGCCAAACAGAAAGACGATGAGACTCTGGACACTTTCTATGGGAGCCTAAGGCGTCTCTCACTGGCCTGCGCTTGGGGTGATGCGGAGGACATGATCAGGACGATGCTGATCCAGGCTTGTTCATCAGGCAAATTAAGGCGCCAGGTGCTAAGAGAGCCTGGAATTACACTTCAGCGTATCCTTGAACTGGGGAGGTGCCATGAGGTGTCAGAGGCGAGGGCAGCTAGAATGGAGGCTGGGTCGCGCCCCATCAAGACCGAAGAGGTATGTGCGATGTGGCGAGGTGGCAGGGGCACCCGAAGACCTGGCAGAAGTCCCCGGGATCGAGCCAGGAGGGCAGGAGAAATCTGCCAAAAATGTGGGTATGACCTGCCCCACCCTGCTAACGGTGTGGGCTATCGGATTATTTCTCGAGGGTATGCAAAGCAGCAATGCCGGTATTGGTACCGAGGAGCCCGGGGCGATCCAGTCTCAATCGCCAGGGTCGACCATCCAACGTCGCTCAGGTGGATCAGACTGAGGAGGATGCCCAGGCAGAGGAAGCGGAAGAAGAGGAGGAAGAGAACATCTTCTTTGTCTCGAGTGTGGGGATCCTGAAAAGTAAGAACAGGAGACAGCCAAGGTGCGTGGTTGAGGTGAACCGATCTCCAATCCCGTCCTTGTGGACACTGGGGCGTCGGTGAATGTAATGGCCCGTGGACACTATGATTCCATGGACTAGCCCCCCAAGCTGGCTGCTCCCAAGGCCCGCATCTTTGTCTTCAGTGGTGTTGACCCCATCCCTCTGGACGGTGTGTTCGTGGCAAAAGTAGATCATGAGGGCTCCCAAATCACAGCACGATTCTACGTGACACAGGTGAGCACCAACACGTTATTAAGTTGTGCTGCAGCAGAGGCCCTCGGCATCGTCAGCTTTGCATACTCTGTCTATTTAGAGGACATTAATGACTTGCTCGAGAAGTATGCCGCACTGTTCAATGGGATCGGGCAGATGGCCGCTGACCCAGTGAGGTTACACATTGATGAGTTGGTGCAGCCCATTGCCCTGAAACATCGAAGGGTGCCGTTCCACCTCCGTGAACTTAAGGAGCTGGACAATTTGGTCAATCTTGACATTATAGAAAAGGTGGACGGCCCGACGCCCTGGGTGTCCCCGATAGTGGTGGCATGGAAGCATAAACAACCCGATGCTGTTAGAATCTGCGTCGACATGAGGCTCCCGAACAAGGCCATTAAGAGAGAGAGAGACACCTCACCCCGACGATCGATGACATCATTGCGGAGGTACAGGGCGCTCGTTTCTTTTCGAAACTGGACCTTCGAGCGGGCTAGCACCAGGTTGTCCTCCACCCCGAGGGTTATACCGCTATAAGAGGCTGAGTTTTGGTGTGTCCTCGGCGGCGGAGGTGTTCCAGAACATTATTCGGGGCACCCTGGCTGATCTACAGGGCGTTTTGAACATAAGCAATGACATCCTGGTGCTTGCAAGAACGGAGGTAGACCATCTGAGGCGGTTGGCGAAGACGTTCGGAAGACTACAATCCTTGGGACTCACCCTCCACAAAGAGAAGTGTGAATTTCTCCGACCATTGATACAATTCTTTGGTTTTGTATTCAAAGAAGGGGGGGTGTCTCCTGATCCCCGGAAGGTGCAGGACATTAAGAAGGCGCAGCCTCCGGAGTCCGTGTCTGAGGTGCGAAGTTTCCTAGGCATGGTTACATACTGTTGACGGTTCATTAAAAATCTGGCCTCCAGATCAGAACCGCTTAGGGCACTGACCAGGAAGGATGTCACCTGGAACTGGGGCACGCTAGAACAGGCGGCTTTTGATGACATAAAGGGTGCCCTGGCGGCTGAAGACACTGTGTCGTTTTTTGATCCAGCGTTACCATCAGAGATCATCATCGACGCCAGCCCATTCAGCCTGGGCGCTGTGCTAATACAAATTGACAGTGGTGGGGGCGTCCGCCCGGTGGCATATGCCAGCAAGGCCCTGTCCAATGCGGAGCAGCGATACTTGCAGATCGAGCGTGAAGCGCTGGCAGAACTGTGGGGATGCCGGCACTTCCGGCTCTACGTCCTTGGACGCCCGGTGACGGTGGTGACAGACCACAAGCCGCTGCTTCCCATCCTAGCACGGTCGTCATCCAAGCCACCGGCACGCATTGAGAGGTGAATGCTCGCCCTTTTGGAGTATGGAGTCACCTTGGTATACTGGCCAGGGGTGAACAACGCTGCAGACTATCTCTCCAGACACCCTGGGGCGTCCGCAGGTGAAGTCCAGGACGCCTGTGCAGGAGAAGCCGAAGAGCACGTCCGAGTGGTGGTGGAGGCAGCCACGCCGAATCCCATGCCTCTCCAGGAGCTGGAGGCAGCTGCAGCGCAAGATAAGTGCTTCCAGATCGTAAGGCACTCGATGCAACAGGGCTCCTGGAAGTCGGTGCTGGAGGCTTTGGCGGGGCGCACCCAGGAGGCCAGAACCGGACTTGAGCTACTATGGAAAGTCTGGGAGGAATTATCGTTCTCAACATCTGGCCTTCTGCTCTGCGGAGATCGGATTGTGGTGCCCCAATCGAAGGTGGACGAAGTGATCGCCTTGGCTCACCGTGGTCATCAGGGTGCTGCCAAGAGCAAGGCATGCCTACGGATGAAGGTGTGGTTCCCTGAGCTAGAACGCAAGGTGGATGACTTTGTGGCGGCCTGTGTTTGGTGCCAGGCGGCATCTCCCCTGCAGCGGGAACCTGCAATAGAGACAATGCGTAGGGGGACGCGCCCTTGGGAAATTGTTCATGCGGACTTTGGATCCACCACCATGGGCACCCACTTCCTAGTTCTGGTCGACGAGTACTCTAGATACCCCGAGGTGGAGTTTGTGGACTCTGTGGCGTTTGAGCACGTGGTGGTGGCCGTGGAAAAGGTGTTTGCGGCCCATGGATTCCCACGCACGCTGTGCTCGGACAATGGGACGCCCTTCCAGAGCGAAAGCTTCTCGGAGCTGATGGAGAGCTATGGGGTGGTGCACAGGAAGATCATGCCCCTTTGGCCCCGGGCCAATGGCGAAGCAGAACGGCTCATGAGGACTCTAAATAAGACCTTTAGAATTGCTCAGGGGCAGGGGCAGTCACTCCAGAGAGCCCTGTACCATTTCTGAGGGTGTACCACACCACGCCACATGCATCCACTGGAGTGGCCCCGGCTGAGGCATTTTTCAAGCGGTGTCCTCAGGGTTTGCTACCGGAGGTAGGAGAGAAAGAACCTGGGGTGATCAATGACCAACAGGTCGAGATGGACCGGCGGCTGAGGATCGAGCAAGAGAACGCTCGGAGAGGGCTTCGCCCGCAGCGGCTGGAGCCTGGCGATGAGGTCCTCATTCGGAATAGGCATCCCCATGGAAAGCTCTCCCTACCGTATGAGCCGGAACCGCTGGATGTCGTCGCAGTCCGGGGATCCATGGTGACTGCATTGGACGGACGGTCTGCGGTAACTCGCAATGTGAGTTTCTTCAAGAAACTGCGGGATCCAAGAACTGATCCACCTCCTGATCCAGACCCAGGAGAGATTCCTGAGGACGAAGGGGAAACACCCTGTCTGCCTGATTCCCCGGCCCGGGGCATGCCCGTGGACAGATCACCCATGCCGGAGGTGAGCAGGAGGTACCCCCAGATGGCTGGGCGAGGGAAACCTGCTCACCTCAGCGATTACGTGTTGGGTCACCTGGATGCTTGTCCTGATGATGAGAACTGTTAAGTAAGGGGACCCGGGTGGATGTCAATAAAGGGGTGTTTTGAATATGGGGTTTCGTGAAATGTTAAGTATTCATTTTGGTTTGGCTTGCAGTGTCAAGTATTAGTATTGTTATTGTTCTCCCGGAAAAAGGAGGAATGTGGCGCTGCCCGATGACTGGGCGCCCACGCGGCGGCGTGACGTTGCATGCCGCCGCGTGCAACATAAATAAACGGGGCGTTCCCGGCCGCGTCAGAGCGACCAGGAAGACCGAACCGAGAGGACGTCTCTGCCTGAGTCCTTCAGGGTTTGGGGGCTTACGGAAGGCGCTGGGGGTCCCGACCAACCCCCAACACAGTTGATGCATTTCTTATTTTCTTACTCTCCATCGCCTTGAGGCTGTATGATAGAGATGAGTTTTAAATATTTAAAACGTGTTTGAAATTGCATGCTGATATCAAATTTACTGATGATGTCAATGATAATCAATATAAAAAAGAACTCGAAGTTAAATACCAGCATGCATGGAATGCATATGGGTAGAATGCGTATGAGTAGAACATACTAGGCCTATTATTTTATGAATTAATCCAGTATCGCGCGTGTACATAATGTGCTTGAAACATAGGGATTTTTGACATGTTCACGTTTTTAATGCCACGAGCCCTCCCAGTATTTCATTTTGGCAGGCTAAAAAAAAGTGGCTTACCCCATCTGATGTACGTTTAAGACTGTACTACACTACCAGACAACAAGGTGCTATATTTCCCCAACGGGCCTTCAGGGCCCCCCGTTTTGTTGTTTTACAAATGTTACTCCAAATAAAGTTTAAGCAAGTCAAAATTGGAGGATTCAAGTTAATCTTCAAGACAATCTTAAAATGTTTGATACACGTAGAAAGGAAAAGCCACCCACCCGATCATCCATTCACTCTTCAGCCAGGAAACGAAAAATTGAAACTCTCAAAATTATTTATCCATGACATGGACTCAACTCTGCAGTCTCCTGGACGCGAATGCCAGCATAGTACAGCACACCTCCCTAATTTATAATACAGCAACAAAACACAATCTAAGACAAAACATCACATATTTAAACTACACTCATGCCTCAATAAACATCCTCCAATACACAAACTGGTGCAGGCATGCACCTATTTCATATCCAGGCTCTCATACATCATAGACAAACAACCCACTCACGTATTTAGATTTTGGACTGCTCTTATGGCTGTGACCAGACTGATGTGCAAATAGTTATTTTTCCTCTGTGAAAGGTACAAGGAGCTCAAACAAGGTCGAAGACACTCCTAAAAGACTAGTTATTTACCAATGGTCTTTCTCAGTATAGGATCCACCACATTGGTGCAAATTACCTGGCATAGGGCTTGCCACAATTTTCTCTGCTCACCCTAATACTTCAGTGAAATCACAGCTGCATACCAGAGTGTGGAAGGCAACATGGGAGCCCACAATAATGCAAATTATAATCCTATCAAAGCCCCATCTCTAGCATTAGATGGAGACAAGGACAGCAGGTTGCTGCATCTTATTTAGCAAGGTCCAGTTTTGCTCCCTGACCCGCTCGAAGGTTGGAGGAATCTGAATTTGATGTGCACTTTCAAGGGCCATACTCATGGTAATAAAAACGTATATAAGCAAGCTCTCGTCAGAGGACTGTCTGAGATTCTGGGTGTAAATGATATAACCTGTAAAAATGTTCAAAACTCTAGAGCCTGTCTGATTGCATGTTGTTTGTGGGATGTGACGTGCAAGTTGGTTTCATGCATCCTTATATAAGAGTCTGCATAGCAAACTGCTTGGAAGCCCTTGCAGCAAGGGGATCGATGTGTTTGCAGACCATCAGTTCAAAGTATGATAGTAATAATGCCACGCGCCTATCAATGGAACCTTGCATTTACCTTCCAGGCAAACAGGAGCATATAAAGTACACATGCCAATACATTCTAAGGCCTCGCTATTAGATTGCACGGGCCCAGAACTCGAACAATTGTTACAGAAGAACCACGCATCAGAGTGTGTATATTGTTGCATTGATCATGTTCTACCACTTCAATCCTGAGAGAGAGGGTTTAGGGTGGGGCGGTGACAAATTGTCAGCTATTGTAGATAATATCAAGATGACCTTGAGAGGTAGGACAGAGGGGGAGCCAAGCCAGATATATTTGACCCTCTAAAATTGCTACTCTGAGGATAAGTAGCTGGAATGTCGCTGGTCTGAAGAATAAAGGGTATAATGTAGGGTGCATACTAGGGCTATTAACTCATGATATATAACCTGTATTATATGCTGAAACATTAACAATCCTTATTACAAAGCTAGACTCTAGGAATAAAAACTATTTGGTATTAATACATTTATGTATTCCACCTAAATCAAACGGAACAACCGTTTTTAAAGTGGGAAGCCCACTGTCTACAGTTTTACATGAAGTACTGTAGGTGAGCATATTAATGTTAGGGGATTGTAATGCCAGACTAAGGAATGGTTGTATACAATTTGAAAAAAATCAATAGAGGAATTGGATGGTGTACCAAAAAGCAACATTCTTCATTTAGATCATAACCCAAGGGGCCGGACTATTGACCGTTTTCTGAAGCGTTATCTTTTAGTTGAATTAAACAGCAGGGGCAAAGGGGACCTGCCACCCAAATATATGTTCCAATCGGGTAGAAGGACATCAATTATTGATTATGGTATCGTAGATTGTTTCTTCTTTCATAAGGTAAAACATTTTATGATTCTTGAGAGGTCAGAGAGCAATCGTATTCCGCTAGTAGGAGAGTGGAATGTGCAGGCGTTCAGTGAGCTAAGACTCTATAACCAGAATGGGCTTGAGCAACTTCAGCCCATGAATGAAAGACAAGCTGTTTAGCATTCTTCAGGTTGCAGAAAAAACACAGGGGTTATGGGCACACCTTTTGAATGATAGTGATCCTGGTGAAACTATACTCTCTTTTGCGTCTCTTTTGAGTGACATCTGGGCTTTAAGCATGACAAATTGTCCCCCTTAGTGGCACCATACAGAGGTAAAGTGAAAGTGGCAGGAGGAATGCCCTGGTTTGAGCAGACTGCAGGCAAGCCAAATAGATACTGAAATTAGAGTCAAGGAAGGGCACCTTAAAAGCTACTCTATTACATGCAACAAAGGTTGCTTATAAGAAATTATTAAAGGACACGAAGCATGCATTTGTTGAAAAACAATGGGAGCAGTTATGTCATGATGCCTACCCCTGGAGCACCAGGCCAGGCCCAGCACCCCCGGGAGCAGGCATCATGCCCCCGGGTAAAAGCCCAGCGGCCCCTTATAGGGGCTCTTTGGACTCTGTCCTGGTGCCTTTGGCGCCAGGCTCATGTTGGACATCAGTCCTGGCGCCATAGGCGCCAGGCTCATAAAGGAAGGTGTTTTGGTGCATTTACCTGATGCAGACCATGCTGCAAAATTCAGGCCTCCCTGAGACCTGAAAGGGACTATTTTTTCATTGGGACTATTTTGCCACTCGGCCGTGGCCAGGGAAGGATACTTACCTGGAACTACTTTGGGGGCTACTTAAGCCACGCCCAGACAGTAGCTCACGCTTCGCGTTGTTCTGCATCCAAGCAGCTGAACGCTCACCGTGTCTGCTCCTGCATCTGGTCTCCAGCCACGCCCGCCTCGATCCTGGAAAACCTGTAAGGAAAGAAGAGAAGAGAAAGGTGAAAACCAAGGATTTTATCAAACTTCTTACCTGCATCCGGAACCTTCACGCCAGCGTTCCTGAGAAAAGACTTTTTTTATTTAAAAGCACCGCGTTGCTCGCTGCAGCGCCGCGCTTCACTCACCTGTCCTCGGGAGTTCTTCTGGCTCCACCGTGACTGTCTGCACCGGTCGCCACATCTCTGCGCCTAGGGGAGAGAAGAAGAGACAAAAGGTGAGCAGGAAGAACATATGAGGAAAGCCTAATTTTCCGCCATAACACTTACCGGTCTTCTGTTGGTGGATCATTCCTCATTTCGGGTCGGCGCCGCTTCGTTGGCAGGTACCGCACCCCGGCTCCTATGGGGAAAGGACAAAAGACATTATTGGCGGGATATAAAGACATCAAGAGGGATCGCCCCCATCGCTAACTCACCTGAGTTTACCATCGGCAAGTCAATCCCTCAACGCATCGCCTTCATTCTGCACCTGAAATAAAGGACAGATCACAGGTTAGAAAGGCAACAGAAAAGGAGGCTCAACACTTGAACTTTTGTAATCTTCATACTTACGGCGTTCCGCTCGGAAAAGTCAAGTGGATTTTGCCAGCGCCATTCTGAAAACTAGTGAAGTACCTGGACAAACACCCTGCACCAGAAGCAGGATGGAGAGTTCATCCTTTCAAACCATAAGGTGAGCTTCAACCGGGGATTTCGGAGGAAGTTAGAGAAGAACGAAGGGGGGAAGGTGGGATCAAGCACACTATTCTGCAGACTGTTAATCCCCTTTCTCATCTGCAGAAGGATATTCCTACGGGCCAGACAAGCAAGATTAGAGGGTCCTGTTCAGTCGGTGTTCCGAGTTCTGCACATCACGCATCACGCAGAGGCCACAGCAACCCAGACCAGCGCCTCCGCGGGAGTCAGGTAAGCGTTACAGGTTAGACAAGGCAAAACAGGAGAGTAATATCAAAGCCTTCTGGAGGAAGATATCAAAAAGATAGGAGGAAAAAGGGGAAGGTGACCCAGGATCCAAACCTCCTCCAGTGTGGATAGCACATTTCCAAGAGGTCCTGTTTAAGGAGGAACCTGCGTTCTCCAGGTATAAACCCAAAGATTTAATTACTCTTAAAAACGTAGACTTTTCACAGGAAGACATTGTTATTTACATCCAAGCAATGACAACTGGCAAAACTGGCGGCCTTGATGGGGTAAGTCCTGAAGAATGTATATGGTTGTATGGTTGACTGGGCCCAAGTGCTGTTTGGTTCTTATTTAATGCAATTTCACAAGGACATAAAATGCCATTATCATGGCAGAGGAGCCTATCAATCGCCTTGTTAAAAAAGGACACATTAGCAGATCCACACTGCTATCACCCAATACCATTATTTGACATTTCCAGCAAGATGTTTTCAGGCAGCCTGGCAACAGGGTTGCAGAACTGGGCCTTAGATAATAATGTTTTACCAGACAGAGAAGCTGGCTTCAGAAAGAGATTTTCCATGCTGGATCAATGCTTCCTGCCACACACATTGTGGAGAGGTATACTAAGATCAGAGGCAGCAAGGTATATGTAGGCTTTTTTGATCCATCTAAGACTTTTTTCTCAAATGAAAGGAACCTGTTATGGAAGAAGTTCGTTCAAATGGGCGATCCTTCAGAGCTATTGCAGCTAATTTAAGTGGACACATCAGTAGCAATCTGTTAGTGCGATCCATTGTTCCGTGCAAATTAATACTCTAAGGATATCCGTAATAATAGAGGGGTTAAACTGTGTTAATTGATCTTCCTGAAGGGAGGCTTCAGCAGAGTCTCCTATATGCAAATGAATTTCTGGGAGACCACAGTGCGACATTAAATTGATCAAACACCAAGATAGTGGTCTTTCGAAAAGGAAGGGCACGGGTAAATGGTGCATCAACAAAGAGGAAATAGAGATGGTCAGTTCGTATAGATTCCTGTGGTTTGTAGTCTCAAATGACGGGAGCTGTAACACCTATATAAAGTTAATGGTAAAGCAGACTGAAGTATATTTTTATGGGGTGGGGGGAGACTGGACAAATGCCTCTCTGTATTACAGCTTAATACTCACATAGCAATGTTATATGGAAGTGAGCTGTGGCGGCTTTCCTCCTGTGCAAGACTGGAGATCATCCAGAATAGGTTTTTAAGTCAGCAGGGTTATTGCCAGCAACACCTAGAGGCGCACTACGATGAGAGTTAGGTGTCTCTAGTATAGGACGTCTGGCCCAAAATCATTTCCTACAGTTCTCACTTGAGTCAGTGTCTGCGAATGCCTTTGAACTAATCAGAGAGCTGCATAACATTCCCAGAGATTGTATGCAGCAGCTGATTAGTCAGTTGAACAATGTGAGAAGTGTAAAAGGTTTTGAAACAAACACCATGTTGGATTCACAAACTGAGCCCACAGTCGCGTACATGACAGTATAAAAAAGCTCTGCACAATACATTTCTGGTTAGTTTGAAGATAAAAGAGTGTCTGGGGAGGGTGGGGGAGCAAAGAAAGGGAACATGTATGTGTTATTTTGGGTAAAAATGGTTGAAGGGTTGATGCCCTGTTTGTGCACATTTTTCCTGCACATGGCTAACACGGACAACATTAGGTGTCCGAGGACATCCATTGAGAATGATGGTATCATGTTATATGCTACAACAATGCTTAATTTGGGTGTAATACTTATCTAACTGGTAAGTGTCTCTCTGGCTATAGGCACATTTTTTAGGGAATGGTTACAAGAGTATGTTTTCTTTGGGTTTAATTACCCCAACAATCTAGACTTTCCTTGGGTCTAATAGTTGCAATAATTGCAAGTAGGTTTGACATTGTTTTCTTGTGTGTGTGGTTTGTCAACATTGCATATATTGTTGGTTCAATGGGTGTGGTGATTGTTAGCACATCCTACAGTGTTTAGTCCATGGCTGGAGCTCATGGAGTGAACATTCTTGAAGTGTGTCAACTGGGTGCAATGCTCAACACGGTCCGCGGTAGCGGGCGTGTAGTTATAGTTAAGTTGCTCATCTCATAGGAAGACCTCTTTTTGGGTGGCTTATAACTTCGCTCCCCCTGGATGAATCCTCATCAAACTGTGCAAACAAAGTATATGGGCCACTCGAGTTTGGGTGAATTTGGTGAGTTTTCTTCAAGGGGGGGGCAAAGTTATAAGGGGGATCCCAAACATTTTTTTCTCCATAGACTGAATGGGTAAAAACTTTGCACACGCCTGCAGCCCAAACGGCTGGACGGATTTTAACCAAATTTGCGGCAGGAGCGGGGGCTTTGTCCCGAAAGCTTGCTTTTGTATGTGTTGTGGAAATGCGACCAGTACTTTTGTTGCAAAGAACTGAAATGTACATCTCAAAAAATGAGTTTTATCTGGCTCTGCTCCACTGACCGATTTCCCCTTTTCGCTCCGCAGTCAAAAGTTTCATTGGCTTGGAGTATGGCGTGATGTCGGCGAACATTGGACGTGGCCAGTGGTTGGCTGAAGGGAAGTGTGATGTGCGTCACAATTTTGCGTTACGCCGCTATGTTCTATCTGTGGACAGTGTGGCACCGAAAGGGCCTGGTGAACATACTTCACGCCATGTGGTGGTGGGAAGAAGGGATGGAAAGGGTAGGGGAGTGAGAAGTGGTTCATCTGGTATATCCCATTAGGTGGAATAAGACAGTGGTGTGCCTGCAGTATCCGTGTGTACTGCACCAATTCATGGGTACCTCCAGAGGCGAGTACCTTGTGCAGAGAATGCAGGCAGCCTTCATTACGACACAATAGCTTGTGAGGCGACCTCTTTCTGTGGTGACTGGTGGCACGTCAATTGCAGAAGGGGAGTGCATTGCACATAACATTAATATTTTAACATAGCGTGTACTGTGGTGTGTTGCGTGTGGTAAGCCCGCAGCCCCTTACAGGCATGGCTGGAGGCCTTACATCGACAACTTTGTGCCCTGGTTGTAAGTAGGTTTGACATTGTTGTCTTGTGTGTGTGGTTTGTCAACATTGCATTCATTGTTGATTCCATGGGTGTGGTGATTGTTAGCACATCCTACAGTGTTTACTGAATGGCTGGATCTCATGAAGTGAACACTCCTGCAGTGTGGGTGCAATGTTCAAATGCCGTGTGCATAGAAATGGATAGGGTTCAACTGCATATTTTATCGGCTTTGGTTAATGCCCATTGTGTGGAGTGCTGACTACTGTACTGCACTATGAAGTATTGGTTTTGTGCACTTAATAGAGTGCTGGGAGCAGGGCCAATGTTGTGAAGATTTTGTGGTTCGGTTTGCAGTAACACCATAGTATGGGAATGAAAGTGGGTAGGAGTGCCGGAGGCTGTGCTATTTTTGTAGATTCTGCTAACTGTTGCATGTTTCCATGCATAGCTGTATTATGGTGCAGAGATTGGGTAGGAGTGCTGGTGGCTGTGGCACATTTGTGGATTGTGGTACTTGGTCACATGTTCGCATGCATGGATGCATTGCGTGTTGCGGTGGGTGTGGCCAAAGGCCATAGGCCGTAGGCCATGCACCCAAGAGCCTATGCCTGGACCACACCCATCACAACCATGCAGTTTTCACTCTGCATCTCTCAGACGGTGGTGACCTTTAAAGAATGGTTGTGGAGCACATTTTAGACTTGGTAGCGCACCAGAAGTGAGCTGACATGCATACATTGTTGGTTCCATGGGTGAGGTGATTGTTAGAACATCCTACAGTTTTCGGTGTATGGCTGGAGATGCTGCAGTGACAAGCCCTGCAGTGTGCCCACTGGGTGCAGTATTGGAATACTGTCAGTATAGAAGAGGGTAGGGTTGAACTGGATCTTGTATGTGCTTGGGTACTCGTCTTTGTGCAGATTGCTGGGAGAAGACCCAATGTTGTGAAGATTTTGTGGTTTGGTTGGCAGTGACACAATACTTTGTGAATGGAAGTGGGTAGGAGTGCCGGAGGCTGTGGTATGTTTGTGGATTCTGCTAACTGTTACATTTTTCCATACATCGCTGTGTTAGGGTGCAGGGGTTGGGTGGAAGTGCCGCTGGTGACGTCACGTTTGTGAATTGTGGTACCTGGCTAATATTTGCATGCATGGCTCCATTATGTTTTGCTGGGTGTGGGCAAGGCCTAGACTCTTGGGTGCATAGCCAAAGTCATGATGGGTACCGCTCTGGATGATTTTGGATGCTGAATTCATGGATCCTTTTGCAGAACTTTCTACTGGAGGTGTTTTGGATGCAAACGTGATGTGTACTCGGAGTGTTTAATGGTACATATGGAGTGCTGTACATAAATCATAGTGTTTGATGCAGAGGTCTTGGATGTGATTGATGAGTGCGTATGTGAATATTTCATAGCACCCAATGAGGCAGTGCTGCAAAAAGAACAGTGGAAAGGGAAGAAGGACTGTCCCTGCTTTACTGGGGCGCGGCCCTCGCTGTAGCTGGCAAAGCGCACATGCCACATCATGCCCTTCTGAGCATGGTGGGCATGGAAATGGAACTGTGAGGATTATCCAATCAGGTGTTCAGGGTGTGGTTCACAGGAGGAGGCGGTACTATTTTTTCCCACTACTCTCTCTAGTGAGGTTGGCAGAGATGGAGAGACACACAGTGCTGATCGTGGCTGATACCTTTGTGCAAGATCTGCTCAGGGATGCCATGCAAAGTGGTATTGCTGCTAATTTCAGGTTGGAAGTAGTGAAGGCTTTGTGGGGTAGTCTCTATGAGTGCAGTTTTGGCGGTATGGTTCACCTTTGCAGATATGTGGCCTCTGTCGATACTGTTGATGTTGTTGTGGTGCATTACGGAGGTCTACATTTGGGTTAGTAGAAGTTTGCTTCGTCACCTGAAGAAGTTGATGAATGCAGTGATGCAGATTTTTCCCACTGCCAAGGTGATTTTCTCATGTATACCACCAAGAGGAGTATGGGACCATGCTGGTGTCATTTGTCCCCAGCCAGAGCTCGGAAGGGGTCTTATAAACAGAAGCATGTGTGAATGTATATGCTCCTCCCACTATGAGATCATGAATTCGGAAAATATGCACTGTTTCCATGCAAATGGCATTTCTTTGACTGCCATTGGCAATGCTATTTTCTTTTACACTGTGCAAGAAGCGTTGACCAGAATTCGGTAAAAATGTAAGGCGGAGAAGAAAACAGCAACTCATATAAAGAGACAAAACAAAAAAGATTCTTTACAAGCGTGTAAAAAAATAAACAAGAAAAAATAACTCTTTTCAGAGCCACCACTGAAACCAAATCCCCAACCTTGTTTCAACTTTCTTCCCTTCACCCATTCCTAGCACGATAACTCTGCGGACTCGATGGTAGTTTCAGGATTACACTTGTCACATCCAGGCCTTCTCAGGATGGCCGCCATGGCAATGGGACTGTGGAGGCTAAGGCATTGCTCAATAAACAAACCCCTTATAGGGACTTTTCATCAAAATTAATTTCACATCAGTGATGTCATGGGTGTTAGTGTTAGCAGTGCACGGTGGTGGCGTGAGTTATGGTTGCCTAGCTTACCATAACTGGCGAATTCCTGAGGTTTTTACGTTTTACTTGTAACCATAATATCCCTGTACCAATGTTTTTCCATTGAATTTCATAGGTTTTTACTAGTGCAACTTAACCATAATGTCCCTTTAACAATGTTTTTTTTCACTGACTATATATATTCTCTTAGATATAATAATTCTTTTCACCTTATGTTAGTTAGCATATTAATTTGGTTTTAATGGTCCGTATTGGGAAAGGTGCGATCGAAGGCATTATGGACTTGAAAATTAACGGACATGTTTTCCTTATTGTTAATTTGTTAATTTGAAGACATGATAGAGATCGGCGAGATATGCAATAATGCTGCTATGCACAATGCACTTTGAATCATGTGAGTAACATGAACGGTACTAAGCACCTTGCACTTTATAGCATAGATAAATACAATAATAAAGCTATCAGCTATGTATTGGAGATTATGAGCCAAACATCGATACTGTTAGGCACTATGCACTCTATCTACGCTACATATTTACTGAAAAAATATGCTGCTAGCACTATGCACTTTATTCTCCGGCACTCTGCACTTTATATCATGCCGATATGCATGGTGAGTAAATATTGCTAGCCACTATGTATTTTGTACTGTAAGCACTATGCCCTTTATACATCTCGCAGACATTGCAAGCTATAATGCGTAATGGCATTCCATTCTTCGTGCGGATCAATACACACCATGTTGTTTGATTACTGTATTGTATGTAACATTGCATGAGTACAATTGCAACGTAGATATGAGGAACCAAGAGGATGCACCATAATGTGTAGTTCTCCAAATATTTGAGTTTAGCTGATTTAGCTGCTCCATGAAAAGTTTGACTAAATTGGAAATGTAAAGCAGTGTATGCAACCTTTTTAAATCTGATAAATGCATTACGCAAAAACATTAACCGATTGCGGTAAGGCATGCAAATAGGAAAACCCAGCCTAAGATAACCGATGAGGACAATAGGACAAACCAGTCCTCTTTCTGTTTTTAATTGTATGACATAGCAGGTATTTTAATCTGCAAGGGGTGTTAGGGTTAATTGTTGTGATCAAGCGGCGAGGTTGCCACAAAACGCGCAAACGCTGCTTTTTACGGGTGAAACACTATGGTACATGAATTGTTTGTAAATTGTTTGCATATATTAAATGCAGTCTGTTGTATTCTTGTATAGATGGAATATGAAGAGTGATTTTTCCTACAATCATGTTGATTAAAAATAAGTGTCTGTCTAATGTGTTTCACACTCACGGTCAAGGCTACAGTGCTCATTCCATTTGTAAAAGGTTTTGATCCTATATCTACCATTGCTGTATCTAAACTTAAGTCGTGAGATGTATGTATTGTTACTGCATACACTGGACTTATTTTACATGGTTTCCATGTTACATTAATGCCTTTAAGTTGAAACTGGGTGCTTTCTCTTCATTACCATTTATTATTAAAATAATTCTTGCATTTATACAAACATTTAAACAACTGCCAATGGCAGCTGTTCAGGAAACACCATGCTGGAATTCTTAAGACGTTTAGTGCCATTGTCTTGCAACTTTATAGTCAATACATACTGTACTACTTTGAGCCTTGCTTGTAGTGCTTGTAGTGAAATAACCTTTTGATTGTCTTTACAAATCATTTCACAATTAAATTGATCACAATGTGTTAATGTTGACATAAGATATACAGGTGTTTCCCCTTCTTTGACTAATACTATGTATAATTCTTCTGTAGTTAATGTATTTTCAAACAAATGTGCAATTAGCTATTCTTGTAATTCTTGTAATTCTTGTATTTTTGTAGTTTTATTGCAGAATTTTCTGTTACCTTTCCTATTCATATTAAGGAAATGCATGTATTCTATATCTTCACTTTGTCTCATATTGTCTGTCCATACATTTAAATTAGATTTACTTACAATTTCATTTACACAATTTTTTGTTTACATTGTTTTAAAAACAGTTTTTTATTGACTGATGTTAACTGTAAAATATCACCAAACAAAATATGTTTCACACCAAATATATAAATATCATGAAACCTTCAAATGTGTTGAATTGGACAAAATATAAATGCAATCATATTGTTAGAAACCATGCTAACTTCATCAATTATAAATACTGATGTTCTTTCACATTTTTGCCACTTCTTGAGCAGATTCTAAATTTAGTTTTTCAGATTTCATTTTTTTAACTTTTCCACTGCCTATCTCTTCCCAATCTGTCATATCGCCCCACTTCTGGCACACACTACACCCCCTTCCCCTCCTTTTTCCCCTTATATTGTGACTGTTTCGATTTGTTTTTTAAAATGCTGATTTTTGGCCAGATTCTCAAAGAATGACTCATCTGAAAATAGTGCAGAGGATGCTCGGTTTTTAGACGTCCTTGTTTAGAAATTAGCAGGTCAGCTTATTCTGAAAGGTGACTGAGATGTAGCCCAAATGATGCGCTGGCCACCCCCGTTGAACATATTGGTGTCAGAAACGTTCTCATGAAACTAATATTTTACAGGATACCATATAAGTGCTGAGAATGTATTTCATCATGACAAGCCCTTAAAAGATAACCTTTGCGAATTGGGCTGCTACTATTTTGTCGCAAATGATGAACTGCTCATCACTTGTCTCAATTAAAGTTATAAAAAAATGGCCCTTTCTGTTTTTTTAAAAACCTTTATTGGTAAAATAGCAGTTTTCATAGGGGTTGCAAAAATGTCTGTTTTGTGTTTGTTGAAAAAACATCCAGTTTTTCTGTATTTTTAGTGATCACAAAATTGATGTAAACTGGGAGCTTGATTAATAGCATCATTAAAGAATAAAGGAGTATTAGTGAGGAACTTAAAACAGATATGAAAATAAGCAATTTTATATATGTTACTTGCAAAAGTACCGTTATGGAATGTGTTCTGTAGCGATCCATGTTAACACCCATTGATTGTTGAAAATTACTGATACTGTAGGTAAAGGTTCTGCCTTATTCTGGCATGGTGCAAATGGTTGTGGTGCATTGCGGTGCAAATGTGTCAGAAATTGTGCATCCTAGGGACATGAAACGTGGTTATGTCGGGTCCAGTTGAGAAACATTTTTGTTTTCCCTTCCCTATGAACATGGTTTACGCCATTGTAAAGCTTGTATAGAAACATCATTTTTTCCTTACCTTCGCGGTGAACATGGTTTAAGTCTTTGTCAGTAGGCACCAATCTTCTAAAAATCCTTTGGAAAAGCAATTTCACCTGATGTAGCAAACATTTGGAAACTTCTGGAATGCTACCTGCCTTCACCTTTGCCTCTCAGGTCTTTTCGCTTCTCATACATATTTTCTTTCCCTACCCAGTGAACACGGCTTCATCAGCAAGCCACAAACACATTTTTACTTTTGCTGATATCTGGGGAAAGGAGTGTGGTGTTTAAGGGCCTGACTCACAGAAGCATTTTTCCCATAGGAAAATGCTCTGTGAATCAGGTCATAAATGTCATGTAGCCGGTGTTGGTCAGAGGGTCCTAACAGGAACCTATGAAAAATGTGGTGCAGAATGGTGAAACAGTGTGGAATTGTATAAGGAAAAACGCTTTGTGCCATAAACCCACACACCCACGGACAACTTGACTTTTATATATATGTAGATTAGGAATACTTCACTGTTGTTGATAATGAAATCATAAAATTAACAACACAATGTTGTACTGCAGCAGTGTACTAAAGAAGATCCAAGGATAAACAGGAGTTGCAAAAAACACTAATCAGCATAATTATTAGGAAGATGTGTTTAAATGAAAAAAGGTGAAACGATACACATTAGAATGTTTTGTGCTGTATGAAGATCAGGGGAGAAGAAAATATAAAACAAATATCTAGTGCAGTGTTGAGGTATTTTGAAAACATTTAAAAAATATAATACCAAATAAACACTGGTATCAAAATCAATTCAAAAGGTAGAATCTGTGTCCATTATTAAAGTAAATTCTTAAAGCAATGAAAAAGGAAAGAGTTTGAGTTTGATCAATAGAATATAAATATAACTTTTTCAGTCAATGAGAAAGAGCTAAATATTGGCATAATTAATATACCCATATGTGTTTTATTTATATATGACAGATTCAATTGATTGGCGGAGTACATCTCTTATCAAACAAAACAAAAAAGAGAACCATGAGAGTGATTACACAGGAACACTCACCATAAATGTGGTGTCCCCTATATACCTGCAGATTGAGCTTATACTCGAAATATATGAATCACTAGTTATACATATGAAAATGCAAATATATTCTTTTTTCATTTTCATTGAAACATTAAAACAGACCAACCTATGATTGGTCACGTCAAAACGTATTGTTCTTTTGAACGCCTGGATAAACGATTAATATTGTTCATCTAAATAACAGCAACCAACGCATTCTTAAATAATCATCTCCTATTTCATATTGCATGTGTAATTTATGACATAAAGGACACCACCTTTTGTATTCTATTACAGTGTACGCCCCTCCTCAACACATTGTGTACATGGTGGAGTATGGAATTGGTAAGATGTTATTGCTTTAATAGTATAACATATGTTGAAGTTTTATTGGGTAAGGAATAAGAGAATGCACAAATCATGATATATATATATATATATATATATATATATATATATATATATATATATATATATATATATATATATATATATATATGTATATTCACTGAAACAACTTTGTGAAACAACTTTGTTAATGGGACGTTATGGTTAAGTTACACCAAGAAAAACCTATAAAATTGACAGGAAAAACTTTGTTAAATGGACGTTATGGTTACAAGTTAAGCCAAAAAACCACTGAAATTCACCAGTTATGGTAAGGAAAGCAACCATAACTTGTGCCACCACCGTACACTGCTAAGACTAACACCCAGGACATCAAAGATGACCTCACAAATGCCAGTGAACTCCTCTTTTCAACAATGACTTTGTCTATAGAATTTCGTTTTGGCATTTAACATTCTAAATAGTTGGATGTTTGTTTAGTGGTAGTTTAACCTGACTTATTAGTTGTTTCTTCTTATTTAGTTTGTTTGCTCTCAACTATTTCAATTTCCTTAAATATTTGTACTTTGATAGTCAACTATCTATTCTCCTTGCTCTGTTCCCCTTCTGCTACGTTTCTGTTGATCACACCACATTCCATGCCCTTCCTCCATGTTTCTCATAACTTGTGCAATCCAATACAATGAACATATACCATCTCAGCAACAGTCACCTAACCTGCTAGGTTGTCTTTGCAGCATTCTGCTATAGGATACCCTGCTACTCGCACATGCAAAACCGATTTGGCCTGCCTATATCCCTCCAATTAAGGGTCAGGTAGTCTATGAATGAGGCTCTTTTTCGATTTTGTAGTGAACAATCACTGCTAACTTTGCAAGATTCATGCTAACACGTCACCAAGCCTGAACCCAGCAGGAGAGGATACAGAAACAATGCCAAAACCAGTGATTCAAATCAGCACGGCAAGTAGGGCGGGTGCAACTACATCCACTGCCCCATGTACTCTGCACCTATATATATATAACTGAGCCTCCCCTCAATAGTTTTTTTTAGCACTAAAGGCCTGTTCATGTTTGTTTACATTTGAAGACCTGAAACATTGCTTACTTCCCTGTCTCAGGACCTGCTGGGTAAAAGGGCTTTATCACACTGTAAGGCAACCCTGCAGTAGCTGCAACGTGCCCTGCCTGCCGCACGGCCAATCCCTGTCCTGACATGACATTCTTAGAACTTACTTGGAGTTTATTATTTTTGACAGCCAAAATAACCTCATCTTCTTCTGCTCATCTTCTTCTGCTGTTATTGCTTGTTTGGACAATATGGGCAAATATATACACAATAAAAATAAAAATAGATTGGGAAATACATGCAAAAACAACAGCAAACTACACTCTCCATATTTGTGCAACACCTTCCACAATCAAACAAAAGTTTCAAAAAGACCTTTTTCAAACCATATTTCTAACAATTATATCTGGGAAGAAATGTGTTAACGCTCCTGAATTGCGGACTGGTCTGAAGTCCCTGCTTCACAACTTAAACTTCCACTTAAAGTGTGTGCTCCCGGCCAAATCCTTTTATCTCACTATTCTGTAATCTACCGAAATTAAGTCTATTTAAGGTATTCAACTGCTACTTGACACAAATACTCCTGATATTTCCACATAAATGCATAATACTAGAACACGTCACAGTTTATATCTCTCCTGCCTTACTAATGGCAGCATCCCATGACACCGTTGCATATTGAAGAGTCATTCTACAATGTCATTTCTGTAATATAACTGTTTATGCAAATAAAGGGGGGCCTTACGCACCTTTTGCCACCCAGGACCCCACAAATCCTGACCACTGCAATCCAATATCGCCCAAACCATGTCCGAGACATAGCACACTACGACCCTGCCCACGTGCCGCATTTCCCAGTCTGTGGACAGCAAAGAGGAGGATGGGGGTAGGACAGATGAAAGGATAGCCAGCTAGCAGACCGATACATTTGTATGTGGGACGGAGGGGTATTCAACACATCTGCGTTGGCAGGGATACGTGCCTCTCCACTGCGATTGGCCATCAGCAAACACGAGAATATCTCAGGCATGTAAATCTTTGACAAAATCGCCTGCTTTGCTATGGTGACAACATCCAAAACAAAAGAGACACAAAAACAGATGCTGCCACAGTGTGGGTGGGCAATGGATCTGATTTTGCTCGAGGGAGCACAACAGCTTGTAAGAAACAGTCCTGCCATCCAGGAAGAGTACTGCTCTCACCAAGCCAACCGACAGATGTGGCAGCCCCAAGAGCTGGAGGTGTAACCATTAATCCGTGGTTAAAAACAGGATGCAAGATCAAAGGGGGCGGAAGAGGGTAAACCACCAACACGATCCCAAGATGCAAGTAAGGTATAATTCATCAAATAGTCGGGGCTGCAAAATTCCTGTCTGCATCACTCACTCCTCCCAAAGCATTGGTCAATCCAGTCAGTGTTCCATGCGCTTCTTACTTCAAGTCAGCAGACCGAATGATCAAGGGCCGTAAATGCTGTTTGTTGACATGTTAATAGACATGACCCATTACACATAATTCCAGTGATAGTTGAAACAATTGATGAATATCAAGGGCTCTCCCTCCACCAGACTCCTCCATGCCCTGTAGCCCCTGCACGGCCTCTCGGCCTATCATGCTCTTGGAGCTGTCTGTGCCTCCTTGCACTTACCCCCCCCCCACACCTGCTCAATCTGAATAACACAAGACCTTGCAAGATTGGTTGTTTTGTCCTTCCTCTGTCTTCCCTGCCTTGTCTTGCTGTGCCTAGAAACAATTGTGTACAGGTCCGGTATAAATGACTCATCATATCATATCATGTATTTGGTTTTGCTTAGTCATATCCTTAGGCTTGAGTTAAGTTGGTGATGTTTATTCTTCCACTTATTAATTCATTTCTTTTCCCTCTGATCTCATTTCTTTCTTTGAGAATGGACAAATCATTGAGGATTTAAGATCTCTATCACCACATATCTATGCCTTTTCACCTCATATATAAGGTCTCCTACACCATGTATATGATGTCCTGACATGTTGCTCTAAAACTCAGGCATGGTTTCTTTGGCCCTATAACTCATTTCTCCGGGATCATAGAGCAGCAAGGTTTTTACCTATGATTTTATTGGCAACATATACCTTTAAACCAAAAGCCAAGAATGTCTCCCAACCTTGGTTCTCAACTAACTTGCAAGATTTACGCCACCTGGTGAGTAGGACCAATCAGACCTGGCTTAAGAAGCCTACCTTAGACAATAAAACCCAAGTCAAAAATGCTGTGTTGGAATATAAGTTGCTGTCATGATTCCTGCCCCTCATGCCCCCAGCCCTCCAAGATGTCAGGCTGGAACCAGGCCACGATCACCTACATGGCCCTCAAGGGCCTCTCCATCCCTCCAAAGACCCACTTGGAGTCAGACTTGGCGCTTGTGGCACCAGACTCACTCACTCCCATAGGATAACATTGGGGTTTGGACTTGTAGTGCATTGATGGGGACAAGATGGATGCCCCCACATATTTTGGTTCCCAGAACTGCATGTGCAGTCTAGTCTTTTGGGTGTGGTTCAGCCCAGAGACACCTAGGATACCCAGAGACTATTTAAGCCACGCTCAGGCTGAGAAACATGCTTTGTGTTTTCTGCACCTGCATCATGACACTCACTGTGTTCGGATTGGTCTCCAGTAGGCCTGCATCTTTCTTCTGCGCTCAGCTCCTGCAAGAACAAGAACACTGTTAGGAATAGCCTTACCTTGCGGTGCTTCTGCCCATCATTCATCGCTTCTTCTGTTCTGCGGGCATCTTCGGCGGTGTCATTCCCATCCCGGCATGCCACTTCCTAAGGAAAAGGGAAAAGAACAGAAAAAAGGCATTAGTAAGCATTCAGCAAATCTTTGCTTATTTTTAAAGACTGTACGGGCTTCAAACGCTTAACTGAATCCCAGCCGCTCTGGGGGAACTCTGTCTCCGGAACTTCTCATCCATCTGCAAGAGGGAAAAGACACTCCAGGTTAGCGTGGAAACATCTAGAGGCGCCGCATACCGTGCTTACTCACCGCATTTCTTCTTCATAACCGGCATCCACGCTGAAAACGTTGCGGCACCTAAAAGACACAGAAAAAGAACTCAGTTCAATACAAATACGAAAGGGTCGCATCGCGCATCGCGCTCTCACTCACCTTCAGTGCTACTCATCTCAGCAGCACGTCGCCATCCCCGGACGCCGGCCATCATCTAAGGAAGGAAAGGAACAAAGTTAGAAAACTGTTCAAAAGACTTATTATACTTACCTGTCGGACTCTTGCCAGTGAAGTAACTAGGCAGCAAAGAGGCCGCATCAATCAACGCGCCCCAGCGCTGAAAGCAGGACGGAGAGCACACTTTCCAAGAAAATAAGGCCCTGTCTCCCGTCGAGTAGACTCCAGGGAAGGGTTTGAGGTCGTAAGAGGTCAGAACAGGCTGAGTGACGTCTCCGTGGATACCAGGTGAGCGTTACAGTTGGCTATCTTTTCGGCTAAGAAAGATTTCCTGGGGAACAAATTAGAATCTGCCAGTTATCAACCTAGAGAACTGTTCTCTATTATATCCAGGTTTTGTAATCCAAACTGCAAAAATGCAGTGTCTGACTTTTCTGAGGCACGAGCCAACCTGTTCCATTCTTTCTTTATAGATAAGATTGAACAAATAAGGGCAGACATTGAACACGTAGCTTCCATAAACCCACCGGTATATGTAAGAAATCCTTTAGTAACTGAGTTAGACAGTCTACAAAATCAGACCTCACTATCTGTTTTTGATTTTCACCCAGTTACCGAAGAAGATACTTATCAACTCATTAGGACTCTTAAACCCACAAATGACTCTTTCTCTCCCCTACCAGCCTATGCAGCCAGAAAATTGGCTCACTCCATTCATTACTACCTTTGTTAACAAGTCACTATTGAGTGGGACTGTTCCGGAGAGATGGAGCTTTCTATTGCATCACCTTTATTGAAAAAGCAATCATTGGAAGTGGAGGTTCTCCAAAACTACTGTACCATTGCAGGACTGCCAAGGCCAGCAAAAATCCTCGAAAAGGTTGTTACCAACCAGCTCCAGGACTTTGTTGAACATGAACTATTACTCGACAAATTCCAATCTGGCTTTCGACCAAAATATGGAACCAAGACTGCCCTCGTAGTAGTACAGGATGAACTATTAAAGGCCGCAGACCAAGGGGAGCTTACACACCTGATAATGTTGGATTTGTCCGCGGCCATTTGAAACAGTAAATCATGAAATCCTTTTGGAACGACTACAGGAGCTAGGAAGAGCCTCTGACTTAGCACTGGACTGGTTTAGGTCTTTTTTGAACAGTGATTTCCACTCATATGCTGACGACACCAAGATATGTGTACGAATCGTTAATTTCAGGAAGTATTTAGTAAACTAGGGCAATGCCTGGAAGAAGTAAGCAGATGGATGTCGAAGAACTACCTACAGCGTAACGCTGCTAAAACCAAACTTATATTATTCCGACCTAAACACCTGCTGACAGCTGCCAAGAAGTTGCCTATCCCAACATTGTTCGGCAAAAGTTTAAAATTTGTATCGAAAATCAAAAATCTGGGTTGTATGTGACAAGAAGATCTTGAAAGTGAAGCACAGGTGGGAGCTAAGACTAAAGTAGTTCACTTTGTTTTAAGAATGCTACGACAAGCACTCCCTTATATACCTAAAGAGGATCATGCATCCGTGTTGGGAGCACTAACTAGTGCCCAGCTTGACTATTGCAATAGTCAATTCATTGGCATTCCCTCTAGACAGTTTCAGCGGCTCTAGAGAGCTCAAAATGCGGCTGTTAAATGGATATTCAAGTTAAACAAATCAGTCCCTATTTCGTTGGGAGTTGCATTGGCTGTCAATCGCCAACCGCATTACATTTAAGACAGCTTGTGTTATCTTTAAATGCATAAATGGCATTGCTCCTCTGTATTTAAGAGAGCTAATTTAGCCATATCACCCGATGAGACAATTACGCTCTTGTGACAGCCATCTTCTGATCATTCCACACTCAGTCTACTCATCTCGTGGTGACAGAACATTTTCTGATTTTGGTCGGAACTCTCTACTACTACAACTTAGGACAATGAGCTCTCTCTTGCAATTTCGCCAAGCACTGAAAACATTTCTGTTTAGGTAGATGACCCTTTGTATTCTGGGGCACTGTTCTGATTTATATCATCTGCCTTTGTTGATGTCATCTGCGCCAATATATGATTAAGTTTGTTTGGTGCGTGTTATAAATACAAAGAAATCAAATCAAAAAGTGCCTTCAGTGTATGAAAGGCTTTCACTTCCCGTAAAAAGAAAGTATGTAAGACAATCGCAATGTCCGTGCCTCGCCCTCTTACTGTTGATAATGGGTTCAATATAGTATAGTATTTTTGTGTTTATATAAAGGAAAAAAAACACACATGAAGTGAAGCTTTAGAGATAATATTTCTAACCCTGTAATGGGTACTTTTTGCTAGTAGCATATATATATTAACCTAGATTCCTATACAGGTACTAAAGGAACGATTTATTGCTTTAAAAATAATATGCCATACTTTTCTGGAATAAAGAGCAGCTACAGATTAGCATTGTGCAGAGGAACAAAAAGAGCAGATAGCAGATGGAAATATTTTGAAGAACATTTAAGAATCAATCAATTAATGGATGTACTAATAAAAATGGCATTGTGTGAATTTCAACATTATACGATTGAAGCAAAAACTGCATGAATAAAGAAAAGGAAGACATTGGGCCTCATTCCGAGTTTGGAGGTAATCATGGTGCTATTAGTGCCATGACTACCTCCAGTACCGGTACCAAGTCCGCCCTCATTCAATGGGGACTTATCCGACCTTTGCAGGACTGGTAAGTCCCCATTGAAAAAGCCATTTCCCCATTCCCATTTGATCCCCCATAGGGCGCAATGAGAAGGGGGAAGGCGCTAATAACGGTACCGCAAATTGCGGTACCGTTATTAGCTCTAAAGTCCCTTGACGGGTCCCGTCCTTAACGCCTGGTAAAACCAGGCATTAAGGAAGGGACCCGCTAAGGGAACTTGGAATAGGGTGCAAAGGGATTACCGGCACCGGTGTCCTTACCGGTGCCCGGTATCCCTTTGCGCCAAACTCGAAATGAGGCCCACTGTATTCCCTGTACTTACAAACGATGAACAATGATATCTGCTTAGTTCCAACAATCATGACAATATCAATCATTCCTAACATTCCTACTTTCTTGAAAGTGAGGCAGATCCCCTTTATTCCAGCCATAATTATAAATGCATGTGATTCTTTTGTTGTTTTAGTGCATATGTTTGTTGATTTGAAGGTCTATACATTTTTGTACTAAATGTGTTAAAGTATGTAAGTACAGTGGTATTTGTTGGCTTTACAATTAAGTGAAGTGATCTTCTTTGTTTCATACATTTGCCGATTAGTTCTAATGTACAAATCACATTTACATAATATATTTTAACACCCACAACTAAAAAAAATGAGTTATACAGACAATACAAGAATGTCGGGTGAGGTATTTCAGATGGAGCAGCTCAGAACAGAATCTACCTGAGTTAATACCTTTCTGAATCACGCATTCAAGAAGGCCTTATTCTGAGTATTACACACGTTTAAATAAATGTGGATGATTGAGTTTTTGATGGGCACAGAAATAGCCCAAAGCTAAAGGAATGTTGCCCATTTATTATGCTGCTTATTAGGCAATATAGCAGGTGGGCAGGCATACGTCCAGTAACCCAGCATGCATATGTACCTGATTATACCTTTACTGATAATGAATTTTCTTTACTCAAATTTAGTGGTGCAGGAGGAATGTGCCTGTATCTTTCAACACATAAAACAGGAGTTAAAGATAACACACATGCATACATGGGTAGTGTATTCAGATTCTTCTATTTATGACCAATAAACACAGCTTTGAAAATAGCCTTTTTTAAGAATGTATTCAATTTTTTATGGCAAGAGGAACGGGGAGAACTGAACAAAGGAAATCTGGAATTTAGGAGGAAGGTAACCAAACCTGCAAGCAGAGATGGACCACACACATAGCTGCTTAATGTAGGGGTGAAAATAGTGTTTAAAAAAATCTAAATAAAATAAACTTGTGTGAGAGGAAAGTGGGTGTGGAGGGCTCTTGCTGCTGCACTGAAAGTCAATGTATACCATTCCAATCGAAAACATGGGAACATTGTAGTAAACACGTAGGTATATTGTTAACATCAGCACTGGGGCCACTGCTTCCAGAATGACTGTCATGGTGGCCTGCAGTAGTTCCTCCCCAACTGTTGTGATTGACTGTAGGGACGAGGTGGGATGCCTGGCAACACAGTGGGTTTTTGTATGCCCATAGGCTGGTGCATGCTTGTGGTACCAAAACTGATTTGCGAGAGTTTCCTCAGCTAATAGTGTTCCCACATTTCAAACATTTTACATGGGTAGACTTGACCTTCAGTACACCCAAACAATTCAATTAACCGTGGGGGAATCTAATGAATGGTTCTAGTAGGTCCTACTCTTACTCTAACATCTCCACTTCTTCTGCAACCTCAAGTCGATCCTGTTCAGTTGGGATTAGATTTTGGGAAGCAGCCATTATCCAACATTGTCTTCTCCACTTCTGAAAACAGATAAAGCAGTAATAATAATAATAATTGGAAGGGGACTTCACAATTAACTTGGTTCACAATCTCAAGACATGGCTGCAAAGACTCCAACCAAAAAAAACAGGTTAAGATGAAAATTGCGTATGGTGAGTTACATGTGAAGTGGTTGTGGAGAACAATTGAGATCTTTATAATAGTGAGTTAAAACACTAAAAATATGTATGTGGTCATAAAGTGACATTTATGGACAAGACCTCTCACAGGATGGTGATTTATGCGCTAAGTGATGTTAATGGCTCCGACACAACTATTCACCAATATCGAACTACACCTCCTAAATGACTATCAATTGAGGTTCTGCCCCGTGTGTACCATCCAGACAGCCACATGCAGATAGTGGATGATGCCCTCCAAATGAGAGATCAGGGTGACTCCTTGTTCTATATTGAATTTTGGCTGTATTCAACACCGTTGATCACCCCATCATTCTCTCCCTCTGAATTCACGGGTATTGTCCTGAATAGTTTTACCTCCTACCGCTTGAGAATACACCAGGCTGTCTAGAGAAACAGGTCTCATTCTAACCGACTCCCAGTTTACTGTAGAGTCCTTCAAGGCTCCATCCTCTCACTGATCATTGTTAACCTTTACATGGAGCGTCTGGGCACACTCCTCAAAGATCCCGATAGAGCATCCACCAATACGCTGAAAATATTTAGTTGTTCATGAGAGTAAAGCACCCACAAAACTCCCCGCTTACCTAGCCATCACCCAGTCCTGTATGTCCAGTGTCTACCTCAAACTTAACCCATCGAAGAAAGAATGCATCCTCATCTGCCCCCCACTGAATAACAACTTTCGCTCAACATTGGCTCAATGATATGTGCCTAAAAGTATTTGATCTGTAGCTCTTGGATGCAGTTAAATCATTAGGCTTCACCATTGGCTGCACCCTATCGTTTCAGAAACACATATCCAAGAGGGCCCATCTGCCTGGCTTTACATTTCCACCCTTTGTAAAATCAAATACTTCATTCCACTGAAGGACTTCTGAACTGAAGTGCAGGTGGTTGTGGTCTCATCCATCGATAGGGAAAATCCTCCTCTTAGGGCTCCCACTGGCTCACTTGGCTCACTTGAAAGCAGGCCACTATGCTGCAGTATGTCACATTAAGGGAGCACACAAATTTGACTGAATCACCCCAATTCTAAAAAATGACATTGGCTTTCTCTCCTCTTACTGTTCATGATGGCATGCATCATCTACAAAGCAGTCACGAGTGGCACGCCAGCGTATTTGACAACTTGGCTGAATATATCTGGTGCCAAACGCTACTCATGCAGCAAATTGACCAACCGGCTCGATCACAACTTGTCCGCAAAGAGAGGACTCACAAACAATATTTCACTTGTCACGCACAATCCCACTGGAACTCAATCCTGGAGCGGCTTAGAATGCCCGCACAAATCTCCAGTTTTGCGAATCTCTCACATCTCTCAAAATGTGTTTTTTTTTTTAACAAGACTTGACCAAAGACTAATCCCAATATATGGACAGACTGCCCACAGATTGACAGACCACAGCTCACTACTGTTCAAAATTCCAATCCAAACACTGGCTATCCACTCCCTGTACAGTGTAGCTGTTGAGCTAGGTGTACTCTTTAAACAATTAAATAATTGAGCCTTGTGAAAAAACATCCTGCCAATTTATCTGTGGCTCCTGTGACCCCCTCGACCTTGCCAAGAGTCAGGAGAGGGAACACGAGGCTGAAATATTCTGCTTTGAAAAATATTTCCAGTCCAGCGTAAACAGGACCCTGAAAACATTCTGAAGAACAATGGCAGCTGAATTATGCAATATTCCATGCCCGGAAACAATCACTTTACATGTTTTCAACAAGCCAATCAGATTGTCCCATATTAACATTTGTGGAACAAACAAACTATAATGCGGATTTGGCTATTAAATTGTAATTTAAAAGAAACCTCAGGACAGATTTGCACCAAACTACAGAAACCATGCTTTTCGACCAGATGTGAGCTTCTCGCATACGTCTACTGTGAATCTATTTACCATAGGGTTCACACTTTTTAATGCCATCCCACCCTCAGTAAGTATCTTGTATGTTGGGTTTGCCCTTGTTGACATAAAAATGATAATAACTTGCATTATCTAGTGCTTGCTGCCACTGTTTTGCCTGCATGTTGCATGGTTACAAACAGTTGTTACTATTACCCAAATTAATAGTAAACAGTTAACTAACTCTGGGAAAAAAGGTTGGGTCTGCCATGTGAAAGGGCACAAACCGTGTTATTTCCCTGATCTAAGCGTTAATGAAGGTGGTAGATGTCTGCATTGGTCCTAGAGACTCCCTGAGCACACACTAATGCTAATTTTCTGTTTTCCAACCCTTTAGTTCTGAATTCTTGTCCTTTGCATCCATTTTTTTTCTCTCTGGCAGTGTTACCCTTCTATTTATTTATTTATTGTAGTTTAGTCAAATTACTTTTTACAATCACTAATAACACAAAAACGCAAATGTTTCACAAATGACATTGTAAATGACATATTATATCAACCAAATGGTGATGCCTCACGGAACATAAATCATTAAATCTTCTTTTTAAAGGACTTTGGTCAACTCGAGAGAAGCAAAGGATCAGTGTAAGTTAATCATATCATAAAAAATGTATATTCTTTATTTTAATTTGTACATACTTTCTTTAAAAATCACATATATAACAATTTCTAAACAGTACTTAATGGATCTGGGATCATCATTGTACATATTCCAAATTTTACAAGTTGCATAATACATAGATCAAAATATTAATTCGATGTAAGATACAATAGGTAATCTCCTAATGAAGTGCAAAACTCACATGTGCAAAAATGTTTGCATTTAGTCAAAAATGCTGAGTAAATCTAATGCATTCACCATATAGTTGAATATGAAGACAAACCTATTTCTGAAAAAAGTATAAAAAACCTTTACAAAGCTAAAAATTCAATAGACATTCAAGTAAACACATGAATGACATTACGTACTTTATAGTGTAACACAAGTAAGTAACTGACCTATGCTTGTAAAGAACAATATTTTACACAGCCAATCAGATTGATCTTTATAAAGACATACTCATAATATATACATATACATTAATGCCCTAAAGAGAAGAATAAATAACATAAGATTCATGTGCACAATTTCACTAACAGTACCAATTTAAATAGCATCAATTGTAACGACAAACAAACAAGGATGACATTTGGTATAGTCTCTGCAATAGAGAACCTAAACATCAAAATGAGTTAACCGCAATGGCGAGGTGCCTGGCAAACACATTCCAGACCAATATGTCCAAAACTCCTTTGATTTTACAGAGTCGTAATCGTGCATCATTTTCTCATAGGTGCACACATACACCCTGCTCAGAGCAGAGCACTCAGTAAATAAGTTTAGATGTTTTCATAAATTCACTGCACCTGTATAAACGGCACACTCGTTGGTCCACAGTAAGCTGCATTTGAGCGTCCAATACTGATAGAATGGGAGACTGATCAATACGAAAACATACCATCAATCTGCACACTTCTGACCTAGGACTCAGTGTGATGTACAGTTGTTTTTTTTTAATGAAATCCCAGCTGTGCCGTTTAGACTTTTTAATTTGGAGATGTGTTCGTGATTTCTGTTCCAGTCAGCAAGCTCACATTTAGTTTTGAATGCAGCTGTCCGAACCAAACCTCTCCTCCCCCTGATATCCCAATTTGGGTACTAGTTGGTGGCTGCAAGTGTATTCATTACCAGATTGTCCTATGAGTCACTCTTGGCCCGCTTACTCCTACCACAGTTTGCACCTAAGATTTGCAAAATAGGGCAGCATGGCAACAGCTTTGCCTTAAGATATAACTCAACTGTCTTCCTTTCGACCTGGGTTACTAATGATATTAAACCCAACTCCAGTCGCAAGATTTCCACCGGGACAGAGGGTCTACGTTTCAAATGCTTCCTCCAAAATGCACCCTCCATCTCAATTAGCCAGTTTAGGTCTTTCATTCTTAGTGCCTGGAGGCCATAGAGAATTGCCAGGCTGAGACATTGTTTATAGAGAGGTAAAACCCCTTCCAGGGAATATCCCGCCATTTGATATGCGAAATGGCTGAACAGATGAGTCAATAACGCAGCCTTTCTCTTTTTGGTGGAGACAATATGGGGATCATTATTGTCTGCACTCATCTCTAGCCCGAGATAAGAATAATGATCAACATATTCTATATCACCCAGATTAGTAGCAAGTTTCACTCTGTTAAAGTTCTTTTCCACTAACAGCAATATCTTTTACTTGCCAATATTTACCACAAAATCATTCTCTCTGGCGTACATCGCCAGGTCCTCCTGCATGACTCGACACCCGGAGAGGGTGTGATCGAAAATTACAAGATCATCGGCATATAACTTATCAGCGATCTTAGTCCCTCCTATCCCAGGCGGGCAATAAGAGCTCTGCAACATTCTTTTCAACAGATCAGACACGTATAGGTTAAACAGCAGGGTAGCGAGGGCGCACCCTTGCCTGACTCCCCTGCTGAGTACCACTGGTGCAGTCACTCACCCATTGTTATCAAGGTGCACTCTACCACTCGTATCACCGTGCAACTTCCTAATCATCATCAGCAGCCCCATAGCCTCAACTTTTCCCAGAGTTTATCTCTGTTTACTGAGTCGAAGGCAGATCGAAAATCAATAAATGCCACATAAAGCACTGGGTCATCCTTCCAAGAGGTCTCTCGAATGAGTTGATCTCGCATGCAGATATTATGTACAGTGGGTGAGCCATGTCTGAAGTCTGCCTGTCAGTCCTGCAGGATGTTTTCGGATTGAACCCATTTATGGTGTTCATTTAGTGCCAGGCCCGAAAACAGCTTGCCTGTCACGTCCAACATGGACAACAGCCTGTAATTTTCTGACTTGCTCCTGTCTCTCTTCTTGTAGACTGCCTCCATGTGGACGGGACTGTTTGTTCATAATACACTCCATCAGACAACGCTTTCATGTAGGCAGCCCACACAGCAGGGTCTCTTTTAGGGACCTCATTTGCTAACCCATTATGCTATGGCACCCTAGATGACTTAATAGCTTGAATGGCTGCCAACAAAGAATTAACAGACGTATCAATCGCCCACCGCCCACTTGGCACAAAGATGCCAGGAGTCGAGGTAGTTGGTTCAGGTTCTTGACCTCCACCAATGTGTTTCAAACAAGTTGGCTTCGCCAGTTGGATTCAAGATACACAGCTCTTTAGGACCTCTGGCCGCAGATAATATTTGCCAGATATTTCTTGGGCTTCGGCTATTCAGGGCACCTCTTAATTGCTGCCAATGAGTGTGTCAGACAGAGCTTTTCCAGTCATGTACTCACACATGATAGCTGTTTTTAATCATACTCATTTGAAGCTGAAATTCAAGATCTGTGTAAACCCTATTTCTCAGCTCTCGCAATTCTCTGCGCATAATGCGCTTAGCATTTCTAATTTGTACATCGGATGGTTTACTATGCACCTTACATATAACTCTAGGGTGAGTTGTATTAAAGGCTGCAATTTCCCTCATGAACATGCTTATCCAACTTTCCATCTCTTCCACACTTAATGAGGAATATGTCTGTCAACTCGCCTTACCAAAGGTGTTCACCCAGCGTGAGGCCCTCTCAATGTTCACACAGGACTGACAAATACAATTCCCTGAGGGACTTGACACAATGTCCTTGAAAGCACATCGCTCAATGGCCCTCATTACGACCCTGGCGGAAAGGGGTTTACGCCGGCGTAAACCATGGCGCCCCTTTCCGCCTGACTACGAGTTCCCGTAGCGCCATGGTGATTTTTACGCCTGCTTTTTGCAGGCGGAAAAATCCATGGCGCTAAGGGACCTTGTTGTTAATTACGCCACCGTAATTTACGGTGGCGTAATTAACGCCTTCCCCACTCCCATTATACCCTATGGGGCAAAAATGGGAATGGGGAAGGGTAAATGGGGATTGGGGACTTACCGCCCCGCCAAGGTCGGAATGGGGCGGTAAGTCCGCCAACCACCATGGCGGAGTTGGCAGCTTAGCGCCATGGACCATGGTGCAAATAGCACCATGGATCTCCGCCAAGGTCGTAATGAGGGCCAATGTCTTTAATGGGGTAAGAGAGGGTTACACTCAATGGAGAGTGATCAATGTTGTCATTAGTAATAATGACAAGGGCTTGCACATGCTCCAGTATATCATTTCTCCCAAAGGGGTAGTCCAATGTGGCTCATTTATGCCCACTTCTCCATGTCCCCCTTCCTGGGACATCTCCTCTCACTCTTCCGTTCAACACTACCAATTCCCACTCTGAGTGATTCCAGCCACTTACTCCGCTGCGCATTTCCCCTCTATTGCAACAGACACGACTTTTGATAAACATTAGCTCTTTATCATGGCAGCAAGCATTAACATCTCCACTAATAAGTATCGACTTGTTTCCACCATTACATCCCCAGCCCATACATATGTCATCGATGAAGTCCCTGATTTCATCCATGCAGTCCCCTCCAGGCGGGTCATAAACATTCATCAAAAGCATACACGTACTTTCATGCTGTGGATTTAATTTAACCTCAACCGCCATAGCTTGATCTTCAGTGTAATTTGTACTACGCATACACAAGTCCAAGGAGTGCCGCACCCCAATTATAAGGCCCCCCCAATGATCTCCCCAAGGCACCATTCTTAGCCATTACTTGATACAACATGTAGCCTTCCAAAAGGTTTTTAACTGTCAGTCACGTCACTTGGAAATATCAAGATCCATTTAAATGGGTAATGACCCCTTCACACTAAATTTTCAGTTGAGGGCCCGTGAACATCCTGGCCACCAATCGGAGGAAATCTGTTGCCACAGTAGGAGGGAGGGTGGCACCCCTGAACCTGATGCCCTGGTAGGAGTCGTGCTGGAACCCAAGGTGATGGTGGTAAGAAACACTATCTAATTCACAGAACGTTTAGCGCAGTGCAAAGTGACTTTGCACTACAAAAATACACTTTAACACCGTGCTAAATGGGCCTAATTCACCAGAAAAGCACTTGCGCAGACTTATTGCTTACAAATACATGTATCTGCAGGCAGAGAAAGGAAAAAGTGCAACACATGTCAGTCACACCTAATGGGACAAACACACACACATGCCAGGGGTTGTGGGCAGATGTAGCCATGCACAAGCATCGTAGCCAAAATGCACTGCCCAACACATGGACACATGATGAGCACCCTTGTGTGCCAAAGGTGAACAGGACAGGGATCATAGGCCCACCACACACACAAAAACGAGCCACCTTGGCAGACCAACAGACAATGTGCACTCCCACCACCCACAACACATAGGAGCAAACAGACCAAAGAAACAGCATGACAAGAGCACAACACACACAATGTAGCATCATAAGTGTAATGCAAGCCCACAGATATGACTCCCAGAACACTAACAGTATGCTCATTTTACCCTAACAGGCATATCCTCTGATGACGAAGACACAGCTGGACCGTCATCAGGCTCTGCATGTGTGGGCAGACCTGGCAAAGCTGTCCCACCACCACCTCTTGCACCAGCACTGCCACCTCGTGCATCAGCTCCAACTCCTCCTGCACCAGCTCCACCTCATCCTGTGCCACCACCACAGCCAGCTGTGCCACCACCACCAGCTGTGCCCTCCAAACCACCATGGGCCCACCAGCCACCAGGCCAATGTGGCTGGTACTGCACAACATCAGAGGAGGCGGACTACACCCAATACCCGAACCTGTGTTCAGCCTGGAGACGTTGCACAGCCTCCCATCCACCCATGCCCAACATCTGGGACACGGATTGCAGCTCTGTGCAAAGTAGGACCAGCATGGGGCAATGACTGAACGGCACAGCAGCAGCTCAATGAACTGTGGCTTCTGCGGGAGTGTATACAGGCCAGCAGCTGCCAGAGAGCTTGTTGACAGGGACATAACACAGCTGCCCTTGTCATGCTGGCCCAAAGGGTCTGGGAGGGGAATGAGGGTATCTCTGCCATGGCTGAGTCCTTCTCCCACACCCTGCAGGTCACCCCGGAGCACTTGCGGGCCCAAGGGTCAGATCCACCCTCCACCATTACCACCCCTGGGAGCTCGCAGCAGGGAAACCCAAGGCGCCACTCCCAGCGAATCTCATCTACACCAGAGCCAACCAAGAACCAAATGACTAAGAGGCAGAGCAAATGACTCTTGCTGTGAGACTATTATGTTGCACTTTGTGACTTTGGGGTGTTTGAGGTGTGTGAGGATGGGCAGAGGGGGTGTGAGGACAGGGAGTGGGGTGTGTGGGGAGGGAGACGGGGCACAGGGTGTTACATTTAGTGTTTTGTTTCAACACATAATAAGTTACTCTTGAAGCAATGAGTTGATGTTTCTTATTTTGGTTCAAGTATTTATTGTGTGTGCACATCATATGCTGTAAGGTGCAAGGGAAGTGCAGAGTGAAAGGTGTGCTTAGAAGAGGTTGCCTATGAGAACTTGATGGCCATGTGCCCATCACTCCTCCATGCGCATGTGCTTGGGACTGGCTGGTGCTGCATCATCAACATCCTCCTCTGGTGGGGCAATGTCCAAATCCGGGGGCAGTGGTATGTTGCGTCTGACACAGATATTATGCAACATTCCACAGGCCAGGACTATCTGCCCCAACATCTCTGGACCCTACATAAGCACACCCCAAACTGATTTAAGCATCTGAAACATGCCTTCAAGTGCCTGAAGGTCCACTTGATGGTCATCCTGGTCCTCACATGCGCTCTGTTGTATGGCATTTCCTCCTGCGTCTGGGGATTCCTCATAGGGTCATCAGTCATGGAAGCAGTGTGTATCCTGAGTCACCTGCAAGGGATAAGGACACATGTGTGAGTAATGATCCTCGGCAGTGGTGTTGCCTGTGACAGCGGAATCACAACAATCAGTCTGAGCGTGCATGTCCCATGTCTCACCAGGTGGCCTTGTCTACAGATCTCCTGGCATTGGAGGAGGGGAGAGGGTGTTGTGTTCTGGCACCTGTAGTGCATTTCATGTGGATGTCCTTTTGGGTTTGAAATGGACTTGTCAGTGACTGCTGCACCTCGAGTCATGTGCCACTCCTGAGTTTTGTGGCCTTTCATGTGCAGGGTGTTTGCAGGACACATTTGTGACATAGTCCCCCCTTTGCCTACCGGCCATGCTACTGTCATGGCCACTGGGCAAGGACCACAAGTTACATCACTTAAAGGGTCCAGTTGGACACAGTTCTGGTGCCTTTGGCGCCAGGCTCATGAAAAAGTGTGCTCTGCACACTTTATTCTTAGTGCACGTGTTATTTCATCTCTTGCAGAGCTCCCACGTGTAATCAGGCCGGGCGTGGCCATAGGAATGCATTGGGCTACACATGCAGCATCCTCTGGGAGTGGCAGGGTGGAGCCATCAAGCAGAGCAAAGGGGCGTGGCTGGGACCAGGCTATTTAAGCCTACCCCGCCCGCATGCCAGTGCTTCGCGTTAATCTGTTCATGCAGCATAACGCTCACCGACTCATGAATCGATTCTTACCTGATTCCAGCAAAACCATCGCCTGAAGTGCATCTTACCTGATTCCTGCAATACCATCGCCTGAAGCGCATCTTACCTGATTCCAGCAATACCATCGCCTGAAGCACATCTTACCTGATTCCAGCAATACCATCGTCTGAAGCGTAACTTACCTGATTCCAGCGATACCATCGCCCGAAGCCTACCAACGCCAGAAGCACTTCTTACCTGCTTTCAGCAATACCATCTACCATCATCTAAAGCGCACCTACCTGACTCCAGCAACACCATCACCTGCAGCGCTCCTTACCTACTCCGCAGGGCCAACACTTACGGAGAAGCTCTTCTCTACCAGCATCCTCGTGGCTGCAGCCATCCATCACCCACCCACAGATCTTCAGACAGCTCCTCCTCATCTGATGTCGCCAGGCTATTCCTACAGGAAAAAAGGACAAATAAGGTCAGAAACCACATAAAGACAATTCGCTAAGGTTGTGTGCAACATAGTATTCGCGCTGACCCTAGGGCCCAAACTAACTATCTATTTTGGGACATTGTAAACTCCTCAGGGCTCCGTTTGGGCTCACTTCCAGCACTGCGACTCAGCTGGGCCTTCATCATCTATTGGGGAGAAAGAAAGATATTATTGGGGATAAGAACACTAATCATGGGAAAAAAAACATTGCAAACAAGTACGGACAATAATCATTGTTGAAGAACACTTACCTTCGAAGTGGATCAGTCACAGCCGATCTGGGTTGCCACGCGCACTGACCAGTGAAGGAACTAGGTCCAATTAAAGAGCCCCTGCACCTGAGAAGCAGGACGGAGAGCTCATCCTCATAGTTAAACAGGTGAGACTATATCGGCAAACGCATGCTCACCACATTCTGGGAAGAAGGGTTTGAGAATGACAGCCATATCACAGCATCCTCACGACCTCTCGTATCCTCACAGGGGCAGTTTCAACCAACAGAGCAGTCCACAACATGGGAGCAGGGGAAGAAGTCTGATCCAGGGAAGCAAGATCCTGGGAGGGCTGCAACCATGCCCCAACGTCCCGCAGAGAGCAGGTGAGCATAACAGCTACAATGTAAGTGTAAATTGTAATTGCAATTTTAATTGTTTATTTGTAAAGCACTTATACACAAGTGAAGTGCTTCAAAGCTCTTCAAGGCGGGAATAGAACAAAGGGATATAGTCGTCATTCTTAGGCTTTGAAGATTCTGAATGATCTAACAGCAAAAACTAGCATACTAGGCCAGGGCATTTATTCTAGTATAAGTGTGTGACAAAGAATGGCGGAGAATTGGAGGGGGGGCATACAAGACAAAAAACGTTGGTAATCAATGCACCTACGCATGCAAGCACAGCAAGGACCATGGAGTCATGGGTTGATCCTGGGAACCGGGCACAGCCATGCGTGATGGTCAGGTCGGCATCACAGGTCAGCTGGACATTCAGGCAATGGAACTGCTTCTGTTTCCTCTAGGACTCCTCTGAAGTGGGTGGGGCAGCATCAGCTCTACATGTGTGAAGTACAATACTGTCAACACATTGAACATGTCTTCACTTGTTTAGAAGCGGGCCTTGGTGGCATTGCACTGTGCCTGTGCGGTGGTTAGGGTGATGTGCTGGCTCACATGGCAGAGTAGGGCCTCCAGTACCTGCACCAACATTCTGGAGAAGACAGGATGTGAACTGCCATGCAGATGAGCCACGTAGTGCCGGAACGTGCCACTGGCCAAGAAGCGCAGTACTGACACCATCTTCAGAAACAGTGGTATGGCTGTCCGGATGTTGATCCTGCTCTTGATGTCCACTGGATGTGGGTCAAGAGACCAAGGATAGTCTCCCTGTTAAGGCAGTACAGGGTAAGTATCTGGGTGTCTGTGAGGGTCCATGGTGGGGCCCTTATGCAAGGGATCACAGCACACCTCTGCCTCACCACTTACATCACCTGTATCCCCATCCTGATCTTCTTCCTCCTCCTTCTATCCCAGGCCTCCTGTTGCCACTGCTGCTTCTACAGCATCAGCAGCTGTACATCACTGTGGAGCAACTCCAGGTCCAAGGTAGCGGCAATGAGTGGCAGTATGGCTGTTTTGGAAAGTGTTTTTGGGGAAGGTGTGGCCCTTAAGTACTGCGTTTGTGTGCATTGGGTGCACCCAGGTGGATTGGGTGCACCTGCCGACTTTTTTTTCCCTCATCTGTGTCCATTTACTGGCTTTTCTGATGCGATGCTATCGCTGCCTTGGTTCCGCCGGAATTACTGGCAAAATACGCCTGTAATTCTGCCAAAACTATTCTCATGATATGTCAGTGCTATCCTTGTGCCGGTATTACAGGTGCAGTTTACCAGAGTTGCCGGTATTTAGTTTGCCGGAATCACCAATGTCGGTAATTCCGTGTGAAGTGGTATCAGCGCTGGAAATTCCCGCAAGTGTGTTCCGGGGGACACATAATCTCCCGACCTAGTAAAAGTGGCGGTAAGGGGTATTACCAGCACTTTTACTGGATACAGGATAAGTTGTAATGACCCCCGTTATTTTTGTCACACCATTTAAGTGAAGTAATACAAGACGTTTTCAACAGTTCTGTACAATTTTACTGTACTGAGGTTATACGTAGTGATGTATTATAACCATACAGGGCACAAATAGATCAGTCAAACTGTACAGAAATGTTGCTAACTTCAATGTGTTATATTATTTGACTCCTGTAACAAAAACAATGTTTATGTTTGTTTGATTTTGTTATGTAGACTTTTTGTTTGATAGTCTGCAATTCAATCAACCACTTTTCGTCGATTCAACCGAATACATCCACATATATATACATATGTACATGTGTATATAGGGTTAGGGGAGTAGGGATGTGGGGGCGGTGGGTGAAAGCTGGCGACTTGGTGTTGGTTAGAGATTGAACATGATGGGATAGCAACAAAAATGTCAAATTCAGGTTGACCAAACTGCAGACTTTCAAAAGATCATATATTTCAATAGTGTACAACTGTTTATGTCAATGTCTTTTTATTTGTAGAACACTCAGCGCATAGTTTATGCACTTTCTTGGTGCTTTAAATGTTGACATGTTTTATTGAGCACATCCAATTGACACACTAAAGAGGTGATTGACAAACACACCCCTAAAATATATTTGGTCATATTGGGCACACCAAAGTCCACAAATTCAAAATGGACATACAAGGAGTTTTAGTAAGATACATACCTATATATAAAATGTAGAGTGATTATGGTGTGCGCAAAACATTGAATCTATTGAGTATGGTGAATACTTGAGTGGCGGCTGGTGAATTTTTTAATTGCAGGCGCATACATCTTTCCCACAAATATGCATGAGCAATCGAACATAGTGTGGGAGACCAAACCAAATAATGGAGGTTTTGGGGCCATGGGGCTTCTCTCGCTGTGAAACATTTTTGAATAATGGGTTAAACTGCTACATTGTACTGCAGATTTCATGTGGAAAATTGGGTAAAATGCCAGACAATTTGCAATCATTCTTATAGGGTAATGCATGAAAGATCCAATAGATTCAAGTCACCAACAGTGCACAAGAGCATTTCCCAACCCATTTCTATGATGCCTTTCACCACAATATATAGAAGTATAAAAACATGTTGACGTTGGCTGTGGCCATACATTTCAATTCTGGCTGCACCTATACATGCTAGTACTCCCATATAAGAAACTACTCATGTTTGATTTGTGCATAATGAAAAAAGCCTGTGGTTGCCCACGGGAGACCCATGTGCACTCTAATTGGATCAAGTCCTTCTATACACAGCTTCAAAGCACTTTTAAAGCTTAATCTATTGTGTAAAACACACCCTTTAATAATAAAAAACTTAACAAACAAATTGGTACAAAAATAGTGGTTAAAGTTTGGCCCAGAGACTGGGCTATTAGTGTTCCGAGAAACTAAGTTACACTGAATTTTCTCAAACCAATCAAACAAAGTTCAAGAACGAAAATCATAAAACAAGTGTTCAGTATTCACATTAAAATTGGTCATATGCAATTTTAACTGCCGTCAACTCAAATGATTAAATATGTCTGCCGACGTGTTTTGGATATTACAAAGTTCTAATCCTGCATGTTCATTTGTTCACCTGAAAATATGTGATGGATTATAGTTAGCCTAGGGGCACTCTCCTTTCTATGTTGCTCAAAAACCAGATACAAGACAATACATCACTAACCTCAGCACAAGGTCATGTGTAGGACTAACCTGCAAGAAAAGATACTTTATTACTTTTAAGCTCGTAACTACAAAATATTAATTGTACAGGTGCCTCCACCAAGACACACAACTCAGTCTGTATTCAAATTTCCCTGTGCACTCACTCAGCTTCTAACAGCATTCTCCTGCCAGGTGTTTTGAGATATAGCTGTCAACAAAAAGCCAATGTGTCTCTTACTCTACATCTTTAAGTACTAAACACCAAATCAATCTTAAGTGGCACTCTTCTGTTGTACTATTATGCGTGGCAATGTTCAAAAGGAATCTGGCGCCATACCACACGTATTCCCTACCAGAGGGAAGCATTGCCACAAGTGCCCATGAAACCCTCAACTCTCATATGCAGTAGCCATCTGTTGTATGCAAGACCTATACCTTGGTAATGAAACATTTGATCGTCTGGGCTCCTCCGTATAGGAAACCAACTATTACCATGACAACCAAGTACTGTACGTGAGCGTGCGCTTCACAATATTACAATTTCAAATGAAAAATAAAGTATGTCCGCTCAACGTCTATCTTCCTTCTCACTTACTTGTTTGCACTAAATCCATGGTCCGTAGGGAAGGAGACTGACATTGTCGATCGGGTGCCCCACAGCTGTGTTTGTAGCAGAAGTCGCCATGACAACAACCATCACGCATGCGCGACAGTGTTATGCCAACATGGCGGCCATCTTGGAATGGCCACAAGCGCCTCTTAAATGGAGGCTGCAAGGATGTCCAATAAGCAAGATAACTATCTTCTTCATCTCATCACCAAGTAACACACTCATTTTTGGGAGGGTAAACGTCACAAAAGCGGATGATTCTGGCTGTTACTCTGGATTCATAGCAAGTTCTCAGACTGCATGTCCAACCACAAGAAAAGCCAAGATGCCCCTAATACAGTGTCACGGGGGAAAAAAGGGAATATCCATTAAACATACAGTCCAGTAAATTCAAAAACATTACCATGTGGATTGCAAAGTACCTCGCAGATCATGCCTGTGTACATTCTGTGGGGTGCGGTGCAGGAGTTTGTGGCCACAATCAACACTTCACAGCTCAAAGTAATAAAGACTCTACAGATATTGCTCATCGTCACATATTAAATAATTTTCCAACATAGTGTTTCGCTGATTGTACAGAGGAATATAATTTCTCTCAGGGTTTGCCCCTCAGGGTGATTGAGTCCAATTGCTCTATCCATGCTACCTCCCTCTGTAAAAGTCTCATGTGAAGGTCCCCACCCCCTTGGTGAGGTGTGATTTGTTGCAATATCACACATTTAAGTAGTGCTATGTTATGTCTAGCTTTCAAGAAGTGTGCCGCCACCAGTGATTTCAGATTTATTGTTCTTACATTGGACCTGTGTTCGGTCCATCGAGTTTTGGTCTTCATCATCATCGTACCAACATAGTAGAACTCACAGGGGCACCTCAGTGCATATATTACAATAGTGGAGACACATGTGCAAGAATGCCTCTGTTCTATTTTCTTCCCTGAGTGTGGGTGATGATCTTATTCCCCTTAATAATACTGCTGCAATGTTGACAATTGCAGCATGGTTTTGTTCCTACATATCTCTTTGAGTTGTTTGGGTTGCTCTGTGTCTGCTCTCACTAGTGTGTTGGGGAGTGCCTGACTGTTCCTGCAGGCTTTGTGCATACTGCCAGTAATAATACAATAAGAACGCATGTCCAAACTGGCTCTGCCAATATATGCCAGTAGTTGCACATAAGAGCATACTCTTGTTGGTTTTGCCATTAAAATACCATTCCACAATAAGAAGTAATAACACTTATGTAGGCTAGAACAGAGAAGCCCAATCAAAATATCATGGCATTAAAAAATGGCTGGCCCGGCCGTACCAAAATGCCAGTCTAGCCACATAACAAAACGTAACATGCTTGCTTTATCATAAATGCCCAGTATAAAATGCCATGCCACAGTAAGAAATTTCCTAGTCTGACTGAACCAAAAGGCCCCTCTACCCACTTAATAACACTTAACAAGCTTGCTGTATCATACATTCCCAGTACAAAATGTCATACCACAGTAGGAAACGGCTAGACTGTTTGCACCAAAATTCCAGCCTAGCCAGGCAATAACACTTAACATGCTTGCTTTATCATATCACAAATGCACAGTAAAGGATGTAATGCCACCATAAGAAATGGATCAACTGGCTGCACCAACATGCCAATCTATACCTGTAATAACCTTAGTGGTATTGGATGGCTAACGGAGAGAATTTCTGAGTATATTGATAACATATTAAGACCACGTGTACCAAAACTAAAGGCGTTTATTAAAGATACTACAGATACTATCAAGGCAATCAGTAGAATAACTTGGAAACCATCATATCGACTTGCAACCTGGGATGTCCGCGCACTATATACTATCATTGAACATCCAGCGGCTATACAAACCATAGATTTTGAATTCAGACAAGACTCGGCATCGCACTACCAATACATACAAATGTTGAAGGAGATGTTGGCAGTAACATTAGAGAATAATCTTTTCTTGTTTGATAACAAATATTATCAGCAGAAGAAAGGGATTGCTATGGGCACTAAGTATGCACCAGCATTGTCTAACCTTTTTATGGGTATGTTTGAGGAGAAATCAGTATACACGGAGGAGGCATTCAAACACCATATGATTCTATGGGTTCGGTTTATTGATGATGTCCTCATAATCTGGGATGGAACAAGCTTGGATTTGAATGAATTTAAAATCAAATTAAATGACAATGATCTGGGCATTGAATTTGTAGGCTATGATGACAAGTGGTCCATACATTTTCTAGATTTGACCATCATTGTACAGAACAATAGATTGGTAACACGAACTTTTCGCAAGGAAACGGAGGTGAATTCAACCCTCCATGCCGGTAGCTGCCACCACAAACCGGTAAAATGGAATGTCCCGAAAGGGGAATTTATTAGAGCGCGGAGAAACTGTACAAACACTATTGATTTTAAGACAGAATGTGAGCTACTGCAGGACCGTTTTGAACAGAGAGGTTATTCAAAGAAATGCATTGAAGCAGCAAAACAAAAGGTAGCTAAAGTAACCTGGGAGCAGACTCTGATGCCTAAAGAAAGAAGGACAAATACTGAGCACAGGATGATTAATTTCATTACAACATATAGCTCCAATATTGGAGTACTCAAGAAAACGTTAAACAAAAGTTGGCATCTTTTACAACTTGATCCTTACCTAACGGAGTATATTGGAGAAAGACCAAAAATAACATATCGAAAGGCTAAAACTTTGAAAATGACCTTGAGCCCTTCTCTTCTACCAGATGTAAAACCTGAACCTAGCAGAACATGGTTGGACCCAAAGACGTCAGGTTTCCGAAAATGTGGTACCTGTACTATGTGTGATTTTGCACATGACATGACGATGGAATTTGTGGACTCAAGAGGGACGAAAATGAAAATCAAAGAAAATATAAATTGTCGCTCAAAATATACAATATATGCAATAATATGTCCATGCAAGATGATCTATATTGGAAGCACGATTAGGGAAACGAGGTTTCGTATAAGAGAACATTTCTCATCCATTGGAAGCCAGGATGCAACATTACCGCTGGCACAACATTGGCAGCTCCAACATCAAATGGAAAATAAAAAAACTCTGAGGTTTATTGGACTGCAGAAGATACGAATGGGGAAAAGAGGTGAAAACATAGAGGAGAAACTAAGACAGAGGGAAGCCAGATTGATATGCAAATTTAGATCGATTGAGTTTGGTCTCAATCATGATAATGAGATGGGACATTTCCTCTGATTTGATAATGCTCATACATGTCATGAAATGAAAGGACACTGTTAGGGAATGATGTTTTATTTCTGGTAGAAGGAAACAAATGGATATTGAAATGGATGTTATTCTTTATGGTTTGAAACCTTGATTTTACATGTAAAATGTATAAAAATGATAAACAATTTGATATGCAAAGGTAGTTTGTAATGCCGAGTCCTTTTAATAACATTTATTTGTATCAAGATTAATTGAGAAATAATGTTATGTAAGGGTGGTTAGTGGCTAATCACATTCGACACAAACTGAGTCGGAACACTATTTGGATAATAACAAGAATTTAATTTCTAGGGGCCAACAAAAATTTGTTTCATATATATATTTCCAAATTGGCCTATAATAAAGGGTAGATGTCCGTTCAGAAATATATTAATTTATTTTAATATGTGAATGGGAGATGGGAAATATGACACACCATCATGATACAAATAATGATTAAGTGAATGGATGATACGTGCATTCTTAACCTTTCCAATATGGCCGCTCTGTAAAACGATGTTAGAAAGAGAAGAAGGAGGATTCGCGTAACTTTGGTGATGCTATACATTGCATGGTGGATCCCCGCGGCGGCTCATTTCTGTTCGAGGCCGACGCGAGGAGACGAATTGTTACTAAGCTGCAGGTAAGCCATCAAGGGTGGGTCCCCGAACGAAAGGGAAAAGAGACGTTTTTGCACGCCCGCAGTCGGGCGATCCAAATACCCATATGGGAGTTCATTCTGATCGGGGGCTTTTTGCTAACGGGGAGACTGTGAAACCGAATAAGATAAACCGAAATTGTTGATAAATTAAGGTGTGGAGTGGCGAGGTAGATGTGATGGACTTTCAAGTGGAAGGTTAGAATTCATGGTCATACGAAAGGTTGAGTCTAACCAAAACCTTTGGAGAATTAATAGATTCGATTTTTGTGTGCCAATAACAATTGGATTGGAAATATTTCTTTCTGCATTATTTTTACTATAGGGATTTACCCGGGACTTATGGAATTAACGGGTAAGAGATCTTTACTGTTCTATGTATTGCGCTCAAATATGGATTTATCACTGTGTGTCGAATGTAGATTTACTACAACCCATTAGAGGGAACGATACTGTAGACTACAATACATGATAGAATCATTATAGAAATAATACAAATGAGATTTTGTGTTTAATATTGAAACCATAAATATAAAATGTGGATTTATGTATGAGGAATTATTCTAAAACAATATATTTTTTCTGTTTCTCTGTTTGTTATTTTATTTATTATCCATTATTATTTTTTATCTTTTACTGTTCTTTTATCACTTATATTGTTTTGTATTTATTATGATTTGGATGCACATCTGTATTTAACTATTTGTATTGCGATGTATTGCATTTGTGAATTATTCATTATTCATTATTTATTTTTCAAAATACATGTGACTTAATATTGCATAACCCCCCTTTTTTCCTATTTCTTTCTTTTCTTCTTTTCCTTTTTTTCTTGCCTGAACCGTTTTGAATACAAACATTTTTTGAACACTAAATAATAATTGTGCCAATAGAATATGACATGTACCTAATCAAGCCCTGTTTTGTTTTGAGAAAGGCTCTTGAGTAGCCGAAACACGTGTTAACAAGAATTTAAAGGGCAAATAAGGAATAAAAAGAAATGTTCTTTTGAAAATATTGAACTAACAAGTGTGGCGCAAGTCTTGAGTGGCAGATTATCTATACATATACCTGTAATAACACTTAACATGCTTGATTTATCTTAAATGCCCAGTAAAAAATGCCATGTGAGAGGCAGAAAATGTAACAATGCAGTCCAGTTTAGCCATGTAACAACACTTAACATGCAAACATGATAAGTGTTGTTAGCTGGCTAGACTGGATAGCTATGTTTTCAACCAGTTTGTTAACTCTATACGCCTGTGGCATGGTATTTATTTCACTGGGAGCCATTGTTAAAGCAAACATCATTTCATGTTTGCTTTAACATTGATGCCCATTGAAAAATGAACCCTCTCCCTTGCATCCCCAAATTGGTGAGAGGGTCTCTGATTTGGGGTCGTAAGGGAAGTTCGTACCACCATTTCAGAGGCACTCTGCTGGTGAGCAGACCTCTTGACACATTCACAAATCCGAAGGCCCGCTCATTAGCAGAGTGAGCGGCACTCACTTTGCCGGTGAGTGAGCCTTTGATAGTAAACAAGTTTGGCAGCATTTCCATGAGAAATACCACCAAACTTGTAATGGGTCTCAATAATCCAGAAACATATTTCCATTTTCTTTCTAATAAAATAAAGCAAACCAAAATAAACTAAACAATTTAACTAAAAATATAAAGAGCAGTTTTTATACTAAATGGGGAGTTTGCGAATGATGGGTTCAGATGAAGCACACGAGATTTGCAGGCCGATTCATGTAATTCCTCTCAAAAGTGTCGCACGCGGCTGGCGTGCAGCGTGCCCGTGCGAATGACTGCGCCAGCCGCGTGCGAATTTCCGCGCACAGCGTATTCATGGATTCTCACCTCCAAAAGCAGATGTGGCACAGAGTGGCGCAGCGACCCTGCAGCAGCGGCAGTTACACCCCCAAGAACGCCCTCGCGCAAGGAAAAGCCATCAATATCGCAAAACCATCGCAAAGGTCTGCGCCAACCCTGTACCAGTTTACCGGACTGGCAAACAGCAAACGCAAAGCGGGGAACGCGTATTACGGGTGTTGGGAACACGCGTGCGCGAGAAGTTCCACACACGATCTTGCCTGGGGGAGCGTGTGCGTGTATTTCAGGGGTGCGCGAGAAGTTCCACACGCGAATGGCCTGGGTGCGTGTATTTCAGGGGTGCGCGAGAAGTTCCACACGCGAATGGCCTGGGCGCGTGTATTTCAGGGGTGCGCGAGAAGTTCTAAACGCGAATGGCCTGGGTGTGTGTATTTCAGGGGTGCGCGAGAAGTTCCACACGCGATTGGCCTGGGCGCATGTATTTTAGGGGTGCGTGAGAAGTTCCACACGCGCTTGGCCTGGGCGCGTGTATTTCAGAGGTGCGCGAGAAGTTCCACACGCGATTGGCCTGGGCGTGTGTATTTCAGAGGTGCACGAGAAGTTCCACACGCGATTGGCCTGGGCGCGTGTATTTCAGAGGTGCGCGAGAAGTTCCACACGTGATTGGCCTGGGCGCGTGTATTTCAGAGGTGCGCGAGAAGTTCAACACGCGATTGGCCTGTGCGCGTGTATTTCAGGGGTGCGCGAGAAGTTCCACACGCGATTGGCGTGGGGGAGCGTGTGCGTGTATTTCAGAGGTGCGCGAGAAGTTCCACACGCGATCTGGCCTGGGGGAGCGTGTGCGTGTACATCAGAGGTGAGCTTGAAGTTTCACACGCGATTGGCCTGGGCGCATGTATCTCAGGGGTGCGCGAGAAGTTCCACACGTGATTGCCCTGGGCGCGTGTATTTCAGGGGTGCGTGGGAAGTTCCACACGCGATTTCAGCAGGGTACGTGTATTCCAGGGGTGCCGGGGAGTCCTACATGTGATTTGGCAGTGTGGGTCCTCCCAGGTGTTCCCTGTACACCCTCCACGGCCCCTGCAGGCAGCCCACACCACAGGGGACTACCCTGCATCCCTGGTCATGTCCCGCAGGCAGCCCACCCAACATGGGCATGCCCCCCAGCAAAGGCACATGTCTCCTTGCACTAATGATCACCAACTCATGTCCCCTTGCACCCCCACCCCCAGAATTGCAGGGAAACTGCCAGCAGGCCCCCACTCATGTCCCACTCATGTCCCCTTGCACCCCCAGCCCCCAGCACTGTGGGGCACCTGCGAGCAGGCCCCCACCCATGTCCAACTCATGTTCCCCACCACCCCCACCCCCCAGCACAGTGGGGCACCTGCCAGCAGGCCCCCACCCATGTCCAACTCATGTTCCCCACCACCCCCACCCCCCAGCACTGTGGGGCACCTGCGAGCAGGCCCCCACCCATGTCCAACTCATGTTCCCCACCACCCCCACCCCCCAGCACTGTGGGGCACCTGCCAGCAGGCCCCCACCCATGTCCAACTCATGTTCCCCACCACCCCCACCCCCCAGCAGTGCAGGGGCACCCTCCACCAGGCCCCCACCCATGTCTCCCACCACCCCCACCCCCCAGCAGTGCAGGGGCACCCTCCACCAGGCCCCCTCCCATGTCTCCCACCACCCCCACCCCCCAGCAGTGCAGGGGCACCCTCCACCAGGCCCCCACCCATGTCTCCCACCACCCCACCCCCCAGCAGTGCAGGGGCACCCTCCACCAGGCCCCCACCCATGTCTCCCACCACCCCCACCCCCCAGCACTGTGGGGCACCTGCCAGCAGGCCCTAACTCATCTTCCCCAGCCAACATGTCATCACAATCTAGATCCCTGGTCCCTATGGTCAGCCTCCAAATGCAAAACACCCACCCGAGTATTGCATCCACCCACTCAGAAATGGCCATTACATGACAGAACACCAATTGCAAGTTTCGAAACAAACACATGTCCCTCACATACACCCAACGGGTGTCAGTGAATCTCAAAACCCATATCATGATATGCAGGAAACCAATGAGATGATACTACACATAGAAGTTCGATAAAAAAATATGTATTAAAGGAAACATAAATAGATTCAAAAATAAAGAAACAGAAATGGGAATGTACAAAAATGAAAAGAAGCATGTCCGTGAAAAAAAGCAAAACCAAAAATCATAATCCAAAGTATTGGTGTCCAAAGTCACTGTCCACAAAAGCAAATCCAATGGGAAATAATAATTGAAAGCCATTGCTCCATGGGTAAATTGTGAAAGAAAAATTAAATCCAACAGAGAACTATGTACAGACGAACAAGACAGGGTCCATTATCCCAACAAAAGAAATGAAACCTATCTAACAACACTAACTAATAAAATAAACTATATACAAAAATGTGGCCAATGTCCAAAAGGTCCAAAAAAAATAAAAAAACAAAGGAAACCTAACACTACCTACATAACTATGTACAAGGGCAGCGGGCTAGTCTGACGGCTCACTTTTGTATGTCCCGGGCCAGGGCATCATCGAACTCCTGCTCAATGTCCCGGAGGCGGTCCTCCTCCATGGCCCAGATGGTCCGCAGGGCCGTCGACGTGTCCACCTCCAACCCCCTGCGGATTGCCTCGAGGCACTCGGCCCGCCTCAGGGCCCTCCGCATGGAATTCTCCGCCCTGACCATTGTGAGCCGTGCCTCTTCCGCCCGCTGCCGCTCCGCATCTATGGCGTGGCCCAACCACTGCCACACGGAAGACACTCTCTGTCCTGGGTCCTCCTGCCCTCCGGCCGATGGCTGCCCCTCCGATGTTGAAGGCCCCGAGCCTTGATGGCTCCCACCACGTTGCTGCTGCTGCTGTGCCTCTGCCCGTGCACTGCCTCCTGCTGCCTGCACATCCTCCGCCGGCTGGGGTGCAGTCGTTGATGTGGCCACCCCTGCTGGACGTCCGACTCCCGACTGTGGCAGGGATGCCTCCTCCACCAGCCTGGCCGCACCGTCAGAGGCAGCTCCACAGGGCACCCAGGTGACTGATGGGTGGGAAGATGGCACGGAGGACGACTGGCGCGTAGGGGATTCAGTTGAGGAGGGGGTCGTAGCAAGCCCCATCAAACTGAGGAATCCGGCCTGGGTGACCTGTCCCAGCAGGCTGACGTGGTCAACGAGCCATTCGAGATGACGTGCAGTCTCCTCATGAAAAGACTGCAGGTCACCTCGCATGGCCCATTGATGCAACGCGTCAGGACAGGCTCAACCCGGACCCGGATAGCCACGTCCGCAGGCAGAGGAAGGCCAGTTGTCATTTGCGCATCCCCTGCCTGAAAACGGGTCTGGACGTGTCTCCTCCTTCATAAAAAGGAAAGTGCGAGCCAAAGAGAGTTTTTTCTTTTAAAAGGAAAAAAGAAAAGCACCCTGAGGCGTAAGTCCCGCCTCTAGATGGGGAGGCGGAACTTACGTTGCCGGGTGAGTGCTGTGGTGAAGGAGAAAAGGTAAGTTGGGCGCAGGAGGTAAGTATTAAGGGTTGGAGAGGTGGAGGGAAGGTGGATAGCGGTTGTGGGTGATGTTCGTGATGATTACCTTTTCGATAATTTCGAATTCGTATTTTTCAGATTCGATATTTTCAGAAACAAAATAATCACGTACATCCTTGGTTTAGATAGGCCAGAATCGAATTTGAGCCCGTTCTCGACCCCAAATGACGTCCCTGTAGCTGTACTTCAATTATACAAGTAAATTAAGTGTTTCTGGTCTGGTTTTCATAAACAGATATAATTTAAATATCCGGAATGTTTTTGATTTGGCTGCATTTACCGCAAGTTCTCTCCTTTCTATGTGGCTCCAAGTAACTCATATTGGCGCAAAGACTGAACTGAAATTTAGCAAAGCCAACATGAAGCTAAACTCAATCCATGCACCATATCCATCTTATTCACCCATATCTATAATCCATAAAAACGATTGAATGGTTAGATGACATAACAAAAAAAGAACGGATTTAAGAATATATATTACTACTGGATAAGCTTTAATTCGTAATAAAAAATGTTAGCTCTGATAACCAAGCTCAGTGCACTCTCTGACCGAGCGTCTCACACCCATGCACACAGTCATAATGGTAATGTTTCTAAGAAAGTATTCATGTCACACTGCCTTTAGAATATGTCGTTGACCTCAGATTTTGCTTTTACACTTTATAGCTAAAAGGTTGGTGTTGACCAGTACAAATTTACTCGCTAACAGCTTCTGAATGTGTTTTGACACAGTTTTCAAATCTATTGGTAAATGGCTGTGTTGTATCATAATGGGCCTGATTTACAAAGTTTAGCGTGGCGCTAAGTGACTTTGTGCGGCCAAAAGTACATGTTGCGCCACGCTAAATACCACTTTCCCATTCACAGATCGGACTTTACACACGGGACAGTCCAATGCAAAGAAGGAAAAGGGGATGGAACATGCACATTTCCTCATTAAAGGATGACAATACATGACTGTTCAACCAATTATTATACCAGGCAGGCACACTGGGGTTAGTCACTGATCCTTGCTTTCCATAATTAGCAGGAATCAATGGCATCCTCAGTGACTTGACCCTCGTCACCCAGTGTTGACCATCAGGACAGGGCTCACTTGACTCAGGTATGAGCAAAATCCGCATGACCATGTCACTTGACTTCACTGAACATGTCTGCATGTCCAGTGTCGCAGGTCAATAATGTGTCCCGTAGCATGGGCAGTTGTGTCAATGCCCTCTATAGCACTATGGACCTGTCATGAACACACAATAAATGCAGTCAACCTTGGACAGGGGAACAAATATAAAAAATCCTCAGTCCATCTACAGGGTTCTGGATAGCAGGTTACATGAAGAAGGGGTGGTGGTGGCAACAGAAAAGAGGTCTGTTGGATCGTGACCAATGGGATCCCCTGTGTGGTTCAGCTGTAAAGCCCATTCTGTGGTGGATCCAGGGATAATACACTCTGATCATGCACGGCTAAAGTCTGGTCCTCATTGGCCAGGGCCACTCGTGAGAGGGATGTGTGCATGAGGGAACCAATTGCAGCAAGATGCTGATGATGGCTATCATGAGTTCTCAAAGAGTCAGCGTCCATCCTGACCCTTGTGGTCTCCAACTGCATGTTGAGAGTTTGCCCAAGGCAGCCATCTCCTGGTGGTGGATGTCCCTTGGAGCCAAGGTCCCCTCATGCAGAGAATGTCTCAAGGAATCCATGTCTCCTCAAGCAGAGATTGTCTCAAGTTAGAACCGTCCTCACACTATTGTAATGTGAAATGTGTTGTTGTCACTTGAATGTGGGCACACGTCAATGTGCTATGTTCACATGTGCATGTCTCTTCATTGTATCTTGTCATTTTGCTTTCACTTGTGAGACTGGATTCATTCAGATTTTCAAGCATGGACCTGTGTGTGTGAGGCAGGTGCTTGTTGACTTATTATGGCTGCATGCTACTGATGCAATTGTGGAGAGAACTCTTGCATTGGCACTTATGATTGATTCTTATGCTGTATCTTCCCTTTTCCATAGTTGCAGCGGCAGAATCGAGACAACTACCTGTGTTGTGGAGTTGCATACCTGGAACAAGGCCTCCAGATGCCAATGCATAGCCCACGCACGCCCAATTACATTCGTCTCCATCGGAGGGTGATGGGCCAGGGGGAGTGTCAACTTCTGATGGTACTGCTGCTTTGCCACTGGATCCCATCATTGTGGTAGACACCTCAACAGCAGAGGGAATGGGTAGTGATAACATAACCACACAGGGGCACCAAGGCATTGGAGGTGTGCGGTTTAATGGAGGAGTAGGAGGCCATTGCAGGCCTGCCCACAGTGTCAGGTGAGAGTACCAAGGGGGATGTGCAGGCTGCATACCTGGCCCTGAGACAGCATGATGTTCAGTCAACACTGGAGGGGTCAGCACATCCATCTGTCCCAGGGCCATCTGATGTAGCACTACCCACCTTTGCTGATGCCTACACCCAGAAAGATACTGCTGTTCCGGCCAATTAGTCCATCTGTGATGGAGTGCTGCCACTGCTGGTAGGTGGCTTGAGGTGGCAAGTATCTCTACCTGATGCTGTTCATGTGATTCATGTGCTGCTTGAACAGCATCACAATCAGATGGGCCTCCTCTTGTATCAACTGTCTGCAGCACTGCTTGGCGTTGACCTCTCTGGAAAGGCCACTGTAATGACCCCCTCCTCCTTATCTGTGCCCAAGTCAGCCTCAACTGAAGCCTCTATGTCAGCCAACACCATGGCCTCCTATGCCCATGTCCTGCCATTGGAGAGTCTGGATGTGCCTTTGTCCATGGCGGAGGTGGTAGTGGCAGATGAGGTGGTCATAGAGCCTGCCCAAGAACAAAAAGGGGATCAGGCTCTGGTGGAATACCAGGCAAGTGTTGCCAGTGCAGGTGCAGTACTCCCCCGACGCAGACTGTCATCGAAACAGAAGGAGCACCTGCACCAGTGACACACTGAAAGGCAGCAGGAGATGTTGGTGCTGAGAAGGCAAAAACTTGATAGGATAGATTCCACGAGGAGACATCAAGGAGCTCATATCATGCAAGTAAAGCAGGAATCAGGATGGCAGGTACATGCTTTGGTTTCTTATAAGTTTCAATTCCTGAGGCAAAAGGATGAGGAGAAGCAGTGGGTACATGAGGCAGCAATTTCCAGGGTCAGGGCCGTGTCTGCGTAGAGGTTGGCACAGGGCGCAGGCTGCCATTCTAGAGGGGTCTTGAAGGTCAGTGGAGGACATAGAGTCAATGATGAAGGAGGCCCTGCAAGCCCTCCAGGAAAAAAAAGAGACCTGCCTACCGGAGGCAGATGTAGAGGGGGAATCGACCTTGGCACAGAAATTGTCTGAACTTTCAATGGACTAGCCCGCAGACTCGTGTACAGAGCTCAGTAGTTGTAGTTCCTTTTATTCTATTTTTTTCCAAATTACTTTTTTTATTCTTCATATGAGTACATAGTTTCGCATTACTACATACATATTTTTTAGTTATTGTGCCTGACACTTAAATATATTCGATACTCCTTGTTTTGGAAGATGAAATAAAAACCATGCTCCTTTGTTGATGAGTTAATTCATTTTCAGTGTAGGTAGTTCCAAAAAACATAATCCTGATCACATTTATTTGCTATTGTATTACACATTTCTCATGTGTCTTTTATTCCTCTACAAACAATCTTCTTGAAGTTTGAGTCTCATTGTTGTGTCAAAATAAGGGTTTGTTTGTTGATGGCACTCGGTCCTCTCTTAATATTACTAAGCCCTCTACGAGCTTTTCACCACAATGTTTAATGTGGATCTTCAGAAGGATCTATTATCTGCTATATTTTATTGTGAGTTTTTGAACTGAAAAACTGAACTGAAAAAAGGGAAAATGAAACAAAATACCGATTTAGTGCTTAAGTCACTTGCCCTATATTTGGCGTGTTATATTTGTTCTTTACAAATGTAGGTTTTTGTTTTAAACTCGCCATACTATGTTTTGTGCATTCACAAACTTTATTTTACTCCAATTTGTTTCTATGTTTAGTTTTCTTCAAATTAACTGTTGGATATGTATATGAATAAGAGATGGATGACCATATAGTCTATGTAAATGCCTGAATTGTCTAATTAATTCAACTTAGATACTGGTCGTTAATAGTACACATAATTTAAAGTATGCAGATCACAGATCAATTTGGCTTTTCCATGTTGTGCAGTGATGTCTGAATATAATAGTCCAGACCTCCAAGAGTCTTTATTTATTTATTTAGTTAGTTAGTTTATTGCTTATTTAGAAAGCGCTTATACATCAAATCGTGCGAATTCCGTTCCGCGTGAATCCAGCGTTGACGTTATTTATTTCAGTGTGTGATTCCATTACCCTCCCATTGTGCTGTGATGGCGTAATTCCAGCTGTTTAGACTGAACAGCCATGTTGGATTCTAATTGCCTTGAGTTATATTGAATGGCAATAGCCATTTTCAACTTGCACTGTACATGAGTGCAAGCACACCCAGCCATTTCACTATATTATTTATTCAGGACATGATTTTTATATCTCATATTGAGGGTGATATTACCCAATCATTTTGTGGTGGCCATTGTTTGGCTACTTTGATGAATTGTAGCATGATTTTTGTTTTTGTTAATGTTGTTTCAATTGTTTTAAGGTTGACAGAATGAATTGACTTGACAGTTTCCATAAAGTCCGATATTTAGTGGATGTACTGGGATGAGGACTTGTCGGTCGCAGTAGTGGAAGTAATGGTGATTGCTAGTAATTAATCCTTGATTTCTTCTTTGCCATTGGTCCAGCCAATGTCATAATTCACATTGTGGAGCAGAGGACTTTGACCGCGCTATGTTAATTTTGTCCTGGGGCTGTGTTGTGGGCGTGCCGGACACTACTCATTTTTCTTTGCACTGCAGATTTCTGCGTGCATTTCATTCTGTGAATCAGCTCCTGGCGCAGTACATTTGTGTAGTGCAACTTTGCACTGAATTATTCTGTGAATTATGCCCATTGGTTCTCCTCCAAATCACAGTCGAAGCATACATACTGTATGTTGTGTTTTGAATAACATTGTATGTATGCATGTCTATATACGTGTTTCAGGCCTATAAAGCACGCATATGCCACTGTTGCTCTCTCAGTTCTCAAGAGGCATCAGTGGAGTAAGATAAAATAGCAAGCAGTTTAAACTTCATGGAAATTGAAAGCAAAAGAGACAATCCATGATTTGCATTTCTTTCTAATATGAATGATTGTTGGTCGTTCTCAAAGGATTCAGAAGTTTGTCCCGCATACTGAGTACCCTAAACTCTATTATACATTCGATTGGAAATGAGGGGAGATATAAGCTTGGACAGTGGTTCCCTCCACATGTATAACTAAGTGGTATTTTGCTATGTGGTAATTCTGTTTGTGGCTGTATTATAGGTGTACGTGCAAGGGGTAGAGAATATACATGGATGTAAAAGGGTAGGACGGGTGTGGAATGTGTGGAGGGACAACCATTAAAAGAAAGTAAACGTTATATTACAACTGAGTAATTTATTTCAATGATACAGGGTCGAACCATTGTCATATTTGCAATGTACGTGTCATTATGGTTATTAAATGTATACGCACCTGTCAAGGTAAATTCAGAACTTAACTATGATCAAAACACGAGGTAACAGCTGTTGTAATCAGGGTGTTTGAAAAGGAAGGTTCTCATAATGGACTTCTAGAAGCAGTCATAGCATCAACCTATGTGGCAGATCTAGCTTCCCTGGGCAAGAGCAAGCATAGATCTCGGTGGACCCCAGTAGCAGACGCTTCAGATTGGACTAGCCTTCCACAATCGTGGGCTCAATTTTCCAGACCTGTGTTGATTTACGTTTTGGTTCATCCAATGACCTTTTTTTCAACAAACACAGAAGATGAAACGGAGAGCAGGTCCACTCGGAGCCCCAAAAGCCTAGAAAGTCATAGGTGTGGGTCAGACAAAAGAGAACGTAGGAGAGACCAGAGCCATGCATATATATATAGCAGAACAGGAACAAGCAAGAATTCCAGGGGGATCAGCACGTAGCACAGAGTGGACCTGAAAGTAAAAGTGAGGAAGGACCGAGGAGTGATTGAGGTCAACGGTAGCAGGCCTACATGTGTTGTTTTTTAAGGTTCAAGTTAATGTTTATGAACCTACAGTTTTTAGATGTGTGTCAAAACCTATGAATAAATTGTATTATTTTTTGCTTACAATATGTTTTGCTTAAATTACTTGGCCTTCTCTGTGACCACCAACAGCTAGTATTTGTTACACCTAGCTGACTGCTCCTCAGGCCTACCTTGTTTTGCACGTTTGAACAGGGGTAGCTGAGGACTCTTCTTTGCTTTCCTGCACTGCTTAAGGAGGTACATTTTATAAAGCATTCTGTAAAAGTGAAGAAGGGGAGGAGGACATATTCATCACATACTTTGTCTATTTGGTCTGGCCAACATCCTTGGCTGAACCTTGGAGCTCTAAATAGGTAGCCAATGTCACTGTTTCTCTATGCCCTTTTAGTATTACTGTTTGCCCCTTTCCATTTTATCATCACTCAATGGTGTTTACATTTATAACTCAAAATGAACTCAAGTACTCACACTGTGTGGCCATTATCAGTATCTTCCAGAACCTGAATTGTGGAAAAGGGCACATTTGATAAAACTATGAGGTACATTAAAAACTGAAGGCTTTCCCTCCTCCACCTGAATTTCATTGTTTGAAAAACATAAAGGTCACTGTGCCACTAGTTTTCATTAAACCTGGACTATGTGTGTATTGAAAGAGTGTGGAGCTGTTGTAGAACAGTGCAAGATGTTCTATGAACAGTGACAATAAAGGATAATCTAAGGTGAGGAAGGATATCTCAGGGGCAACGTGTCCGTCTTTGAAGCAAGATAGCGCAGCATCCAGCACTTAGAATCCACTTGTTGGTACTAAGCGCATTATAAATCAACTTTTATAATAATTATAAATGGTCACCTCCACTAAATTTCTAGAATTTGCTGTGGGATATCCTGGACCAGCTCTCAAAATAGCATTGGTAGATCCCTTCCTTTTACCCATACCAACCAGTGGGATATCAGACTTCGCCCTAGCTCCTGAACACTGTCCCTCCATGAACACTGTCCCTCCATGCTTCGGCGCAGACTCCTCACACCTCACGGTCCAACTACTCCCCTACGCACACACACACACACATACCCACACGCACGCATGCATGAACACACACCCCACACGCACACTCTAAATACTGGTTCAAGCTTCAATAGGAGACAGCAATAATGTTAGATTAAATACGTATACATTGTTAAACAGGACTAGAGAAATCCTACACGAAATATTGTATGCATCTCAGCATACTTGAAGGGATATGCACAAATAGTGTCTTTAAGAACCTAAACGATTTTAACTAAAGCAAGGGGATCACATATTAATAGGCATGAAGCACTGGAAAATGGAAAGGTAATTAGACTTTGGGAGAAAAAAAAACCATGTACAGAATAAATCTATCCCTTCTTCCACCACATTGTTAAAGAAAATGCAAACTGGGACTTATAACTAAAAGCACCTGTGATTAAATAGAAATATGATATCATTTGTTCATTGAGGCCAGGAAACAGACTTGGATGTGAAAAGTAACCTCGGACATAGCGTGTATGGAAAATAGGACACCAGAGGTATGGCTCTGTGGGTGAGTTCGGACTCCAGGCCAATGGGCAGGAGTGACATGTGAACGTGTGCGCTGAGCTGCAGCTTAAAGAGACGCGAGGGAGGAGAAGCGGCGAATGAAGCAAAGCATTCGAATCCTCAGAGCAATAGGGACAATGCAGGTCTCCAAACGCTCGTGCAGATGCAGCAGGCCTGCGAGACGGCTCGCGTATATTATCGGTCAGGGGCATATTAGTTACGAACTAACGAGAACAGCATGTGGTAAATCGATAGCAAGGAGAGGGGGCCCAGAAAGTAGCATAGCATGGGGGCTATAAACTGTAGGTTAAGCTGCGACATGGGTTCTGTGCTGTGAACCAAGCGATAAAACCATAAATCACAAATAAGACAAATTGTGCTATTACTTTTAAGTACTGGCAGAAAGGGTGCATTTAAACATAGCGTTTAGAGCGTTGCTTGAGCAACACAATAGAGCCGTGAGTCCTTAGCATTACAGGCTTTCGACGAGGATGAGGTGTTAGACTCACCCAGAATACCAACTGTGTACTAGGCAGTAATACTGTGACAAGGAAGAGTGGGACTACGAGTAAAGGAGGTTACCTGTAAGTGGTCAGTGCCGTATTCCTATTTCAGAAAAACAGGATAAGCTGATCAGGGCTTGTGTTTGAAACCTAATTCATTGCCACTGCCAGACCCATTACCAACTTGATTCCAAATTGTATGCTGGGGTTGCATGATTGAGAAACACATTGGGCCTCATTACGAGGCTGGCGGTAGGTTCGTAACACAGGTATGGCTGCTATCGGTATTTAATTTTATCCGGCGCCCAGAAATGGGCAATTACCGGCTCATTTTGCCGGACCCGGTATTTAGCCATTCCTGGGCGCCGGGAAAATTCTTCCCCATTCCCATAGAGCCCAATGGGAATGGGGAAGCCGGATGCACCTGCACCGTTATGAACGCTGCTGGTGCATCCGACATGCTGTGCTCGCAGGTGCTGCTCTGCCCGCCAGGTCAGACCTGGCGGGCAGAAAGGCACCCCCGAGCACAACTCGTAGTTTGCCGGTCCGGGAACTACGGTACCCGCAAGCTTACCGGTACCGTAGTTCCTGGACCGGCAAACTTGTAATGAGGCCAATTGTCACATACACGCATTGCGACTGTGAGAATTGATTAATGGCATTCTGAGAGAAAGTACAAAGTGATGCACAGAAAAGCACACAAATGTTAATCCTACTGTGCTTGCTAATGGGCATTTCTATGGGTAGCAGTTTATTCCATTGAGTTTTCAGGTAACCTGCCATTACAGATAAGTTCCAGTCTCAGTGAATCTCAGTAATGAGAAAAAAGCCTGAGTCCTCATGGTACGGAATGATAGACGACTCTTCAGTGGTTCTGCTACCCAGTGAATTTCCTTACATGCTGTGTTACTAGTAAAGCATCGATGTCCCTGGGGCAGATATCCTGAATATTTTCAATCATGATCAGTGGCCAGTGACCGCACCCCACAAAGAGTGATGGGGGCATGCATAGTCCTGATGCTGCATTGAGCGTATCAAATATGCAAACGGTATGCAGTCTTTATATCGAATATTTTATAAAGAATGAGGATATATCAAATATAATTTCAGATAAACGGGTATATAGGGTATTCACTTGACCCTAATGTTTTTGTAAACTTTACTGTGCAGTTGTGCATTTGAAGTGCATATTTACCAAATGCATAGATGCAAATATCGTATGCTAGGCACAAGACATTTTCTGAGACCAGACGTTGTGGCAGAATGGTTCTGGGAACAGCCCACCGCTTTGGTGACTTGCCATTCTGATCCATATGGAGGCATAGTGAAGAGAGATTTGTGATTGCCTCCTTGCTCACATGCACAGGGCAGCCAGCGCTTTATATATCATTGGTATGATCTCAAAGCGCGGGTTGATTGAACACCCACGGGACCCGCAGTCCAGGTCAGTAGAGAGAGAAAATGTTGTAGGGTGTGTTGGTGCACCAGTTATGTGTGCAGCTGATGTAATTGCCAGGTGTAGCTGCGTCCTAGAATTAGGTGGAGAAGATAGCAGTTGAATGTGTGCAGTCAGGTGGGTGTACACCCAGACTGGTTCTGGCTGAGTTAGGCCAGTAGGACGCTTATCTGAGCAGCTAGGGCGAATGTCATGGGATAGCTGCATTTTATTAGAGTGATGAGGTGTTCATGGGGTAATGTTCGTATGTGAACAACTAGGCCGAATTAATTAGGGGTATAGCTACATTCTAAGTGAGTGATGGTGTAGAGTAGAGAGTAAGAGTAATGATATGGGATAGAAGTGTTTGCATGGGTTTATGAGCCAATGCTGCAGGAGCAATTTCTAGTTGGAGGTTACTGATAATATTTCATCTAAGTGTGGCACTTTCCAAGATATTACCATCCTGTTTAGATGAGATGCAGGTTAATTTTCACAACTCTAACTAAGTGTGGCATTGCTAACATTCATGATCCTATATAGATCCGGTGCAGGCTAATGTTCGTGGTTCTATCGAAATATGGTATTTGTTAATATTAGACAAATGTATCTAAGTATGGCAATTGTTAACATTCATGTTGCATCTAGATCTTATCTGGCACAGGCTAATGTTCTCAATTCTAGCCAGGTGTGGCGTTGCTAACATTCACAATTCTGTCCGGGTCTGGCGCATGCTAATGTTCACAATTCTAACCAATTGTGGCACACGCTATCATGATGCAGTTCTGTCTGGGTCCGGTGCAGGCAGATGTTTACAATTCTCTCTAAATGTTGGACTACTTAACATTCACAGTCCTATCTTGATGTGAAGCAGACTAATGTTCACAATTTTAACTAGGTGTGACATTGTTAACATTCAAAATTCCGTCAGGTCTGTGCAGGCTAATGCTCCCAATTCTAACTAGGTGTGGCATTGCCAGCATTCACAGTTCCAACTGGGAGAGGCACAGGCTAATATTCACAGTTTCAACTAGGTGTGGCATTGCCAAAATTCACAATTCTAATCAAGTGTGGCACTTGTCAACATTCACAATCCCATCTTGGTGCGACGCAAGCTAAACTTCACAATTCTAACCAAATGACGCACTCACTATCATGTACAATTCTGTCTGGATCTGGCGCAGGCCAATGTTCACAATTATCTCTAAATGATGGAATACTTAACATTCACAATCCTATCTAGATGTGACGCAGGGCGATGTTCAAAATTCTAACTAGGTGTGGCATTGCTAACATTCATAATTCTGTCTAGGTCTGGCGCAGGCTAATGTTCACAATTCTCTCTAGATGTTGGACTGCTTAACACTCACGATCCTATCTAGACGTGATACAGGCTAATGTTCACAACTCTAACCAAGAGCAGTATTGCTAACATTAACAATCCTGTCTGGGTCTGGTGCAGGCTTATGTTGACAGTTATCTCTGAATGTTGGACAACTTCACATTCACAATCCTTAGTTAGGACATCACATTCCTGTCTAGGTCTGGCACAGGCTAATGTTCACAATTCTAACTAATTGCAGCATTGCTAACAATCACACTCCTGTCTGAGTTTGGCGCAGGCTAATGTTCACAATTCTAACTAAGTGCAGCATTGCTAACAATCACACTCATGTCTGGGTCTGGCGCAGGCTAATGTTCACAATTCCAACTAAGTGTGGCATTGCTAACAATCGTACTCCTGTCAGGGTCTAGCGCAGGCTAATGTTCACAATTCTAACTAAGTGCAGCATTGCTAACATTCACACTCCCGTCTAGGTCTGCCGCAGGCTAATGTTCACAATTCTAACTAAGTGTGTCATTGCTAACATTTACAGTTCTGAGGTAAGGTAATCTTGAGTGGCAGGGTTTCTCAGAGTAGAGTAATTGCTCTACCTCCCACCCATGCCACACTTACTTTGGTGGATGCTGCTGGTTGATAGCTGGTCGATGGTGTCACTGGCTTCCCCTATGGACACATGCAGACTCAGCTGTAGCCGCCTCTGTTGGAGCCGCCCTTTGCCTTGGGGCCCTTATCCGACGGGGGTACCGGGCAGAGTGCTGTCCTGGGGGGTCATTTAAGACCAGAGGGCTAGCCAATCAAGTGTGGAGGGAGGGTAGGGAGGCGGGCAGAGGTGCGGGGAGGAGGAAGGGAAACAAGCCGGGAAGCGAGGCAGCACGCTGGGCGTGGGGACACAAAGAGACACGGCCAATGATTTCAAAAGGCTCGGGCGCTCTGGGGGTCTTACCTGCTCACCTGGGAATGCCAGGGAAGTAAAGGCGTGATCCCACAGTGCAGCATGCACAGTAACGTTCAACTAATCAAAGGTGGAGGGATGGTTGGGAGGCGGACAGAGGGGAGGGGAGGAGGAAAAGAAACAAGCTGGGAAGCGAGGCAGCACGCAGGGTGTGGGGACACAAAGAGACACGGCCAATGATTTCAAAAGGCTCGGGCACTCTAGGGGTCTTACCTGCTCACCTGGGAATGCCGGGGAAGTAAAGGCGTGATCCCACAGTGAAGCATGCACAGTAATGTTCAACCAATGAAGGGTGGAGGGAGGGCTGGGAGGCGGGCGGAGGGGAGGGGAGGAGGAAGGGAAGCAAGTCAGGAAGCGAGGCAGCACACAGGGCCTGGGGGCACAATGGGACACATCCAATGGTTTTAAAAGGCTCAGGGGGCTTTGGGGGTCTTACCTGCTCACCTGGGAACGCTGTGGATGTAAAGGGGTGATCCTACGGTGCAGCATGCACAGTAACATTCAACCAATCAAGGGTGGCGGGAGGGTTGGGAAGCGGGTGGAGGGGAAGGGAGGAGGAAGGGAAACAAGCCGGGAAGTGAGGCAGCACGCGGGGCCTGAGGGCACAATGGAACACGGCCAATGCTTTTAAAAGGCTCAGGGGGCTCTTGGGATCTTCTTACCTTCTCACCTGGGAACGCCGTGGAAGTAAAGGCGTGATCCCACGGTGCAGCATGCACAGTAACGTTCAACCAATCAAGGGTGGAGGGAGGGTTGGGAGGCCAGTGGAGGGGAGGGGAGGAGGAAGGGAAACAAACGGGAAGCGAGGCAGCAAGCAGGGCTTGGGGCACAATGGGACACGGCCAATGATTTTAAAAGGCTCAGGGGGCTCTGGAGGTTTTACCTGCTTACCTGGGAATGCCATGGAAGTAAAGGCGTGATCCCATGGTGCAGCATGCACAGTAACTTTCAACCAATCAAGGGTGGAGGGAGGGTTGGGAGGCGGGCGGAGAGGATGAGAAAGGGAAACTAGTCGGGAAGTGAGGCAGCACGCAGGGCCTGGGGGCACAATGGGACACAGCCAATGATTTTAAAAGGCTTAGGTGGCACTGGGGGTAACCTATGGTATTGGCTTGTGCCGAAGCATTAGACAATCCATGCATTCGGAGAAGTCATGCATCACAGGCTCCCTCGAAGCTCAGCCCAAAACCGCTAGCACCTCTTCTCTGGACATTAAAGGAAAGCTATCAATGTTGTAAGGTCTATGAAAAGTGCTTTAGCACTCTGAGGTAAAAGATTTTGTAATACAACAGAATGTTAAGGAGTTCCCTTTTTACAATCCATGACAGTAAATGCCATCAATCATATTAGTGACATAGAGCCATTAACCAGTCCCGGAAATAGTACTGGAGTTAACCTATGTTTCCCCTTGAAGAGTGATGGTCGGTGTGTAATGGTTTGTCTTGTGGGATTAAAATATTTGGTAAAGCCTGAAATTTAGCGTTTGATGACAGAAAGAAAATCAGCTCAGAAAAAGTATCGAGCATTGCTGGCCAAAACATTTCTCGCTTTATTCGTGTATGAACAGGATACCAAATAGATAATGCACTGTAATAGAAGGTATATTTCTGTCTTTACAATGGAGGCACGGGGGATATTGTGAACTGCGTTGTGTGTGTACCCTACCAGTACTCACCTTATCTGTTCAGAAGGATTAGGAAAAGTTCATACTTTATAGTATTTAAGTTATTGGCCTTTGAGCTGAGGCCTAAAACGAGTGCCAGTAGTGTACTATTACAAGTAAAGCAGCTCTCCTAAGAAGGTCTGTCAGTTTAAATATATAGCAGCTACGCTGAGGAGTGCATGAACTCTCCATGGAATGTATATCAGCCGTGTTGACGAGCCATGGAATCTATAGCAGCCATGCTAAGAAGTACATGGCTTCAACATGGAATCTACAGGGGCCATGCTAAGGAGTCCATGACCCTCCTTGGAATCTACAGCAGACATACTGATGAGTGCATTACCTCTTCATGGAATCTATATCAGCCATGCTAAGGAATGCATGAACTATCCATGGAATATATAGTAGCCGTGCTAAGAAGTGCATGACCTTTCCATGTAATTTATAACAGCCATGCTAAGGAGTGCATTAACACTAAATGGAATTTATAGCAGCCATGCTAAGGAGTGCCTGAACTCTCCAAAGAACCTATAGCAGCCATGGAAAGGAGTTGTGGCAAGCCTGGAGACGGACTTAGAACAGAGTAACTTTATTCAACTCAAAATAAAACACCTCACTAACCTATTGCTAAACTGGAGTTCCCTTCCTATCGAACTAAGGTGCTTGACAATAGTCCAAAATCAAAAGTAGTTCTCGGTCCAACCTATCCACTAAACTGGCCTTACCACTTAGCAAAATGTAAAAGAAAATAGGTGGAGTGCCGTGCACTCTTGGTTCTCCCAAAGGTGTCCCTGGTGTTCCCAGGAATTCCTCCTGGGTCTGAATCCAATGATTTAAAGTAAGTAACCGTTATTTTCAAAGACAACAGTTCGTGTCTGTCTGTCAACAGTTCCTTAAAGTTTCCTCAAAGTCCAACAACAAAAAGTCTCAGGTTCCAGCATGAACACAATGTCCAAATTCCTTTAGATGGAGGGATATGATATGGCATTTATGGCATTTATAATATGATATGATATGATATGGCATTTATAATGCACCTATACACAAGTGTTTCAAGGCGCAATGAAGCAAGAGAGGGGGAACAGAGGGAAAGCAAAGACAACGATCTTACTAGGCCAGGTGACATTGCGATCACGCAAGTGCAGGGGAGAGGGAGTGGGGTAGTGCAATAAATAGGATCAACAGTAAGAATAAATGAAATAAATAAAACAATAGGTAAAAGTTCAGCCAGCTAGTGGCAAGTGCAGGAGAAGTGCAGACATCAAGTGTTGAGAGAAGGGGGGACTGTAGGGATACATAAACAGCCCCCAAGTGCAGAGGTTGCCTGGGAGGCAATGCAGGTGTGCAGCTGGAGGGGGAGGGAATCTGGGCCCGGGATCAGAGGGTAGCCAGGCGACCAGTGCAGATTCAGTCAGGAGTTCAGCAGGGGAGAGGAGGAGAGAAAGCAGAAGCAAAGAGGAAGGTCTGGAGGTGCTTCCGGAACCGGAGATGGTTCTCCTCGAGTTTCAGGGAAGCAGGGAGGCTGTTCTAGAGGGAGGCCCCAGCCGAAGAAAGAGATCTACCACCAACTCATTGTTTGGAGAAGCGACTGACCCTGAGGGAGTTGGAGGAGGATGAGCGAAGAGCTCGAGAAGGAAGATATTTAGGAAGAGCGAGTTGGAGGTATTGAGGCCCCAGAAGGCCTTGTGGACAATGCAGAGGGTTTTGAACTTAATCCTCGCAGCCACTGGGAGCCAATGCAGAGATTTCAGTCCTGGAGAGATACGATCCCTGGGCTTGAGGCCAAGGACAAGTCTTGTAGTCCTGTTCTGGATGAGTTGCTGAGGGCGGAGACTAAATGAATGAACAAAAAGAACATAGCTGTGTAGAGTTTTAAAAAGTGGATACAATATTTAGATTTTTGGATAATCAAGTGGCAATTGATGGTGCCTGCTCAAAATGATGAGTGTGGTATATTTGATGATATAAAAAGAAGAATACAAAATTGGGTAAATATAGACTGTCGAGATCTACTTGTCATCATGGGAGACACTCATCTTTTACTCGTATGCAGGACATTGCCAAGATACACAGTTAAGATAAGGAAATATCATTTGGAATGGGCCCGAGGCACAACCAATAAGACACTCATGCCATGGCCTCAGGAGGGTTTGTTGTCAAAAACTGTATTGCGACATATGACAACATATTTGCATGTTACATATAAGAGAAAGAAGTCACAGAAAAGGTTGACTGTTTCATAGTTATGGAAGATGTATCAGAGTGAGAAAGAGGATCCAGCAGAGAAGGAGCGGGAGCTTAATCAGCACAAAGGGGTGGATATGATATGATATGATATGGCATTTGTAACGCGCCTATACACAAGTGTTTCAAGGCGCGAAAAAGCCTTCGACTCCCATCCTGAAAACAAGAGTGTAGATACAGAGGAGAAGGGATTTTATCGTTTAAAGGAATTGAAAACAGCAGCAGGGTACGTTAATTCCACATATGAGCCCCCTGCTTATAACAATGAGGTCAATGCAGAAAAGAGTAAAAACAGAGAAATCAAATATATCTCGACATGTGATTAAAGTAAACAGTGTGATGAGAGAAAGGAGAGACAAGATAAATAAATGAAGATAGAGAAAGAAGCAAAGAAGCATAAAGGAATAAAGTATAAAGCTAAGGGAATAAAAATAGTACAGAATGAATGGATGGGTGGACAGATATTACTCAAGCTGGTGATAAGGGCATTAATGGGGTTTGAGAAAGACAAGAGCGAGAAAGGAAAGAAAAGGAAGAAGAGAGAGCATATAAAGAGAAAGAAAGAGAATTAAGGCAAAGGGAGGATCAAAAAAGGCACGAGGCAAGGAAGAAAAAGGAGAGACTAGAAGAGGAGAGGTGAGAGGAGGTAGAAGCACATAGAAGGCCTCAACATAGGTGGCAAAGAAGGTGAAATGAAGATGAATTGAGAGAGATGAGGAGAAGGGAAGAATAAATGAACAGAAGTAGGAGACTAAAAGATGACAAGCTAGATTATCTATGTCGTAGACTCATAGTGCCGATCGAGGGACAAGAATGACTTGAGGAGAGAGAGGGTCACAACAGCCCCGTTGTCATGAACCATCAAACTCGCCCCTTCTGGGCTTCCTGGTCCCTGTCACGTCGGGCCTTACACTCCATAATACTACCAACATGGCGGCAAGCTCAGCACGCTGCTCGCCAGTCTTCACGTTCTACGCAGCGTCCTCTATAAAGAAGCCACACCCCCACGGCCCACGTGGCTCAACGCTGCTACTAGCTGTGATCGGACGTGTGTTCCGAACCTTCTCTAGTGCTTCTCGCTATCCCCTGGCCCCTGGATTACCTTCTTCTGACTTCTTCCCTCTTTTCTACTTCCTGGAATCCCTGTGCCGCTTCTGCGCGCCCCCAAACCTTCTTGAATACTCCTGGAGTTTCCCGTGATCCTGGACATCGAAGCTGAACGTAATCTGGAAGCCGAGGATGGCCGAGCGGGCTTATTTAAGTCCCGAACCATATGAAAGAAGACTCCACCTAAGGAGGACATCAGGCAACATAGACAGGTGAGAAGGGGGGAAACCTGTGACACCCGCAGGGAGCTGCATGGGGTACCAATAATCATCATGGGTTGAGGGGCGAGATATAGAAAGCATAGAGAAAAGGCGTGGAGATTTTGAAGATTTATATAGGCAAATAAGGGATAAAGAAGGGTATCATACCCAAGAGAACATAGAAGGATCTTTTTAAAGGGAAACTGGAGGTACGTCATATAACGTCATGACAGAAGAACATAGAATGCTGTCTCTAAGCAGACTAGATCTTGATGATGTGGAAAGGCATAACAGCCATACAAACTGGGGCATAACAATGTCAGATGAAGAGAGGGAAGAAAATGAAAGAGCACGAAGGGAGAGTGCATGCAGATTTTCAAAAGAAGAGTGTAGAAAAGTGGCAAAATTGTCAGATTTAGAAGACCACAAAGCGAGAACACCAGAAGCAACACCATACACTGAGCAACCATAAGCACAATCTCCTAGTGCAGGGGATGTATCCCAGCCTTATGTAAGCAGGTTAAGGGCACTACTAGATCAAAGACAAACAGGCAAGACTAACCCTGCCTGGAAGATGAGAAGTATAGGCAGATATGATTAAGACCAGGATTTTCACAATGTCCATTATTAGAAAAAGGGGGAGAACAACCACAATATATACTGAGGCCACAAATGTATAAAGACAATGTAAGATGTAAATTACCAAGTTTAACTTCTGGTGTGGAAACATGAAATTATGAGTTAGAAAGAATGACAACAGGAATGACTTTAGCCATAAGTGAAATAAAAGGCTTGCTAGCAGCTATCATAGGGGAGAGAGCTGATGACATTTGGAAACAAGCAGTATACACAGGTGTGACTGCACAAAATACGACACGCAATTGCAGAGCAGACAGATGGCGGGCACTCAGAATACAATACCCTGATACATCTGACATGGATGCGATTATGACTAGGAAAATGGGGGGATGAAGACCCTGTTCCTTAAATTCAAGATATTCAAGAGAAATGGCACCAGGAGACGTGTGAACTGTGGGATAAAACGGTAGCATTATTTAACCACAATTTGTGTCACGGACTGCCCGGGCCAGTGCAACGGCAATTGTAGAAACAGTTGGGAATGGAAGTTAAGCCATGGCCAGAAATACAATTGAAGATCGTGCATCACTGCCGATTAATGCAGGAGAAGAATAAGAAGAAAGCAAAGAATAGGAAGTAGGAGCAAGTGAAGTTAGTGCAGAAGAAGTTGTCAAAATTAGCCATAGATGGATCAAAATGTACGGGTAATGAAGGTGCAGTGGCACAAGAGATACAATCAGTGCAGCAAAATAACATAGGGTATCCCACAGATCAGGGTGGGTACAATTCTTGGCCAAGAGGAGAAGGGTGAGGTGAATTTCAAAACCCTCAGGGAAGAGGAAGTTTCAATGGTGGACAACCGCAACAATGTAGGAATTGCAGAAGAATAGGACACATAGCTAGAACATGTAGAAGCAGAGCAGGCATGCAGCAAAATTGGAAAGCTCCAAGAGGGGGGTGGGTTATGCTCCACAATATAATACAGAACCACAGGAATATCATGCCCAAGATCACACACAGGTTCAGACATATGTGCCACAACCACAACAAATGCAGAAAGCACCATTACAAATGCAAACACCACAAAGGCAATCACAGCAAGTGCCCATGCAAGCACAACAGGTACAAATGCAGAAAGCACAGACACAACAAGCTATGGTACCACAATGGAAACTGACTACAGGAGATCAGCAAGCACCTGCACCCAAATTAGGGAGTATGACTGTGGTAAGAGGACATCAATCACAAGTAGAGGGATGAATGTATATCCACAATAGGACAGCCGACAGAGCGACCTGATGTATTAAGTACTAAAAGTGACACTGGACTCCCAAGAAGAACCAAGGGTCAAGGTGATGACAGGAGGCATGACATTTTCATTTCTTGTTGACACCGAAGCAACTTGTCCCTGAATCTGTGAGGGAAAATATCCAATGTCAGGTTTTGCAATGAATGACCAGGGATTCTCTGGGGTGATGAGTTTAGTTCCTTTTACAGATGAATTACTAATCTCTTTAGGAGAACACAACATGTGTATGCCATTATTATATTATAGGCAAACATCAGTTAACATATTAGGGCGTGACTTAATGACGAAACTTAACATGATAATATCTTTTACTGATGCATAAATAGTGTTTTCCACTCCAGGGATATATTATATGAATGTGAGAGCATTTATATTAGCCTTTACAGGCCAGAACGTATTAAAAGGGGTCCCTTTGGACGCAGAGGTATTTTTATATGGCGTGACTGTTTTAATATCGTGGTTGCCCAGATTGATAGGTACGCTATTAAGAATGCCTGAGGAGTTTTTGTTTAGGCCATAAATCCCTATGGATGATGAAGAAGGGCAGATTATCCCCTTGCAGTTAGTAGCAGCAGTGGTTAGAGAGGAAAGGGTGGTTCTTCAGGGGACATATAATGGGGAAAGAGAATAGAGAACAGTGATACCCCACAGTGAAGGATACAGGCTGGAAGATTTGACATACGAGGAGTTGTTTAAAGATGAGGACTCAGATGATGATTTAGTATTTTTCATGAGTCTAACTTATTGGATACAAGTAGAGAATAGAGAAATACCACAGAGAATTATGTTGATAAAAGAGACACTGTAATTTTTCGACCTAGGCCCACATCTGTAGGTTGTCCACATGAGCAAAATCCCGCAAATTCTGCACTGCCGAAAGACTTCGGGTTACCGGTGGTTTTTCCCTTTGCGCTCAGGTAGGTGCACCCACACATGTGAGGTACCGTTTTCATTGGGACACTGGTGGAAACAGGGGAAGGTAGGACATGTGTTGTTGGCAGCGTGTTTCGCTGGGTGGGCAGAGAGAAATGTCTGAAAATTGTCAGTTTTTGCCCAAATATCAGACTTTTCCGGGGATTGTGGGTAATAACTTCTGGGGCGATTCGCGCATGTCAGACCTCTGTGGATTCCCACGGGTGTCTTCTTTTCGGAAATGCATGGGGTTCCATGTTTTCTGCAGTGGCTGCTACACCCCAGGCTCAAATCTGTAGGTTCTCCACAAGAGCAAAATTCCTCAAAATCTGCTCTGCCGAAAGACTTAGGGTTACCAGTGGTTTAGCCTTTTCCCTTTGCACCTTTTGTAACCTGCACAAGTCCCCTACCCTTCAAGAGGTCTGCTTGCCCTTCCTCACATTTGTTTTCCTTATTTACACATGCTAAGTACACCTGTTTAGGCCGTAAGCATATAAATCCTGTGTACCATGGCTCAGTTTTTGGCTTGTGGTATTTCTTGTTTTGTGAAACATTACGAAAACGGTGTGATTTCCTAACTGGAACAGTCGGGGAAATGTAGCAGAACATTGCTTTTCTCAAAATTCACAGAAGCCATTACCTTACTGGGCCAACCATGTACTTCAAATACTTTTTTTCTGTCATTTTCCCAATTTGCCTCCAAACTATGGAATTTTTTCCATACATAGTTGTTGCCTGACCTGCGCAAATCACTCCTTCCTAAACTTGGAATTTTGTCTATGTTTCAGAAATGTATGCCTTTCTGTCTTCCCATTCAGTTTTCCTACCGTTCTCTTCCATTACGTCCATGCATGACCTATTGGACAAAAAAAGACCAAAATCACCTACCTCTCGCAAAACGGCTCGTAACCAATATCAAAATATGTTTTTTTGATTTCCACTGAACCTGTTCTTGAAAGCCTGGAAAGTGGCGAATTCAGACAGCAAGCCATTTGTTCCTAGCTCTTTGTACATGATTCTATTGGTATTTTCTTGAAGAAAACTAAAATGTTCTCCCTTTTTGGTTATTTTCTCTCACCCCCATAGAGCAAACAAGGATTGGTGGAGTTACGACCACCTACATGTGGGAAGAAAAGGGCCATATTTGGCCGGGATACCCCATGTAACAAAAAAGTTACAAGGGATTGAATGGTGACATACCAAAAACACCAAAAAAAGGCCTAGGCACTGGGGGGAAAACCTTGGCAGTTAAGGGGTTAAGAACATATTTCTAAGAAGAAGAGTATCCGAACTTTGACTTTGCCCATTGACTTTGGCTGTTCTGGCTCCCTAAAGGCCTCCTTCTGAACCTATTGGCTTTAGCAGTACTTGTTCCCTTGCAGGTTTTAAATGTTGAACACTTTAATGCTGGGATAATAGACTGCCTGCATCCGTTTGGGAGAATCTAACTGTTTGTATAACCTATCAGTCTGTTCTGATCTAACCCTAACCTTTCCTTCCTTAAAAACTCAATATTGCAAAGGTGATACTATTTAAATGCTATACTGACCTCAAATGACATCACCTCCGTGTGCTGGGACATGTGTAACAACATATGAATGAATTACTCACCTGCTTTATTGTTCACTTTTTTTAATTGAATCCTATCTTGGGACTAAATACGTTCATTATTATATAACTTTAAGTGTGTAAGTGTTTAATTGGATACTTGTATTTACTCTGTATGTATGTAATGTTGTATATTATAGTAATAATACTAATAATAATAATGAGTGGTGCAAGGAATTAAATTCATTTGCATAATTGTCTATATTACACCAGCATGATTCCCAGGTCAGCAAACTATCCACAGCGTCTTGATTCCTTGCCTGAACCCATTTCTTATGTTGTTTAGTTGTTGTGCATAAATCACACACAACCCTGTGTAGCCTCAGTGGGGCTGGATTTCAGGCAAAGTGAGGCTAGTCTGGGTTGTGGATACCTTCATCCGTGAACCGCAGAGTGGGACAGAAACATCGAAAAACCCAGAAACAATGTGTATGCTTATTTCCCTGCATCCGCCACACTCGATTAAACTCCCACCACAGAGGGCGTACTTCAGTGAGAAATGTACACTGTGCAGTTTACTGCTTCTTATAAACAATATTTCTTCTCCTTGCATCATTAATCTGATGCCAGTGTGGTGGGGAGGGAAGATTCCGACAGATCGGGTGTTTATTTTTTCCACCTTATTAAAGCACACACAATCTGTTTGAATGCATTGTAGTAACAGATGTCATCTTTGTTCACAGCAGCCATCATTGGTGATTTCCACTGCAAACGAACCCGTGCATTGTGGACATTTATTCGGACTATCTCCAATAAGGAGAACAAAGCCTGGAAGCCTTTTGTGTCTCCCGTTCTGTGTGTTTTTACTGATCATTTTTACACCGCAGTTTTTTACTGCACGTTTTGTGGTATTTTTCAACATAATGTGGGGAGAGCCTCACATTACCCCCTCTATGCTCTCACCCTCTAATCTCTCTCCACTCCATTTTACGTCACCCAAACCTACCCCCAGCGTTTTGTGGTAGAAATCTAGTAAAATAATGTGCAGTTAAAAAATGTAAAAAATCTGCGGTCCAAATACTGCATTCCTTTGTGTCCAGACGCCCCACGCCTGTTGTCGCTCATGAAAATAAAGCTAACCCAGTGTGAAGTCTAAATGCTCATTCCATACAGCCTTGCTCAGGGCTCGAACCAAATAATGATTGCCTCAGTATTCATTGTTCCCGCGGGATTCCTCAGGACTTGCCACCAGCCAAACATGGTGCCTATCCCAATTCCATGGGTTTGGGTGGATGCAGTTATGTTAAATTGGCCAATCAGAGTCAATGAATCACCTAGTGAGATTCAGTATGCCCTGGCATGTTCGTTAGCCCCATGAAACAACTACACCACTTTCACTTTACTAGGCTTTAGGAGAGGAAGTTTACAGGCAAGCTCACAACTTGAGCTTTAGATGAGTTCTTTGGGATTTTGCACGGGTTGGTGATCGGTTTTCCAGTGCATTGGATTTTGTTTCTTTTTGATAGCTATTTGTCCCCTTTTGTCTTTTAGTATGTTAATTGAGTCCCCTGTGTCTGCACCCACTAATGTCACCCCCCAAAGAGTTTAAAAAGGAAAATAATCCTTTTAGTTCTGCATTGTGTGACAAGATCAGTATTCTGACCATGTCACAAGGTAAAGGAACCCTTCTCAGCTTGGGGTGCGAAGCCTACCAAGATGGAGGCTAGAGTCAGTCCTACCCCAGAGGGTACAGTGGCAGATGAGAGGGCCCCAATTCCGATCGTCTCCCCAAGTGCATGTTTATGTCAGACCGGTCCCACCTTGCATCATCCCACAGCTCTGCAAACAAATTCTTGTCAATCTTAGTTTTGTGATTGCAGGGGAAAACAAGCTACAGAAACCAGGATTCAACACCCGCAAGGTGGAACCCATCAGAGTCTCCAGAACAGCCATTCCAGTCAGCTGAGTTCTCCGTGCCCCAAGAAGAGAGAAATCCGGCAAGCACAGAGAGGGGAACCGCAAAGCCACTTGGAATGTGGCAAACCACCAAGAGTCAGCAGCACATGTGTAACCCCCGGTTGGGTGATAAAAGGAAGGAACCCTGATGTGTGGAGCCGCGCCACGATTCCAAAATGAAAGAAAAGATTCTCAGATCCCTGGTGCGAGACCAGTGTAGGGGACCAGGAAATGAAATAAAGGGGCACGCCAGACTCCCTTTACTTTTATATGAAAAAAAACTGTCACTGGTGCGAGCGGATCACTGGTTGACAGTTAGAAAAACCCTTCAACAAGGTTGGAGGCACTCAACACCCATTACTGCTGCCCAGGCCTTTAAGTTGTCACTCCCCTGACAGGCAGAGCTTAAAATAATCTATGCCACCCCCCAGCTGGCCTATAATCACAGCCAGGACGGGGCACACTGAATTAACAGGGCTCCCTATAGCTGGTGACCACTCAATGTAGCCATCCTGGGGCTGAATTTAAATAAAGCCCCCCCTCATTAACAGGTGGTCCACTGAGACGTGTGCCACACCTAGCAGACATGACCCAGGTGTGAGGAGTGCTGTGGGGACCCGGCGCTGCAACTGAGTGCTGGGCTGCATCTTGCCAAGAAGCCCAGCCCCAGTAGACTTCCATCCGTGCTACTGCTGCTATTGCCGCTGCCTTCTGCCGTCACCTGCCACAGTAGAGCTACCACAGAAGAGGGCAGAGAGGAACATCGAGAGCAGCAGCCAGAGACCCTGAGACAGCCCTGGCCAGGCTTTCTTGTAAGTAAGGTGATTATAATATCTTTATGAATAGACTTATACATATGTCTTTAAAGACTCTTTTATATTTATAATATTTGAAGGACTCTTTTTCTATTTTTGTGTTTTTCATTTTAATAATGCAGCTGTTTAGGAATACCTTAAGATGTATATAGAGTATTGTGTTTGCCACTGTTATACAAAAACTTGCAAAACCCTGCTGGTGTACTGGAAACGTATATAAATAAGCTTTTACCAACTAAAAAGAACCGTACACCAGCAGTTCTTTTGTCTGCCTCTCCTTTTGTGGTCCAGTTACTCTAACCTTGTGTTTTCTCCTATTATTTGGGAATTCAGCCCTAACTTCCCACCACTCCCTACCCTCACCACCTTCATAGCGAGGTACACCAGGGAAATCTTGAACCCAGGAGAGCAGTGTTTGGGGACTGGTAAGAGCCGGGTCAAGTTATAAGTGAAGGGTTAAGTTGTCTATTGTGTGCCTGCCTACACCTGTCTTCCAACAAGGAGTGATTGATGTTGACCCTGCTACAAAAACCTCAGTCTGGCAGTATTGACAAAGTCTCTGCAGAGAGCCTAATATTAGTGTTCTGTGTAGCAAATTATTTCCAGACTTAATTGTCAATACTTCCCTGGCAATCCACTGCAACTTGGCAGCTGAACACCGCCATTCAACGATGCATGCCATCATTGTTGCACAGCTAACCAACACAGAAGAAAGGGGCAGGGTTTAGCGCCCCTTTTTTAAACGCTCACCTTTGTAATACCTCCAAGGCGGGGAAGACAGACCAGATTGGTTATTGCCAGAAAATCAGTGGCAGAAGGAGCAAGAGGATAAAAGGAGAAACAGGAATCATGAAGGTGAGTTATTCGGGTTAGGTCAGAGGAAGAGGTGGCACTCCAAGTGACAAGAAGGAGGAAGAGGAAGAACAGTGATGTATAGGCATTTTGGAGAAAAGATATTGGTTGATAAGAGCATGGTTTTACTGTGTGGTGAGTGTGCAAGCAAGATAGGTGAATAAGAGTGTTAGATGGTGTGGGATGTATTGACCCACTTTGCTATACTATGCGGCATCACTCTACTATTTATGGTGCAAGAAACAGCAACAATGGTGGCAAAACTCTTGTGCATGCCGAAATCTCCAAAACCGCGTTTCCAACATACAAAAAGATGGCTGCACAACCTGCCACCCTTGGTGCATGTGTGGTGGAATTGAGCACACACTGCATTAAAAGTACAGAGAGAAGCAGCACTCTGCAAATGAAACTCAAAAATGTGCCCGTAAATGACATTTATTTTGCTGTGAAAACTCCAAAAGGCCTGTATATAATACTGTTTCAACACTCAAAATCTTGCTTGGCACTAAAATTCATTTAATCTAATGAAGCACTGTGAATGTACAAAGTCCTAAAATGTGAAGAGCAAAACATTTTCTCAGAAAAACTGGATTTCCTGTGAATGACAGCCCCTGTCAAAATCTGTGTGCAGCACACTGGGCTACCTGTGAATGACAGCCCTGTCAGATGGCTCTCCTGATGAAACTTCAAAGTTATCTAAACTAAAAGTCTGCAGGATTAGCAAACATAAAAGGATTGGTGCTAAAAGGAATACAGATCTCAGTTGTTTTTGATTCCACAGGTTTAAAGCTAAGAATCTAATTTATCTATGTCATTTGATGCAAATAGTTTGGTTTCTTCTGGATTTTAAGTCAAGAAATAAATAATAAATTAGCCTGGCTGGGCTTTCAAGAAGTGGAAAAACAGGTTTCCCCAAAGGGGAGGGAAATCCTCTCAGCAGAAACTCACAGACATATGATAATTGTGGGTTAGGCCAGACTTTTGTCTACAACCAAGGAATGAACAATGGCAGATCCTCCAGGCCAGGAAAAAGACGTGTGAAAAGGTCATAAACTGCTCCTTGAAGGAATTCCCCAAAAGAGGGGGCTACTCCTTGAGCTTCAGGGAGAGACACAAGGCGGACCATTTGCTGCTAAGAATAAATAATAAACAATTTTTAGAGACTCATAACTTGTTATCCAAAGTGGTGAAAAATATGAAAAGGACACATTTGTTAGTCTAATTTTTGGCTTTACGTTTCAAGAGGCGGTGGAACTGTGTAACATATTCTGGACAGGAATGGCAATATATGTGGTTTTATGTGAATTGTATTAATTCTAGAATTGTTAAACTTTACACACACATCCCCATGGTAAACATACATATTTGTGGACATTTGCCGAAAGTATGGAAACTGTGTTATTGGCGAAATTGACAACATTGTTCTGAAAGGTGAAACAAGGTCTCGCAGCTGTGGGATTTTGATGAACAGATACTACATAAAATATGGAATCTTTGTGTGTGATTATTGTAGAGGTTACCAATGTATAAATATGTATTTAGGACAAAATTCAATTTTGATACTAGTGGCTAGGGAGATTTCTAATAACTGTAAAAGCCAAACCATAAATTTAACATCATCCGTTCTTGATCCAATCGCTTAGATGCAAGTCGGAGATGAGGCTCTGATCCAGTCCCAGTTCACAGGGGCAAGTTTAGTTAAGCCGGCCCATACACCCATTTCTGTGATGTCATTTGAAAGGATAAATAGAGACAGCTGACAACACATAGAAACTGAACCACTCTCTCTTCTGATTCCAGTGAAGCACTTTGTTCCAGCATTCAACATCCAGCCTTTAACATCCTTCCAGATGCAGATGCCAAGAATCTTGCCAAGCATTAGCTGAACCATTTTCAGCAAGGCCTCAATACTAAAACTTATCCTCCAACCCAGTGTAGCGCTGTGGTGTGGGAAAGCATCCTGAATCTAGCATCCTGAAACTATCTGGTTTGCTACCATAAGGCTTGCCTGATGAACTCGCCATCCTGCTGATTTGAATACCCAGAAACAAGAAGGGCAGATACTGTGCAGCTCCAGTGACTGGCCTAGCTGATCCAGTCCCACGCCTGATGTGCTGTCCTTCCTTGATAGACCCAATCCATTGACCAGAACCGTGACTGTCTAAAAATCTTAAATCCCAGTGGATTGTGAGTATTAATAGGACGCTAGAGAACTATTGTATACCTTGCTTATCTTGTTCCATTCTAATCTCTGAACTATCACTACTTTAAAAACAATTAACAGTGTCATAATCTTTAGTGCTATCTTCTTATGTCTAGTTGCTAAAGCGGCATTTTCATAGTCATCTTATTTGTGTAACTCTGATCCATAAATCCCACTTTGAGTGTTTGGACTGGTGCCGCCGAGGGAGGTGATGGGGATCTGTTACTGAAGTCATGAATCAGTCTCAGAGCTTTCTTTGTCCTCGACTTGGTTGCCTAGCCTAAACGCTCAAGCCTTGAGTAAAAGCATAAGCCATATTTTCTGATTCTAAACTTAAGTCTTTGTCCAAAGTCATGTCTTTATTTTCGAAAAACACCTCTCAAAAAAACCTCCATAACTCCCTCCGTTTTTATGATAGAAGCGATATTTCAACTCCCACGTGTACCTTACATCCTTAGCTATATCTACAACCCAGTGCTAAATAGTGGGATTGACCCATTATATAAAGAAACACATAAGTAAAAGTTTGCCGCAAATTTCCCTGTTGAAAAAGTGTACACGTGTGAATTGCCTTTAAATAATTTCCCACTTGGCCTTTGAGATTTCAAATGTTTTCTTTTGATTAAATCATTGCTTGTATTTGCTTGCATCTGTTCAAAGCGCCTCCCATAGAAATGTATAATAATTTAAGCATTTTTGACCACATTTGGTGTTTTTGCTCAGCCAATTTCAAAGCCATTCTGACAGTTGAAAAGTCAATTCCGTTTTCTCTTGTTTTTAAGGGAGGAAGGTGGGAGTGATATTATGTTGGATCTGTCTTATTCCTGAGTACCTGCTCTCTCCTCACATCTATTTAAATTGCCTATTGGTGGGTTGAGGGGTGTTGCAGGGGGAACCCCTAACCATAGTGCTATCTTTTCCAAACCGACCCAAAAGTACTATTTTCTGTGCTGCATTCTTTTTTTGTTCATTACTTGATTCCCAGTGCATTAAAGATATTATTCAGTGTTCTGTCACCCCATTGGTGATTGCTGTTACCTATTAAAATATATGGTGATTTAAATTCTAAATAATTAAATAAATATTTACCTTTGCAAACTAGCCTGATTCCTGGTTCAGTGTGACCGGGGGGAGGGTTCTCAGGAGAAGGGTGTGATATGAGTGGTATGTCATTCAGAATATTGAACTTATAGATAAAATAAATAAGGGTTTCATTTGCGCATTACATGCTGAGCGAGACTTGGGTGTGTGACAGATTGAAATCACTTATAATGGAGACTAGAGCATGAGTAGAAAGTGTTTGAGAGTGTTTGAGAGCATGAAAGGATAGTGCCTGAAAAGAAGGTGGGCTGAAGTAGTAGTTTCAAGAATGTAGCATAGTAGCAGTGTGGAGAGGGCAGAGTAGTGGTATTGTGAAGAGGCGAGAGTAGTAGTTATGTGGGGAAGAGAGAGCAAGTCCCGGTCAAGTCCCGCTTTGCCGCTACACGCTGCAACCTCGCTGAGCCTCTGTGATTTCTACTCGAACTTTTGGACATTTTGAACTACAACGCCCAGAAGGTGAAATTCAACAGAAGTATACTACGTTGTGTATGAGTATACTTGGACTATATCTAACGTGAATTTCTTTTTGTAGGCATTGCTTTTGATCTCTGTGGGCGGCGCTATAAAGCTTTGAATCGCTTGATCAAAAATATCATCTCAAGCCTTTCAAATACAACAGCTAGCTGAAGGAATTGTGAGGCTGCCTGACACTATCCAGATGCCACCAAAGTCCATCTGTAAGGCTGACGTGGCGGTAGGCCCTGACCACCCCATGACTGCAACACAGGGGCCCAAAGGGACCAACGCCTTTAACTCAGCTTTACCTTCTTTTGCAAATATCATTCGTCCTATTACATATCCTTCCCCTGACTGCTTTACCATCAATGACTCTTGGATCAATCTTGACAGCAGTCCAAAAAAAAAAAAATTACACATGTTGCCAGACAGTCCCTTCTTACACTCACTGACTTACAAAAAATAGCAAAAGTCTGTGGTGCCCGATTAACAAAATCAAAATCTAAAATTGCACCTAAGAAGAAGGATGCCATGAACTGCCAACATCAGGTGGTCTTGCAAACATTGCCACCAACTCCCCTTAGTAGTTCAAAGCATATTGATTTACATGTGAGTGAGGGCTCATGAGGAGTCCCGTTGGCTGTTTGGTGGTTTGGTGGCACGGCGCAGCGCACAGCCAACGTCATAGCCTCTCATTGCACACTCTCCGCCTAGATAAGAGCGTTTGCTGAGGCACGCTTGGAAGCCACTATTCTAACCTGTGGATAGAGAGTCTCCTTCTCCTGCTTCCTTTGGTGAAGTCATGTAGCGCCTGAATGGCGATGTACAAATTACTATGCCACTGCATGCAGCAAAATTAACAAAACCTATGGAAAATTAACTTACTGAGTGGGACAAACGCACATTGTCCAATTACAGAACGAGATGAAACAAAAAATGAAACGCTCAAAAACTCTAACAATGGACGTTAGACAAATATGGAGTCTAAATTCATCTTCAAAACAGCGTCAATTACCTCATGCCGCCGGTACTGGACACGAATCTCCATTGAATCTTGTGAGAAATCTTGGTGGAGCGGCTGTGAAAGTCTGGGTCGATGCTGTAAATGCCCAATTTCTGATGCTGATTTTCTGAATGTGAATACTCAAAGTGGGACAAATAAGGCTTCTGTAATAATGGAAGACTGTGGCAATTGTTTAATGGACCTGAAGGAACAAACAACAAATGTAAAGTGTGAGGATTTAGAACCTGACACTATTGAATCCCCCTCTTTGACAATGGCTGTATTTCATGCCGCTGATACCTCAGATTGCCCCATGGTGTACTCTCAGGAAGTAACCCAAAATCATAATCATAACCAAATAAAGGTTGCAGTGCCTAGTGTCCCACATCCACCCAGTGAACAAAACGAAAGTGTAAACCATACGTATCAAGACACTAGTCAAGGAAATTAAACTAGTATAATATTTGAAACCCAAATTGAAATGCATCCGATGAGGAATGAACTAAATCTCTCATATTCCCCAATTTTGTATCCAAATCAGAGAAAAATCTCAATAGATACATTGACATCCTCGACAGAATCTTTTGCAAAACGCACATCAAGACCATCTTTTGGGTTAAGGCCTTATACCCAGGCAGGTTAGCGATAACTGTAAATTTTGAATCAGATAATCAGTTAGCTAACAAGTCGGATTGGACATGGTTAGCGAAGGCAATCCATGAACCGAATACTCAGAATAAAAATGACTGCCAAAAGCATGATCATGCACATACCATTAAACTGGTGAGTTGGAATACACGTGGCCATAAACATTTGCTTGATACTTCTAATATTGAAATCATTGCATTACAAGAAACCTGGCTGCTGACAGCACCAACACTGCCTGGTTATGAACTAATATGGGTACCAGCTGTTTATCATGGAAAGGGAAGACCCTCAGCAGGACTACTGACAGCGGTTAAATTTGATATGAACAGCAAGCTGACAGCCTGGGCGTCCCCTCATCCGTGTATCCAATTATCAAGACTAATATTCAGAGATCAAGAAAATACCATAACATCTTAAATAGCGATTCTAAGTCTATACTGGAATCCTGCAATTATATTGGATACACACTTCCTGCAACTAGCCATAGCTATGCTCGTCCTGATAGTTCTGGACAATGATATCAGCATGGCCTTGATTGTAGGAGATCTAAATCTGACTTGATCGTAGGAGATTTAAATCTGAAATATATTAGAGTTATAAATACCACTCTATCAACCCGGGCTAAATCATGGCTAGACTTAATGAAGATGATAGGGTTTAAAATGCTAAATATTTCGACAAAGAGTGACACTCCACCAAGACCTACATGGTCAAGAGACTCATCGAGAGCAATCCTTGATTATGCCTTTGTATCTGAACAGGCGTTGCCTAGAGTGAAAGATTTTGTAATACATCCCACCATAAGTCATAAGTTTTCAATAAAAAGAGTAAGTCTTATAATCATCCTGTAGAACTACAGGGGAGGAATAGAGTCAGATCGTCTCCATTTAATTTGTTGAAGTTGAATGAACTCCTGATTGATGATATGCAGAGCCCTATTCAAAATCAACAGCGAATGTATATTGATGCCCTGCAGGTTTTTGAGCAAATTCAAAAAAAGGAAGGTCAAGTTCAGATAACACACAAATCTCGATATGAACCAATTGTTCAGAACTTAAAAAATGAAAAAAGAAGAGCTGTAAGAAAGATTATGCGTACCAGACCAGACAATATGACAGAGCTGATAATTAACTTGCGGACTAGGTTTAAGAACAATCTATGTTACCATATAGAGTGATTAAAACAAGCAGCAGGTGAAAAAATGCTGAAGGCTCTAATCACTGAACACAGCTCTGAAATATGGAGGTTGCTGAAATCATCCCCCACCGATGCCACAGCTTCTACTATCTTGAACACCGTCAATGAAAGTACCTGGAGAACCCACTTTTCGAAGGTGTTTGCAAAAAAGGATGATGATGTTGATTTTTTGGCAAAGGGTGATGTAAACTTGAATACAATCACTTTCGACCATGATGAAATTGCCACTCTAATCAAGTGACTTAACTCATCGAGGGCCCCATGCCCATATGGGCTAACAATCTTACGTTAAAAATGTCCCCCGAAGAATGGGCAAGGATTCTTTGCTTGATCTTTCGGAAGATAGTTTTGACGGGTGTTATCCCTCCTTCATGGCGGACTTCAGTCATCATCCCACTGTTCAAGAAGGACAATAGGAACAATTATACCAAATATCGACTTATTGCCCTTCTTGACATTCCAGGAAAGATATGTGCTCGGTTGATCCTGGAAAAACTGACAGAATGGCTGAAAAATAGTGGGGTAATGGACTTTTGTCAATCAGGCTTTGTATCCAGCTTGGGTACAGCTGTAAACATGATAACATTATCAGCATTAAAATGCCAGGCTCTGAAGTGCAACCAGAAGATCTACTGAGCGTTTGTTAACTTCAGGCAGTCATTTCACCTAATATTTAGAAATCTATTGTGGCAAAAAACTGAAGAATGCAAATTGTCCCCCAGCCCTCTTATACTTGATTCAACAGCTACATACCAAGACTACAGTTAGATTTAGACTCAACCAAGAGTGGATGCTGACGGAATAGATACCAACCGCTACGGACCTAAAACAAGGCCTAAAACAAGGCTGTGCCATTGCGGCAATACTTTTTAACTTCTATATCCATGATATAGGTAAAGCTCTAGAATCTACACGTTCATTCCCCCTAAAGATAGGTAACATAAAAATCTCATGCATACTCTTTGCTGACGACCTAGTGGTCATTGATCAAACACAAATAGGGTTGCAGAGGCAGCTGGTAGCTCTAAGAGATTATGCAGCGAAAAATCAACTTTCAATTAATACCACTAAGTCAAACATCTTAGTATTCCCAAATACAAAAAAAGCACAATTAATAAAGCATAAAGCGTGGGTTAGAAATGATACGTTGGAAATTGTTCAAGACTATAAATACTTGGGAGTAAATATTAATACTACTTTGGGAGAAACACCATAAAAAAATGCTGTGTTAAATGAGATGCTGAACTTAACATCTCAAGCAAAAGTCCTATATCGGGAATACTGCAAATGTTCATGTAGACCGATGTTGATGTCCATAATGATGTCCATATTGATGTCCATAAAGTAATACCGATTGTCACCTATGGTGTGCACTCTAAAAAGCCAACCTATCAACCAAAATGGGATTATCTTGAGGGAAAATTCTGGAAATCTGTGCAGGGTCTTCCAGGGAGCACTCCAATTCAGGAGCTCAGGTACAAGTTTGGCTTATCATCCGTGCAAACAGTGGCAGATTGTCAGACTTTGTCTTTATACAGGAAATACCTGGTACAAGCAGATCATAAAAAAACTCTTATCCCAATAATAGCAGGTGCTATCACTTGTGGACAGAATCATTTTTTTAGCCTCTGGAAAGAACACTGTGTATCAGTAATGTCTAAATCTGATATTGAGGAAAAACTATTTTTAGAGAATCAAGATGGTGCAAAGAGAAAACTATATGGATTATTCCATGAGAGACAATCCAGGAATATAGAATAATAAAGATTTGTTGCTTTACTCTTAAAGCAAGGAAACAAGTTCCGAAATATCTATTAACATTTCCTGAACCCAATTACCAGAATGCCCTGCTACAAATTTGTTTTGCCTTATGGCCCACTAAGGCAGTTCTGGCAATAAGGTCAAAGGACCATGAACAAAATAATATACGCCACTTTTGTAGTGATGTCTTGGGGAGTTAAACTCTAGAGCACCTGTTTACTGAATGCTTCAATTTAGGAAGGATATTTTTTATAATGTTTTGTTATTTTTAAACTACTTTCACCAGCTGAAATGTGTGCTAGGATATATAGTGCAGAACATATATCGCTAAATATAGCCATGATATCTTGTTTAAATAATCAGAAACTTTAGTGAACTCAAAATGTACTATATTGAAAATATGAAACTTTTTAGAATCTTAACATAGTTTTAATTGTTCTAAAAAACTTTTAATGTTTTTAATTTGATTGTAAATGGAATGTAATGAATTTATAATGGACCAATGTATTTGTTTTGAAAAGGTTGAAATGTTTTAACCAAACCAAATAAAGTATAATAATAATAAAAAGGTGTTTGGCTGCCTTGAAACAGACAAGGAGAATGTATGAAGCGTATGAAGCGATGTAAGAGCAACTGGTGGAGAAGAAAGAGGTGGTCCCACAGAAGATGGCTCAGGTGAAGGTAAAGACTGTGGCCTCTTGAACTTTGCCTGCTTTTGAAGAGGGATACAGGCAATCAAAGGCTTCCCTTTAAAAGTTCTGGCAGTACAGTGTATGTACCGACCCACACCTAGGGGGTACCCCCTTACCATGGGCCTAGGAGCACATTAGTTTGTCAGAGGGGAGGCCTGTGAAGGGCAGGGAGGAAAAGTAATATGCAAACTATGCAACCCACCAGTGAAAATGGGTACATGAAAGGCGAGTTCCTTTATGAGGACCACTTGAATGCACAAGCACATGGAATGGAAGCATGCATGGTCTGAATAAACATCCTTAAGTTCACTCAGCCCCGCAGCATGTACAAGAACCTCTGCCGTCCCTGCATACTATCTAGTAGATGGGCTTTGATTCGACTACCAGCATCAACACCACCAACTCTTATTGTTGTTGGTAGCCCTGTTGGTGTGGCACTATTTGGGCATTCACAAAGGGACCAAACCATGCATCAAACTGACACAAACAGTATACAGTATATTTACCTTTTACATAAGTAAAAGTTTGCCGCAAATTTCCCTGTTGAAAAAGTGTACACGTGTGAATTGCCTTTAAATAATTTCCCACTTGGCCTTTGAGATTTCAAATGTTTTCTTTTGATTAAATCATTGCTTGTATTTGCTTGCATCTGTTCAAAGCGCCTCCCATAGAAATGTATAATAATTTAAGCATTTTTGACCACATTTGGTGTTTTTGCTCAGCCAATTTCAAAGCCATTCTGACAGTTGAAAAGTCAATTCCGTTTTCTCTTGTTTTTAAGGGAGGAAGGTGGGAGTGATATTATGTTGGATCTGTCTTATTCCTGAGTACCTGCTCTCTCCTCACATCTATTTAAATTGCCTATTGGTGGGTTGAGGGGTGTTGCAGGGGGAACCCCTAACCATAGTGCTATCTTTTCCAAACCGACCCAAAAGTACTATTTTCTGTGCTGCATTCTTTTTTTGTTCATTACTTGATTCCCAGTGCATTAAAGATATTATTCAGTGTTCTGTCACCCCATTGGTGATTGCTGTTACCTATTAAAATATATGGTGATTTAAATTCTAAATAATTAAATAAATATTTACCTTTGCAAACTAGCCTGATTCCTGGTTCAGTGTGACCGGGGGGAGGGTTCTCAGGAGAAGGGTGTGATATGAGTGGTATGTCATTCAGAATATTGAACTTATAGATAAAATAAATAAGGGTTTCATTTGCGCATTACATGCTGAGCGAGACTTGGGTGTGTGACAGATTGAAATCACTTATAATGGAGACTAGAGCATGAGTAGAAAGTGTTTGAGAGTGTTTGAGAGCATGAAAGGATAGTGCCTGAAAAGAAGGTGGGCTGAAGTAGTAGTTTCAAGAATGTAGCATAGTAGCAGTGTGGAGAGGGCAGAGTAGTGGTATTGTGAAGAGGCGAGAGTAGTAGTTATGTGGGGAAGAGAGAGCAAGTCCCGGTCAAGTCCCGCTTTGCCGCTACACGCTGCAACCTCGCTGAGCCTCTGTGATTTCTACTCGAACTTTTGGACATTTTGAACTACAACGCCCAGAAGGTGAAATTCAACAGAAGTATACTACGTTGTGTATGAGTATACTTGGACTATATCTAACGTGAATTTCTTTTTGTAGGCATTGCTTTTGATCTCTGTGGGCGGCGCTATAAAGCTTTGAATCGCTTGATCAAAAATATCATCTCAAGCCTTTCAAATACAACAGCTAGCTGAAGGAATTGTGAGGCTGCCTGACACTATCCAGATGCCACCAAAGTCCATCTGTAAGGCTGACGTGGCGGTAGGCCCTGACCACCCCATGACTGCAACACAGGGGCCCAAAGGGACCAACGCCTTTAACTCAGCTTTACCTTCTTTTGCAAATATCATTCGTCCTATTACATATCCTTCCCCTGACTGCTTGACCATCAATGACTCTTGGATCAATCTTGACAGCAGTCCAAAAAAAAAAAAAATTACACATGTTGCCAGACAGTCCCTTCTTACACTCACTGACTTACAAAAAATAGCAAAAGTCTGTGGTGCCCGATTAACAAAATCAAAATCTAAAATTGCACCTAAGAAGAAGGATGCCATGAACTGCCAACATCAGGTGGTCTTGCAAACATTGCCACCAACTCCCCTTAGTAGTTCAAAGCATATTGATTTACATGTGAGTGAGGGCTCATGAGGAGTCCCGTTGGCTGTTTGGTGGTTTGGTGGCACGGCGCAGCGCACAGCCAACGTCATAGCCTCTCATTGCACACTCTCCGCCTAGATAAGAGCGTTTGCTGAGGCACGCTTGGAAGCCACTATTCTAACCTGTGGATAGAGAGTCTCCTTCTCCTGCTTCCTTTGGTGAAGTCATGTAGCGCCTGAATGGCGATGTACAAATTACTATGCCACTGCATGCAGCAAAATTAACAAAACCTATGGAAAATTAACTTACTGAGTGGGACAAACGCACATTGTCCAATTACAGAACGAGATGAAACAAAAAATGAAACGCTCAAAAACTCTAACAATGGACGTTAGACAAATATGGAGTCTAAATTCATCTTCAAAACAGCGTCAATTACCTCATGCCGCCGGTACTGGACACGAATCTCCATTGAATCTTGTGAGAAATCTTGGTGGAGCTGCTGGAAAGTCCGGGTCGATGCTGTAAATGCCCAATTTGTGATGCTGATTTTCTGACTGTGAATACTCAAAGTGGGACAAATAAGGCTTCTGTAATAATGGAAGACTGTGGCAATTGTTTAATGGACCTGAAGGAACAAACAACAAATGTAAAGTGTGAGGATTTAGAACCTGACACTATTGAATCCCCCTCTTTGACAATGGCCGTATTTCATGCCGCTGATACCTCAGATTGCCCCATGGTGTACTCTCAGGAAGTAACCCAAAATCATAATCATAACCAAATAAAGGTGGCAGTGCCTAGTGTCCTACATCCACCCAGTGAACAAAACGAAAGTGTAAACCATACGTATCAAGACACTAGTCAAGGAAATTAAACTAGTATAATATTTGAAACCCAAATTGAAATGCATCCGATGAGGAATGAACTAAATCTCTCATATTCCCCAATTTTGTATCCAAATCAGAGAAAAATCTCAATAGATACATTGACATCCTCGACAGAATCTTTTGCAAAACGCACATCAAGACCATCTTTTGGGTTAAGGCCTTATACCCAGGCAGGTTAGCGATAACTGTAAATTTTGAATCAGATAATCAGTTAGCTAACAAGTCGGATTGGACATGGTTAGCGAAGGCAATCCATGAACCGAATACTCAGAATAAAAATGACTGCCAAAAGCATGATCATGCACATACCATTAAACTGGTGAGTTGGAATACACGTGGCCATAAACATTTGCTTGATACTTCTAATATTGAAATCATTGCATTACAAGAAACCTGGCTGCTGACAGCACCAACACTGCCTGGTTATGAACTAATATGGGTGCCAGCTGTTTATCATGGAAAGGGAAGACCCTCAGCAGGACTACTGACAGCGGTTAAATTTGATATGAACAGCAAGCTGACAGCCTGGGCGTCCCCTCATCCGTGTATCCAATTATCAAGACTAATATTCAGAGATCAAGAAAATACCATAACATCTTAAATAGCGATTCTAAGTCTATACTGGAATCCTGCAATTATATTGGATACACACTTCCTGCAACTAGCCATAGCTATGCTCGTCCTGATAGTTCTGGACAATGATATCAGCATGGCCTTGATTGTAGGAGATCTAAATCTGACTTGATTGTAGGAGATTTAAATCTGAAATATATTAGAGTTATAAATACCACTCTATCAACCCGGGCTAAATCATGGCTAGACTTAATGAAGATGATAGGGTTTAAAATGCTAAATATTTCGACAAAGAGTGACACTCCACCAAGACCTACATGGTCAAGAGACTCATCGAGAGCAATCCTTGATTATGCCTTTGTATCTGAACAGGCGTTGCCTAGAGTGAAAGATTTTGTAATACATCCCACCATAAGTCATAAGTTTTCAATAAAAAGAGTAAGTCTTATAATCATCCTGTAGAACTACAGGGGAGGAATAGAGTCAGATCGTCTCCATTTAATTTGTTGAAGTTGAATGAACTCCTGATTGATGATATGCAGAGCCCTATTCAAAATCAACAGCGAATGTATATTGATGCCCTGCAGGTTTTTGAGCAAATTCAAAAAAAGGAAGGTCAAGTTCAGATAACACACAAATCTCGATATGAACCAATTGTTCAGAACTTAAAAAATGAAAAAAGAAGAGCTGTAAGAAAGATTATGCGTACCAGACCAGACAATATGACAGAGCTGATAATTAACTTGCGGACTAGGTTTAAGAACAATCTATGTTACCATATAGAGTGATTAAAACAAGCAGCAGGTGAAAAAATGCTGAAGGCTCTAATCACTGAACACAGCTCTGAAATATGGAGGTTGCTGAAATCATCCCCCACCGATGCCACAGCTTCTACTATCTTGAACACCGTCAATGAAAGTACCTGGAGAACCCACTTTTCGAAGGTGTTTGCAAAAAAGGATGATGATGTTGATTTTTTGGCAAAGGGTGATGTAAACTTGAATACAATCACTTTCGACCATGATGAAATTGCCACTCTAATCAAGTGACTTAGCTCATCGAGGGCCCCATGCCCATATGGGCTAACAATCTTACGTTAAAAATGTCCCCCGAAGAATGGGCAAGGATTCTTTGCTTGATCTTTCGGAAGATAGTTTTGACGGGTGTTATCCCTCCTTCATGGCGGACTTCAGTCATCATCCCACTGTTCAAGAAGGACAATAGGAACAATTATACCAAATATCGACTTATTGCCCTTCTTGACATTCCAGGAAAGATATGTGCTCGGTTGATCCTGGAAAAACTGACAGAATGGCTGAAAAATAGTGGGGTAATGGACTTTTGTCAATCAGGCTTTGTATCCAGCTTGGGTACAGCTGTAAACATGATAACATTATCAGCATTAAAATGCCAGGCTCTGAAGTGCAACCAGAAGATCTACTGAGCGTTTGTTAACTTCAGGCAGTCATTTCACCTAATATTTAGAAATCTATTGTGGCAAAAAACTGAAGAATGCAAATTGTCCCCCAGCCCTCTTATACTTGATTCAACAGCTACATACCAAGACTACAGTTAGATTTAGACTCAACCAAGAGTGGATGCTGACGGAATAGATACCAACCGCTACGGACCTAAAACAAGGCCTAAAACAAGGCTGTGCCATTGCGGCAATACTTTTTAACTTCTATATCCATGATATAGGTAAAGCTCTAGAATCTACACGTTCATTCCCCCTAAAGATAGGTAACATAAAAATCTCATGCATACTCTTTGCTGACGACCTAGTGGTCATTGATCAAACACAAATAGGGTTGCAGAGGCAGCTGGTAGCTCTAAGAGATTATGCAGCGAAAAATCAACTTTCAATTAATACCACTAAGTCAAACATCTTAGTATTCCCAAATACAAAAAAAGCACAATTAATAAAGCATAAAGCGTGGGTTAGAAATGATACGTTGGAAATTGTTCAAGACTATAGATACTTGGGAGTAAATATTAATACTACTTTGGGAGAAACACCATAAAAAAATGCTGTGTTAAATGAGGTGCTGAACTTAACATCTCAAGCAAAAGTCCTATATCGGGAATACTGCAAATGTTCATGTAGACCGATGTTGATGTCCATAATGATGTCCATATTGATGTCCATAAAGTAATACCGATTGTCACCTATGGTGTGCACTCTAAAAAGCCAACCTATCAACCAAAATGGGATTATCTTGAGGGAAAATTCTGGAAATCTGTGCAGGGTCTTCCAGGGAGCACTCCAATTCAGGAGCTCAGGTACAAGTTTGGCTTATCATCCGTGCAAACAGTGGCAGATTGTCAGACTTTGTCTTTATACAGGAAATACCTGGTACAAGCAGATCATAAAAAAACTCTTATCCCAATAATAGCAGGTGCTATCACTTGTGGACAGAATCATTGTTTTAGCCTCTGGAAAGAACACTGTGTATCAGTAATGTCTAAATCTGATATTGAGGAAAAACTATTTTTAGAGAATCCAGATGGTGCAAAGAGAAAACAATGTCAATCAGAATGGATTATTCTATGGGAGACAATCCAGGATATAGAATAATAAAGATTTGTTGCTTTACTCTTAAAGCAAGGAAACAAGTTCCGAAATATCTATTAACATTTCCTGAACCCAATTACCAGAATGCCCTGCTACAAATTTGTTTTGCCTTATGGCCCACTAAGGCAGTTCTGGCAATAAGGTCAAAGGACCATGAACAAAATAATATACGCCACTTTTGTAGTGATGTCTTGGGGAGTTAAACTCTAGAGCACCTGTTTACTGAATGCTTCAATTTAGGAAGGATATTTTTTATAATGTTTTGTTATTTTTAAACTACTTTCACCAGCTGAAATGTGTGCTAGGATATATAGTGCAGAACATATATCGCTAAATATAGCCATGATATCTTGTTTAAATAATCAGAAACTTTAGTGAACTCAAAATGTACTATATTGAAAATATGAAACTTTTTAGAATCTTAACATAGTTTTAATTGTTCTAAAAAACTTTTAATGTTTTTAATTTGATTGTAAATGGAATGTAATGAATTTATAATGGACCAATGTATTTGTTTTGAAAAGGTTGAAATGTTTTAACCAAACCAAATAAAGTATAATAATAATAAAAAGGTGTTTGGCTGCCTTGAAACAGACAAGGAGAATGTATGAAGCGTATGAAGCGATGTAAGAGCAACTGGTGGAGAAGAAAGAGGTGGTCCCACAGAAGATGGCTCAGGTGAAGGTAAAGACTGTGGCCTCTTGAACTTTGCCTGCTTTTGAAGAGGGATACAGGCAATCAAAGGCTTCCCTTTAAAAGTTCTGGCAGTACAGTGTATGTACCGACCCACACCTAGGGGGTACCCCCTTACCATGGGCCTAGGAGCACATTAGTTTGTCAGAGGGGAGGCCTGTGAAGGGCAGGGAGGAAAAGTAATATGCAAACTATGCAACCCACCAGTGAAAATGGGTACATGAAAGGCGAGTTCCTTTATGAGGACCACTTGAATGCACAAGCACATGGAATGGAAGCATGCATGGTCTGAATAAACATCCTTAAGTTCACTCAGCCCCGCAGCATGTACAAGAACCTCTGCCGTCCCTGCATACTATCTAGTAGATGGGCTTTGATTCGACTACCAGCATCAACACCACCAACTCTTATTGTTGTTGGTAGCCCTGTTGGTGTGGCACTATTTGGGCATTCACAAAGGGACCAAACCATGCATCAAACTGACACAAACAGTATACAGTATATTTACCTTTTACATAAGTAAAAGTTTGCCGCAAATTTCCCTGTTGAAAAAGTGTACACGTGTGAATTGCCTTTAAATAATTTCCCACTTGGCCTTTGAGATTTCAAATGTTTTCTTTTGATTAAATCATTGCTTGTATTTGCTTGCATCTGTTCAAAGCGCCTCCCATAGAAATGTATAATAATTTAAGCATTTTTGACCACATTTGGTGTTTTTGCTCAGCCAATTTCAAAGCCATTCTGACAGTTGAAAAGTCAATTCCGTTTTCTCTTGTTTTTAAGGGAGGAAGGTGGGAGTGATATTATGTTGGATCTGTCTTATTCCTGAGTACCTGCTCTCTCCTCACATCTATTTAAATTGCCTATTGGTGGGTTGAGGGGTGTTGCAGGGGGAACCCCTAACCATAGTGCTATCTTTTCCAAACCGACCCAAAAGTACTATTTTCTGTGCTGCATTCTTTTTTTGTTCATTACTTGATTCCCAGTGCATTAAAGATATTATTCAGTGTTCTGTCACCCCATTGGTGATTGCTGTTACCTATTAAAATATATGGTGATTTAAATTCTAAATAATTAAATAAATATTTACCTTTGCAAACTAGCCTGATTCCTGGTTCAGTGTGACCGGGGGGAGGGTTCTCAGGAGAAGGGTGTGATATGAGTGGTATGTCATTCAGAATATTGAACTTATAGATAAAATAAATAAGGGTTTCATTTGCGCATTACATGCTGAGCGAGACTTGGGTGTGTGACAGATTGAAATCACTTATAATGGAGACTAGAGCATGAGTAGAAAGTGTTTGAGAGTGTTTGAGAGCATGAAAGGATAGTGCCTGAAAAGAAGGTGGGCTGAAGTAGTAGTTTCAAGAATGTAGCATAGTAGCAGTGTGGAGAGGGCAGAGTAGTGGTATTGTGAAGAGGCGAGAGTAGTAGTTATGTGGGGAAGAGAGAGCAAGTCCCGGTCAAGTCCCGCTTTGCCGCTACACGCTGCAACCTCGCTGAGCCTCTGTGATTTCTACTCGAACTTTTGGACATTTTGAACTACAACGCCCAGAAGGTGAAATTCAACAGAAGTATACTACGTTGTGTATGAGTATACTTGGACTATATCTAACGTGAATTTCTTTTTGTAGGCATTGCTTTTGATCTCTGTGGGCGGCGCTATAAAGCTTTGAATCGCTTGATCAAAAATATCATCTCAAGCCTTTCAAATACAACAGCTAGCTGAAGGAATTGTGAGGCTGCCTGACACTATCCAGATGCCACCAAAGTCCATCTGTAAGGCTGACGTGGCGGTAGGCCCTGACCACCCCATGACTGCAACACAGGGGCCCAAAGGGACCAACGCCTTTAACTCAGCTTTACCTTCTTTTGCAAATATCATTCGTCCTATTACATATCCTTCCCCTGACTGCTTGACCATCAATGACTCTTGGATCAATCTTGACAGCAGTCCAAAAAAAAAAAAAATTACACATGTTGCCAGACAGTCCCTTCTTACACTCACTGACTTACAAAAAATAGCAAAAGTCTGTGGTGCCCGATTAACAAAATCAAAATCTAAAATTGCACCTAAGAAGAAGGATGCCATGAACTGCCAACATCAGGTGGTCTTGCAAACATTGCCACCAACTCCCCTTAGTAGTTCAAAGCATATTGATTTACATGTGAGTGAGGGCTCATGAGGAGTCCCGTTGGCTGTTTGGTGGTTTGGTGGCACGGCGCAGCGCACAGCCAACGTCATAGCCTCTCATTGCACACTCTCCGCCTAGATAAGAGCGTTTGCTGAGGCACGCTTGGAAGCCACTATTCTAACCTGTGGATAGAGAGTCTCCTTCTCCTGCTTCCTTTGGTGAAGTCATGTAGCGCCTGAATGGCGATGTACAAATTACTATGCCACTGCATGCAGCAAAATTAACAAAACCTATGGAAAATTAACTTACTGAGTGGGACAAACGCACATTGTCCAATTACAGAACGAGATGAAACAAAAAATGAAACGCTCAAAAACTCTAACAATGGACGTTAGACAAATATGGAGTCTAAATTCATCTTCAAAACAGCGTCAATTACCTCATGCCGCCGGTACTGGACACGAATCTCCATTGAATCTTGTGAGAAATCTTGGTGGAGCGGCTGGAAAGTCCGGGTCAATGCTGTAAATGCCCAATTTGTGATGCTGATTTTCTGACTGTGAATACTCAAAGTGGGACAAATAAGGCTTCTGTAATAATGGAAGACTGTGGCAATTGTTTAATGGACCTGAAGGAACAAACAACAAATGTAAAGTGTGAGGATTTAGAACCTGACACTATTGAATCCCCCTCTTTGACAATGGCCGTATTTCATGCCGCTGATACCTCAGATTGCCCCATGGTGTACTCTCAGGAAGTAACCCAAAATCATAATCATAACCAAATAAAGGTTGCAGTGCCTAGTGACCCACATCCACCCAGTGAACAAAACGAAAGTGTAAACCATACGTATCAAGACACTAGTCAAGGAAATTAAACTAGTATAATATTTGAAACCCAAATTGAAATGCATCCGATGAGGAATGAACTAAATCTCTCATATTCCCCAATTTTGTATCCAAATCAGAGAAAAATCTCAATAGATACATTGACATCCTCGACAGAATCTTTTGCAAAACGCACATCAAGACCATCTTTTGGGTTAAGGCCTTATACCCAGGCAGGTTAGCGATAACTGTAAATTTTGAATCAGATAATCAGTTAGCTAACAAGTCGCATTGGACATGGTTAGCGAAGGCAATCCATGAACCGAATACTCAGAATAAAAATGACTGCCAAAAGCATGATCATGCACATACCATTAAACTGGTGAGTTGGAATACACGTAGCCATAAACATTTGCTTGATACTTCTAATATTGAAATCGTTGCATTACAAGAAACCTGGCTGCTGACAGCACCAACACTGCCTGGTTATGAACTAATATGGGTGCCAGCTGTTTATCATGGAAAGGGAAGACCCTCAGCAGGACTACTGACAGCGGTTAAATTTGATATGAACAGCAAGCTGACAGCCTGGGCGTCCCCTCATCCGTGTATCCAATTATCAAGACTAATATTCAGAGATCAAGAAAATACCATAACATCTTAAATAGCGATTCTAAGTCTATACTGGAATCCTGCAATTATATTGGATACACACTTCCTGCAACTAGCCATAGCTATGCTCGTCCTGATAGTTCTGGACAATGATATCAGCATGGCCTTGATTGTAGGAGATCTAAATCTGACTTGATTGTAGGAGATTTAAATCTGAAATATATTAGAGTTATAAATACCACTCTATCAACCCGGGCTAAATCATGGCTAGACTTAATGAAGATGATAGGGTTTAAAATGCTAAATATTTCGACAAAGAGTGACACTCCACCAAGACCTACATGGTCAAGAGACTCATCGAGAGCAATCCTTGATTATGCCTTTGTATCTGAACAGGCGTTGCCTAGAGTGAAAGATTTTGTAATACATCCCACCATAAGTCATAAGTTTTCAATAAAAAGAGTAAGTCTTATAATCATCCTGTAGAACTACAGGGGAGGAATAGAGTCAGATCGTCTCCATTTAATTTGTTGAAGTTGAATGAACTCCTGATTGATGATATGCAGAGCCCTATTCAAAATCAACAGCGAATGTATATTGATGCCCTGCAGGTTTTTGAGCAAATTCAAAAAAAGGAAGGTCAAGTTCAGATAACACACAAATCTCGATATGAACCAATTGTTCAGAACTTAAAAAATGAAAAAAGAAGAGCTGTAAGAAAGATTATGCGTACCAGACCAGACAATATGACAGAGCTGATAATTAACTTGCGGACTAGGTTTAAGAACAATCTATGTTACCATATAGAGTGATTAAAACAAGCAGCAGGTGAAAAAATGCTGAAGGCTCTAATCACTGAACACAGCTCTGAAATATGGAGGTTGCTGAAATCATCCCCCACCGATGCCACAGCTTCTACTATCTTGAACACCGTCAATGAAAGTACCTGGAGAACCCACTTTTCGAAGGTGTTTGCAAAAAAGGATGATGATGTTGATTTTTTGGCAAAGGGTGATGTAAACTTGAATACAATCACTTTCGACCATGATGAAATTGCCACTCTAATCAAGTGACTTAGCTCATCGAGGGCCCCATGCCCATATGGGCTAACAATCTTACGTTAAAAATGTCCCCCGAAGAATGGGCAAGGATTCTTTGCTTGATCTTTCGGAAGATAGTTTTGACGGGTGTTATCCCTCCTTCATGGCGGACTTCAGTCATCATCCCACTGTTCAAGAAGGACAATAGGAACAATTATACCAAATATCGACTTATTGCCCTTCTTGACATTCCAGGAAAGATATGTGCTCGGTTGATCCTGGAAAAACTGACAGAATGGCTGAAAAATAGTGGGGTAATGGACTTTTGTCAATCAGGCTTTGTATCCAGCTTGGGTACAGCTGTAAACATGATAACATTATCAGCATTAAAATGCCAGGCTCTGAAGTGCAACCAGAAGATCTACTGAGCGTTTGTTAACTTCAGGCAGTCATTTCACCTAATATTTAGAAATCTATTGTGGCAAAAAACTGAAGAATGCAAATTGTCCCCCAGCCCTCTTATACTTGATTCAACAGCTACATACCAAGACTACAGTTAGATTTAGACTCAACCAAGAGTGGATGCTGACGGAATAGATACCAACCGCTACGGACCTAAAACAAGGCCTAAAACAAGGCTGTGCCATTGCGGCAATACTTTTTAACTTCTATATCCATGATATAGGTAAAGCTCTAGAATCTACACGTTCATTCCACCTAAAGATAGGTAACATAAAAATCTCATGCATACTCTTTGCTGACGACCTTGTGGTCATTGATCAAACACAAATAGGGTTGCAGAGGCAGCTGGTAGCTCTAAGAGATTATGCAGCGAAAAATCAACTTTCAATTAATACCACTAAGTCAAACATCTTAGTATTCCCAAATACAAAAAAAGCACAATTAATAAAGCATAAAGCGTGGGTTAGAAATGATACGTTGGAAATTGTTCAAGACTATAAATACTTGGGAGTAAATATTAATACTACTTTGGGAGAAACACCATAAAAAAATGCTGTGTTAAATGAGATGCTGAACTTAACATCTCAAGCAAAAGTCCTATATCGGGAATACTGCAAATGTTCATGTAGACCGATGTTGATGTCCATAATGATGTCCATATTGATGTCCATAAAGTAATACCGATTGTCACCTATGGTGTGCACTCTAAAAAGCCAACCTATCAACCAAAATGGGATTATCTTGAGGGAAAATTCTGGAAATCTGTGCAGGGTCTTCCAGGGAGCACTCCAATTCAGGAGCTCAGGTACAAGTTTGGCTTATCATCCGTGCAAACAGTGGCAGATTGTCAGACTTTGTCTTTATACAGGAAATACCTGGTACAAGCAGATCATAAAAAAACTCTTATCCCAATAATAGCAGGTGCTATCACTTGTGGACAGAATCATTTTTTTAGCCTCTGGAAAGAACACTGTGTATCAGTAATGTCTAAATCTGATATTGAGGAAAAACTATTTTTAGAGAATCAAGACGGTGCAAAGAGAAAACTATATGGATTATTCCATGAGAGACAATCCAGGAATATAGAATAATAAAGATTTGTTGCTTTACTCTTAAAGCAAGGAAACAAGTTCCGAAATATCTATTAACATTTCCTGAACCCAATTACCAGAATGCCCTGCTACAAATTTGTTTTGCCTTATGGCCCACTAAGGCAGTTCTGGCAATAAGGTCAAAGGACCATGAACAAAATAATATACGCCACTTTTGTAGTGATGTCTTGGGGAGTTAAACTCTAGAGCACCTGTTTACTGAATGCTTCAATTTAGGAAGGATATTTTTTATAATGTTTTGTTATTTTTAAACTACTTTCACCAGCTGAAATGTGTGCTAGGATATATAGTGCAGAACATATATCGCTAAATATAGCCATGATATCTTGTTTAAATAATCAGAAACTTTAGTGAACTCAAAATGTACTATATTGAAAATATGAAACTTTTTAGAATCTTAACATAGTTTTAATTGTTCTAAAAAACTTTTAATGTTTTTAATTTGATTGTAAATGGAATGTAATGAATTTATAATGGACCAATGTATTTGTTTTGAAAAGGTTGAAACGTTTTAACCAAACCAAATAAAGTATAATAATAATAAAAAGGTGTTTGGCTGCCTTGAAACAGACAAGGAGAATGTATGAAGCGTATGAAGCGATGTAAGAGCAACTGGTGGAGAAGAAAGAGGTGGTCCCACAGAAGATGGCTCAGGTGAAGGTAAAGACTGTGGCCTCTTGAACTTTGCCTGCTTTTGAAGAGGGATACAGGCAATCAAAGGCTTCCCTTTAAAAGTTCTGGCAGTACAGTGTATGTACCGACCCACACCTAGGGGGTACCCCCTTACCATGGGCCTAGGAGCACATTAGTTTGTCAGAGGGGAGGCCTGTGAAGGGCAGGGAGGAAAAGTAATATGCAAACTATGCAACCCACCAGTGAAAATGGGTACATGAAAGGCGAGTTCCTTTATGAGGACCACTTGAATGCACAAGCACATGGAATGGAAGCATGCATGGTCTGAATAAACATCCTTAAGTTCACTCAGCCCCGCAGCATGTACAAGAACCTCTGCCGTCCCTGCATACTATCTAGTAGATGGGCTTTGATTCGACTACCAGCATCAACACCACCAACTCTTATTGTTGTTGGTAGCCCTGTTGGTGTGGCACTATTTGGGCATTCACAAAGGGACCAAACCATGCATCAAACTGACACAAACAGTATACAGTATATTTACCTTTTACATAAGTAAAAGTTTGCCGCAAATTTCCCTGTTGAAAAAGTGTACACGTGTGAATTGCCTTTAAATAATTTCCCACTTGGCCTTTGAGATTTCAAATGTTTTCTTTTGATTAAATCATTGCTTGTATTTGCTTGCATCTGTTCAAAGCGCCTCCCATAGAAATGTATAATAATTTAAGCATTTTTGACCACATTTGGTGTTTTTGCTCAGCCAATTTCAAAGCCATTCTGACAGTTGAAAAGTCAATTCCGTTTTCTCTTGTTTTTAAGGGAGGAAGGTGGGAGTGATATTATGTTGGATCTGTCTTATTCCTGAGTACCTGCTCTCTCCTCACATCTATTTAAATTGCCTATTGGTGGGTTGAGGGGTGTTGCAGGGGGAACCCCTAACCATAGTGCTATCTTTTCCAAACCGACCCAAAAGTACTATTTTCTGTGCTGCATTCTTTTTTTGTTCATTACTTGATTCCCAGTGCATTAAAGATATTATTCAGTGTTCTGTCACCCCATTGGTGATTGCTGTTACCTATTAAAATATATGGTGATTTAAATTCTAAATAATTAAATAAATATTTACCTTTGCAAACTAGCCTGATTCCTGGTTCAGTGTGACCGGGGGGAGGGTTCTCAGGAGAAGGGTGTGATATGAGTGGTATGTCATTCAGAATATTGAACTTATAGATAAAATAAATAAGGGTTTCATTTGCGCATTACATGCTGAGCGAGACTTGGGTGTGTGACAGATTGAAATCACTTATAATGGAGACTAGAGCATGAGTAGAAAGTGTTTGAGAGTGTTTGAGAGCATGAAAGGATAGTGCCTGAAAAGAAGGTGGGCTGAAGTAGTAGTTTCAAGAATGTAGCATAGTAGCAGTGTGGAGAGGGCAGAGTAGTGGTATTGTGAAGAGGCGAGAGTAGTAGTTATGTGGGGAAGAGAGAGCAAGTCCCGGTCAAGTCCCGCTTTGCCGCTACACGCTGCAACCTCGCTGAGCCTCTGTGATTTCTACTCGAACTTTTGGACATTTTGAACTACAACGCCCAGAAGGTGAAATTCAACAGAAGTATACTACGTTGTGTATGAGTATACTTGGACTATATCTAACGTGAATTTCTTTTTGTAGGCATTGCTTTTGATCTCTGTGGGCGGCGCTATAAAGCTTTGAATCGCTTGATCAAAAATATCATCTCAAGCCTTTCAAATACAACAGCTAGCTGAAGGAATTGTGAGGCTGCCTGACACTATCCAGATGCCACCAAAGTCCATCTGTAAGGCTGACGTGGCGGTAGGCCCTGACCACCCCATGACTGCAACACAGGGGCCCAAAGGGACCAACGCCTTTAACTCAGCTTTACCTTCTTTTGCAAATATCATTCGTCCTATTACATATCCTTCCCCTGACTGCTTGACCATCAATGACTCTTGGATCAATCTTGACAGCAGTCCAAAAAAAAAAAAAATTACACATGTTGCCAGACAGTCCCTTCTTACACTCACTGACTTACAAAAAATAGCAAAAGTCTGTGGTGCCCGATTAACAAAATCAAAATCTAAAATTGCACCTAAGAAGAAGGATGCCATGAACTGCCAACATCAGGTGGTCTTGCAAACATTGCCACCAACTCCCCTTAGTAGTTCAAAGCATATTGATTTACATGTGAGTGAGGGCTCATGAGGAGTCCCGTTGGCTGTTTGGTGGTTTGGTGGCACGGCGCAGCGCACAGCCAACGTCATAGCCTCTCATTGCACACTCTCCGCCTAGATAAGAGCGTTTGCTGAGGCACGCTTGGAAGCCACTATTCTAACCTGTGGATAGAGAGTCTCCTTCTCCTGCTTCCTTTGGTGAAGTCATGTAGCGCCTGAATGGCGATGTACAAATTACTATGCCACTGCATGCAGCAAAATTAACAAAACCTATGGAAAATTAACTTACTGAGTGGGACAAACGCACATTGTCCAATTACAGAACGAGATGAAACAAAAAATGAAACGCTCAAAAACTCTAACAATGGACGTTAGACAAATATGGAGTCTAAATTCATCTTCAAAACAGCGTCAATTACCTCATGCCGCCGGTACTGGACACGAATCTCCATTGAATCTTGTGAGAAATCTTGGTGGAGCGGCTGTGAAAGTCTGGGTCGATGCTGTAAATGCCCAATTTCTGATGCTGATTTTCTGAATGTGAATACTCAAAGTGGGACAAATAAGGCTTCTGCAATAAAGGAAGACTGTGGCAATTGTTTAATGGACCTGAAGGAACAAACAACAAATATAAAGTGTGAGGATTTAGAACCTGACACTATTGAATCCCCCTCTTTGACAATGGCCGTATTTCATGCCGCTGATACCTCAGATTGCCCCATGGTGTACTCTCAGGAAGTAACCCAAAATCATAATCATAAACAAATAAAGGTTGCAGTGCCTAGTGTCCCACATCCAACCAGTGAACAAAACGAAAGTGTAAACCATACGTATCAAGACACTAGTCAAGGAAATTAAACTAGTATAATATTTGAAACCCAAATTGAAATGCATCCGATGAGGAATTAACTAAATCTCTCATATTCCCCAATTTTTTATCCAAATCAGAGAAAAATCTCAATAGATACATTGACATCCTCGACAGAATCTTTTGCAAAACGCACATCAAGACCATCTTTTGGGTTAAGGCCTTATACCCAGGCAGGTTAGCGACAACTGTAAATTTTGAATCAGATAATCAGTTAGCTAACAAGTCGGATTGGACATGGTTAGCGAAGGCAATCCATGAACCGAATACTCAGAATAAAAATGACTGCCAAAAGCATGATCATGCACATACCATTAAACTGGTGAGTTGGAATACACGTGGCCATAAACATTTGCTTGATACTTCTAATATTGAAATCATTGCATTACAAGAAACCTGGCTGCTGACAGCACCAACACTGCCTGGTTATGAACTAATATGGGTGCCAGCTGTTTATCATGGAAAGGGAAGACCCTCAGCAGGACTACTGACAGCGGTTAAATTTGATATGAACAGCAAGCTGACAGCCTGGGCGTCCCCTCATCCATGTATCCAATTATCAAGACTAATATTCAGAGATCAAGAAAATACCATAACATCTTAAATAGCGATTCTAAGTCTATACTGGAATCCTGCAATTATATTGGATACACACTTCCTGCAACTAGCCATAGCTATGCTCGTCCTGATAGTTCTAGACAATGATATCAGCATGGCCTTGATTGTAGGAGATCTAAATCTGACTTGATTGTAGGAGATTTAAATCTGAAATATATTAGAGTTATAAATACCACTCTATCAACCCGGGCTAAATCATGGCTAGACTTAATGAAGATGATAGGGTTTAAAATGCTAAATATTTCGACAAAGAGTGACACTCCACCAAGACCTACATGGTCAAGAGACTCATCGAGAGCAATCCTTGATTATGCCTTTGTATCTGAACAGGCGTTGCCTAGAGTGAAAGATTTTGTAATACATCCCACCATAAGTCATAAGTTTTCAATAAAAAGAGTAAGTCTTATAATCATCCTGTAGAACTACAGGGGAGGAATAGAGTCAGATCGTCTCCATTTAATTTGTTGAAGTTGAATGAACTCCTGATTGATGATATGCAGAGCCCTATTCAAAATCAACAGCGAATGTATATTGATGCCCTGCAGGTTTTTGAGCAAATTCAAAAAAAGGAAGGTCAAGTTCAGATAACACACAAATCTCGATATGAACCAATTGTTCAGAACTTAAAAAATGAAAAAAGAAGAGCTGTAAGAAAGATTATGCGTACCAGACCAGACAATATGACAGAGCTGACAATTAACTTGCGGACTAGGTTTAAGAACAATCTATGTTACCATATAGAGTGATTAAAACAAGCAGCAGGTGAAAAAATGCTGAAGGCTCTAATCACTGAACACAGCTCTGAAATATGGAGGTTGCTGAAATCATCCCCCACCGATGCCACAGCTTCTACTATCTTGAACACTGTCAATGAAAGTACCTGGAGAACCCACTTTTCGAAGGTGTTTGCAAAAAAGGATGATGATGTTGATTTTTTGGCAAAGGGTGATGTAAACTTGAATACAATCACTTTCGACCATGATGAAATTGCCACTCTAATCAAGTGACTTAGCTCATCGAGGGCCCCATGCCCATATGGGCTAACAATCTTACGTTAAAAATGTCCCCCGAAGAATGGGCAAGGATTCTTTGCTTGATCTTTCGGAAGATAGTTTTGACGGGTGTTATCCCTCCTTCATGGCGGACTTCAGTCATCATCCCACTGTTCAAGAAGGACAATAGGAACAATTATACCAAATATCGACTTATTGCCCTTCTTGACATTCCAGGAAAGATATGTGCTCGGTTGATCCTGGAAAAACTGACAGAATGGCTGAAAAATAGTGGGGTAATGGACTTTTGTCAATCAGGCTTTGTATCCAGCTTGGGTACAGCTGTAAACATGATAACATTATCAGCATTAAAATGCCAGGCTCTGAAGTGCAACCAGAAGATCTACTGAGCGTTTGTTAACTTCAGGCAGTCATTTCACCTAATATTTAGAAATCTATTGTGGCAAAAAACTGAAGAATGCAAATTGTCCCCCAGCCCTCTTATACTTGATTCAACAGCTACATACCAAGACTACAGTTAGATTTAGACTCAACCAAGAGTGGATGCTGACGGAATAGATACCAACCGCTACGGACCTAAAACAAGGCCTAAAACAAGGCTGTGCCATTGCGGCAATACTTTTTAACTTCTATATCCATGATATAGGTAAAGCTCTAGAATCTACACGTTCATTCCCCCTAAAGATAGGTAACATAAAAATCTCATGCATACTCTTTGCTGACGACCTAGTGGTCATTGATCAAACACAAATAGGGTTGCAGAGGCAGCTGGTAGCTCTAAGAGATTATGCAGCGAAAAATCAACTTTCAATTAATACCACTAAGTCAAACATCTTAGTATTCCCAAATACAAAAAAAGCACAATTAATAAAGCATAAAGCGTGGGTTAGAAATGATACGTTGGAAATTGTTCAAGACTATAAATACTTGGGAGTAAATATTAATACTACTTTGGGAGAAACACCATAAAAAAATGCTGTGTTAAATGAGATGCTGAACTTAACATCTCAAGCAAAAGTCCTATATCGGGAATACTGCAAATGTTCATGTAGACCGATGTTGATGTCCATAATGATGTCCATATTGATGTCCATAAAGTAATACCGATTGTCACCTATGGTGTGCACTCTAAAAAGCCAACCTATCAACCAAAATGGGATTATCTTGAGGGAAAATTCTGGAAATCTGTGCAGGGTCTTCCAGGGAGCACTCCAATTCAGGAGCTCAGGTACAAGTTTGGCTTATCATCCGTGCAAACAGTGGCAGATTGTCAGACTTTGTCTTTATACAGGAAATACCTGGTACAAGCAGATCATAAAAAAAACTCTTATCCCAATAATAGCAGGTGCTATCACTTGTGGACAGAATCATTTTTTTAGCCTCTGGAAAGAACACTGTGTATCAGTAATGTCTAAATCTGATATTGAGGAAAAACTATTTTTAGAGAATCAAGACGGTGCAAAGAGAAAACTATATGGATTATTCCATGAGAGACAATCCAGGAATATAGAATAATAAAGATTTGTTGCTTTACTCTTAAAGCAAGGAAACAAGTTCCGAAATATCTATTAACATTTCCTGAACCCAATTACCAGAATGCCCTGCTACAAATTTGTTTTGCCTTATGGCCCACTAAGGCAGTTCTGGCAATAAGGTCAAAGGACCATGAACAAAATAATATACGCCACTTTTGTAGTGATGTCTTGGGGAGTTAAACTCTAGAGCACCTGTTTACTGAATGCTTCAATTTAGGAAGGATATTTTTTATAATGTTTTGTTATTTTTAAACTACTTTCACCAGCTGAAATGTGTGCTAGGATATATAGTGCAGAACATATATCGCTAAATATAGCCATGATATCTTGTTTAAATAATCAGAAACTTTAGTGAACTCAAAATGTACTATATTGAAAATATGAAACTTTTTAGAATCTTAACATAGTTTTAATTGTTCTAAAAAACTTTTAATGTTTTTAATTTGATTGTAAATGGAATGTAATGAATTTATAATGGACCAATGTATTTGTTTTGAAAAGGTTGAAACGTTTTAACCAAACCAAATAAAGTATAATAATAATAAAAAGGTGTTTGGCTGCCTTGAAACAGACAAGGAGAATGTATGAAGCGTATGAAGCGATGTAAGAGCAACTGGTGGAGAAGAAAGAGGTGGTCCCACAGAAGATGGCTCAGGTGAAGGTAAAGACTGTGGCCTCTTGAACTTTGCCTGCTTTTGAAGAGGGATACAGGCAATCAAAGGCTTCCCTTTAAAAGTTCTGGCAGTACAGTGTATGTACCGACCCACACCTAGGGGGTACCCCCTTACCATGGGCCTAGGAGCACATTAGTTTGTCAGAGGGGAGGCCTGTGAAGGGCAGGGAGGAAAAGTAATATGCAAACTATGCAACCCACCAGTGAAAATGGGTACATGAAAGGCGAGTTCCTTTATGAGGACCACTTGAATGCACAAGCACATGGAATGGAAGCATGCATGGTCTGAATAAACATCCTTAAGTTCACTCAGCCCCGCAGCATGTACAAGAACCTCTGCCGTCCCTGCATACTATCTAGTAGATGGGCTTTGATTCGACTACCAGCATCAACACCACCAACTCTTATTGTTGTTGGTAGCCCTGTTGGTGTGGCACTATTTGGGCATTCACAAAGGGACCAAACCATGCATCAAACTGACACAAACAGTATACAGTATATTTACCTTTTACATAAGTAAAAGTTTGCCGCAAATTTCCCTGTTGAAAAAGTGTACACGTGTGAATTGCCTTTAAATAATTTCCCACTTGGTCTTTGAGATTTCAAATGTTTTCTTTTGATTAAATCATTGCTTGTATTTGCTTGCATCTGTTCAAAGCGCCTCCCATAGAAATGTATAATAATTTAAGCATTTTTGACCACATTTGGTGTTTTTGCTCAGCCAATTTCAAAGCCATTCTGACAGTTGAAAAGTCAATTCCGTTTTCTCTTGTTTTTAAGGGAGGAAGGTGGGAGTGATATTATGTTGGATCTGTCTTATTCCTGAGTACCTCCTCTCTCCTCACATCTATTTAAATTGCCTATTGGTGGGTTGAGGGGTGTTGCAGGGGGAACCCCTAACCATAGTGCTATCTTTTCCAAACCGACCCAAAAGTACTATTTTCTGTGCTGCATTCTTTTTTTGTTCATTACTTGATTCCCAGTGCATTAAAGATATTATTCAGTGTTCTGTCACCCCATTGGTGATTGCTGTTACCTATTAAAATATATGGTGATTTAAATTCTAAATAATTAAATAAATATTTACCTTTGCAAACTAGCCTGATTCCTGGTTCAGTGTGACCGGGGGGAGGGTTCTCAGGAGAAGGGTGTGATATGAGTGGTATGTCATTCAGAATATTGAACTTATAGATAAAATAAATAAGGGTTTCATTTGCGCATTACATGCTGAGCGAGACTTGGGTGTGTGACAGATTGAAATCACTTATAATGGAGACTAGAGCATGAGTAGAAAGTGTTTGAGAGTGTTTGAGAGCATGAAAGGATAGTGCCTGAAAAGAAGGTGGGCTGAAGTAGTAGTTTCAAGAATGTAGCATAGTAGCAGTGTGGAGAGGGCAGAGTAGTGGTATTGTGAAGAGGCGAGAGTAGTAGTTATGTGGGGAAGAGAGAGCAAGTCCCGGTCAAGTCCCGCTTTGCCGCTACACGCTGCAACCTCGCTGAGCCTCTGTGATTTCTACTCGAACTTTTGGACATTTTGAACTACAACGCCCAGAAGGTGAAATTCAACAGAAGTATACTACGTTGTGTATGAGTATACTTGGACTATATCTAACGTGAATTTCTTTTTGTAGGCATTGCTTTTGATCTCTGTGGGCGGCGCTATAAAGCTTTGAATCGCTTGATCAAAAATATCATCTCAAGCCTTTCAAATACAACAGCTAGCTGAAGGAATTGTGAGGCTGCCTGACACTATCCAGATGCCACCAAAGTCCATCTGTAAGGCTGACGTGGCGGTAGGCCCTGACCACCCCATGACTGCAACACAGGGGCCCAAAGGGACCAACGCCTTTAACTCAGCTTTACCTTCTTTTGCAAATATCATTCGTCCTATTACATATCCTTCCCCTGACTGCTTGACCATCAATGACTCTTGGATCAATCTTGACAGCAGTCCAAAAAAAAAAAAAATTACACATGTTGCCAGACAGTCCCTTCTTACACTCACTGACTTACAAAAAATAGCAAAAGTCTGTGGTGCCCGATTAACAAAATCAAAATCTAAAATTGCACCTAAGAAGAAGGATGCCATGAACTGCCAACATCAGGTGGTCTTGCAAACATTGCCACCAACTCCCCTTAGTAGTTCAAAGCATATTGATTTACATGTGAGTGAGGGCTCATGAGGAGTCCCGTTGGCTGTTTGGTGGTTTGGTGGCACGGCGCAGCGCACAGCCAACGTCATAGCCTCTCATTGCACACTCTCCGCCTAGATAAGAGCGTTTGCTGAGGCACGCTTGGAAGCCACTATTCTAACCTGTGGATAGAGAGTCTCCTTCTCCTGCTTCCTTTGGTGAAGTCATGTAGCGCCTGAATGGCGATGTACAAATTACTATGCCACTGCATGCAGCAAAATTAACAAAACCTATGGAAAATTAACTTACTGAGTGGGACAAACGCACATTGTCCAATTACAGAACGAGATGAAACAAAAAATGAAACGCTCAAAAACTCTAACAATGGACGTTAGACAAATATGGAGTCTAAATTCATCTTCAAAACAGCGTCAATTACCTCATGCCGCCGGTACTGGACACGAATCTCCATTGAATCTTGTGAGAAATCTTGGTGGAGCGGCTGTGAAAGTCTGGGTCGATGCTGTAAATGCCCAATTTCTGATGCTGATTTTCTGAATGTGAATACTCAAAGTGGGACAAATAAGGCTTCTGTAATAATGGAAGACTGTGGCAATTGTTTAATGGACCTGAAGGAACAAACAACAAATGTAAAGTGTGAGGATTTAGAACCTGATACTATTGAATCCCCCTCTTTGACAATGGCCGTATTTCATGCCGCTGATACCTCATATTGCCCCATGGTGTACTCTCAGGAAGTAACCCAAAATCATAATCATAAACAAATAAAGGTTGCAGTGCCTAGTGTCCCACATCCACCCAGTGAACAAAACGAAAGTGTAAACCATACGTATCAAGACACTAGTCAAGGAAATTAAACTAGTATAATATTTGAAACCCAAATTGAAATGCATCCGATGAGGAATTAACTAAATCTCTCATATTCCCCAATTTTGTATCCAAATCAGAGAAAAATCTCAATAGATACATCGACATCCTTGCCAGAATCTTTTGCAAAACCCACACCAAGACCATCTTTTGGGTTAAGGCCTTTTACTTTATTATCACAGGAGGTCATCCTGAATGCCATAAATAATGTCTTATTTGCAATAACAAAGCTATATGAAACTTTGGTCTCCAAAATATCGATATAAGAAGATACCTGCCGACTATCATGTTCGAAAACCGATAGGATAGCTCATGAAATTAAGCAGGATAGAAATCTTCTAAAGTTAAATTCAAAAAATATATTAAACTACACTAGAACAATGGACCATTATTCCAAATGTTCAAACAATGTGGGTATGCAGACAGATGAAGCATGGATGATGGTGGAAACCGTGATAAATCCCCATATGACTATGGTACATGATTTGAATCAAGAATCCAAGCAAAACTCAACCACCCAGCAATTGTTACTTGAATCCAAGGAGATTATACCGGATACAAGTGATATCATTGCACCAGTTCCCATGCAAGGAGAAGAACCATTGTATGAAGTTGTTAGAATGCCCAAAAGGCACAGGAGGAAATCTAAAGTGCCTGAGCTTCGAAACCCTCCAAAAAACTAAAAAACGACAAGCAACCAAACAAAATAAATCAAATAATGCCAAAATATATATTGATCAATTGACAATTCATGTACCTCATCAAAATAAAAATCCCAAATATAAAACCAAGAAAGGGCAGAATCTTGTTGAACCCGACACAGTGCTGGATTTAAAAAGTAATGAAGCAAATGAGGAAAGTATTACGAGTGTTACACTAGATGAGGAGGCCTTAATGAATTTATAAACATACCCCCTCTCATCTTATCCACCACAAATTGCTGAAGAGGAGGAACTTATTGAGGGTGATGACATAGAAACTAATGACTATGCATTAGATGACCTTAGGCTTAATGCCCCGAGCGACTATGACGAATCCTAGTTTCTCACGTTAGAGGAGAGACGGAAAGTGTTAAAGTCACTAAAGCAACAAAAACAATAGAAAAATAAACTGAAGTAAATACTCAGTCATTCTAAACGATCTATCGAAAAATCCTTAAGAGCTACCCACTTTAAGCCTTCAGATCTCTTGATTGTAACAATGAGCAAATGCCACAGAAGAGATCCCTTCCCTAACAGAACCACTCTGATGACCGTATTCAAGACTTTTCCAATGCTCCAGCTAATTAGGTCCTGTGATATTGAAACTCTGCCTTTCCAAAAGAACCAAGCAATGGACACAGTTATTCTAATGAATCCATCCATGATTATCAAGGAACTAATATGAAAATAAAAGCAAAGCCTAGGAGAAGCAGGATTCCAGTTACAGGTGAAACAATTACCACTAGCCAGGAAAGAGCGCGAAAAGCCACATAGTCGAGTATAGTTATCACAACAGAGATGACATATGCACAAATTGTAGTGGCATCCAAGGCAGGTTAGCGATAACTGTACATTTTGAATCAGATAATCAGTTAGCTAACAAGTAGGATTGGACATGGTTAGCGAAGGCAATCCATGAACCGAATACTCAGAATAAAAATGACTGCCAAAAGCATGATCATGCACATACCATTAAACTGGTGAGTTGGAATACACGTGGCCATAAGCATTTGTGTCAGTCCAATTAGGCCTTGTGTGACTTCTTCCATTTGCTTTCCTTAACTTGCTTTTAAACCCAAATAGATCAAATTCAAAACAGAAAAACATTCCTGCTTGATTGTGAAACCTACACAACCCTTCCTGTTTGTGGGTGAATAATAAAATCCTATTTGTTTTAGACCCCTTCATTTGTACCTCATGTGAACCCGTTTATTTAACCAAATCAGTATCTTCTCCTTTTTCGTTTTATCTAGTGTTATTCTTCCTAAGATGGGAATTAATATCATGAATTGGTGTAGGGTTTTGGAGCCGGAAGGTATAGGGATGTTAATTGGCAGGTGGAGATCTTGGAGAAGATTGATGTTCCTCTTGATGTTCTGGGCCTTGAGGGTGCCAGACACCCCCTTCAAGAACAGGGTTTCAAGAGTGAGACAGTCATTGGGGGACAGCTCATTAAGAGGTGTGGAGGCCAAGTTGAAAATGGAGAGTTTGTCACGACAGGGTAAGAAAGTTGAGGAGGAGAGAGGTCGAACAATAGAGGGATCACTACTGCCACAAGAGAAGACAGAAGAAGGGGAAGTGGTGAAGTCAAGGCTCGTACAGGGAATCCCTATGACAGAGATGTGAGTTATGACTGGGTAGACTTACAGACAATACTTTTGTGACATGCAGGAGAAGGGCATTGCAGTTGAGAAAGCACTAGAAACCATTGCTGTATGATGCCTTTAAAATCTTTAGAAGTGAAAGGAGATGGTGATAATACAGTGAGAGTGTGCAACAAAGGTGTTTGGTGAATGATATTCACAGTAGCAGTGAATTGAGACAAATTGAGTCAGAAGCAGCCTTTGTAATGCCATAATGCTGTATTGTAGGTGAGGCTTGACTCACATTCGCACTTTGGGGTCCATTCCTCTGATCAGGCGTGTTGCAGTGTTGTTTGGCAGAGCCCTGCATCCTTTGCTCCTCTTCGGTACGTGAAGGAAGGTGATCCCCGGAACCCCTGGTGTTCGCTATTTCTCGGCTCCAGTCCTGGTGTTCGGGGCCTGGCCCAGTGACCACCAGTGCAACCGGTCTGAGGCTGAGTTTATCACCGGATAAATACCATTAGCTGCCATCAGCTGACATCCAGCGCTCAGTGATTCTCACAACAGCAGCTGTGTTGGAAGTTCGGTTGCGCTCAGCTACTTATGAAACATTGTTTGATTAAGCTGAAGTGTGAAATGTGAAACAACAGTATAATGGTATGATTGCATGGTACTGTTTTTCTTTTTTTTTCATAGTTGCTGATCTTTGTTGTAGTATTTATAGTAAAGTGTTTTTCTTTTTGAGATCATACAGCCGAGGTAACTGCGGGCATATTTGCCTTTGGACCTCGACTACCATCATTGTTGAGATCTGTGAACGGCAAGTACGCCATCAAGTAATAGGATGGTTGAAGTCTGAAGACTGAAATTACTTTGTCGCATCATTTGATTTATGGCTTGCTGACCACAGTCACAATACTGTTAGCATAAAATGTAATTCACAAATCATACAATCAAGGTAACTGTGGCCATATTTGCATATTTGCCTTTGAGCCTCGCCTGCCCTCTTTTTGCTGGAAACGGAGCTCTGCAATCATTGAACTCCCCTAGTAGTTCAAAGCATATTGATTTACATGTGAGTGAGTGCTCATGAGGAGTCCCGTTGGCTTTTTGGTGGTTTGGTGGCACGGTGCAGCGCACAGCCAACGTCATAGCCTCTCATTGCACACGCTCCGCCTAGATAAGAGCGTTTGCTGAGGCACGCTTGGAAGCCACTATTCTAACCTGTGGATAGAGAGTCTCCTTCTCGTGCATCCTTTGGTGCAGTCATGTAGCGCCTGAATGGCGATGTACAAATTACTATGCCACTGCATGCAGCAAAATTAACAAAACCTATGGAAAATTAGCTTAATGAGTGGGACAAACGCACATTATCCAATTACAGAGCGAGATGAAACAAAAAATGAAACACTCAAAAACTCTAACAATGGGCGTTAGATAAATATGGAGTCTAAATTCTTCATTAAAACAGCGTCAATTACCTCATGCCGCCGGTACTGGACACGAATCTCCATTGAATCTTGTGAGAAATCTTGGTGGAGCGGCTGGAAAGTCCGGGTCGATGCTGTAAATGCTCAATTTCTGATGCTGATTTTCTGACTGTGAATACTCAAAGTGGGACAAATAAGGCTTCTGTAATAATGGAAGACTGTGGCAATTGTTTAATGGACCTGAAGGAACAAACAACAAATGTAAAGTGTGAGGATTTAGAACCTGACACTATTGAATCCCCCTCTTTGACAATGGCCGTATTTCATGCCGCTGATACCTCATATTGCCCCATGGTGTACTCTCAGGAAGTAACCCAAAATCATAATCATAAACAAATAAAGGTTGCAGTGCCTAGTGTCCCACATCCACCCAGTGAACAAAACGAAAGTGTAAACCATACGTATCAAGACACTAGTCAAGGAAATTAAACTAGTATAATATTTGAAACCCAAATTGAAATGCATCCGATGAGGAATTAACTAAATCTCTCATATTCCCCAATTTTTTTTCCAAATCAGAGAAAAATCTCAATAGATACATTGACATCCTCGCCAGAATCTTTTGCAAAACGCACACCAAGACCATCTTTTGGGTTAAGGCCTTATACCCAGGCAGGTTAGCGATAACTGTAAATTTTGAATCAGATAATCAGTTAGCTGACAAGTCGGATTGGACATGGTTAGCGAAGGCAATCCATGAACCGAATACTCAGAATAAAAATGACTGCCAAAAGCATGATCATGCACATACCATTAAACTGGTGAGTTGGAATACACATGGCCATAAACATTTGCTTGATACTTCTAATATTGAAATCATTGCATTAAAAGAAACCTGGCTGCTGACAGCACCAACACTGCCTGGTTATGAACTAATATGGGTTCCAGCTGTTTATCATGGAAAGGGAAGACCCTCAGCAGGACTACTGACAGCGGTTAAATTTGATATGAACAGCAAGCTGACAGCCTGGGCGTCCCCTCATCCGTGTATCCAATTATCAAGACTAATATTCAGAGATCAAGAAAATACCATAACATCTTAAATAGCGATTCTAAGTCTATACTGGAATCCTGCAATTATATTGGATACACACTTCCTGCAACTAGCCATAGCTATGCTCGACCTGATAGTTCTGGACAACGATATCAGCATGGCCTTGATTGTAGGAGATCTAAATCTGACTTGATTGTAGGAGATCTAAATCTGAAATATATTGGAGTTATAAATTCCACTCTATCAACCCGGGCTAAATCATGGCTAGACTTAATGAAGATGATAGGGTTTGAAATGCTAAATATTTCGACAAAGAGTGACACTCCACCAAGACCTACATGGTCAAGAGACTCATCGAGAGCAATCCTTGATTATGCCTTTGTATCTGAACAGGCGTTGCCTAGAGTGAAAGATTTTGTAATACATCCCACCATAAGTCATAAGTTTTCAATAAAAAGAGTAAGTCTTATAATCATCCTGTAGAACTACAGGGGAGGAATAGAGTCAGATCGTCTCCATTTAATTTGTTGAAGTTGAATGAACTCCTGATTGATGATATGCAGAGCCCTATTCAAAATCAACAGCGAATGTATATTGATGCCCTGCAGGTTTTTGAGCAAATTCAAAAAAAGGAAGGTCAAGTTCAGATAACACACAAATCTCGATATGACCCAATTGTTCAGAACTTAAAAAATGAAAAAAGAAGAGCTGTAAGAAAGATTATGCGTACCAGACCAGACAATATGACAGAGCTGATAATTAACTTGCGGACTAGGTTTAAGAACAATCTAAGTTACCATATATAGTGATTAAAACAAGCAGCAGGTGAAAAAATGCTGAAGGCTCTAATCACTGAACACAGCTGTGAAATATGGAGGTTGCTGAAATCATCCCCCACCGATGCCACAGCTTCTACTATCTTGAACACCGCCAATGAAAGTACCTGGAGAACCCACTTTTCGAAGGTGTTTGCAAAAAAGGATGATGATGTTGATTTTTTGGCAAAGGGTGATGTAAACTTGAATACAATCACTTTCGACCATGATGAAATTGCCACTCTAATCAAGTGACTTAGCTCATCGAGGGCCCCATGCCCATATGGGCTAACAATCTTACGTTAAAAATGTCCCCCGAAGAATGCGCAAGGATTCTTTGCTTGATCTTTCGGAAGATAGTTTTGACGGGTGTTATCCCTCCTTCATGGCGGACTTCATTCATCATCCCACTGTTCAAGAAGGACAATAGGAACAATTATACCAAGTATCGACTTATTGCCCTTCTTGACATTCCAGGGAAGATATGTGCTCGGTTGGTCCTGGAAAAACTGACAGAATGGCTGAAAAATAGTGGGGTAATGGACTTTTGTCAATCAGGCTTTGTATCCAGCTTGGGTACAGCTGTAAACATGATAACATTATCAGCATTAAAATGCCAGGCTCTGAAGTGCAACCAGAAGACCTACTGAGCGTTCGTTAACTTCAGGCAGTCATTTCACCTAATATTTAGAAATCTATTGTGGCAAAAAACTGAAGAATGCAAATTGTCCCCCAGCCCTCTTATACTTGATTCAACAGCTACATACCAAGACTACAGTTAGATTTAGACTCAACCAAGAGTGGATGCTGACGGAATAGATACCAACCGCTACGGACCTAAAACAAGGCCTAAAACAAGGCTGTGCCATTGCAGCAATACTTTTTAACTTCTATATCCATGATATAGGTAAAGCTCTAGAATCTACACGTTCATTCCCCCTAAAGATAGGTAACATAAAAATCTCATGCATACTCTTTGCTGACGACCTAGTGGTCATTGATCAAACACAAATAGGGTTGCAGAGGCAGCTGGTAGCTCTAAGAGATTATGCAGCGAAAAATCAACTTTCAATTAATACCACTAAGTCAAACATCTTAGTATTCCCAAATACAAAAAAAAGCACAATTAATAAAGCATAAATGGTGGGTTAGAAATGATATGTTGGAAATTGTTCAAGACTATAATTACTTGGGAGTAAGTATTAATACTACTTTGGGAGAAACACCATAATAAAATGCTGTGTTAAATGAGATGCTGAACTTAAAATCTGAAGCAAAAGTCCTATATCGGGAATACTGCAAATGTTTATGTAAACCGATGTTGATTTTCTATGTCCATAAAGTAATACCGGTTGTCACCTATGGTGTGCACTCTAAAAAGCCAACCGATCAACCAAAATGGGATTATCTTGAGGGAAAATTCTGGAAATCTGTGCAGGGTCTTCCAGGGAGCACTCCAATTCAGGAGCTCAGGTACAAGTTTGGCTTATCATCCGTGCAAACAGTGGTAGATTGTCAGACTGTGTCTTTATACAGGAAATACCTGGTACAAGCAGATCATAAAAAAACTCTTATCCCAGTAATAGCAGGTGCTATCACTTGTGGACAGAATCATTTTTTTAGCCTCTGGAAAGATCACTGTGTATCAGTAATGTCTAAATCTGATATTGAGGAAAAACTATTTTTAGAGAATCCAGATGGTGCAAAGAGAAAACAATGTCAATCAGAATGGATTATTCTATGGGAGACAATCCAGGAATATAGAATAATTAAGATTTGTTGTTTTACTCTTAAAGCAAGGAAACAAGTTCCGAAATATCTATTAACATTTCCTGAACCCAATTACCAGAATGCCCTGCTACAAATTTGTTTTGCCTTATGGCCCACTAAGGCAGTTCTGGCAATAAGGTCAAAGGACCATGAACAAAATAAAATACGCCACTTTTGTAGTGATGTCTTGGGGAGTTAAACTCTAGAGCACCTGTTTACTGAATGCTTCAATTTAGGAAGGATATTTTGTATAATGTTTTGTTATTTTTAAACTACTTTCACCAGCTGAAATGTGTGCTAGGATATATAGTGCAGAACATATATCACTAAATATAGCCATGATATCTTGTTTAAATAATCAGAATCTTTAGTGAACTCAAAATGTACTATATTGAAAATATGACACTTTTTAGAATCTTAACATAGTTTTAATTGTTCTAAAAAAGTTTTAATGTTTTTAATTTGATTGTAAATGGAATGTAATGAATTTATAATGGACCAATGTATTTGTTTTGAAAAGGTTGAAATGTTTTAACCAAACCAAATAAAGTATAATAATAATAAAAAGGTGTTTGGCTGCCTTGAAAAAGACAAGGATAATGTATGAAGCGTATGAAGCGATGTAAGAGCAACTGGTGGAGAAGAAAGAGGTGGTCCCACAGAAGATGGCTCAGGTGAAGGTAAAGACTGTGGCCTCTTGAACTTTGCCTGCTTTTGAAGAGGGATACAGGCAATCAAAGGCTTCCCTTTTAAAGTTCTGGCAGTACAGTGTATGTACCGACCCACACCTAGGGGGTACCCCCCTTACCATGGGCCTAGGAGCACATTAGTTTGTCAGAGGGGAGGCCTGTGAAGGGCAGGGAGGAAAAGTAATATGCAAACTATGCAACCCACCAGTGAAATGGGTACATGAAAGGTGAGTTCCTTTATGAGGACCACTTGAATGCACAAGCACATGGAATGGAAGCATGCATGGTCTGAATAAACATCCTTAAGTTCACTCAGCCCCGCAGCATGTACAAGAACCTCTGCCGTCCCTGCATACTATCTAGTAGATGGGCTTTGATTCGACTACCAGCATCAACACCACCAACTCTTATTGTTGTTGGTAGCCCTGTTGGTGTGGCACTATTTGGGCATTCACAAAGGGACCAAACCATGCATCAAACTGACAATAACAGTATATGTTGTTGGTTGAGCATCACTTGAGGGGAGCAGTGATGGATGCCTGAGCTTTTTTGAAATGTTTAAATAAATGGAATGATGGTAGACCAACCTCAGTAAAATGTGTTGGGCTAATCCGCAAACATTTTCCTATGTTCACACCATGACAAAGCATAGACCTGTGTGCTCTGGGCTGGACAACGCCTACAGGCACTGTACGCCACTGTCATAATTAGTTGGAATGGGACAGGCGAGGAGTGCACAATGTCATCTCCAGGAAGGGGGAGGACCAACCTTCCCCCTGCCATGGTTAGCCTGATTAACTGACAAAGGCTCCATGGAACTGCCCTGCTCTTTTGTTAGGCCCTGCAGTTGGTGGAAGCGATTAACGTGCAAAAAGATGACACTTCAAACAGGCCACCAGGGAGCCTGTCTGCAGAGGATATCAAAGTGGACAGGAAACCCAGCAACCTTCCATATGTAACTGTGTCAACCTAAAGCCAGCTCCCACCCTCATTATCAATGACAAGTGACAAGTTGTTTACAGTGGATCATCCCGCTAGGGGGACCACATTCATGAGGTATGAGAATGTAGTTTGCAGTAGCCAGGGAGTCTGGTCTTGCCTCAGCTTCAAGGGAGACATGCCGCTTTAACGGGGACCATGCAGGAAAGATCATTAACCAGTTAGACTCTTTGACCACAACAGAGAGGAAGATGGGTGGGACTTAGTAGCACAAGGGAGTGAGCCCAGAGCTGTTTATGTTGAGAGAAGGGTTCTGCCAAATTAGTTCTGGGGCACACATTGTTCCTGTTTTCACTCAATCACATTTCCTTTTGCAAAGCACTCTTGGGTCTACTGAGCACCAGTCATCGAATCTAGAATGTACTCATAAGTCCGATAGAACAGAACTGGATGTAACTGCACAATGAGAAGGTATCATCCAATAAACAATGGCAGACTCAACAAGACATAGGGATGACCATAGACCTGCAATCGCTTAATGTTATGTTATGTTATTTTGCATTTATATAGCGCCTTATATACCATTGGTATGGTCTGAAGGCGCTGGTAGGTTGAACGCCCTTGGGAACCGAAGTTCGGGTCAGTAGAGAGAGTAGAGAGAGTCCAAAGGTTCGTGTGCGCACCAGGTATGTGTGCAGCTGCTGCGGAATTCATGTGGTAGCTGCTTCTTAGCGGTAGGTGTGGTGGTTGAGAGATCAGGAGTATGTGTTCACTCTGGCAGGATTTATCCAGACCGAGTGTGGCTGTGTTAGGCCTGAGGAGAACGCCTGGCTGGGGGGTGTGAAACCAGCAGTGTTTACTCAGGGTGATGGGGGAGTGAGCGGGAGATGTTGATATGAGAACAGTTATACCGAATGGTGACATAGTATCTCTGTGTTCTAGTTGAGTGGTGGTGTAAAGAAGAGAGTAAGCGTAGGGTGTGGAATGGTATATGCTCTTTCAAATGTTCCCTGCATTCCAAAGCATATTACTTCTAGATGCAACTTTTAGAGAGAGGCTATTGGGCACACTTCTAAATTCACAGAGAGGCTATTGGGCACACTTCTAAATGCAACTTTCAAAGAGAGGATATTGGGCATACTTCAAAATGCAACTTTTCTCAGAGAGTCTATTTGTCACAACTTCTAAATGCAATTGGGTACACTTCTAAATGCAACTTTTCAGAGAGACTATTGGGCACAACTTAACCCAATAAAGATTAGGAATTGGGCAACTCAACACCGATGGCACTGCTTGGAGGGAAAGACAACCTCAAACAGAGTAATCAGATCAAACTCCACACAAGACAGAGAATTTCTCTCGGAGAACTAATGCTCGGAATGTCTAGAATAGATATGTTCAGCTCAGTAGGCACTGGAATGTAATCAGGAATAGGAGTTCTCCCAACAATCTGCACAGACACTCACACATATTGATATACTCAATCCCTTCTCTACACCAACATACAAAAGAATGCAGCTATACCCCTCGATCAATTTCGATCTAGCTGCACACAAACCTACACACCTACATGAACAAAATAACACTCTTTTAGAATGCAGCTATACCAAATGTGAAAATCAGCCTAACTGCAAACATAATCTCATACACAAGCTCCACTGCTGCCAGAATGCAGATACCGAGGTCAACAGCCTTGCGGCACACATTCTACTGAACTCTCACAACCACAGCAACATGCCTAGCATTAGAATGCAGCTACAATCGCACCGGCTGCACACATACTGGGTGCACCCAAGCTCTCTATACTACCCTACTCTTTCCATTAAACTGGACTACGGTCCCAGAGGTCGTTCAACCCACAGCGTTTTGAGATGATCCCAATGGTATATACGGCTCAATACAAATGCCCAATAAGATAATATAACATAACATGACCCTCATGCCTACAGGAAATTGTTGGTAGGGACCTCAGGATTGGTTCATTAAGGTAGGCTTAGCCTACCCCAATCTCTGTGGCCCACTTGGCTTTAAAAGAGAGCTGAGCCCTTCTTTTGGCAGAGGATCTGAAGACTTCATAATAAATAAGAAAGTAGAACTCAACCTTGGACCCTGGCTGAAGGTACAGTCTGTCTTACATCTTCCGCCAGTGAAGGTAGGTCAGGATATCCAAAGAGGGAAGCAGGATCCCTCCCCTAAACTTCTCCCTGAGTACATAGGGAGAAACAGAATTCAGAGGACACATCAGCCACTCCAGAAACGGTACCCAGCCAGCACACAGTGTGCTCTGCCAGGCTATGCAGCAAGCTTCTTGGATAGCGACTTCCAGAATGTCTCTGAACCTACAACCAAGGACAAGGCAGATGTCTGCAACACACTCCATAGATGTGGGCCGTACACCTTAAAAGACAACACACAACCATTGAAGAAGCTGGGAGAAGTGCCTTGATGAGCATTAAAGGAAATTTCGAGCCAGTCGAATTCCTCAATCGACAACCGATAGCAACACTGACTGTTGTCAAGCTGCCATAGCTTAAAGACATCTGAGACATCTCGACCAGTGCTTCAGAACTACAGATCAGCACGGAGACAAACATTCCTGACCATGAGCCATCATGTAGGCGAGCCTGCAGCTAGCTGTTCATCCAGCTTCGCTCACCGAACCGTCGCTGCCTGATACCCGTAGCTGACTGCCATCTTGAACTCTGCCACAGAAACCTGCAAAGTGCCCTGAAGGTGAATCGACCCTGTAGAACACGAATAACACCTACAGCAAAAGATACATTATGGTTCTGTCTGCTTGGCCCTTCCCAGAAGGCCCATAGAGACATTTTATGACCCTTTTCCATTTTTGCAATAAAGTCTAGAAACCTTAACAAACTGATATGGGTATTAACCATACCGACTTCCCTCTTGTCAGTATCCAGAGTGTATCCCTTTTCCTTCTTTGAAACTGTCTGTCCTCTGCATTACTTTACAGGGTTGATTGAATTTCGTAGTCTTGTTAGAATGTCTGTTGTGATAATAAAAAAAAATGATATTTGTATACAACATTGACTGGACACTCCTTTTATCATTGGGTAATAATTGTATTTTGCTGTATTGCAACGAACCAACGATCCACAACCTTTTGAGGAGATCAGCCTGCCATTCCATCAACGTTACCAAAATTGGACAAGGAGGTTTATAATGTTTATAAAGACACTGCAGGCAGGCCACCTGATCCATCAGCAGCAACACACAGCCCTGTGCTATCCAAAAGTGGGCAGCAATGTACTGAATATCCTGGGATGGCTCTGAATAAGACCTCCCCAGATTGAACAGGTACCCCAGATCCTGCAGCACCCTGAATGCGAAGCCCATGTGTGTAAAGACTGGAGGGGTGTGTCTGTATTCCAGCTTTCTATATGGTAGAAGAGAGGCACAGAGTACCCCAGCCAATATACTCTATTATTGGTATTGGGGCGATCAATCAAGGCTCTCAGGAGGTGATGCAGGCTGGTTCTTAAGTACAGTGTAGTCCCCAAGCACCCACAAAGGAATGTCCACACACTATGTTAGCGAAAACACAGTTCTTTATATGAATAAGATTCATGTTATATACACAATCACAGTAACACACTTTGTGCTCCGACAATTCTAAAATGGTAAATATGTACAGTTCTAGGTGGTCCCACTATTACTCTGATTCCATTAAAATGCATCAACTGTACTCAGTTCAAATAGCATACAAATCAACACAGTAAAACAATATCAACCATAGACTTAGGAGAAAAAACAAGTTGGCTAGACAACTGGAAGAATACTGGGACCCTACCGCTAGGCACAGTTCTGTATGAGGATCCCCCACCTGGGCAACCTGTAAATGAAGATGCACTGCAAGCCCAGTCCAGAAATTGTTTATTAGGGTCTTATCTCCTTCTATAAAAGTTCTACTGCCCCAAAGTACCAGGTTTCGTAGAGTTCTTTGGTGCGTCGTGAACAGGCCCTTCTTGCGCACATTTCCTTTATGGCAGGAGCCGGGGGTCGTCGAGATTCGGTGAAGAAAGTGGCGAACGTTGTCGTGGAGGGGGCAGCTTCGATCTTCGCGGTGCTCGTTGATGAAAGCTTGTGAACGTCCTCTGAAGAAAAGGCGTGCGGTGCACCTCAACGACGAGTGTCCATTGCCGCAAAGAGTAAATGAAGATCTTTGGCCCAGCAAGGGCGTCGGGTCATCGGCATCGATGAACGGCACGGGAACTGGATGTGTCCACGGCTGGCTTCAGTAGCTTCGTCGGCGTCTCTGAGGTTTTCGGGTGGTTTTCGGGTGGATTCTCCTTGGTCGTCGGCGGCCTTGACTTCCTCCGGCAGGACGATATCGGTCGACGAGGATGAGTAAGGGAGGCCGTGTTTCAATGTTCTTAGGCAAAGGGAGCACTGCTGCTCCGGTCGGCGACGGTGGACGGCTGTCCGGTGCTTCTCTTCGGTCTCCTCGTCGGTCCTCTTCTCTGGTCGGCAGCCTTTTCGTAGATCTGTCTACCAAGGAGTTTTGGCAAAGATCAGCTGGTGCACGATGGTCCCTTGTAGTCAGGAAGAGGTCTCCTAGCCAGGTCCTCTCTTTGATCAGTTTCTTGAAGGCACAGCAGCTTTCAGATTAGCGAAGGACAGCAGCAGCTGTTCTTCTTCTTCAAGTGGGTTTGAAAGTTAAGCATCAGTTTCAACCTCAGCTTCTGAACGATTTCTAACAGTGAGAGGGCCACAGATATAGGCCCTCATTACAAGGTGGGCGCAAAGGGATACCGGGCACCGGTAATGACACCGGTTCCGGTAATCCCTTTGCGCCCTATTCCGAGGTCCCCTTGCGGGTCCTTCCCTTAACGCCTGGTTTTACCAGGCGTTAAGGACGGGACCCGCAAAGGGATACTGGGGTATCGTTATTGACAAAGGGATTTGCGGTACCGTTATTGACGCGTTCCCCCTTCCCATTGAGCCCTTTGGGGGCTCAAATGGGAAAGGGGAATGGCTTTACAAATGGGGACTTACCGGTCCCGCCAAGGTCGGACTGGACCGGTAAGTCCCTATACCACCAAGTCGGTGGCGGTACCGGTATTGGTGCTAGTCATGGCGCTAATGGCGCCATGACTAGCACCAACCTCGGAATGAGGGCCATACTGTTGATCTCCCATTCACTCTGCTGGGTCACACTCAGGCAACCAATCACTCAGAAGGGCATTCAGGCAGTCAGGCAGATAATTGGCTCACAGTGCATTCAGGCCATTCTTCTCCATCCAGACACTCACAACACAGAATGTGGATTCGGAGAAGCAATCTGCCATTCATGACCTACACACTGCATTCATACTAGTTTCAGGTAGGGCTGTCTCAGTCATTGTGTCAAACACCAGATACTAGATACCCATAACATGGAATGCATATTCGTCACACACTCCCTTCACCCAGGTCCCACCCCATGTGCGTACCCACAACATACAGTCATTGGGAAGGCTCCAGCCAGTCTGGCCTGGACCTCCCCACACGACCATATGAAACTTCCACCCAACAGCCAGTCAGGGGGAGGGAACAGAGTCAGGGCCTCCCGGGACTTCGGGAATACAAAGTAACAGGCAATAGAAAGCAAGAGGCCACAGGGGCCATCTTGTTTCCTATCAGGAATCCACTGATTCCAATGACAGGGCCTGGGCATCTCAAAATGCAGGACGCTCAGGGCACCTGTCAATTCAGCACGCAGCTGCCACCAGCCCATACCCTGCTCTGTGGGCCAATCACAGGTGCCCAAAAAACATACAGGGTCATACTCCCACCCATGGGTGCCATAAGGGTATCCCAAGGGTCTGTTCACCAAACCAAAAGAGGAAGAGATGCACTGCCAGGAGTCCCATATGGCCCTCTGATGTATTTCCATCATCACTGTGTGCTCTACTAATAGATCTCTGGAGGAAGCCTTGAGCAGCCAATCGTCCAGGTAAGCAAAAACCTGTATCACCCTAATGTAAAGGAAAGCCACCACTGGATGTAACACCTTCAGGAAGACCCTGTAAGCAGTTTGAGGCGGAACAGAAGATCCATGAACTCGAAGTGCCTGCCCTTGAATAGAAACCTCTGATATTTCTGACACCTCTGAATGGGCACATGAAAGTACAGGTCCTGGAAAAACAGAGATGCCAGAAAGTTGAACTCCTCATTCAATAGGAGAATCCTCTGCTGACTCTCCATCTTGAAGTTCAGAATCTGCACAAACACATTAAGTCCCTTGAGGTCCATGACCAGCCTATACCTGCTGTTTGGTTCTAGAGCCACAAATATGATGAAGTAGACACCAAGATCTCTCTCTTTCCAGGGAACATCCCAAATTGCTCCCCCCATCCACAAGTCCAGAATCTCCTGTGTCATGGCCAGAGCATTCATTCTCTCTTGCGGACAGTAGTTGCCAACACCCCGAGCACAGGGAAGGAGAGACAAACTTGATCTTGCACCCCCATCAAGCAATCGGGTTCACGCAGACAATGGAAGGAAGGGCCAACCACGAAGACCAGAACCAGCAAAGTTTGCCCCCACACACCTAGTGTCATGGCTTCTGCAACAACACTGAAGAAAACATTTTGCCAGACGTTTGAGGTAACTTTGGACAACTTCCACCAGAGGGCTTCAGATATCCCCACTTGGACACAGTCTATCGCCAAAACGTCTTATGTCCCCCAGAAGCCACTGACCAGGGCTTAGCATCAAAGCATCTGCAGAGCTTGACAGTGTGCTTGTCAGCCTTAAACACATGATGCACCGGTTCTCCAGGGAGTCGCCAACCAGCATCTTCCGTTCAGAAGGAATCTTCAGTGCCACCTCCTTTTTATGCCCATCAGAATGCTAATCCCAGACGTGCAAGTGACGGCAGCGGGACACTGCTGCCCCCATGGTCAGCACCACCAGCAAGACACAATCATAAGCCAGATCCAAGAGCAACTCCACCTGAGACTGCATATACTGTAACAGTGGTGCGCAGTCAGCATATTCCTCCATGATCTTAGCCATTTGGTGAAAGCCACACAGCAAAGCCTCTGAAATGCCAAATGTGTGCTGGCATAGGACCTTTTCAAAACAGAAGCTACCTTCTTGTCCACCTAATCATACATAGCCGTCTCCTCGGTCACCATGGAAGAGTGATCCATTAGACTGGAATATTATGCATCTGGAGAGCCTGAGGAAATGCCACCTTTTTCCCCTGTAAAGGGTAGAGTTTGGACATGAAACGAGGTAATGCCACTATCTCTGGCTCCCGCCTGTCTTTCATAACCTTGTCCTTAATCTCTTAATTATATTAACATGTAAGTTCATAAACACATAAAAACTTCCAGGATCCCCCAGTGGAAGCCCCAGGCTCTGTCTGCCTCCTCGAGAATGAGAAGAAACCACCAATGGCTCCTCCCCCCTGCCAAAGTCTTCTGCACCCCTGCCATGCACAGCCCAGAACTCCCACACTCTGTCCACATGACATTCTGTACTAGCGCTGGGGACAGAAAGGACTCTGAACAACCCTGCCTACCAAGAAACACCAGAGGTAGTGGGCAAAGGAAGGCTCCCCTTACAGGCCAGCCTGCAGCACTAGGCCACAAGAAATGAAGGCCCCACGCTCAGCCCTTCTCTCAATTACCAATCACTGGGCATGGAGTGACTCTTCGTCCTGGGCAGAAGGAAGGACAGGCTACTCCAGCTGGAACTGCCAAGCTGGGCCAGCGGGAAGAACAGAACCATCAACCAGGCCCTATGATCAGCAGGAGGGCCTGGGAAGCAGCCTGCCCAACTCCCATGCAGGTGGTCCTAGAGTAGCCAGGAGTGCATGGAGAAGAGTGCAACACAGGTGCCCTTCCAGGCTCGCTAAGGAGAGTATAGATGGAGAAGCAGGTGGCCCAGCCACCCAGTATAGATCCAGCCACCATGGCAGAAAGATTAACCGTTCCCAGGGTGTGCCTACAAGTCCCAGCAATGCTGGTACTTGTATGCCCAACTGGAAATGGGAAAAACAAAACTACCATTTCCAGCATGTAATTGGAAGCAAAAAGCATGACTGGCTCAAGGTGTCATGTATGGAACTGGGAAACTTGGCAGTGAGGTGCAGGGGGCTGGGTGTGAGGAATTCTACCATCCTCACAGTGGGCGTACTCTCGCCTGGACTTTTTGGAAATTTTAAATGAAATTGAATGATGGTAGATCAGCCTCTAGAAAATGTGTGGGGCTAATCCACACACATTTTCATATGATCACTGCACGACATACGCATAGACCTGTGCACTGTGGATGGACACAGCCTACAGCCGCAGTCCCCCCTATCATATTTAGTTGAGATATGACAGAAGGAGTACACAATGCATCTCCAGAAGCGGACGGGCCAAACCTTCTCCGTGCCATGACCAGAATAATTAACTAGCAAAGGCCCCATGGATCAGCCCTATCCTTTTGTTGGGCCCTGCAGCCGGTGGCAGAAATTTGCATACCATTCATAGGGTAATTCAAACAGGATCACATGCGGCCTGGGTGCTGAGGTTAACAAAGGAGACAGGAAACCCAACAACCATTCATATGCAACTGTGTCAACCTACAGCAAGCTCCTCCCCTCAGTATCGATTGACTGGGAACTATCATGTCTGGGATTGTGTGTTTACAGTGGTTCACCCCAGAGGGAGACCCTATTCATAAGGAACAAGTATGTGGTTTTCAAGAGCCCGAAAGTCTGGTCATGCCGCAGCTTCAAGGGAGACCTGCCAATTTAATCAGGAACCACTGAGAGCACCATTAACCAGGACCGTTAATGTTTTCACCCCCTTACCTTTTCTGTTGCAAAGCATTCTGGTTAAGACCTCATGTATACAGACGATTGGTGGTAGGGACCCAGGATTGGTTCCTTAAGGTAGACTTAGCCTGCACCAATCCCTGTGGTCCATTTGGCTTTAAAAGAGGGCTGAACCCCTCTGTTGGCAGGTCATCTGAAGGCCTGAGCAGAAGCATGAGGAAGAACTCATCATTGGACCCTGGCTGAATGTACAGTCTGCCTTACATTTTACCCGAGTGAAGGAAAGCCAGGACCTCCAAGAGGGAGGCAAGATCCCTCCCCTAAATATCACCCAGGAAACAGAGGGAGATACTGAGTCCAGAGGACCATCCAGAGCTCCAGCACACAGCATGCCCTGCAAGGCTCTGCAGCAAGCTTCCAGCTTCAAAGTGCCAGAGAGTAACTGACCCTGAAACAAAGGACAAGGCAGCTGCCTGCAACACACTCCACAGCTTTGAGCTGTCTGCCTTAAAGGACAGCATGAGCCCATTGAGGAAGCTGGGAGAAGTGTCTCTACGAGCATCTACCAATGTCCACCTTAAAGGACATTTTTGAGCCAGTCAAGTCCCTCGAGCTACAATCGACTGCAACACTGACTGTTGTGACACTGCATTCACTTAAAGCCATGCAAGATGTCTCGACCAGTGCTTCAGAGCTGCCGACCTGCACTGAGACAACAAAACTTGACTCTGTGTTGCCATGTAGACCAGCCTTCAGCCCTCCATCAAGCTTCGCTCGCTGAACTGTCAGTGGCGTAACATAAACTTTTGGGGCTGCCTGCGAGCCATGCTGTGGCCCCTCCCACCCAAACTCGGCAGCAAATCAGGGGTCACGCCACACTCTGGGCTGGGCTACATTACCACGCATGCGCAATATGCTGGAGCATTCTGCTGCAAGGGTAGGCCACACACTGCACTAGGAGAACGATATAAATATGTTTTTTGATGCATTATACAGCACACTTTCTGAGGACAATTGGCTAATAGGTCAGATCATTTACAATTGTTTTGTAGGGTAACACCAATCGAAAAATCCAATACATGCAAGTCACCAACAGTGCACAGGAGCATTAATGCTTTAATTAATATGCTTTGCTATTAAAAATGCCATGCCACAGTGAAAACATGTCCAACTGGCTGCACTATGTAGACCAGTCTAGACACATAATAATATATTACGGTAAAGCATGCCAGGTCACATTTAGACAGGCCACAAACCTAGACTGGTTGCACCAAATGCCAGTCGAAGCAATAACACTTATTATGGTTATTTTATCACAGATGCCCATAAAAATTTACAATGCCACAGTAATAAATTGTCAGCGATTATACTTTGTTAGATATAAATGTCATTTGCTCCAGGTGAACAGAGAAGGAAAACAGAAAATCACCTACCTGGACTGGATTAACGAAGAGAAATGTCCTGTGGCCTGGTTATTTCCTGGAATGGATCTCTCTCTGACTTTCCCTGCAGCAATTAGGAATTCCCCTGAAAACCCCTCCGGAGTCCTGCTCAAAGGCTTGATCCCCGGGAGGTTCCCAGGGAAACCCTCACGGGGGATAAAACCCTGCAGAGAGCTGCTAGAGAGCGTTGTCTCCCCGAGATGTTCCAGCGCGAGATGCAATTCTGCCTTCTGTGGTTGGAAGCTTCTTAGCAAATGAGACTAAGGTCTGGCTAAGAAGATAAAGGTTAGAGTAGGTTAGAGTAGGATATAATTTCCGTGTCTATCAATTTGTCAGACCCCCTTTGAATCTTCTGTTCTATGTCTTACCCCCAGTTTGTAGGAAGAGAGGTGTCCTGGGTAATCGATATGAAGGAAGGGGGAGGTCACCTGGAGTTCCCAGAAATACTGAATAGATGGGCTAAGGTGAACAGTATGAATACAAAACAGGGTAGAAAGAGAAATAGCTAAAAGATCATAAAACAATAGTAACAAAGGGGCAACAAAACACAAAATATAAAGCCTACCAGTTCGTAAACAAAGGAAGCCTCCCGAAGAATACTCAGAGGGGAGTGGCTGTTAGCCTGGGGTGTCGAGGTAGGAAACCGCGCTAGAATGAAAACATGAAAAGGAAACAACCGATTATGGAATACCCTAGACTGCCGATGGAAGGAGGATTAATATAAAGCGCAATGGAATACCTCGTGGAGAGCGAGGATCTGAATACCGAACAAAAGTGAAACTGGGCTGGAACCGCTCTCCTAAGGGGAGTGGTTTAACTCGTCCGAGATAGGGTAACGTCTTTTCTCGTACTGCCGTAGCGGTCTGCAGATCAAGAATAGAAGGGAGAATTTAGCGAGGTAAAGAGAGTGCCAGAAGGAGTCAGGAGTAAGGAAGCAAGGATATGTAAATTGCAACAAACTAACTCACGTAGCGCTTGTATACTCCTATACTCCTGGACTCTTGGAGGATTCTGTTGATAAGCTGCTTGGGAGGATGTGACATCAGTGAGCTGCAGTGTGTTCTGGGATAGAACATCTAGACTGTTGTGTTTGCAATGATCGCCAGATATGGCGGCCATGTTGGAATACTTCCGGGATAATAATCTGCCATACAGAACATGACATAAATGACTAGACTGGCAGCACCCAAATGCCAGTCTAGCCAGGTAATTACACTTAGCAGGAGCGCTTTATCAGAGATGTCCAATAAAAAAAAAGTCAAGCCAAACTAAGAAATGACTAGACTGGCTGCACCAAAATGCCTCTCTAGCCACTAAAACCACATATCATCCACGCTTAGCTGGGACATGGATGACAATTACGAATTATCGCACAATACATGGCTCTGTGGGCCACACACAGGTGCCCAAAAAACAGGTACCCACCCACCCCTGCCACACAGCCACTCTCCCTCCCAGCCCCTGCCCCAACCCCCAAAATCAGCTTCTCAGACCAGAATTACCTCCACGTCCCTTTTCCTTGTTCAAGTGCTTACATATGAGGCTCCTTGTCTCAAAGGTAATTACTGGGATGAGGAAGAGTGAGACTAGGAGTAATGAAGATTACAGGTAACTAAGCCAGGCATTACCTCCATGTCCCTCTACCTCATGCCAGTACTTGTGTATGAGGTACAGTGCCTCATACACAGGTACTGGGACAAAGACGAATAGGGCTATGAGTAATGACGATTACCAATAAATAACCAAAGGATTAAACACAAGTTGTGGTGCAACACCATTGAGCTGACTGGGCTTCAGCCCTCTCCCCAGAACCCCCCTGAAATGTTGGGCTATGTTGACGCGACCTGGCTGACCTACAGAGCGGTTGCCAGACAGAACAGGACACAGATGTTAAAGGGCACCTGGGTTTCGCTGTTAATAAAGGCCCGGCAATTACTATTGTAAAGCATTTTACTGTTAAGACCTGCATTCAAATGCATAATTCTTTAGGCAATTGAAATCTTGATGTGGGTTTAGTACTTGCATGCCAGGGAAGTGACTGGAAGGGTAGAAAGGGAACAGGAGACCACTTATTCTCACAGCAGTCCATAAGTGGGGGCTTTCAGACTTAAAGGAGAGAGTTAACTGCTTGTAATTTTAAAGCTGTACTAGAATATTCTCATTAGAAAGCATAAAGAAGTTAGATGCCCCCACACAAATAGGTTTGCCCTGCCCCCACCACCCGTGACGTTAGCACTTCTGCCAACATTTGAAGGGTTAGCACCCACCCCGAAATGTAGGTTTAGTTGCACCCCTGAACGCAAGCACACTCCATTCACCATACACACACATGCACACCCAGTCACACATATATTTAAGTGTGTACCCTTTCACCATGCAGGAACACCCAGGCAGCAACCTACACGATTACGTGTACACCCTTTCACCATACAGGCACACCCAGGCAGCCATCCATACATTTAAGTGTGCTCTCTTTCACCATACACTCACACAGGCAGCCACCTATACATTTAAGTGTGCACCCTTTCACCATACACTCACACAGTCAGCCACCTATACATTTAAGTGTGCACCCTTTCATCTTTCAGGCACACCCATGCAGCCACCCACACATTTAATTGTGCACTCTTTCACCATACACTCACACAGTCAGCCACCTATACATTTAAGTGTGCACCCTTTCACCAGACACTCGACACACACACCCAGCCACCCACACATTTAATTGTGCACTCTTTCACCATACACCCACACAGGTAGCCACCTATACATTTAAGTGTGCCCCCTTTCACCATACACTCACATAGGCAGACACCTATACATTTCAGTGGGCACTCTTTCATCATACACTCACACAGCATCCACATACACATTTAAGTGTGCACCATTTCACCATACAGGCGCGCGCACGCATGCACGAACGCACGCACGCACGCACGCATGCACGCACACACACACACACACACACACACGCACGCACGCACGCACGCACACACCCACACACACACACACACACACACACACACACACACACACCGTCATGCAGTTGAGGGATCCCTTATTACTTCAAAAGGAAATGGTTTCTTTTTTAAGTCACTCCAACCATATTAAGAAATTATTTCTGTTAAGGACCAAAACATAATGGAAATAATGTATTTAGGAAGGCAGAGTGACTTTGAAAATAAACTCTTTCTTTTTTAAGCCATAGACCAGCCCCAACCCCATGACATGGATGCCTCTAGCCTAGAGGCTTCCTTGTCCTGGGGTAGAGGAAGCCCTCAGACTTCAAAAAGAAATAGTTTATTTTTTGTAGTCACTCTGCCTTCATAAAGACATTGTGCCTCATTACAAGTTTTCCAGCCCGGTAACTACGGTACCGGTAAGCTTGCCAGTACCGCAGTTACCGGCAAACTACGAGTTCTGTTCAGGGGTGCGTTTGCGCCCGCCAGGTTTGACCTATGGGGCACAAATGGGAAAGAATATTTTCTGGTGCCCGGGAATGGGCGATTACCGGGTCTGGCAAGGCCGATTTTACTGGCTAGGCTACTGTAATGAGGCCCATTATTTCTGTTATGCTGTAAGAGAAATAATTTGAACATTTGAAGGGTTAGCACCCACCCCGAAATGTAGGTTTAGTTGCACCCCTGAACGCAAGCACACTCCATTCACCATACACACACATGCACACCCAGTCACACATATATTTAAGTGTGTACCCTTTCACCATGCAGGAACACCCAGGCAGCAACCTACACGATTACGTGTACACCCTTTCACCATACAGGCACACCCAGGCAGCCATCCATACATTTAAGTGTGCTCTCTTTCACCATACACTCACACAGGCAGCCACCTATACATTTAAGTGTGCACCCTTTCACCATACACTCACACAGTCAGCCACCTATACATTTAAGTGTGCACCCTTTCATCTTTCAGGCACACCCATGTAGCCACCCACACATTTAATTGTGCACTCTTTCACCATACACTCACACAGTCAGCCACCTATACATTTAAGTGTGCACCCTTTCACCAGACACTCGACACACACACCCAGCCACCCACACATTTAATTGTGCACTCTTTCACCATACACCCACACAGGTAGCCACCTATACATTTAAGTGTGCCCCCTTTCACCATACACTCACATAGGCAGACACCTATACATTTCAGTGGGCACTCTTTCATCATACACTCACAGAGCATCCACATACACATTTAAGTGTGCACCATTTCACCATACAGGCGCGCGCACGCATGCACGAACGCACGCACGCACGCACGCATGCACGCACACACACACACACACACACACACGCACGCACGCACGCACGCACACACCCACACACACACACACACACACACACACACACACACACACCGTCATGCAGTTGAGGGATCCCTTATTACTTCAAAAGGAAATGGTTTCTTTTTTAAGTCACTCCAACCATATTAAGAAATTATTTCTGTTAAGGACCAAAACATAATGGAAATAATGTATTTAGGAAGGCAGAGTGACTTTGAAAATAAACTCTTTCTTTTTTAAGCCATAGACCAGCCCCAACCCCATGACATGGATGCCTCTAGCCTAGAGGCTTCCTTGTCCTGGGGTAGAGGAAGCCCTCAGACTTCAAAAAGAAATAGTTTATTTTTTGTAGTCACTCTGCCTTCATAAAGACATTGTGCCTCATTACAAGTTTTCCAGCCCGGTAACTACGGTACCGGTAAGCTTGCCAGTACCGCAGTTACCGGCAAACTACGAGTTCTGTTCAGGGGTGCGTTTGCGCCCGCCAGGTGTGACCTATGGGGCACAAATGGGAAAGAATATTTTCTGGTGCCCGGGAATGGGCGATTACCGGGTCTGGCAAGGCCGATTTTACTGGCTAGGCTACTGTAATGAGGCCCATTATTTCTGTTATGCTGTAAGAGAAATAATTTGAACATTTGAAGGGTTAGCACCCACCCCGAAATGTAGGTTTAGTTGCACCCCTGAACGCAAGCACACTCCATTCACCATACACACACATGCACACCCAGTCACACATATATTTAAGTGTGTACCCTTTCACCATGCAGGAACACCCAGGCAGCAACCTACACGATTACGTGTACACCCTTTCACCATACAGGCACACCCAGGCAGCCATCCATACATTTAAGTGTGCTCTCTTTCACCATACACTCACACAGGCAGCCACCTATACATTTAAGTGTGCACCCTTTCACCATACACTCACACAGTCAGCCACCTATACATTTAAGTGTGCACCCTTTCATCTTTCAGGCACACCCATGCAGCCACCCACACATTTAATTGTGCACTCTTTCACCATACACTCACACAGTCAGCCACCTATACATTTAAGTGTGCACCCTTTCACCAGACACTCGACACACACACCCAGCCACCCACACATTTAATTGTGCACTCTTTCACCATACACCCACACAGGTAGCCACCTATACATTTAAGTGTGCCCCCTTTCACCATACACTCACATAGGCAGACACCTATACATTTCAGTGGGCACTCTTTCATCATACACTCACACAGCATCCACATACACATTTAAGTGTGCACCATTTCACCATACAGGCGCGCGCACGCACGCACGAACGCACGCACGCACGCACGCACGCATGCACGCACACACACACACACACACACACACGCACGCACGCACGCACGCACGCACACACCCACACACACACACACACACACACACACCGTCATGCAGTTGAGGGATCCCTTATTACTTCAAAAGGAAATGGTTTCTTTTTTAAGTCACTCCAACCATATTAAGAAATTATTTCTGTTAAGGACCAAAACATAATGGAAATAATGTATTTAGGAAGGCAGAGTGACTTTGAAAATAAACTCTTTCTTTTTTAAGCCATAGACCAGCCCCAACCCCATGACATGGATGCCTCTAGCCTAGAGGCTTCCTTGTCCTGGGGTAGAGGAAGCCCTCAGACTTCAAAAAGAAATAGTTTATTTTTTGTAGTCACTCTGCCTTCATAAAGACATTGTGCCTCATTACAAGTTTTCCAGCCCGGTAACTACGGTACCGGTAAGCTTGCCAGTACCGCAGTTACCGGCAAACTACGAGTTCTGTTCAGGGGTGCGTTTGCGCCCGCCAGGTGTGACCTATGGGGCACAAATGGGAAAGAATATTTTCTGGTGCCCGGGAATGGGCGATTACCGGGTCTGGCAAGGCCGATTTTACTGGCTAGGCTACTGTAATGAGGCCCATTATTTCTGTTATGCTGTAAGAGAAATAATTTCTTTATGAGCCAGTGATCACAAAACAAACAAAATATTTGTTTTTTTTAAGTCCAAGGGGGCCCCCTCCCAGGAGATGTGATGGCGGGCCCCCTGCACTGCAGGGGTTCCGGGGGCCCCCGTTATGCCAGTGTGAACTGCTTCCCGCCTGATACCCATAGCTGTCGCCCGTCTTGAACTCTGTCACATTAGCTGCAAAGTGCCAAGAAACCGATTCGACCCTGTCGAGCACCAAGAACACCTTCAAGCACAAGGTACATTGTGGTTCTGTCCCTGGTCCTTCTCCGAAGGCCCCTAGACACATTTTAAGACCCATTGCTCCCTTTGTGCTGAAACCAAGTAACCTTGAACTGTTGTGATTATTTACTATACCGACTACCCTCCTATCAGTATTCAGAGTGCATCCCTTTTCCTTCTTTGAAACTGTCTGTCCTATGCATTCCTTTACAGAGCGAGTAGTGTTGCTAGAACTGTCAGTTGTGATACTAATAACGTCGATATTTTTATACAACCTTGACTGGACAGTCCCTTTTATCATTGGGTAATAATTGCATTTTCGATGTGTTGCAACTAACCAACGATGCTCAACCTTTCAGAGATAAACCTGCCGTCCCATCGATGTTACCAAAATTGCAGAAGGAGGGTTATAATTTGTTTGTGTTTCCAATCTGTTTGTATCCCTTCTGGTGTACTAGATTTGTGGGGCTGACTGATGGTTTAGAAACCAACATTCATCAGTGGACAGTGGTAGAGCATGCATGGTGAATTGAAAAGATGGAATGGATTCCTGAAGTGGAGGTTGAGACCTCACAATTCATTACTGGGATAAGGAAGAGGGGCTTAGTGGTAATGCCCATGGTCAGCACCTATAACAATGGTACTTCCTTTTGCAAAATTAGGCCTGTTTCCACATGTCCCTCTCACGCTCCTACCTCGCTTCGATCTGTCAGATTTCTCAATTTCCCTACATATCACGTGCCTCTTCTTTTCAGAATACTGTTTGTGAGCCCAGTTATTTAGTTGTGATACCTGATATTTCACGCAGTGGACGCTCTCATCAACATTTTAAAATGCTAGTCACAATTACATTTGAGTGGTCCTGAAGTCTGCATAAACCCAGCAATATAAATTACAAAAGAATGTTACCTTCGACCACTTTTGAACAGTCAACATTTGATCAAAGTCCATCCAGAGAGTTCTGCTGTAACTTTGATGCAATCATGTGACTTTTTTACATAATGCTAACTGCTTAGATGTGTATATATACATGTGCTTGTATATATGTAACAGCTATATTTACATATAAAAATTCAGACGGTACACAGGGATAACAAAAAAAAACATACTTTGATTTTGCAAACGAAGCTGTTGCGCTTTTCAGTGTTTAAGTGGGCTTATACAACATAAACATTTGGGACGTTTAACACATCAAGCTCAAATAAAAATGACACGCAGATCACTTGCTTCTGAAGCGGCTTGTGTTCAGTTAATGGAACACTCCATCCTTGTGGTTTCCTAAATACTATAAGTATATATCCTAGATTAAACGTTCTATTTTCCTGAAGCTAGCACTGCTTTTCCTCCCTCAATGGTTTGGTTTTTGCTGAAAGAGGTGGGTACTATCAGCAAAATCAAAGGCGATTACACAGCTCAGTAGTCATTTAGGATTTCTGTGGCTCAATTACGCATGTAGAGCATGCCACAGTTACTGCGACTCTGTTTATTCAGTGAAAGTGCCCAGTAATTTATTTAAAATAATCCATCTTTAACAAATAAAGAGGCTATTGAGAGCGCCTTGCTGCAGGCATCCATTTGAAAGCTTGCTCTGGGTTTCATGTTTTGCTGGTTACCATTAAATGGCCGACATGTGATTCGTCCTTTTATAAGGAGCATGGTCTGTCTTGTTTTATTTTGCGCCTAGACATTTGAAAAGATGGACTATTAGGACAGACTAATGCAGATCTGTCTGAGTTTGTCACGGATCAATCCTTTCCAAAATGGCGGTCGTGCGTGAGTGAGGCGCATGGGTCGCTGACGACTTATTTGTAACACATTACATGGCTTGCATAGCAGAATCTAGACCGTGCGTTCCATCACCGGAATAAAATGATGTTTCTTCGTCCAAAGTACTTCTGCGCCTGCAGCCCGCATACAACTTCTTTTTGTTGGGGATCCCAGTAAGGCTCCATTCATTGAAGTCGGCTGGTCTTCATAATTGAAGCTCTGGTGCAAAACGGCCACCTCCACATAACAAGGAGTAACAGAGAGCGTCCCTTGTAAGTGCTCTCATTATGTTGGCCGATTGCCAAAATGAGGCGAAGTGTTCCTTCTTTGACAGAGAGCAGCAATTAACCTTCCTCTGGGAATGGATGGGAATTCACCAAAAAACACTCTTCTCTTCATAAATATGAGAACCTAAAATAAATAGCAGCCAATGAAATGCTTGATGGGGATAGACCAGATCCGTCTTGAAACACCATGAAATATCTTGTGACTTGCGCATTGATTTCTTGTAATAGCTCAATTTTAATGTTTCTAAAACACACATTTTATCTACTGGTATTTGCTGGGTATAGCATTATGGACCCTTTGTGTTCATGCAAAGAAAGTCAGACCCTTTGAGCTAGATACAACATAATGAATATTCTCCCTGCTAATAGCACACAGAGCTCTTAATTCTATTAAAGGATAGTTCCGGGACTTTTTTTTTATTGTCCCTACGGGTCGGCCATGTGTTTGTAAGCATAAATCGGTAGATCGTAGGAAACTTTCCTATGGACCTTACCCGACTTTTCGCCCATTATCGCACTCGAAATCAGCCTCCATTTTGTGATAATCCTATCATTCCGCCGCATCGACCTGGCTCACCTGCCTTTGCGGCACTAAATCAAATCCCCCGCCCCTGAAACAGACTTTATCAAAACATTCATATTCCCCGCCTCTATCCGTGACGTGACTGTGCTGCGTAGGCAAACGCGCCCAGGCGTCTTCTACGCGACTCCACACAGACCCCGGAAATCAACACAGATCAGCTCACAATACAGCGCACCACAATTCGGAATATGAAACTGTACTTTGAAATCAAACCGCAAGATTGTAAATGTGGTAAAGTACATTTATTTGACATCAAATGTTTAGAGAATATTCAGCGATTTGCATTTTTATTTGCTCATGTTCCAAAAAGTTCGTATTGAGGAACGCGATGGTCCTTTGCTGTACACAGGGTCTTAGAGCATCTCACAATACAGCACCACAATTCGGAATGTGAAACCGTGGTTTAAAAGCAAACGGCAAGATTGTACATTTGGCAAAGTACGTTTATTGGACATCAAATGTTTAGAGAATATTCAGCGATTTGCATTTTTATTTGCTCATGTTCCAAAAAGTTCGTATTGAGGAACGCGATGGTCCTTTGCTGTACACAGGGTCTTAGAGCATCTCACAATACAGCACCACAATTCGGAATGTGAAACCGTGGTTTAAAAACCCGAGCAAAACATCAAAGCAGCTGACCTTCACTTTGAGCGAGCACACATTTCTAGTTAGCTCCAGTTAGTGTAAGGGCATCTTGTCTGCGTGCCTTTTTTTTTATTGTCCCTATGGGTCGGCCATGTGTTTGTAATACGGAAACATTCTATAATTTTTGTAAAAATGATTTATATTACTGTTTGGTTTAATTGCAATGGGCCTGCAACATGAGGAGACTCGAGAGAACAGACAATCGAATTACAATCATTTAAACCGTGATGTGTATTTCTCAATGAGCTCTGCTTTAGGTGGACATGGAACAGAGGCAATGTTGGGTGGCAATGCAGTTGTCCCCTGCATAGGTTCGTTCACCACTCCATGTATGTGCCTATCGAGGACATCTACGATAAGTCTCTCAATAAACTCATATTGCATATCCTCAAACACTGGTTTGATCACCCATTGTTTACTTCTTTTAGTGAAGGCCTTATTGTAGCGAAGCGTCCCTAAAGTTCCGGTCGTCCTACTTTGTTGACGGCCAACATTATGGTTATGTGCCAAGACCGCTAGAAGAGTCCGATTTATCATGCCTTCCATGCCAAAATGCAATCTTTTGGGCCTGTACTTTAGGCACATATTGTGGAACACCTCCAAATCTCCTGTGTGGCAGAATTCCGTGAGTCCCCTCAAATCTCTTGTTATAGTTTTATCAAATACAATCTTTTCAATGGCCTTGTGAGTGGGTGATGAAGGAATCAACCACTTCTTCTTCCGTGCCTCCTCTGTGGACAAATGGCCATGTTCACATTTGTGGAAATGCTCATTTGTCGACCATCGATGTACGTTGCTACAGTGCAACATTACTGACCGCCATTTTTCCAGTAGAATTTCCAACGACCCTTCACATGTTTTTGAGCTCCACCAAAGATGGTTGCTGATTGACTTGGACCACTGTGAAATACCTTGCATATCTTTTTTTTTTCCTGCAGCCGACAATTTTTTATTGATTGATTTTGCAAGATGCCAAACGTCAAATTGGTGATTTATATTTTTGTACTGTTCTCTCATTGTCTTGGCAATTGAAACGTGTCTGTCCGTGGCTATCAGGTCGATCACCATTCCCCGCGATTGTAGTTCTTGCAATGATGCTACAAAGCCAACTTTCTCCATGGCCACTGAGGATGTACTTTGTGACACCTGCACGACCACCGAACTCAAAATTTTCTTACTTTCCATGTCCTGAAAGTGGTAGGTGCAGTACTTGGCTGAAAATCCTGGACTGTCGCATTGTCCATCACCGGCTAGCCTGAAGCGTTTGCCCGCGAATGTACTTTCCATTGACATTTTTTCCATTCTCCAAGCTTCGCTGATGGCTGGAAATAGATAATCGGTTTGGTATTTGTAGAACTGACTTTTCGCAATGAAATGGATTCCCACAAACTGAAAGAAATACTGTAACTTTTTAAAACTTGAACCACTAAAAAGTGCGGCCGCTGCACAAAGTAGATTGCCTGCTGGCAGTTGCCCCAGCATGGGTTGTGCAGACCATGCGAACGGATGATATTGTGTACAGGTGGCATGTATTTTAAGGTTAGTGCCTCGAATTGCACGAGTCACATTAATCAATGGCTCCCCACATACTTCCCCACCAACCCAATGCCCACACATCATCATCATAATAATATCCATCAAACAGCTATCGAATACAATGAATTTGGCCTCTTTCCTTATACTGTCACTCTGCATCCCAGCTGGTTCGGCCTGTAACGTTGAGGACATGTCACTCGCATGAAAGGTACAATCTCTGATATCGTCTTCCGCTATGCTGAGTGATATTGATGGTGTTTCATTGTCGTCCACTTCATTCTCTTCCATTGCAACATCTGTTCCTTGTCCGGAGATGGGAGAAAAAAACAATGTCTTCAACTTTCGCGTGCTCTTATTTTTTGCGGGTGTGGATTCTGTGAATTGATCTACGACTGCATCCAAACTACCAGGAGGACATTCACTATCAATGGCTGGTGGTGGTATAGCTCCGTTGTCAATCACTTCATATTCTTCCCATTGGCACGATGCATCTCCAGTCTCAAGTCCCTGCCAAAAGGTTTGACAAGCAACATCTCTCGTTCGCTTCACTGTCTGTGTAGATCTAGTTCTTACACCCACTCGCAACTAGAGGACAGATTAGAAAAGGGATGTTCAGTTTAAACACAACTTACAGTATTGAACTATTGACAGTGAAAGACAACATAATATAGTGAACAGGACACTAACCTTCTTTTGCTTTCTTTTCTTTGAAACTTTCTTTCCTCGAACTTCAACATCTGGACGCTGTTGCTCCGACTCGTGTGTGCATGTCTCCACTTCCTCTCGCGCTGCAACGACTATACTTTCATGATAAGCACATCCATCACTCACTGAGGCTCCATCGACTCGCTGAAACATAGAACTTTCATTAGTATGTATAATAATATTGAAAACACAAAATGTACTTGGGGACCAATACCCATACGTACATCTCAATAGCAAAACACGAATGAACGCATTGTGTAGAACATTCAAACGACAATAGTTCACGCATTGTTGATCTAGTTAGATTGAACTGTCAAGATCCATACCTCGGGCTCCGCATAGACTTCCATTGATGATATTATTGAAGATGACGCTTCAGCAACTCCCTGAAACACAGTAATTGCATTAGTATGGTTTTCTATTTTGTTTAAAAGAACATAAACTTTCTGCAGGCGTCAACGGCTCATCTAAATAGACCTGCACAAATGATCAGTTGTCTAAAATAAATAATGGATATCCAAATATGATTCGATTTGCTCCATCGTTGGAAGTGTCACCACCCAGAGATCTGCATCAACTACTAGGGGTGATGTTCTTGTTGAAGAAGCTCCGTCAGCTCCCTGAAACATAGTACTTGCGTTAATAAAGAAGGAAGTATAGCGGATGTAATCACGTCATTTGATCTCGCATGATTGATCTGTCAGTATCCATACCTCGAAATGCATAAGAACATCAAGGGACGCTGTAACTGCGGTGCACACTTCTGCAAGCTGTTGCGCCGACCCGTAACTGCATGCTCCCCCTTCCTCTTGGACTAATGCTCCATCGACTCCCTGAAACATAGGACTTTCATTAGTAATGAACACAATATTGAAAAAAGAAGACACATAGGAGGGCGACGACAGAAGGACATACCAATGGCTAAAAACGAAAGAAACATTGTGTGTAACAATCACGCTACAAGAATGCAAGATCTGATGATCTCCATCGATGGAACTGTCCGGAAACGTACCTCGAGCATCTGAGTGACATCTACGGTTGTCGTCAATGCGTTGGACTCCTCAGCATCTCCCTGAAAGACAGTACTTGCATTATTTTGGATAACAATAATTATAACTGAAAACAAAGACTAGAGGACGAGTACTGTGGTGTACCATTAGGTAAAATAATTACACGATCAATTAAAACTATTGATTTACATGCCTAAAACAAGTCAGTGTCAGAATAGCTAAGTAAGATTACCCGATAGGCGCTTGAAGTGGCTGATGACTGCAATAACGACACGGATGGAGAATCTTCAGCCTTCATATTGAGTGGATACATAAATGGGGAAATTATTGTTAGCTAATGCTACACACTACCGCAATGCCGAGAGATAAATACGTAAACTTGACTCACCAGTGGAGGGATGTGGACGAATAGAGTGGGAATAGCGGTTGAGAGCAATTTTCGCCTCGCTCGCGGTGTTTTCGTCCTTATTAGCAATGATGTGGAGTACATGTCTGGGCTAAAGTGCCTGCTGCAGATGCGGTATCGATCACCCCTCTTGTCCGCAAAGACTTCTAGGACTCTACTTTCTATCTCAGAGGCTGGATATCCGCAATATCGGACCCATTCTCTTATCTGATCTATTGTCTTAGGGAAAACATGCATTATAGTACCTTCAGATTTGTTATGGGTCTTCGAAGGGCAACCGCCAATGGAACAGGCAGGCATTATGGAAAGTTCTGAAAAGTAAAGATCAACAATTCTCTATGAATACCAATGTGTTAAAACATTAAATGACACATAAAAGGTTCAATGCAAGGTCCGTTTTGGTTCTTGGAACTATACATGTTATTCACATGCGGATAAGTATTTCAATAACTTTCAAAAAATAGAAAAAGTAATTTGACTAAACTCAGAACATGTGACTAGTTCCTTGCATGTACTGTCGTGAACGAAAAGAAAACATGGATGCAATTTGATGACTACTAGCAAATAGATATAAATTAAAAAATTGGACGCAAAATGATTATGGTACATGGACTTACCTTGACGAACAAACAGTTAGATGCAGGGATCAGAGTAGTTTCTTGTCGTAGAACAGGGAGCAGTTCACAGGTTGCAAACTGACGAGTTTGCTCAAAGTGGTCACGGAAGTTCACAGAGACGAAGAGCAGATAACCAGCACCTTCACGGGTTGACTAGCAAAGCGCAAAGAAGTTCTCATTAGAAATATGAAGTGGGTTATAAAGAATTCGAAACAGGGGTGTGTTTGTGAATGAATGACGTGTATATGTCGTGGCATTATGCGGTCTGCAGGGGGCCGTCCAGCGTGAGGGGGGATGCTTGGCAGGAGACACGGGGTCTGGAGGTAGACATGGGAACAACAACCCATGCTCTATAGACCACTTTGAAGTGTACATGGTCTTTGGCACCTCTTGGCCTTTATCGCTCCCTGACAGCTCCACTTGCCAGCACAAGTACCCCGGTGCGAACTGCCTTTGATAGGGCGGGGGGTGGATCGGGGCGGTGGTCGTGCAGACAAGACACAGGAAGACTCGTGAATGGAGACACACTTATGTGGATTGCAGGGGGCCGTCCAGCGTGAGGGGGGATGCTTGGCAGGAGACACAGGGTCTGGAGGTAGACATGGGAACAACAACCCATGCTCTATAGACCACTTCGAAGTGTACATGGTCTTTGGCACCTCTTGGCCTTTATCGCTCCCTGACAGCTCCACTTGCCAGCACAAGTACCCCGGTGCGAACTGCCTTTGATAGGGCGGGGGGTGGATCGGGGCGGTGGTCGTGCAGACAAGACACAGGAAGACTCGTGAATGGAGACACACTTATGTGGATTGCAGGGGGCCGTCCAGCGTGAGGGGGGATGCTTGGCAGGAGACACGGGGTCTGGAGGTAGACATGGGAACAACAACCCATGCTCTATAGACCACTTTGAAGTGTACATGGTCTTTGGCACCTCTTGGCCTTTATCGCTCCCTGACAGCTCCACTTGCCAGCACAAGTACCCCGGTGCGAACTGCCTTTGATAGGGCGGGGGGTGGATCGGGGCGGTGGTCGTGCAGACAAGACCCGTTTGCCGCAGGGCCTCACCAAGGAGAGGCCATCTAACTGAATGTAAGAGGATGGCTGCAGGATCTACTACATGGAATGCAGGGGGGTGAGTTTATAAATACCTCACCCTCCCAGGAGAATATACACTAGATTCATTTAAAAAATCAAAACAACCATTGTTAAAATATATGTTGGGCTTTATTTTAGATTTTAATTAAACATAAATAATAAACATTACACATTGTAAAGTTGAGGTTGCAGCACATCGAGGGAAAATCCGCGGTATTGTCCACTGTCACTGGGGAAATGTTGTCTAATGGCAAGTACCGCACAGGCAGGTATTACTCTCCGAACGCGGTGTCCGAGCCTCCCGTGAAGCCACCAAGTGAAGCAACGATAGGCCACCAGCCTGTACCACCTGTGAAAAAAAAAGATGCAAACTGTATTAAACTGACCAAACTTTCTTATCAATGTCGATTCAGGTAACACATGTCATTTTTCTTAGAAAAAAATTATATCTAGAAAATGCACTATATGGAACAAATTTACATGCGTTCGAATGATATGTAAATGTAATTTTATATGTGGGAGACGACCATGAAATAGTGGTGGCATCACTGACATCACAAACAGAGTATACTTACTCGTTACTCGGATTACGCGGACGAACAGTGCCGCGAAGTTCGTGCATAAGCACCATCATCATCCTCAACACGGTCCGTGAGAGGCAGGCTTCCCTGAACTCTGGCAGCTCGGTGATGCATTGCGGACTTTGCTCGCCTTCCTGCAGACTTTGCTCGCTTTCCGAAATGTAGGCCAAGCACCCGGAATTTTCACGGCAGCAGCAGTTCTCCTCCTCAGTTGGCATTAGCTCGCACCGATTGCACGTGCACCAGGTGGAGACGCCGTCCATGCGACATGGTCCAGGCTCTTCATCCGTTGACTGGTCCTCCCAACTGCCGTCCGAATCCCCATCGTTTTCGCGTGCTTCACTTTCCAGTAGTTCTTCCTCGGTGTACTCGGGCTCGTACATATACGGCATTATTGTGGCCATTGTGCGGTAAAGATAGTAAAATAATTTACAGAGATGGTACAGGTGTTCACACGGGCTACAAGCGGCGAAGGTAGCTGACCAGAGCACTGAAACGAGTCACAGAATACTCAAAGTAACACAGAGAGAGGAATGGAATCGAAAATCTGCTGCTGAGTGTTGTGAAACGGTCTGTTTATACTTATTGGGGAAAGAGGCGTCCTGCCATTTCCATGGCAACACGTCAATAGCTGAGGCGCAGCGATTGTTGACACGAGACGTGCTTGAAATGGGCAGTACGCGTCTGCTGATGTCAGGCTCAGGGGCGGGGGATTTGATTTAGTGCCGCAAAGGCAGGTGAGCCAGGTCGATGCGGCGGAATGATAGAATTATCACAAAATGGAGGCTGATTTCGAGTGCGATAATGGGCGAAAAGTCGGGTAAGGTCCATAGGAAAGTTTCCTACGATCTACCGATTTATGCTTACAAACACATGGCCGACCCGTAGGGACAATAAAAAAAAAGTCCCGGAACTATCCTTTAAAGACAAGGAAGCGAGCATTATGCTTCAACTTCTTATTTATTACTCTCCAGCAGTTTCAGCAAAATATTAACATTTTCAATTTTTTCATTGAAATAACTTTTTTTTCTCAAAAAACTTCATAGCCCATCAGTCTTAGGTCCTTGTGACACTGGTGTCCTGGTCATGTGACCTAGTCCTTCCTCTTCCTGTAACCCTCCTCTTCTTGACTATGTCCAACTGCAATCTCCAATGTAAACTGAACTGTCAACTGGATCAACCTAGTCTCTGAACTTTAGAGCTTTACTGAGTCGATCCCTCGCATTCCAACTTTCGATTTCAGTCAACTTGTCTCTCAGCTGTTCTTCTGCTCGTCTCCAAGTGGCAGAAATAACAGTACATGTTAGGGCGGCAGATACACACCCTATTCTGGGAGAAATCACGTGCATTATTTTGACACATATCACAATGAACTTCTCATTAGTACGTTAGCTCTCCCGTGTTTCTAGGGCGGGAAAGTAATGCTTGCCTCCTTGTCTTTAATAGAATCAAGAGCTCCCTGCGCTATTAGCAGGGGGAATCTTCATTCAATGTCAAGACGGAGACGAGCATTATGCTTGTTCAAAGCTTCTTACCATAGCTTCTGCTAACGTGTTAATTGGTTTAAAATAAAATGTCTTAAACGTAGTGTCAGTATCCCAATCAGCTGCTTTCAGAATATCTTGTAAAGACGCGCCTTGTCTCAGTGCTTTTGATGCCATTGCGCCTCAAACTGAATGCGCTCCAAATTTTGACATATCTATTCCTTCTAGGCTCATAATCTCTCTAACCCACCTTGCTATGGTGGCTGTTGCTGCGCCTGTAAGCGGTTTCCTGCACGCTATCAGCAATTGCGTTGTCTCCATTGGTCGCAGCTCAGCTGTCTTATTTACATATACTTTTATGCAGGCGGCCACGCATTACTTCGGATGCTGTTGCATATATGGTTACGTTATTGTGGAAGAATCTGTTTTCGTTCTCCTGGCCAGATGGAAAGTCACTCGGTCTGGTCCATATCCCATACTGTCTACTTCTAGCGCTCTGACGTCTGCTACTCTTCTACATGACACCATACACAGTAGCATCACCAATTTCCCAGAAAGTCTGTCCAAGGACAGGTATCTATTTCTGGGCCAGTCTGCTAACAATTGTAGTACGACTGCCACGTCCCATAAGGACTCGTATCTTGGTTGCAGTGGTTTCCTAAACCTTATCCCTTTTATAAGTCTAATTATTGCTACATTCTCCCCTAGTGGGACTCCTCCGATGGGCGGGTGGCCTGCTGATATCGCAGATCAATACACTCCTATTTGTTCTATAGGCTTTTCCATCTTGGAGGCGTCCTGCTAGGAAATTCAGTATCTCTACTAAAGGGGCAGAAACAGGATGAAAATCTCTCCTTTCGCACCACCTTCACCATCTGTTCCACGCTGTGTCGTAGCTCCTTCTAGTCGAAGGGGCCCATGACTCAGCGATGTGGCTCGCAGCCTCTGCAGAAATTCCTGGGAGATTCCAGCATCTCCTGCTATCTTGCACGCCATCAGTGGCAGTGTCCCCTTCACTCTCAGTGGGTGACACGACCCAACTGGGTCCGTGAGAAGGTTTTCTCTTTGAGGCAATATTCTCAGATAGTCGGATATTCGCTCCATGAGCACTGGAAACCATACTTGCGACTTCCATATCGGAACTACTATTATCAGATTTGCTGCTTCTCTGCATACTTTTGTTAAAACTCTTCTTATCATTACGAATGGAGAAAACGCATACAGCGTTTCTCCTCTCCAATCTTGCAGGAAGGCATCTACTCGCGCTGCTGCTGGGTCCAGCCTCCAGCTGAAGAATCTGTTCTTCTGTGCGTTCAGTCTGAATGCAAACAGATCTGTGTGAATTGGTTCCCAGAGCCCTTCTATCTGGCAAAAAAATCACTCTGTCCAGCACCATATGCTAGATTGACTGGAATCTAGCAGACTCCAGTCACTGGAGTCTGCTAGATGTCTGGAGTTCCAGTCGCTACTACATTCAGCGAGCCCGGTAAATATTCCTCTATTACTGAAGTTCCTGACTCCAGGCAGGAGTGCCAAAAATCCTTGGATATTTCTGCTAATAATCTGTACTTCGTCCCTCCTAAATGATTGATGTACCTGACTGCTGAGATGTTGTCCATCTTCAGCAGAATACATGAATTCACCTTGACTTTCTTGAATGCCTTGATTGCGAATGAACCAGCTAATAGTTCTAGACAGTTTATGTGCAGTCTGAGTTCCTCCGAACTCCACTTGCCTCCTGTTTGGAGCTCCCCGCAACGGGCTCCCCTGCCTGCTCTCCTGGCCTCTGTTTCTATTACAATGTCGGGTCGGTCGCCAAAAAGGGCTCTGCCATTACATGTCTCCATGTTCTGTAACCACCACTCTACCTCTGTTCTGGACTCCTGATCTAGGCGCACTAGCTGGAGGTAGCTGAGGCCTGCTGAAGATGTCTTATCTTAAGTCGCTGCAGTGCCCGATAATGCAGGGGCCCTGGAAATATCGCTTATATTGATGCTGCTAACAAGCCTATCGTTCGTATTGTGCTATCGTTCGCAGCAAAATGACTGTTCTGCTGAGGCAGTTCCTTATTTCTATTTTTATGTCCCCAATCTTTCTGTTCGGTTGCTGTCCTGGTGTCTATGACGAAACCTAGGAACTCTATCCTCTTCTCTGGTATAATCTCTGACTTCTCTCGGTTCACCAGAAAACCTAGGGAGGTCAGGAGATTCGCTACCCAGCTGGTCTGATAGCGTAGCGTGTCTTCACTGCTTGCCATCAGCAGAATCTCATCTAAGTAGACAATAATCTGTATCCCTTTCTCCCTGATTGCTGCTGCTACAAGCTTCATCATTTTCGTAAACGCCCAGGGCGCTGATGTCTGTCCAAATGGCATTGTCGCAAATTGCCATAATTGCCCGTCCCAGTGGAAAGCCAGAAAGGGACGGTATTCTCTTTGTACCAGTATCGTAAGGTAAGCATCTTTCAGATCTATTGTTGCGAGCCAGTCGTCTTGTCTGAGCATGTCTCTTAATTGGCGGGTGCCTTCCATCTTGAAATTGTTGTAGACTACCTAACTTTTCATGTCTTTTAAATTTATGACTGGTCTCACTTTGTCTTTTCTGAGAACCAGAAACCTATTGCTTATGAATCTCGGTGTCTCGCACGGCTCGATTGCTCTCTTTTACACTAGACTCTGCAGCTCTGCGTATAGCAAGTCTTTCTCTGCTAGCGCTGACACTATTGGTCTGGGGGCTTGCTACTGGGTTGGGGTCTGAGTAAAGTCTATGCACAAGCCTTTGGCTGTCTGCAATACCCAAGCGTCTTTGGAAAGCGTGCACCAGTTCTCCCAGCATTTCACTGTCTTCCCCCCTACTGGTGGATATGCAGATGCTCCCACCTGCGGGGAAGTTTTGTCCTCTTCCCTGGCCTCTGCCTCGCCTTCCTCTGTTGAAGCGACCTCTCAGTGGGAAGAAAGAGTCTGGCTGCTTGTTCTCCCAGTATTGGGTTCTGTTCGATTGAGGCCTTCTGGACATCTGGTAGAAACCAGTCGCTCGGCCTCTATAGTGACCGGTCCCGCCAAAAACTCTTCTGGGAAAGATCATTCTTATGGAGGCTTGCGCCTTTTCCAGGGAAGTCTAGGTCCCAACGAATCTCCCCATTTCCTTCCAAAAGGTCTCGGCAAACAACATCCCTTGCGCTGCCTCGTCTGCTTCGTATGAGGACATATCCCCTAGCTTGGGGTCTATTTTGAGCAGCAGTCTTCGTCTGCGCTCTGATGATATTGCGCAATTGGTGTTCCCTAATAAACACACTGCTCTCTGTGCCCAGTTTGCTAGTGCTTCTGCGTCCACTTCCTTCCCGGTGTCTTGCCCGCTCCGCCAGGTCCATGATCTTAGCTAGAGGACCGGCAAGATCCAGGACTTTCTCCTGACAACTCCGCCATGAGCGATCAATCCCTTTCCGGGGGTCCCTTTTGGATTTGGCAACAAAGGCCAACATCTTAGGGTCCAGCTCCGGCGCTTCTGCTACCTTGCCCGGTAGTTCCGGTTTTGGGCACTCTGTCCTCATCCTTTTCCTCAGCTCCTTCTCCAGTGCCTTGCGCAGTCTTTGAGTCATGTACCTTGCGACTCTTGGGGAGGGCCCCCATATCGAAGATTTCGGGTTCCGGATGTCTTCTGGATAAAACATATCCGAAGTCTCCTCGCCCTCCAGATTATTTAGTTTTCTCATCATTTTCTTTGGTGGAGTCAGACTTCACTCATCCCCTTCTTTACCGGCTTCCTCTTGCAAGGAGGTTGGGGATTCTGTGGGTTCCTCTTCAGGGAAAACCTATTCCTCTGTGTTGCCCATATTCTCCTCCCCTGGGTAGGGGGTCACGAGGCTCAGCACCATCGACTTATTCATGAAGACTTCTCTCAGCCTATTAAAAGCGTTGGCAGCCTCTGGGGCACTTGGATCTGTCCCTTCTGGTTGGCCCGGGGGGTCAGAAGAGTTCTTGCTCTTCCGGGCCTTATTAAACCCCTGTGGACCTTCTGGCGTGACCCTCGTGGGCGTGCTTGCTTGTGGTGTGGAACCTTTGACTTTTTGGCTCAGGAATAACTCATTTGTCTCTAGTCTGTCTTGGAGGGGTCTGACCCCTTGAGCCACGGCCTCTATGAATGAGTCTCCCAGCACTTCTTTGAAGCTGTGAGCCAAGTCCTCTAGGTACATGGCTTCTTGCTCCTCCTCACTCCATTCAAACTCAGCCATACTGTGTGCTGGTAGGTGCCTATCAGTACCCTCTCAGGTGTAGGGGCACTGTGTTCAGTGTATGCTCAGGCTTGTGTTGTCATTAGCTCCGGTGTTTATATTAGTGAATTATATCCTCTACGGAGTATTTGGGGCTTTCTTAACCGTTTCCTCGATCTGTCACCTACGGGAGACCAGAGCGCAATGCCCGCCAAACGCTTAGCCCCTCCTCTTCAAGAGAGGGGGCCTCGCGCTCTCCCAATTGTCTTGTCAGCTTTCCTGGCGTTAAGCCCTGCCCCCGCGAGGGTGGGGGCTGCACGTGCGGCTCTCAGCGAGCCGCTTTCTCACGCTCGGCAAATTTGCTCCACCCCCACAAGGGTGGGATCTCCTCGCTCGCTCGCGTCTTATGCGAGTAGCTAAAAGGCCTCTGGCAAGCCCCCAGAGTGCTGAAAATGCAGCCCGGGGCCGCCGGATGATTTGCTTTATAGATTAAAGAATCCTTTCTATGAAGTGCGGTCCCTGCACTCTAGTATAGAATAAATACCCACAGTGGATTGATGTCTAAAGTCTGTATTTCACATTAACTTCACGTATAACCCTACTTCAAATGCTGTCTGATTACGCAGCTAAGTGAAAAGAGTACTTATCTCTGGAGAGCAGGAAAAGAAGAGGAGGGTTACAGGAAGAGGAAGGACTAGGTCACAAGACCAGGACAATGGGGTTACAGGGACCTAAGACTGATGGGATATGAAGTTTTTTGAGAAAAAAAAGTTCTTTCAATGAAAAGATTGAACATTTTAATATTTTGTTGAAACTGCTGGAGAGTAATAAATAAGATGAAGCATAATGCTCGCCTCCGTCTTGACATAGAATAGTTTGCGTTGTTTTGCAGAAGGGTGAAACCATTTAAAGAGGCACTGCACAACTCTTGCCGGCACAGGAACATGCATCAATCTGGCATTCATTTTGAATCACACCTTCATCTGTATTCAAACATTATCCTAAACTAATACCCTATATTCCACCTGCCCAGTCTGAGGGGAAGCAGGGGGTGGTGATAGTGAAACAATACCCTACATTTACCAGATGTATCTCTTCCTCTCATCACTATAATGGACTCGTTCCATTGCATTTCATGGCTTCAAATACAACCACAGTGGGAATGGAAGCGCAATCTGTCTCTAAAGATTATGTAATATTTGCAAAATATTACATTATTTTGTATTTTATTTTAATACATAAAACAGGGTCATTTAGTTAGTGAAAATGTGAATTGTCAGAAGAGATGATTAAATAGTTTTCGTCATATAACGAGAGAAATGCAAATCAGCCCTCCTCCGTCCTCCCCCACCGTTTAACGAGCAAAGCACGTAATTTCAGTTAGACACACATTTGTAATTTTAATTCATGGTCTGACTGCAAGCCATGGCATGGTTTAAGATTGTGGGCCATTTAATCTTGCTTCACATACAGAAGTCAATCGTTTCGTAGTAGGGCCTGGGCCAGATAAAGATTGAGACCCAGTTTACAGTTCTGCTCTTTATGTTGGCTGTGCATAGCAATACTAGGACAAGGAGTCATGAAGATAACTGGTAAGTAATCAAGGTATTCCCTCACCCCCCTCTACCTTATCCTAGTAAATACCATGAGTATCCCCCCCCCAAAACACAACCGAACCAACATTCTGTGCATATCCTTGTACACCCGGTTCAGTAAAAAAACTGTATACTCTTCAATTTCAAGATCACAAAAAGTGCACGAGTTAGAACAGGTAGCTGCCCTACAATCCTATGCTATGCTATACTATGCTGACGACACGCAGCTTGTATTCGAACTAAGTGGCAATTATCAGAAAGATAGCGAGCAATTTACCATGATATACAACCACGTGGATGGACTCCAATTGGATGTGCCTAAACGGAAAAAAAACGGAACTCATGATTTTCGGCTCTTCCTCTGCTCGTGATAAGCTACCCCCATCCTACACATCCTTCCACATTAAAGATGCCCCCATTCCGGTCCTAAGCAAGGTTAAAGCCCTAGGTATGCTGCTAGAAGCATCGTTGGGTGCGGATGCCCAAGTACAGTTCATCAAAAAAAACTGTGCCTACCACCTCCGTCTAATAAAAGCCATCAGACCTTTCATATCCGAGGAAAATTGTGCGACCATAGCAAGAGCCACCATCTTATCGCGCCTTGACTATGGCAACGCTCTAGTCCTGGGTGCCTCCAAGCAATGCCTACAAAGCTACCAAATTGTACAGAACAACGCGGTAAGAATTGTCAAGCTCAAAACTAAAACAGAACATATCAGCAACTCCAGAAGGGAGCTTCATTGGCTGAAAATCGAAGATAGGGTGCATTTCAAAACCTTAACCATCGTTCACAGATGCATATACGGAAAGGCACCAACCTACTTAAAAACTAGGATCAAACCATACGTTCCTAATAGAACACTGAGATCATCCCAACTTGTTAAAATTGCTACGTCACCTCACAAACTCAAAAGTGGCTTAGGTAGAGCCTTTCCAACCCTTGCAGCCAACCTTTGGAACAACCTACCAGACCACCTTAAACTGGAAACCAACTACTCGCGTTTTTGCAAACAGGTAAAAACCCATATCTTCAATAAACGGCCATCACGGCACCTACCTCAGTTAGCTTAATTCTATGTGACTGTCCCGTCTGCTCTGTCTAATCACTATCTGTTCCGTCCGTTCTCGTGTCCTTGTTTCTGCGCCCCGAGGCTCGGGAGCTACCGGTGCAATATAAATATTAAATAAATAAATAAATAAATCCTCACCAATACAGATACCATGAGCTTCAGTTTCGAAACACAATCCCCTCTTTGTGGATCTTCTCTGGGGCAGGGTTAATGGAACACATTCAAAGTTATGCCAACAACATAGGCCGACATAGCCACCTGTTGATGAAATTGAAGACATCTTTTATTTCTACCTTTTCCTGCTGCACCACATGTAACACAATGGCTGGCTGCTTTCCTGGGATCCAGAGGGGTTATCCAAATAGGTCAATCCTGATCTCTTTCATTCAAGGAAATGCCACAACTCCACTGAAGAGGATGAATTCTGAAAAAAACGATCACAAGACAATATGTTGCTAAAGATGGAATTCGTACACAATATTTATTCCTAATGGAACTTTCACACTTAAGATCTCTGGAAGATTTGTAAGAACAATTTCCCCGGAAAATTGTGGCACCATTTCAGTAATGCATCTGTCAGAAGTTATGGCTACTGGAAATGATTTGTCTATGGAATGTTTGGGCTGAAAGGGATAGAGCTACAAGACTCTGACCACTAACAGAAGGTCCTATTAGGAAAGCACTACCTTTGTGGGAAGATGAGATAGAGAACAAATTATTAGGCAGTTTCGAGACCAAAACTTCAACTTTTGAGCACACAATCCATAGTTCTGAAAATGCTCTGCTTGCAGACTGTTGAGATATTAGACATTTGCTCCCGGGGAAGGGCCATCGTCCAAACAGGTGAGATTTACAGCGGGCGAGAATATACATTCTCCAGCCTCTGTTCAAGCCACCTGAGGCCCTTTCTCAGGTGGCGTTATTTTAGGGGTTTTCTTGTGTGGCATGGCAACAGGGAGCCTCACCCTGATGCCTTGCCCCCAACCCACCCAAACAAAAAAACTCTACAAAACCCCTCCCTCCACACCTGCCTGCGGGACCATAGCTTTCAGCTTTGGTCCATCTTACCTCCCACTCCCACAGTCTGAGTTGAGAGCCTGTGCAACCATGGCTCAGGCTGGCGGGCCGTTACTGGCCATGTCCACTCCCCCTGTTGGAGTGTGAAATCCATAGGAGACTGCTAGACTCAATTTAAAGCATCTTATAGTAATCTTGATAGTGAAATAAATAACTGGCAAATGCATGTTCTAACCCTATTTTTCGAAATAATTGTAATGCTTAGAAGAAGATTTTAAGGCACTGGATCTCATGAACTGCTAGACATTACTAGCCATTTAGCAAAACATGCCATGTATGCATACATCTTCCAACTCATCCTCCAGAGCAACCAGAAATTACTTATAGTGTCTAAAGATTGGGTGTTAGGCAAGACTCAGGAACCATGCAAGGGGCTTGTTTTCACAGTGATTTCACTGAGATTATGCATCATGGACTGAATCCAATCCCTAAGATTTCTGGAAGGAGCTTCAAGGATCACCTCTGCTTGGGACAATATTCAGGAGATTACAAAGGAACTCACTCAGGAGAAGAGGTGAAAATACATTGAGCAATTATTTAGGCCAGGGTAAGACCATGGCATCAGACACCCATGCTCGTGGACCTGGGGATTCATTTGCAGTATCTCTAGAAATGAATGCTGCTTGGATATGCATAAAAAGGTCCATAGTTGGCTCCGCATGCTCCTAGTACACCAGACAAAAGGCCACCACATGCCGAGATAGTACTTGGAAAGTTGAGGAAACCTTGGTCAGTCTCATTGCTATGGCATTTTCATATTCCATGATGTGAATGGCCCTGAGTGATAGAATATGATTCTCAGCCCGCAGCACCATGAGGTAAGCAGTCTCTGCCAAAGTACCCATCTTTGTGTACCTCTTCCTGTTGATCTAGGCAAGGGCAGATGGATTTTTGGTCTGAACGAGGACATGTTTGACCTTGATTAGGTTTGTGAACACTCTCCTCTTCAATTCATATTTTGACTCATAATCCCTGATTCTCTGCATTGTCAGATTATCAATTGGGTGACACTTTATGCAAATAAGCTTAAAATGCACACACATCCAAGATTTGCACAATCAATGTTTCTGGTCTCAGGCAACTCAGTTTAATAATTCAGTGTCCCACACTCTGAGACAAGTTGGCATATTTTTTTATTAAGATGCCATCAAAATAATGTGGCAGATTGATTCCCCACTTGCATTGCAATGGAACTGCACCTGCATCTCAATCTAAACCATTTAAAATGTTCACTTTCACACTAAATGTATGCAAGCAAATTGGCATTGATTTCATTTGCTGTCATATGATGATATTTTATTCATATCACGCTCATACACACGCGTTTCACTGTGAAATCATTAAACAGTTATTTCATCAGAGAATTATGTTTATTTTAAACCCACATCCATGCTTAAATCAAAAGTTAAATCAATGCTCATAACAGCTTAACACTCCAGTTATAGCTGCATTTTAAAAGGAATTCTCTCGCTCTTGGCTGAGTTAAATGTAAAACATTGAACACTATGTATGACCTACTATTGGTTTCTATCTTCGGAATAGACACTACTTATTTGCATCTTCAAACTTTCAGACTTTTGCAGACAATTATCAAAAAGTTCTGCGTTTCTCCCGATTTCTGTCATATCTGGACAACCAGAACCTTGGGACATAACTCACTCTTTTCAGAAAGCATGTCCATACTCACAACACAACAGTTACCTGTGTTCACTAAGAATATATTTCAATTACTTAATTGACTATAGCAGACACCCAGCATAGAACGTAATGTTCCACGTTCAATTTGAGATACCAAAAGCTTCTAGATTTGCACAATTGCAGGAGAAAGTTTGTTTAATGGATGTCTGGGATTTATTTATTTCTTGGAAAAGTGTTTAAGACTTTTTCTCTGTCTTTTAAAGAGCCAATAAAGGTACTGACATTGACTGGCCTGAAGTAGGCCAGTCATGTATGACCTTCCTTTGATCCTGCACCTTCTCCAAAATTCCCCTTATATCATCTCTCCTGCTTTCAAAAGACCACAGCATTCACTCCCATCTTTATGATCTGCTATGCTAGCTCTTAAATGTATTTCCCAAGCAGCTACATCCAATTGAAGTCCAATTTGCTTTCGCTACTTGAGGAAATCTTCCAGACAGGCTATCTCGCTTGTCTGTTATGCACAAACTCTCTCTTTTTCCTATGTGTTTGAGCTTAAATGCCAATCAAACACCAATTATAATGGGAAGGCTAGTACAGCTGATTCCTATTGGTAAGTGTATCCAGTTGAGTAGAGGTAAAATGACAAATCTAACTCCACCTTCTTTCCTATTACCTCTTTAACATAAGACGTCTGGACAGAGAAGTGGCTGTCTTAAATTCTGGTTTAATTTCCTTCTAAGCTTTCCCCCTGGCATCAAACATCACAGAATTTATTATTTTTTACATTTGTTAAACGCCCAAACCCTGAAGTATCACAGCGTAGTTACCGACATCTTGAAATTATTTCGACAGTATTCGAGGTACATACATATAAAAGAACAATAATACAAAAGAATACATCTTTAAATATAAGTTTAGGCATACATAGGTTAATACATTGCATGGGTCATGTTTATTTACATGTTCTGGTAAGAATCTACGTTGAGTATGCGTCTATCTAGGCCTGAGGTGTGGCTGAATATTGTTAAATGTGTATCAGTTAGCTAGCATTGGTTGAATAACCAACTTTATTTGCAGTTGTGTGAAGCAGTTGAAGGAGTCTTCGTTTTTAATGTTTAATAGCAGGGAGTTCCAGTGTTTAGGGGCTATGACTGGGAAGCTGCTGCCCCCTGCTCTGGTACTTTTGTAGCGAGGGACCACAAGGAGTGAGTTTTTATTAGACCTAAGCGTTCTATTAGATTCATTTTTGCTTATTGAATTGTTTATATAGATGGGTGCTTTTTTGGCAAGGCATTTGTTGGTAAGACACAGAGATTTGAACATAATTTTGGCCTTAATGGGTAGCCAAGTGGTTTCTCTCCTGATATTGGAGATATGGTCGGACTTCTTAATTCCTAGGGCTGCTCGTAGCGCTTTGTTTTGCATTAGTTGTAGTTCACTAAATTGGTATTGGAGGTCCCTAGTAAGAGTATGTTACAGTAATCCAACTTTGATAATATCAGAACCCTAGCTAGGGTAATGCAGTTTGTGGGCGTAAGGAACTGGCGATTTAGGGAAATTAATTTGGACGTGTACGAGGTGGTTGACGATAAAATGCTTATATGTTTTGTCATAGTTAGATTAGCATCTAGATTAACTCCTAGGGTTTTTGCCTGTTTCGATACTGGAATCAGTGTACCGTCACTGTTGATTGATGAGTAATCTGAGTGGAGGGTGCTAATTTTAGTTTGGGAGCCCACAATGAGAATCTCAGTTTTCTCATCTTTAAGGCAAAGGCTGTTCAGAGCCATCCAATTTTGAATTATTACATATATCTTGTTGATTTTCAACATGTCCTGGTCATATTTCCCTGTGATCGGAATGAGGATCGGGGTGTCATCTGCGAAATTGGTGTAGATTACACCCATGGCATCCAATGCCGAGAAAAGAAGCTTTGTGTACGCATTGTAAAGGGTAGGCGAGAGACATGACCCTTGGGGTACCCCACTGGGGACTGTTATGGGATCAGCAGCCTCTTTATTGATGGTTACTCTAGACATGCGTTCAGCTAGAAAGGATTTCCCCCAGACGGTGGCATCTTTAGAAAAGCTAAAATAATTTGCTAGAGTAGCACATAGTTTATCGTGATCCACTAGATTGAATGCTGCAGATAAATCTAACAGCAGTAATATGCAGAGTTTCCCTACGTCTGTAATGGTATCCATCTGGATTTTCAGAACAAGGAGTGCCATTTCCGTACTATGATTGCGTGTAAATCCAGATTGTCTAGATCCTAGGAGCTGGTTTTGTTCAAGATGGGCTTGAATTTGGGTGTATGCTATTTTTTCTATGATCTTGCGCAGGAACGGGACCGTGGTTATTGGTCGGTAGTTCGTGGGGACTGTCGAGTCTAGGGATATTTTTTTCAGAAGTGGGGTCACCCAAGCTCCTTTTATGCTGGCTGGGACCGTATTCGTATTGAATGAAGCATTCACAAAGTTGGTGATAATAGGGGTGAGGTGGGGGCACATAGTTTAACTAAGTGGGCTGGGAAATTATCCCCTTTATAATTATAGAATTTAATTTGGAGTTGGTGTCTGTCACTAGTTCTTGGGTCACTGGGGTAAAGTGGAATAGCAAGTTAGCATTGCAATTGGCTTTGTTGAGAGTACTATTAGGAACGTTTTTGTCAGCTAAGATTGTTCTCTTTGTGTGAATTTTCTTTTGTAGTAATACAATTTTGGAGGCTAGTGCATTTTGGACAATGGTGCTCCATTCTTTGCTGGAATTAGCCGGAGTGGTACCTGGGGGTGGATTTTCCAGTTCTCTGAGAATGGAGAAGAGCTCTTTCGAGTTTGAGGTGGCGTTGCTAACACGAATGTTATATGCATTAGCTTTATGAGTTATGATTGCAGCTTTGTATAATTTGTTGGCAGCTTTGAAAGCATTGGCAGAGTCTGTTGTGAGAGATTTTTTATGGAAATGTTCAAGAGATCTTTTAGTTCGCCTTAGCAAAACTAACTCGTCACTGAACCAGAAGTTCATTCGTTTGTCAGCACGTCGTGTTTTAGTTGTTATGGGTGCTCCCGAGTCAATAGTGGTGGTGTGGCGTTTGTGGTAGGTGTCTGCAAGGAGACACGGGTTGTCACTTATAACCATATTGGAGGTCAAAGCTTCGCTTAGGATGAGGGCTAGATTCTCAGCTGTTAGCTTACGAAAGTTTCTTGTTTCATAAGTGTCCGTTGTCTTAGTCTTTGAGGGGCATATCTCATTGCTAATAAGGGTAAAGTTAGCACTGTGTTGATCAGTCCAATCAAGGTGTGTGATCGCCTCGATAGATACTTTGGAATTGAGCGTGAGTATCCAATCTAGTGTTCGGCCCTTAAAGTGGGTGGGGAATTCACAAGTTGTGCGAAGTTCGTCTTTGAGTGCAGCATGTAAGGCATCTGCTTTATGGTCCTGATTGTCATTAAAACCTAAATTAATGTCACCAAGGATAATACATTTAGTATTAGGTTCGATATAGGGTGCTAATAACAGAGGGATGTCTAAGTCCGGATGGGTGTTGCTATTAGGTGATCTGTAAATAACTAAGATGTTGATTGTGGTTTTCTGGTAAGATGCAAGTTTGGCCAGGAGGAGTTTGTAGCCTTCTATTTCTTCAAGGGGGCAGGATCTAATTTGTACATTAATTTGAGCTATTATGGCCGCGCCAACTCCTTGTGCATTGGATCAATCAATCCTGAAAATGTTATAATCTGGTGGGATGGCGAGAGCTAGTAAATGTCCAGATGCTTGGTGCAGCTAAGTTTCTATGACTACTAAGAGGTCCAATTGTTGTTCAATGATGAGGTCATGTATCTCAATATCATGGGTTCCTAGTGAGCGGGCATTGATAAGGGCGCCTTTAAGGTTATGTGGTGGCTCTACTACAGGCGCAGTGGTGGTAGTCAGTATCTGCGAGTCTGAGCTGCAGAAGGATTGTTTGGCAGTCACTACAGAGGGTGTCTTATGTTGTTTGTTGTTAGAGAGAGGGTTGGGCTTAGGCTGTTTTGGCATAGCTAGAGCTGAATTATGGCTGCGAGGGAACACTTTGGTACCTAATCTTAAGCCATATAGTCTAGTATTACCCTGAATAGGATAGGAGGGTGAGCCATCTATATTGTTTGGTGCATGTTCTGGAGCCGTCATTGATGTGATAGTAATGGGCTCTGGAGTCTTAACGCTTATTGTAGCATTTAGGGTATTAATGTAGTCGTGGATGGGTGAAAACTGTGGGGTGGAGGGTAGAAATGGGATGGGACAAGGTATGGGATGATGCCGGTAGCAGCCAATTCTGGAGAGGCCATTTCCATGGGTGATAAAGGAGCATTCTGTACAGTTTAGACAGTCTTTTACAATGCAGAATGGAAACATAGTGGCAAGTAGCAAGCCTAGCATGACTATATACTCAGTGGGAGTAAGGATGTAGTGATGCTAAAGCACATACGTCAAAAGAGGCCTCCTATATGAGTAGTACAATACACATGATCAAAAATAAGAGTTGAAAATAATCTAGCACCAAACATTCCGTTTTGGCGGGTGGCATAATGGAATCACAGCGCATTACTCATTCGCTGATGGGCACAGTACACGTTAAAGATGCAATCAGGCTGCCATACTACGTATAGATATGTAGAGTGAAAGTTAGCGCAATACAATCAACCTAAGGGTACAGTTAATTTAACAAACTGCCAGGTTAATTTGGCACACTACATTCCATATTAGCATGTATGACTGCATGCGCACAGCTTAATACAACTTCGTTAAGAGAATGAGATACTCAATGTTAGTGAAGACCGGTTGACATTATTTCATTCTGTGATCAAGTAAGGAGACGAGCTAGCATAGCACGGTGAGTCAGACGGGCAAGAGTAGCATTAGTGGTACATGTAAGCAGGTGAGAAAAGACTGGGCACAATTGTGTGTTTGTTAAGCAGAGTACACATCAACAATGGGCAGTACGCCAGTTATTGGATATGATACAGAAGGGCTAAATACAAATTATTAAGATGCACTGGGCGACATAGTTCAGATATATGGCAAAATGCAGAAAACAACTTGAAATGCAACAAAAGGCATCCTGAACAAATTTGGATTTCTAAGCAGTATGGAATCCAATTGTGCGACACTAGGCGGCATAATCATGGGCTCACCAGAAGATCAGCGCAGCGGCTTGATGTATGTCGACGGTTAGCACAAACCTGGTGATGAACCGATGGCTAAGATCCGATTTAAAGTACAGGAGTGGGCAGATCTAGCCTGGTGGATTCATCCCATATCGCTAGGATCGGCCATTATAAAGTTATGATTTTAACATTTTACTTGCAAAACATGGTGAACGCGAGTAATATTCATACATATGGATGAGTTATAAGCTCAAAATAATGTACATTAATGAAACAAAAGCAATATGGCAGTTAGTGTGTAAGTAATTATATAGCAAGAGTGGGCAAAAGTATGTCATCCCTGCTTTTGGTCTGAAGCTAAGGAACCCCCAGACAATAAACAGACTCATTTAATCATAAATGAGATACATTAGATATATTAAACATGAAAAAATATATTTTTATCATAAAGAATATTAACACCACACAAACATTGACTGTGACATATACAAGTTCAATATTGGTAACAAAGTAAGATGAGAATCATGTATGATGTACAACAGTTTTCCATATGTATTGTGCTCTACATGTTTCAAACCATATATTACTTTTGGATCTTCTTCAGGGAAAATCAATAAAAATGTGGTGATGGAAAAAAAAGAAAGTTGGAAGAGATTACAAAAGATGTAATTGGTACTGACTAAATATAACACTCAGTGAGATCCTTCGTTCTCTCATTTACATAAAATATCAGGGATGCTATGATAGTTACATTGGTAGAAAATATAATTTCCCAATGTGACTTATAATTAAACACAGACCTATTGGCAAAGAAAAATAAAATGCAATGTACAACACCTAACATATGAGGAGCAAACTTGCTAAGTCTTGAAGAGGCACTCACCTACTTGAGAATGTTTTCTGTGGATGTTCATACTCATCAAATATAAGGCAGGTTCTACCAGGGTATGTAAAAACATTCTGTTAGAATCCTTCTAAAAGCAATGTCATACAAGGCTGTAGTTCAAAAAGCAAAAGGATGATCTTTTTCACTAAAATTGGTTTGTTGTCTTAGGGAAAGCAAGAACATAAAAATAAACTGCCGTTTTAGAGTTCAAGGGGTTTGTCCATTGTGAAAACAGTGATCCTAAAATACTAGGACATCAAGAATAAGTGAACATTTTAAAAGGTCGTAGGTGGTTCCTCAAGTACTTTAAAATTTAAGTCAGTGTGTACTAAACGACCTCTATGATTAGAACGCTGCTTAAATACAAAGTCTTGTGTAAATTAGAAATGGCATTTTTTAAGATTTTCCATTGTCTCAAAATAATTATTTTGATCTGTTTTGAAAGATTGAAGTATTTACACAAACTAAACGTTCTGTGCCAATTTCATTAGTAAATTGTTCCAATCAAGAATCTCTGTTTTAATTAGATTAACTTTTAAGAACTATTGTGTATGGGACTGCCTCTGTAATGCAATTTTTGTGTTCAAATTAATGCTTTTTCTTCAAAAATCCACTTTTCACTACTATTCCTATGTAACATAGGAACATTCCTTAAGGTTGGTTTTCTTTTAGACAGCTTGGTGAAAACTGAAATAGTTTAAACAGGAATTATTTTTTGACGGTTTGGAGTACAGGCGCCCCTTTAAGTGCCAAATTCTGCAATTGTACATAACTATTTACTGTAACATCACTGCAATGCCCGTTGGCTGTTGTGCGCTTTACAAATGTTAAACTAAACAAATGAATACATAAAGTAAATCTTTGGAATACATTGTAATATCTTGGAATGCTACTACCTTCACATCCATATGGCAAGAGAATCATTAACCTATTGTGTTTAACAGATGATACACAATTTCGCTTCAGTTATAGAGCCACCACAAATAATCAAAACATCTTCGATGTAAAGTTTTCAGAAGAATGTGTTACCACATGTGTTAAATACAGGCATGCAAACGGTGATGATATTTACCAGATGCAGTAATAGTGTGACACCACATCTGATATTATCGTAAGTGAATTACCTCATCCGATAATATCGATATCAGAACTAGAAGTACCACATTCCTGGAAAAGATCATGCTTTTGTGCTGCCATTACTGCAACACAATTCAACTGAATCAGAGTTATAGTACACCATCCATTAAAAATGAGCAGTAGGCATGAATCTGTGGATTGTGCAGGAGGACAGGCACTTGACAGGTTGCAGGAAAACCCACATTTTCAAAGCTGGAGCTCGAGGAGCTTTCCAAGGAGGTATACAAGAAGGCACAAGGCGGGTGTTCCACCTGATGTTGAAAGCCTATCCTGCCAAACATTCTGAGCCTTGGGTATGTACTCGTTACAAAGCCCTGTTGATTTCTGCACATCCCCGTACCAATAGGGACATCACAAAAAGGTGGGACAACCTTAATCAAAGGGGCCACTCCAGCAATCTAAGACCTATGCCAGGAGTGCCTTGAAACTAGAGGTAGAACTGTCCTAAAACCCATACACGAGCCTGTGGGAGTCAAAGACGGACACTGTTATGGCATCGCTGGATCCGGAGATGTAGATGTTGGGGCATACACTGAAATAACATCAGGTGAGTGCAAAATCTACATTCCTACACAGGGTTTGAAATTGAGATTTGATGAGCAGAAGCTAACACCAACTCCTGGGTGTCAGACATCACCCAATAGCAAGAGTTACCACTAGGGAACTAGGAGCAAGTATCCATCGCACCGCAGATCTAACTTCCACATAGGTTGCACACTTTAAAATGGTGCCCATTATGTAGGATCCATTATGTTTAGATGTGTACTAGAGGTGTTCCAATTCTTACTTATTAATATTGTAAAATTCTTAACGTTAATGTGTCATATGCATGTTTGTAAGGCACAACTTGGCCTGAAGGGGCAAAAGTAGCTCCTGGTATCTTTTGGTTTCAAGCTAATCAGGCTTTCCTAGGCTAGCAGCAGGAGCTAAATAGCTCCCAGCACCACTCAATTTTGTACCGTGGGGATATTGAAAGTTCACAGGTGGTAACCCCACTGCATGCTAGGGAGGTCACCATCCACTAAAATGTAAGGGGCAAATGGGTAAAACCATAAACAGCACACCATCCCAGAGAAGTCCCCAACACTGTGCTAGCCTGCACAACAATGAATTTGACTCCACTATACTGACTGCCATCACCTGGGAACCAAGGTACACCAGCAGGTACACCCATCCTCCATGCACCCCTTGTGCAACGTACATCCCACGTACAGAATACCTGGATAGGCATGCTTGCACAGCAGATGACCATAGCTAGGCCTGATAAGCAAATTAATGTATGGCTATCTGCCACTATCATTGGCAGAATAATAGTCATATATCAATAAATGTCACCCATGTGTTTATACAGAGGACACCTCCAGTGACCAAAAGGGATAATCTGACAAACACCTGCCACCGCAGAATATGTTGCAAATGTCACTTCCCTCGTGGCCTTGTGCAGAAGTGATGTGGCATAGCAGTTAGAGTGTGGTTACCTGATAATCATGCCCCTGGCAATGTCATTTAATCAGTGTCTCCTGTAGCCTTGTGTGCACCACCTACCCAACAGCACTTACCAGCTGTGATGGCTTAAGCTCTAGGTCTCCAAGAGATCATAGATGCAGAACACCAGGCAGTCACGCAAGGTTCTGAGATAAAGAGATCTAACTACAGTGGCAGGAGTATATTCCTAACAAACATCTTCCTGTTATTTGAGACATCTTGAAGGCCTTAACGGGTCATGTCTCTTCGGGAAAATGGACATTATTGTAGGTGTTATCATCTTTAAGCCAGATGGGGGAGCACCATGTCAATGACCCACACGTTTGCACTGATGTCTGGAATTTTGGAGTTTATGGAAATTACCCTTGTTCAATGAAACTCTTTGGCAACTGCTGACCCAACACATTCCACCTCTGTCAACACCAGGATTAAAATGTCCCCAGCAGACCACCCTGTAGGTCTGCCATACTCTTACAACCACAACACCCATGCCCACATGGCAAGGGGTAAGAAGTCCAAATGGAAATTAGGACCTTTGCTTGTGTACAGCACAGTCTGGTAGTTATAATTGGAGGGGAGGGGAAGAGAAGTATGTTGGAAAGTGGGGGGTAGAATGGTGTGTTGGGGAGGGAGTACAGGTATAGGTGGGGGTGCTCGAGGGACATAGAGGGGGTGTTGCGGAAGGATCAGAGGAGGTAGAGGGGTGTGTTGGCAGGCCAGGGTGGAGGTGCAGGTGTGTTGGCAAAGGGGGTACAGAGGAGGTGTTGTGGAGGGGGGAGGAGGAAGTTGAGGGCTGTGTTGTGTGCATGGATGGCGAGATGAGAGTGGAAGTGCACAAATGGCATACAGGAATGTTAAAAAATGTATTGTACTGGCAATTGCAAGTGTCAACATTTATTTCTTAAACAAATAATTTTGTATCGAATTAGGTTGCATGTGGTGTGTTATGTTGGTATTTGTATAGCGCCTACTGCTATTGGTATGGCCTCAAAGCGCTGTGAGGATGAACACCCTTTGTAAGACCGTAGTCAGGGGAACGAGAAGTGATGAAAGGAGTTGTACAATGCATGTCTGCATTTATAGCCATTACGAAGGTAGGTGGGAAGTGGCTAGTTCCCTAACAGCAGGCTGTGATTACCAGGTGAGGCAGCGGGTGCTGTGACAAATTGTCGAAGAGTCAGAGGATTCATAAAGGACAAGCTATGTGAATAGCTGAACTGAACTTTGCGTGGCATTCAGCTGTAGTTATTGGCGGTGCCAATTGGGCCAACAGTGATGTATGTTTAGGGTGGGTGTAGTCAAACAGTGTGTAGCGCAGATGTTTGTGGCTGTGCAGTCCAAATTCCATATGCGACACAGCTGTATTCACTGGGATCCAGTGCATACGAGTCTGGTGAAGAAAGCCTGAAGCATAGATAGAATTAGTCATGCGGAGCGTTTCATAAAGACCTGGTTAAGGAGTGCTAAATCCCACCTAAATAGGCTCCTCATTTGTGCCCGATTTCCCCGTGAGGGGATGGGCGACAGTCCGCACACGAGTGCGATCTGGGCTAAGCCTGTGAGGGTATTGATGGAAAGAGCCAGGTTTTGAGAGCCTTGCTGAAGGAGAGGTGGTCCACTATTCCACAGATGATTAATAGGAGGGAGTTCCAGATGGTGGGTGTTTAGAATGAGAAGGAGGAGCCCCCCATGTGGGTTGATTTGAGGTTTCTGTTTGATCTGTATCCAATACATTTATTCTGCAGGTAATCCAGTCCATTGTTGTGAAGAGCTCGATGGGTGATGCACATCCCTTTGAAGATGGATCGTCATCCAATTGGAAGCCAGTGAAGGACACAGGGTGGAGATGATGTCTTCCCTAGGCCAAAGGCTAGGAGGAGCCTTTTGGCTGTGTTCTGAACTTGCTGCCGCTTTCTTATCTGTGATGCAGGGGCCTCTAGGTATAGCCTAGATATAGACGTAAAAGGATGATCGCAACAATCAAAGAAATTCTGTGTAGGAAGGTCAGGTAAAGAAAAAGGTGGCAGAGGGTGCAAATGTGTAGGTAACAGCATTTTATCACGGGTTGAGGTGTTGTGAAAGGGTCAGACCTGCTCCATAATGCATCATAGATTCTTTACTGTGTTCAAGGTGGTGGGAGGTGGGCCTAGGGAGAGGGGCCACAGGGTGGGTTGAGAAAATAGAGCGGTCTTCCCACAGAGCATGATCTCGGTTTTGCCAGGAATGAGTAGTTGGTTATTGTCCATCATCCAGTGTTCAATTTCTGAGAAAGATGTTATGAGATCTGGGCAGGTAGAGTGGGGCTCTTGGTGATTTTGAGGATGATTTGGGTGTTGTCTGAGTAATTATAGCATGTTAGACCATGGGATCAAAAGAGTCTGGGAAGGGGGCTCAGGTAGAGTTTGAAGAGTAGTGGGAAGAGAGAGGCCGCTGCGGCACTTCATGGGTGGGGAAATGAAGAGAATGGAGGCATGTGTACTATTTGGGATCTGTTAGAGAGGAAGGAGGTGTTGGGAAAGATAGAGGGTCTTCCCACCCCCCTAGGCAATACCGAACAAGAACTAAACACTAATAGTGCACATAGAGGAGGATGCATGATCACCCTAGTGCATGCATTACAAGCCATTTAGCAGGTGAATGTGTAAACGCCATCTTGGTGAACAGCAGCCATCTGAGAATGTGGGCTCCCAAGCGTGGTGAACAGCATTTTCTGTGTTAGTATTAGATCCCATGCATGAACATGAACATCATCCCCTCCGCTGCCATGTCTCACAGAGTCTAAAAGATCCTCAATTGTCCTTGAAGTTACAGGCTCTTTTGCCCTGGCAAGAATGCACCCTGCAAGGTCATAAGAAGGAAGCAGAGCGCCTCTTGGCAGTACTATCCCACAGAACAGATAGCAAGGCCCCTGCCCCAATGATCCCCCACTGCATGCCACAGGACCATCCAAATCCAGACCACCAACCATAAAACGTTTACACAGCTCAATCGATCACTAAGATCATAGGGCAAGGCTATCGTGCCTTCAAATATGAGTCACGTGATTTGTGCAGCGAGGTGCAGGGTTGCAGCAAATTATAGTCAAAAACGAAGGTGGAGGACCTTGGGAGTTGCTGGTCTGTCTGAGAATGAGTGATGAATGTGAGTTAGTGTGACCTTGACTCCCCACGAGCCCATCCCTGTATCTCCCAGTTGCTTGCTACAATGATAAAATAACATTGTGTTAGCGGCCAATTAACTTTTAGGCTAACTTCACCTCGGATGACGAGCCCAGCAGCGCCCACGTGGTAGGAGATGGACAGATGAAGATGGAGCAATGGCCTGGCATCCTATATGGATCAGACCCTATACATACAGGATCCCTCCAATCCATACTGTAGAAACTTACTGTATGTTATGACATCATTAGTGACGTCTTTTGTGCTTATAAGGTGCTGCACGTCCCTATGTAATTCAGAACATTCAGTGGCAGCAGAGTAATTTGCTGATGAATTTCTATTTTGTAGAAATAAATACTTGTTATCCTTGCAAGCGTGTCTTGGGTCTTTCTCCATATTGGGCTGTATTTTTTCTGGTGTGAGTGTACAGGGGCATGCCTTCATTTGGTGACCCTGACGTGATCCCAGCGACCCCTGCACTGATGGAGGCTTCCAGGCCGCTTCTTAAAAAGCACCCGTGGCCACTTGCAGCTACTAGTCCTAGACACATCAGTCCCAGAAGTGTGCAGGAGCTGTATTTGCAGAATTCCTGTCTGCTCTTTGGAGCGGGCGTAGCTCCGGGGAGAGTGCAGGCTATTGTTGGAACCTCGTGATGGAGGGATTCAGGTGGAGACGCATATGTGAGTATACACTTGCAAGTTATAACAAGTAAGCAAATGGTATATGGGGAAGAGTGTGGTTTGTGACTGAGTGGAGAATGTGGTTGGTTGGCGTGGTGAGAGTGTGATTTTTTGCTTTTATTATTACCGATTTTTTATGGAGAACATTACTGAAAGGAAAACAAGAGTGTTAGGAAGCCTCTCTGAGTGAGGGGAGAAGGTGGTACCACTTATATTGCGGAACAGAGGAAAAGGAAATACATAGGAGCACTGCATAATTAGTGGGCTCAGGTACAATAATGGATGTTATTTTAGCTTGTTATCTTAGCTTATTGTTTTTGTGTTTTTTGCTGTGTCGGGTGGAGGCCCATGGAGGGGCATTGTGCAAATAGCGGGGTGTTATCAGTGTGTGAAGTGCGAGAGTGGGTACGAGTGAGGGGTAAGGGGAGGGAAAGTAACGTGGGCTGATGGGGTGGAGGGACCGACAAAGTGATTTTTTGATTGTGACATCTGCAGCGGGCAAAGTGCGTGATCAGAAGTGTAGGGAAGGCCTTTCCCTTGTAACGGTGGAAGATCGAGAAGTATCACAAACAGTGGGTGGCAGAAACACGAGGGGAGATACCACGCTCCTGGCCAGAGCAGGAAACCCATAATAGGGGAATTCTGGAGCATATAATTACATTACTAGCAGCAGAATACAAGGGTTAACAGTTACAGACTAGAACAAACATTTTAATTTTATGGAAAAGGATTGACGACGTGGAGAACCCCAGTGGGGGAGGGGTACGGATCACCCGTGAAGGGAGGCAGCAAGCAGAAATGGGTGGGACACAAACATAATACAAGGGAGTATATCCATTGGCAGTGCTCCCAGCGATGTGGTATAGTAACCTGACCTATGTGTCCACCCAGGCCATGGTCCCGCCACCCCCATATATACCACTTCAGAAACCGCTCCACCTCAGGAGTGCGCAGGACAATGGGAATTAGAAGGGGCATTAGAGTAGAGCTAGAGTGACTGCAAATGGTACAAAGCGAGGCAAAGGGGAGCGGACTAGATGAGTGGAAGGCGGTGAACATTGTGTATAGATTGGACAGTACTGCCATAAAGGATATGCATATAGAGAAGAAAGAAGACAATGTGCACACAGCACAGGCTGCAGAACATTAAGGTTCGACAGAGGCTTAGTTGGTGATTCAGATGAGGATGGGTGGAGTACAGTGGATGAGTTTGAGGATGACGGTGAAGCGGAGGTGCAACAGTTTAGTTTAGTTTAGTTTATTATTTGTACAGGCGCTGGAAATAATCCCCAATTTCATAACCCACATTATGTCCCTCGTACACATATCCCACAAGAGCTACACATTTGCTATTATCACGCCCATTCTACATCCCTTACCATCACCAATGACATTTCAATCCTATCAAGCCACACCCCCTCCCACTCCCTTCCTGATACCCCTAGCCAGCCTTAACAAGAGTTCTCAACGTAACAACATTCCAGCCACTGCACTAGATTCATGGATACCCATGGTCTCTCACGTTCCACTCTCGCACCCAATACATTTCTACCCAATTTGCCCACACTATTCCTCAAACAGCCCCAATGACCACCGTGCAATGCCAGAATTTTGACGCCAGATGCACCCTCACCCACAACTTTACTTCCTTCAGTCCACTCCTTCACCGCCCACTTTCCCAAAATGAGCCCTACTATGCGCACATCATAGCCAGATCCCACTGTCACACTACACCTAGCACCAACCACGTTGACTCCAGATCCACTATTGGTACCTCAACCTCTCAAACTACAAGCAAGCACCTTCCTAGCCCCACTCAACCCTTATTACAGGCAGCTTCTCTAGTTCTGCGCTCCCTGCCCCAACATCTTGCAAAAAGACAGACTCAGTACCAGAACGACAACCCAGAGACTCCCACACGTAGCCAATTCTTACGCAACCCAGGATTTGGCCAGAGCTAACACTCCCCAGCTCAAGCCAAACTTCCCCCTCCCCAAAAAAACTCTCAGCCCCACTCACCCCAACCTAAACTCCAACAGAGCAAAGCCCCACTGGCCAATAATCCATCCCTCAACGGATCACTGATCAATGCTCGCTACCTCTGCGCACACGCCACCAAAATCCACAATCTCATCAAAGAACACCAGCTTTATTTCTTTACAGTAACTGAAACCTGGCTTCATAGGACAGCAGGCCCCTCACTCTCCCTCACCCTACCTCCCAACTACTCCATCCTCAGAACAAACAGGACTGACAAACATGGAGGAGGCATTGCCTTATGAGCCAAACCACAATCACCTTCAGAGCGATTTCCTCACCCGCCATACCAGGCTACGAACTTCTCCTTTCCAAGATCCTCATCAACCTCATCAACCCTCAAACTACCATCAACATCCTTATCATCTACTGCCAACCAAATAACCATAATTGCCCTGAACTCAATATTCCCCTGTCTCCTGTCACCACTCATCAAACTAACAACCACATTTCTTGTACCAGGTGATTTCAACCTTGGATCAGTGGTCGAAGTAGGTGGGGCGGTGGTGAGCGGTGCTCCTCTATTTTTATTTTTTACATTTTACTGTTCCTATACTTTTGTTTTTAAAAGAAAACATTCGGGAATGGTTTGGTTTTAAAATAAAAGCGTAGGAATAAGTTGAAATGTGGAGTTTAGTGCACTGCACTGAACATTCTCTTAAACAGCAGGTGTGTTTGTTTGGGGGTGTGGATTGCACATAGGAGGGGGCATAGTGGTGGGATTTGTGGAGAGTGGGGGCAAGCCAGCAGGGAACATAATTCCACTACTTCTTTTTGTACACTTCGACCACTACCTTGGATGCAATGACAGCACAGACACCAAAGCTACTGACCTAATGAATTCGCTGACAGGACTGACTTCACCCAACTCATTCACTCCCACACCCACTCTAAAGGTCGAACCCTAGTATGGGGCCTTTCACTGAACACCACTGTCTCCATCACCTCCATACTTACAGTGCCATGGCTGGAACACTCAGTCATTGATATCCGCCTCACCCACTCCTCCCTACCACATAAACCACAGACCAAACTCCATCCCACCCTCTCCCGTAACACCTGCAAGCTTATGGAAGCAGGTCTAGCCCCCACACTTGAAAGGCACCTCTCCCCAAAAAATGTCAGTTTGCGAGGGGATACTCACAGCCCTCTTTCTCACTATTGACCAACATGCCCCACTGAAACCTACATTGCCAAGGCCCTGCAGAAAAGCCAACATCTGGAACCCACCAAATACCTCACCTCCTTACAATGCATCATGCACGCTCAAGAACACTCCTGGCAAAAAACCCTACTCCCCATAACCTTGAGTCATTCCACATTGCAGCCAAAACCTTCAAAAACACCCTCATCTCAACCAAAGCCAACTCTCTCAACACTAGAATCGCTGACGCCAGCTCTAGCTCCTGAGAACTATATTCCACCCTAAAAGAACTAGAACACCCAGCCCCTTCCCCCTCACTTATCCAAGCTGACAAAGCTTGGTGCTCCACCATTCAATCTGCACTCTCCAACAAAATCAACAAACTCCAGGACAACATCCGATCCAAACAAGAATGCTTTCTCTCCAAACCCCTTCCTTCCACAATGCCCCCAACTCTCCTCTAAAACATCAACCCCTCTTTTCCACTTTTCAGACATCTCTGTGCAGGATATAACCACCACAGTCCAACACCTCAAACCCTCAAATTGCAAAGGTGACACCTGCCCAGCTCACATCATCAATCTCTGTGCCACAACTCTCGCCCCAAACCTAGCAAACTTTGTGAATGCATCTTTCACCTCTAATCACATTCCACCTTGCCTCAAAACAGCATGGGTCTCCCCCTGGCACATGTGATTGCAACTTTCATCTCTAACTTCCAGTATTATGCAGATGACATGCAACTCTCCTTCGGGCTACCCTCAGCCACCTCCTCTACCTCGCTTATATCTGACGGTCTATCTGCAATTCAGTCATGGTGTGCTGCAAACAACCTCTGCCTCAATCAAAGTAAGACTGAGATCCTTCACATTGGGATTCCTGCTCTCGCTTTCCTACTCTCACTCTGGCTGGCCCCCTTTCGCCTTGTGCCCGCACCCACCCGAGAGGCAAAACATCTTGGGGTCATCTTCGACTCCACTCTCTCCTTCTCCACTCACATTTCTGACATTTCTAAACAGTTCAACTACCAGCTGCACCTCCTCAGAGGTAATTTTCCTTTTCTCGCCTTCCCCCAGCAGCTCACTGTCTCCAGAGCCCTGGTTCTCTCAAGGCTGGACTACTTCACAACCTCCCTGCCTCTGCTTTGCGCCCTCCGTAACTCATCCAGAACAGAACCGCAAGACTTATCCTTGGCCTCAAACCCAGGACCGCATCTCTCTGGCACTGAAATCCCTCCACTGGCTCCCAGAGACTCCAAGCATCAAGTTCAAAACCCTCTGCATTGTCCACAAGGCTTTCTGGGGCATGGGACCTACCTATCTGCAATGATGACTACCTAAATACTGTCCTTCCCGAGCCCTCTGCTCATCTACCGCCTACCTTCTGCGAGTGAGCCAGTTCTCCAACCAGAGAGTTGGAAGGTGATATTTATCCTCAGCAGGGGCCTCCCTCTGGAATAGCATCCCTCTGTCTTGAGCCTGATCTCCTTATGTTCTAGAAACTCCTTAAGACATTCCTCTTTTCCTCTTCCTTCTCTCACCCTCTACTCTGCTAACTTCTCCCTCCCCTCTATCCCTCTCTCCCTCCTTTTCCACACAACTTTTACCTTAGAGTCTCACAGGTCCCTGGTACCCTTGACAGTCCTCTCACACTTGCCTCCTGGCCTAAGCTTGCCTCATCACTACTGCAATAGGTCAATGACCCATGAGAGTGGCATCTCTCTGCACTTACCCCAGTTTTTGACTGACTTGGACCCCCACTGTACTTGTCCCCCCCCTCCCTTCTCCTGTATCGTCTGTGCACTTGCACTTGCATGTTCCATGCCTTGAAGATCGTCTATCTATCTTCCGAGTCTCCCCCCCTTGCATGCTGGCGTCTCAATGCACTTGGAAAAACTGCAGAATCGTAGTCAGACCTGTTTGCTGTTAGCTACACTGTTAATTGTATTATATGCACTTATCTGCCTGTGCAGACTTGTAACATTCAGAAATTCAAAGGCTCTGGATGACTGTTGTTTTCCCCTTGCTCCCTCCCTCCTTAAAGTAATAGTGCGCTCACAAATATTATTGGCTTAAAAGATGGGCAATAATCAAAAACATATATTAAACATATTTTTAAAGAACATTCCTGTGTAAACTTTTGAGCAAACGAGGCTCAAAGCGTTTAGATGGGAGCATCCATTTAGTCATTTCAAGCAGCCTCCTCCGATCGGTGGTCAGTCATAATTTTGAAAAAATTATGTCGAATGACAAAAATGTCGAAAAAAAATGTCAGAAAAAAAGATGTTGAATTCTGTTTTTTTGAATTATATATTTATTTTGGGGTCCGGGAGTAAAAAGAAATGGGTAAAACAAAAACAAAAATAAAAAAGGGGGTTGGGGGGAACCCCCCCATTTCGAGAAAAAAACCTTTAAAAAAAAAAAATTCAACATTTTTTTTTCAACATTTTTTTTTTCTCGAAAAAATGACTTTCGACATTATTGTTTTCGAAGTCATCACTATAAACCCCTCCTATCATGTTAAGCTCTGCCCTGGTGGCACTAAATAAGCAGCAAAATCCCCCTACTGGGAGCTTTTGCTTACTGCAGCAAGAGCAGAGCCGAACATGGAGAGGAGGCTGCCTTCTCTTTCATTTTACATTTTTGGTGCTCCCCAAGCCCATGGAAGCACAGTAAATGTAAAATGAAAGGCAGAACAATTATAAATACTTTGTTGGCTGCCAGCAGAGTTTTCATGATTGCTGGCACTTTATTTTCTAGTTTCCCCTGTGCAGGAAACTGGAAAAGAAAGTTGCAGCAATTATGAAAACTCTGCCGGATGCAGGCAAAGTATTCATAATTGCCTGGAGAGGCCTACAAGCAAAGGCGCAGCAATTATAAATTCAACATTGTTTTATTTATGATTGTGATGGTTAGAAAACAAGGTTGTATTTATGATTGTGGTGGCTTCAGCTTTGAGTGTCCATGGCTCCAACACACCGGGGGACCCGGGAGACTCAAAGCAAAAGCCGCTGCAGTCATAAATACAAAGCCATTGTATTTATAATTGCTGTGGTTTTCTTTCTAAGTTTCCAGGGCTCCCCCGGCTTGGAGGGGTCTGGGAAACTTAAAAAGAAAACCACAGCATTTATAAATACAAAAACATTGTATTTATGATTGCGGTGGCTTCAGCTTTGAGTCTCCCGGGCAACCCCCGGAGCCTCATTTGCTTAAAACTTTACATAGGAACTGTGTTTAAAAATATGTTTTATATATATTGTTGATTATGGGCTATCTTTTTAGCCAATAACATTTTGAGTGAACTATCCCTTTAAGCGCTTTGAAACACTTGCCTTGTGTATAGGTGCTTTACAAATAAACATTACCATACCACAATTGCCCCTTCACCACATCCCTTTCCTCGTCAAAATCCTTGACTGTGTTGCTTACACCCAAATTCAAAACCGTCTCGAACAACACCAACTCCTAGGCGCCAGACAATCTGGTTTCAGGCCCAACAACAGCACCGAAACAACCCTCCTGGAACTTCAACTTGACCTCACCCGAGACTCAAGAAATCTTGCCATTCTACTCCTCCTAGACCTATCAGTGGCATTCGACCTTGTAGGCCACGATGGCCTCTGACATCACCTGCTCACAAACGTCCACTTCTCCAACGATGCAGAACAATGGATCAAATCCTTCCAAAGTAAATGTATATCCAAAGTCTGCATAGGTGACTACTCAGCTGACCCCATCCCTATCCCATGTGGCATCCCGCAAGGCTCCTGCATTTCCCTTGCACTGTATAATACCTACACCAAACCCCTCTTTGATAAACTCGATGGCCTAGGGATCCCATACACCAACCTTGCTGATGATAAGCAAGTCCTCCTGATGATCACAAGAAACTACACCCAAGATGTTGAGCTGATCAACCAAACTGACAGCATCATCCAGAACTGGATGGAAACCCACAACCTCTGCCTAAATGACGGGAAGGCCGAGCTGATCATTGTAGGCTCATCTCACCGTCCAAGCTCCCTCAACCCCTTATACTCCTCTTTCACCATGGACCAAACCACCTTCCAGGTGTCCAAACATGTCAAGACACTGGGCATCTACCTTTATGCAGAGCATAACATGTCTAGCCACATAAATGCGCATGCATCCTCCACAGCTTACACAGCTAAGCTCATCACTTTGAGCAGACAATTCATCTCTCCCTCCAACTGCCTAATGTTAGCCCGGTCCATCAGCGGTAGCAAACTTGACTACTTTAACCTTTTGTTCTCCAGCAACTCTTCCAAAAACATTGCTAAGCTTCAACTCCTCCAAAATAAGACACTACGAGTGACACTTGGCCATCAAACTTTCCGAACAAATCACAACTGCAAGAAGATATGCACACTGGCTTCCTAGAAAAGCAAGAATAGTCTTCAAAACTCTTGTCCTTGCCCACCATTGTCTCCACCAAAATACATCCTCCTATCTCACCACCTGTATCATACCTAAACCAGCTGCCTGATGCCTCTGTTCGCCATCCAGGCAATTGCTCTTTACACCCATATTCAAAGACAAATGCGCATGAGGTGCCAGCTTCTGTGCTACTGCCCCCTCCCTCTGGAACACTCTACCCAACCACATCAGAAATGAGCTCTCACTATCAAAATTCAAAAACTCTTAAAAATCTGGCTTTTTGACAAATATGCATAACTGACTATTGAGAACAATGCATACGACTCCTGATGTCAACGTATTAAGACTCTTGATGACAATGCTTATTCTGTAATGCCACCTCTTGTTATCACAAACGCTGTGATACGTTGGGGTCTAGGCGCTATGCAAATGTAAAAATAAAAATAAAATATAATAATTTGAAGCAAATGGTGGGTGGAAATTCAGGGTATAATAATACACCACTGCAAATGAATAAAGGAACGTGAGAGAGAAACGGCACAGCAGCTGCAGGCAAACGAGGGAAAGTTGGTACAGAGGAAGCTGGCTAAGATAGCTGTAGATGGGGCTGCATCCACACCTGCACAGAAGGAGGGTACAGGGAGCATGCTGGGGTCTGCTGATGTTTGAGTAGCAGGGTTTTGGCCAGAAGGGCAGTGGGGGGGTGGATAGCAGTACCCCACCAAGGAGTGGCAGCAGGGAGGTCAGCAGCATCAGAGAGATGGATTTAGGGGGGGGAAGAGAGAGTTTTGGAGGAATGAGAATGGGAGGGGCAGGTATGGGTTCCTCATAGTATTGGAACTGCAAAATGTGGAGACATTTTTCGAGAGAATGTAGAGCAGGCCATGGTTAGGATACAACACGTACAATAACTATCACCCACTACCGCAGAATACACAACAGATGTGTCATGATGCCTACCCCCGGGCATCAGGAGCAAGGCCCTCAGCTCCGGGAGCAGGCATCCAGATATTTGTTTAAACCTCAGCAGCCCCGGCTAGGGGCTGTCTGGGTTCAGTCCTGGCGCCTTAGGCGCCAGGCTCATCATAGAAATCAGTCCTGGCGCCATAGGCACCAGGCTCATAGACTTTACTTACCTGATGCAGACCATGCTGCAAAAGAATCCAATCCTACATGAGGCCTGGATGGGACTATTTTGTTACAGGGACTATTTTGTACTCGGGCGTGGCTCTAGGGAACTTCTTACCTGGAACTACTTTGGAGGCTATTTAAACCACACCCAAACAGCAGCACATGCTTCACGTTATTCTGGATCCAGCAGCGTGACGCTCACCGTGCATGCAGCCAGCATCCAGTCTTCTGCCACGCCCGCCTCGAATCCGGAGCTCCTAGAATAAAGAAGAAGAAAAGGACAAGGTTAGAAAACATACTTATTTCAAATTCCTCACCTAATTCCGGAACCATTTCATCTCCGGACCTGGAAAGTACATCCGTCCTGCACGCGTCACTTCGCCAGCTCCAGCACAGCGCCATACTCACCAGTTCTCACAACATCTTTCGATCCGGCATTGTCTCCATCATTTCTTTGCCGTAATCCGGCACCTAGGGGACACAAGAAAAAACAAGGTGAGCCAAGGGAATCAACAAATACAACCTCTTACCACCATAGACTTACCTGATTTACCAGCGGTGGTATTATTCCATAACTCTCCACATTTTCATATGCCGCATCTGTAAAGAGGGAGAAAAACAATACGTTAACGCATGCAATAGTTACCGGACAGCATTGGGTAACACAGACTCTTACCTGAACGCCAGCAGCAGCTACGAGACCTTCTTCTCACAAACTCAGGTGCAATTTAAGAAAGGAAGGGGACAAGAGTGAACATCGGGCACATTGAACTCTTTGAACTTGATACTTACCAATCCCTCCAGGGACTTCAGAGTCAATAATTACCGAAACTCTCCCAAAGCCTTCAAACCAGTGAAGTAACTGGTATATACGCGCCCCTGCAAGACACGCAGGATTGAGAGCTCATCTTTTACGAACATAAGGTGAGGTTACTAAGGGAATATTGGAGGTGATTAGTGGGGGAGAGCGAGAACAGTTGGGAGGCCATCACTAAATCCCACAGGTGGTTAATCCCTGTCTCCACTTGCAGGAAAATAGTTATTCGGGTCCAGCAGACAAGACTAGGCGGGCCAGTCCAGACAGTCATCTCTGCACTACGCATCACGTTGAAGGAGACCGCAGCTGTCCGGGTCCGATCGACACCCCTGTGGGGTCCAGGTGAGCGTAACAAGATGCCACCGTCAAGAATGACATCCATACCCTATGAAATACACCAAGCATACACACAGCTTCCACTTCGCCACCCACAACAGCGTTACCCACAGCACCAGCACTCACAACAGCATTATCCACAAAAGAATATGCCCAGCATGGGAATAGCAGCATGCACACACCCAACAAAGTGCCGAACAGCATCATAGTGCCCTACCAAGGGGTGAATGTTATGGGAAATAACCCTTTCATGTTCCCCGGGACGAAAATGTACCATTACTAGGACAGCCCCGAGAGAGCTCTTACATGAGCAGTTCTATCTATGACCGTCCGCCATGATGAGAAAACCTCAATGGGTGCAGAGTTAGGAAACAAACACTTCATGTTCATGGTCGACACAGGTGTCACAAAATCATGCATCAGTGAGGGAGATTTCCCACTATTGAGCCAGACCTTGACATGCAGGGCTTGTCTGGGGCTTTCTCCACAGTTCCATACACTAAAGAAGTTTACGTCAAAATAGGGGGAAAGGTGGTGCAAGCACCACTATTATATTCCGAAAGCTCCTCAGTGAACTTGTTGGGCAGGGATCTGATTAGCAAGCTCAACATGACAATATTATTCGAAGACAGCGGCATAGTGTGCGCCTTGCCAGGGATGCGCGCCATCAGAGCAATGTTGATAATTCATGTAATGGGAGGTTCGTGGTATTCCCATTGATCCAGTCATGTTTGTTTACGGAATTACATTACTATGCTTGTGGAGGTGGTGACTCATATTGGAAAAGAGTGTTGGCGGGAGCCCATAGATTTCATTTTTTGACCTGTTGTGTCACCTGAGTCGGCAGCAGGTACAATACTGTCCCTAGATTTGCAAGGATTGGTGGTTTCTGCTAAAATGATTGTTGTGAATGGGACCGGCCAGGACGGGCGGAAGTGGCGCACAGTACTATGCATTGACCCCACAATACCTTTAAAGGAGGTGACTGGTGCAGAATTATTTGAGGACAGGCCAGATGATGGAGAAATTGTGCTAGCCTTATTATCCCCTGTGAAATAATGGTGCAGTATCGGAAAGTCCACTGTCCCATGATGGCCCTTGTGGCCCCACCCCAGTTCATTGAGGCAGACATAGAGAAGGTGCCCGAAAGACTGTGGACAACTAACCCCCATGATGTAGGATTCCTACAGGGAGTGGCTCCAGTACAGATAACACTTAAATCAGGAGCAGTACTACCCTGAGTGAAACAGTGCCCACTTTCCAGGGAGGCAGAAGAGGGAATTAAGGATACCATCAGTGCCCTATTCAACCAGGGGGTAATTGTTCCATCTACCTCCCCATGAAACATGGCTATATATCCTATAAATAAAGCAACGGGGGAAATTGGAGAATGATTCAGGATTTGCACTCCCTGAATGATGTTGTACAGCAAGTTGCTCCCAACCCAGCCACCATTTTGTGTAGCATCCCCAAAGAAGCAACACATTTCACGTTGGTTGACCTCAGAAATGTGTTTTCTCAATACCATTGCACCCAGACTCACAGTACCTAACTGCATTTACACATGGGGAATGAGGTTCGAACACACAAGATAACCTCAAGGGTACTGCGAGAGCCCCAGCATCTTTAACAGAATACAGATTTAGGCAAAATCCAAGTGTCCAGCATGATCACCCAGTACGTGGACAACCTGCTGGTATGCAGCGACACTGTGCAACACTGCAAAAAAGACTCAATTACACTCTTACAGTTTCTGGCTCGCATGGGATGCAAGGTTGACAAGGCAAAGCTACAATGCTGTTTACAAGAGGTTCTGTATCTAGTTCAGCTACTATCAACAAATGGCAAAAGAATACCAGACCGTGCCACCTCTGTGCATGCCACCCACAGCTCACAACTGTAAAAGCAATTACAAGTTTCTAGGACTGTGACATTACTGCAGGGAATGGATTCTTGACTACACAACATACACAAGACAGAAAGAAAGAAGCACAAAATAGCAATTGACTGAAGATATGTTACAGACTTTTGATGAGCTAAAAAAGGTGATTTCAACTGCCCCATTGTTGGCAACCTCTGATTATACACAGGAATTCTACTTGTTCTCACACTCTAATGGCCAGCTCATGACTGACACAGAAAAGCATGATGGGACACAAGCCATTGGCCTATTACAGTGGCACGTTAAAATCGTTGATGCAAGGGCAGTTTGCTTGCACAGTATGCTTGCGAACAGGCAATTGCAGCTGCACCATTTGCTATTGAAAAAAATTCCACAATTGCGATCGGCTGTTCAGTTACACTCTATGTGGAACATACTGTCTTTGCCATTTTAGAAATGTCAAAATCTACCCTGACTACGCAAAGTGCATCAGCATACAAGATCATTCTCTCCAGCCCAAATATTCATATTATACGTTGCAAAACAGTGAACCCCGCAATATAACAGAAGTGTGCACTGATGAGGACCTGGCCAGACACGACTGTGTAACATACGAGAGTGAGGAGGACAACATTTCTAAGGCTGTCACGCCTACCCTTCCCCGTCCCTCAGCACCCACACGCCTCCCTTCAGCTTCCAGTCCCGCTCCCCCTCACGCCCCGCATAGCTCCTCGTTCCCTCCCAATACCTGTGTCCCTTCCCAACAGCAGCGGTATGTCACGAGAGGCAGAGGAACGCAGCGCCCATGGCGTCTATGGTCCCACTAGCACTGGGGAACGCCGGCTTACAACATTTGAGGCCGATGCAGACCGCCGCGCTTACTGGTTTGGACTTCCTGGTCACGTGATCACAATCAACATTGCTCATCTGGGCTTGTGACGTTGCAGGTGCGATCACGTGACCTGTCACGTGACAAATCATGTGACCAATTAAGGAAGTAGCCAGTATAAAGAGCTACCGGCACCGCAGGACTACGCTTCTCAGCTGCTGCTTTCGGCATTGAGTGGTGTTACGTTCTTTGGTGTGTTTTCCTGGATATTTTGGACTTTGCTTATGGACTTTGGATTGTTTTTGGATTACCCTCCTGGATTTGGCACTTTATAAGCTTTAGTTACTTGGTTCATGAACTTCTGTCTTGTCCCACGGATTGTTTTAGATTTACCCTAGAACTCTGGAACTCTGTAATCTTCACTTGGGAAGTGTAACACCTCTTCCCTTAAGGTGCAAGTAACATCACAGGTCTCTACAGCTACTAGATAATATCAGTCATCTTGCTGCTGTTGGGCTCCCCCTTCCCTGACAACCATCAGAGGGAGGGAGCATAAGGTGGGCTTTCTTTACTACATCTTTACAGGCTACTCTGGTAGGTGTCATTTAGTTCCTCATACTAGTGAGTTGTTTACTGTCATAGTTGTGCAATATCCTCACTTGACTGCCTGTTCCTTTGCAGCTGCCTGGTTACCTGAGCCACCTGATTTCCTGCTTCTGCACCTGTGGCCTCAATAACTGGCCAGGGATTGTCTTTGTTTACTCTCTCTGGCCGGTGCTTGGGCACAGAGGTATACATAGTCATTGCGGTACCTCATCTGAAGATTCTGACAGAATGAGAAGCCTCTATACTGCTTTGGCTATGGATACCACAGCTGGGGATCCGGTTGCTGCTCTGGTACAGGCTATCACGGTGTTGAGAGCTGATATGTCGGCCGCAACGGCTGCTAAACATCAGCGGTTGGATACGATACAGAGTGAGCGCCATGCCCTACCTGCTGATCCCGAGTTTGGAGATGCCCCTCCCCAGGCATACCCCCCAATCCTGCCCCGACACCAGCACCCGTGTTTGTTCCCACTCAGTTCCCTTTGGCATTTCCTGAAAAGTTTCAGGGTGACCCCCGCAAGTTCCGCACATTCCTGAATCAGTGCAAGCTTAATTTTTTTTGTCACCCAGAGGCCTTTCCTGACTCTGCAGCGAAGGCTGCATTCACACTGTCACACTTGGGGCTTGGCTTGGGCAAACCCTTTACTTGAGAATGATAATCCCATTTTGTATGACTTTGATTTACTCATAACAGAAATGACCAGGGTGTTCGACACTAGGCACAAGGCCCAAGCACGGGACTTCGAGTTGTTGGAATTAAGTCAGGGGAAGACAACGCTGGTTGAGTACATCACCAGGTTCAATCAGCTGTCAGTGGAAATATCCTGGCCAGAGAACAAAAAGGCAGTGGTATTTTACCGAGGGCTTAATGATGCCATGAAAGATGCATTAGCGGTATCGCCCTTTCTACCGGCTCAATATCCTGAATTAGTTGATCTGGTCTTACAAGTAAATGCCCGAGACAGGAACTTGGAAAAGCAGTGCCCTTCTCTTCCACCCCCTCTTCCAGTGAGTCCGCAGGGGAACCCATGCAAAATAGGGGGGGCCGCAGCACAAACTCAGCCACGGAAAGGGAATGACGCCACTCCTCGAATGCCTGTCTTTATTGTGGGCTCAATTGACATTATGTGAGGGAATGCCCCAGACGTCCAAGGCCCAAGTCAACGGTTTTTCAGAAAGCCGGTCCCTTGATGAAGGGCTCGAACGGGCTCACCCTTATCCTCCTCAGGGGAACCAGGTTCCATGGGACCCATGCACATTCAAGCCCTTCTATTTTCCGTAGACCACACCAGTCACAAGTTAAAACTAGTCATTGATTCAGGGGCAACGGGAAACTATGTTATATAGCTTTGGCAGCATCCCTCAATCTACCCCTCCAGAACAAGGGTCAACCAGAACCAGTCCAGGCCGTTGATGGTTCGGCTCTTGTATCCGGTCCGATCAAACAGCAAACCGCACCTCTCACACTTATTATTCAGGAGGTACACAGCGAGACCCTGTCCTTTGATTTGATCTCCACTCCACAGTTTGGACTGATTCTGGGTCTCCCTTGGTTACGCACCCATAACCCTGTTATCGATTGGTATCATGGAGGTTTGTTCTTCGAGTCTGTCCACTGCCAGACCCATTGTCTCACCCTCTCTGGCAAGGTCACATCTCCTTCACAAGTCCTGGGAGCTTTAACCGAGCTGCAGATCAGTGATGAGCAGACTATGGACTGCGATCCACCAGGTCATGCTGTGGGGGTTACAGTTTCGGCTATCCCGGCAGAATACAGTGACTTCTCGGACGTTTTTGACAAGAAGTTTGCCAAACATCTACCACTGCACCAGTCTTACGACTGTCCGATTGACCTAATCCCCAGAACGTCTGTACCATGTGGACGGATTTATTCCTTGTCACCCACGGAAGATGTAGCCCTAAAAGAATATATCCAGACAGCGTTGAGAATAGGTTATATCCATCCTTCCCAGTCTCCGGCTGCTAGTCCGATCTTTTTTTTACCCAAAAGAGAAGGCGATTTGCGTCCCTGTGTGGATTACTGTCGTCTTAACCAGATAACTGTCTACTCCGATCATCGTAATTTACAGGATCTGGCCAACCTGAAGTGCCTTAACAGCCGTCAAGTACATTGGCACCTGTTCTTTTCCACCTACGATTTCATCATACGTCACCATCCATGTATAGGTCATGGCAAAGCAGATGCCCTGTCATGGCTGCCAGGGAGGGATTCCCTTCCTGTATTCCCAGAGACTCTATTGGACAAAAAGCATGTTATCTGCCTATGTACCCCTCCTGTTGATATGCTTGACTCTATACGTCAGTGGTTCTCGGTACATCCCAACGATGCTGAAGAGTGGCTCCAGTATTCCATGACGGTTTACCATTCATACAGAGTCGGTTATACCTTCCTACTCAGAAAACTCGTATTCGAGCATTGGAATGGTCTCATGACACTCCAATAAATGGCCATCCAGGGCAGGGTCGGACCCTTAAGTTACTACAAAGATGGTGTTGGTGGCCTACCATATGCAAAGATGTGAACAATTATGTGTCTAGCTGCCTAATATGTGCCCAATGTAAAAACAGGAAAGGTCAGCCTTTATGTCTGCTTCAACCCCTACTCATTCCGCCACGCCCCTGGCACACGGTTACAATGGATTTTATTACTGACCTGTCAAAGATTCAGGGCCACAACACTATATGGGTTGTTGTAGATACCTTCACCAAGATGGCTCACTTTGTCCCTTGTGTTGGCATTCCTTCAGCTGCAACATTAGCCAAGTTGTTCTTTCATTCTGTCTTCTGTCTCTTTGGGTTACCTTCGGTCTTGATTTACGATAGGGGTTCCCAGTTCACTTCCTGATTTTGGCACTCTCTCACGAAGCTATTAGGAATTGATGCTCGGTTTTCCTCCTCATACCAACCTGAAACTGATGGCCAGACTTAGCGCGTCAACCAGTCCCTCGAGCAGTATCTCCGCTGCCTGTCCTTACAACATCAACAGACATGGAATCAAGTTCTACACATAACAGAATTCGACTACAACAATGCCCCACACTATGCCACCGGGTTTTCCCCGTTCTATTCGCTTTATGGTCAACACCCCCGAATCCTGCCATTACCCGATTTTCAAACTGCCCTAAATCCCGCTGCTTCTGTCTGTCTTAAGGATATAGGTAGCAGTCATGCCCAGACTATTGCCCATTTTAGGGAAGCCCAGGCTACCATCTGCACCGCAGCGAACAAGAAACATTCTCCTGCCCCATGTTACAACATCGGTGACAAGGTATGGCTATCCACTCGACATCTACATATGCCTGGTTGTCGTAAATTGCTCCCTCTTTTTTTGGGTCCCTACCGTGTTACCAGAGTCATTAATCCTGTTGCTTACCGCCTGTCCTTGCCTCCCGTATGGTGCATACATCCCGCGTTCCATACATCCTTGTTAAAACCTTTTTTTCCCAGCACAAGAGCAATTCTGCCACCTTCCCCACTGGTTCATGACTCTGCGATAGAATATGAGCTCAATGATGTCTTCGGGTCCTGCATCAGTAGGGGAGTGCTTTACTATCTCATAGACTGGGTTGGCTTCGATCCGGAGGAGAGATCATGGGAGCCTGCTGCCAATGTCCATGCTCCACTCTTGGTTTCTAGGTTCCATAGGCTCAACCCTGCCTGCCCACGTGGGCGTGGGTCCTTGGGGGGGGGACTCTGTCATGCCTACCCTTCCCAGTCCCTCAGCACCCACACGCCTCCCTTCAGCTCCCAGTCCCGCTCCCGGTCACGCCCCGCATAGCTCCTCTTTCCCTCCAAATACCCGTGTCCCTTCCCAACAGCAGCGGGATGTCACGAGAGGCGGAGGAAGGCAGTGCCCATGGCGTCTATGGTCCCGCTGGCACTGGGGTACAACGGCTTACAACATTTGTGGCCGATGCAGACCGCCGCGCTTACTGGTTGGGACTTCCCGGTGACCTGCCACGTGACCAATCATGTGACCAATTAAGGAAGTAGCCAGTATAAAGAGCTACCGGCACGCAGGACCACGCTTCTCAGCTGCTGCTTTCGGCATTGAGTGGCGTTACGTTCTTTGGTGTGTTTTCCTGGATATTTTGGACTTTGCTTACGGACTTTGGATTGTTTTTGGATTACCCTCCTGGATTTGGCACTTTGGAAACTTTAGTTGCTTGGTTCATGAACTTCTGTCTTGTCCCACGGGTTGTTTTGGATTTACCCCAGAACTCTGTAATCTTCACTTGGGAAGTTTAACACCTCTTCCCTTAAGGTGCAAGTAACATCACAGGTCTCTACAGCTACTGGATAATATCAGTCATCTTGATGCTGTTGGGCTCCCCGTTCCCTGACAACCATCAGAGGGAGGGAGCATGAGGTGGGCTTTCTTTACTACATCTTTACAGGCTACTCTGGTAGGCGTCATTTAGTTCCTCATACTGGAGAGTTGTTTACTGTCATGGTTGTGCAATATCCTCACTTAACTGCCTGTTCCTTTGCAGCTGTCTGGTTACCTGAGCCACCTGAGTTCCTGCTTCTGCACCTGTGCCCTCAATAACTGGCCAGGGATTGTCTTTGTTTACTGTCTCTGGCCGGTGCTTGGGGACGGAGGTATACATAGTCATTGCAGTACCTCATCTGAAGATTTTTACAAAGGCAAATGACAGATGCACTCGGAGTGGGGGGGAGGTTCTCTTCGTTGATGGGTCAGCAACAATTGACCCGGACATGGGTTTCAGACATACTGGCACAGCGTGGTGTGCCTAGTGGACAGTGAATAGGAGACACTGATTATGACGAGACTGTCAATGCACTATTCTGCGCAGGCAGCAGAACTCGTTGCACTCATCTAGGTGCTGAAATCATTACATGGATGACATGTGACCATCTATTCTGACTTGGCCTATGTCACTACAACAGTGCATGCCTGCCAGTCAATATGGAAAAGGAGGGGCTTTAGGGGGGTGGATGGGTCCCCAGTAAAGCATGCAGCATTCAGTACTAAACAAGCTAATTTTCACACTCTCACTGCCTTCTATAGTGTCGGTCATTAAATGCGCCGCCCACACTAATAACACTGACAACTCACTCAGTAACGCTGCAGCAGACACAGCGGCCAAAATGGTGGCATATCTTCCAGTACCCACTGTGGCTGAATATGTTATAACAACACCAGCCACTGACCAGCCTCCTGTCTCATACAATGCCCTGCCAATAGCACAGATAATTGAACTAAAAGAAAGGGCCCCAGAAGACGAAAAAGAGCTATCTGTGAAAAGGGGGTCACCCACTGATGTATTGTGGAGACACGAGGGCACAGGTAAAGCAGTAATGCCATGCAAACTGTTGACAATAGCATTTGATCAACACCATCACCCCTCCGACAGCACCAAATACCACATTGCTGATGATATTCAGGAGGATTGGTTCATTCCAAACATGCAGAAACATATAACGTGTATAGTTATTATATGCACCATATGTCAGAGCTTCAGCACAGGAAATGACATTAAGAACACTGAGAGGCACCTTTCCCTGCCCTACTGGGCCATTTCGCGAGTTGCATATTGATGACGCGGACATGGGCGAGTGATGCAGCAGGTCCTAGTATCTGATTGTTATTGTCTGCCCCTTCTCGCGGTGGGTGGAGGCTAGTCCTTGTGTACATCCGGATGATAAATGCACGGCCAAATTTCTGGTCTGCGAAGTATCTGACCTAAAAACATCACACACGCCCCGATAGGGCGTGTGTGATGTTTTTAGGTCAGATAATGGCACACACTTTTTCAATAAGTTGTGTAAGGAGATTACTGCACTGTTTGGCATAAATACTGGATGTTTACGATTTATCACGTCCAGGCCAATAGAGTTGAAAGGAGTATCAACGGTCTCCTCAAAAGTAAGCATTCTAAGCTTTGCACCACATTAAAGAAAAACTGGGTGAATTGTTTACATGTGACATTGTTTAGTTTGCGCACGCAGCCCAGCAAGGCCCACCATTTATCCCCCCATGAAGTGGTAACTGGTCGCTACATATGTACAGCCATTTCTCCAATCAGAAGAGCATCATACACACATAGGGCAGAAGCGGTTTTAGGCGACAAGTTCAAAGACTATTTGGCAACACTAACATGAACCCTATTTTGTATTTCCCGAAAGATTGCACTACCCCGATCAGAATATGCGCAAGGTGAAATAGCTGACTCCACGACTTATTCCCCACCCATTCAACTGCCAGGAGAACATGTCTACGTGCAGTCCTTTTTCCATAGGTGGAATAGCCCCAGATTCAATGAACCATTTGAAGTGGTTTTTCCCACTCCTCTCGCAGTAAAGGTAAAGGGACTTTGTTACTAGATCCACCTATCTGACGTCCTAAAGGCATCTTCAGACCCTGCACCAACACTTTAAAAAACAGGTAGGCTGCATCTACCTCATTTCCCTTTAAACTGACAGCATTTCAAATTTCAACTACCTCACCACCCCCCCACCTCCACATCAAACCTGTGCAAAAGCCCAGATGGTAAAAATGTTACATTTGCAAGAAGGGGCACTCTCTTGCGTCTCCCTCTCTCTCTCTTGGTCTCTCCTTTTGTGTGCATACATTTTGTATTTCAGATATTTTATTTTTTTAAATGGATCCAGTGCTTTCAAATCATTCATTATACATTAGAAGGAAGTGTACTTATAATAGTGTGCCTAAATTTGCGTATTCATATATGTGTGCAATGCAACAGGCCGATTCATGGAATAATTAGCGCGGCGCAAGTGGGCAAAAACGTGCGAATCGCAGTGGAATAGCGAAAATCGCAGTGCAAGTGCGAAAATCGCACGAAAAGCAGCGCACGTCGATTCATGGAAGGCCGTGCGCGAGAAAACCAGCGGATGTGCGATAAAAAAGTGCGCGGCGCACGTAACAGCGTGCGCCAGGTCACAGCGAAAATCGCACAGGCCACAGCGAAATTCGCACATAGCGCGGCGCACGCAACAAAAGTAGGCGGAACACGGGCGTAACACTCGGAATGGGGAACAACTTGCCAAAACGTGGGCGTCACGGGGGAAGTACAGGGCACAAGTGCGCGGAACGCCCACACGCTCGCCTACAACACGTATTCATGGAATAGAATAGGGGAAAAAAGCGCACGCTCAAACCAGCGCACAGGCACAAACACGACCGCCACAAGAAAGCAGGCGGTAGCGTCTCTGCGGCTGTAAGAAATGTGCGCCAAAAGGTGCGCCAACAAATAGCACCTATATACTGCCATGATGAATGTCCCATACTGTGGCCCTCCAGGAAAAATGACGTGCAAAGGGGTACCCACAAACACAGACACCCGCTGACAAAAAATACGTGTGCGTGTATACCGGGGTGCGCGGGAAGTCTCACACGCGATTTCAGCAGGGTACGTGCATCACAGGGGTTCGCGTGAAGTCATTCACGCGATCGGGCCTGGGGGAGCGGGCTACGTGTATTTCAGGGGTTCGCGTGAAGTTCCTCACGCGATCGGGCCTGGGGGAGCGGGCTACGTGTATTCCAGGGGTGCGTGAGAAGTTCCACACGCGAATAGCCTGGGCGCGTGTATTTCAGGGGTGCGTGGGAAGTTCCACACGCGAATAGCCTGGGCGCCTGTATTTGAGGGGTGCGCGGGAAGTTCCACACGCAAATAGCCTGTGCGCGTGTATTTCAGGGGTGCGCGGGAAGTTCCACACGCGAATAGCCTGGGCGCCTGTATTTGAGGGGTGCGCGGGAAGTTCCACACGCAAATAGCCTGGGCGCGTGTATTTGAGGGGTGCGCGGGAAGTTCCACACGCGAATAGCCTGGGCGCGTGTATTTCAGGGGTGCGTGTGAAGTCATTCACGCGATCGGGCCTGGGGGAGCGGGCTACTTGTATTTCAGGGGTTCGCGTGAAGTTTCTCACGCGATCGGGCCTGGGTGAGCGTGCTACGTGTATTTCAGGGGTTCGCGTGAAGTTTCACACGCAATCGGGCCTGGGGGAGCGGACTACGTGTATTTCAGGGGTGCGCGGGAAGTTCCACACGCGAATAGCCTGTGCGCGTGTATTTCAGGGGTGCGCGGGAAGTTTTACACGCGAATAGCCTGGGCGCGTGTATTTCAGGGGTGCGCGGAAAGTTCCACACGCGAATAGCCTGTGCGCGTGTATTTCAGGGGTGCGCGGGAAGTTTTACACGCGATTTCTGCACGGTACGTGTATTTCAGGGGTGCCGGGGAGTCCCACATGTGATTTGACAGTGTGGGTCCTCCCAGGTGTACCCTGTACACCCTCCACGGCCCCTGCAGGCAGCCCACACCACAGGGGACTACCCTGCATCCCTGGTCATGTCCCACAGGCAGCCCACCCAACATGGGCATGCCCCCCAGCAAAGGCACATGTCTCCTTGAACTAATGAACACCAACTTGTGTCCCCCTGCACCCCCACCCCCCAGCACTGTGGGGCACCTGCCAGCAGGCCCCCACCCATGTCCAACTCATGTCCCCCACCACCCCCACCCCCCAGCACTGTGGGGCACCTGCCAGCAGGCCCCCACCCATGTCCAACTCATGTCTCCCACCACCCCCACCCCCCAGCCACCAGGGTCACCCTCCACCAGGCCCCCACCCATGTCACCCACCACCCCCACCCCCCAGCAGTGCAGGGGCACCCTCCACCAGGCCCCCACTCATGTCACCCACCACCCCCACCCCCCAGCCACCAGGGTCACCCTCCACCAAGCCCCCACTCATGTCTCCCACCACCCCCACACCCCAGCAGTGCAGGGGCACCCTCCACCAGGCCCCCACTCATGTCTCCCACCACCCCCACACCCCAGCAGTGCAGGGGCAGCCTCCACCAGGCCCCCACTCATGTCACCCACCACCCCCACACCCCAGCAGTGCAGGGGCAGCCTCCACCAGGCCCCCACTCATGTCTCCCACCACCCCCACACCCCAGCAGTGCAGGGGCAGCCTCCACCAGGCCCCCACTCATGTCACCCACCACCCCCACCCCCCAGCCACCAGGGTCACCCTCCACCAGGCCCCCACTCATGTCTCCCACCACCCCCACCCCCCAGCCACCAGGGTCACCCTCCACCAGGCCCCCACCCATGTCTCCCACCACCCCCACCCCCCAGCCACCAGGGTCACCCTCCACCAGGCCCCCACTCATGTCACCCACCACCCCCACCCCCCAGCCACCAGGGTCACCCTCCACCAGGCCCCCACTCATGTCACCCACCACCCCACCCCCCAGCCACCAGGGTCACCCTCCACCAGGCCCCCACTCATGTCTCCCACCACCCCCACACCCCAGCAGTGCAGGGGCACCCTCCACCAGGCCCCCACTCATGTCTCCCACCACCCCCACACCCCAGCAGTGCAGGGGCAGCCTCCACCAGGCCCCCACTCATGTCTCCCACCACCCCCACACCCCAGCAGTGCAGGGGCAGCCTCCACCAGGCCCCCACTCATGTCACCCGCCACCACCACCCCCCAGCCACCAGGGTCACCCTCCACCAGGCCCCCACTCATGTCTCCCACCACCCCCACCCCCCAGCCACCAGGGTCACCCTCCACCAGGCCCCCACCCATGTCTCCCACCACCCCCACCCCCCAGCCACCAGGGTCACCCTCCACCAGGCCCCCACTCATGTCACCCACCACCCCCACCCCCCAGCCACCAGGGTCACCCTCCACCAGGCCCCCACTCATGTCACCCACCACCCCCACCCCCCAGCCACCAGGGTCACCCTCCACCAGACCCCACTCATGTCTCCCACCACCCCCACACCCCAGCAGTGCAGGGGCATCCTCCACCAGGCCCCCACTCATGTCTCCCACCACCCCCACACCCTAGCAGTGCAGGGGCAGCCTCCACCAGGCCCCCACTCATGTCTCCCACCGCCCCCACACCCCAGCAGTGCAGGGGCAGCCTCCACCAGGCCCCCACTCATGTCACCCACCACCCCCACACCCCAGCCACCAGGGTCACCCTCCACCAGGCCCCCACTCATGTCTCCCACCACCCCCACCCCCCAGCCACCAGGGTCACCCTCCACCAGGCCCCCACCCATGTCTCCCACCACCCCCACCCCCCAGCCACCAGGGTCACCCTCCACCAGGCCCCCACTCATGTCACCCACCACCCCCACCCCCCAGCCACCAGGGTCACCCTCCACCAGGCCCCCACTCATGTCTCCCACCACCCCCACCCCCCAGCCACCAGGGTCACCCTCCACCAGGCCCCCACCCATGTCTCCCACCACCCCCACCCCCCAGCCACCAGGGTCACCCTCCACCAGGCCCCCACTCATGTCACCCACCCCCCCAACCCCCAGCCACCAGGGTCACCCTCCACCAGGCCCCCACTCATGTCACCCACCACCCCCACCCCCCAGCCACCAGGGTCACCCTCCACCAGGCCCCCACTCATGTCTCCCACCACCCCCACACCCCAGCAGTGCAGGGGCACCCTCCACCAGGCCCCCACTCATGTCTCCCACCACCCCCACACCCCAGCAGTGCAGGGGCAGCCTCCACCAGGCCCCCACTCATGTCTCCCACCACCCCCACACCCCAGCAGTGCAGGGGCAGCCTCCACCAGGCCCCCACTCATGTCACCCACCACCCCCACCCCCCAGCCACCAGGGTCACCCTCCACCAGGCCCCCACTCATGTCTCCCACCACCCCCACCCCCCAGCCACCAGGGTCACCCTCCACCAGGCCCCCACCCATGTCTCCCACCACCCCCACCCCCCAGCCACCAGGGTCACCCTCCACCAGGCCCCCACTCATGTCACCCACCACCCCCAACCCCCAGCCACCAGGGTCACCCTCCACCAGGCCCCCACTCATGTCACCCACCACCCCCACCCCCAGCCACCAGGGTCACCCTCCACCAGGCCCCCACTCATGTCTCCCACCACCCCCAGACCCCAGCAGTGCAGGGGCACCCTCCACCAGGCCCCCACTCATGTCTCCCACCACCCCCCACACCCCAGCAGTGCAGGGGCACCCTCCACCAGGCACCCACACATGTCCCCCTGCCCCCAGTTCCTGACGATACTCAATCATGGCAGTAATGGCCAGCATACCCAGCACAAACACCCAGGCAAGGATTGCATCCACCCACATAGTGAATGCAATTACATGATACAACCCCAATGGCAAGTCTGTAAATGAACACATGTCCGTCACACACACATACACAATGGGTGCAAGTGAATGTCAAAACCCATATCATGACATGTATGAAACCAATGAGAAAATACTACAAGTGAAAGTTAAAAAAACATGTATTAAAGATGAAAAATAAGTAAAAAAATCAAACATACAACAATGGGGATAACAAAATAAATGGTCCATGTCCGAGAACAAATGTAAAAATAAAAAAAACAAAGTAATCCAAAAACAAATTTTGTCCAAAGCAAAATCATGTGGAAGTAAAATAATGAAAAACCATTTCCTCATGGTGAACACAATAATTAATTAAAAAAATGTTTCTTCAATAAGCAAACTATATACACGAAAATTCCAGGGTCCATGAGCCCAACACCATAAATGAAACCTACTACTACCTAATGAAAATAATATATACAAAGAAGTGGCCATTGTCCGAGCGGTCCAAAATTAAAAAAATTAATAAAGGAAACCTAACACTAACTAACTAAATAACTATATACAAAGGCAGCGGGCAAGTCCTGCGGCTCACTCGGTGATGTTGCTGGCCAGGGCATCATCGAACTCCATGTCGATGTCCTGGAGGCGGGAATCTGTCCTGGCCCCGAGGTCTCGCAGGGATAACCCCATGTCCAGCTCAAACTCCCTGCGAGCTTCCTCGAGGCACTCAGCCCGCCTCAACGCCCGACGCATGGAGAACTCCGCCCTGACCATGGTGAGCCGCTCCTCTTCCGCCCGCTGCCGCTCCGCACCTATCCGCTGGACCAACTGCTCCCACACGGAAGACACCACCATCCCAGGGTTGCCCTGGCCTCCGGCCGATGCCTGCCCCTCTGATCTTGAAGGCCCCGAGCCATGATGCCTCCCACGTCGAGCCTGCTGCTGCCTCCGACGCCACTGCCTCTGCCAGCACGACGGCATCCAGGCTGATGGAAACCACCGACGCCGTCGTGCACGTGCCCTGCCCGATGATGCTGTCACATCTTCCATCTGCTGGGGTCCAGTTGCTGTGTTGTCCACCCCTGCTGGACCTCCGACTCCCAACTGTGGCAGGGATGGGATCCCCACCGAGCTGGCTGCATCGGTCGGGGCAGGTCCACAGGGGGCCCTGGTGGCATCTGGGCCGGAAGACGGCAAGAAGAACGACTGGTGTATAGCCTGCACAGAGGAGGAGAGGGCCGCCAGATTGGACAACACATGCAGGAAACCCCCGAACATGGCCGATCCCAATTGGGCCACGTCGGCACGGTGCACTTCGTGATGACGTGCGTCCTCCTCCCGGGAAGCACGCACGGCATCACGAATCACAGCCGTGCGCATCGCGACCCCAATCAGGACCTTCTCCACACGGCCAGGGGTTCCCACGTCCGCAGGTGGAGTGGAGTCAGGTGACATGGACATCCCCTCTACCTGCGGACGGGCCTGGGACGGGGCATCCCTGCTGGTGCATGGTGGTGCACTCACAGGGTCAGGGACAGCGACATGCACAGGCCCCTCCACGGTGACCTGTGCTGCCTCCTGCCCCTGGCCCTGGACTGCACCACTTGCACCAGCAGGGATGCCCCCACCAGGCCCCATGTGTGCCCCAGTGGCGGCCTCCACCTCCTCTGTGCAAACCACCAACCTGGATGGCTCCTCACCGTCTCCCACCGTAGCAGGCCCCAGTGGGGGCTCACCCACCCCTTCCGCTGCAGCCGTGGGGGCATCCACGCCGCCTTGCTCCACAGCGCCGTCTCCGCCCTCTTCTTCACTAGCCGCTGCGTAGAGGGAGACAAAGAACACAAGCATCAGGGCACTGTACAATGGTCCCCTAGACAGGAAGCAATAGCAGATGAGCACCACTGTCAAAGTACACTTCCATCATGTCCCTCCACAACACATGGGTCAGTCCAGGCAAAACACACACAGTAACAGGCATGGTGCATGCCATGGACATTTCCATGCATGTCCAATGGACTCTTGAAACATTCAATGATATGTAACTCACATGCATCATGGCTCATGCCTATCACATGCACACACTTCACCTCAGTCACATCCATCTGGCCCCAAACACACCAAACACAGCGGATACAAGGGTAATTTGGCTGCTTCACTGAATCTGTGCATTGTCACACACATGTGTCATGCATCCATGGCATGCACAAGTCACAGACACGCAGGTCAGGCACACAGACATGGCTACCATATATGTACCTGGCATCAGCACCCATCCCTCACCCCCACCCATGTCCAGGTACAGAGACTGGCATGCTCTCATGTTCAAAATCTGCATAGGGCTCCCCATGCGGCATTTGAACACATGCAACAACCATGTGGGTCACACATCACTGGTCGCACTTGCATTACCATGATGTCCCTGCACACATACATGCATACATGGCCTATGGCACACATACAGGCAAGTATCATAGAACCAGCACACCGCAACATGCCCTGTCTCACACAGTAATGCTTGGACACTTACCGCTCAACTCCAGACGGGCCTCCCTCTCAAGGATCTGGGCATGGAGCGCTGGGCGTACGCGTTCCAGGACCCTCATCTGGATGGAACTCATGCGGCCCCGGCCCCCCTCCACGAGGTGCCGGCCCTTCACAAGGGTCCTGGACCTCAAGTCCTCCCAGCGCTTCTTGATCTTCAGGACGTTGCAGGTTGCCACCCCCTCCGCGTTGATGGCAACCACACAGTCGGCCCAGATCCTCTCCCGTCCTTCCTTGCTGGCGCGGGACGATCCAAAGAGGGCATCATACTGCCCCAGGACATGCTCCACCAGGACACCAACTTCGTTGTCAGTGAAGCTGGTGCCCCTCTGCCCCTCTGGCCTGGGGTTGCCACTGGTGCCAGATGTGGAAGTGCCCGACATGGCAACCCCAGAGGCAGGTGTGGGTGGGCAACTGGGTCCTGGGGCCGGACTGTGTAGCCGTGTCTGGGGCATCAGCCAGTGCCGGACGAGCACTCTTCCTCTTCCGCTTGGAAGGTGGTGGTGATCCTGAGTGTCCTGCGCCGCTCTGGACACTAGGGGCAGGAGCCCTGGTGGACTCTGTATCAGGAGTGTGGGATTGCACACTCAGCATGGGAGTTGGTGCAGGCATTGGCTCTAGTGTGATGGTGTCAGGGGGAATGTCAGCAGCATGGACTAGGACCGACACTGTCCTGGCTGGGTGTGTGAGGGCTGGGGTGGATGGAGCCGCAGCTGCCCCTGCAGCCTCTCCGCCCTGCCTCCTTGGTGCAGCAGATGACCTTGCTGGCCCAGATGCACGTGGCATGGTGACATCAACGTGCACCAGCGCACGTGTCATAGGCCTGCTGACCTGGAAGTCAGCCATGGAGTCAGCCAGATCTGGTGCCACAATGGGCTGGTCCAACAAGGGCTGAGCATGGATGGTGTCAGCCACATCAGCCTCAACGGGAGGGGGGGGGGATTATGGGTGCCCTTGACTGGTCCTCCACACATGGGGGGACAGGCTCACCCTGCAAGTAACGACCACGTCCCCTACCGGATCCACCACGGCCACCACTTGTGGCTCTTCCACCTTTGCCACCCTTACCGAATCCTCGCCTCCCAGCCATGGCACTGATGTAAATGTGCGTATGGGAGTGGCTGGAAACTATTGTCCTGGGCAATAGGGGGTCAAAGGGGTTGGGTACCAGATGGTAATTGTACCCTAGTGCTCTTGCAAGGCTGATTGTAACCCCTGGGGAAAGATGACGGGTCACGCTACGCACAGGAGCCCCAAAAAAGGGAGATGACGTGCACGCAACCCCTCCTAGACCACGTGTGCAGAAAGTAAAACCTGCACTACGCTGTGGCACCCAGTAACACAAGAATGAACGTATGCATGTCACACGCAGCCTAGAATGACCTCTGAAGGGGTAGGCTACACACGGGGCAAGCACAGATGTTAGATACGTGCGTGACTCACCGTCTGCCTGGTAAACGAGCGTGTAAAAGGAGCACGTTTGGTTGGCAACACCCCCGCCAAAAGAAGATTTGTACGCTGTCTGAGGAGACAGGACAACAGTAGAAGGGAACACTGTTTGAGGGAACAGGCCCAGGTAAACCAGTAAAAGCGAAAAAAGAGAAAAAGCTGTCAGAGGTAACGGAATACGAACTTGAAACGCCGTGAAGTAAATCGCGTGTGAAACGACAAGAAGTACAGAATTCACCCACTCGCTCTCCACGAAAAGCACGTACAAGGAAAACGTGTTCTACACATACCTTTTATACAGGGCCACACGTCCAGCGTCACTTACGCGGCGTGTACGCGCTAGGGCCATTTCCACCAATTACACGCTTTGTCACTTCTGCGTGTAGGGACATTTCCACCAATTACACGCTTTGTCACTTCTGCGTGTAGGGCCATTTCCACCAATTACACGCTTTGTCACTTCTGCGTGTAGGGCCATTTCCACCAATCACACGCGATGAGACTCTGACGTGCAGTCTTTCCACCTGTGCTCTGTCATCACGTGCTGTGTGGGAAACACCCGTGCGGGTCACGTCACAGACGCGCTTACGCGCTGAGGGCCTTTGGTCCAATAGAATCGCGTATGCGTGCTGACGCGCTTACGCGCTAAGGGCCTTTCCTCGATTTTCACGCTGACGTGCAGGATTTTCACGTGCCAAATCACTCCGTACCAAGCTGGCCACACGTAAGCACACGGAAGACCACGCTCCTGCCCAGAAGGCCGAACTACTGCCCCCCAGAGCCCTGAGCACGCTCCCACCTACCATCTGCTGCTGCCTGACTGCCTGCTGCCCACGTGCACTGCCATTTGCTGCCTGCACATCAGCCAGGGGTGCTGTTGCTGTGACCACCCCTGCTGGAACCGAAGACTCCCGACTGGGATTCCATCGCTCCACAGCCCAGCCCCAGGACCCAGTTGCCCACCCACTCCTGCCTCTGGGGTTGTCATGTCGGGGAAAACACCATCTGGGACCACTGACAACCCCCGGCCAGAGAGGCAGAGGGGCACCAGCTTCAGTGCCACCGAAGTTGGTGTCCTGGTGGAGCAAGTCCTGGGGCAGTATGATGCCCTCTTCGGAAGTTCCCGCGCCGACAAGGAAGGACGGACTCGGATCTGGACTGACATCGTGACTGCCATCAACGCTGAGGGGGTGGCAGTCCGGGACTTACAACATGTCAGGAAGCGCTGGGAGGACTTCAGGTCCAGGACCCTGAACAAGGCCCGGCGCCTCTTGAAGGCAGCAGATGCCAAGGGGCGCCGGGGCCACTTGTCGGAAGAACAGATGGGGGTCCTGGAACGCATATCCCCAGCGCTCCACGTCCAGGTCCTGGAGAAGCAGATCCGTCTGGAGTCGAGCGGTGAGTGTACATGCATCCTGATTGTGAGCAGTGCGTGTGGTGATTATTCGGTATTGTGCAGGTTGCACATCTGTTTGTATGGGGTCGAGTATGGGTGGGGGTGTACATGGCCGTGGGGCTGACACATGCGAGGGCTGTAATGTGTGAGACATGGATGGTGCTTGTGTGTGTAGGCTTGCATGGCAAATGCAGTTGTGCGTGCACACATGTTTGTATGTATGTGTATGTAAGTAGACATGTCCGTGATGTCACGCATGTATGTTGTTTTGGGCTGCATGTATGAGCACTGTGTACATGTGCATGTGTGTGTATTTGACAAGGGTGCAACAGTGATGCAACATGGATGCATGTGACTGCGGTATGTGTAAGCCTGATTGGCAGATGTGACATGGATGCCCGTCTGAACAGTGCGACACTTGGCAGAGGTGTACACATGCATGCAAGTGTGGTGGTGTGTGTACATGTGTGGTGCACTTCCTGTGTTGCATGTGATGTCTGGGTCACCTTTGGCTGCTCATGCTGTTGTATGTGTATGGATGGTGGTGGCAGTTGCGATATGGCTGTGGTATGGCTCATGTGTGCGAGTTGCAATGACATGTGTGTTGGGGATTGTGATGACATGTCTGAGGTTTGCCAATGCCACTCATGTGCATCTGTCATGTGTGTATGTGTCCATTGTACAGTGCCCTGATGCCTGTGTTTTGTTTCTCCCTGTCTGCAGCGTCAACTGATGAAGAGGGCGGAGAAGGTGCTGTGGAGCACAGCGGCGGGGATCCGACCGCCAGCCGGAGACGCAAGGCCCGGCTCCCCTCCCGTGTTGTCATCTCGTCGGGGAGTGAGGAGTCCGGTGCCGCGTCCCAGGCCGCAGCTGCCGGGGGGAGGTCCAAGAGGCGGAGGTTGGAGTTGGACTCCTCGGCAGCAGAAGGGGCAGCTGGGACCCCACAGGGCCCAACAGGGGAAGATGGCACGGAGTCATCCAGGTTGGTGGGGGGTCTGGTGGAGGAGGAGGCCGTGCAAGCACCAGAGACGGGGTCTGGAGGTGGGGATCCCACTGGTGCTAGTGGTGCAGTCCAGGACCAGGGACAGGAGGCAGCACAGGCCGCCGCGGAGGTGCCTGTGTGCAATCCTGTCCCCGATCCTGTCCCTGCATCATCTTGCACCAGCAGGGATGCCTACGTCCAGACCCGTTTCCAGGCAGGGGAGGAGCTGACGTCAACTGGCCTTCCTCTGCCTGCGGACGTGGCTATCCAGGTCCGGGTTGAGCCTGTCCTGGCTGGTGTGGCGTTGCGTCAACGGGCCATGCGAGGTGACCTGCAGTCTTTTCATGGAGAGACTGCACGTCATCTCGAATGGCTCGTTGACCACGTCAGCCTGCTGGGACAGGTCACCCAGACCGGATTCCTCCGTCTGATGGGGCTTGTTCCGACCCCCTCCTCAACTGGACCCCCTACGCGCCAGTCGTCCTCTGTGCCATCTTCCCACCCATCAGTCACCTGGGTGCCCTGTGGAGCTGCCTCTGACAGTGCGGCCAGGCTGGTGGAGGAGGCATCCCTGCCACAGTCGGGAGTCGGACGTCCAGCAGGGGTGGCCACATCAACAACTGCACCCCAGCCGGCGGAGGATGTGCAGGCAGCAGGAGGCAGTGCACGGGCAGAGGCAGAGCAGCAGCAGCAACATGGTGGGAGCCATGAAGGCTCAGGGCCTTCGACATCGGAGGGGCAGGCATCGGCCGGAGGGCAGGAGGACCCAGGACAGAGAGTGTCTTCCGTGTGGCAGCGGTTGGGCCACGCCATAGGTGCGGAGCGTCGGCGGGCGGAAGAGGCGCGGCTCACAATGGTCAGGGCGGAGAACTCCATGCGGAGGGCCCTGAGGCGGGCCGAGTGCCTCGAGGCAATCCGCAGGGGGTTGGAGGAGGACACGGCGTCGTCCCTGCGGACCCTCGGGGCCATGGAACTGGACCGCCTCCGGGACATCGAACAGGAGTTCGATGATGCCCTGGCCCGGAACACCACGGAGTGAGCCGCTGGACTTGCCCGCCGCCTTTGTATATAGTTCTTTAGTTTTAGGTTTCCTTTGTTTTTTCTTATGATTTGGAGTCGACGGACACTGCTCCACTTTTTGTATATAGTTGATATTTAAGTAGGTTTTTTAGGAGGTTTCCTTAGTTCAGTTGTGATGATGGACCCTTGTTATTTTTGTACATAGTTCTTTGTTGCATGGAGAGTTTTTACATTTCACTTTGGACAACATTTTTGGGATTTGATTTTCTACTTTTGTGTTTTTATGCGGACATGCAGCTTATTTTTTCACATTTACATTGTAGTTAGTTTTCTTTCTTTAGCATTCGTATTTTTGTCCAATACATTTTTTTTTCCATTGTTCACTGTGTGGTTTCATCTCATTGGTTTCATGCATGTCATGTTGTGTGTTTTCCCATTCAATTGGAAAATATGTGTGTGACGGACATGGGTTCATTTGCTTCATGAACATTGGGGGTGTAACATGTGTTTTCATTTCCATGTGGGTGAATGGGTTACTTGGTAGGGCTTTTTGGCTGTGGAGGCTGACCATTACGCACATGATTGGGGATTGTGAGGACCTGGTGGGGGCTGCACATGGTGGCAGGGGGGTGGGGGTGGTGGGAGACATGAGTGAGGGCCTGGTGGAGGGTGACCCTGCACTGCTGGGGGGTGGGGGTGGTGGGAGACATGAGTGGGGGACTGGTGGGGGCTGCCCATGGTGGCAGGGGGGTGGGGGTGGTGGGAGACATGAGTGGGGGCCTGGTGGAGGCTGCCCCTGCACTGCTGGGGGTTGGGGGTGGTGGGAGACATGGGTGGGGGCCTGGTGGAGGGTGCCCCTGCACTGCTGGGGGGTGGGGGTGGTGGGAGACATGGGTGGGTGCCTGGTGGAGGGTGCCCCTGCACTGCTGGGGTGTGGGGGTGGTGGGAGACATGAGTGGGGGCCTGGTGGAGGGTGCCCCTGCACTGCTGGGGTGTGGCGGTGGTGGGAGACATGAGTGGGGGCCTGGTGGAGGGTGACCCTGGTGGCTGGGGGGTGGGGGTGGTGGGTGACATGAGTGGGGGCCTGGTGGAGGGTGCCCCTGCACTGCTGGGGGGTGGGGGTGGTGGGAGACATGGGTGGGTGCCTGGTGGAGGGTGCCCCTGCACTGCTGGGGGGTGGGGGTGGTGGGAGACATGAGTGGGGGCCTGGTGGAGGCTGCCCCTGCACTGCTGGGGGGTGGGGGTGGTGGGAGACATGAGTGGGGGCCTGGTGGAGGGTGCCCCTGGTGGCGGGGGGGTGGGGGTGATAGGGGACATGAGTGGGGGCCTGGTGGAGGGTGCCCCTGCACTGCTGGGGGGTGGGGGTGGTGGGAGACATGAGTGGGGGCCTGGTGGAGGGTGCCCCTGGTGGCGGGGGGGTGGGGGTGATAGGGGACATGAGTGGGGGCCTGGTGGAGGCTGCCCCTGCACTGCTGGGGGGTGGGGGTGGTGGGAGACATGAGTGGGGGCCTGGTGGGGGCTGCCCATGGTGGCAGGGGGGTGGGGGTGGTGGGAGACATGAGTGGGGGCCTGGTGGGGGCTGCCCATGGTGGCAGGGGGGTGGGGGTGGTGGGAGACATGGGTGGGTGCCTGGTGGAGGGTGCCCCTGCACTGCTGGGGTGTGGGGGTGGTGGGAGACATGAGTGGGGGCCTGGTGGAGGCTGCCCCTGCACTGCTGGGGGGTGGGGGTGGTGGGAGACATGAGTGGGGGCCTGGTGGAGGCTGCCCCTGCACTGCTGGGGGGTGGGGGTGGTGGGAGACATGGATGGGGGCCTGGTGGAGGGTGCCCCTGGTGGCGGGGGGGTGGGGGTGATAGGGGACATGAGTGGGGGCCTGGTGGAGGTTGACCCTGCACTGCTGGGGGGTGGGGGTGGTGGGAGACATGAGTGGGGGCCTGGTGGGGCTGCCCATGGTGGCAGGGGGGTGGGGGTGGTGGGAGACATGAGTGGGGGCCTGGTGGAGGCTGCCCCTGCACTGCTGGGGTGTGGGGGTGGTGGGAGACATGAGTGGGTGCCTGGTGGAGGGTGCCCCTGCACTGCTGGGGTGTGGGGGTGGTGGGAGACATGAGTGGGGGCCTGGTGGAGGCTGCCCCTGCACTGCTGGGGGGTGGGGGTGGTGGGAGACATGAGTGGGGGCCTGGTGGAGGGTGCCCCTGGTGGCGGGGGGTGGGGGTGATAGGGGACATGAGTGGGGGCCTGGTGGAGGCTGCCCCTGCACTGCTGGGGGGTGGGGGTGGTGGGAGACATGGGTGGGGGCCTGGTGGAGGGTGCCCCTGCACTGCTGGGGGGTGGGGGTGGTGGGAGACATGGGTGGGTGCCTGGTGGAGGGTGCCCCTGCACTGCTGGGGGGTGGGGGTGGTGGGAGACATGAGTGGGGGCCTGGTGGAGGCTGCCCCTGCACTGCTGGGGGGTGGGGGTGGTGGGAGACATGAGTGGGGGCCTGGTGGAGGGTGCCCCTGGTGGCGGGGGGGTGGGGGTGATAGGGGACATGAGTGGGGGCCTGGTGGAGGCTGCCCCTGCACTGCTGGGGGGTGGGGGTGGTGGGAGACATGGGTGGGGGCCTGGTGGAGGCTGCCCCTGCACTGCTGGGGGGTGGGGGTGGTGGGAGACATGGATGGGGGCCTGGTGGAGGGTGCCCCTGGTGGCGGGGGAGTGGGGGTGATAGGGGACATGAGTGGGGGCCTGGTGGAGGCTGCCCCTGCACTGCTGGGGGGTGGGGGTGGTGGGAGACATGGGTGGGGGCCTGGTGGAGGGTGCCCCTGCACTGCTGGGGGGTGGGGGTGGTGGGAGACATGGGTGGGTGCCTGGTGGAGGGTGCCCCTGCACTGCTGGGGGGTGGGGGTGGTGGGAGACATGAGTGGGGGCCTGGTGGAGGCTGCCCCTGCACTGCTGGGGGGTGGGGGTGGTGGGAGACATGAGTGGGGGCCTGGTGAAGGGTGCCCCTGGTGGCGGGGGGGTGGGGGTGATAGGGGACATGAGTGGGGGCCTGGTGGAGGCTGCCCCTGCACTGCTGGGGGGTGGGGGTGGTGGGAGACATGGGTGGGGGCCTGGTGGATGCTGCCCCTGCACTGCTGGGGGGTGGGGGTGGTGGGAGACATGGATGGGGGCCTGGTGGAGGGTGCCCCTGGTGGCGGGGGGGTGGGGGTGATAGGGGACATGAGTGGGGGCCTGGTGGAGGGTGCCCCTGCACTGCTGGGGGGTGGGGGTGGTGGGAGACATGGGTGGGGGCCTGGTGGAGGCTGCCCCTGCACTGCTGGGGGGTGGGGGTGCAGGGGGACATGAGCAGGTGTGCAGGGTAGTCCCCTGTTTTGTGGGCTGCCTGCAGGGGCCGTGGAGGGTGTACAGGGAACACCTGTGAGGACCCACCCAGCCTAATTGCGTGTGATAATTCCCGCACACCCCTGTAATACACGTACCTGGCCAAATCGCATGTGAGAATTCCCGCGCACCCCTGTAATACACGTACCCAGCCGAATCGCGTGTAGAACTTCCCGTGTACCCCTGTAATACACGTACCCAGCCAAATCGCGTCAGAGAATTCCCACGTACCCCTGTAATACACGTACCCTGGCCAATCGCGTGTAGAACTTCCCACGCACCCCTGTAATACACGTACCAAGCCAAATCGTGTCTGATAATTCCCGCGCACCCCTGTAATACACGTACCTGGCCAAATCGCATGTGAGAATTCCCGCGCACCCCTGTAATACACGTACCCAGCCGAATCGCGTGTAGAACTTCCCGTGTACCCCTGTAATACACCTACCCAGCCAAATCGCGTGTGATAATTCCCGCGCACCCCTGTAATACACGTACCCAGCCAAATCGCGTGTGATAATTCCTGCGTACCCCTGTGATACACGTGCCCTGGCTAATCGCGTGTATAACTTCACGCGTACCCCTGATATGCACGTTACCCGCATTGCGTTCCTTGTTTGGCAGCCCTGTGGACTGGTCCAGGGTTAGCGCTGCCCTTTGCGATGATTTAGCGATTTTGATGGCTTTTCCTTGCGCGAGGGCGTTCTTGGGGGCGTTACTGGCGCTGCTGCAGGTTCGCTGCGATACTCTGCGCCACGGCTGGTTTGGGAGCCTAAAATCCATGAATACGCTGTGCGCGGAAATCGGTTTTAGCGCACGTGCCTGGCGCAGACAATCGCACGCGGACACTCTGCGCCAGCCGCTTGCGACACTTTTCTGCGAAATTCTATGAATTACCCTGTTAATTGCAGGTTTATTTATAATTTCAATGCTTATTTTAGGTATTTATTTGGAGGCATATTTCATATACCGGAGACATATGCAAGAGACGGAGAAATTACAATATCATGGTAAATAATAAATCACACATTCATCCGAATGAAACTGAACATTTATTTTCCCCAAGGCCCAACTTTACTGATCAGTATGTCAATAATTCTGTACATGATCAAAGTGTACCCCCTCACACTGTATTGGTAGAATATATTGCTAGATCCCTACTGTTTTCAAAATGTTCCAATGCTTTCTATAACACAAACCTTACTGATGCAAATATTAGTAGTGTTATCAATGGATATATACGTACCCCCACACGTACAAGGAGTCAAGCACAGAGGGCAAAGTATGACGCATATCACAGACTTGGACTCCAATTCATAGAATATGTTCATCACCCAGAACTGTCTAATAGCTGGTACACATATATGAGCTCCATGGGGAGGATCAAAGTGAATGGTAGCTGTAATGTGTGTTCATTGATACTGCATGTGTCAGGGGCACCCAAGGTCCTAGTGCCACAAGAAGTACCAATTCTAGAGGCACAATACCTAGTACATCTCGTGCTAGGTAGGCTCAGGGGTGCTTTCCAGGTACACAATATGAGACTCAAACTTGTTGATTCAGATTGCCTGCAGTGTGACAAAAATCCAAAAGGAAGAAAATGTTGTCTCGGGATGATAGCCTAGGGGCAACATGCTCGCCTTGGAAGCAAGGCGACACAGAGCAACACAGGTTTGATCCCTGGTCCGCACTTAGAAACCTCTGTGCATTAAGCGTGTTATAAATAACTTATCATATCATATCATGCCTAAAAACGACCCTACCTGGTGATACAAGTACACAAACAAAAATGGCAAGATACAACATTAAGCTGCATGGCAGTGGGTTTATAGGATACAAAGATGGGTCCTGGCCTGGGTGGAAGCAGCATGTGCACCATTCAGGACTGAACATATCAAAAAACTAACCTGGATGGAAGCACTGGAAAGCCGGTGAGAATGCACAGAGAAGAAACATACAGATTTTGCTTTTATAATGCTAGAACAATATCTGTAGGGGCCAGCAGACATTGCAACAAGCCTTTGCTCATTCTTGATCTCAGGAAAGGCACACTGACAGTGATGCATTACTATTGGGTGTGGGGCCAACAAGTGTACTTGAATCCCCCACCATCATGGAGGGGCTATTGTTCGCTGGCCACGCTATACTCAGCCCTACTTGTAATCCCAGAAGTACAATTGCAAAGGGGACCAGCAATCACTTTTGCCACAACCTCCCTTCCGACCCCTGAGGAAGAAACAAGAAACCCATTGTCAGCACCAGTGTTCCCCACCTTCCCTGGGAAAAGAAAAAGCTATAACCGTGCAAAGAAGAAATAGATCGAACTATCGGACCCAAGAATCGGCTCCCCACAAGCCCATCCCTGTATCTCCCAGGTGCATTGTTTATGTTAGTAGCCAATTCATTGACGAGCCCAGCAGCAACCACGTGGAAGGAGATGGACAGATGATGATGGACCAATAGCCTGGCATCCCATATGGAGCAGGCCCTACACATATAGGGTCCCTCCAATCCATTCTGTAGAAATGTACTGTATGTTATGATATCATTAGTGATGTTTTTTGTGCTTATAATGTGCTGCACGTGCCACGAAACTCAGAACATTGGCCAGCAGCATAGTTCTTTGCTGATGCCCTTCTATTTGTAGAAATCAATACTTGTTTTCTTTGCAAGCGGGTCTTGGTATTTTTTCCCTAGCAAGCTGTAATTTTTCTGGTGCGAGCATGCATGGGCGATCCTCAGGGGATATCCAGTTCAGTGCTGACTCTCTGATGCCGAGTCTTTCAATCATAGTTGTAATCATTGACCATACATGGCTTACTCTATCTGATGCTGCAAAATGCTACATAACAATGTCCCATTGTAATATGTGCCCACCCACACAAGCATTCAGAAAATTGGGCTTCTAAACACTGCTATGTTATGCCCATCCCACACATGCCATGCTGGGCGTAAGGCTGGGTCTTCTGTGCAAATTACATTGTATGAACAGGTTGTGAAACATGCAAAATGCAATGACAATGTGCCCAGTTATTTTGGGGGCATACATCAGTGCTCTCTGAGTCCTCTGTAGGTAACGGAACCTGGCTCTTAGTAGTCTCAAGGATCTTTCCATAATATTGCATTTTTGGAGGAATGCCAAATCATACCTCATCTCTTCAAGCCTCTGGGAGTTTATGGGATCAGGGGCCATGGCAGGAGAGGATTACTGATGTCACCTCACCTGTAATGATGTGGGCGAGACATTAGCCAATGCATGCATGCTCTTAGGATGACCGGAAAAAATAGGGGTGTTGGTTAAGCATGACTAGGTCAATGGAGAAGGAGTATTGGGCATAATTTGCTTGTGCATTTGTGGGTATGTGCTGTGGATGACTGATTTTGCCCCTCTCCCAACACCCCTTCCCTTTAAACTGGGAAATAACAACTGTGTTGTTCTTAGCTCGGAGCCATGTCCTTTGTATGTGCCTACAGAATCATAGTGCAACTGAACCATGTTTAATGCCAGGGAAAGTGTGCATCATTTAAGCATCACATGTCACTTACAGTTTCTGTTCCTGTGCACTTGCTTTGTCACATGGGGGGACAATAATGAGACGTGTGCATTCCAGGGCAACGATTACATTTCAGAATTGGGTGACATTGTAGACGCATCCTTTAATTTCTTTTATGGCCCCTAGCTTTGTCTGAAGGGCAGTGTGTGCTGCTGAATGTCGTAATAGGGCAGCCAACACTTGCACAACTATACTTGTATATGTGGGATGGGCCATGCCATGCCCCATGCCAACAGTGTGCTGAAGGCTGCTGTTAGAAAGAAATGCACAGTCATTAAACACAGTAAAGTAGGGATAGCAGTTTGTAAGCCAATTTGGCTCGAATTATTATTCACAATGGTCTGGCGTACCTATATTAGTGTTGGCCGTCCAGTCACTCAGTTCTCAGTATGTGTGTTTCTGTTAGTACCCATGCGGTTATGCTGATCCTGGGCATGGGGCCTTACACAGCCTCCTCCATCCGTGTTGGATCACCTGCTGCATAATTGCAGCTTTCCACTAGGTATCAAATAGCAGGTTCAGCTCCCATAGGTACACGACAGTGCTCCACTGGTCTGAATGTTGCTGTTGTTGTAGGAAGTGATTATGGTTGATTTTATTTAAAGGGAGGGATGATTATGGCCAATTACTTTCTTCTTTTTGCAGTAATCTTTTTCTTCTGGTGTTTCAAGTGTTATTTTTCCCAGGAATAGTAGTTACAATTGTATGAAAAATGCTGATTCCAATATTTGACAATTTCCACATCTGCTATTGTGTGAAAGCAGTAAGGCATAGTTCACACATTCAGTATTTTTGGAAGATCTTGGCCCGGTATTACTGCGTACTCGTATTTGCACAATGCAGTACATTAGGTGGTATTTACCAATACTACATGGTTTACATTACTACTACACTCGTAATCAGGCCTTTAGTGCAACAGCCCCAAAAATTAATACATATAAAAAATGCATTTGATTTATCTACATTACTTGCAGGTCAACTTTGTCACAATGTTAACCTGGGTGTTCGCAGCAGGATGTGCTTGCAGCACACATGATGCACTGGCCGGCCATTTTACATACCTTAGTGCTGGGATTGGGTAAAGACATCATAGATCCAGGTACACCTATAGATGGTGCGAGTGCATGTCATTATCATGGGCATTTGAAGAGTTTCTCATTGAGAAATGTTTAAAAAAATAAAATAAAAACAATACCAGTATTTGAGAGATTGTAATGTAAGTGGGATAGCAGTGGAAAAACGGGCCAGAAATGACCCTATCATGCATCACACCTACACTGCCCCTGCTCCACATAGGCACATGCACATTTATGAATTTGGGATGCATATCTGTATGTGCAGAAATATCCCCTTTTTTGAGGAAAAGTAGAATCTGAATGTATGTCGAAGGAACTGTGCGACTAGGGCACATCTTTTTTGTGTTCAAGTGAAGTTAATCACCAGCACAATTCATCATTTGCATAAACAAGGGCTTTTAGAGTAGACCTATTAATGTAGATATGTTATATGCTTCCCCAGGTACAGTGATCATAATAGTTCAATCATACGTGACTAATGAAGGTCTGAGCCTATATCATGAATGCTTGACATGTGACTGACTCTGCCTCAGCCCTACTGGACTTTCTGCAGCCATGGACTCTCTTTATTATTACATACATATTCTCAATAGTCCTCTTGGATGCACACTCTGCAGGATGAAACTTAGTGCAACCCAAATGCATGACTGAGTTGTCCCTATCTGTATGGGCTTTCAGATGGATATGTCTGTTATGAATTCCCTACTTTGTAGTATTATAAAGCTCAATAACTTTCAATATGCTAACCTTTGAATAATATGAATGGTATGCTACTGACTCTGCTGGTCTGACATGCAACTTACAATATCCTACTTCAACTTTAATATTTTGCATAATTTCAAAAGACTAAAAGGCTGTTTTCATCTTCCCAAATTGAAACCTGGGTCCTCAGGTTACTCATAGATCTCTGTAATAGGTGCATTCATCTTCTGAGACATCTTAGAGCATAGTTTAATGTGTTGTCCTTCTTGGATAACATTCACAGATGCACAGGACTCCTTTACTCTTACTAATTCCTCTACGTAGCCTCATCCATCCGTTCCATTTCCTCTAACCTTTCTCTCCATTGCTGCCATCTTTAAAATTATTGTTTGTATGTGTTCCTCCAAAATAATCAGCCCACACATTATCACCTGCACTTGCTTGAGGATGTCAGCTCATAAAAGAGATTCAGGCAGATTTGGGCTGGTAAATTAATCTGAGGTAACCCATAAACCTACCTGAATGTCACTAGGAGATTTGCATGAGCCCTTGGATCACTTTTCAGAATGCTCTGTGAAGTTCACATTCCTGCTGCAGCTAGAGGTATCATGTACCATGAGCAGAAAGTGGACTCTGGCATCAGCGCTTTGTTGACGGATGACCAGGGGCTGCAGCAGCAGGCTGTCAGAACCAAAGGTGATCTTTAACTAGGAGAGGGCAGGGAGACCAGGAAGTTCCCTCTTTATTGGCTGAGGTGCATTTGCTGTTCCCTGCCACTGTCAGGTAGTTGTCGCACCGCTCAATGCAGCACATTTTTTGCGGATCACTAACGTCTCTAGTGACTTCATGGAGCAAGACAAACCCCATCTTTTTACCTCTGCGATAAGTGGCTTCATAGAGTCGGCATAACCATCCATGCTGAAATTCTCATTCCCCCTCATAATCATTCTGAAAATTAAAAACAATGCATGCCTGAAGTCGAGCTCTGGGGTATTGGTCACATCCTTAAGCACCTCCTCTACATACCAGAGTGCCTACCCTGTAGTTTGGTTAACCAAACCTCTTAGTGAAGTAGCAAACATTTTGCATGCATTTCAATGACTGGAGCCAAGTCAGTGTGAAGTGAGGCGTGTGGCTTATCAACCACTTTCTGATGTCTTGGCCTGACCCACACATGCTCCTCTCTGCCCCAGCTACATTTCCTGATTGTGTAGTCGCTGCTGCCCCAGACCCCAGTGGACGATATAACCAAAATTTCTAACTTAGAAAAGGGGATTTTATTTTTCAAAGTGTTTATATGTGTGCTTGCCCATTTTGAATGTTATGTGATGTGTTTTTGCAAATGATTTTGAATGAGTCTGTACACATGTGAGTTAGTCTGTGTGAGGCTGTGGGTGTGTGTGTGTGTGTGTATGTGTGTTTTGCAGGATGTGAGTCTGCTGGATGTACAGTAGCATGTACTGTGATGATTTTTACAGTGGAATACTGGCACATTTGGAAACAAGCATCATGAAAGATGTCTTTCAAGTCCATGCTGGCATATGTTGTGACCACCATCAGGACTGCGATTTGCAGTGAAATAAGTGCCTATAGGTCTCATCACGAGTCCAGCAGTATTCTGGGGCAATTTCCACTAGGCGGAAATAGTGTTTCCGCCGGGTCATGCAGCAGTGTTAGTGCTGTAACACAACTTGAAGCGAACGTGCGCCCCACTCCGGCAGTAACTCTATTACCACCCAGCGGCAATTGCGCCGAAATAGGGCTCACCACCAAGCTATCTGTGCTAACAGCGCTACCACGACTGTCCCCGGCGCGATTAGCATCAGCGCTATTAGTGCCGGCAGACATTGCGTCATCACCAGAATGGGAAGCATGGCCACCTTGAAAAACTCAACCCAACCAAAATCTCCCACTTCGTGAAGCCATACGGACCTGGAAGACAGCTAAAATGTCACAGGAAAGGAGCCAAAGCACGGTGCAAGAAAATCACATATGGAAACCAAAGTTCAGCGTGGGAGAACTGGTGGACCGCACTGATGAGGTTGTGGTACACTGCGAGGAACTGTATGGCAGTAGGCACCGAAAATCATAAGGCAGCTCAGGACAGCCATCTGGTATGCCTTCAGCCAGAAGGTGACTGCTGTGTCCAGTGTACCCCGTGATGGGGAGGACTGCAAAAAGCACTGGAATGACCTCAGTGTGGACTCCTGCCCAACTAGCGAATGTAGGTGGTACTGTAGAGCCCTTGGTCTTGACTGCCTGGGAGGTGAAGTGCAGCACAGTCCTGGACATGGAGGTGCAGAGGCAGGTGCCAGCAGCTAGGAGTCAGGAGGTGAGTCAACCCCCACACGGCACAAGTCCATGCACAAATGTCAGTTTAGCACAAGACGCCCAGTGGACACGGACACATGTCAGCAGACCAAGAAGCTGGGCAGGCAAATCAGGGTGAAGTGATGGGGTGCCACATCAGCCACCCTCCACAGCAACCATGGGGCAGGGTACCAAGGGTACCCCTGAGTGTCACAGCAGTGGGAAGGGTTGGCAATTGTCCCGTCCAATTGCCATGCACACCACACCCCTGCTAGTGCATCCTGTGCCAGCGGGATTGTGGTGCGTGAGTAACCACAACACCGTGCAAAAGTCACACCAACATGTTATGTTATGTTATCAATACTTGTTAAGCGCATGTACACCCAAAGGCATCATGGCACTGGCAGAAAGAAAGCAACAGTTTTTATAAAGAAGGTTTAAAACAGGACAGTTTTCAGTGATCGACGGAAAGTAAGATGGTTACCCGGGGCACAGAGAGAGTGAGGGAGGGTCTTCCAGCCCTTAGCGGCAACCACTGAGAAGGCACGCCCACCCATGCGGGCGAGTCTGACATGAGGAGCAGGAACTAGTAGGGCTGACTGAGATCGTAGGCAACGGGAAGAAACATAACGCGGAAATATCGCCTTTAAATTTTCTGCCCCTAGTCCATAAAAAGCACGGTGAACAACACACAAGGATTCAAAAAGAATCTGCTTCTTGATAGATAGCCAGTGGAGCTGTCTGAGCAATGGAGACATGCAGGCCCCAAAAGGGGGATGGAGAACGGCCCTGGCAGCAGCATTTTGAAGAAGTTGCAGACGGTTGATGAGAAAGCGTGGCTGAGCCAGGTAGAGTGAGTTGCAATAGTCCACTGCACTCAAGACAAGTGCAGCCTCCATTGGAGTTTGAAACCTGACCGGAATAAAAGGAAGAACTTTCCGAAGGATTCGCAGTTTGAAATGACCGTCCTTACATACAGCCGCCACCTGCTCATCCATTGAGAGAGAAAAGGCCATTTTTACCCCCAGATTCTTTGCTGAGGAAAAGGTCCAAGAGAGACAGGCCAGAAATCAGTTGTCCAGACGGAAAGAGGGAAGCCGGTTCCGACAACAAGGACCTCAGTTTTGTTGCCGTTTAACTTTAGCCAATTGGCCACCATCCAGGACCCCAGGTCCTCAAGGCACCTCCTAAGCGAGCCAGTGTGTCGGATCGAGAGAGGTCCAGGCGGACCAAAATCTGTGTATCATCAGCATAGGAATAGTACTGGAAACCATGGGCTAAAATAAGAAGAAGTGGCCTAATATAGATGTTAAATAGGATTGGTGAGGGCTCAGATCCCTGTGGGACTCTGCAGGACAGCAATACAGGTTTAGAGCGAAAAGGAGGGAGAGAGACTGACTGAGAGCGGTCGGCCAGAAAAGCGGTAAACCACACCTGTCTTGGCTGGATAGTCCAGCTGCAGATAAACGGGAGATCAGGGTGGGATGATAAACCGTGTCGAATTCAGCAGAAAGATCTAACAATAAACCTGCTCCGACACTGCCCTGATCCACCAGCTGACCTAGGTCATCCAGCACAGAGTTTAAAACTGATTCTCTACCCCTCCCCGGCCGGGACCCCGATTGAAAGTGGTCGAAAAACCCAGAAGATTAAAAAGAATGGAAAAGCCACGGCGAGATCAGAGCCTCAGCAACTTCATAAGAAAAGGCAAGTACTGCAGGGTGCAGGGAGGGTTTTTTAAGTAAGGGAATCACCAATGCGTGCTTAAGGGAGCTGGGGATGTCACCCTCATGGAATGAAGCATTAACTGCTATGGTGAGTTGAGAGATCAAGTGCCCAAAAATTCCTTGAGGAGGGCCAGAGGGAAGGCATCAGCTGGAGAGGCTGATTTGAGACAGCGGATAGCCCAAAATATGTCTTGCTCTGAAACAAACAGGAAAAGTAGACCAGGTAGAATCAGGCAAGGGTAGGGCATCAGAAGTAAAATCAGTGCCATGCAGACCCACCCCTCCATCAATATGATTGTGAATCGCCTGAATTTTAGTGTGGGAAAAGGAAGAGAGCGAGTCACAGAGGTCATGTGAAGGCAACGCATGGGGTCTCACCTTGGTAGCAGTGGAAAAGGATTGAACCAGCTCAAACAGAGTATTGGGTTGGTTTACAGCATTTTCAAACTTACGAATAAAGAATGCTTTTTTGGCATTAATGATTGCTTTTTGATAAACTGACAGAGAGTGACGGAAAGCAAATTTAGCTTCAGCTGAATGCTTACTCGCCACTTTCTCTCCCCTGTGTACATGCTCATTTTCCAGCCCTCAGTTCATCAGAGAACCAGGGCTCAGAGGGGGTGATTTTTTATGTTTGCGGATCTTATGAGGAGCCAGCAGGTCAGCAGCTGCTGTAAATGAGGCTTCCAGCATTGCCAGGGAACAAGGAACATCCTGAGCACACCGTGATTGAAGAAAGCCACTAGGTCTTGGTTAAATACCTTATGCCAGCTCCATCTAGGAATAGCTGGTTTAGAAGGAGGCATAGTAGTCTGACTGAAGAATAAAAAAAGGAACCAAGAAGTGGTCAGACCACACTACTGGAGTCGGCTCCAAAATCAGCTGACGGACCCCAAGGTCAAAACATTTTCTACCTTACCAGAATTAGTAGAATTAGCAGGAAGATTAAAATTGCCCACAATCAAGAGGTTAGGATATTTAATCTGGCGTGCTAGAAATTCAACACAAAACAGGCTATCAGTCCCAGGGGGCCGATAGACCATCAAAATGGTGAGTGTCGAAGTGGGAGAGGAAGAAATACGGGCCAAGCGACACTCCATTTTAAGGGAGTGCTCTGGCACCGTACAAACAACTTTGTATCTGGCCTTATGTATAATAGCCATTCCACCTCCTGGATGGGTCGCCATGTGATCAATATGCACCAACTCATAGTTGTAGGGCACGGCCTGAACAATGGAAGGGCCAGGTGTCTCACATAGCCAGGTCTCTGTCAAGCACAGGAGGTCAGACTGCTGGGTAGCCACTAGGTCGTGGAAATCCATGGAATGGGCAACTAATGAGCGGGTATTCAGCAGTCCACATTGCAAGCCCGCTATAGGTGCTGCTTTGGCACATATGGAGGACTGGCCATCTAGTGTTGCAAGGGGCTAAGGAAAGGAGGGTACTGCACTCCAGGCTAGTACTTGTCAAAGAATCACTAATGTCGACATACAGACCATGCACGGCCGGTGCAAGGACGGGCACAGAAAGGCTTGCCTTAAGTGTGCCTTTGGCGTGCGGATGGCGTGCCTGCTGCACCCGACCGCTGCGCAGGCATTCTCTCTGGCCAATAAATGGCGGAGAGGCTGACAAGAGGTGCTAGACCCTGCCTCCTCTGGGAAGTGAAAAGAGGACTGGCGGAAGGCAAGGGAAAAAGAAGAGAACAATGCTCCAAACAATAGGAAGCCTTTGGTTGCGATAAGTAAAAATCACAATAATCAACACACAAGCTATTAAAACATAGCAAAATAAAATCAGGCTTAATGCTGCAGAGTGGTTTTATACTGGCTGCAGATAACGCAACCTCGCCTCTCAAAGGAATTCTGCGTTCTCTCTGGCCAATAAATGGCAGAGAGGCTGACAAGTGGTGCTAGGCCCTGCCTCCTCTACGAAGTGAAAGGAGGACTGGCGAAAGGCAAGAGGAAAATTAGAGCACAATGCTCCAAACAAAAGGAAGCCTTTGGTTGTGATAAGTAAAACGCACAATAATCGACACACAAGGTATTAAAACATAGCAAAATAAAATCAGGCTAAAACGCTGCAGAGTGGCTTTACACTGGCTGCAGATAAAGCAACCTCACCTCTCATGTTCTCCCCATACACCGACATGGGCACAGGTAGCCAATTACTGTACACCAGAGCACAACACTGCTGCTGCACAGTAGCGCCCCATAGAGCCATGCCAGTGCTGTAGACTAAGCCACCACACCCACACCAACAAGGTGTGTGCCACCCGGGGAGGGGATGTGAGGGCATGAAGGGCCACAAGCATGCATGCTATACATCAGCTGCACCAGCATGGACACTCTGCCCTACCCACACACAGGCCAAAGGCCAACTGGCCATTTGTCACACAAACATTGCCGCAGCCATCCCCACAATGCTGTACCCACATGTAATTTATTTATTTATTTCATTTGTTAAATGCCCAAATCCAGAGGTATCACAGCGTTGGTTACTTGAGAGGCTTAGCTGGTTACAAATTGGGTTACAAAAGTCATACAGTCATACATTGCATATAGTGTGGAAATTGAGAGACAATGGCGATGCCTTAGTTGAATTTGTCGAAAAGCTAAGTTTTGTTCATAGGGCCTCATTCCGAGTACGGCGCTAACCAATGGCGCTATTAACGCCTTGGTTGACGCCGTACCCGGACCGGCAGCGCCTTGGTGGTTGGCGGAATTACCGCCCCATTCCAAGGTTGGCGGGGCGGTAATTCCCCAATCCCCATTTACCCTTCCCCATTCCCATTCTTGCCCCATAGGGCATAATGGGAGTGGGGAAGGCGTCAATTACGCCACCGTAAATTACGGTGGCGTAATTAACATCAAGGTCCCTTAGCGCCATGGTATTTAACGCCTGCTAAAAGCAGGTGTTAAAAGCACCATGGCGCTAAGGGAACTCGGAGTATGGCGGTAAGGGATTACCGCCACCGCTCTCGTTAGCGGTGGCCGCTATCCCTTACCGCCATACTCGGAATGAGGCCCATACTCTTGAAACAATGTCCCCTGACCACCAACCATGCCCATCTGCCCAAATGTGTGGGTCCCACTCTGTGGCATAGCAAATGTGTCTTGCATGCCAACACACTTGGAAGAACCACACCTGACAAGAAAATCTTATCAGTGTCCCCTGCAGGCACTCACGCATCACCAGAAGCATCAGAGGAGGACAAGGGGGTTTGTCAATCTGGAAGTGGCGTCTCCAGGTCCTCAATGTCAGCCATCACCAGCACCCCGCAAAGGCACATAGTCTACACCTAGGCGCATGGTCCGCCATGAGACAACACAACCCAGCAAGGCCAAGCCTGAGGGTGGCACCGCAGGCCCTACAGCAACACCACAGGCCACCAGGAGAAGCTCCAAGCCCACTGCACCCACTCCCACAGCTGCAGTGTCCATCATAGAGGACACAAATCCAGACAGGGTGACTTTAGAGTCACAGGTGGACATCAACCCAGTGTCACTGCTTGTAGGAGGGACACAAACCCGAGAGCCCTCACTGCCGCCAGCATGCCCAGAGACCTGAGCAAGATGTGGACCCACCACCCTATGGCTCCCCGGCCTACAGCCCAGAGCCACTGCACAGCACCCCTCCCATTCAGCAAACACCACCAAGCAACACTATCCTCCAGTGGCTGGATGAGATGGAGAGGCCACAGAGGGAGATGGAGGCCATTGGGAACACCCATTCAAAACACCTCAATGCGATACATGACTGCCTGCAAGGGTCCCCCCACAGGATTGTGCGAGCCATGGGAAGGAACCCGGGCAGAGATAGCTGCCAGTCCTGCCGCCCTGACATTGTATGAACAGAGGGTCAGGGAGATGAATGAAGGGGTCTCCACTCTTGCTGATGACATTCGTGAGAGAATTGAGGTCACACTCCAGCATATCGGGGAGCCAGAGTCGATACCCTCAAGTTCTACAACACCGACTGAGGGGTCGCAGTCGAGTACACCCAGGCTCCGGTCCAAGCGCCAATCGGTTCCCAGTACACCAGGGGCTGGCATGGGCATAAAGAGGCCACAGAAATAACATTGAGACTCATTTTCCCCAGAGTGGCCGTGCTGGGGAGTTGGTGGTGGGGGGGGGGTATGGGGGATAGTGTACTGGGGAGACGGTGGTTGGCGGGGGTCAGTTGTTGCATATCATTCCATTAAAACTGTTGAACTTCCTCAATGCAAGGAAATTCCTGATTGTGTCATTGTTACGTTTATTGATAGAGGTGAGTGTCACACAGTCGTACATGGCTAGTGCCATGTGAATGTGTCAAAAGAAATTGTCTATCAGTCCCAGGCGAACCATTCGCCCATCCCTCATGTCATCTCTGGCAATGCGTGCATTTGTCTCTGCGACAGGCATGGCATCCTCATCCTTATCCTCTGGGGATGTCATATCCACGTCAGGGGGTAGCGGAACATTTCTCTTCAGGCAGATATTGTGCAGCATGTCACACACAAGCACAATTCTACCCACTTTCCGTGGGTCATACATCAGGGCTCCACCAGTAGAGTTGAGGCAGCAGAAATGTGACTTCAGGAGGCTATAGGTATGCTTGATCCACACACAGGTCCTGTTGTAAGTGTGGTTGTAGGAAATGTCCTGCAGTGTTTGTTAATCATCCACAGGGGTCATTAGCCAGTTCACCTGCGGGAATCTGGAGTCACCTGCGAAGGAGGAAGCCCAGCCATTAGTCTCAGTGCAATGTGTGGGGGTGGCCTTACAAAGTATCAGGGCAATATGAGCATTTATTTATTTATTTATTTATTTATTTATTTATTTATTTATTTATTTATTTATTTTATAGAGAGTGAAGCAACCTGTAGGCATTGAGGCGCTGTTACAGCAAATCAGTTACTTGCAGGTGATACATAAAAGAGCATAGACAACAAACAGATGGTAGTGATAATTAGGCAAAACCATGTTTTCAGGGATTTCTGGAAAGACCAGTAGGAGGCCTCTGCCCACAGGGGCGATGGGAGGATATTCCATTGTTTGGCTGCGATGGCTGGGAAGCTGGAGTCCCCGCTTTTGTACGCTTTACTTTGGGCTGCTGGAGATGATTTGCTTACATGGATCTGGTGCGTCATGGTGAATGCGCTTTTATGATTTTCTGAGAGAGGTAGAAGGGTGCTGTGTCATACAGGTATTTGCGAGTGATGGACATGGTCTTGAGAATTATCAGTTTGCGGACGTGCTGCCAGTGGGCTCCTTTCCTGGCTGCAGAGATGTGAGCCCATTTGGGAATGTTGAGGGCTTGGAGAGTGGTGTTTTGGATGATTGGAAGCTTTTTAATGTTTTGAGATGAAGTTCCTGGGATTAGGACATTGCAGTAGTACAACCTAGTGCCAATGAAAGCTTGTGAAATGGTAAGACAGCTGTCAGGGGATATGAAGGGTTGGAAGCATTTATCAGCTTGGATGTGTAGGCCGCAGAGGAGGCGATTGCATTCACATGGTGGGTCATAGACAGGATGGCATCTAGGTGGACCCCTAATGTCTTAACTGATGTAGAGATGGGGATTAGTCAATTTTGAAGGCTGCGTATTGGTGGTCGAGCTTATGGAGCACTGTGGATAGTCCGATCAACAAAATGTCGTTATTATCACCATTTAGGTGCAGGAGATAGGCTGCCATCCATAAATGAATGGTATTGTAGGTGTGGTCAAGGGTGTTTGCATCATCTGTGTAATTGCCAGGAATGGGTAGGAGGATTTGTGTATCGTCGGCATAGTTGGTGTATGCTATGCTGAGGGAATCGAGGATGTCAAAGAGGGGCTGGTGAAAATGTTGCATAATGTGGGTGATATGCAGGATCCTTGGGGGATAGGTGCTGGTGGGGTATTGACATTGTCGGCGAACACTTTCCTAACCATTCCCTCCAAGAAGGAGTTTATCTATGTTGTGGCTTCTTTGGAGAAGTTGGCGGAGGTGGTGAGTTGGTGGCAGAGGACTTTGTGATCTACCATGTCAAACACTGCTGAAAAATAGAGGAAGAGTAGGAGGGCTGGCCTCCCCAAGTCTCTGATTCTTTAAGTCAAGAAGTGTGGCTCAGTACCATGGCCTGGGTGGAAGCCATATTTGTGCATTCCTAGAATTTCCAGGTATTTTGGGATTTGAAGATAGACTGCTCTATGATTTTGAGAAGGAATGGGACGGTAGTGATAGGCTGGTAGTTATCGGGGGATGTGGGGTCCAGTGATGGCTTTTATAGCAGTGGGAGAAATCAGGCTTCTTTGAGACTAGTGTGCACTAAATGTGTGGCAAAGGAGGCCTTGATGAAGACGGTGATGAGGCGTTCTAGGGCTTCAGCGCAGTCCTTGACGGTGGTGGCTGGGCGTACATCACCTTTGCACTTTGATGGTTTTAGGCTTATGAGGATGACCAGGACATGTGGCTCTGTAACTGGCTGGAAGTGAAACTGCGGGAAGGTTGGTATGGGAGTGGAGTGAGGAGAATTGGGTGGAGGGGTGATTAGTTTTGCGCACATTAATTTTTTGTATAGTGACCAGTTTATTGAGCATAGCATTTTGGATATTTAAGCACCAGGTTTCATTCTTGATGATGGATGCAGGGGGTTGAGGGGATTTCGAACTCTCTGAGTGTGGTGAAGATTTCCTTTGAATCTGTTTTCACATTGGCTATTCTGAGGTTGAATGTGGTGGATTTGGCACAGATGATGGCTTGTTTGTAGGCTTTGGACGCTGAGAGAAACTCTAGTCTGGTGGCATCCGAGGTTTTTTTTTCCAGCAAAATTCTGTTGTTTGGTTTTTGTCTCAGGGATCTTGTAGGTCAGGGATATACCACAAGTTCAGCTGTCTCACAGGTTTGGCCTACCATTGGGTAAGGGGGCAGCAGTGTCTACTGCTGATGTTAAGATGGTGGTGGAGAGATAGGCCAAGAGATTCAGGTCCTTCATGTGGGTAGGTTCCAGTGTTAGTATGGGAGGCAGAGGCATCATATGGTCTTTAGTGATCTTACGTGAGCTGCGGGTTAGGGATGGGAAGAATATGAGTAGCGTTTTTGGGTTTTTTGAGGTGAGAGATGGTGAAGGTAATGATGTGGTGGTCTGTCCAAGGGCATGGCGAGTTAGATGCAATGGCGATCTGGCAGTTTAGGACTGTGATCCAGTCAAGGGTGCGCCCTTCGAGGTGGTAGGAACATTAATCAGTTTTTGGACGTTCAGTGCTATTAGGGAGTTGGATATGGAGGTGGCTAGGAGGTCGGAGGGGTCATTTAGGCCTAGGTTGAGGTCACTAAGGATGATGATTTGAGAAGTGGCCTTTATATTGTCACCAAGTTTGTAGAGAAGGTTTTCTTCAAAGGTGAGTATAGGGCCTGGTGGGTGAAAGATGATGTGGTTGGTGATGGTGCTGGTGGGAAAAGTGGTGAATTTGAGTGAGAGGATGTTTCCATTTTCATCTAGGGAGGAGTCGAAGGGCCTTATAGATAGGGAGCCTTTGGCCAATAGAGCTCCTCCAACCTGGTCCAGGGAGGGCGTGGGTGGGCATAGATCAGCTGAGAGAGAATCTGCCTCTGGAGGGAGGCGTTTCTGAAGGCTATGGAACAAGGCTTTGCAAGCGTTGGGAGATGTGCTGGTCGCATATTACTCGTTTTGTAGCCTCTGCGCTTATGGAGAGCATTGTTTTGGTTGTCGAATTCATCCGACACACTGTTGTTGCTAGCAATGTTACGCTGACACTGATTTTCTCTATGTACATCTTGTATGGAGTGTGGACGTGATCCGCACACACTCCTGTATAACTGCAGTGAGTGCTTTTTGCAAGTACTAAGTGCGCTCGGTAGCACCAGCGACCATTTTGGCTGGCTAGCATTTTGCACATTATCCTTGCATGGTGTGATAATTGGGCAATGTGGATTACGATGCAGCCTTATGTGGATTCCGGTTGCCTCAGGCAAACTGAGACTCATTGGAGTAACCAGCATGAGAAATACAGTCGGCACATGCAAGGTGATATTTTCGACACATGATAGTTGAATACATCAAGTGTATGTGGCTTCCGGGGAAGGGCCCCTACTGTAGTAGACATGGGCAGGGGAGTACGTCAGCTTACCCTTGCTGATGTTGATCCTGCTGACTCCAGCCTTGTGTGTTGGTCTTCTGTTTGTGGCCGGCATCACCTTCCAGCTCATTGAGGGTGGAGAGTCCATATTCGGGAGTCACCCAATCAGGGTGTTGCAGGCCCAGGGCAACCTGGGAGTCCAGTGTGGACAAAGTCTTGGCGGTGCACATCTTGGAAGGGTCGAGTGGACCTCCAGACCCAGTGCTTATTCCAGTGCTGATGTTGCAGGTCTCCCTGTGAGGAAGGGGGACCTGTGCCACAGTGAGAATGGCAGAGGCTGATGACTTGTGTGTGCATGCATATGGGGCTTCATTTCATGGCAGGTGTCTGACAATGTCTGTGCATGCTGTGTCACTCGTATCATGGATTGTTTTCACTTCACATGCACCCTGTTCCCTTGCAGCAGATGTTACGTAAGGTGTCTGTGGGTGACATGTACAGGGGTTGTTTGTATTACAATAATATAAAACAGGCCATTAGTAGTGTGGCATAGGAATCAGAGTGTGAAATATACACATAGTGTAAGATCCCTAAGGAATAACTGCAAACATTACTCACTTATGGTGTTTCTACTTGTGTGGTTTTAAACATAATGTATATGTTTTATGTACTATGATCATTTTTATGAGTGTTTTATGAAATATAGAATCTTAATAAAATGTTGTGATATTTGATACAATTTTGGTTGTGGGAAGAGTGTTTAGTGACAGCTATGGAAATATCGGACTTTCTTTTTGTATATAGAAGTGTATGCTCACAGAGCAAGAGGTCTGTTTTATCCCTACCTGTGACTCAGAACCGTTTTGAGAATAGACATGTACAGCTGACATGGTGGCTGTCTTGTGGCGGTGTATTTCTCCCATGCATGTGGCATGCTGAGTTTGCCATCGGCCTTCCCTAGGCTTCTGGGGCTAGTGGGTCAGCATTACGGGCTTGGCGCCTGTGGGTGCATGGCTGTGGTACTGGCAGGGTTGCTGTTGTTTGATGCAATGTCGCCACTTGTTATCATTGCTTTGGGTTGTGCATGTTGCATTGTGGTACCTGTAGTAAAGATTGTGTGCAATGTTGCTACTGTATGTGTTCATCAGCTTCTCCATCCCTGTATGTCCGACATGTGCATGCTCCCTGGGCTGTACTGTGACATTGGTGCGGGACGTGGTCAGGTACGACTTGTGCATTTGCTTCTCATGCCATGCTTTGTCTAGTTATTCCAACCCCCCCGCCATTTGGTCAGGGGTTCAGGTACTTCTCAGCGCATGCGTGCAGGCAATTTTACTCACCCACTATCCAAATCCACTGTCCTATGTATTCCTCCATCCTGGCAGTGGGCTGTTCCGTAGGACCATGGAATCATGGGTGGAACCAGGGTAGCAGGCACAGCAGTGGGTGATGCACAGGTTGGGGTCACAGATCACCTGCACATTCAGGGAGTGATAGTGCTTCCAGTTGTGGTACATTGCTTCGTGGGCCTGGGGGGCCACCAACCCAACATGGGTACAATACAGGGCTGTGATCACATTTGGCATTTGTGCAACAGCATAGAACTGTGTCTTCATGGCATTGACTTGTGCTGGGGTGGTAGGCAGTGATATGTGGCATTGTAGGAGAGCTTCAGGCACCTCGACCAACACTGCACAGAATGTGGTCTGTGCCATGCATCATTGCTACTGAGTGCTGGAAGATGCCATTTCCAAGGAATTGTAGGATGGACAATAGCTTCTGCAGTGGGGGCACATTTGTTTGGATGTTGATCCTGCTCCCTCAGTGGTTGAAGTGAGCGGGAGCGGTCGGGAGCGGTCGGGAGCGGTGCTCCTCTTTAAATTACCTTTCACAGCTCCTATACTTTTATTTTAAAAAGAAACCGTTCCGGAATGGTTTCGTTTTAAAATAAAAGTGTAGGAAGAAGTTGAAACTTGCACTTTCAGTGCACTGCACTGAACGTTCCCTTAAGCAGCAGTTGCAAGTGTTTGGGGGTCTGTATTGTGCGTGGCAGGGGTCATGGCAATGGGGTTTGTGGCGAGTGGGTCCAGGCCAGCAGGGAACATAGTTCCACTACTTCTTTTTGCACACTTCAACCACTGTGTTCCCTATTTCATCCTGTATTGTGGTGAGCAGCTCAGTTATGGTCTCCCTGTTGAGGCGTTACAGAGTGACCAACTAGCTGTCAGTGAGGGTCTACGGTGAGGGCCTGACCATGGGGATTTGGGCACGCCTTGCTTGGGCTCACCCCCATACCCCTGTACTCCCTGTGGCCCGGGCTGGTTGTCCTGCACCTCTAATTCCAGGCACAGCATGAGCAGCTGCATGTCACAACTCATAGTGGCTAGTGGCAGCATGGTGTTAGAAACAGTGTTTGGGCTATGGGTGTGCCTTATGTAGCCCTCTGGAGTGGATAGGGATCACCTGTGGCTTCATTTCTGCCACCTGGGTTCAATTACCTCCACAAGGTGGCTGAAGCTAATTACAATGTGTTTTCGGCAGTCTTTGCGCCTGTTTTCAGCACTAATATTACCATACATGGACCTGTGATGCGGCAGTGATTGTGCTTTGTGTTGCCGGGGCAGATTCCACCGGCTGTAATAACGCCAGCTTATTTCACAGTTGGCAAAATGTACGTTGGATTGTGATATGGCGGAGCGGTATTGGTGGTGCTAATTCCGTTATCTCCACTTTTAGGGCTTACCGCCCAATTCGTGATGAGACCCTATGGTGGCTGAAGTGTTTTAGAGTGCCATGCTCACAAATATTTTTTTGCAATATCAACAGTCTAATGCTATAATCAAAAAGGTGATGGGTGAAAGGTTATACATTAATCGTAACCTTAGGCATTGCTCTGGGCAATCTCCCACAGCATAATAATGTAGCCTGACTCTGTCATTGAAGATCAGTCTTGGTCCTGACATCAATAGGAGCAGACCAGATCAAACTGTTATGTCTGGCCCCTCTGCATGGCAACACAAGCAACCACAAACATGTTTCAGGATTGCTGGATCTCATCAGTGAGGTGCTACTTGGTTCCCATGGCACAGCAACTAAGGGTATAAAAGGTTATATAGTGGACCATAGCTAATTTCCTTTAATCATTAACTTGCTTGTAAATTAATACATGTAAAGATTATATTTAAATTATCAGTGCTGAATTTTAGGGTGAGGAATGCTCTACACTTCTGAGAAAACTCATTTAAACTCTCACCATTACATAGTAAGGACAAAACTTCACTCTTCAAAGCAAAATGTCCAAAACAAATTGAAAGAAAATATATACAGGTGAGTGCTTGTCGAACTCAATAGGAAGCAACTCTTTTGTATATAAGCTTTGTAAAATTATGCTAAAATCAGTTTATATGTGCCAAAATATAAAATAATTATGCTTTGTTCTCTATTGGTCTATGCCATTATTCTCAATGTACACCTGTGTATGTTATTGGCAACTGATTGAGTTAATAAATACTGTAGATGATGGGTTTTTAATAATACCATTGTGACAAATGATGGAATCGTTCAACAAACTGAATTAAATAGAAAACATGTTTGTTATTTGTCCATTTCTCCAATATTATTGCCCAATGGGTGAATAAATAGTAACTATTTGTATTTGTACCTAATACAGGTCTTATATAAGTTGTCTATTTATTAAATATGTTAGACAAACATACTTATGTGTAGGTATCCTGACTCATTTACTTAAAAAAGTAATCCTAATATTCTTTTTCGTTAATACTTTTTTATATTTTTTGTGAACTGCTGAATTAGTAAACGGATTGTAGATTACCCCCCCATAGAGTATATACATGGAATATTTTGAAAATATTGGCACCTTTGGGGATCTTCGAACACATACCTGTGTCTTTCAACTCACCCAGCTGTATCTCGGTGAACTAAACCAAGAGACAACCAGTGTCATCCTAACAATATATAGGGCATTCACATAAAGAGGCATGTGAGTGCAAAAAAAGTACTGGAATGGTAATTTCTTCTCTGTATATATGCCTTTTGGCAAGCGTCATGTTGTCTAATCTTTTCGCGGACCCACGGGAATGTATTCCATCAATAACACAAGTTCCCAACCAAACAAATAATATTGCAAAATCATGATAATACACTGTTACGAAGCTGGACATAAACATCGGTCATTACAACTGGTAAATTTCCTTGCTGTTCAACACACAAATATAAGGGTGTGTAAAACAAAAACACGTTTTTGCAATGAGTTATCCAAAGAAATCTCAACTTTTACAAATAGGCTACGTCCCCTATTCATGGAAATACAAGTAACCCCAGACATGTTGCAGCCTTGTTTGGCTACTTCAGTGGGGTGCATACTACGCACATCAACCAAGGAACTCACATCAGGGCATATCTTCTCTCACTTAGGGAGACAAACAATAACCAATAATTGTGATGGGTAGTAGTTTATCAATTAATCTTCACTACTGGCATTGCCCTGGGCAACTTTGCATACACCCTGTATGTCGAGGCTTGGGTCCTGAGCCTGCTGTGTCTAGAGAACCAAGTTACACCTCACTATTGACACCCAAATAGTCTGAAACTTGTTTAGGGTTGCTTGTGGTTCTTTCTTAGAAAGGATGTGGCCTAGCAGTTTGGGCTGGACTGACCTTTTTGTGACAGACCAAGCCTTATTTTCATATGGTCTTTAAATTCTCTAGAGGCATAACATGATCAAAAATGATGTTCTGGAGGGTTGGTTAAGAACAACTCATAACTTCCTGGGTCATCAACCTTTAGTTTTGCATTTGTCACTCTAAGTGGTATGTGTCTGCTAGATATGGGTCTCCAGCCTTCTATGTCTAGAGACCCAAACTGCAATTCGCTTATGATGCCCAGTGATGCCAACATATGGCTGAGGTTTCTTATGGTGTCATGCAGAAGGGATGTGAGCTAGCAGTTCAGGCTATACTGCCCCTTTTGGCTTCAGAGCAAGCCTGATTTGCACATAGTATTTCCCTCCGCTAATAGCATGGCAGGCTGATAAACAGCTGTCTGGAGGATTCCAACATCAATTGCCATCCATCAAGCGTTTAGTGTGAGAGGTATGCCCAGGTTTCAAGCCATCTGCTTATAGAGACCAAAGCAAAACCTTAATCATGGTTCCCAAAGAGGCTGGCGCATATCTGCTTGTGGTCTGGTACAGAAGTGATTTGACCTAACAGTTCAGTGTAGACTGCACTTTTGTGGTGGCAGTAAGCCTGTTTTGCACATAGTCCTTCCCCTTCTGTAATTACAATTACAATTACAGTAATGGCATGGCAAGCTGAAAAACAATTGTCTGGAGGGTTGCTCATAGCAATTGCCGACGGATAAGCTTAATTCATAACCTTCAACTTTCAGCTCTGCATTTAGTCACCTGTCATGGATGTCACAGACAAGTGCTCAAGGGTTTTTATTTTCTTTGGTTGGCTTATGGCTGTCCCTGGCTCTGTCATCTTTACATGGCCCTTATTAACCCAGTTATTGATAACCCCTAGTTAGTACTAGCCAATGATGACCCCTATTATCTGTCTGTCTGGAGTCTGTCTACTCATAAAGATGGTTCCCTAAATGCAATTCATCTAAACTCTCTCAGGGACTTTCTAACACTGCGTATTCTACCAAAAATGAGTGTTCTAATTGGAGTTTAGACAGTGCCTTGCAGAACACAGGTGGATTCAGCATACTTCAATCACACCCATTCCTCTTCTACTCTTACTATCACACCCCTCTTACTGGCTCCTTCCAGAAGTCCTCTGTCCCTCAGATGTTTCCCTCCTTCTAATCCTCACATCCACCCTTTGATGTTACGTCTCTCTCCCACTCCACTTTACTTATCTTGCTATTACTTTCCTCCCACCACTGCTACTTCTCTCCTCCTCCTACTACTACTCTCCTACTACCTGCTACTCAGTCCCCCTCCTTTCACCCAGTATTCATTTACTTCTCAATCACTCCTTACACTACTCTTTCCAAACCCTTGCTACATAAGCATGCACTATCACTCCTAAGCCAATACCTCACATGCTCCACAAGTCTCCTCCAAAAGTCTCTGCTTCCTCCTTCCTCCTGCTGGTCACTTGGTTGTCCTCCACCTCTGCCCCACCTGAAAATCCAGCACCTCTGACTGATAGTGGGAGCTTCCCAGCGGACTGTGCTCGTAATACAGATTTCTGTGCTGTACTGGTTTTCAGCTGCAGTGTATGTGTCTCTTTCTAGTAGGTGTGCTGCTGCACTTGGATCTCTGTGGGGCTGTGACTGTTCATTTCAGCTCTTCCTTCCTGTCCGGAGCATGGGATGCTGATGTTGGTTCTCTCACTTGGCCTTCTATGATGTGTCTCGGTATCGCTCTGGTGTTTCTTGCAAATATCAACAAAAAAGGGCCAATATTCGAACCACAAGGAAAGGTTGGAGATAGTGCTTTGTAAATAAGCATGTTGGCACAATGGGGGATGGGGTAGGGGTTAGATCCTATCTGCTGGTGCTAGCAAAATTATAACTATCTTTGTGTTTCTCTTTAACTGTCCTCCCTTTAGCTGAAAGGGACCTTCAATCCTTCTTGACAAGACCAGTACCCCAGATTGGGACGTGTATACCCAGACCTGGGTAACAAGCCTGCTATTTGCAAAGAACCAAACTATACATCACCGATGATGCCCACTGAGGCCAAAACAGGGCTGGGATTGCCTGTTGGGTCAAGCCGAAGGTATGTGAACTAGAAGTTCAGGCTGGTTCAGACAAAACCTGATTTCCACATGGTCTTTCCGTTACTCTATGGACTCCTGTCCAGCTCATGCTCCATGACACTGCCTAGATGAAAGGATGTAGTGTGGTGTTTTACAGAGCAGTTACATCTGATGGTGAGGCTATGTGGCATTGCCATATAACTCATCTGCTTGTCCGTCTTTGATTTTGTTCTATATATAAAGAGTGGTGGCAAAGCAATTATGCCCCTGCTCCATCTACTCTTCGCATGTACGCCTGTAGCCAAATACAGTTCCTCTTTTTAGTTGAAAATTAGAGATACTCTGACTAATCCCTATCTTCTAGACCTCCCTTCTTCTTTTCACCACCCCTTACCTCTGTCCCTTCTTCACAACTATCAAATCTCCAACAATCCCTGCTGAGCTGGCTACCTTTCTATGGCAGCCAATCCGTTTTGTGCTCCTGTTTATCTATTTGCCCCGCAGACAATCAAATATATAGCAGTCCTTACCTGCTCCTACTTCTCTTCTCCTTTTAGCCTCAGAGCTTAATTTGTGCCGGTGTTTGGCGGTGTCCAACACCGGCACTGATTTTTCGGCACCGGCAGTCTCTGATAGAGGCATGCATTCATCAAAGAAAGTTAACAATTAGGTGTTACCTTTCTCTGATGAATGCACATTAGCCGAGGCTCTGCTGGCAGTGCTCCAGCCACCGCCGGTGTGGCGCCAGTCAGGAGGCAGCAGCCCAGCTCAGGCCGCTCTCTCAAAAACAAATTGTTGTGGGTGGGGGTGGGTCATGTCATGAACTGCAAGCTCATGTTGCTTTGGGGGGCGGGGCTGGCTCCCTATGCACAATCACATAGTCTCTCTATGAAATCGCCTTTGGCGCTGTATATCCTGGGAAGAAGCAGGCAGGGTGCGTAGCAAGGAGGGAAGGGGGCTCTTATACCTTGGAATTGGAGAACAGCAGGCTGCACTCTTGCGTGGGGCTCAGAGCCTCAGACACTCCCTCCCCTCTGGCTGATGGCTCAGAGCCTTGGCTGAGGGCCCAGAGCACGTGCAGCTCACGGAGAGTGTGTACAGGCTGTGAAAGGCCGGCATAGGTGCCTGCGGGCACGCAGCCTTTTCACAGTCTGTGTAAGAAGGACAGGCTGTCTGCATGCAGGCTGTGCACGTAGGACACAGGCACAGCACTGACATTGGTGGGGGTGTTCACTCGCCTGACCCGGTGTGTGTTCAGCGGGTGGGCATCTTTGAACACTCAGGGACAACGTAAAAAGCCTTAGCTCCCTGGCTTTTAGGTGAACGTGGTATAGTCAAAGACTTGCGCGGGACAGTTTCAAGCCCTAGGATTGCGCAGCTGCTCCGGTGCCGCCTGGCTGCTGCGGGATTGCCTGACTTCTCTGAGGATTTGCCAGCGGTTTATGGGATTGTTGCACCAGGATTGTCTGGCAATGTTCATGCCATCGGAGTGCTTCCCTCCTCTGGTGTTTGCCTCGCCAGATCCCGGATAAAGCCAGCCAGCTATCGGAGGTGGAGCTGAGGCAGAGTGAGAGGAGCGGCTGCGACCAGGGGAAGAGGAGAGTGCTGAGAATGTGAGGTAGGAGCTAGAGTTCAACTATGAGCAGTTCGTAACACCATTGCTGCGTTACAGACCAGAGTTGTCCCGTATTACGTCCAGCGTCATATCCAATTCATGTAAACCTTGTTTGCTAGCAGTGATATTCTGGGCCGGCGCTACGCCCTGTGTATGTGAACAACACCTGTTAACTTAACATTATATCACAGGTCAGTACTGCACCCCATGCATGTTAACAGCATGTGTTAATAGTGCATGGGCTTTGTGTTAACATTAATATCACAGGCCAGTACTGCACCCTATGTACGTTGACAACATGTGTGGTTAGTTAATGGGTTTGTTTAGTTAATGTTAATAACTCGGGGAAGTAAAATTAATAAAGGGATGAAAATGTATGTTAATGTTATGTGCTATGTGTATAGAGCTTAACTGGAATTTCCACGGCCTCAATGCGCTTTAGGCACATGCTAGTGCTTTAAGTTACCATTAATCAGGCAGATACTCTCATATGAATAGCCCTGACCTGTTTTTATGCATGATGCATGTTAATGTGGACAGCAGGGACTAGTTTCATGTCTGTGTTGGGTAATATGAACCACACTGGGCTATGTTTTACATATTTCATAGGTCCCCTGTCAACACAGCAAGCCTGGATCACCTCTGGAATTTGATTGCAATTTGCACAATTGGTGAGCAGTAGATAGTGTGTTTTGAAAACTTTTATGAGCCATCCAGGGTTGGTTCCATGGAAAGAGGCGGGCAGACTGGAGAGCTGGCACAGCTGGTGATGGGCTAGTCAGAGAGATGGCCAGGATGGTCGGGGGGAAGGGGTCTGACCAGGATCACAAAGATTGGCTCAAATAGTTGGATTTCAAGGTCTACACTGTACAGTAATCATGTCTTATCGAGTTTACTTACAAAAAACACAAATTGCATAATAAAGCTACATGACAGCATGTAAATACTTAGAGCAACATGTTAAGCCAAAAGAATATGATTGTGGCTTTAATTGTGAACTATAACTCCCAGAATGCAAGAAACCTCTAAACTTTAAAATCTAGTTAAACCCACGGTACTTTCAGTGATTTAAGACATGAAATAAAAGAATTTGTGTAATAAACAAAGATAGATATGTGTGCTCCTTCCCACTATCCCATGCCGGCAGTTGCTGCAGCGCCAAACATGTGACATGGATCTAGCACTGAGCCGGGCCTCTGGTGCCGTGGCATCGCCGGGGCTGGCATTAGTGAGCCAAGAATATTTGGGCCCTGGCACTTATTTTCTTTACAAATTAAGCACTGCGTCTACTTGTTCCGAAATATCAACTGTCCCACGTATCCTGAAAAACCCTGCTTACCCCAACAGCCCTGATAAATATGTGCTGGTCTCTCTCCACCTGAACTACAAACACTCTAAGCACTCTATTATTTTGGGGTAGTGCAGGTGAAGAGATCTATAGAGTCTGCGACCACATACAATCTGGCTTCTGCAGTGGGCACGCCATGGTAACCACATTCACTCATGTATTTGAATTCCTCACTATGGCTCATTGTGTCAAGCTTTCCTTGATTCACATGTTCCTTGATCACTCCACTGTCTTCAACCCTGTTGCTTACTCCACTCCCCTACTCCTCTAACATTGACATCCACCACACTGCCCGGAACTGGATCACCTCCTACCTAGTAGGCATGCTTTTCCCTATCTCTTAGAACATTGGATGTTCCAGTGTTGCCTAGGGTTCTGTTTCAAACCCACTTCTCTCCACACTGGACAAAGCCCCTCTCCGTAAACAAACATTGTTCTTTGATTGATCCTTCCACCTTTCCTCCAGCAGCACTCAAATGTTCATCTCCCTTTGTTCCATCATCTCTGAATTATCCTCTAAGGCATCTAACTGGCATCCTGCCATCTGCCACTGGATGAAATATCGTAGCCTTATATTACAATCTTGTAATTCCAAAGTCCTCTACCCCATCTCACAAAACCCAACCCCTACTAACCTCCCATTTAGCCTCTCCTTCTGGCCTCCTCATTCCATGGAAAACCTGGAAATTTGTGGAGTCTATTGCCAACATTATATACCTTCAACAGATCATTACTGCCACCTACCTCTACTACTTAGACAATATAACCCGAGGAGGGGGACATTACCAGTCAGGTAATGCCCCCATCTGAGGGTTACATTACCATTAGTACCCAGCACATTGTACCGGTACTCATTTCAATTTTTCTCGAGTCGAGAAACAGTGCTGAAACCGTTTCTCGGCTTGAAAAAAAGAAAGCAAATAAAATGGCTGCCAGGGATCGGGGAGAAGGGACTACGAGTAATCCCTTCTCCCTTTACATGGCGGCCATTAACTTAAATGTAAAAAAGAAGAAAAAAAATGGCAGCCATGGAAGGGGCAAAAGGCCTACATGTAGTGCTTACTCCCTTTCTATGGCGGCCACTCGCAGAAAGAACTCCGAACCGGTGGTGCTCGGAGCCTTCTCGACGAGGTAAGGCCCAAGCGAGGGCGAATGAACTGGCTTGTAACACGCTCATTGACCCTCGCCGGGTACTAATGTCATTTTCAACATTAAAATTATACAAAACTTTCACAATATTGTATGTATCTATTGTTCTAATAGATAACAGACATTGAAAAACAAACAGGGATTTGTATATCCCGAAATGCGTTAAGCAAAGATGTCAACAGAGCAGTGGAATAAAATGTTCTATATTGTAAATTAATATTTTGTTTATAAAAACAACTCTCCGCTTACTTGCTGTCAGCCTTGTTTTTTTGAATATGTCCCTAGAGTATCAGCAAAAAGATCAACTACTTCTGACTGATTTCAGTAAGCCGGTGTGCATCGGATAGTATTATCTCACATATACGATCCTATTTTTGTTTTGAGGCTGCCTCATGTGTAAGTAGTCTGTGAGAACTGCCCAGAGAGAAGTTGTAATGCGGCTGGGTTTCCCCTCAAGCTAGAAATATCCCCACAACCCAAGATAGGGCATATATTTCAAAGAGGAAATCTCCATCCGTTTTTCTAGAACAGAACTGTAGATCTTACTCAGAGATCAGGTTTAATGGTCGATATTAATTACCACATGTAAGCGTTAAAGTTAAGGACAATCAACCATAACACTGATGAAGAAATCTGGCAGTCGTTCTTCAATCCTGGTAGAATATGGTCAGATAAAGGCTCTTGTAGCACGATATAATGTACATGCACTAGTATATCAAGTCACACCGGTTAGACAAGCTGGAGATTTAGAGGGATTGAAAAGATAACTGGAGGATCTTGGGTATATTGAGTATTAGTATGCTCATTATTAGCTTTTGCAAACTATTAAATGAATTGTAGGAAAATAGGATTACCTTAAAATGTTGGCCATGAATGACCACAGGAATACTCATAGGGAAGCAAAACTGAGAACGTTGTCAAGGGAATCCCTTTCTGTTGGAAAAAGAGTGGTGTAAATAGGGAGTTGCAGCAAGGATGTATAATGTTTTCTAAAATATGTTGCCCTATTACATGAGGAGGTACATAAAAAACAAAGGTATTAGGATTAGGTGGTTTGAGTCATCCAGGATACTCACTCTGCAAAAAACAGAGGGGAAATTTACTAGTATAGTAAGACTCATGGGGCCTCATTACAACTTTGGAGGTAGCCATGGTAAAAAGCTGTCTTTTTGGGGCGGCTGTGTGGATTTATACCTGCACTGTGCAAACATTTTTATCAAAAAAAGAAATGGAGATTGAAAATTATTGTAGAACGCTTTTAAGTGGCACTTGTGTGAAGGTTTATTATGCTGTCAGTACATGCATACTTGCGAATGTGATGCATTCTAATATGTAGTTGCTTATTAAATGATGGTTCTTTTGTTTCGATTGTGGGAGATGTGGTTGCATTATTTCCATTAGAAAATGTGCACTGCAAGTCCCAGAATGCAGAGAAAAATTGAGGCGCCAATAAGCACGTACAGATTAGAAAGGGGAATGTTAGCAAGTATGTATGGGCATGAAAGTTAATCAAATTGCACACACTGAGAGTTATTTAAAAATGTTGGAGAAATCGTTTCCATTTTCTTTCATTTATTTTTTAAAACTTACACACAGTATTGTTGTAAAATGTATACATGCATTTATTTGTTTGTCTTGAAAAGTCAAAACGGAAACTGCATGTATGTTACTAAAACATGCCATGTTTTAGTAACATACATGCAGTTTCCATTTTGACTTTGCATTGTGGGAGTTTTAGTGTAACTTTTTTAGTGGGAGAAGTGGTATTGAAAATGGCAGATTGAAAGAAAAAATAACACTTGGTAGATTATAATGGGGCATATTAGCAAGTATGCATGTACTGTTAATATATTGAACTTTCACACAGGATCTGTCACTTAAACATGCTGTAGAAATGTTTTAAATGTGGTTTTCTTTTCTTTCACAAAAAAGCCACAGACAGTGCTGCTGAAATTGCAAATATGTACTTTTAAACTGTTATGAAAATGTTCATTAAAAGAACTTTGCAACAAAACAGCATTGTAAAGTAACTGACACTTGATGTCAGGAGGTGAGGCACATGAGAGTTTGATTATTGAGTAGGTTAATGCAGGGTAAGTGGCAGGAACCCTGTTTAAATGCATTAGCAAAAGAGTTGGAAATATCATTAAAAAAATATAAGCATACTTGTACTTTGTGTTGATAGATGCAGATGTGGTTGCAACTGCAAATAGAAATCTTGGAGATTTGTATAGTAATTTCTGATGCAGGTGCTTGGGAGTAACAGGAGACATGTACTCTGAGAGTTCAACAGTACATCTGAAGTGTTGAACTGAGATGACAGAGTTAGATGTAGAGTGTTTGGATGTGATTGGTGGATGGGTGTGTGACTTGAAAGTAGCCAATGAGGGAGTGCTACAAAGATTAAAATGGAAAGGGAAGAAGGGCTGCCCTGTGTTACGGGGTCCGCCGAGAACATGGTAGTCCGCGGACACGGCGTGGCACATCTGGGTCTTTTAAGGATGCCTGGCATGGGGATTAGCCAATGAGGTCTTCTGGTTGTGGTTTATAGGAAGAGAGGTTAGCAATTCTTTTCATTGCTATGTGCAGGGAAGATGGCTGTGGTTGTTGAGATGAGAAGGCTTACTGTGTGGATGGTGGGATATTCTTGGATGGTGAATCTGAAAAGTTATACAGAAATGTGTGCCATTTCTACTAACATTGGATTGGAGAGAGTGGAGGTTTCATGCTATGGAGTGCCTGGCCAACACTGGGAGACTTTATTTGCACATTGCAAAAACATGTCTCATTTCAAATGTCCAGGTATCATTGTGGTCCATAGTGGAGGGCATAGTTTAGGCTACATCAGTCTTTGCAGATTGCATTGACAAATATGCTGAAAGCACTAATGGAACTATTTCCATGTGGAAAGATAATCTTCTCACACATATCTCCTAGGGCACTATGGAGATGCAACAATTTGTTTTGTCCTCAACACGACGCTGGACAGTGCCTTGTGAACAAAGGGATATGTTCATTTTTGAATGGTGCTGGGATGACATCCTTCCCAAATGAGAACATTCTGCTGGGTAGTGGACATAATTTGTTCAGTGATGGCATTACTTTTACTGATTGTGGTAATGCAATCTTTCTTGAAAACATTCAAAATGCACTCAGAAAGTTCTTATGAAAATGATGTAGAGTGCATGTGAGTAGCTGTAGGAAATTAATCTGAAAAGCTCCAAATAAATATCAAAACTGAAAAAGGTTCTTTTTAGAGCCACCACTAAGAGTAAATAACTTACGTTGTGTTTAATTTCTCTCCCCACCCCCTTCAATTGGACGATCTGTCAGCGGACACAGCAGTTGTCCACGGATGGCACGTGCCACATCTGATTTTTTGGGGATGCCAGGCATGGAAATGGGAAAGTGCAGCTCAGAGGATTAGCCAATCAGGTTTCCTGGGTGTTGTTGCAAGGATAGAGTCTGGCAGAAGGTCTGTTTGCTGAGAGGAGTGCATATGTCTATGGCTATGGCTACGTCTTTCAGGAAGCAGAGTGTGTGGATTTTGGAGGACTCATGGATCCATTGGCTGAAGTTGTATGCAGGGCACTGTGGAGTGGCTGAACATTTTGGATTTCAGGATGTTCATGTGCAATTGTATGGAGTGCATGGCATGAAGTGGATTGTGTAAATTTGGTATCACTGCAATCTCCAGACATTATCATTGTTCATTGTGGAGGGAATAGTTTTGGGTATGTCACTGGCATTTCACTGCAGTTTGCTATGAAGGAGACACATTTAAGTAAATGTTCCTGAATTCTAGATTGATTTTTTTGTCACATTGCCCAGAGACAGATGTGGATGCACTCAAGTTCATTTGGTCCCCAAATGGAGAAAACAAGATGCAATGTCAACAAGGCTGTGTGTGCATTTTTGGGGGATGTTTGCATTACTTCTTTCCATAATGAAAATATTAAATTTGCCAATATTTTCATCAGAGATGGAGTACATCTTACTAATGCTGGTAATCAGCTTTTTCTGCAAACATTAAAAATGTTTCGAAGCACTTTTGTAAATATAGAATTTTCCGGTAGGTGAAAAGAAAATGCATGGAAACTTAGGGAAAACAAAATGCCTACTATTTTGCAAGTCTAAAGAAAATGTTCAGTATAGTAGAATGTTGCTTAGTTTACTTTAAAAATTGAAAAAAACTTTTAAAAACAAAAAATACAAAAATGTTATTTTCAGAGCAACCACTTTCCCATGCAAAAGAGTTAAATGTTTTTGATGCCACCACCTCACACATTTTTTTGATGTCCGTTGTCTGCCGCTACACTCTGGCACCAACCATAAACAACCAAGGAAACCAATCACACATCCGAGTAGGAAAAACAGGGGGGGATCACGCATTTGCCCCGCCACAGACACAGACCAGACTCCACAGGCTGCGTATGGGCCTGTAACCTTCTTGGGTGCTTCTATATTTTTCAATAGTTTTTTTTGTGTTTTATATTTTTGGGCTTTTTTATCTCAGCAAAGACAAGGGAGGGGAGGGAAGAGAGTGAAGGGACACCAACCAAAAGAGGTGAAGGGCAGGTCGAGAGAGGAAGATGGACTGCCCCGGGCAGGACAAATACTGATATGATTGGGATATTTCTCCTCTGTGAAAGATAGTGAGCTAAAGATTCTGGGTAAGGCTCTTGCACCCATGACTAATGTTTGACAGAGAGACTCCCAGGAGCCCCCTTGTTTTTTGCATATTTAAGTAACTTTGGGTCTCACCCTAGGTTACTAGGGGAATCCAGACGTGGACCCCTTCATTACTATTGTTCGAGGTGCACAGCTCCACGCTACTAATGAGGTCCAACCAGACCAAAACATATGTCTGGGGTTGCTGTTGGTACTCTTGTATAGAGGAGAATTGCTTAGCATTTCGGTGCTGGACTGCCCCTGGGCAGGACAAAGACTGATATGATTGGGATATTTTTCCTCTGTGAAAGATAGTGAGCTAAATAATCTGGGTAAGGCTCTCGTACCCAGGACTAATGTCTGGCAGAGAGACTCCCAGAACCCCCTTGTTTTTTTGAAGTTTTTTCATGACATGGGTAGTTGGAGCAGACTTTTTTTTCAATCACTGTGATAAAAGAAAAAATGAGTATTGCATTGCATAGCAGACATTTCTGTATTTTGTAGACCCTCATAGTTAGCACTTTAGAAGTACTATAGTTCAAATCAGTGTACTGTTCAATTTGCTTAGTTCCTGTGTTTGTTGATTAAATCATTGGGTGTGTGGGAAAGAAAATCCAAGCTGGATTAAAAAAAAAACTTTCTACGTTGTGGTACAATACATTTCTTTCATTGAGTTCAGTAGAAGGAATTGAGTATGTGTATGGTTTTTGATTTGGAAGTGGTGGTACTGTAGTTGCAATTGTTTATTTCTATTGTTGCAATTGTTATTTCTTGTTGCATTTTAGCAGTATTCATGTATCTGTTTGGTTGCTGCAGAATTTTGGGGCAGTTAGATACCTGTTGGCGTATTGTAACTGTTAATTTCTTGTTTCATTTTAATGGTATTCATTTATTTGTTTGCATGTTGCAGAATCTTGGGGCAGTTAGGTACCCGTTGGAGTTTTCTAATTGGTCATAGATTTGAAGTACAAGTTTGGTTTATGTTCATACACAGATTAGTTAGTAAATTTTGGTTTTAAGAATATTAAGTAAGCGTTTAGAAGATTTGCTGGTAATCTCTGTTTTACAGTAATGTTACTATCATTACATTTGATCCATCCACCATCTTTTTTATATATGCAGTGTAGTGGCCTGCATTGGTTGTGGCTCCTGCGTGGTAGATTATACCTATTGTTGTGAAGGGTTCCTTATCAAGTGATACTTTACAATGTGTGAATCCACTTAGCTTGCCGTTGTTTTTGGTACCATCTGCATTATAACGTAAAGGCATTACTATTACGTATTTACTATGTGTCTGTATTTGTAAGGTGGCAAGACCCCCACACCGTTCACCTCCCTAGTGACCTAAAGTGGGATAATACAAACACACATGTGCAAATTATAGGCCTCTAATATATAACTGCTGTCATGGGGACAGGAGACCGCGGCCTGGCCAGAGGGGGTTGCAGCAGGGCTTGGTCCGAAATGTTCATACAAGCAGATTTTGTCAGGGCTGGAGACTTGCTCCTTGAGAAGAATGTTTACGTGATTTGCCGTGTGAAGAGGAGGTGGGCTGAGCTGACAGGTGGTGTGGCCTGACTGTGGGAGTCGCTGGAAGAGTGTGAAGTTCTCCAGAGGAACAAAGTAAATGTGTAGAAGTGGCGCCCGCATTGGTGAATGGTACCAAACAATTGATATCTTTTTACAAAAAAATTCTAATGACAGTATGGTCTGAAGGGCTATTGGCTCCCAATATGAGTGAAGGTCACTGCCGTTGAATTTTCGCTTCCGAGCTGAGCAAACCCACGCATCGTACACAGTATAAGGTTCAATTGTTTTTTTACCGTGAAACAAAGAGAGGATTGCAAAAGGAATGGAAGAAGGGAGGTATGTAACACTGTCAAATATGATAAGGTTCACCATTCCAAAACTGGACAAAGGAACGTGTAATTTAATTTTACATTCGTTGACCTGAACGGAGTGTCTGCGTTACGCTGAGGGAATGGAAATGCCAAATATTATGTACGTTTTACTTTTGACGATTTTACAGACCAGTGAGTCAACTTATCATTCGCAGACCGTTATTGCTGGCTTATATTGTATTCGGTTGTTGTTTGTGTCATATTGCAATGACACACAAATACAACTTGTGTGTGTACTTGCCTTTGTCTCAGGCTCATGGGCAGTCCAGGGTGAGATGCGTGTACTCCACTAGTGGGTTCCCCAGGTTCCACAAACGCCTAATTCAGCGCTAATATTTAATAAAAATTCCCTCTATGTGTTCTTCGAATTGTAGCGTCAGCTTCTGCATCCTATTTCCCATGAACCAAATTGAAGACTACTTTCCACGTTGTTTTCTCTGTGTTCCCATTGTTTCACGTCCGTGTTCATCATTAGTTTTAACACAGGGCCGAATTAATGGGTAAAATGATAAACTGTACTAAAGATTGGCTACTAAAACACATTTCTGTTATTGTTTTCAAACAGCTACATCCTGCCTTTCTGCGATTGTCATCGATTCCAGATACCAACTGACAGGTTTTTCAACCGGCAGCTGCAGATACACGTGAATGACTGGATAGGAATGACTTTTTTTTGGGACGATCGCCACGGGCCGATATGCCCTTATGCAGTACCAGTGATAAGGAGAAACTTGACATCATTTACGGTGGCCTAGCGCCAAGCTGATACCAAAGCCTTGCGATTCACAGTGCGTCCCAATAGGATAAACATTTGTGGATCGAGAACGAAGAAAAAAATTACCCATTTGCTTGAATATGGCAGTCGCCGGATGTTCTCGGAGCGTTTATTGTGAAATAAAATTACTTAAAAAATTGTACACTTTTGCTATTTCCTTTAAAGGTATGGTTTTATATTCAAAATAGGGACGCGCTGTGTTGTGAGATGATGTGTGTTGATATTCCGGATTCTGCGTCAAGTAACGTTATCACGTAGGTGATGACTGGGGGCGTTTGGCTATGCTGTCCAGTAACATCCTGGAGATAGGCAGAGAATATCACTAGGTTTGGTGATGCCAGCCTCAGGGGCAAGGCACATGAATTAGTGCCGCCAGGGCAGTCCACCTTGGGCGATGCGGCAATGGATAAGATTTTCACAAGATGGCCATGTCCTGCTCCCTGATTTTGAATGTGTAAAAAAGAGGAAAACTATGGTAAGGTGCATAGGAAATGTTTGTAGGATCGATCAACGTATGCTTAGAAGCACATGCCTGAACACTCGGGACAATAATATTTTTGAGCACACTATTCTTTTAATAGATCAATTTTGTTGATGCATTAGCTGCAGATGATTTTCTAAGGTCTCTGTTTCTGTATTATTTTTAATGTCTGTATGGTGTGTTTAAAAAAAATGCTAAGTACACATAAAGTAATGGGTGCTAATTGGTTTATATAGAGAAGTGTAGTGTGTACCATTAGTAACACTGTATTCACTCATTTCATCACGAGGAACATTTTCTTCCAGACATTCCAGGCATTTGTGATGTCATCTTTGATGTCCTGTGTGTTAGTCTTAGCAGTGCATGGTGGTGGCGCGAGTTATGGTTGCTTACCTTACCATAACTGGTGAATTTCAGGGTTTTTTCGCTTTTACTTGGAACCCTAACGTCCCTGTTGTGAAGCCTTCATGCTAGACATCCAGAGTGCACTTCTGAACCACAGACCAGCTGTAGTCTAGGTTTGGTTCCAGGTAGGCTTTATTCACATATGTACAATATGTACAATACTCCAGTTACTCTTATAAGTATTTACAGCACACGTAGACATGGACAGGAACATGGGAAGGTATAACATTAACTTATAAAGGAGCTGACCCACTGGCCATCCATTCAACCCAGCTCAGGCCCCCAACTGACACTCACAGAACATTTACACACAGATCCACCCAACATTCTCCTGAGCTGCATTCATGCACCAACATTCTACAGCAAGCACCCAGATCAGTGGCAAGACAAGACTACACTACATCTCCCTTTCATACCAGACTCACCATACACAACATCTCTCTATCATAACAGACTCACCACAAACTCTCACCACAGACTCACCACAACATCTCCCTATCACCAAAACCACCTAACCCTTCCATTTGGACCTGCCACTTCCAAACACAGAGCCTGCTACACTCTGGCACCAACCATAAACAACCAAGGAAACCAATCACACATCCGAGTAGGAAAAACAGGGGGGGATCACGCATTTGCCCCGCCACAGACCCGGTATCACCACAACATGACACCCAAGTGAACATATTCCAAGTCCAACCATCTAACAAACAAAAAGAGGTGTTGCCATGACAGGACAACAATTGCAGAGGGGATACTTGGATCACACCCCTTCCTCTTTACACCCTCACATCTCATCCAAACACAAATCGCTCCCACTTGACTCCCTCATACATCCCTCAGAATCACCATCACACAAAAAGCAGCTACCACCACAACTAACAAGCAAACTCCAACCAGCCAAGGTGAACATACGCACACATCACTTCTCACCAATATCATCCAAACCAGACACTACCAGACCAATGTGAAGACACCAAAAAACAAATGAAATGCTCCTGGTAGCTTTAACATAGCTATAATAACTAAAAACTAAAAACCATAACAACTCAAAACAGTCGGGTACCCTAATAACCTATACATTCTTCATTCTCCTTAGTGCACTTTAATTACATTAGAATTTTCAAATTTAGCACAAATCCTCATACCATTTTTTATTTTTACTCAATAAGCGTGCACCTACTAATATTGCCGCACCATCCAAACTTTTGTGGATGTCCCCATACAACTTTGCATTTTCATTTTGCATAAAACCTCACACATTTTTTTATAAGTGCGCAATTAATGAAGATTGTCACACCATCCAACCAAAAATAAGCATTTGGTGGATGTCCCAATACAACTTTGCATTTCATTTTGTATAAACTTCACACAATTATATATAAGTGCAAAATTAATGAATAATTGTTGCACCATCCAACCAAAAAATAAATAACACATTTGATGGATGTCCCCTCTAAACATGACACCAACCACAATTGCAAAAACATGTAGTGTGGCCGTCTAAAATAATGTTAACAACCTTAAAATTGGCTGAAAACTGAGTCACGTATTCCCAAGGAAAAAAAAGAAAAAACTAACACCAACCATTTTTAGTTGGCAACAACAATAAATTTCACTTTACCATTTCAGCATGTATTTTTCCATTATTCACCATTATTATTTCTTGGGCCACAACACAAAACAACATTCCACAGGACAGCGGCCCATAACTCCCAAAATTGTAATTTGACCATAACTCCCAAAATTGTAATTTGATCATTAGATCAATTCCCCACCATTGTTGAATCAACATTAGAAATATTTAAGAAACATAATTTCACTGTTAAAATATTAGAAGTAACTGTCCACTTGTTAAAGCTCAACAAAACATGCTGCATTAAATATTCCGCAAAAAAAAATATTAACAAGATTCACTTCCTGATTTGGAAATCTAGTCCCATGTGCAGCTTCACGTGCATAACATTCCCATATTCTCTGTAAATAAATAATGTTATGCAAATAACTTCAATACATTAATCACTACAACTGCAATCAAAAGCATGTTGCCAAGTACACATACTCATTATCTCAATGATCGATCAGCAAACCATTAAGCATTAAGAGAATCTCTCTTGTCTTCCAAGTCCGATGGCGAAATGACAATACTCCCATCAATAGTGTTGCCATATAAACACAGCTGCTCAAATCAAATTTAAACGCGCAGCTTTAAAATCAAACAACATGCTTTCTCCAATAATGCTGCAAGTCAAATGTAAAACAGACTCAGTAACTCAGTTACTCAGTAACTCAGTAACTTTTTTCCAGTTTACAAAAAAAAATGTCACCCAAGTCTTCAGTGGAAAAAAAATCAAATGTCACCTTTTATCCACGAACTTCGGTGCTGCACAATCCGGCTTCTTGAAGTTCTCTGCATGCTATAATATATTAATCCCCACGTTCCGAAATGGATTTTCGGCTGCCGCATGTTCCATCTGTTCTCTTAAATAAAAGAAAACATCCAGTTCCGCATATGTCATACACTTTGTGACATGTCTCACTTAGAGGATCATTCCTCTAAAGGGCGCACGCACCGCCCACTGCCCTTAGGCACCCTAGAAATGGCACTCATGTAAGAACGTTTCAGAAGGTTGTTTTTCTCTGAAGTGAGCCACTCACTTGCCGGCTCATGCAGTCTCCTAGCGCCATATCCTCAAGACGTTCGATGCACGTCATCATTCACCCCATGACAGCAAACTGAATGGACCTCATATGGGCTGCAAACCCCAACCTTAGCTCAAGATGCAGCTTCCAATTATCTATAACGTAAGCCCTTTGACTCGGCTCCATATCTTCCTGCAGCCATATGACTCTTCACAGACAAGCATTTCTCCCTCACACCAGCAATGTTCACACTCTCTTTCAATTTCTACAGTGCGATAAATGTCTACAACACGTCGCAGCACTCATGCTGGTAAATGAAATGTCTCATTAGCAATTCCTCGCCACAGTATACAACTCCTTATCCGTGAATCAAATGGCAATTCCATGACTAATTTGCGCTTGCCCAGGAAACCACATCAAAGTATTGTAAAAAAGTTTTTTTCACTGAATTTCACAGGTTTTTAGTAGCGCAACTTAACCACAAGGTCCCTTTAACAAAGTTTTTTTTACTGAATTACATGCCATGTAGTTATGGTTAAGTTGCTGTTTCCATAGGAAGAGCACTTTTTGGGCAGCTTATAACTTCGCTCCCCCTGGATGAATCCTCACCAAACTTTGCAAAAAAAGTATATGGCCCACTTATTTGCAAAGTTTGGTGAGGTTTGGTCCAGGGGGGGCAAAGTTATAGGGGGGGTCCCAAAACTTCTTTCTTTCCCATAGACATAATGGGAAAAAATATTGCTCACGCCTAGAGCCCAAACCGCTGGAATGATTTACACCAAGTTTGCGGCGGGAGCGGCGGCTTGGTCCCGAAAGCATGCTTTTTTAAAATTTGGTGTAAATCCGTCCAGTAGGTTTTTTAAAAATGACAAAAATGTAAGTGAAAAAAATTAGTGATATCTGTGTCCGCTTGTGTCCGCTTTGCGGACACACGTCCCTGTTCGCTCCGCGGACAGGACGGGGATTGGGCAAGCGCTTGCGTGATGTCCGTGGACATCTGACGTGCTTTGCTATTGGCTGCCGTGAACCGTGCAGTGCGTCGTATTGTGAGAGACGCCTGCCATCTTTGTTCATCAGTTCATCAGAGCGTTGCACAGTAAACTCTGTGTGTTCCTCCCGTTCCCCCCAACCACCGCTCATGCTCCGTGTCTCTCTCCCGTTCCCCCCCACTCCCCGGTCATGCTCCGTGTGTTCCTCCCATTCCCCCCAAGCCCCTGCTCATGCTCCGTGTCTCTCTCCCGTTCCCCCCACCCCCCATTCATGGCCCGTGTCTCTCTCCCATTCCCCCCACCCCCCACTCATGCCCCATGTTTCCCCTGTACCCCCCACCCCCGCTCATGCCCCGTGTCTCTGCTGTTCCCCCCCACCCCCCGCTCATGCCTCGTGTCTCCCTCCCGTTCCCCCCACCCCCGCTCATGCCTCGTGTCTCCCTCCCATTCCCCCCCACCCCCCGCTCATGCCCCGCGTCTCCCCTGTTCCCCCCACCCCCGCTCATGCCCCGTGTCTCCCCTGTTCCCGCCACCCCCGCACATGCCCATGTGTCTCCCTCCTTTTCCCCCCACCCCCTGCTCATGCCCCGTGTCTCCCCTGTTCCCCCTCACCCCCCGCTCATGCGCGGTGTCTCCCTCCTTTTCCCCCACCCCGCTCATGCCCACGGGGCACAAATGTCATCAATGACATTTGTGATGTCATCTTTGATGTCGTGGGTGTTAGTCTTAGCAGTGCACGGTGGTGGCACGAGTTATGGTTGCTTAGCTTACCATAACTGGCGAATTTCAAGGGTTTTTCGGTTTTACTTGGAACCATAACGTCCCTTTAACAAAGTTTTTTCACTGAATTTCATAGGTTTTTAGTAGCGCAACTTAACCATAACGTCCCTTTAACAAAGATTTTTCATTGAATATATATATATAAGCAACATTGTTAGGCCCCCTGGAAGCCATAGTTTTAAAATGTGTATATCTGGTTTATCAGTATCTACTTGTACAATCGTGGCATTTAAATCTGTATGTCACCACGCGAGGAGTCCTCAACTGGGATGCCATCTTGCCCCTTTAGACACAGGATTAATAAGACAAGTGTAACCGAGTCATACTAAGGACTATAAGTCACGCCATGATATCTGTTGTCCCCTCTGACAAGACCCTTGGGGTCTACCTTGACTCTTCTCTAACCATGACCCGCAAGGTCAACTAAATTGCAACGGAATTGGGATATGCTATCAAACTGATCACACCAGTAAACCCATCCTCACTACCATTAATCACCTGGAAGGTTCCCGGGCACTTGTAGACCTGACTACTGCAACCCCTTACTTTGCGGAACCTCTGCAAACAACCCAAAACAATGCGCTCAGAGCTGTTCTTGACATTGGCAAATGGGACCATATATTGGATGCCAGGAAAACACTAAAAAGCTGGGGGAAACAGCTTCTCAGTCTGGGCACCGTCACTATGGAACAAGCTAACCCCACACTTGAGAGGCAAACTCCTACAATCATATAAAAACCCTGCTCTTCCATTAACCTCCCATCCCCCATTGCCTTACTACTTCAGCAGTATGACTGTCCTTCTGTGACTAGCGCCTGGATGCCCATGGGCTTTGTGCGCTGCTATAAATGAACAAATAAATAAATAAATAACTTTACCAGGTTTCCTCAATAATGGAAAATCCTGATAGTCGACTGTTTACCTGCCACATTCCAGGATAAGATTATCATATAGATAAGGTCCTCGGTATGCCTGGAGCTGTTAGCTAGCTACCATATACATCAGTAAAAAACGTGTCTGTCATGTGAGGGTAGCACAGTAAGGTAACTGACCAGAAGGCTCATGTTTAAGCTCTATGTTTGGTTTATCAGAAAAGGTAAAGGTAAGTGGGAAGTAATAATTTCCATACTGCGTAGTTGTATCTTAGAGCCCATTGGAGGAGTGGATCTATAGTCAAGAAGTGAGAGCGCCTACGCCAGATAATCAGAAGACAGACACACTTTTATTAAATCAAAATTCTTGTTGTTTTGGATTAAGAATCTGTTGGCCTGAATGGTATCCTTACGTATGACAGAGAGACATCCTCTTGTATGTATCGGCCAATAAATGAATGTATTTATTAAGAAGTCATTATTTTCAAATGCTCCATTCTGGAGCTTGAGAACATCTGTCATACACGATCTTGTTTCTCTAAATAGAAGTTTGAGGCCCTCTCTTTAGAGACTATTGTGTCCATAAGGGGGTGTTTTCACATAAATGTGTTCTACAAGACCTCGGGATGATATTAGAGTCCATGTTGCTCCTACTGGGTTGTATATTTTGTGCAGTATGGCTAGATAAGAGGGTCTTTAAAATAGGGTTGGTCTGTACAGAATGTAGTTTAGTAGGAGTGTCAATGGTAATACCTGAACGACCTAATTAGGTAGACATTCATGAACTAGTATTAGTATTAAATAATTGTGCATTAACTTAGAAGGGTTTACTGGAATGGTTTGTGCAATGTTTAGGGTTGGCGTGATTAGATGACATAATCCCTATATTTGCAACGGTGCTATTGTTTAGTTTATCGACTTCTTTAAGCAGAACAACCACCAAACTGTGTACGTTCTAAAATTACATTTCGTAAGCTGCAATTCGGTGCTCAGTGAGACACAAGATGCAAAGTTCGGATGGTTATATATGATGGAGATGTAGTTGTAAATATATCTCTAGTTTCCTTATGCAACACTGATGAGCACCCAAATGGGCAACAATTTGCTGCAAATGTATTCTGATTTGGCTTCCTGTTACTTGTTTCATGTTGTCAACACAGAACTTAAACTCTATTGGAGCAGGGGATTACTGGGTCATTATCACAATTAACTGATGCTTGTGAACTAATCGCAATTAGTTCATGTGGCCTGGTGTTCACCTTATGTATATAGGCTGTTTTTCGGAAAGATATCCTACCTTCCTTTTTATGATGGCATTGGACTTCGGTTAGGAAATCATCCCCAATGTTAGGGAGTTTCTTCCCACCTTCAATGGCCTTAAATGGTAGCATGGACTGAACTAGGCCAGTTTTTTTGCCAATGTTATGGTAAATCATTTTGTGTTCATTGCGTGTCCTGACCTCAAGGTTATCTAGTGGGGCTTTTTTCTGGTTAGTGTGTATAACACTAGGTTGATGTTTGATAATATTACTAGATAATTCTGTATCAATACCTTTTTCCCCCAAGTCACTCAAAAGTACCTCAATCTCATTGGTTGGTATATTTGCAATGTGCTTGTGAGTGTGATTGAGTGTCCTGTGTTTACTGTGGAAACTTGCTGAAGATTTACTGGAATAGGACATGAACCTGTGGGGAGCTAGCTTTTCCTTTCAAGTAGGTCACTGCTGTAAATTAGAGCAAAGCTCAATCTGTAATCTGCTAAGCAGTCCTGAAATGATCGGGATGCATCTACTTTTGCCTATTCAGGGGCATATCACAAAAGCAGGGCAGGAGCGCATCAGTGCGCACATCGTGCTTGCGAGTGTCATTGAGTGTTCTGTGTTTACTGTGGCGATTTGCTGAACATTTTCTGGAATAGGACGTGAACCCGGGTGGTACTTGCTTTTCATTTGGAGAAGTAGCTGCTGGAAGTTAGAGCGAACCTCAATCTGTAATATGTTAAGCAGTCCTGAAACGATCAGGAAGCATCTACTTTTGCCTATTGAGGGACAGACCACAAAAGCAGGGCACGAGTGCATCAATGCGTGCGTTGTGCTTGTGCGTGTCATTGAGTGTCCTGTGTCTTGTGCTCTTGTCGCTTGCTGCTTGCCATGGAACTTTATTCATAAAATGGACACAGTTAATATTTCTATTGTTATCATACAGGATTCAACCTCAAGCTCAAGTGCTAACCAAGATGAAATTACAATCAAATTGTAGGGCTACCCCACGCGGTGGTCTGCACTAAACGGAGCATAAGAGATAATCTATAAAACGTGACTAATAAACGCAGACAAGTCCATTCGCCCCAAAATAACCCACCGGCAAACACACATCCAGCTATTTCACAATTTTCTTCGGTGGAAAAGAAAAGAAATATCAGATATTATAGCGCAGCCTGAAAACCCTAATGATTCGGTGGAGATTGGACAATTTGGGTTAATAGACAATAATAACTCACTCTTTAAATTATGTGTAGGATGAAGGCGTGCATCTTTGGCCGGGACAAAGGGAGTACCATAAATGGCAAAGGAGGACAATGTAAAGATATAAATTCATCAAATTCACTTGACCTCCCATATTGGTTTCTTCGGTGACAGAAGAAGACTCCTTTGAGACAAACCGCGATGAGGAAGTACCAAACGATGATATCAGTGAATCATTAATTGCGAATGGTGAAGTGATGGTACTCAGAGGTTTGGACGGCATCATGGCAAAAGTAGAAGCTTTACCTGTACTGACCTCCACTTTGGTGAAAGGCCAGCTGGAAATTAAGACATCTCTTACCTTGACTTTGAAAAGATTGGATGAAATAACATCAATGGGTTGTTTCACAAAATCAATATAAAAAAAGAAACCATCTAAACCAAAAAGGACATCCTCAATCCTGATTCAAGATACTGCTGTATCCCCAAATCTAGCGCCTTGCCCATTCATTCACCCGCAAACGGTAATAGCTGCTGGGATTATGAGGAGATATTAGTTTCACCTACAAAGGCCCTTGAAATGGATAGGTCAATCATAGACTACCCAAATAATCCGATAAAATGGAGGAAGGCATGAGGCGGTTCAATTAGGCAGTAAAAATCACAGAGACCCTCTAAGTGTAGAGAAAGTGTCTGCCTGGTCGGGGGTGATAATGGTGACAAACACTTTGACAGACGGGACACTTAAGTGGCCTCAGGAAATAAAAGGCAGCCCAAGACCACATACTCTGGAGAGGAAAAAGTGGCAAACATAATTCTGGTCCCACACAAATACAGATTATAGACGAAATATCTTCCTTGAAAGTTAAAAACAACAATGTGGAAATGGTGACAAGTGTACAGAGGAAAAAAACGATTAACTCATATAAGTATTTGGGAACTTGGGCATTATTCGAGTAAATACATCTAGTTGCAGAGATCCCTTTTCTAAATCGAGCACAAATGTTGGCAATCTTTCAGGAAATTCCAGAACTGAGTTTGATTGACTCCGGGTTGAACTACCAAAGGTGGGTAGCCTTACAAACTGGGCACTGATTGAGTTTTCCTCAGCAATTGTTACTGCTTTACTTATGACACAACTTTTAATGCCTGTGGGACTGTCATTAATTCTTTGTCGTAAGAGGAAAAAGACGGTGCAAATCAATTCTGGAATATATGAGGGATAGAGTAGTACTAGTACTTTACGTGAGCTCTCTACTGAGAGAGGATCTACGCACGCCTTTTAGAAAAACAAAGATATAGGGCTTCATTCTGAGGTGGGCGGTAAGGGATACTGGGCACCTGTAAGGAGACCGACGCTGGTAATCCCTTACCGGCCAATTCCAAGGTCCCTTAGCAGGAACCGTAAAGGACGTGTGGTCTGACCACACGTCCTTTACGGGTCCCGCTAAGGGACCAAGGCTCTAATTACGGGCCTACTATTCGCGGGCCCATTATTAGCACCTTCCCCATTCCCATTGAGCCCTATGGGGGCTCAAATGGGAATGAGGAATGGTTTGGTGAATGGGGACTTACCGGGTCCTCCAGGGTCGGAATGACCCGGTAAATCCCCATTCAACCAGACCGGTGCCGGAGGCAGCCATGGCGCAAATATGGAATAATAAACACCAGTGAAGAAGAACATTGGCTCCCAACATGCATAAGTAATGGTGCTAATTCAAATGTGCCTACGGTTGATTTACTATCATGGGTATCATGGAATACTCGAGGTTATAGTTCCGTTCTCTCGCACTCTAAAGGTCTTGATATTGTTTGGTCAAGTGATGTGTTTTTGCTACAAGTAACTTTGTGTACAGCTCCTTTTCATTTAGATGGCTTTCAGATTGTACACAATTTGGCAAAGCAGTCCGTGCATTGTCGACTCAGTGGAGAACTTGCTATTGGCACGAGACAGGAGCATTCTCTGAAAGCCTTCATAGTTGTAACACCAGTTCCATATGTTTTGCCCGCCATTCTTAGATTAGCAGGCGATCAGTTTAGACCTATTCTGTTAATGAATATATGATCCCCTGGGTGGTCATTATACAAAGCATATTATTCAGGGAATTGAAGAAATAATATTACAGTGGTTTGTTTTGTACTATTATTATAGCAGGGGATCTGAATGATAGAGATTTACATTATCTTAAGTATGGACCAGAGAATCTTGCAGATGACTGGGTTAGATTTTTGATATGTCATGAGTTGGAATTGCTGCAGTGTAAAACCATGAATGGGTTTAAAGAAACATATACGACTAGTGGTGAAAGGGCCTATAATTGTAATCATAGAAATAAAGTTAGTCAACCATATGATGCTAAAATAGCTGATAAGAAGAAGGCATATCGAATAGATAGAAACCAAGTTAAAAAGAACTCAGAAATTGGTACTGAGGATAAGCAGTTACAATTACGCAATTTAGCTACAAGATATACAAATTGGCACATACAACACAAACTTGGTACATGGACTACCAGAATAACTCTGCACCTAAAACAGTGTTCACATATTACAAATAACAGCATAAAATACAGAGTGCAAAAGGCCAAAAATTACCACAATGGATACATTGCCAAAGTAACTCGCTTCGGGAAAGTAGGTTTCCGATGCCAACAGCATATAATGTCATATTAAAAAACGTGTCACAGTGCCACGACACCACGTACCACGTTACCAAGTAAAGTGCTGATGTGCGAAAAGATACCAATGATAAACAGCAGTAACATTTTAGATCAATAAACATAAAAACGCATTTACAATCATGTGCCTGAACCCCAGGTGCTCTGCCAATGTCCCAAACTCGTGTCCACAGAATGGTGGTCCGTTGTCGGACTTGACCCACTTGGGGATCCCCCACTCGCTAAAGACCTCTTCTATCGTCGCCGCCACTTGAGTGAACGCCGTGGAATTGACCACCTTGGCAATCGGGAACCTTGAGTGCTCATCTATGAAGAGTAAGATGTAGTCACCCGCTTCGGTCGGCCCGTAGAAATCCATGGCTACTCGTTCCCATGGGTGATCAGGTATTTGAGTATGTTGGAGTGGGGGCGGACGTTCTGCAGGGGCTGTGCACTGACAGGCGTGGCAGTTCCTTACCCACTCGTCAACGGCTGTATCCAGGAGAGGGAACCACACGTGGCACCTGAGCTGCTTCTTCGTGTTCTCGGCTCCTCTGTGACCTTCGTGCGCTATGCTGACCACCTCGCTCCTGAGTGTGGCGGGGATGACGATCCTGCACCCTCTGAGCAGGATATTATTGTCCTTCACCGCAGGTTCACCTTGTACACGGGCTAGCCGTTCGATTTCTTGTTTGTTCACCCCCGGGTGAGCTAGGATGGCTCTGTGATGATCTTTCCATTTGCTGGCCGTCGTGAGGCTAATCGCCAGGGCTGTCGTCGGGTCGGCTGCCGATGCGGCCGCTACCCTTTCAAGGGACAGCGCCGGAGGCAGCGCCTGGGCTGCCACATACTGCACATACGCGACGTCACCCTTCCGTGCGAGCGGGGCTCCTACGGGGTGTCGGGAGAGGTAGTCTGCGGGGTTGAGGTCGCCCCCCGGGCGGTGTACAATGTCATAGTCATATTCCTGGAGGCGGATGCCCCACCTCTCAATCCTCGGTGGCATCTTGGTATGCGGGTTCCCGAACAGTGATAGAAGTGCCTGGTGGTCGGTGATCAGCGTGAACCTTTTGCCGATTATGAAGTTGTGGAAGTGCTCACACGCCCAGACCGCTGCCAAGCTCTCCTTCTCGGCCTGGGAGTAGGCTAGTTCAGGCGTCGACAGCGCTCGGCTCGCGTATGCAATCACGTGTCTGGGGTTAACATCCGCGCCACTGGTTTGGGCCAGGATGGCACCGAGGCCTACGGGGCTGGCATCCACTATCACCTCGGTGTGCCACAGTGGGTTGAAATACGCGAGACGGTGAGCCTCCGCAAGGGCTTGCTTGATGTCCGCAAAGGCCTGTTGGCAGGCCGGTGTCCATTCGAACGACGACTCCTTCTGCAGCAGTTTCCTCAGTGGGTCTGTGATGGAGGCGTAGTGGGGGATGTACCTCGCACAGTATCCTGCCATGCCGAGGAACGAGCGGACGTCCGCCACTTGCCGGGGCTCGCCGAGGTTGGCGATCGTCTCGACCTTCTCGGGGTCAGGCATCCTGCCATCCTTGGAGAAGATGTGTCCAAAGAACTTGAGTTTCGTTTTACTGAACCGGCACTTCAAGATGTTAAGCGTGAGGCCGGCTCTCTGAAGGGCTTCGCAAGTGTCGTGTAGTGCCCTGTCATGGGCTTCCTTGGACGAACCAAAGACGAGAATGTCGTCGCTGTAGTTGAGAGCCCCCTTTATAGGTCGGATGATCTGGCGTATTGCTTCCTGGAAAATCTCAGCGGCCGATGAGATTCCAAAGTTCAGTCTCCGGTATCTGAAGAGCCCATCGTGTGTCGCAAACGTGGTTATGGGCCGGGAATCAGGGTGGAGCTCCAACTGATGGTATCCCTGATTTAGGTCCAGTTTTGAGAACATTTGGGCACTGTTCAGCAGCACAATCATGTCCTCGATACATGGTCCCGGGTGTCTCTCCCGTTGAATCGCCGTGTTGGCCACCCTCATGTCCACACACAACCGGATCTTTCCCCCTTCCTTGGGTACCACCACAAGGGGGGACACCCACGGCGTCGGCCCCGTCGCCGGTTCGATGATGCCGTCGCGGAGCAGTTGCTGGAGTGCCTCCGAAACTGTCTCCTGGAGATGGAAACCAACCCTTCTGGGATGTTGCGGCACTGGTCGTACGTCGGGGTCGATGTGGAGCCTGATGGGGGGTCCCCGGAGCTTTCCTAGCCCCTCGCATAGCTTGGGGAAGGCACCCACGATGTCTTCTTGTGAGACGAGCGATTGAGTCTGATGAGAAGCTATCGATCCTACAGCGTTCCCCGGGCTGGGGTTGGCCGCTGCGGCGGTGATTACGTCTCCCACATTCACGTGGATCTCGATCAGCCCCAGATGCGACGCCGTGTGGTAGCTGAGGAGGCACCGACTCCTGGCGAGAGACCGTATCACGTGAATGGTCGCATCCACTTGCCGCCCATTCAGGAGAAGGCATTGGGTGAATTGGCTCACCGTCTGTAACGGGGTGGCAGCTCCCCACTGGAAAATTCTGGAACGGGACGGATTAAGCTGTGGTGGGCACGGTATACGGTCATAGTCTTGTTCACCCATGATGTTCACTGTGGCCCCAGAGTCAATCATAAATTGAAATTGGCAGTTCGCCATCTTGAGCGGGATTTGCGGGGCCTCCCTGGCCTCTTTGTTATCGAGTATAAGGTTCACAAACTCGTCGTGGTCGTATTGGTCCTGCGGTGCGTAGTAGGCCATCGCCTGGTCTTCTTGGTCGAGAGTCTCAGGCCTGTAGTCTGCAGGAGGGTTGTCATATTCGTCCGTGAAATGTCTAGGCTGTTCAGCCTGGTCATACGGTGGGGCATATCCTGCTGCTTGGTATTCATCCATCGCTCGAACGTAACGCCTCTGCCCGAGGCCCTGTTGGTATGGTCTTGGCTGACTGTACTGCAGGGGCTGCGGCCGGAAGATCATTCTGGGGGCCGCCTGGGGTCGCATCGGGGGAAAAGGTACGCCCTCCCTGCAGACGGAGTGAAAATGTCCTTCTCTCCCGCAGTTGGTACAGCGCTGGGACAGGGCTGGGCAGGACCCCGAATGGGGGAAAGACATCCCGCAGCGGTAGCACTGTCTTTGTAGACGCGGGATGGACGTCGAAGGGGTTGTCGGCGGTCTGTATGGCTGGGGGCCCCTGTCGCCTTGACGGGGGGGCAGTATGGCGGCCACAAGTTCCCCCGTGTCTGCTTTAGGGTTGTTGGAGTGTCCCATGGCTGAGGCCTGTGCATCCACTCTCTCATGGATGCGAGCAAGTTCGCTGACCTCGGGCATGGTGAGCGGTTTTTTGAGTAGCTGTTTCTTGAGTGCGGGGGAGAGGCACCCTTCGATCACCCTCAGCCGAATGGCTTCCTCTAGCGAGAACGCATCAAATTGGCAGTTCGCCCCTTTCACTCGTAGATGTGTGATGAATTCGTCGACAGTCTCTTGCGGGAGTTGGGTGCACTGGTTGAACAAATATCTTTCATAGTCCCGGTTGACCTCAATGATCAGCAGTTTGTCCAAAGCACCAATCAACTTGGGAAACGTATCTTGGTCTGCGGCCGGAATAGCCTTGACAACCGTTTTGATTTCCCCCCCTACCAGGTTGAGGAAAATGTCTCTCATGTTGGGGGAGTCCCCATCGCCGGATCCTCTCACGAAATGACGAAAATCATCCATCCAGTCGGTCCACCTGGGGCCTTTGGTGGCTTGAGGAGTCATGGTGAACGGCGGGGGCAGGCGTAGTTGTATCGACTTCGCCACCCGCGGCAGTTGAGGAGAGCCCTGGCTGGACCCAGGATTGGAGGTGCTCATGGCGCCTGGGAGACGAGGCCCGCACGTGCGTAGGCGACGCGTGAGGCGAGGTAGTCGGGCCTAGGACGAGCCTACGTGCACCCGGCGCCCGGCAAAGGGGGTCCGCCGCCTTTGCCGATACAGGCCTCTTCTACGGCCAGGCGTCGACGGGCAGGGTACAGGATGGAGGCGCGGGCGGGATCGCTTCCGCAGAGCTTCGGTGGAGGAGGTCTGCAGGAGGAGGAGGTTCGCTGGGTTGCCCACCACGAGCGGACTGCTGCAGGAGGAGGACTCCAGTGTGCGGGAGAAATCCTCGTCGCCAAATGTTGCCTAGGGATCTAGGCCCAATGAAGGACGCACACACGGAGAGATAGGAGGAACTTCTTTATTCTTTTACAACCAAGCAGGAACTGGCACTTGCTGCGCACGTGCCCCATAACCCCCTTGCCCAGTCAAAACTCCGCCTTTCCAACGGAGGGGGCTCATGAGTGTTAACCCCTTGAGCCCCGGGTAACACGCAGCACATAACATGACATGATGATTAAAAGGTCACAGCGGCTTTTAGTCTGTGAGGGGGTCCTAGGGGCGGTATGGGGGAAAAAGGATGGCACTGAATAATTGTAAACTTTGTCACAAGAGGGCAGACAAAGAGGGTGGTGGATGTGGTTGTGAGGTTGCAGAAAGAGAGACAAATTAGAGGGTGCCTCCCATGGAGATGTGGCAAGGAAATGGGGGGAGTGTTTACTTCTTTACCACCATGAATTAAAAAAAACAATGCAGAGTTGTGTAGAAAAGAAACACTAGCACATTGTTTGCCGTTCACGGAGTTAGCCAAGTATTTGCTGTATAAAAAGCGAACACTTAGGAAATTACTTTTACATAGTAAAGCAGCAATGAAACAAGAAATGGGCCTTTTGCATAAAGAACATTGTGGCTTTAACAATTCATATGATGTAAACATGTACATCCTTCATGGATTACCAAGGTTTCAGCATTATGGCAATACTCTATTGGATACTTGCCAGAATGGGTGCCAACACTGAACAATCAGATACATGCACACAAAATGTAGTTACATCTATTTTGTTATGGATATTAACAATCGTGAACGGAAAACGTAACCCTAGGATGGACAAATATGAACATAAACGGCGTCTGATCCTGGGCAGGCAAGCATTAGCCCGCGAGGAGGTTGATAGTGATTTCTGAAAAAAATATGCATTGACATATATAATTCTAATTCTAATACGATGTTTGAATCTGTCAAATTAAATGTCTTTAAAGGACTCTTCCCTGGATTACTGAAGTCATCAGGTTTCAGACATCTTGCACCCTTGACACCTAGGCTAAACGTGGGCTCATTCCGAGTAAGGCGGTCCGGAAATAAGGGTGCAGGTAGCAACGTACTGGCTCCTTTCCGAACTGCCATACTACAATGATGCTGGTAGGGGCGACGGATCCCCGGCAGGCTTGACCTGCCGAGTTTTCAGGGCCCTTCTGGCATGGTTGTCACGGAAGTACTGGCACTGCTAGCAATGGTGTTGGTTCTTCCGTGTCCCGGGATATCAGGTGGCGGTAAGGGGGTTACGGGTTGCCAGTAACCTGCCGCCTACTGGCGGGTTTTACCGGCAACCCTGCAATGAACCCCATTCATTATCTGAAAACATCCATGTTCTGGTCCTCACATGCAGGACATATTCCTGGATAGAGTCACAGCCATGTGAATGGAGTTTTAAGAAGAGACTTCACTGATCTACTCTAGTCTCGCTCTCCTGACTTTCATGTCATTCTTTGCCATTGGGGCCTCTCCCTTTTTACCCCTCACTGTCCAACATAGCTTCCTCTTTATTTCCTATACCCTCTTTTCCCTTTCCCAGTCTTTGTGGTCCTCTTCCTTCCTGTCTTTCTCTTCTTTGCCCATCTTGGCATTAATTATACCAGGGCCTCATTACGAGTTTGGCAGTATTTTGGTAGTAAATCTGCCAAAATACTGCGAAACTCAATTACCGTTACCGCCCGTTGGGCCTGTGGATTTAACACGAGATTACAAGTGATCGTAGGGTGGTGTAAATCCACATATTTAGGTCCCTAGGACTCCACTGGAATATCGTCGGAATTACTGCAAGCAGTAATTCTTTCACAGTGATTCTGATGTTTTTTGGAGAAAAGAGCAGGATTTACCTCCAGCTTTTTGCTAGAGGTAAATCAACTTTTCCTCCAAACTTGGAATTCAACAGTGTCGAAAAAACAGCAGTAATTCTGTTACTGCCAAGAAAAGTGGTCCTTCTTCTAAACCCCTTTAGGCATCAATTATATCTATACAATCTTCTTCACCTATTTGTGCCCCTACCCTCTTTGCACTCCAACTCCACATTGTATGGCCAGTCATTGGGAATTTCCCCTAACCAAAATGGCTCCATCTCCTGACCACGAGAACCAGAATATTCCTCTACCTCTTCTTTTCCCATCTAAATGTTTTCCCACAGATTTGCAAATGTATTCACCTCCTCCAACACGTGCGATTCAAGCTCCTTCTTCCCTTTTACCACTTCACTGTTCATTATGCTGACTCCCTCCCGCCTCGACCTTCCACCTCCTGATGTTCTTCAGTGATGTCACCTACTACCACCTCTTTTAATACATCTTCCTACTCACCATCTCCATTGCCTTCATCTTATTTGACTTCTTCTTCACTCTCAACCCCCACAACTCTACTCTCATAGAACCATCTCAGCCTCACCCTTCACTTCTCACCTCTCTCTTGACCTGTTTATAGGTGAACTCTTCTGTCACTTATCCTTCACCGACCTCCTTTGATGGGACACTATAAGATAACTTTCCCATCACCTTCCCCTCTCCCAAACAGCTCTAGGGTGACGTCCTCATTTACTTTACCTTCACCAACCTCCTCTGGGTGAAACTCCACCTCCTATTACTCCTTCTGCCTTCCTGTTCCCTCCTTCCTCAAAACTCCACTCTTAAAGGCTCTGATTATAGGTTTGTTGGTCTGGAAATAAGGTGCCGGTAACAACATTACTGGCACCATTTCCAGACTGGAAAACAACAAGTCTGTCTGTACAGACAGTGAACTACCAGCACGCCTGACCTGCCAGTAGTTCAAACTCCTACCAGCAGATTTTTCACGGAAGCACCAGCACCGTTACTAATGGTGCCGCTGCCTCAGTGTTCCCATTCCTATGGAGTATGGGACTCCAGAGGAATTCAAATTAACCGTTCCTCCGCTGCCCATAATATCCCATTATTACCGGGATATTGGGCAGCGGAAACGGTAAGCCAAGGTTGCCGATAGGCTGCCGTTACTCCCAGCGGACTACTGGCAATCTTATAATGAGTGTCGTAGTTTCTCTTTTCCTCCTCTTCTTCACCTCTTCTATTGTGTTCTTCTCTCTGCCTTCCCTCTCTTGCCCCCATATCTGCTCCTGCTCAAAATGCTCCTTTCGTCCTCCACTTCAACACACTCTGCCATGATGAGGTTGAGAGCAACCTTCATAGAGGGCTCACCTGTGCTGGCTTGAAATGTTATGGGCTGTTATGGGCTGAATCCAGTTCATTGGGATTGGCTGCTGCCACTTTCTTGTTGTGAGTCACTAGGTGTTGGACTTGCTGAAACAAAGGCTATATAAGGTTGGGCATTCATTTTGAATTTTACAGACCTGTCTTGCCTCACCCTGTCAGTTTTCTGCCCTCTCACCCCTGTGATGCAGACCAGAGGTACATTTTGGCCTGTAAGGTAATTCCATGGGTTCCCATTATAAAAGCCATTTTTAAGTCTGGGAGAAAGCTCTAACGGCATTTATGCTGGTTTTCTAGTATTTTGGATTTTTTACAGGTTGTCCACAAATCTGGTTGAGTTATGTGAATCTATATGTTTGGTTCCACAAATATTGCAATTTGAAAAATGACCAAGAGGGACTACCTGTTTCAAAATCTGTGCCTCTGCAGAGGTAAAATTTTCCGAAATGTAATTCTTAAAGGAACTATCTTTCATTACAAGGTGTGAAGGGGTTTGTTATGTCTTCACCTTTGCTAATATGTGACGGACCACCCAAATACAGTTCTCTAACTGGGGTAGGTTTGGACTTGCTGTACATTGAATGACATGTTCTCTAAAAGGGGGTATTATGGCAGTTGTAATGTGATTGCCTCTTGCTAAACTGCTAGTCTGCATGGTGGTGGACCAGGCTATCACTGGGATACCAACACCAGGATCTATACCTCAGAAAAAAGAGGAAGTATCTTTGACCTCTAGGTCCATCACTATGTCAGACCCCAGGGCCAAGCAGGTCACATACCCCCCTTCCTATCGATTGTTTCTCACTTTGGAAGAGTTTATTAGGTTTCCTCAATTAGAGGGAAATCTTCCTTTTGTGATACCCCATTAACATTGTCTTGGGTGGTGAATAATGTAGAGGTCCCAATGTGCTTCCAGAGTTACTGGTCTCTGTCCCATTCACCTCCATCTGTTATGTTATGTTATGTTATGTTATGTTAAGTTGATGTATACCGAACACTGCAGTCATTTTCATAGTCTCCAGGCACAATCATGGCTCTATAAGGTAAATTGGGTTGGACTTGTTTGGGCAGGAGACTGATAGACAGGTTCTGTGCTCATCTGTTAGTGCATGTAGTTCCAAGAGTAACTGGTGTCTGTGCATGTGTGGTTTCTGGGTGTGCTTTGTTTCATACACTGGATGTTTGTCTCTGGAAAGAAACTGTCCAGAGATTGTGTTGTTGGGTGTTGGGGGTTCTTTGAGTGTGTCACTTTAGAGTGCAGTGCAGTTTGGGGGTTTTAGAGAGGTTGTTCATTAGTCATCTAAGTGTGTGTGGTAGGAGTGTAGTGGAGGAGAGTGGTAGAGAAGTGAAATCCTTCATAGGTTTTGCTGGTCTCTGGATATTGTTTAGCTATTCTATTGCTCTCTTTTGTGTGGCATTCACCTAAGCATAGGTGTACAGATTGTGGGTGTGGTTTGGGTATTGTATGCAGCAGCAGTGGGTAGATCATTGTGTAATCTGTTTTTATCCTGTTTAGTTAAATAACCATTGTTTTAGCCATTTCCTGAAAGCTAGATGGTCCCCCGTCATCCTGATTTCCTTTGGAACCGGGGTTCCAGGGTTTTCCTATGAGAATAAAAAGGTGTTTCCTCTGAGTTTAGTTTTCTCGTAGTGTCTTGTTTCTATTTGGAGGTCATGCTAGATCTAATGGGTTCTTCAGGGTATGTAACAGGTAATTGGAATTTGTCTCCTTGCCTGTGTAGTGATCCACGAGCAATGCAGAGGGCTTTGAAATGAATTTGTTTCTTGACTGGTAGCCAGTTACTGGGTGATGTGGTCTCTTCTATTTAGTCTTTGGCGCCTTCTTGCCTCTTTGCTTTGGATGCGTTGCAGTTTTTTGATGAGGTGTTTGGGCATTGCAAGGTAGAGACTATTGGCGTAGTCTATTCTAGATAATACCACGGAAATGATAGCCATGGTTCTGTGTGGGAAGTTGAGGTAGGGCAGGATCCCTCTTATTAGTCAAAGGTGGTAGAAACATTTGTTTGATATTGCATTGATCTGCGGTTCCAGGGTGAGACCGTTCTCCAAGAGTATTACCAGGTTTTTAATCACTCTTGAGGATATAGATTTGCTTCACATATTCAGAGGCCAGGTGAGAGATGTTTGTGTTAGGTTATCAAGGGGTTATCATTATTTCCATTTTGGTTGGGTTTAGTTTAAGATTGTTAAATGCCATCCAGGTGTTTATTTTGGTGAGGCATTTATTGATGGTGTTTTCAGGTTCATTGCTGGGAGTCGTCTTGAAAATAAGGTGGGTGTCGTCTGCTTAATTCTAGGATGTCAGTTGATGAGTTTTTATGAGTTTCTCTAGGGGGCCATGTAAATATAGAAGAGAAGTGGGGAGAAGCTTGATCCATGTGGTAGGTTGCATGTGATTTTTTAGTGTTTGATGTGAACGGTGGCCGGTAGGTTCTTTCGGTTGTGTCAGTGAGGAACAATTTCTGCCATTATAGTGCAGAGTTTTGAATACATGATTGATATTGCATTTTTGATTGTATCAAAGGGGGCAGGTATATACAGTAATATAATGGCGGATTGGGTGTTGTTGTCCTCGTTCTTCTTTAGGTCATCCCATTTGGAAAGGAGGGCTTATTCGGTTCCTAATGGGTCTGAAGCCAACCTTGGATTTGTCCAATAGTCCGTTCACTTCTATCTGGTTGAGCAATTCTTTGTATGCATGGTTCTCAATGGGTAGGGTAGGTTTGAAATAGGCCTGTAATTGACTTGGTCGTCTGTCTTTCCTGTCCCATTTTTTAAGAGTGGTTTGATATAGGCCGATTTGTATGCTTTTGGTACTATACTAGTTTTCAGAGATAGGTTCATTAATAGTCGGCTTTAGAGGGCTGATGTTTTATAGGTGAGCAGTTATTATTAGGTACACAGTTAGGCTTGTTGTCGCTTACTGATGTGAAATGGTTCAATACTACACTGGTTATTGTGGGTTTGGTTTCTGGGAGGGTGTCAATTCTGGTTCTACTGGTTGCATCTATGGCTTGTTGGATTGAATGTATTTTTGCTCCAAGGTGGTCTGAAATGTTGTTACTTAATAGTTATGAGGGTGCCGTGCTGTTGCTGCATGAGGCTTGATAATTCTGCAAATTTCTTTTTGTGGATTACTTGCCAATTGAATTCTTGCAGCATAATGTGTTTTCTTCACTTTCAAAACTGCCAGTTTGTATAATTTGTTGTTCTGAATTTATTAGGTTAATTGTGCCCAATTGGTTGTACTTTTTCCTGCATATCATTTCTAGTTTTGTTTTCTTGATTATTCTCAGTTTCTCTCTGAATCATATAATGGCAACTTATTTAAGTTTGGGTTTGAAAGGTTTTAAGGGTGCCAGTTGGTCTAGTGCATCAGTTATCCACGTCAGAAGATTCTCTTCCATGGTGTCTGGCATCATTTCATTAAATTGGGAGGTATCCGGTTTGGTGGTTTCTTGTAGCTATGTTAGAGTTTCTAGATAAGGTCTTTTCCAGTTTCTTTTGTTAGTCGTATTATGCTTTGTGTTTGTGGGTATCATAAGGCTTGGAGTTGTGACACTGAATGGGATTATATGAGGCGGCAGTCCAGAGTCCATCCCTGCAGTAAATTGCATTCAGTGTGAGACAAGCTCTGTGAGTTGGTCCGTTTACCATTTGTTTGAGATGGAGAGTTTTGCTGCCATTGTTGCTGTTTCTTTCCCCATAACTGACAGGGTGATGCCGCATAACATAGCGGAGTGGGTCAATACATCCCACAGAGCCCTCCTCCCGACTTGGTCTAGACCGCCCGTCAAGGGGAAGTCAGGAGATTGGGATGTTCTTTTCTTTTGTCCATGTGGAGAAATTCAGCTGCTTCTCCTGTCAGTGCTGGGGGCGACCCGCTCTCCCCGCCGGTTTTGGTCAGGAGTATTGCTGGTTCTCGTTGGGATTATGGAGCGGCACTCCGGGCTCCTTGGGTCTTTTTTCTCGGTCCCCGGGTGGTCCTCTTTGGTAATCCTTTGGATGATTCTTAGTCCAGATGCTAAAAGATAGAACAGAGCATGGTTATGGATATTTTCCCACTACTGTGTCCACACGTCATCTGGGGATGTCAGCAGTGGGAAAGACACTTGCATTGGTTATAATTGGCAATATTCCCCATCTATGTTTACTAATGGTCTTAACACTCTTTTTGCACATACATGGTGAATATTTAGTGATTCTTCTATGTTTCCGGATTTTCCCCCTCTGGTTTTCCGGTCGGCTCCTCTATTTGCCGCAAAGTACGCCTGGGATGGCAACTATTCCGCTGGTTTATGTGGTCCCACTTGTCTTCCCCTTCTGCCAAACTGCCCTTGGGATGCAGATTCTGTAGGCAACTGGTGAGATTCTGTCCACAATTTCAAAAGGACCCCACCAAGTTGGGAGGAATTTGTGCTCTTTGGCTTGGTTCCTTTGGAGATTGTACACGTAGACCCGGTCCACTACTTGATATTCCTTTTTAGTTGTCTTTAGATCATAGAGGGTCTTCATACAGTCTGCAGATCTTTCTAGATTCCACTGAGTATAGGCAAAAGCATGTTGAAGGTGTTTTCTCAGATTCCCAACATACTCATGAGTTGTGGAGGCATTCATCAAGATCTGTTCTTGGCTTATGTAGAGCAGATGTTGGGGTAGCACCATCCTTCGTCCAGTCATCAGCTCAAATTGAGACATTTTTGTTGCAGAAGAAGGGGTAGATCTGATGGCCATCAGGACAAGGGGTAATCAAATGTCCCAACTTAGCCCAGAATCTGCCACAAACTTGTTTAATATGCTCACAATTGTTTTATTGTACCTCTCAACTCCAACACTAGAGGACCGCGATAGGCAATGTGTAGTTTTCCTTTTGACCCCAAGTATCTCCCACATCTTTGTCATCACTTCGCTAGTGAAGTTGCTACCTCGCTCTGACTCAATCCTTTGGGGTAGTCCAAAACGCGAGAAGATGTGATTGATCATTAGGGCAGCTTCTGTTTCTGCCTTGCAATTTGGGGCGGTAAGACATTCCACCCATTTAGTGAACAAGCATGTTACGGTCAACATGTACTTGCTCCCCCTAGAGGAGCAAATCACGGGCCCGATAAAATCGACTTGTAAATCTGACCAGGGCAGTGTCATCCCCTTCTTTTGGAGAGGGCACGGTGTCTCAGTGATGTTGGCTGAAAGTGGGCACACAGAAGACACCCCTTCAAGTACTGGTCGAGGTCCTGCCCCATGTGTGGCCAGTATGCAACCTCTCGCAAGATTTCTAATGTTGTATGAAACCCCTGATGACCGGCTGTGGCCGCATCATGGGCGTGACTTAGCATCAGGCTTCGGAATGAGGTAGGGACCACCCACTGGTCATGGCCGGATATGGATTTCCTCACCAACAAAACGTCTTGGATTCGGAACATTTTTGGACATTTTATCAACACTCCCAATGTAATCGGTATTCATCAGGGGAAAGTTCTCAGGGTCCTCAAGGTGTTGATAAAACTTACCAATTATTGGATCCCTTTTTTGAGCCATAATCAAATCAGCATCTGGGGTCTCCTTACTAAATTGTGCAGTTGAGAGTGCATTGTGAGCATTTGTCTGGGACCTAGTGATAGCAGTGACCTGGATTTCCCCCAACAGGGACTCGATTTCAAGTATATCCCCTTGGATGGCTCTGGTTTTGGCCAGCTGATCAGCTAGGTCATTTCCAATTTTGTCTGGTCCCTCTACTTTAGAATGACCCTTGATCTTTTTCCAGTAGATGGTCATCCCATTCGAGGTAACCAGATCATCAATATTTTGTATTAATTTTCCATGTTTTAATGGTTTTTTATTATTAGCACATAGCATGCCTCTGGTTTTTCAATTAACCAGGTGCTCCACGAACCCGTTCCATACAAAATCTGAATCAGTGATTATGACCAGTTCGCGAAGTTGGTGTTGGACAGCAGTGAGGATGGCTTGATGCACAGATATCAGCTCTGCCACTTGACTACTTTGGGGACCGATTTTCTACCCAGCGGAGGGTTCTGGGGCATCATTCACCCATGCATTCCCCACGCCGGTCACAAGTTCCTTTTCCCAGTTGTTGTCAACATGGTAGGAGCACCCATCCACATAGAGCGTGGCCATTCCCTCACACTTGCCTTCTTCATAGACTTTGTGTGGGGAATTAAGGTATGCCTCCATGTTGTCCTTGATCTTAAGACTTTCGTCCTCGAGAATGTTTTCTCTGGCACAATCATGCAAGTCAGCCAGACCTCGCACAAGGGGACTCCTCTTGTTTTGGCCACATCTGACCTTCACAGGAAAGCCTTGCATTGTCAGAATCCAGGAAGTAATTCGGGAATTACTCACATTTCCGGTCCGGATTCTGTCACTTTGAAGATATTGCAAAGGTTGGTGTGGAGTCTCCACTATGATGTGTTCCCCCTGGATAAACGGGCGGTAATTCTTCAATGCCCACACTGTTGCCAGGAGTGCCTTCTCACAATCGTTGAATTTTTCCTCCACAGAGGATAAAGTCTTACTCGCATAGGAGAATATTTTATTGACCTTGTCATGCTTTTGATATAATACTGCAGTCAAACATGTATTTGAGAACCCTGTCTCCAAGAAGAACTCCTTGTTTTTGACAGAGTAGGCTAGGCAAGGCACTTGTGAGAGGCTTCTTTTGAGTTGTCTTACTGCCGCTGCTTGCTCTGGACCCCACTCCCACTTGACCCCCCCTTCAACAGATGGATCAGGGGTCTCGTGATCTCTGCGTAATCTTCAATGAACTTTCTTCTGTAATTAGTCAGTCAAAGGAGGCTCCTTAGTTACCGCAGAGTTGTGGGGTCTTTTATTTTCTGGAGTGCTTCTACTTTCTTTTCCTGGGGACAGAGACCTTCAGGAGTTATCTCATGCCCCAAGAAATTCACACGGGTCCTGCACCACTGTGCCTTTTGGAAAGAGAATTTTGCTCTGGCAGCCCTCAACTGGGTCAGAACATAATGGATCTCCGCTGCGTGTTCCTCCACAGTTGAGCTTTTGATTAGGACATCATCTACACAGGCCAAGTTAACCCTTTCACCCAATTCAGGCATGGCCTTATGCAAAAAGATGTTAAATTAATTGCCGGAGTTGATGTATCCGAAGGGAGTCCGGGTCCAACTGTACTGCTGCCCCCCGAAGGTAAAGGCCAGCTTGTATTTGTCCTCCCTACTGACAGGTACAGTCCAGTACCCATTGGTCAGGTCAATTGCAGTGAATACCTTTGACCCTTGGATCTGGGCCAGCCCTTGGTCAATGTAGGGGAGAGGCCATTGGGAAGTATGGACCCGTTTGTTGAGCTCCCTTAGGTCAGCACTGAGTCGCCACTGGCCGTTTGGTTTCAAAATCCCCAGCACCGTATTATTGAAGGTGCTGTGGACTGGACGAATTATCCCACGGGACTCAAGGTTCTTAATTATTTCAGTAAGGGACTCCATTGATGCGAGAGGCAAGCGATATTGCTTCACAAACACTGGAGTCATGCCAGGGTCCGTTGGAATTGTTGTTGTGTGTATGTCGGTGCGACCACAGTCATATGAGTCCACCGCAAAGATCTCTTGAAAATCTAAGACACCTGTTTCAGTTTCGGCTTTTGCTCCAGAGTCTCACAGGCATCAGCTAGGTTGACTCTCTCTTTAACCATCTGCCTGAAGCCTGGAAAGATTTCTGGTTTGGCTATCTCAGCGGCCTCCTCCAGCTGGGTGGAGAAGTCCGTGGTCAAAAGTACTGATTTGAACTGATGGCTGGATTTGAAAGATCACCTCATCCCTCGTGAAGTCACAGGTCACATCTTCCTTAACATAAGGGCAAGAAGAGTACACCAGGAAATTCCCCCCATGCTGGGTGAAGATCCTGTCTGGTGTTGTGTCATTGTCGCTATCACTGTCAAAACAGTCCTTGGGGATTGTTCCTAACAGTTCGTTACCTAAATCTATGGAAAAATGTCGGTCATCAACCGCCATTCCAATAACGGTGCCTGCGCCCAGAGTGATATTATTTAGGTCGCTGTTATCCACCTCTATTGGAATGGTGTGTGTTCTATGTTGACTAGTGGTGTTGGGTTTACCCCCAACCCCTGCTGTAGGAAATGAACATTGATGAACATAGGCGTCAGGATTTTTCAGTTTCTGTCCTCTTTTAATTTTTACTTCAAGTGAGAATTGTCCGGTCCGTTCTGGGATGGTGAGTTCCTCTCCAATCTGAATTTTAACTGCACATGCAGCAGTTGAGCTGACCAAAATGCTTTCTCTGGGTCATCAAAGTCCAAGGGATTACCCGCTAATCAGGACCAGGCTTTGAAGTTTATTAGGTCTAAACTAATGGCAAAGCAATTGAGAATGTCACTGCCTAAATAAAATGCAGCAGGGACATCTCGCATGACCCAACAATTATGGACTAAGCTCTTGTTACCTGTGGAAATTTTAAGCATACACCTGCTAGGCAGGAGATGTTTGGAAATGGGTGTTTCCAGCTCCATTTCCCATTTGTCTAACAGTTTAAATGTGAGAATGGCTGGGAGTTTGCGGAACATGGCCTTGCTGATGAAGCTCTTACCGTTGTTCATACATACTCGGGTGAGAACAGAGTCCTTCCCTTCATTTAACTGAATAGGGATGAACAACTGCTCTCCAGTTTTCTGAATATCAGCCAAGCTTTGAGCTGATTTCTCATCATTTTAGACCATAGGAGTAGGATTTTCTGATTGTGAATTTGCGTAGAATTTCAGAGTGTTCCCTTCCAGTGTGGAATGCCACCTTAGACTGGACGGAAGGTTGATTTTCAGAAACAGAGAGGACTCCCCATTACCAGTTTGTTATCCTACTGCAATTACTGCCACGTCTGGGATCTGGTTATTCTGGAAATGGAATTCAATTTGGTCAGGTTTTTGTTCAACCATGTGGCATGTGCCATTTATACTAACATGGTTGACACTATGTTTTAATTGTATTGGTCGGTTAGTCTGGGTCCAGAGGACCTTGTTTACACAATCTATGAGGGGAGACAACCTACGCAGGATGTCATTCCCTAGTAAACATGGTGTGCCCTCTGGAGTCACAACTATGACCGGGTGCTTCACCTTGTGTCACCCAATTTTAATGTCTAAATCCGCAGTCCCCTCGGCAGGAATTTCATTCCCATCGAAGTTCTGAAGTTGTCCAGGAAGAGGGGTGAGAGGGATTTGGTATTTCTCCTCCCTTCCCGAATTCGGCTGATCAAAGGCCCTTGTGACAGAAGGGTGGCTTGGGATCCAGTGTCCACCAGTGCCAAAAATGTACATTGCTCATGTATTTGGATCGGGCATAAAATCTTCCCTCCTTTTCCTCAAGGGGGCAAAGATAATGCAAATTTTTGGCCAGTTGGCCAATTGGTAGGTTAATTTCTTTGCCTTGGATTCTGGCCAGGATTTTGTTTGGGATCTTGGAAACCTGTAAGAAAAAGGTGGCAATGGGATTTGGGGGATGTTTTGGGCTCCCTTGTTCTGATTCTGGGCTGCCCCCCCTTTTGGAGGCAGTCACCAGGATTGGTTTGAATAAGGGGATTTTCTTGCTGGTCATTCTGGGGTTTGAGGATGGGTGGTTTTAACTCGGTCCCCACATCTACCCAGTCTTGACCAGGATCTCTTGGGACCCATTTTTCTTTGGGAGGAGTTCCCCCATCCCTGAAGGAGAAGATCCTTTTCCCAGAATCTTCTGAGGACCCCTCTCCTTCAAATTGGAAGATTTGCACCTCCTCCACAAAATGGGCCTTTTTAGGCTCTTTATTTCTCCTACCCACCCATGTTCCTTAGTTTGCAGACTTTTGGGGGCAGGAGATTCTGGTTCCGGTTCCTGGGTTTCAAGGGGCTTTTCACAAGTGGGGAAGGAAGTTTCCTCTAAGGCTTTACACCCCCCATCCCCCCATGCCTCCTCCCTGGCAACCGGTGGGTTGTCAGGGTTCTTCCCCCGTCATTTTTCTGCAGCACCAGACCCTTGATTTGAGGTGTTCTGAGTCGCCAAGTTCATTGGAGGGTTTTGCTGTGCCCTGAACATGCGACCCAGATCCTGTGCCATGTTCTGGACCTGGCGTTCCAGTTGGGACACCCGCTCTGGCTGGTACAGGGTCCTCTGGTCTACCCTTGGCCGATCACGGGAAGGGTAACTGTCCCTTCTCCCATAATACCCCTGGTTAGGATAGTTTTGGTACCCCACCACCCTTTGCCTCGCCTCTCCCGGATTTGGCTGTCTGGGCTCAGGAAAGTGGGGAAAGAAAGAAGGGTTGTTTTGGGGGCTGATGTTTGGCGGGTACCGGGGAAAGAAACTCAGCCTGGCATTTGGGGGATTACTGCCCTCCTGGGGAAAGTGTGGAGGGAAGTTTCCTGGGTTGGCAGCTGCCTGATTGGATTCCCCCTGCTTGGGCTGGAGGAGTCCACACATAGCCCAAGATGGGTCTGTTGCCATTGTAACGGGGGCTGATGTAGTCTGGGGAGTAAGGGGTCCCATTTGTGAGGTTACCTCCCTGACTCCCGGTTTGGGATTGGCCTGAGGGCCTTCTGGGTCTTGGGTTGGTAGGATTCTGTACATGAATGTTTTTAGGCCCCCCCATCTCCAGATCTAAAATGGGGGCAACCTTCACCTCCACCATCTTAGCATCAGCAGGGGTGTTGGTTGGTTGGTTGGTTGGTTTTGGGCTTTTGTTAGTACTTTTACTTTCTTGTGGCTTCTGCACTTCGTAGATGCGAGTTGCTTGTTCAATGACCCAGTCTAGTGATCTTTTCTCATGAAAGCCCTCACCAGCTGGGTCATAATGTACTTAGGGAGTGCATGAAAGAAGGTATTGACAAATTCCCTACTGTGAGTGCTCACCCTCCTTGTGGTCTGCGCAAAGGCATGTTTCAGTTCTTGGACAAATTCTTGTGGGGCCTGGTCTTCCCCACATTGTAGGTTGTAGGCTGCCTTGCGGGCCTCTTGAGGGTTTCTATGGGTTGAAAAATGCTTTAAGATGGCCGCCCTATAGGTGGACCATCTTGAATGGTTCTGATCCTCCATCCCCGCAAAGAAACTGGAGTAAGCAGGCGAAAATGTCCACTTGACATACTGAATACAACTTTGGCTGTCCTTCAGGTGGAAAGTCTCCATCATTTGCTCAAACAGCACAAGGTGCTCCCAAACTGAATAGTTGGCATTTTTATGGTACGGCGTGATGACGCTCCTAATAGCCTTGACTTGCTTCAGGTGATCTTTCAGTAAAGCTCTCTTAACTTTGTTGGCCTTTTTAGTTCTGGTCACCCTGGTCCACTCATCCTCTGACTCAGAGGCACTGCTGCCAGAGGTGGCTGTCTGTTCCTCTAGGCTCTCCCTGATTCTGCGAGCTTGGGAATGGCTGGCCGAATGTGGGGGCAAAGTCTCTTGAGGCCTGTGGCGCTCAGAAGAGTCTTCTGACTCTCCCTTGCTCCCAGAATCAGCTGAGTCCCCCCCCCCCCACACTGTCCTAGCTGGCAAGTGGTTTTTAAAATGCTCTTTGTGGGCCTTTTTTAATGGAATTCCCCACTAAATTTGACTGACTGATCTCTAGTTAGGTAATTTTTTTTAGGATCCGTTCTCAGATTCTCCCCTCACTGGAGTCTCCCTGATCAGAGAGGCTGGCCCTAAAATTTGGGAACCTGTACATAGATGCCCGCCCATCCATTTCTGGGAGGCGTTGATCCGTCAGTCCCATATTTCCCATTGTGTTGAAGTCTACCATTCCCGTGGCCCTTGGTTCATATGAGCCAGTGGACATGGGAGTGGCAGAGTCCATGGAGTTGAAGGGATTAAAGTCCCAGATGCCAGGGTTCCTGAGGTTATGCTCAGGGGTTTCTCTCTCCCATCTTACCTCATCTGTTTCAGCCCCTACTCCATGATAACCTGCCAAAATCTGACCCTTTTGTTCCTCTATTAAGGCCTTACAGGTCTCTATGATTTGTTCTTGCATGGCTATCTGTCTGTGGAGCCTGTCATTCTTTCCACAGAGAGCCTCATTGTCTCTCTGTGCTTCCTGCCTGCATTGGGAGTATTGTGCCAATTTCTGCTGCAGGCGACTCACCTCCTGAGTTTGGTCCTTACTGGTCTGATTATTCTTTGCCAGAGCATCCTCCACCCGCTTGGTGTGCTCTAACAGCTTTTCATAATCCATTTTGATTTCACAAAGTTCCTGAAGGGCCAGGTGATTTATTATAACTTTGTTATTAAATGACTGAATTCCTGGCCTAAGTCGTCCCTTTCCTGAGTTAGAGTGCCCCTCTGTGCAGCCAGGTCGTCCCTCTGTTTTTTAAGGGCACCAGCTTTCTGGCGCTCCTCATCAAACTCTGTTTGGGATTCTAGGTCTTTAATGATTAATTTATTATTTTCCTCTTTTAATTTGTCTATCTGGTCCTGTATGATGACCACCTGTTCTGCGCAAACTCTGTTAAAAGTTAATTGTTGTGCCTGCTTTTGTTGACTCTGTTGTAGGGAGTCCAACCTTTCCTGACACTTTTTTTGCACTGTCTGTACCTGGGCATCTTGCTCTGCATTCTTTTGCAGTAAGAGAGCCAGATCTTCTTGGAATTTTGTGGTATACTGCATAGCCTCTGTTTCATATTCCTTGCTATCTTGGAGCCTTTGCTCTGCAGAGTCCAGATTGCTCTGGATTTTCTGCAGGGCTTCCCTTTGCCTCTTTGTGAAATCTACATGGCATGTGTACTTTTCCTGTATGACTCCTGTGTGGAGGTACAGGTAGGCCGCTATTTTGGCAATTTTGCATTGCTCCTCTTTTATTTTAGGGGTCATGTACAGCTCACTGAGTGCTTGATGTAATGGACCCTTATCCTGCCAGGTATCAAGGTTGATTTCAGTGACTTCTTGTTTTATTCTCTGCAGCCATACCTGTTCGTCCTGTTCCATCCATTCACCCCTGACAAACTATTTGTGCAGTAGGTGTTCCCTTGCAATATTGATTTCCACTGGGGTCGCCAATCCGTAAATATTAATTTCCTTTTGGCTTATCTCAGGATTACTTTACTTTTGCAAACAGGCCCAACTCCTTTGAGTTTTTCTTTTGAGGGGTGCTTGTACAGTGTAGCACAGTATGGTAAACCAACAACGTGCATGTACCCCGTCAGCTAGCACGCTGTGTTAGACTGTCACAAGTGGTATGTCTAATTCAGGATCCCTTAACAAGCCCCCAAGCTGTAAGTGATTTCAATCCGGCACACACCCAAGTCAAAGCCAAGCATGTAGTGCACAACTGAAACCCTTATTTATTTTTGTCTATAAGTTCAATATTCTGAACGATGTACCACTCATATCACACCCTTCTCCTGGAACCCCACCGGTCACACTGAACCAGGAATCTGGCTAGTTTGCAAAGGTAATATGTTTTAATAGATAAACAACAATCACCAATGGGGTGACAGAGCACTGAAGAATGTCTTTAATACACTATGAATCAAGTAATGAGCACCAAAAACATATGCAGGCCAGCAAAGTACACTTTTGTGTTGGTTCAGATCAGATAGCACTATGGTTAGAGGTTCAATCTGCAACACCCCTCAACCCCCAATAGGACATGTAAAGAGATAGGAGGAGAGAGCAGGTATTCAGGAATAGCACAAATCAAACAGAATATCAGTCCCACCTTCCCCCCATAAAACACAAGAGAAAAACGTAATTGACTTTGCAGCTGTCAGTATGGCTTTTACAATTGTTTTTAGAATTGACTGGGCAAAAACACCAAATGTGGTCAAAAATACTTAATTTGTTATAAATTCTTATGGGAGCGGCTTTGAACAGTTGCACACAATCACAAGCAATGATTTAGTCCAAAGAAAACATTTGAAATCTTAGCGTTCAAGTCGGAAGCAGTTTAGAGCTATTTCACACGTGTAAACCTTTCAGATTTTTAACATCTCTGCAAACTTTTCTGTGCGCGATATTTGCGATAAAGGGAGAATCGCACTGTTTTGAAATGCGGTGGGTCGTATGGATAGCTATGGATGTTAGGTACAAATAGGAGTTGAAATTTCGTTTCTATCACAGAAACAGATGGAGTTATCGAGGTTTTAGTAAAGGTTGTTTTTTGTAAAATAGGCGCGAGAATGGAAAACAGAAATCCACTTTTGAAAATGACAAATGGGTTTGCTTAGACTAGGGGGTGACTATGAAGAAGCAAATACCACACAGGGATTTTACAGTCACGGGATCAGTGTGACCCGCCTGCTAAGGACCTCAACTTCTTCAGATGAGAAAAGGGTCAGCACAAAAATAGTTCTAACAATACTGGTTCTGAAGGAAACATATGATGGGTTAGAGACAGGGATAAGACAATGCAAACATACTAAGGGCCACAGTTCTTCCTATTAATACTCACAGAATCAGTTATTAAATTGGACCGTCAGCTCTGGTAATTGGATTGGATCTGGTCTAGGAAAGACAGCACATCAGGCAGGGTACTGGATCAGCGAGGCAGGTCACCAGATTTGCACAGGATCTGCCCTCCTAGTCTGTGGGTATTTGAATCAACTGGATAGCATGCTCCTCAGGCAAGCCTAGTGGTGGCAAGCCAGAGAATTTCAGGATACTGGTTTAAAAGGCCTTCTCACACCACAAAGCGCTTTACTGGGTGGAGAGAATAAATTGGAGGATTTGGGCCTTGATGGAAATCAATAGTTCTCTGTTACTGGCAAGAGATTTGGCATTTGGATGTGGAGCAATATTAAAGCTGGATGTAGGATGCTGGATCAGAGTGCTTCGCTGGAATTAGGAAAGTGGCTGGATCAGTGAGTCCCTATGTGTTGTCAGCTGTCTCTTTTTATCCTTTGAAATGACATCACAAAGGGGGTGTATGGGCCGGCTTAGCTGCACCTGTGAGCTGGGATAGGACCACACTTCATCTCCGCCTTGCAATTTGAGTGATTGGATCAAGGCTGGATGATGTCACATTTTATGATTTGCTTTACAGTCCTCAGAGAGCTCCCTTTAGCCACTGGTCTCAAAATCGAATTTGGTACTAAATGTATATTTCTACATTGGTCACCTTTATAGAAATCACACACAAAGATGCCATATTTTACATAGGAGCTATTTCTCAAAACCCCGCAGCAGTGAGATCTTGTCTCAACATTTTACAGAATTTTGCCCTTTTCGCTATGAGCACAATTTCCCAATTTTATGCAAATTTCCACAAATGTGTGTGTTTAACATAGGGATATGCGTGTACATTTTCACAATTCTAACAGTAATACATTTTGCATAAAACCACATATATTGCCATTCCTGTTCAGAACATGTCACACAGTTCTACCGCCTCATCACACGTGCAGCCAGAAATTAAATTAACAACTCTGTCCTTTTTATATTTTTCACCATTTTGAATAGTAAGTTATGAGTCTTTTAAAAATTGTTTTTTGTTCATGTTTAGCAATAGATGGTCCGCCCCTTTTTGTATCCCTGCAGTCCACGCCATCCCCTTCCTTGTTTGTTCCTTCCAGAGGCCAATTACGACCCCCTTCACCCTCCCAGTTTCCTGGGCTGAAGCTTTGTCATTGTTCCTTCGCTTTCTGTAGACAAGATTCTGTTCTAACCCGCAATTAACACCTCCCAGTGAGTTTCTGCTGAGAGGAAGGCCCTCCTTCTGGGAGAAAAACCTGCTTTTCCAGTTCTTGTAGCTTCAGCCAGGCTAATTAACTTCTTAAAACCAGCAAAAACCAAATTTGTTACATCAAACATAAATAAATTTCTTTCTTGGCCTTAAAAATCTGTGGGAAAAAAACACAACTAAAATCTGTATTCCTTTTTGGCAACAATCCTTTTTATGTTTGCTAATCCAGCAGACTTTTTAGTTTTAGGTCATTTTAAAGTTTCATCAGTACTCCTCTGACAGCTGTCATTCAGGTAGCCCCGGGTACTGCACCCAGATTTTGGCATATGCTGTCAGTTTTCGGACAATCCAGTTTGTCTGAAGAATGTTTTGCTCTTCACATTGGGACTTTGTATGTTCCCAATGTTTCATTAGATACATGAATTTTAGCACCAGGCAAGATTTTGAATGTTGAGAAGTGTTGTATTATGGGCTTTTTGGAGTTGTTGGCAACAAAGCAAAAGTCATTTCTAGGCACATTTTGGGGTTTCACTTGCAAAGTGCTGCTTTTCTCTCTGCACTCTGTTTGCTGGTCATGGAGTCCACTGGCACATTTCTGCAGGGTGTGCTCTATTCCACCGCACATGTACCATGGGTGGCAGGTTGTGCATCCCTCTTTTTGTGTGCTGAAGCACACGGTTTTTGTAGGTTTTTGTAGGTTTTTGGCACGCACAAGGGTTTTGCCACTATTGCTGCTGTTTCTTTCCCCATAACAGCCAGGGTGATGCCGCATAGCATAGCGGAGTGGGTCAATACAACCCACACTGCGCAGTGGACAGATCCCCGTTGAAGTCTGGTCCTGTAATTCAGCACACCGAAGAGGTGTTTTTTTGAGATCCATGGACACAAAGAAATCATTAGATTCAATGTCATAGCAGCCCTGCAGTTCGGGTTCATACTAGATTTACTATGGCTTGCCCTGCATAACCCTGCCATAGACTGGACACACAGCACGGTCCGGTTCTCCTCAGAATATTGCAGCAGTCACTGTTCCAAGGAAGGCGGGCGGGTCGTGCAGATACTGGGTACTACACAAATACACAACACAAGGAAATGGCGGGTCCCCCATCCGTATATGTGGACTTTCGGGATGTGTTCAGTAAGGCTGCGTTGGAGACGCTACCCATACACCGTTCATTCGACTGTAGGATAGACCTCGAACCAGGAGCAACATTGCCGTGTAGTAGGATCTACGCCTTGACTGAAGCCGAGAACAAACATCTAAAAGAATACATTGAACTAATCTACAGAACGGCTTCATTCGTCATTCCACCTCGCCAGTCTCCTCGCTGTTGTTTTTCGTACCAGAGAAAACAGACGATCTTAGGACCTGCATCGACTACCGTGCAGTGAACCGGATCAAGGTAAAGAACCGTTACTCCCTTCCCCTTATACCAGTTCTCCTAGAACCTAGACCTGGTGCAGGGAGCGACCATCTATACCAAGCTGGAACTGCAGGGAACGTACCATCTGGTGCGGGTGCGTGAAGGAGATGAATGGAAGACTGCGTTTAGGACAAAATTCGGACTGTATGAATATCAGGTGATGCCATTTGGTCTCTGCAACACAACCGCCGTCTTCCAGAATTTCCTGGACGAGGTTCTCTGCGGCCTTCTCAATGTCTTTGTTGTAGTTTACATCGACGATATCTTGATATACTCTCCCTCGAAAGAACATATACAGCATGTAAGAGCTGTTATGCAGCGTCTGAGAGAGCACCACCTGTACGCAAAGCTTGAGAAGTGTAGTTTTCACTGCACTACAGTGCAATTTTTAGGGTTCATATTGTCACCCGACGGAGTGAAAATGGACACCCATAAGGTACAAGCTATCTTGGACTGGCCCGCTCCAAAGAACGTTAAAGAGGTGCAGTCAATCCTAGGCTTCACAAACTTCTATCAGCGCTTTATCCAGGACATTGCTAAGAAAGTGCTTGCCATCACCAAACTTCTAAGGAAAGGCACACCGTTTGTCTGGAATGCCGAAGCGGAGAGAAGCTTTAATCACCTGAAAGAAGCCTTCACTTCAGCCCCGGTGGTTGCTGCATCCTGACCCCACAGAGCCATTCATACTAGAGACAGATGCCTCGAGTTACGCGCTGGGTGCAATCCTGTCTCAACGGGACCAGTCGGGCCACCGACATACTGCTGCCTATTACTGTAGGAAATTGAACTGGGCGGAACAGAACTACACAATAGCCGACCGGGAGTTGCTTGCCATCAGAGTGACCTTTGTTGAATGGAGGCATTACCTGTTAGGAGTGAGACACACCATAACGGTTCTCACAGATCATCACAATCTCCAATTTTTGAAATCTGCACGCTCCCTTACTCCACGCCAACTGCGGTGGGCTATGTACTTTGCAGACTATATCTTTGTGGTGATGTATTGGTCGGGATTGGAAAACAAAAAGGTGGACATCCTGTCCAGATACTCAGATGCTCTCACACTCATGGCCTCAGAAGAGTTAGCAAAACCCATAATCCCGCAGACAAAGATTGTGGGGAGTACCTCAAATGAGCTGTTCGAGCAAATCGGGGAAGCAATGTCAGCACAAGAGCTGCTCCAGTAGGAAGACCCCAAGAAAGAATGCTACCTAAGGGATGGGATACCTTACCAGGCTATAGCAGTGTACTTGCCCACCATCACGTTGTGAGCACAAGTGTTGAAATGGTATCATGAGTCACCGTTACCTGGCCATCCCGGCATCAACAAAACCCAGGAACTGCTTCAACGTCATTACTGGTGGCCAGGTCTCCACAAAGAAGTTCAAGCATATGTGCAACATTGTGAAGTGTGTGTATAAAATAAAACTGATCGCCGAAAACCAATGGGCCTTTTATGGTCGTTGCCTATACTCAGAAGTAGGTGCAGGTTCCTGAATCTCTGTCAGGGTACCGAGCACTGCTGCTCACGTTCAGTCACTAAACAACCATGCCTTGGGGAATAACTCAGTGCTGATTCAACTGAGTGTCCAGACCTTAGGTGTAGGGTATGAATGCATGTGCTGTATGAATGTAAGGCCGCAAAAGGGAACAACGCCCTGCTAGCTCAACGTCAGCAGTGACAGAACAAGAGCCAAAGAGCATGTTTATCCCAACTCCCCCTACCCATCCAATCCAATCCGTGGACCCCAACCCTCTTTCCCCATGGTGTTTGCGGTGCCCTGCGTGCATTAAGTTCCAGGTGCCAAGACCATCAAGGGGAGGTAGGAGTGTGTGCTGCTTCTGCGCTGGATCAAGACTCGCCACGGCAAAACCACATTCTTGTACTGTATGAATGGGGTTCCCATAGCAGGGTAGCCTATTGTAACAAAAGAGCCAGACATGTCAGTTCACTTGTCATTGATACTGAGGGCAGGAGCTGGTTTCAAGTTGCCACAATTGACATGCTCTGCAGCAAGGCCCCTTGGGGTTTGTTAATCTCTGCAACCAGCTGCAGGGCCTAACAAAAGAGCAGGGCAGTTCCATGGAGCCTTTGTCAGTTAATCAGGCTGTCCATGGCAGGTGGACGTTTTGCCCCCCCTTCTTGGGATGACATCCTAACTAAATATGACAGGGGCTGTGTGTGCCTGTAGGCGGTGTCCAGGTCAGTCTGCCATCATTTCATTTAATTAAAAATTTCTAAAAAGACCGGGCGAGCGCATACTCACCAATGGATCACCAAAATCCTCACAAGGATTATCATCAAAATGTGGACAGAATAGCTAAAACAAGGAGCAGAAAAATATGAAAACAACTGCCTTTTAGTACTGGGTAGGCAAGAAAAAATAAAATAATCCAGTAGGAGGGTGATAATGATATGTCCAAAAAATGATTCCATGCAGAAATAAAATTAAAGTCCAGTAATGAATTGTGAATCTGTTCCAGTAAATGTTCACCAAGGTCCATTCCCTGAAGTCACTAGGGTTTGGGGATCTATCACCCTGCCAGAATATCTTTATCTGAAAATGTTTGTACTCTAGTCCTCATATTCAAGTAATATTCCTTGGCAAGTCCCAACCCAGGATGCAAGGTGCTAGGAGGAGAACATTTTCTGACCTACTCTAGCCTCCCTCACCTGTCCTTCTTTGCCCTGATTGGCCCCTCCTTTTTCAGCCCTGTGAATCCCTCATAGCATCATCTCAAATTTGTTTCAGCTCTTGTTCCTTCTCTATTCATTAGGGGCCTCTTTCTTTCTTTTTTTTCTTTCCTTCATCACCCCTTTGAGCATTAACTATCTTCTTCAGTCCTTCCATACCTCATCAGGTCTCAATTACATCTTTATGATTTTCTTCACCCCTTCAGGCCCCTCCTTCTTCTAATCAGCCTTTAACACATTCTTGGCTTCCTCCAACTCTTCCGTAAATGGTCTGGGGGTTTGTATCTCATTTTCTCAGACTTCCACCTCCCCCTCATAGGTTCAGTATTTGGGGACTTTCGCAAACCAAAATAGATCTACCTCCTAGCGTAGGGCAGCAGAACCTTCTTCTATGCTTCACTATGTCAACTTCAACCTGCTGATGTTCTTTGGTGATTTCATTGCCTCTTTTCATAAACTTTCCTCCACAAACACTCTGGCGCCACTTTCTTCTAATATGACTTCCTTGTCAATGTCACTCCTGTAAGTCTCCTCTGATATAACTCAATCTGGTATGACCAACTCCATAACCCCCTCTCTCTTGACCTGTTAACACAATGCACTGTATACCTGTGGTAAGTTTTGACTTCTTGCAAATTGCTCAATTATCTGTGGGAACTACCTGTTTTCACTCCTGAATTTCTGTTGATGTTGTACAATGATCATTTCTAAAGTGACCATCACCCATTACAAGGTGCTGGGAGGCTAGGGGGTGGCCACGTCTCCACCTCTTAATGTGGAGTTGGTCTCCTGAGAATTGGGCTCTAACTGGGATGAGGTTGGGCATGTCCTAAACCGGCTGTTTTACTCGCTGAAAGGAGCAAATGTGGGAGTTGTAATGTGAATCAGGCATGGTAAACCATAGGCTGCAGAGAGGTGCTCCAGGGGTTCCCGCTTATGCCACCTCTAGGGTCTATGTCTAGGAGTGGAGGGAATGACCCCGACTTCTAAGTCCACCACAATGTAAACCCCCAGTGTCAAGCCGGGGGCTTTGTCAGAGACCAAAATAGCTACTGTCCACTTGATCATGCCCAATAAATACAGATATGATTGCCGCGACATAGAAGAAGTGATTTTTTTCAACCATGATATCCACAACTCTCAACATTCTAAACATTCCCACTGATCCAGAAGGGTATGTCCTTGCCACCCGGTAGTCTCAGTATATACGATAGGCTCCCCCTGGAATCTCTGTGGCAGTTCTTTAGAGTTTGCACCACCACCAAGGAGAATCTATTAAAGTCCATCAAATTTGATTATAGAAGATAACTGCTAGTAACGCTGAGCATGTTTTGTATACCAGCATACCACAAAAGGAAACCTTCCTCACCATTGAATGAGTACTCACTCCCGGACATCCCAAAATAATTCCTAACACAACTAGCAGAAATAGCATTGAAATTAATCAGCATGTTGACAATTTTGAAAAATTAAACACATTCACCATGAGAGAAACCCATATCGAGTACACATTTTTCTTTGAGTCAAATAGGTTGATGCTGTTCCTTGTATCCGACAGGGGACAGAGGAAGAGTTGTTGTATTGCTTGACCAGGTTCAATGAACGTAACATGTGTTTGTAATTCACACACACATATGAGTGCCATGAGAGCAATTTCCAACACATTTAAATATCATTGACAGAGAAACTGTTTTGAATACTATGGTTTTTAGGAAATCTACAGATCACAATTATTTCCTACAAATTGGAAGTGATCATCTGAATGCCTCAGGAGAGCAATCGTCGATATTGCTCCACTTTAGAGGTACGTGATAGACAAGCATCCGACCTCAGTAAATGATTGCAAGGGAGTGGTTACAAAAGAAAGGCAATAGAAAAGCAGCCAGGGGAGCTGTAAGCATACCAAAAGAAATAACAGTACCACCCTCCACTAGGATCCTGAAGAAGCATACCATTATTTGTGTCCTGCACTACTCGCCAATCGTTAAACATTGGCACATTCTCAACTTCTTGCAACAAAAATATTTCTTTTAAAGCATTTGATTACTTCTTGTAGCGTGGTCCATTCCCAATAAATATAATAATAATAATAATAATAATAATAATAATAATAATAATAATAATAATAATATCTGTTTTTCCCATTTTTTAAGTTAAATGTACATAGATTTGTGACCACAATGACCTTGGATATATCTCCAGATTTGCAAGTTGGGATCCAGAAGCCCCCCATGTTCAAAGTTCCCTCTCATTGAGGGAACAGCTAAGGATGTTTTGCCTTAACAGTGATCAGAGTGCACTAAATTAGGGAATCTGCTGTACACACTTGGCAACCTTATGATGTAATACTTGGGATCACAGCCTTGATTCGACTAGGCAAGTGCTACACGGGTCTATCTTCAGTAACAGTGTTACACCCCGTTTTAACAATGCTAATGTCAGAGGGGGCGCTGTTGCGCACGACGAAGATGGCCCCCTGAATCTTGAGCTCCTGCTCCAGTACAAGATCCGTCCAGAAAACATCAGTTTTGGAGACACCTAAGCACCCACAAATGGCTGTGTAGAAGAGTCGAGGTCTGGTCCCCAACGTCTCCAAATCCCGGTGGAAATCGGTCTCTGGCGCTGAAGTTACGCTGCTCTGAATTTGGCCTGACTGTTGTTGGGAGCGTGATCCGGCTCGGAGTTCCAGGCAGAGGCAACGCGGAGCCGTGGACTCTGGCGAGGAGGAGGCTGAGTGGGGGCGGGGCCATTGTCAGAGGCCCGCGCCTGACTCGTGCCCACGCTGAGCAGCTGCGGACTGAGAGCTGTTCGGCCGTGAAGACGAGGAGATGTTGTGCCCCCCTCAGGTACGATACCCGCTACTCTTCTGTGGCCCCACACCCCAGAATTTTGGCGGAGACGCCACTAGACACGGCGGTGACATCCTGTTACGCGGCTGCCCTTGGCAGGGAGCTGGCACATGGGGCGCGGAGGAATTGGCCCTGAGTGATCCGACACTCCCGCTGGACGGGAAGCCGGTCTCTGTGTTACGTGCGGGCCCACGCCCGCTAAGACATTACATACATTTACGGAGGCCAAAGCCCACGGTTCGTGAAGCAGCGGGAGGTGAGGGGCCCCTGTGCCAGTGAGGGGGGACTGACGGAAACGCCCTACTGGCGGGCAACATTGCTCCTGATATTACATTGCACGCCCTACATTCGTGTAGTCTGCTGCAGAGTCCTTGGCTCCCGGTCCCCATCAAGAACTATCTGTTTGTCGTGGGTGCACATACGCAGGAGATTACACTACCTTTGGCGACTTCAGGTATGGTCGCCCTAGCGCATGAAGCCCTGTGCTGGTGGCCTGGCCGATCCCACGCGCTGGTGGACACCTAGTCATCTATATAGGCCCTCTTTGGCGTAAACTGTGGCGTGCCCTGAGTTTTGACACCTAACTACGTGGGAGAAAATATCCATCGCTGGTGCCTAACATTGGGCCTTGGTGCCCTGGTACTGGGGTCCCTGCCGGAAAATCTACAGACGTCTTGGGAGCAAGGGGGGTGAGGCGGAGGACCCCTGTTGCGCCAGCTGCAAACTCTGTCGTCTTGATCCAGGTGGCTTCGCTGAATATCCGCAAACAACGGGCCGGGGCTAGCACCATGGGCGAGCCGCACAGGGCTGTGAAGGGAGGCAAGATGCCCAGTAACAAGAGGAAGGGTCCTATGGATGCATTTACCGGCAGCCAGGCGCCAGACGCCATAACTGAGGTAATGAAACCCCACCTGCAGACATTGAAGGATGTGAGGACAAGCTGACCATGCTTGTGGAAAATGGATTCCGAGCAGTGAACATGAAACTGGACGATATAGGGATCTCCGGCGACCGGATTGGTCTGTATCCTTATGTAGTATCCACTGCAGCCTTATGGGTCCTACAAGCAGGGCGGCTCCATTCCATGTGACTATTGGAGATTGGAGCCAATCAGTCAGCCATGTGAGGCAACATGGCTACCCCGGGAATGTTCCACGATTGTTTTTGGGTACATCGTCAAGTTGGGGGTGATGATGAGGGTGGGGGGAGGTAAGAGGGGTTGGAAATGGGTGTTCTTGTTGTGGAAATTTGGACCACCTGAAGGTGTTTCATTCGAATACAAGGTTGGCTTCGGCCGGAAGTTTGGTCAATGCCAAAACAAGCTCGACCACGGTTATTGAGTGGGTCAATATTCCGCAGTTGATGTGGGCGGTGGGTGGGACAAAGTTGGAGCAGATGTTGTGGGTTCCTGGTGTCAGATCGGGATGGTTTTGGGAGTTTCTGTTTAAAGGAGTTCTATTGTTAAAATCAGAGGGCGGTTGCATGGCAGAATGGCCGCATCACTTGCGACAGGGGCGAGGCTACGGACAGATGATTTTTACAACATGCGGGTATGGCACAGGCTGATAGGGGCTTAGAAGTCAAGTTACTCTCCTGGAATATTTGCGGGCTTAACAACCCGGTGAAGGCGAGGTGGGTGGCAGCATATGTTACACGCCACGATCCTCATATTCTTTTCATTCAAGAGACGCACGCACTGGGTCATGTCAATTCTGCATTCCTGCCAAGATGGGGCCCCCAGAGATACTACACGGAATACTCAACACAGTCTAGGAGAGTGTTAACCCTCATACACCCCAAGCTGTGCTTTAAATACCACTCCAGTAAAATGGATCCGCTTGGCAGATATGCACTAGTCTGGGGGGAGTTGGCGGGATACCAATTAATACTTGTTAATACATATGGGCCAAATGTGGACGATCCACAGTTCTATTGTACGATACTCGATATGCTAACTACGTCAGGGGAGGCACTGATAATCTGGGGCGGCGATCTCAATACTATTTTGGACCAGTCCCTTGATCGGTCCTCTACTGCCCCCAGGACCCCCTCCAGAGCCGCATTGGTTGTGCGGCAGTTGATGGAACAGATGGATGTGGTAGATGCTTGGCGCACACTGCACCCTACTGAGAGGAAATTCACCTTTTACTCTTCTGTCCATGATTCCCATTCACGTATCGATTACTGGTTCATTAGCTCACCCCTGGCCGGCATGGTCACCAGTTGTGAAATACACCCCCGCACCCTCTCTGACCACTCACCAGTAACACTTCAGCTGGGTGATGCCCCTCCTCCAGTTAGACGGTGGAGAATGCCCCCGTCATACTCAGGGACCCTAATATTTGTGAAGCCCTCCATACTGAGATCACGGAATTTATTGAAATAAATGAGGGATCGGTAACCATTTATGCTACTCTCTGGGAGGCATTCAAGGTCTGGATCCGGGGTACTATAATGGGCAAGCCCACGGGTATGCTTAAAGCTGTAAGACGGGAGCTGGGCGCAGTCGAAACTAAAATAGGCCTGTTACAAACTGAATATAGCGCCACACAGGACAAGGCAACACTATCGCAAATGCATGTCACGTTGAAGGAATTCAACGCGTTAGCCAGCAGGGAAGTCTTATACATGGCTGCGCCTGCCAAGGCCCGTAGATATGGGGAGAGTAATAAGGCCGGGAAATTCTTAGCCACCATGCTTAAAACAGATAGACATCGGAGCCCAATCCCTGGTATTTTGACACCCACTGGGGCTTTGGTTAATAAGGAGCAGGACATTAATTCCACCTTCGCTGTGTTTTATTCATCCCTTTATTCCAATCATGACATCAAAAGTAAAGAAGACACGTTCCGGTATTTGGATAGCCTAGACCTCCCTACACTGACCACTGAGACCCGTAACATACTGGATCAGCCCATCACTATTGAAGAAATCGTAGAGGCCATTACATCTCTGTCAGGGAGCCGCGCCCCCGGCTCGGATGGACTTAGCGCGGAACTATATAAGGAATTTAGGACTGAACTAGCCCCCCTACTGTTAAAGGTGTGGGGGGAGGCGATGGATCAAGGGAACCTTCCAGAATCGATGCGCGAAGCTATTATTACTGACATCCTGAAACCCTGTAGACCTGCACATGACATGGGTTCGTATAGACGGCTCTCCTTGATTAATACCGATGAGAAAATTTTCGCCAAGGTGTTAGCCACCAGGCTCCTGCCGTACATGTCGATCCTTGTTCACCCAGACCAGGCGGGCTTTATACCAACTAAATCTACAGCTCTCAACCTGAGGCGCTTGTTTAATGTTATGGCACACATTGATCCCACAACAAAGGCTGCCGTGGTGGCCCTTGATGCCGAGAAGGCCTTCGATTCCGTGTCCTGGTCTTATCTCTTCCTGGTGCTTGAACGATTTGGCTTTGGCCGATACTTCATCAAATGCGTACAGCTACTATATACTGACTCGACTGCTAAGGTTCTGACCAACGCCACTTTGTCAACCTCATTTAGGCTCTACAGAGTTACCAGGCAGGGCTGTCCCTTTTCACCTATACTTTTCGCACTTACTATCGAGCCGATGGCGGAACATATATGCCAGAACCACTCACATAGAGGGCTTAGGATGACCGCCCCCCCCAGATCATTTCACTATATGCTGACGATACCCTGCTATATGTCCGCGACCCAGTAGAGAACGTACAGCACATAATGTCGGACATACATGAGTGCTCGGAATATTCAGGGTACAGAATCAATGTTCCCAAGTCCGAAATATTTCCCCTTACGGATTGTATGGGTAACATCGCTGCAATTGCTGGGCTTAGGCCCACCTCGACTCAAATACGTTACTTGGGTATTATGGTGGCCAGGGACAAACAATTGTTATATACACAGAACCATGGTGAACTGTTACTGAGTTTGACGACCAAGTTCCTAACGTGGGCTAGCCTTCCCTTGTCCTTGTATGGTAGAGTGGCTATTCTCAAAATGGTAGTCTTACCCAAAGTCTTATATTATTTTAACAACATTCCGATATGGCCCGGCAAGTCCTTTTTCATGAAACTCAAGTCGCTCGCCTCTAATTTCGTTTGGAATGGGAAGATGGCCAGATTGGGGTGGGATAAGATGGTTGAACCATTCTCACGGGGTGGCATTGCTGCGCCAGATTTTGAACTATATTATCTGGCTGCACAGGCTCAATTTGTTAAACACTGGTTTGACCCTGATGACACATCTCCCCACATCCCCAGGAAGAAACATGCTGATCGCCCCAATGACATCAGATCACTTCTTCTTAACCCTGTCTATGGAGACACATGCCCGTTTGACCCGGTATATACAACCATACGCGCCTGGGCCAAGATATATAACAGATTAGGCCTTGAGACCCAATATGACTCGGAGGTCCCCCTGTGGAACTTCTCGAGTATATCCCCAACATTTCATAAAGCCATTCAACAATCCTGGGATCCTAACAAGTTATTCACACTAAGGGACATGTTCCCAAATGGCACATTCTGTGAAATCACTGACTTCATCGGGATGGTGAGAGGAGGCCCACTTAAACGCTTTCAATATCATCGTATGAAAACTGCTTTTGCGGCTAGATGGCCATCTTTCCCGTTGGAACCCCAGGTACATGAATGTATTAGGGCAATAGTATCCCCTAATAGTCACAATAAAGGGGTCTCGTTAGTATACTCACTAGTACAAACCCACTCCCCGTCACATAATACGATAAGAGAGACCTGGGAGCGGGATACGGGCACTCAGATTGATGAAATACGGTGGTCACGCTTCTGTCAACTCACCAGATCCGTCTCTATGAACGCGGGGCTACGGCTTATCCAGTTTAAAGTTCTGAATCAGCTCCACTATGCCCCCGCCAGACTGGCCAAATTTGTTGAGAGTTGCACGGGAGCCTGCCCCAAGTGCAATGCACCAAACGCTAGCCCCTACCACATGTACTGGTCATGCCCTTTCATTATGGAATTCTGGCGGGAGGTGGCAGAACTCCTCGAAGACATAACGTCGATTCCGGCGACCCTGTCCCCCTTAAAGTACTTGCTTGGTGACATTGGTAAGGTGAAAGAAACTACGAGGCGTTTATTTAATATTTCATGTGTTGTCGCCAAGCGCTGTATCCTTAAATCATGGAAGTCTACAACTGCACCATCCAGAGCCAATTTCTTAAAAGACTTATGTTTGGTAAACGACGATGAAGAACTTTTTGTTTTATCGGTCCCAACACAGTGTCGGCCCAAAGACATTTGGTCGCTGTTGCGAATTTATTTGTGTTCCCAGATACCGGACGTGGATGCTACGCCTCTCCCTTCGCCAGGATGTGGGATGTTTGATGTGTTTTTCTTGCTACTCTGTATATATGTGCCAATACTGTACATGCCTCAATACCTTGTCAAATTCTCTCTTTAGTGGACGGTCTGAATGCTAACCTGCTCTCTTAATAAAATAAATGTTTAAAAAAAAAAAAACAATGCTAATGTCAGCTGACGTATAAGCAGAGAAGTGATTTCAAATCTAACAAATAATGGAGAATCTTCCTTACAACCATTGCTCCACTTGAGGAAGCTATTTAAAATGTTAAAAACATCATACAGCTGTTTATAGTGCACAACTCACACATTGGGGCACCTCATGATACCGTTGATAATCAAGCAAGACTGTGGATATATATTCAGTTGGGTTCTGAAGAGTAACACAACTCACTTATTTAGGTTTCATATTTGGCAACAGATGCAAGAATGTGTCTGTTTATCAGCCCTTGAAATGTCATCATAAATGATAATGAAATGTTATTGATATAGTGCTTTTGCCCAAGTGCTGTATATAGAGCATTTTACATACATACAATTACCACCCACCCTAAGTTGGTACAACTGGAAATGCTGAGTTGGCCTTGCCGCTATTGCAACCTGCAGATCACACACTGATCACAGCAGTGAGTGCTCAACCCACTGAGCTACCTTACACCATTCAAATAAAAAAATGTGCAATCCTTATTCTTGTTATGCTTGTTGACCTCTTATCACCTAATTTAAAGTGGTACGTGTCTTGTGTGTTGGATCTTCTCATCATTACCGAATGGAAATGCATGACTCAGCCTAGAAGGAATCCTTTGGCGAGCTGTCTTGTTGTTACCATCGTGTGTTCCATCGTAAAGGATGACTTCCAAATACAAGTGTTTGTATTTGTGGGAGACTACAAGACACAAGAATATTTTAATGTATTTATAGTCGATATCGAGAGACCATGAAGTATAAAACCAAGGTCTCAAAGGATGGCAATTCACTTTATTTGCGTTTGTTCATAGCTTTCTAGCAATGGGTTTTGCTATTTCGCAGTTTATATATATTTGGGTTAAACGTTACCCAAAAAGTGCCCACTAGTCGTAGAGACAGTGCATTCTTCCATTGCAATGTGATGGGTAAATGGAGCTGGCCACCAATGAACCACTCTGAGGTGGCAGACTTCAGGAACAGTTGGGCAGGCAATGCCCCAGGGCTGGCTAGAGACAGTCTTGAGACACAGTGAAAGCGGCATTATTCCAGGCCCCTGCCATAACAGTCAGACACACGTGTGCCTTTTTTTGGTGCTGCTGGGTGTAATATTCCTGATTATGTCTGTCTAGGGCTGCTCTCCAGTGACTCACAGGCATATTTTGTGTTGTAATAGTACACTGCACTACCAGGCAGGGGGGCCGGGATCCTGATAAAGAGGAGACATGCTGTCACAAGATTATCGAACTCCCATACATTATCTGGCAAAACAACCCTCTTCTCAACTCTCATATGGGCAGTTACTCCCTTGTTCCTTCTATTCTGTAGCTTTCTTTCTCCATTTAATTATTCTATCTTCCAATTCTACTTTTCTTGCTATATCTTTTGTTTTCTGCCTCTGGCCTCCATTTTCTTCTCCTTCCCCTCTATTTATCATTCCTGTAGAGTTACTTCCTTTCTCTTCTTCTAACTCACTCGCCCTTTTCTAGTTCTTCCCATTATATTCCTTGTCATTCATTCTATTAGCAAGTCCGGTCGGCTTCTTGCACCAAACAAATTCTACATTGATTATATGTATCAGCTACAGGATATCTCTTACTATATCTTATGCACAAGGCCAGGTATATCTGGCATGGCAATATATGGCCATGTAATATAAGGAATAACATTTCCACTATGATACACTAAAAAGGGTATTCCAAGTCACCTCAATAATATGCGATCTTATACAGGAACGTGGCCTTCAGCTTCGTTCCTTTATTTAGTCATATAATTCCTCAGTGACTTGCAATATCCCTGTACCGTACGGTACGGGTAGCTTTATCCCAAATATAGTAGATGGCAACTAGCAATACCTGTGTAAAAGCCTGAAAATAATGTCCTTATTGCAGGCTACGTGTGGCGTCCCTAGTGATCTGTAATCAGAGGTCAAGTCCTAAAAGAAAAATGGGGGGACTCTTGAACATATGCAGTGTGTCGTGACGTCACCAAACATTGGCATATCAATGGGACATATGCAAATTACAATCAATTAGTATTCTTTCAATCCCCAGGTCAGCATAAATTCAAAGAAGACAGGCAGATATTCTCATTTTACACACATCTTCTAAAATAACCAGGGGGAATGTGTCCAACGGGCAAGACACATCTGTCTCATAATTTTGTTATTGCCAGTTAGAATCCAGATAGAACACCTCAGTGGTAAGGACAAGGAATGAAGAGAAACAAGGCTGTGGCGAAGGATAGAAAGGATAGAGCGAGTTTCTAGCTATCTCTACCTCATCCAAAAACCTCAACTAGGTTGCGAAGGTGTTCCAGAGATAGAATAAGAGATGCACTATAAACTTCACTGTATAGTAATACATTCAGCCGTGTTAATCCTTAACCACACTCTTCCACTATGCGTAAGTTTTTTGAAGAGAAACGTTATAAATTAAAACAGTGCACCAGAATTCAGAGCACCAGACATCTAGTAGGGTATTTCCTACTTTAATGACCTACAGACTGTCTTACTGACCCTGGGGAGCTCAGGTTTAAAAGACACAAGAACAATTCAGTCCACAAGAAGACACTACAGTCCCTGCTCTCAGTCTGTGGGTGTGGTTAATTGGCAGGGGGTGGGGTTAGGTAAAAAGGTATGCTCAAACTACAAAGTAGGCCAGACTTATGCCTCTTGAGTGTAGCAGAAAGGCAGGCCGTGGTCCAGGATTTTTACGGGGTGGCACACTTCCCCAAAGTGCTAGGTGCCATTGATTGCACCCATGTAGCTCTACGCCCTCCCAGGGCCACTGAGCACATCTATCGGAACCGCAAGCACTGGCATTCTATCAACGTGCAGGTTGTATGTGATGCCAAGGGAATCATCACCTCAGTATAGCCAACTATCAGGAGTCCAGCCATGATAGTTACATATTCAGAATGTCACCCCTAAACCGGTACCTGGAAGCTGGGCGGCATGGCGACACATGGCTTATTGGCGAGTACAAATGCCTCTGCACATGCATGCATGTCAGACACTGAGAAATGGGAAAACCCAACTAATGATAACCATTATCACCTCCCCAGGCGACAGTGCCTACCCTCTGAGCACCTACATGATGACACCATTACGGAACCCCACCACACCACCCGAGCTAAAATACAACACAGCACATATTGCAACCCGGGGCATAGTGGAGCACACATTCGGAGTGCTGAAGTCACGTTTTCCCTCCCTTGACCTCTCTGGTGGCCAGCTGCTATATGCGCCCCTAGTATTGTGCAGGATCATATTGGCAGCATGTGTCCTGCACAATGTTGCAACCCGGCGGGGCGTGCCGGTGGAGATGATGGTGTCCCCACATCCCCAACCGCATGCACGGCCGCTGGACATGGGTGGGTAAAGGGCATGTGGTGAGGCAGCCCGTACCCAGCTTGTGGCAAATTTCTTCACCTAAAATCCCACCCCTGCAGAGTGCACACAAGACTGGCACATACCAGCTGACAATTGATGATGATGATGACAAAAGGGACAGTCAACCATCACAACCATACCACCCTGAGATTGTTTTCTTGGAAGTGCTACATTATGTGCATCCCTAGCTACTTAAACAGACCCAATGCTGTGTCAGTAAAACGCACACATTCATGCATCATGAAGGACTACCCCCTTGCAAAATAGTACACCAAAATAGTGTCATGTCACCCACCGCCCCCATAACCCCATCTCGGCTACCTAACACACCATGGTATGGCATGCTATGTGAAAGCAACAACATGAATGCACAACACATGACACAAGTGTCACAAAGTGCACTGTCCCAAATGGACAGAGGCCAGAGACAATTCCCTCTCACTAATGAAAAAGAAACAGCACACATGAACAAATACTTACCAGCAAGGCAATACATTAGTACAGGTACCAACAGTGGCAAAGTATCACAGTAAAAAATGAAAGTAGTGCAAGTGTCACAACCTGACAAAGGCAGCACATCGACCCCTTCCATTTCCAGTGTGTTGCTGGTAGGCAAATGTGGCAGTGTACTGCATACAACATGAACTGCATCTGCAATGGAGACTGGCTTGTTAAGACATGAAGAAGCCACATGCATATATGCAAAATGTCCTGTGTGTAATGCAATATACAAATCAAACATGCAGTGGAGAAATCAATAGGTGTGTATACACAGTTTGGACTATAGACTGCCCACACAACTCATGGGAGCCCAATGCCTCTGTATAAGTCATTGTCACTTGGTCACACCCTTGCGAGCCCATGGAAAGGGGAAGCAGGAGTGGCATGTGTGTCAAGAACCCAAGTTTCAAACTCAAACACAAAAACCAGCTGGAACACACAGTGGATGCCTATGGGAGCCACACAAAGCAACACTGTACCATGAATTTACAATCTGAAAGAAAATAGTTATGAACAAAAAAGGAAATGCAGATAAAAAAAATTGAATTAAAAATAAGAAAAAAATTAAAATAAAAAGTAAACAAAATAAATCAAATAAAACATAAAAAATCCAAATAATAATTAAATTAAAAGAGAAAAAACAAAATAAAAATGAAAAAAATCAAAGGAAACATGAAATGAAAATGAAAATAATAAACTGAAAAAATAAAAATAAAAAATAAAAATCGAAAAAAGAAATTCTATTTCTAATTTTCAATTCGTAATCAAATATGAAAAACCAAAAAGAAAATTAAATATCAAAAATGTTGTCAAAAAGAAAAATGAAAAAGAAAAATCAAAAATGGCCATGTGTCGACCAGGGGGGGATCCACCCAGGAGGCAGGAGGTACAGGGTTCATCCCAACACCCACATGCGTGGATGTTGAGAAAAAAAAAAAAAACCTCCATGGGCTCATGGCCTGCATGGCTACCCTATAGTGGGAGAACTGCCGTCACTGTCAACACCCTCTGGTGGTACATTAGAAGGTGCGCATGGTTCGGGAGGCAGACCACGCAAAGCCCTGGCATGCTCCTCCATGGCAGCAAGTATGCGGTCTGAAAGGTTTGGTTCTGCAGGATGATGGTACGGAGATCCCCATGCAGCACCTCACGCGTAGCACAGATTTCTGCCTGCAAGGCCTCGTGTGATGCCCAGATCTCCTCACGGGTTGCCTGGAGCTCATCTGAGATTGTACGTTTTAGCTGCTCCAGCTGCTGTTCTGACCTTGTACTCTGGGACACCTCAAGTGCACCCAGAGTATCTCTGGGGGACCTGTGTTCTAACCTCAGGGCATCCCTGTGGGCCTGTGATTCTGCAGATATGGCTGTGCGCAGAGTCGCCAGTCCAGCACGTCGGTCCCTGTTGGACGCCAACATGTCCTCCCTGTGTGAGCGGTACATGGACTCTGTTGCCTGCTACTGGAGCTCCACCTGCCTTACAGGGGGGAGAATGGAAGTTACCACCCTATCCATGGCCTGAGCCATCATCTCACACGATGCCCCGTGTTGTGCTGCAATAGTATACATGGAGTTCTCCCACACAGTATTGTCTGGTGGCGCACGGCCACCGGATTGGCGGGTACCACACCTGTTTGGGGCAAGGTGATGTGCACCTTGCTGTGCCAGCACTGCCTGAGGCTGCAGTACTGCATTCCTCCTTTGATCTGCTGGCCCAGGAACAGGAGCAAATATAGTGGAGTGTGACCCTTCATCCGTAACCTCCACAGGCAGACATTCCAACACTGAAAGCCCCATAGAGGGGTATACCCCCAGTGCAGTTGGGTTGGACAGAACAGCATCCCTGCCAGAAACTCTCACCTGCGACAGAACATATGTCTCAATGTCAGATTCAGCACCTGAGGTATAGAGGTCTTCGGAGGTGGAACCAGAGACACCGGTGGACAGGATGGTCTGTAGGACTAATGGATTTTCACCCACCACCACCTCACGTCCTCCACTGGTGCCTGGTTGGGGCTGTGAGTACTCCTGCCCCTGTGCCATCTCCTCCTCCTCAACAGCATCTAGTGCCTCATCACCTGCACAAACATAAAAGAAAAGTAATGAAGACAGGCATGAACAGCATAGTACACATCGAATACATAAATGACACATGTTACACATTACACTAACTCTGGCATGCATGCACTGGAAATGAAGTGGAAGGGGACCCTAAAAGCAGACACTGAGGACACCAAGATGGAAAAGCAACACATGTGCTGCATGCTGCATAGCACCTGCATCACACATTAGCCTGTGAGTGGCATGGACAATCCACATACATGACACATGCCAGAACACAGATGGCACGTAGCATAGCCATGGCAGATTTGACAAGGACACCCATATGGTAGGAAATCAGTACTGTCCCCCATCCATATGAGATGGACATCATGAAATAGAACATGCATAAGAGTGTGACAAAACACGCATGTGTGACACGCTGCAACAAAGCCAGTGTTTACTAATTCATTGATGGGAGGCACAAGGATACATCAATGGTTGGTCACTTGGACATGACAGAAGTCAATTGTCATGTTGAACATTCAAACAGGGCCCCGAAGTGATCGTGTGTAGAGCATGTGTACGTGCACAAAAGTCAATCAGCCTGATGGATGAAATCATTTCCATAATAAGTAAAGAAATGTGGGGCATTGTGGGGTGAAATCTATGTCTGACGTATGGTGAATTTGGGGCATAACGGCACAAAAATGTGTGTTTATCATTCAAATGATTCCATCAATCAGGCAGAATGAACAGGAAAACAGTATCAACAATGTTGTTGCATTATGGCAGTTGAAGGGCAAGTGCAGTAATCAGGTGCAAAGTGTAAACTGCGGTCAGAAGGGATACTGTGAAACCCAAACCCAAGGGCGGGGGATGGTTTTGAGGCACCACATGGGTGACCTATAGCGGTCATGACTACACAGCCTCACCTGGCACTCAATCACAACACATCACCCACGCAACATACACATGGTTTGCACACACATGCATGACCACTCACCGGACATTGCCTCAAGTTCTGGTAGGTCTCCCACGCCTTGGATCTGATCCTCTGTGATGAAGCCTCCAGCGATTGACTCATGTTCTGTGAGTACTTCTTCCTCTGGTGGAGACCCACTGCCAGTCACCAGAGTAGAGGCATGATTGGAAGCCAGCTTGTTTTTTGCTCTGCGTTTGAGGTCATTCCACCGCTTTGAGCAATCATCAGCTGTGCGCCTCACAAATCCAAGGGAACTAATCTGGTCCACAATGCACTGCCAGTGGGCCCTAGGTTGAGCAGTCGTAGTCTTGCACCCTGCAGTCACCAGAATTTCGTGGCCATGGGCCGACACATAGCTCACAAGTGCGTCTAGTTCCATATCATTGAAACTCCACTTCCTTGACGTGCCGGATATATGATATGGCATTTGTATGATATGATATGGCATTTGTAACGCGCCTATACACAAGTGTTTCAAGGCGTGACGAGGCAGGGAGGGGGGAACAAGGGGAGACAGGCAACGATCCTACTAGGCCAGGTGTCATTCAGATCACGCAAGTGCACGGGTAGGGGGGACGGGAAAAGTGCAAGGGGGAAAGGGAGAGGGGAAAGTGCAGTACAGGGTTAGTAATGAACAAGATAAATAATAAGGGCCAGCTGGTGGCAAGTGCAAGATAAGTGCAGACAAGTGCTGGGATAGGGGGCTGTAGGGATACAGAGACAATCCAGCAGTGCAGGGGTTGCCAGGAAGGCAGTGCAGGGGAGAGTGGCTGGGCCAAGGACCGAGATTGGTGAGTGGCCCAGTTGCTGATTCAGTACAGTTTCAGTGATTTAGCAGGGGAGAGGGAGAGAGAAAGCAGAAGCAAAGAGGAAGGTTTTGAGGTGCTTCCGGAACCGGAGATGGTTCTCTTCAAGTTTCAGGGAGGCAGGAAAGCTGTTCCAGAGGGAGGCCCCTGCTGCGGAGAGAGATCTCCCCCCAACTCGTTGCTTGGAGAAGCGGCTGACCCTGAGGGAGTTGGAGGCAGAAGAGCGAAGTGCTCGAGAAGGAAGATATTTAGGAAGGGAGAGTTGAAGGTAATTTGGCCCCAGGCCCCAGAAGGCCTTGTGGACAATGCAGAGGGTTTTGAACTTAATCCTCGCAGCCACAGGGAGCCAGTGTAGCGATTTCAGTCCTGGAGAGTTACGGTCCCTGGGCTTGAGGCCAAGGACAAGTCTCGCAGTCCTGTTCTGGATGAGTTGCAGAGGGCGGAGAGTAGAGGCAGTCAGATTTAGATAGAGGCTGTTACAGTAGTCCAGCTTCGAGAGAATCAGGGCTCTGGAGACAGTGAGCTTCTGGGGGAAGGAGAGGAAAGGAAGGATACCTCTGAGGAGGTGCAGCTGGTAGTGTGACTTCTTAGAAACGTCAGAAATGTGAGGAGAGAAGGAGAGTGTGGAGTCGAAGATGACCCCGAGGTTTTTAGCCTTGCAGGTAGGAGCAGGAAGAGGGCAAAGAGAGGCCAGCCGGAGAGCTGCAGGGAAGGAGGGAGTGGGTGTGCCGATGAGTAGAATCTCGGTGTTACTGGCATTAAGGCAGAGGTCGTTGGCGGCACACCATTCCTGGATAGCAGAAAGACAGTCAGAGATGAGGGAAGGAGAAGAGGAGGCCAAGGGTAGCCTGAAAATGAGCTGGGTATCATCCGCGTAGCACTGAAAGTTGGGGCAGAGAGCAGCAATGCGGTGGGCGAGAAGTGCCAGATACTGGTTGAACAGCCAGGGAGAGAGGTTAGAACCCTGGGGGACACCACAGGTAGAGACAAAGATGTCAGACAGGAAAGACCCCAGTTGGACCTGGGAGGGTCGATTTGAGAGGAAAGAGGTCAGCCAAGCCAGAGCCTGACCAGTGATACCCAGGTTATCACAGAGACGGTTGAGCAGGATGGTATGGTTGACAGTATCAAAGGCAGAAGAGAGATCAAGCAAAATGAGAACACATGGAATGTTAGAGTCAAGGTTCGAGAACAGGTCCTCATGGATGTTCAGGAGAGCAGTTTCCGTGCTTCTGGCAGCTCTGAAGCCAGACTGATGGTCATGAAGGCTACCAACAGATTCAGCATGGAGATTAAACTGGGAGATGGCAAGTTTCTCCAGGAGCTTGCCCAGGAAAGGAGTGATAGAGATAGGGCGATAGTTAGCTGGGCAGGACGGGTCGGAAGAGGGTTTCTTAAGAAGGGGGTGCACAAGGGAGTGCTTGAGAGGGGATGGGACGACTCCAGAGGCGAAGGAGTGATTGCAGAAGTCAGCAAGGGCAGGAGCCAAGGAGTCGATGTGGTCCTTAATAGTTTTGGAGGAGCAGGAGTGGACCTGTGTTGACGAGACTTTCATAGATCTGACTTGTCTCGAAACCTAATCAGCAGAAAAAAGGGGAAAGGAAGAGAAGGAGAGAGGAGGGGTGGCTTCAGAAGGGCCAGAGGATGGGCAGGGAATAGAGGGGGGTAGGTGATGGGAGGAGAGTGAGGACAGGATGTCCTGAGTTTTTGAAATGAAGTGAGAGGCCAGTGCCGTACAGAGGGCCTGGGAGGGGACAGGAGAGGTAGAGACTGCAGCAGGGTTGGCCAGCTCCTTGCAGATTTTAAAGAGTTCTGCCGAATTGTTAGATGCCGCAGTGATGCGGGCTTGGATAAGGGCTCTCTTCTTGGTGAGAACGTAGAGCCGGTATTGCCTTTGGAGCAGGTGACAGGCCAGTTTGTCAGAGGATGAACATGAAGCATGCCATTTCCTCTCTGCCACCCTGCACAAGCGTTTAAGGGTGACGAGATCCGAGTCATTCCAAGAGTTACATTTGGCTTTGGGCTTCAGGTGGATTCTCATAACAGGGGCAAGGATATCAAGAGTATCAGATATAGTAGAGTAGAGAGTGGAGAGGGCTGTGTCAGGGTGGGAGTCAGCCGAGGGGGGAAGAGGGGCGAGAAGGTGGCAGCGAAAGCCTCAACTGACACACGCTTCATGGGTCGGATGACTGAGAAGGAAGATGGCAGTGATGAGGGTGGCTTTGCCTGTGGGGTAGGGAGGGTGAGGTGGGAGGAGAGGAGAAAGTGATCACTCCAGGAGAGAGGGGTGGAGAGAGGGACAGAGAGGGGAAGGTCAGAAGAGATCAGGGCATCAAGAGTGTGCCCAGCAGAATGGGTTGGCCCAGACGGGAGAATAGAGAGTGAGAGAGAGTCGCAGAGGTCGCGAAAGAGTCCACAGGGGGGACAGGAGGCATTCAGGTGGATGTTGAAGTCTCCAAGAAAGAGGAGTTGTGTGGTTGAGGACAGGAGTGAAGAGGAGAGGTCCGCCCACTCGGAGAGGAAGGAGGAAATTTGACCAGGTGGCCGATAGATAGTAGCCACGGTAAGGGAATGGCTAGGAGAGAGAGAGTGTCGGCAGACAAGACATTCAAAAGAGGAGTAGGTCTGCGTGGGAATAGCAGTGGCAGGAAGCCACTCAGGGAAGATAAGGGCCACACCCCCCCAGCACGGTTGGGCCTGGGCATGGAGAGGATTATGTAGCCGTCAGGTAGGAGTGTGTCAAAGCTGGTGACAGAGCTGGCCGTGAACCATGTCTCAGTGAGACTGAGTATGTCAAGGTCCAGTTCCTCAAGAAGGCGGCAGATATCAGAGGAATGTTTGACAGCAGAGCGAGAGTTAAGAGTGGCAATGTGGAGAAGGTTGCCATCTTTGAAGGACTTCTGGGGAGGGGTACAGATCAGAGGTATGCCCTGCGGAGGAGAAGAAGGAGCACGGGAGGGTCAGGGAGGGAGGGTAGAGGCAAGGTAGCCGAGGACAGAGGAGGGGGGACAGCAGGAGAGGAAAGGAAGTTGATGAGGCGCGGGAAGCGTCTATCAAAGAGGTGAAGGTTGGCCTGAGGGCCTTGGACCAAGACGGTCCCATTAGCGCAGACATTAATGATGGCCTTAGAGGAGTGGAAGGAGGCCAAGAGGACGTCCCAGCGGGTGCCACCATTAATGGGAGAAGAGGAGAAAGGAGAGAGCACAGAGACCATATGAAGGGTCCATAGGTCAGGTGAAGGCACGAAAAAGAGGATGTCAGTGAGAGTTTCCTTAGAGGAGGCCCTGGTGTAGGTGTCAGCGATAGGGAGGCCTGGGTTGGAGACCAGGATGTCCTTTTTAATCTTTTTCCTACCAGATTTAGTGAGGAGAGCAGGATAGTCAATGTAGAAGCAGTTAGAAAAGATAGGTGAGATAGAGAGCACCATGGGATAGGAGGGAGTGGGGGGGTAGGACAAACACGAACGGGCAGGAAGAGAGCAGCAAGCCCTAGTTTACCACACATTCAGAATACAGTGAACACAGTAATGCATATCAGCTACCCAGTGGAGAGGCCAGCTAAGTTTGAAAATCCTGCGAGGGGAGAAAAAACCCTAGTTTACCACAGATTCAGAACACAGTGAACACAGTAATGCATATCAGGTACCCAGTGGAGAGGCCACCTAAGTTTGAAAATCCTGCGAGTGGAGAAAAACCCTAGTTTACCACAGATTCAGAACACAGTGAACACAGTAATGCATATCAGGTACCCAGTGGAGAGGCCACCTAAGTTTGAAAATCCTGCGAGGGGAGAAAAACCCTAGTTTACCACAGATTCAGAACACAGTGAACACAGTAATGCATATCAGGTACCCAGTGGAGAGGCCACCTAAGTTTGAAATCCTGCAATGGGAGAAAAACCCTAGTTCACCACAGATTCAGAACACAGTGAACACAGTAATGCATATCAGGTACCCAGTGGAGAGGCCACCTAAGTTTGAAAATCCTGCGAGGGGCGAAGAACCCTAGTTTACCACATTTTGCAAGGTATAGTGAAGACAGGGCACAATGCGAAGGAGGTGACAGGTCTAAAAGCGGTGGGCAGAGGGAGCAGGTGGAGTTAACCAAGGTGGACCGGCGCCAAGCGTCCCCTGCGGACACCTGCAGACACACAGGGAGCCGCAACTGTAGGAGTCGCCCTTGGCCTTGGGGCCCTTAGCCGCAGGGGGCTGCCGGGTAGAGGGCTGCCCAGGATGGGGTGGTTATAGGCAGAGGGAGGAGAGGAAGGAGAGGGGGGTGTGGGAGGGCAGGGAGGCGGGAAGGGAGAGGAGGACCAGGAAATGGGAGGGGGGAGCATGCACAACAACGCGCTCAGAGCGCGAAGCAAATATTCAAATTAAAACACAAATCCACTCACGGTGGCCCGCAAGGGCCAGGTAGGGCTTCCTTGGCCTGCAGTTCCCTCAGGGCTACCGGCGACCGCTCTCCCACGCTCCGCTGGACAAAGAAGCGATCAGGGGGAGCGGCTGTCGAGTAGGTCAGAAGGGAACCAGCCAGACAGCCAATCAGAGGGGGGTGTGGGCGGGCAGGGAGGCGGGAAGGGAGAAGAGGACCAGGAAATGGGAGGGGGGAGCAGGCACAACAACGCGCTCAGAGCGCGAAGCAAATATTCAAATTAAAACACAAATCCACTCACGGTGGCCCGCAAGGGCCAGGCAGGGCTTCCTTGGCCTGCAGTTCCCTCAGGGCTACCGGCGACCGCTCTCCCATGCTCCGCTGAACAAAGAAGCGAGCAGCTGTGTCTGGAGTCCCAGCCTGTTCTGCAAGAGCACGCTTTTTCCTCTTGAGAGGTGGTGCAGACACTGAGTGGCTTATGCCGCTCTGGTCAGTAGGGGCTGAAGCGCAGGTGGACTGGGCACTGGAAGTAGGCAAAGGCACGATGATCAAAGGTCTCATTGCAGGCATTGACTGCCGGGTGCTGTTGGCAGGACCAACTTTGGTGTGATGGTCTGGGAACAACAGTGTCCCGGCTGGGTGACTCAGAGCTGGGGTGGATTGAGCTGCAGTTGCCCCTGCAGCCTCCTCACCCTGGCTACTTGGAGCAGCAGATGACATTGCTTCCCCAGATCCACATGGCCTGGTGACAGCAACTTTCACCGCCACACGTGGCTTTGACTTCATGAAACGGAATTTTACAACTGCCAGTATGTTCAGTCTGAATAATACCAACACACCAAATACTTCAAAGGATTAACACTAACCTGGTTGAAACTGGTTGGTCTGGAAGCAGCAAGAGTAGCAAGCAAGATTTGCCCTGAGGTCCTTGCTCCTCCCTCCACCAGAAACACAGAACCAGTGGGGAAGAGGCACAAACCCAAGGGAAACCCTCTGGGGAATAAAACCCTGGGTGGCGATGTTGACCCGTGCTTCAGATGGAAACCTCTAGCGTGTGAGAGCTTGGCAAGTCTGGAGCTGGAAGTCTCCTGAAGAAAGAAATGACAGGTGAGTATCGGAATATGGTAAGTCCAAGAAAATAGAGGGAAGGAAGTACGGATGCTTACTGAAGGTTCACAGATGAGTTTGAATACTCTCAGAGAGAAGAGTCTTTTTGAGGGTGAATGGCGTGTGTAGGAGCAGCTCTGAATCCTCCTGGATTTTTGCTGCTAGCAATGCGGGGATTCCTCTATTTACTGAATGGATTTTTATGGTGAGCGGAGCGGGAAGCAAATGCAAACCCGGAAGTGAAGATGGACTCGGAAGCGTTCCTGAAAGCAAGCACGGGAGAGAAATTGGAGCGTCATCCGAAGTAGCGACGCATTACAAGGACCGTCTCCGATCCTTAAATATGATCATGTGACTCGTCGCCGACTTCTGTTGGAAGCGTGGCGACATCATGTGACATGTAGCAAATGTCTCTTGAGAACGTGAAACAACTAGACTGCAGATACTTGAATACTCCCACTCTTAATAATACATCAGGACGAATCGATCCACATATTCCCCTCTGATGTAACCATGTCCAACGTCGGAAAGGTGTAACACGGAAGTCGGCCTGTGAGTCATCCCGTGTCAGTTTGGTGAACAATATGGGCTGGGTTAATTGGCCCTGAGCTGGGATGGTGTCAGCTGCATCTCCCCCACCCACTGGGGGGGGCATAGGTGTGCCTGATTGGCCCTCCACACACTGGTCTCTTGGCCAAGTCCCCTACTGCAGACACCTCTTGGAGGTCAGCCACCTTTGCCTCCCTTACCACTTGGTTGTCTCCCAACCATGGCACTGATGCTCTTGTGCGAATGGGAGGTGCAGTAAACAATTGTCCTGGGCAATTGGGGTGAAGGGGGCAGGGTACTAGATGGAATACATACCCCTGTGCTCTAGCAAGGCTGTCTGTGACCTCTGGGTGAAGATGACGTGTCACGCAACGCTCAGGCACCCCAAAAACAAAATTTAACGTGCATGCGACCCCTGGTAGCCCACGTGCGTACGATAAAGGACCTGCACTATGCTGTGGCACCCAGAAACACAAAAATAAGTTTACGCGTGGTACACACAGGCTACAATGACCTCTGAATGGGTACGCGACACACGGGGGCAAACACAGTTGAAAAATATGTGCGTGACTTACTGTCTACTTGTAAAAAGAACGTGGAAAAGACGCTTGTGGGCACCCCTGCCAAAAGAAGAATTGAACGCTGTCTGAGTAAACAAGGAGTACGAACTGCAACCGTTGTGAAGTAATCGCGTGTGAACCGACAAGAAGTACAAGAATCACCCGCTCGCTCTCCACAAAAAGCACGTACATGAAAATGGCGTCCTACGCGTACCTTTTAACCCTGCCCACAGGTGCCACGTCACTTATGTGCTTACGCGCTAAGGGCTTTTCCTCCAATTACATGCTAACATGCTGCTTTTTCATGTGCCAATTCACTCCGTATCAAGCTGACCACGCGACAACACACGGAAGACCACGCGACAACACACAGAAGACCACGCTCCTGCCCAGAGCCCCGAGCCGGCTCCCACCAGCCATCTGCTGCTGCCTGCCCGCCTGCTGGCCATGTGCCCTGATATTTGGTGCCTGCACGTCAGCCATCTGTAGGGGTCCAGTTGCTGTGACCACCCCTGCTGGAACAGAAGACTCCCGACTGAAGTTCCATCGCTCCACAGCCCATTACCAGGACCCAGTTGCCCACCCACACCTGCCTCGGGGGTTGCCATGTAGGGGAAACAACATCAGAGACCACTGGCAACCCCCAGCCAGAGAGGCAGAGGGCTATCAGCTTCAGTGCTGCAGAAGTTGGTATCCTGGTGGAGCAAGTCCTGGTGCATTATGATGCCCTCTTCGGAAGACCATGCGCCGACAATGAAGGTTGGAAGAGGATCTGGAAGGACATCGTGGCTGCCATGTCTGGAAGCGCTTGGAGGACTTCAGGTCCAGGACCCTCTTCAAGGCCCGGCGCCTCTTGGAGGCAGCACATGCAGAGGGGTGCCGGGACCGCCTTACCGACAACCAGATGAGGTTCCTGGAATGTATACGGCCAACGCTCCACCTCCAGGTCCTTCAGAAGCAGACCCGTCTGGAGTCGAGCGGTAAGCGTCCATGTGTACTGATTGGACGCAGTGCATGTTGAGGTGTGCCAGGAGTGTGCAGCGTGGACATATGTCTGGAAAGGGCCATGTATGGATGTGTATGTGCAGGGACATGAGCCTGCCGCATGTGAGCCCAGTCATGTGTGAGGCACATCAATGGTGTATGTGTTCAAATGCATAATGGCCAAATGGATGTGGGGATGCACACATGTTAGCATTTCTGTGTATGTACTATGGCATGGTTGGGGTGTGACGCATGGATGCTGGTTCCACTTTCATGTACGTGCATGGTGTACATGTGCGTGTGTGTGTACTTGACATGTGTGCAACTGTGATACACCATGGATGCATGTGACACCGACATGTAGGAGGCTGATTGGCACATGTTACATAGTTGCCGATGATTACACTGTGACAGGTGGTGGAGATGTACAGATGCATGTATGTCTGGTGGCCTGTGTGCATGTGTTCGGCACTCCCTGTGTTGCATGTGACGTCAGGCTAACCTTCGGATGTTCATGATGTTGTATGTGTATGGATCCTGCTGGCTGCTGCAACATCCCTGTTAATTTGTGCATGTGTGTGGGTTCAAATGATATGTGTGTTGGGGAGTGTGATGCCATCTGTGAAGTTTGACACTGCCACTCATGTGCAAATGTCATGTGTGTATCAGACCATTTTACAGTGCCCTGATGCCTGTGTTCTGTCTCTCCCTGTCTGCAGCGTCAACTGATGAAGAGGGAGGAGATGATGCTGTGGAGCACAGCGGCAGGGATCCCACTGCCAGCTGGAGACGCAAGGGCCAGCTCCCCTCCCAGGTTGTCATATCTTCGGGGAGTGAGGAGTCTGGTGCCGCGTCCACAGCTGCTGAGGGAAGGTCCAAGAGGCGGAGGTCGGAGGTGGACTCCTCGGCAGCATAAGGGGCAGCTGAGCCCCCACAGGGGGCTATGGAGGTAAGTGGCACGGAGTCATCCAGGTTGGTGGGGTGTTCGGTTGAGGAGGAGGCAGTGGAAGGCCCACGCACGGGGCCTGGAGGGGGGATTACACTGGTGTTAGTATGCAGTCCAGGGGCAGGGACAGGAGGCAGCACAGGCCGCCACAGAGGTGCCTGTGTGTAATTCTGTCCCCGATCCTGTGACTGCATCATCCCGCACCAGCAGGGATGCCTTCGTCCTGACCCGTTCTCAGGGAGGGGATGTGCGAACAACAACTGGTCTTCCTCTCCCTGCAGACGTGGCAATCTGTGACCAGGTTGAGCCTGTCCTAGCTGGGGTGGCGTTGCATCAACGTGAATTCGGGATGACGTGCAGACTTCTCGTGAGGAGAATGCACGTCATTTCGAATACCTCATTGACCGCATCGACCTACTAGGATGGGTTACCGGCGCTGAGTTCCTCCGTGTGCTGGATCTTCTACTGACCCACCTCCTCAACTGCACCCCCTATCTGCCAGTCATCCTCTCTGCCATCTACTTGCCCAAGCATCACCTTGGCACCCTGTGGAGCTGCCCTTGACCCAGCGGCCAGGCTGGTGGAGGACACATCCCTGCCACAGTCGGGAGTCGGAGGTCCAGCAGGGGTGGCCACAACAACTGGACCACAGAAGGAGGAGGACATGCAGGCATCGACAAGCAGGGCACATGCACGGCAGCAGCAGGCTCAAGGTGGGAGCGATGATGTCTCTGGGCCATCAACATCACAGGGGCAGGAATCAGCCGGAGGGCAGGAGGACCCTGGATTGGGAGTGTCTTCCATGTGGTAGCGGTTGGGCCAGCGGATAGATGTGCAGCGGCGGCTGGCGGAGGAGGCACATCTCACTATGGTAAGGGCGGAGAACTCCATGCGCAGGGCGTTGAGGCGGGATGAGTGTCTCAAGGAAACTTGCAGGGAGTTGGAGGCCGCCATGACTGCATCCCTGCGAGACCTCGAGGCCAGGTGCCCGTCAATGGGGGTGGGTGGGGTGGGTGGGGCACATGAGACGGGGCCTGCTGGCAGGTGCCCGTCAATGGGTGTGGGTGGGGGGTGAGGGGACATGAGTCAGGGCCTGCTGGCGCCCGTCAATGGGGGTCAGTGCAGGGTGGGGGGACATGAGTCGGGGCCTGGGGTGGGTGGGGTCACATGAGCCGGGGTCTGCTGGCAGGTGCCCGTCAATGGGGGTGGGTGGGGTTGGTGGGGGAACATGAGTCGGGGCCTGCTGGCAGGTGCCCGTCAATGGGGGTGGGAGGGGTGGGTGGGGAACATGAGTTGGGCCTCCCATGTGCATGGTGCCATGTGGCCTGCCTGCAGGGCATGGGCAGGGGTGATGGGCTGCCTGCGGAGCATGGACTGGGGTGTGGCCAGGTCCCCGTGGTGTGGGCTGCCAGCGGGGCATGGGGAGGAGGGGGCACACCCAGGAGGGCACACAGTGCCAGATCACGTGTGAAACTCCCCGCGCACACCTGAAATACACATAACCCGCTCAAGCCTATCGTGTGTGAAACTCCAGGCGCAGCCCCGAAATACACGTACCCCGCTCGCACCAGGCCTAGCGCATGTGAAACTCCACACGCACCCCCAAAATACACGTACCACGCTTGCACCAGACCCATCGCGTGTGAAACTCCCCGCGCACCCCCAAAATACATGTACCCCGCTTGCACCAGGCCCATCGCGTGTGAAACTCCACGTGCACCCCCGAAATACACGTGCCCCACTCGCGCCAGCCCTATCGTGTGTGAAACTCCACGTGCACCCCTGAAATACACATACCCTGCTCGCGCCAGGTCTATCGCGTGTGAAACTCCACGCCATCCCCCGAAATACACATACCCCGCTCGCGCCAGCCCTATCGCGTGTGAAACTCCACATGCACACCCGAAATACACGTACCCCGCTTGCGCCAGGCCTATCATATGTAAAAATTCCAGCGTACCCCCAGAATACGCACAGGCAGCCCATCCACCCTGGCCATGCCCCACAGAAAGCCCATCCACCCTGGGCATGCCACACAGGCAGCCCACACCACAGGGGGGACTTTTTCCATGCAATTTACCTGGCGCGAGTGGGGTACATGTATTCCGGGGGAGGGCCTGGAGTTTTACACATGATTTCACTAGCGCAAACGGGATACATGTATTTGGGGGTGCGCAGGGGAGTATTACACGCGATCGTGCTGCATGAGCGGGTTACCTGTATTCCGAGGGGTGTGCGAGTACATTTTCACTCGTTTTGCCTGCAGGGAGCTGGGTACGCATAGTATTTTCACATGATTACAGTGTAGAGGCCCTGTGAGCTGGTCCAGGGTTAGCGCAACACTTTGCGCCGTATTGGGGATTTCGATGGCTTTTCCTTGCGCAAGGGGCGTTCTTGGGAGCGTTACTGACGCTGCGGGATGTTCGCTGCACCAGGGCTCAAAATGGCTTGGGAAATCCATGAATACGCGGTGCGCCAGAATGCTGTTCAGTGCACACGGCTGGCGCACACTGGCACACGCTCCCTCTCTGCGCTGCTCGCATGCGCTGCCTCTGCACTGAAATCTATGAATTACCCCCAAAATGTCATTGTGAATTGTAATATCATTATTACATATGGCAGGGGGTACTAAATCCCATATATTAATAGCTAGTTGTCTAGTTGTGACATCACTCATGCAACTGTAAACACGTATTGCAATCGTGTTGTGACATCACAATGCTTCCTGCATTAGAGCAAGTTCATGTCCTCCAGCACGTCTTTCTCATGATAAGGACTTGTTTATGGCAGTATGTGTATTTTGTGCACTGCTCTAATTTAAAATGGGAGAGCAAGAATCTTTCTGAATAGTATTATTTATTTGAATCCACAAAGTGATGGTTAGATACATTTTTATGAAACTATTTAAACTATTTTTCTGCAACCCACCACAAACTTCCTGGTCCTAAATGGACTACACGTATCAACAATTGAAAGATGTCGCACATTATATTAAGGAAGAGGCCAGGTATTCAAGGGGATGACAGTGGGTGGCCATGATTATAGGAAATCAAATCTCCCTTACTGTATGTAAAATGGATATTGAAAGTCACCAGTGACCTTATAAAGGGACTCAACCTTCTGCGTTGTTCCTTTATTTGTTCATTCAACTCCGTGGTGACTGGCACAATTCGTTTACTGTACCTAGGAGATACTTTATGATATACACAACTGACTACTTATGTTGTTTTCTTATTAGAAGTGAGATGTGATGTCGCGTTTGGTTCGCAACTGCAGCAGTATATAGGTAGATTTCATTATTCAATAATTACAAATACATAAATAAATATTGTGATGCACTGCAGAAGGCAGCTTCAGTTTCTTTTTGCTTCTAATAAAGTCATTTCAAGCTGACATTTTGACGTAAATAAAAAAATGAAAATACTGAAAGAGAAACATTGCTTAAACATGGTCAGTTTTCTTTTTTTTTCCTCCTACCATGTGAACGAACCCAAGACATAGGACTTCATTCATCACATGCAAGTGAAAGCTGCCAAGGGAAGTCTTCCCTTCCTGAGCTGAAAGTGGCAACACTCCAATATTGGCAGAATTCAAATTAATCATTTCCTGCTTTTAGTTTTAGACAAATAATGAAGGAACTGTCTGGACTCATACCCAAAACTCTTTTTTTTATGTTGCACGACATAAAACAGCCTACCCTACAAGAAAGATATGCATGCGCTATTTAACGATGATAAGAGCTAAGCTACAAGTGGAATGTCTAAACACATGCTGCCCAATCAGAATGTCGCTATTAGGTAGATATTTTTTATAAAATCAACGAAACGACCTCCCACATCTTACTCTCTGACATTAATCAGATGTTATGCACACAGTCCATCACTGGTTAAGAGATTACATCAGCACAGTGATATGTAGGAAAGTAAACATTTTTAAATTAAAGTGGGCCTGCAAATGTATAAAACGACAGGGCACTACATTTTATCGTTTTATATGCACCTGAAAACTGAAGCAAAAGATCAATCTCTGTAACCCTGAATTAGTACACGGTAGTGGCCGTGTAGTTATGGTTAAGTTGCTGTCTTCATAGGAAGAGCACTTTTTGGGCGGTTTATAACTCCGCTCCCCCTGGACGAATCCTCACCAAACTTCGCAAAAAAAAGTTTGGTGATGTTTTGTCAAGGGCGGGGGGGAGTAATAGGGGGTTCTCAAAACACCCCAAACCGCTGGACGGATTTTCACCAAATTTGCGGCATGAGCGCCGGCTTGGTCCCGAAAGCGTGCTTTTGTTAATTTGGTGTAAATCCGTCCAGTAGTTTTTTTTTTAAAGACCAAAACATAAAGCAAAAAAATGTGTGATATCTATGTCTGCTCCGCGGTCACACTTCCCTGTTCGCTCCGCGGACAAGATACCGATTTGCTAAGGGACTGGCGTCATGACCGCGGACACGCGATGTCCCTGCCGATTGGCTGCAGTGAGCCGTGTTCTACGTCAGATTGTTTGGATGCACCCGACATCGTGGATCCGCCAACAGCGGAGCGGCGCCCATCGTAACATGCTATTTCGAAAACTATTTTGCTGTGTCAGAGTGCTTGGGGAGGTTCAGACAGTAAGAGATGGGTGAAAAACTGTATTTGTTCAGGCGGTAGGTGTTAATGATATATTCCCTATGCCCGCCTCGTTCGGGATGTTTGTAAGTACAAAAAATGAGGGGTCTCATAAGGGTAGTATTTCAGTCCGTGATGTGCGCAGACAACTTGAAACTGTTCTAAGTACACGCGAGGTGTTACCGAACATTGAAATTGAGTACATGCCGTATTAAATTATTTTTTTCTACGGGTGTGTTATTCATTTGTACGCCGCCATGGGTGTGACATGCTGCGGTGGTTGTGACCAGGGCTTAGAGTCTTGGATGCATGGACGTAGGCCGTATGCCGAAGGCCATACTTCAAAGACTGTAGGCCCTGGCCCTGGCCACAACCACTGCAGCATGTCGCAGCAATGGATACACCTGTAGTATTGCTTATCGATCAGGTGGTTGTGGGGAATGTGTAGAGTCTTGGGTGCACTGGAGGTATAAGCCACTGCACACCCATACATTGCAATATCTATGGACATACAGCTAGGATTCTAGCCTCTGGCCACAACCACTGAAGCATACCACACCTATAGATACACCCGTACTACCGCATACTCAGGTGGTTGTGGGGAGGGCCTGCACCCAAGAACAAAGTTATAACCTCTTGACTTATAAGCCAACATGGGTTTTATATAGTGTGGTGGTTGTGGGCAGGACGTTGACTTTTGGGTGCATGGCTGCAGGCTGTATGCCATATACCCAAGCGTGTACACCCTGCCCACAACCACTGCAGCATATCACATTTATACATCACACCCATACAATCGATTATGTATCTGGTAGGTGTGGGCAGGGCCTAGAGTCCTGGGTACAAATTGAGTAAATGCTACAGTTACAATGTTTCATTCTATGGGTGTGCTACTGATTTATAAGCGACCATGGGTGCAATATGCTGCAGTGGTTGTGCCAAGGGCTGTAGGCCATGCACCCAAGAACAAAGTTATAAGCACTGGAGTTATAAGCCACTTCACACCCATACATTGAAATATGTATGGACATACACCTAAGACTTTAGGCCCTGGCCACAACCACTGCAGCATATCACAGCTATAGATAAACCTGTAGTATTGAACATCACTCAGGTGGCTGTGGGGAGGGGCTGCAGTCATGGGTGCATGAGCAAAGGCCATTCACCCAACAGCACATTTATACATTTATACGTAGTGTAGTTACTAGCCACAATGGGTGTGATATGGTGTGGTAGTTGTGGACAGGACGTAGAGTCTTGAAGGCCATGCACCCAAGAACAAAGTTATAAGTACTGCAGTTATAAGCCACTATGGATATTATATACTGCATACCCATACATTGAAAAATCTATGGCCTTACACCCAAGTCTGTAGCCTGTGGCCGCAACTACTGCAGCATATCACAGGTATAGGTACACTCGTACTATCAAACATCATTCAGGTGGTTGTGGGGAGGGCATAGCGTTTTGGGTGCATGGCCAAAGGCCATGCTCCCAAAACCAACTTTATACGTAGTGAAATTAGAAACCACAATGGGTGCGATATGCTGTGGTGGTTCTGACCAGGACCCAGAGTCTCCATGCACACAAGACTGAAGTCATAAGCAGTGAGTTTATCAGTGAACATGGGTGTGCTGTGGTGTGGTGGTTGTGTGCACGACCTAGCGTCTTGGGTGCATGGCTGCAGACCATGCACCCAAGAGTAAACTTATAAGTAGTGAAATTACAAGCACCATGGTTTTGATATGCTGCAATGGTTGTGGGTAGGACCTATAGTCTTGGTTGCCTGGCCGTAGGGTGTAGGTGGTAGGTTATACATCGAAGACGCTGGGCCCAGCCTGCAGCCACTGCACCATATTACTGCCATAGATTAGACGTGTAGATTTGAATATGTATTACATGACTGTAATTTGAGTGTTTCCTTGTTCTTTCTGATTAATGTTATGTTTGTTGCCTTGTTGCAGATTTTTATCAACAGTTAGATACCTGTTGGCGTATTCTAACTGTGCATTTGTTGTTACGGATATGTGGTATTCATTTATCTGTGTCATTGTTATACACTCTTGGGCAGTTAGATACCTGTTGGCGTATTCTAACTGTTTATAGTCTTTTACTTGATTGTTTGGTAATGTTGAAATACACATTAGTAATTTAATTTTGGCTTAAAGAATATTAAATACGCATTTGTAAGATTAGCTGGCAATCTCTGCTTTAGAGTAATGGTGCTATCATTACATTCCAACCATCCACATTTCTTTTTAACGTATGCAGTGTAGTGACCTGCATTGGTTGTAGCTCCTGCGTGGTAGATTATATCTATTGTTGTAAAGGTTTTCTTTCCAAGTGACACTTGACCGTGTGTGAATCCAGTCAGCTTGCAGTTGTTTTTGGTACCATCTGCATTATAAAGTAGAAGCATAAGTATTATGTAGTTACTATGTGTTTGTATCAGTAAGGTGGAGCGATTGTCTGAATTGCACATAGTACATATTCTGCCATGGTTTGCATTCTGTACAAGATGCTGAAATGGAATGGATTCACAATTAGGTATGGATACATACACAAATCACTCATTTGGGACTTGTTCCTGTATCACATTGTTACAGAGAGTGCATATATGTTTCCACATGTATGAAATCTGGAAGATTTCATTTATAGGTATGCTTTTGTTTTACCAGTACTTGTAGTAAGTACATTAGAAATTCTTGTGGATCTTCTTGTGAGTTTACAGTGAATCTACCCATTCCAGCGCAGTAGTCCAATTCTTGCCTTCTTCCGTGAACACTGTACGTGTTGTTAAGATTGTTTGTTGCATTTCTATGAAGGACTAACATTTGCAAACACAATTGTGTAAGTAAATATTGTTAACAATTGGTGGCAATTGAAATAGAATATTAATTGCTACATTTGCATAGCAACTTACACCAGTTTCATTTGAAAATTTGAATGGACCAGCTAGTTCTGTATCTGAGTGCTTTTTTTGGAGTTTCTGTTCCTTCTTTGAAGAAGTACCTGGTTTACTTTCCCTAGTAGGTTCTTCTTTGCTTGTGGTTATTGATGAAGTTTTAGCTTCTTTTGTTTTCTTTGAAGGATTTGCCATCATATCCTGTTGCATTTCTGTTTGCTCCATGTCAAGGTTACGTTTAAGCATTACTCTACAATTTAAGGATAATTTTAATATTTTTTCCAACCCAGCTGTGTTGCAGATTGAATTTTCTAAGCTATTTAGTCTTGTTGTGGCTTGCTCCCACATGGGTTGTGTCATACCATGTACGTCTAGTTTGTCTGTGGCGCAAAATTCCATTATTGGTTGCATTTATTTATTTAACATTGTTTCATTGAATTTGAAACAGCTTGCAAGAGTTGGCATTAAGGCCATACAATTGACATGTTGGTGCGCTAATAGTTCCATAACATCAGTAGCACATGCATTATCGCCATAAAGTGCATGAATGTGCTGTTTTTTCAATATTGCTTGTGCTTCTTGCGATAGTACACCAACTCTAATACTTTTTAAGATGTTGGCATAAGTGAGATCTGCAGATTGCCGCAGGTTTTCTGTTAATTCTCTGTATTGGAAATGTTAAGGTTGACATTTCCTATGCTGCCAACAGTTTTACGGCAGAGTTTGTGTCTTAAGGTTTTAAAAATAGGTTCACCTTTCACTGGTGTCAATTGTAGAAGATCTCCGAAAACGATAATGTGTTTCCCTGCAAAGAGTTCTTCGTAGTTTGTTTTAAGTACTTCTTGCAATCTGAGGTGAATCAAAGCCAACATTAGGTTGGAGACCATGCTCACTTCATCTATTAGTAGCATTTTCATTTGTTTTAATACTCTGCGTAGTTCAATTGCAGCTTCTGCAGAAAGTTTGTAATGGTCTAATTTGTTTTGGTGTTCTACTGGAAGGAGTAGTAATTGGTGTAAAGTGACACCACCTATGTTGTAGGCAGCTAAACCTGTGGGGGCAGTTACAACAGCTGACAGTTTGTTGTTTGTCAATTGTTGAAGGAACTTGCTGATGATTTTGATTAAGAATGTTTTTCCTGACCCAGCTTCACCAGTGACGTACAGCAGTATAGGTTTGTAATTTTGGCAGGTACATTCTTTATTTACGTGTTGTACATCATGTGCAGTTTGTTTTGTTACGTCTTCAAAAATGGTGCGCTGATCTTTGTTAAGTTTTGTTTGTTGTACATTTAAGTCTTCTATATCTTCTTGATAGTGACACATGGTGTTTTCCACTTCTGTCATAGCTAATTCTGCCTCATTTGCTATTAGTGGCTGTCCTAGTGGTTCTTGGCTTCCTGTTACAGAAGGTTGACTCCGGGCGGAAGAGTCCTTATCTAGTTGGGCCTGAAGTTCTTCTTCGTGTTGCTGTTCATTGTGCAACATTGTTTTGTACTGCGTAAAGTTCACATCGTTGATAACGCTTTCATTTGCTTTGAAAGCATCTTCATAGCAGTTATAGTTATCTAGAATCTCGTCTTGCAACAACTCAATTTGTATGAGAGCATCATAATTCAAACAGTTCATCCATTTCAAGCAATTATACGCCTTCAACCTAAAACAGCAAAATGACCTCCCTCTGAATTGGTGAAAGGCATTCGTGGCAAAGTAGTTCATTTGCCGTTAGATCTAACAGAAAACGTACACACTCTAGGAGTGCAACGTTCAATAGAGCATTCTTTAATTGTCTTGGTAAATGGTGTACCAACAAAAGACAAAAAAATTTGGCAACAACTGGTAGATTTACATAAAGTTAGACAAGCCTTGCAATATCTAAAAGACAATAACAAATATTACAAGGAAATAAATATTGAAGAAAGCTTAAGGAAAACAACTGAAATAATTCAACAGTCATCAGAAAGTGGACAATTTGAACTTCTGGATCCTGCCGCAGTATCCACTCTTTTGGACCATTACACAATTTATCCATTGCATTCCAATGAAAGCATAGATGATGCACTAGAAACTTACCAAATGCGACAAACCAAAGGGTCACCAATGAGCATATGGGAAAAAAGTATAGAAGCACATGCTTTTCCACTGCTATTTTCTACTGGCAAAGGCGGAAGATACGATGATAGACCCACTCAGATTACGGCATCAGAATACCGCTCATTACAAATGTATTCGCAAGATCCCAGATTTAGACAAAATGTGGAATACATATTCCACCTACTCTTTGAAAGTGAACTAGCAACCTTATGTTACGGAGTTGCACACATTTTGAAATCTGGAACCCACTTTCAAAATATGTCAAAATATGTCAGCTACCCAATTAATACAAAAAGAAAAAGATGAGGTTTTACAATCAAGTATAACAAATTTGTTTGCAAACATGCGTGGTACAAAAGAATACTGGTTCCGACGGCACGGAGACGTACGTTGTATGATCAGAAACCTTGGACCACCGACTTGAATTGTTACACTAAGCTGTGTAGAATATGCATGGGAAGATTTACATCAGTGCCTACGAATATCAAACAACTACAAAACCAACATAGATATATTAACACCTGGAGAACTTTGCTCTCTAGATCCAGTTAATGTGTCAAGATATTTCCATCATCGTTTCATTGCTATGCTACACTTTATTTGCAATAAAACTGTTCCTCCCCTCAGAGAAGTGCAACACTTCTTTTGGAGAAAAGAATACCAAGCGAGAGGAGCACCACATATTCACATGCTTTTATGGATCAAAGGTGCACCTAAATTTGGTCACGACAGTGATGCCACTGTTTTGCAGTTCATCCAAAAATATTTCACTTGTGAAATCCCTTCACAACGGATACATAGTGACCTGCATGGACAGATTTTACAATTTCAAAGACACAAATGTGGGAAATATTGTTGTCGCAAACACAAAAGCAAAGGAAAATACTACACCAAATGCCGCTTTGGTTTCCCTAGAACAGTTACAGAAACAGGTGAAGTGAACAACTTCATGTCATCAGTTCAACATAATGTTACAGGTAAATCATCTAAGAACACATATTACATAAAAAGAACAGTAGAATCAAAATATATCAATGATTACAATGCAATCATTGCCCTCTTATGGAATGCAAACATAGATGTGCAGTACATTGCAGACAATTACACTGCAGTTGCACCATACCAGCCTACTTAACAAAAGCAGAAAAAACAGAGCTTCAAGACCTCGGGAATGACTTGTCATCAGACAAAACACTATCTCAGAAATTGTACAGCCTAGGCATAAAAATGCTCTCTCATAGAGAATGTGGCGCCTATGAAGCGGCAGATCGTTTAACCGGTACTGCTTTGTATGGAAAATCAGACAACACAGTGGCCCTCATTACGACCCTGGCGGAAAGTGACTGACCGGACCGCCACAGCGTAAATAGCGTTTCCGCCATTGCACGATGGAGCAAAGTGCGGCTCATTCCGACCCATCGGGCACGAGCACCACGCCATGGCGGAAGTGCAAAGTCCGCGATGGCGGAAATGACCCCAAAACGGCCCACACCGCCGCCGTACGGCGCCCTAGGTGCAATACCGCCACCCATCTTAGCGGACACCGCAGTGAGCGCCAACCGGAAAGTACGGTGACCGTAAATATACGGAAACGGAAGTAAAAGCATGGTCCCGGAACGGGAAACATCACGCCGTACACCTATAAAACCACAAAATCCACACAACCATTAAAAATACTACCCTGAGACACATCCCAACCCGTCATCCACCCTAGTGAAACCAAGAAAAATGGGAAAAGTAGCGAAGAAAGCGTGCGACCGCAAGCGGCAGGTCCACTTCTCCCGTGAGGAACTCACCGTGCTCACAGAGACCCTCCAGGAGAATGCCGCCGCCGTCTTCTCCACGCAAATGACCAGGACGGTACTTGCGAACAAGAAGGCCATATGGGCCCTGGTGGCACAGCGGGTAAGTGCGGTGGGGACCGCACCCCGCAACCCACAGCAATGCAGAAAGCGATGGGACGACCTGCGGATACGCGTCCGTAGCATACTTTCTGCCAACCGCAACATTGCCACAGCCACCGGGGGAGGATCGGAATCACCCATCAAGTTGACCCCCTGGGAAGAAATCTGTGCCTCCACCATAGGAATGGAGAGCATAGAGGGAGTCGGAGGGATGGAGAAAGGAGTGCAGACATCCGAAGAATCAGGTAGGTGGCCCAAATAAAACAATGCCAAAACCACAATGTCCAATCATGTGAAGTACCACGTGCCCACATAGTGCAACAGTAACACATGTCCAGGAGAACGTCCACATACATAGGCCTGATAGCACACTTCAAAACTCACATCAAATACATAAATAATTAAAAATCCTAAAAACACCCTCTACACGTGCAGCAGGCACACCCTAACTGCAGGCTGCCAAACAACTGCACCCTCACTCCACACACAAATGAAACCACCTCCAAGGCCCCGACCCAAATCACCCTCAGGTACCACCCCAATGCATGTGATACATTGCCATTCCAATTCCCACAGACCCATTAATAACGCACGCCCTCCTTTACTCCACCACAGGGTCCGATCCAAACCACGTGCTCCAGGACACCCCTACCAGCACACCTGCAAAGAGGGCCAAGACCAACGGCCAAAGACCCTCCACCTCAGCTGCACGCATCAAGACACGGCAGCAGCACAAATCAAGTGGCAGCACAGAGGAGGGAACTCCAACAGGCACCCCAGCAGCCAGCATGCCCACACCACCACCACCACAGGTCCCCCCAATGGATGCCACAGTAGGCACTGCTTCTGGTGGCAGCAGCACCATAGGTGACACTGCATTAATGGCAGCATGCTCCGACACAGAAAACGGGGATGTCGAAGTCAGATCCATCCATGACCTGTCCCAATCCCCCTGTCTGTTCCATCCCGTACACCATGAGGATACCACGCAGGGGCACCCACAAGACGACGACTGGCCATCCCCCACAAGCCCTGTGGCAGGGCAACATGAGGCGAACAGCCAGTCTGTGACACCACCGCAAATGGCCATGGCCCAGCAGAGGCAACAGTCCCTCGACCAGTTAATCGTGCAACAGCAGCAACTGGCCACGCTCCTCAAGGACCATGCCGATGAATGTGGGGGCACTAAGGCAGACATAGAAACATCAACTGAGACACTTAGGGCAGAAATGGAGAGAAGTACAGAGACACTAAGGGCACAAATGGAGAGTAGCACCGAGTGCCTGAGAGTCCAAATGGAGAGTAGCACCGAGAGCCTGAGAGTACAAATGGAGAGAAGCACCGAGAGCCTGAGGGGGGAACTGCATGCGACGTCCAAAGACGTATGTGCCGAACTTGCCGCAGTGCGCCGTGTGCTCACTGAGCTCTCACAAACCCTTAGGGACATGCATGGACGTGAGCAGGCAGAGACATCATCCGTTGCAAGTTCCGTCCAGGGCAGCCCCCAACGTAGATCTGGGAGGAACCTGCGCTCCACAGGCAGGGGTGCCCCTTATACCCGCAGAGGGGGCTTGCAATAGCGACTGCCCACTGACAATGAGCATCTTTGGACACTGGTGTTCGGGGGGGAGGTAGGAGGGTGGAGGGGGGGTGTTGGGCTCACTTGGGTGGCGGGTCGATAGGGTGTTTAACATGATATCACATATGCCATAAACAATGCACGATCAACCAATGAGATGTGTGGACATTGATCTTTGTGTACGAGGCCATTATAGGCGTACAGTCCATATTGTGCATGTACCAGACACACACAGTGCCACGAGTCCCGTGTCCATGTATCAGCCACCAGGCGTGAGTGCTAGAAGCATGCATCTATGAGATGCTGACGAATGTCACGGCCCTCCTGTGCCTCGCAGACTCCTTGAGGTGCTGCCACATCCCCACCCTCATCATGACCATCTTCAGGTGCTTGCAGTTCTGCGTCAGGGGGCATGGGCACATTTCTACGTACGCACATGTTGTGTAGCATGACACATGCCATCACCATCTTTGCAACCTTCACATGGCGGTACAGGAGTGCCCCGCCAGACCTGCTGAGGCACCGGAAACGAGTCTTCAGTAGGCCGAATGCCTGTTCTATGACTACACGGGTACGTGAGTGGGCATGGTTGTAGTCCTCCTCATGCTGGTCCCGTGGGTTCCTGACTGGTGTGAGGAGCCATCTCTTCAGTGGATATCCGGCATCACCTGTATGTGGACGATAAACGAATTATGTGGAATGCCATTGCTACGTACGCACCCCCCCGCCCCTTCCTGCCAGGTCATTGCCGCATCACATACCCCACATCATCATGCATGAAATGAGACTCACCGAGTAGCCAGGATCTGTTCCCTGCGTGTCGCTCCATGTAGCGTGGTATTGTAGAGTTCCTCAAGACCATAGAATCATGGGTTGATCCAGGGAATCGGGCACAACAATGTGTAATGATCCTGTTGGAGTCACACACCATTTGTACATTCAGAGAATGAAATTGTTTCCGGTTGCGGTACTGGGCCTCCATGGCATGTGGGACGACCAATTCCACATGGGTGCAGTCGATGGCACCAATGCAACCCGGTATGCCGGCAAGTGCATGGAATCCCACTTTTGTGTTGGTAATTTCCTGCTCCGAGCGTGGTAGAGAGATGTAGTCGTCTGCGTGCTGCAGGAGGGCATCGAGCACTTGCAATAGTGTCCGTGAGAACAGTGGCTGTGAAATGCCATGCAACTGTCCGACTGTGTGCTGGTAGGTGCCTGTGGCCAGGAAGTGTAGTACAGACACCACCTTCAGTAGGGGTGGGATGGCGGTTGGGCTATCTATCATGCTGACAAGGTCAGCCTGTGTCATGTCCACAATGGCGGTTATGGTGTCCCGGTCCAAACGGTAGAGGGTGTGGATCTGCTCATCAGTGAGGTTGAACGGATGTGCTCGGAGGCGTGGGATTGCGGGCTGCCTGCGTGGTGTGAGTGGCTGTGCTGGCGGCCCTTGCTGGCCCTGCCTTGCTCTCCTCCTCCTCCTGCGTCTCCTCCGTGCGGCCGGTTGTAGTTGGTGTTCGTCTTCTTCTTGAAGTTGGAGTACTTGCAGTGCTATCAGGTCCCCCAGGGCCAACATAGCTAGTCCTGCCGGTAGCATTTCGGAGTGGGTGTGGTTGTGGGAGGAGACTGGGTGTGCAATTTATGTGTTTTCAGGCTGTATGGCCTCCACCTGTGGTGATTCATTCCACCTGTGCAAGCTGCTCTCCCCTTTGGGCGAGCACGTCCCGCACACAACGCTGCAATTCGACGAATGGCATCTTGCTATTACAATCATGTATTTGTACCCGATGGCAGTGTAACATTGGTTGATATGTTCATTCGGCTATGGTCCCATTGTTTCACATACTATCTTTGCAGTCGCGAACAGACTTGTGAAGGGTCAGTGGAACGTAGTACTCGAGTAACGGTGGACCCTCATGCATCACTGTACCGAGGTTCAACGACAGGCGGGGCGTCCCATTTGTGAGTGAAGGCAGTTGCCATTTTCACACACAGCCGCACTAGATGGATTAATTTGTGATTTCAAGCGGCCACAGATGCCTTTTCGACGTGATGTTGCAAATGAGGAATTCGAAGGGCGGCGCTTTCGGTTTTCAGCTAGCGGCGAGGAGATGCCCACAGGTCTGACTGCAAATATAACGTTCTATTGTTCAATGTCCTTGGGACAGGGGCCATGGCGAGGATGCAATGATTGATATGAATAGTTTGGGATGCGCAATGGCGAAGTGGACGATGAGGCCGGACGTTCCCAAATACATGTTACTTCACAACACTGGAATTACGGGCTGGGGCACAGTGGATTTTGCAGGCTGCATAACGCACAGACTCAATGGAAATTTCACATGTTATGTGAGTATGGAAACAGGCGTTTTCATTACGGGATGAGGGAATGATGAATGGATGCATGGACAGATGATTTGATACAGAGTTTGCCATGTACAGGGCTTCTTGGAATCTGTCCGCCTCCCCTGCGCTATGTGATGCAGGGCTGCCATAGTGGGACCATCGTCTATCTGGCCTTGTTGAGCCCTCCCTGTCTCGACGCGCCTTCAGACACTTGTGTCTATGCACGTTACCAATCCCATCTGATGGATTCTGTTTTAACAGACGCATGCACAGGTACACTCGTTTGTGATGGTGTTTTCACCTCGATATAGATAGTTATGATTCGCAAGTGGTTTTTGGGTGGTGATGATCCTTTGGAGTGGGCTAGCATGCATATGGCTGTGGATTTGGTGTGATCATTGAAGTGAGTAATTCAAATGTAGTTCTGATGGCCATACTATTCTTTTTCATTTCTTTTGGTTGACAGGTATCTCCTCCCCTTTTGCCACTGCCATCTGTATGCCACTCCTGCAGATGGATTTTACTCCCGACACCTGCTGCTTCGTGTTAATCAGTGGAGCAGCATTACGATCTTATGGGACGATCGCCAATGGGCCACATGCCCTTACGCAGTACTAGTGGCTAGGAGCAACATTTCGGCCTTTCAGCTGGACTAGTGCCTCCCTATTGGGACGGCCCTGCGGTTCTAGGCGCTTCCATGTTGCCTTTTCGTACGAGAATGTAGCCCCTGTGTACCATGAAGGAACAGGGCGTCACACAAGAAGTAGCTGGTCATTTATTGCGGATGCAGCCCACAATGGTGAAATGTGTTTTGGAGTTCATGGCCTAATGGCTGTATGGGCTTGGTGAATTAGTTGTGCATTAAATTTCTATTCTGATATGGACCGTGTAGCGTTCTTCTTTGCAAGTGATGTGGCATATTCCTATTTGGGGAGCGATGTATTGTGAGGAGATCTGCATTGGGTTCCAGCTTCAGAGTATAGTTGCGTGGTACTGTGCTGGGCGCGTTTGCCTACGAAGCCCAGTGAGGTCAGGGATAAGGGCTGCCAATATGACTGTTTTAATGATGTCATGCTCAGGGGCGGGGGATTAGCTTTTGTGTAACAGATGCCGGTCAGCCAGGTGGATTGGTGGAATGATGTGATTTTCGGAATATTGCTGGTCACAGGTGCCTGTGTTTTCGTGCGTTTCTTGGTGGGAGACTGAGGTCATGTCCATTGGAATAGCTTCTGTATTCGTGCCATCTGTGCCCTGCAGCTCCCATTGGCCCCTCTTGAGATTCATTTGTTCGTTGGCAGGCATGGATGACTAGTACATTTCACTGGTTGCATTGTGTGACTTCATTGCACCTACGGGGAGTTGTACAATGTGGCCAGGGAGCGGTGTACAGGCACTCAGTGGGGCCGTTTACGGTTGGTTCGCGATGCCGTACTTCTCACCATGGCGGAATGGTACTTTCCGCCGTGCTTGATGGCGTTAGGTGCATGTCCGCTAGGGCCAGAATTCACGTACCGTTGCGCCATGGTGGTAATTACGGTTTGGCATGGCGCGCGCGCGTACTTGGTGCAGTTAGCGTTGGCGTTCACTACGGTGTCGCTAATGGCATCGTACTTTGCGGTGACGGGTCATAATCGCACCGAGCGCTATTCGATGGCGGTATTGCATTTCCGCCATCGTTTTTCGATTTCCGCCAGGGTCGTAATGAGGCCCAGTATGTCTAAGTCTTGGTCTTGCTAAATCTAGAAAAAGGGTTCTAAAATCATATGAGGACATAGAAACAATTGCCAGAAATGATCCCAACAGCCAAGACATTTTAAAAAACAATTTACTGGACACATACTATCCGAACAGGAGTAGCACTTTGGAAAGCATGTGTCTACACCACATAGCTCAAAACTTTGCATACAAAAATAATATCAAACCAGATGAAAACAAAGGTAGATATAGAGTGACAGACTGTGAAGGCAGCTTAGTGAAACTTACCAAACAAAGCTTAATTAATGATGTCAAATTGGGCCTCATTACGAGTCCGGCGGTAACCGCGGCGGTAAAACCGCCTGGTTACCGCCGGACTCGTATTACCATTCTGCCTCCGTGACTCCCGGAATTACCAGGGCATTACAGCCCTGGTGTCCCGGGAATTCCGGAGGCGGAATTCGGTAAATCCCCATTCCCATTGAGTCCCATAGGACTCAATGGGAATGGGGAAGTGGAAACACCGGCACCATCTCGTGATGGTGCTGGTCTTTCCACGTCCACCTGCAGGCGGGAGGTGTTCAACCCGCCAGGTCAGACCTGGCGGGAAGATCACCTCCCGCCTGCAGGACTCGGGATCGGGCGGTCCGAAATTAACAGTGGCGGCGGGTTTACCGCCACTGTTAATTCCGGACCGCCCGACCTGTAATGAGGCCCAAAACTCCTCAACAGAAAGAACTATATTACATATCTCTGCTACAACTTTTGAAACCATGGAGAAAAGAGGAAGAGATACTAGATAACTATGACTGCTATGAAGATGCTGCTATCACCGATGTGAACCTTACGCAGTACAAAACAATGTTATGATATGATATGGCATTTATAATGCGCCTATACACAAGTGTTTCAAGGCGCGACGAGGCAAGGGAGGAAACAAGGGAGGACAGACAACGATCTTACTAGGCCAGGTGTCATTCAGATCGCACAATTGCATGGGAAGAGGGGAAAAGGAAGTGCACGGGGGAAGGGAGAGGGGAAAGTGCAGTACATGGCAAAGTGGAATAAATAAGATAAGTAAAAACAAATAAAACAGCCAGCTAGTGGCAAGTGCACGGAAGTGCAGACAAAAGTGCTAGTAGGGGAACTGTAGGGATACAGAAAAACGGTACCCAGGTGCAGGGGTTGCCAGGGAGGCAGTGCAGGTGGATCAGAAGACGGTGGCCAGGAAACCAGTGCAATTTCAGGCAGGAATTGAGCAGGGGAGGGGAGGAGAGAAAGCAGAAGCAAAGAGGAAGGTTTTGAGGTGCTTCCGGAACCGGAGATGGTACTCCTCGAGTTTCAGGGAGGCAGGAAGGCTGTTCCAGAGAGAGGCCCCTGCTGATGAGAGTGATCTGCCACTAACTCGTTGCTTGGAGAAGCGACTGACCCTGAGGGAGTTGGAGGCAGATGAGCGAAGAGCTCGAGAAAGAAGATATTTAGGAAGACAGAGTTGAAGGGATTGCGTTCCCAGACCCCAGAAGGCCTTGTGTACAATGCAGAGGGTTTTGAACTTAATCCTCGCAGCCACTGGGAGCCAGTGCAGAGATTTCAGTCCTGGAGAGATACGATCCCTGGGCTTGAGGCCAAGGACAAGTCTCGCAGTCCTGTTCTGGACAAGTTGCAGAGGGTGTTGAGTGGAGGCAGGCAGATTTAGATAGATGCTGTTACAATAGTCCAGCTTAGAGAGAACCATGGCTCTGGAGACAGTGAGCTTCTGGGGGAAGGAGAGGAAAGGAAGAATACCTCTAAGGAGGTGCAGCTGGTAGTGTGACTTCTTAGAGACGTCAGAGATGTGAGGGGAGAAGGAGAGTGCAGAGTCGAAGATGACCCCGAGGTTTTTAGCCTTGCAGGTGGGAGTGGGAGGAGGGCCAAGAGAGGCCAGTCAGAGAGCTGCAGGGAAGGAAGGAGTGGGTGTGCCGATGAGTAGAATCTCAGTCTTACTGGCATTAAGGCAGAGGTCATTGGCGGCACACCATTCCTGGATGGCAGACAGACAGAGATGAGGGAAGGAGAGGAGGAGGAGGCCGAGGATAGCCTGAAAATGAGCTGGGTATCATCCGCATAGCACTGAAAGTTGGGACAGAGAGCGGCGATGCTGTGGGAAAGGAGTGCCAGATATTGGTTGAACAGCCAGGGCGAGAGGTTGGATCCCTGGGGGACACCACAGGTAGAGAAAAAGATGTCGGAGAGGAAGGACCCAAGTTGGACCTGGGAGGGTCGGTCAGAGAGGAAAGAAGTCAGCCACGCCAGAGCCTGACCAGTGATGCCAAGTTTATCACGGAGACGGTTGAGCAGGATGGCATGGTTGACAGTGTCAAAGGCAGAAGAGAGATCAAGCAGGATAAGAACGGACTAGGTGTTAGAGTCAAGGTTGGTGAGCAGGTCTTCACAGATGTTCAGGAGAGCAGTTTCCGTGCTTCTGGAAGCTCTGAAGCCAAACTGATGGTCATGAAGACAACCAACAGATTCAGTGTGGAGATTGAGCTGGGAGATGGCCAGTTTCTCCAGGAGGTTACCCAGGAAGGGAGTGATGGCGATAGTTAGCCGGGCACGAGGGGTCAGCAGATGGTTTCTTAAGAAGAGGGTGCACAAGGGAGTGCTTCAAGGGGGAAGGGAAGACTCCAGTGGTGAAGGAGTGATTGCAGAAATCAGCCAGGGCAGGAGCCAGGGAGTCAATGTGCTCCTTGATAGTTTTGGAGGAACAGGGGTGAACCTGTTTCGACGAATCGAAACTTCATAGATCGGACTTGTCTAGAAACCTCATCAGGAGAGAAAAGGGGAAAGGCAGAGAAGCAGGGAGGAGGGGTGGCTGCAGAGGGGCCAGAGGAAAAGCAGGGAATAGCGGGAGTGGGGCGAGAGGAGGAGAGTGAGGACGGGATGTCCTGAGTTTTAGAAGTGAAGTGAGAAGCCAATGCTGTGCAGAGGGCCTGGGAAGGGACAGGAGAGGTAGAGACTGCAGCAGGATTGGCCAGTTCCTTGCAGATTTTAAAGAGTTCAGCCAAGTTATTAGATGCCGCAGAGGCGCAGGCTTGGATATGAGCTCTCTTCTTGGTGCGGACGGAGAGCCCGTATTGCCTTTGCAGCAGGCGGCAGGCCAGGTTGTCAGAGGATGAGCTTGAAACACCCCATTTCCGCTCGGCCACCCTACACTGGCGTTTAAGGGTGACGAGATCAGAATCATACCAGGAGTTACACTTGACTTTGGGCTTCAGGCGGATCCTCTTGACAGGGGCAAGGATATCAAGAGTATCAGAGATAGAAGAGTGGAGCGTGGAGAGGGCTGAGTCAGCCAGGGGGGAGGCAGGGGTGAGAAGGTGGCGGCGAAAGCCTCAACTGACATGCGCTTCATGGGTCGGATGACCGAGAAGGTGGGTGGCAGTGACTGAGGTGGCTTGGCCTGCGGGGTAGAGAGGGTGAGGTGGGAAGATAGGAGAAAGTGGTCACTCCAGGAGAGAGGAGTGGAGAGAGGGACAGAGAGGGGAAGGTCTGAAGAGATCAGAGCATCGAGAGTGTGCCCTGCAGAATGAGTCGGGCCAGAGGGGAGAATAGTGAGTGAGAGAGAGTTGCAGAGGTCGTGAAAGAGTCCAGAGGGGGGATGGGAGGCATCCAGGTGGATGTTGAAGTCTCCAAGAAGGAGGAGTTGAGTGGTTGAGGCCAGGAGTGAGGAGGAGAGGTCGGTCCACTCGGAGAGGAAGGAAGAAATCTGACCAGGTGGCCGATAGATAGTAGCCACAGTAAGGGAAAGGCTAGGGGAGAGAGAGAGCCCGCAGACAAGGCATTCAAAAGAGGAGTAAGCCTGCGTAGAAGTGACAGAGGAAGAAATACACTCAGGGAAGATAAGGGCTATGCCCCCACCAGAGCGGTTGGGCCTGGGCGCGGAGAGGGTCTTGTAGCCATCGGGTAGGAGCGAGTCAAAGCTGGTGACAGAGCTGGCCGTGAACCATGTCTCAGTGAGTCCGAGGACATCGAGGTCAAGTTCTTCAAGAAGGCGGCAGATATCAGAGGAGTGTTTGACAGCAGAGCCGGAGTTAAGAGTGGCAATGTGGAGAAGGTTGCCCTCCTTGAAGGACTTCCGGGGAGGGGTACAGATCAGAGGTACACCCTGCGAAAGTGCTGAAAGCACCCGAGAGGGGGCAGAGAGGGAGGGGGGAGGCAAGGTAGCCAAGGAAAGGGGAGATGGGATGGCAGGAGAAGAAAGGAAGTTGATGAGGCGTGGAAAGCGTCTATCAAAGAGATGAAGGTTGGCCTGAGGGCCTTGGACCCAGACGGTCCCATTGGAGTAGACATTAATGATGACCTTAGAGGATAGGAAGGAGGCCAAGAGTGCGTCCCAACGGGTGCCACCATTAATGGGAGAAGAGGAGAAAGGAGAGAGTACAGAGACCATATGAGGGGTCCATAGATCTGGTGAAGGAACGACAAAGAGGATGTTGGTGAGAGTTTCCCTGGAGGCGGCACTGATGTAGGTGGTGGCGAAAGGGAGGCCTTGGTTGGAGACCAGGATGTCCTTTTTAAACTTCTTCCTACCAGACTTAGTTTGGAGAGCAGGATAGTCAATAGAGAAGCAGTTAGAAAAGATAGGGGAGACAGAGAGCACCATAGAGAAGGTGGGAGAGGAGGTACCAGGGGTAGACAGACAAGACAGCGAGAGGCAAGTGAGTAGAGCTATGGGACAAGATGACGGCACTCAGGATGCAAGCGCAGAAAAAACACAGGACATTCTAAGACAGGAGAGAAGAGATAACCTACATTTGAGAATCTTAGAGAGGGGGAAAAGGCCTAGGTTTCACAATGCAATTTTAGTGAGGCAGAAACAAGCAATTTAAACAATGCAAAAATGCAAATTTTGGTGTGGCAGATACAGGCAAATTTAACCAGTGGAAAGCCACCTAGCTTTGAGAATCCTAGAGAGGGAGAAAAGGCCTAGATTTCACAATGCAATTTTAGTGAGGCAGAAACAAGCAATTTAAACAATGCAAACAATGCACATTTTGGTGTGGCAGATACAAGCAAATTTAACCAGTGGAAAGCCACCTAGCTTTGAGAATCCTAGAGAGGGAGAAAAGGCCTAGATTTCACAATGCAATTTTAGTGAGGCACAACTACAACACCATATCACACCCATTGTGGCTTGTAACTACACTACATTTAAATGTGCTGTTGGGTGCATGGCCTTTGGCCATGCACCCATGACTGCAGGCCCTCCCCAAAACCACCTGAGTGATGTTCGATACTATGGGTGTATCTATAGCTGTGATATGCTGCAGTGGTTGTGGCCAGGGCGTAGAGTCTTAGGTGTATGTCCATACATATTTCAATGTATGGGTGTGCAGTGGCTTATAACTCCAATGCTTGTAACTTTATGCTTGGGTGCATGGCCTTTGGCCATGCACCTAAGACTCTACACACTCCTCATAACCATCTGATTGATAATCAGTAGTACAGGTGCATCCATTGCTGTGACATGCTGCAGTGGTTGTGGCCAGGGCCTAGAGTCTTGGAAGTATGGCCTACGGCCATGCACCCAAAACTCTAGGCCCTAGCCACGACCACCGCAGCATATTACACCCATGGTCGCTTATAAATCATTTGAAAACCCATAGAAGGAAACATTATAACTGTAGCATGTACTCAATGTGCACCCAAGACTGCAGGCCCTCCCCACAACCACCTGAGTGATGTGCGATACTACGGGTGTATCTATAGCTGTGATATGCTGCAGTGGTTTTGACCAGAGGCTAGACTCTTAGCTATATGTCCATAGATATTGCAATGTATGGGTGTGGTGTGGCATATAACTCCAGTGCTTATATCTTTGTTCTTGCACCCTACACATTCCCCACAAGCATCTGATCGATAAGCAATACTACAGGTGTATCCATTGCTGTAACATGCTGCAGTGGTTGTGGCCAGGGCCTAGAGTCTTGGAAGTATGGCCTACGGCCTACAGCCTACGGCCATGCATCCAAGACTCTAGGCCCTGGCCACAACCACCGCAGCATGTCACACCCATGGCGGCGTACAAATCAATAGCACACCCATAGAAAAAAATATTTAAACTACGGCATGTACTCATTTTCAATGTTCGCTAACACCACACCTGTCCTTAGAACAGTTTCAAGTTGCCTGTGCACAGCACGGACTGAAGTACTACCCTCATTTTCTGTACGTACAAACATCCCAGAGAAGGCGGACATAGGGAATACATCGTTAACACCTACCGCCTGAACAAATACAGTTTTTCATCCATCTCTTACTGTCTGAACCTCCCCAAGCACTCTGAAACAGCAAAACAGTTTCCAAAACAGCATTTTGGCACTGGTCACCACTGCGCTGTCGGCGGATCCAAGATGTCGAGCGCATCCAAAAAATCTGATGCAGAACACGGCTCACTGCAGCCAATCGGCGGAGACGTCACGTGTCCGTGGTCATGACGCCAGCCCCTTAGCCAATCGGTGACTTGTCCGCCGAGCGAACAGGGAAGTGTGACCGCGGAGCGGACATAGATATCACACATTTTTTGAGACCTACTTTTTGGTCGTTTTAAAAGGAAACTACTGAACAGATTGTTACCAAATTTACAAAAGCACTCTTTCGGGACCAAGCCCCTGCCCCTGCCGCAAATTTGGTAAAAATCCGTCCATCGGTTTGGCCTGTAGGCGTGCGCAATGTTTTTCCCCCATTCAGTCTATGGGAAAAAAAGACATTTTGGGACCCCCACTATAACTTACACCCAAGACTCCAGGTACTGGCCACACCCACTGCAGCGTATCACACCCATAGATCACACCCATAGAATCAAATATCTATCAAATGTTTGTAAATCTACAGTTAGTGTACTGTTTGATTTGGATAGTTTGTATGTGAAGTTTTGGCTACGTCATGTCATTAAGATTGTAGAGTTTGGTAACAAGCACTGTAGTATAGCATATCAATGGAAGTGAACATTTTGTATTGTGGTGTATGGTTAGATGTTTGCTTCAATGGTTCTGTTATGCAGCAGTATTTATGCGTTCTATTAGAATATACTTACTGTTTGATTTTTTGAGATTGGATATATTTTTTTCATGAGTTGGGTAACTAGACCACATATTCTTTTTCAATTTCTGTGATAAAAGAAAAGAGCATGTTAGCGTATGTATTTTATAAAGACTTATTACATTGCATAATAGACATTTAAGTTTTTTTTCGATCCTCATATTGAGTAGTTTACAAACCAGTTTACTGTGCAATTTGCTCAGTTTCTGTGTTTGTTTTTCAAATCATTGGGTCTGTGGGAAAAAAAAACCATGTCGGATTAAAAAATTGTTATGCTACAGTCTATTTGTTTGTTTGTTTTCAGTGTTCACTTGTTGTTTCTGACTAATGTTCTATCTGTTGGCTTGTTGCAGATTTTTGGAACAGTTAGATACCTGTTGGCGTATTCTAACCGTCTATTTTTTGTTATAATTTAGTGCCATTGATTTATCTGTTTGGTTGTTGCAAAATCTTGGGGCAGTTAGATACCTGTTGCCATATTCTAACTGTTTATTTCTTGTTATAATTTAGTGGTATTGGTTTATCTGTTTGGTTGTTATAGAATCTTGGGGCAGTTAGATACCTGTTGGCGTATTCTAACAGTTTATCATTTTTTAATTGAAGTTTTGTTAATGTTTAAAAACAGATTAGTTGTTACATTTTGGTTTTAAGAAGATTAAATAAGCATTTGTAAGATTAGCTGGTAATCTCTGCTTTAGAGTAATGGTACTATCATTATATTCGAACCATCCACATTTCTCTTTTATATATGCAGTGTAGTGACCTGCATTGGTTGTGGCTCCTACATGGTAGATTATACCTATTCTTGTGAAGGTTTTCTTACCAAGTGATACTTGACCATGTGTGAATCCAGTTAACTGGCAGTTGTTTTTGGTACCATCTGCATTGTAACGTAGACGCATTAGTACTACGTATTTACTATGTGTTTGTATTAGTAATGTGGAGCGATTATCTGAATTGCAGGTAGTACATAATCTATCATGGTTTGCATTTTGTGCAAGTTGCTGAAATGGAACAGATTCGCAATTAGGTATGGATACATACACGAAGCGCTCATTAGGGATTTGTTCCTGTGTCACATTGTTGCAGAGAGGGCATGTATGTTTCCACATGTATGAAATCGGGAGGATTTCATTTATTGGTATGTTTTTGTTTTCCAGTATTTGTATTAAGTACATTAGAAATGCTTGTGGATCTTGTGAGTTTATAGTGAATTTCACCATTATAGTGAATTTCACCATTCCAGCACAGTAGTCCAATTCTTGTCTTATTCCATGAACACTATACGTGTTATCAGGATTGTTTGTTGTGTTTCTATGAAGTACTAACATTTTCAAACACAATTGGTCTGTACTGTGTAAGTAAATGTTGTCAACAATTGGTGGCAATTGAAATAGAATATTCATTGCTACATTTGTGTAACAATTTACACCACTTACATTTGAAAATTTGAATGGACCAGATAGTCTGTTGTCCAAGTCATTTTTTCGGAGTGTGTGTTGCTTCTTTGAAGAAGTACCTGAGTTACTTTGAGTAATAGGTTCTTCTTTGTTTGTGGTAATTGATGAAGTATTAGCTTCTTTCCTCTCTTTGGAGGATTTACAGTCAGATCCTGTTGCATTTCTGTTTGAATTAGTTTTCTTTTACAATGTTTTCCTTCATGTGGAACAGAATATGTTTTTAGATGGGGGGTATAGTGAACGTAGTCCATTGTATTCTAAAATGTAAAGAATATCAGCGTTTACTTTACTTGCATCAAAGTTGATTAGAAATAGATCGTCAAGTGTACGTAAGCGTGATAGTGCTACGTAGCGCATGCATTCTTTATAGACTGTGTTACCAATATCTATCAATGCTTTGTCTAGGGTAAGACCTTGTGATTTATGAATGGTGACAGCGTATGCTAGAGTTAGAGAAAATTGTCCTCTGCGTACATGGGTAATGTCATACCATTTACGTCCAGTTTGTCTGTGGAGCAAATTTCAATTATTGGTTGAATTTATTTTTTCAACATTGTTTCATTGAATTTGGAACAGCTTGCAAGAGTTGCCATTAAGGACATATAATTGACATTATTGTGTGCTAATTGTTCCATAACATCATAAACTCCTCAACAGAAAGAACTATATTACATGTCCCTGCTACAACTTTTTAAACCATGGGGAAAAGGAGAATAGATACTAGAAAACTATGACTCCTATGAAGATGCTTTCAAAGCAAATGAAAGCACTATAAACGATATAAACTTTCCCCAGTACAAAACAATGTTGCACAATGAAAAGCAACACGAAGAAGAACTCCAGGCCCAACTAGATAAGGAAACTCCCGACAGTTGTCAACCTTCTGTAAAAGGAGGTGAGCACATGAGTTATGGCCATGAAGTGCATGGATGTGCCGGGTTTTTAATATTGATTGTGCTTCGTGAGATAGTACACCAACTCTCATACTTTTCAAAATGCTGCCGTAAGTGAGGTCTGCAGATTGGCACATGTTTTCTGTTAATTCTCTGCATTGGAAATGTTGCCAAAGGTTGACATTTCCTATGCTGCCAACAGTTTTACGGCAGAGTTTGTGTCCTAAGGTTTTAAAAATAGGTTCACCTTTCACTGGTGTCAATTGAAGAATATGTCTGAAAACAATAATGTGTTTTCATCCAAAGAGCTCTTCGTAGTTTGTTTTAAGTACTTCTTGCAATCTGAGGTGAATCAAAGCCACCATAAGGCTGGAGACCGTGCTCACTTCATCTATTAATAGCATTTTCATTTGTTTTAAAACTGTTCCATTGCAGCTTCTGCTGAAAGTTTGTAATATTCTAATTTGTATTGGTGTTCTACTGGAAGGAGTAGTAATTGGTGTAAAGTGACACCGCCTATGTTGTAGGCAGCTAAACCTGTGGGGGCGTTACAACAGCTGACAGTTTATTGTTTGTCAATTGTTGAAGGAACTTGCTGATGATTTTGATTAAGAATGTTTTGCCTGAACCAGCTTCACCACTGACGTATAGTAGTATAGGTTTGTAATTTTGGCAGGTACATTCTTTATTTTCATGTTGTACACCATGTGCAATTTATTTTGTTACTTCTTGAAAAATGGTGCGCTGCTCTTTGTTCAGTTTGGATTGTAGTACAGTTAAGTCTTCTGTATCTTCTTCATAGTGACACATGGTGTTCTCTAATTGTGCCTCATTTTCTATTAGTGGCTGTCCCAGTGGTTCTTGACTTCCTTTTAGAGAAGGTTGACAACTGTCGGGAGTGTCCTTATCTAGTTGGGCCTGGAGTTCTTCTTCGTGTTGCTTTTCATTGTGCCACATTGTTTTGTACTGGGGAAAGTTGATATCGGTTATAGTGCTTTCATTTGCTTTGAAAGCATCTTCATAGGAGTCATAGTTTTCTAGTATCTATTCTTCTTTTCCCCATGGTTTAAAAAGTTGTAGCAGGGACATGTAATATAGTTCTTTCTGTTGAGGAGTTTTCAATGACAATTTGATATGATTAATTAAGCTTCGTTTGGTAACTTTCACTAAACTGCCTTCACAATCTGTCACTCTATATCTACCTTTTTTTTCATCAGGTTTTAAATTATTTTTGTATGTGAAGTTTTGGGTTATGTGGTATAGACACATGTTTTCCAAAGTGGTACTCCTGTTCGGGTAGTATGTGTCTAGTAAATTATTTTTCTAAATGTCTTGGCTGTTGGGATCATTTTTGGCTATTGTTTCTATGTCCTCATATGATTTGAGAACTCTTTTTCTAGGTTTAGCAGGACCAAGACTTAGCCATACTATATTTTCAGATTTTCCATACAAAGCAGTACCGGTTAAACGATCTGCCGCTTCATAGGAGCCACATTCTCTATGAGAAAACATTTTGATGCCTAATCTGTTCAATTTCTGAGGTAGTGTTTTGTCTGATGATAGGTCATTCCAGAGGCCTTGAAGCTCTGTTTTTTCTGCTTCTGTTAAGTAGGCTCTAACATATCGTGCAACTGCAGTGGAATTGTGTGCCATGTACTGCACATCTATGTTTGCATTCCATAAGAGGGCAATGATTGCATTGTAATCATTGATATATGTTGATTCTTCTGTTCTTTTTATGTAATACGTGTTCTTAGGTGATTTACCTTTAACACTATGTCTAACAAAAGACATGAAGTTGTTCACTTCACCTGTTTCTGTAACTGGTCTATGGAAACCAAAGCGGCATTTAGTGTAGTATTTCCCTTTGTTTTTGTATTTGCAATGACAATATTTGCCACATTTGTGTCTTTGAAATTGTAGAATTTGTGCATTAAGATCACTATTTGTTGCTTTCGATGGAATTTCACAAGTGACATATTTTTCGATAAACTGTAAAACAGTGGAATCACTGTCTTGACCAAATTTAGGAGCATCTTTAATCCATAAAAGCATGTGGATATGTGGTGCTCCTCTGGCTTGGTATTCTTTTCTCCAAAAGAAGTGCTGCACTTCTCCGAGGGGAGGAACAGTTTTATTACAAATAAAGTGTAGCATAGCAATGAAACAATGGTGGAAATATCTTGAAACATTAACAGCATATAGAGAGCAAAGTTCTCCAGGTGTTAGTATATCTATGTTTGTTTTTTGTTTGTTTGATATGCATAGGAAATCATGTAAATCTTCCCATGCATATTCTGCACAACTTAATGTAACAAACCAAGTGGGTGGGCCAAGGTTTCTAATCATACAACGTACACCTCTGTGACGTCGGAACCTGTACTCTTTTGTACCACGCATGTTTGTGAACAGATTTGTAATGCCTAATTGTAAAACCTCATCTTTTTCTTGCACTTTTTGTATTAATTGCGTAGCTGACATATTTTGAAAGTGGGTTCCTGATTTCAATATGTGTGCAACTCCGTAACATAGAGTTGCTAGTTCACTTTCAAAGAGTAGGTGGAATATGCATTCCACATTTTGTCTAAATCTGGGATCTTCAGAATACATTCATAACGAGCGATAATTCTGATGCCGTTATCTGAGTGGGTCTATCATCTTACCTTCTTCCTTTGCCAGTAGGAAAGAGTAGAGGAAAAGCATGTGCTTCTATACTTTTTTCCCATATTCTGATTGGTGATCCTTTGGTTTGTCGCATTTGGTACGTTTCTAGTGCATCATCTATGGTGTCATTAGAATGTAATGGATGAATTGTATAATGGTCTAAAATATTGGATTCTGTAGCAGGATCTAGAAGTTCAAATTGACCAGTTTCTGGTGACTCTTGAATTATTTCAGTTGTTTCCCTTAAGTTTTCTTCAATATTTATTTCTTTGTAGTATTGATTATTGTCTTTTAGATATTGCAAGGCTTGTCTAACTTTATGTAAGTCTACGAGTTGTTGCCACATTTATTTGTCTTTTGTTGGTACACCATTTACTAAGATATTTAAAGATTGCTCTATTGGACCTTGCACTCCCAGAGTGTGCACATTTTCTTTCAGATGTAATGGTAAATAAACTACTTTGCCACAAATAACTTTCACCAATTCAGAGGGAGTTAATTTTGCTGTTTTTGGTTGAAGGCGTATTATTGCTTGAAATGGGTGCACTGTTTGAATTATGATGCTCTCATATAAATTGAGTTGTTGCAAGGGGCTTTGGTAGTGGGAATAATTCCAAGTTATTTGTAATAGCACGTGAAGGAGTTTGGTTGTTGTCAAGTTTTGTAGTGCAGTAACGGCAAAGTATTAAGGAGTCAGTTATTTCGTATATGTTTTCTGCTATAAGGTAGAGAGCTTATTCAAACCATTTGGTATCTTCATCGTCTTCTGTTTTGTATGTTACGTCTATAGTTTTTGTGTTACTTTTACAAAAAGTTCTGCGGCAACACACACACACATGGTTTGGTACTTCAGCGGATGTACTTTTTAAATTTTAATATTTTTCTTTTGTATGTGTGTAGTAGAAGGTTGCTATGTGCAGAATTGTTGCTAGTCTCTTTAAAGCTATTGCATTTTGTATCTGGCTTTCACTTCCAAAATATTTTCTCTGGATATGGTTGATTTCTTTGAGTAGGTCTTTAGGTGTGCAATGTAGAAGAGTGTTATTTAAATTGGCTAGTGCTAAAGCAGTACTTTTAGCATAGTACAGTTTATAGACTAGATTTCTTATAGTTGAATGATGTGTTGATATCATTTTGATATGATGGAAGGTGCTTTTGCAAATAGGTCCTGAAATGCAGGCTAATGAATGTCCTTGTAGTCCTGTGTATTTGCGCACTGGACAGGTATCCATATTTTGCAGCACTTTCATTTTGATTTTGTATTTGCCTTTCACATACTGATTGAGGAACTGGCGCAAAGATTTGACATTTTGTTTTGGGAATGTTACACATTGACGTGCATGGCCATTTGTATACTGGACGTTCTGGTTCAGTCGAATGCAGAGGTAATTCTGAGTTTTCTGGGGATATTTTTGTAAGTAGTATTTCTCGTTCCATTATGGCATTATTAATTTTTTCATAACCTCGTCCACTGCTAAGGATGGCAATTGTGTTTGTTTGGTTTTGTTTGTATGCTTCTTCATTGAAATATGGTTCTGTGCTCGTGGTGTGACTCCATTCACCTCCACAGATATTTAAGAAGTTATTTTTGTTGACATTCTGTTTACTGAGAAGTTTCTTTTGAATTTAGTAGTTAGTTTTGTTAGGGCTTTCATTCTGTTTAACACTAAAATGAATAACATTCTTTTGAGAAGGATTGCACTGTCTATTAAAGCTTCTAAGATACATTTTCTGTTGTAGGTTTGAAGGGTTGTGCATGATTTGTCTCCTGTTTTTATAAGATTCTGAAGGACTTTGTGGCAGAACATTTTTGCTAAAATACTTGTTTTGGTTTGGTTACTTGCTAGTATATCAGGATTTATAGGAGCAGTATTAGCAGTAGTGGTAGCCAAATTCTTGTTAAGCTTTTTTTGTTTTGTTTTATATTTTGATAGAGGAGGCAAGGTTTCTGTACTGGAAGCTTGTTTTGTTTCGCTAACTGACTGCATTAGCTATTTTGTTTGAACATTTTGTACAAACACTGGTAGAGATGGATGCTTATTTTGGACACTTTTATTTTCATTCGCTCTATTTCTGCGTTGCTTTCTATGGACTTGCTTTTTGGTAGGCATTCTTTGGGGTATGTTGAAAAAAAAAGAAGGTATGGGTTGGGCCGTTCTGCAATGTATGTGTGCTGTGTGCATGAGTGTCTGAGTATGATGGGAAAGATGTATGTGGTGGTGTGTGATTGTGCACTGGGCAGTTATAATTAGTTGGGAAGGCTATTCTTCTATTTGTGTGTTACTAAACTGTGGTTCAGGTGAGAGTAGAAAGTGAGCTAGTGGTGAGGAGAAGCATTAATAGTAAATATAATGGTACAACATTAAAACAGTATTTGTTTTGTAGTACTAACAGTCTAAGGTTTGAGTATGTTATTTGTGTTCCAAAAAAACAGGGATTTGTGTGCCATTCTGACTGTTAATCCTTGTTTAATAAATGGGGATTTGTGGACAGAATGGTTCAGAAATCGCTGTTTTTTTGTGTGCGCAAATTACATGAATGAACCACACAGTGTGTTTGAGGAACAGTAAGAATATTAAGGTGGTATTGTACTTACACTTTTTTTGTGCAATGAGCAGGTCTCTTCGGATATGTTTTTTGTAGTTCAGATGCTGCTGATTTTCAGGAGAGTGGTCCTCATCCTCACTGCAATTCTAAAAGAAAGAAGTTAGTAATTTTGTGTGTTTATAGCACTGATGTTAATGTAGAAATTGTTTTTTATGTTTTTGTGGTAGTATTCTTGTTTGATATCTGAACATATTGTATGCATGCATTTCATTTGACTATGTGCAGCCTTTATATTTTATTTACAATATGTTAGTTCAACATGCTTTGCAAATGAGTAGAATTTTTAAAGGTGTGTTGTAGATAGCAGAAAGGTTTGGAAGTGACAGTTGATTATAGTAGATGGGAAAAATTTCAATAAGTTAATTTTATAGGTAGACATGCCAACAATCGGGAGCACCTGAAAGGGAGATCTCACCACAGCAAACGGGAACATTTATTTTTCTCATAGGATTGCATTGGGATTAGCATTAATTTAGGCGGGAGACAGTAAAAAATAGTGCGATTTTTCAATGAAAAATCGGGAGTCTCGCTCCTAAATCAGGAGGGTTGGCATATATGTATAGGTTATGTGGGAGATAGTAAAGAATGGGGCGATTTGTCAATGAAAAATCGGGAGTTTCGCGCTTAAATCCAGAGGGTTTGCATGTATATAGGCTATTCAGGTTTAGTGGCATTACTTTATTTATATGGATTCATAACACTTGTACATGTACTGTGAATAAAATATGCATACCTGTAGTTTGTATTCATGCATGCGGATATGAATGCAGCTTTAAGTAGAATTCTTGGAGACTTGTAGAATAGTTTTTGTAGTAGGTGCTTTCCAATGATATGAGACTTGTATTCAGAGTGATCAACAGTACATTTGAAGTGCAGAACTCTGATGATGGAGTTAGATGTAGAGGTCTTGGATGTGATTGGTGGATGGTTGTGGGACTGCTTAGCTGTATCCAATGAGGGAATTGCACCTAGAATGATGTGGAAAGGGTAGAGGCTGGCTAAGAATTACGTGCAGCGCGGACACCGCAGCTGTCTGCAGGTAGGGTGTGCCACATCCAGGGTTTTCCAGAAAATCCTGTATGGAAAGGGGACTGTAGGGATCAGCCAATCAGATGTTGACGTTGTGGATTTGTGTAGGAAGAGAGTGTGTGTAGTGAAGATGGCAGAGATGGAGAAAGTCAGGGTGTTGGTGCTCGAAGATATGTTTGTCCATGGTTTATAGCACTATTCTCAATGCAGGTATGTGGCAAACAATTTTGATGTTAAAGGAGTGGAGGTGGTGTGGAGCGCTCTGCCTGATTGCAATGTAGAGGGAATTCTGCAAGTTTGTGAAGATATGAGCCGGATGAACAGTCCCCATCTGATAGCTTTGCACAATGGTGCTTTCCATTTGGGCTACGTCAATGCTGCTACTTTGTTGGCAGATTTGGAACAGTTGGTTCAAGCAGTAATGAACATCCTTCCAAATGCGAAAGTAATTTTTTCTGGATTATTACCTAGGGCAATATGGGACAATAGTTTTGTTTTTTGTCCTCAGCAAAACATTGCTAGGCGTGCAATCAATCGAGGCATGTGTGCTTTCATGCTTAGAGCTGGTATGTTTTTCTGTAATAATGAGAATATTGATTCGCGTAATGCTGTTTATTTCGAAGAAGATGGCATTTATTTATCTTTTTTGAGAAATGCCATGCTGTTTTGGAATGTAAGGGTTGCTTTGGAGAAGGTTATGTGAAGATTTTAGTTGTAAAGTAAGAAGAAAAACCCCCCAAAAAATACAAAATAACAGGTGTCTGTAAGGCATCTGCAAAAAAAACAAAATAAACAGCTGTTTTCAGAGCCCACCTCAAAGGAGAAATGGGGCACATTATTTAAATGTACATTCACTGCGCTCAGACATGGCGGTAGTCTGCGAACAGCGCGTATTACAGGGATTTTGGGGTGGAGAGGCATGCAAATGAGAATGAGCGGAGGTATGGATTGGTCAGTAAAGTTTACTGGGTGTGTTGTGTAAGGAGAGATTTTTTCAGAATGTCTTTTTCCTGAGAGAAGAACAGATAGCTATGGCTGTGTGTTTCCGAAAACAGATTATCTGGATTTTGGGAGACTCATGGAAACATTGGTTGGAGGTGCATGCAGAACGCTGTGGAGTAGCTGCAGATCTTGGATCTCCTCATGTGGAAGTGCACTGGCATGGAGTTCGTGGAATGAAGTGGCTGGACTTGGTACCTCTCTGTGCTACTTTAGAGACAGAGCATCATCCAGACATAATTATAATTCATTGTGGAGGGAACAGTTTAGGACATGTGTCTGGAATTTCTTTGCAATTTGCAATGAAGGAAGGACTTCAGAAGGACACCCTTCCACCCCTTTTATAGGGGTGGAAGGGGGCGCTTCGCGAACAGATCTAACACCCAAAAAGGTTCAAAAAGTTACAAAAAGTATGTGGAAAGCCAGGGTCATTGTCTGGGACATGTGCAATGGTGATTTTTACTGTACAATAATTTGGATGTCTGAATAGGTTCTATTAAAATTTTGAGGAACCGGACAGTGTCCGCACATCAGGACACACGCTCAGCGTGGGTGCGGTCACATGATGGCATCGGGAACACGTCCGCAAAGGGAACAGTTGTTTGCAGGACCCCAAATGCACGGGAACGGTTGTGCGCATGCGCGCGGGTGTTCTACGGACAGTGTTCGGGTCCTCAAACAAATTAAAAGTGCGACACAAGTGAGACGGACAGTAACGGACAGGCGCAATGTTCTCAGGACTCACGGTTGTGGTGGGCATTTGCGTAGATGTTCTGCAGACTGTACGGACGGGTATAGTGTCCTTAGGATACCTCCATTCTGTTTGACTACGGACATCCCGGACACTGCGCATGTTCTTAGGACAGTTTCAACTTGGCTGCGGACGGTACGGACAGGTATAGTGTCCTTAGGATTCCTCCATTTTGTTCACTTACAGACATCTCGGACACCAGGTGTGTTCTAAGAACAGTTCCATCTTGGTTGCGAACGGTACGGACAGGTATAGGGTCCTTAGCTCCCCCTTGTTTCCTTTACTGACATATCTAGGCCCCATGGTTTTGTTCAGTAACAGTCAGTAATCAAAAACTATCAGAAAGTGCTGATGATCCTACTAATTACCTTCATGCACAGAAAGGATTGCTATCTTTCAAGCCTGTGTCTTCCCCTATGTATATGTTTCATATGATGTGACTTGACCCTAAGGGAATTACTGTAGGAACATAGTTGAAGTATAAGTCTACAAATATAGTACCTTTTCAATTTTTGGTTCCTGACTGTTACTGAACAAAACCATGTGGCCAGACATGTGATATCATTAGTGATGTCATCAATGACATTTGTGACATTGTGTTAGTCTTAGCAGTGCATGGTGGTGGCGCGAGTTATGGTTGCTTAGCTTACAATAACTGGCGAATTTCAGGGGGTTTTCGGTTTTACTTGGAACCATAAGGTCCCTTTAACAAAGATTATTTTACTGAATTTCATAGGTTTTTGGTAGCGCAACTTAACCATAACGTCCCTTTAACAAAGTTTTTTTTACTGAATATATATATATATATATATATATATATATATATATACCCACTTTGCTGGTTTGCACATGTGCAAACAGGAATGCTCAATGTGGTGTGCAAACCAGCACACTGTAAGATAGCAAAATACATGTACAGTGTACCACGCACCGGCAGAATCTCATGTTTAGATACAAGGCAGAGGGGAAGTTAATTCACAGCTCCATTAAGGCATTGAATGAATTTTGTTGTATTGATTGAGGTGTTGGTGGTGTGTCATTTTGACGAGACATGACATCGATATTAAAGAGTGCAGCAGCCAGATTGAGTCTCTGCATTGAATGTCTTTATAACATATTGATAGTATCTGGGATCGAGTATACAGATGTTGAGGAGGACATGTAATGGGATACAGAAACCTGGAAGATAGACATGGTAACAGGCACAGCTGGTATTTTTAAGATATGCCAGGTGCCACTATATGTCATATTACACATATTCAGGCATTTATAGTTGACCACGAGAATGGCTTATTGGGGCTGCGGTGGACTGGAGGTAGATGGGGAGGGTGGGAAAGCCACTTCACAGGACAGAAGATGGAACTTGAATCTGGTCTTGAAGCAATAGTTTTGAGACCTGGGTGACAGCATTCCAGTGGAGTAGAGCAGTAAGGAGAAGGGGCGAAAGCAGTAGACCTCACAGTACAGGTTGGGGTGGCAAGAGGCTAATAAGGGCGGAGGAGAATAGTGTTCATGAGGGTGTGCACAAGAAGATGCAATCAGAAACGTGGGGGAGGCGGCAATACTATCGATGGATATGAAGATAAGAAGAAAAAATAAGCGATTTTGCATCCACAGCCAGCCGCATGGTTACGGTGTGAATGGTGTGATTAGTTTTAGAGTGTAAAAATAGCAAACTTTAGGATTTTTTAAGGAGTGAGAAGGAGAAAAGAAGAAGCGAGATGAGTAAGCCTGAGAAATAAATAAAGTATCTGAACACAAAAACAAGGATCATCGTTTGGCTGAGTGGTGGGGGTACTTTTTTCTAATGTTGAGGATATTGATTCTGACAGCTATGGCTATGGCTGTAATAAACAGTTGAAGTGTAAGGTCACTATGAAAGAGTACTCCAAGATTGCAAGCATTAGGTGAGGGACTGGGGATGATCAGTGTGATGAAGATTGGCGAATAGAGAGTGAAATTAACATAGCTTTCATAGTTTGCATCATCAGGCAGCATAATGCCATCTAATGACATCTAGGCAGAGGATGATATTTTGAGTGATGGCAAGAGTAATGGAAGTGAAAAAGACGATATAGGTGTTATTGGCAAAGGGGTGGTAACTAAAACTAAAACAGGAGAAGAGCTTAACCTTGGAGGTTCAGCAGAACATGAGCAGGAGTGGGAAAAACATGGATACTTGAGAGAGTCCCACTAGAAGGGTAATTTGGTAAGAGGTTTTTTTGTACCAGGAAACGGAGAATGAGCTGTCAGAGAGGTGGAAGGCAACACATCTGAGTTCAGTGTCATTAAAGCCAAGGAGGAGAGGGCCTGGAGGAAATAGAAATGTTCCAGAATGTCAAAGGCTAGGGAGAGTATAATTACAATTGTGGCGAGGTGGGAGTGGTAGGCTGTGGAAGTTGCATACCTGTCTATGTGCTGTTTGGTGGTGTGATCACTCCTGAATCCAGTTTATAGTGGGGTTGCAAAGAAAGTGGTTCTCTAGTTAACTGACAATGTGGCTGAAGATGACTTGCTTGAGGATTCTGGAGAGACATATCTGAGGAGAACAGGGGTTGCTGTGTTACCAGTGAGTTTCCTAAGAATGGGGATGATGTAAGGGGAGAGAGTGAGTGAGATTGAAAAGGTAGAAGAGGTGTGACGAGATTATAGGTGCAAGTGATTTGATTGTCTGAGGTGCAAAGGGGTCAAAGGAGGCACAGGAATGGTTGACTGAGTGGAGGGAGGATCATTAGCAGTTCAGTGGGAGAAGTAAGATGAAGTGGAATAGGAAAGAGGGGGTTGATAGGAGGTGGTGATAAGGATGTGGCAGAAATTGAAGGTTAGTTAAGGTTATCACATATTTTTCTGACATTTGATGAACAGTAGGAGACAAAGTCATCAGATGTGAGAGAGTAGAATATCGAACAGGTATAAGCAGTGGAGATAGTGTGGGGGGACATTGAGAGATTGCAAGGGTGGGAGGGGAAGAATAAATGAGGTGGGTGTAATAGGATGATTTGACAAAGTTAAGGGCAGAAGTAATGGCAGGGAAAGACTCTTTGTAGGCAGCAACAAGAGTTGGGGATTGATGTATGTGCCATCGGCATAGGTGAAGGTGCATGGATGCCCTTAGCTGTTGGATGCCGGGGTTTCTCCATTGTTGAGGGCAAGTCTGAAAAGGGGTAAAGGAACATGCAGGGAAGTGGTAATCAAAGGAGGTGACAAAAGTGTAATTGAACTTGACAAATGCCAGGTTTATGGAGTGGGCAAGGGCAGGTGAGAGGGCTATGAGACAGGATTCGACTACAAATAGGAGCCATGAGCTCAGGTTTGAATATTTTCTCAGTGATAGTCAATGGATATTTGGCTGTGAGTGGGGTAGGTACTGAGATGGTGAAACGAATGACTGAATGATTAGAGGAAGAAGGATTAATAGACAAGGCAGAGGTGTGGAGGGTGGAGGATAGGAAGACAAGATCAAGTGTGAGTCTAAAAGATATGGACACTCACAAGTGTGTGATCAGAGAGAATGGAGTTGCTGATCCTTAGATATGATAGGGAGATTGAATTCACCCTTCATAATCAGGAGGTGTTTAGATGGGGAGGATGCAATTAGTAGGTCAACGTCTTGGTGTTCCAGATGGGGAATACATGAGGATGATAATGAGTGGATGGGTGGAAGCAAGAAGTTAGACTGCTCTGTGTTCAAAATAGGAGAGTGTAATGTCAGGTGGTGGAAGTGAGGCAGATGACATAGTACTGCTGATCATGGAGACCCCCAACTACCAACGTCTTTGGGAGTTGAGTGGAGTGGCAAATGGTTTCAGTGATGGGCATTGCAGAGTGCTTGGTGTGCTCATTGGGTGTTCGAAGTGGTCAGTGATCAAAGAATCTTTCTTGCAGATAGATTGAGTATTCTAGAGGACCAGAGTGAGGTCAGTAGGTGGGGATGGGGTGTGGGTGGGGTAGGAGTAGCAACTGAGGGATGATGGACAAGATATATCTGGTTAGAATTGGTAGTGTGTGGAAGGGATGAATGGCCAGGGTGGTCATTAGAGGGAGAATAGAGGATAGGAATGGGGAGAGCAGGCAAGGCAGCTTTGCAGGAGAGGCGGGAGAGTGCAGGTGGGTTGGCAGCGATAGAAAGGACAGTGAGGAAGATGAGAAAAATGTAAGCTACAGTCACAGATGGCACAATAATCACTCCAAACTCACTAAGGTGGTTCAAAGGTTTTAACTAATTTTTCAATGGGCCCTACGGCCGTCATTCTATTTCTAGTCTGAACTGAACCTCATCCGTAACCCAGGTATCCGTAACCTTGGGTTAGTGCTACTAAAGAGTACCCATTACTGTCTGAAGTCTTGCTTGTACTAACATTATTATTTTAAGTGCCAGCTATCTGTCCCTACACTGTTCATGTGTAGTATGCTAAGGGGAGTTGGGATAGTGCCTTTAAAGTACACAGTTGGATTCAAGCTTCTTCTAACATGTCCACACTAATTTTTCTCTTCCTTATTCTCACTACTTTCCGCTCCTCCCTACTCCTCCCACCCTTCCAACTCTCTCCTACTCCCTCCAAACCACTACTACATCCTTGTAAACATACCAGTCCCTCCAAACCACTACCTCTCACTACAAGCCACAACTACTTGCTCAAAACCACTAGCACTCCCCCAAATCAACTCCTTCCAAATCATAACCACTACCTCCAGACCACTACTATTCCCTTAAAACAACTACTCCCCCCTACAGACTACTCAAACACATTCTTTACACTCTGTACCATTACATTCACAATCACGCCTTACTCTATATAGGCTGCACACAATTGCTACACATTCACACAAACTCATGCAGCAGTACAACTTCCACTCATACACCAACACCTCACTTTTTTACAGGTCTTCTCCACTCTCCACAGCTCTTGCCTCCATCCTGCTGGTCTGTGTCATCCACCTCTTCTGACATCACCCAAGTAGCCCACACTTCCTGCTCCCATGGTACTTCTTTTTATATCCCATACCTCCTGTTGATCATTGCATTTTCCCTGTCCAATCCTTTGCTTTCTTCCCCACTCGAGAGGTGTGACAAATCAACTTCCGGGGCACCCGTGGTCCATGGATGAATATCGTTTTCTAAACTATCAATCAGCCCCATACCTCTAGTACACCAACAGGAATCCAAACAGATTTAAAACACAAGCAAATTATAAACCTCCTTGTCCAATTTTGGTAATGTGGATGGAATGGCAGGCTTATCTCTGCAAGGTTGTGGATCATTGGTTAGTTGCAACACACCAAAAATACAATTATTACACAGTGATAAAAGGGACTTCCTGTTAAGGTTGTATACAAATATCTACTTTATTATTATCACAACAGACAGTTCTAGCACACTACTAAATACAACCCACCCTGTAAAGGAATGCAGAGGACAGCCAGTTTCAAGGAAGGAAAAGGTATGCACTCTGGATACTGACATGAAGCTAGTTGGTAAAGTAATTAATCGCAATAGTGTTCAAGGATACTTGGTTTCAACACAAAGGGAACAATGTGTCATAGAATGTCACTAGCGGCCTTTGGAGCAGGACCAGGGGGACAGAACCACAATGTACCTTGTGCTTGTAGAAGTTATTGGTGCTCGACAGGGTTGAGTCATTTCAGGGCGCTTTGCAGCTTCTGCAACAGAGTTCAAGATGGGAGACAGCTATCAGTATCAGGCGGAAGGCAGTTCGGCGAGCGATGCTGGACGGACAGCTGCATAATGACCAACACATCAGCTCTGGGTCAGGATTCATTGTTTCATTGATGGTCGGTGGGTTTGAAGCGCTGGTCGAGGCGCCTTGGACGGTGTGAGCGACTGCGGCATAACAACAGCCAGTGGTGCAGTCAGTTGAAGCACGAGGGGCTTGACTGGCTCGAAAATGTCCTTTAAGGCGGAAGCCGGTAGATGCTTGTCGATGCACTCCTCCTAGTTTCTTCACTGGGCTAGTGTCCTACTTTAAGGCAGATGGCCAAAACCTGAAGAGAGTGTTGCAGGCATCTGCCTTGTCCTTAGTTTGGTTCAGAGACTCTCTGGCACTTCCCACCTCGGAAGCTTGCTACAGAGCCTAGCAGGGCACGCTATGTGCTGGGTACCAGTTCTGGAGTTGCTGGAGGGTCCTCTGGATTCAGTACCTCCCTCTGACCTCTGGGAGATGTTTACGAGAGGAATGTTGCTTCCCTCTTGGAAATCCTGGCCTTCCTTCACTGGTAGAAGATATAAGGCAGACTGTACATTCAGCCAGGGTTCAATTCTGAGTTCTTCTTGTTACTCCTTACAACGTTTTCAGATGATCTGCCAAAACGAGGGACTCAGCCATCTTTTGAAGCCACATGGGCCACAGTAATTGGAGTAGGCTACACCTACCTTAATGAACCAATCCTGGGCCCCCACCAACAATCTCCTGTATGCATGATGCCATAACCAGAGTGCTTTGCAACAGAAAAGGCAAAGGGCTGAAAACACTAATACTAAGGGCCTCATTCCGAATATGGTGGTAGTCATGGCGCTATTTGCGCCATGACTACCTCCCATACCAAACAGATTTAAAACACAAGCAAATTATAAACCTCCTTGTCCAATTTTGGTAATGTGGATGGAATGGCAGGCTTATCTCTGCAAGGTTGTGGATCATTGGTTAGTTGCAACACACCAAAAATACAATTATTACACAGTGATAAAAGGGACTTCCTGTTAAGGTTGTATACAAATATCTACTTTATTTACTTTAAGGGTGGACAGAAATGTGTGCCCGCTCAACTGCCACCACCCACCTCAGTGTAAGGACTGGTACTGGATTACTCCCTGGCAGGCATCCCGCCCCTCGCTTAGAGGTGTTCCCATCCCCTCCATACAATGCCAGGTTACTGCACTGTATGGTGAGAAATGATACAAAGGTGGCAGAAAAATGTGTGATTAGGATGAAAGAGGGTGAGGTTATGGTTACTGGGAAGTGATTAGAAGGTCATTTAGGTTAGTATCGACCAGAGAGTAGGCCAAGAGGCCAGAGTTGGGTATAGTGGTGAGTGTCAGTGGTTTAATCTGGGCATGTAGGACCATAGCCAACCACGAACAACAATACAAAATCACAATACAACCGGGGTGCCTTCGGCCAAATGCAAAACTGAAATGCAATAAAAAATCACAATTTAATTAGGCAGTGCAAGGCCAAAGGCAAGAAAGAAATTAAATTAAATCTAACACTCACAGTGCATAGGGCTAGAGGTGACCAAGAAATGCAATTAAAAATCACAATACATACAGGGCGGATAGGGGTATAGGCCACTAAGAGAAAATAGAAATAAAAAATGGAGGACATGATTGGTCAGCAGTCTTAGGGGTACTTACATCCTGTGAGACAGGGGAGAGGGCCGTGAGGCCCTAACAGGGCAAAAGACACCTTGTCCTCAGCTTAGATGCCTTTTGCAGTGATACAGATAGGGACAAGTAGTAAATAGATGGCACATGGCCAGATAGGTCAATTGGTAGACTGCCTGGCCTGCAAAGGCTTCCAACCAGACAGGGGTAGTGAGTAGTTCAGACATGTACGATCTGGAGCTCCTGAGTCAATAACGTGCCAGAGACCCCCGGAACTTACTTGCAATGGCTTACTATCTTGACATGGGCAGGCAGTAGAACAGACTTGCAAGATCTGATTGGGTTTGTATACACCCTGCCCCCCATCATTTGTAAAGGATTCATCTGATCTTCAAATGAGTAGGCGCAGTCCTAGACAGCAATGGGGGACCTTCGGGCCCCTATCAGAGGTTAGGTGCATTGCGCCCATGCATACATCTCGTTACTATACCCGTAACTGTGAAGGTTGTATTTGGCCTTTAAAAATTAAATAATGTTTCGACACCCAGGCAATTAGATATACCCTTCCTAAACCCCTCCTGGACATGTACAACACATGTACAGCACCTCTCTGAGGCCTGTTTATATGTTAATATTTTTTTTTATCAGTGACTGAAAACACATTCCTTGAAGCCACCACCTTTTTAGAGATTTAAGTGGGACTCTATAATGTGAATATGCACAAGCAGAAAGGGATCTTACTTTCAAGGGGGATTTCTCCATGTAAAAATTAAATTGCCCCTTGCAGTTTCACAGTTTCACCCTTGGGGTCAGATCACAGTCTGTCCCCTAACCTAGATAAGCTGCACACCACCGCAACCTAGGGTCCAGTCATCTCAGGAGGTCATAGTTAGTATGGTTGGACAGCAACATAGGTTGTACTTATCGACAATACCAAATGAAAATAAATAAAATCTCAGACCTGTTTGTTTTGTGCGTGAAAACGTGACGGTACAGTTACAGGTCAGCTAACCACCCTGAGTCCCCAAGTGTGTTTTGTCATATCACAGAAACCTTGCATCAATGCAAATGCAATTAGTACTGGGTGCAAATAATATTTGCTTTCAGTGCAATTTTTGCACCAGGACAAATGTAGGACTAGTGCTAGGAATAGAGCAAGCTTTGCCCTCGTGCAAAAATGCATGGAACGCTCTTGTTTTTCATACTTGTGCTAATTGCATTTGCGCACGTGCAAAAGTTATATAATACTGTCCCAATTGCACTCCATAATACAGATGACAACAAAACACGTATTGCGTTCACTTCTGTACTTCCGAAATTGTGTCAGGAGCACCGACAATGAGCGCTAGTGCCTGTTGCACAACCAGCACAATTTCTGTAGACATAGACATAGCTGTTGAAAAATGCAACTTTTAATAACTTTTCAAACCTAACAAAAAAGACCACTAAATCGGTATTACAGAAACACTGCCTCCGTGTAAGTGCAAAGAGCACCAGAGCAAACACATGCAGTGAAAGAATATGGGTGTTGCACTTGGGCAGTTTTTGGCCTACTGCTAATTGCACTTACACGGATGCTACGTTTTCTGTAATATGACCCCTTATCTTCATAGGGAGTTTCTGGAAAAAGAGCACGACTTTTGGAACTAGTATTTTCAAACTAATGAGTCATTCCTTTAATGAAGTGGAGTTGTTTAATTTCTGTTTTTACTACAGATGTCACATTGGAAGCCAATCTAAATCCGCTCTGTGACTTTTTCTTTACGGTTTTTTTAAAAATACCATGAACTGTAGAAATATATTTCACACTCCATAACTCTGTCCGGGAAAAATGAACGATTTGTTCAGAAAATGGAAAATTGAAGAAGACAAACAGTCTGTATAAGGGCCACTGGGCTTTATTTATTAGGGTGTTAGCTTGTATTTTCCGCATCTCCAAGAAGTGCTCAACACTTTGCTTCCTGTGAGAGGTGTAGGTAAAATATCAAAGCAAACAGTGGTTTTCATGCAAATGCATTAAAAAAATCAGATGAAGTTATATTATAAACAACTGAAATATTTTCTTCATCTGGGCTTTTAGCTAAATTTTGCTGAATCATGGGCAAATGATATCCTTTATTTTTCTCCAATCCAATTAATATTTACATCAGATATCAAAAGCATTATCACATCTGGCTAACTTTGCGAAAAGACACATGGCGACATTATACAAATCTTGGTTGCTAACACAAAGCAAACTAAGTGCATATTGTTGTGTGTCACCAGTGTCAGGTATGCCCTTTGTGTTAGCATGTTTCAGTTTGGACAAAAATTCAAGTCTAGTGAGCAAAAGCAATAGAGTCGGCTCTCCAGCAGACCCCTGCCCACCGGATAAAGGCAAGACTATCCTCACCCAGGAAACACCCGTAAAATATTTCCTCAAACTCTTCAAGCACTCACTATTAACAGGAACTGTCCCACAAGCCTTCAAATCAGCACACATCAAGCATCTCTTTAAAGACCCATTAGGAAACACTGAAGCTAACCAAACATACCATACCCGACGAAGCTCCTAGAAAGCTACGTGTACGGAAAAGTACTGGAACATGTAGAAAACAATCAGATACTAGACCAGGCACAAGTTGGCTTCAGACCCATGAGAGGAAAGGAAACTGCATTATTATCGATATGAGATGATCTAAAAACCAACGCTGGCTCTAACGTCAAATTGCCACTAATATAACTTGATTTATGAGCAGCCTTCGGCACAATCCACCACAAAAAACTCATGAAAAGACTCAAAGATATAGGAATCGACAACACAGTGTTACTTTTGCTAAAATGCTTCATGACGGAAAGAATGGAAACAACCTGGCTAACCTCTCCACATCCTGCACAACAACTTGTGGCATCCCAAAAGGCTCACCCTTCTCACCACTGCTATCCAACATCTACATGGCCCCTCTCATAGACCTCATCAAAAGACAGGGCCTCACCTGCTATAATTAGGCAGATGACACACAAACCATCTACAAAATCAAGGCTAGCAAAGAACAAAACCCAACCCTTACCAAGTACCTCAAAGAAATAAACCATTGGATGAGTACCAACAGCCTTAAATTCAACCCGGACAAAACAGAAATCATGATGACACCCAATGACCCGTTGAACCAACACCACATTCCACGGCATACTGAAATGGGGAACCAACCGGAACCATCCAAAGTAGTCAAACATCTTGGAATATTAATGATTCTTCCACCTACATACAATAAAGTGGATACTCCCCATTTTCACCTTTCCACATAAAACACTCACTGGGCCTCATTACGACCCAGGTGCTGGACCATGGTGCTATTAGCACCATGGTCCATGCCTGTCTCCGGCATGGTGGATGGCGGAATTACCGCCCCCATCACAAGGTTGGCGGGGCGGTAATTCCCCATTCACCATTTGCCCTTCCCCATTCCCATTTTGCCCATAGGACATAATGGGGATGGGGAAGGCGCTAAATTACGGTTGCCGTAATTAGCTCCAAGGTCCCTTAGCGGGTTGGATTTTAATGGCTGCAAAAAGCAGGCGTTAAAGCCTCCAACCCGCTAAGGGACCTTGTAATCAGGCGCTAATGGTTTAACGGCGCAGACGCTCTTTACGGCGCCGTTAAACCATTAGCGCCAGGGTCGTAATGAGGCCCACTGTCATTTCTTTCATGCCAAGAATAGACTACGTCAACAGCATCTATCTCAGAATGCCAGACTATCTAAACAAAAAACTACAATGAATATAGAACTCAGCAGCAAGACTATCCCTCAGACTAACTAAGAGAGAACACATCACACCAGCACTGAGAACTCTATATTGGATCCCAGTCAAAAATAACTTTCTTCAAAATGCTCTTCATAACACACAGAGCAATCCACGGCCAAAGAGCTGAATTCATGCAGGAAAATATTTTCCATCTACAAATCAAACTGAACACTGAGGTCCAGAAACGACATTTGCCTCAAACCTAAACAATACTGAAAGCAGAAATTTGGGGGAACAAGTTCTCCTGCAGAAACTTTGGAACTCGCCACCAAAAGAAATACGAACAACAACTGCCAAGACATCAAAATGGAAACACCAAAACTGACCATTAATGAACCAAAACAAGACCGTCCAACAAAATAAAACATTCTACCACAAATCACCATATAATTGTATGAATTCAACAAATCAACATAACCATAGGAAAAAAGGACACAGACAAATCTCCACTAACCCTACTAAAAAGTCTCCAATATCCTGCAAACTCACCTTCAAACACTGAACAAAACACACTAATACATCTACTGCAGCCAAAAACCTAAAACAACCACAAACTGCACACCCTTCCAAAACACCCAACAGGAAATTAAACCAGTTACACACCAAACACCACATATTGTCTGCTAACTAAAAACAAACCAGCGCACAGTGCTCCGTTTTTCGGTATTGAAGCTACCAACAGCACATCAAAGCACTCTTGTGCTTTTTCCTTCTCAATGCCCCCAACTAAGCCCTCCCAGCCTGCCATCATTTTCAGAGCGCCTGGGGACCATGAAAATCGCAGCGGTGCCCAGTATAAATCACAATAGCATAACATAACATAGCGTGTTGGAAAGACTGGATACTTTGGTACAGTCCAAACAAACTGTGTGTGAGTGTGTTGTCACCCATTCACAGTATACATTGCCGGGCCACAGAGAGCACATGGCAATATGAACATGCATTGACATATCCTGTAGATATGGCTTTTGTGGACAATCATGCGGACCCCCCACCAAGATTCTGCCTAAAGTCTCCTCCCAGGTGGACAGGAGAAGGCAGACGCTTAAGTATCTCAATCTTGGGAGTGGTGTACTGCAGGAGGATCACCTGGCTGGAGACAAGGCCCAGGGTAATGGGGATATTTTGCAGGGTATTTCTCCTCGGATACACTTAAGACTATTCCGAGAGAGGTTATAGCATGTTGCCGTTCTGATGAATAGCAACCGATTGTAAAAACTAAAGTAATAAAACCTAGGATTAAAAAGTCTAAATCTATCCCATCCCCAGAGCAATTCTTTGTTATCTCTGAATGTCCTCCTCAATATCAAAGGTACACTATAAAGAGGGGTGAAAGTGTTACACCTTCTGTCTGTACCCACAATCTCTCTTCGAACAACATCAGTTTGTTTGTTTGTTTATTTGATAATGCGTGCCAAACCCTTAGGTAGTTGGGTCAACAGGTACAAGAATACTTAAGGCTTGGTTACATAATGGCATAAGTGCAGAAATGGCATCAAGAGAATACAATTAGGTACAGATGCAGTCAGGTACAGTGATAGGGTACAGTAGGAACTTGAATTGTTTTGGATTTGGGATAGTTACTGAATGCGACAACTCTAAGAATGTAAGTCCTTTGTTTGTAATGTTATAGTTGAAAGAGAAGAATTAACTTCAATTTTTGTGCTTCAAAATATGTTGTTTTATTTTTCTCTCAGTTTTGCATTTTTCTCTCTACACGTGTTTCACCATCCCATTGTTTGTGAATGGCTCATCAGGAGAGATTACTTTTGTGAACAAGCATATAATATTTCCTAAAACAAACAAAGGTAAACAATACATTAGGTCAGGTTTGCACATCCTATTCATTATTCATAGTATATCAAAGGTAGAAAATGAAATAGAATAGAAAAGAAGAAGAAAAAAGAGTTATTTTAAATGTTTCCATAGCTCACCCTGATTTCTTGACTTAACATATTTTGTGTATCTCAAAATTTCTTAAGTGATTTGACTGCTATTTTTACTTCCCAGAAGCAGTTTGCGTTGGGTGCGGTCTTTATCCCAAAAACAAAAAAGAGGAAGGGTGGGGTGGTGGTGGTCATCTATATGTTATGTCAAGAAATTGGAAAAACTATTTATTGGATTTAAGGCAGGCAACCTTAATCTCACTAGATATTCTAGTGGTAGCTGTAAGACAGACAGAAGAGGCAAAGAGGCATGCACTTTCTTATGGTATAAAATAGAAGAGTGCCTGCCTACCTGTAGAGGTCGAAGAGTCCTGTCTAAATTGCTGAATCAACCTTCAAAATATAAAGTTGCAGCAGAAGCAGTAAAACTCTGGTTGTCTATAATTTTGTCAGAATACTTTTTATGGAATGTAGTTGAAGCAGTAGTAGAATGAAGCAAAAGTACATGCTTTCACAGTACCATGTGTAGAAGGGAGTTGCTAAGCAGAAAGTAACCCCATTAGAAGGAGCATCCTGACAAGTTATACTAAAGGCGCTGCAGAGATCATAAAAGAAGAATGGTTGTTGAAGAAGAAGTGGCACTTTTGTTTGAACTTTATCAATTCTATCCTGTAAGGAGGTTCTCTAGGATGACCATTGGTGCTGTTTTCTTTGTGGAACTTGGAAAGGGAACTTTGCAATGAATGAAATAGGAACTGTTACCAGTGCATTTTTGTTTGAGTTAACTTTTGTTTCTTTGGAACTTTTCAAGAACTGATTAAAGACTTTACTTTTCCTTGGGAGAAATTGACTTTGGGCATTCCTGGGAAACAAGATCTACCCAGGACAAGCAGAAGTCATCCAAGACATTCGAAGCTTGGTAATTTTTCATTTATGTTGTTTATGCTTTGGTTTAACTCTTTTATTGTTTTGTGTGAGGACCAGTGGTGTGTATGCCAGATTTTCCCTTAGATTCTAGACTGTGGGCCTCATCACGACTTGGGCGGTAACCCTTAAAATCGGCGGTAGCGCTCATAGCACCGATTTTAAGGGTCAGTCGGATCACGACTCCTAATACCGCCTGCGGATTAACAGCCGGCGCAAGGACAGCCGGCTGTACAAGCGCCGGCCATAACAGCGCCAGGAACCCTTAGCGCTAAAACATCATCGATCAGGAGTCCAGCGTAAGCGCTATTAGCGCCATGAAAGCGGCGGATAATCCGCCGAAAATACCTCCAGCAAAAAGCTGGAGGTAACAGTACACAGGCCACAGCAATGAGGGCCCAGGTGTAAGCAATGCAATCCAGAGGCCTACAAAGGACCCACCCATGCACAACACCCCCTCCCCAACACCATGCTGCCATGTGGAACCGGGAGCCTTGATGTCGACTACTACCTGCTGCGCCTGGAGCTACAGAGGCCAGTCAACCAGGCCAGGGCCCTAGGAGTGCAGGGGGCAGTGGGGATGAGGAGAAAGAGGAGGAGAGCAGCAGCAGCAAGGCGCCCAGCCATCCCCAGGGTCAGGCCAACACCCTGGGCCCTAACTGATGGTCAGTTGGTGACAGAATACCCGCTGGACAGGGCAACCATCACCCAGTTGCTGGACACAATCCGGGGGACATATGCAGCCGCATATCCAGCAGCACGGCAGTACCTCCCCTAGTGAATCTCGTGTCTGTGCTACTATCACTTGGGAATGGCAGCGACCACCATGCCGTTGCCATGATGCATGGAATGGACCAGTCCACATTCAGTGCCATGCTGGTACCGGTGCCTGATGTACTGTTGAATCATGTGAACAAACACATTGCATTGCCAGCACACAGGCACAGGTGCACCAGCTGAAGGGTCAATCCCATGCCATTGCCCAAGTACCGAATGTAATAGAAGCCCTGGACTGCACACATGTGGGACTTGTACCACCCCAGGCACATGAGGCTGCCTACAGAAACCGGAAACAGTACCATTCCCTCAATGTGCAGGTGACATGTGGCCCTGACCTCACCTTCAGCCACTGCTGTGCCCGCTACCCAGGATCCACCCACGACTCCATGCTCCTACGCAACAGTACCCTGCCAGCGTACATGGAAAGGCACCAAGGGCAAAACACATGTCTACTGGGTGAGTACAAATGTATACCACAAAGCATGTCAATCCACAACTGATGATGCCTGACACCGAATCCATCATTGCCAAAAGTCAGTAGCATAACAGCAGCATACACATACAAGCAGAAAGCACGATGAACCTTGGACATGTCCAACACAGCAGAACACACCCATGCAGGATGTAAGTAATGTAGCGGCACCGCGACATATGGAATAACCACCACAACAAAGCCTCCAGTGTGAGTAGCACCATGTTTCCCAACACTGACACACTCCAGACATCCCTCCCTGGCCACCCGACAGCTAAGAAATACCAAACCATCACCTGGTACATCCACGAATGCTCCACACATAAGTAGGCCGAGTGATGACAGTGCACATCCCACAAACACTGTCCCCAAAATGGCCATGGGAATGCATTGAGAACAGTACAGAATAGTGAGGAGCAGCAAATGCAACTGTAGACCAATGGATTAGCAATGACACATGAGGCAGCCACTTCTGTCAAGCAGAAGTAGATGGAAGGGCCCCCTCATCCTGCGACATGTGAATGAGTACTGTTACATATCGAAACATAGCCGTACCAACTGGAGACTACCCCATTGATTCCATCGTGCCCATAGGACAGCGCACTCCACAATGTCATAGGCCAAATGAGAAATATGGCAAAATCACACTGATGACAGGGCTCTGTACACCCACTGGACTTACTTTGTCCCCATACCGGCTTTTTCTCCCCTACAGATGAATCTGGATATCCCCAGTACGCGTGCTCATTACCCCTGTGCGTCACCCACACACGGCTGCATGGCGGGCATACAACCTTGGCCATGCCCGTACACGGATCTGCGTGGAGAGGGCATTTGGACTTTTGAAGGCACGCTTCCGGTGCTTCGACCGCACAGGAGGTGCTATGATGTATGCTCCAGAAGAAGTCGTGAAATTTCACTGACATGTGCCAGGCTGCACAACATCTGCAGTTGCAGATATGTGCCACTGCCCCCTGATGCTCATGTGCAGCCACCTGAGGATGGCAGTGAGGACGATGAAGGTCCAGAAGGTGTAGCACATGCACAAAGGGTGGTCCTGAGGGAAGGGAGGTTGGCCAGACAGGGATTGATTGATGGATTCTTTTCAAAATGGGTAATAGGTAAATACAGAACGTGTCACTTCTACATTGAATTGCATTTGTAACAATCACCACTGTCCATGCATTGTGATTATTTTAACGTGATTTATTTTTCCCTCAAACAATCCCCCCTCCCCCCAGTGAACACACAAAAATCCCCCCTCCCCCCAGTGAACACCCAACAATCCCCCCTCCCCCCAGTGAACACCCAACAATCCCCCCTCCCCCAGTGAACACACAACAATCCCCCTCGCCCCAGTGAACACCCAACAATCCACCCTCCCCCCAGTGAACACCCAACAATCCCCCCTCCCCCCAGTGAACACCCAACAATCCCCCCTCCCCCCAGTGAACACACAGCAATCTCCCTCCCCCCAGTGAACAGCAAAACTGTGCTGTTGCCTAATCAGGCCAACACCAATGATGCCATGCACCCCTATGATGGGCGCGGGCGCTTCCCTCTCCCAGGACCCTCCGGTGTGTGTGCCCTCAGGTGGCGCAAGGACCGGCGCCTTGGAGATGGGTCCAGAGAACCCTCTGTTGGTGTTGTTGAGGTCGAGGGCACGGAAGCACTGCCCATCATGTGTTGGCGCATGAGGGCATTGGCCTCACGTTGTTGCTCTGCTAGGGCAGACACAGCCTCCGTTAATTCACGGACCCTCTGACCAAAGCCTGTGAGGGCAGCGGTGCATTGTTGCATGACATGGCGCGTGCGTGCATTGTCCCGGGCAATGTACTTGCAACCATGCTGGATTGAGTTGCTTGCAGCCTTGATATGGCGGCTCTGGACTTTGGCCATTGCTTCAACACGGGCCTGTTTGGCTTCAATTATGTCCAGGTGGCCCATTACTGCTGCCCCAGTGACAAGGCCCTCTCCTGGCGCGTCAGGTGGTGGACCGCAAATTGTGCGCTGTTGGGGGGGGGGGCTGCATGGTGACATGTCACCAGACCGGACTGGGCTGCTTGGCTCGCAACGATGGCCCTCAGGGCTCCCATATGACGGGGTGTCGACATCGGGCTGCTGGGGTGTGCTGCAGCGGGGCACAGCCACATGCCGTCTCCCTGCCTGCTGTCTGCCAGTGCTTGGCCATCCATGGGCTGTGGATGCCCCTTCCCCATCACTGCTGCTGTGGGTGTGTGCTGCGGTGGCATGATGCCCACGTGAAGGTGTCACTCCCACATCCGGCTGCGAATCCGGCCTCTCTCCCTCGGCGTCAGGGCTATGGATGTAGGGTTCCGGTGAGCTGCCGGTAGCCTCCCTGTGGCCATGTGGCTGCCGCTGCTGTCTGGCGGGGCTGAGTTGGGGTGAGGAGGGTGTTCCACGGTGTTCTCTCCCTTGGGTGCGGCCTCGGGGGAGGGTGCTGGTGGAGGCATGGTGTCGTGGGCGCATTGCTGGTGTGGCCTCATCATCATCATCAACGGCCTCTTGGGATCGACGTGTGCCTGTGGGGTACATAGGGGGTGGTTTGAGTACAATGCTACATACATTTGTGTGATGCAGGTCATGCCAACAAGTGTGAATGAAGACAGTGACAATGACCCATTCAACTTGCATTCTGTTCAGTCAACATGTGGGGCTTGTTGTGGATGTGCATGGAGGGACACAGCATGGCTAAGCGTGGTTGGGGTGGACTGCGCTCAGGCTTTTGTGGTTGTGTTGATGCACAGTACCACTCTACGTAGCTGCCCTATGGCTATGGGAGTCTATCCCCTGCCCCTGTCATTCATGCACTGCACGTACAGGGTCGTCTAGGCAGCACTGACGTTCTAGGGATGTGGCCCTCACTTACGGGTGTATGCAGTGCCTCAGACACATGTCTTCACTTTCATTCAGATGCATGTATTCGGGGATGGGACTCACCTGGCGTTGGATCAATGCCAGTCCCTGCCTCTGCTCCACCGATGCCCTAAATGGTCCCAACATCAATGAGGCCTGTCAGTTTCTGCTCCCATGGTGTGAGGTTGGGGGGGGGGGGTGGTGGGCCTCCTCCTGTAGCCCTGCTTGCACTCCTGTGCTGGGACAGGATGCCTCTCACCCGAACCCGGAGGTCATTGAGCCGCTTGCGGCAGTCTTCACCATCCCGGGGCACGCGGCCAAATGCACTGACCCTTTGTGCCAGACTTTTCCATATTTGCCCTCTGCGCATTGCGCTTGTTTTGCGCTGCTGCAGCTCGTGGTGGTGAGTCAGTGCCTCATCCACAAGGACCTCAAGTTCTTGGTCGCTAAACTTAGGTTTTCTGACCCTATCCATGGCAGACTTGCCCCTGGTGCGCTCCTGACTCATTACTGCCTTCGGATGGAGTGGATGGCTTCCAGTGCCTGAGATATCCGACGGATTGTGATTTCCAAAATGGCCGCCGCTTTAGTTCCCGTTCCGGCGGTGACGCGTTTTCCGCGCACTCATAGCACGTGCTATGAACGCGACCTGGCGGTAGCGCACGGTGCGCCGGATTTAAGGGTTCGCACTAATCGCGCTTATGCTTTGGGCCGGGGCGCGTGCACGATTAGTCGTGATCTGGCGGATTATCCGCCGGGTGCCTTGGCGTTAGCGCTATTTAGGTCCAGCGGATAATCCGCCACATTTACCGGCCAAGTCGTGATGAGGCCAATAGGGAACTCCCTGGTAGAGTAGGTTAGTTAGGTTTTCTTTGCATTTTTTGTTTAAAATAAAATGTCAAATACCAAGAAAACTACAAGCAGTTGTCCATCTCACATTACTGACTCCTCACACTTTGCTCTCATAGACAGTGGGGTTCATTACGAGGTTGGAGGTAACCATGGCGCTATTAGCACCATGGCTGCCTACAAAAACCTCACCGACTCCGCCCTGGTGAATAGAGCTTTTACCGCCCCATTCCAAGGTTGGCGGGGGCGGTCATTCCCCATTCACCAGGGCCCTTCCCCATTTGAGCCCCCATAGGGTTCAATGGGAATGGGGAAGGCGCTAATAACAGTACCGTAAATTGCGGTACCGTTATTAGCACCAAAGTCCCTTTGCAGGTCCCGTCCTTAACGCCTGGTAAAGCCAGGCGTTAAGGGAGGACGATCAAAGGGAACGCGTAATAGGGCGGTAAGGGATTACTGGTACCGGTGCCCTTACCGGTACCGGTAATTAATTACCGCCTGGGTCGTAATGAGGCCCAGTATGTTTTTTCGTAAATACCCCGAAACAAAAAAGACTTTAACACTACATTATGCTTGTTGCTGTGGTTTTGGCTTATAGTGTTAATTAGAAGACAGGTAGCAGCCTTCACAGATATGGGCCCAACAGGCTGCGCCATGGTATGCCAGAGTAAAGCGAGGGCCTTGGAAAAGTCGGTCCACTGTCGAGGTCCTTACTGCCTTAACACTAGAAGGACCCTAGGGCTCCCGCCGAGCCACTAATATTGTTCTTTGTTAATGGAAATGAGATTCATACCTACAGCACTAAACTGATTCCCTTTAAATACAACCTACAAAACCAAATGGGCACTGCGTAAAATGGAAAAAGGTTTATATTCCTTTTCTTTGTTACTGGTGGTCATCCTGAGAGGAGGGAACAACACAGATAGGGACTGTAGCAGCAGGTTGCAGGCAAGAGGGCTAGGCTGGAAGGGGAGGTTGAAGTTATGGCAAATAGGGAGGTGGGGCCAGGAGGGGATGCGAGAAAGAAAGAAAAGGGTGGACTAGGAAATGGCCAGGAGCCCATAGTGGAACACATACTTATAATGGCTAATCCAGCCCGTGTTCCAACCAAATGGACTGCGTGATGCCTATCCCCAGTGCGCTAATTGAAGATAATTCTCAGTGCTTTCATTTCAGAATGTCTGCCAGGTTGGTTGCCAAATTCTGTTTGGTGTGGCACACTTATCTTTCTTTTAATTTAATTTAATTTAATTTCTCAGACCAGCACCTATCATGTGTGATAGAAATCAATCAGCTCAAATTTCATTGGCAAACCCATGAAACACTGTTATTAGATTAGGCATGATGGGTTATAAAGTATTGCTTGTATGGACAGCTGTGTAATTATAAATATGATCAAAATAACTTTGCCATTTTTCAGAAACAGTGCTATATATATACACAACAGTGTATTGTTCTTTTAAAAAGTGTGTTCCATACAATGTTCTGTCAAGAAATATCACAAACTGCTTGAAACAGTCTTATGCCAAAACATAAGCTTTGTAAAATGGCACATAAACACTATAATGTACATTTTGGTTGTTTGTTTTTTTATTATACCAAAGCAAATTAGGTAAAACATTACACATTTACTGTTGTGATTGTCCAATCAATTTAGTGGAACACATTTCATTGGAAGCTTTTAGATGAACCAGTATTTTTAAAACGCTCCCTACTTTTGACCTTAGTGGACTGCAAGTTTGGGGGTTGGGGCATAGATAAACCTCAGAGAAGGATTTGAGCCTGAGGATGTAGATGGCCTCCGAGTAGGGTTAAAGATTGAGGTGGGTATGGCCTACGTAACAGAGATGGGCCTTGGAGCAATATTAGACTTGGGGTGGGGTTGAGCCTCAAAGCAGCGACAGGCTGTCAAATAGGAATAGGTTGTTGAGCCAGGGATGTGCCTTGAAGTAGGGATGGGTGTCATGGAAGAGATAGGTCTCAAGCCAGGGGACATCGGGCCAAGCATGTGCTGCAGGTTGCTTTCTTGAGTGGGGATGGGGTACGCATTGTGGACGCACTTTGGGATTTAATGGCACTCAGGCAAGGATCAGGCAAAGTGCTTGAGTGAGGTACTGGTACATGCCTAAACAGAATATTTATTAAGATGTACTTTGGCTGGGAAGAGTGTCTTTCATGTACAAAATGATGACATCACAACTATCCAGTAAAATTATAATCAGATAATTGTCAACTCATAACTAGCTTAATATAAGATTTTTCCAAAAGTTTACCTACACTATTCTACGTTATTTTAGACTTGATTAGTGAACCCTTGCATTTAATACACATTGTAGAATTTACAATGTTCGCAGGATATCGCAGAGAATAGGTGTGGGATGGTCCTGGAATGGGGTCAAAATACGCCCCACATATGATGTTCATTTTTAAATTCTTCTGATACAATTCTCAATAATGAACACTCAGTTAATGCTTCTTACACTCTCATGTATGATGTAAATTATTACATTTTGAGAAATAAGTCATAAAGAAACATTGCTACCATTATAGAAAATAGAGCTTTGAGAGCTGCTCCGTCAGCACCCAGCCTAGTAATAGCAGCGGAGGTAAGAACACTTCCAATCCCATTCCAGACCCTCCTTTTTGGGCACCTGTGCCACAAGGCAGGAGGAAATCCCAAGATGGTATCCCACTAAACTGCGCCAGCTAGAAGCAGCCTACACTCAAGTCACTCATCAGCAGAGGCAGAGGGCTTTAGCAATCATAATGCCAATAGGTTGTCATCCACCTATGGAACACTGGGATAGTTGGGTGTCAGTGCATAGTTGGTTGTACCTTTATTTAATTGGGACTCCTTCAATTACAGCACTCTGGGAGAGATATTGAACTCCCAGGGAGCAGAAGCAGCAATGAGGTTAGGACTGGCAATAGCTGGGGGCACTTATTCCATGACAGATAGAGTACTCATGCCCCTCATAAAAGGTGAATCAGTGAGACAAGAAGTCTTCAGATGCCTAGCGGTATTTCCCAGGGACCAGGAAAAGAAACTCCAGTGTGGTCCCATTGTGACAGCTAATTACAGGTCCCTAGGCAGAGATCATATAGGTAGATCTCATGGGTAAGGGCAAAGGAAGGAATTAGGTGAGACTAAGCACTCTAAAAGGGCAGCACCTGATGTAATTCTGTCACCCCTAACTCGCAGAGCCTTCCCTCCACTCCCTCTACCCCAGAAGAGTGTCCAAGACCCCCCAGCACGGGTTGTGGTAGGAATAGAGGCAGGATAAAGCACATATCTGTCACTGTACAGCAGTAAAGAGAGCAGACAATCATCCCCCTGCAGTGGGCCGCTGCTCTCAGTCTGCACAGGAGTGGTTTACTAATGTTGCATACATTTATTTTGATGGTTACCTGCTCAAACTTTCCAGTAACCCTTTGTATGTGTATTGAAGAAATGCACCATTTATAAAATATCAATACACAACATTTCAAATAGATGTGACACACATAATTTTCATGTTAAATGCTTCTGACAAAATGCTCAGTAATGAACACTCAATGAATACTTCTTACACTCTCTTGTATAATGTAGATCATTTAATTATGAGAAATAAGTAATAAAGAACATTGATACCATTACCGTGACTACACACAACAGACTCAACATGCAAAAGGTTATTCATGAATATGCAGCAATCATTGACATAGCCGCTCAGTCTACTTATGACTAATCAACCTTCTCAGAGACATCATAGCCACCTTAAAAGTTACTGCTTTGCTCATCAGATCTCACTAGGCAAGCTCATCAGATCTCACTATGCAATCTCATCAGATCTCGCTATGCAATCTTCATAGAAGCACTTTCAATACCTCAATTCCTTTCTCAAAGTGAGTAGATGGTAGGGAGATGAGGGCTCGAGAAGACTGGGTGCCCGTAGCGGTCTGCACAATCCAAGAAAAATTCCAAAAATATCCAGATAATTAGAAAAACCATTACATACCACATATCAGAATCAGCATGAAAGTAAAAAGGATGCATTGACAATTGGAAGTAACCATGGTGTCAGCCAAAAATAGTCAATTATGAATGTGGAGGGTTGAACTGAACATTTTCGAATAATGAGTGGAATTGAGGAAGTACATTAATTGTGGATTTTTACATGCTAGATCGAGAGTGTCTGTTCCATGTGCTGACCAAGATTCACCCCTCCCCCCCACCGTGGCACATTAAGAGGGACTTTTTCTTGACATGTTTGCTCTGCCATTGTGGCATAACATGTTTATCATGTACCATGAAATATGTTGACCACACAAACTGGACATTTGCAGGTGGTCGGGAAATATACATTCATTCATAGATTTAAGCTCTCCATCCACCTGGAGTTTTGGTATGTATGGAAATTGTGCCTTAAACTCTGTTGGTGAGTTCAAAAAAGGAACAGGACAATGCTCCCAGCTGATTTTCCTTGGCCACTGCACTCATTTTTGTTTGTAAAAAAGGAAGATGTCTAAATATTTCACAGAACATACATGGTCTGCCATGTCATCTAACTTTTTTAGATCATCTTCAGGATCTAACAGTGCTTCTTGAACAGAAGCTTCTATCTTGGCTCGCAATAGGTTCCATTAGCCTGTGAGCAAAATGGGGTAGAGAAGTGCAGAGTGCATGCCCAGATTGACAGGGCTTCTCTTAAGGCCTTGCCTGAAAAGGCTGGCCCATTGTCGGCTTGGGGTCATTTCCATGCTGTCATAACTATTAAGGACAGCAAACACTTCATGACCTCCATACAATCAGCTTTCTACTGGAGAAGTGAATCGTGTCCATGAGTCTACCACGACCAACAAATATTTGTACTTGTTGACAGGCGTCAGTGGACCTCTTAGCCCCATATGTATTCATTGAAAATGCACTGTTGCCCATGGTAGTGTGTTTACTGGTGGTTTTTGAGATTTGTCCACTGTTGTCTGCAAACATATGGAGCAGTTCGCTAAGCACTGTCGTACCTCTTCACTGAGCCCTGGGCACCAATATCTATCCTGCAAAAGTTGTGTAGTAGCTAAAATCCGAAAGAGGGGTGCAGAGATTAATTTTAATCTTTTGTGCTTGTTCGATAGTACCCTGTCAACGCGGCGTCATTTTGACATACGTATAGTGACTATCACTGTATTCTCTTTTACAGCATAGTCATAAGTGGTGGGAAACACTTCTGGGTTAGGAATGTTTGCATCCAAACATGCATTTATGTCCTCTTCTATGTATGTAACTGAGCATGTTAATGCTGCTACCACTTTTTGTACAGACCACTTTCTTGCAGACTGATCAGCAAGTGCATTGACTGTAATGTGCACAGAATCTTTTCTCTGTGCTTTTGTGTGCATAACCCATAGGAGAAGTCTAGCCTTTTTGATGTCCCCTACTTTTTGCCAAATCTTGTTTTACTATATTGGCTTGCCTTTAGAATCTCGGAATGCGTTGGCTTGCCACTATTAGAGGTCAATATAATACCTTCGTACTGCTTTGTCTGATTCTGACACAATTATAGTGGTCTTATGTGGATCCATGTGTTTCAGTGCATGAGGAGGCCTTGTAACTCACCAACCTGAACTGATGTATCCCGTAAATCACCCTTTTACAGCAGCAGAGGTAGCAGAATACTTAGAGTGTGCCCTAACTGCTGGAACAGCACTTCAATCACAGTATATTGCATTTACAAACATCCAAAGCCAGATGTCTGGCACTGCCACATCTGCTTCTGGTTGTAAAGACCATTCCACTACATACATTTGCAGTAGTTATGGTTTATAGTGATATTTTATGTCAAGGCCCATGGAACCCATCTGGAGGGCAGTGCCTTTGCATTTACAATATTATAGTATGTAGCTGCTTCTAACTGCACTAACGGTGTGTTTATGTGCATAATTTTGTTTGAAGCTAAGGTGCATTCTTTCTGCACTATTATTTTTACTGCAGCCAGAACCTTTCCTTCTGGAACTAATTTCTGCTCTGACATTGTATAGACATGTGAATAGTATTCTGTGGGTTTTGTCTCCCCATGGTTATATACTACATATGTAAAAGCTTTGGGACCAGGAAATAGTGTCACCTCTAAGTAATTTTCTGTGTTTCTGTCCTGAAGAGGACTACTTTGAGTCATCTGTTGGTAGACGTGGTGCAGGATGCATGTTTGCTCTCCCTTCCAGTCTGTTTGATGGAAGCTGGGCTTCAACAGGTCGTATAGTTTCCCTAATGCTGCATAGTCTGCAACATATGTGCACCCAAAATGCGCTTAAGTGTACATTGGCTTTGCAAATGTGCTCATTTCTCTAGGAATTGTGGTACAAGTCCCCTTCCCATATCAACTGTGATTTCTCTATGGGCTATTATTGACTTCTTGAAATTAATTAGAAATGTAGCCTTTATCAACTAGTGTTCTTATAATTAAGTCCACCTTCTTTAAGTGTTCATTTAAGTCATAATATGTCCAACATGTCGGTTCACCTTCTAAGAGGGATTGTATTCTGCTAGAGAATAGCCCATGACTGTTGTTGTACCCCTGTGGAAGTCTTGTGAAGCATAACTATTTCCCCCTAAATGTTATAGCTGTGTATGTATAGCTTGATGAATCCCAAGGTTGTGAAAAGAAAAAACAATTCCCCAAATCCAATGCAGTCGTATATTTGTATCTTTGTATGCTACTCAGAAGGCCTGAACTATGCATGTTCTGTACAGTAAGTGCACGTATTGGAATTTAAAATCCTAAAGTTAATAACCAGTCAGTATGAACCATCTGGCTTGAACACTGGAAGTAATGCTGTATTGTAGGGGTTGTTGTATCAGAACCCCTTGGTCTAATAACTGATCCACAGTTAGTTTCAAATGTGGTCTGGTTTGTCCTTTGATTGGATACTGTCTCTGAGGCTTTGGTGTTGCAAATAATGGCATTTTATGTGGAGGGTTGTCTATGGCATGTCCTATATGAATCCTCTATAACTGTGCTACACACAGCCCATGAGGCTACATAGGTGTTCACTGCATTTTCCCTAACTTCACCTGAAAAAGCTGCTTTAATGACTTCTCCCTGCCCCTAGGGCTTTCGCTAACATATAGCCTGGGCCAATCATGTTCTGCTAGAAGGAAATCTTATGTTATATGCAAATTAGACCAGAATAGTGCATCTATTTCCTTTGGATGTTCCCCTTCAAGTTGTATTGTAACTACATATATATCATTGTTCTCAAACACTTCTCTTGTGGGAGTAATAACTTCTACTTCTTTTCCAAATCAAAGTTTATTGCTTTTAACCATATTTAAAGGAAAAGAATGCAATTATCAGCATGCTAGCATAGACAACTACCCAGCCAAGATTGAGCTGCTCAAAACATGCTTCACAGGTAAACCGTATCCCTTCCCTCACCTCCTCCTTCCACTTCCTCTTGCCCACGCAACAATAACATAACGGATGCAGTCATGTAAATGGTAACTCTGATAATTTCACTAATGGGCTACTCATATAATTGTCTGTCCTCCATATACGTGAAAGAAAGGGAGCCATGCACCCTCTATATCCACTCTGTCTCATCCAGGAAATGCGTAAGGTACTTCAGATTGTTAATGTCCCTCACTTTCTTTTGCCATTCATCCTTAATAGGGACCCAGGGCCTCTTCCATAACTGTGTGACACAGCTCGTAGCCGCAACCAGGAGAATACACCCTTATGACTGAGTTCCCTTTCCTCATCCTCTTGCTCCGTTACTCTAAAGAGTATCAATAATGGAGAGAGTACCTGCCTGCTTGTGTCCAGGCCCTTAATACATGAAAGAACATCTTGCCAAAAACTTTTTATGGCTGTACAATTCCACCATGTTTGATAGTAATCCCCTCCAACCTGAGCACACCTCCAACACCGGGAGTTAAACCCTGGATAAAATTTAGCCAATCTGGCTGGGGGATAATGACACCTATGTATCAACTTGAGTGCTTGTATCCTATACTGCGTGGACAACATTGAGTGAGATACCTTCTGAGAAATTTGCAACCACAACCCATCAGAGATTTCCATTCTAAGATCTTTATCTCAGTGTTCTCTAGCAGATATTTGACGCATAGGCTTTGCTAAAAATAATTCACGATAAAGTCTTGCTATTAGTCCTATAGTATTCATGCTTGAGATCAATGCTTTTTCTAATAACGGCAACTCTCTACGGAGGTTTTTCCCATTGCCAATTAGTGAGTCCTCCCTTCCTTTGCAAGAAATGGAATACCGAAATCGGGCCAATTTGGAGCGAACTCTCAAGCTATTCAGGGTTGCTAAACCCACTGTCAAGCCATAGCTCTCCTGCCACACTCAAGCCTGCCTCGTACCATGAATGTAATCCTAGTGGTTCGGCAATGAGAGTCCTTAGCGGGGAGGCCCACATACAGGTCAGTAGGGAAGGCCATGACATAAGCCATTAAGTAGCATTTGCCTACTTCCAGATGGACCACAGTACTGCAAAAATCGGGTGTTGAATTTTTCTTCTGGGAATATCCTTCTGCAGCAACCAAAGACCTTCAGCAAGCGTTACCGTTATCAGGATTTGATTTAATTCTACATACCCACCCATTGTTTAGTTGTCATCAAATGTAGGTGATCCACCATGATTCTCAGCTGTGTGGCCTGATAATATAACAAAAGAGCAAGAAACTCACCCTCCATCCCTACGTTGTAGGGGCTGCATCTTGTAGTCTATCCTGGGTTTGGACCCCACCCTTAAGACCCACAATTAGAAATGCGTTGGATACCACCACAGGCAGCATCATTTGGAAGGAGAACAGGAATTTAGGAAGGATAGTCAATTTTTATACAGTTTAGCCCCGCCATCCAGGAGAGCTGCAACCGCTCCCATCTGCACACGTCTAATTGTTTTATCATCCATAAATGGAGGTAATTGTCATTAAATTGAGTTTCAAAATCCCAAGAAACCCAGATGCCTAAATATAGAAATCCCTCTTCCTGAATCTGTATCTCAAGCCCTCCAATGTAATACTGATCTGCCTCACACAGCTGACCGGACGGGAAGTCCATTGACTTGTAATGGAATTCCTGGGGTCTGTGATGCAGATCAGTGCATCATCAGTGAAGAGGCTCAATGTATATTCTACATCCCCAATCTTTACCCCCCTTTTTATGTGGATTACCCTAAACGTCTACTGTCCATGGTTCCATAACTAAAGCATGGATAAAGGGAATCCCTATCTCGTCTCCCTCTTCAAGGAGAAGCACTCGCTATTAACCACCACTTTAGTGGAGGGGAGTGAATATAGAGCCCCAATCCAGCCCGTCCACTTCTCTCCCATACCTACTGTTGTGAGAACCTTCCGAAGAAAGGTCCAGTTTATATGGTCACACATCTTCTCGGCATCTAAGGACATTATCAGTGCTCCCTTCCATGTCAGTGATGCAAGTATCTTAAGGGTCTTTCTAGTTGTCCAAGCTCTGTCTGTTCTGATCAAAGTCATCCCCATCAGGGTGGACCAACCGTGGGAGACAAAGCTTCAACCTAGATGCCAGAATCCTCAACATTTACAGTTATATCGGCCTGTCCGCTGAACATAGCGCATGGTCCTTTCTGGGTTTAGCTATTAGAGGAAAGACGGGGGAATATATTCTGCTCCATTAATGGCATTAAACACTTTATCTAAGGGCCGCGCCAATGGTATTACCGGGATATCGGGCAGCGGAAATGGTAAGCCGAAGTTGCCCATACCGGAAACCTCATTATGAAGGCCATTATCTTCACTATATACATTTTCATAAAAATCTGCAAAACATCTGCAAATCCCTTCCTGTGTGGCCCTTAATCTTCCCCTATTATCACCGATCTGGTCCACTTTCCTCTCACATATCCTATTAGACAGAAGCATACCTACCTGATCCCCCTTTTCATAATACTTCTGCTTTGTACCCCTCACTTATTTTATTTTTAAAGTTTTTTTTTATTAACGTTGTTACGGCTGAAAAAAAAATCAACCTTTCAACGTATAAATAACATAGTATTATTACAATTTATAATACCATTTATGAAACTATTTCTAAAATTAAAAGAAAAAAGAATCAAGAAAATCAATAAAACCCACATACTTTTTTTTCCCTAACACCAAACCATTTCGTTATAAAATAATTACCATGCTGCTCAAATTATAAAACTTGGAGTTCACGATTCAAGATTTCACCACATTTGTTTTCTGCTACATATTAGCTCAATTCATTTGTTCCTTCCCACATCACCCCATGGATATGGCTAGTCCTTAGTTATGGTACTATCTTTTAGAATCAATTTACAAAAATTATTCGTGATAGCATATCTAATTGATTTCTTATCTGTATTGAACAATGCAGACCACAATTGCATGTGTGTTAAATCAACATGATCCTCAAAGTAAGATTTTAAAAAAACTGCATCTCTAAGATAATAATTCATCACAGTTTGTCATCAAATGTTGAATTGTTTCTGGTTCTCATTTGCAATAGCGACAGTTTATATTTGCTGGCGACATTATTTTCCATCTACTTAACATTTCCTTAGTATGCCACAAATTTAACCGAAAGCGCAAAAAGTTTGCACGATGAAGTGGATTTGGCGAGTGTAACAGATAAGGAGCTGTTATACCATATCTTTTCAACAAAACCGGGTTAGAGTTTAATTTTTTATAGCATAAACATTGTTCTCAGGTTTGAATCCAATCATACTCATGTAGCTTTTGCTTCGCTTTATTCGGGTTTTCAATGAGAAGGATAATGGAAATATCAGCATCATGCAGAATTTTTAGGGCCCTAGATCGCCATTGTCTAGCAAACACATTATCTGATGTGTTTATGTAATCAGAAAGTATCACTAACAGTCCATTGTCATTATTGGTCATGAAACATTTCCTATACAAAGAACAGAAATGTCATGTGTATACATCATGGAGTGAGATCAGACCTAGCTCATGTCGAACTATTGCAAGAGATTCTGACATGGGTAAGAATAACACATTCTTCCAATATTGGATATTGGTATTAGTTTCCATACCATACAGCACGACGTGAACCATTTTTTGCTTGTAGTACAAAATTAATGGGAATATAGAGATTTTGCAATGCTTGGCTCTGATCACTTAAGTCTGGGATAATGCTGTAGACAGTTCATTTTTTAAGCTAACTTCAAATGGAAGATCTTGCGGATGATTATTAATAGAAAGTCCTAAGTAAGTAAAGATTGTGACAATCTGCAGATTAGTCTTTTGCAGGGTCCATGTATGAAACTTTGTTCTTTGTTTCCTGTTCCCAAATTGCACAACGTCTGTTTTCGTTGTATTTATGGTAATATAATTTTTTTTTAGCATAGTTCTCTAATGTATTTAGCATCGTTCTCAACCCTTGTGGGGTTTTAGATATTAAGATCATATCATCTGCATACAACAATAAATGGATGGGTATTCCCTTAAGTCTGAGTGCGTCAACCACCAAACCTTCAAAGCTGTCACTTATATCTGCGATAAAGAAATTAAATAATGCTGAGGCTAAAAGGCATCCTTGCTTCAGCCCACGATCAGTCTTTATTGCGTTGGATAAAGACCCACTCGACTTAAATGAACTTGAGTAGATGTATCTGAATGAAATTCGTATAGCCATTTCAATATATACCATGGGCTTTTATGATGTATTAGTTTCTTAAATAACAGCTCATGTGGAACTGAATAGAACGCTGTTGCTATGTTTATGAATTTGGAATCACTATAAATATAATCAAGGTTAGCTTCTTGCAAGCCCCTATGCCAGGTTGTATTCAGGGGTATAACCCCCTTCATGGCCCCATTTAACATCACATAGCTGTTATCTGGGTTTTGTCTGACGACATTAGATGAAGATTTAAATCTCCCATAATTAATGTATGGTTGATAGTCAAATCCACAGATATTTCATCTAGCATAGAGCTAAGATATTCAAAGAAATATTTCGAAGATAAATGAGCTTGACCCCAATATGTATTTATGATGATACGAATCAACTTGTTTCTTTGAAGCTTAATCTTCTGAATATAAGGAGTAGTGGAGGTGTAAGCACTGCTCTGAGAGTTCATTGATTTCTTAATGGCTATCATGAGACCCGCCATGGGACAACCTCTTTTGTTACATATCGCAGGAACTGTGAAAATGTCAAATGTATACCATATCGGGGTTTCCTGTAACACAATAATGTCACAGGCACTCAGCTGGTTCTCTTTAGAATTAATAAGGTGCCTGTGACCTCTAGTGTTCCAGGAAACCAGGGTCACACTCTCATTTGGCAAGAATTGTTACAGTCTTCTATCATGAGTACGTTGGGTCCATGGACCTGATTTATTATTATCATAGGATATATTTTGAGAATGATTTGTCGTGTTATATATTCTCATATTTGTTGACTCTTGTTGAAGACTGTCATGAGTATTCACCAAAGTATCTTGGGACAAAACGAATCCTAGATTGAAAAAAGATATTCTGGCTTGCCATAATATGTTTGCAATGACTCCTGATTTTATAAATAGTCTTGCCTCTTTCAAATTTCGGTCATCAGTGAAATCGACTAGTTCAATGTGTGTAGAGAGATCTGCCAGACTTGGTACATCTCTGCAAATGTGTATTATGCTTGCTTGGTTAAGATCATACTGACTAAATGGGTGGTCTCTACATTTAATTAAGAGTCAATGACAGTTTTTATATTGCAACCAATTCGGATTAGCAGTTGTGGATGGTTTAGCCCTGGGATGGACAGACACCGAGTTGCATGACATATTATTGACATTTTTGATAGGATTGATTGTATTTAGAGAATTGTTTGTGTGATTACTTCCTGATTGTAAAAAAAAACTGGCCCTTTGAAAAGGGGAGTTAATAGTGGGGGAGGCACCTTCTGAGATTGAATTTCAGTGTTTGGGAGGCACAATGCCCGTGTATCGCCCATATAGTGAGCAATTTAATTTTTTATTTCTTCTCTCAATTGCTGGATATTTGGAATTGTCAAAGCCTCTGCCGGTATGCCTTCTGGGTGTAACAGCTGACAATCAGGGGCCTTGGAGACCAGCTGATCGGGCACTTTGTCACCATTCACCATATTCACCAAATCATTCAACGGTTGATACTCAGGTGCTGCACTACCAACAGTCTTTACGTGGCAATCAAACTGGATCTGTTTACTCACGAACAGTGATTTCTCCACCATTCTCGGTCTGGCCGGATTAGTCAGTAATTTGATAAATCGCTGTGTTTTAGATTTTTGCGAGCCAAGTTGGGATGCTTTTGCGGCTAGAATTTTCCTCTTCCCTCCTTTGAGTCGTTTGCTCACCAGATTGGACTGGGGGAGTGGAGGCTTTGCAAACATGGTAAATGAATTTTGAGCCTAGGTCGTATCACTCTCACTAGGTACTGGGGTTGCTTGAGCCATATACACTGCATTTAGGGCCACTAAGGGCTCCTTAGAAAGTTTTGCATCACCGTCCTTTCCAGCAGGAGTCTTTATATTCTCTGCTGTATGCGTTAGGTCCAGGTTGATTGCTTTGGCAGACTGTTGTTTGCGATTAGCATCATCTTTATGTGCCATTTCCTCTGTGCTTATAATAGTATGAGGTATGTCTGACTGTGGCCTCTGTGTTATCAGTGTTGTTAGTGATATAAGTGATTGATTTTGTGCTTCACACGTGGACTTTGTTAATATATTTTCTTTCAATTTTGGGCCAATAGGTCAGATTGTTTCACTATTTTTTGCTCCAATACTTCATATAAAGCGCCACTGTAAGCAGAGCAGTGTTCATTGCACTAAGCATGTTATTGAGGACTGGGACCTTAGGGAAGGAGAAGCGCTGGTAATTGCTATCTTGAATAAAGAATTGATGCTCTCCAACCAGTTCAGTGAATTTCGAGCGGTGTGGTGTCGGGGCTATAAAAGAAAGTGAGTTATTCAATGATTGGATGTCAGATTTGTCAAACATGACTGGCGATTTGGAAAGTTCAAGCGGAGCCCTCGGGATTTCATTAAACTGATTTGGAAGTCTCTTAGTCTCAGAGTCCATCAGGGTATGAGCACTTGACTCTTCGTGTAGTTGAATCAAATCACCTGTATTCGAACATATATACATAATGTCCTCAGAATCGGGACATGTGTTGTTAGGCGTGTTCATAAAATCAATTGCATCATCATCAATGTCACCTGCAAATGTTAACAGATCGTAAGCTTTATGCAGTTTGTGTTGCGCTTGAACAGAGCATAAAGGGGGGGACTTTAACAGCGGTTCACTATCACAGTGGAATTCTACCTACATGATTTCATTCACCTGTGTTCGACGACTTCGCCAGTAAGAACTGCTGATTCTAGAACGGAATCGGATATTTCTGGCGATCGTTGTAGGTTACAAGCCTCTTGTACCGCTGGGTTGTCCCAGAGCCCTATTGGTGCCAGCACCCGAGGAAGGAACATTCATCACTGGGTCAGGGCCCCTTTCAATAGGGCCTTCGTCGCCGTGAGAAGTTTGTTTAGTATCCGGGGTGCAGAAGGATCTTATATCGGCCGATAGAGAGAGGGAGCGTAGCTGTTTTTTAAACACAAGTGATTTGTGAATTTGGGCTGGTACGTTCCTTTTTATCAGGGAAACAACCGCATTTACCCCGACTTCGAGGGCAATGCTCACGGGCATGCCGTATTTTAGGGTATATGCATTGGTTGACATGATTTCAAAGCCTGATAATGTAGCTGAATCGATGGTCACACAGATAAAGGGAAATAAACAACTATATAGAAAAGAGAAAAGAAAACAAAATAAATAATAAGATACATTGCTACCTCCGCCTCCCGCTCTCACGCGTGACAGTGAGACAGCAACTCACTTAAACAACTGCACTGCGCGTGCCCAGATGCACGGGCACAGATGCACGGGCACAGTGAGTAATATGGAATTCTGGGAGAATAGGCGGAGCAAGCGCTGAGGAAAAAAGAAAAAAACAAATCCAGGTAAGTAATTCAGTTTTTTGACGGTTCCTAACTGTTCCTAGCAGCCGTTCACCATAATAGTCCCGCTAAACAAAACTGCTCGTACCGCTCCAATCACATTCTTTCAGCGGGTAAAAGTTCCAAGTCCAGTTCCAAAGTCCAGGCACACGACCACAGACAGGGAGACAGCAACTCACTTAAGCAACTGCACTTCTGCAGATGCGTGTACGTGGATGCATGTGCACAGTGAGTAATATGGAATTCTGGGAGAATAGGCGGAGCAAGCGCGCTCCAATCACGTTCTTTCAGAGGGTAAAAGCTCCAAGTCCAGTTCCAAAGTCCAGGCACACGACCACAGATAGCGAGACAGCAACTAACTTAAGCAACTGCACTTCTGCAGATGCGTACACCTCATTTTCTTCAGCACCTCCCCCATAAGAAGCAAGTGTAGTTTTTGTCTTTTATTCTTAATGAAAATGATTACTTCTGCAACATCTTCCTCTTTTTTAGACATTTTAGATCCCATCACCCTGAGATCATTCCTCAGTTTCCCTTCTATCCGACCCCTCTCTCTCTTTTTCCTAGCCCTTCCTAGATTAGAAGACCCCTCATTGTGGCTTTAGCTACATCCCACACATATTTGATGGAGACCTCTCCCATGTAATTCACTTCAAAAATGTTCAAAGTTCCACTTCTGGAAATTTCAGAACACCAATTCCCTGAGGAGAACATTGTTACATTTCCACTGTGCTCCTACCCTGCGGTGAGTCTATAATTCCTAAACCATAACAATATTGTGATCAGACCATGTGTCCGTTTCTACTGCTGGCAATCCAATCTATTGGTGTTGCTCTTGAGGTACCAACAAAAGATCTATCCTTGTGTTTGTGTAATGTGGGGGTGAAACAAAGTGTATCCTCCCGCTTGGCTGTACCTGGCTCTCTGGGCATCCGACCAGAAATGCTCCCTTAAGAGATATGTGAACTCCCAATTGTCTTTAGTTAGTTCCCTATGGATGTCCCCCCTGGCTGTCTTCTAATCAGCACTAGGATCGGCAATCATTTTGAAATCCCGCTCTACCACCACCATTCCCTGCCTCCATTGCTCTAACATATTGAAGGATGTTTAGAAGAATTCAATCTGGCCTGTATTTGGAGCATAGAGTGTCACCAAGGCAATCAGTGTGCAATGGGCATGGCGCCTAATCATGAAGAAACTTCCAATGAGACCCCTCTTGACCTGCACCTCCTTCAATTGGAACGATATAGTCAGAATTATGCCCACACATTCTTTTTCTTCTTGTTATGAGATGCCCAAAACATTTGACTCCTAACCTTGCCCTTCATCCTCCCCTCTCACCTCATTTTAAAATGTGTCTCCTGTAAAAATAGAATGGCCAAACAAAGTTTGGGAAACATGCTGCTTCTCAAAGGCCACTTATAAAGAGAATTTAGCCCCTTAACATTAAATGTGGCAACCTTGATCTCAGGCATAGTCCTTCTTTCAAAACATTGCATGGAACCAGTGCATGAATAACCACTGTATTAAACAAAGAAACCCAACAGGCTGTCTGAAAAATAAACCCCTGTCCCTTAGTCCGCACTCCATACCTCCTTCCCACCCTCAACCCCCATTATCAATACGCGGGTAGCATCACTATACTTGGGACATGGAACCAATCATAATCGAGATGCGTAGGTAATCCCAGACAACCAATGCAAAAACCACTCCCTACACACATCACCCTTGCCTTATATAATCAGTAACCCCGCCGACTCCTCCCAACACCGCCCTCACTATAATGGATAATCATCTCATCCTGTATTCTTTCGTTGCGAGGAGGATGTCTTTCTGAACTTTCTGGACCCGCTGACCTTCTTGCCTCCCTCCATTGGGCAAATGCACTCATAAAGCATTATCTTATTTGGTGTTGGCCATCACCTTCCTGAGGGGCTCCACTCTTTTGCAACTCTTGGAGCAACTGCTCAGCCTCCTCCCCCCTGTTTCAGATTCTATTGTTCCCCTCTATGTTCGAAGGAGAGAGCAAACAGGAACCTCCACCAATATCGCACACCTTCCGACCGTAACCAGGCCATCAATTGTCTACATCTTTGCCTCTGATCTAGAGTGTGTGATGAGAGATTCTGAAATATTTTGATCAAGGACCCGTCCTATTCCAATGTATCAATTTCTCTTGCCTTCTTTAAGATGTCGTCCTTATCATGATAGAAGTTACACTTTGCCACAACCAACCTTGGGCCAGCTGTGCCCCCTGATGCACTCTATCAAAGAGGTTCCCCCTTCAATCTTCCAGGCCTAGCAGCTTCTTCAGTATTTGTATTAGGTTCACTTTTAGGTCTTTCTGCGACTCACCATATTTTTTGTGGTAGACCCCATATGCGTAGATTGCTTCTTCACTCTCTATTTGTCATGTCATCCAACTTACTTCTCGTGTCTCTTTTGGCATTTTCCAGTTCCATGAGTCTTGCTTCCATTTTGGATTCCAAAATATGTACAGAGAGTTGATTATTTGCCATGTCCTCCACCCTATCCTCCACTTTGACCATACGCTCTCTAATAGCTCCCAGTGAGGTCTGTGCTTTAGCCCCGAAGGCCTTAAGTTCCAGAAGAATTGTCTGTACGTTATGTTGCAAATTCGCCCAGCCCTCCTTCTGTTGATGTAGGACGGCCCCCCCATCAGATCTCAATTTTGCAAGGGTTGAGGTTTCATATAGTGCCAATGCTTTACTCTGTGTGAACCACCCAAGTTCTTTACCCAGGGCCAAGCTGCGCACCGAGAGGAGACCTTTTCGCTGTAGTCAACGGTAGTCAGCTCCTTCCAATCGATTATTATTGTGTTATGGTTTACAAAAACCTTTTACATTTTACAGGAGGTTTTTCAAGTAAAACATAAAGGTAAAAAAAAGAGCACATAAAAATGATACAGCGTCAATGTATAATAGTACAGAAAACAAACAAACCAAACTTAGAAAAAAGATACCGCGAAATACTTGAAGAATCACAATCGTCCAGAGCCCAAAGGTATACATCGGCAGTTAAAAGTATAGAAACCAAGATTTGATTGTCAATTCTCAAAGATCTCAAAGGACTCCAAATCTAAACAAAGCAAGGATTAGATGCATATTGGCGTGCCCAAAACATGTCCCCCAAGAAATCCGTTCCCATCTGTGCAGTTTCTTTGAAATGGCAATTTCTAATGCTATACCGAATAGGACAAGAGGTGACCAAAAATGCCTTAAAGTCTCCAGTGAATGAGGACATTTACAAAGATGACATTGTAAAACTCGCTCATGAGGAGCTTTCCAATAACCAATACGTTCAAGTGTAGGCAAATGGTTGCGACAAAAGCAGAGATATGTTGACTCAGCCTTGTTACACGGGAAGAGCTGAAGATATCTAGGCAAGTCACTTTTCTTCCTAGGGTACTTAGCATGCTCTTTATAAGTACTATACGTACTGAGTTGCTCAATGGTTTCAGACCAGTCCTGCCTAAGCAATTTTGTATTTGGTGGGAGCAGGTCGATTGATAAATTCGGCTTCTTTGGAACCGATGTAATCTAGGATGTTTGTCATATTGATCTTGAAGGCATTGATAGATTCTACAGAACTCTCAAGGGACTTTGTTCTTAAGTCAATATATAAGGAAATAAAGGGGATGGGAAATTATATTAGAGTAACTAGAGAGCTGTCGCCACAAGTTTTTATTGCGCAAAGAAGTCAATCCAATTCTTTCTTTCCAGATTTGTCCCTGTATAACATTCAGCTAGAGGCCCACATCCACAGTGTTCATGTCCAGGCCATACAGCAGGATAGGATCAATCTTGGCCAGATAGAATCTTAACAAAAAAGGAAGGATGGAAAATGTGAACAACTGACAATGGAAACGTTTGAGTTGTGAAATAAGGGGACGTGCCTTATCTTTCAAGGATTCCTTCCATACAACTAAAGAACTGCTATTTGAGAGATTATATCGTAGGTATCGCAAGGAGAGCACTCTATCAAGCCGTTGATTTCCTATTTCCCAATACATTGGGCCTCATTACAAGGAGGGCGGTAAGGGGTTAACGGCACTGTTAAAGGTGCCGGAGCAGTTAGCCCCTTACCGCCCCATTACGAGGTCTGCTCACAGGACCCGCTAAGGATGCCTGGTTTTACCAGGACCTGCAAGCAGCCCAGGATGCTAACAACAGGCCCGTCATTAACGGACCCAATGTTAACATCATCCCCATTCCCATTGAGCCCTATGGGGGCTGAAATGGGAATGGGGATGTACCGGGTCCGAGTTCCCTATGGGCCCTCCAAGGTTGGAATGGCCCAGTACTTCCCCATTCAGGGAACCCGGACCCGGTACCCGGAACGGAGGTAGCCATGCCGCAAAAAGCGGCATGGTAACCTCCTTCCTTGTAATGAGGCCCATAGTCTTAGACATAGGGGGTCATTACGAGTTTGGAGGTGCTATTAGCGACATGGCTGCCTCCAAACTTGTGTCCGGGTTCTTTGAATGGGGATTTACCGGGTCATTCCAACCTTGGAGGACCCGGTAAGTCCCCAAAATACCCATCCCCATTCCCATTTGACGGCCCCATAGGGCTCAATGGGAATGGGGAGGGAGCTAATAACGGGCCCGTTTATAACTGGAATGTGGCAGTAAGGGGTTAACGGCACCGGCATCCTTAACTGCGCCGTTAACCCCTTACCACCGCACTCGTAATGAGGCCCATAGACATTGTTGTAAAAATAAAAATATTTGACTTTTTACAGTTTACTAGTATATTTATGTTACATGCATACTGAAAGAATAAGTTGAGCTTTCTGTGAAGACCAATAGGTGTCTTGTTAAGGAAGTCCAGGTCCACAAAAGCCAACCAATTCAGTTTTAAAAGGCCCAGTTTAACAGGGAGGGTGTTACTATTCCATCATAAGTGGTCAATATCACTGATATAGGTATTGAAAAGAACTGGTGACAAGACGCATCCTTGTTTTAGTCCTACTAATATTTCGACGGGCTTAGACAGCGAGCCCTCCCTAGACGTGATTTTCATGGTCGTACCACTGTGCAACAATGTCATCAGCTGAAGTAGCTGCAGGGGCATCTGACTTTCTAGTAGATTGTGCCACAACGTGCTTCTTTCCACACAATCAAATGCATTAGACATATCGGTCGATGCCAAATAGGTGGTTCCAATTGAAGCTTTTTTCAATGAGGCTTGTAGGTGGGCCTTGATAGTAGCATTTAAGGGAGCTCCCAATTGAGGTCTGAAGCCCACTTGATACCGTGTAAATATTCCCATTTGTGTGAAACTGCCTTTAAAATCTCTTAACAAGAGGGATGAAAAGATTTTACCCAGGCGTCAAGTAGGCTATAAGCCTGTAGTTCTTTGGATTACTGAGATCACCTTTTCTGAATGATTATGGGCTCCCTCAATGCCATAGGCACAGTGTGGTTCACATAGATTGAGTCAAAAAGTGCTTTTAGAAGAAGAAGCAAGGTATTTTTGATGACGACTGAGGCCAAACCATCTGGGCCAGGTGCCCTCAAAGCCATAGCTCTAGAAATTGCCCAAAGAATGTCCTCCTTACTCCATGGGCAAGACAGGGATGTCACAAGATGTGGTTAGGCCCGGAGGATAACATTTGGTGAGGCCCCCTTACAATATTTTGCACTGGGCCAGCGGCAGCAGCTACTCAAACAGGAGACTCGAAAAATCTGTCCTTGAGTTTGAGTGCCCCAAATATGGTTTATTACTACAACTGCAAATCAAATACAGCAAAGTTAGATTTCTCTACTGAAGAAAGGTTTATGGCAGACTACCTTTTGTATCATATGCATACATATATATAGGATGACATGAGCTCTCTGCTCTGCCACCTTTAACTCTCTGCGGGTCAGTCACTTTTCCAAGCAAAGATTTGGGGGCAGATCTCTTTCTTCGGCTGGGGCCTCCCTCTGGAAACAGCCTCCATGCCTATCTGAAGCTTGAGCAGAACCATCTCCAGTTCCAGAAACAACTCAAAACCTTTCTCTTTGCTTCAGCCTTCTCTCTTCTTCTCCCTTGCTGATCACCTGCCTGATCTATGCACTGCTTACCCTCTGAATTTGTGCCCAGGTGCCTGCCTGTCCAGTTACAACCCTGCACTGCCTCTTGGCTTCTTGGCTCCTCTTCAATTGTGGTCTGTATCTGTAACCCTACAGTCCCCTCTCTTGCACTTATTCTCCACCCGTTGGCTGCACTTATGAGTACCCGCACTTGCCACCTGTTGGCTGCAGTCTTGTTTCTCCTTTCTTCCTGCACTTCTCCATCCTACGCCACCCTCTGCACTTCTCCCCTCCCCCCTTCCCTGCTCTTGCACGATCTGAATGACACAAGGACTAGTAAGATCAGTGTTTTGTCCTCTTTTTTTGTTTCCCCTCCTTGCCTTGTCGCGCCTAGAAACACTTGTGTACAGGCGCGTATAAATGCCATATCATATCATTAAGGAGCCACATGTCCCTATTTGTGCATTAAAACACACATGATACAATGTGACAAATGATGTACAGTGGAGGCTGGTACATTTCTGAACTTGAGACTTAAATGTTTGTGCCAATTATGCAGGATCAACAGAGCACAGTAAGGGAGACTAAACCAAACAATGGTTGGTTGAGGGGGGTTCTCACTCCCAAGAACATGTTTGAAACATTGGGTGAAAATTATGCATTTTACAGCACTTTCTTTGCAAAATTGGGTAGAAATCTATATAGTTTGCAATTGGTTTCCTATGGAAGCACATGGAAAATCCCAACAGTTGCAAATCACAAACCGTGAACAAAAACATTTTCCAGTACATTTCATGCCACCTTTCCACACAACATATGCTAGTATAAAAATATATTCATGCTTGTTGTTCTCATGTATGTCCATGCAGGCTGCATCAATATGTGCCATTATTACCATGTACAGACTCCCAGCCAGTAGAAATGCCATGCTACAGAAACTCCCAGCCAGTAAAAATGCCATGCCACAAAACGTATGTCCAGGCTGACTGTGCACCATTAGTGTTATTACTGGCTATATTGACCTTAATTCAATGTGGGCCAATTTAGCCAATTAGTATATTAGCTTTAACCTTGATGTATAGTCATGTGCATCAAGGGTAAAGCAAAAAGAGCATTGGCAATGCTAACAGTTTGGGCTTTTGTGTAGGCATGGCAAAGTCACTTTGTATTGGTATTAGCTGGCCGTTGATTGTGCCAGGTGTAAAATGGTTTGAGTACCTGACCAGCTAATAGCAGTGCCTGGAAAATGCCTAATACTTATACACAAGCCAAAACAGTTGGCTTTGCCAATGCTTGTTTTTAACTGGACTTCAGCTAAATACATGCAGGGTGCCTTTCAAATCGAGTGGCCGAAGGCAGACCTGATCAAGACATTTTTATTACACCAGTTCTGTGTTTACAACTGCAATGAATTCATTAACTCTCAGAAGAGTCCTTTGAGAAAACACTTTCAGTCACATTGAGAGCAACGTTTTATGGCAAGGCTTGTTTAAAGCTAGCTCAGAGTTCCAATGAGGAGGTGTTTTGGGTGGGGAGGGCAGGAACTGGATGAGAATGTCCATAGGGATTAGCATGGCCATGAGAAGTCAATGTGTGGGCAAATAACTAAACAACATCTACAAGCTTTGTGTCCCTTTTCATATGCCATTTCTTCCTATCTGTACTCAATCCTGTCATTGCGAATGATCTTCCCAGATCCAGAATCTCGCAAAAAATTACTCACCAGATCTCATATACAGCTCCCCAATCTGGGAAATCTATGTGCTCTGTATGTTGATTTTAGAATGCTGTGGTGTGTTCGTGCTTTAAACTATGTTAGGCAGGGATTCGAACCGTGATTGCTAGGTTCCAAAGTGAGACACTTCCCCATAAAACCACTTGAGGGTCTGAGCGGGAGCCCTTCAAAATCACTTGTCAATGTTGCACTGTACGGGAAAAATTGATATGCTTTTTTTAGGTTAAAAGGGGTGCAGATTTTGAACTTTGCTGATGATAAATCCTCTGAGGGGAAGAGGCAAATGATCATGGGGTGACTAAAATACCTGCCATACACCCTCCTAATCCTCCGGTCGCTGGACCCTCTTTCACTCCGGTAGGAGGGATGCCCCAGAAACAAAGTCTATTTCCACCTCTGTCTGTTCGCTAAAGCAATAGTTTTGGCTTATTGGTGGAACAACGAATAACCCAAACAAAAAGAATGCTGTGCAATGGCGCAACACCATTGAGCAGATCGTTAAGGAGCGCCATCAGTTTCAAACATGCAGAACACAAAAACCTATCCATGTGATATCAACAGACTCACTTTGATAAAACCAAAGTCTTAACTTCTGGTCTCAGCTTTTAGATAGCCCACCTCTCCAGAGATTAGCATAGTATTATGAAAGTAAACAGCCTCTGAATTGGGGTGAAAGGTACGACTAGTGGCCAAAGGGAAGGTGCAATAGCTATTTGGCTTCCTAGCTGGGCTCAGGGAATTCAGAGGGAAGTGGTAGCAGGGCTGGCTGAAGATTTGTCAGGGCTGGTGGGGGCCCATTTCTTTTTGATGTTTGGGGGCAACCCTTGTCTTACTGATTGGAAAAATAGTCCAAGGCACCTGTGGAGTGTTTTATTCAATAATGAAGTCAAAATAAAGAAGCAAGGTGGTTAAAAGCTGCAGATTATCATTAGGTTTCTGTGTCATAAGACTGCCAATATGGGGGACACTACTTGGGGGGCCTTTTCACTGTAAAAGCTGAAAGGGCCAGATGCCATCCCTCAGTGGGGAGACTGAGAGCGCAATGGGTTTATTGGCCCCACTCACTATCCACTTTCAAAGCTGTCACCCAGCCCCTGCCGGGCTGACCAACAGAGTGTGGCCAGACGGAACAAGACCCATGGGGTCATTACAACCCTGGCGGTAGGGGCTTAACAGGGCCGGTAGAGCTGCCAGCCCCGTTAACCCCCTACCGCCTCATTACGGGTCTCCTTTGCGGGACCAGCTCCCGCAAGCAGCCCAGCATGCTAACAACGGGCCCGTTATTAACGGGCCCGTTGTTAGCATGCTCCCCATTCCCATTGAGTCCTATGGAGGCTTGAATGGGAATGGGGATGTACCCTCCAAGGTCAGAATGGCCCGGTAATTCCTCATTCAAGGAACCCAGACCCGGTACCCGGTAAGGGGGTTGCCATGCCACTAATAGCGCGAGGCCCGGGGCAGTTTGCCTCCCCTGGACCCCACTCGTGAAGGCCCTGGGGCAAGAACCCGGGATCAATGGGGCCGCAAACCTTTCATTATTTGTCATGAACACAATGGACAAGGAATATTTTCAGATATAATAATTGACCCAAACCTGTTTTAGAATAGGGCATGCCACGTGGGGCTGAACAGCCCCCGTTTTGTTGTTAATAGTAGCCCAATATTCTGCTGTATTACGACTCATGAGTTGCTTTAGGACAAGCTGATTGTCGTTAATGTGCATTTTCAGTTTTAAAAACTTGATGTAATTCTTGTGTGACCTTTTGTTGATTATGTATTGAGAAAAAGGAAGGCACTGTTTTGCAAAATCTCTTAGCCTTAATCTTTTGAGCCTTTTTGACTTAGCAATTCTCATGTCAAATGTGTGTGTGGGAGGTTTATGAGGTAGCAACCTTCCATTATTGGTTAGTTTTTTTAGACTTTGCAAGATGATTGGATTGAAGTTATCTACTGAAAATTTGGAAGACAGTAGTTCGGCGTTAGGCGAAACAGTATTGTTAATAGCCTTAGAGAGTAAGTTTGAAAATTTGTAGCAGGATTGGTAATTCCATTTAACGGTTAGCTACCCCGGATCAATAGATAACATAGCCATGATGGGGTGTAAGTCAAAAGAAGCAACACATATTTATAAGGCAAGAAGGAAAATAATGTGGTCACCTATTGCAGGATCGTGAAGGTGCAAGGGACTACACAGACTTCTTAACTTGTTAGATACATAGATGTGGTCGATCCAGGAATGCACGTTCCCACAATGTCAAGTGAATGTTCTTTTGGCGTCCATATTGTCGTGCAACAGCGCAAGGGACAAATCCCCAGCCAAGCATGAATTGATCTCAGTCCACACCTCACACGCTGTTCATAGGAGTTGTAGAGAGAGGCACTACAGAAGAATCGTTTAACCTATCACCATCTGCACAGTTTGAGTTTTAGTCTTCCCCCACAATTATTGCATAAGGATGACCCTGTTATGACTAAACTTCAACTATCAAGGCCAAATCAGATTATATGGAGGATAAGGTCAACCTAGAGGCTTCCAATATAATTGTATTAAACAAATTTCAATGGTACCAAGATCCGTAGTGAGGCCAAGAGCTAATAGATCTTCATGAGACTAGTGAACACTGTGTAATTTGGTTCTAAAATTAAATCAATTGCAATATCTAGACTTGGCCCATTTTGTCTTTAATGGACGGTTTAGCGAATGTTGAAGGGCCATAGTATCTTGTAGCATAATGATGTGCTTGAAAAAATCAGAGCTTAAAAGAAATTTGGCCAGGTTGGCCTGACCACAAGCATTCCAAAAGGTAATAGCAGTGTGACTTGGGCTAGGATTGATTCGGGCCCACTCTCATGTTAGTGGACATTTTTATGGCAGCCTCCAGCCAAGCCGAGTCTTTGATTGAATGGTTAGTTGTAGAACTTAATTGGTAAATATTGAGTGCTTGATCAGTAAAGCCGGCACCCGCTTTAATCACTTTATCTGGTCTGGTTTCTTTTTGAGCAGTTGATTGATAGAACGGATAGAAAAGCCAGAGCCTCTTCTTGGTTATTCAACACACACAGGTCAAAGTCCAAAGATTTCAAAATGAGGCTTTCTTCCAAGACCAGACATGCCATTAAGTTTGAATAGAAAAGGCTGACCAAGCGATTGTTTCCTTAGTCAGAGAAGGCTATTTAGTCATCGTCGCCTCTGTGAAGAGCTTGCAGGGATGCAATAGCATGAAAGATCTCCAATTGTTTGCTACAATTCACGGGGAGAACACCGTTGATGTCGGTAATATTTTCCGTTTGAATGATGAAAGACGATTGGGAGTTGAAGATAGGTGCTTGCCAGGAATTGGAGGCCTGGGGGCTAAGAGCTGCTGTAAGGTTTTCATTGGCAATTCAACAGATCTGGGTGCTGGAAGCCGTTCATTGGCCACCAAGTCTACCACCTCATTGACCATGTTGCAACCGACATTAGATGAACAAGTAAGAGGACCGAAGGCAGGGTCTCTTGTAGAGTGAATATAAGTGGTAATTTTGGTATGATTGACAATTATCAACCTATGATCAGCAACTGGATGACAAACCATTCAACTGTAGGGACATCTGTAGACAGCAACTTGTTGACTCCCATGGCCTGGGTGTCAAGATCGATAATCTCACCCTCAGAAAGAAGGTAAGGACCATATAAATGTTAACTAAGATTTTCATCTGTTCAAGTTAAGTGCAGGTAAATTCTTGGACTTCTTTTTGGCTTGATGGCGCTTTTTCCTGGCCTTGGCTGTAGGAATGTTGTTTTCAGAGACAAGAAGCAAGTCTTGATGCTTGTCTCCTCCAGACCCTCAGCTTCTTGTGGACTGTCTCAGGAGGATATCTCAGTGGCAAAGTGCTCGCCTTGGAAGCAAGATGACACAGAGCAACACAGGTTTGATCCTCAGGTCTGCGCTTAGAAACCTCTGGGTATTAAGCATGTTATGAATAACCTATCATATCATATTATAATCGAATAACACTGGAGACACACTTAGTCTTGAAAAACAATCCAACAATGGGGTAGGAGTGTTAGGAGACTGACTGATTGTCCCAGGGACTGGTGTCGTTGTTATCAGAATAGTAGGTAAAGTAAATCGATAAATGGTTCTGGGGAGGGATATCTCCCTAGAATGGGTGCGTGCTTCACACACCCCATTGTGGTGAGATCTATTACTTTTTGTATTTTCCATTCTGCCGAGGAGATTTTCAAGTATCTGTCCTGTACAATGGGCCTCATTACAAGTATGACGGTAAGGTAACAACGGCACAGGTATCGCTACCAGCACCGTTGCTACTGTACCGCCATACTATGAGTTCTGCTCGCAGGTGCCCTTGCAGTCACCAGGTCTGCCCTGGTGGCCATACCGGCACCCGCAAGCAGAACATGATGGCAGCACCGGTACCGTTATTAACGGTATCGCTGCTACCACCCTCCCCATTCCCATTCGCCCCTATAGGGCTGAATGGGAATGGGGAGTCCCTTATTACCGGAACCCGCGAATGGACAATTACCGGGTCCGCCAAACTCGGCTTGACCCGGTAATTGCCCATTCACAGGTGCCAGATTTTTTCACAAGTTTGGAGGTAGCCTGCCTGTATTGTAGTAATGATGCCAAATGTCTTTTATATTATCATAGAGATGTTCAAGCGACTATAGAACCAGATGAAGGGCTGATATTGAAACCGGCCCAGAGAAACAATGTTTGCAGGATGTTAGAAGCTCTTCTTATTTGAATATTTTTTGGTGTGTAAAAGGCAGTTTTAGAATGTATCTCAGGATGGATTATGATGTTGGATGGAAGCCCCTCCCATTCTTCCTTTGGGTGGGACACCGTCCGAGTTGTAAGTTTGTTAGAAGTGAAAGATAAATCGCCATTATTGGTCAAATCACCCACGTGCCTGAAAAGTATTAAAAATGACTTGTCTAAAATAATATGGTCATCTGAAACCAATGAAAGTCCTTTTCTCAAAGCAGGATCCTGTCCGACAGAATTAATGTTGGCAACAACCTCAGTCACTGTATTTAAGTTGGAAGACCCGAGGTTTGAGACCTGGCCAGGGGTCACAGGGTTCTTTTTAGTGATTTAGTGTTTTTTTGGCCAGATAGGGCAATAGATTGTATTCTTTTTACGGAATCCATTACCTCGACTGTGTGGTTATCTTTGCTTTGTTAGATTGCTTAGATGTAGAGGCACTTGTTGCAATCGTCCGTACGATGAAAGCAGCGTTGGTTGAAGCAGATGGTGCAAACACTAGAGGATCGCTATGAAATGCACCCTGAGTCCTCGCTTAGGTTGTTCATTATGGTGCCATGTGGGCATGTCAGCAGGCTCTCATGGATAAACAACAGATAACAAACCTTCAAAAGCAATTTGTAAAGCAGTGCACAAGTTCGAAACTTTCTGTGTAAAAGCCCCCAAATGGCTGGAATCTTCGGAGGACGCATCAATAGGAAGCAAAGCAATAAAGATGAAGGAGCGACCCTGACTAGCCAACACAGTGACACAATGCCACTCAGCATACTCTGCGTGCTCTGCGTTATTGTCAGTTTTTAAAGGTAAGTTACTCCCAGTTGTGTTGCCACTGTAGAGAGACTCCTTGAAACTGCAATGCAGCAAAACAGCTCCAGCAGTGAAACACTGAGACACAATGACACTCAGCGCACCCCTGGGCTCCGTCAATGAGGCCTGTTATATATGGACACCCCAAGTTGACCAAGCAAAAGATAATGGCTGAGAGGAATAAATTAGCATGCGTGACCCTTGGCTGCAGGAGGGAACGATGTTGGCTTGAGGCCTTCCTTACAGTCCTTCCCCACTCTGGGCAGTGGTTAAATCTTGTGACACTCCCCTCAACACATAGGCCTAAGGTTCCTTGTTCTCACATGAGCAGAGCACCATGGATTCTGACCTTCTTCTCACTGCCCACCACTGGATCTGTCCACACTGCCCTCAGGGGGACTGAGCCGTTGCTCCACAAACAGCACACCAGGATTGGTAGCTGCCTCATCCCATTGGTGCGTGCCTTGGCTGTGCCTGTTTTCTCCTCCATTTATGAGCTTGCTGTGACTTGTCCACCCCCCAAGTGTCGCACACTCTAACCTGTGAGCCAGCTGAGTCAGGTGATTGCTGCTGCCTTGCTCTAGTTCCCCGTCCCCGTGACCAGGGCTGCTAGGTCTTCCGGTCTCTCAGCTCCATCTAAAGGCCTTTTGCCTCCATTCTCAGTAGCGTTACTTCATTCAGCCTTGTGTCGGCTGCACAGGGAGAGCTCTCCTTTCTGGTCTTGCTTTTTCCTGTATTCCGTGTTCCGGCGCTCTGCCTGTCCTCATCTTCACACATTCCCTGCCACTTTGAGGCCTCCTGATGACGGCCTTCACCTGGGTGTCAGTAGGGATCTCTGGCCGCGCTATGGATGTGCCCGGCTGTGCTGTGCCTGGGAGGCTGCTGGTGCTCCGCCTCACACCAGACCATGACAGGGGTCTTATATCCTCAATACAGGGTCGACACCCCCAGCACAGTGCGCATGGTGCCACAGATAGCCATAGTACTTGGGCTGGTGCAGGAGCTCATCTCCTATGTGGCCATTACTGCCTGCACCCCCTAGTTGCATCTTTAACCTGTTCTTCTTGATTAGTAGAAATGTGATGTAAAAGCTTCTTGTGTCTTACTTTGAATATGGAGACTTGTTTATCAGTCCAATTGTACCACTAGCAAATCCCTTGGATCTTTAGTCACTGGTATTATCCTGTGAGTCTGGGTTAGAGCTATGGCAATGCCCACTCTTAAAGTGTCATGATGCCTACCTCCAAGGAGCCAGGTCCGACCCAGCAACCCCAGTGGCAGGCATCATTTCCCCCAGGGGAGTGCCAGCGGGCCCAAGCTGGGGCCCGTTGGACGCAGTCCTGGCGCCTTAGGCGTCAGGCTCATGTTGGACCTCTGTCCTGGCGCCTTAGGCGCCAGGCTCATAAAGCTAGACATGTGTTCAAGTGTTTTAATGTGCACTTACCTGATGCAGACCATGCTGCCACATCCAGGCCCTCTTGAGGCCTGAATAGGAACTACTTTACCTGTGGGACTACTTTCCACCCGGGTGTGGTCGGGGAAGGATACATACCTGATCGGAGGAAGGATACACACTTGGAACTTCTTCCAAAGCTATTTAAACCACACCCGATCAGCAACTCACGCTTCGCGTTGTTCTGCTCCTCGCAGCTGGACGCTCACCGTGTCAGCTCCTGCATCTGGACTTCAGCCACGCCTGTCAGCATCCTGGGTCACCTGCAAAGGGAGACAAGAGACCTACCAGCTATTCTGCACCACGGAGACATTACCGACGATCCTGAAAGGGAAGACATCATTTTTCAAAGCATTTCGTTACGATCGCTGCAGCGCTGCATTTCACTAACCTTTCCTGGGTTCCTCCATCTTCAGCAGCGATCATCCGGATACACAGCCACTTCCCAGAGCCTAGAGAAAAAGACAAGAATAAGAGGTGAGAGAAGGAAGGGAATAGGAAAAGCTCAGTTTCCTTCGAAGACTTACCTGTTGGGTCATTCCATTTTCATTTCGGGTCTTGCTGCTTCCAAGCATTTTCCGGACCCCGGCCCCTATGGGGAAAAAAGACAAAGACATTAGATGAGCGAATGCAAAAACATTACCTGAGCGCTCATCTAGGACTTACCAGATCTTTACTGGAACTGCACGTTTCACTTCGGGTCGGCGCCATATCTCCGGCATTCCGAACCCCGCCCACTATGGGAAAAAGACATCAACATTAGCACTTTGTTGCAAGAAGTCTCCAAAGGAATCTTCATTCATCACCTGAAAAAAGACAATGAACATTATTATTTAAAGCTTGAACTTTTGAACTTGCAACAGAACTTTTACAGCGCCTTACCAGTATAATCAAGCTTACCTGAACTCCCATCCAACCTCAATCCAGTGAAGTAACTGGGTTCAACGCGCCCCTGCGTCAGAAGCAGGATGGAGAGCTCGTCCTTTCAGACCCTAAGGTGAGACTTCACGGGGAATCGTGGAAGGGTATCGTGGAGGGTTGGAAGAGAGTGGGAGGCTTGAGCATAACTCAGTCAGTAGGTAATACTCCCTTTTCACGCACAGGGGAATATTCCTGCGAGCCGGAGAAGCCAGAGTAGAGGGCCCTTCCTGTCCATCTTCAAAGTCCTGCGCTTCACCATTGAAGAAGCATCAGCACTCGAAGCCAGACCTGCGCCTCCGTGGGAATCAGGTGAGCGTTACAGAACGCGAAGCCTACCCACAATTTCCCACCCGGGCACTATGGAGACTTCCGAAACTGACCAGCTGGCCGAGCTTTTGGGGGAATTACGGGCAGAGGTGCACTAAGCCCGGCAGGAGACTAACGCTCTCAAAAGAGAACTGCTCTTATCTAAGGAAAGAACTGATGACCTTGCCAAAAGGTTATTACAGGCCCAGGCAGGGCACACTCCTTTACCTAATTCCGGAGACATTTCCACATCAATGGGTTTGAGTAACCCGGTACAAATTAATCTACCTGGACACATGCCTTTGGCCCCGCCTGAACGTTTTGCGGGTGATCCCAAGAAATATGCCGTCTTTATGAACCAATGTCGTTTACACTTTCTATGCAGACCCGGAGCCTTCCCTAACGACCAGACCAAGGTAGCCTTTATACTATCTTACCTCAGTGGCAGTGCTGCCGATTGGTCTATTCCATTGGTAAATCAGGATGATCCCATTCTCCAGAATTTTCAGGGCTTCCAGGCCAGCATGGAAAGATTGTTCGCTCGACACTCTCAAGGACAGGCCCTTGATAACGAACTGCTATCCTTACGACAAGGTAATCAGGATCTTCTGTCCTACATAGCCACCTTTAACAGACTGGTTGTGGAAACTGGATGGCCAGAAAGCAAAAGGATCACTTTGTTTCATCGAGGCCTGCGCGGAGGCCTGAGGCCTGAGCTAGATGTTCTAGCTCAGATAGTAAACCCACCCCAGGTCTGCGCAGACTACATTGACTTGGTGGTTCAACTTGATCACAGACTTCAAAATAGAAAAGCAGATCGGTTCAAGTATGAAATCCGAGCACCGATCAAAACCCACGCTACCTCCAAGAGTACCGACGTATCTGAACCTATGCAAATCGGTGGTGTTAAAGGACCATTAACGCAGAAAGAACGAGAGAGAAGGCGGCAAATGCAACTTTGTCTGTATTGCGGGACTTCCGGTCACTTTCTTCAAAATTGTCCAGTTAAACCACTTAAGAAGGTGGTTGGAGCTACTGATAACGAATTAGTGACACCTGATTCGGGAAACGACCTAGTCCGGCAAGCGTAGGGGTCCGCTTGCCGAGCTTGAAAACTAACTCTTTGACCTCGCATTTCGTCATGCCAATGGTGCTCGTGGACCCAAAACAGCCTCAGCAGTTGCATGCTATAAAAGCATACATCGACAGTGGAGCTATTGGAAATTACATAGACCGTGAATTGGCTTCCAGGATTAAGCTTCCTCTCCGCCCGAAAGTAACCCAAGATGTCATTACTACAGTAGATGGAACCGAAATAGCCTCAGGGCCTGTAACGCATTCCACTGTTGAAGTGACACTGGTGGGTCAGGATGGACATCGGGAAGCAATCGTGTTTGTTGTGATCAAGGCCCCACAATTTCAAGTAATTCTTGGAATTCCTTGGTTAGAAACACATAATCCCAGAATTGACTGGCGAGCAAAGAAGATAAGTTTTCCTGATTGTGAACCAACTTGTTATCCAAGAAATCCAGCTATGGGTCTAGCCACAGCAACTTCCACCCCTGTACAGCTACCGTCTGAATACCAAGAATTCCAAGACGTTTTTCAGAAAGAACAGGCTAACACGTTACCTCCCCATCGGTCTTATGATTGCCAGATCGATCTGGTACCCAATGCTCAACTACCTTGTAGTAGGATTTATGCTCTTACGGAACCTGAGAACCTGCATTTGCGTCAGTATTTAGATCAGTACCTAGCCAATGGTTTTATTCGCCCGTCCAAGTCTCCTGTCTCTTCAGCTCTGTTCTTCGTGCCAAAAAAAGAAGGCGACCTTAGAACGTGTATAGACTATCGTGCCCTAAATCAAATAACGATTAAGAATCGTTATCCTCTGCCCTTGATCCCTGAGCTTATCGACCAGGTGAAAGACGCTTGTGTGTACACCAAGTTAGATCTCCGGGGAGCTTATCACCTGGTGCGCATAAAAGAAGGCGACGAATGGAAGACTGCATTCCGCACCAAATTTGGGCTCTTCGAATATCAGGTGATGCCCTTCGGTTTGTGCAATGCACCTGCCGCCTTTCAGTACTTTATGAATGATGTTCTTCGGGAACTTATCGATGTCTGTGTCATTGTTTACATTGACGACATCCTGGTGTACTCTTCTTCAGAATCTGATCACAGAAAACATGTTAGGGCAGTTCTTGAGAAACTGCACCAGCACAGACTATTTGTAAAACTCGAAAAATGCGTTTTTCATACCACAGAAGTTGAGTTTCTCGGATTCATCCTGACACCTCAAGGAGTCCGAATGGACTCGCGAAAGGTGGACGCCATCCTCAAATGGCCATCTCCAAGCTCGGTGAAGGGAGTTCAGAGCATGCTCGGCTTTGCCAATTTCTATCGAAGATTCATCCCGGAATTTTCCCGAACAGTCCAACCCATCACCGCTCTCCTAAAGAAAAACAAACGCTTTGAATGGACTCTTGAGGCCGAACAAGCCTTCCAGGACCTGAAAACCAAATTCACCTCTGCACCTGTATTGAAGCACCCGCACCCAGATCTCCCGTACATAGTGGAAACCGATGCTTCCAGTTCGGCCATGGGAGCTGTCCTGTCGCAAAGAGACCCAAAAACTAACCAACTACACCCAGTGGCATTTTGATCCAGAAAATGTTCTCCTCCTGAAATCAACTACGCAATTACCGATAAAGAGTTACTGGCCATCAAATCTGCTTTCAAGGCTTGGCGTCACTACCTTCTCGGGGCAAGACACACCATCACCATAATTACGGACCACAGAAACTTACAGTATTTAAAGTCGGCCAAAGCTCAATCTTCACGACAACTCCGATGGGCTCTATTCTTTGCGGAATTTGATTTTGTAATCACCTATCGCCCTGGCTGCAAGAATGGAAAAGCAGACGCCTTATCCCGGATTGGCATGGAAGAACCTAATTCGAGTTTAGAACCTGTGCCCATCATACCTGAGCAAAGAATCTTAGGCTTAACTTCATTGCAATCTATTGAGGATATCCAAACGCAAGTAAAACAACTTCTAGACTCTTCAACCTTACTGGAATGGAGTCAAAAGGGTCCTCATTACGCCGTTAAGGATGACTTACCCTACTTCCAGGAGCGGTTGTTTCTGCCAAGTAAAGAATTGCAAGAACTTGTTATTGCCCATCATCATGAATCTTTAATGGAAGGACATCCTGGTATCGCTAAAACGGAGGAAAAAATCAAACGCCACTTCTGGTGGCCTTCTTGGAGAAAAGACATAAAGTCTTTTGTACTGTCTTGTGGAATTTGCGCCCAAAACAAGGCTCAAAAGAAAAGGCCAGCCGGTCTACTTCAACCCTTGGATATTCCACCGGCACCATGGCACACCCTGTCAATGGACTTTATAACAGATCTGCCTCCTTGTGCTGGTTACAACACAATCCTTGTAATTGTGGACCTATTCTCCAAAATGGCCCACTTTATCCCTTTAAAGGGTTTGCCTTCAGCTTCCACCTTGGCCAAGGAATTCCTGGAGAATATAGTTCGCATACATGGTTTCCCTTCCATTTTAGTCTCGGATCGTGGAAGTCAATTTATCTCACATTTTTGGAAGAAGTGTTGCCAACTAGCATAAATAGATGTGCGGTTATCCACCAGCCACCACCCCCAGACCGACGGACAAACCGAGAGAACCAATCAGACTCACGAGCAATATCTTCGGTGCATGTTACACCAATCCGAGTTAAATTGGAAAGACATCCTTTGGATGGCAGAATATGCATACAACAATTCAGTGCATTCTGGAACCGGACAAACCCCCTTTTATACTTTGTATGGTCACCATCCTCGGACCTCTGACCTAGATCCACCTCTGACCCTGGAAATGCCCGCAGTAAATCATCTACATTCCACAATAACCCGAGCCTTCAAAGAAGCTGCAACTCATTTACAGCTAGCCAAGAAAAAGTATAAAGAAAACGCTGATTTGCACCGAAGTAAAACTCCTCCTTACCAAGTAGGAGACCAGGTATGGCTAGCAACTAAACATTTACCCCTCAAGGGCCCGCAAACCTTCAATCCCAGATTCATAGGACCTTATCCCATCAAAGCTATAATCAACCCAGTGGCCTTTAAACTGGATCTACCGTCCAACATGCGTATTCATCCAGTTTTTCATGCATCACTTTTGAAGCCAGTACAACCAGGAACCCGATTGTCCAAGCCTCCAGATCCAGTTCAAATTGAAGGGGAATTAGAATTCGAAGTTAAAGACATTTTAGACTCCAAGGTCGTAAAGTCGAAACTCTTCTATCTTGTTGACTGGAAGGGATATGGACCTCAGGAGAGATTGTGGGAGCCTAGTAACCATGTCCACGCACCTCGATTAGTACAAAGGTTTCACCGGAGATTTCCGAACAAGCCCAAACCCCCGGAGGGAAGAACCTTGGGAGGGGCCTTGAGGGGGGGTACTGTCATGATGCCTACCTCCAAGGAGCCAGGTCCGACCCAGCAACCCCAGAGGCAGGCATCATTTCCCCCAGGGGAGTGCCAGCGGGCCCAAGCTGGGGCCCTTTGGACGTAGTCCTGGCACCTTAGGCGCCAGGCTCATGTTGGACCTCTGTCCTGGCGCCTTACGCACCAGGCTCATAAAGCTAGACATGTGTTCAAGTGTTTTAATGTGCACTTACCTGATGCAGACCATGCTGCCACATCCAGGCCCTCTTGAGGCCTGAAAAGGAACTACTTTACCTGTGGGACTACTTTCCATCCGGGTGTGGTCGGGGAAGGATACATACCTGATCGGAGGAAGGATACACACTTGGAACTTCTTCCAAAGCTATTTAAACCACACCCGATCAGCAACTCACGCTTCGCGTTGTTCTGCTCCTCGCAGCTGGATGCTCACCGTGTCAGCTCCTGCATTTGGACTTCAGCCACGCCTGTCAGCATCCTGGGTCACCTGCAAAGGGAGACAAGAGACCTACCAGCTAATCTGCACCACGGAGACATCACCGACGATCCTGAAAGGGAAGACATCATTTTTCAAAGCATTTCGTTACGATCGCTGCAGCGCTGCATTTCACTCACCTTTCCTGGGTTCCTCCATCTTCAGCAGCGATCATCCGGATACACAGCCACTTCCCAGAGCCTAGAGAAAAAGACAAGAATAAGAGGTGAGAGAAGGAAGGGAATAGGAAAAGCTCAGTTTCCTTCTAAGACTTACCTGTTGGGTCATTCCATTTTCATTTCGGGTCTTGCTGCTTCCAAGCATTTTCCGGACCCCGGCCCCTATGGGGAAAAAAGACAAAGACATTAGATGAGCGAATGCAAAAACATTACCTGAGCGCTCATCTAGGACTTACCAGATCTTTACTGGAACTGCACGTTTCACTTCGGGTCGGCGCCATATCTCCGGCATTCCGAACCCCGGCCCCTATGGGGAAAAGACATCAACATTAGCGCTTTGTTGCAAGAAGTCTCCAAAGGAATCTTCATTCATCACCTGAAAAAAGACAATGAACATTATTATTTAAAGCTTGAACTTTTGAACTTGCAACAGAACTTTTACAGCGCCTTACCAGTATAATCAAGCTTACCTGAACTCCCATCCAACCTCAATCCAGTGAAGTAACTGGGATCAACGCGCCCCTGCGTCAGAAGCAGGATGGAGAGCTCGTCCTTTCAGACCCTAAGGTGAGACTTCACGGGGAATCGTGGAAGGGTATCGTGGAGGGTTGGAAGAGAGTGGGAGGCTTGAGCATAACTCAGTCAGTAGGTAATACTCCCTTTTCATGCACAGGGGAATATTCCTGCGAGCCGGAGAAGCCAGAGTAGAGGGCCCTTCCTGTCCATCTTCAGAGTTCTGCGCTTCACCATTGAAGAAGCATCAGCACTCGAAGCCAGACCTGCGCCTCCGTGGGAATCAGGTGAGCGTTACATAAAGCTGCAGTTTGCTTCCTTTCTTCTTTATTCTCCTCCCTCCTGGGGGGCTTTTGCATTTCCTTTGGTGCCAAGCCCTGTTTCTTCTTTGGATAGAGAAGAAGGATAATTGTCATCTCTGTATGTTTGTGGTTGCCTAAGCTGTTCCCTATCCCTTAACTGATAGGTACTGTTCTCACCACTTCTGCCCGTGTAGGGTCTCCTACCCAAATCAGCTTCTTGCCTGGGGCTTGTACTGTCTCTTTCTACAGATATTGTCCTGCTACAAAAAGTTTCCCCTTCTTTGACAGGGGGCATACTGGAAGCACGTGTCCTTCCCTTGCTACCTCTAGCTGAGATGGCATTTCTGCCTGGTTCCTAACTAATACCAATGGTGCTAGTAGGTGGGCATTGCATTGGTTATGTTCATGGTTGTGTGTAGTACGCATGATCCTTTGGTAAGTGCCTGGTGATGGAATGTGTTTGGTCCTGTACAGTGTGTGTGGCAATATGGAGAGTGTATGTGTGTGTGGGAGGGGGGGTACCGAATGCACACAATGTATGTGGGTTGTGCAGTGTGGTATGTGCACAGTGTGATATTCATGTTGATTGTTAGAATTTGGTTTTGGTTCTGGTGAGTGTACTGTATGATTTGTTTTTTGTATGTGTGAAAGTGGGTTGTGCATGTAATGTGTTTCATGTACACAATTATGATGTCACAACTATCCAGTTACATATAACCAGATAGTTGTCAACTCATAACTAACTGAGCATATGATTATTCTTAATGTGAAGGTACATTATGTTATCAAATCTTGTTTGGGACTTTTATAGCACTATGTAGAGATCTGGTCTTCTCCTGCATCCTAATAGAACCTGGAGTGAGTGTTGTGGAATGTCACTGGTTAGAATATTTATGTCTGACTGGGGTACTCTTGAAGACAGTTGAGAAATGTAGCCTGAGAGAGAGGATGCCGGTGGTTTGTTCTATGAGATCTGGACTTTACCATCTGATGAATAATGACTCTAGAAACTGGATGTTATGCTTGGAAACTAATTAAAGAAGTTACTCATCCACACCTTGATGTCAGAGATATTTTGCCAGAACCCAGAGCTTTACATTGGCGACAAGGATGCTGGCTGTGCTGGGGGGACAGCACAGAAGAAGGGACAAGCACCGCCCCCCAAACCAAGGAAGACCCTCTCACTCAGGTAGGGCGAGCGCTTAATGCTGTAGGCGCAGGAGGGCCCAGCGCAAAGGGCACAGGCGCATGAAGCAAGGTGCAGCGCCAGAACCAGGGGCCAGCTGGCCTGTCAGCAGTTAGACAGGTCAAGCACAGAGAAACTCAAGAGACTTTGGCAGGGCTGAGGGCCCAGAGACTGTTGTAAGGGGTTTGGAAACCAAAGCTGCCGCATGGAGGGCTTGGAGCCCAAGGCAGTAGCAATTGAAGAGGCCTGGGGTCTAAGTTACGCCTGGATATATGGGAAGCCATGCTGCGCAGTTTGGGGCTTGGAGCCCCAGGGCAGCAGCATCAGAAGAGGTTGGGAACCTAAGCTGCACCTAGATATTGGATGAAAATTTAGTGGCTAATGTGCAAAGCGCCTGAAGCAGAGGAGGGTCCTGGGGGGCATTCCAGCATTAAAGGGGGCTTGGAGCCCATACCTGCACTTAAGAGACTTGTAGCCCATGTCTGCACCTGGCGGGTTTAGAGCCCATGCATTGCTGGAGGGGCATAGTGCCCAAGGCAACACTTGCAGTGCCTGGAGTGGCTGGGAGCCTGAATGAAGTATTAGGAGTAGCCAAATGACGTTACAGCTCTAGAAGAGGCTTGAAGTCTGAGCTGTGTTTTAGAGGGGGCATCTTGCATAGGAATTGCACAAACAGCGGTTCCTGAAATGAAAAAGGTACTTAGAGCCCATGGTTTTGTGCAGGAGTTTGGCGTCTAATGACTGCATTTGGAGGAGAGTTATGAAACAAAGCCAGCACAGTGCTTACCTTGATGTCAGTTTGGTGTTCTGAGGTCTTAAGTGTAAGGAGTAGCGCGGGTGGAAGACAGATGTGCTGAGAATGGAGCACAAAGGAGGTTCCTTTGTCTGTTTGCAGGGTACTGTTGCTGGATGGCAGGAGCGGCGCTGTAGTGAGTCTAATTGGCACATGTGCAGAAGGCTGCAAAGCGACGGTTGGGGGCCTGGAGGTCTGCACGCTGTGGAAGCCAAGTGAAAATGGTGACATCACTTGGAGCGTGAAGGAGTCATCGGCTGGCTGGAATGCAGAGGTATCAGCATTCGGAGAGCTACTGTACGGGTTTTTTTGCCGGCTTGAGGAAAGGACCCTATAACATGGGTCTGGCGTCAAAACGAAAGAACACTTCCTGATTGTTATTATCAATAAAGAAAGATTATCGAGAGATAAGATATACGACGGGAAGTACAGGATAGATTGGGGAACCCATTTATGACGCAAACGGCGGCAGTAGGGAAACATTTCCGTTATGCAGGCAACGGTAAAAGGCGGCGGCATGGAAACCTTGTCGGGTATTTGGCTCACAGAAAACGACATAAATGAAGCAAGTTGGGTGCTGGTATGCGTCCGTGTCTCCGCCCAGTAGTACTTTTATTTTCAAGCAGTTGTAGAGGCAATATCGCAAAGATGCAGAACACTGCATCATTGACCCGGAAGAGGGGCCGTGTCCCCGAAGGTATTGAGAAAATAAAAGTGCTTAAGTGACTGGCATGTATGGGATCGTGTCCCCGAAGGTAGTGTTTGCTTAAACATGTGAACACGAGGAGCAAAGAATGCAGTTATTTCTTTTCCTTTGCTTTTGGAAGTTTTATTTATTAGTGAAATAGCAGATTTATGTTAGGCTTAGTTTGTTGACTTGGATAAAATGTCATGTGAGGCTTGTTTGAAAAACTAAACAAACAAAACCGTGAGTTTCCACACGGTAACCCCATATGCACTCCTCACGGGATAATATCCCTTAGGTAATTAGAGCAATTCACTATGTCATAAGTGATTAATATGCATTGCTCTCAAGTAGAGAGCGGGTGCTCAATCATAGTAAACTTGAAGTACTGGCAATGAAGCCAATATAGTAACTAAAAAGATGTTCCAACAAAACTATAAACATAGGTTTTTTTTGTTTTAATACAACAAGAATAGCAATTGTCCAGAACACAACAAAATTCGCCAAATGTTTTCAAATAAATACATAAGTAACTAGTGTTTACAACATTCACACTAGCATTTTTATAAACTCATTAAAGTCTCTGAAACACATTCCAAATAGCACCATTAGATTCAATCATTTGCCAACGCGTTTCGGATTATCACAGAATCCATCCTCAGGGCTAAGGTAACTATTTGTTCCCATTCTTCATAATGTTTCACAGTTCAGATCTCTAAAAAGTAACCAAATGATATAATCACTAATAATCAACATACTCAACCTTAATTCAATCACTAGCAAGAAACGCTAGCACACTAACCTTATAATCTATCAGCAATAGGTGTTGTCAATTCGTAGAACCAAACTTTACGGGACCTCAGTGCACGACTGGGACCAGTAGCAGGTAGGCGTGGGACTCTGAGTATTCCAGTATCCTACGGGGAAGGGGAAAGTATGCATATGTTAAATAGGGAGAACCTCACTACATGCGTAGTGAATACCTCCCTACGACCTCAAAACAACTCCTAGCACAACATAAAGACACCTACAAATGGGGTACAGAATTTAATTAAATCAAACCAACAGAGGGGCATCTAACCAACTATGTCTCAGAGTGAACAGTCAAGGCTGTGCAACTCAGAGGGGCAGATAAGACGTGTAGCCGTGTAGCTTGATGGGATTTAGCTTGATTTCAAACCGGTATCCGCCGGCGTTCCAAAAAAGTAACGGGCGTTCCGAGACGCTCGGATCTGTGCATGAATATCGACCCATCCGACAATGACAATACTATGGACTAAAACGTCCGTGTGTGCACTCACCTAGTATCGAGTGCGATATATACCGAAAAGACCAGCCGTCCAGCGCGTTCGCTGGGGGCTGTCTGTGTCTGTTGTTTGTAGGTTTCCACGGCGACGCCACACATGCGCAGCAGTGTGACTGGCCGCCATCTTAGGGTGGGCATGTCCCCAGCCGTATACAACCGTGTATGTGCACCATCAGAATTCTAAAGCATAAGTATTCGGGGCGATGCGAATGATCAGAACGGCATCAGATAACGTTGATACCCGGTTAGTGCCACTTCTTAAGGGATAATTATTGGGGCCAGAAGGAACCCTAAACCAGCCCATAGTGTATATGATCGGACATTTAGGCGTGGGCAGCAAGGAAAGACGCAGAAATAAATCTGCTCGAGTCCTCGTGGCCACAAAGTTAATCCAGGCAAACGCCTGGAGTCTATGTAAGGCAAAGGTGCCTATCAGGGTAATAAGGTGAGCATGGGGAAATGCAGAACAAGATCTACCAAAGACCTCATGTGCGTCGGGTTCTAAGAGTGGGCAACGAGGAAAGACGCAGAAAGAAATCTGCTCGGATCAGAAAGTAGAGAAGATCCCTATTAGGGGGTAGAGTCCGAATACACTGCCGGTTCGGGCTCACCAACAATGGCGCAAACCCGCCGTTCACACTCTAGAAGTTGAGGATCCGCATATCACTTACTCAAAGTTGATCAAATACCCACAATCATCTCAATATTGTGACATTTACATAAACAATCAGATAAGGTATTACATAGGCAAAAGACAGTTCTGTCCGTAGTCTGCCCCACTTGTGTCCCCCACGAAGGATGTCCAAGAGGTTCACAATCTAATCAATCAAATCAACCACCTTAAATTGTATTCCAGAGCACATCATATCCCCATGATTAAACTGGAGACAAATATCGACAGCAATTCCCCATTATGTCGATATATGTTTGCATAGTTCAGTTTTCAAAAGACCATCATTTTGAAGAAGCTCCTAATCTAAAGCTTCAGGTAGTTAAACAAAACACATTAAATCAAATTCGAGGTTCATGCCCCTTGGACTCAGACAGTCAAGCAATTCAATCCATAAGATCTCTCTTTGTTGAAGTTTCCTTATAATGTCACCACCCCTTGGCCCCAATTTAACCTTTTCCAATATGACACATTTCAATTGGGCTACTGTGTGTCTAGCTTCTGTAAAGTGTGTTGCTACCGGTGATTTTGGACTTTTGGTGCAGATATTGGATTTATGCTCCGTGCAATGTATCTTAGCCTTCCTCGTGGCCATCCCTACATAATAAAGACTGCAGGGACATTTCAGGCCATAGACCACATTCATAGCATCACAAGTGCAGGAATGCTTTAGCCAAATGGGTTCCCTGAATGTGGATGTCTTACACTGTTTCCTTTAATAACATTTGCACAATGTTGACAGTTCAGACAGGGTGTCGTGTGTAACGCTCACCTGATTCCCACGGAGGCGCGGGTCTTGGCAGGAAGGTGTCTGTAACACGAAACGTGATGTGCAGGATTCGGTTGGCTTCTGGGGTCGACCCTCTCCGCACTGTGTGTCGAACTCGAAGGGTGAGGTTTCTGCAGGTGAAATAATATGGGGATTAAAGGTCTGGGTTGCTGAATGTCCCTATCTCTCTCCTCCCAGCTTGTCTGTTGAAACCCCCTCCCAGGTCAACGTGCTCACCTTAGATAGGTGAATGCTGGGCTCTCCATCTGCGTCTAGTGCAGGGTGCCGTTGCCAGTTCCTTCACTGGTGAAACGTGGGCCTCTTGACTTCAGAAGATGGGTACCGTCGTTGACTGCACGACCGGTAAGTTTCTGGACACCTTTAGTCTTTATAGTCTTTTATGCGTGGCACTGAAGCGCCTGGAGTTGCGTAAGTATGGCAGCGCTCTTACTGTCTCTTTCTTTGTCTTTGCAGGAGACGATGCAGAATGAAGAAATCCGGAATTCGCCGCGTGCCGGTAAGTATGACACTGCTGTTGTCTTTGCAGGTGAAGATGCGGCGTGAAGAATCCGGAATGCACTGCGTGCCAGTAAGTAGAATAATGCTGTTTATCTTTGCAGGTGCAGATGCAGCGTGAAGAATCTGGAGTGCACAGCGTGCCGGGAGTGCACAGCGTGCCGGTAAGTATAATAATGCTGTTTATCTTTGCCGACGAAGGGGCAGCGTTAGACACGGCCGCTGCCGATGGATCAGGTAAGCAAGCACTGCGTGTGAAAGTTCGTTCTGCTAACCTGTTGTTTCTGGTCTTTTGCAGGTGCTGATGTTGCTCGGGTACAGGAATGGTAAGTATAATTCTTGCAGGTTCAGGATCCCAAGAAGAAATGCTGGAACAGACTCGGTGAGCGTTCTGCTGCAGATGCAGAATAACGCGAAGCACGTTTCATCAATCGGGTGTGGTTTAAATAGCCTTGGAGTGATGAGGCGTCTCCTTCCACGGCCCCGCCTAGGTAAGAAAAGAGTTCCTGCTTCCAGAAGAGTTCCAGTGCTGTATCCAGGGAGTGGAGCTGCCCCACCCAGGTAAGAAAGTAGTCCCAGTTCACCGAGGACTTCTAAGAGTCTGGCAAGTAAGCAGCATGGTCTGCCGCAGGTAAGTCCACCCAAGCACCTTCACACCAATGATGAGCCCGGCGCTTCCAGTGCCGGGACCGATGCTTCTGATGAGCCTGGTGCCACCGGCGCCAGGACAAGGTCCAAAAGGTCCCTGTGGGGACCGGCTGGTGCCTAGGATCAGGGTTAGGGGCCTGCTTCCAAGGACGTTGGGCTGATCCTGGCTCCTTGGAAGCAGTGATCATGACAGTATCCCCCCTCAAGGCCCCTCCTAAGTGTGTCTTCTCCGGGGGCTTTGGCTTGTCGGGGTGATTCAGATGGAATCTCTTGACCAGACGAGGTGCGTGGACGTGTTCTGAGGGTTCCCACGACCTTTCCTGGGGACCGTATCCTTTCCAATCAACCAGATAGTATAATTTAGACCTGGAAATTTTGGAGTCTAGGATGTTCTTCACTTCGAATTCGAGTTCTCCGTCTACCAAAACGGGTTCTGGGAGTTCAGTCAATCGGGTTTCTGGTTGTACTGGTTTTAATAAGGAGACATGGAATACTGGATGTATTTTCATATGCGTAGGTAATTCCAATTTGGCAGCCACCGGATTGATTATGGCAGATATGAGGTAGGGCCCAAGGTATCTCGGGATGAAAGTGCGGGGTCCTTTTAAAGGTAGGTGCTTAGTGGATAACCAGACTTGATCTCCTACAGCGTAGTGAGGGGCCTCTTTACGGTGCCGATCGGCTGCCTTTTTGAATTGAGCTTTAGCTCTTTGCAGATGGGCAGTGGCTTCCTTAAAAGCACAGGTAATTTCCGAATGCAAGTGATCCACAGCAGGTGCTTCAATTTCTTGGGGAGGATCCAGGTTGGAGGTTCTAGGATGGTGTCCATATAACAGGAAAAAAGGAGTCTTCCCGGTTCCAGAATGAGTCGAATTGTTGTACGCGTATTCAGCGATCCAAAGAATGTCCTTCCAGGGGTTTTCTGTTTGTTGGAGCATGCAGCGTAGATATTGCTCTAGTGTCTGGTTTGTCCTTTCGGTTTGTCCGTCCGTTTGGGGATGGTGACTGGTCGAAAGTCTTACATCAACTTGGGCTAGACGACAGCAACTGCGCCAGAAGTGGGAGATGAATTGACTTCCCCTATCGGAGACTAAAACCGAAGGAAAACCGTGTAAGCGAACGATGTTCGCCAATAATTCCCGGGCCAATACTGAGGCTGAAGGCAGACCCTTCAAGGGTATGAAGTGAGCCATTTTCGAGAATAGATCCACGACTACTAAGATGGTAGTATATCCCAAGCATGAAGGTAAATCCGTGATAAAATCCATGGACAGGGTATGCCATGGACAGGGAGGGATGTCAAGAGGCTGTAATAGGCCGGCTGGTTTTTGCTTTTGACTTTTATTCTGGGCACACACACCACAGGAGATTACACAGTCTCTAATATCCCTTTTCCACGCTGGCTACCAGAAATTTCTTTTAATCTTTTCCATGGTTTTGGTAATGCCAGGGTGCCCCTCCATTAGAGAATCATGATAACCGGAGATTACTTGTTTTTGTAGTCTCTCACAGGGCAAGTGCAATCGTCCTCGGAAATATGGTAGGTCTTGATCTACTGAGAAATCTTTTCCCTTTAATTGCCAGTCCTGCAAATCGGTCGGAGTTAGGAGCGATTTCACCGTGTTCTTGATGTCTTCAAAAGATTGAGTGCTGACCATACCCAAAATCCTTTGTTCTGGGATTATGGGTATTGGATCTGGATTGATCAAATGTTCATCTACTCCCATCCGGGAGAGGGCATCCGCCTTTCCGTTCTTCCTACCTGGTCGATAAGTAATTATAAAGTCAAATTCTGCTAGGAACAGAGCCCAGCGAAGTTGTCTGGAAGACTGAGCTTTGGCTGTCTTTAGGTATTGTAGATTGCGGTGGTCAGTCATTACGGTGACTGTGTGTCTGGCACCTAGAAGATAATGCCGCCAGGCTTTAAAGGCCGATCTGATGGCCAAAAGTTCCTTGTCCGTAATTGAATAGTTGATCTCAGGAGGTGAAAACTTGCGGGACCAAAAGGCAACCGGATGTAGTTGGTTTGTGACCGAATCTCTTTGTGATAACACTGCTCCCATAGCAAGACTAGAAGCATCCGTTTCCATGATGTAAGGAAGTTCTGGGCGAGGATGTTTTAAAACAGGTGCAGAAATGAATTTAGCTTTTAAGTCTTGAAAAGCTTGTTCCGCTTCAGAAGACCACTCAAAACGTTTGTTCTTTTTCAACAGAGCGGTGATGGGCTGGACTATCCGGGAAAATTCAGGAATGAATCTGCGGTAAAAGTTAGCGAATCCTAACATGCTTTGAACTCCTTTTACAGAGGTTGGTGATGGCCACTTGATAATTGCATCAACCTTCTTTGAATCCATATGGACTCCGTTAGGTGACAATATGAATCCCAGGAACTCGACTTCTGTTGCGTTGAAGACGCATTTCTCAAGCTTAGCAAAAAGACTATGTTGACGCAATCTCTCGAGAACCTTTTTAACATGTCTCTGATGTTCTTCTTCCGATGATGAATAGACGAGGATGTCGTCAATGTAGACAACTACACACACGTCAATGAGTTCTCTAAGGACATCGTTCATAAAATATTGGAAAGCAGCAGGAGCATTACACAGTCCAAAGGCATCACTTGATATTCGAATAGCCCGTACTTGGTGCGAAAGGCCGTTTTCCATTCATCGCCCTCTTTGATCCTTACCAAGTGGTAGGCTCCTCTGAGATCCAGCTTTGTGTATATACGGGCATCTTTGACTTGGTCCAGGAGTTCAGGGATCAAAGGTAACGGGTATCTGTTTTTAACAGTGATCTGATTCAGGGCGCGGTAATCTATGAAAGTTCTAAGGTCTCCTTCCTTTTTCGGAACGAAGAACAAAGCCGATGAAGCTGGAGATTTGGAAGGGCGGATAAACCCGTTAGCTAGGTATTGGTCCAGGTACTGTCTGAGGTGAAGGTTCTCTGGCTCGGTGAGGGCATAGATCCTGCTGCAAGGAGGAATTGTTCCAGGTATCAGATCTATTTGACAGTCGTAAGACCTATGAGGGGGTAGGGTGTTAGCTTGATCCTTCTGGAAGACGTCTTGGAACTCCTGGTATTCGGGAGGTAATTTGAGAATCTCCTCAGAAGAGATCGCCGCCAGTGAAGCATCAGGTCGAGGATAACAAGTGGTAGAACACTCTGGAAACTGAACCATCTTTGCTCGCCAATCAATCAGAGGATTGTGCTTCTCCAACCAAGGGATTCCCAGAATGATCTGGAACTGAGGGGCCTTGATTACATCGAACACTATTCTCTCCCAGTGTCCATTATGACTCAACAGCGTCACTTCTTGGGTGGCATGCGTTACTGGTCCGGAGGCTATCTCCGTGCCATCCACAGTAGTGATGACGTCTTTTACTGCCTTAGGGACAAGGGGTAGATTCATCCTTGACAACATTTCACGGTCCACATAGTTACCGATTGCTCCGCTGTCAATGTAAGCTTCAATTGCGTGCAAACGATCCGGACGTTCAGGACTAATGAGGACCATGGGTATCACGAAATGCGAGGTCACGGGACAGATCTTAACGCTCGGCAAGAGGACCTCTACTCTTGTCGGGCGAGGTTGTTTCCCTGCTCAGAATTTGTGGTACAGGTATCCGCGGCGCCTACAGTCTTCTTAGCTGGTTTCACGGGACAGTCCCGAAGAAAGTGTCCTGAATTACCGCAATAGAGGCATAATTGCAGCTGCCTTCTTCTTTCCCGCTCTTTCTGGGTTAAAGGTCCTCTCATGCCCCCTATTTGCATGGGTTCCACAGTGTCAGCTCCCTTAGAGGTCTGTGGTTTGGAAAACACTCGGGTATCAAATCTGGAGCGATCTGCCTTCCTGTTCTGTAGTCTATGGTCTAGTTGGACAACTAAGTCAATATAGTCTGAACATTCTTGTGGAGGATTCACAACCTGCGCTAGCACATCCTTGAGCTCTCCACGCAGACCTCTGTAGAAAAGCGTTATTCTCTTGTCCTCGGGCCATTGTGTTTCCACTATGAGTCTTTTGAAAGAGGCTATATAAGTCATGAGGTCTTGGTTACCCTGTCGTAATGAGAGAAGTTCATTGTCCAAGGCCTGCCCTTGTGCATGTCTTGCGAACAGTTTCTCCATGCTGGCCTGGAAGGCTTGAAAATCGTGTAAAACCGGATCATCCTGGGTGACTAAAGGGATCGAGCAATCTGCAGCGCTGACACTGAGATAAGAAAGCACGAAAGCCACCTTGGCCTGGTCAGTTGAGAATGCAGCTGGTCGACATAAGAAGTGCAGGCGGCACTGGTTGATGAACACTGCAAATTTCTTTGGATCACCAGCAAAGCGTTCGGGCGGAGCCAAGGGCACATTACCGGGCAGATTGATTTGCACTGGATTTGAAGCTGAGGCAGAAGGGTAACTTCCTCCTGGAACGGGCAAAGGTGTCTGTCCTGCCTGCGTTTGTAACAACTGCCTAGCAAGGTCCTCTGTTCGCGCCTTAGAAATAATCAGTTCTCTTCTTAGAGAGCTCGTTTCCTGGTGAGCTGCATGTACTTCTGCTCTTAATTCCCCAAGCAACTGGGCTAGTTGATCAGTATCTGAAGTTTCCATTGCGCCTGGGTAGGAGTTTAGTGGTCGGCTTCGCGTTCTGTAACGCTCACCTGATTCCCACGGAGGCGCGGGTCTTGGCAGGAAGGTGTCTGTAACACGAAACGTGATGTGCAGGATTCGTTTGGCTTCTGGGGTCGACCCTCTCCGCACTGTGTGTCGAACTCGAAGGGTGAGGTTTCTGCAGGTGAAATAATATGGGGATTAAAGGTCTGGGTTGCTGTATGTCCCTATCTCTCTCCTCCCAGCTTGTCTGTTGAAACCCCCTCCCAGGTCAACGTGCTCACCTTAGATAGGTGAATGCTGGGCTCTCCATCTGCGTCTAGTGCAGGGTGCCGTTGCCAGTTCCTTCACTGGTGAAACGTGGGCCTCTTGACTTCAGAGGATGGGTACCGTCGTTGACTGCACGACCGGTAAGTTTCTGGACACCTTTAGTCTTTATAGTCTTTTATGCGTGGCACTGAAGCGCCTGGAGTTGCGTAAGTATGGCAGCGCTCTTACTGTCTCTTTCTTTGTCTTTGCAGGAGACGATGCAGAATGAAGAAATCCGGAATTCGCCGCGTGCCGGTAAGTGTGACACTGCTGTTGTCTTTGCAGGTGAAGATGCGGCGTGAAGAATCCGGAATGCACTGCGTGCCAGTAAGTAGAATAATGCTGTTTATCTTTGCAGGTGCAGATGCAGCGTGAAGAATCTGGAGTGCACAGCGTGCCGGTAAGTATAATAATGCTGTTTATCTTTGCAAGTGCAGATGCAGCGTGAAGAATCTGGAGTGCACAGCGTGCCGGTAAGTATAATAATGCTGTTTATCTTTGCCGACGAAGGGGCAGCGTTAGACACGGCCGCTGCCGATGGATCAGGTAAGCAAGCACTGCGTGTGAAAGTTCGTTCTGCTAACCTGTTGTTTCTGGTCTTTTGCAGGTGCTGATGTTGCTCGGGTACAGGAATGGTAAGTATAATTCTTGCAGGTTCAGGATCCCAAGAAGAAATGCTGGAACAGACTCAGTGAGCGTTCTGCTGCAGATGCAGAATAACGCGAAGCACGTTTCATCAATCGGGTGTGGTTTAAATAGCCTTGGAGTGATGAGGCGTCTCCTTCCACGGCCCCGCCTAGGTAAGAAAAGAGTTCCTGCTTCCAGAAGAGTTCCAGTGCTGTATCCAGGGAGTGGAGCTGCCCCACCCAGGTAAGAAAGTAGTCCCAGTTCACCGAGGACGGACTTCTAAGAGTCTGGCAAGTAAGCAGCATGGTCTGCCGCAGGTAAGTCCACCCAAGCACCTTCACACCAATGATGAGCCCGGCGCTTCCAGTGCCGGGACCGATGCTTCTGATGAGCCTGGTGCCACCGGCGCCAGGACAAGGTCCAAAAGGTCCCTGTGGGGACCGGCTGGTGCCTAGGATCAGGGTTAGGGGCCTGCTTCCAAGGACGTTGGGCTGATCCTGGCTCCTTGGAAGCAGTGATCATGACATCGTGCCCCTAAATGTGCTCTGGTCTGATCCCCGATTTTGTATTTTTGCTTTAATAAGGCTATTGCGTAACGCCTTATTATTCTTATATGCAAATGTGGGGGTTTGAGGAAAGAGTGTTTCCAATTTCGGGTCCATTTGTAGCATTGCCCAATGTTTCTGTATGATCTTCTTAATCCTCTTACTCTGCGTAGAGTGTGTAGTGACATATACGAGAGTCTCGTTGGTCTTCCGGGGTTTAGGGGTAAGTAAAGTGTCTCTTTGGATATTGCTCACTTTTTCTTTCACTTTTTCAATGAGTGTGTGTTCATATCCTCTTTTTTCAAATTTTCTCTCCAAGATAGCTGATTGCCGTACATATTCCACAGGTTCTGAAATATTGCGCCTGTACCGCAGAAATTGACTTAAGGGGACACTGTCCAGTGTCCTTTGTGGATGAAAGCTAGTTGCAAGCAATAGGCTTTTCCTGTCAGTAGTTTTGGTGAATATACGGGTCTCTAATTTCTGAGCTTTAACATAGACTTCAACGTCCAAGAAGTGGATATTGCACTTACTTGTTAGAGTAGTGAATTGAATCCTTGGGTGAATCTGGTTCATCATTGCGAAAAAATGCCTTAATTCATCTTCAGGTCCACTCCAAATACCGAAGATATCATCAATGTAACGGGTGTACATTAGCAAGTGTCTTGACCATCTTGGCGATTAAATCACGTGCTCATACTCGAGGAAATACATATATATGTTCGCATAACATGGAGCCATTGCTGCTCCCACACTAGTCCCTGAAATCTGCAGAAAAAACCTCTCATCAAACTTAAAGAAATTGTTCATCAGAACGAGCTTCAGTAAGGTCAACACAAAAAGGCGGTCACCCTGACAATTCCCTTCATTCATTAGCAACCACTCCACTGCCTCCAAACCCGATTCATGTACTATATTCGTGTACAAGGATGTCACATCCATTGTAAACAAAGTATCGCGCCCTTCAACGAATTCCACTCCTTGTCATTTTTTCAGAAAGGCCATGGTATCACGCAGATATGTCGGTGTATTTTGTATCAATGGTTGTAGGACTTTGTCCAGGTACTGGGCCAGTGGCTCCAAGAGGCTCTCAGTTGCAGAAATTATCGGGCGTCCTGGTGGTTTTAGAAGTCTTTTATGAATTTTAGGGAGCATATATAATACTGGTGTTTGTTTTCCAAAAACCTCTGTGTCTTCTTGGAAATAACCTCCCTCCTCTCTGCTTCGTCCAATGTCTCTTCTATCAGGGTCATAATTCGGGTTGTGGGGTTAAATGTGATTTCTTGGTACGTTTCCTTGTCTGCCAGTTGCCGCTCTATTTCCTCCAAATAGTCTTGTTTGTCCATTAGCACAAGTGCTCCCCCTTTATCCGCTGGTTTAAAGATTATTGAATTGTTGTCAAGAAGATTCTTCAATGTTTGGCGCTCTCGTGCTGTGAAGTTTCCGGAACCTTTACTTTTAAACTGCAACTTCTTGAAATCCTGAAGTATTGCTTTCTCAAAAGTAGAAAGAACATGGTTCTGCACTGGCGGGTTAAACGTGCTCTTAGGGTTCATCTCCAGATACTCGGATTCCTCCCCATGTTCCTGATCTTCTTCCTCCAAATCAGCAAAAAACACTTTCAGTTTCATTTTCCGGACCAATTTGAAAAAGTCAATCTTCTCCTTAAGCTGCGTACTATTGTTCTGTGGAACAAAAGAGAGCCCCTTCCTGAGAACCTGCAGCTCCAGGTGGGAGAGCCTGTAAGATGATATATTGACTACTAGCTCTTCTTCTGTGTCTTCTTCCTTGGGAGATTTCTTTTTTTGTCCGCGTCTGATAGGTCTTTTTCTAAAAAATGAACCTCAGCATCTGTAACAACAGTGTCACTGGCACCTGTTGGTTGTATAATCTCTGGTTCCGTGACGGGATCCAATTCAGTGCTAGAGACGTCCGAAGTTGTAACACCAGTATTGGATGCTCCTGGCTTGGCCGCTTGGCCTTGATAAGGATTATTAGGACGATGTTCGTAATACTCCTGCCATGTGTAAACAATGTCCAACTTGTAATCAAGCGTGTCACGCCTGAACTTACGTATTTTCTTCGTTTGTAGCTCCTTTTTGTACCTCTATTTTTTGATTGGTGTCGTCCAAGACTTCCTGGAGTTGGTCTGCAGAATAGCATTTGTTTAAAGACGTCTTGATATTCTCAATGTCTTCATCCAAGGATTTCAAACTCTGTGCCAATTCCTCAATTGTAAAGAGTATAAGGTCTAAAGAGCACTTATTAAGGATCTGACGCCATCTCTTAACAAATGTAGGGTTCTCCTTACATAGAGTGGGTTCAAGGTTAACCCTCAACCCCCTCGGGATTCTCTGTGCTTTATAATACTGTGCCAATGTTGATGCATGGAGTTTAAGGTTAACTTCCCGTCGTATTTTCCATTCCAATTGTTTTATGAGTGCTTCTGGTTTCTCTGAGGTTAATAATTATTCGCTCGTTGATTTAATTAGTGATAAGATGTGATTAGCCTCTTCTGAACTGAAGCCTAAGGTCTCAGCTCTATTGTTCGTGGTCTGATCAATTTTTGCGAAGGACATACTGGTCCATATACTCAAAAAAGGGATATCAGTTAATGTGTGCCCTCCCAAGTGTGTGGCCGCTAGGGATACTGACAAAACAATGGGGGATGGGAGGCACTAGCTCGTAAATATATGACTTGCTAATATTACTTTTTAAAGACAAGGGGTATTCAAAAACAACTTAGAATTCTGAATTAACTTCAGGTGCAAAGGGGTAAAAGCCACGAGGCCACTCGGGGCAAATTAAACACTAAACAAACAAAACCGTGAGTTTCCACACGGTAACCCCATATGCACTCCTCACGGGATAATATCCCTTAGGTAATTAGAGCAATTCACTATGTCATAAGTGATTAATATGCATTGCTCTCAAGTAGAGAGCGGGTGCTCAATCATAGTAAACTTGAAGTACTGGCAATGAAGCCAATATAGTAACTAAAAAGATGTTCCAACAAAACTATAAACATAGGTTTTTTTTGTTTTAATACAACAAGAATAGCAATTTTCCAGAACACAACAAAATAGGCCAAATGTTTTCAAATAAATACATAAGTAACTAGTGTTTACAACATTCACACTAGCATTTTTATAAACTCATTAAAGTCTCTGAAACACATTCCAAATAGCACCATTAGATTCAATCATTTGCCAACGCGTTTCGGATTATCACAGAATCCATCCTCAGGGCTAAGGTAACTATTTGTTCCCATTCTTCATAATGTTTCACAGTTCAGATCTCTAAAAAGTAACCAAAAGATATAATCACTAATAATCAACATACTCGACCTTAATTCAATCACTAGCAAGAAACGCTAGCACACTAACCTTATAATCCATCAGCAATAGGTGTTGTCAATTCGTAGAACCAAACTTTACGGGACCTCAGTGCACGACTGGGACCAGTAGCAGGTAGGCGTGGGACTCTGAGTATTCCAGTATCCTACGGGGAAGGGGAAAGTATGCATATGTTAAATAGGGAGAACCTCACTACATGCGTAGTGAATACCTCCCTACGACCTCAACGACCTTGTTTGAAAAATTCATATGTGAGGGTTATTTAGTGATTTAGACATATGTGATTGTCATTCCATAGTAAATGTGAGGGCGAATGCATCTGGTGGTGCCGACTGATGATGTACATGAGTGTTAAAGTGTTGTAGCCTCTATATAGTTATTACATGTGGCATGGATGGTGTTTTTTTGTATGAGAATAGCAATGTAGTTTAAAGGATGCTGTGCTAACAATTTTCTTTGCAGGTTGGACTTTTTTTTGGAGAATATGTTAATGCATTGACTCTGGAAGAGATTCTCTGCACTAATGTTTTCTCCACAGGTGGGACTTTTGTAATCCTAGATTTTATTCAGAGTTTTTCCTGTTAGTGTAGGGTGTGCAGAGATTGTGTGTGGGTCTCCCTGAATGAGTTTTTGAGTGAGGAATATCTTCAACATGGGCACTAAAGGGGCAATGGTGTCACTAGTAGTGAAGTAAATGCCCGAGTATCTGGGATACTCAGCCTAGTTGTAGATGGTGTGTGTTGAGGCACATACCGGTTTGTGATGAGGGGTGTGAGGGAGTGTTATGTGTGTGTACTATTATGGAATATTGGAGTCCAGATTTGGATGAGAGGTATAGGTGCCTCTATGTGTTAAAAATGTGGAAATAGTTTTCTGTAGTTGAATGCCTCTTCTTCACTTGGTAGAAAGAGGAAGGAACATTGGTTGATTTGTGTCGCACCGCTGTGTGGACGTTCAGGAAATATAGGAAGTTGTTAGCAGAATGTCTTAGTTGGAGAGATAATGTAGGTGCATCAAACTTGTGGTTGTTTTATGTGTGTGCTGTTTAAAGCTGTTATGTTTGAGTTAACTGATTGTGTTTATTGATATCTCTAAGGAAGGGAGATATGTAGAGATCTGGTCTTCTCCTGCATCCTAATAGAACCTGGAGTGAGTGTTGTGATTGACAATGGAATGTCACTGGTTAGAATGTTTATGTCTGACTGGGGTTCTCTTGAAGGTAGTTGAGAAATGTAGCCTGAGAGAGAGGATGCCGGTGGTTTGGTCTATGAGATCTAGACTTTACCATCTGATGAATAATGACTCTAGAAACTGGATGTTATGCTTGGAAACTAATTAAATAAGTTACTCATCCACAGCTCGATGTCAGAGTCATTTTGCCAGAACTCAGAGCTTTACATACACCATGTACGCACATTGAAGCACTTACTTAAGTGTGGATTTCAGAAATTAGGTATATTCAAAGCAAGTTCGGAATTATTCATACTATGTGATGCACCTTCAAACAGGTAGATATAACACGTAATGCATGGTTGTGTGATGGGCTCGAGAAATGCCCAAGCCACCCAGTTAATTAGTGCTGTCTTTGGACCCTAATTTTCTTAATATCTTTTCCACATGGCAAACTAATGGAATAATACTTCTGGAACTGCCAAGCCTAAAGGCCCATGTTGGACCAGCCAAGAATGGATTGTGCCAAAGGAGAAAGTAGCTGGAGAACCAAAGGGTAGGATGGGCTGCTATGGGCACCTTTTCAGATGTGTTCCAGGCCTGGAACACATAGGTATGAGAAGATCTCATGATCAAAATACCCCTGCTCCTGCATCGAGAGCATCGTTCCTCACAAATTCTGAGAAAGAGTGTGTCATCACTTTCTGGCAAGCCGCCTTCATATATCATTCGGTGATTCAATACATCAACTCTCTACATGTGAGAGAAAAAATGGACAGATTAAGGTTCAATTATTCAGGATAAAACTGAAGCACTGGCAGAGTGGGTGTGCCATGTTAGGCAGAGCTAGAAGATGTAATGGAAAGCCGGGAAATGGAAATGGGCAGTAGAATAAGGTGTAAGCATTAGTGTAGAATTGCCAGTGTTGGGTTAAATAGGAATGGAAATTCAGCCCCTAGTCCAGTGGATGGTTGGTTGAATGAGAACATGAAATTGCTTATTCTGATTATTGTGGTCTTTGTGTCTATGTTGTCCCTTTGTTGCCAGTTTGATTCAGGATGTCTTTGATGGTAAATACAGGATATAATTGTCTTGGACACCAACCTACATAAGGTAGAGAAAAGAAACAGCTATTGCAGGGCTTTCATAATTAGCGGAAAAGAGGAAGGCAACACCAGCTTTTCACAACAGGACCAGCGTGATGGACTGGGCGGTTGATTAGGGAAGATGGATGACCAATGGACATAGAAACGCAAATGTGAGCACAATTCTGGAGTATGTGTCAATTAGCTGGGAATCATGCACGGGGGACATAAATCATACAAAATGAGATAAACCCACACCACCAGTAGATTAGCAACCAAGGTGAGAAGGTTCTGCAAAAGCACAAAATTACCACATTGAGATGTCAAAAGCTGTGGAAAATTATACATGTGTTCTGGCAATCTAACTTAACAGTAGCATTAAGGTAAAAATAGTGGTCAGGTGATCCAGTGGGCCAGTTGATAACGATAATGGAGGAAGTGATATAGTCTTAATGTAATCCGGCAGGACTAGGTTTTGGATGGTATCTTATTAGCATGAACACGTTTTAGAACGAGTTTTGAACAAGCAAGAGAGCAGTGGACCAGTCCCTTACCTCGCTCCTGTCGAATGATCAGGCCCTTGGCAAATCATCAGCACCACTTCTCATTTTGTGCAGAGACTGCTTTATCTCAAAAACTGTGGGCACGATTCTGATGTGAGTGTTAAGTACCGAAAAGGTTCGAGAAAGCGTTAACAACTTTTACGGTACTTAAGACCTATTATGAAGGTGGCGCATTCTTCTGAAGTCGGAATGAATGTGCCACTTTCGGAATATATGTGATGGTTGCTAGGATGGGTAGGAAATCAACCTAGCAACCGCCACATTCGGTACCTGTTATTTAACACAGGTATTCTTGTGGCACTCCTTCACATAATGTGCATTAAAGTGGTGCACATATACGTTACCAGTATGCAGTAAGTGGGGTAAGAAATTGTGGGGGGGGCCTTCGTTTGGGGGCGTGGCACCCACTGTGGGCGTTGCCTAAAAGTGCACAAATCATATTAGGGTGCACAAACAAATATATAAATGTATGTGAGCATTTATACATTTGTATGCGTACTACTATGGTTTGTGTATTTTTCAAGCCTTCTTTTATAAACATAGCAATGTTACATATTTCTATGTTTATAAAAGATGGCTTGAAAGTGTACAAACCATATTAATTTACGCACACTTGTGTGCTTACCTTACTATGGTTTGTGTACTTTACAAGCCACCTTTTATAAACATAGACATTTGTGAGAGGGCGCTAGAGAGCCATCCAAGATGGCCGCCTCCTAGAGAGCTCCGTGTGGCTCTCCATTAATCCTGCGACATCCTCGCCTCTGCGGCATCCAATTCACCCAAATCTGCTACCAGGTGCGCTAGGAAGGCGCCTCTGATCACCCCGAGACCTTTTTCCTCCCCAACGGCGAAGCACCGGCCGAGATCCTGCTCGAGCGCCAAGGCCCGCGGACCACACCAGCAACAGGCCAAGAGGGGAGGAGCAACCCGGGCCCGAAAGCGCTGAAGTAGCGGCGAGCCACCCGGCGCCCAGAACTGGCAGCGACCCGCTGGGTCAGAGACCGAGGGCACACCAGAGAACGGGTTGACGTGCGCACGACAGCGCCCAGAGACACACGGTCTCCGTCCCCGCAGCGACCAGGCAGAAAATCCAGCGGAGATCGCCAGACACGAAGGTAGGATCCCCATCCAGCGCGAAAGGTCGGCTTTCCCGACCCACCAGGCTGCTCAAACCCCTTTCGCCAGACACCGTGTAAACTCAGGAGGCGCAACGACAAGCCCCACACAGACTGCCTGCCTTGGCGCCCACCCGAATAACGGCCACAGAACATTCCCGCTGCCCCTTCATCCCGACGCCGCACAAGCCCCATTACCCGGCAACGACTCCCCACTCCAAGGCCTGACCAAGTCCCAACAGACGGCAACCGGAGCGCCCGCCAAAAGCGACGAAGATTACCCCCGCTGCCAGGCGCCACGAATCCCCCCTTCAAAATCGGGTGCTCCAAGCACGCACATCACCTGCCCCATAATCCGAGCGAACCAGGCCCCACACTCAGCTGCTTCCAGCTCGACAAAGGTGGACATTGTTGGCCTCTCTCACAAAACAGCGCAATACCCGCCAAGACCGGAAGACACCCTAAATCTCTCTCACTCAGCGGAGAGCACGAACGCGCTCCGGCACGGTGAACACTCGCCATCCTCACCAGGTCGAAAGCATCGGACTCGCTATAAACACCAGTGGGGGGTGGTCAAGCATTCAACGCAGAAACAAGAGCGTAATGGGGAAAACAGACAAAACCCAAAAGAAATTGAACTTCGACGCAAGCCATACCAGCAAACCCCCCAACGAAGGGTGCAGAACAGCGTCCCCAACACCCGCTACTTCCATGTCGGACGAGCAGATACCAAGCTTCGACATTAGGGAAATCCTGATGGACCTCAAGGCGGGGATTGGTGACCTAGGCAGCAAACTAGACAATCTCTCGTCTAAAGTAGACCAACTCCAACACAGGCTCGACAAGCACGCCGATAGGCTCGACACGGTGGAACAACGGGTCTCCGACCTAGACGACGGCACGTCGGCACTGACCACGCGGATCTCCACCCTTGAAACCCAAATGAAGGCAGTCTGTGCCAAAAATGAAGACTTAGAAGGGCGCTCAAGAAGAAACAACATCAGAATATTAGGAATCAGGGAAAAACAACTTCAAGGCAAAATGGAAGACCATGTTGAACAGATCTGCACAGCGCTCTTCGGGAATGAACTTTCCCAGCTATTCGTAGTCGAGCGCGCCCACAGAATTCCAAATTCAAGACCAATCCCAGGCGCAAACCCACGGCCAATTATTGCAAAACTGTTAAATTACAAAGATCGCGATGCGATACTCAAAGCAGCCAGGGAAAAAGGGAACCTCCAGTACGATGGAGATCCAATTCAGTTCTTCCCAGACTTCTCCCCCAGCGTACAGACTCAGAGACGCTCCTTCACCACCGTAAAGAGGAGACTGCAAGACAACCAAATACTCTACTCAATGCTATACCCGGCAAAGCTTCGCGTTCAACATGATGGGAAAGCGTTCTTCTTCCACACACCTGATGAAGCCAACGACTACCTGGACCGAGCTGGCTGCAGGCCTGCCCCAAACAACCCCAGGCCGCAGCGCGAAAACCAAAGGCGCAGAGAACCACCATAATAATCGTCCCGGGCAGCCGAGGGAGACGACCTCCTGCCTCCAGCGCATCCACGCAAACCCATGCCGCAGAAAGTGACACTTCTAGTTCGTAGGAGAGCCACCCTTGACTCCCGGGAGGCACCTAGTGCCCCACGCACAGCAACCCTTACTGTTTGTTGATGAAAAGGGAACATCGCGGGTCTGTTGGGGTTTGCCCGCGCGTGGGAGGGAAGTTAAGTGTACCACACCACCTCCAGTTGAGGTGGGTATCCTCACAATGGTTCAACAGTGAGGAGCATCCAGGTTCCGCGCCATCTCCCCCACACCCCCCCGCTTCACTAACGCAAACACAAAGCCCAACCTCCGAACCTCCCGACTCCATTCTATCCGCCAGATCACTCCCAACTACAATACCAACAATCTTGAGAAACAGACGACGAATCAACATAGACCCTAATTTACTCCATTCAAAGTCATAACCTGGAACATAAGAGGAGGCAATGTCCCATCGAAAACCAGGAAAATCCTCCAATACCTAAGGAGACATGAAGTGGACATAGCCATGATTCAAGAAACACACTTGCTCCCAGGGAAGGACCATCAGTGGGCCAAGAGTTGGGGATGCCACAGGTACTTCTCCTCTTACTCGTCATATTCTAGAGGAGTAGCGATCCTTATACATAAGAGGATTGGCTTCCGCCTTGTCCACACATCCAAAGACATCGAAGGGAGGACAGTCCTCGTAAGTGGCATCATAGATGGCCAAAAAATCACCCTTGTCAACTCCTACGCACCAAACGTAGACGGCCCTGACAACTTCAGCTGGGTGCTATCCCATCTCTCGTCTCGAGACCCCGCAACCATAATCTGGGGTGGGGACATGAACACAGTGCTGAACCCGGTGAAAGACAGATCCCACGCTACCCCACACCCTCCGTCCAGAGCCTGCCTCCAAATAAAAGAAATATGCAAAGCATTCGACCTGAAAGACTCATGGAGAGCATCAAACGGAGAGCGGCGAGAATACACATTCCACTCCGCACCACACAACTCTAGCTCTAGAATCGACTACCTTCTGACCTCAAGGAACGGCCCATGGACCAGCGGCTCATGCGACATCCAACCAAGAACTCTCTCAGACCACTCCCCAGTAACTCTCGTCCTCATCCCGGCTAATCCCAAACCTCCCCTAACGAGGTGGCGCTTCAAAACAGGCTCCATGCGAGACGAGGTCTTCGCGACGGAACTGAAGAAGGAGATCTCGATGTTCCTTGAAGCCAACACAGGGTCAGTTTCCTCAGCCAGCACGCTCTGGGAAACTCTGAAGTGCTACATCAGAGGGGTCTGCCACGCCAAAGAAAATGGCATCCTGAAACTCATAAGGCGGGAGCTGGCAACCAGCGAAGAGAAGCTAAAACAGCTAGAACTTCAAGGCACCGACACAAACAACCCAACAAGATCAGTCGCCCTGAGAGAAGAGCTACAAAGATTCAGGAACGCCGCCGATCGCGAAGTGAAATTCCTAAACCGCGACAGATTGGTCAGGCAATACGGCGAGGGGCAAAAACCGGGCGCTCTTCTGGCAAACTTGGTCAGAGCCGACAATAAACTGCCCCCGATAGAAGGGATCAGGAACAAACAGGGACAAATGGCCCACACCGACGAAGACATGGCAGAAGAATTCAGGCTGTTTTATCAAGAACTCTACAGTACTAGACACAACGGAGACCCAACCGCCGCAAGGGAGTACCTAGAGGATACTGAACTGTACTGGGTCGAACAACCCCTGCGAGAACCGCTGAATGAGCTAATCACTCAAGAGGAGATTATTGATGCCATAAAATCCCTCCCGAACTCCAAAGCTCCCGGCCCAGACGGCTTAACCGGGGAGTTTTACAAAGCCTTCGCACACACCATCGCTCCCCTTCTGACAGCAGTTTATGAGGAGTCGTTGGAGAAGGGATCCCTCCCCCACTCTACCCGAGAAGCCAACATCATCCTTCTGCACAAACCAGGCAAACCATCGGAGGACTGTGCATCATACAGACCCATCTCCCTCCTCAATCTCGACAACAAGATACTCGCGAAGGTACTTACCAACAGACTACTACCACTGATGCCCACCTTGGTACTAGCAGATCAGGCAGGCTTCATACCGGGCCGCAATACAACCTTTGGCATCAGGAGGCTGTTCAGCGTCATCGAAGCTCTCGATCCCTCAGCTCAAGCAATCGCAGTCCTCCTCGACGCCGAGAAGGCATTCGATTCAGTGGAATGGCCGTTCATGTTCTCCGTACTCACCAGAATGGGGCTGGGTGCGCGCTTCATCAAACTTGTTTCTCTATTGTACAACAAGCCACGCTCCAACATCATCGTAGGCACGGCAAAATCCGCTCCCATAGAGCTCCAACGGGGCACCAGACAGGGCTGCCCGCTCTCAGCACTCATCTTCGCCCTGATAATGGAACCGTTGGCCTCCAACCTAAGAGAGCATAGACAACAAAGAGGGCTCGTAATCGGACCGCACAAGCTCATTACGTCCCTCTACGCAGACGATGTGGCATTGCTCATTCGGGATCCCGAAGAAAATCTAAACCCGGTCATGAGGGAGGTAATCAAGTTTGGAACAGCCTCCGGCCTGAAGGTCAATCCAGCGAAGTCCATCATATTCCCGCTGACCCCTACTACCAAACCATTCGCGGATGACTTCCAGTTCACATGGAAAACGTCCAAAGTCCGGTACCTGGGGGTCCATATGTCCCTGAGTTACCACGAGGTGTTCCGCGACAACTACGAAGAGGTAGTCAAGTCCCTCCAGGAAAAAGTGACGCGGTGGAAGTCCTTACCGCTAACGCTCTGGGGGAGAGCTTCCCTGGTCAAGATGGTGATTCTTCCAAAACTGTTGTACCTATTCACCAATATCCCTATACTGCTACCCCAAACCTTCCTGAAAAGACTAAAGAGTATGGTCCTTGAGCTGCTCTGGGCAGGCAAACCAGCCAGAGTGGCGCACGCAACGTTGACACTCCCGGTGATGAGCGGGGGCCTCGCCCTCCCAGACCTGGAGAAGTACTTCTGGGCAGCCCAGGCGCAATTCCTCAGCCATTGGTACGCCACCCATACAATCAGACCTCACGTGCAGGTGGAGCGAGCCCTGGCTACCCCAAACTTGTTAACAGCAGTCGTCTTCAGCCAAATTCCCGTCCCCAACTGCACCATGAACGCAATGCTTTCAACGTACAAGGTCTGGAAGAGACTGGCTCAAATATACGGGGTACAACCTCGATACTCTCCGTTATTGCCTGTAAAGTTCATCCCAGGAGTTCCACTGACATCTGAGAAAGTATTTCACCAGTGGGTTGACAAATTACAAATAAAGACCCTGGGAGACTTCTTCACGGAGGACGGCTTTATAACACCACAACAAGCAAAATCGAAAGGCGGCAACACCGCACTTGACACATTCCTATATTTCAGGACCAGGTACACTCTACAAGCTCTCTTGCCAGACTTCCCCCAACAACCCCCAACCTGGCAACTACTCCACAATGCCATACAGGCGCAAGGCGAGGGCAAGCTGGTGTCGCAAATCTACAAATCCATCATCACAGACACGACACCCAAACTTACTCAGGCAAAGACCAGATGGGAGAGGTCCCTACACATGACCATTCCAGAGGAAGATTGGACCTACATCCTGAAACAGACACAAAAAATAGCTCTCAACTCTCGCCTTAAACTAATTCATTTCAACTTCCTCCACCAGACCTATTACACACCAGCAAAAGCTAACAGACACCACCCGGAGGCGGATGCGAACTGCGAGAGATGTGGGATGCAACCAGCAGACTTCGTCCACCTCGCATGGGAGTGCCCTGAAATAACACCCTTCTGGAGCCGAGTCTTGGAGACGACAGCAGCAATAGTGGGTGAGGAGATACAACCGAGCCAAACGGCAGCCTTACTCGGCATGACAAAATCACTTTCCGCCCCGTCAAGGACATTGGCAGGACTCCTGTTGACACTTGCCCGCAGGAGAGTGGCTATGGCCTGGGGTCGAGGCCCCCCTCCAACAATCCCTGCCTGGCGCAGGGACATTCTTTACTGTCAGGATGTGGAAACGGACTTTATTAAGTCACTACCCTTACATGCCCGCCCACCTGACATCTGGGGCCCGTTAGTACAATTCCTGTTAAACGAAGCTGAGGAGACACCTGACATTCGGCCAGGCACCCCTGGCACAGGAACAAGCCAGCTGTGATGACACAGAGCTAACAACACCGGCCACATGTCTCAAGTAACCGGAAAAAGACTGCACACCCATAGGAGTCACAGGACTGAGCGGGGGGGCAGGGGGGAGGAGAGGGCGGGAGGGAGGTAGGACATGGCGCAGAGTTAAAACCACCCTAATGTGGGTGCGTAGTTGTTTAATGTTTTAAAAATCAAAAATAAAGGTTTTAAAAAAAATAAACATAGACATTTGTAACATATTTCTATGTTCATAAAAGATGGCTTTCAAGCCATCTTTTATAAAGCGTTGAGGACGGACAAAACCCAAGGTGGCTTTTTCCGTCGACAAAGCTTTATAAAAGATGCCTTGAATTGTGTACGTTTCAAACCGTCTGTTATAAATGTAGAAATAATTCTACGTTTATAAAAGATGGCTTGAAACGTACATAGTTCAAGACATCTTTTATAAAGATTTGGCAAAGGAGACAGGCACCTCGGGATCAGTGATCGCTGCTCTGAGCAGAGATCACAGAGCCCAAGGCGTCTTTCACCCTCTGGGAACCCGCAGGCTCCGTGATCTAATCTACATATTAGATCATGGAGCCTGCGGGTTCATAGAGGGTCAGTGACCTGGCGAGGGCAAACAAAGGACTGTAACTTCCCTGATGACCCCTCAGATGGGGGGTCATCAGGGAAGTTACAGTGACTGACAGAAGTGCCAGCCAGCCTCAGCGACACTGTGGCTGGCTGGCACTTCTGTCCACTTGCCTAACGTTAAACTGGCGGGCGCATCTCCCGTCGCGGCTGCGGCCGTGGTGGGATAATGCGTCCTGCCATGGCGTGGCGGGACCGGGGGGCCCCGGCAGGGCCCCGGCTCAGCCCCACTTTTTGGAGACTGGCGGCCCCCGGCCCCGGCCGGCCCCGGCCCACTTAAAGCACTGCCAGTATGACAGTATTGTGGAGGAGTGGCACAGGAAGCCGCTCATTGAGTGCAGGTGGGTGGGCGAAAATTAATGGGTGGGTAAATATTAATGTAATTTGTGGGTAATTTGCTATCTTACTAGCTTCTCATTGGGTTTATGAAATTGGTTTAAAAGACCTCCTAGCGACTTCCAATAGTTACACATTATGAACATGACATGAGGAACCAAATACACTGCACATGACCAACATTCCTCCAGAGATTATTCCTTTGTAGACTACTGCAACATGACAAAACAAAACAAAGTACAATGCAAGGTGCTGCTGTGTTCTCGGCAGCACTTTTGTAAAGTAACAAATATCTCGTTATTTAACGAAAGTGCTGCCGAGAATTTCCTTTCCATCTGTTGTCTACACAAACAGGCGGAATACAGGCAGTGCTCTGTCGTGGTCTCCGAGGACACCCAGCTCACTGGGCCAACAACAGAATCGGGCCCTTTGTGTGCTGACAAGTCTCTGATGCGCCTATTCTGAACTTGGCACAGTGAAGGTGCTTAACAGCACGATTCACTGTGCCAAAAGAGGACGCCCAGGCTCCACTGCTATTCTCAAGTGGGCCTGAGCGTCCTCGTAGAGCACGACAGTGCACTGTGTGGATTGCGCCTGTTTTTAGTTGTAACGGGCGCAATCCAATCTCAGCAGCATTTTTGTAAAATAACGACATATTCGTTATTTTACAAAAATGCTGCCGAGAGCACAGGTGTGCATGAACACGTTCCTAAAATGAGCAGCTTAACATTGCAGGATGTTGAAACTGCTTACCTTGGTGTATAGGAAAGTACTCAAAGGGGATTTTTCAACCGGGATCCCGTACCCTCTCTCTATTGAGTGCGCACTTCTTAGTGTACCGGTTGCCGTTGGCGGGCAGCCTCCCGGAGCCGGCTCACCGTGCGTATCCCTTTTCGACCGGAGATTCTCGTGCCAAAAGGGGACGGTAATGTTAGGTCGGGAAAGAATAATAATAATAATAATCACGCTTTCGGGGTCACCACTGAAGGCAAGCGTCCCCAGCCAGCACGATCCTCCCCACAATGAGAGACAATGAAGGACTCTCCCAACTCGGGAATCAAGCCAAGACAGAGTGCGGGTGAGCTTAAATGGGAGTTTATCAATCAGAATAGGGCATGCAAAGAACTCTGCAAACTCCGAGAGCGCTCTGTCTGACAATAGCAAAGACAGGCGTATATATTTACAAAAAACGTCATAAGAACCTATATACTATAGGGGGCACAAGTTCAATGAGATTGGGTGGCGATGACTAGCTATAGGTGCTGCTGCGAGGTGGTTGGTCTTGGCTGGAGAACGTCACTGGTCAGCCTCGTGGGTTGGGCTGGGCCTGGCAGGTTGGCTGAGTTCATCCGGGCGGTGTTGTTGTGCCATCGCGGCCAGTGTCAGAGATGAATGTCTTTTCCTGACTTATTTGCCCTAGCCCATGCACACCGCAGTCATTCAGTCATTGCAATATTATCTCCTTTAGTAAATCTTCCAATAGGTTATTCTACAGGTTAATGCAACACAGGAGGAATGCACCTTGTGAGGGGTCTGATGGTAATACGTCAGGACATGGTTACCAATGTCCTGTTGACCGGGGCCATAGGTCGACGTGCTAAGCTTCAGGGCCTGGGACGGGCGGTACAGGTCTTTCTGTCTTGTTAGAAGTTGTTATGGATGTGCCGCTGTGTGTTGTCAAAGTGTTGGGTGTCCTGATTGCACCGGGCCATAAGTCTAAGATGATCCGGTGGGTTATGGGGTTTACGAGGGGCAGGCAGAGGTTTACTGCTGTGCTGTAAATAATGCAGGTGGCGGGCCGCGGCCTTGGGTGCTGCAGAGGGGGCTACAAATCTTTGAAGTGGCTCCAGTCTGGTTGGGGGAGGTGGAACAGCGCGGCGCGGGCCTCTGCTCTCATGTTTTGGCAGCCTTCGCAGGGTGGGAGGGGGAATGGCCTTGCACGTATTCACAAAGGTATCTCCCTCGTGTGTTGCCGACTTTAGGTAAAAACATCACAAACATTTGAACACTCTATAATACTTATTCAAATCACTTTAAAACATGCATTTCAACTTTGCTGGATGTGTCTCGATTATACCCAGTCTGAGCACCGTATTCGTACACTACGTTTTAACAACTACAGTATTTAGTTATATGCATATACATTTGCAGTAAGTGAGGTAGTAGTCGGGTTGGTGGAGTACATAGAAACTGACCCGCCACTGTACGTGACGGTGGTGGCACATAAGGGGCTTAGACATATACACATGACAAGTGCATTCTCGCGCATCCTTCACATGAGCCCTCTGTATGGTTACATTCGTCTCCTCATGTACTCTAGCAGCATTAGTTCGGTTATGGCGCAAAACCATGGAGTGTAAGTTTCCCAGTGATACACGTACCAAATAAATTCCTGGAACGCTCCTTCATTATTAGTACCCAACTGCAGTGGTGTGGGCTCGTCATTGCTTATATCATGGAGGCATGCTTTCTATGTTTATACATTTTACCGGTTTTTGTAATATTAGGGATTTTGTGGGGGGAAAGCATACTTTGCAAGTGGTCTTGGCATTAATATGTAAAGGCTTTCTGCCATCTGATGACCATTTTACCATCCTCTTCATTGCCCAGGCCCGCTGGCCGGGTCATGCTGGGAGCGATGATACACTGCGGAGGGTGAAATGTTACAATGTTAATGTGGTATGCTAGCTCATGTCCGTCTTGTTCGTGGGAACGGGCTCGCAGTGGATCTGCAAGGGTGCTGCGGCGACAGGGATAACTGGGACTCTCCGAGGGTGGGGGCCGCGCTACAGTGCGCTGAGCTCACACCATCTTTAGTAGACAAAATGGTTTCTGAGGCCTAGCTAGATTCAATACGTGCGGGCAATGTCTTCAGCGGGTGAGCCATGGCCCTCACCTGGGGTGGAGATGTGGGCAAGGGGGGGTCTTTTGGACCACTCCTCCCCTACATTTCCCCCCTTTCGTTACTTAAGTAATGAATACCTTAAGTCCTCTAGCCTTCTACATTCTGCTTCGTCCATCACTGCCTCGTCCCATGCAGGCGTGCCTTTTATGGGCATCCATTCTCTGCATACCCCCCGTAAGCTTTCCCCTCTTCTGGCATATTCATCTGGGGTACACGTCAGGTATATACATCCGCCATCTCCCGCCAAATCTACCCACACCTCCTGGTACCATTCTGGTACACGGGGCTCTCTAATGGTGGTGTGCCATGCTTTATCTATGATATCTTTGTCGTGATAGATAGGCACTAGCTGATATCTTGGTGTGTCATCTGTTCCTGTTTGTACCTGCACTTCCTGCATGTTTTGTATTGTTCCACGGGTGTTGCCCATTGTCACCATCATCATTGCACCATTTGGTACTGCGTTAGCACAAACTCGAAGACCCACCTGGCACAGGCAAAAAATTAAAAGGAGGAATACCACAGCTGGTATCAAAAATTTCACAGTTGTTCCAAGCCATGAGGGGACCCAGGAGAAGATGTTATCAAACCACGTGCTGTCTTCTGCTCCACCTTCCATTTTCATTTTTTCTCCTATGTTGTGGACTGCTTCGATCACATGGGACAGGGAGCCGTTCTCTGTGTCTTCAGAAGGTACGAAAGTGCAACAGGCACTTCCTATTTTTCGGCAAACACCTCCATCCATCGCCGTCAACAGGTCCAAGACATACCTGTTCTGCATAGTCATTAGTCGTAAAGCCCTTAGTTCCACTTTTATTACGTTGAATCCTTCTTCAGTGTCATTTGCCAGCTGAATCAATTCCCAGCGTGTTATCTGGAGCCATTTTGCGTTTGCTCTTGCTTGGACACTTGAGACGAGTGAGGCAAAGAATGTTTCTGCTGAGCTGAATAATCGATATTTATCTGGGATCTGAGCCAATAGTTCTGATGATTCCTTTGATATGTAGTTTGATGCTCGTCTGTTACGGGTCACCACCTCTCCCTTGTTTCTGGAAGACAGGACATACATTTGTGACTCCGCAGTCGGCTGGGCTGCACTCTGTTGTATTTGTTCCTGTGTCTTTTTGCTCCCGTCGATGTGGCTTTCTGGTATTACCATTAGGGCTGAGTGCAGAGTGGCCATTGAGCAGCTGCCACTCCATGACGGGGGGAGGTGCAGGTATGCCTGGTTGCCGCATACCCAGTACGTGTCCATTAGGGCCGCTGTCCCTTTTCTCATATCTGGGATGGTGAGGGTCTTGTTACAGTTCTTGTTTGTCCCCATGGAGGTTTTCCCCTCTCCTTTAAAACATAATTCATAGTCTATTTCGTTCTGTAGTTTGAAGGGTTTTTCAATGGCGGTTACCCAAGTTAGTTTAGAAATGTGTTCCTTCCACACTGGTGTGCATGTTTCTTCTATCCACTGCAATTTCTCTGGTGCCACACCCCTCAGTGCTTCTGCTTTGCACATGACTTCTTCATCCTTCCATTTGTTATCAGAAAAAAGTGTCCCTTGTATTACAAAAAACGGTTCTTTCAAGCATACCACCCCTGCCGTCTTTGGATAGCACGTTTTCTCGTTCTGCAGCATTTGAAAAGTAACTTCATGTGCCTGTAAGGTGTTCTTAATCCTGCATAACGTGAGATGAAGGAGACATTGGGCATCTATAATTGGCAACTCTTTGGGTAGCAATACTTTGGGTGTACCTGAAGCGTGAGGGATGAGGGAGCAGACATAACAGCTCTCATTTGTTGTTTGTTTAGCTGTGGCACTCATATCTGCATACCATTTATTTGTTTGGTGGGGGTGTCGTGGGTCTTCCATCTTATCTAGACCTAACCCATAGTACTCATCATATTTTCTTCTCCCTGCTTCCCTCTTCTGTCTGTTGTTCTTGTTCCTCATGTACTTCCCAACTTCCTGGGCGAGGGATAAAATAGACCCCCCTTTCTCATTCCCGCCCCCCTCGGCCCATGCATCATATAATATTTCGTGTATTGCTAGCAGCTTTTCCTTTTCGTCCCTGACGTTATCTTGCAGGTTGTTTTTTAGTATGGGGGCAGGCTGGCTGGTGGGGGTGTTGTACAACCATGATATGGCCGACGGGTTTCGGTCATTTAAACTGCGGGCATTGTAATTAGATATCCCTGGTGGAGACACTGTGTTGTTTTGCACTCCACCCTGTGCCTCTTTCTTTTGTAAGATGACAGCACTGGATGATGTGGTATGATAACCCCATACAAGTTTAGTTCCGTCCCATACCAGAAAATCACCTTCCCTTATATTGGCACTTGCAGTTGCATTGGTCCCAGTAGTGCTGTTAATCCCAGTAGTGCTGTTAATCCCTCCCCCCTCGTTCATCTCGACAGAGATGAACGCTACAAACCAATATGTACTCAGGCCAAACATTAGTATAAAAAACAGCGTAATGCACACGGATAATCCACACTCATACGAATATCTGCATCTCTCATGTAATAATTCTCTCATTCTACTAATTCTATCCGTTGCAGGCTGCCCGTTAGATGCCATGATAACTCCTGTTTGAGATATAAAAGTGCATTAAGTGCATGCATGTAAACATTTTGCTGGCACCATCAGTGCCAATATATATTGACGGGGAATGGAAGCGGGTAGGGTTGCGGGGAAGGGTATTGACAGACAAGGGTGTAAACACGTCATAAGTTGATCACTTCATTAATTACATATAAGTCTGCAGGATAAAAAGGGAAAATCGTTTTCTTTTTTTTTTTCTAGTAATATATTAAAAAGAATGCAAGTATACTCATCAGTCATTTTCCCATTCAGGCCCAGTACTAACACACATACATCAGTTTATATTCAGATATCCTGCTCAGTTGCATTGTTTGCTGTTGTCTGTGCCTCCTCATCTGTACATCTGTCAAGTGAACCCAGTACCTCAAGCCCTTTACTTTCACTGCCGTGGGTGTGCAAAACACTACCTCGTAAGGGCCATGGAACCGTGGTGCATTCCATCGACGCACAAAACTTCTGACATAAATTGAGTCACCCGGCATCAGCTGTAGCTGTTGTTCAGGCTCCGTGACAGACCCTGCCGTGTTTCCTCCCTCTCTAGTGAAGGGTGGAGAGAGCTGCTTTGATATCGCGCGCGCTGCCCTTGTTAGTTTCTTCAAATAGTCTGTAAACTCATCCCCCAATATCGCAGCGCTTCTGTGTGCATCTGAGTGTTCGCGCAGTGGAGAGTGTGCTGTGCACATTCGTCTCCCAGTCACGATCTCGTGCGGGGACAATTGGTGGTCTTTGCTCGGCTGATTCCTCAGCTCGAATAGCGCAAGGGGCAGACAGTAAATCCAATTCTTTTTAAGTGAAAAGCATAGTTTTGATAACCTGCCTTTTAACAGTCCGTTCATCTTTTCCACTACGCCATTACTTTGAGGATGATAAATCGAACACAACTCTTGTTTTATTCCCAATAATGTAGTGACTTCCTTGAAAAGTTCATTTACAAAATGAGTGCCATTATCTGAGCGAATCACGTCACAAATTCCCCAGCGCGGGAACACTTCCCTCACTAGGAACTTTGCAGCGCTTTTGGCATCAGGTTGTGCGCATTGTCCTGCTTCCACCCACCTTGAGAATGGGCATACAACCACAATCATGTATCGTGCGCCATTACACCTTTCCCCCATGTCGGCGTAATCAATATGTAGCTCTCTGAATGGGCCAATGAGTTTTGGAATTGTTCCTCGGAGCGTGCGTAATGTCATTCCTGAATTGTATATTTGACATGTTGTGCATTCCATCGCTAATCGGGATACGTGCTCCTGGAGACAGGGCACAAACCATTCTTCCTGTATTTCTGCTGCGATGTGTTGTTTAGTATTGTGTGCAGGGAAGTGTAGTTGTTGAAACGCAATTTCCAACAGCTTGATTGGCATTACCACTTTCCCTGAGTTGTTTTGTCGCCACAGTAAGTCTGTTGCCGACTTGCTGCACCCTCGTTTTGTCCACATCAATTTCTCTTCTGCACTAGCTCCTTCCTGTAATTCTAGTATTTGTGATATAGGCATCATGCTGTAGCCTTCTGGGAGCTCTTCGTTTGTCTTGTGCTGCAACATGTACTCACCTGCTTCATATTTCTGAAAATAGGAAGCCTCCTTGGCGGCAGCGTCCGCTGCCGCGTTTCCCAAAGACACAACATCTGTGTTTGATGTATGTGCTTGGCACTTCACTATTGCTACTGCTGTAGGGTTTTGTAGGGCCTCAATTAACTCTTTCAACAATTCTGCATGTTGTACTGGTGTTCCGTCTGCCCGACGAAATCCCCTCCGCCCCCATCTCGCTAGACCTCCATGTACTGTCGCCGTCATGTAAGCTGAGTCTGTGTATATTGTCACTGCGCAACCCTTTGCTGCATGTAGTGCTTCTATGAGTGCAATCAGTTCTGCTGCTTGTGCGGAGTAATGTGATGGGAGGCGGTACTGTACTAGTGTCTCATACTCACCGTCTTCTAACCTCACTACTGCCATACCCACATGTTTTTCTCCCGTGTCCACGTCAATCGATGCAGACCCATCCACGAAGTACACTTCCCCCTCGCTCAGAGCGTTCTCACACACCACTGTGTCCTCCCCTCTTTCTCCTGTGTACGTTGCACAATCGTGGTCCTGCATGTCCTCTAGTGTGCATGCTTCAGTAATGAATGTTGCGGGGTTCACTGTCTTGCATCTCACCACATGGATATTGGCGTTAGACAATATGATCTCATAGGCTGTTGCCCGCTGTGTTGTCAGTGTGCTTTTTGACCTCTCTAGTATTGCAAATAACGAATGTTCCACAAACAATGTCATAGGGTAACCCATTACTATTGTGGCACTTTTCTCAATCGCGAACGCGGCTGCAGCGAGCGATTGCTCACACGCGAAATGGCCTTGCATTACGGCATCTAAAGTACCACTATAGTAAGCCAGAGGCTTGTGTCCTAGGGACGTCTTTTGTGTCAGTACAGCTGTCATGAGTGTTCCTTTGCAGTGTGAAAATAGGTAAAATTTGCGTCCATAATCAGGATTTGCTAGTACTGGAGCACTTGAAATTAACTCTTTTAGTGATTGGAATGACGCGCTCATTTCTCCTGACCATTCTATTTTTTTGTTCTCCTGTTGTGCTTCCTTGAGTGCTTGTAGGAGGGGCCTCGTGTATGCTGCGTAGTCTAATATCCATGCCCGGCAATAGTTGCACATTCCCAAGAATTTCTGCATGTCTTTCACTGTGCTGGGTTCTCCTACTGATCTTATCGCTTCTACCCTGTCGGGTTTTATTCTTTTTCCATCTTTTGATATCAGCTGTCCCAAGTATAAGACTTCTGTCATGCAGTACTGTAGCTTTCCCTTGTCTACCTTGTACCCCTTGTTGGCCAATAGTGTTAGGAGTGTTGTTGAATCTTTTCTGCATGTGTCCTTGTCCTGTGCACACACTAGTAAATCATCTACGTACTGAATGATTGTACTCTCAACTGATAGGTTTCCCAAGTCTTCATGCAATATGCGGTTGAATATGCTTGGGCTCTCACAGTATCCCTGCGGTAACCTGCAGTGCTCATATCTTTTTCCCCCCAGTGTGAATGCTGTCAGGTATCTACTCTCTTCAGCCAGGGGGATTGAGAAAAATGCATTTTTCAAGTCCACTACTGTGAAATGTGATGACGTTTTTGGGATGCTGCATAATATTGATGCAGGGTTCGGGACCAAAGGGAACTCCTTCTGAATTACATCATTTAGGGGGCGTAAATCCTGTATCATCCTCCAAGACCCTCCCTTTGCTTTTTTGATTGGATAAATACATGTGTTACACGGGGAACTTGAGGGCACTATTATCCCTTGTGCTAGTAGTGCATCTAGTGTTTCTTTTATCCCTTGTTCAGCCTCACGGGACAATGGATACTGTTTTACTCGTGGTAGAATTGCTCCTTGCTTTAGTTTTATTATCACAGGTTGTACTCCATGCAAGAGCCCTACATCATGTGGGCCTGTTGTCCACAAATTATTTGGTACGAGACTCATGTCATCATCAAAACATGACGGCGGTGCTCCTACCACTGCCATTAGTTGAGCGGGGATTTCCCTAGCTTGAATCAAAATGTCACAGGGCATTGCTATTTCCATTACAATTTCACCATCCCCCTCTATATCTGAAAAGAGATCCTCGTCTGTTAAGTCTCTTAGGGCGATATTTGCATCCGTGCATAGTACTGTACGCCACTCACATCCTTCCATATCTAATCCAATCACAGCAATCCTTTTTGCTGATACCTGTACAGCGTGCAGGTCTAATGATACCACTGACCCTGGTGCTGTGTCGGGGCACCCTATGGGGCGGAAGAGGAACTCTGCTGGAATCCTCCAGTCCATTTTTCTCAGCTCTGGAATTATGAGGGCCAATGTCTTTAGCCCTTCGATAAACATTTCCTCGTTTTCCGGCAACCCCCGTACTTCTTGTGTGGTTGTGTGGGCTTGTACTAACAACATTGCACGCAATGGGCATATTCCGGGTGTTGAACACACGATACCTCTCTCAGTGAATGATATGGTCATGTTGAGTTTACTCAGGAGATCCCTCCCTAATAAATTTATTGGTGAGTGTTCATAATACAGTAACGGTGTCTTCACAGTCTTACCCCTCACTGTTACATCCAATGCTTCTGTGTAAGGAACTTCAATTACAGCCCCAGAGAACCCCTGCGTCTCTAACTTCCGGTCAGATAACGGGAACCGGCCCTCTCTGATGCATGATTTCTCCGCTCCCGAATCAACCATGAATATAAACTTCTTGTCTCCTATCTGCGCCCCTACCAATGGTTCCTCTGCTGCATCGTAGGTGGTAGATAGAACTGGACACGCAAGTGTTCTCTGTGGGCTGTCCTATGCGGGGTGTCTCATCGCCCCCCCTTGGTTAAAGACACTCCCCGAAACCACTGATACGCCGCTATAGGGTGCTGGTGCGGGGGCCCGTTTGCTGTTGTCGCAAAAGGGTTGCCTGGCGTATACTGCATATTGTCACTGTTTTGTAGGTGGCTCTGTGTTCTATACTGTTGTCTCTGTTGTTGCTCATTGTTTCCTTGGCCTGGGTTTATCTGTTGTTGTTGTTGTCCCATGGGAAGACCATATGGGCTCCCCGGGTGGGGATGGCCATAATGTTCTACCTCTTGGAACCCGTTGTTTGGTCTGCCTCTGCACTCCCTAGAGTAATGCCCCCATCTCCCGCAGTTCCAGCAGCTTCCTTGTGCACCTCTAGGCCCCTGCCATCCACTTCCTCCCATTCCCCCGTACCCTGGTCCACCTCCTCTTCGGCCCCTGTACCCACCTCGTCCCCCTCGAGGGGTCCACTCTTGCCACTGCTGACCTCCGCCTTGTTCCTGCTCGTTCCACTGCCGCTGTCCTGTTCCCGCCCAATTAGTTGCCATCCTTCCTTGTATTGCTATCAGCCCCTCCTCCTCTTCATCTCCCTCCCTGCTGTGTGGGAGCGTGGCTACAGCCGCTGCGACCTTCACCAACTTTGTCTGCACTAGTTTTGCTTCATCTGCCAATCTCCTCTGCGCCACCTCCTTCTCCCTTTCCTTTATTCGCTTACAATGGTGCACTATTATGCTCTGAATCTCAGGCCATCCCTTTGCTTCAATGCCCGCTATTTTGTCAAGCGCCTTTTGCACTTCCTTTGGGAGCCCTCTTTTTATAATGAAGTAAAATAAAGATGTCGATTGATACCAGGGCGTGCCCGTTTCTGCTCTCCACATGTCTTGGACCCGAAAAATGTAATCCATAGCCTCCTCCCCGTCATTCATTGTACACTGCATTACTGACTGTAAGTCGGGCGTATCTGGGAATGTTTCTCGCAAGGCATCCCACACCCTGGCACGCACTGTGTTAAAGGAGGCCCCATCATGGCGGTCGCAGTCTAATGTTACTCCCGGGAAACCAGCCTTGACCCATACTCTCTCAGCCTGATCCCCCACTGCTGATACAAGCAAGCTCTTTACATCTCCTATTGCTAGGGGTACCCCGGCAGTGTGTTTCTCAAAGGCGTATATCCACTTACTTGCCCCTCCAGATAACGGGGGCAATAGCTTTAATAAATTGGCTTTATCCATCTGAGCCCATGGGATATAATTCGGCCTCCCTCCTCCCCTATGTATCAATGGGAGCTGTAGCCTTCCTTTTGTCGTTGCATCTGGACCCGTTTTGGCTGCTGATGTTCCCAGGGATGCCATTTTCCCCACCCTGTTCCTTAATCGCCCCGTCCACTCATCATCCAGTGTTCTCAGTGAACATGTACCATCCACCCCTTCACTTCCCCCTCCCATTGCCATGCTCAACCTTTCGCTTTCTTCTACATCGTCCCTTATATCACATAGTAGTTCCTCTCTGTCCCCTATAGACCTTTCTTCATTATCAATACCTCCCTCTCGTGCCCCTACTTCAATTATTCGTGTCGGTTCTTCCTCAATTCTGAACAGTATCTCACCTTTTTTCCACCCGTCTTCGAGTGTTCTATTCTCACTCGGCGCTCTAGACGTGCGCCCTGATCTTGCAGCATTAAGTGCTGTTTGTTCACATATGTCTCTTATCCTTGAGAGCTCATCTTTCGCTATTGAGAGCCTTGATTGTAAATCATCTGTTAGCTTTTCTATGTCCACCCTTTGCGTATTTGCCTGGGCTCGCTCCCTTGTACTTTCATATGGTGGGGGCGCTGTTGGTCGGTGGGGTGTAGTAGTTGTCGGGGGAGGCACATAAGTCGGGTCACTGTACCCCTCTGCGGGCACATGTTTGTTCAATATCGGGTACAAACTTATTACCTCTATTTGTGGCTCTACTTTTGACAATTCTTTAGTATCTTTCTGTATCATCAGTGGATTGTCTGTTGTGGATGGTAGGTCAGGGTTTACTGCTGGTGCCTTAGGTGGTGGTATCTCTTCAAATAACCTCCAGAGATCCAATATTTCCCTCCTACTGTGCAAGTGCTTCCCCTTGTATTCCAAACAAATGCATGTGGCCACCATATCCAGAATACTTTTATCAAATGACCCTCCCTCTGGCCATATCTGGGGTAACCCCTCTCCCTTCAGCTCTGTTACCCATTGGTCATGATATTTCTTAATTCGCTCCGCGTACCCTGGTAGGTTCTTACAAATATGTGATAAGGGTGTTTCGGCCCCCATCTTTGTGCCCTCCTAGTACTTGTGTGTCTCTGTGTATCTGCAACTATAATGTAGATGTATTGTCAATATTATTTTTCGTTTTCTACTTCACATTCAATAATGGGCTCCTTTGTGCTCTTCCCCCTGCCTGCACAATACGAAACTGGCTGTACACAGTTTCTATTCTACTCTCTTTGGGGGGCACATACAAGAGCAAATCATCATTTATTTTGCCAATATCAACTCGGAAATCAAAAAGGTACACACTCACTTCACCTTATCATTTTTGTCTTCAAGAAGCTTTATCCGGCCACACTTACCATGACCATTCAATTATTATACATTTACAGCCATTTTACACATTCACAACATAAAATTGTCGTCTGACACATACGAGGTGCACACACCTCTTGGTAACACTCTATTCACAATTCAAGCTGCCCTCCCTTTCCTCCCTGGCCGGCTGTCCCTGTCCGTTTTACTTGGATATACGGATGCGCATATATATATATATATATATATTGGTCTGCTCTTCCCTCTTCTAGTAGGACTCTTTCTCTCTTAATTTCTGCCTAAGTTTTGTGCTAATCTCACTTTGTATTTTCCCCCTAACCCTAAAGAAAAGAAAAGGAAGAAGTAATAGCGGTCACTAATATATTCTCAGTGCCCCCTTTTGCTGAACACTTTTATCTTATATTCCACTTCTTCATATATTCCCAGTACTAGTCAAGATAGCACTATGCGGCGCCGCCTTCCACCCCCTTTCGGAGCTAGGTTCCCGTCACTTTTATCTCTTATTCACCTCTTAATCCTAATGGCCATATGCAAAGAAAAAGCAAGGAAATTTTAGGATGATCCTTAGTAGATCTGCGTACCCCCTCTTCGTTCCCTGTCCTACACTTCTTCCCCCACTCCCTTTACAATCGCTCGCACTCAATACTCACATGCCCGTCTTGAACCGATAGTCTCCGAAACTGGGTCCGTCCAGGCAGTGTTGCCGTCAGCTCAACAGTCAGCCCCGGCTCCGGCGAGCGGTACTCAAAGGGGATTTTTCAACCGGGATCCCGTACCCTCTCTCTATTGAGTGCGCACTTCTTAGTGTACCGGTCGCCGTTGGCGGGCAGCCTCCCGGAGCCGGCTCACCGTGCGTATCCCTTTTCGACCGGAGATTCTCGTGCCAAAAGGGGACGGTAATGTTAGGTCGGGAAAGAATAATAATAATAATAATCACGCTTTCGGGGTCACCACTGAAGGCAAGCGTCCCCAGCCAGCACGATCCTCCCCGCAATGAGAGACAATGAAGGACTCTCCCAACTCGGGAATCAAGCCAAGACAGAGTGCGGGTGAGCTTAAATGGGAGTTTATCAATCAGAATAGGGCATGCAAAGAACTCTGCAAACTCCGAGAGCGCTCTGTCTGACAATAGCAAAGACAGGCGTATATATTTACAAAAAACGTCATAAGAACCTACATACTATAGGGGGCACAAGTTCAATGAGATTGGGTGGCGATGACTAGCTATAGGTGCTGCTGCGAGGTGGTTGGTCTTGGCTGGAGAACGTCACTGGTCAGCCTCGTGGGTTGGGCTGGGCCTGGCAGGTTGGCTGAGTTCATCCGGGCGGTGTTGTTGTGCCATCGCGCCAGTGTCAGAGATGAATGTCTTTTCCTGACTTATTTGCCCTAGCCCATGCACACCGCAGTCATTCAGTCATTGCAATATTATCTCCTTTAGTAAATCTTCCAATAGGTTATTCTACAGCTTAATGCAACACAGGAGGAATGCACCTTGTGAGGGGTCTGATGGTAATACGTCAGGACATGGTTACCAATGTCCTGTTGACCGGGGCCATAGGTCGAGGTGCTAAGCTTCAGGGCCTGGGACGGGCGGTACAGGTCTTTCTGCCTTGTTAGAAGTTGTTATGGATGTGCCGCTGTGTGTTGTCAAAGTGTTGGGTGTCCTGATTGCACCGGGCCATAAGTCTAAGATGATCCGGTGGGTTATGGGGTTTACGAGGGGCAGGCAGAGGTTTACTGCTGTGCTGTAAATAATGCAGGTGGTGGGCCGCGGCCTTGGGTGCTGCAGAGGGGGCTACAAATCTTTGAAGTGGCTCCAGTCTGGTTGGGGAGGTGGAGCAGCGCGGCGCGGGCCTCTGCTCTCATGTTTTGGCAGCCTTCGCAGGGTGGGAGGGGGAATGGCCTTGCACGTATTCACAAAGGTATCTCCCTCGTGTGTTGCCGACTTTAGGTAAAAACATCACAAACATTTGAACACTCTATAATACTTATTCAAATCACTTTAAAACATGCATTTCAACTTTGCTGGATGTGTCTCGATTATACCCAGTCTGAGCACCGTATTCGTACACTACGTTTTAACAACTACAGTATTTAGTTATATGCATATACATTTGCAGTAAGTGAGGTAGTAGTCGGGTTGGTGGAGTACATAGAAACTGACCCGCCACTGTACGTGATGGTGGTGGCACATAAGGGGCTTAGACATATACACATGACAAGTGCATTCTCGCGCATCCTTCACATGAGCCCTCTGTATGGTTACATTTGTCTCCTCATGTACTCTAGCAGCATTAGTTCGGTTATGGCGCAAAACCATGGAGTGTAAGTTTCCCAGTGATACACGTACCAAATAAATTCCTGGAACGCTCCTTCATTATTAGTACCCAACTGCAGTGGTGTGGGCTCGTCATTGCTTATATCATGGAGGCATGCTTTCTATGTTTATACATTTTACCGGTTTTTGTAATATTAGGGATTTTGTGGGGGGAAAGCATACTTTGCAAGTGGTCTTGGCATTAATATGTAAAGGCTTTCTGCCATCTGATGACCATTTTACCATCCTCTTCATTGCCCAGGCCTGCTGGCCGGGTCATGCTGGGAGCGATGATACACTGCGGAGGGTGAAATGTTACAATGTTAATGTGGTATGCTAGCTCATGTCCGTCTTGTTCGTGGGAACGGGCTCGCAGCGGATCTGCCAGGGTGCTGCGGCGACAGGGATAACTGGGACTCTCCGAGGGTGGGGGCCGCGCTACAGTGCGCTGAGCTCACACCATCTTTAGTAGACAAAATGGTTTCTGAGGCCTAGCTAGATTCAATACGTGCGGGCAATGTCTTCATCGGGTGAGCCATGGCCCTCACCTGGGGTGGAGATGTGGGCAAGGGGGGGTCTTTTGGACCACTCCTCCCCTACAGTGCATTGGATGGGGTATGCTCTGATGTGTTGCATTATCTGCATTGAGAATATGCAATGTATTCGTTTGTTAATTGGTTGGTGTGTTGTGAGCTAGGTGCAGTGTTTGCTTTGAGTAGTTAATGCTGAGTGCAGTGTGCTGGGTGCATGGTTGGTAAAGTTATAGGTGGTGTTGTGGAGTGTGCATGTTGTGGTGTGTGCTTGGTGTGTTACATTTATAGTTCAGGGTGGCATGCATTTCCTATGGTGGAATGTGGCTGTGCCTGTTGGTTGAAGGCACTATGTGCTTTGTCTGTTCTGTGTACATAGAATTGTATGAGAGTTGTGTTGTCGTATATGAGTTTCTTGGAGATATGAGACTTGTTTATATGAGACTTGGTCTTAGATTGTTCCATTACATGCGTATTCCAAAGTTGTAACACTCAGGGAAAACACACAGAACAGATATATAATATAATTAGTCTCTAACCACATTATTAGTGGCAGCCATCGATGAAAGGCAATGTTTAATAACAAAAACAAGTAATGCAGCACACAATGGAAAAATCAAATACCAAGCAACATGGACAAAAAGGAGGCTCTTCAACAGAACATTCAACAACTATCTCCTCAGCTTATACAGTTACGTTAGCTTCAACACATTCCTGGAGTTTATATTAACTTCACTCCTCTCTACATATTTTTAAATAAAGTTAACTATGTGTGGATTTATTTAGCAGCTGTATCTGCTGTTTGTTACTAACCTTTTCCATGATGCAGAAACTTCAATGGGCTGAGCATGTGATTTCTGAAATGAGTAAGGCTTGTCCTTACCACGTAGAACTTAAAATGTGCTACTGGAATGGAACTCTGCAAGAAAATATGGTGGGTACATGCGCCATCTGAAAATGTTGGTATGAAACCTGAATGTTACAGGTTTGAATTCATAACACAGCTTTTCATCCTACTGACGCCAGTAATTAGACATAGGCATTCTTGCAGACAATCAACGAATAACCAGAGGTTAAATGAAAAGTAGCTATATCAAACTGTGTAATGCATCATGCACAACAGCACTTAATAATAGCACATAGACGTCATAATTGACCACTTGTGGGAAAATCAGATCGATCAGAATGTAGTCAATAATTACGGTTGATGTCAGCTGCAACCAAGGAAACATCAGAAAGCGTCTCTCTTCAAACAGACATTCCATTTCCCAAAAGCATTTATTTCACTCGGAGCATGTTTTTTCTCACTGAATCTTAAAAGTGACAGGCAACATCCAATATAACAAAGCGTGTCGGATTAGGCGTGTCAGAAGCGGCCTCTTTGATTGCTGAGTGTGAGGTGCAGCTTGACACATTGGAGGCCTTGACGAAGTTAGAGGGTCCTTTCCTTTGATCCTGTAGCACGCTGAATGCTGAACGGAGTGAGGAAAGAGACTCCTCTCCATGGCTCCGGCGACCCTGGTGGCCGGATTAACGATCCGATTTGTCCTGCTGTCTCTGGGCACTTACGGCAGGGATTTTACAGTGCGGACCTAGGCATCCCAGGCCGCTGTGGTGGTGTTCCACACGGCGTGTCTTTTGTGGTGGTGGTGGATGCCTGGATTTGGCCTTCGCCAGAAGAGGCTGTAGTTGGTGAGTCCTGTGGGAGCAGCCAGTGATTAGCCCATGATTTGCTGGCGGTGTAGGTGGGGGTAAATTCTTGTCTAGTGTGCCTGGGCTTGGCCTGCTCTTGGTCAGTCGGTTGGGGCCGGGGTTGCCTTCTCTCCAGTTATTCACTGTTGCTGTCTTGTGGGGGGGGCAGGTGGTGTTTAGGCCCCTTACCTTGTAAGTTGGTATGATCCTTGTGACTGTTTAATTGCTATCAGAGGAAACAATGGGTATCTTAGTATTTGCCTCTAACCTCCACGCTCAAACTACATAGGCATATATTTCCATTATAAGTCCACCAAGGCCACGCAACAGGGCCTACGTAGTGCAAATGTTTGTGCGGGCACATGGCCACGGAGCCCGGCTATGGATTAACATAGTATATCTCTGCCTCCTTCAAAAAAAAGGGGAAACACTGACCCTAAGAAAACAAAGGGCCATCTCAAAAGGACATCTCGGTTTTCTTTAAAAACAAAGCCCTGCCGCCCCCACTGCCCTTAACAAGGGTCTGAACATCTTGCTGTTAGCGAGCCTGCTCTGGTATCTGGTAGGCATGAAATCGCACCTCTGTTATTACTGGCTCCTCCCAATCCTGATAATTCTTTGAACTGTGGCAATAGAGGGGGGCTTCGATAGTTTGTGCTCAATTGATACTAATGGGTCACTTTTAAACCTATGCATGGGCTTGGAGCAAAATTCCCTATCAGCGGAGTGCCATCAACCTGTTACGGATTCTGATAAGGATCTGTCCGCTAGGCCTGACCTAGGGAAACTTGCTACAACAATGGAGGGCATGTTGGATATTGAGGATGGTGACACCGATTTTGTGTGTATGATGATGATCAGTTGACTCATTCTCTGGTGATAATTCATGAATGGAGCTGCTCAGCCGGCTTTAAAAATGTGTCACTTTCCCTGGGACTGTTGGCAGAAATTTGGCTGAGGCACAGCAGGAGACCAAGTGCATGCTGGGTCTGGTGGCGGATTTGCAATGACCTCAAATACTAACTGCCTGAGCATCGTGAATCAAGTGGGGGCTCGTGGCCCCAGTCCTGTGGGACTAAACATCCCAAGAGGATTAGGCCAGTAATTGAAAGGGAGAAAGAAGAAAACCCATCTCAGGCGGAAGTTGAGGTTGTGGACCTGATCACACAGTCGGACCACAGTGATACTCCGAGTGTCACTGCAAAGTCTAGGGAGCAAGCGTTGAAGATAATTGCCATGGAGCAAGCCCTAAAGAATACACCAAATGATCCTGGCTGACAAGTACATAATAAACCTGTTAATAGGATCACGATCTCGCGGGGGGCCACAGGATCGGCTCCTGATTTAAACATAAAGATCAAAGGAGCCTCTCAGCCTTTGCCCACGACCATTAGCAGAAAGAATAGCAGACTAGTACAATGTACCGTAAACAACAAATTAGCGCATGGCTCCATAAGAGAAGTCTCACTGCGAGGCCCTTTGTACAAGGGTCATTTCAGACTTTAGTTCCTCAAACCACAATGAGGAAATTGCCTCCTTGGAGAGACCCCCAGCCATTTTAAAGAAAGTCAAAGTTGGGAGGAAAATGCTCTCTGCCCCAGTGGCCCATGGGCCGGGCACAGAAGTGCAAGTAAACCAGTTGGGAGGCCCTACTTAGATCCTGGGGCTGCAAACAAATGTTACTTCTCAGCAGCTAGACAACTCCCTTTGTTAACAACCGGGAATCCTAAAAGGTATCAGTTGAATCATCTCAAAATTGTGGAACTAGCTCCCTCAGCGGCAAAATCACTTTTTCCGCAGGTCAAGGCTCCTGAACCTGTTTCACACAATACCAGACCTGGCGATAATCACAACTGAAGACATTGAACATATAGAGCTACCAAAATATAACAGTCTGAAAATTGGGGTTTGGTATCTTTTGTTTTACCAATGATTACAGAACGGATCTGCTCAAATGTGACGTTTTTTGGTGATTTGGGTCTGGAGGTTTTTATGTTTGAACATGCAGATGTATGGAGGGATAAGAGTGTCGGGGTAGAAGTGGGGCTTTCCAACAAGAGATGAGTTATTACGACATTAATGCATTGGACATTCCTTCCTCTATGTCTGATCTCAAATATCATGCAAAAGTCAACAGAATTCAGGGTGGATGGTGAAAAGCACAAGTTGGGGAGGAATGATCTGGGCTTGCACAGTTGGTGCCTTTCACAGTGCTATCATGGAAAACACATGGTCATCGTTCCTTTTTGATAAATCCGACAGGTTGTAATGAGTTACAAAGGTCTAATCTGTTTCCTTTGCCGGAAAAGTGGTTAACGTCCCCCTTCCATATGGAGGGTTACTCCACCATCTTCTGGCTGTCCCTGCGTGTAACCCAGGATCGTCCCAAAGGGGGACTTTGCATATGGGTTAAAAAAAACATATACACTTAGATAATTTCAGGAAGCTAGGGTTCATGAAAATGTACTAGCTGCTGTATTGGTGGGGTTTCCAATAACTCAAAGTGATACCTTAATGTTGGGTCTATATGATCCTCCGGGGGGGAAATCCACAGGTGAACTCTGTAGGGGAGGATTGGTCCAAAAGACCCCCCATGCCTACATCCCCTCCCCAGGTGAGGGCCATGGCTCATCGGGCGTCCCCTCCTTACCACCAGGGCCCAGGTGGTGGATGGCTCACCTGCTGAAGACATTGCCCAAACGTATTGAATTTAGCTAGGCCCAGAAACCATTTTGTCTAATAAAGATGGTGTGAGCTCGGCGCACTGTAGCGCGGCCCCCACCCTTGGAGAGTTTCAATTATCCCTGTGGCCGCAGCTCCCTGGCAGATCCGCTGTGAGCCCGTTCCCACGAACGAGACGGACATGAGCTAGTGTAAGATGACCCGGCCAGCAGAGCCTGGGTGGAAAGAGAACTGAAAAATGGTCCTTTAATAAAAGCAAAACTTCCCAAATACTAATGCCAAAACTACTTGCAATACGTGCATTTTCTCCACAAACCCCTTTGATTAGAAAATGTGTAAAACGTACAGATATGGCAGAATACATGTTCACATGGCATAAGCAATGAAGCACCCCCACCACTGCAGTTGTGTGCAAATAATAAAAGTGTCCCTGGGGGTTATTTGTTATGTGCCTCATTGAAAAGATTACACCCCACGGTCCCGCGCCACAACCGAACTAATGCTGCTAGAGTGCAAAGAAAGACAAATGCAACCATACTGAGGGCTCATGTGAAGGACACGCGAGAATGCACCCTCCATGTGTGTAAGTCCAAGCCCCTTATGTGCCACTACCGTCATGTACGGTGGCAAGTCATTTCCTATGTGCTCCACCAACCTCACTACTACCTCACTAACTGCAAATGTATATGCATATAACACAATGTTGTAGTTGTTAAAACATAGTGTACAAATAATGTGCTCGGACTGGCTAAATTCGAGAGGCATTAGCAATGTTAAGATGTGAGCTTTGAAATGACTCAATTAGTATTGTATGTTATTTGAATGTTTATGATGCTTTCACGCAAATCGCCAACACACGAGGAAGATGCCTTTGTGAGTTTATGCAAGGCCATTCCCCCTCCCACCCAGTGGAGCTTGCCAGACGAGAGGGCAGAGGCCCGCGCCGCGCTGCTCCGCCTCCCCCAACTAGGCTGGAGCCGCTTCAAAGATTTGTAGTCCCCTCTGCAGCACCCAAGGCCACGGCCCGCCACCTGCATTATTTACAGCCCAGTAGTAAGCCTCTGCCTGAATACACAAATCCAAAGGCGCCCTCTCTTAAACCCCACAACCCACCGGATCACCTTAGGTTTATGGCCCCTGTAAAATTAGGACACCCAATACTCTGGCAACATACAGCAGCACATTCATAATGACTTCTAACAAGACAAAAAGACATGTACCGCCTGTCCCATGCCCTGAGACCTAGCCCCCCGACCTGTGGTACCCGGTCAACAGGACACTGGTAACCATGTACTGATGAATCGCCATCAAACCCCTCTCAAGGTGCATTCCTCCTGTGTTGCATTAACCTGTAGAATAACCTATTGAAAGATTTACTAAAGAAGATAATATTGCAATAACTGAATGACTGCGGTGTGCATGGCCTAGGGCAAATAAGTCAGGAAAAGACATTCATCTCTGACACTGGCCACAGTGGCACAACGACACCGCCCGGATGAACCCAGCAGACCAGGCCCAGCCCAACCCACGAGGCTGACCAGTGACGTCCTCCAGCCAAGGCCAACCACATCTCAGCAGCACCTATAGCTAGTCGTCGCCACCCAATCCCATTGAACTTTTGCCCCCTATAGTATGTAGGTTCTGATGATGTTTTTTGTAAATATATACGCCTGTCTTTGCTATTGTCAGACAGAGCGCTCTCGGAGTTTGCAGAGTTCTTTGCATGCCCTATTCTGATTGATAAACTCCCATTTACGCTCACCCGCACTTTGTCTTGGCCTTATTCCCATCCTGGGAGAGTCCTTCATTGTCTCTCATTGCGGGGAGGATCGTGCTGGTTGGGGACGCTTGCCTTCAGTGGTGACCCCGAAAGCGTGATTATTATTTTTCTCCCAACATATCCCTACCGTCCCCTTTGGCACGAAAATCTCCGGTCGAAAAGGGATACGCACGGTGCGCCGGCTCCGGGAGGCTACCCGCCAACGGCGACCGGTACGCTCAGAAGTGCGCACTCAACAGAGAGAGGGTAAGGGATCCCGGTTGAAAAATCCCCTTTGAGTACCGCTCGCCGGAGCCGGGGCTGACTGTTGAGCATACGGCAGCACTGCCTGGACGGACCCAGTTTCGGAGACTCTCGGTTCAAGACGGGCACGTGAGTATTGAGTGCGAGCGATCATAAAGGGAGTAGAGGGGGAAATTTAGGACAGGGAACGAGGCGGGGTAAAAAGAGGCACGTGGGTCTACTAAGGACCATCTTAAACTTTCTTTACTTTTTCTTTGCATATGGCCATTAGGATTAAGAGGTGAATAAGAGATAAGAGTGACGGGAACCTAGCTCCGAAAGTGGGTGGAAGGCGGCGCTGCATAGTGCTATCTTGACTAGTACTGGGAATATATGAAGAAGTGGAAAATAAGATAAAAGTGTCTGGCAAAGGGAGACACGGAGAATATATTAGTGACTCCTATTCTTTCTATTCTTTTCTTTGGGGTTACGGGAAAAATAAAAGTGGGTTAGTACAAAACCAAAGAGATAAAGTAAGAGACAGAGAGTTTCACTGTAAAATTGAAGATCAAACCTATATACATATATACATATATCTGAATAAGACGGACAGGTACAGCCGGCCAGGGAGGAAAGGGAGGGCAAATTGAACTGTGAATAGAGTGTTACAGAGGGGTGTGCGCATATCGTATGTGTCAGGAGATAATTTGGTATGATGGGTGTGTAAAAATGGTCATAAATGTATAGCCCTTGAGTGGTCATGGTAAGTGTGGCCAGACAAAACATTATAAAGACAAGAGTAATAAGGTGAAGTGAGTGTGTACCTTTCTGATTTCTGGGTTAACATTGTTGAGATTACAATTTGGTTTGCTCTTGTACGTGCCCCCCCCCCCCAAAGAGAATAGAACAGAGGCTGTGTGCAGCTATTCTTATGGTGTGCAGGGGGGGGGGGAGAAACACGAAGGCCCCCACGATTCAGTAAGACATAAAATACAAGGACTCACATGGTGATACGTTTATATTGAGATATCGAGATACATAGAGACACACAAGTACTAGGAGGGCACAGAGTATGGGGGCAGAAACACCCTTATCACATATTTGCAAGAACCTACCTGGGTACGCGGAGCGGATTAAGAAATATCATGACCAATGGATCACAGAGTTGAAGGGAGAGGGGCTGCCCCAAATATGGCCCGAAGGGGGATCATTTGACAAGAGTGTCCTAGATATGGTAGCCACATATATTTGTTTGAAATACAAGGGGAAGCAGTTGCATAATAGGAGAGAAATATTAGATCTCTGGAGGCTGTTTGAAGAGATACCGCCGCCTAAGGCAAGAGAATTTAATCCTGATCTACCATCTACCACTGACAATCCTCTAATGATACACAAAGATGATAAAGCACCGCCAGACGAAGCGCCACCAATAGAGGTAATAAGTTTGTACCCAATACTAAACAAGCCAGTGCCCGCAGAGGGGTACAGTGACCCCACTTATGTGCCTCCCCCGACAACTACTACAACCCAAAGGCCAACGGCACCCCCGCCATATGAGAGTACTAGGGAACGAGCACAGGTGAGCACACCAAGGGTGGACATAGAAAAACTAACAGACGATCTAGAATCAAGGCTCTCTATAGCCAAAGATGAGCTCTCGAGGATAAAAAGCATATGTGAGCGGACCACACTTAATGCGGCCGGTTCAGAGCGTGCGTCTAGAGCACAAAGCGGGAGTAGAACTTTCGAAGAAGGGTGGAAAAAAGGTGAGATACTGTTCAGAATACAGGAAGAACCCACTCGAATAATTGAACTAGAGGAAAGAGAGGGATGTACTGACAATGAAGAGAGGCCTATAGGGGACAGGGAGGAGCTACTATGTGATATAAGGGATGATTTGGAAGAAAGCGAAAGGTTAAGTATGGAAATGGGAGGGGGAAGCGAAGGATTGGATGGTGCATGTTCAATGAGAACACTGGATGAGGAGTGGACAGGGCGATTGAGGAACCGAGTGGGGAAAATGGCATCACTAGGAAAATCGGGAATGAAGGGGAGTACAGATACGACGACAAAGGGCAAGTTGCAGCTCCCACTGATACATAGCGGAGGACGGAGGCCGAATTACATACCCTGGGCTCAGATGGATAAGGCTAACTTACTAAAGTTATTGTCCCCGTTGTCAGGAGGGGCGAGCAAGTGGATATATGCCTTTGAGAAACACCCAGCCGTGGTACCTCTAGCAATAAGGGACGTGAAGAGCTTGCTAGTATCAGCAGTAGGGGATCAGGCTGACAGAGTATGGGTCAAAGCTGGTTTCCCGGGAGTAACGTTAGACTGCGATCGCCATGATGGTGCCTCCTTTAACACAGTGCGTGCAAAGGTGTGGGATGCTTTGAGGGAAACGTTTCGAGATACACCAGTCAGTCATGCAGTGTACAATGAATGACGGGGAAGATGCTATGGATTGCATTTTTCGGGTCCAAGAGATGTGGAGAGCAGAAACGGGCACGCCCTGGTACCAATCGACATCGTTATTTTACTTCATTATAAAGAGGGGGCTCCCAAATGAGGTGCAAAAGGCGCTCGACAAGATAGCAGGTATTGAAGCGAAAGGATGGCCTGAAATTCAGAGCATAATAGTTCACCACTGTAAGAGAATAAAAGAAAGAGAAAAGGAGGTGGCGCAGAAAAGATTGGCAGACGAAGCGAAACTAGTGCAGACCAAGTTGGTGAAGGTCGCAGCAGCAGTAGCAGCGCTCCCACACAGCAGGGAGGGAGATGAGGAAGAGGAGGGGCTGGTAGCAATACAGGGAAGGATGGCAAGTAATTGGGCAGGAGCAGGACAGCGGCAGTGGAACGAGCAGGAGTAGGGCGGAGGTCCGCAGTGGCAAGAGTGGGCCCCTCGAGGGGGACGAGGTGGGTACAGGGGCTGAAGAGGAGGTGGACCGGGGTACGGGGGAATGGGAGGAAATGGATGGCAGGGTCCCAGAGGTGCGCAAGGGAGTTGTTGGAACTGCGGGAGGTGGGGACATTACTCTAGGGAGTGCAGAAGTAGACCAATCAATGGATTTCCAGAGGCAGAACATTATGGTCATCCCCATCCGGGGAGCCCATATGGTCTCCCAATGGGACAACAACAAAGAAACGCCGGTCAGGGGTACAATGAGCAACAACAGGGACACCAATACAGAACACAGAATCACCCACAACACAATGACAATATGCACTACAGGCCAGGCAACCCTTTCGCAACGACATCAAATGGAGCACCAGCACCAGCCCCCTATAGTGGCGTGTCAGTGGTTTCAGGGAGTGAGTTCAACCAAGGGGGGGCAATGAGACACCCCGCATAGGACAGCCCACAGAGAACACTTGTGTGTCCAGTTCTATCTACCACCTACAATGCAGCAGAGGAACCATTGGTAGGGGCGCAGATAGGAGACAAGCAGTTCATATTCATGGTGGATTCGGGAGCGGAGAAATCATGTATTAGAGAGGGCCGGTTCCCGTTATCTAACCGGAAGTTAGAGACGTAGGGGTTCTCTGGGACTGTAATTGAAGTTCCTTACACAGAAGCAGTGGACGTGACGGTGGGGGGTAAAACTGTAAAAACACCCTTACTGTATTATGAACATGCGCTAATAAATTTACTAGGGAGGGATCTTCTTAGCAAACTCAACATGACGATATCATTTACTGAAAGAGGTATAGTGTGTTCAACACCAGGAATATGCCCATTACGTGTAATGCTGGTAGTACAGGCTCACACAACCACACCAGAAATACGTGGCTTGCCAGTGGACGAGGAAATGTTTATTGAAGGACTAAAGACACTGGCCCTCATAATTCCTGAGTTAAGAAGAATGGATTGGAGGATTCCAGCGGAGTTCCTCTTCCGCCCAATAGTGTACCCTGACACAGCACCAGGATCAGTGGTATCATTAGACTTGCACGCTGTACAGGTATCTGCAAAAAGGATCTCTGTGATTGGAATAGATATAGAAGGATGTGAGTGGCGTACAGTACTGTGTACCAATGCCAATATTACCCTAAGAGACTTGACTGATGAGGATCTCTTTTCAGATTCGGAAGGGGATGGTGAAATAGTAATGCCCTGTGACATCTTGATTCAAGCTAGAGAAATCCCTGTCCAGCTGATGGCAGTGGTGGGAGCACCACCGTCATTCTTCGATGATGACATGAGGCTCGTACCAAATAATTTGTGGACAACAGGCCCCCATGACGTAGGGTTGTTGCATGGAGTACAGCCAGTGATAATAAAGCTCAAACAAGGAGCAATTCTACCCCGAGTAAAGCAATATCCATTGTCCCGTGAAGCTGAAGAAGGGATAAAAGAGACAATAAATGCGCTACTGGCACAAGGGATAATAGTGCCTTCAAACTCCCCATGTAACACATGCATTTACCCAATTAAAAAAGCAAAAGGAGGGTCTTGGAGGATGATCCAGGATTTACGCCCCCTAAATGATATAATACAGAAAGAGTTCCCTTTGGTCCCGAACCCTGCATCAATATTATGCAGCGTCCCAAAAACGGCATCACATTTCACGGTGGTGGATTTGAAAAATGCATTTTTCTTCATCCCCCTGGCTGAAGAGAGCAGGTACCTGACAGCATTTACCCTAGGGGGGAAGAGATATGAACATTATAGATTACCGCAGGGATACTGTGAGAGCCCAAGTATATTCAACCGCATACTACATGAAGACTTAGGAAACTTATCAGTTGAGAGCACAATTATTCAGTACGTAGATGATTTACTTGTCTGTGCACAGGATGAAGAAGCATGCCGAAAAGATTCAATAACACTGCTGACCCTGTTGGCCAATAAGGGGTACAAAGTAGACAAGGAAAAGCTACAATATTGTCTGACAGAAGTTCTATACTTGGGACAGCTTATATCAAAAGATGGAAAAAGAATAATCCCCGACAGGGTAGAAGCAATAAGATCAGTAGGAGAACCCACAAACAGTGAAGGAAATGCAGACATTCCTGGGGATGTGCAACTATTGCCGAGCATGGATATTAGATTATGCAGCATACACCAGACCCTTACTGCAAGCACTCAAGGAGGCCCAACAGGAGAACAAGAAAATAGAATGGTCAGAAGAAATGAGCGCCTCCTTCAAATCATTAAAAGAGTTGATTTCAAGCGCTCCAGTGCTTGCAAATCCTGATTATGGCCGCGAGTTTTACCTGTTCTCACACTGCAAGGGGACACTCATGACAGCTGTACTGACACAGAAGACATCACTAGGACACAAACCTTTGGCTTACTATAGTGGCACTTTGGATGCTGTCATGCAAGGACACTTCGCGTGCGAGCAATCGCTCGCAGCGGCCGCGTTCGCAAATGAGAAAAGTGCCACAATAGTAATGGGATGCCCTGTGACGTTGTTTGTGGAGCATTCATTATTTGCAATACTGGAAAGGTCAAAAAGCACACTGACAACACAGCGGGCAACCGCCTATGAAATAATATTGTCCAGCGCCAACATCCATGTGGTGCGATGCAGGACAGTGAATCCAGCAACATTCATTACGGAAGCGTGCACACTAGAGGACATGCAGCAACACGATTGTGCAACATACACAGGAGAAAGAGGGGAGGACACAGTGGTATGCGAGAATGCTCTGAGCGAGGGGGAAGTGTACTTTGTTGACGGGTCAGCATCAATAGACGTGGACATGGGAGAGAAACATGTGGGTATGGCAGTGGTGAGATTAGAAGACGGTGAGTATGAGACACTAGTGCAGTACCGCCTTCCATCACATTACTCAGCACAAGCAGCAGAACTGATTGCCCTAATAGAAGCACTACATGCAGCTAAAGGGTATGCGGTGACAATTTACACAGATTCAGCTTATATGACGACAACAGTACATGGAGGTCTGGCCAGATGGGGGCGGAGGGGGTTTCAACGAGCAGATGGGACTCCCGTGCAACATGCAGACTTACTTTAAGAGTTAATTGAAGACCTTTGAGACCCCACAGTGGTAGCAATAGCGAAATGCCAAGCCCATACGCCTCTTACTTTCAAAAATATGAAGCAGGTGAGTACATGCTACAGCACAAAACAAACGAGGAGCTTCCAGAAGGGTACAATGCAATGCCGATATCACAAATACTAGAGTTACAGGAAGGAGCAAGTGCAGATGAAAAGGTGATGTGGGTGAAACGAGGGTGCAGCCAATCAGCAACAGACTTACTGTGGCGACAAAATAACTCAGGAAAGGTGGTAATGCCAGTAAAGTTATTGGAAATAGCGTTCCAACAACTGCACTTCCCAGCACACAACACGAAACAGCACATTGCAGCAGAGATACAGGAGGAGTGGTTCGTGCCCTGTCTTCAGGAGCACTTATCTCGATTGACACTGGAGTGCACAACATGTCAGATATACAATTCAGGAATGACATTACGTACGCTCAGGGGAACAATTCCAAAACCGATTGGGCCATTCAGAGAGTTACATATCGATTACGCGAACATGGGAGAAAGGTGTAATGGGGCACGTTACATGATTGTGGTTGTATGCCCATTTTCAAGGTGGGTAGAAGCAGGCCCATGTGCACGACCTGATGCTAAAAGCGCTGCGAAGTTCCTAGTGAGGGAAGTCTTTCCGCGCTGGGGAATTTGTGACGTGATTCGCTCAGACAACGGCACTCACTTTGTAAATGAGCTCTTCAAGGAAGTAACAACACTGTTGGGAATAAAGCATAAATTGTGCTCGATTTATCATCCTCAAAGTAATGGCATAGTGGAGAAGATGAACGGCCTGTTAAAAGGAAGGTTATCGAAACTATGCTTTTCATTAAAAAAGAACTGGATTTACTGTTTACCCCTTGCGCTGTTTGAGCTGAGAAATCAGCCAAGCAAGGACCACCATTTGTCCCCGCACAAAATAGTGACTGGGAGATGAATGCACACAGCACACTCGCCACTGCGCGAACACTCAGATGCACACAGAAGCGCTGCGATATTGGGAGACGAGTTCACAGACTATTTGAAAAAATTAACAAGGGCAGCGCGCGCAATATCAAAGCAGCTCTCTCCACCTTTCACGAGAGAGGAGGGAAACACAACAGGGTCTATTACGGAGCCTGAAACACAGCTACAGCTGATGCCGGGTGAATTCATTTATGTTAGGAGTTTTGTGCGCCGGTGGAACGCACCACGGTTTCATGGCCCATACGAAGTAGTGTTTTCCACACCCACAGCTATAAAAGTGAGGGGCCTGAAGTATTGGATACATTTGACAGATGTACGAAAGGCATATAATAATGTGCAGGAAGAGGTGGATGAGGAGGCATGGACAACAGCAAACAATGCAAATAAGGAGAATGTCTGATTATGAACTTGTGTGTGTGACAGAGATGCACCTGAGTGAGAAAGTGGCTGACAGGTATACTTGCATTTTAAGGGTATTACAAAAAAAAAAAAAATCATTTTTCTTTTGTGTACTTATATGTAATTAATGATGCGATAAAATTATGCAGTGTCTACTCCCTTGTCTGTGTATCCCCACCCCCACAACCCTACCCGCTTCCATTCCCTTTCAATATATACTGGCACTGGTAGTGCCAACAAAATGTTTACATTCATGCACTTAATGCACTTTTATATCTCAAACAGGAGCTACCATGGCATCTAACGGGCAGCCTGCAACGGATAGATTTATTAGATATAGAGAGTTGTTAACTGATTATCTGTGTGCATTACATTGTTTTTTACAATCATGTTTGGCCTGGTTACATATTGGTTCATAGCGTTCATCTCTATCGAGATGAACGAGGGGGGAGGGATTAACAGCACTAATGTGACCAATGCAACAGCAAGTGCAAATACTAAAGAAGGTGATTTTTTGGTATGGGACGGAACTAAACTTGTATGGGGATATTATACCACACCATCCAATGCTGTCATCTCAAAAAATGAAGGGCTACAGGGTGAAATGCGAAATAACACAGTGTCTCCGCCGAAAATATCTAATTACAATGCCCGCAGTTTAAATGACCGAAACCCCTCCGCCATATCCTGGTTGTATAACACCCCCACCAGCCAGCCTGCCCCCGTAGCCAAGAACACATTGTCAGATAACAGAAAGGAAGAAAATGAAAGAATGACAGCAACACATGAAATATTATATGATGATTGGGTAAAGGGGGGCGGGAAGGAGAAAGGGGGGCCCACTTTGTCCATCGCTCATGAAGCTGGAAAGTACATGAGGAACAAAAATAACAGACGAAAAAGGGAAGCGGGGAGGAGGAAGTATGATGAGTACTATGGGTTAGGACTAGATAAAATGGAAGACCCACGACACCCCCACCAGACAAATAAATGGTATGCGGACATGAGTGCAACAGCTAAACAAACAACAAATGAAAGCTGTTATGTCTGCTCCCTCATCCCCCATGCTTCAGGCACGCCCAAAGTATTGTTACCCAAAGAGTTGCCTATTGTAGATGCCCAATGTCTCCTTCATCTCACGTTGTGCAGGATTACGAACACCTTCCAGGCACATGAAGTTACTTTTAGAATGCTGCAGAACGAGAAAACTTGTTACCCAAAGACGGTAGCAGTGGTATGTCTGGAAGAACCATTTTTTGTGATACAAGGGACACTTTTTTCAGACAACAAGTGGAAGGACGAAGAAGTAATGTGTAAAGCTGAAGCGCTGAAGGGTGTGGCACCAGGGAAATTGCAGTGGATAGAAGAAACGTGCACACCAATATGGAAGGAACACATTTCAAAACTAACTTGGGTAACAGCCATTGAAAAACCCTTCAAGCTGCAGAAGGAAATAGACTATGAGCTGTGTTTTAAAGGAGAGGGGAAAGCCTCCATGGGGACAAACAAGAACTGTAACAAGACCCTCACCACCCCAGATTTAAGAAAAGGGACAGCGGCCCTGATGGACACGTATTGGGTATGTGGCAACCAGGCATACCTGCACCTCCCACAATCATGGAGTGGCAGCTGCTCAATGGCCACTCTACACTCAGCACTAATGGTAATACCAGAAAGCCACATTGATGGGAGCAAAAAGATGCGAGAAAACACCCAGCAGAGCGCAGCCCAGCCCACTGCAGAGTCACAAATCTATGTGCTGTCTTCCGAGAACAAGGAAGAGGTGCTGTCCCGAAACAGACGAGCATCAAACTACATATCAAAAGCATCATCAGAGTTACTGGCACAGATCCCAGACAGATACAGATTATTCAGCTCAGCAGAAACATTCTTTGCCTCACTGATCCCAAGTATCCAGGTAAGAGCAAACGCAAAATGGCTCCAGATAACACGTTGGGAGCTGATCCAGCTGGCAAATGACACTGAAGAAGGGTTCAACGTAATATAAGTGGAACTAAGAGCATTACGGCTAATGACCATGCAAAACAGGTATGTCTTGGACCTGTTGACAGCGATGGATGGAGGTGTTTGCGGAAAAATCGGAAGTGCCTGCTGCACTTTCGTACCTTCTGAAGACGCAGACAACAGCTCCCTGTCCCATGTGATCGAAGCAGTACAGAACCTAGGAGTAAGAATGAAAATGGAAGGTGGAGCAGAAGAAAGCCCGTGGTTCGACAATATCTTTTCCTGGGTTCCATCATGGCTGGGAATGACTGTGAAAGTTTTGATGCCGGCTGTGGTGTTCCTCCTCTTTATTTTTTGCCTGTGCCAGGTGGGTCTTCGATGTTGTGCTAATGCAGTACCGAATGGTGCAATGATGATGGTGACAATGGGCAACCCCCGTAGTACAATACAAACTATGCAGGAAGTGCAGGTACAAACAGGAACAGATGACACACCAAGATATCAGCTAGTGCCTAGGTATCACGACAAGGATATAGTAGACAACTTATGGCATACTACCATTAGAGAGCCTCGTATACTAGAATGGTACGAGGAGGTATGGGTAGACTTGGAAGGAGAGAGCGGATGTATATACCTGACCTGTACCCCAGATGAGTATGCCAGGAGAGGTGAGAGTTTAAGGGGGGTGTGCAGAGCGTGGATGGCCATAAAAAGCACACCTGCATGGGATGACGCAATAATTGACGAAGAGGAGTGCAGGAGATTGGAAGATTTAAAGAATTTGTTACTTAAGTAACGAAAGGGGGGAAATGTAGGGGAGGATTGATCCAAAAGACCCCCCTTGCCTACATCCCCTCCCCAGGTGAGGGCCATGGCTCATTGGGCGTCCCCTCCTTACCACCAGGGCCCAGGTGGTGGATGGCTCACCTGCTGAAGACATTGCCCAAATGTATTGAATTTAGCTAGGCCCAGAAACCATTTTGTCTAATAAAGATGGTGTGAGCTCGGCGCACTTTAGCGCGGCCCCCACCCTTGGAGAGTTTCAATTATCTCTGTGGCCGCAGCTCCCTGGCAGATCCGCTGTGAGCCCGTTCCCACGAACGAGACAGACATAAGCTAGTGTAAGATACCAACACTGTAACATTTCACCTTCCGCAGTGTATCGCTGCTCCCAGCATGACAGCATGACCCAGCCAGCAGAGCCTGGGTGGAAAGAGAACTGAAAAATGGTCCTTTAATAAAAGCAAAAGTTCCCAAATACTAATGCCAAAACTACTTGCAATACGTGCATTTTCTCCACAAACCCCTTTGATTAGAGAATTTGTAAAACGTACAGATATGGCAGAATACATGTTCACATGGCATAAGCAATGAAGCACCCCCACCACTGCAGTTGTGTGCAAATAATAAAAGTGTCCCGGGGGGTTATTTGTTATGTGCCTCATTGAAAAGCTTACACCCCACGGTCCCGCGCCACAACCGAACTAATGCTGCTAGAGTGCAAAGAAAGACAAATGCAACCATACTGAGGGCTCATGTGAAGGACACGCGAGAATGCACCCTCCATGTGTGTAAGTCCAAGCCCCTTATGTGCCACTACCGTCATGTACGGTGGCAAGTCATTTCCTATGTGCTCCACCAACCTCACTACTACCTCACTAACGGCAAATGTATATGCATATAATACAATGTTGTAGTTGTTAAAACATAGTGTACAAATAATGTGCTCGGACTGGCTAAATTCGAGAGGCATTATCAATGTTAGGATGTGAGCTTTGAAATGACTCAATTAGTATTGTATGTTATTTGAATGTTTGTGATGCTTTCACCGCAAATCGGCAACACAGGAGGAAGATGCCTTTGTGAGTTTATGCAAGGCCATTCCCCCTCCCACCCAGTGGAGCCTGCCAGACGAGAGGGCAGAGGCCCGCGCCGCGCTGCTCCACCTCCCCCAACTAGGCTGGAGCTGCTTCAAAGATTTGTAGTCCCCTCTGCAGCACCCAAGGCGACGGCCCGCCACCTGCATTATTTACAGCCCAGTAGTAAACCTCCGCCTGAATACACAAATCCAAAGGCGCCCTCTCTTAAACCCCACAACCCACCGGATCACCTTAGGTTTATGGTCCCTGTAAAATTAGGACACCCAATACTATGGCAACATACAGCAACACATTCATAACGACTTCTAACAAGACAAAGGGCCTCATTACAACTCAGGCGGTAAGGGGTTTACGGCGCCGTAAACAGCGCCGACCCTTACCGCCTGAGTACGAGGTCCCTTAGCGCCATGGAGGCTTAAACACCTGCTTTTAGCAGGTGTTAAAATCCATGGCGCTAAGGGACCATAGAGTTAATTACGCCACCGTAATTTATGGTGGCGTAATTAACGCCTTCCCCACTCCCATTATGCCCTATGGGGCAAAAATGGGAATGGGGAAGGGTAAATGGGGATTGGGGACTTACCGCCCCGCCAAACTCGGAATGGGGCGGTAAGTCCGCCAACCACCATGGCGTAAACGTAGTTTACGCCATGGTGGTAAAGGTACGACCCAGACGGTAACTTACCGCCTGGGTCGTAATGAGGCCCAAAAAGACATGTACCGCCTGTCCCATGCCCTGAGACCTAGCCCCCCGACCTGTGGTACCCGGTCAACAGGACACTGGTAACCATGTACTGATGAATCGCCATCAAACCCCTCTCAAGGTGCATTCCTCCTGTGTTGCATTAACCTGTAGAATAACCTATTGAAAGATTTACTAAAGAAGATAATATTGCAATAACTGAATGACTGCGGTGTGCATGGCCTAGGGCAAATAAGTCAGGAAAAGACATTCATCTCTGACACTGGCCACAGTGGCACAACAACACCGCCCGGATGAACCCAGCAGACCTGCCAGGCCCAGCCCAACCCACGAGGCTGACCAGTGATGTCCTCCAGCCAAGGCCAACCACATCGCAGCAGCACCTATAGCTAGTCGTCGCCACCCAATCCCATTGAACTTGTGCCCCCTATAGTATGTAGGTTCTGATGATGTTTTTTGTAAATATATATGCCTGTCTTTGCTATTGTCAGACAGAGCGCTCTCGGAGTTTGCAGAGTTCTTTGCATGCCCTATTCTGATTGATAAACTCCCATTTACGCTCACCCACACTTTGTCTTGGCCTTATTCCCATCCTGGGAGAGTCCTTCATTGTCTCTCATTGCGGGGAGGATCGTGCTGGTTGGGGACGCTTGCCTTCAACTCATAGAGGTGGTCCTTGATACATTAAATGCGTGGGTGGGTAAAAAAAGGGGGGGTGATAAGGATTGGATTGCCATCTTGTCGTAGTATGAGCTTACCCAGCTTCCTATGGGAGAGGCTGGTACCGATTACACCTGGTTAAATGGTACTTCCTTCTCCCTGATTGATTTCATATTTGTAAATGGTATCATTAGAGAACTTGGCCTGGCTTTACTCACTAAAGCTGTCCCGATGAGCGAACACACCATCCTCAATCTGACTATGCAGATATGTGCTTGTACCCATAGAATGAAGTTGAAATCAAATCCTACCATAAATTTGCAGGGCCATCACCTCTGCTTGTCCCAACAGAACATTAACAGCCTAAATGAGGAATTAAAGTACTGCAGAAAAAATGGGGACTTTACGAAATATGATTGGGATTTAAAATCCATGGTGTCAATGTTTAGAGCTCACGATAAACAAAATTGACAGGAAATTGAAGGGACATCAGTCGTGGGTCTCGTAAGATGCCGTGATTGCTAACAGAAAGCGCCAGATAAATGCAGAGTGTCAAAAAGTGAGGCGTTCCCTTGCTCTGTCCACTATGGATATGAAGAAAAGACTGACTGAAATAAAGCAGACATACAGGCAATTGCTCAGAGGTTATCGCTTTGAAGATACAAATGCTAAATGGAAGCACTTAAATAGGATCCTTTAAACCCACGACTCTAAAAGATTTTGTCATATGATTCACTCTCTCAGAAGCGGTCAATTAGCCCTTGAGATCAGTCCTATATCTGCAAGGAATGGTCTACCGATATAGAATTTTACTGGAGGAGGGAAGCCAACTTGCCAAATTTTAAGGATTCTTCGATGATGGGTACCCCTGTTTGGCAGCAAGTACTGGATGCCAACTATATCGAATTGAGTAAGAAAGCCAAGCCCTCTAGGGCCACCGGCCCTGATGGGCAGTCTAACATTGTTGTAAAGCAGGATCCTTTTCTACGGGACGAGATCCTGAAAATGCTTTTCATTCGCATTTGTAAAACAGGAACTGTCCCAAGTTCATGGCGTGATTCCATCTTGATTCCGGTCTATAAACAGGGGCTTAGGACTGACCTGGTTGCTATAGGCTCCTGGCGATGCTGGACTCCTGCTCTAAAATCTTTGCAGGGATCTTGTTAGAAATGCTTTCTCAATGGTTGGACGAGAAACAGTTTCTCGCTAAGCATCATGTTGGTTTTAGAAAGCGCTTTGGAATCCCTCCCTAGTGTATTTAATTAGACAACTTTATTTCAAAACAGCTGTGCAAGTTCGTTTATCTCATGATGGTGCCTTGATTTCGCCTTTTGAGACAAACATGGGCCTGAAGCAAGGGTGTGCTTTGGCGCCATTACTATACAACCTGTATATGTCAGACTTGGATCAGGCCTTGCTGGTTACCTTAATCACCCTCCTCATTATGGAGGTGAAGTGGTAAACACTCTCACATACTCTGATGACATTGCCATTTTGGACAAAACACCTACAGGCTTACAATGTTCTCTGAACGCCTAACTAATCTATGCAGAGGCAAACGGCTTTAGGATTAACATGAAGAAAACATAAATAATGCTCTTTCGAAAAAGTTCACGGTTGGGAAACAAGTTTATTTGGACAATGCGGACAAAAAGTAGAACAAACCGATTCATATAGGTACTTGGGCATTGAGTTAAAAGCCACTACTTCCTCCACGCATCTATATGACACAGTAAAGTCCAAGATTTGGTCTAGGTCGTTAGCCCTGAGGTCCGTGATTGATAAGTAGGGGGGACGCTCTACGGAGGCAAAAGTGATCGCTTATAAGACTACAATTGTACCCGGAATCGTCTATGCTCTCGAGATTTTCCCTAGGAGGGCAATCAATTGGCTCCCTAAATTAGAGGGAAAAATCTTGAGATTGTTACTGGGCCTCTCGAGTTCGATCCCAGTGGATGTTGTAAGACTGGAACTGGGCCTTCAGTCTCTTATATTATGTTGGCCAGGTGCTGCTTGCAAACTCTGGATAGCTATAAAGTTTGGCGGGGGAAGGCATGCCTCCTTATTACACATGAGTGTGATCCATGCAGAACGATACTCTCATAGTATCTGTTTTAGAGTATTGAAGAATACGGTGCATGCTCATTGTGAAGCTATAACCCTAACATCTTCTTGTGCACAAGAAGTCCCTGTTTTTTGGGGAAAAATTGATATTGGGAGCCAGAATTATGATAGATCACTGACCATGGCACAATTGAAAGTAAGACGTAAATAGATACAGTATACTCATCAGGGGGGCTTTGCCCAGGGCCGGAGGGAATATTTAACAAAGTGGCATTACCCTGCTCTGATATGATTCATCCTATCAATGCGTCTGGACATACTGCCTGTTTTGGTGTTCGGGGTGCCTGGTTGGGTATCCCCTTTAAAGATTGCATATGTCGACTGTGTGGTTCAGATATTGAAACTGTAAGACACGTACTGACTGCCTGTCCTAATTTGAGTCAACACTATTCTAAGGCGTATGCAAACTTTAGTTTGTATAAAAGTGATCAATTCTGGAGACTATTGTTTTCTGCTGAGTCGTATGTGGTCGTCTCCTCCTTGGTTAAGGGTAAACCCTATGCTGGAGGAAAAAAGGTGTATGTTTGGCTCCAAGTAGTTGTAATTCGGGATGTATATGAAGTTAATTTTGTATGTTAAAAACAAAAAAAGGAACTCTTTTAAATTATGTTTTTACGTATACGTTTTTATACGTTTTAGACATAGTGAACTAGTTCTTGTTGACTCTGGGTATTTTTATCTCTTGGACTTTTATATTTGTATTGTAAATGTATATCTTGGTAGTGCAAAAAGTTGTTTTCCAACTCTATGCACTTAAAAATTATAGGAATGGGAAGCTGAACGGAGTGACGTTCCGGGAAGGACCAATCACTACAAGGTTTGCGAAGGCCAATATCCAGTAGCGACCGTTTGAATATCTCCCCTCCCACCAGAAGCAGTGTGTCTCATGTACTTTTCACAATGGTCCTGACCAATGGCAGTATAATAAAGTTCTGGCAGTCAGCACAAATGTTATTTTACTAATTGCAAAATGTTCCTGGGAGGGGTGAGAATCGATGTGGCACCACATGGGAAGGTGATAAGTTGGGATACTGTTGATCTCTTAGCTCCAACCATGTTCTACTAACATAGGTTAGCTCAAAGGATATGACGTAGCATAGCCAATTAATTTCTTGGGAACGGTAGAAATATATGAACATTCAAACTGTAACTGTGCCTAATGCCTTGCCCTTTGCATCCGGGGTATAAAACGTTCACTGTATGCACAGATGTCTGCTATCATCAATCAGTTCTGTTCCACTGTTCTGTTTGATCTGTGATCGCCCATCTGTAATAAACAGCGTTGCTTCTTGCTCGGTGTGTACTCCTTTTTTGAGTATGAGTTTTATATGGTGGGATTGGAGGATAACCTGAGTACAGTATGTTGAGGAAACTGTAAAGGTTGTTGTCTGTTAACCAATACAATAAAAAAAATATATATATGTATGTCCTACTACTGATAGATTGTCCATAAGCAGCTCTGTTTTAAAATCTCTTTATTCCATGTTGGCATTTGAGAGTTGCTCATTAACTATCTTGTGGGAGCTACCTTAGGATGAACAGGGTCTAGACATAAGTACTCAGTGGCATTGCCTATACATGCATTCAACGATTAGTGGGTGAATGTAAACATTTTTCAAGGTTGTTTATCAGAAGTTGCCCTCGTTAATGCCATTGGTACCTATTCCCAAGGCATCAAGGTCTCTTGTTTTGTCTAAGCATGATTGATATTGTTCTGCTGTAGTATAAATATTTCTGCTCTTACCCTGCGGTCCAGGTCGGCTGCAAATGTTTTTAATGTTTGGGGGCGTTTGCTGACGTCCATTTCAAGGCTGTCATTCTGACAGCCAGGTCATTAGCTAGGTATACCAATGTAATTAAAATCTGCTGGCTCACTGCTCTTGCTTGTAGGCCGACTAGACAGTCTTACGGGTTCACAGGCAGCCGCTCAACCCAGACTGTGTTACATGTGTGTGCTGTATCTTTTCCCAAAACAAGACGGTTTTCTGACATCCCCAAAACATGGGCATAAAATGTGTGTTTTGGAAGAGGCATTTGTGGTAGTAATGTGGTGTGTTGACAAATAATTGGGATACTGTTTCAGGAGGTAAGTGCCCTCTGTGTAAAAGATTGTATTGAATCAATTTTAATCGCTGCTTGTGTGATATTAGTGTAGGGTGTAGCCCTTTTTGGCTTGGGCTCAGAATCGGATTAGCCAGAAGGTTTGCTTTCACACTTTTGGTACACTTGTTATTATAGATGGTTTAATGACTTACCATTTTACATTTATTTAATTATTTGTTTCACTGTAGCATTCAGTCCTTAACTTCGGGGACTGTGGGTTCACCAGAGTTTTTTAATAAACAGGTACCATTTTCTTATACTTTCACTGGTTCTGCTAAATACCTTTCCAGTTGTATTTTCATTTTCCTTTCTGACATCGATTCCACTTTCCTTTCCACTTTTTGAGTAGATTGATCTGCGATGATCCCTAGACCCAGGTACAGCCATTTACTTTTAATTATTGTTGATGGTTGTGGATTAACTAATATGATTTATATGAGGATCTTATTCTTACCTGGTTATGCACACTCATGAATTTGACAACCATGACTTAGTATCTATATGGATCTTTGGCTATTAATCAATGGTTCACTTACTGTTTGCGCCTCTGAATGAATGTCCCATACGTTTTGATGAATTCCCGTTTAAGATGTAATTACCGATTTTCGATTGACTTGTTCGTTATGAAGATTGTGATACTTTTTGATTCAGTGAAATAGTAACTCTATTATGTATATTATTAAATGGATGCAATTTATGCTCCTGATGAAGGGATTCAATTTCCCGAAATGTGTTGCACTACAGATGTATTTAATAAGAAGAATTTTTAAAGAATTTGGAGTCTCCAGATAATTTTGGGATAATTGTGTGGTCCTTTTTTCACATCATTATAATTGGAGTCTATGATTATGTTGATACTAATACATTGGAATGTTTACTGGTACCTCACCAGTACAAATGTGTGTAGGGGACAGGGCTATCCATATTTTTGGATACCATTTTTGTTTTAATCAAGTATGCATTCAGCCTCTTGATTTATAACAATATGTGTATCCTCACAACTGCTCCTTGCCCTGCCATCATGTTAAAACAGGCATTCACAAAGCCAACAGTTTTGTCATCTGTATTGGTATTAGCCAGGCATTGGGCCTCATTATGAATACAGCAGTAACCTACCGGTGCTACCAGCGGTTTGCCACCATACCCATAACACTGGATCTGCTGCCTGACTTCTTGGTGCCACCGGGATATTACAAGTCCCGGCAGCATGGGAAGTCAGGCGGGAGATTTGGTAAGTCCCCATTGGGGACTCAGAAGCACCGGCACCCCTGCTAACGGCTCCGGTGCTTCAATGACAACTCGGCCTACAATTACTGCTGCGTCTGGCAGGGTCTGACTTTCCGGGCGCAGCGGCCTCGGTGGGCAGACTTGAAGTTTGGCGGTCCGGATACAAGGGTGCTGGTGAGTTTACTGGCACCCTTGTTTCTGGACTGCCACACTCGTAATGAGGCCCATTGACATCATATATCTAGTTACTCACAATATTTTTACACTGTTGCCATTTTATGGCTATGGTATACCATTATGTCAGTGCCTGACAAATTTATATCCAACGCCTAAAAAAAGCCAAAACAGATGGCTTTTCAAATCCTTGTTTAAATGCTGGCTGGTGCACAAGGTGTTTCTTTCTCTAATGTGGCATGGGCCAACATGCCTTAATATAGAAGTCAATCAGGAGCCCTGTAATGGAACCAGAAACCTGTGCATAATGATTAATTGACCTGGCTCCAGATGCTTAAACATAGACGTGCTTCGATTGTGGAGATGGGGGATCCAGAGTTGAAACAAGTCTATTTAAATGAATCAAGGAATCTACCACTGGGCTGTGGATGTTGGACGCTCTCTGAGCATAGAACATAGAACATTGTAGTCCCATACTTGAAGGTAAGATATAGGTTAGCACTTAAAATGTTGACATAAGTGAATAGTTTGAAAAACTCGATTCTTATCTCCATGTTGGAGCAGCAAGAAAAGAGAACTTGCTTTTTGCAAATGGTGTGCTTATGGCAGTTGGAGAGATACTATTGGTGAATGCAGCGGGGAGGAGGAACTAATAGAATTACAACAAAAGTGTGGGAGTGGGAATTTATCAAATGTAAGGGTTTTTTCTATCAGCTTATAAGAATGAGCGCATTTCAGGAGGGTGCTGGCCAATCATGATGCTTGGAACACGACTATATTCAAGTCAAGCACGCTTTCTGAACAGATGACTGCTGCTCGGCCTATAGCCCTCACCAACTTTCTTTTGAGGCCTCCCGTGCAGCCGTTAGTTACCCTTTATCACCCAAGAAAACCACAAGTGGATGTGATCCGTATTTGAAGCAAAACATTTTTTAAAAAAATCTTAATTGAAGGATCCCTCTATCAACACAGATCTTTTGAAGTCCCCTCTCTTTGTTGATCACATAATGATCAACAACATGGAAATCGGGCTTCGGAGGTACACCTGGACTTCTGAGATCCCACAAACATGTTTTCTTGTTCTTTTTTATTTGTTGTTTCTCACATGTGCTTAAATGCGAAATAACCCCGGGGGCTTGGTCGAACCTTCACTAACGGCAAGGCAGCAGCGTTTAGATCGCCTCATAAAAGACAATGGTGCCATAGCATTTTCCTGGGATGATCTGACTCACCTGTCAGTCCTGCCAAGGATGTTACTCGCCATAAGCAAGAAAGTACTATTAATTAAACAATAAACCTCACCACAGAGACGGTTCATATCCCTTCAGAGCAATACAATAGGGCTGACATAATTACCCTAGTATCCAAAAATAACTGATTACACACTCTGCCGAGCATAGAGCTAACTGACAAAAAGTGAACTTTCTCTTTATACAGACATAACCTCGGATCTATTTACTCCAGCACTTCTTTATTATTCAAATGGTTTAGAAAAATAATGAATGTGTAGCCAAAACACTTTGCCAATTCTTTAATGACTTGGCAAATTGACATGCATACCGATAAGCAATCTAGCCTTAGTGTCTCACATAATGGAAACTCATTCGTTCACGGATGTCTATTTTTGAATGATTGCCTGCGGTTGAAGACCTGTTGATTTTGTTCTCAATCCTAAAGACTAGAAAACAGAGAAGACTGGACTGTGGGTCACGAAGGAAACCTATGGCAAAAAAGAAGCCATTAAGTGCATAAAACACAAAATACCCAACTGAGATTTGGAGCAAGCATGTACACAGCAATGTATAAATAAATAATACGAGGATGCCAAGTGAGCGCGAGAGAGTGGTCAGAACTTCAAAACGGTATTTTCATTTCTTTGCTAAGGCTACAAACATTAGACTGAAATTAAGTGAGCTGCCAGGCGATGGATATGGAAACCACCTGAAACATATGCAAAAGTGAGTGGCAATCCTGAAAAGCTAGGATAAGCAAGCATTTGCAAGCCAACAGTTTTGGCATATGTGCAGGTATTTTCCAGGCACTTCCAGAACGGTACTAAGTGGCCATAAGATGGCAAAAGCTAGCAAACGGTGTTGGTACCTCAGTATATTATGGTGATGCCTATATAAAAACCAAAAATATTTTTTTCCAATGCTTATTTTTTATCAGAAATTCAAAGTAAGTAACAGATGCAAAGACACATCTATTGCTTGTAAATCAGGTTGTTCAATGAACATTTGGTTAATACATTTCTATTACAACAGGAGTTGCTGTGCAACTGCATTTAAGACACTACCTTTCAGAGGGCTAAAGAAATCCCAGAGATGTGGGTTTTGGGCAGCGAGAGGCAATTAGTGGGAAGGAATGGCCATAGGGTCTATCATGGTCACAGGCAGCCAATGGGTGGGTGCTGTGTGTCCCTCCCCACATTCCGTCTCTATCATAGCTTCACTTCCCATGGCAATAGCTTTGTCTTATAGGAGGTGCTTACAGCACCACCTAATAGACAGAGCTAACGAGATGATGGATTTATAATGATTTCATCAATGAAGTTCGCCTAAGTAGAGGAATTTAAAATATTCATGCTGGCTGTGATAGTATATGCACCTGACAGGGAGCATCCTGTGTTCTAGCTCCTGATGTCATAGGAGCTGAGACAGTACGAAGGACACTAGCAAGACTTATGTTTTTCATTATTATTAAATAGTTTTTTGTTTTTTTTAACACGATAATACCGGAATTCGGTTTCTAAGCAGGGATGTGGAATGCGAACCTTTGTTGCTTTAAGCTACGTGAATCAGAAATAGTGTTTTAAAGATCATAACATCTTTAACTGAGAGCTAGTGTAGTGAAGCATGGGTGAGAGTGATATCCTGTGTCTCATAAACCAAATATCAGGTGGACTGAGGCCTTCTGAACTGATGCTAACATTTTGATAGGCAAATTGGGAATACCAGCAAAGAGTAGGTTGCAAAAATGAAGGCAAGCATTTCTATGTGTTCCCACCACGATTTGACGAACTTTGGTGGGGAGGATGGATGTCAGGTATGACTAAAAGGTTCCTGAGATGGAAGATGGAAGTTTATTTCACAATGTCCATGTGGGTTAGAAAAGTAATATCCTGAATAATTCAAACCCATTTGGTCCCTGATTGGCTGGGGTTGGCTAGAGTGAGGGGGTGATGTTTTGAAGGAAGGAAGAGAGGGAGCTGAAGCTGGAGGGTTTTCTGAATCATTTGGTTTGGCCCAAAAATAGCACTTCAGTTTTGGCTTGCCTAAGTTGGAGTCAATTAGTGGCCAACCAACTTTAAATAACATCAAGACAAGATTCAAGGGATATGGTTTGTGAGGTAGGTTGTTTGGCAACAGAAAGAACAGTGATAGTGCCATTTTTTAGGGGTAGAATTATGGGGTAAATAAAAAGATGAAAGTGTATAGGCAGGTGAAGAATGCCTGCTCGAACAGCATGGAGAGGAACAGAGAAGTGTGGTGTCTCCAGTAGACCTGCTTGGACTGGTGGTTGGAAAAACAAGGAACTGATCCAACTAAGTCAGACCAGGATGAGATGATCCATGGAGGTGGAGCAGCCTACAAATTACGCATGGTCTGCCATATCGAAGGCTGAGTAGAGATACAGAGGACAGAGCGTTGTGACTATTCCCCCATATACAATCATCAGCACGTTGTCTCATTAGGCAAGATGGTCACTACAGTTCTGTGGCTGGGGCAAAACACCCAGAGAGAAAAGTTATCATGTGAACTATGCTCAAAGAGGCCTGTGGGAGAATGGCAATAGGTCTATAGCTGGCTCCCAGCATTGGGTCTTAGCCTGATTTTTTTGAGAAGGGCCTAGTAATAGCACACTTACAACAGGTGGCGAGGATGCTCTCAGTAAAGGGTAATGTGAAAATAGTAACTAGATAAAGAGCACAGATATTAGCAAATAATTTGACACAGTCAATGAAATAGCATCTACTGAGTAAGTGCTTGGCTAGATAAAGGGGAGTAGGTCAGTGCATCAATAGATGGGCAGGATGTGAAACAACAGAGCTTCTCAGTGGTTAGTGACACAGGACCAGTGGTGGATCCAACCCCCAGTGTAGCAGGTGCAGTGAGGGTAGTCCTTGTATCCAGATTCATTTTAGCAAAGAAAACCGCACTGAATTTGCACATGACGGTGGAGGGAACGCTAATGTTGGTACCCAATATCAGGTATCAGATTCATCACATTACTATACAAAAGGGTTTGTCATTATCTACATGTGCTAAGATTCTTTTTGGAGTAGAAGTTTTCTCTATAAGAATGATGAACTTATTCGATTCATGTAGTGCAAATGTATATGTTGGTATTTCAACCAGATGGATGGTTTTGTGTCATTTCCATTATGCAGCTCTTGATTTAGATTTTATTATCTTTAGCACGTTTTTGGGGGGAAGATCCAGGAGAAAGGGGATGATAGCATCAGCATTGATATGTTTCACATCTTAGTTTTCGAGCACTCTGGAGAAGTTAGGGGAGTGTGGGGTGTACCCTGGCATAGCTAAGATGTAGCAGAGCAGCACATGATCATTCCAAAAATGGGCAATTGTGCTAAGGTGGTCCACTCCTTCTAGCCAAGGTAGGATAACGTCTATTTGTTGCCCTCTGTGGTGTATGAGACCATGCACAAGGGAGGGTGAACTATTATCTCTGAAGAGAGTTTGGATGGGATTTTCGTCCCCCCTAACCTCTGCAATTCTTTACAAATCAATGTAAATGGTATATCTTACAGCACTTTTTTCTCATCATCCATTTCAAGACTTCTAGATGTACTGTTGTAATGTACCTAGCAATAGTACACCTATGCACAGAAAAATACATGTATGCACAAGAAAAAACATTGTTTGCTCAGTATAAATGATAGTTTTAGTTGTGGTTAATAATTCATTGATACTGCTCAGAGGTAACGCAGAATGTGTTTTACGTCACTGGAAAGAAACACTCCCATGCATTGCAACCAACAAATATTGCTTATCAACTGATGTGGCTGGCAAAAAAGTCAGACATGATACATTATTTTCAAAGTGAAACAATGGCTGCTAAAAGGAGTGCCAGAAAAAATTTCAATACGAGAGTGTGTTATGATATGATAGATTATTTATAGCACACTTAATACCCAGAGGTTTCTAAGCATGGACCCAGGGATTGAACCTGTTTTGCTCCGTGTAATCTTGGTTCCAAGGCGAGCACGTTGCCGCTGAGATATCCTCCCGAGACTTCAACTTTAATGAAGTAATTCACAGGCAAGGAGAAGATAACTCTCATAATGTATGCAGGATGATAACTACATCAGAATAAATATACCACAAACTACAGTGATCATGATTCCCTGGCCAGTGCTTACTATCAACATTATGCTGTCCTTTGATCAGAGCAATGACAACACTTACTAAAATCCAGCTCTAGGGACAAGAGGCATACATGACACCCAGTATTACTCCCTAAAAACAGGAACATTTCCCAAACAAAAAATAGGTTGAAATGAAATGATATTTTATTCATATCGCTCTCGTACACAAGTGTTTCAGTACAAATAAGCCCAAAAGAACTGTCTACCCCCTGCTTCTACCCAACACGTTCCACAGATATTTTGAAATTAGTGACCAGCAGAGTAGTGCCATAGGAAGGAGCTCTAATAATATTACTGCTGATCTGATGGGGTATATTAAGGGGAAAGCACATCTTTCAATAAGCGTTTTGGAAAAGCTAATTACTTTTTTACTCCCTAAAAGGTCATATGATTCCAAGTAGAGAGGAACATCTGATTAAATCCTTGCTTGAAATCCTTACATAAGAAGTGAAATGACTGGGCACACAATAAAGCCTATACTTGTTTTCCCCACCCTTCCTGATCTAGAGTTCATTCACTAAGATCCTCACTGAGTTTTCTTTATGGAGCCCCTTTAAAGGAAATAACATACATTTGCCTTTAAGTTAATAGCAGCAATGCTCTTAGGTGCAACAGATAGTGGACCTTCTCCCGTAAGTATGCCCCCCTCTTCTGCAATACATTGTTATCAGTTAAACAAGCTGCATGAGGATGCTAGAAGCACTTAACACAGACAACATGACTTTATTGAAAAGTCCTTAGCAGCTGAGCATAGCACAGAACAGAAGGTGTAGTTGGCTAGATTGTTACTAGAGTTTACTATCCGTTAATGCAAATAAACAGCCCCTTTCCTTAACAGTAATGTACTGCCCAAACATCTAACTTGATTTTTTTTTAAGTTGCTGATTTGTTCTTCATCACTCAGGAGTGTTCCTTTTTGACCCTCCCTCCTGAACCTCGTATCCTGTGCGGCCCTCCAATACTAGTTGACAGAACTCTGTAGAAGTGACAGAATGTAGCACTAAAACACTCACTGTGATAGTTGTATACCCACAATGTTTTCTATTAAATACGCAGGAATCACGTATGTCTTCACCTCTTTATCCAGATATAGCAAATACAGCAGCAGTCCCAGTCGTGGCTGCCCTTCTTAAGGTCTTCTCTTCTCCAACATCCTCCTCTTCCTTCATTCCTGCAATACATTCTCTCCGCAGGTTCTCGCTTCCATTGGAGCCTTCATTCCAAAGCTTCCAATTGACAGCTCTCCAGCTCTGCATGCTCAAAGAACTATTTAAAGCACCTACTCTAATGTGACTTCTGCACTGGGTGATGCTACATCTATTATCCACTCCAAACACAACTCCTCCCCTTAACCAGAATCAACAGTTTTATTTTGAAGCCGCTGTCCTTTAATTGCACACATTTCTAGTTCCTCTGTACCTTTACCATCCTTTCCTAGGTCCACACCTCTCCCTTTCCAACTCTTACAGACTTTCCTAATCCCTTCATCGTCACCATCTCCCTTGAATATGGTGACAGTCCCTTCTGCACATTCTTCCCCAACTTAACCTTCACATGGGTTCCTCTAGGCATGTATGTCTACTGTACACAGTTTAACCTGTCAAACCTCTCCTTTGTCTGCAATCCGCTACTTCTCATCCTTTCCCTCATCTCACCCTCATCCACTGCAACCATGCCTGTCCTTTTTGAACATCCAGGACACCCGATTGTATTTGGCTTTCGACGTCTCAGACTCCCGAAGGGCACAACCCTATGGCATCATGTGGTTCCATTCTGTATTGAAACACTCTTTGCATGACCTCGCAGGTCCAGCCACCCCCTGTGGCAGTAACTATCCTGACAACATAGATCAGCATGCCATTAAATCGCTCAACTACTGCCTTCTGCTTGGGGAAATCCAGGGCGGTTGTCACATTCCTTATCCCATTCTCCTCCAAAAACTCTTCAAACTCTCTAGAGATAAATTGCGAACCATTATCCGAAATTACCTTTTGCAGAAAACCTTCCTTTCAAAACACTGAATCCAAGAAATCTTCCATGTACTAATATCTTTCATCATCACACTTCTGGCCATTTCGACAATAAATCGACAAGCACAACAATCTCACTCCCTTAAGGGCCTCTTAGGCTTAGTGGACCCAATATATCCACTTCTACAACATCCAAGACTGTCTCCAGAACCACAACCTCCTTCATGGGTGGTTTGCTTATTGCTAACACTTTGTCACTCACTCTACAACTCTCACACTCCCTCAACATTCTCCCGATGTCCGCATTCATACCATTCCACCAATAATCTGCCCTAGTCAGCCCCTTGGTCTTACTCAGACCCAAATGCCTTCATCGGCATTCCCTATAATCGCCTCTCTCATGCCCTCTGGCAGCATCACTCTATCCAATTTGACCAGACACTTGTTTTCCATTCCTAGTTCATTGTTGAACCTCCTATACACCTTTTCCTCTTTTGACAACTCTTCCCTGGGCCTACTGTGCAATAATGCCATTACTGCGCCACCAGAACTGCGACTGCTGAAAATGCAGACTTTCTTTTTCCGACCTCCGTTACACCACATATACATGTGGGAGGGAGTATGGTATATAATACCGGTAGGCGCGACTGCGGGGGGTCTCCCCCACATATATATGTGGTGTAAAATGGGTAAAAATAAAAAAGTCACAATTTTCGACGTCGCAGTAATTCCCGAACGTTACTCAGAACTACAACACCTCTTTATAACTTTCAGCATTTTCACAATTGTCTCTCCATGCACTTTCTTTGCAAATCTACGACATTCCCTTTACCCAAATTCCCTGACAAGCCATCAGCAACTACATTCTGGTTCCCTTTGATGCATTCCATCTCAAAATTAAGCCCCTGAATCCTGGTTATCCATTGCACTATTCTCCTGAATATTCTGTCAGGCCTGATCCTGCAAAATATTCATACCAACAGCTTGTGATTGGTCACTATGGTAAAAAAAATCTCCGCCTCACCTGATGTTTGAATCCTTCTGCTCCCCTTCAGACATGTCAATGCTTACCTTTTTAATACAGAGTACCTTCTCTGGGCATCCCTAAGCGTTTGCTATACAAAAGCCACCGTCTGCATCCCTTTTTCATATGGTTGCATTAGCACACACCCGACTCCCTTTTCACTCGCGTCAGTGTAAAAGTATACCAGCAGTTCACCCCATCCTCGGCACCAGTATTAAATACGTGGGAGTCACATATGTCTTCACTTCTTTATTGAGATGTAACAAATACAGCAGTAATCCCAGTTGTGAGTGCCCCTCCTCACCTCTTCTCTTCTCCAACGTCTCCCTCTTCCTATATTCTTACAATAACACTCTCTCCACAGGTTCTAGCTTACATTGGAACTTTCATCCCAAAGCTTCCAATTCGCAGCTCTCGAACTCTGCAAGCTCAAATAACTGTTTACATCACCTACTCTAATGCGACTTCTGCACTGGGTGCTACCACATCCAATCTTCATTCATAACACTTTGCAAGTAAAAAATAAGTATCACCATGATATTATGGGCAGTTTAAGGAAACGTCATGAATATGCTTATGCACGGGTATTTTGAAGTGAAAACCAGATTGGTGCAATAACCCCTAATATAGTTGGGTAGGACTATACAAGTGCTCAGTGAAACCATGTTTGTATAGCAGAACATTCCTCTACGTTTGCTAAGGTCTATGCCGAATAGAACTCTGAAAACCGGCAAAGCAAGCAGGGTGTGTGAAAATCAATGTCACTGTTTGAATGTTATGCTATGCATGAGTAGTGCCAGGCATATTCCATACCCATTATCCATTGTAGATCAAGTATATGATTTTGCATTTCTGCTCTCAATTTATAGGGTAACATATTCACTGCTAAAGTGGAAGAGGCTGAGCATGATATTTGCTTACTCAAAATTCTTAGAGGACAAATTATTATTGGCGTTTAATAATGCAGTAACTTGTGACATATGTACAAGGAATAGGAATCTGGTATGAAGTTACACAACCAAGTAGCCTGCTCACTTACAGTCAGATTCCTATATTGGAGCTGACAGTTGCGTCACATAATGTGGGTGATGCTTATGCTAAGGCATAATTGACTATGGACGTTAACAATATTTATTTTACATCCAATATGAAACTACTGGTACTGTGATTTTTTTAATTCGTGTGAAGATGGGAATTATCTGTGTGCGCGGCTAAATCTCTTCTGAGCGGCACCCAGAGGGAAGCTGGGCAAGCACACATGCCCACAGCTTGGAGGGATAATTGATTACTACTACTAACTTTAGAAAAGATGACTCTGTTTTCAGCCAAATCCAGATTTCTGTGTTTGTAGATAAGAAAATGATTAGGTTTAATAAAGTCGACTCATTTAGGGGCCGATTCATGGAACAAATGTGCTCCACAAATCTTGGCGCAAACCGGCGCAAGCGTGAAAAAGCAAGCACACTCATGGAAGGGCCTGCGCCTGTTCACTGCGGAATGTGCGCCAAATCTGAGTGTGGCGCGCACGGCGCACATGTCACATCACCATCCCGAATGCCATGCGTAACGCGCATAGGGTAAGCGCACAACGTCAGCGCACACACCAAAAAGGGGGCGGGACATGGGGTGTAACACGCGGAATGGGAAAAAACGCGTGAAAAGAAGGCGTAACTGGGGAAGTACTGCAGGGAAATACACGGAACGCCCACATGCACGCGAAAAACACGTATTCATGGAATTGAATACGGGAAACCCGCGCACGGTAAAAGACGCGCACAGGTGTCAACACGTCCGCCACACAAAGTCAGGTGGAAGCGTCCCCGCGCGCATTATAAAAGTGCGCGCAAACAACAAACACGTATATACAGCTAAAATGAATGCCCCATTTGTCGCAGCACTGATCGTGGGACACCGCATGAGGAGGAGAATAGCCAGGTCCCGCATTTTCTTTCCCCGGACCAGCCTTTTTGGAATGCCTGATGACCAGGTCTATGGCAGGTATAGGTTTCCACCTCGTATCATCCTAGACCTGGTCAGGGAGTGGGAAGATGACCTTACATCCCCCACCCTGTGCTCCCAAGCATTGAGCCCCTTGGAGAAGGAGCTCAATGTCCTGCATTTTTTGGCCACTGGGTCATTTCAGCGGACAACTGGCAAAGTGGGGGGGGGTCTCACAGGCCACGCAGTCACGCTGCCTACACCAGGTGTTGGCAATCATGACTGCGCGCCCCTCTGTCCGCAGGCACATATACATGCCCAGAACAGCCGCAGAAAGGCAGGCAGTAGTCCAGGACTTTTACAGGGTGGAACACTTCCCCAAAGTGCTTGGTGCCATAGATTGCACCCAAGTGGCCCTACGTCCACCTAGGGCCACTAAGCACATCTATCGAAACCGCAAGCACTGGCATTCCATCAACGTGTAGGTTGTATGTGATGCCAAGGAAATCATCACCTCTGTCTATGCAAACTACCCTGGCTCTACCCATGACAGTTTCATATACAGTTTCATATACAGAATGTCTGCCCGGAGCTGGGCCCTGGAAGCTGGGAAGCATGGCGACACATGGCTCCTAGGTGAGTACAAATACCTGTGCACATGCATGCATGTCACACACAGACAAATACACAAATCCAACTAATCACAACCATTATCACCTCCCCAGGGGACAGTGCCTACCCTCTGAGCAGCCACATGATGACGCCAATCCGGAACCCCATCACACCACCCCAGGTAAGATACAACGCTGCCCATATTGCAACCAGGGGCATAGTGGAGTGCACATTCAGAGTGCCCCAGTCACGCTTTTGCTCCCTTGACCGCTCTGGTGGCCAGCTACTATATGCACCCCCAGTGGTGTGCAGGATCATTGTGGCAGCATGTGTCCTGCACAATGTTGCAACACGGCAGGGTGAACCAGTGGACATGGTGGTGCCCCCACGTTCCCAACCACAGGCACAGGTGCTGCCCATGGGAGGGGAAAGGGCATGTGGCGAGACAGCCCGGACCCAGCTTGTGGCCATATTTTTCACCTAAACTCCCACACCTGCGGATGCACACAGGCCTGGCACATACCAGTTGACAATCAATGATGACAAAGAGACAGTCAACTGTCACAACCTTACCACCCTGAGGATGTTGCCATGGAAGTGCTACATTGTGTGCATCCCTAGCTACTTAAACATAACCAATCCCGTGTGAGCAAAAGGAACACATGCAAGGTGTGTATCACACCACCCCGCAAAACAGGCCATGGCAATCCTTGGTATGTCACCCAAACCCTCCCAACCCACATCACCCTTGTCTGTCACACCATGACATGGCATGCAATAGCAAAAGCCCAACACATGACCAATAAGATATGAAGTGACATGGGATAAATGGAAAGTGGCCCGAGACAATGACGCCTGACATGGAATCAGATGAAATGACTGACCAACAACCTCCCACACATACCAAGTCATACACAAATGCCTTCCACCAGTGGTAGTATGAACACAACACTGAATGCCTGTTCACATGCACATTGGGCAAGGGAAAAATCGCTACTCCCGAACCTGTGTGCTGTGTCTCCTGCAACACACTGCTCAGCACACAGCACAGTGAGCAGCCATTGTGTTGGGGATACACCGTGAGCATCACATGAAAAGGACAAACAAAATAAATAACCTGTTGATGCATGTACAGGATCCCAAAATGGTAATTGATCATGCGGTGCAGGGACACAGCGGGCCCGAGAAGGCAATCTGTGTGCACCTGTGGGCATGGATGTGTGGTTGTACGTGTGGTGGAGCATTGTGCAACTCTGTGTGTCAGTAGGGACATGCACTCAATATATGCATGTGAAATCTAGTGACCCTCAGTGTCCTGTACACATCACATGTGAACATTGCCCATGTGTACACTCCAGCATGTCAAACCACACCAATCCCCTGACACCTGAAAAGTAAACACAACACAGGACTTGGCATTGACCAGCAGAACACATCATGTACATAGTACCCCGCAATTACAATGTCAGAGAGTGCCCAAACACTGTAGCCCAAGCTTACTGTCCAACAACAAAAGGCCCTCCCTCATATACACACCACCATGACCTTCGGAACAACTGTGTCTGGGGTACTTAGCCTTATTCCTTCTAGTCTACCTGTCTACAGGATCCCCCTACCCCTTGGTCTTCATGTTCCACCTTGCGTGTAAATAGGGCCCAGCCCCCTCAGAGGCCACCTTGACTGGTAAAAATACCAAGCCGTAAAGAACTACAAGGAGCCAAACCCCCAAACCAAGGAAAAAGCCTCTAGGCACCAAAGAACCCTGGAAGTGTCTCCAGTAGATGACTTGAAGTTGCAAAAAATGTCCAAGCACATGTACAAGCAGAATGCTAGAACAACTAAGGTAGCACAGTTCAACAATGGTTCAACAGGATGGGTACCATATCAGGACACAAGATACAATGATGATGCAACAACTGATGGGTAATGTCACAGCTCTGGTCACTAGACGCAGAAGTGGCACGAACCAACCACCCCCTCTGTGGTCTGGGCGCCTGCAAGGTAAAATTTACACAGGCCTCCGAGACCCCGGCGGGGAAAGAGGTTCAGGGATCTGTTGTTTGGACAGGCATTGGTATTCAGGATAACCGGAAAGAGGGGCAGGAGAGGGAGTTGGATTGGCAAGGGAAAGTAGGCAAAATACAAAATACAACTATTGACAATAACACATACTCAATCAGAGAAACCATGTTCATCATGCACATTTTACCAAATGAGTCAAATGCAAGCCAAAGAGAGACTTATCTCTGGGGTGAGTGCTGGCCTCCTGCCTGCGCACTCTCAGGTCCGGTAACAGGAGCAGTTCAATGCTGCAAAAAGAGCATGAGTTAGTAATCTGTGTGTGTTTACAACACACACACACAACACTATTCATGCCCCAAAGTAAGTGACTTCTCCACAAACAAAACTCTTGACTGCTGCTTTGTACGTATACGTTAGCTTGCCCCCGTGATGGTTCATACACTGTCAATGCATTAAGGCAGGCGCACGTGGGCGTGCGGTAAATGGAAGACCAATGCGTCAAGAATCACACATGATAGCATGATCCCTGGGTGAGCTGCTAGACGTGTATAGCGAGGTGTGACTTTCAGTACAAGTCGTGTTCTGGCAGCTGCAGATTTAAATAGGTAGTACACGTGGCAATTTGCACATGCAAATGATATGCACTGCACACAAGTCTCTGCCTCGCTGTGTGTCCCTGTGCGCTGTATTAGTTTCTGGCTAGGAACGCTACTGCGCTAATAACTCAGCTTCTATAGAGCAGGGGGCACTCGAGGATATGTGCCCCTGACAACTTGTAAAGCTACTTGGCATTTGTCCCTCAACGCATCTTAGCTGTACTATGTGCTTCTACAACAATGCCTGGCCAAGCTCCCCAGCACTGGCGCTACTTAGCATGCATGTGCAAGTGGCCTGGTGGAAGGTTGGCTGCGGTGTGGCCCCTTGTGCTGCTCACCTTACTTGGAGCTCCTGGAAACATGTCTGCTTCTGTCGGACATCTGAGCACAAGCCCTGTGCTTCTGCTTGCGCATACATGCGCACGTCTGCACCACCGAACATGGCCAGGTTTCAGTAGTACTTGGCCCTATGTCTGCTGGCAAAGGTAGTCTGGAGGCTCATTTTCGTGCAGAAGGGGCATAAAAGATATTAATAAGGCTGGAAAGTTCCCTGTGTGTGTGTCTTCATGCTGGTTGTCACTGGGCCATGTTAGAGACCTACATCCAAACTCCTCCCAACATCAGTGTGACTTTGACAGGCAAAGGGTGCAGGCTACTGTCTACAGCATTAAGTGCATCAAGGACATATACAGGCAAACAATAGAACATACATCACAATCCACATCAATTAATGGAGATATCAATCATGTACTCACCCAAATTGATTACAGACATGCCGTGGATAAAACCCACTCAATCCCCACTAGGGGTGTTAACACAAGTAGTGCAGCAGCAGACAGGCCACAGATATGACGAAAGTCCAAAGCCCTTGTGTAAATGGTTGTTACACCAAACCATCCTTGCGAGCCCATGGATAAGGGAAGCAGGAGTGGCCTATGTGAGTCAGGACCCCAAGCTGCAAACACATACACGAGACTTGCTTGAAAGGCCCAGCTGAAACAGACAGTGGATGCTTTCAAAAGCCACAAAGCACCACACTGTCACATGAATGCACAATAGACAAGCAATTTTAAACTATATTAACTAATCAAACTAACTATAAAGACCTACATTACCTAATTATACTAACTATCAAAAACCATATTAACTAACTAAACTAACAGTAAAAATCAAAAATGGCCACATACGACCAGGGGGGAAGGCACCAAGGAGGGGGGAGGTACAGGGTGCACCTCAACACCCACATGCGATGATGTTGAGACAAAAAAAAAACTCCATGGGCTCAACGCCTGCACAGCCCGACCTGTGTGGGAGATAACTTGTTGTCCTCATCAACCTCTGGCTGAAAAGGTTGACGTGGCACAGTACCCTGACCATGCCTAGGTGCAGCTTGCCCCTCGTCGGCAGCAAGTCTGCGGGACGGGTGAGCCTGGTTCTGTAAGGCAATGACACGTAGGTCAGCATGTAGAACCTCGCGTGATATGCGTGCTTCCTCTTGCAAGGTAACACGTGTAACACAGAGTTCTTCCTGCATTGCCTGGCTGGACAACTGGTACACCTCCCGGGCAAGCACGTAGCTCAGCCGAGATGGTATTCTCTAGCTGCTCCAACGTCTCCTCTGACCGCGTCCTCTGGGACATCAAGAGCACAGCCAGAGTATATTTGAGGGATTCATAGTCAACCCTCATGGCCTCCATGCGTGCCTCTGCATGAGCAGCAATTGCTTGACGCAAAGACACCATTTCAGTGTGGCGTGCCCTGTCTGAGGCTGCCATGCCCAGCTTGAGCGAGCGGGCCGTGGACTGTGCCGCCTGCTGCTGGAGTTCCACCTGCCTAGCAGGGGGTTGCACGGATTGTGCCACACCTTCCATGCTCTCAGCGATGTTATCAATTGCTGCCCCCTGGTGTTCTGAATTGGCAACCCTGGCTTGCTCCCACTCAGTATACCCCACTGGCTCGCGGCCACCGCGTTGCTGGGCTTAACACCTGCGGGGCCCAAGGAGCCAAAGTCCTTGTGGGGTTGGCACCGCCTGCGGCTGCAGGACTACATTGCTCCGTTGACATGATGCCCCAGGCACATCAGCATCTGGAGTGGAGGTTGACCCTGCATCCCAATCCAACACAGGCGGTGGTCCCACCACCGCCTGGCCCCTCAGTGCAGGTGTCACGGACAGAGGAGCGTCCACATCCGAATCACTCACCCCTGACGAATGGACCCGATGCACATCCAACTCGACATTGTCGTCAGAGTGATCATCCGGGCTAGACTCATTGCGAGCCGTAGACAAGATGGTCTGTAACACAAGTGGGTTCTCGTGGTCTACCACCCCACAACCCCCACTTGTGCTGGGTTGCTGGTGTGATAGCAGCCCTGTGAATGGCATGACAACACCATCCTCTGGCTCCATTGGGTCATCATCTGAAAAGTGGAGAAAAATTAAGATCAGTACACATATCAGAAGCACATAACACACATACACATACACAGCACATAGATAGCCAACACATGAAGCAGACATGTCACACACAAATGATAACCTGGCATGCATCCAGTGACCTTGATATGCAAACACATCCCAAAAGCAGAAATGGATGTGTCTAAATAGCAAAGCCCACACAAGTACAAAATGTAGTATATGAACTCCATCAGACACCACCTCTGTCAGGCACATGTCACAGGCAGAAAAGACAAATGGCAACTAAGAGATGCAACACACCATAAGCATTTCTGAACTGCAAATTGACCACTTCTGCAAGTGAATCCAAACACACAATGACACAGGTAACATGCATGTAGACATTCATCACTAAAGCATCATCAATATAGCTACATCCATCTGCGGCTCGGCCCGTACCGGGTGGCATGGGCCATGTAGAAATAGTGAATGTCCCAACCAGGCATGAGGGACCATAATGCCCAGTACCGGCCGAGCTGCAGGACATGAGGCCTCCACAACACCCCTCAGGGCCTGATTGAGCTCATTGGGCTATGAATGTGCCCTATTACATCATTCCTTGTGGAAATCTCCACGCCCAGGACCCACCATAGTAGCTAAGTGGGCCTGGGCATACACATACTGCACCTTTGGGATCATGCCAGTTCCACATAATGTGCGCAATGCAGAAATCTCACCAGCATAAACGTCTATCAGCTACATATTAGTCAGCCAACAAAAAAGCTGCAGAAGACACATGTGTAAATGGACACTTTCACAAACACATAAGTGAGTACGCGCAATGTTGCACCACACAGCATTGAAGCTGCTTGCATATATACATGTGAAAGCGTTAAAAAAAAACATTTCCCCATACACCTGTATTGTGAACATGACCAGCATCCAATACACCAAAGCAAGCAGCTATAACGCTGCTTGCTTTGATATATGTGGAAGTGCACACATACACACGTGAAGGAAGCTCCACAGTCATTACAACCCGATTGGCAGGCTACATCCAATCAGTGCCCTATGCCAGTTGGTATAGGCCGCAGATTGACCAGTCAACTCATCTAAACAACCACTAGGGAGTTCCAATACTGAGTACATGTGTCACAGGATGCACCTGTGTCCGTCGCGTTCATGACAGAGAAGGGATGAAAAACTGGCCATACATGCCAGGTGACTTTGACATTGCACCAGTGAGTAGGCATGTAGAAGGGTGTAACACGGCTCAGAAGTGGGTTGATGCAGTCCAAAACATGAGTACGTTACTCACTATCTACATGAACAAGTACATTATGATGTCTATCAATAAACGTGAAGGCAGTGCAAGGGCAAGTTCAGGCATCACGTGCAATGTGCATGCAATGGGTTGCATGGCTACAAGCAAACACCCCACCCCCCTAAGTGAAAATGCAGGGAGGCATTGCATGTCAGCGAAAGGGTGACGAGAGACATGTGTATTGGCAGACACTGTTGACTAGCGTCAATTGCATCATCTGAGTCAACTGACAACACAGCAGATGATGATGGGACAGTAAGCAGGACACATGATGAACCCTCAGTAGTACACCCATGTGTGCAGAAGCCACTACACCAGTTGAACAGAGTCAGTGGGTCTGAAACAGGGTGAGGCCTGTGCCCCACACAGACTGTGACACCCTAAACCTGTGTGTGATGCAGGACTGAGCCAGAGTGGGCATGGAATGGATGATCAAATGCCATGAAATGTAGGTCATCCTGGACACGTACTACAATGATCATCCTGTCAAGGACACATAGAGGCATGCATGGAATGCACATGGAGCATGAATGGGCACTCATGTCCCTGCGGAGCATCTGCCATCTGCACAGTCCAAGTGAGACACCCTGCATCAAGGACAGAGGATGTACCCCACTGTATATGTCTGGCAGGTTGGCTGGTGGAAGTTTGCATGTACACAGGAGCCTTGAACAGGCCATTGCAGTACGCCAACATGATGCACACCAGTGCCATGGTGAGTTGCAGGGGGGGTGGAGGGGCAAGGGAGCAGGCCTACGTGGAGTACCCGCATGCAGGCAGAAGACACATGCACTTCAGTCATGCAATGACATAGTCCCAGTGCTGAGCGGAAATACACCCCAGGCTACATGCAGACGGGCCAGTGAGCTGAAACATGGACCGGAGGGGCAGCCGGGTGAGTAGCATGTGTGTAGGGTGCAAGTGTGGCGATGAGGACAGTCCCCGTCTGCTCTACATGTCCAGCATCCTGTACAGCAGGCAAGCATCAGTGAAGCATTACAAGACTCGCACATGAGAACCATGTACACATGACATGTAGTGGCAGTCAAGCACAACACAATACACAAGCAAACCACACATGGCCTCGACAAACACGCAACAACACCCACTAGACGGGGCATCAAAGTCCAGCATCTCTCCCACTCCTTCGACTATTCCTGCCGGTATGAACTCCGCAGCACTGACTCGTGCGAAGTGAGGTCTTCCTCCTCAGGTAGTGGCCCACTGCAAGTCACAAGAGTCATGTTGTAATTAGAGGCACGCTTCGCCTTAGTAAGGCGTTTGAGGTCATCCCAACGCTTTTTGCACTCTTGAGCTGTGCGCACCTCATGGCCGAATGCACTCACACGATCCGCAACTTGTTTCCAGTGGGACATACGATGGGCAGCCGTAGTTTGACAATTCGGCCCCACTAGCATATCACGGTTGTGGTCCTGCACGTAGTCCACAAGGAAGTCCAGTGCCTGCATGCAGAAAGGCTTCTTGCTCGATGTGCCAGAGGCCGGAGATGTGTCTGGGGGCCCAGCCGCTACTGCAGGTGCAACCTTCCTCCTCTTGGACAGTGGTCCGGACCCTGGCTGGCAAATGCCGCCCTGATCAGTATGGGCTGTGGCGCTGGTGGATTGAACCGAGAGAGTGGCAGGTGGAACAAGGACGGAAGCCCTGACTTGCGTCAGTGGCTGCTAGGTGCCCTGGAATGGACCCTGCGCAGCAACATCCGCTGTGCCAGGGTCATTGACCGGGACTGTCCTGGATGGTAGACTCACAACGGGGTGGTGTCGGCTGCATCTGCCCATGCACTTGCCAACACCCGGCTGGTCGGGGCAGCAGATGACATTACTGCCCCAGGGACACGTGCCTCTGTCAGGGCAGCCCTGTGTGCCCCTACGGTGTGCCTCCTGACCTCCTGGAAATCTTCCAGAGACTCTTCAGGTGCCAACGCAGCCTGCGCTGGCAGACCCTGAGCCTGGGTGGTGGTGTCCACAGCTGCACCTGCAGCTACCACTACCCTTGGGCCCGTGGCAGTCGATGAAATGGACTGCCGGGTCAAATGGGCGCCAGTGCCAGATGCAAGATCTGCATCTCCTAGAGCCGCAGGGGGTGGTGGCATGACTGCACCAACATGTGGCACAACATGCCAAAGTGGCGCACCCCTGCCTCTTCCCCCTCTGCAGCCACCCTGGACACCCTGGAGTCCCCCTACTCCTGGTCACCCTGGCCATGTCCCTGACCACGCCTGCCACATGGAGTATGCCCAGCTGAGGTGCCCCTCACCTTTCATGGCCTCCCAGCCATGGCACAGATGTAGTAGTGCCGGCACAGATGGAGTAGTGCCAATGGGAGGTGTACACGACAATTGTCCATGGCAATTGGGGTGAAGGGGGTGGGATACAAGATGTTAACAGCACCCCTGCACCTGAAAGGTTGTATGTGACCCCGGTGATAAATTGACGGGTCATGCAACGCTCAGGCACCCCAAAACTGCAGTAAAACCGTGCATGTAACCCCCGGTAGCCCACGTGTGTGGAATTAACCTCCCGCAGTATGTGGTGGCACCCAGGGACATGAAAAACTGACCTCGAAAACGGATACGCGATTAACAGGGGCACCCGCAGTGGGAGAAATAGCGTGCGCGACTCACTGTCAGACTAGCATGATAATGAAAAACACACGTAGCCAATACCCAGCCCAAAAGAAGAGATACGTCCTTGATCCACTGTGAAGTTGTGATGGCGCGCAAAACAACACGAAGTAGCAACACACACGTCGGCCTCCATGAAAGGCACATACAGCGAACTGCTGGCCCCGCTCACCTTTAACCCATGCTGAGGGAAATGCCCGTGTGCGTCATTTCTCTTACGCGCTTAGGCCCTTTCCTCAGATTACATGCATTACCACGTGTTGAGGGAAACGCCCGCGCGTATCATGTCACATATGCGCTTACGCGCTAAGGGCCTTTCCTCGAATTACACACTGACGTGCACTTTTTTCACATGCCAAATCACTCCGTATCAAGCTGGCCACACGACAACACACGGAAGACAACGCTCCTGCCAGAAGGCCATTTTCCTGCCCCTAAGAGCCCCGTGCATGCTCCCACCTGCCATCTGCTGCTGCCTGCCTGCCTGCTGGCCACATGCCCTGCTATTTGGTGCCTGCACGTCAGCCATCTGCAGGGGTCCAGTTGCTGTGACCACCCCTGCTGGAATAGAAGAATCCCGACTGGTATTCCATCGCTCCACAGCCCACCCCCAGGACCCAGTTGCCCACCCACACCTGCCTTGGGGGTTACCATGTCCGACACAACACCATCTGGCACCAGTGGCAACCCCCAGCAGAGAGGCAGAGGGCTGCCAGCTTCAGTGCCAATGAAGTTGGCATCCTGGTGGAGCAAGTCCTGGGTCATTATGATGCCCTCTTTGGAAGTTCACGCGCCGACAATGAAGGACGGAAGAGGATCTGGAAGGACATCATGACTGCCATCAACGTGGAGGGGGTGGCAGCCCGCGACATGCTACACGTCCGGAAGCGCTGGGATGACTTCAGGTCCAGGACCCTCAGCAATGCCCGGTGCCTCTTGAAGGCAGCGGATGGTGAGGGGTGCCAGGTCTGCCTTACCGACAACCAGATGAGGGTCATGGAATGTATATGCCCAGCGCTCCACCTCCGGGTCCTTCAGAGGCAGACCCGTCCGGAGTCGAGTGGTAAGTATACATGCGTACTGATTGGACGCTGCGCATGTTGAGGTGTGGCAGGAGTGTGCAGGTTGGACATATGTCTTGGAAGGCCCATGTATCGATGTGTATGTACAGGGACATGAGCCTGCCGCATGTGAGTCCAGTCATGTGTGAGGCACATCAATGGTGTATGTGTTCAAATGCATGGCGCCCAAATGCATGTGTCGGTACACACATGTTTAAAATTATGTGTATGTACTGTGGCATGGTTGTGGTGTGACACATGGATGCTGGTTCCGCCTTCATGTATGTGCACAATGTACATGTGCGTGTGTGTGTATTTCACATGTGTGCCACTGTGATACACCATGGATGCATGTGACACTGACATGTAGGAGGCTGATTGGCAGATGTGACATGGATGCCGATGATTTAACTGCGACAGGTGGTGGAGATGCACAGATGCATGCATGTCTGGTGGCGTGTGTGCATGTGTTTGGCACTCCCCGTGTTGCATGTGACGTCAGGCTAACCTTCGGATGCTCATGCTGTTGTATGTGTATGGATGGTGCTGCCTGCTGCAACATTCCTGTTAATTTGTTCATGTGTGTGGGTTCAAATGATAGGTGTGTTGGGGATTGTGATGCCATGTGTGAAGTTTGACACTGCCACTCATGTGCAACTGTCATGTGTGTATCAGACCATTGTACCGTGCCCTGATGCCTTTGTTCTGTCTCTCCCTGTCTGCAGCGTCGACTGATGAAGAGGGCAGAGACAGTGCTGTGGAGCACAGCGGCAGGAATCCCACTGCCAGCCGGAGACGCAAGGCCCAGCTCCCCTCCCATGTTGTCATCTAGTAGAAGAGTGAGGGGTCTAGTGCCGCGTCCACGGCCACAGCTGCCGAGGGTAGGTCCAAGAGGAGGAGGTCGGAGGTGGACTCCTCGGCAGCAGAAGGGGCAGCTGAGGCCCCACAGGGGCCTATTGAGGAAGATGGCACTGAGTCATCCAGGTTGGTGGAGGGTTTGGTGAGGGGGAGGCCATGGAAGGGCCACACACAGGGTCTGGAGGGGGGATTCCACTGGTGCTAGTGGTGCAGTCCAGGGGCAGGGACAGGAGGCAGCACAGGCGATGGCGGAGGTGCCTGTGTGTAGTCCCCGATCCTGTGACTGCATCATCCCGCGCCAGCATTGATGCCTTCATCCAGACCCGTTTTCAGCGAGGGGATGCGCAAACAACAACTGGCCTTCCTCTCCCTGCGCACATGGCAATCTGGGGCCGTGTTGTGCCTGTCCTGGCTGGGGTGGCGTTGCGTCAACGTGGCATCCGGGATGATGTGCAGGGTTCTCGTGAGGACTCTTCATGTTATTTCGGATGCCTCATTGACCGCGTCAACCTACTAGGACGGGCCACCAGTGCTGGGTTCCTCTGTGTGCTGGTCCTTCTACCGACCCCCTCCTCAACTGAACCCCCTATGCACCAATCATCCTCTGTGCCATCTTCCTGGCCATGTATCACCTGGCCACCCTGTGGAGCTGCCCCTGACCCAGCGGCCAGTCTGGTGGAGCACACACACCTGCCACAGTCGGGAGTCAGAGGTCCAGCAGGGGTGGCCATCCCAACAACTGGACCCCAGCAGGAGGAGGACGTGCAGGCATTAACAGGTAGGGCACATGCACGGCAGCAGCAGGCTCAAGGTGGGAGCGATGATGGCTCGGGGCCATCAACATCAGAGGGGCAGGCATCGGCCGGAGGGCAGGAGGACCCTGGATTGGGAGTGTCTTCCGTGTGGCAGCGGTTGGGCTGGCAAATAGATGCGGAGCGGCGGTGGGGGGAAGAGGCACGGCTCACTATGGTCAGGGCGGAGAACTCCATGCACAGGGCGTTGAGGCAGGCTGAGTGCCTTGAGGAAATTCGCAGGGAGTTGGAGGTGGACATGGCTTTATCCCTGCGAGACCTCGGGTCCAGGGAACAGGCCCGCCTCCAGGACGTTGAACAGGAGTTCGATGATGCCCTGGCCTGGGAAATCAACAAGTGAGCCATAGGACTTGCCCGCCGCCATTGTATATAGTTCATTAGTGTTAGGTTTCCTTTCTGTTTTTCTTTCATTTGGGGTGCATGGACTACGACCCACCTTTTTATATATAGTTATTTATTAGGTAGGGTTTTTTGTAGGTTTCCTTTGGATTGTTGGGCTCATGGACCCTTTGATGTTCTTTTGTAAATAGTTTTCAATGTGGATTTCATTTTCCATGGTGGAAACTTTGCTTTTTTTGAACTGTGATTTTTTTTTTTATGGACAGACCCATAGGAGGCATTTTACTTTGGATTTTATTGGTTGCAGCATTTAATTTTTTTGATCAATTTTGGAGTTCCGGACTTGGGTTATTTCTTTTCATTATTGTGTGATTTGGTTTTATTCATTTCGTTGATTCTTCAATACACTTTTTTCTTTACTTTACTTGAGTGGACTTCTATCATTTGTTTTGTGCATGTCACAATGTTGTTTTTCACAGTCATGTGTCACCATTGCGTGGGTCTGAGGGATGTGTATTCATGGGCATGCTGGTTATGTATTTTCTATCATGACTTTGGGAATTCAATGTGGGGAGTTTGGACTGGGGTGGCCTGGGGTGGGATTTGGGTGGCCATAAGGCCCGTGGGTCTGGAGTGTGATGACATGTTGGATGGGGGACATGAGTTGGGGACTGCTGGTAGGTGCCCGTCACTGCTGGGTGGGTGGGGGTGCAGGGGGACATGAGTCGGGGCCTGCTGGCAGGTGCCTGTCACTTCTGGGAGGGTGGGGGTACAGGGGGACATGAGTTGGGGCCTGCTGGCAGGTGCCCGTCATTGCTGGGTGAGTGGGTGTGCAGGGGGACATGAGTTGGGGACTGCTGGTAGGTGCCCGTCACTGCTGGGTGGGTGGGGGTGCAGGGGGACATGAGTCGGGGCCTGCTGGCAGGTGCATGTCACGGCTGGGAGGGTGGGGGTGCAGGGGGACATGAGTCGGGGCCTGCTGGCAGGTGCCCGTCAATGGTGGGTGGGTGAGTGGGTGGGGGGACATGAGTCGGGGCCTGCTGGCAGGTGCCCATCACCGCTGGGTGGGTGGGGGTGCAGGGGGCCATGAGTTGGGGCCTGCAGGCAGGTGCCCATCACTGCTGGGTGGGTGGAGGTGCAGGGGGATATGAGTCAGGGCCTGCTGGCCGGTACCCATCACTGGGGGTGGGTGGATAGGTGGGGGACATGAGTCGGGGCTCAAAAGTGCATGGTGCCATGTAGGCTGCCTGCAGGGCATGGTGAGGGTTGTAGGGTAGTCCCCTGTGGTGTGGGATGCCTGCAGGGCATGGGGAGGGGGGAAACCGCACACCCGGGAGGGCCAACGATGCCAAATCGCAAGTGAAACTCCCCATGTACACCCCAAATACATGTACCCTGCTCTCGCCTGGAGTATCGCGTGTGAAACTTCCTGCGCACCCCTGAAATACACATACCACGCTCGCCCAAGGCCTATCGCGTGTGAAACTCCCCACGTACCCCCCAAATACTCGTACCTTGCTTGCACAGGGCCTATCGCATGTGCAACTCCCCATGAACCCCCCAAATACACGTACCCGGCTCGCACAGGGCCTATCGCGTGTGGAACTCCCCGCGTACCCCCCAAATACATGTACCCCACTCGCACAGGGCCTATCGCATGTGCAACTCCCCGCGTACTCCCCAAATACACCTACCCCACTCGCACAGGGCCTATCGCGTGTGAAATTCCCCACATACCCCCCAAATACACGTACCCCGCTCTCGCCTGGAGTATCGCATGTGAAACTTCCCACGCACCCCCGAAATACACATACCACACTCGCACAGGGCCTAGCGCGTGTGAAACTCCCTGCGTACCCCCAAATACACGTACCCCGCTCTCGCCTGGAGTATCACGTGTGAAACTTCCTGCGCACCCCCAAAATACATGTACCACACTCGCACAGGGCCTATCGCGTGTGAAACTCCCCACGTACCCCGCTCTCGTCTGGAGTATCGTTTGTGAAACTTCCTGCGCACCCCCGAAATACATGTACCACGCTCACCCAAGGCCTATCGCGTGTGAAACTTCCCGCGCAACCCCAAAATTCGCGCGGGCTGCCCATCCACCCTCCCCATGCCTCACAGGCAGCCCATCCACCCTGGCCATGGCCCACAGCCAGCCCACACCACAGGGGGGACTTTTTCCACGCAATTTACCTGACGCGAGCGGGGTATGTGTATTCTGGGGCGTGCACGGGGAGTTTTACACGCGTTTTCATGGTTGGGGGGCTGTATGCTGGTCCACTGGCCTTTGTGCCATGTACTGGATTTGTGCAATGTTTTTGGCGCACGGTGCGGGGTTGGGGGCATAACTGGCGTGGCTGCAGTGTCGCTGCGCCACTCTGTGCCACGGCTGCTTATGGATGTATTAATCCATTAATACGCTGTGCGCCTGAATGGGTTTTGACGCACGCAGCTGGCGCAGTCTGCCGCATGCACACTCTGTGCACCAGCCGTGTGTGCCACTTGTGCACCGAATTCTATGAATTACCCCCTTAATTTGGCCCAGAGTTTGTTTCCATTCTCCCAATCAAAGGGTATAGACAAATCTAATTAGGTCATATACAGTCGAGGAGTTTCCTTTCCAAGTTCTTAATGCTTTCAATGTGTTACTATCATCCCATTCCATTCCATACGGTGCTATGGTCCATTCGGACTCCACCATGAAATTGCAAATGTATCTCTTCCCATCCAATCCATTATCGGGTTCCTTTAAAAGAAAGGATGAAAAACATTATCTTAAATCCTTCAATTTCATGGATTCTGAGGGTCACCTCTTTTTAAGATGCATTTCAGAAGGGACTGTATCTAGGTTGATGGAAGCCAACAGATCTTCCTAATATTTTCAAATAATTCTGCCAACATTTTAGAACCCTCTGGAATTTGTAATTTAAGTACAATGTTATGCACTGAACATTCCATGCGCGACTGGTGCCAGAAATATCAGACTTTGCTCAAGACTTACCAAAACTCACTGGCAACAAACCTGCTTGATTAATAAACTTAGACCTGCGCTTAATAATCCCCCCACAAAGACTACCCATACAAAGAAAAACCGAACTAGACAGAGTAACCCTATTACTAACTCTCAGAATTCTGACATTACGCCCATCAAAGGTTCCCTAATTAATGCAAGATCTCTGGTAGCCCATGCTATTTGACCTGATCATCGCGGATGATTTAGACTTCTTAGCTATTACAGAGACCTGGCTCCATGCAGCAGCTGGCCCCTCGCTTCTACTTGTCATACCTGAGAATTACACTATTTTGAGAGCAGGCAGAGAAGCTTCTATAGGGGGTGGGATTGCTTTTTTCGCCAAGTCAAACCTAGGGTTGAGATCATCTGCATCACCTGGTGTCCAGTCTTGCAACTGCTCTCTGTAAAACCTCCCATCTCTCAGTCACGTACAGTTACGGCACACTTAGTTTATAGACTCCCAGGCCCCATCGGCTCCTTTGAGGAAGATATTACTACCATAATATCCACCAACACCAAACCTACCTCGCAAATACTTTTGCTAGGTGACTTCAACCTTGGTCTCAATGACCCTAACAACCAACACGAATTGGCGCTCTCGAACACCATTACCGAATTTGGCCTCACACAAAGAGTCAAGCAGCCTACCCATGAGAAAGGTAGAACCTTAGACTGGGTGGCTGATCACAACTGCGAGACTATGATTACCTTGATCGAATCTCAGACATGGATTGACCATTACCTAGTATCCTTCAATATACAAGCCAATAGACCACCGCTTAAGACTAAGCCAATAGCACCTCCCCTCCTCACGAGTAACAAACGTGACATCACAGTAGACAGATTAATGCCATATCTGCTGCCGAGCCTTATCCTGTTGCTGACTACTTCTGACCTAGCTTCCTTAGCGGACGTATACAACTCCACTATCACACAAGCCTTAGACACCATTGCCCTACTCAAATTGCGCAAAGGCAAACCTAGAGCCCACTTGAACTCATGGTTTACACCTCAGCTAAAAGCCTTTAGAGCTGAAAAAAGGAAAATGGAAGTCCAATGGAAAAACATACCTACTAAGGATACTAAGGATGACAAATGCAACTTGTTGAAAATGTCTGCTAAATACAAAGCGTAAATACCACTAACTAAAAGACAGACCTAAAACAACAGAATCAATAAAGCTAGTTCAAGCACCAAGGAACTCTTTATGATCCTTAGAGTACTGGAAGCTCGTATTTCTCCTGTGGACACATGCACTAAGGACTAAGGATCAAGCATGGTGCTCCAACATCCAGAACACACTCTCCAACAAAATGTCCCTCCTCCAAAGAAAAATTGCAGAAAACATTCTGATGCTGTCTACAACAGGCCTCCTTCAAAGAGTTTGAGATCTTACCCTTAAATCCTTTCCGCGCTTCAAATTCGCACAAGCCAATACCCATGAGATGGTAAATATTATTGCTTCGCTTACACCTACAAGTTGTCAGGGTGATATTTGCCCAGCCCAGATTATTAAAGAAGCAGCTAGTGACCTGGCTCCCTTCATTACCATACTAATGAATGCCTCATTTCTATCATGTAACGTACCTAACAACTTAATGGACGCCTGGGTCATGCCTCTTTTAAAAATAAAAAATGAACTTCCCTGGACCCATCTATTCCAGCTAACTTCAGAGCGATTACTACTGTTCCATTTTTTCTTAAGATAATAGACAAAGCAGCCTACTTCCAGATACAAGCTTATTTGGAGACTAACAATCTCCTATTGCTTTGGCAATCCGGCTTTAGACCACAACACAGCACAGAAATGGCCTTGATAGATCTGAAGACACAAATTGACTTAATTAAAAACAACACGAAAATGTCCCTCCTACTTTTATTAGATTTATGGGCCGCATTCGATTTGTTGGACCACAAAGTGCTATGCAAACACTTATTTACTGCTGCTCACTTATCCCAATAAGCTACAGCATGGATCCATTCATTTCTCAATAACGGGTCAATGAGAGTGTTCTCACCCTCAGCCTCAGAAGACCCTAGACTGATTTCATGTGGGGTACCTCAAGGCTCTTGCGTATCTCCTACTATGTACAATGTTTTGACTAAACCATTGTTTGATGACCTTGACCATCTGGGTGTCGCCTACACTAATTATGCAGATGACACCCAGATCCTGATTCCACTCACCAGAGACTATGATAGTGACTTGGACCTAGTGACCAAAATCTATCTAATTATTCAGGCAAGGATTGCCACACACTGCCTCTGCCTGAATGATGAGAAGACAGAGCTCTTAATCCTTGGAGCCTCGGCCAACATCAACAAACTCAGTAGCAAATACTCAGCCTTCAACATCGATGGCATTGGCATTAAGGTGGCAAAGGAGGTAAAACCTTAGGTTTTTACCTAGACTCAACTCTCAACCTAGGCATACAAGTTAAAGCCTCTGTCTCTGCTACAGCCTACACCTGTATACTGATACAGGCATGTACACCATTCATCTCCATTGAAAGCTGAATCACGCTAGCGAGAGCTCTAATTCTTTCCAACTGAATTATTGTAATGCCCTCTACTTAGGTGCTAGCAAATACACTGTCAACAAACTACAAACACTCCAAAATAATACCCTTATAACTGCCCTCACTATACTGATGAGACAACACATCTCGGAGGCTAGACAGAATATTAACTGGCTTTCCATCAATACCAGAATTCAATTGAAAACTGCCTCACTCACCCATAAATGTCTAAACAACGCAGCCCTGCTCTATTTAATGGAAAACATTACCAAAAAAACGTCAACACGGTCCACTAGGTCAGCTAATTCCTTCGGACTGACAGTTCCGATTCAACCTAAAAAAGCAGGAGGTAGTAGCTTTCCCGTCCTGGCCGTCCAACTGTGGAACTCGCTTCCCATTTCCCTGAGAACAGACCAGTCCTTCTACAATTTTAGGAAAAATGAAGTTTTGTTGGGCACTTTGGCTGCCTTATCACGGCACAACCATATATCCTGCTATGTAAACTAGTGAGGTAATACAAACTAGGTTTGTACTACCCTGCCGGCACCTATTAGAATTCTTTGTATATAATGTCTGTAATATCTGTCATTTCCTGTATATAATGTCTGTAAGATTCCCCTATGCACGTCGAAATCTGATGCCTGTATATAATGACTGAAATCATCTATGTAACAAACTTTGAAACTTTCTTGTAACGCGCCCAGATACCCAAGGGTTTGGTGCGCTTTATATAAACAAATGAATAAACAAACAAACAATATTTGAAAGTTTGTCTGGACCAGACGCCCACAAATATTTCAATAATTTTGAAACCTTTATAATATTTGCCTCAGAAAAAAAAGCACATAATCCAGACTTCCTTTGCATTTCGATCTTCCACAATTGAAATTTCTTTACCAAAGGAATGAGTTGTAATATATTGAATCAAAACCATTTTAGTTATTTTACTCACTTGAGGGGGGCCTTGTTACAAAATGTGCTTTTTATCATACCTCAAAAGTGTTTACTCTCTCTTTTCTTAATATATGTATAGCCTGTCATCAAAATTACCCCATTTTGCCCATCATATACTATTTGCACCAGTTTTTAAAATAATGGGCCTCATTACAGGTCGGGCGGTCCGGAATTAACAGTGGCGGTAAACCCGCCGCCACTGTTAATTCCGGACAGCCCGATCCCGAGTCCTGCAGGCGGGAGGTGATGTTCCTGCTAGGTCTGACCTGGGGCGTTTAACACCGCCCGCCTGCAGGTGGACGTGGAAACACCAGCACCATCACGAGATGGTGCCGGTGTTTCCACTTCCCCATTCCCATTAAGTCCTACGGGACTCAATGGGAATGGGTATTTACCGAATTCCGCCTCCGGAATTCCCGGGACACCAGGGTCGTAATGCCCTGGTATTTCCGGAGAGTCACGGAGGCGGAATGGTAATACGAGTCTGGCGGTAACCCAGGCAGTTATACCGCCTGAGTTACCGCCGGACTCGTAATGAGGCCCAATGAATTATTTAGTCACATTTTAATTATTCCTCCCAGTATAAGCTATCTCCTTTCCCGAGAGTCCTTAATTGTTAATGCATCCTTTTTTATCACTTCATCAGCGACATACGGTTTCATGAATTGTGCCGCCAGAATTGTTTTTCTATTCAAATTAATATAAGATAAAATGATTGGGATCTATCAATCTATACCATTGCGTTTTATTTTTAATAACTAATAACCAACAAACCAAAAACTGCAAAGTAATACGTTTAATCTGACATTGGGACCATTTCCCTCCTGTTACAATTAGTGACCCAAACATTTCCCCGCCTTCTCTCAGTCAGGACACATATTAGATTTCCCCCGTTGACCATCATGCCAGTGGAATTTAGAATTTCTCCATACCCTTATCATCCGTCCTCTGTGATCCCGAACTCAGGGCACTGTACTGCACCTGTGACGGCTGGTTTGCCCAGATAGCTTCTAAGTTGGCTCCAAAAATCTCTCAGCCTACTCCGATTCGGTAGTGTCATGTTGTACTGAGCCTCTTTCTGTTCACAGTTGGTCATAGTATTCAGTGAGTGATTAAATGTGAGGGCAGGACCTTTGAACCAGAATCTGGCGATTAGCGATCTCGCTATGGCTCTTGTCATACCCAAAAGCCTGTCAGTTGTTCCGCTCTCAACCTCAAATATCCCTTGCAGCCAGTTCAGGGTGCTCCCGGGATCTGACCATCCACCATTTCCTGCAAAAACTCTATAATCTATTGCCAGAAGTTCTGTACACCCTTACAACGCCATGCCATGCTAGATGCATACAGTTTGTTTGTGGTATATGGTATGTGACACTTAGTGTCAGGTGATCTCTCCGGATAGTAATAATGGAGTGTAATGTGGGTGTAATAAATCTGATGCAAGTATTTTTTAATGGGTGAGTCTGTGACTATTATTCAAGGCTATTTTCCTAGTTTGTATGCATGCTTTTGCACACTGGTGGTCCAATGTTGCCACGCTCAATACTCCCCCCACCTTGTCACATGCTTTATCTTGTGTCTACCCTTTGGGTTTTCAGCAGTCTGTCAATGGTCAACACCATTTTTGTGTATCTAGGTTGCTAAACAATGTATTGTGCTATAGGCGAAGGAAAAGGTTCCCCCAGGATGCATGGAATATATGAACGTAGCACATGTTTAAATCTATAGTAAAGGTATATGGTAATTTTATTCCATGCACCCCGTTCTTTAAGTTGCTCTACTGAGAGCAGATTCCCACCCGGAAAGATATCTTGCAACGTTTGTAGATTCAATCCTATAAAATGGCACTTGAGCACCCCTTCATATGTTATATCAATACCTCTCACATTGTAAATAGAGACTTTAGGGGAATAAAGGGAGTCCTCACCCACCACTTTTGCAATTTTACCTCAAGCGTAACATGTTCGTCTACTGGCAGTCTCTCCTTCCTGCTGTGCTTACCTTTGCCCCAGAGTATCAGGGTGCATTGTTGCTCGGTCAGTCCCGACATGAGGATACTCCGAGGTCTTGTTATATCATCACTTCATGTACTGAACTTGCACTGCTAGGTGGTATATAAAGAGATCAGGATAGTCCAGACCTCCTCTTTCATACGGCTTAGTTATGTATCATAGGCAATCCTAGGTTGTTTACCTGCCAAAACCAATCTAATCATCAATTTTTTAATCCAGTACCAAAATGTTGCAGAGGGGACTATTGGAACATTATTAAAACTATATAACAACTTTGGGACCACAACCATTGTTGCCATTGAGATCCTTGCTGCTTGTGATATTGGTAAATGGATCCAGGTATTCATCTTAGCTTCTAATCTTTCTAGTGTTGCGAGATAGTTCACTGTATAAAGGCAACTGGGTCAGTTGAAATCGTTATGTCGCAATCCTACCGGGTACCATTTGAAATTATCTGGGGCATCCTCTTGTTTGATAATGGAAGCCTTCTCCTGATAATTCTTTTGGCTGACAGGGTACCACACTGTCATATATCAGACATTAGTACTGTAAGATTTTGCTTAGGCTCGTTAACATACAGCTGTATTCTGTCAGCATAAAATGAGATAATGCTTACCCTTGTGTACATTCTAACCCCACTGTGACTATGAGATTCTCTAATATAACATGCCAGAGGCTCTATAGCCAAGACAAAGAGTAGTGTGTATAAGGGGCAACCTTGTCTCATTCCACATGAGGGAATATGTCCCCTGTTTGGATTGCAGTCATCAATATCATTGCTTTCGGGGATGGGTACAATATCTGTATCCATCGTAGGAAGCGATTGCCCAGCCCCGATCTGCATAATACATCATAGAGGAACCTCCATCCAACTGAGTCGAATGCCTTTTCCTCATCTAATGAGGCGGCTATCCTAGGGATCTTAGAGTTAATATGTGTAGGAGTGCAAACATCTCAGGGTATTTTGCTTCGATCTTCCTGGTATGAAGCCTGTCTGATCTGGCAGTACCAGGGAGGGCATATGCAGCAGTAGTTGATTTGCTAGTATCTTGGCCAATATTCTATTGTAAGTGTGAATTAGGGAAAATTGCCTATATGATGCACATCTCGACAGATTTTTATCGGGCTTCAATAAGACTGTGAAGAGAGTGTTTTTGTGCACTCTAGGAGGGTACCTGTGTCATATGTGTATTCATACATTTGCAGGAAAGGGGGTGAGCTCTGCCACATAATCCTTGCAGAATTCTGCTGTCAAACCACCCACACCTGGAGCTTTATTATGGAGATTTATTATTGGAAAAGGATAGTATTGCCTGTTTCATTTATTCAACTGTCAGGGGTGCTATTGAAGAACAATGCATGGGTCTCATTCGGCCATCCAAGTGCTACCTGGTCTAGGATTTATGTATCTCTGAGATGTCAGCTTCCCCTTAGCAGTTCATAGGGAGTTGTAATATTCCCTAAAGTTTGCATTGATTCCTTCGTTATCCTTTACTCTATGCCCTGTTTGCCTTAAAATCTCCATGATGTTAGTGGGTTGCCTTTCTTTCTGGATTGCTTATGCTAGACTCCTGCTGGGGTGATATTCTTCGACATATGACCTAGCTGTGGCCGGTCCTGTAAGATATTTAACTTCACTAGCTGCTATTTTTGCAAATTTTCCCGGGCCTCTGCGAGCTTTGGTTGATATGGGTATCACTTTGTACTGACTGTTTGGTTTCCATTATTTTAATGTATGCTTCAAGGTCATAGTTCTATGGATCGTTTTCATTATACCCCCCTCCTTGGTCATACAACTACCTTGAATGCATACCTTAAAATTTTTCCAGATCATATTAACATTATCTATTGTGTCAACGTTATGCTTGAAATATTGCTCAATTTCCTGGACGATATCCTCTCTGAATACAGCGCCACCATCTAGGGGTCCTGGGATTGGCTACAGCCCTATCAAATATGAATAGGACTGGAGAGTGGCCTGACACTGTCCTAGGAAGAATCTCACACACCTTTATGTTCCTCCATGTATCAGGAGTAAACATAATATAATCTATCCGTGACATTGGGTCATGAACGCTTGAATAGTATGTGTACTCTCTTTTCGCAGGATGCTTGTTTCTCCAAGCATACATCAGTCCGTGGTATTCTGCTATCTCTTCCTGTGCCTTTGCTGCCTTCGGGACATATCTGTGTATGGAAGTGGAGTGATCTAGGTCTAATGTGAGTGCAATATTGAAGTCGTCTCCCCATATTATTTCATATCCCTATGTACTTGGCTTGGGAATTCCTTGAACAAAATGAGTCCATATTCGGGCATATATATTGATTATTATACTCTCAGACCTAGCAGTTCACCCACCAATATAGAGGTAGTGTTACTCTACGTTACTTATCTTATGTAATTTGTACTCTAAGGAGGTCGGATATATGTAGCAACCCCCCTGGAATTTGTGGAATGTGGCTCACCATATCTGAGCACTCTTTAGCGCTGGACTGCTGGTAATCTATCATCCTGTCCCAGGTTTGTTTCCTTAAGAATCAGTACCCATGCTTGATATTTATGTGCAAATCTTATTATTCTTCATCCCTCTTATTTTGCAGATCAACCTGGTGAGTTTCCAATTCTCCCCCTAAATCTAGGGTGGGGATTATTATACTGTGTGTCATGCCTTTCATCTGGCCCATAGCGGTATCCATTCTGCATAGCCTCTGTGATTGGTCTTGAGCTTGAACTAATAACAACCATGTATTTCTAATGCCCCACTGATGCCAGAAACCTAACAATAGTGGCTGTGTTCTCCCCTATTCCCTCAAACCCTATAATCTGTCTAGGTTTGCAGTTATTGCACTGGGCGACTGCACGCTGTCATAGCTGCCCCATTCGGTTGCTTCTGTACTCTGTTATTTCCGCACACCAGTCGTCTGTAAATTGGCTGTGTCCTATTGAATCTATAAGCAATGTGTCAATATCAATAACCCATCCTTCCATTCATCCATCATCCACCCATCCATCCATCCATCCATCCATCCATTCATCCATCTATCCATCCAGTACTTCGCCTTCTGCTTCATTGTGCGTGGGCGATTGGTCTTTACTAGACATAGCAGCTATCTCTCTGACATATCTTTCTGTTGCTTTCAGATCTGTGAAGAGTAGCACTTTCAATTCCGCCAGGTACATCAAAGCATATCTTACTCCTAACCTGCAAAATGCGATTTTGGCCTCTTGAAATGTTTTCCACTGCTGCTAGACCTGTGGGCTGAAGTCTGGGAAGATGCGTATAACTGCGGATCCGTACTTCACTTCCCCCTTGTCTCTAGCTGTTTTCAGTAGAGCATCCCTGTCTCGGATGTTAAACATGCAGGCTATGATTGGTCTCTCTAGGGCCCCAGGGGTAGTCTTGGGGACAGAGATTGTTGTGCTCTCTCCACCATGTACAAGGGTGAGACGGTTGGGTTGCCCAGTATCTCCAAAAGCACACACTCAATGAGTGGTTCCATGTTGTCTATTGCTGCCGACCCAGGTAGCCCTACAATGCGTAGACTGTTATGCCAGGATCATCCTTACAGGTTGTCATTCTTCACTGTGACCTTCTTCATATTTTGCTGGAGTTGTGCAATCTCTCCTTGCTTTCTCGTAATTTTGTCTTCCCCCCTCTCCAATCCGCTGTTTCACTTCTCACATTATGTCGCACCATTTTCAATGTGTACTGCTGCTATGTCTAATTTACTGGTCAGACTGTCAATTTTCCTACTGATTGTATCAGGGCTGTCCTTTAATGCTATTAGGTCCGGTTATGTCCACGGTCGATGTGCCTACTGGCTGCTCTGTATTCGCTACTGTAGGTGTGCCTGGTTTTGCGTAATGACCCAGTTTCGCATGCTTTTTAGGATTCACCATGGTGTCCATCTGGCATGAGTTTATTCCGCGCTGAATTATCCCTTCTGGGGCTCGCTGCCAAAACCCCAACAAGGTCTTGTTGGAGTTGAGAAAAAGAAAAAGAAAATCTTTTTCTCTTTTCCCTTCCTCACCATTTGCTCTTATGCGGCTCACCTACGGGTGACTGAAAATACAGCAACGCTTTGTCAGCATAAGGACCTTTTCCCTTGGTTATAAGGGTTTCATGTATGGAGAGCTGTGGCTATTGATTCCTCTGTTCAGTCTTGCTCATGGGCTCAAGATGTAGCTCTCCTCCCTGCATCTAGTGGATGCTTCGCACCATTGTGCCGATATCCCCCACAGGGTAAGCCCGCTAATGATGTCTCCTATGGTCTCAATGAATGTGCTCTGGAGGGGGCGGCAATGCTCCTCAGTCCCCACCAGCATGGGCACTGAATGGGTCTCAAGGGTCACCGGACCGACATCACTCCTCTGTAATGTCCCCTCCTCATGACACCCCTCTGTGTGGGCCCAGCTGGCTCTGTTCACTCCCTCAGGGGTTGTCACCTGCTGTAGAGCCCAGCATAGCCTTAGTGAACGTATTGGTCCCGATCTCCTTGCCTCTCCCCGTACCTGGCCTTCAACAATCTACCAGCGTTCCAGAGAGGGTGGGGGCACAGTAGGCCCCACAGGATCTCCTTATGGCAGCAGCATCCCCATTGTCAATTGCTGGTTAGGAGCGCACAGGCAACGTAATCCCCAGTACGCTGTCCACATGTTCGTTGGAGTGCCATGCAACTCCACCCCTCCCCACCAGGCTCCATCTGCTCGGCTCCTCCGGCAGGCCTCCGCAACAATTTTTGTTGTTCCTTTCAAGTTATTGTTCTATTTTGGGATCTGATGTGACCAAGTTGTGCGTGGCGAGCTCCATGACGACAACTGTGTCTTTTTCACCACATATAGTGGGTCGCAAGGATATTTAGTACAGGATATTAGAGTTGGCTGCTGGACCGCTCTCAAGGTGCAGCCATCTTGCTATGTGCTCTACAACACCCTCCCCTTTCTAAACCATTGTGATCAGTTTAATAACCTACTAAAGATAGTACTGAATAATGCTAATGTTGCACTGTAACAATCTACCACCGTTTTTTGCTTGATTTTTTTCCAATAATCCTAATTCAATCATATTATAAATGGATATTATCAACCAAATTGTATGCTTTGTATCCTTTTTCATAATGTCATTTAATTGCTTGAACATTAACAGTGTTAATTACTCTCATTGCTCACACCTCATTTCATTTTTAACAGCTGTTAAAAGCCCTCCTTTTGGATGTATATGTGCACCTTTCCTCACAGCACATAAAAAGTATGTTATGCTAAGGTATGCTATATCACATTGCAGTGTGCTGTAGTGAGAAGGTGCTACTCCCTAGAGGTGTCTGAGCACACAGCGGTGTAGGCCCCATGGCCGGAGGAAAAAAGCCACCACCAAGAGTGACTGGCGGTTTTGATTTACTTTTTGAAAGCCTTCAGCCATCAGGTACTAATGCAGCAGATATCTTCTGGGAGTGAGTTCCAGAGTTGTGCACACATAACTGGAGTGGCCTAAACCTTTGCAGACTCTACAATGATTTTTGATCATAGTGTTGCATGAAACTGATCTCATAGGCCTCAACAAAGAATGTAATTTCTAGTGATTCTGAATAAACAGAAGTACAGAGCTATACAGGGCTTAAAATAAATCCTTGCTTTCACTGGGAACCAGTGAAGTTTTATTAGCACAGGAGATGAATGTGCCTGCTAAGAGGTGCTTGTCACAATACGAGCAGCAGAGTTCTGAATTTCCAGACGTTTTACAGACGTTCAACGAGTTTATCCTTGGGTGTAGAGCTTCAGACACAAACATGTAATCTATGGTTGAAGTTGAATCAGCACGGTGCCACATGGGTGTTGGTGGTATATCATCCTGAGTGCTTCTTTTCAGCATTTGGAAGTTTTGTAGACTCATTTCGTTTGACCAATCCTGTGCCAATGTATTTTGCAGGCTTGAAAAGGTTGATGTTTAAATCACCACAGAGGATTATCTTTGCCCACCCTAAGGCTTCCAACCAACAGTCAAGTAGAGCTGATATCTGGTCAATATAATCTAGCTTTCAGATGGTTCCAATACTAGTTCAGTATTGTAATCTGATCAGGCCTGTGCTCAAGTGGGCCAACCTTTCAATGCAAGTCTCTTGGATGTAAGGAAATTATTGACAGAGTTTAAAATCCACCAGCCTGAGGATCTTTTAACCATAGTTATCATACCTGCCATCGGGCGCCCTATTTGTGATTTTATTGCCGGATTTAGTGCGACCTCAAACTCAGATGTTACCGGCATGTCACTTAACCATGTTTCGTGCATGCATGTGATGTGGAGACCGTCTAGCCAATTTGAGTTAAACAAGTGTGTGAAGCCTCATGTCTTCTAAGAGGCTATGCTGCACACTTGTGAGGTCTAGACTTCCTGGCGTTATATCTTGGATTTCGTGTTTAAAGCCCCTGCCAACCATTGCCACTCATTGATTGTCGGGGGGGGAGTTGAGGTTTTTATCCCCTCCTCGTTGCTGCCAATATAGATTCCATTCATTTTTATTGTGATTCTTATTTGAGCGTTTTGACCATCAAGTACACCTACACAATCACTCATAGGTGATTGAGGCGACGTTGGGGGGGGACTGTAATCTTTCGCAATTTCGGTCAACTTCTTGAGTCTTTTTTTATTGCCCTTGTGACCCATCCCCATAGGACCTCTACATGGTTCCAGTGCCAGTGATGGTTTCATGGTCACAGCCCTTCGGAATGCCAAGTTTCCATTGTTAGCAGGGCGTGACAGCTCGGGCGCTGTAAACTTGTAGACATCAAACCCCAATGAAAACAACGCTACATTGGCCTCCAGTATAGTTGCTGCAATTAACGATGAGGTTAGGTGGACACCACCCTGTCGTTCTTCCCTTCTTCCTGAAACTCCACGATTTTTAAGTCGTTTGATGTTATGGCCCGTAGGCTTGGTACAAAATGGAGTAGCTTGATTAGGTTTCCTCGATTTAAAGTTAAATTACCGTTAGACTCCAAACTCTCGATTTTTAACTTATGGACAATGCTCTTGTTAGGGACTGGCTTCGAGAAGCTTACTTTAGGCTTTTGAAAGCGTATTTCCACAGCAAGTCCTTGCACCTTTGTTCGTTTGTTGTCAGATAACCCAGTATTAGCGGATGTAATCAACTGCCCGTGTGGACCATTTACGTTTACTAATTTAGCAGTTTGACAGGAGTTAGACCATGGCCTCTCCGGTCTGGTTGCTTGAAGGTTAGCTATACACTGCGTTCTCTTCTCATGCATTGTCATAAAGACCGGGCGAAGTGAGAGTGGAGGCTGTGCTTGGTTAGTGTCCGCTTCTTCGATGATGTAACAAGTTCTTTCATATGACTCGCATTCTGTTGTGGGGGTTCTGCAGGACTCCTTGTCAGTTTGGGGTTGGCTTGAGTCAGGCTTATCTAAAACTATTTTGGCTTCCATCTGTACGTTCAAATCCTTGCTTTGGTTTGTGGAATGTTTCAACCCACTAGTCCAGGCCCTGCAACATTACTGTGCATTGCTTGGAGCAGAAACATCAGAATGGCCGCCGGAAAGCATGCTGCTCGGTAAAAATCACCAGAAAGTGTGCAGTAAAAATCTGAAAAATAGGCCGCCATCCACTTTGGCCTATGTCAGTGGTAACACAGGAGACCACTGCCAAAACCCATCATTTGGCTGCCCACAGAGCAAAATCATTGCAAAAGAAACACAGAGCTGTTTTAAAAATCCATTTTTCCCTGGCTGTCAAATTTGCAAAAATCCTGGCTCACAAACCACCCAAAAAGATCCAACTTCCTTGTTGGGTGGTGAACATCATTCTACTTCAAGAATCCATATAAATATAATGTCAGCAGGAGTATATGCCATCAGAACAAAGTTCACTTTTGAAGATGGTTGCTGGAAGAAATCTGTCAAAAATGGGTATAATACCCTTACTCACCTCTGTCAGAAGCTGGCGATTTTAAAACCTGTCATGTGTAAAGTTGTACATTGAACTCAAACTATGCCAAAGAAAGACTTGCTATCAGAAGCCTGAGAGGTGGATACAATTCAAAACTATATTTTAAAAAGGCTTGAAGTAAGAAATTGATTGATGTATTTGTTAAAAATGTAAGTTATATTTTAGGACAAGACAATTTCAGACATTGGGCCTCATTACACGGTAGGCGGTAAGGGTTTACCGGTACCGGTATTTTACCGGTACCGGTAAATCCTTACCACCTTACTACGAGGTCCCTTTGCGGGTTGGGGAATTTAACGCATGCTTTTTGCAGGCGTTAAAAACCAACCCTCAAAGGGACCAGTGGAGCTAATTACGGTACCGCAATTTGAGGTACCGTAATTAGCACCTTCCCCATTCCCATAGAGCCCTATGGGGCAAAAATGGGAAGGGGGAATTACCGCCCTGCCAACCTTGGAATGGGGCGGTAATTCCCCTTTCCACCAAAGCGGTGCTGGTATTTTACCGGCAATAACCATGGCGCTAATAGCGCCATGGTACACCGCCTACCGTGTAATGAGGCCCATTGTGTTTAAAAGTTAAGGTTTCCCACACTGAGCTTCAAACACATTCCACACCTTCTACCCAACAAAAAAATCCTTCCCCCTGATCTCTGCTAAGAAACTGGCAAGCTAGTGTGAAAGGAAATGGGTGGGGCACTCTGGCATGTTGTTCTGAGTGGAGACAATGGAGTCCTTGAGCTGAATGGAAATGCTAATTCGGGTGTGACTGACAACAACTGCTCTGGCAGGAAGACAAGCCATGTAACTCTCTGACTCAGCCAAGATCTTGGGCCGGGCCAGACTGGAAATGTGGATTGAAATTGGACTAAATATATGTTTAAGGAAACGACTTATAACAAATTGTACGGAACTGACAAAAATATGTAACTTAGAGATTATTAAATTGAAAAATTTGCTCACAGTTTAAAACTAATCTGGAATCTGTGCGATGTTCAGAGACTGAACCATGAACATTTTTAATATTGTAGCTATTGTGATTATGCTAGGAACATGAAAAATTACAGAAGTATGACCAGATGGTATGTGCATGTATATGTAAAATATTGTACAGATCTGAAAACTTGTAACCAACCAAATGCGTGAAAAAATTGTCATTTATGAACCAATACTCTTATGAACACGGGACTTGAACAGAGACGTGCCTTAATTAATCTGTCATCTAAGTATGTATTATTAACAAGTTGTGCATATTGAAAATATGTTTTTTGGGAAAAATAGAATTTCTGGGTAAAAGCAAAGGGGAGATTCTTCCCTAGATTGTAAATGGCAGCATCACTCTTGACACATGATGACACACTGTTCCATTCTCAAATCAGGGGACAGGGAATTCTCTGACCTATCAGATCCTCAGAGGGTTGGGCATAGACAATCAGCCTCCCCACGCACTTTGGAAAAAGGATAAATAGGGACTGTTGAGGACCCACAGACACACTTTTTCCCTCATCAAGTGATCCACTGGCGAAGCACCCTGCAGGAAGATCCAGAATCCAGAACCAGACTCCAGAGCCAGACTCCAGATTCAGACTCTAGAACCAGACTCTAGAACCCTGAAGCAGAAGCCTAATCCAAAAAAGCTGAACCCTTTTCAACAGGCCTTTAAAGATCTTGCAAACCTGATTTAACCCCTAAACCTCCACGGGCCTAACCTAAATGATCCAACAGCCTGGCTGAGCTGTCGCTGCTACTGGCCAAGAACCATGCTAGAACCCAAGATCCAGATCAATCCAGCAGAGCTGTAACCCAGAACCCATCAGACCCAGTAAAAGAAGCCACGCAGACCAGAGTGCCTTGCTGAGAGCAGAGTCCAGGTGCCCTGAAGCCTGTCCGGTGGCGAGTGAAGTCCAAACCCTTGACCAGATCTTTGACGGGCCCATTCCAAAGCCATAGTTGTAAGTATTAAGTGTAGAACTGTCCATAACCAACCTCTTAGTATTAAGTTACCCAATCCAACCATTCCAACCTATCCATAACTGAATTACTGAATCTCTTTTGTCTATCCTAAATTCTCCTCTCCTCCACATAACCCTTGATAATTGTAGTGATAATCATCTTGGCGCTAATATATATTTATTGGAGAAAGGCAATCGTCTTGTGCAGACAGAAACCATCCGGAGGCACCTCTGGATAGGTGGATGGGCTGTCGTGTAGTTTCCGGCTCCATAGACTCTTTAGTGTTAAGAAATCTTTGTTCCAAATCTTCAACAGCGCATCTTTCATTTTGAAATCTTGACTCTTTTGAGAAAAATCTACCTTGACTAAAACCTCTGTAACTTTTGAACCGCATGTCCTAGAAACAGAGTTTGAATGTCATGTTGAAGCTAACAACCTCAGCTTTCAAACAAACCCTAAACGACATTCCAATTCCTTATAGTTTTTCCATAATCACATTTCCCGCACGTGGAAAAGTTGCAGCGATTTCGCATTTGGCTCAATTTCATTCTATGTAAAACAGCTATTTCTTGTTTTCAACTTCTGAATTTCGTTTTCCATCTGCTACCCATTCAACAATCATTGTTTCCCTAAACGTATCCAAAGCAACTCTCACTTGTTCTGAATCTCATTTAGCAAATTAAAATAATTTTTAGTATTTTTACCATTCAATTCAAATCACATCTAAAAGCAATTGACCTGTTTTAAAATCATTAATGTTTTCTCTAAGCTTGCTGGGGGGAATCAGGATTGAAACTGCAATTGTTGATTGTTATTCTAGATACCTGTGTGCCCTCCTTTATCTCATCATATTGCATATTGGGGGGAGTGAGTAACAACAGGGGGAAAGAGTGATTGTATTGTCTTTGGTTGAATTCATATCAAGTTTATTTCTGTGTTGCATTCTTTTCTATCATTGCCTTTCCTTGAACCACACAAAGTTATTCTCTGCTACATTATTCTTCCTATTCCTACTCCCAATTGATTAAAGAGATTATTTTTTTTTAAACACTTTATTAAGTTTGCAATGAACAACAACAACTACCAATAAAGTAAACAATGTCTCACAGTAAAGCGTCACAACTTAATTTACAGAACAATATAAGCATCATACATCTTCAATCTGTCATAATAGCTTTATCCTGCGAAACATAACAGCAAACGGACAAATATACCCAGAACAACACAAGAGACAACACAAGTGGGGCGAAGAGAAAAAAATAAAATAATAATAAAATAAAATAAATAAATAAACAAAAGAAAACAAAACAAAACAAAAAAACATCACCTCTGCCTTATCCCCCTTTCCTCCTCAGATGACATATCCACCAGATCAGCTCCACTGTCACATTAATCATAAAGAGCCAACAATGGGCCCCATAACTTTATGCAGTGATTAAAGAGATTGTTGATATTGTCATATTACTCATTGCTGATCTTTGTTCATATTCATAAGTGTGATATTCAGATATTATCCATATTTATAAAAGTGTGATATATATATTGTTCAATTCTTCAAATAAATCTTTTAATTTGCAAAACAAACCTATTTCTTGGTTCAGTGAGACCGGGGGAATTCAAAGAGAGGGGCGTTATATAAGGGTACATCATCCAGAATTAAAAGAACTTTTGACATAATAATATATAAATAAGGGTTTCCATTGGGCATCCCATACTAGGCATTGACTTAGTTGGAGTGCTGGGTTGAAATCACTTACAGGTTGGGCACCAAAGTTGGTTGCTTCCCCAAGTTTTTTGTGCTTTTGCAAAAATGTGTTGATTCGTTGAGATCCACATATTCCGGATCATCATATGTTGACAGGTCTAGGAGCTCAGGTGGTAGATCATCCAATGGTGTTGTTACTGTTGTTACCTTAGCTTGAGGATACTTTAAGGATGTTGAATTTAAGAGGTCACCTTGTGTTTGATTTTTGTTGTTAGGCGGTGCAGGATCTGCGGTAGGTTTGTTAGTGTCAGTAGACACTATTTGGACCATTTTAATGTTCCACAAGAACTTCCGAGCTCCATTTAGTCTGTTATTTTTCCTCGCCTTTTGGTTCTTTGATTTCTTAATATTTTTCTTAACAGCTTGTTGTGTTTTAGGTTGCACTTTCTCTGAATTACTTGGGTTTTGGGACCCACCGATGAAAATTGAATATACATTTGGCTGCCCTGCTATAGAAGGTGGTGGCTCTTCTCTTGAGGCCACTTCTGATTGTGAGCTGGCTCCTGAGGTCGATGCTGTTTGAATGTCATGACGGGCTTGATTAGCGTTACCTCTGGCATGTTCAAAAGCCGTATGAAATGACACATCCGCGATGTTTGAGCTGATGGATATTAGAGGTGTTCCAGGTCCGGTCTTGGTCGGTGGCTGCATGTCCTTGCTTGCTGGAACCAATGGAGCAGCATTGTCCCTCCTCACATCAGGTACGGCCATGGTGTCCTCTAGCGGGGGACAGATCGAAGTTTTAGTCTTCAAATGTTGAGTTTCCAGCGGACTAGATACACCAACTTGGGCTTGCTGGCGTTGTTGTGATGTATTTTGCTTATGCTAGCCTTGAGCTCCTGTGTTGGCGCTTGCTGAGGCTCTGTCAGTTTTGGTGTTGCCTAGTTGTCTTGACAAGGACGATTGTGTTGCGTCATGTTTAAATAATGCAAGTGCCTCTCGGGCGACTTCAGCAAACAACCTGTTGTCAGTTGAGGCGCTTTTTCTGTCCTCAATTAGTAGGTTGAAAGCTGTGTCCAATCTTTTGATTCCCTCATGTTGCTCAATATAAGAGCAATCGCATGTTTTTTCGAGCTGAATCAATTTAGAGTTCCTCATAGCCACAACGGTCGTCAAATCTTTAGTCACTTCATGTATGTTCTCATACAATTTCATGAATGGGGCTAGAGAGATCGCCGAAGATGACAGTAGGAGGGCTTGGAGCTCAGTCGAGGGCAACATAGAAGGCGCTTCTGATCTAAAAGCTTGCGCTTGTTGCTTGGGTGCCTTACTCAGAAAACGATCCCTGTCACGCTGAATTTTAGGAAATGGGCGTTCCATCAGGGATGAGTCTGAGGTGTCCTCATACAGTGAAGCCTCGTTGTAGGACAACTCATCTGCATCTTCCGTCTCTTTCCTGTTTGCAAATGTGAGCCTTTTTTGGGAGGTCAGGTGGATGCCAGATAAGTCGTGCCAAGACTCCCCATTGGGAGAGTGTTCCTGTGTTTTTGCATGTTTATAGCAGACTTTTGGCCATGTATCCTCATTGGCTCCCATTAATTGGGTCTTATTTAGTTTTAAAGATGTTTTGACCTGGGACTCAACAGGTGGCCTATGTCCTTTAGGCTGTTTATTCAAACATGCTTTATTCATAAGCACTAGGTTCTGTAATACGTTGTTAATGACGCCCAGAGAGTCCCTTCTTGCCGGGTTTCTTGTTTCGCCTAAGTGCGGTTCCGTCATGTTGACATTGTGAAAACAACATGCCTCATCGCCTACAAATGTAGGCTTGCAACATTTTGACTCTAGGCTAAGGCTAGGCGGACAGAACACTTTGTCATCGACATTGAGCACCTCATTAGGCGCTTTGCTTCCCGCCCTCATCTGCGAACTCGCGCTGATCGGGTCCTCAGTGTCTGTTATGCTACGTGTGGGTGGCACACAAGGGTCGCGTAGGTTCAATCAGGTGAGAGGCTGCGGGCACGGTCACACTGTGCGTATCTGGGGGTTTAGCACCCTCACCCTGCCAGATCACGCTTCCCAAGCACCGCGCATGCCCACCTCCAGGGGCCACCTCCTCAATTCCGGGGCCGCTGACCGTCGCTCTCAGAGAAGAAACCACGCCTCTCCCATCGTCCTGCGACAGGCTCCGCCCCCCCCCGCCCTCAACTGAGACTCCCAAGACGCTGCCTGCAGAGTCGGGAAGTGGGTGAGTGTTATTTGTACATTTAGCGGGGGTGGGTTCTGAGGGTTTGTTTCACGATTATCAATCGGGATTGCTTCTGAGGAGTTGGGTAATGCCGAGGTCTCATCAGGCTCTGCGATGACACGTTTGGCGGCAGTGGCTGCCTCACCGCCATTCACCCTGGCAACACCATGGGCCGGACAGAGAGCCTCTGACGAATACAAATGGCAATTAGAGGCACCAATGGAAGCCTCAGATAGCACATAATTATTTAGGTGTGAAACAGACTCTAGGTCGGAATCCTCCACAGCTGAAGCACATGCAAAGTAAAGGCTTACTTTAGGTGTAGTGTGAGGACACTGTAGGGCTACAGTGTCAGGCGCTTCCCCTGCACAGTCTCGTAGCTTCTGAGCCCATGTCGTCAGTGCTGGAGATGGTACTGCCGACATCAGCACGGCTCGCCCACTCGCCAAACAGCAAAACAGCACCAAGTCCTCAGCCCTTTCCACCTCAGGGCTTCATGCTGCAAGGGCAACAGAGGCAGACTTAAATAGTTAGCTGACAGTCAGCTGACAGTAGTCAGTAGTCAGCTGAACCAGCTGGCTGGATGGTGGTTAAAGGCACACGCACCTCTGTTCTCTTTCTGTAAATATTACGCTCACCTGGCTCCCACAGGGACGTCGGTGGACCCGGAAAGCTGCGGTCTCCACCCATGTGATGCGTAGTGCAGCGATGACTGACTGGATCTGCCCTCCTAATCTTGTCTGCTCAACCCGTAGAAATATTCACCTGCAAGTGGAGAGATGGATTTAGCCACTTGTGGATACTAGTGATGGCACCCCCACAGTCCTCCCCAACTAATCACCTCCGAAATGCCCTCACAGCAATCTCACCTTATATTCTTGAAAGATGAGCTCTCCATCCTGCGTGGATTTGCAGGGGCACGTCAATTCCAGTTACTTCACTGGTTTGAAGGCTCGGGAGAGTTCCGGAGAGTATTGACTCTGAGGTTCCTGGTGAGGACCAGTAAGTATTAAGTTCATAGAGTTCAATTTGTCCGATGTTCACTCTTGTTCCCTCCTTCCTTTCTTGTCTTGCAGCTGGCTCGTGAAAAGATGCTCTTGTGGTAGCTGGTGGCGCTCAGGTAAAAGACTGTATTACCCGGCGCTGTGCGGTAAATGTTGCACGAGGAAAAGTGTTGTTTTGTCTCTCTTTACAGATGCGGTATGTGAAAATATGGAGAGTCACAAAAGGATGCCTCTGGTGGTAAATCAGGTAAGTCTATGGTGGTAAGAATTATATTTGTTGGTTCCCTCGGCTCACCTTGTGGTTTTCTTTTGTCTCCTAGGTGCCGAAGTTCGGCAAAGAAATGATGGAGGCAGCGCCAACCCGAAGGATGCTGTGAAGACTGGTGAGTATGGCGCGGCGCTGCAGCTGGAGGTGCGGCGCATGCAGAAATGATGTTCCTTACAGGTCCGGAGACAAGATGGATCCAGAACCAGGTGTGGAATAGAAATACGTTTGTTTTCTAACCTTGTCCCTTTCTTTCCTCTTTGTTTTAGGAGCTCCGGATTCGAGGCGGGCGTGGCAGAAGACTGGATGCAGGCTGCAGGCACGGTGAGTGTTACGCTGCTGGATGCAGAATAACGCGAAGCGTGTGTTGCTGGTCGGGTGTGGTTTAAATAGCCTCAAAAGTAGTCCCAGGTAAGAAGTCCCTAGAACCACACCCGAGTAAAAAATAGTCCCTGTAGAAAATAGTCCCTTTCAGGCTTCCTGTTGGATTGGAGTCATTTGCAGCATGGTCTGCCTGAGGTAAGTAATGACTAAGAGCCTGGCGCCTTAGGTGACAGGACTGATTCCTACTATAAGCCTGGCGCCTAAGGTGCCACGACTGAACCCAGATAGCCCCTAGCCGGGGCTGCTGAGGTTTTACTAAATGTTTAGATGCCTGCTCCCGGGGCTGATGGGCTTGGTCCGGATGCCTGGGGGTAGGCATCATGACAGTAAATTCTGTAGGTTGTTTTTCTGTGTTTCTCCTCCTTGCTCCTTAGCACTCGCCACAGCAAAACAGCACCAAGTCCTCAGCCCTTTCCACCTCAGGGCTTTGCGCCGCAAGGGCAACAGAGGCGGCCTTAAATAGTCAGCTGACAGTCAGCTGACAGTAGTCAGTAGTACGCTGACCCAGCTGGCTGGATGGTGGTTAAAGTCACACGCACCTCTGTTCCCTTTCTATAAATTCTGTAGGTTTTTTTCATGTGTTTCTCCTCCTTGCTCCTTAGCACTGGCCACAGCAAAACAGCACCAAGTCCTCAGCCCTTTCCACCTCAGGGCTTCGCGCCGCAAGGGCAACAGAGGCGGCCTTAAATAGTCAGCTGACAGTCAGCTGACAGTAGTCAGTAGTCAGCTGACCAAGCTGGCTGGATGGTGGTTAATGGCACACGCACCTCTGTTCCCTTTCTGTAAATTATGTAGGTTGTTTTTCTGTGTTTCTCCTCCTTGCTCCTTAGCACTCGCCACAGCAAAACAGCACCAAGTCCTCTGCCCTTTCCACCTCAGGACTTCACGCCGCAAGGGCAACAGAGGCGGCCTTAAATAGTCAGCTGACAGTCAGTTGACAGTAGTCAGTAGTCAGCTGTCCCAGCTGGCTGGATGGTGGTTAAGGGCACACACATCTCTGTTCCCTTTCTGTAAATTCTGTAGGATGTTTTTATGTGTTTCTCCTCCTTGCTTCTTAGCACTCGCCACAGCAAAATAGCACCAAGTCCTCAGCCATTTCCACCTCAGGGCTTCACAAGTCACATAGTCCTATTATTTCTGGTGAGAGCCGGCAGTGCAAGGGAAAGTAGCAGTCTAATCTGCCTCAGAATCATCAATTGAAAATGTGATATGCTGCTGACTTTATTTAGTTGATGATTTAGTGTCAAAGAGGAGTTTAGGATTACCCCTATATGTTTAGGTTTTGCTTGAGTTTTTATTATACGTCCTGCCAACACTAAGTGCAGATAGGTGACCAATTCTTTATGGATTTTTTATGACGAGGAATGATCTCTGTTTTATCTTTATTTAGTCAAAGCAAATCTTCAGCCATCCAATGATCAATAAGGCTGAACATGTGCTGCATATGAACTGCATTAGCCTCTGGCTCTTGGTCCAGCTCAGTCTAATCAGCATAATTTTGGAACACTGAACCCTGATCTAAAAGTAGGTCATGGAAATGTTTCAGTTAGATGTTGCAACAGGTAGCGGAAATACATGCACCCTTCAGAAGTCACCATCCACTGTAAACATTTGGGAGACATGATCGAACATTTTGATTAGAAAGAAATGAGTGACTCCAATCCATGTACAGTTTTTGATAACTGAGTGACATTGTTGATCCGTTGTACCAGAATAGTATGGCCCTGATCCCGCTAAGGGACCTCGGAATTGGGCGGTAAGGGATTACCGGCACCGGTCTACTTACCGGTGCCCGGGATCCCTTACCGCTCAACTCATAATGACCCCCAATGTGTGTTATTTTACAAGCCTGCTCTCAGAAAGAGTGGGGAACAGTGCATTGCCCTGATAATATAGTATTTAAGAGTTCAGTCAATGCACAGCTTTGGCTTCCTGTGCAGGGGCTGCATGTGTTACATGAATGTATCGCATAAGGCAATTGATGCTTCTTGCTTGTATAGAATCTTATGCCAATGTAAGGCTACTTCACAGCACTGAGGAGTGTGGAGGTACTCTTTTAGGCAATTCTGCACATGACAAGGAGCCTTATGAACATCATTGAGAGGCCCCTGGGCCCCAAGTGGCCACAAACAGCCAGTTCTGCTGTAGGGATAAGTGGGTGACCCTGAAGGCGACCCTGAAGGCAATTCCAAGTTAGGGCAGCTTTCAGTATGAATGTACCCTGCTAAGGATACCACTGTGCAGCTGCTGTCTGATCAGGGATGTGGCCCTGTGAGGAATTATGGGGCATTATGGAGACTGTGCCCCTCTTAAGTAGTTGCTGGTATCCTCTGCATTAGAACGATTTCTTTCCAACACCTTGTCTGAGCTTCAGTACCCTGGTTAGATTAATAGGGGGCAGTAGGGTGATCCAAAAAGCAGCTCAGTTTACTGAGCAGCCTGATTTTTACACTGTACTGAACAGTTGTCAGTCCACTTGCAAAAGCTTTTAATAGCAACAAGTGAGATTGTATGCCAGAAATGCAAATTGCCAATTCGTGCAAGATGAGCAGATCTTTACATTTTGTCTTTGCCAAAATAAAATTGGTTTTATTTATGAGGGGGTTCAACAACCCATACAAACATCCCTTTGCCCTTTTCACCTTCCACCTTCCTCTTTCTTTCCTATGTCTTCTTTGTTCCCTTTGCTTAATCAAATTTACTTTCTGTTAAATTCCATTCATACATATCTATGATCAGCATGGAAATCCATCAGAGTCGTGTGAAACAGTAGGTTTCTCACTCTTCTTTCAAATGTATAACTGCAAGCTGGTGGGATTGGATTAAAACCAGTAAAAGGGCACATGAGTGTCCTCCAATGTACACTTTGCATCGCTCTAATTGGGTCTAATTCACAAAAAAGCACTAAGGGCCTCATTACGACTTTGGAGGCAGCCATGCCCTTAATAAGGGCATGGCTGCCTCCAAAATCGTGTCCGGGTTCCCTGAATGGGGAAATACCGGGCCATTCCGACTTTGGAGGGCCCGGTATTTCCTCCTTCAGGGAACCCGGACCTGGTCCTTCCCCATGCCCATTCGAGCCCCCACAGGGCTCAATGGGAATGGGGAGGGAGCTAACAACGGGCCTGTTAATAACGGGTCTGTTGTTAGCCCCCTGGTCCCCTCGCGGGACCCGATATGGATGGCTGGTAAAACCAGACATCCAGAGCGGGTCCCGCGAGGGAACCACGTAATAGGGCAGAATGGGATTAACGGCACCGGCACCATTACCGGCGCCGTTAATCTCCATCCGCCAGCCTCGTAATGAGGCCCTAAGTCTCTGCGGACTTACGCCCTGATTCACAGAGTGTTTTTATAATAACTCTTATGTGAATATGCTATTAGTGCTTTTTGTGAATTAGGCCCATTTAGCATGGTGCAAAGAGTACTTTTACAGTGCAAAGTCACTTTGCACTGCACTAAACATTCTGTGAATTAGGCCCTTCGAATATTTTGGAAGCAGGAAAAGATTATTTTTAATAATAAATGGCTGGAACTCAGGGTACTATCCTTTTAGGATGAACAATATAAAACATTAATTGAAGAGAAAAACGTGCAGAATACTTTGGGAGGAAGAGATTGCTGGTTACATTGGATGTGCCATCTTTATGTGATAGATGAAAACAATACTGAGTGTCAAAAACCTGTATGTATTGTATTTGTATTTATTTGTATTAATCGAAGGTCAAGTGTGTTATTGTGAACAGATATTACTTGTAAAAGTGAGCAATAACAGAGAGCATAGGTGGTTATTGAGTTAAGTGCCTTTACAAAGTGCAAATAATCGTGTCAAAGAGTTGGACGAGTTGTAGAAATGGGAACATAACCAGAGATAGGGACAGCATGGCAAACAGTATTAATAAGTTAGGAGGGAAAATGAAAAATTGGGTACTCCCCTATTTTTTGTTGACGGGGGTCAGATCTGTGCAATGGGGAGGAAGCTCCTGAAGTTAGGACCAGTCTCATCCACAGGTCTTTTTCTCAGACATCCTAAACAATAGCGTGAACACCAGATCAGAAGATCTACCAGTTGGGGATTGAATTCATTTTCTTGAAAAAACTGCCTTGTCCTGAAGATAGCCTAAACATACAGCACTTGAGAAGGTGTAGTACACACGAGAAAGGCCGAAACATATGTCGACCAGCAAGGAAATACATAGTTGTCATTTCCAATCTCTATTTCAAGACCTAGCATTGTTTTGTTAGAAAGAAAGTGTATTATTTAGATACCCAAAAAAAACAATATACCCAAAAGAATTGGTATGGTATATGTTGAATGAATTTTTTCATGATCTATGAATGTGTTGTGCGTGATCACATGTTTCTTCTTTTTCTTTTACTGTTTTTTTAACAAAAAGTGAAATAAGTAAATACAATGGTACATTTCGTATAGAAGGTGTCGGAGTTGATAAAGGTGTATAATCTATCAAATGATGAAGTAGTGTTACGATTTAACTGCCTTGTGTTCATGAAGGGACTGTAGACAGGGGTAGTCGATCTGTCATTCCCTTATTGTAATTTATAAGTTAAGCTCCAAAGACTGTCATTTACAATATTAGACTGCGTAGAGGGATCCTGAAAATAAAAGGCAAGCAAGGTAGGAAGGGCACTCAATGAGGGGAGGAAAGTGACTGAGTGAGATGGGGCTTCTCCCTTCACTAGTAGATGGAGCGAGAGTCTTGATGTGAAGAGCTCCACTGATGAGGGGGCGTAGATGTCCAGGGGGGAGTATTCAAATGCAGTGGGGGAAGAAAGGATGGATGCAGGCCCTGGTTAATGAAATCAATGACATAAATAATAAATATCACTAAGATCAAATGGATGTGAAAACAATGAAATGAAGAGTTGGTACTAGTGGTCTTTGTCTTAATGTAATTTGTAAATAAATGTCCAACCCCATCATCCGTGCCCCTAACCCTGGTATTCTTTTTATTTTCCTTCAAAATCCTAGCAGACTTTGGTCAAGGTAGCGCCCCCTATTTGCCCAGGCTAATGCTTGCCTTTTGTGAACTGGACTGTAAACATTAAACCACTGAATAAAGACTTTGGGCCTGGCCAGGGTTACTGTGGCAAGGACGTTGAATGGATCACGCTGGCTCACACCGCTAAAACAATAGACCTCTCATCAACAACGGCAGTGGTAATGGGGTAGAGGCCTATGCTCCCTTTGCTTGAGGAGGATGAGAACGTAAGTGAGAACAAGCGGCTATGTTTACCTGTAACTGTAACACCACTTTGTATCTCTCACCATGAAAACAAATAATGGACTATTAGTTTTTAGGAATGAGGTATATTGTTTTAAGCGGGAGGTGGGAATAGCGTTCCAGAAGGCCTGCTAAATAAGCCCTTGACATCGCAGAAGGTAAAAGAGTATCATATATGGAGGGCAGGGAGGGTTGGTTGGTTGTCAGGATGCTGTCATTGTGTCTTCCAAGCAAACTATTAAATCCTATAGCTTAACCATATCTGAATTATTTTACCCCGGTCCCAGGGAGAAGGTGCATAAGGATAAGGATTTCTCAGACATGCAATGGACCGATTGGTTAAAGGGAGATGAGTAGCAGAGAGTCTGGGGAGAAAATGACACTGATATGCAGATAGTAAGATAATGGGGGGCAAGCCCATAGATTCATTTAAAGACTGGTATTAGGAACCTAAAGAGGGAGAGATTCAAAATGGAAAGACATCCAGCTGGGTGGCAGTGTAAATAGGTGGAGGGGTTGGGGTCTGGGTATGTTTAAGAGGGTGTATGCCACAAAGTTGAGCTCTTTGTTAAGTCAATAAACAGAATAACTGCGAGGAACAAGAACTAGGCTAATGCAGTAGTACATTTTACTCAGAATTGGCATAGAGATTAGGGTTTGTAGGTGTAGTATGTTTTAACTGGGTGATATCTAATTCAGCAGAATTTCCACCCACCCCAAACCAGGAACGCACAATTCTCCTTAATGTAATTAAGTTCTTTTTGTGAATCTGAGACCCTAATTTAATAGAATGAATTCCCCATAGCTGCCCTCCCTGTTTGGGACAAGAAAAATGCAGGGTTGCACCAAAGGTCTATTTATTAACCAAATAGAAATAATTGAATCATATTATAGCTAAACAACTTATTTATTTAAAATGAAGCAAATGGTAAACAAATAATCAACACACTAGTCACTTTAGTTTTCAATACCACAGTTATAGAAACAGACATTTTAATAAAACACACTTCACCATAGCTATCTATGTATTTAAATCACACTTCATGTGGTTTTTATCCCCCCTACCACACAAAGCCTGCCCAACACCCCCAGCCTAGTGTCCAAGTCTTTCCCATCATGGGCTGTGGTAGGAGTAGGGGTAGGGAAAAGCATATACCTGTCACTGTGCAACAGTAAAGAAAGCAGATAACAACCCTGTTCCCCGTTGCCAACACTGTAGAGGTTTACCAATATCACATTATTTTGTATTGATAGTCCACTGCTCACAACATCCAATAACCCTTGGTTTGTGTTAAAAGACATTCACCCTATGTAACACATCAATAGACAGTAGTTCAAACAGAAGTCCCATGCATAATATTTATGTTCACATGCATCTGATAACACTCAGTAATGAATACTCAATGAATGTGACTTAGATTCTCATGAGAAAAAATGAATCTATAGTAAAGAAACATTGCTATTATTATTGTCACTATACGCAAAACAATAAAAATGCAAAAGTTATCAATGAAAAAGCTGAAATTATTGTCATTGCCTCTACCTCTAATCAAGACTGAGACTTATGAACCTTCTCCCTTCTCCAAGAAATCATAATCACCTTAAAAACAAATGACCTGCATCGCCAGACCATGCTATGTAACCTCACAAATCTAATTATGCTAGCTGTCCAGTGCGATTAATTGTGCCAGCATATAGCCAATTCAGAATAAGGTGTCTGCTCTTAGGTGATGAGCTGATTCGCCTTGGGTAGGAAAAACAAAATTGCTCCGCATGCAGCCCACACAGTATCAACGATCTGCTCAAATGTCAACTGGCAGAGTCCTTTAGGGACTCAGAATGCCTCAAAACAGCCAGAATCCGGCCTAGTGGCTTTACAAAATGAGGGAGTTGATCCTCCCTTCTGGAAAGCACCTGGCAATCTCTTAAGTCTTCCAGCTGCCTGTATCTGCCCCTTATCTTCTTGCCAGCTCCACCACCCCAAACAGCTGAGTCAGGGGCTAGAAGCCGGTCTTATTTATTCTATTTGGGTGTTCCCTGCTCCATGCGTACAACCACCAAAGTTCATCCAGAACTAAAAAAAATTCTAAACAAAAATAGCAGTGACCAACATCTTTCTTGTGTAAACTATAGCATGGACAACTTTGCCATCCAGCACTAGGAATCCTTCCAACAAAAGTGTCAGCAGACAGCAACGATCCTGTGTAAGCTTCAGCAAGGATGGAATTGTGTTGGTCTTTTGCAGTGCCCTATTTTGAATTGTTATCTCTTGTGTTATCTCTTGTGTACTTTTTATGGGAACATGGGCCTTCGTCCCAGAAAAAGCCTATAGAGCAATGAACAGCTTTGCATATACAAAACAATTGTAATGTACCTGGCTCGAGTTCACTGGTGATTGAACCAGACTATTGAAAAAAACACTGATGTAATGTATTTCAATATTTCTAAATGTCTTCAATATTTCTAAGACAATGCTTGCAGCTCACATTTACTACGGCTCACACTACATGCTGCTTTAAGAACGGCTGACGTGGGCAGACATGGGAAATTACATGTCACCCTGAGAAGGCCGGCACCATAGATTGGATGCATGAAAACCCAGGAGGAATCTTTCATTTGTGAAAATACCAAATGAGCTAAAATAGCCCTGCCTACGCACTTCTCGCTATTTCCCCTATACTGAAAATACCTCCCCCCTTTACTCAATAGACAGCTCAGAGTTTCAACTCAATTGTTACAAGCTATTGGAGCCTTCGGGAATGTGAATGGCTTGTAAACAAAGAAAACATATGTTCGGCAGTAGGTTGGCAAAATTCCCTTCAGTGATCTTTCAATTCAGTTACTGTGTAATATGTACCTCTCTCCCTTTCAATGGGCACCTTAAACAGCAGAAATAAATGGACAGCTAATAATCGCTCCCTCCCTTTTATCTTGAGCAACCTTGCATTAATATAAATATTCTTCTTAATGATATACCCAGGAATTACTTCAACTATCTCCTTTTTCTTGGTATTGTGAGGGGTCAGTATTGCAAGGCACGAAACTGCTTGTACTTTTATCAAGATCAGATATGTTATTAAAGTAGAAGTTTGCAAATAAAGCCTTTCTTGCCCTATTCCAGCAGGGAATTCCCTACCTAGTCTAAAGGCTAAGGGAACAACTTCTAATATAGATAAACTGGCCCTCTCACTGAACAAAAAAATATTCAAAGGAAATAATAAAACAACATAAGCCAATAAACAATAAGTGAACAGTACATTGATGACCTCCATCTGTCCTGGGTAAATCCCTTTCAAAGTCAGCTTCTAAATTTTCACATGAAAAATAAATGTCTTGAACCAGTTCTTATCAGTTTTTCAAAATGGTCGAAGTAAAAGAAAAGTCTTAAACCAGATCTTGTAAGTTCCAAGTCAAAACAAAAGTATATCAAACAAAAATCCACTGGGACAATTCTCTGTTTTTTGTTGAAAAGATCCCCTTACAATTCCAGCCAGGAAAATAGCACCAAAAGTAATCCTGGATATTTCTTTCCAAGATTATTTGCCACTGTTCAAAGAATAGTTAAAGAACTTCTTCTTCTACTACTTTACATTTGGTTAGGACATCTGCAGTACATTTGGTATAATTGTCAGGATATTTCTCTTTGCGTTGCTTCTTCCTTCTTAACAACCACCCTTCTACTAATGTTACTGTGAGCACAGACACTGTTGTTCCACCATCTATTACTACTCCAAACCACTTCAATGTGACATCTACTGACAGTTTTACACCACCAAAGTTCAAGTACTTCTTCAGTTTAATAAAGGAAAGTTATTAGGCATATTATGACAAGACACGTAGACCGCTACAGGTAGGCAAGGCACTCTTCTTTCCTATGCTCCAAGAAAAGGGCAGCCTCTTTGCCTATTCTGTCTGCCTTACTCCCACAAGTATAACCTGCCTCTGCTCCAAGACTGACTTTCTCTCAACTTCAGCAGTCTTCATCATTACAAGTTATTTTCTTAATCTTCCTTACGAGCACCCAGCTCTCTGCCCCGGCTTTATTCACAACGTATTGCTTCCAGTAACTACCCAGAAGCTGTATTGCTACTGTGTCAGCTTCAGGTAAAAATGTTACACTTGTATCAGAGGGCAGAGGACCTTTAATAATCTCACAGATTAAATGAATGGGTCTGAACATATCTTGCTTCTCTATGGACAGGGTTTGCCTCTTGGCTTGGGTAATGCTCGTTCTCTTCTCTCAGCTTCAGTATAACAACTTCTGGAATTAAAGAATGATTGTTCAAAATACTACACGGTTCAGTCTTCAAAGGAAAAACAGATTTAGGCACAAATATCAACACTTTAAGATAGATGTTTAACCTTAAAGGGTTGCAAGTAGGTGTATTCCTGTGTACTATCTCAGAGATGCTTTCAGCCTCCTTTCGGGAAACACAACTGGCCACACACAACCTTGCTTTGTTGCTGTATTCACTTGTAACTCATCAACAATGGATGTATTGTTCTTTTATTTCCTACGCGGACACTACAGCTTTCACTATTAGTGCACGTGTTACATTTCCATTGATGGAAACGCGTTTAAAAGCGACAGACAGTATATACTCGCTTTTAAACAAACGCGAGTTACTTTAGAGCTGGTTACAGTTACTGGAAAGACTTGCTGAGTGAACCTTAAGACCAAGATTCAGTCATCAGCTCCATGAACGCTGCAGTTGTGGGCTGCTTCATTGGCCTGACTTCCTCGACTTCTACTGCTTTGAGCACACTTTGGACCCAGAACCATCGGACTGGTCATGTTGATTGGGAGACTCCTTGAAACCCCAGTCCCCCAGCTTGCCTTCTGCTATGTGCTTTGGGCTTCAGCACACTGACGGCTCTGAAATCACAGCAACACGGCTCATATAGGGAAAACTTCACTCTCTGTACATCTTCCTTGGTGCAGCCACAGCAATGTAGGTTTTGAGAACACAGGACCCTCTAAGAACTTTCAGGTGAAATCTGCTGTATCCACATTCCGGTGTCTCTTCTATGCTCACACTTCCTTGTGAATTGTCAGCTTTGTGCTTCTCCTCTTCTACTTTTACTGCCAGCCTTCCAACTTCTGCTCCAGCTCCTTCCTTCTTTCTTCTCCTGCTGCAGCCCTTTAAGCCTCACAGGTTTGGCAACTGGATTCAAGTGTGAGCCATTAGTTTCAATTGCTTGACTCCTGCATTGGCCAATATGCCTAAATGCCTGACTACTACATCTACATGCCTCTCCAGCCCTATTCCTCGTCTCATTCCCTATAGGGTTCTGGGACATGTAGTTTGTTTCATTAAAATTAGGTTTTTCTACTGCTTGATTATTTGCAAAGGTTGATTTAGTTATCTTAGTAATATGAACAGAGGGGCTGTAGTTTTTAACCTTTCTAGATGAAGATGCTTTATAAAAGACAACATTTCCGCCAACCCTTGTAGTATACCCTTTGAATTGAGGGGGGCATTTAATCTTAGAAACCAAAATGAGTCTTTCTTTTGGTATAGTATGCTTTGTGGTTATAACTTTAGGATTCACGTTAGGTTTAATTGGAGGCTGAGAGACATTAAAATGACAATAGCATAGCCTCTTTTGGCAGAGTGTCAAGAGTCTCCCTATCAGAGGATAAATACAGCGTCTCATCAAATGGAATATCCTCCCTACCCTGAGCCCTATTCCCACCCAGGTGATCCTCTGACATTACACCACCGGCAGGGTTGGGATCAGGAAGCATCAGACTTCCCCATGCCACCTGGGAGGAGACTTTATACACCGTTTTAGTGAGGGATTCTCATAGTATGCACACAGTAAAATGACCTTTGCAACCCACGTTGATAGTCCTTCTGTGCTAGACGTCATCTCCAGAGAAAGGGGTGAGGTGGCACTCAATGTATAAACACTCTTGGACCTAATCTATAAAGCAGAAGCATGTACAATTTTGAAATATTCCTCAATTTTTTTGGGATTCACAATTAATGTATCTGTTCCCCCTCCCAGTATTAACAAATTATAGGGACCAGGATTTATTCTAATTTCCTTTATAGGATCATTCTCCACAAGATTTTTTCCCTTTTAGATAATACTCACATCATGATTTGTTTTGGCTGAATCACGGACAGATGGGCACCATTTTAAGGACTGGTTCAATTCTCTCCCTCTAGGAACAGGTGGGCATCAGCGAGTATGATAGAATTAGCTTTTCTTGACAGCCTGTTTTATTTTATGTTATGTTAATAGCATTTCTAAAGCACAAACAGTCACCCGGGCCCATCTTGGTGCTGGAGAGAGGACACCATCCATAACAGAAGGACAGAGCGGAGCTAACTCTATCAAAAAAGAAATGTCTTAATCGCTTTCCTAATGGCTAGATGGTCAGATAGCTTCTTTATCGGAGGTGGCAGTTCATTCCATAGAATGGCAGCAGCCACAGAAAAGGCCCGTCCTCTGTGCATGATGATAGGGCAGCACAATAAGCAGGTCAGCAGTCGCAGAGTGCAGCTGGTGGTTCGGAGAATAGCTCACAAAATTATCTCTGTTCCCAGGTTGTGGTGTCTGGTGGACAATACACAGAGCCTCACAGAGCCTCACATCTGATGTGTTGATTCACAGGAAGCCAATGGAGGGATCGTAAATAGGAGAGCTAGGGACTCCATAGGGGAACTAGTAGCCACTCTGGCGGCCAGGTTTTGCAGGTGCTGCAGTCTCTGAATGAGCCCCTTAGGTTGGGCCAGATATAGGGAGTTACAATAGTCCAAACAGGATAGTATAAGAGCTGCTACCACCGCAGGACAAAGGTGCTCAGGGATGAGAGGGAGCACGTTTTTCAGGAATTTCAGCTGAAAGTGACCTGTTTGACAGAAGGCAGCAACCTGGTTCTCCATAGAAAGTGAAGCCGATAGGGTAACACCCAGATTGTTCACCTTCCTTGTAGGAGTGTGAAGGGGACCAAAAGATATAGGCCAGAAAGAGGTTCCCCAAAGTGAGGGATCATGGTGACACCCCACCACCGGAACCTCAGTCTGTGTGCTTTCTCTTCCACTGAAAAAGGCCTGGGACTTTAATTCCTTGTCGGCCTCACATTCAGTTTCTACCAATAATCCATCAAAGGGTTTAAGAGGAGAGCAAATGTATTCCTTCTCGTTCCTGTTGCTATCAATTCTTCTTTCTCTTCATCAGTCAGTTAAATCACAGGGCCATAGTTATTAGGATTCAAGTTAAATCACAGAGCTCCAAGTGACCAGAATGCAAGTTGAAACACAGGGCAATAATGAAAGGCTGTGGTAAAGTTGAAGGATGAGTTGACCGCAGATTTAGAGTCCATAACTGCACATCATAGCATTTTATGTACAAATGGTATACAACTAAAGTGGTCATTTGGCATCAGCATGAAAATCAGTAGAGAATATTTTAGGGCAGAATGAGTGTCCCATGGTTATTCCGGGGCTAAACAGACCATGCTTATGTCAATTCTGCCATTCGCAGTATTGCTTAGAGATCGGATGCCACAAAGATTCTTGGAATCTTTGGAGGAAGGAAGAGATTATATCCTTTGGCTGTAACTCAAAGCACAATATTTTTCTGATGAACAGAAGGAAAAAAGCAGAGAAAAGGACTTAGAATTCTTTGAAGGCAAGTTGAGATGATAGAGTCTGCAATACAGTGTGACTGTTGATAGGAATGAATTATCAATATTTCGTACCCCTTTAAATTTCAGCTATGGTACTTTGGATTTTTCTTTTGTAACTCATTTGTGTTCACTTTTCTTCCTCCTCTTCTCTACGTCTGTGTCACCTATCTGTCTTACAGTTGGAGTTTGGGGAAGGTTGGTTCTGATATTCTCCTGCATGGGTCTCTTTGGCTAACTTGTTTCAGTGCCATGATGCCTCTGTGAAAGGTGATATGTTTGTGATTAATAAGTGTCTGACCATGATCATAAGTATCTGACCATCCCTGCTATGTCTGAGTGTAGGTGTGTGACATGACAGAGGATAAATGAGTCTCCCCCCTGGTTGTTATAAATGAAACAAATACAATAAATAAAGATACAGTGATTCCTATTTACACTATATAAAGAAACATGTGTTTGATGAGAATATATTATCAATGTTTTCATTTAATCCAACACTGATTGCTGCCAGAATTATATCCACTTGAGTTCCCTTAGGAGACATTGGACCAATTTACAAAAGTGTTTTACAATGATGCATTTTGTGGTTTATTTAAACTTGAAAAGAGCAAACACATGTCCCGTGTTTCTTAGTAGACACTCATTTTTCTATTTGCAAATTGTCAGTATACAATGAATCATTTGGTGCAGCTCCTGCTTTGCAAAGTTTCTAAGCAAAGATGTTCAGTCAGGCATAAATGACATTCTGGATGAGGGGAAAGCTGGTCTGATGTTTCTGGACCTCAGAGCGGTGGTTGACATGCGATATTGTCACATCTCATGCAGGACGGTAATCCTGATCGCCTTGCCATCCTTTGGATTGGTACCTTCTTTTTGGGAAGTGTGACAATGTGTAACATTAGGGGCCTAATTACCAGGGGTTAAATACATAATAGTGAAGGAAACGCACAGACTGTAAATACAGGAAGTCCTGCATGTATGGACCTTCCTCTAATGTTTACCTCTGTTGGTTGCCTAGGAAACCGTCCTCGAGGAGTCGGAGCCGGACAGCGACGGTTACAGTTGGGCATATTGAGAGGAAGACACTCTGAAGCAGGGAGAGCGAAAAACTGAAGTTGAAATTGTTACATGTTGGCGCTGTTGCGCTTTGATAAGAGTTACATTTTGTTGTTTGAAGTAGCGAACGTTATCGCTGATGAAGCGGCGGAGATTCGGCCCTGAGGAGCTGAGGAGCGGACACCGCAGCAGTGGGCTGCGCCGTGTCAGGGAGGGTGAAGATTTAGCAGCGATCGTTAACCCAGGTGGGTGCTGGGAAGTCACCCGCAATGCAGAAACGAAGCCGCAGCTAGGACAGCTTCCAGCGACCTGACCGCAGACCGAAGAGAGGAGAGGTCAGAGAATCGCTACGAGTATCCCATAAGTGAGCCTAGAGCAGGAGGAGCTTCCGATCGAAACCCAAATGAATGGCTGTGCAATGTGAGTAAAGTGATGGCGTGACAAGCTGTGGCCATTACGCTCCGTGACCCAGGAGCTGTTTTAACCTCTCCGCTTGTCATCTGGAAGTAATTCGGACGGATGAGCTAAGCAGTAAACCTTGTCAGAGAGAGTCATGCGTGTGAAGCCTTGAAGGATAAACGTTAACCTAACAGCGAACATCTGAGAGTATAGCTGCTTTAACAAGAGACTTTCAATCAGCCAAAACTGTCTGTTTAAAAAAAGGTAAGGGGTTTTGAAGGCACAAATTAACCAATTAAGCGAGGAAGTGCTGAGAGGGGCTAATAATTATTCTTACTGAAGCCAGACTGTATGCATAAGCCAAATAGGTTGCAGGAAAGTATATTAATGGGAAAAACAATTGATCAGGATAGAGGACTTCCTTGAAGATTGCCTAGAGAACTATAAGGAAGAAGGAGACAGACAAGAAATCTCTAAGGAAAATGAGAACTTTGGCAGAAGAGCGAGTTAAAAGCAAGAATTGTCTTTTCACACATAGAAAGAACTGTTACCTGGCAAAATAACCAAATCCAACAAGTTAATACTTACCAGCCTGAATCTAGAGGACGCCGTTGCTACATGAAGACGTATCCTTTTAACAAAAATCTGAAAAAAAGGAAAGAGAAATGTTAATAAAAGTTTTGGATTCTCTTTGAAATCCATACACCTACTTCTTGGCTCAGAGTGTTATTTCTAAAAAGACTAAGTGATCTGCCACATTTGGTGTCAGAAGAGGGATAGTGAGAGCACCATGGAGGACCTGATTAAGAGCGAGGGCCAACAACTTCTGCAACAGGCCTTACAAATGCAGAACCAACAAGCTCAGGCCGACAGGTTAGCCTTTCAACAGGCTTTACAAATGCAGCATTCTCAATTGCTCGAAGTTACAAATGCTAGAAACAACCCGCAAGTGCCCACTTCAGTTCTACAAAAATAAACAGCTGGAGAGGACCCAGCACATTTTTTGTAAATTTTGAAAGGGTGGCTCGAAATGCGCAGTAGCCCACCGAGAGATGGTGTCATTACATTGCACCATTAATGACCGGTGAGATGCAGTGTGCATACCAGGCCGTGAACCCCACTGGGGACACCAATTATGGGGACATGAAGAAGGTTGTGTTGGAGAGAATGGGACACGACGAGGAGACATATCGAATTAAGTTCAGAGAAGTGAAACTACTCGGGGAAGAAACTCCAAGACAATTATTTTATAGAGTACAGGAATTAGCGGAGAAAAGGTTACAGCCTAATATGTCTTCCCCTGCGGAAATAACAGAAAAGGTGATTTTAGAACAGTTTATCGAAGCTCTTCCAGGACCTGTACAAAGATGGGTCAAACAGCATCATCGCCTATCTTTGACAGAAGCGGTAGATGTAGCCTCTGCTTATCAGATGGCTGGACAAGGCAAGGTATTGTCCTATACAGCAATTACTAGGCCCCACACCTTTTTGAATAAATCTATGTCTCAACCAAAATGGCCGCATTCAATGCTCAAAAAACCGGAAGGAGAAATTATACGTTCTAGGCCTAACAGTGAGGGAGCTGTTAACTGTCGTCAAGTTCCAGCTACTATTCGAGGGCCCCAGTGTTTTGCCTGCGGCGAATGGGGACACCTTGCCCGGTTCTGTCTGAAGAAGGCGAAGTCTGAACCCATGGATGTGGGATTCTTCGAATCCCTAAGGGAAAGTGAATCATCTGATCAAATCCCAGGAAAACAGCCACAATATCTGTATACCTGTGATGCGGAGGTCGGCGGGAAGAAGACCACTGCCTTGATTGATTCCGGGAGCCTACAGACAGCGGTGACAACAGAGCTGGTAGGTGAAGATTTTCATTCAACTGGGGAAATACCTATACGATGTGTCCATGGGGACATAAAGGATTATCCGTCAAAGAAGATTCAGGTTAAGGTGGCCGGGGAAACGATAGGGGTGAGGGCTGCGGTGTACCAACTTTACCCAAACCATTACTAATCGGGTCCGACATTCCAGAATTTTTCAAATTGGTACATGAAAGTGAGAAGAGCTGGTTGGAAATGGCCCCTTTCCATGAAGCCGAGATACCTGTCCCACCTCTCAAGACACAGAAAAGCAAGAAAATAAAAAGGGTATTAAAACAAGACTGGAAAGCCAAGATGGTCTGCCCTGTTGCGGTTGACTGGAAACTAGACAAAGACGGAGACAGCTTTAGATCCGCTCAAAGCCTAGATCCGTTACTTCAATATGCCAGGGAACGAGCACTAGAAGATCCACCAGGGCAAGAGCCTCACTTCATAAAAGAGAGGGGATTATTGAACAGACTGAGCAAATCCCGAAACGGGGAAGAACTGAAACAGTTGTTAATTCCGAGGAAATACTACAAGACCGTCCTGGAAGTCGCCCACGTACCAGTTGGGGAACGGCATCTGGGATCGGCAAAAACGACTAAGAAAATCCTAGATAGATTCTACTGGCCAGGAGTGTATAATTAAGTAGTTAGGTTCTGTCAGTCATGTGAAGAGTGCCAGAAGAAGAATAGAGCCAATGTGAAAAAAGCACGACTACAACCTATGCCACTTGTTCTGGAACCCTTTAGTCGAATAGGAATTGATATCATGGGACCAATGCAACCGACGAGGAGAGGCCATAAATATATACTTGTAGTGGTTGATTATGCCACCAGATATCCAGAGGCCTTTCCCCTGAAATCCACAAATACTCAACAGATTTGTGATGTGCTCATCCCTTTTATTGGACGAGTTGGGATCCCTCGAGAGATTGTCACTGATCGGGGTTCGAATTTCATGTCCAATATTCTGGAGCAAGTATGTACAACGCTGAAAATCGAACATCTAAAGACAGCAGTTTATCACCCACAGACTGGCGGCTTGGTGGAACGTTACAACCAAACCATCAAGCAAATGATAAAGAAAACTACTTCTCCTGAGAATAAAGACTGGGATCGAGTCTTGCCATGGATATGGATGACTTTAAGGAACACTCCACAATCCTCAACAGGGTTTTCCCCTTTTGAGTTACGGTTTGGAAGGCCGGTACGGACTCTGCTGGATATATTGAAAGAAAATTGGGAGGAACAACCGGAGCGTGAGATAACATTGACGGAGTATGCCTCTCAATTACAAGAAAGAATTGACCAGTTGCAGGACATAGCTAGAGATAATCTTCTTCAAGCTCAACTGGTCCAGGAAAAATATTATAATCAAAGATCCCAGTTGCGTACCTTCAGAGTAGGGGAACAAGTCTTAGTGCTGTTGCCCACGTCAGAAAACAAAATGCTAGCAGCTTGGAGGGGACCATACGAGATTCAAGAGGTGCTAGGACCTTTGACGTATAAAGTGAGACAACCGGGGAGTCGGATCCCTTGTCAGACGTACCATGTAAACTTACTAAAGAAATGGATACCTCCAACCCAAACCGTGGCTATGTTCACTCTTAATGAAAGCCCAGAAGAACATTTTCCAAAATTCAAGGAGAGAATAGGTCTGGAAGGTCTGAATATTAACCCGGAGTTAACAACTGTCCAGAAGAATGACTTGTTTCAACTATTACAGGGCTTTTCAGAAATATTCTCCTCCCTACCGAGAAGGACTAAGCTAACCCACCACCGAATTGTTACCAAACCAGAGTCCGTAGTAAGACTCAGGCCATACCGAATACCGGAAGGTAAGGTAAAGGCCTTTAATGAAGAGGTACAGGAAATGTTAGACTTAGGAATCATTGAGCCGTCACTGGTGCTCACCAGGTAGTCCTCGTCCCAAAGACGGATGACAGTGTGAGGTTTTGCATGGACTTCAGAAAACTAAATGAGATCTCTAAGTTCGACGCCTACCCAATGCCAAGAATAGAAGATTTGCTAAATAATTTAGGAAAAGCCAGGTTCCTGACTACTATTGACTTAACCAAGGGTTATTGGCAAATCCCATTGTTACCTTCCGATAAAGAAAAAACTGCCTTTGCCACACCTACCGGATTCTATCAGTTCACGGTCCTACCCTTTGGGTTACATGGGGCTCCAGCAACATTTCAAAGACTAATGAACTACATTATAAGAGGTCATGAGAAGTATGTAGGGGCCTATCTCGATGACATCATCATTTATAGTCATACCTGGTCAGAACATCTAGAGCATTTGGAGAAAATACTTAAAACATTAAGACAAGCAGGCCTCCATGTAAATCCCAAGAAAACCCATATTGCCACCTTTCATACTAAATATCTGGGATATTATGTGGGTCAAGGCGTGATTAAACCGCAGGAAGAGGAAGTGAAAGCTATCAAGCAACTAAAGTTCCCGGAATCTCCAAACCAAGTATGAGCATTTCTAGGATTTGTGGGATATTATAGGAGGTTCATCCCACATTTTTCTACGTTGGCTACCCCATTAACCGACTTGTTGAAAAAACCCTCCTTAGCAAAGAAGACGTGGCAAACAAGCAAAGCTCTACAAGCCTTCAACAAACTAAAAGAGGCATTAACTACTAAGGCTGTTCTACATTGTCCGGACTTTAAGGCCCCATTCTTCCTTCAGACAGATGCTTCGGGCATCGGAGCCGTACTGTTCCAAAACCAGGGAGAGGAGGAAAGGCCCATTCTGTTTATAAGTAGGAAATTACTGTCGCACGAGTTGAGTTATCCAACAATAGAAAAAGAATGTTTGGCAGTCAAGTGGGCCATTGATGCTCTCCGATATTATCTACTCGGGAGAGAGTTTACTTTGGTAACCAATCATGCTCCCTTAGTCTGGCTTGCCCGTAACAAAGATTCCAATCAGAGAATGCTCAGTTGGTTTCTTTCCCTCCAGACCTTCTCTTTTAAGACTGTTCATAAACCTGGAAGGCTACTAACACAAGCTGATTATCTATCCAGTGCTGAAACCCTTCCCGAGTGTAAGGGCCTAGTAGGGGGGGTGTGACAATGTGTAACATTAGGGACCTAATTTCCCAGGGGTTAAATACATAATAGTGAAGGAAACGCACAGACAATAAATACAGGAAGTCCTGCATGTATGGACCTTCCTCTAATGTTTACCTCTTTTGGTTGGCTAGGGAATCGTCCTCGAGGAGTCGGAGCCGGACGGCGATGGTTACAGTTGGGCATATTGAGAGGAAGACGCTCTGAAGTAGGGAGAGCCAAAAACTGAAGTTGAAACTGTTACATGTTGGCGCCGTTGCGCTTTGATAAGAGTTACATTTTGTTGTTTGAAGTAGCGAACGTTATCGCTGGTGAAGCGGCAGAGATTCGTCTCTGTGGAGCTGGAGAGTGCACACCGCAGCAGTCGGCTGCGCTGTGTCGGGAAGGGTGAAGATTTAGCAGCGATCGTTAACCCAGGTGGGCGCTGGGAAGTCACCCGCAACGCGGAAACGAAGCTGCAGCTAGGACAGCTTCCAGCGACCTGACCGCAGACCGGAGAGAGGAGAGGTCAGCGGATGGCTACGAGAATCCCGTAAGTGAGCCTAGAGCAGGAGGGGCTTCCGATCGAAACCCGAATGAATGGCCGTGCAATGTGAGTAAAGTGATGGCGTGACAAGCTGTGGCCATTACGCTCCGTGACCCAGGAGCTGTTTTAACCTCTCCGCTTGTCATCTGGAAGTAATTCAGACGGATGAGCTAAGCAATAAACCTTGTCAGAGAGAATCATGCATGTGAAGCCTTGAAGGATAAACGTTAACCTAACAGCGAACATCTGAGAGTATAACTGCTTTAACAAGAGACTTTCAATCAGCCAAAACTGTCTGTTTAAAACAAGGGAAGGGGTTTCAAAGGCACAAATTAACCAATTAAGCGAGGAAGTGCTGAGAGGGGCTAATACTTATTCTTACTGAAGCTAGACAGTATGAATAAGCCAAATAGGTTGCAGGAAATTATATTAATGGGAAAAACTTTTGATCAGGAGAGAGGACTTCCTTGAAGATTGCCTAGAGAACTATAAGGAAGAAGGAGACAGAAAAGAAATCTCTAAGCAAACTGAGAACTTTGGCAGAAGAGCGAGTTAAAAGCAAGAATTGTCTTTTCACACATAGAAAGAACTGTTACCTGGCAAAATAACCAAATCCAACAAGTTAATATTTACCAGCCTGAATCTAGAGGACGCCGTTGCTACATGAAGACATATCCTATTAACAAAAATCTGAAAAAAAAGAAAGAGAAATGTTAATAAAAGTTTTGGATTCTCGTTGAAATCCATACACCTACTTCTTGGCTCAGAGTGTTATTTCTAAAAAGACTAAGTGAACAGCCACAGGAAGGTATGTCTCGGTGGTGCTGGGCCAGTGTTCATGTGCGAATGATCAAAAGACAGAACCACTTCAAGAAGTTGAGAAATTCTTATGACTTCATGTCCATAAATATTCATACCATTCCTATACTGAGGAAAGATACATCCCTGGGTATCTATCTTAACACAGAGATGAACACGTATGCCCAGGTTTTAGCTACCATTAGCTCCAGTAATTACTATCTTTGCTTGCTTTGTCAGAAGCAACCAGTTATCTCTGACAACAATGGTGCTTCAATAGGTTGATGGGAGCAAACTTGATTATGGCAATGCATTGCTTTCCGGAGCGCTGGCACATGAGACTGCAATGCTCCAAGTAATACAGAATGTGACAGCTCGTAATGTGGCTAATATACCGATAAGATATGAAGGCAAGTCCCCGAATTCTCACACCAGGGAGAATACAACCCGCTAGGGAAGAAAGGCCCAAGTTTATCTTGTAAGGACAACAAGTTTTAATCTCCACTTCAAAGAGCAGGGAGTACTTCACCTGAAATGGCTCCTGCTAAACCACTTGGAACACATGTTTTTTCGGGACCAGTCGCTGTAGGTGGGAGCGGGTCCTTCTGGAGAGGCGACATGGAAGCCTCTGCAAATGCACACCAGAGAGAATACAACCCGCTAGGGAAGAAAGGCCCAAGCCGATCTTGTAAGGATAAAATGTTTTACTCTTACATGCAGAAGAGAGCAACAGCAAAGAACTCTGCTGCTAAGAACCTTCTGCCGAAATGTAGTACAAGCAGAATCTTATAAAGAAAAACATTGTCATTAATGACGCAACATATACAGTAGAAACCCACGTGGCTGGTTGGTGTGTGCCTATACAGGATCCGCCTGCCTCATAAGGGATGTCAGGCCATTGGTTCCATCCCAGTCCATCCGTCTTCCTTTACGTAGGTACTGCAGTGATCATCTTCTTCTCACGTTGAAGATCAGAAAACAAATTAATGATACTCCTACCATACTAATCTTTTATCACTTATACTGTTCACTTGGCATGCCTTAAGACGGGCACAAAGCAGGTTCTGGGGCACTCTAACCTTCACACACACACATTTCACTCACTCCCCTCCACGCCATCCCGCTCCAGGGTCTACACCCTCATTTTGAACTATAAATTATCTCTCCCAGCACCTTGCAATACAAATCACATGATAGTTGCTTCAACGATGTGCCCTGCCTGTCATCTTTGAAAATCTCAGGACTTGTTACTTTGAGGTTGGTGGTCAAAGGGCACCTGGTGCCATGGAATTCAGAGGTCTTGCATTTTAGTCAGTTACATGGGCTATAACTCGTGGTTGTCTGGGTATGGGCCACGTCATGCTTTGACCAGTGTGAGATAACATGCACACCAGGCGCTGGTCTGTGATCACAGCCATGTAGGGCACATTCCTCTCAAGTAATAAACACATCTTTACAACACTGTTAGAACAATGAATAGCCGTTGTGGCAGTTGGGGATGTGGACTGTCCTCATTGGGGCTCGGGCATGACTGGATATTTCCCTTATTTCGCAATTTTGGCCTAGTGCATGCATTGCTTCATTTACAGCGCAATCCTTCCCTTCTACCTATGGTTACTAATGTCTATATGCAAAATAGCAATACTTTGCGTGCATTATGCTGTACTATATGGATAGACTATATTTGGTTATATTGAAGTAGGGTCCTGTTAAACTGAGAGCTGGTCCTTTAACCGTCTCCCCTCCCTCCTTGGCCCATCATAGTGCTTTGAATGCATCTTGCTTCACTCTAAAGTGCCTACTGGGTAGGGTGGGACAGCCCTCTTCCCAACAGATCTGCTATTACTCCAACATTGAAAAGCTTACATTGGCTACCAGTTGTTCAGACAATCATATTTAAAACCATGACCTTCATTCATAAATGTGTGTATGGTGATGGCCCTTCATACCTTAAAGGAGAGTTCCGGGACTTTTTTTTTATTGTCCCTACGGGTCGGCCATGTGTTTGTAAGCATAAATCGGTAGATCGTAGGAAACTTTCCTATGGACCTTACCCGACTTTTCGCCCATTATCGCACTCGAAATCAGCCTCCATTTTGTGATAATCCTATCATTCCGCCGCATCGACCTGGCTCACCTGCCTTTGCGGCACTAAGTCAAATCCCCCGCCCCTGAGCCTGACATCAGCAGACGCGTACTGCCCATTTCAAGCACGTCTCGTGTCAACAATCGCTGCGCCTCAGCTATTGACGTGTTGCCATGGAAATGGCAGGACGCCTCTTTCCCCAATAAGTATAAACAGACCGTTTCACAACATACAGCAGCAGATTTTCGATTCCATTCCTCTCTCTGTGTTACTTTGAGTATTCTGTGACTCGTTTCAGTGCTCTGGTCAGCTACCTTCGCCGCTTGTAGCCCGTGTGAACACCTGTACCATCTCTGTAAATTATTTTACTATCTTTACCGCACAATGGCCACAATAATGCCGTATATGTACGAGCCCGAGTACACCGAGGAGGAACTACTGGAAAGGCAAGCACGCGAAAACGATGGGGATTCGGACGGCAGTTGGGAGGACCAGTCAACGGATGAAGAGCCTGGACCATGTCGCATGGACGGCGTCTCCACCTGGTGCACGTGCAATCGGTGCGAGCTAATGCCAACTGAGGAGGAGAACTGCTGCTGCCGTGAAAATTCCGGGTGCTTGGCCTACATTTCGGAAAGCGAGCAAAGTCAGCAGGAAGGCGAGCAAAGTCCGCAATGCATCACCGAGCTGCCAGAGTTCAGGGAAGCCTGCCTCTCACGGACAGTGTTGAGGATGATGATGGTGCTTATGCACGAACTTCGTGGCGCTGTTCGTCCGCGTAATCCGAGTAACGAGTAAGTATACTCTGTTTGTGATGTCAGTGATGCCACCACTATTTCATGGTCGTCTCCCACATATAAAATTACATTTACATATCATTCGAACGCATGTAAATTGGTTCCATATAGTGCATTTTCTAGATATAATTTTTTTCTAAGAAAAATGACATGTGTTACCTGAATCGACATTGATAAGAAAGTTTGGTCAGTTTAATACAGTTTGCATCTTTTTTTTTCACAGGTGGTACAGGCTGGTGGCCTATCGTTGCTTCACTTGGTGGCTTCACGGGAGGCTCGGACACCGCGTTCGGAGAGTAATACCTGCCTGTGCGGTACTTGCCATTAGACAACATTTCCCCAGTGACAGTGGACAATACCGCGGATTTTCCCTCGATGTGCTGCAACCTCAACTTTACAATGTGTAATGTTTATTATTTATGTTTAATTAAAATCTAAAATAAAGCCCAACATATATTTTAACAATGGTTGTTTTGATTTTTTAAATGAATCTAGTGTATATTCTCCTGGGAGGGTGAGGTATTTATAAACTCACCCCCCTGCCTTCCATGTAGTAGATCCTGCAGCCATCCTCTTACATTCAGTTAGATGGCCTCTCCTTGGTGAGGCCCTGCGGCAAACGGGTCTTGTCTGCACGACCACCGCCCCGATCCACACCCCGCCTTATCAAAGGCAGTTCGCACCGGGGTACTTGCGCTGCTGGCAAGTGGAGCTGTCAGGGAGCGATAAAGGCCAAGAGGTGCCAAAGACCATGTACACTTCAAAGTGGTCTATAGAGCATGGGTTTGTTGTTCCCATGTCTACCTCCAGACCCCGTGTCTCCTGCCAAGCATCCCCCCTCACGCTGGACGGCCCCCTGCAATCCACATAAGTGTGTCTCCATTCACGAGTCTTCCTGTGTCTTGTCTGCACGACCACCGCCCCGATCCACCCCCCGCCCTATCAAAGGCAGTTCGCACCAGGGTACTTGCGCTGCTGGCAAGTGGAGCTGTCAGGGAGCGATAAAGGCCAAGAGGTGCCAAAGACCATGTACACTTGAAAGTGGTCTATAGAGCATGGGTTGTTGTTCCCATGTCTACCTCCAGACCCCGTGTCTCCTGCCAAGCATCCCCCCTCACGCTGGACGCCCCCCTGCAATCCGCATAATGCCACGACATATACACGTCATTCATTCACAAACACACCCCTGGTTCGAATTCTTTATAACCCACTTCATATTTCTAATGAGAACTTCTTTGCGCTTTGCTAGTCAACCCGTGAAGGTGCTGGTTATCTGCTCTTCGTCTCTGTGAACTTCCGTGACCACTTTGAGCAAACTCGTCAGTTTGCAACCTGTGAACTGCTCCCTGTTCTACGACAAGAAACTACTCTGATCCCTGCATCTAACTGTTTGTTCGTCAAGGTAAGTCCATGTACCATAATCATTTTGCGTCCAATTTTTTAATTTATATCTATTTGCTAGTAGTCATCAAATTGCATCCATGTTTTCTTTTCGTTCACGACAGTACATGCAAGGAACTAGTCACATGTTCTGAGTTTAGTCAAATTACTTTTTCTATTTTTTGAAAGTTATTGAAATACTTATCCGCATGTGAATAACGTGTATAGTTCCAAGAACCAAAACGGACCTTGCATTGAACCTTTTATGTGTCATTTACTGTTTTAACACATTGGTATTCATAGAGAATTGTTGATCTTTACTTTTCAGAACTTTCCATAATGCCTGCCTGTTCCATTGGCGGTTGCCCTTCGAAGACCCATAACAAATCTGAAGGTACTATAATGCATGTTTTCCCTAAGACAATAGATCAGATAAGAGAATGGGTCCGATATTGCGGATATCCAGCCTCTGATCTAGAAAGTAGAGTCCTAGAAGTCTTTGCGGACAAGAGGGGTGATCGATACCGCATCTGCAGCAGGCACTTTAGCCCAGACATGTACTCCACATCATTGCTAATAAAGAAGAAAACACCGCGAGCGAGGCGAAAATTGCTCTCAACCGCTATTCCCACTCTATTCGTCCACATCCCTCCACTGGTGAGTCAAGTTTACGTATTTATCTCTCGGCCTTGCGGTAGTGTGTAGCATTAGCTAACAATAATTTCCCCATTTATGTATCCACTCAATATGAAGGCGGAAGATTCTCCATCCGTGTCGTTATTGCAGTCATCAGCCACTTCAAGCGCCTATCGGGTAATCTTACTTAGCTATTCTGACACTGACTTGTTTTAGGCATGTAAATCAATAGTTTTAATTTATCGTGTAATTATTTTACCTAATGGTACACCACAGTATTCGTCCTCTAGTCTTTGTTTTCAGTTATAATTATTGTTATCCAAAATAATGCAAGTACTGTCTTTCAGGGAGATGCTGAGGAGTCCAACACATTGACGACAACCGTAGATGTCACTCAGATGCTCGAGGTACGTTTCCGGACAGTTCCATCGATGGAGATCATCAGATCTTGCATTCTTGTAGCGTGATTGTTACACACAATGTTTCTTTCGTTTTTAGCCATTGGTATGTCCTTCTGTCGTCGCCCTCCTATGTGTCTTCTTTTTTCAATATTGTGTTCATTATTAATGAAAGTCCTATGTTTCAGGGAGTCGATGGAGCATTAGTCCAAGAAGAAGGGGGAGCATGCAGTTACGGGTCGGCGCAACAGCTTGCAGAAGTGTGCACCGCAGTTACAGCGTCCCTTGATGTTCTTATGCATTTCGAGGTATGGATACTGACAGATCAATCATGCGAGATCAAATGACGTGATTACATCCGCTATACTTCCTTCTTTATTAACGCAAGTACTATGTTTCAGGGAGCTGACGGAGCTTCTTCAACAAGAACATCACCCCTAGTAGTTGATGCAGATCTCTGGGTGGTGACACTTCCAACGATGGAGCAAATCGAATCATATTTACATATCCATTATTTATTTTAGACAACTGATCATTTGTGCAGGTCTATTTAGATGAGCCGTTGACGCCTGCAGAAAGTTTATGTTCTTTTAAACAAAATAGAAAACCATACTAATGCAATTACTGTGTTTCAGGGAGTTGCTGAAGCGTCATCTTCAATAATATCATCAATGGAAGTCTATGCGGAGCCCGAGGTATGGATCTTGACAGTTCAATCTAACTAGATCAACAATGCGTGAACTATTGTCGTTTGAATGTTCTACACAATGCGTTCATTCGTGTTTTGCTATTGAGATGTACGTATGGGTATTGGTCCCCAAGTACATTTTGTGTTTTCAATATTATTATACATACTAATGAAAGTTCTATGTTTCAGGGAGTCGATGGAGCCTCAGTGAGTGATGGATGTGCTTATCATGAAAATATAGTCGTTGCAGCGCGAGAGGAAGTGGAGACATGCACACACGAGTCGGAGCAACAGCGTCCAGATGTTGAAGTTCGAGGCAAGAAAGTTTCAAAGAAAAGAAAGCAAAAGAAGGTTAGTGTCCTGTTCACTATATTATGTTGTCTTTCACTGTCAATAGTTCAATACTGTAAGTTGTGTTTAAACTGAACATCCCTTTTCTAATCTGTCCTCTAGTTGCGAGTGGGTGTAAGAACTAGATCTACACAGACAGTGAAGCGAACGAGAGATGTTGCTTGTCAAACCTTTTGGCAGGGACTTGAGACTGGAGATGCATCGTGCCAATGGGAAGAATATGAAGTGATTGACAACGGAGCTATACCACCACCAGCCATTGATAGTGAATGTCCTCCTGGTAGTTTGGATGCAGTCGGAGATCAATTCACAGAATCCACACCCGCAAAAAATAAGAGCGCGCGAAGTTGAAGACATTGTTTTTTTCTCCCATCTCCGGACAAGGAACAGTTGTTGCAGTGGAAGAGAATGACATGGACGACAATGAAACACCATCAATATCACTCAGCATAGCGGAAGACGATATCAGAGATTGTACCTTTCATGCGAGTGACATGTCCTCAACGTTACAGGCCGAACCAGCTGGGATGCAGAGTGACAGTATAAGGAAAGAGGCCAAATTCATTGTATTCGATAGCTGTTTGATGGATATTATTATGATGATGAAATGTGGGCATTGGGTTGGTGGGGAAGTATGTGGGGAGCCATTGATTAATGTGACTCGTGCAATTCGAGGCACTAACCTTAAAATACATGCCACCTGTACACAATATCATCCGTTCGCATGGTCTGCACAACCCATGCTGGGGCAACTGCCAGCAGGCAATCTACTTTGTGCAGCGGCCGCACTTTTTAGTGGTTCAAGTTTTAAAAAGTTACAGTATTTCTTTCAGTTTGTGGGAATCCATTTCATTGCGAAAAGTCAGTTCTACAAATACCAAACCGATTATCTATTTCCAGCCATCAGCGAAGCTTGGAGAATGGAAAAAATGTCAATGGAAAGTACATTCGCGGGCAAACGCTTCAGGCTAGCCGGTGATGGACAGTCCGACAGCCCAGGATTTTCAGCCAAGTACTGCACCTACCACTTTCAGGGCATGGAAAGTAAGAAAATTGTGAGTTCGGTGGTCGTGCAGGTGTCACAAAGTACATCCTCAGTGGCCATGGAGAAAGTTGGCTTTGTAGCATCATTGCAAGAACTACAATCGCGGGGAATGGTGATCGACCTGATAGCCACGGACAGACACGTTTCAATTGCCAAGACAATGAGAGAACAGTACAAAAATATAAATCACCAATTTGACGTTTGGCATCTTGCAAAATCAATCAATAAAAAATTGTCGGCTGCAGGTAAAAAAAAAGAATTGCAAGGTATTTCACAGTGGTCCAAGTCAATCAGCAACCATCTTTGGTGGAGCTCAAAAACATGTGAAGGGTCGTTGGAAATTCTACTGGAAAAATGGCGGTCAGTAATGTTGCACTGTAGCAACGTACATCGATGGTCGACAAATGAACATTTCCACAAATGTGAACATGGCCATTTGTCCACAGAGGAGGCACGGGAGAAGAAGTGGTTGATTCCTTCATCACCCACTCACAAGGCCATTGAAAAGATTGTATTTGATAAAACTATAACAAGAGATTTGAGGGGACTCACGGAATTCTGCCACACAGGAGATTTGGAGGTGTTCCACAATATGTGCCTAAAGTACAGGCCCAAAAGATTGCATTTTGGCATGGAAGGCATGATAAATCGGACTCTTCTAGCGGTCTTGGCACATAACCATAATGTTGGCCATCAACAAAGTAGGACGACCGGAACTTTAGGGACGCTTCGCTACAATAAGGCCTTCACTAAAAGAAGTAAACAATGGGTGATCAAACCAGTGTTTGAGGATATGCAATATGAGTTTATTGAGAGACTTATCGTAGATGTCCTCGATAGGCACATACATGGAGTGGTGAACGAACCTATGCAGGGGACAACTGCATTGCCACCCAACATTGCCTCTGTTCCATGTCCACCTAAAGCAGAGCTCATTGAGAAATACACATCACGGTTTAAATGATTGTAATTTGATTGTCTGTTCTCTCGAGTCTCCTCATGTTGCAGGCCCATTGCAATTAAACCAAACAGTAATATAAATCATTTTTACAAAAATTATAGAATGTTTCCGTATTACAAACACATGGCCGACCCATAGGGACAATAAAAAAAAAGGCACGCAGACAAGATGTCCCTAAAACTAACTGCAGCTAACTAGAAATGTGTGCTCGCTCAAAGTGAAGGTCAGCTGCTTTGATGTTTTGCTCGGGTGGCGGAACGGCCCACGACCCAATATAAGGTTCTATTGTGATTTGACCTTGACAGGCCGGGACCATCCTGAAAGACTAAGAAAAGATAATGAATAAAATTTCAGAAACGAAACGATGAGCCACGTTCATTAGAAGAAGTAACGTCGGCAAAGAAGGAGTGGTGTTTCGGGTCTGCCCTACACAGAGACACAATGGAAAATGCAAATATAATGTAAGTAACTTTTGATGAGTTTATACCGCAATTTCATTACTATACAGTGGCTTTAAAGACGGGTTCAGTTGTACTTGTTCGTTCTATGTGGCATATTGTTTTCTACCGCGCACTATCTTGAGGAGAAACATCTGCTTTTACTGAAGCACCTCAAAACCTTCCTCTTTGCTTCTGCTTTCTCTCTCCCTCTCCCCTGCTACAACTGGTCCACTGTCTGCGACCTCGGTCCTGGGCCCTTCCACTCTCCACCTGCACTGCCTCCCTGTCAACCCCTGCACTGGGGGACTGTCTCAGTATCCTACAGCCCCCCCTTCCCAGCACTTGTTCTGCACTTACCTTGCACTTGCCACCAGCTGGCCCTATTTATTTATTATTTTATGCTACTTACCTTGTACTCCACTCCCCCCCCCTCCATGCCTCGCCACGCCTTTAAACACTTGTGTACACCCAGTAGCGCTGTCCTCGCTATGAAATGAATAATTTTAATAAGGATCTGATGGTGAGACTAATTTCATTTTTTATGTTTTTAGGTACATCATTCACTACTGTCTGTGTCACGAGTACCAGACACCGGCGGACGGCTTCTACAGCCGCCAGTTGCTTCTCCGCGTGAACAACGTTACCACCCTGACCATTTTATGGGACGATCGCCAAGTACAAGTATGCCCTTACGCGGTACTAACGGTTAGATGCAACATACCTACCGTTGTGGTGGCCTAGTGCCTCGTTGTTGGAACAGCCATGCGATTATCAGTGCGACCGAAGAGCTTATTTTTATCGTAAACCAACACCCTGTGTACTGCACACGAACATCGCTTCCCTCAAGACGAACTAATTTGGATCGAGAGCAAAGAAAAATGCAAATCGCTGAATATTCTCTAAACATTTGATGTCCAATAAACGTACTTTGCCAAATGTACAATCTTGCCGTTTGCTTTTAAACCACGGTTTCACATTCCGAATTGTGGTGCTGTATTGTGAGATGCTCTAAGACCCTGTGTACAGCAAAGGACCATCGCGTTCCTCAATACGAACTTTTTGGAACATGAGCAAATAAAAATGCAAATCGCTGAATATTCTCTAAACATTTGATGTCAAATAAATGTACTTTACCACATTTACAATCTTGCGGTTTGATTTCAAAGTACAGTTTCATATTCCGAATTGTGGTGCGCTGTATTGTGAGCTGATCTGTGTTGATTTCCGGGGTCTGTGTGGAGTCGCGTAGAAGACGCCTGGGCGCGTTTGCCTACGCAGCTCAGTCACGTCACGGATAGAGGCGGGGAATATGAATGTTTTGATAAAGTCTGTTTCAGGGGCGGGGGATTTGATTTAGTGCCGCAAAGGCAGGTGAGCCAGGTCGATGCGGCGGAATGATAGGATTATCACAAAATGGAGGCTGATTTCGAGTGCGATAATGGGCGAAAAGTCGGGTAAGGTCCATAGGAAAGTTTCCTACGATCTACCGATTTATGCTTACAAACACATGGCCGACCCGTAGGGACAATAAAAAAAAAGTCCCGGAACTCTCCTTTAAAGCTAGATTACCTTCTTATAAACCATCTCGCCACTCTGTTCAAGCTCACAACAACTTCTAACTAACAAACGCTACAAGCGTAATCGTGCTGGTGGCAGATCCTTTCAACTGTCTGCCTCAGCTCATTGGAACATGTTACCACAGGGCCTGCGCCTTCATCCTAATGTATCTCTTTTAGAAAACAGTTGAAACAATTTCTCTTTAGAGAGTATTTTACTTAATGTGTACGTCCCTCTTTCAGGTTTGACTTCTTGATGACTGGTCCTTTGTTTCACTGCTCTTTTTTCTTGTGTTAGTCCTATTACTGTTCCTATATGTGTCAGTGCTTTGATGCCCATGGGCTTAAGCGCTCCACAAACAAATAAATTAAAATGAATAAATGGCCGAGCTCTGAAGTGAAATGCATACTAGCACAGCATTTTGACAATGTTAACAACAATATATTGTGGCCAGTGGTAATACAGCAAACTTGTCAGTGTTTTCTCATCTTTTCCATCCAATAGAAAAATAACCCAAATGTTTACTTTTAACCTTATTTGAGTAATATCTATTCAAAACATGATTTTATGAGTAATAACTGTTGCCTCTGCCGATTTTTGTGAAAATAATTTAAAGCAGTACATTACTTTTGTCCGAACCGTAGGCACCCCTTTTAACGCGCAGGTCATCACGTGGACACATGTACGCTGCCTTCTTCAGCATGTGTCGAAAGTTCATGGTAAGTAAAGCTACATATTGTTGCCTTTTTAACTACCGGTACATCTGGGTTAGGGAGGAAATGTACATTTGATTCTCCTTTGAGACCCACATGAACAAATATGATGTTGAATGGACCATGTGAACACAGGTCAAGGCTCAGAGAGCTGTAAGAGGCCATTTGCATGCTAATTAAAAATAAACCTGGAAAGTATAGCTTGCCTCAATGAAATGCGTATTCGTTTTCTCAGATGGTGTTTAAGTGATAGATTAATGAAAGTATCAGAATCGAAGCATGTGTCATGGCAAGGCGTCGTCTATAACCGCAATTTCATTGTACTAACTGCAATTTAACTTCTGCAAACTAGTTTCTTCAAATGTATTCATCTTTTATCACAGCGTGTACGAGTGCAAGTGCGTCATTTTGTTTCAGATTGCAAATCACCAAAATATGAATTATATTTTAGGAGGGCCCACGTTTACATTTGCTTGGAACCTGAAAGAAGATATAAGCAGTCTTTAAATTGAACAGAAACATTGGTCCATTAGAAATTGATGGTACAATAGCAATGTGCGTTTAAATATTAGAAAACAACTATTCCACAATTTCTTCTCCAATACAGGCATGCTGAGGGCTTATATATCGCTGCCTTTCTGCACTGGATGGCATGAGATGCCTCATGATTAGACCTGCCAATACTCAGCCCTGCGAGTTTTGTGATGCTGCAAAAAAGTGGCGGGAAATCCGTTGCTGACGGTTTTTTGGGGGTGGAAACAGATTGACCACTGCGTTACTGCATAGCCAAATGCTGTAATTTACAGGTACAGTGGAGTAACTACCTGCAGCACATGGCTGGAGGTACCTGTAGAGAAACCAACGGTGGGGGGCACATGTACTTCCTCTCTCTATATGGTAGAGGAGAGGCACAGAGGACCCCTGCCAAGATTCTCTATTCGGTAGCTATGGTCGAGCAATCAAGGCCTAGCTTCTTGGGAGGTGATGCGGCTGGTTCTTAAGTACAGTGTAGTCCCCAAGCACCCACAAAGGAATGTCCACACACTGTATCGGTTACAACACAGTCTTTATATAATTAATATTCAAAGGTATACACAATATCACGATAACGGCAAATATATACAGTTCTAAAGTGGTACCACTAACGTTATCCGATCTCATTAAAGTGCATACGGTCAGAATGCCACACAGATCAGGATAAAGAGGAAACCAGCAGTAGAGAGAGGAAGAAAAGCAAGATGGTTGAACACTTAGCAGAATACTGGCCCCTACCACTAGACACAGTTCTGTGTGGAGATCCCCCCACCTGGGCAACCTGTAAAGCAAAGATGTATCACAAGCCCAGTCCATATATTGTTCACACTAGACTTTCCAATAGTTCTGCAACCCCACAGTACCTTGGCGTTGTAGCGTTCCTCGTCGGGGAATCGACGGCCCTTCTTGAGTGTCCTCCCTTTCAGGCAGGAGTCACGGGTCATCGAACGTCCGACCGAGAACATGTCGAGCTACGACGTTGAAGTGGCTGCATCGTTCCTAGCGGTGCTGGTTGACGGGGAAGCATAAACGTCCTGCAAGTAAGAGGCGTGTGGGGCACCTCGGTATCGATAGTTCTGGACCGCAAAGAGTTTGAAGAACTGTGGCCCAGCAAGGGCGTGGAGTCCTCGGCGTCTCTGTGGTCTTTGGGTGGCGGGAAACCCACCGGTGGATGCTCCTCGGCGCGTCGACGGTCAGGCCTTCTCCAGCGGGTTATAGCAGCGACGATGCGGGTGAGAGCGTCCTTGGATCAACGAGGTTCTTAGGCAAAATGGGAGCACGGCGGCTCCAGTCAGCGACGGCGGTCGCCGACAGTGGCGGACAACAGTCCGGGCGCTTCTCTTTGGAGTTCTGCAGCAGTCCCCATATCGGGTCGGCAGCCTGTCGAAGGTATGTCTACCAGGAAGCTTTGGCAAAGATCTGCTGGTGCATGATGGTCCCTCATAGATCGGAAAGAGGGCGCCTTACCAGGTCCTCTCTGGGTCAGTCCTCGGAGGCACAGCAACTTTCAGATTTTGAAGGAGAGCAACAGCAATTCTTCTCGTCCAGCAGGGCTTCAAGGAAAACTTCAGCTACTCCAGTTACTAGTCGTAGTGGACTTCAGCTTCTGAACACGATTCCTAGCAGTGAGAGGTCCCCAGATATACTGTTGATCTCCCATTAATTCAGCTGGGTCATACTCAAGCATCCAATCACGACTAAGGGCATTCAGGCAGGCAGGCAGCCAATCAGGCACACAGTGCATTCAGGCCATTCAACACTCCACACTGCATTCATACCGGTTTTGGGCAGGGCTGTCTCAGTCATTGTTTCAACCACCAGATACTAGACACCCATAACATAGAATGCATATTTGTCACCCACTCCATTCACCCAGGTCCCACCCACAGGCGTACCCACAACATACAGTCGTTGAGAAGGCTCCAGCCAGTCTGGTCAGCACTTCCCCACACTACGATATATGGAACTTCCACCCAACAGCCAGTCAGGGGGAAGGGACAAAGTCAGGGCTTCTCGGGACTTCAGGAAGATCAAGGTAACAGGCGATGGGAGACAAGAGGCCATGGGGATCATTTTGTCTCCATTAGGAATCTACTGATTCAAATGACAGGGCCTGGACATCCCAAAATGGAGGACGCTCAGGGCACCAGTCAATTCAGCACGGAACTGCCACCAGCCGGTACCCTGCTCTGTGGGTCACACACAGGTGCCCAAAACATACACTAGGGGCACAGGGTTGTACCCCTACCCATGGGTGCCATAAGGGTATCCCATGGGTCTGTTCAGCAAACCAAAAGAGCGAGCTGCACCGCCAGGAGTCCCACATAAACTCCTGCGCGGAAAATACGTCAGAACACACGATGAAAAGTAGTAAAGGACAAGGATACGGAGACCCTGTCCCTCCGATGCATTTCCAGCATCACAGTACCCACTCCATGTCACATCAAAGCACCCTACTGTTACACACATTAACAGTACATGGAAAAGTATGACCTATATAATAATATAGAATAAAGAGCAGATTTTATTTTTGGTTACAACAAACATTAAGATGAGGTATAAGCATCTAGTCAAAACTTGTATCTCATTTTCAATTTGACATTCATGTTCTCTTAAATAGAAAAACAGTGTACATGGTAAAGGTGTCTATCTCTTAACTGTAAAATGTATGAAATATGAATACCATTGATACCATAATACCTGCAGCTTTTCCACAGCCCAATCTAAGCATAAATGGCATACCATTATTCCACGAAATAAAACTCAAGGTGTGCGACGTAAACGTTAATCTAAAAGTATTGTTTTTTTCTAAATAGAAACTATAATTGGTGCCCCACAAGTAAAGTGGTTTAATATTTTAATTTAAACTGAGGCTAATCACCCTTATCCAGTTTACTAAGAGATTCCTAACTCACCACCATGTTCTGTTCCTGTCAATGGCATAGTCTATGCAACTCCACCTTGTAAAAGTTCTCAGCGGTTATGATTAACCATTGCAAACATTCTCCTTGTTTTCTTCAAAGTCGATAGAAAACAAGTTTATGATCAGCCCTAAGAAAGGATGATGCAACATGCAAACACGTGTAAGAGAGCATATTATTACATTTTAACAGAGCAGTATCTGGACCCTAATCTTAATCTTCAGTGTTGTATTAACTGAAGTTCAGATATTGTAGTTAAAGTGTAGGTGGAATGTTGTTGTTCTCTTCTAATAAGATAAGAGTCAGAAGTAGATACACGTATAATTAAGATGTTGGAGCTGGTATGGATACTTTGTTACTTATTATTCAGTCTTGCCTACATGCCATGTAGTTGGGTTCCCAGCTAAGGATCACCAATTTACCGTCAGTGAACACTAATTCAGTACCATTTTAGAGGTTTCTTTCATCACTAAAAGATATAGGGCCACATTACGACCCTTGCGGAAATCGAAAAACGATGGCGGAAATGCAATACCGCCATCGAATAGCGCTCGGTGTGACTATGACCCGTCACCGCAAAGTACGATGCCATTAGCGACACCGTAGTGAACGCCAACGCTAACTGCACCAAGTACGCGCGCGCGCGCCATGCCAAACCGCAAAAACCACCATGGCGCAAGGGTACGCGAATTCCGACCCTAGCGGACATGTACCTAACGCCATCAAGCACGGCGGAAAGTACCATTCCGCCATGGCGAGAAGTACGGCATCGCGAATCAACCGTAAACGGCCCAACTGAGTGCCTGTACACCGCTCCCTGCCCACATAGTACAACTCCCCGTAGGTGCAATGAAGTCACAATGCAACCAGTGAAATGTACAAGTCACCCATGCATGCCAACGAACAAATGAATCTCAAGAGGGCCCAATGGGAGCTGCAGGGCACAGATGGCACGAATACAGACGCCATTCCAATGGACATGACCACAGTCCCCCACCAAGAAACGCACGCAAACACAGGCACCTGTGACCAGCAACATTCCGAAAATCACATCATTCCACCAGTCCACCTGGCTGACCGGCATCTGTTACACAAAACCTAATCCCCCGCCCCTGAGCATGACATCATTTAAACAGTCATATTGGCAGCCCTCATCCCTGACCTCACTGGGCTTCGTAGGCAAACGCGCCCAGCACAGTACCACGCAACTATACTCCGAAGCTGGAACCCAATGCAGATCTCCTCACAATACATCGCTCCCCAAATAGGAATATGCCACATCACTTGCAAAGAAGAACGCTACACGGCCCATATCAGAATAGAAATTTAATGCACAACAAAATCACCAAGGCCATACAGCCATTAGGCCATGAACTCCAAAACACATTTCACCATTGTGGGCTGCATCCGCAAGAAATGACCAGCTACTTCTTGTGTGACGCCCTGTTCCTTCATGGTACACAGAGCCACATTCACGTACGAAAAGGCAACATGGAAGCGCACAGTACCGCAGGGCCGTCCCAATGGGGAGGCACTAGTCCAGCTGAAAGGCCGAAATGTTGCTCCGAGCCACTAGTACTGCGTAAGGGCATGTGGCCCATTGGCGATCGTCCCATAAGATCGTAATGCTGCTCCACTGATTAACACGAAGCAGCAGGTGTCGGGAGTAAAAGCCATCTGCAGGAGTGGCATACAGATGGCAGTGGCAAAAGGGGAGGAGATACCTGTCAACCAAAACAAAAGAAAAAGAACAGAATGGCCATCAGAACTACATTCGAACAACTCACTTCAATGATCACACTAAATCCACAGCCATATGCATGCTAGCCCACTCCAAAGGATCATCACCACCCCAAAACCACTTGCGACTCATAACTATCTATATCGAGGTGTAAACACCATCACACACGAGTGTACCTGTGCATGCGTCTGTGAAAACAGAATCCATCAGATGGGATTGGTAACGTGCATGGACACAAGTGTCTGAGGGCGCGTCGAGACAGGGAGGGCTCAACAAGGCCAGATAGACGATGGTCCCACTATGGCAGCCCTGCATCACATAGCGCAGGGGAGGCGGACAGATTCCAAGAAGCCCTGTACATGGCAAACTCTGTATCAAATCATCTGTCCATGCATCCATTCATCATTCCCTCATCCCGGGATAAAAACGCCTGAATATTTACTCACATAACATTAGAAATATCCATTGAGTCTGTGCGTTATGCAGCCTGCAAAATCCACTGTGCCCCAGCCCGTAATTCCAGTGTAGTGAAGTAACATGTATTTGGGAACGTCCGGCCTCATCGCCCACGTCGCTATTGCGCATCCCAAACTATTCATATCAATCATTGCATCCTCGCCATGGCCCCTGTCTCAAGGACATTGAACAATAGAACGTTATATTTGCAGTCAGACCTGTGGGCATCTCCTCGCCGCTAGCTGATAACCGAAAGCGCCGCCCTTCGAATTCCTCATTTGCAACATCACGTCGAAAAGGCATCTGTGGCCGCTTGAAATCACAAATTAATCCATCTAGAGCGGCTGTGTGTGAAAATGGCAACTGCCTTCACTCACAAATGGGACGCCCCGCCCGTCGTTGCAACTCGGTACAGTGATGCATGAGGGCCCACCGTTACTCGAGTACTACGTTCCACTGACCCCTCACAAGTCTGTTCGCGACTGCAAAGATTGCATGTGAAACAATGGGACCATAGCCGAATGAACATATCAACCAATGTTACACGGCCATCGGGTACAAATACATGATTGCAATTGCAAGATGCCATGCGTCGAAGTGCAGCGTTGTGTGCGGGACGTGCTCAGCCAAAGGGGAGAGCAGCTTGCACAGGTGGAATGAATCACCACAGGTGGAGGCCATACAGCCTGAAAACACATAAATTGCACACCCAGTCTCCTCCCACAACCACACCCACTCCGAAATGCTACCGGCAGGACTCGCGATGTTGGCCCTGGGGGACCTGATAGCACTGCAAGTACTCCAACTCCAAGAAGAAGACGAACACCAACTACAACCGGCCGCACGGAGGAGACGCAGGAGGAGGAGGAGGGCAAGGCAGGGCCAGCAAGGGCCGCCAGCACAGCCACTACCACCACGCAGGCAGCCCGCAATCCCACGCCTCCGAGAACATCCGTTCAACCTCACTGATGAGCAGATCCACACCCTCTACCGTTTGGACCGGGACACCATAGCCGCCATCGTGGACATGACACAGGCTGACCTTGTCAGCATGATAGATAGCCCAACCGCCATCCCACCCCTACTGAAGGTGATGTCTGTACTCCACTTCCTGGCCACAGGCACCTACCAGCACACAGTCGGACAGTTGCATGGCATTTCTCAGCCACTGTTCTCACGGACACTATTGCAAGTGCTCGATGCCCTCCTGCAGCACGCAGACGACTACATCTCTCTACCACGCTCGGAGCAGGAAATTACCAACACAAAAGTGGGATTCCATGCACTTGCCGGCATACCGGGTTGCATTGGTGCCATCGACTGCACCCATGTGGAATTGGTCGTCCCACATGCCATGGAGGCCCAGTACCGCAACCGAAAACAATTTCATTCTCTGAATGTACAAATGGTGTGTGACTCCAACAGGATCATTACACATTGTTGTGCCCGATTCCCTGGATCAACCCATGATTCTATGGTCCTGAGGAACTCTACAATACCACGCTACATGGAGCGACACGCAGGGAACAGATCCTGGCTACTCGGTGAGTCTCATTTCATGCATGATGATGTGGGGTATGTGATTCGGCAATGACCTGGCAGGAAGGGGGGGGGGTGTGTGCGTACGTAGCAATGGCATTCCACATTATACGTTTATCGTCCACATACAGGTGATGCTGGATATCCACTGAAGAGATGGCTCCTCACACCAGTCCGGAACCCACGGGACCAGCATGAGGAGGACTACAACCATGCCCACTCACGTACCCGTGTAGTCATAGAACAGGCATTCGGCCTACTGAAGACTCGTTTCCGCTGCCTCAGCAGGTCTGGCGGGGCACTCCTGTACCGCCATGAGAAGGTTGCAAAGATGGTGATGGCATGTGTCATGCTCCACAACATGTGCGTACGTAGAAATGTGCCCATGCCCCCTGACGCAGAACTGCAAGCACCTGAGGATGGTCATGATGAGGGTGGGGATGTGGCAGCACCTCAAGGAGTCCGCGAGGCACAGGAGGGCCGTGACATTCGTCAGCATCTCATTGATGCATGCTTCTAGCACTCACGCCTGGTGGCTGATACATGGACACGGTACTCGTGGCACTGTGCGTGTCTGGTACATGCACAATATGGACTGTACGCCTATGATGGCCTAGTACACAAAGATCATTGTCCACACATCTCATTGGTTGATCGTGCATTGTTTATGGCATATGTGATATCATGTTGAACACCCTATCGACCCGCCACCCAAGTGAGCCCAACACACCCCCTCCACCCTCCTACCTCCCCCCCGAACACCAGTGTCCAAAGATGCTCATTGTCAGTGGGCAGTCGCTATTGCAAGCCCCCTCTGCGGGTATCAGGGGCACCCCTGCCTGTGGAGCGCAGGTTCCTCCCAGATCTACGTTGGGGGCTGCCCTGGACGGAACTTGCAACGGATGATGTCTCTGCCTGCTCACGTCCATGCATGTCCCTAAGGGTTTGTGAGAGCTCAGTGAGCACACGGCGCACTGCGGCAAGTTCCGCACATACGTCTTTGGACGTCGCATGCAGTTCCCCCCTCAGGCTCTCGGTGCTTCTCTCCATTTGAACTCTCAGGCTCTCTGTACTTCTCTCCATTTGTGCCCTAAGTGTCTCAGTTGATGTTTCTATGTCTGCCTTAGTGCCCCCACATTCATCGGCATGGTCCTTGAGGAGCGTGGCCAGTTGCTGCTGTTGCACGATTAACTGGTCGAGGGACTGTTGCCTCTGCTGGGCCATGGCCATTTGCGGTGGTGTCACAGAGGGGCTGTTCGCCTCATGTTGCCCTGCCACAGGGCTTGTGGGGGATGGCCAGTCGTCGTCTTGTGGGTGCTCCTTCGTGGTATCCTCATGTTGTACGGGATGGGACAGACAGGGGGATTGGGACAGGTCATGGATGGATCTGACTTCGACATCCCCGTCTTCTGTGTCGGAGCATGCTGCCATCAATGGGGTGTCACCTATGGTGCTGCTGCCACCAGAGGCAGTGCCTTCTGTGGCATCCATTGGGGGGACCTGTGGTGGTGGTGTTGTGGGCATGCTGGCTGCTGGGGTGCCTGTTGATGTTCCCTCCTCTGTGCTGCCACCTGATTTGTGCTGCTGCCGTGTCTTGATGCGTGCAGCTGAGGTGGAGGGTCTTTGGCCGTTGGTCTTGGCCCTCTTTGCAGGTGTGCTGGTAGGGGTGTCCTGAAGCTCGTCGTTTGGATCGGACCCTGTGGTGGAGTAAAGGAGGGCAAGGGTTATTAATGGGTCTGTGGGAATTGGAATGGCATTGTATCACATGCATTGGGGTGGTACCTGAGGGTGATTTGGGTCGGGACCTTGGAGGTGGTTTCATTTGTGTGTTGGGTGAGGGTGCAGTTGTTTGGCAGCCTGCAGTTAGGGTGTGCCTGCTGCACGTGTAGTGGGTGTTTTTGGGGTTTTTAATTATTTATGTATTTATTGTGTGTTTTAAAGTGCGCTATCAGGCCAATGTGTGTGGACGTCCTCCTGGCCATGTGTTTCTGTTGCACTATGTGGACACATGGTACTTCACATGATTGGACATTGTGGATTTGGCATTGTTTTATTTGGGCCACCTACCTGATTCTTCGGATGTCTGCACTCCTTTCTCCATCCCTCCGACTCCCTCTATACTCTCCATTCCAATGGTGGAGGCACAGATTTCTTCCCAGGGGGTCAACTTGATGGGTGATTCCGATCCTCCCCCGGTGGCTGTGGCAATGTTGCGGTTGGCAGAAAGTATGCTACGGACGCGTATCCGCAGGTCGTCCCATCGCTTTCTGCATTGCTGTGGGTTGCGGGGTGCGGTCCCCACCGCACTTACCCGCTGTGCCACCAGAGCCCATATGGCCTTCTTGTTCGCAAGTGCCGTCCTGGTCATTTGCGTGGAGAAGACGGCGGCGGCATTCTCCTGGAGGGTCTCTGTTAGCACGGTGAGTTCCTCACGGGAGAAGTGGACGTGCCGCTTGCGGTCGCACGCTTTCTTCGCTACTTTTCCCATTTTTCTTGGTTTCGCTAGGGTGGATGACGGGTTGGGGTGTGTCTCAGGGTAGTGTTTTTAGTGGTTGTGTGGATTTTGTGGTTTTATGGGTGTACGGCGGGATGTTTCCCGTTCCGGGCCCATGTTTTTACTTCCGTTTCCGTATATTTCCGGTCACCGTACTTTCCGGTTGGCGCTCACTGCGGTGTCCGCTAAGATGGGTGGCGGTATTGCACCTAGGGCGCAGTACGGCGGCGGTGTGGGCCGTTTTGGGGTCATTTCCGCCATCGCGGACTTTGCACTTCCGCCATGCCGTGGTGCTCGTGCCCGATGGGTCGGAATGGGCCGCACTTTGCTCCATCGTGCAATGGCGGAAACGCTATTTACGCTGTGGCGGTCCAGTCTGTCACTTTCCGCCAGGGTCGTAATGAGGGCCATAGAAAAGGGACTATGTGAGCATTCAGATGAAGTATATGTAGATACGGGTCACCATTTAAATGCAGTGAAAGGTGCTTTATTTATATACTGTAAAATCTATGTTGTACTTACACCAGATCCTTATACCTCATCTTAAAGTTTGTCATAACAAAAACTAATTCTGTGTTTTATTTGATCTCCCTATTTTTTCTCCTGTTTTACTTGCAATTTATTTGATATGTTTATCTGCGGTCATGCTTTTCCATGCACTGTTTCTGTGTGCAACAGTCAAGTGCTTTGATATACTGTACAAATAGATTAACACAGAAGCTATAATTTTTTACTTTAATGTTCTCAACACTTGAGACTAGGAGCAGTTCTAGGAGTTCGGCAATAGTTTGTAATTTCTCTAATGCTAAGGTAGAGACTTGGGAAAAATCTCTAATTTGTATTCAGATTGCAACCTTGTCATCGGTTAACTTTGTTTTTCCTAAGTGCAGTTGCTATACAAACATTTTACCTATACATTAGAGATTTTTGTTAAATGGGGAGAACATGCTCATTTAGAGAAGGGCGGAGAGAGGGTGCAAGAGGTAGTTTGAGCAGAGGAAAGAAATGAGGAGGAGCCAATATATTTTACATTAAATCGGTTGGCAGCACCTATAGTGGTGTTTGTAGCTGAGTTTTAGATTAACATTCAGAAAGGGAGGGGGAGAAAAAGGCTCAAAGTGATCTGAGAAAGGAAAGTGAGGAGACTGTAAAGTTGGGCTGGTGGTGCTTCAAGAAGCAGGTGAATGGCAGGTGTGGCCTGCCGCCTGCCCTGGTCCAGAATGTCAGGAATACTGGATAACCTATCCCGGAAACAAAAAGAAATGGATTAAATAAGGATGAATGGGGTGAGAAACAACATTTCTTATCCCAGATTCTGAAGAAAGACTGGACACAAGGTTGTCTAGTTACCCACACGTGTTAAGAGTTGCTGAGGGCAATGTTGGCAACATGCTGCAGAGTGAAAGGAAGAGTGAAGGTTAAGCAGGGGAAATGTTAAGTGAAGGGAATGTGGGCACTCTGACAGCCTGGACAGCATGCAGGAGTTTTTAACTGGAAGGTGATAGAAGAAGGATGGGTTTGGAGAGGCGGGGCAAAGAGCAGAGCGAGGTTATATTCTGGAATTAGCAGGGAGTGCAATCACTGGATCACACTGGTCAACACAAGAACGGGAACCACCTGGCAAGCAATGACGAAGGAAAATTCATGAATCCCTGGGATTGGCCATGGGGGACAAGGTAGAGGTTAACCAGGAACACCACTGCCAGGGGAACGTTTTGAAAAGAGTAATATCAAACGCAGGAGATGGTCCCCCAGAAGAAAGTCCAGCCACAAGTGTCGCCCTTCCTCTGATCTTGCAGAGCAAGAGGAGGGTTACCCCAGATAATGTCCCCCTGGGGCTACGTGGCCCAATTCTAACTGATATGGTTGCCCACAACCCCTGTTCTTACCTACCTAGCCCCCATGTGTGCGCTATTGCCCAAAGAGCCTGTGGGTAAATCCGACACTGGCAATAGCCCGATCTCCACTGATGATCGGATAGAGCCCTTCAAAATCTCTGTAGGGGGCGTGCCTCTGGCTCCTGACCAGGAGGGCATGAATGTCCTGCAAGGGGATAAGCCATGGGGGAGCATGGATATTGGTTAATATAACGGCCAATGGCCCTCAAAGCTGCAAGGTAGTAAACTCAAAGGCCCTGAATCCACAAATCCTCCAGCACCAAGATCCAGAGTATAGAAGTCCATGGAGGCCAGGAAGAAAGGGGGTGGTCTGCATGCAAAGGGTCCCCAAATGCTCGGTCATGAAGCCTGAATCAAGAGCCTCCATTACAAACATGTGTATCCACTGGCTGTGGACAGTGTATGGGTACCGGACATTGATCCGGGAGGACATTCTCTGGTGCAAAAGAATACCGAACATGGTTGGAAGCCCAAATTACACCATCTGCGTAGAACTAAGGGACTCTAACCTGGCTAATAGCCTGTTGGCTATTCCCGGTGGGGCACAAAGTGTTTGGTGTTTGGATGTTTGGATGTTTGGTGTTTGGATTCCCGGTGGGGCACAAAGCCAAGCACCTCTATTGTCATCAGTGCCCTCACCTCCTGGAAAAGCACTGACCCTATGGGAATCCTACCCGTAGTCATCCATGCTTACCAGGGCCAATCTAATTGAATTAGGGCCAAGATCTGAGTGGTAATTGTCAAGAAGTGTGAACTTTCAGTACTCAATGTTGTTTTGATTTTGTCTATGATGTATAAATTGTGCTGTGCAACTTTTATGGCGCTCAGCTGAAATATAGTTAATGATGCTTTACCTGGATTGCTGAAACTATGTCTATTCAGGGTGAAGGGCCCATCAATGAAACACAACACATAGTGATTTACAGGCAAAAGAACATCAAAAGGTAGTATTGGTGTGGCCTATATCAGCACCCCAAAAACTCTAAAGTAAGCATTCAGGCTATTGGAGAAGAACAGTGTAACTTTAGGTGCCCATTTAGGTTTGAGGAATGCACGAGAGACCACTAGGGAAAGAGGGGGAATTGCAATCTTTTCAAAACTAAGAGACTTTAAGACCCTGAGGATGAGGGGGTCTCCCCTCCCTATTCCACTCCTCCCCCTTTTCTCTATCCCCCTTCCGCTTGCATGTATGACTTATCTCCTGTACTCCTTCCGATGTTTCCTTCCTCCGGTCCAAAACTCATCCTACTGCTGTCCCCTAATGTCCCCGCCCAACCCTCCTTATTCTGAAGATTTACCCTCTTCTCATTCCTACTTAACCTCCTTCTTCTATATCTGTCTCTCCTCTGCTACCTTCCCTTCCGCCTTCAAGCATGCTACTATCACCCCTATCCTGAAGAAACCCTCTGCTAATCCCCTTCTTGCATCCAACTTTCATCCAATCTCGCTTCTTTCATTCCTCTCTAAGTTACTTGAACACTTAGTCTACTCTTAATTTTTAGTTTTTGTAACCAACATTTCTCTCCTTTCACCCTCTAAATCTGGATTCCGCCCTAAACACTCCACTGAAACTGCTCTCACATATGTTCTCAATGCTCTCCTCGCCACTCGATACTCTAATCAATACTCAGTCCTCATCCTCCTTGACCTCTCTGCTACCTTTGATACCGTCGATCACCCCTTACTTCTCTATACTCTTTCTTTCTTTGGTTTCAAAGGCTCTGTTCTCAACTGGCTCTCCTCTTGCCTCTCCAACCGTTCTTTTGCTGTGTTCTGGGGCGACTGTACCTCCTCTATTCTCCCCTTGGAATACAGTGTTCCCAAAGGCTCTGTACTCAGCCCTTTCCTTTTCCCCCTTCAAACCTCCCTTCTCACCCCTATCATCTCTTCCTTCGGAATTTCTCACCATTTCTACGCTGACGACACACAGCTTTTCCTTTCCTTCTCTTCTTTCACTCCCGATCTCCACTTCAATCTCTCTTCCTGTCTTAATGCCAACAAAAACTGGATGTCATCCCACTTTCTCTCCCTCAATACTGATAAGACCAAAGTCTTATTCTTTCCCTCCAATATGCTCCTCCCTCCCTCTCCCCCTCCTTTTATTCACTTTCCCCCTTCTCATATCCCCATCTTTGCCCATGCTTGCAACCTAGGCCTCCACGTTGACTCCTCCCTCTCCTTTACCCACTATATTTCTCTTACCTGTCGCGCCTGTCGCTACCACCTCTTAAATATTCGTAAAGTCCGTTCCTCCCTCACCGTCCATGCCACTAAACTCTTAATCTCTTCCCTCATCTTCTCTCGTCTTTTCTATTGCTCTACTCTCCTCTTTGGACTCCCAGCCTCTCATCTTTCCCCCTTAAATCCTTCTACCATTCTGCCATCCATACCATTTGTCGTCTCGCTCCTCATCACTCCATTTCCTCTTCGCTTTCTTACCTTGGCTGGCTTTTCTTTCACACCCAACTTAAATTTCACTTCCTCTGTCTTGTTTTTAAATCTCTTCACAATCTTGATCCCCATATCTTTCCTCTCTCCTTTCATTCTACACTCCTTCCCGCTCCCTCTGATCTGCTGATCTCTTCCTACTCACTGTTCCACCGCCCCCATGTGCCTCTTCTCGTTTCCGTTCCTTTCAGCTCCTTGCCCCCCTACACTGGAACTCACTACCTCTTTCTATCTGCTCCATCCCCACCTACTCCTGCTTCCGTGCCTCCTTGAAATCTCTTCTTCTCCATTCCCCGACCTGACATCCCTCATTACCTCCCTTTACTTCTCTCTCACTTCCCTCATTTCTTTCCGCTACTTACCTCTCCCTACCTGCTCCATTTCCTCTTACGCTTCCTCCCCTCCCCTTGTAACTTCATTTTATTCCCCCGTCCTGACTCCCTCATCTCTCCCCCTTTCTCCTCCCCCTTCCTTTTCTCGTTCATTGAACTAGGTAATTTGTTCCACATACTGTTTTATTGGTTTGTTTTATGTTTGTAATTTGCTACTATTGTTATCATATTCTATGTATTCTTTTTGTTATAATGTAAAGCGATTTGGTGTTGTGCACTAGGACTCCAACCGGCCCATAGAGCTGGGGGTTACCCAATAGCACTTTAAGATGAGGCTGCAGCACCCGTGAGATGGCTGGGGATGCAGATTAATACTCTCGCATCAAATCAATAATGACAACTCAATGGTTTGGCAAAGGAGGTCCGTTTAATGACAAATACAAAAAACGGGAAGTTAATGAATATCAGCAATTGCTCGATCTTCCTTCTCATTCAACTCCAATTAATTTCATAAAAAACACATAATTTATACTAAAAACTTGTCATCGCTAACGTGTAACACTTAAAATCTGGCATGCAATTCGATTGGTACTAGGAAGGTAACTTTAATATAGGTGCTATATCTGTATATGGTAACAAAGTGGGTGGATTGTATAAACAGTGTCAGGTGGGGCATCTACCTTTCTTCAAAATGGCTACTGTGGATGTCACTAAAAGTACGACGTCTTATTGGTTCTACTAACTATAGGACCCTAGATTACTTGATCCACTATGATTGGGTTGGCATCAACCCCACTCTTACTTTTCCACTAGCCTAGCAGTGTGCAGAATAGCTGGCCAGGTGCAGGGAGTTTGTCTGCACCCATAGCCTCCCTGAATTATTGCAACAATTAATCATCACTTCAGTGGTCATGTGCCATTTATTTCTTTGTATTTTGGCCTTGAGACTACTTCTTGGTCTTGAACAGTTAAGGCGTCTGGGCATGGCACAAGTCCAAGCATAGGATTGAAAGTTTCGTCCCTTCTGCTTCCTCGGTCACGTGATTTTGACACTGCGAAATCGTCTTATTCTCCATGCATTTTGTGTATTTGATTTACTTTTGCCAGCCATCTGCCTTCTGTGGCTTATCTTGACCTTTCTGAATAGGATACTCTGTTATTCTCTTCATTAATTGTATCCACTGTTGGGCTATTTCAGCTGATATGACCTTGGCCTTTGGTCGGTTCTGCTCTTGTGCATAGTGGAAGTATACTTATATAAAGTGCTCCTTTTGAGGTAGATAGCTATAGGTGGCGTTTGCCGCAATCTATCTTACTACTAAGCTTAAGCAAGCCTCATGATTTCTCGCGTCTTGCGGTTCCTTGCATATGTACAGTTGTAAACTGGCTGAATATCTGTGTCATGCTTATGACATACGTTTCTGACATTTGACATCAATTATTTCACTTTTAACTCGGGATGTCACTTATCCATGGTGTTTCATCTCTTTTTTATCATTCACAGGTCGTCAAATCTTCTATATGTGAATCAGTCCGGGTTCTTATGACGTGACCATTCGTCTTCTTTTAGTATCTTTTTGCCTTCTTCAGGTATTGCATTTTGACAATCATCATTCTATCTCATTTTTTTATATGGTTTTCTCAATGGGTACCTTACTGTCCAGGCTTTCTTAGGTGTTGGTATTCCAATAGGTGCTGTTATTCTGATAGGTACTGGACAGAGCCCAACTGCGGCTCTCTGCTGGTTTATTTGCTCATCATACGTCACATATTTCAGTGTGAATGTTCCTGGTACTTCAAAATGAGCGTTTGGAGTGCGAATCGTGCTTGGGATCTCCTCTACACTCCCCCCTCGGGGCGATTCATCAACCACTTTCACTTCTTCTTTTGTATCCACCTTTTCTTTATCTTTTGGATCAATTTTTTCTTCATCTCCGGGTCCATCGTTCTTTTATCCTCTGGGTCCATACGTTGAGGTCTGAAGAAGTGTCTCTTTGGAGTCCATACTTTTATGACTCCCTTCAAGCTTCCCTCTGTTCTCACATACTCTTCTTTATTCCATGTCATAAGTTGATATTGTCCACTTGGGCTGCAATAGATCCATCTTCCCACATAGTTTCTGTGTTTACTTGGATACCGAAACTTTGTTCCTTCTGGTGCATGAATGCTAGCGTTCACAAAGTCTCTCATTTCTTCATCAGTCAGGTCCTTGGGCTTCCATCCTTGTTCGACATCAATCATGATCTTCATCCCTATGGCATTTTTTGCAGTTTTCTGGCACTGAGAGATATTTTCTTGATAACACAGAATCCAAGCAATATCATCACTAGCAGGGCTCCTAGGAATTTGAATGCATCTGCCATCCATTGCCCAACCCATGAAAATAGTGGTCCAAACCAGTTGTCATCATCAACCTCATCAGCTTTCATCGATCATCTGATTCTGTGGTTTCGTCAGCATACCTATTGCCTCTGTTAAAGTTCAATTTTCTTTGTCGTGAGATGGTATAAATGTGCAACATGATTCTCCGACTTTTGCACAAACACCTCGATCCACGGCTGTGATCATGTCAAGGACATATCTGTTCTGTAGAGTCATTAGTCGAATTGCCCTCAGTTCTTCCCTGATTTCATTAAATCCTTCTATGGTCGTGTTGATGGTCTGCAGTAAATCCCATCTGGTTATCTGCAACCATTTAGTATTTTGTCAAACCTGAACTCTCGGCATAAAAATTGTCGTGAACACGGATGAGGTTAGGCTGAACAGCCTGTGTTCATACGGGATTGCATGAAAAGCTTCTTCTGATTTAGCAGAAAAGTAATTCTCTTTCTTCATTTGGCTCATCAGTTCTACAGATCTCTTCTTCCTCAGGTTAGCATCTGCTTTCCAGAAACTGTCAATATTCAGATCACTTTTTGGAAACACCAGTGCTGGAACATGGACATTCACTATTGTGCATATACCTTCCCAATTCTTTGGCAGCCTAATATATGCCTTGGATCCACATGCCCAATAATGATCCACGATCACTGCAGTACCATGCACCATTCCTGGAGCATCAACGACTCAGCCACAATTCTGATTCTCTCCCATGTTCTTGTATTCCGGAAGCAGAATTTCAGATTCCCCAATGGCACTATCTGTAAGGGTCCTCCTCTGTCTTCGACCCATGTCAATAGTTTATCAGGTTTTGGCCATAATGGCTTGCATCCATTTTGCACTATGTTGAAGGTAGGCTCATAGTGACCGAAGACCATCCATGCTCGCCAGATCACTACTCCTTTCTCCCATCTGTCTGGTGAAAGCACTGTTCCCCAAATTTGCATTTGGCATCTGTTCTTCCACTTTTGAGCTTCTTCTGGTGTATTTTCTTGAACGTTCAGTTTGTGATTTGCTTCTCTTCTGATCTCTGCTCCTTTAACTCCAGGCTTCTCATATCTGATCACAATGTGTTTTGTTTTTTCCATTGTTTCTTGTTTTTATGTCTTGGACATAATCGTCTTCATTTGGATCTGTTGCTTAAGTTGCCCATTTGAGTGAAGCATCACTTCCCATGAACTGGCCCCTGGTCTTGCACATTGCTACGTCCGATAGACAGTGTTGGTTGGAAGCCCAAATTACACCATCTGCGTAGAACTAAGGGACTCTAACCTGGCTAATAGCCTGTTGGGAATGGATTCCCGGTGGGGCACAAAGCCAAGCACCTCTATTGTCATCAGTGCCCTCACCTCCTGGAAAAGCACTGACCCTATGGGAATCCTACCCATAGTCATCCATGCTTACCGGGGACAATCTAATTGAATTAGGGCCAAGATCTGAGTGGTAATTGTCAAGAAGTGTGAACTTTCAGTACTCAATGTTGTTTTGATTTTGTCTATGATGTATAAATTGTGCTGTGCAACTTTTATGGCGCTCAGCTGAAATATAGTTAATGATGCTTTACCTGGACTGCTGAAACTATGTCTATTCAGGGTGAAGGGTCCATCAATGAAACACAACACATAGTGATTTACAGGCAAAAGAACATCAAAAGGTAGTATTGGTGTGGCCTATATCAGCACCCCAAAAACTCTAAAGTAAGCATTCAGGCTATTGGGGAAGAACAGTGTAACTTTTGGTGCCCATTTAGGTTTGAGGAATGCACGAGAGACCACTAGGGAAAGAGGGGGAATTGCAATCCTTTCAAAACTAAGAGACTTTAAGACCCTGAGGATGAGGAGGTCTCCCCTTCCTATTCCACTCCTCCCCCTTTTCTCTATCCCCCTTCCACTTGCATGTATGACTTATCTCCTGTACTCCTTCTGATGTTTCCTTCCTCCGGTCCAAAACTCATCCTACTGCTGTCCCCTAATGTCCCCTCCCAACCCTCCTTATTCTGAAGATTTACCCTCTTCTCATTCCTACTTAACCTCCTTCTTCTATATCTGTCTCTCCTCTGCTACCTTCCCTTCCGCCTTCAAGCATGCTACTATCACCCCTATCCTGAAGAAACCCTCTGCTAATCCCCTTCTTGCATCCAACTTTCATCCAATCTCGCTTCTTTCATTCCTCTCTAAGTTACTTGAACACTTAGTCTACTCTCAATTTTTAGTTTTTGTAACCAACATTTCTCTCCTTTCACCCTCTAAATCTGGATTCCGCCCTAAACACTCCACTGAAACTGCTCTCACATATGTTCTCAATGCTCTCCTCGCCACTCAATACTCTAATCAATACTCAGTCCTCATCCTCCTTGACCTCTCTGCTACCTTTGATACCGTCGATCACCCTTACTTCTCTATACTCTTTCTTTCTTTGGTTTCAAAGGCTCTGTTCTCAACTGGCTCTCCTCTTGCCTCTCCAACCGTTCTTTTGCTGTGTTCTGGGGCGACTGTACCTCCTCTACTCTCCCCTTGGAATACAGTGTTCCCAAAGGCTCTGTACTCAGCCCTTTCCTTTTCCCCCTTCAAACCTCCCTTCTCGCCCCTATCATCTCTTCCTTCGGAATTTCTCACCACTTCTACGCTGACGACACCCAGCTTTTCCTTTCCTTCTCTTCTTTCACTCCCGATCTCCACTTCAATCTCTCTTCCTGTCTTAATGCCATCAAAAACTGGATGTCATCCCACTTTCTCTCCCTCAATACTGATAAGACCAAAGTCTTATTCTTTCCCTCCAATATGCTCCTCCCTCCCTCTCCCCCTCCTTTTATTCACTTTCCCCCTTCTCATATCCCCATCTTTGCCCATGCTTGCAACCTAGGCCTCCACGTTGACTCCTCCCTCTCCTTTACCCACCATATTTCTCTTACCTGTCGCGCCTGTCGCTACCACCTCTTAAATATTCGTAAAGTCTGTTCCTCCCTCACCTTCCATGCCACTAAACTCTTAATCTCTTCCCTCATCTTCTCTCGTCTTTTCTATTGCTCTACTCTCCTCTTTGGACTCCCAGCCTCTCATCTTTCCCCCTTAAATCCTTCTACCATTCTGCCATCCATACCATTTGTCGTCTCGCTCCTCATCACTCCATTTCCTCTTCGCTTTCTTACCTTGGCTGGCTTTCCTTTCACACCCAACTTAAATTTCACTTCCTCTGTCTTGTTTTTAAATCTCTTCACAATCTTGATCCCCATATCTTTCCTCTCTCCTTTCATTCTACACTCCTTCCCGCTCCCTCTGATCTGCTGATCTCTTCCTACTCACCGTTCCACCGCCCCCATGTGCCTCTTCTCGTTTCCGTTCCTTTCAGCTCCTTGCCCCCCTACACTGGAACTCACTACCTCTTTCTATCTGCTCCATCCCCACCTACTCCTGCTTCCGTGCCTCCTTGAAATCTCTTCTTCTCCATTCCCCGACCTGACATCCCTCATTACCTCCCTTTACTTCTCTCTCACTTCCCTCATTTCTTTCCGCTACTTACCTCTCCCTACCTGCTCCATTTCCTCTTACGCTTCCTCCCCTCCCCTTGTAACTTCATTTTATTCCCCCGTCCTGACTCCCTCATCTCTCCCCCTTTCTCCTCCCCCTTCCTTTTCTCGTTCATTGAACTAGGTAATTTGTTCCACATACTGTTTTATTGGTTTGTTTTATGTTTGTAATTTGCTACTATTGTTATCATATTCTATGTATTCTTTTTGTTATAATGTAAAGCGCTTTGGTGTTGTGCACTAGGACTCCAACCGGCCCATAGAGCTGGGGGTTACCCAATAGCACTTTAAGATGAGGCTGCAGCACCCGTGAGATGGCTGGGGATGCAGATTAATACTCTCGCATCAAATCAATAATGACAACTCAATGGTTTGGCAAAGGAGGTCCGTTTAATGACAAATACAAAAAACGGGAAGTTAATGAATATCAGCAATTGCTCGATTTCCTTCTCATTCAACTCCAATTAATTTCATAAAAAACACATAATTTATACTAAAAACTTGTCATCGCTAACGTGTAACACTTAAAATCTGGCATGCAATTCGATTGGTACTAGGAAGGTAACTTTAATATAGGTGCTATATCTGTATATGGTAACAAAGTGGGTGGATTGTATAAACAGTGTCAGGTGGGGCATCTACCTTCCTTCAAAATGGCTACTGTGGATGTCACTAAAAGTACGACGTCTTATTGGTTCTACTAACTATAGGACCCTAGATTACTTGATCCACTATGATTGGGTTGGCATCAACCCCACTCTTACTTTTCCACTAGCCTAGCAGTGTGCAGAATAGCTGGCCAGGTGCAGGGAGTTTGTCTGCACCCATAGCCTCCCTGAATTATTGCAACAATTAATCATCACTTCAGTGGTCATGTGCCATTTATTTCTTTGTATTTTGGCCTTGAGACTACTTCTTGGTCTTGAACAGTTAAGGCGTCTGGGCATGGCACAAGTCCAAGCATAGGATTGAAAGTTTCGTCCCTTCTGCTTCCTCGGTCACGTGATTTTGAAACTGCGAAATCGTCTTATTCTCCATGCATTTTGTGTATTTGATTTAATTTTGCCAGCCATCTGCCTTCTGTGGCTTATCTTGACCTTTCTGAATGGGATACTCTGTTATTCTCTTCATTAATTGTATCCACTTTTGGGCTATTTCAGCTGATATGACCTTGGCCTTTGGTCGGTTCTGCTCTTGTGCATAGTGGAAGTATACTTATATAAAGTGCTCCTTTTGAGGTAGATATCTATAGGTGGCATTTGCCGCAATCTATCTTACTACTAAGCTTAAGCAAGCCTCATGATTTCTCGCGTCTTGCGGTTCCTTGCATATGTACAGTTGTAAACTGGCTGAATATCTGTGTCATGCTTATGACATACGTTTCTGACATTTGACATCAATTATTTCACTTTTAACTCGGGATGTCACTTATCCATGGTGTTTCATCTCTTTTTTATCATTCACAGGTCGTCAAATATTCTATTTGTGAATCAGTCCGGGTTCTTATGACGTGACCATTCGTCTTCTTTTAGTATCTTTTTGCCTTCTTCAGGTATTGCATTTTGACAGTCATCATTCTATCTCATTTTTTTATATGGTTTTCTCAATGGGTACCTTACTGTCCAGGCTTTCTTAGGTGTTGGTATTCCAATAGGTGCTGTTATTCTGATAGGTACTGGACAGAGCCCAACTGCGGCTCTCTGCTGGTTTATTTGCTCATCATACGTCACATATTTCAGTGTGAATGTTCCTGGTACTTCAAAATGAGCGTTTGGAGTGCGAATCGTGCTTGGGATCTCCTCTACACTCCCCCCTCGGGGCGATTCATCAACCACTTTCCCTTCTTCTTTTGTATCCACCTTTTCTTTATCTTTTGGATCAATTTTTTCTTCATCTCTGGGTCCATCGTTCTTTTATCCTCTGGGTCCATACGTTGAGGTCTGAAGAAGTGTCTCTTTGGAGTCCATACTTTTATGACTCCCTTCAAGCTTCCCTCTGTTCTCACATACTCTTCTTTATTCCATGTCATAAATTGATATTGTCCACTTGGGCTGCAATAGATCCATCTTCCTACATAGTTTCTGTGTTTACTTGGATACCGAAACTTTGTTCCTTCTGGTGCATGAATGCTAGCGTTCACAAAGTCTCTCATTTCTTCATCAGTCAGGTCCTTGGGCTTCCATCCTTGTTCGACATCAATCATGATCTTCATCCCTATGGCATTTTTTGCAGTTTTCTGGCACTGAGAGATATTTTCTTGATAACACAGAATCCAAGCAATATCATCACTAGCAGGGCTCCTAGGAATTTGAATGCATCTGCCATCCATTGCCCAACCCATGAAAATAGTGGTCCAAACCAGTTGTCATCATCAACCTCATCAGCTTTCATCGATCATCTGATTCTGTGGTTTCGTCAGCATACCTATTGCCTCTGTTAAAGTTCAATTTTCTTTGTCGTGAGATGGTATAAATGTGCAACATGATTCTCCGACTTTTGCACAAACACCTCGATCAACGGCTGTGATCATGTCAAGGACATATCTGTTCTGTAGAGTCATTAGTCGAATTGCCCTCAGTTCTTCCCTGATTTCATTAAATCCTTCTATGGTCGTGTTGATGGTCTGCAGTAACTCCCATCTGGTTATCTGCAACCATTTAGTATTTTGTCAAACCTGAACTCTCGGCATAAAAATTGTCGTGAACACGGATGAGGTTAGGCTGAACAGCCTGTGTTCATACGGGATTGCATGAAAAGCTTCTTCTGATTTAGCAGAAAAGTAATTCTCTTTCTTCATTTGGCTCATCAGTTCTACAGATCTCTTCTTCCTCAGGTTAGCATCTGCTTTCCAGAAACTGTCAATATTCAGATCACTTTTTGGAAACACCAGTGCTGGAACATGGACATTCACTATTGTGCATATACCTTCCCAATTCTTTGGCAGCCTAATATATGCCTTGGCTCCACATGCCCAATAATGATCCACGATCACTGCAGTACCATGCACCATTCCTGGAGCATCAACGACTCAGCCACAATTCTGATTCTCTCCCATTTTCTTGTATTCTGGAAGCAGAATTTCAAATTCTCCAATGGCACTATCTCTAAGGGTCCTCCTCTGTCTTCGACCCATGTCAATAGTTTATCAGGTTTTGGCCATAATGGCTTGCATCCATTTTGCACTATGTTGAAGGTAGGCTCATAGTGACCGAAGACCATCCATGCTCGCCAGATCACTACTCCTTTCTCCCATCTGTCTGGTGAAAGCACTGTTCCCCAAATTTGCATTTGGCATCTGTTCTTCCACTTTTGAGCTTCTTCTGGTGTATTTTCTTGAACGTTCAGTTTGTGATTTGCTTCTCTTCTGATCTCTGCTCCTTTAACTCCAGGCTTCTCATATCTGATCACAATGTGTTTTGTTTTTTCCATTGTTTCTTGTTTTTATGTCTTGGACATAATCGTCTTCATTTGGATCTGTTGCTTCAGTTGCCCATTTGAGTGAAGCATCACTTCCCATGAACTGGCCCCTGGTCTTGCACATTGCTACGTCCGATAGACAGTGTTTCCACAGCTACGAAGATCTTTGACTGCCCCATGCTGTAAGGTAGGAGTGCACAAACAAAGCATTCCTCCACTGAATTTCAACGTCCAATTTCTTTCATGTGTTGGTACCAGATGTTATTTCCCAAGTGTGCTGTGCTGTCCAGGTAGTCATTTAGTTCATTGTCATCTTCTTGTATGCTTCTTCTTATTCTCAGGGTTTTCATGTAGATTGCTATCATCACATCCGTAATAGCATCCATGTAGCTTCTTCTCACTGGAGGATTCTCAGGTATCTCAATCCATGGTGCAGGCATCTTCATCTGTGCCAGTCGAGAAGGCAAAAGTCTGGCAATTCATTGGATCAGACAGTGCTTGTCAATACTGTTTCTGTTTGTTTATTATCCAACTCCTTTTGTCTCTTTAGAAGTTCAGCTTTCTCCATTTGTCATTTTAATTCGCTTATAGTGGAACTTCTCATAGTAGGCTGTCCAAACTTCTCCCCTTCTTTGGCCTGTGGTTCTGCAGTTATTGACACTAGACCTGGTGTATGTGCACTTAGCGTTTGTGTGTGTGTGTGTGTGTGTGTCTTTCAGTAACCTTTTCTCATTCTTGCTCTGCCGACCCTGTCTCCGGCTTTTCAATTTGTTTGTTACCACATGTGTGTGTGTGTCATTGCTAATCACATCCATTTCAAGTTCACTCACTCCTTTGTCAGACTTTCTAGGGACTGGAATGACTATAAAAGGTCTGGGTGCCTTCGTGGGTGTCATGTGTACATCATTAGGTGGGTGCACTGGAATTGGAACACTTTGTGCACCAATAAAAAATGTATCGAATCGTCAGTGACAGTAAAACAACGATGACTATAATGCATAGGTACATGATTCCTCTGTAGGTCAGTCTACAGCACTCAGTTCTGGAACAGTACGGGCGCCTCTCCTCTTGAGGGATGACAACATTACTATTTAGGTTGCCCATCTCTATCATTTAAGGAAAGAAAACTAACTTTTAATACATTCTAGGCAATATTATCTCTGGATTCTGCTGTTTCTGCTCGGAGGTGGGAGGTACTGGAACGATTGTCCTTTTTTGCCTGACGACTAGATTATCTCTCGTCACTGTACACAGTTCTCTTTTCTGGATATGAAAATGTCAACATAAGGTAATAAGTTCAGCAAGTCTCTTATTGTGCGTGTTCAAAATATACAAGCTCCCAATCAATGCCCCTTATCTGTTTCACTCCAGAAGACATGTTGCTTCTTTGTCAACACTTCCTTGATCTGTCCCTCAGCGGAAAGTTCACAGTCTCCTGCATATATTCTGATGATGATTAGAAAGTTCAACCTGCATTACAATACCATGCAGAAGCATGCTCATCTGTGTAGAGTTTGCTGGGTCTCTGATGAACGTGAGGATGTCAACACTGGCAGGCCTCCCCACAAGTTCTGGAAAGTCCTCAATTAGGCAAAAGAAGATGCTGCATGCCAATCTGATATCTTCTGGTGACAGGGACATTTGTCTAGTCCTTGCTGAATTCTGGAACTGCTCGGTACTCACTGTGAGCAGCTTCTGTGATTTCGATGAGCTTGAAGAGCAACCTGAATTATGATTCTGTTCAGGATTATGCTCAAACGTTCTGTTTTTACTGGATCTCGAAGAAATGTCAAGATGTCAGTGTGTCTCCCAAAAAGATCTGGACAGTCTTCAATTAAGCGAAAGAATAGCACGCTGACAAGCCTATTTGCTGCTTTCTCTGCTTGGGACATTTGTCTTGTCCTCCCTGTATTCCGGAAGCAGGAGGAACTGCTCGGTGATCACAATTAGGAGCCTTCCCACTAACGACAGTTACAATCTCAATACTAGTTCGAAGTAAATTACAAAGTCTTTAGTGATGCCGATGATGTGGTACACCATAAGTGAGTCCAAATAATGCTCCTGTTTGGAACGAGTCTGGATACTGTATTTTCTTCCAGTTTGTGTGTCCTCGATCAAAATGTGGCATATTCTTTTCTCATCAGGGCTTCAGTATGCCTCAGTCCAAAGTTCAAAGTCAACAGAATATGTTGTGGCTTATACGTGCAATATTTCTTCTTCACCCTGCAACTAGGATGCACAGAGTGTCTGTGTTTTATGTCCCTATCCCCCTTTTTGCTCAGAGGAAATGTCCAAATTTAAGCCACAACTTGCACAAAAGTTCTTTATCTTTGTTTTGCTGGTCACCGTTCTTCTTCATGGATCTCGTCTGCACGTGCTGTGGTTCTTCCCCGTTGTCTGTAGTCTCCACGCATTGGGGTGCAGGCAGGGGGCCTTCTCTGACATATGACTGTGATATCACCCCTAAATAACCAAGCTCTTATTCTTTCTAGCTTGACTGCAGAGGGAGTAACGTTCTCCACTCTGAATGGACCGTTGAACCTTGGCTCGTCCCACTTCTTTCTCGTGTGGTTTCTCACCAGGACCGTGTCCCCAGGGGAAACTGGTGGTAGACATAAACCTTGAATCGGGTCTGTTGTAGTATCTCCTTCTGTGTTCTGTGCTGCCCTGCACCCTTTTTGTCATCGCTGCAGCTGTCCTGAAATTACAGAAAGACAAGATGTCATGCAATTCAAGTAATTTAGTATTTCAGACACCAATATGTCTCCTGTTGCCTGAGCATCACATCTAGCTCTATTACGGGGTGTCAGTGGCATGCGCAACCTTCTGCCTGTTATGATCTCATGCGGCGTAAGGTGATGGTCAGAACCAGGCTTGTTTCTGAGCGCATAAAGTGCCAGTGGAAGGCAGTGTAGCCATCCCTTCTTTAGAGTAAGCCTCAACTTGGCTATCCTTTCCTTAACAAGCCGCTGAGCTTCTCACATGACCCGTTACCTTGTAGATGATATGCCAAAGAGAACTTGTGCTTTATACTAAGCAACAAGCTAATCTGTTCAAAGACTGCATTGACAAAGTGAGGCCCATTATCTGACCTCATGACCTCACACACTCCCCATCTGGGAATAACCTCCCTTACCAGAAATGTGGCTGCATAGGTAGAGTCTGGGTGTGTACATGGACCTGGTTCTATCCATCTAGAGAATGGACACACCACAACAATTAGATACCTGTACCCGTTACATACTTGAATCATATCAACATAATCGACATGCACATGCTGAAGAGGTCCATTAGGCCTTGGGATGACTTTTCTAATTACTCTTAGTGCATGCCCAGCTGTTTTGGCAGATTATACAGTTCATCATAAAAAATGCAACGTGCTCTGCTAAGTTACATATAAACCAGTCTTCAGCGATCATGGCTGCTAAATTTCCTTTTGACATGTGTGCTGGATAATGCAACTGTTCCAGTGCTATCTTCAATAGGGCTATAGATATCACCAGTTTACCAGTTCTGTCTTGTCACCACAAGCTCTCAGAGTGGTTTAATGAGCACCCACACTGCTTCCAAAGATTATTTTCTTCCTGTGGTGCCTCCCCTTGGAGTTCCATTAATTTGGTTTTCTCCATGTTGCTATAGCTGTCATGTTCACTTCATGCAACAATCATTCTCTCATGCAGATCAGTTATTTCCACATCCATTATGACTTTGTCTTTGGCCGACACACGCTTGGCTTCTGTGTCTGCTGCTTGATTTCCTGGTGAGATAAAAATCTGTCCCCTTCGTGTGGGCAGTGCATTTCATGACCGCTATGGCCACTGTGAGCTATAGTGCCTTAATCAGTCTGTCCAATAGGGCTGCGTGCGTCACTGGCGTGCCATCCTCTCGTAGGTAGCCCCTCCTTTTCCAGCGCGCTAAACCTGCGTGCACTGTTGATGTCACATAGGCGGAGTCACTGTACACTGTCACTTCTTGGTCTGCGGGATTCTCGAGTGCGAATATCAATGCCAATAATTCTGCAGCCTGTTCTGAGTAATGAGATGGTAATCGTGCACTAATAAGTACTCAAAACTCTCCATTTGCTGTGTGCTTCATCACAGCGGTGCCTGTATATCCTTGCCCATCATTCTGATCGATTTTCAAAGAACCGTCAACAAAGACAATTTCTCCTTCTGCCAAATCATTTTCTTTCACTCTGGGAATCTCATCATAGAATTCTTCATAATTCGCACTGTCATGAATCTGCTCTCCTTCAGTGACTGGTTCTGCTATGAACATAGCTGGGTTCACTATTTTACATCAAATTATCTTAATCGATGGATTTGAAATCATCACTTCATATGCAGAAGCTCTGTGAGATGTCAATGTGCCTTTTGGTTTTTCTAGAATGGAAAACAGTGTGTGCTCGACGAACAACGTCATTGAGCATCCCATCACAATGGTTGCAGCCTTCTCTAGGGCGAACACTGTGGCAGCTAAACTTTGTTTGCAATGGAAGTGACCTCTCATTACTGAGTAATTTCCACTGTAGTACACCAGGGGCTTGTACCCCAACATGGTTTTCTGTGCGAGTACTGCCGTCATAACACTGCCATTGGTGTGTGAAAACAAGTAGAATTCCTATGCATAATTGGGAATCCCTAAAACTGGTGCCCTGCAAATGGCTCTTTTTAGTTAAAAAAAATCCTTGGTGTTAGTCCATTTGATTTTTTCTTTCGTCCCCTGTGCGTTCTTTAGGGCTTGGTATATGAGCTGTAGTCAAAGACCCATGCTCTGACATAATTGCACAATCCTAGGAAACTCTGCATCTGTTTTATCGCGTGTGGCTTGGCTGTGTTCAATATGGCTTCAGCCCTTTCAGAGGTAACCCTTTTCCCCTCATATGATATCAGCTGGCCTATGTACAGCACTTCTTGCTGACAATATTGTAACTTCTCTTTGTCAACTTTATATCCTTTTTCAGCCAATATAGTCAATTGCTGGATAGAATCGTGTCTGCACATTTCTTCTGTTGTGCTGCAAATTAAGATGTTGTCCACATATTGCAGGATAACACTCACATTTGCAGGACTCTGTTGAAAATAGAAGGAGACTCACAGTAATCCTGGGGCAAACTTGTGCTTTTCAGACGCATTTGTCAAAACGTAAATGACGTCAGATCTTGTGAGTCTTTGTGCAATGAGATTGAGAAAAATGCATTTTTCAAGTTAATCACGTGAAATAATGTGCCTCAAGAGGTATATTACATAGGATTGTGGACGTGATAGGGACTAAAGGGAACTCAACCTCTACAATATCATTTATTGGCCTACGCTCCTGGATTAAACGGCAAGACCCTCCCTCTGATTTTTTGATAGGGTTCACCACGGTATTGCATGACGACTCTGACGTCACTAAGATGTTCTGCTCCATCATGGCAGAAATAGTCTTGAAAGTCCCTTAATCTGCTTCCCTAGACATGGGATATTGTGGTGATCTTGGCAACATTTCTCCTGGTTTCTAGTTAATCTTTACTTCTCCTACTCTTTTTAACAAGCCTACATGATAGGGGCCTGCTGTCCACACTGAGACAAGCACATGGGCCATGTCATCAACAAAATATTCAGGACATTTTTTATCAAGCATCATTCTCCTGGGCACCTCTCTTGTGATAATTGTCACCCAGAAAATGAGATTCACTTCAACTGATATTTCATCTACACCTGTTTGTTCATCAAACAGGCCGTCATCAGTGATGTCAGTCAATCTGTACCCTTCCTCAATTGTGATTACTATGTACCATTGTCTGCCCTCGTCATCACAACCATCGATCAAAGCCATTTTCCCTCGCACTATGGCTGTGTGTATTGCCAAGAGAAATATCTGTCCCTTTTCCTCATGCATAGGTATTCTTGGCCTAAATAAAAACTCATCTGGGGTTCTCATGGTTTTGCCTGCAAGGCCTGGTAGCCATGCCATTAGTATGCGTAGTCCATACGCAAATATTTCTGGTTCCAATGGAACAGCTCTCATAGCTGATTGTCCTGCGTATGCACTAATCATTTTGCATACGTTCAAATAATGCATTCCTGGAGTCGAACATACTATGCCCTCTCTGTGAATGAGATTGTCATGTTTAACTTTGTCATTAGGTCTTGTCCCAAGATATTTACTGGGGTTTGCCTTGAATATAGCAGTGGCACATTCATGTCACATTCTCATATAGAGACTGGAAGTTCTTTTGTAAAAGGAACACGACCGGTTTCTCCTATGAAGCTCTGAGTATTTATGGCATCGCCGGACAAGGAAAACTTGCCTTCACGTTAACACAAACGTGTTGCACCCGTGTCAACTAAGAAGGAATATTCTTTATCCCCTATACAGACATCTACCCTTGGTTCCTCATGAGGGTTTGGTGTCACTGATAGGATAGAACACATCAGGTTTCCCAGTGAGCTGTCCTAATCCATATATAACTTTGTCCCATGCTGCGTGAATGGATTTCCTCCATCAGCAGTGTTGGTTCTCATTCCAGAGTTCAATGCCTGTCCTGCACTTGATGTCTGTGACAGTTGCATCGGCGACTGTTGAGACTGTCCTTGTGGAAAATGTATTAAGTTCTGAGGTTGCAAGCTTTGCTGTGCTCCTGGCACTTGCTGTTGCACTGTGTGATTCTGTGCAACTCCATTTCCACTCTGCTGTAAAAACATAGGTGGATTCACCATTCCTACTCCTGTTCCTTGGTCAGTTTGCACCATGCCTTGACTTCTGCATGTGCGTGCTAGATGCCCTGTCATCCCACACGTCCAACATATTGGCGGTGGTCTGATTATTTGCCCATTTGACATATCCTGATTGCCATTTTACATGTTTTGAAAACCTCCCTGATTACCTTGGAAACCTCCCTGATTACTCTGCCATCCTCTCCCTTGAAAAAGCCTCTCCCTCTGGGGTAAAACCCATTAATGCCCTGATTAACTTTCTGTTGATTATTGTCCTGCTGTATGTTCGATCCGTCTGTGCTAGTTATCATTGCCCCTTCAATGGCATATTTTGACAATTTCTTCTGCATTCATTTTGCCTCTTCAGCTTTATGTGCAGCCTCTTTTTTGCAATTCTTTTCTTGCAGTAGCCTGCAATAGTGAGAAATGGTGAACTGTATTTCAGACCACGGTTTGGCCTCGATTCTGACCAATTTCTTGAGCTGCTTCTGTACCTGATCCGGCAGCCCATGGCATAATATATGGTAAAACACAGGTATAGATTTCCCCCAAGATTCACGCGTTTCCAGCACCCATGCGTCTTGGAAATTCTGAATGTAAAGCAAAGGATTTTCTGATTCTTCCTTTTGTGTGTCATTATAGCTCCCATGTCAGAAGTATCCGGGTATAGCAATCGTAATGCTTTCCATAAAGCGACTCTGCAATTGTTAAATTGAGCTCTATCGTGTGCAATATTAATTGTGGTCACGACAGGATAACCTGCCCGTGTCCATACAACTGCCCAAGTAGTATCACTTCCATACTGCCCCAGCCTTGGTCTGACCACCACTTGATATCCTTCCCGCTAGAGGGCACATCTCCTACGGATATCAGCAATATACCACCTGCCGTTCCTACCAGAAACAAAAGAAATATTACCCCAGAAAATCTTATCCCATTGATCCTTCCGACACTGAACTCTATCTCAGACCAGACCAACCCACCCACCATGGTAGAACTATACAATAAAGTGATGCTGGCATCCCTAGACGTCAGCGCATCTTTGAAGATTAGAAAGAGAAAACCTTGTCAACACATAAACACATGGTTTTCGCCTCGTCTGGTGTACGAGCATACAAAATGCCTTCAACAACAAAATAACAACTCTCCAGGTGAAAATTAACAATAAAAAAGACACCCTTACTTCCTCTAAGACCGGCACTAATGCTACTACCGCTAAGACTGATACAAACTCTACCATACTACTTCTTACTCAGACCACCCCTCCCATACCACTGTCCCCCTGCTTCAACTTCAAAAAAGTATCCATCAAAGAAGTTGAAAAAGTTATCCTTACACTCAAACCGTCTAACTGTCATGGTGATCCATGCCCAGCTCAAATCATAAAAGATGTGGCCCAAAAACTTTCCCCCTTCATCACTAAACTTATAAATGCCTCATTCACATCAGGCACCATAGCTAGTAACCTGAAACAAGCCTGGGACATCCTTCTCCTTAAAAAACAAACCCTTGACCATTCCATCCCTACCAACTACCGCCCCATAACCACAGTACCTTTCCTGCTTAAAATCTTGGATAAAATAGCATATTTACAAATCCAACATCACTTGGAACAAAACCATCTACTAGGAGTTCGACAGTCTGGCTTCAGACCTCAGCACGGTACTGAGACTGCACTCATAAACCTCAAGGCTCAAATTGACTCACTGAGAGACGAAGGCAAGATGGCACTTTTGCTTCTCCTTGACCTCTCAGCAGCGTTTGATTTGGTAGACCATTCAATACTCTGCAACCACCTGGTCTCCGCGGCCCGCTTCTACAAGGATGCAGTCGGCTGGATCCAGTCCTTCCTCGATAACAGGACAATGCGAGCTTTCTCTCCTCTAGCAGCCGCCAACCCTACTCCCATATCATGTGGTGTACCCAAGGGCTCCTGTGTATCTCCTACTCTGTACAACATCTTCACAAAGCCCCTTTTCGATGATATAGATGGTCTAGGTATCACCTAAACTAACTACGCTGATGATACACAGATCCTCATCCCGTTGTCGGGAGATTATGACAAGGATTTGGCCTTTGTGAACAGAGTATACCTCATCATCCAGGCATGGATTGCATCTCATGGTCTGTGCCTGAATGATGACAAGACAGAACTCCTCATTCTAGGCACCCCATCCAACATCCTAAAATTAGGCCCCAAATACTCTTCCTTCATAATCAACAACAATGCTATTACTGTGGGTAAGGTAGTCAAAACCCTTGGCTTCTACATAGATTCCACGCTCACCTTTAGTAAACAAGTAAATGCTATGGCCTCAGCCACCTCCTACACATGGAAGCTAATCAGAGCAGCCAAGCCTTTCCTCTCACCTAATTACTTTAGCAAGAGCCTTAATCTTATCTAAATCGGACTATTGCAATGCCCTCTATATAGGTAGCAAGAAATACATTACATCCAAAATTCAGACCCTTCAAAACAATGCCTTAAGAGCAGCCTTAAGCTTCCCTAAAAATGCCCATATATTTGACCGTAGGGGATCTGTTAACTGGCTTTCTAAGATGGACAAAATCCTCCTTAAAACCGCATCCCTGACACACAAATCTCTCAATGAAACAGCCCCACAATACCTCACAGCTAGATTCACCAGACAAACAGCTTCTCGCCCCATATAAAAGACAACTCCAACCTCCTACTAGTACCTAGATTTGAGCACACCAAATCCGGTGGCAGTAGCTTCCCCGTTAAAGCAGCACAATATTGGAACTATCTCCCACCTGCTTTAAGAGAAGATTTATGTTACCCCCAATTTAGGTCTAGCCTCATTCACTGGCTGAAAGAACATTACATATGACCTTACCGTACCTGCAACCTCCTAACTTCTAGTACATATTTGACCTCACTGCTTTGTTCTTTATATGCACATCATACCTGTTGCCTGCATTTATTGTATATATTTATCTACCATGCCTGTTGTTCATGCATACAGCATTGTAACTATGGCTGTACCCATTCCTGTCTACTTTGTAACTTTGTAACTTAAGCTTAACAACCCTCTTTATGCCTTTGCGCCGAATACCTCTGGGTCTGGTGCGCAATATAAATAATAAAACAAACATAGATCGTCAGCTCTATCACCAAGTATTTCAATTAAAAGACCCTTAATATCTCCTAAATCTAACGTGTTCCCTTCCGTCATTTTTTCTAGCTCATGTATCCATTTTCCAGCTCCCAATGTTAACATTGGAAGTATATTTTTCAGATTTTCTCGATCCATGTGTGGCCAGGGTCTATACTGTGGCCTCGATTCTCCTTTTTCTAGCAACGGGAATTCTAACACATGGCACTCCTTTTCCTCCCTCATTATTTTTCTATCCACTGCAGGGGTAATAGTCCCACAGCGCCGCCTACCTGGCAATGTCCTTAGTCGGCTCACATAGGGTGGTGGAGACACCCCCCTCTGTCCGTAAGATACTCCTTCGTGTCGATCTGATGAGTGGCTGACTCTGATGTCTTGGGTGCAATATCTATGGCCTCCAGAGGCTGAAAATTATCAATAACTCTCTATCAGGCTATGCAACTTCATGATTGATTAATAGCCTGAATTGACTATGCCTGTGGAAACACTGGTTTAATTTGATTGCACTTAATGTGACTAATTGGATTCTGACCCGCAGGAGAACAAGGATGAGTAGGGACTAAAATGCCCACTTAATCCTCATAATGCAACAAACCAAAAGCCAACAAAATCATACAGGTAAAACGGGCACAGTTAAGAGCTATACCTCCTTCACATTTGAGTTTTGGCTGGAACTGTGGCTCCCTCAAAGGACCTGGTGCCATTCCTACTCAGGCTGAGAGAATTATCGGCCAATCCTTTGCCTAGTGGGAATTCATATGTTAAGATGCCCACATTGACTGTGACCTGCTCCTTGAGGGGACCATCAGTCACAACGGCCTGCTTGGTTTATCGCTTGCAGGTAGGATTTCCCTTACTGTGTGTCAAATCTCCACAATATAAACAACCCTGAGTTGTTGAGTATGTGGGTGCCTCAGTGCTAGAGGTGCCTGCACTCTGCTTTCATGGCGGGAGTTGACATGCCATGAGTCTGGGATTTTCCTTTGGACCTTTCTTGAAAGAAGGGTCAGAACTTTTGTCCTTTCCCTTCATGCATTTACTGTGATCAGTTGCCATTGATTTGGGTGCATTCACTTTAACCTTTTTGTGGACTTGAGTGTTCACATGCCTGCCTGCAGCTTTCTCAGGCTCCACAGGTGTGGTGTCACTCGTCTCCTAAACATGGGTGTAACTTCCTCTCACACTTTTCAACAATATTCTCACACATGCCCGAATTAGATATGGCCTGAGCCGTATCAACTTTGTTATCTGCAGCCCATCAGCCCAAAGTCTCTAAGGACTGATTTCTAAATGCCTCAAAAGATTTAATCCCCAACTCAGATGGCTGTACTATGTCCATGAGGATGTGGCATCTAGGCTGTCCTTGTGTGCCAACAAGATACTACCTTCCCCACTGGACATTTTCAGCATTTCTTACTCAAACGAAATTCCACCGGCACCTAAGAAATTCCCTGTGATTACTCTCTAACCATAATACCATGTGAGAGACCCAATCTCTCGAAGAGATTGTACAGACAGCCTGTTTCCAGGACCTGCACTATGTTTATAGAGCGTCACATCATAGTAATTAAAAAATATCTTGGCAGTGAATCTAACATTAGTTGCACACTTATATTTCGGCTGACCAAGCTGTAGGTGTGGTCTGTTGCAAATACCAACCGCTGCCACCAATGTGACAAATTGGATTCTGCCCTGCAGTAGTACAAGATTGAGTACTGTGCAACAAACAATCATATCACGTAAACTTATTGCAACAAGAAATCTGGCACACCAGTTAGGGGACTATCTTGCCCACGGAATGCTTGCTTGTGTCCCTCGTGTATGGGTTTAGTGAGCAGTAATAATTGGTACTTTATCATAGGCCACATAGGCATCTAATCAGACAGACAGCATTTAAGCATTCTATAGAAATATATATACTTTAATCAAACACATCATCTGCAATACAACCATCTAGAAAACACTGTACATAACCCACCGCTGTGGAAAGAGCAGAGAATATGCGATGTAATGTAATATGGCATTTATATAGCGCCTTTTCCCATTGGTATGTCCTCAAAGTGCTGTAGGCGAACACCCTTGGAACACCGTAATCCGAGATGTGAGAGATTGGTCAGAGGATTCTCTATCTTCTATCCTTCTCCTGTAACTAAATTTGGCCGGAAGAAACTTAAGAAGGACATACTGTGTTCCAACCCAGACCCTCCTATTATAGACACCTATGTCACGGCTTCTGCCAGAGAGACTCTCACAGACATCCTCTTTTTCATTAACTCACCTGACTAATGTACTCCCTACATGGTCAGCTTTCTCTCTCCTATCGCCTCTTCACCCATTAATGGTGACACTAACTGGGAGGTTCTCCCTGACCTCTTCGCCATTTCCAGAGTCATAATTAATGTCTATGTCAATGGAACCATCATGGTTCAGGGTCCTCAACCCAACCTTCATCTCTTTGACAGGCTCCTTCCTCGCCTCTCTAACCTTACCGTTCCATCCGGCCAGGCTCCCCTGCCTTCTGTGCCTTCCTCCTCCTCGGCACAGGATTCCGTGCACACTGTGCCTTCCCCCTCCACTGCACAGGCTTCCTTGCCCTGCCGCACTAACCCGGCTCACCTGTCAGCTTTGGCTCCTCTGCCATCCTCCACTATCTCTCTGGCCCTGGAATACCATCCTCTACACCCCCCCGTAGAAGACCTTCAAAGATGGCAAGCCGTTCCACATTGCCATGTTCAATGCTCGCTCCACTGTCAAACACTCGTTTGACATCTGCAACCTCCTCAAACTCATGGATCTTGATGTGCTCGCCATCACAGAGACATGGTTCAAAGATAGCTCTGTCACAAGCTTTGACACACTCCGCCCTGGAGGCTACAAGATCCACTCTGCGCCCAGGTCAAAGAAGATAGGTGGGGGAGTGGCGCTGATCTTCCCAGAATGGATACCTGTGTCCATCATCCCTACTCAGACATACTCCTCCTTCGAGTACCTAGTCTGCAGACTCTCACTCTCTCCTAAATCTTCTCTCCTTCTGGCCACCATCTATAGGCCACCAGAACAGTCCACTCTCTTCCTCTTGAAATGGGTGATCTCAACATCTATCTGTATTCACCTGACTCCTCAGGACCTTTCTGCAACCTATACAACTCTCTCTCCCTCGCTATCCTACACTCTGGCTCCATGCACACTGCTGGCCATACATTAGATGCTCTCATCTAAACTGATATCCCTCTCTCTATCCCTCTCACTACCTCTCTCTCTTGGACTGACTACTCTCTACTCTCTTCACACTTGAAGCTTCCCTCTCTTCTTGCAGCAGCACGACCACCCGATGAGGTCACCAGACAAGTCTGGTCTATGAAGGCCTCATCCAGAAGGCACATCCGGAAGTGTGCAGAAGTGTCTGGCTGTTGGGCTGGTAACACTGTTACCTTGTACTTCTGTTCCTTGAGCACCTGCTACGTTGCAGTCCATCAGTAAGAGGAAGATTATCTGTCATGGAAACAATGCAACCCGCATCCACGTAATCATTCAACTCCACCCTCTGATTCGCCCACTGTTTCCCAGTCTATCCATAAATTCACGGTGCAAGCGCATCTCACGCGTGCATCCGGAAGTGTGCTGAAGTGTCTGGATGTTGGGCTGGTAACGCTATTACCTTGTACTTCCATTCCTTGAGCACCTGCTACATTGCGGTCCGTCTGCAAGAGGAAGATTATCTGCTGTGGAAACATTGCAACCCGCACCCATGTCATCATTTGAGTAATTTTTGGGACTCTGTGCTTTGCGCACTCTTTGGGACTTGTGTTGTGCTTGTGAGGTGGGCGGCACCTCTGCGAGCCGTTATCTGATTATTAATTTTTTCTCTAATTGCATCTCCACCCTCTGATCCGCCCACTGTTTCCCAGCCTATCCATGAAATCACGATGCATGCACATCTCACGCGCTCATCCGGAAGTGTGCTGAAGTGTCTGGCTGTTGGGCTGGTAACGCTGTTACTGTGTACTTCCCTTCCTTGAGCACCTGCTACATTGCGGTCTGTTGGCAAGAGGAAGATTATCTGCCATGGAAACATTGCAAACCGCACCCACGTCATCATTCAAGTAATTTTTGGGACTCTGTGCTTTGCGCACGCTTTGGGACTTGTGCTGGTGCTTGTGAGGTGGGCGGCACCTCTGCGAGCCGTTATCTAATTATGCTTTTTTCCTCTAATTGCAGCTCCACCCTCTGACCCTCCCACTGTTTCCTAGCCTATCCATAAAATTACAGTGCATGTGCATCTCGCGCGCACATCTGGAAGTGTGCTGAAGTGTCTGGCTGTTGGGCTGGTAATACTGGTACCTTGTACTTCTGTTCCTTGCACGCCTTCTACGTTGCGGTCCTTCAGCAAGAGGAAGATTATATGCCATGGAAACATTTCAACCCGCACCCACATCATCATTCAAGTAATTTTTGGGACTCTGTGCTTTGCACATGCTTTGAGACTTGTGCTGGTGCTTGTGAGGTGGGCGGCACCTCTGCGAACCGTTATCTGATTATACTTTTTTCCTCTAATTGCAGCTCCACCCTCTGATCTGCCCACTGTATCCCAGCCTATCCATGAAATCACGGTGCCTGCACATCTCACGCGTGCATCCGGAAGTGTACGGAAGTGTCTGGCTGTTGGGCTGGTAACGCTGTTACCTTGTACTTCTGTTCCTTGAGCGCCTGCTACATTGCAGCCCGTCGGCAAGAGGAAGATTATCTGCCATGGAAATATTGCAACCCACACCCACGTCATCATTCAAGTAATTTTTGTATCTCTGTGCTTTGCATACACTTTGGGACTTGTGCTGGTGCTTGTGATGTGGGTGGCACCTCTGCGAGCCGTTATCTGATTGTACATTTTTCCTCTAATTGCAGCTCTACCCTCTGATCCACCCACTGTTTCCCAGCCTATCCATGAAATCACAGTGCCTGGGCATCGCACGCGTGCATCGGGAAGTGTGCTGAAGAGTCTGGCTGTTCGGCTGTGCGGTGTCGGTGGCGGGGTGGTGGACGATGTAAGTTAGCTCGCACCTTGCTTCTATTTCTCATTGTGTGCTGGTTAAACAAATTCCATTGTCGCTCTGTGGGAAAACAGTTGAAACAGTCTGTGTTGCGTCCAAGGTGCCAAGTTGCTCTGATTGATGCTGCTTCCTATCAACTATTGTGGTATATATAGATACTAAGCTAAGTTTGCTGTGCACTGATGCACTGGTCTCTCAGCTACTCCAGTTTAGAGCATACCTGCCGAAGCTAAGCCTTAACGTACTACATTAGCACGTGAGGCGGTAGCATGGTTGGGAGCTTACGGAGCGGGACAAGTATTTCCAAGGTAAAGACGCACACAGGCTTAAACTTTACCATGCCCATTCAACTACACGACTCCAGTTTGGAGCTTGTGGTACCTGTTTCACAAGCCAACATATATGGAGAATGTGAGATGGGTATGACCACTGTACCATATAACCAGCAATCTCTCGCCTTCGAACCAAATGATAGTTTGAATGCTCACTTGCTCATTACACCAGCACAGAAGCTTCCAATAGGGGGGCTTCCGAACATATTGCAAATTATCAGTCGGATTATGCGAGAGGTCAACTGTTTGCTGGGAAATTAACTTAACAACCAAATTTGAGTGCCACAGAGATGTTCAAACATTGTATTTCTGATGTTTCGATCCTGGCCCCCACTCTTTTAAACAAATGGGGGAAACGTTCAATTTCATTGGACCCCACATCTTCCGTAGTGTTTCTACATTCTGAGGTTGAGAGTATCTGTTTACACAATCTCCAGGGTGAGAACACGCTGGAGTCGATGTTGGGGAACTCTGGTCAATATACTGCAAGGCCAATGCGGCCATTGACAAGTTCTCCCACACATCATCACAACTGGACTCATTCTAGGGCTGGCCACATGGCAAAAAATCAGACCCATGATTTAACAAATTATGATGTTATTGACCCATATGTTAATGATAATGGGACAAATACATCCGCTTCTCAAACTGACTCATCTGAGCAGCCTATCAATTCGAACGCAGATACTTCATCATTCCCTATAATTTCCAGTATCCTTAACCGGTTAGATAAAGGACATCAGTTGACGCAATGTGCATCTGGATAACCTAAAATCAATGATTGCAGATCTTTCTGGTAAAATCTGCAAACTTGAAGGTTTCATGTTAGCTCACGTCACTTGCCAGTCGGATAAACTGGCCATTTTGGACTGCTGTATCACAAAACTTCTGATTCCTGCCATCCCTGTTCTGTGTAACAAATGTACTCACGCCTCTGAGGGGGGAGCAGTTGATGTCACATCTCGGCGTTCATAAGCGAAAGTCGTTTCTGTTGGTGTGGTATCCACTGTCCCCACTTTGGATGTTACGTCTTCCCCATTATTGGAAGCCATTCAATTAAACTCACTATAATTGGATGATGTTTTTCACTATTTAATCTCACATCACACAAGAGCACACAACGGTGGTGAAGCTTCCATGTCTATGGTTGTACGGGTGTTCCATATATTGGAAAGCAGGAGGATTTCCTAAATAGTCCCTCACTCCTTTTTGAAATTATTGAGCAAATGGCCTCCATGCAAGTGGAGCCACCTCCTATTAATACGGTTCAACAAACTAACATGGAGGCAATTACAGGTGAACTGATTGATTCTTGCTCTGGGCATGCCTCAAATGATTCAAATATGCTTTTATACTCGCGTAAAATGAGACATGCCCATGCAAGAGCGCTCAAAAGATACAACAACATAACAAAAATAATAAAAATACTGTATCGCATGATACTAAAAAAAATAATTAAAAAAACCCTCAATCACCTGCTAAAAGTGGAGGTCAAAAGCATAACATAAAAGATCAGTCAAATACATTCACTAATGATGCACAAATTGATTTGAACCAACTTAATGTTGAATCAAAAATAGTCCTTAACTTAGACATGTTAGGTAGACAGGGCGAGGTGTTGAATGAAAAAAGTTCTCTGAATGTATCACAAACACCTGTGATCGGGGCTCTGGCTTGACCATTAGCGGGGAAACTATCCCCCAAACAAGGCCAATGATCTAACTATTATCTACAGGTGGCTAATAAAACAACTGGCGTATTAGCTACCCGTACTGTGAAGTTAGCCACAACTATGGGAGCTTCTGTACAGGGACCTATTCCACCTGAAGCCATCTTATCAAACCCGTCCCTTTTGGTGCAGACTCATAGTATGTCTTCTTCATCTGCGACTTCTGACTTGAACTCACAAAATGCGGATATGATACGGGCGACACCCGTTCCTGTGTCTGCATGTAATAATGATATTATTGGCCCTGTTAGGGTAGCCATGCCTTCCACATTGGAGATGCAAGCTAATAGTAACCTTGGAAGTGGAGTATGGGCACCAACGATACCAACTGTCCGTTACCTAACAACTCCAAGATAGAGAAAGAGGAAATTGGAAATATTGGGTTTCTTAAGGACACAGTGTATATCTTGGGGTGGCGAAGCGATCTAGGCAAAATGGCCCACAGAGATTAAACCGGTCCTTTTTATTTAACATCTTTAAAGGTAGCCCGCAGTTACGTACCCTTCATTCTGATGACATCGAGTGGATGAGGTTGGCAAATCACAACAACTATCGCATGATTTGTGCTTCACAATCAGTGATTATACTAAAGTTGTTGTGGGAAAACAGAGATGACTTTGAACTCCGTGGTCTTTCGCTTTGCTTATTTCAGACCATCAAAGAGGCCACTGATTTCCTAGATGAACAATTGCCTTACAATTAGTCTAACTCGTAAGGTGCCTCAAATGGTCAAGTTCTTCCTGCTCAGAATGTTGATATAATAACACAGATATCTTCATTGGTGGGGGCAGCTCCAAACATCACTTGATTAGCTCCACTTTTGACATCAATTTTAGAAATGTCTAGAAATAACAAACAATCCTACCCAGTCAGCACTTACCATAGTATCATGGAATTGTTGTGGGCTTACTAATCTGAGGACCTAGCTTGCATCGACTGTTGCAGCGAGTCATCCTATGGTTCTCTTCTTGCAAGAAACTATGTGCGTAAACCATTTTGTTTTCAATGTTTTTTCTACCTTTTGTGCACCTGCGGTGCAAGCTTCTGCTGTTCGCCCTTCAGGAGCGGTAGCTATTTTACTAAACAATTCTTTTAAGCACGTATCTCGTGTGTTATTATGGAATATTAGTAATTGAATATATTCCTTCACGTGATCCCCTTGCACATTTTTATTCATCTGTATATACTTTAATCCAGCATTAAAAACTTTGGATGAATTCTTAGATCTCTTGGATGGGGTCCTTGAAGAGGCTCTAAAAATCCAGATTACCATATAATTATAGGTGGTGACCTCAATTCGGTATGTGAAAGTGCTATTTCTAGCTATTTCTAGTCCAAATCAGGCCATAATCATCAATTGTCATCGGTAAGAAGGTGAGATTGTTGGATTTGCTAATTTCTGGAATGGAACATCCAAGTGCTTAAATTCACAATCGGTTCTCATGTAGGCCTATTGTACTCCAGAGAAATGAACCCCTTGGATCCCCTTGAATCCCCTTGCATGTGATGCGATCTTGGAATTGGTGCACTTTGATCGAGTCCGGACTTCTGTGAAGTGGCACCCTAGCTTATGTAGGGAATTGTCTTATTTGATAAACAGGGATGCCTGGCGAACCTATTGACCTATAATGCTACTTTGAGGGAGGAATGGAACTCTTTGGTTATAAAAAAGCACATTTATGCACTGATGCTCTGTCCCAGTCCTGTATATACTCTGCACTGCCCATCTTACAACCACATAGCCTCAATTAAACGAGAAAAGAATCATAGCCTTAGGTCTCTTATCCTCATTCAATTAGCTATTAAAAAGTGTCTTGAAGCCAAGCATAGGATTCTCCAAAAACATTGGAACCAGATGAAATCCATTAAATACCATTCACATTTTAAAGATAAGCAACAGATGATGGGCCTGCTTATCAAGAAAGACACTTGTAACATCTGGTCCATACTCAATGGCAAACATCAAGCCGAAGCAGCATGACTTTGCCTTGTCAATTCTAGTCAACACATGGCAGTTCTACATTGGAGCTAAATTTAAATTACCTTTGCCCTTTCAGGCTTATGATTCTGGGATTTTACATGTAAGACGCGCTGAACAATTGTCATTTTCGTTGGAGGATATACTGTTTGCTATTCAGAGTTTAAAATCTAAAGCTATGTGTCCAGATGGGATTCCTTCGTGTATGCTAAAATCTGATCCCCATTTTTGGGCAGCCATCTTATTTACCAAATTTACCAACATATTGTCTTAAAACATTATGCCGTTATCATGGCTAAATGCGATAATTATCCCTATCTTTAAAAAAGATAACCCCAATGACCCATCTAATTTTCGACCGAGAGCCCTAATGGACGCAGCGGATAAGGTATTTGCTATTCTTCTGTTGAAACATCCTCAAGTGTTTATCAACGAAAATAACATCTATTCCAAGCACCAAATAGGATTTTGAAAAGATATGGGGACTTTTTTAAACGCCACTATAATAGCCCATATTCTGGCTAAGTCTAAAGTAACCAACTCAGGGCCTGTATATATAGTGGTGTTAGATCTTTCATGCGCTTTCGATACGGTAATTAGAGAAGTGCTGTGGACGGAGTTACTATCCTTGGGATTCTCACAGAGGCTGGTGCAATGGATTGCAATGCTCCATGAAATACAACCTTTCAAGTTAGAATTACCCAATCAGGTGCGTTTACTCCACCTATTTCCACCATGACTGGAGTTAAATAAGGCTGCAATCTTGTGGCAACCATGTTCAATTTATACATAAGTGACATGGATAAATTGTGGCTCAAGCTATCCATGTATCCTGTGAGACTCGGTGGGTTTAAGTTGCATTGGTTGTGTTTTGCCAATGACATTGTACTGTTAGACAGGACCCCCCCATGAGCTAAACAGATTCCACGAATATGAGACTGAACACAATTTAATGGTAAAGTCGGCTAAATCTAAAATCATTATACTCAGTATCAAAAAACAGACCAAATCCTATTTTTGGCACATGTCAGGGGCTCGAATAGAGTGTCTAACGCCATACGATATCTTGGTTATACACTATATGATTCTAATTCCATTAAATCATGGGACAGCTGTTTAAAAACTAAAGCTCGACCCTTGGCATCCATGATGAGAATAATATTTAGGAAGTATTGCAAATTCTCAACGTTGCCGGTCATTGATTTCTATGAAATGAAGGTAAAACCCATATTATTATTCACTTGACATTTGTCTTTCGGATGTGGACAACATACTAAATAGGCTCCAGGGTCAATTGTGGAAAAGTACATTAGGCTTCGTGTCATCCGTGCCAAATTCCATAGTTTGGCACAAACTAGGTCTCTCCTCGCTTGCGTCAAGGTGGACTTGGTGCAAATTATACAGATACACCAAAATACTGGCTCTGCCCAGTAATTCTCTCTTTCAGGATCTCAATGAGCTCATGAGGGTTGGGAATTTTCCATCGATGGTGAAATTAGTAGACCAAATGAATGAAATATTGGCTAATATAAATTAGAATATTGAGGAACTCACGTTGGGTCTATCTAAGGTTAAGCGTAATTTGTATGAGCTAGATTGGATCACCACGATGGAACTAAAATAATCCTATAAAACATATGCAGAGTATGCATTTGTACCAAGAAAGAGAGTTGCGATCTCCTTATTTAATCAAATGTCCATGTAACAAAGTTAGGTTGACATATCTGAGATTTAAACTTAACCAATTTAACACAATGGAATGCACACAAATTTGGCTACATCGTTCAGCAGATAGTACTGAGACTAATTGCCGCTCTTGTAGAAGTGACACTCATTTTGAAACCCTAAAACCTCTGGTGGTCTATTGTCTGCATTTTGAAGATGCCAGATGCAAACTTCTGGGCATCTATTATCCACAGGCAACTGACATTGCACAAATTACATTCTGGGACGGATGTCTACGGGGTGACAGCATTTGTTTAATTATAGCGCTGGTAAGAGTGCTGTACAATATTGATGAAACACTACAAAAGGCTAACGAAAAATAATTGGATAGTAATGCGCTCTTACTTGCCTATGTCTATCAGCAGCACTTTGGTTATGTTTAAAAACTATGAATTTTGGTATTGATTGATTTAATTGTTTTAACTAAACAAAATGAAACATTATGAAAAAGGTATATATGTATGACAAATTAGAGGTCTCTATTTTAAATTCATCAAAAGTTATAAATGTGTGTTCCCTTACAGTCCTTACTTGGTAGCATGGCACCAAGTAGGAATAACGAAATTATGTACTAATTGCAAGTAGGCACACATGAGGTGTGGGTCATGATACAGTGAACAGTTTTTTATATTAATATTTTTTATGAGGTTATTATAGTATTACAAACCATGCATTTGCTGTTGTAATAATATGTTGAAATGTAAAATGTTTTTATTTTTATCTTCAAACATATGTTGTAAAAGTTTGTTCATTTTGTGTCAGCAAAGTAAATATAAAAAAAAAGAAGGCCTCTGTCACGATGCCCACTCCCGGGGAGCCAGCTCAGGCCCTGCGTCCCCGAAAGCGGACATCAAGTCCCCGGGGAAGGTCCCAGCAACCCCTTATAGGGGCCCTTTGGACAGCGTCCTGGCGCCTATGACGCCAGGCTCATAGAAAACGTCAGTCCTGGCGCCATAGGCGCCAGGCTCATTATGAAAGTGTTTGGGTGCACTTACCTGATGCAGACCATGCTGCAGAACCCCGGCCTCCTTGAGGCCTGAAAGGAACTACTTTACCTGTGGGACTCATTTACCACCCGGGCGTGGTCGGGGAAGGATACATACCTGATTGGAGGAAGGACACATTCTAGGAACTTCTTCCAAGGCTATTTAAAGCACACCCGATCAGCCACACGTGCTTCGCGTTGTTCTGCATCTAGCAGCTGGACGCTCACCGTGTCTGCTCCTGCATCTTGACTTCTGCCACACCTGCCAGCACACTGAATCACCAGCAAAGGAAGGGAACAAGAGAACAGAAGAAGGAAAAGGCCTCACCTGCTAAATCTGCATCCCAGAGACATTTCGCCGACAATCCTGAAAAGGAAGATATTTATTTTAAAAGCACATCGCATCGATCGCTGCAGCGCCGCATTCTACTCACCTTTACAGGGCGCCTCCATGTTCAGCAGCGACCATCCGGATTCGCAGTCGCGCCCCCGCGCCTAGGGAGAAAAAGACAAGAACAAAGGTGAGAGAAAGAAGGGAAAAGGGAAGCTAAAACTCCATGTCAAGACTTACCTGTTGGGTCATTCCCTTTTCATTTCGGGTCCGTGCCACATCCAGGCATTTTCAGACCCCGGCCCCTAAGGGGAAAAAGACATCAGCGTTAATGAGTGAATGAAAAGACATTACCAAAACACTCATTAAAGACTTACCTGATTTCCACAAGGATTTCACCGCTCACCTCGGGTCGGTGCCTGTTCCCCGGCATTCCGTACCCCGGCCCCTATGGGGAAAAAGACACTAGCATTAGAACATTAATGCATGGACACAAGGGTAACCACTTATAGAAAACTTACCTGGAAGCCAAGCAAGTTTGGTTCTCACCCATCCGAAAATCCAGTGACGTAACTGGATACCAACGCGCCCCTGCATCAGAAGCAGGATGGAGAGCTCGTCCTTCCAGACCCTAAGGTGAGACGCTACGGGGAAGCACAGAAGTGTTTTGAGGAGGGTGAGAGGGGTAAGTGGGAGGTCGATTGCATTACCCCGCAGACAGTTAACCCCATATTCTCACCTACAGAAGGATACTTCTGCGAGTCAGACAAGCCAGATCTGGGGCCCGGTTCAGTCAGTCTTCCAAACCCTGCGCATCACCTTAGATGAGGTCACAGCAGCGCGAACCAGGCCAGCGCCCCCGTGGGAGTCAGGTGAGCATTACAGCCTCATACAAACAGGGGGACCCCTACCCCTCAAAAACCATTAAGGACAACATTGACTCCCTTGCTCCATCCTTGGTGGATCTCTGCAATCTTTCTTTTGCCACTGGAGTTTTCCCAACTGCTCTTAAGCACTCCCTTGTGCACCCTCTGCTCAAGAAACCCTCTGCCGACCACTCCATTCCGGAAAACTACAGCCCTATCTCTATTACGTCTTTCCTGGGCAAACTCCTGGAGAAGTTGGCTATCTCTCGGCTAACCCTCCATACTGAATCTATTGGTTTCTTCCACGACCATAAATCTGGGTTTAAAGCATCCAGAGGCATGGAAACCGCTCTTCTGAACACCTGTGAAGTCCTGCTCTCAAATCTTGACACTAACACTCCCTCTGTCCTCATTCTCCTTGAACTCTCCTCTGCCTTTGACACGGTTAACCACAACATCTTGATTGCACGTCTCCGCGACACCCTGGGAATCACAGGTCAGGCTCTGGCGTGATTAACCTCCTTTCTCTCTAAACACCCATATCAGGTAGAGCCTTTCTCTCCACTATCACCCTTTCAACCTGTGGCGTTCCCCAAGGATTTAACCTATCCCCCTGGTTTGTCAATGTCTATATGGCTGCCTTGGCACATGTGATTGCCACTTTCACCTCTAACTTCCAATGTTATGCGGATGACACGTGACTATCTTTCAGGCTACCCTCAGCCGCCTCCTCTTTCTCGCTCTTATCTTACTGTCTCTCCGCTATTCAGTCTTGGGGTGATGCAAACAACCTCTGCCTCAATGCCAGTAAGACTGAGATCGTTCTCATTTGGACCCCTGCTCCCGCTTTCCCGCTTTCACTCTGGCCAGCCTCTCTTGGCCCTGCGTCTACACCCACCGGTGAGGTTAAAAATCTTGGGGTCACCTTCAACTCCACTCTCGCCTTCTCCTCTCACATTTTGGACATCTCTAAAAAATCTATCAGTTACACCTCCCCAGAGGTACTCTACCTTTTCTCACTTACCCCCAGCACCTCACTGGGGGTCATTACGAGTTTGTAGGTAGCCATGGTGCTATTAGCGCCATGGCTGCCTCCAAACTTGTGTCCGGGTCCGGGTTCTTTGAATGGGGATTTACCGGGTCATTCCAACCTTGGAGTCCCCGGTAAGTCCCCATTCAAAATACCCATAGGGCTCAGTGGGAATGGGGAGGGAGCTAATAAACTCCCTGGTCCCTTAGCGGCTCCCGCTAAGGGGCAGCTGGTATAACCAGCCTTCCTTAGCGGGACCCACTAACGGACCTCGGAATGCAGCGGTAAGCGGCTAATGGCACTGGCATCCTTACCGGCACCATTAACCCCTTACTGCTGCATTCATAGTGAGGCCCACTGTCTCCACAGTCCTGGTTCTCTCTAGGCTGGACTATTGCAACAGCCTCTTCCACAACCTCCCAGCTTTGGTACTGCGCCCTCTGCAGCGCATCCAGAACAGAACCGCAAGACTTATGTTTGGCCTCAAGCCCAGGAACCACATATCTCCCGTGCTGAAATCCCTCCACTGGCTCCCCGTGGTTGCAAGGGTCAGGTTCAAGACCCTCTGCATTGTCCACAAGGCTTTCTGGGACCTGGGACCTACTTATCTACAATGATGCCTATCTAAATACTGTCCCTACTGAGCCCTCTGTTCATTTACCTCTAACCTTCTACAAGGGAGACGGTTCTCCAAGCAGAGATTTGGAAGGAGATCTCTATCCTCAGCAAGGGCCTCCCTCTGGAATATCCTCCCTGCCGCCCTCCAAATTGAGCCAGATCTGCTCAAGTTCCAGAAACTCCTCAAGTTCCAGAAACTCCTCAAGACTTTCCTCTTATTCTCCTCCTTCTCTCTCCCTCTACCCTGCTAACCTTTCTCTCTGCTCTTTACCTCTCTCCCTCCTCTTTTTGCTCAGCTTACTGAGTGGCTTCCTGGTGTACCTCAGAGTCTGACAGGTCCCTGGCACCCCCACCAGTCCTCTCGCACTAACCTTCGGGCCCTGCACTCACCTCATCCTCACTGCACTTAATCAATGACCCAAGAGAGTCAACCCCAGTCTCCACCGACTGGGTGTACTTGGACCCCCCCAGGGCTTGTCCCTCCCCCAGATCTCCCTTCTCTGTAATCAATCTCTGCACTTGAGCAATCCTAATGCACCATGCCTGAATATCGTCTGTTTGTTCCCCCTTGTCTTCACTCCCTGCTCGGTGACTCCTTAATTGCACTTGGAAAAACTGCAGAATCGTTGTTAGACCTATTTGCTGTTATCTCCACTGTTAACTGTATTATATGCACTTACTCTGCCTTTGTAGACTATTTTAGTTTGAGAATTTCAAGGGCTCTGAATGACTGTTGTTTTTTTCCTTGTTCACTCCATTGCTTTGAAACACTTGTCTGTGTGTAGGCACTATACGTATAAATATTACCATACCATACCAGGAATTTAGAATGATTGTGTGCATTTCAGCAGTGGCTAAGTCCCTGCTAGTGACCCATGTAGAGCTGGCTTGTGGATGAGTGCCTTGAATCCTGTCAGGAGAGTATGTGAGTCAAGTAAACTGATTATGTGTCCAGCTAGACCGAATTTCTATCATGGGGCTTACCTGCATTCTAGTGGCAGAGGTGTTGTGTCGATGAGTCTTCAATTAGCAAATGATTACAGATGTGTGCAGGTAGGTGGCCCTGCGGTCAGAGGGATACGGCTATCTTCCATCAAGATGGAGTTTCAGAGGTAACTGTGAGCCAGGGCTGATTACTTGTTTCGTTGACCAAGTGCAGGTCATGTACTGCAGGTCTATGGGAGTCTTTTCTGTGCATACTCGGTACTTTCTTGGAGTGCCTCATTAACACCCCAGCCTACCTATCTGGGGGGTGCAATTCATCCACAAGGTGGATTAGTTCAGTGAAGACAGTTGGGAAGAGTTAGGTCTTGAGTGCCTTCCAGAAGGTGAGGTAATCCTCTATTTAGCAGATGCTAAAAGGGATAGAGTTCCATATTGTAGGTGCTTGGTTGGAAAAGGACGATCCCCCTACTCTGGTTAATTTGGCGTGAGGGATGACAAGGAGGTGAGCAGAGCCTGATCTCAGGTTTCTGTTAGGTCTGCTGTAGAGGGGGAGCTTCTACCCTAGCTATTCTGGGCCTGTTTTGTGCAGAGAACAGTGGGTGGTGTACATAGCCTTGATGGTGGACCATCGGCCAGAAGGGAACCATGTGGCTAAACATACTCATATGAAAATACTTCAGGTAGCTTGAGAGGTGCAGCAATGAGAGGCAGCATATGTTATGTTATAATGTTTTTCTACTCTGCCAATCAGCACCTCCGTGCTGCTAATGTGCTGATATTCTGTCTGAGAAATTGGGGTATTGTGCCCCCGCCCAGGGTAACCAGACCGTGGTCTGAGGCAGTAGAAGAAAGGTGAAAGCACAATCGTGAGGGATAGGGGAAAGTGCTAATAAGATAGGAACATGCATAATTCACTAGAGCATGTACAATGAAGGCAGTAGATCGGGCAAATGTTGATCATGAAAGAGGTAATATCGGAAATCCTATGGTAACAAGCCCTTTTTCCAGGGATGGCAGTTTCTAGTCTTTTTTTTAGTTACCCCACACAAACCGCTGTGATAATCAGGGACTGGCAGGCCACATGTCACAAGTGACAGAGTGGAGGGTTGGCTGTGTGAAAAAGGTGAATGTGGGGAGACCATGGTGGTGAGAGGGAATAGGGACAAGGAAGTGAAAACTGCATGCGTGCCACACCTGCAAGACCTCTCTATGATTCACCAAAGTGAGTTGTGTGAGATGTGGGAACAGTATGATTTGAGTGCACATTGTGTGCTCTGTCCACCACTATCGTAAATTCATAACAAGCCCAGGTACTGCCATCCAGAACATTTTCCAACAAGCTTCTCTTTAGTGGGAGACTTAATATTCACCTGATTAAACCCACTGCTAACCTTTTAGGCCAGAGACTTTAGGTCCACCACTCTATGGACGACCGCTAACATTTCCCATTACACAAGATTTTAAATTATCTGCTTGATAGACCTGCTGGTGGCTTTCAGTATCTCCCTTGGTGGGAGGTTTGATATTCAGTTGTGTGAGGTCAGAGACAGCTGAGCAGTATCTATGCCTCTATCATAAGGAAATTTGAAATGTCCCCAGGGCCAGGCACATGTTGATCATCATCTCCTTCTCTGGACAGTTGCATATTCTTAGGCTTGCCTGCTAGTTTCTTCATAGGCAAACCTGTTTTGTTACAACTAGTGTAGTCCTTACCATGACCTTGTTGTTTAAAAACTCAGTTGGTCAATTAAAAGCTCTATCTACCATAAAAGCACTGTTTATTTATTTATGAGTGTCTGCAAAAGCATAGTCCCAAAAGAAATGATTGGATAACAATGCTATATTTTCACATGGCAAAATTCAGCGATAAAGAATGGAGTTCTAGAACATCAAGATGGCCACTATAAAAACTGGAAAGGGGCCTTGTGGATGAACCATCTTGTTGGATCCGATGGTGCAAAAGCATGTGGCTCAGAAATGTAATTAAATTGCAAGAGGCCTCAGGCAAAAACAAAATGTAATGATGGTGAAGTTTGCAAGGAGCAGGGCAAGTGAGCCAGCGCATCTCATACCTTGACCAGAGAATGGCCTTATGCCGTTGGATGATGCCCTTGCTCTGAACAGCCTGACTGACTGCTCACTGTATCCCGTGCTAATCAAAAATACATTGCAATGGCCATCGCTAAGGCGGCACTCACTGTTTACCTGGGCCCCTGATATTGTCACAAAGATCTTTTCCTCGCAACAGATAGAATAATATAGAAATCTGGGTGGGTGCAAAAGTGAACTAACCAGTCTCTAGGGACCAAATGGGTATTGGTCAATAGCACCTTATTTTGGTTCTTAGGTGGTTCAACAGCATTATACCTTGGCTTCAATCAATGGTGCAAGCAGATCAAGCTTTGTTCCGGTACAGTGGATCGTGAGTATCAAAGAGGTAAGCAGGTGTGAAGCGGGTTCAAATGCGGTAGCACTCTGTTGTTCAAGGGTATCTTTTGGCAGTGTAGGTCGGGGCGCTGACCAACAGCTTTTCGAGGTCGGGCTGGGTTGAGTAGGTTGTAACCACCATGAAGTATCAATGAGTATCGCTCTAGCAGTTCGAGTCGGTGGGCAGTGGGTGTCAAAATAGTGATCCTGACACCCTAATGAAGCAGCAGTTCTAAGGCAGGTTGGATCAAGTGTTATAATTGGCAAATAACTCTCCAGGCATTCGTGTTGGGTCCCGACAGCGAGCGTTTAATTTAATTGCTAGTTCGATTAAATCAAAACCATTGGCACCTGTGATTGCTCACTCACATTTTGATATGTCACATAGCTATGTCTTCATATTTTATTAATGTTTCTTATATTAATAACTTAAATGTACCAGTTTGAATTTGGTATGAAATGAGCAAGGAATTTTTGGTCTTCGCAAGTTTCAGGCACCTAGGTCTGGTGATGCAGGAGTTATGCATCACCAGACCTAGGTGCCTGAATTATTATTATTTGATTAATGATTATTATTTTTTTTGCATACATAATTATTGATAACATATAGAGGCTTATTTAAATACAGATAACAAAACACTTCTGACAAGCTTAATTTTTCCACTTGTGGGCCTCGGTTCACCAGCACAGTTTAGGAAGGCTTGCAAGGGGTTTCTACAAGTCCAGACATGTCCTGTGAATAACAATTCATACAGCAGTCCCATGACTCAAAGAAACAGACCTTTATGAGGGGTTCTGGAGAAGACCAATGTGACATGCATCTTTGTTCTCTCGCTTTAGCTAGACATCTGTTCCAGGATTTTTAGCAGATAGGATTCACAGTGTCATTTTTAATGGGTGCATTTACTTTTGATGCTTGGGGTTCAATCGGGGTGCAAATAGTTTATTATTATTTTCTTTTACAGGAGATGGACTCTGCGCCTATTGCTCAACCCCAATCTCCCATAAAAGAAACAAGAAACAAGATGGCCAGCGCCATAGGAAAAGGGAAGTAGTCACTTTTCTATTTCCTCAGTGGCTGCTGGCAGGGAGAGCACCAGGACCGCAGCACAAAGCTCCTGTCAGCAGGTAAGTCGAGAAGGACAGGGGTTGGCGAAAGGGTGTGGGATGTCTTTGGTGCGGGGGGAGGATAGGAACATGGGGAGGCAGCAGTTTGAGGCTCCCTGTTGCCTCCCCACAATCGAAATAGCGCCACCTGGAGAAGGGCCTCGGGTAGCTGGAAAAAGCGGGTGGTACACAATGTGTTCTCCCCTCTTTTCCAGCCATTTGATTGCCTGAGCTCCCTTTCCAGGGTGCGAATCAGATTTCTACAATACCAGTCATTTATTTCCCTGTTTAGCCAAGTTGTGAAGTTAGGCCTTTCACACTAATGATGCAAGAGACATTTTGAATCTCCTGTTTTTGCAATTAAAGTCGACTGCAAACCCATTCCTTCAGGGCTTGCTTGCATAAATGTTCCTGGCGAGTGCTTGAACTCTCTAAGAGTTTGTGGGGTATTTCCTCCTCTCTCATTCTTTTCCAGCAGAATCATTTTCCAAACAGATTATTCATATTTGTCGCAATGGAAAGAAACAGTGGACATGTGCCTCTTGTTTTAATTTTAGTCTCCAATTCTCCCCACATTGAGCAATATGACTTCTTGCAATCTCCTGATTTAGAGCATAAGGATGCATGTGTTAAGCATCACTGAAATATCCATGACTATGAGAGCAGAAATGATGTTAGTGTCTGCTTTGATATTGCGATTGTCTCAGATTGATATAAGTGTCCATTCTGTTCCTCTCAATAGTCTGCAACCTACTTTTGTGTGAACTATGAGGTTGTTTGGATCTATGTGTTTCATGATTCGTCTGTACACATACCTTTCTAGAATTGTAGCTGGGAAGGGTACTTTTGATATAGTTTGGTAGTTGCTGGGATCATTTGGGTCTCAGGTCATATTTTTGAGGAGTGATTTAATGAATGCTGCCTTGAAAGATCTTGGTATGAATCCTCTTCCCAGTGAAGAGTTCATCAGTTTCATTAAATAGACTGCTGGGCTTTCTTTGGCAATCATTTCTTTATAGGTGTCCAGAGGCAGGATTCCATGAGGGTAGCCTGCTTTCTTACTTTCGTTCACCAGTTTTTTTATTTGTTTTGGGAAGGATTACTTCAGTTCCATATCTTTGTGCTGCAAGTATTGCTTGCTGGATGTTTTACACTTTATATTGAAGTAATAGGTTATGTCATCACACACATTTCTGAGAGAGATTGGGTTATCTGTGGATGATGTATGGTTGCTCATGTATTTGATGATTTGAACTTTTATTTCTTTAGGTCAGTTGCTGTTCCTATACATTATGTGTAGTAACGTTTTTGTCCTTTAATATTGTTTCCTTGTAGTGCTGAATCACTCTGAGGCATGCTACCTTGTCATGCTGGTTGTTAATGTTCACTCCAAGCTTGTTATAGTTTTCAGTTTGCTTCTTCAGAGATGTAAGGACATATATATTTTACCAAAATGTAATGGCATTTTTCTATTGCAAAATGTAGTGGGATTTTTTTTTTTTTTTTTGGCAGTATGACATATAAAGGTTTTGTTGGTGGCATGCAAACTACAGGTTTTACTACACAGCCAAGCCCAACTAGAAACTGCAGAGAATGAAATGCACGCATAGAAAAGCTTAGTACTGCCAGGCCAAATAATGAAGTGCACCATATTTTCTGGATACCTGTCATGATCTCTGCTTCCAAAAGGTCAGGGTTTTCCCAACTCCCTTGGAAGCAGATCCATAACCCAGGTTCCGAGTGCCAACCAGTCCCAATTGGGACCTTTTGGACCCAGTCCTGGCGCCAGTGGCACCAGGCTCATAAAAATGCCCAGTCCCAGCGCTGGAAGCGCCGGGCTCATAATGCTTGGGTGGACTTACCTGCAGCAGACCATGCTGCTTACTTGCCTGCCAGTTGAGCCTCTGATCCTCTTCTGTTTGGAACTACTTTTCTTGTTGGGTGGGGCAGGAGCCACTCCCTAGGTTCAGAACACTGGAACTCTTCTGGAAAGCAGGAACTCTTTTCTTACCTAGGCGTGGCTGTGGAAGGAGACATCTAAGCACTACAGGAGGCTATTTAAACCACACCCGATGGATGAATCTTGCTTTGCGTTATTCTGCATCCTCTGCAGCAGAACGCTCATCGTGTCTTCTGCATCTGATCCTGGACCTAAGGAAAAAGGCTTACCATCCTGAATCCAGTCTTCAGCAACACCTATAAAGACAAGAAAGAACAGGTTAGCATTACGGTCTTCAGTGACAGCGCTTCACTTACCTGGTCCATCGGCTGTCACCAACGCCTCGTGCTGCATTCCGGCATCTGATAGACAAAGGCTTACCTACTCTTCGTGCGCTCCGGAGTTCTTCGCACTGCATTCCGGCATCTGAAAGACAAAAGCTTACCAGCTCTTCGCACGCTCCGGAGGCCTTCGGTGCTGCATCCCGCATCTGAAAGACAAAACAAGGTGCTTTTAAAGACATTGGAGAACTTTAATACTCACGTGCCATTACTCCTTTCCACATCTAACCCAGTGGGTATTCCGGCACCCTGCAGCCGCTCCGAACTTGTACCTGCAAAATAAAAAGACAGTTAGAGCGCATCGTGAAGCAGGCAACAAGCGCTTACTTACGTGCTTCCAGGCGCTTCCATTCATCACACGGGCTCCATCTTCAACTCACTTCAGCCCGTCATCCGCCATCGCCGGAACCCTGCAAAAACAAGAGACATCATTACTAAAGACTTTTAAAGACATTAGAATTACTCGAAACTTACCGTTCGTGCAGTAAACGACGGACAGCAGTCCTCTGAAGTCAAGAGGCCTGCGCCCCTTATCCAGTGAAGAAACTGGTTACAGCACCCTGCCCCGAGGAAGATGGAGAGCACAGCGTTCACTTACCTAAGGTGAGAGCGTTAACCTTTGGGGTTCTACAGGAGAAGAGAAAGGGAAGAAGAGAGAGACATTCAATAACCCAGTTCATTAATCCCATATTTTCTATCTGCAGACATCTTACCCTTCGAGTCAGACATACAGTGCACAGAGGTCCAGCCCAAAGAGCCAGCCGTGTGTTACACATCACCTTGAAGATACGGTATACGCCCAGTCAAGACCGGCGCCTCTAAGGGAATCAGGTGAGCGTTACAATACCTCATACATGGAGACTACATTAAGTTATATAATGACTAAAATACTTAGCATTGCTAAAATACTAAATTCTAATTTCCCTAACATTATAATACAGTCTCATATGCAAAATGAGGTGAAAATTTATGTTTTAGTGGCACTGCTGTAATTCATTTTTAAATGCACACTGGCATTTTTTTCTGTATTAGCTTGTGGAGAGCAGAGGGAAAGAGGCAGCAGGAAACAGAATGAAACATGTATTCAGAGAGGCCTGAAGCCCTCATTGTTCTAAACATGAGGGTTGATACAAAACACATTTTTTTAACCTGATTGGGGGAAATTATAGGCAGACAAGAAACGTCAAAAGGGGAAGGATAGAAGGTTTCTTGGGACAAGAAATGCAGGGAAAGTTTAGTTTGTGCTGGGCTGAGAAGACTGACAGTGGTCTAAGGGGTCAGAGCGCTGGTTGTGAGAGATTTCTCTCTGGTGCTCCCCACACAATATTATAGAATCATTTCGTGCTGACACTGGGCCTGCCTTTGCGAGTGGAGCAAGGTCGTGCTGAGAACTTCAAAGAAGTACTAATCTTGGTAAAATATGTGCCAAGTGAGGATCATTTGAATGCCGTATGTTTGGCTAAGATTTATTGCAGTGTAGAAAGGTTAGAAAATCACTGCATGTTTATTTTTTGTCATATTCAGAATGTGGGAACATTAACCCATGTTTCAAAAGGCCTGTTTGTTCTGTTTTGTTTTCATTTTTTGTATTTCAGATGATGATGCAATGTATCCATGGTAAGATTTGATGACATGTAAGATTCAATATAATAAGTACCCAAGAAAACAAATGGGATTTAGTGTCATTTTTGCATCTGTGAATTCATTTATATATATAAAGTATAAAGTCCAGGTTCATTTCTGTTCAGTAGTGCATTTGTCAATTTACTACTGCAGGTAAAATAACAACCCAGAAGAAGCTAATAATATTCAGTGATAAGGCAGGTTTGTGTGTGTGTGCCTTCCTTGCATGCTGATGGGAAGGAATCTGATATGATATATAGATTACTGGACGTCCATGAGCCAGTAATGCCTAAGGGCACATAGATTACTGGATGTAAATAAGCCAGTGATACCAGCCACAAACTGTAGGTGGCGCTCTGAATAAAATCATTGGGTTCTAACAGTGCATAAGTCTGGGGCTCTCTACAGACCACTAAGAGGTATCGTAATAGATGGGAAAGTTTTGTTTTTGATAGGCCTATAGTGTAAAAAAGAAAACCATGCTCACCACTATACCACATAAATAATGACTGCAAAACAAAATACCACTAACATTACCATGAATATAAACTAACAAGGTATGGTCACTAAAATAATGTGATGCCAAACCCGATCTAAGTGCAAGACTAATTTACCACCAAATTACTGCCACCACTTTTACGGTAAGAAAATACAGCTAAATCCCAAATTTACCCCAATAAGACAAAAGTCTATTACTGATAATGGTGCGTTGGCCGGGAAAGTGACTGTAGAGCTTCGACTGGGCATGGCAAGTGTGTCTAACACTACCATACGTGCATTGAAGGGAAACCATTTTATGTGAGCAGTGTGACACTAGAAGTGAATTTCAGAATGCCTCAAATGGAGGCCACATTCCCAGAATTAGTGCAATATCTGGAGGCACATTGAACATGGTCATCAAATAACGCCACAGAGTGGCATGACCACATATATGCGGAAGTGCAGAAAGAACCATTGGATAATATTTTTGCAGAAGGTAGCATAATTCAGGTCTGCCTTTTGAGATTATTAAATGCTGCTAATAAACATGCAGAGAAAGATTTTCTGATACGCCTATGTGCCAAGATAGGTCTCTGCGAATGCAAGAAAATTATGCCAAGCTGATTAGCAGATTAAAAGTTGAACTGGATGGAGCTAATGAACAAGAGGAAAAGTTAAGAGCAGAACTGGAGGTATTTCAAAAGGACATGCAGTCAAAATGTAAAAACCTCGACACTCAATTGTCCCAAAGAAAGAAACAGTTTGAGGATAGTGAGCAAGAATTAAAACACTTGAAAGACAAAGAGTTCAATGAATGCCAAATGCAAATGAGTGATATGCAAAATGTGATTAATAAGATGGATGATGAAAATAATTCCTTAAAAAGTGCAAGGATTTGGAACAGCAAATATGCATTTCCAGGTCCCAGGACAAACGACAGGGCACCACATTCAATGGAGTCGAGGTGAATTCTGTTTCTACACTGAGGGATAGTGCCCCAGCGGCTGTGCCGGTGACTGAACTTGGTTGCAGCACCCTTGGGGAATTTTACACACCCATTGGGGGTCACCACCAATCCCATACGCCTGAAACAAGGGTTGAATCACAAAGTAGTGCAATCCCATGCATAACAACAAGTAGCCCTATCAAAATAATGAAATCAATCAAGGAGCTCATCAAACCATTCAAAAAAGGAAGGGAGTGCTGTATAGAGGACCATTTAGAAGCGGTTCATGATATATTTAAAGCCCTGCAGATACCTAAAGAACAATACAGACAATAGACAATACTTTCATTTAACTCTGGACGCTCGCACAGCTTGTATCATTAGAGGATTAAATGAACAGCAGAACATGACATGGGCAGAGTTTGAAAAAGAGATTAGATGTAATTTTTCTCCATTCCAGTCCTTACAGGAGGCAAAGAAAGTGGTATACACAATTACGGCTGGGCCAAATATGTCCCTCACCAATTTTTGCAAGACTTAAAAAGAGCTTTTTCTCGCTTTGATGTATCTTTTGACCCCAGTTCAAATGAGTTTAAAACTGCCTATTTCTATGGGTTGCAGAAAGACATCATATCACAGTTAGTCCGTGAATTTGATCGTGACAAGTCCCTTGAGTGGATTGTGCACCAAGGTACAAAACTATATGAAGTGCTATATTGTCAGGGTAGAGACAGTGATAAAATGAAAGATACTAGACCAAAATCTAAAGAATCCTCAGCAACAGTGATGGAGATCAGATCAGCTAAAATGTCACTTGAGTCCGCTCAAAGTCCAGGTAAAAATAACGTGATACCGAACAGAGGGGTAATTAACAAAGGTTGCCGCTCTGTGCACCAATGTTTCAATCACATGATCCCAGTAATAGGGAGAGCTACATTATCCCTACGTACTTAGGAGACAGGCCCCGGGGCCAGGATATCGGCCTGACATGTCAGGTATGAACAATAATCAGAAACAAAGCCAGGATCAAAGAAATAATGGTCCCTACAAGACATTAGGGTCACAGAGCAGATATGACCCCAACACCATGATCTATGGTAATCAGGACAGACCACGGTATGTAGATCGATTTACTGAAAATGGGAATCAGCATAGGGGACAATACTCACAAAATGAAAGACAGGACATGAGGCACAGTATGAATTATACCCCACCTCAATACAATCAATCACTGCCACCAGGGGACTACAACCAAAGGATAAGTGCACGTCGCTCCCCGCCCCACATGAATCAAGAATTCAGAAACAATACCAATAGAAATCACTCTCCTGAGAGATATCAGAATAGATTCAACCAGGGGGAAAACAATCAATATCGGCATAGGCCGCAGAGAGGAGATTCTAGAGAGATGGAAAGATTCCAGTGTCTCGAGGCCCAAGTGAAAATGTTGGCTGAACAAATAGGAAAGCTCTGTACGGCCCAAAAACAGTCATCAAAGGAGGGGGCAGAAGGCCATAGTAGTGACCGGGTGGCTTCCGATAATAAGTGACTAAATCTTCATGATACCTGCGATGATCAAAAGACAGATTGCCCTGATCTGGTTTTGCATAATGACTCTGAGAGGCTGAATGATTTAAAAACAAAAATACCTGCAGATAAACATGAGACAGAAATTGCAAATACATCTAAAAAAGAAGTTCAGTTTAACTTGGAGTTAAATCAAACATTGAAGATTTGCACAAATGAAAAAGGAAAACATGAAATTCAAAAAGAACAAAGATACAGATTTAAGAAAGACAACTCATGTATGGGCAATACAATTGGTCGGGGAGTAAGTGGGGATGTTAGTACGCTCTCCCTAGACAATCAAGATGCTAATAAAATACAGGCAGGAAGAATAAGTACTCAAAATGAGGGTACAGATCAGTCACCTGACGAGTTCTTTGAGCCACAGATTTTTGAGGAAGTTAAAAAGACTGGTACCATGCCAAATACCCACAAATGCTAGAATTAGAAAATTACAAATTATCAAGTAAGGTTTCTACGCATATTCAGTTGGAGGATTGTAATGTGAACTCTGATGATTCCCGGATGGAAGGGCGAACAGTGGCAACACTCCAAAGGACCTCTGAATATGGGGGAATGATTATAAGGTTTCTCAAACGGAAATGGACAGAAAGGAGGGAAAAATGTCCTTTCATTTACCAATGTGCTTAGCCAAAAGTGAAAAAATCTGAGAAAAGTGAATCCTGAAATTAGTAAGATTTCACACTTTTTGTGTGTGTTAGAGGAAGTTGAAGACAGATGTTATGCTCCCATTACTGTGGTAGAGGAATGCAATACATTTGCAATGATTGACAGAGGCGCACAGGCCGCAATTATGTCCAAAGAATTGGTAAAAAGTATCAATCAAGGGAGATCTCCGCAGAATCAGATCACAGTGAGGCAAAGTGAAGGCCTAGTGCATAACTTTAACAGTGAGGAAGTGCCTATTGTGGGTGTCACCGAGGTTTACATAAAGATAGGAGAACAGATTGCCCGAAAAGATTGTCTCCTCTCATAGATGGAGTAAATGGGGTACTGTGGTCTTTAACCAAAAAACCTTTAAGACCTAAGAAAATAAAGTCCCAAAACAGCAATGTAAGTGAATGCCATACCGTTGCCAAAACGAATGATGCAGTGGAGGTGTATCTACAAAATAGCTGTGTGCTTGGTGTCACTGTCATTTTGATGTGTCAGGATAAAATGCAAAGTGAAAAAGATAGATGAACACACATTGCGCTTCTATTTAAAAGAGAGTAAATGCAAACAGAACACTATTCCTAAAGCAGACACATAAAAACACATCACCATTCTTGCTGAAATACACATGGAAGATGAGCAGCCATGGGTTCACATTGGTATAAATGACCATTCTAAAATGATAAAAGCTACTTTGGCGCTTGAACAGGAAAGGAGTTTTATTAATGAGAAACTACTGCAGAGAATAATGGAAAGGGAGGAAATCCCAACATTTTGAATTAAAAACCAATATGTCTCTGGTTTGAGCAATCCAGACTTTGAAGATCGAATTGCAGGAAGATGCATGCTAAAGATTAATATTGGACAGAAAACCATCTGCCACAATCTGTGGATAGTGAGTGGAACACAAAATTAATTTTACATGGGTAATGATATTATGCACAGAATGTGCATGGTATTAGATTTCCCTTACCAAAAAATATGGTCCCAGCTAGGAGGGCCTGCGCCCGAATTTGAAGACAAGAGAAAGGCTTATCATTGTGCACAATTGGTCCCATGTGCAACTGCATTACAGGTGAAGAAGGATATTAATATCCCTGCATTCACCAAGCAGGTTTCTATAACACTAAAGTGCAAGAGAGGTCAGCAAATGAAAGATTCTGATGCATTTGTGTACTCGAATGAATCCATGAAGCAGCAAGGCCTGGACTATGAATACACCCCATTGATAGATGTTGGAGAAGGGTCTGTCAAAATTATAGTGAATAATAAAGGATGTCACGATATTCACTTAGAAGAGAATGCTTTATTAGGGATGGCCATACAAAAATCCCATTATACTGCAGACTTCAATAACATGGTGATTGGAAATATCCCTGAGAGATATGTAGCTGCACAGGGTGTGTTGCCAGAGTATCTGGATTCTCAACCCAAAGGGATCTTTAAAATTCAATCTGTGTACCCTTATGATTCAAATGAGACAGTGTGCTGTCACCAAGAGAATTGTATAGTATTTGATTTAAATGAAAATGAAACAGAAAATCAGCACATTGAGGTATTTAAAAGTGGCAGCTTTGAAAAGAGATACAGCCACACAGAAGAGAGCACAAAGGTTCCTCCACTGGTGGATTTCCCAGAATTTTCAAAGATGGTAGAGGAGCAGATTCTGTTAGCAGATGTATGTGATAGCGAAGAGGATAAAAATGAGTTGAGAAAAATATTTATGAATTTAAAGAAGTTTTTGCCAAAGATGCATTTGATTGTGGCCTAACTAATTTACATGTTGCCACATTACCAGAGGGGTGTGGTAGAAATCCAGTGTTTGTGCACCAATATTGATTGCCACTGGCATGCTTAGAGTCATTGGCAGAGATAATTAAAAATGTGGAGTCTAGGGGAATTATCAGGCCCATTCATAGTACCTCCAACACTCCTATTTTGGGTGGGTTAAAGCCAAATGGTCAATGGCGTCTGTGTGCAGACCTGAGGGAATTAAATAAAAGAATGCCAGTGTCTAGATGGTCACTGCCATTCATTGATCAAGGCCTTGCTCAGGTGCATGGCTCAAAGGTATTTACCACATTAGATCTCACATCTGGATATTGGCGAGTGCCACTGGCAGAGGATATTCCGAATTTATTTTCACTTTCATTTGATAAAACACAATACGCATGGGCTAGAACACCATTCGGGTATGTCAATAGTGGGAGCAAATTTGGCATATTTTTGAGAAAGGCTATGCCTGATGCAGTGGAAAGAGGAACTATAGTTTATGTGGATGATGTCCTGATAAAAAATGAAAACTTAAAAAGCCATATTGATGAAATTAGAAATTTACTTGGCCATTGCAAAAGGCGGGTGCCAAAGTATCTTTGCAGAAAGCCCAATGGTGCAAGAAAAAGGTGAATTTCCTAGGCCATGAAGTAAGTGAACATGGGCTAAATACACAAAAGAAAAATGTGGAGGCCATACATTAATTGAAAGATCCTAGAAATGTGAAAGGTTTAAAAGGTTTATTAGGAATGACGGGATATAACAGAAAATGTATTGAAAATTATGCCGAAATTACTCAACCATTAACTAAACTATTGAAGCTGAATACACCCTGGAAATGGGAAAAGGAGCAATCTGAGGCAGTTGCTAAATTGAAGGTATGTCTCATAAAGGCACTGTGTTTAGCGTATCGAGCCGAGCGGTAAGTGTCCATGCATTCACGTTTGAAACAGTGCATGTTGAAGCATGGTGGTAGTTAGCTACTTGGCTGCATGTGTGACATGGGTCATGTATGGTTGCGTGTGTGCAGGGAAATGATGGTGCTGCATGTGAGTCTAGTCAGGCGTGACCCACATGGATGGTGTATGTGTTACAATGCATCATGCTGAGCAGCATGCGGAATGCACACATGTATGCATGCCTGTGCCTGTACTTTGACATGTTTGGGGTGTGAGAAATGTGTGCTGCTGTCATGGACATGCATGATGTACATGTCTGTGCGTCAGAGTAGTGTGTGCGCCATGGATGCATGACACATGTCCATGACGATGTGTTGAATCACTGATCAGCATGTCCCATGATGCATGTGAGTTTCAGGCCACCATTGGATGTTTCTACAGTGCGGTGGACATGGATGCAAATTATTGTTGCATGTGCCATGCCGGTTCCTGCATGTGTGTTGCCTGCACTGACCCATGTGTTGTGGAGGGACATGATGGAAGCGATGTTTAACAGTACCAGTCATGTGCAATTGCTTCCTCTCTAGGGGACTATTGTACTGTACCCTGATGCTTGTGTTCTATGTCTCCCTCTACACAGCGGCGAGTGAAGAAGAGGGCGGAGACCGTGCTGTGGAGCAAATCGGTAGGGAGGCCTCCACCTGCCAGCGATGCAAAGCCCAGTCACCCTCCCAGGAAATTACCATCATCCGGGAGCGAGGGGACTGGTGCTGCGTCTGCAACTAAGGCTGCAGCGGAAGGGCGGGTGAGCCCCCACAGGGGCTTGAGACGGAAGAAGATGGTGTGGAGCCATTCAGGTTGGTGGTGTGCACAGAGGAGGAGTGTCAGTCCAGAAAAAGTAGACACCCATCAATAATAGAGGCAATGTATTCTGTTGGCCGAAGACCAACCTCCTCATGTGTTTAGTATTAGAAATACATAGCCATAAGCTTCAATAAAGTGCAGCCATTTTGATGTGATTGAAATCGCCATTTTGTTTTCTAACCTTTGCCTCTTGCCTTCTGTTAAAACTGCTTTGCTGAAAACTCATTCTGCTCCACTAGTACATTATTTTTCATGCATAAGAGGCAGGCCGCGAGAGACCTGTTGAAACATAATGCAGTGACCCAGACAGAAATGCCTGGTCTCCTCCCTCACAAGTCCTTGGAAGTAAGCAGCGAGGCATTTAATCATTACACAGGTGCCAGCTAGTCTCGCTAATACAGTAGAAATGTTAGAAACAAGCATTTAATGGCTTGAATTATGTTCTCCTTTACGGCCCCCCTTCCCTGAGACCTGTAGAGCCCTGGAGAGCAAGTTGACCCCCAGTACACAAATAGAAACTAGGAGATAGCGAGGCCTGGAATGTGTCTCTCCCCTGCACGCAGCTTGCTTGCAGAGATTAGAAGCAGAGTGTTCTTAAAACAAAGAATTGTGTCTGCAGGCTCATGAAATTGCAAACTGTTGCTAAATAAATGTCTGAAGGTGTCATACTCGTCACAATTGTCAATCATCGAACCCAATTCAAAGGAAATACATTATGGGCGGTATTGAATGTGTCACCACTGATTGTAAGATGCTTGCTTTGTATATATGTAACTGTTGTACGATTCTCACTCTCTTGCGTCCCCCGGTGTCTGGAAACACGTTACGGGGCGTGGGACCCAGTTGGCCAACTGAGACTATTTGCTTTGCAATAAACCCTAGCTTTTGGGAATACAACCTCGTGTCTATCGTATCAGTTTGTGTGTGGTGATTGTGCCTTGTTTCCATATGCGAGGGTCCCCCAGGAGCCCCTTCAAGATGGCGCCCGAATAGGGACCCTCCCCCACTTGTTCCATCATGTACGTTGTAAAATAAGGAAGGTGGAGAGAAAGGCGAGGACTGGACGATTGAGCCGGGATCAAGAGGTGTTCGGGGCGCCCCTGTGAAAGTGATGTGAGACTCCTTTGCAGATCTGCACACAACTGATCCCTGATCAACGTGCCCGGCCAGAGAACAAGGAGGCGAGGGTCCCGAAATGAGGCAGAATGAGCCAAGATACGTAGACACGATGTTATTGGTTGCATCAGTATACGGACGAATTGCGTCTTGAGAGATGACTTGATTGATCAGGTGAGTCATGCCTTGATTCAAAGTAACCCTGATATTGGTTGAGAGTTGATTTTGCAAAATCAAACGCCCAGTGTAAGGTTGATTAGCCGAGGGTAAGGTTAAAACGTGCCTGGGGTATTGTCCACCTTAGCATGATTTTTCCGCTGCGGTAGACAATCTTTGGAAACTGTCCAGGTCGCACCACCCGAGGGGTCGCCGGCGTATGAGATGTTTGTGAAGTATGGTGTAGGGGCGATAATGTTTTGTGAGAATTGTCATAGGCAAACCAGAAAAGAGGAAGATTTGTAATGGCCGAATCACAGGAGTTTCAAAATTATGAGGATAGATTACTTGGAGAAGGTGTTGTTGAAAAAGAAAACACGTCCTGCGGCCTTCGATATCCTTCGGGACTGGAGAAAAGAAGCTATGCTTCGTTGGAAAAGTAGAGTGAAGAGCATGCGCAGGCATAAGTCGAAAGCAGAAAGAGTGAAAGAAAAGCAGGCGGAGGAGTGGGATGATATTTTGAGAAAATTAAATAGACGTGGTCAGTTGAGTATAGATAAAATATACCCACAACAAGAGTTGCATTCATCAGATGAATTAATAAACAAAATATTAACTGACACAAGGCGAGGCCCAAGGAGAGAGATTAAAAAGACTGCGCCAGTGACTATTGCTCAGCCCCCTCCAGTTTTTCAACCCCTCCCTACTGATCAAACCCCAGCACAGCCACAGATCCTACAATCATCACCTCCCATTAGCCAGCCAGCACTGCAACAGTCACTTCCCATTCCCGTTGTCCCATCCGCACCTCCCTCCCAAGAGATTGTATCTGTCCCATCCGCCCCTCAAATAATTGAACTTGAACTCATTGAAACGAGAGAGATGACGGGACAAAGTGAATGCGCTAGAGTGACCCGTAGTGCGATCAGCAAGGAGAGAAAACGAGAGTTGCAAGAACAGGCGGAGATGTATATAAATGGGAATGATGAAACGTCAATGCTAGCTTCGATGTATGATTTCAGGAGGAGCAATCAAAGACAGGTATTGTTGGAATGCATGGGGGAATATTTAACAGGGAGACGGAAACAGTTCATTGGGAGGCTACCGCCGCAACAGTTGTTGGATTTGAATGCATTAGCATGTTGTAGAGAGAGAGATGAAGAAATAAGGGAGCATGTAGACAGACTTTTTGAATTTAAGAATGAACTTGATGATGCATATGCCGAAATGTTTGCCACGCCGGGGAAGAGGAATAAAGATATTAGTAGAGATAGGAGGGAAGCGGCGATACCATATGTACAGCAGCGATTCCTGCCGTCGCCAAGACAAACCGGGGATAAACTAAAAGTATGTATATGAGAGGTGTTAATATGGGTTACAGTTCCTAGTATTCCCACAATGGAAATACATGAAATATTTGATGAAAACCCCTTGCCAATTAAAAGAAAAGCACTGCAGTCAATGGTTGAATATTTGATAGACAGAAATATAGATGATAAGAAAGCCAGTCCCCCCGAAATGATGGCAGTATACAAGAGAGCACTAGAACGTGGAACAGGAGAAACAGCCTTATCTCTTGATTTAGGAATCGTATTGCATATGAGAGAAGGGGGAGGAACAGTGAGTGCGGTATTTCCCATGAGAGAAGTCGTACCTACTTTTGTGCCTAAAGTAGAGATTCCTGTGGTAGGCAACCAACCAGCGCGAATAACGGAAGCACATTATACAGCACAATATGTGCACATCCCCTTCTCCAGACAGGAAGTGAATAACATAAAACAGACGATTCCGATATAAGAAAGAATCCAGTGGGATTCTATAAGGAAATAGAGTCCTATTTGAAATCGTCCATGTTCACTATGAATGATATAGATTTAATATTCCCAGTATTTGTGCCAGCAGACATATGGAAGCAAATAAGAAAAGTGGATGATGACTTGGCCTATGGCGCCACATGGGCAGATCTAGTAGCAGAGGATAAGAATAGAGAAGCAGGCGGAAAACCATCGGCAAATATGGCGGCGTTACCAGCATGAATAATACAAAAATTGAAAGAAATTGTTCCAGAAAAAAGAATTATATGGGACGAATTAACTGCATGCATTCGGGGCAAGGATGAGTTAGCCACAGATTATTTTAACAGATCTGAGGAAGTATTTACAGATTTTAGTGGACAGGATGTAAGCACAGAAGCAGGTAAAAGACTATTTGTCGATAAGTATGTGAGAGGGTTAATACCTCCAATCCAAAACCTAATAATGACATCAGAAAGTGCATGGCAAGCAAAAACGCTGAGCGAAGTATTGCATATGGCCCAATATTATGAGAACACAGTGAATACAGAGGAAGAGAAAGAGGTGAAGGATAGGGTGAATTTGAAAACAAGGGTGCTACTTCAGCAAGTGGCGGGACACAATAGAGGGAGAGGAAACACACAAGGCAGAAGTAATTCGAACATGCATGGAGGCCCTCTGGGACTAAATCAGTGTGCGTACTGCAGAGAGGAAGGTCACTGGCGAGCAAATGTCCGCAATTACAAAATAAATATGGATATGGACAGAGGATACAGCATAGGGGACACCCAGGAACAAATGGGCAGAATAGAAATAATATGCAGCAGCACCAAAATAATCAAGGAAATGTTACTCAGAATCAGAACCAAGCTCAAAATCAGACTGCTTTTAGTCAAAATCAGGGCCAACAGAACACGCAAAATGGAAATAGAGCGAGGGGTGGGAACATTTGTGATACCCAATCAAATACGTACTATAGTAATAGTAGTGATTACACATCGGATGATGTGATATTTCCTCAATAGGACAGCCCAAGACAGGGGTGGGAACCAGTTTCTATTCCCGTGAATCAAAAAGGACCCTACGTAGAAATGAAAGTCGGGAATAGGGAGCACAGCTTTCTCGTAGATACGGGGGCACAAAAGTGCTTGATAGACCATCACTTGGTTCCGGAGATACCACTGTCAGGGCAAAGAAATATTTCAGTAGGGTTCGCAGGTACCCCAATGATCAATCCAGGGTCCCAACCAGTAGCAGTGACATTAGGTCCATTCACTGAATATTGTCCATTTCTCTTAACAGAAAATTGTGGGGAAAACCTTTTGGGTTTAAATGTATTGAAAAAACTGAGTGCAGTTATCCATTGCACTCCTGATGGAGTGTTCTTGACAATTTCGCCACAGAATGTACCGTTGTCTGAATTTTTGTCCAAACCTTTGCCAGGAGAATTGAGTAAAGTGCCTACTTGCATATGGGCGATGAATGACAATGATGTGAGATGGTTGAAAATAGAGCCAGTAGAAATTGCTCTAAAAGAGAGAGTAACATTGCCACGTATTCCACAGTATAAGATTTCGGTAGAGGGAGAAAAAAGATTGAAAAGTATTGTTTCTGATTTGGTAAAATTGGGGGTGATTGAAGAGATTACAGGCAGCACATGTAACAGCCCCATTCTCCCGGTATATAAGAAAGGAGGCAGAATACTTTAGTGTTATTGACTTGAAGAATGCCTTCTTTAGCATTCCAGTATACAAGGAAAGCAGATATATGTTTGCCTTCACATTAGGAGGGCGATCATTTACATTCACACGCATTCCACAGGGCTACACGAGAGTCCGAGTATTTACAGCAGGGCATTGAAAGAACAGCTAGATATGCTAGAATTACCGACAGGTTGTGTATTGTTACAGTATATAGATGACCTCTTAATTGCTGCTGATACAGAGGAGATTTGTAAAAAAAAGTACTGTTTTATTATTGACACATTTAGCACATTTAGCAGCGCATGGCCATAAAGCAAGCTTAAAGAAATTCCAATATTGTCGAAAGGAGGTGGCTTATTTGGGCTACCTACTTTCGAGAGAAGGGAGAAGACTGACCCCGGAAAGAATAGAGAATATTTCTGGTATGCCTATTCCAAAAACACAGAAAGGAGTGAAAGCTATAATAGGCATGGCCTCCTATTGCCGGCAGTGGATTGTGAACTTTGCATTGATTGTGAAGCCAGTGATGGCATTGACAAAAAAGGATGCTGTGATGCCTTTGCAGTGGAATGAAGAATGTCAAAGAGAATTTGATCTGCTCAAAACTGCATTGTGTTCTGCTCCAGTTTTGGCCATACCAAATTATGAGAACATTTTCAGATTGTTTGTACATGAAAGTGAGGGCTGTGCGTTGGCTGTTTTGACACAGGAACAAGGTGGAAGTAATAGGCCATGCGGCTATTTTTCTACCGCGCTGGATCCTGTAGCGCCTACACTACCACGTTGTTTGCGAGCTGTTGCAGCGGCTGCTGCGTCAGTGAAACAAACCGAAGGGATGGTGTTGGGGCACACCTTAATTTTCATGGTGCCACATGCCATAGACGTTCTATTAAATAGAACGCAGACGCAACACCTCACCTCTGCTAGATTGACAAGATATGAAATTGTCCTCTTTGCGCCACACATCCAAATTATGAGGTGTAGCGTTTTGAATCCTGCAGAATTAATGCCACTGCCCACGGAAGAAGTAGGTGAGAATGAATCACCTCCCCATGATTGTTTAATGGTTACTGAGGAAGAAACGAAAGGAAGAATTGATTTAACTCCACAGAAAGAGCCAGATGGAGAACTGTTTTGTGATGGCTCCTGTTTTAAATTACCTGATGGCACATCAACTGCTGCCTATGCTATCACTACGTTGAAGAGTATTGTAGAGAGTAAAAGAATCCCCTACAGCTCTGCACAAGCCACAGAGATAATAGCTTTAACCAGAGCCTGTGAGATTTCTGAAAAATTGAGTGTAAACATATATACTGACAGCCAATACGCCTTTGGCGTGGTGCATAACTTTGGCCGACTCTGGGCTGAGAGGGGTTTCTTGACCTCACATGGGGCCAGAATTCAACATGGCCCTTTGATTGTATGGTTACTGTCTGCACTTACGTGCCCGAAGCGCCTTGCAATAGTGAAATGCGAGGCGCATAAAAAAGTAAAATGTAAAGTGGGAGAGGGAAATGCATTTGCAGACAGGATTGCGAAGCAAACTGCCACTGATTTGAATACCAAAATGTTGATAGTACAGTCTGAGGAAGTGCCCTGCATGATAGAAAATGGAATTGCTACTGTCAAATAAATGCAGGCAGAAGCCACTGCTGACGAGATACAAGGGAGGGCTGAGGGCTCTTCAGAATTAGACCTAGAAGGTTGCTGGGTGACAAGAAAAGTTAAAATTGGATGTTGCCCAACTCCTATGTAACTGCAATGGTCATGATGGCCCACAGCCCTACACACATTTGTGCCAAAAAGATAGTTCAGCATCTATCCACAATATGGGAGAATACACACATAAAGAAAAATACCGAGAGGCTGGTCCAAAATTGTATCACGTGCCTACAACACAGTGTGGGGAAGGGAATGGTGACTCCAACAGGCAGTTTCAGACATCCCTCTACGTTTTAGTGGTTATATGGGCATTCAGTAAGTGGGTGAAAGCATATCTATTAAAAGACTGCACCGCGATGAGCAATGTAAAAGTAATGTTAAAGGAGTATTTTTCCCGGTTCGGTCTGCCCCGTGTCATATGGTCAGATAATGGCCCACATTTTGTGGGCGCATTGATATTACAGATTTGCACAGGTCTCCGAATTGACAAGAGATTCCATTGTTCTAGACACCCCATGAGTGCCAGTCTTATTGAACGTCCCAACAGAATTTTAAAGGCCAAAATAAGTAAAATTTGTGCAGGAAACAAGTTGAGCTGGATAGACGCATTACCACAAGTGTTACTGTGCATGCACACATCTGTGCAGGCAAGAACTGGGCTCTCCCTATACAAGATAGTGATGGGGAGGCCGGCGAATGTTTGGTTTGCACCACAGCCAAAGCAACTAAATGAGATTGAATATCCTGTGCTCAGCATTTACTGTAATCTGTTCATTCAAAAATTGCGTTTGATTCATCAGCAGGTGCAGGAGGCTCTACCCATCAGATACACTGGTCCGGGGCATTCACTGAAACCCGGAGAATGGGTTCTGGTCAAGAATTTTGAGATAAAAACATCACTTGCACCTAGATGGCGTGGGCCCTATCAGATACTTTTGACAACACAAACTGCAATCCGCGTAGACGGAAGGAGAGCATGGGTACATGCAGCGCACGCTAAAAAGGTCCCATCGCCGTCTGAAAAGCTGCCTGATCAAGACGACCAGAAAGAGACAGCGGTCCCAGAAATGAAAGAAACTGTTGCCAGTTCTTTGCCACAAAATCTGTCTAATCCTGAAACAAAGCCTGAAAAGATTGCTATAAAGGAGAAAGGGCAAAGTGTGCCCCAACGTGTCCAGCAGAACCTGCATCATTGCTAGCTGACAGAAACCGTGTACCACTTTGGTGCCCAGCATCTTTCATTGCGCCGCAGCCTGAAACAAAACCTGCATCATCACTTTGGCGCTCACCATCATCTGTCATTGCGCCGCAAGCTGGCTCCGAGCTAGAGTCTGGATGTGCGTCCGCCATATTCATTGATCACACGATACCAGGAGCAAGGCGGTATAATTTACGTCCTCAAAAGAAGGAGTGATCAAATCTACATTTCTTTTTGATCTTTGTTGCCTCTGTTTCCTATCACGGATGAAATAGGAACCGGAGGCCTAGCGGAGAGTGGCGTGAGGTTTGGACAAATCGGACAGCCCAAGAGCGAGGCTCCTCGGTGCTAAAAAAAATCCATGTGCAAATCACCCCTTACGGACAAGAGGGGCTCACATGGTACGAAGGCAATTGATAACTGCTCTGGAGTTCTTTGAGCAATGTGCAGATGCACAGAAATCTTCCCCAACGTATAGCAATCCAGGCTGCTAAGAACTGGCAGAACAAACTGTTGACATTTACCGAACCTATTGACATTTGAACGAGTGCAACAATAAGAGATATTCCCGATGAACATTGTTGGAGAAGAAAAACAGTGAGAGAAAAATGCCGAAACCAGCTTTTGCCCCCTCATGCACCACGGCTGAAAATGAGTTAACTATAGAGACTGGAAGGTTACAAAAAAGAGATTGCCGAAAGAATTGTTTGCTGATCTTAACAATAGTCATGTGTGTAATGAGTATATTAGCCCCAATAATGACAGTACTGGTATTATGGTACTTAGAAGAAATACACCCCTTGGAAGTACTTTTGGAAACATATCACTACTGAAAGCCCGGTCCATGTGATTACTTACACTCTGTCCCCAATGGAAGAAAGACACAGAGAAGGTTATGGGAATAACACATTACTGCTAATAATGAATATTACTCACTCAATATTGAGAAAAAATTATTGCTGGGTATGTGCCCATTTGCCGCAGCATGGTGGTAAGGGAATTGGTTGGTATGTGCAGCTGTTGCCATTGAGTTATGCATGTTACGCATCCTTGGGTGCATTATATTATGGGAAATGGAGCGAAAGTGAAACTGGTCAATTAGATTGAACAAATATGAATGAATTTGAAGAGATTATTATGAAACCTGTAGGTTGTTCTATATTTCACAAAGCACGACTGATCACACCAGTAGTGATGCCACAAGACAGATTATTTGTGCCCTATAAATCTTCTGTAATCACGTTTCATATGAACCCAGAAGGGGATAAAGATACAGTGCCCCCCTCCTATACAGTAAATTACAGTCCACACTCTGTCCCCTTTTTCCTGAGAAAAAAAAGGTTCCTATTCGGTGGGGACATTCACTAGATGCATGACTATAGCATTTCTTGATAAGGAGGTAGAGCCAGTTTATGTAGGTGATCCTCTTAATTTCATATGTGGAGAAAAAGTGTATCCCTGGTTACCTAGAAACTGGGGAGGTACTTGTTACTTGGGACTTTTGTTCCCGGGGGTATTCCTTTCAAGAACAGCAGATATAGCCAAATTGGCCAGGTCAAGACCACGGCGAAATGAGGAAGGAGGTTTGATCGCGGAAGACATAGCAAAATCATTCATACCATTTTGGGGCCAAGCAATAAACTCCTATAATATAAGACAATTGTCCAGAATATTAGAGAAAACAATAAATGGAACAACAGATATATAATATAATATGACATTAGAGGAAAAAGGAATTAGATTAATGACACTCCAAAATAGAATGGCTCTGGATGTAATATTGGTTGATCGTGGAGGAGTTTGTAAAATCGTGGGATCAGTGTGTTGCGCATTTGTAAGCGACTCCTCCCCTACGATTTTCGAAGCAATAAGACAATTGCACGTTTTAAGCTCTGACCTACACCCCCTGAAGGAAGTTGGGAATTGAACATAAGCTCCTGGTTCTGGGAGGTATTACGCTCATGGGGATGGAAATTATTTGCGATCCTAGTAGCAGTGCTAGGAATATTCATCACATGTTGTTGCTGTATACACTGCTTACCTATAGTGTGTACTGAAATAAGTGAGGAGTGTGTACAGATGATAGAAAAAAAGAGCAATACTAAATCAGGTACACAGGAAAATGATGAATTGAAGACAGTGAAAGAATTCATGTCAATCAATATTGATGACAATGACAACGAGGAGGAGACTAGTAGTATGCAAGATTCAGAATCAGATACTTGGTCGGAAGAGGATACAATGTACGGATGAGGCGTTTGGCATACTGCCAAAAGGAGGGTTTGTCAGTCCAGAAAAAGTAGACACCCCTCAATGATAGAGGCAATGTATTCTGTTGGCCGAAGACCAACCGCCTCATGTGTTTAGTATTAGAAATACAAAGCCATAAGCTTGACTAAAGTGTGGCCATTTTGATGTGATTGAAATCACCATTTTGTTTTCTAACCTTTGTCTCTTGCCTTCTGTTAAAACTGCTTAATTCGTACGTGTATTCTGAGGGGTGCGCTGGGAGTTTCAAACGCGATTTTTCTAGCGCGAGAGAGGTACGTGTATTCTGAGGGATGCACAGGGAGTTTTACACGCGATTTCGCTGGCGCGAGCGGGTTACGTGTATTCTGAGGGGTGCGCTGAGAGTTTTACACGCAATTTCACTAGCGCGAGAGGGGTACGTGTATTCTGAGGGTTGCGCAGGGAGTTTTACATGCGATTTCACTAGTGCAAGCGGGGTATGTGTATTCTGGGGGTGCACGCAGAGTTTTACACGCGATTTCGCTAGCGCGAGCGGGGTACGTCTATTCTGCGGGGTGCGCAGGGAGTTTTACATACGGTTTAGCTAGTGCGAGAGGGGTACGTGTATTCTGAGGGGTGCACAGGGAGTTTTACACATGTTTTCGTGGTTGGGAGGCCGTTTGCTGGTCCACTGGCCTTTGCGCCATGTACTGGATTTGTGCAATGTTTATGGTGTATGGGGCGGGGTTGGGGGCGTAACTGGCGCTGCTGCAGGATTGCTGCACCATTGTGTGCCACTGCTGGTTCTGGATGTTGAAATCCATGAATACGCTGTACGCTGAAATGGGTTTTGGTGCACGCGGCTGGCGCCACTTGTGCACTGATTTCTATGAATTACCCCCTAAGTTATATAACTGACTAACATAATTAACATTGCTAAAATACTAAATTTTAATTTCCCTAACATTATAATGAAGTATCATATGCAAACTGAGCTGAAATTCCATGTTTTAGTGGCACTGCTGTAATTCATTTTTAAATGCACACTCACCTTTTTTTTCTGTATTAGCGCATGGAGAGCAGAGGGAAAGAGGCAGGAAACAGAATTAAACATTTATTCAGGGAGGCCTAAAACCCTCATTGTTCTAAACATGAGGGTTGATACAAAACACATTTTTGTTAACCTGTATGGGGAAAATTATAGGCAGACAAGAAAAGTCAAAAGGGGAAGGACAGAAGGTTTCTTGGGACAAGAAATACAGGGAAAGTTTAGTTTGTGCTGGCTGAGAAGACTGACAGTGGTCCGAGGGGTCAGAGCGGTGGCTGTGAGAGATATCTTGCTGGTGCTCCCCACAAAAGATTACAGAATCATTTTGCGCTGACAGTGGGCCTGCCTTTGCGAGTGGAGCAAGGTTGTTCTGAGAACTTCAAAAAAGTACTAACCTTGGTAAGATATGTTCCAGGAGAGAATTTGAATGCCGTGTGTTTGGCTAAGATTTATTACAGTGTAGAAAGGTTAGGAAATCACTGCATGTTTATTTTTCGTCATGTTCAGAATGTGGGAACATTAACCCATGTTTCAAAAGGCTTGTTTGTTCTGTTTTGTTTTATTTCTTTTTTATTTTCAGATGACGATGCAATGACATGTAACTAAGATTCAATATAATAAGTATCCATGAAAACAAATGGGATTTAGTATCATTTTTGCATCTGTGAATTCATTTATATACATAAAGCATACAGGGGAGGTTCATTGCTGTTCAGTAGTGCATTTGTCAATTTACTACTGCAGGTAAAATAACAACCTAGAAGAAGCTAATAATATTCAGTGATACGGCAGGTTTGTGTGTTTGTGTGCCTTCCTTGCATGCTGATGGGAAGGAATCGGATATGATATATAGATAACTGGACGTCCATGAGCCAGTAATGCCTAAGGGCACATAGATTACTGGATGTAGATAAGCCAGTGATACCAGCCACAAACTGTAGGTGGCGCTCTGAATAAAATCATTGGGTTCTAAAAGTGCATAAGTCTGGGGCTCTCTACAGACCACTATGAGGTATTCTAATAGAAGGGAAAGTTTTGTTTTATGATGGGTTTATAGTATAAAGAAGAAAACCATTCTCACCACTAGACCACAGAAATAATTAACGCAAAACAAAATACCACTAAAATTACCACCAATATAAGCTAACAAGGTATGGTCACTAAAATAATGTGATGCCAAACCTGATCTAAGTGCAAGACTAATTTACCACCAAATTACTGCCACTATTTTTACAGTAAGAAAATACCGCCAAATCCCAAATTTACCCCAATAAGACAAAAATCTATTACAGAGTTTCTAGATGTGGGTATGCCACCTAGCTACTGCCTTTGTTTCAGAAATGGTTAAGCGTTTCAGTGGTGTAAGGATTTTCAATGCCTTGGAAAGCTAATGCTGAAGCATCTACCGATTTTCCTCCAAGATTGAGAGGGATTTTGTTTGTGGAATTGGGTTAGTGTCCTATAGTAAGGTTTCAAGTTCTTCCTGGTTCAGGGTTTTCCAGTTTCTTCTGCCAATTGGTGCTTTATCTTTGAGATATGGAAGTTGGCGAGTTGCTGCACTGATAACAAATGGTATTGTCAGGTGGTTTCTCCACAGGACAGGGATTGATGAAGCTGTAGTTGTCAGTCCTCCTTCATAGAAGATTGCATTAGGGGAATGGTTAGCAACATGCGTTGCTTCCATGACCATTTGTTTAAGGTGGAAATGTTACTGGTTTCATTTTCTTCCTTAAACAGGATATTGAAATCCACAAAAAATATTAGGTGTTTGTGTTCCACCACCAGGTTAGTTATTGCATCCGAGAGATCCCCTGCAAATATGGGACTGTAAGCAGGCAGTCTGTATATGAGCAGGAAGTAAAGGTTGGTTTGATGGTTTAGGATAAAATAAAAAAATGAGAGATTTGCAATCTGGCATGCCCCTTCTCCTCTTTTACTTATTTGAGTGATTTGGAGGAATTTGAAGTTTGTTGGTTGTGCTGTCACTTTGTAGTCGTCTGAAAGCCAATTTTCCATAATAAATAGAAAGTTGGTGCTGCCTTCACTGGAGACCACATGGATCTCTGTTCTGTTCTGTGCTTAGACGGTATCAGGTAATATTATCCCCATATATATGGTCGCCGTAAATAATATTGCCATATATTTGGGGACAGGGGCAAAAAAAAAATTTAAAAAAATAAATTAAAAAAAAAAAAAGTTTGGGGGTTGCGGGGGTGTCCCCCGCATGTTCCATGCAATAATGTCGCCACAAAAAACGGCCATTTTTTGGCGATATTTTTGCATGGCGAGATATTTGTGGCGACATTACATGGAACCGCTTAGACATGGAGAAAGCATACATCAGGGTGTAGTGTATAGTGTGCTTCTTCCCTTCCTATTTCAGTGTGATCATTTTTGAAGTTGTTCTAGTCCTTTGCATGTGTGCACTCCAGTTTACCCTGGGTTATGGGTAGCTACTTTTTTCAGGCGGTTTCCTCATTAAATAGATCTGCTGGGTTACATGTTGGATCACTGTGTTAATTTAGCTCTTGGTCCTTTGGCAAAGCCTGACAGTGTTTAGTGATGAAGAGAATGTGTTGGTTCTTGTTATTGTTTCCTGATCCTTTGGCTTGTGGTTGGGGAGTGTTAAGGATTTCAATCAGGCAATACAACCGGGTCTCGCCTAGCATGTAAGCACAGACGAAATAATTATTTATTATGTCAATATGTTCAATATTCTGAATGATATACCACTCATATCACACCCGTCTCAAAATACCCCGCAGGTAACAGTGGACCAGGAATCAGGCTGGTTGGTAAAGGTAAATATATATATATTTATTATTTAAAATTCAAATCAAACACACATTTTAATATATATGTATATATGGGGCAGCAATCACCAATGTGGTGACAATACAATCAGAAAATAAGTAAGGCAATTGAATTCACTTTTAAGCAGCACAGAAGATAAAACACAGGGTAAAGACAGTTTTGGTTTGTGAACAGATAGCGCTTAGGTTAAGATTCCCCCCTGCAAAGTTCTTAATTCACAATTGGGCAGTTCTACACAGATGTCAGTAAGCAGCAGGTATTTAGGAATAAAATAACAGAATACAGTGTTTGAATATAATCTTCCCTCCCCAAACAAGAGAGAAAAGATTTTTGGAACTTTGACACTTTTAACTGACAGTTGGAAATAAGTGTGCAAAAATGCTTACATTGATATGAATTTCTATGGGAGCAACACTAAACAGGTCCTAGCACACATAAGCTACAAGATGAGCAACAGAACACACTTTAAATCAGAACTGGAGTGAGGAAATACTTTCAATGAGAAAAAGACACGTGTGAAACTTCTGCAAAAATGCAAATTTGTGCCTAATTTATGCTATGCGATTTTTAATAAAAATGGGTCGAATATACTGTTTTGCACTGCGGTTGTTAGATGTGGTTGTAGCTACAGATCTTATGTTTGACTGAGAGTTGAAATTAGATCTCTAGCTATAAAATCGAAGAAGTTATGTAAGTTTTAGTGAGAGGTGTTCTGAAAAAATAAAACAGAAAAGCAGAAATTCGGTTTTAAAAAGGACAGATTGGTTTTATTTGGTTCTACGTTATTTCGTCAACCACTTTTTCATCGTGGGACTTTTCATCACTGACCCGTTCATCGCCAACATTTTTTAAATTTTTTTTATTTATGGGGGGCTGCGCCCCTCCAAACCCACCCCTTACTTAAATAATCATACCCCAAGCCACACAAACACCCCCCTTAAAAAAAAAAGAATTAAAAAAATGTTGGCGATTAAAGGGTCAGCGATGAAAAGTCCCACGATGAAAAAGTGGTCGACAAAATGCGTGTATACCGTTTTATTTAAACTATATTAATGACTAAGAAAAAGAGAATGCCACCCATGAATCTCCACAGTTATACATGGCCGCTTGTAACTCTTCACGTATGATACTCTGTTTTCCGTTCTGGGAATTACTTTATCTAATCCAAATCATTAATAGCTTATGGTTTTGTAAAACAAATCAGAAACATCAGCACAAGAATGGTTCTGACAATATTAGAGGTTCTGAAGTTAAAGAGAGGATGGGTTAAGATTGGGATAGGACAAGGCAATATATACCATGGGTTACTATGATTCCTGTTTATACTTACATCCACTGTAAATTAAGATTGGACCGTCAGGTTGGTCATCACAGGTCTGGTCTACTGGCAGCAGGGCACCTTTTGCAGGATGGTCAGCTGGGCGGTTCTGGTCAATTTGACTGGCACCTCAGACTGGATATGGATTGGATTGGTCCCTCTTGTCACTCGGCACGGTAGATTAGCAGGATAGCTAGTTTCAGCAGGCAAGCATGAATGGTAGCGAGCCAGATTGGATCAGAATTAAATTCCTGAAGTTCTTTTGGGATGGTTCAGTATTTGAGCCTAGCCTAAAAGAGTACAACAGATGCTGGGCCTTGGTTTTGCAAAGTAGTCTGGCTCAGGACAAGATGAAGAAGTCAGGATAAAGATGACGAAGTCAGGAACAAAGCGATGCTCAGAAATCAGGAGGTAGTCAGGAATCAGTGTGTGTGTGTGTGCGGTGAAGTTCCTGTATTTATCATGCCAAGTGACATCATAAAGTTTATCGTAGGGGCAGAATTCCAAACCATACCCCCATGGCTGGCCCAAAGATGAATGTCTAATGAGGTCTTTGTTCTAAATATGCGAGAACCTCCAGCATCAATTAAGCCTTCCTGTAGCAGCAGAGTGTCAACATGAAGTCAGAATTAACCATTTAACTCCAACTGGGTTACTTTAATTTTCACCTAAAATCTTTCATTTAAAAAATATAAAATGAACATAGTTTAAAAGGGATTTTGACAATTAAAGGAATTACACCCTTCACAAAAACATGATTTTAAACAGGCTAATTTTGCACTTCTTCAGGGAAAAAGTACATTTAAACTGAGTCTTTTACATCAGCTTTTCCTCTGCAGCACCCACACATTTTATGCACCATTATTTATGTCCTTGAGTGCTGGGATTTGTTTTTTTTTTCAGTTTGAAGATATGTATGCAGCCTTTTGTTTGTAGTGTCTCTCTGCACAGCTGAATTTGTTAAATGTTGCCACTTTTACCTGCATTTTTCCAGTGTAACTAAAAACAAACTGTTCCTGGACTGGTTTTTCATTAAATTAATTTCTTAGCTGTTGTTGGTCAGTGAGGCCCGGTTTCTCTGAGCCAACTGAAGGATCTGTGATTTCAGTACACTTTTAATTTCAATGGTCCAACGGAAAGTGAATTAATCTAGCACCAAAACCGCACTTTGAAGGTTGCAATCGGTTGGAGAAGCTGCATTTTAAAAGGCATGTTCGGGTTTTAGCCCAATTCTGTGTCCTTGCTTCATGTTAAATGTAACAGCACCCACTGGCATTCTCCTGCAGTGAGTTCTGTTTTTACCCTAAATTTGACTGTGTGTGGCAGGGGTGTGCAGCCTTTTGTGATGGTGAACCATGCGCAGTTTTGCAGATTTTTACGCACACAGGGGTTAGCACATCCATTTCTGGCTGTTTCTTTCCCCATTGGCAAAGGGGTGAAGTGGGCACATTGGCATGGGTAAACATATCCCACAGGAGAACGTCTATTGTTCTAAAGAGAAGATGTGTGTTCTGAGATTCTTTTTAAACATATTGTAATGATCCAGATTGTCTTCTGTTTGCATTGTCATATTCCTGCTTGACTTCTTCTGCCCTCCTTTCTGCTCTGGGTTGGCTGTGGTGGTATTTTGAGAAATACTCAGAGATATAGGGGTTCATTATTTGCTCCACGGTCTGGAAAAAATGCCAGAAATAATGCAGGTAATTACTGCTGGTAGTTCAGGTCACTACTGGCAAATAAATGCCAGAAGCACTGACACATGTTATTCCGGCAACCCAATCCATGGAGTCCTATTTGACTCCATGGAATGGGAATTTACCGGCATCTCCGCTGCCCACAATATCCCGGTAATACCAGGATATCGGGCGATGGAAACAGTAAGGCAGTATCCCACCGGAATTACCAGTGGGACATTTATTTATTTATAATGCCCCGACAGCCCACAGGCATCAGGGCGCCAAAACATCAACACATCATTACATACATAAAAACCCAGACAAGATTTCCTGACGTTTCTGAGATTGGGTTCAGTTATCAGAACTATAATGAGGCCCATAGTGAGTTTTTGAGCGTGGTTGCAGTCCTTCTTAAAGTGTCTTGTGTGAGATGGTGTCAGACATTGTGTTGTTGATGGAGTCCATGGTTTGTTGATTGTTGTTTAATATATTAAAGGGTTTGTCATTTTGTAGAATGCTTGGTACGAAATTGCTCCCTAAATACAGTGGTCAAAGTGTACAAAAAGAAATCAATGATCTCTGATGGCCAGCCCCTGCTGCCCACAAACCTCATCACCATAGTCCCTACCACGTGCAATACCAACCCCCAAAACCACCTCCTGTTTAAGGGAATGTTGATTGCAGTACACTGAAGGGCAAGTTTCAACTTTTTCCTACACTTTTATTTTGAAACTAAACCATTCCAGAATGGTTTCTTTTTAAAATATAGGAACAGTAAAACTTAAAAAACAAAAGGTAGAGGTGAACCGCTCCCAACTGCTCCGACCCACTTTGACCACTGCCTAAATAGGTTAATTAGTTTCAATGATTATTTTTATTATTTTGAAGGGCTCACCCTGAAGAGTGCCCACATGATTTAAAAAACTTGCAGAGTGGTTTTTCCGGCCAATATACTTGCTAATACTTCCGAAGTATAAAGTGTTGAGACAACTGTTCTAGCCTCAAACTTGTGACTTTTGTAAAGTTTCTGATCTTTACAGCAAGTGCATCAAACCATTGAAACATCCTACAATGTACATGTGTTATTTGGTATCTCTCTAGCTTACTTTCTCAGTAGAGATAAGTGGGTCACTTGGATCATTAACATTTGAAAGATGCCTGCTTCAGTGTTGTCATACTCTGCAGATATAATTTATATAATTTGTTGCACATTTGCAATGTTTTGTTGCATGTGGATTCTTACTTACAGGTTGATTGAGCCCTCTTCTGCCGTTGGTGTCCAATCTGACCATTGTGTTAGGATGCTGCCAGCATTGACTCTCTTCACAATCCCTCCCGAACTTAGATCAGTATAAATGTAGTCCAGTGCCCTACATCCAAGATTACCATTTTCCAATCGAACATCTCTGTGAGGCTAAACTCTAAGATGGCTGATCCAAGGATCATGGCCCAGCAAGAGAAGATGGAGGAGAACCCACCAGCTCCTAGGCTACGACAAAGCTGCAGCAAGACTTCTTTGTCAGGAGCTTTTAGGAGCTGCAGCCGGCGAGTAGCTGTGAAGAGGCAGAGCCATGCTAACTGACCAGAGGCAGAGTAGATTTGCAGGCAGAGGATTGCTATGGTGGAAGATACTAGCATGACTAATGAAGCCAAGGAGGCCCAAGGAGTAGCAGAGAATACTCCACTGCTTGATATGCAAATGTCTTGTGGCTGGCACTGATGGCCGGGTCTTCATTTCCGCTCTTGGGCTCCTTTCTTCTGGTAGGGGATGACTTTTCAGGTCACCAGTGTTTCAATGAGAGCCTCAGGCCTCTACGTGTTACACAAAGCAGCAATTGCCTCCTACTGGCCATCGTGTTGTCCTCCCTGTATCTTTGCCCCACCACCATGTCAGTCCATGATGACTCATGCGTTTGTCTCGCACTTTAAATGGTGTCACATTTTCATACTGCAATCATCAGTAAGGTAGCCTTTAAGATTGACAGATAGGAGGCAGGGCCTTGGCAAATCACTTGCAGTTATGATCAATTTCCTGGGAGTCCCATTTTAACATTAGGAACCATGAAGGTAATTAGAGAAAGAGGGGAACTTTCTTCATGCTTACACTCTCACAATTCTTTAGAATGCACATTTGGTCTGCAAATCCATAGCTATGAAGATATGTGCTGGAAAAACTTTTTCTAAAATCCACGCACATATTTCAGACATGTTAAAAATAGTCTAAGGAACCTTCTGAAAACATCTGTTTATCAAGACTAAGAAATTAGGTCAGATGTGATGGCTACTTCTATCCATTACCATTACTCTTACACCACTGGAAGTTTATGAGAGATGTAGTCATAATATATCATTTCCTCATCTAAAAGGTATTTCCAACATCATTGAGTGAGCCTAATAGCGTTACTTTGTTAAAGTTCGAATTTAGAATGTATTACCAACATCATTGAGTGTACCCTAATAGCGTCACTGTGTTAAAGTTGAATTTAGAAAGTGTGACTAATAGAGTCACACTAGGTGAACTTAAAAGGTATTTCCAACATCACAGAGTGAGCCTAATAGCGTTACTGTGTTAAAGTTTGAATTTGGAATGTATTTCAAACATCATTGAGTGTGCCCTAATGGCGTCAAAGTGTTAAAGTCAAACTTAGAAGATATTCCCAACACCAATGAGTGTGCCCTAATAGCGTCACTGTGTAAAGTTGAATCTAGAAAGTATTCCTAATAGCTTCACTGTCTTAAAGTTTGAACTTAGAAACTGTACCCTAATAGCGTCACTGTGTTAAAGTTGAATTTTGAAAGTTAGACTATTAGCGTCACAGTGTTAAAGTTGAACTTAGAAGGTATTTCCAACATCATTGAGCGTGCTAATAGCGTCACTGTGTAAAGTTGAATCTAGAAAAGTATGCCTAATAGCGTCACTGTGTTAAAGTTTGGACTTAGAAACTGTGCCCTAATAGCGTCACTGTGTTAAAGTTGAATTTCGAAAGCGTGACTAATAGCGTCACTGTTAAAGTTGAATTTAGAAAGTGTAACTAATAGCGTCACAGTGTTAAAGTTGAATCTAGAAACTGTGCCCTAATAGCGTCACTCTGTTAAAGTTTGAACTTAGAAAGCATGACTAATAGCGTCACAGTGTCAAAGTTGAACTTAGAAGGTATTCCCAACATCATGGAGTGTGCCCTTATAGCATTACTGTGTTAAAGTTAAATGTATAAAATGTTACCAACATCATTGAGTGTGCCCTAATAGTGTCACTGTGCTAAAACTTGAACTTAGAAGTTATTCCCAACATCATTGGATGTGCCCTAATAGCATCACGGTGTTAAAGTTGAACTTAGAAGGTACTCCCAACATCATTGAGTGTGCCCTAATAACATCACTGTGTTAAAGTTGAACTTAGAAGGTACTCCCAACATCATTGAGTGTCCCCTAATAACGTTACTGTGTTAAAGTTGAACTTAGAAGGTACTCCCAACATCATTGAGTGTGCCCTAATAACGTCACTGTGTTATAGTTGAACTTAGAAGGTACTCCCAACATCATTGAGTGTGCGCTAATAATGTCAGTGTGTTAAAGTTGAGTCTAGAAAGTGTGACTAATAGCGTCACTATGGTGCGTATAGAGACATCACCTGTTCACCATGTGGATGGAAAGGATGGAGTGGATGGAAAGGGCGGCCAGGATGGAACAGATGAAGTGGATGCAACAGGTGGTGTGGATTGAACGGATAGAGTGGATGGAACAGATGGAGTGGATGGAACGGATGGAACAGATGGAAAAGGTGGATGGAGTGGATGCATAGGATAGAGTGAATGGAGTGGATGGAAAGGACTGAGTAGATGGAGTCGAGGGAGTGGATATATCTCTGTATATCTCTGTATCTCCTATATGTGCTATATATATGCTATGTACCTGTATCCCGCTGTTATCTGTATCACATGTTTACCCCTATCCATCCTGTCACTTTATATACGTATGCCGATATGTAGGCAACCTGTCCTGCCCTCGTGCTTGGTCGCAGGCGCTTTACTGATAACCACCATATCACACTACTTTGCTTACTCTCTCGTATACACCATCATTCAACTAGAACACAACTATACTATGACACATTTGGCCTAGCTGTTCTCATACTAACATGACCCCACGAACACCGCATCATACTAATAAAACACACCTAGCTGAGCACATACCGGCAAACTTAGGTGTCTCCTCAAGCCTAACGCAGCCAGAACTCAGTCTGGGTGTCCACCCTCCAGACTGAACACATCCAACTGATTTCCTCAGCACCACACCTACAGCTAAGAAGCAGCTATCATGCAACAACCACACCAGCTCCACACATATCCAGTGCGCCTACGCACCATACCCCACTCTCTCTCTCTCTCTACTGACTTGAACTGCGGTTCCTGAGGGCGTTCCACCTACCAGCGCTTTGAGATCATACCAATGATACATAAGGCGCTATATAAATGCCAAGTGACATAACAAGTGACATAACATATATGAAAGTTGAAGGTTATGAAATGAGGTGAGAAGAACTGGCACAGCTGGTGGGCAGGGGACTGGTTACCCTCCCAGCACCCCATCACATGCTAGTGTGTGCCCTGCTGCCACTTGCCCGAGCCTGGTCCTGAGACATTCTAAAACTACAGCTGGAACAGTTGAGATGAGCAGTGGCACACAGACAACCCTTGCTCCACCCGAGTACTTGCGTTGCTTGGCAAGCCTGCTACATTCCCATGAGCCCAAGACTTTTTGCACACATATTCTAAAACATGGTGCTGTAAAATTAACTATTTTGACGTATTACTTTAAAAAGAATCTCAAGTTGGGGAGACTCCATTCCTTGAAATCCCATAGATAGAATATGGTGCCTAGTTAGGCTTGATCTCATGTTCTTATTGTTGGGACATGTTACCAACCCTCTACTGAACATTGTTATGTTAAGCATTTTTTGTAAAGCACCTACATGCCATTGTCATATCTTTGAAGCACTGTAGGTTGTTTGGGAGTTAGGCGGTCTGTAATCTGAATATACATGACAAACAGTACATTGATTTTCAAGGACATAACATGATTCTATACATTCACAATTGCAGGCAAATTAGATTTCTGGAAGAGGGGAGTAGCACTGCATCGTTATATTCACCAATTGTACATGTTGTATGTGGGGTGCTGTGTGATGTGTATGTCCGTGAATATATGATTGATGTGACAACCACATTTGGCGTGCGACTCAGTCAAGTAACATGGGGATGCTACACTAAAAGGTGGCGTGAGCATGGCACAGTGCATTCATTAACAATTGCTGGCAGTAGTGTTCTGCTTAACAGTTTAATGTATTGGTGGAGGGTGCTTTATGATTTGCTGAATCAATGCATATGTGCTTGCTGGCATGAGAACTGAATTGACCAGGCGCTCAGTGAGCGAATATGGGGATACTGCAGTAAAATGTGGAGCGAGCATCGAGTAAATGCACAACTATCTCTACAGTAAATAATTGGAGTTCAGGGTCCTGAAATGACATGTGTGTCACACTTAGCAGTGTGTGATATGGGGAAGGTAGCTGGAAGAAAAGTGTATGGACCGCTAGGGCAGCTGTCTAGAGTTGAGGGCTCTGCAGTGTATATGCATATGATAGGGACTGTGTGGCAGCCAGATCACACCTTTTCATGGCACTCAGCAGTGTGTGATGGGGTGCAGTACTATAAGGGGAAGGTAGCGGGAATTAAAGTGTATGGACCACTAGGGCAACTGTCTAGAGTTGAGGGCTCTGCAGTGTATATGCATATGATAGGGACTGTGTGACAGCTGGATCACACGTTTTCATGCCGCTCAGCAGTGTGTGGTGGAGCACGCCATTATCTGGGGAAGGTAGCGGGAATGAAAGTGTATGGACCGCTAGGGCAAATGTCTAGATTTAAGGGCTTTGCTTTGTATACGCATATGATAGGGACTGTGTGACATCCGGATCGCACGTTTTCATGGCGCTCAGCAGTGTGTGATGGGGCGCAGCACTATCTGGGGAAGGTAGCAAGAATGAAAGTGTATGAACTCTTAGGACCATTGTCTAGAGTTGAGGGCTCTGCAGTGTATATGCATATGATAGGAACTGTGTGGCAGCCAGATCGCACGTTTTCATGGCGCTCAGCAGTGTGTGATGGGGCACGCCATTATATGTGGAAGGTAGCTGGAATGAAAGTGTATGGACCGCTAGGGCAACTGTCTAGAGTTGAGGGCTTTGCCGTGTATATGCATATGATAGGGACTGTGTGACAGCTGGATCACACGTTTTCATGCCGCTCAGCAGTGTGTGATGGAGCACGCCATTATCTGGGGAAGGTAGCTGGAATGAAAGTGTATGGACCACTAAGGCAGCTGTCTAGAGTTGAGGGCTCTGCAGTGTATATGCATATGATAGGGACTGTGTTGCAGCCGGATTGCACGTTTTCACGGCGCTCAGCAGTGTGTGATGGGGCACGCCATTATATGTGGAAGGTAGCTGGAATGAAAGTGTATGTACCGCTAGGCTACTCTCTAGAGTTGATGGCTCTGCAATGTAGGGACTGTGTGGAAGCCAGTTCACACCTTTTCATGGCGATCAGCAGTGTGTGACGTGCCACTATATGGGGAAGGTAGCTGGAATGAAAGTGTATGTACCCCTAGGCTACTCTCTAGAGTTGATGGCTCTGCAATGTAGGGACTGTGTGGAAGCCAGTTCACACCTTTTCATGGCGATCAGCAGTGTGTGACGCGCCACTATATGGGGAAGGTAGCTGGAATGAAAGTGTATGGACGCCTATGGAAACTGTCTACAGCTGAGGGCTCTTGGTAGAGAATAGTTTACAATACATTAATATTTGATGAATATTGTATGTTAAACGGTGCATTAAATTGCATTCGCATTTGGTAACTGGACATATGGTCACAATGATACAGAATCATGATTAGCTGCATTTGGGTGACTTTTAACTGTGGGTGCCAATGCATGTGTAGTTAGTGCACCGCGGGCTGAAGGTGTCAAGCTAGACATGGCGTCATTTGACAGCTCTGCAGACTGTGATGGACATGGAGTGAAGGTGGATAAGGTACTGTCTGCAAATTAAACCAGTTTGTGTTGAAGGCACATTTGGGACATCTTTTTTTAAATTTAGTATTCCAAATAAGAAAAATAAAACTTCCCCAAACTCTGCCTTCGTGCTACCAGATGACAGTGATGCAGTTATCATTTACATTCGCTAAAATATCATGCACAATGCATGTTTTTTGCAAAAATGTGTGCCGTGTTTCGAAGGAATGTTTCCTGCGTGTGCCCATTTATACTGGAGCGTGTTTACTATTTATAGTTTGCAAGAGAGATGCCACATACATGAAGATCTGTGCCACACATGAAGTGTGCCCACATTGATGCATCCAGCAACCTCTCTGCATGGCTCGTGTTAGTGTTAAGTGGATGCAAAGACCAGGAAACTGGAGCTCGTCTGTGTAAGCAACAGGAAGGAGAAAGGGTGAGGAGCCTTTATCAACAGTGTAAATCACGCTTTTTATGGGCGGCCATCCGGGCGAGCGAAGAACACCAAAGAAGGCAGAGCTGCCAGGGTGCTGTGAACAATAACAATGACGAGAGAGCACCTTCAAACGCAAACAACCCCCAGTGGAGGGTGTAAGTAAATCCAGTAGTGTCTCCTAATGTTACACTCGGACTAGAGCGCAGGCCCCCTCCCCCTTCGTCCAACAGGCCGCCTTTGTCCCTGCTGCGGTGCACATCCACCCCATCGAACAACAAACAGGAATGACCACGGTGGTCCTGTCAGCTTCGGCCTTTTATGGGACAGCCAATGACCCAAAACATTTTCTGGAAATGAGTTCAGAGGCTCTGAAAACATCTTCTTTTGACAGGCAAATGTTGCTGCGTGCTTTCCAAGTGCGGTGAGATCTTTACCTCAAACCACTCGGACGAAAATAGCCCTGGCTGCATTCCATGGACTGGTAACAAATCAAATATCATACTTAGAAATGCTTACATTTGGAGCACAACACTTCTTAGCTGTTAAATATGCATGCATGGCAAGCACTTGAAACCCGCGAGTTATCCAAACTTTATAAATTACGGGAACGTATACATTTTGGGTCATAGTGGTAGAAGAATTTATAGACTTCATAAATCCAGCAAATACTTATTTGGACCACTAGTCTCTTTCAATAAAAGCCTGTTTTCATTGGGATTTCCACATTCATAATTATGCCCCTCATGTCTCAGCAGTGAAAAGACAAGTTGCTATTTCATTGCATGGGGGAAGTTAATAATATGGTAGGCAAAACATCAGGAAAAATCATACTGAATGAAGCTATACAAATCTCTGGGTCACACATGTTTCTGTTCTAACACATTCTCATCGTAAATCCTGTAGTTTTCACTAGCCTCAAGAGTGACTACCTATTTAATGCATACAACCCATTAATGGATTTAATGGTGGTAGAAAATGTAGACTCCAGAAACCACCAGCTCCAGGAACATAATATAAATATATTCAATGTAAGAACATGGAGACTTCATACACAAGGTCACAGTTGTTTCCCTGGGGAGAACGAGCCGAATTATAATCTAGGCTTTTCTTAATGTATCTATTTTCCTTCAACCTAACTCTGTTTATGGCCAAGGACGCAATGTGTACAAAATGTGCACGACACATGATTGCATGAGAGATCATTTCATAATGTGACATGATGAATGATGAATTAAGCTGGGCAACCCTGAATTTATGTATTGCATTATTTATTATTTAGGTATCAGGGCGATGTTACAGACAACTTAATAAGGCATACATTCAATTAAGCAGAAGTATGGCAAAACATTGAGAATCTATTAGAACTCTGGTGGCGGGGCACTGTATCTAGCATATGGCAGAGCAGGGCACTTACTTCCTCACCCCATGTTGTCGGCCGTTAAGCCCTTTTGACTGCTGAGGGCAGATTCTTTTCATCCGAATTTCCAGCTAAAATGACTGAAGCCGTGCCCAGGCACTCACTTGCAATGGTTGTTTTATGCTGTGCCACCTCTTCTTCCTCCCGTCCTCTGCAAGCAGCACATATATGGCTGATGGTGGCGAGGGAGAGTACAAGGGACAGGAACACGTAGTTGGAAATAAGAGGGGGAACCATGGGGTGGGGACACGGGCAGGCACTGTGCGTTAAGCGTGCCATTATACCTCAGAGGCTAGAGCACAGGCCCTGTTGGAAAAGTCAGGAGAAGTCAGACCTCCCATAGCTGCCTCCCACCACATGAGATCATTTGTGGGCATGAAAAGTATGCAGCCCACACTCGAAGGGCACAAGGCTCTACTGGCAGTTCCTGTACCACAGGGTTACCAATTCACCTTTGGCATGACCACCCAGCTTCAACTGCTACTTTGATGCAAGCCTGTTTCCTTGGATAAGGGTGCGACCAGCAACAGAAGGCTGCCATGTTGTATCCGGTTTTCTGAGCCTGCCCTTCCTTCCAGGTGCTGAAGAGCTCTGGTGCAGGCAGCAAACCGGTCTCATTAAACTCCATCCATTCAGGTCTGAGTATCCATGTCTCAGTTCCCAGCCGTGAATGAATACTCTGTCCCCTGCCCTCATTTTACTCAGTGACCACACAACATCTTTTCTACATAGTACATACTTGATCCTCGTTCTGCTAAATTCCAATCCACCTTTTTAAAGTTTTTACAGGGGTTGCTTGATGTAATGATGAATTTCAAAGCATTTTTGGAGTGACTGGTCTATGAATAAGTGGGCAAAGCATGTGCACATTCAGGCAGCATATCTGCAGGCCATAACAGACCTGCATGACCCCCACGCCACCTCTTAATGTTAGTAACATTGCCTTTTCATCTATTTTTTGCTGATCCAAAATTCTCTTTTATCCTGGGCAAAGGGGACTAATGTTCACTGAATTGAATTATAGTGTTAACGTATTTGACCAGGAAGAGATGCAGGTGGAGAGCCAGGAAGGTCCGGGGAGGGGCTGCCAACCAGCTCCTGAGATTGACAACAGAGGACCCCTAGACCTTTCACCTTCAGCCAGACCTTTACCAGTATGCCCTCACTACCCTCTGCTTATCGTTACAGCCCCGGACCACCGCAGCATTGCAGACTGCATATCATGCAGTTATCATGCATGTGTTATGAATGGCCTACCCCTGCCCAAAGGATCTTGAAGTCTGCAGCAAGCTTGCAACAGCAACTAGGGGGACCTGTGACCTCAATACCTGTGCTGGTGGATGGCCAATGAAAGGAGCGAAGATTGGAGAGAATATGTGGTGACGTTTTGGCAGTGGCCTTCTGGTGATACTTTGCACCACTCCATGGCCAAATCCAATGCTCTAGAGAAGAGGAAGAAGGGAAGGGTCGTTTGGAAGAACAATATATGGTTGGCATGGCAACTGTCAACATTTGTGGCATGCATTAGTCAAGTATTATTCGTTTTGCCATAAGAACAAATCAGGGGTTGCTTTACAGACGGTTTGCATCAAGGATTAGGATGCTGTTTGCGTTTCCTGCATCATTAGTGCATTCACAGCATAGGCTCCTATGAGCCAACAATTGACAGAACATGCACACATCACACTGGTTCTCTGAGCTGGCAAGAGCAAAGATCCTGCTGCCCGGGCAGGCATTATGTATTCCCGGATTACCAAATAGGTAAAGTAGGCACTGGCCTATGGGCCACATTCATTTTAGGGGCTAGCGACAATGGATCAAAATAATATTGATTTGATCTTGAAAGAAAATTACAATCAAGCTTTCTTACATTGATTCCAAAAGATAGAAACAAAATTAATCAACTCAAAGAAACAAAAACTTTACATTAAAAAATAATGTATTAATGTAATGTACCCATTAACATCTTATAGTACATAAACCAGAGAATTCAGATTCACATAACAGTTTGTCTCTTAAAAGCTCATCTTCTGGCAGCTGGCAGTCTGTAAAAAAATCTGGTGCAAACTACGCATGTGTAATGTACAGTAGTGATGGTCATCTCCATCTAGCGGCCGACGTGCACACTACTTATTTCCATGTTATCCGACTAGAGCGCTGAGCGCGTTAGAGAAACCTCCAGAAACTAAGCTTTCTGCGAGTTTATGTGTCGTGAGAGTTCCCGCCGACTCCAGACCCTAGTAGAATATTTGCAAGCATAAGCTTTGAGAACACAGGCGAGTATAAATACCCGAGGTCTGTGTTATTGTAAGTTAGCTTTTCGGAGTTATAATGAAGCTTGAGTAAATTCACCGTCTAATTTAACAGAACAAATCTATCTTGTTCAGGCACTTTTACTCATTATTGGCTGAGACTTAAAAAATTTTTTTTTTTTTAACAAAGTGTAAATATTGTTTGTCGTCGCTCTTTTGTAGAGCCATAATGGCATCTGAGTTAAAGTATTTTGCAAGGGGGTCCCCGAAATTTGGACTGCATAGGGACCTCCACAGGGTTTAATCTGGAAATGCACTGCCCTCTTTTGTACCTCTGCATGAGACGGCTTCTATGCCAAAACGCCATCCTTTACATTGGTTCCAAATTCCCTGTGCATTCCCTACCTCCTAGGGTGCCATCCTCCCGTTAGACACACCTTATTTCATACACAGATCCATCTTGTTCTTTTAAGGCTGAGCTGAAGCCCACCTCCCACACAAACATGGCAGATAGTTTTAATCACTTATTCGTCAATAAGGGTTAGGCCCAGTGATTCTCAAAATGGTGGATCTTAAGGTAGGTGTGTTTGTGGTTACCAGGTGAGGTTCCTGAGTTCCTATAGGGTGGGACTCCCCCTATTTCTGCCTCTTTGTCTTATCATTTGTTCTCTCTCGATCTACTGCTTCCCTCCTGCTCAGCTAGCTCTTCCTTTTGGGATTCCCCTTTCTCTTTCTTCTGTTCACCACTTCCTCCATCCATTTCATTTTACATTGCCGTCTTCAGTGGTCGAAGTGTACAACAAGAAGTAGTGGATCTTTGTTTCGTGGTGGTCCTCCCCGCTTCCCACAAACCCCATCGCCAAGCCCGCTCCCACACACAATCCAAACCCCCAAGCAAACACACCTGCTGTTTAAAGGAATGTTCTGGTCAGTGCACGGAAGTGCAAGTTTCAATTTCTTCCTACACTTTCATTTGAAAACTAAACCCTGGTTTCTTTTTCAAATAAAAGAATAGGAACAGTAAAACCTTTTTTTTTTAAGTAGAGGAGCACTGCTCCCACCCAGTTCGACCACTGTCCGTCCTCCCATTTTACTTCTTCCCACATCCCTCTCATAATAGTGCCCCCGTTCTTTGTTCTCTTTCTTTTTTATGTGTGCTCAATACAACTTTCTCTATCCACCATGCTCTACTTGCTTCCTATTTGTCCTGTGTGTCCTCTCTTCTTCTCCTACATCTTTCACTCTTCTTTTTCCTACACCTTTCTCCCTCTTGGCCTCCTGCATGGCTTGCCTTCCCTCTCCAACTTCCTTTGTCTACTTTCACATTGTCAGGGTCACCTGCTTGCAGACTGTAAATGCCATGAGAATTGAACGTCTATAAACACAAACAACAAATGTCCGACCAAAGAACTACTCAACACATACCAAGACTTCTTTATGGTGTCCCCCGTGCCAAGCCAGCACTTGTCGCTTGCTAGCTGCACTACCATTGTTTGTTGCCTTATTATTTATCAATGTATTATTATTTATCTGTTTTCTCCGTGCTCCACACTCTCCTTTTCTCCCCCTTCCTTGCACTTTTCACACTCCACCTCTCTCATGCACTTGTACGTTCTCAATGTTACTGGGCCTAGTAAGATTGTTGTTTTGTTCTCCCCTGTTTCCCCTCCCTTGCCTTATCGAGCTCTGAAACACTTGTGTATGAGTGCAATATAAATAAAATAACATATCATTTTATATCATTTCCAATTGGCTACGCACAAGGCATAACTGGCCACACATTATTTTTTTTAAGGGAAAGCCATTAAGAGCACCCATGCCAAGAAATAGGCTTATAAACACAAACCGATTCATACATTGTGAAGCGCCATCTTGGGGCATGGTGAGACTTCAAAATCCCTGCACCACCCAGGCCATGCAGCTTGTTGTGTTGAAGCTCCAGAGGGAAAGGTCCCCCTCACCCCCGGTTAAAGCTCAGATCCCAGCAGACGGACCCAGGTGCCATTGTTGAACACAGCAAAGGGAGTGAACAACAGTAAGTGACCGTATAGGGCAAACCTACATTCTCAATGTCCTGCATTGACTTGTAGATATGCAAGATAAGTACAGAATTGGTGGAGCAGAAAACGCACAGCAGAAATCTGAGTGGTATGCCTCCACATATTCTAGTGTGTTGCACTGAGGCAGCGATAAGTTTGGAATTAATGAAAGAGATTTGGATAGTGAGGGCTTGGGGATCTGATAAACACACTCCTGACATATATACTGGGGAGTATAATTAGTGATGAGAGAATATCTGACCAAGAAGTCTGATCAAAATTCTTGTATTTTCAGAGACAGTTGAAGGCGAAGAGTGAACACTGCCCCCAGCCACCTACATTGTGTGAGATCACATATTAGTTAAGTAAACCCATACATGCCATTCAACTAAGTTACATATTCACTACTGGGAAAGCAGTTCGCACTTGGTTGAATTACAGACACATCATATTAGGAAAGAGCCAATGAACTTACTCTCTTGATTAATAAATTGTTAACGTAGAATACATCTGCTTGAATAATGAATACAAGAGTGTATAATAATGCATAGCCTGAATATGAAATACATGCACCAGAGTGATAAAAGAAACAGGTAATAACATTTTCCCTGCTACTCCTTCCTATCCACAACCTCTTTCTAACCCTCGATCCGCACTACTTACCCATCCATTTCAAATTCTCTAATCCTCATCCTCCACTTGCCAATCTGTGTCTACAAACATGAGCAGCAGGTGATTTTCTGAGGGGTAGTCAGTAGTGGGACATTCTGCATCTGTGAATAGCATGGGAACTCGCAACATACCCTGCTTCTTCCCTGGCTGCCCATCCGTATTTAAGTACATTGACAAAGCATGGTTGTCAATGGTTGTACCGTGGTCAACCAGGGTTGCGATCCATGGATGACCATGATTTCCCCAAAGTTTTGACTTTGGGGTAACTATCGATAACCACGGATTTAAATGGCTCATGGAACGATCAAGGATAACAACTGTCTAATTGTGTTCATGGTATTATGGCCATACATAGTTGTCCCTCATCCTGAAAAGTTTAGATAGCCAGGAGTAATCAGGCATAGACATAAACATGCAGGTGTTCTTGCTCATTTTACCTGTTCGCTGTCAACAATGTGTGGTTTCAAATTAAATCAATTTATAACCACGGACAACCATGATTATTAATAATACACCAGAAAAGCCGATTCCATGAACTATTGTGTGGCAGAACCAACCACCCCACAATAATATTTCCCTGTCAGCAATACTAGAGTGTCCCATTCAGCAAACAATCAATGTGAAAGAAACACCATGCAAAATCATGAAAAACAGACCTTCAGCTCGAGATAAAGTATTTCTGTTAAAAAGTGACTGCTTGGTGCATGTCCAAACATTTAAATGACCATAACAATATCAGGATCACTTAAATTAAGTATATACTGAAAATATCTTAACAGTGGTATGTGTAGGAACTCATAGGTGTATGTGCCCTGTGGACTACTTTAGGAATATATGTATTGATGCTGAAATGAAAACATAACCTGATAGAATGTTGCAATGGACGGTCAGCATGCAATAGGCTAAGCCATGGGCAGCAGAACATCCTGGTCTCTATCATGGAAGTGGAAGTGCCCAGTCTGCCATACGTTGCATAAGATCAATGGCATCTGTTTACATCTCACGATGATTGTGCTCGTAAAATTATTTATATTACCTTGACCTATAAGAGATGTAAAGGGGAATAATTCCTGTTTTTTGGGCTTCCGAATTGGGTTTCATTTGAGTGGTTTAAAAAGAGGAAAGAACTGAGGATGGTCTGTGCTGTCTGGACAGTGATAATGTTCCTTAGCTGGATCTATTGACCACAAAATATCCTCACCTGTTAGGGTCAACAATAGAAATACATTTTATCAATATGTTGTTTTGGTTCTTATGCAAATACAGCACAAATGCTTGTTTCGTATGTGACAGTCACCTATAATTTACTAAGAACCAACCATTTCAATATTCACCACACAGAAGAGTGTATACCTGGAAACATGTGTTGGTGTTTTTTTTGTTTTGGGTGTTCCTTAATACTATGTACACAACTGACTGCATTCTGTCACAATAAAGCACCATTGCATCCACTGCAAGCTTATTTCTTCACAAAACTGCCATTTGATATAGAATTGGCCTTCAGTGGCATACATCTCGACTTGCTCCGATTAATCTCACAATCACATCACTCTACTACACCCCCCCCCACCCGAGATATGCGCAGAACCAGCTTGCACTTACCAAAGGATCCCAGAGGACATACTTTCTGTGAGAAATTCTTTGACAAAGTGAATTGCACACTCTGCCTGTGGACGACAAACACTTCCCTTCCAAGTAGTAGGCGCGGACGGCGGATAATATAAAAACCTTACTAGATTCTAACACTAACCTTTTGAATTTGCCCACTAACTCAGTAAACCTCCATCCACTGCCTGTACTGTATGCTAAACCACTAGGAACCTCATGATCTAGCTTCTCCCCCCTCTCCCTGCCTCCCACCGTCATAGAATACAGGAAATCTTGCTTCTAATCCTATTGTCTTTGAGTATACCAATAAAGCTGATGGCGATTAATGAGTAATACATGTAATGCGATGCGATACATAATCTAAGGCCTAATGAAGTGGATCTGGGCATTGATGTTAATAGAACCAGTGCGGAAAATAACAGAGAACAAGCTAAACGATTAAGAATCGACAGTTACCTAACAATATACATTTTGAACGTTTTTGAAACAAAGGTAAAGAGGTAATTCCATTGAAACATGTTTTTGTAAATCAGGCCCAGTGTCTCTAATCTGAGGAGGAAGAGAGTTCCAAAGACAGGGACTGAAGACACAAAATCGCCTGTCTCCACTGGAGAAACACCCAGACAAAGCTCTGCCTTGCAGAGTGAAGGTGAGATAATAGCTCTAAATATTTTTGGATAAATAGGATTGTGCCAACCTATGGGTACATTTAAAGATCTGGCCGAGTATTTTAAACTGAGCTCTCTCTCTGACAGGCAGCCAGTAGAGACATTTTAGAAGATGAGAGATGGAAGAAACCATGGGCAGGCAAAAAATCAGTCTGACTGCAGCGTTTTGGGTGGCTTCCAAACAAGTATGTTGGCCTTTTGGATAGGAGGGGGAACACCCTAGACTGCCTCACATATTAAGGAATATAACCAGAGTTTAGTTAGTAATAGCCAAACAATGTACCTCTGAAGCCAAGGAGTTCCTCTAGGTCAGCGGGAAGGGATCCCATTCCGGAAGACATGGGAGACGATGGGGGACCAACCAAAATCACAGAGCCAACTGGTGTAGATATCCACCTCACTGGGGGGAGAAGGCATCACCACTATTTAGTCATATAGACCGACAGACAGCCCTGCTGACAAGCACAAACCATACAGAATCTGGAGAGTGACCCCCATTAAACACTATAATACGAGGTACAAGCAGAAACACATAACTCAGATGTCTGATGCAAGGAGGTAAGATCATGCAACCACTTACCCAAGTGCAAAAAAGCTTAACCTTCTGCACACACCTCTGAGACCCAACACAAAACACAACCACATCTGTCGCACAGCAAACCACACATACTTCATTACATCGCAAAAACAAAACAAGCCAAACATAGATCCACACAACAGAATATGACAGGCTACCAATAAAGAATCTGCACATAAACTCAGTGAAAGGTGCTAATATGAAATGGTGCCTATACAATGCCAAACAGCATTTGTCATGGTGCATTGATTTTCTAAAATGTCCCAGTGTTTTTAGAAATAGGGCAAACTTTGCCTAGTGCTAATGCCGTGCAACTTTGCACCTGCACTGGTGCAATGTTTCTGTAATCTGGCCCCTGGTTCCTTTTTCATGTTACCATATTCCCAATACGTCGGGGAAGAGTTTATTTTTTCACTTGCCCTTCTCCAATGCATGTCATATAATGTCTTTTTCACGTTGGTTGGATTTTCTACAAAGACGCTAGGATTCAACTCCAACTCCTAAAGAAGTCGATTCATCCTATCTTCTAAATCTTTTTCAAATTAAGTCAACAAGAATCTACCCTTGAGTCTTTTGCAACTTTTCATTGAACTAGAAGAAGATGCAGTTCCATATAGACACCACTCCAGCGTGGAGTGCAACGCTGTGTGAGGCACAGTATGTTTTGTGAGTCAGTACTGGCAGGACCTTATCGGAATCTATACTGAAGTCTTTTTCCATGTTTCATTGAACAGAAAGTAGGTGCTGTTCCATATAAGCACCACACCGGTACGGAGCACGGCACAGTGTGTGGCACAGTGTGTTTTTGCTTGGTGGCTGGTGCGTGGTGTGGGGGCTGGCCAAAGCTGCTGATGAACTTCCTGCTGAACAGTATCAATTTCTGACTCTTTGGTGTGAAACTCTGTTCCTATAAATGTCTCGATACAATACAGTGTTTGACATATTTATATATCGAGGGATTTTAGTTATGTGCGTCCTAGAAAGGGACACATAGCCCTAGCAAGTTTTCTCTACGATGCCTGATAACGTGCTAAACAGCACGTGCGTGTGTGATTATAAGCCACGGGAAAGACTGCAAGCTAATCAGCCTTTGATCTCCTGTGACGCCGAACTGTTAAGAATTCTCCACCTGACATGTGAACTTTAACAGGCCGATTCATGGAATTCCTCACAAAAGTGTCGCACGTGAATGTCAGCGACCCTGCAGCAGCGCCAGTTACGTCCCCCAAGAACGCCCTTGCGCAAGGAAAAGCCATCAAGATCGCAAAACCATCGCAAAGGGCTGTGCGAACCCTGTACCAGTTTACCGGACTGTCAAACAGCAAACGCAAAGCGGTGGAATGCGTATTATGGGTTTCGGGAACACGCGTGCGCGAGAAGTTTCACACGCGATCTGGTTTGCGGAGCGTGTGCGTGTATTTCAGGGGTGCGCGAGAAGTTCAATACGCGAATGGCCTGGGTGCGTGTATTTCAGGGGTGCGCGAGAAGTCCCACATGCGAATGGCCTGGGCGCGTGTATTTCAGGGGTGCGCGAGACGTTCCACATGCGATTGGCCTGGGCACGTGTAGTTCAGAGGTGCGCGAGAAGTTCCACACGCGATCGGGCCTGTGGGAGCGTGTGCGTGTATTTCAGGGGTGCGCGAGAAGTTCCACACGCGATCGGGCCTGGGGGAGCGTGTGCGTGTATTTCAGGGGTGCGCGAGAAGTTCCACACGCGATTGGCCTGGGCGCGTGTATTTCAGGGGTGCGCGAGAAGTTCCACACGCGAATGGCCTGGGCGCGTGTAATTCCGAGGTGCGCGAGAAGTTCCAAACACGATTGGCATGGCCGCGTGTATTTCAGAGGTGCGCAAGAAGTTCCACACGCGATCGGGCCTGGGGGAGTGTGTGCGTGTATTTCACGGGTGCGCGAGAAGATCCACACGCAATTGGCCTGGGCACGTGTAGTTCAGAGGTGCGCGAGAAGTTCCACACGCGATTTGCCTGGGCGCGTGTAGTTCAGGGGTGCGCGAGAAGTTCCACACGCGAATGGCCTGGGCGCGTGTATTTCAGGGGTGCGCGAGAAGTTCCACACGCGATTGGCCTGGGCGCGTGTAGTTCAGAGGTGCGCGAGAAGTACCACACGCGATCGGGCCTGGGGGAGCGTGTGCGTGTATTTCAGGGGTGCGCGAGAAGTTCCACACATGATTGGCCTGGGCGCGTGTAGTTCAGAGGTGCGCAAGAAGTTCCACACGCAATTGGCCTGGGCGCGTGTAGTTCAGAGGTGCGCGAGAAGTACCACACGCGATCGGGCCTGGTGGAGCGTGTGCGTGTATTTCAGGGGTGCGCGAGAAGTTCCACACGCGATTGGCCTGGGCGCGTGTATTTCAGGGGTGCGCGAGAAGTTCCACACGCGATTGGCCTGGGCGCGTGTAGTTCAGAGGTGCGCGAGAAGTTCCACATGCGATCGGGCCTGGGGGAGCATGTGCGTGTATTTCAGAGGTGCGTGAGAAGTTCCACACGCGATAGGGCCTGGGGGAGCGGGGTACGTGTATTTCAGGGGCTCGCGGGTGGTTTTACACGCGATCGGGCCTGGGGGAGCGGGGTACGTGTATTTCAGGGGTGCGTGAGAAGTTCCATACGCGATTGGGCTGGGTGCGGATATTCCAGGGCTGCGCGGGAAGTTTTACACGCTCGCCTACAACACGTATTCATGGAATCGAACGTGGCCAATCCGGAAACACGTACGCCAGCAGGAAGTAGGCGTACGTCCACCCGCATAGCATAAAAGTGCACGCAAACAACAACAAGCTCAGGCGCCAGGATGAACATACCGTTCCTAGCAGCAGTGGCCGTGGCATACCGCATGAGGAGGAGGATAGTCCGGGCCAGAATTATTACACCCAGAACCAGCCTTTTTGGGATGCCAGATGACCATGTGTATAGGAGGTACAGGTTTCCACCTCACATAATACTCAACCTGGTCAGTGAGTGGGAGGATGACCTCACATCAACCACCCTGTGCTCCCAAGCACTCAGCCCCCTGGAGAAGGTCCTCAATCTACTGCACTTCCTGGCCACTGGATCATTTTAGCGGACAAGTGCCATAGTGGGGGGGTGTCACAGGCCACGCAGTCACGCTGCCTACACCAGGTCTTGGCCATCATCACTGCACGCCCATCAGTCCGCAGGCACATATACCTGCCCAGAACACCTGCAGAAAGTCAGGCTGTTGCCCAGGATTTCTACAGGGTGGCACAATTCCCCAAAGTGCTAGGTGCCATTGATTGCACCCATGTGGCTCTACGTCCCCCCAGGCAACTGAGCACATCTATAGAAACCGCAAGCACTGGCATTCCATCAACGCCTAGGTAGTATGTGATGCCAAGGGAATCATCACCTCAGTATACGCCAACTATCCAGGCTCCACCGACGACAGTTTCATCTACAGAATGTATACCCTAAACCGGGACATAGAAGCTGGGCGGCATGGCGATACATGGCTGCTCGGTGAGTATAAATGCCACTGCGCATGCATGCATATCAGATACTGAGTAATGTCACAGCCCCACTAATGATACCCATCACCACCTCCCCAGGGGACAGTGCCTACCCTCTCAGCACCCACATGATGACGCCAATTCGGAACCCCACCACGCCACCCCAGGTAAGATACAACACAGCCCACATTGCAACCCGGGGCATCGTGGAGCGCACATTCGGAGTGCTCAAGTCACGCTTCCGCTCCCTTGACCGTTCTGGCGGGCAGCTGTTATACACTCCCCCAGTAGTGTGCAAGATCATAGTGGCAGCATGTGTCCTTCACAACGTTGCAACATGCCGGGGCCTGGCCGTGGACATGGTGGTGCCCCCACATCCCCAACCACATGCATGCCCACTTCGCATGGGAGGGGAAAGGGCACGGGGTGAGGCAGCCCTTATGCAGCTCGTGGCTAATTACTTCACATAAAATCACACCCCTTTGGAGTGCACACAGCCCTGGCATATACCAGCTGACAATCAATGATGATTGTAACTGACAATTATGATGTGTCAATGGACAGTCAACTGTCACAACCATACCAGCCTGAGATTGTACATCTGGAAGTGTTCCATTGTGTGCTTCCCTACCTACACAAACACCACCAATGCTGTGTTCAAAAGACACACTTCTATGCTGCTAAAATCATTACCCCCTTGCAAGACACAACATGACAACAGTGCCATGTCACCCAACCCCTCCCCAGCACCGCCACCCAACACACCATGGCATGACATGCCATGTGAGAGCAAACAAAGTCATCCCCCAAACATGACACGTGTCACAAAGTACAGTGTCCCTAATGGAAACTGGCCACACACAATATGCCCACATAAATGTAGAAACAACAACACACATGACCAGATACTTACCACAACACAATCGACATAGCATAAACATGACAGTACTAAGGCAAAGGATACGTAGTCTTACAACATGAGAATGCCAGCACATCCACCACCTCCAACTGTACAGTGTTGTTGCCATGCACATCTGGAAGTCCACTGCTCACAACATGAGCTCCATCTCCAAAGTGGACGGCCTTGTGAAGACATGAGGAATGAACCTGCAAATTAGGAGGGAGGCATGGATGCACAAGCACACATCAATACACAATGCAGTGCACAATACTACAACAATATGCACTAGGAATGTATACACAGCATTGACTACAGACTGCCCACACATGTTGTGGGAGTCCAACGTCACTGTGTAAGTCACTGTCACTTGGGCACACCCTTTGCAAGCCCATGGAAACGGGAAGCAGGAGGGGTGTGTGTCTCACAAACCCAAGCATCGAACCCAGACTCAGGACAAGCCTGCATGTGCCCAGCCGGAACACAGTGGATGCCCACGGGAGCCACATAAGGCAACACACTGCAACAAAAAATCAAAAATCAAAAATCAAAAATGGCCATGTGTGGGCCAGGGGGTGTGGGGGAGGCCACCCAGGAGGTCCGAGGACAGGGTGCCCACCAACAGCCACCTGCGTGAATGTTGGGAAAAAAAAAACACCTCCAAGGGCTCATGGCCTGCACGGCTACTAAATTGTGGGAGATTCACTGCTGGATTCACTCTCCTCAACCTCTGCTGCTGCTGCCACAGGAGGTGGTGGTGCTATGGGAGGCAGCCCACGCAAAGCCCTAGTTTGGACCTCCATGGCAGCAAGCATGTGGGTGCGGAAGGCCTCGTTCTGGAGGGATATGGTGCGGAGCTCCCCATGCAACACCCGACGTGTTGCCCGGACCTCCGCCCGAGTTGCCCGGGCCTCCACCCGAGTTGCCTGCATCTCTGCTGAGAGCGTACGGGTGACGCGCTCCAGCAGCTGTTCCGTCCTGGTGACAGTGGAAGCCTCAAGGTCCACAAGAGTCTGCCTGAGGTGCCGGACCTCTCCCCTCAGGGCTTCCCTCTGTCCCTGGGCATCTATAGAAATTGATTCCCTCAGATTGTCCAGGGCCGTCTGTCTGTCCCTGTTGGACGCCAACATGTCCTCCCTGACTGATTGGCAAATGGAGTCTGTTGCCTGCTGTAGTAGCTCCATCTGCCTTTCTGGGGGGACAATGGAAGTGGCCAAACTCTCCATGGCTTGAGCAATCATTTCTGATGATGCTGCCTGTTGGTTGGCCATACCGTAAATGGATTGCTCCCATGCGGTATTGCCCGGTTGCGGGCGGCCACCGCGTTGGCGGGCACCACACCTGTCTGGGGCAAGGCGAACTGCGCATTGCTGTGTCGGCACTGCCTGAGGCTGCAGGACTGCATTTCCCCTCTGAACTGCTGGCACAGGAACAGGATCAGATGTTGCGGAGTGTGGCCCTGCATCCGTAACCACAGGCACACCTACCAACACTGACATCCCCATAGTGGGCTCTACCCCTGGTGCAGGTGGGTCAGACAGAACAGTATCTCTTCCATGAACACATACCTGCGAATCCACATAGGCCTCATCCGAATCAACACCTGAAAAGAGTTCTGGGGAGGTGCAGCCAGGGACACCCCTGGACAGTATGGCCTGCAGCAAAAGAGGGTTCTCCCCCACCACCAAACCATGTCCCCCACTGGTGCCTGGTCGTGCTTCAGATCCCTCCTGGGCCTGCACCATCTCCTCTCTCTCAACAGCATCAGGTGCGTCATCCTCTGCAAAAACATGAAAGACAAAAAATGGAAACAGGCATTAGCACCATGGCACGCTATTAGGCCAGACAAGCTACAGTACCAGTACTTGATTTACACATGTCCCACATCACTATAACCCTCCCATGCATGCACTGTCCATGAGTTCGAAGGGGAGGAAAATGTCAGACACTGATGATACCAAGATGGGAGAGCAACACATCAGCTGCATGCTGGCAGGCAGTGCCATCATACATTGGCCTGTGAGTGGCATGTCCAATACACATACATGACACATGCCATCACACAGATGGCATGTACCATAGGCATGTCATATATGTGACAATAGGGCAGAGTGATGCGCAGTAGAACCAGGTGAATTTCTACAATCAGACTGAATGAACACAGCTAAATACGGAACAATGTTGTAGCAAGATGCCACTTCAAGGGCAACTGGCGTGATGTAGTGCAAAACGCCTACTGTGGGCAGAAGGGATACTGTAATACCCAAATCCCGGGGCGCCGAATGCATTGGATGAAGCACATGCGTGGCCCAAAACACTCAGGCACACACACCCTGACCTGGCACTCAACCAGAACCCCTCCCACAAACAACATACACATGGATCACACACACATGCATGTGCACTCACCGGACAATGCCTCGTAATCTGGCAGTTCTCCCACACCTTGGATCTGCTCCTCTGTGACGTAGGTCCCAGCAACATGCTCATGTAGAGTGAGTTCAATGTCCTCTTGTGGAGACCCACCTCCAGTCACCAGAGTTGCGGCATGACTTGAGGCCAGCTTTTTCTTTGCCCTACGCTTAAGGTCGTTCCAGCGCTTGTAGCACTCAACAGCTGTGCGCCTCATGAACCCAAGGGCACTTATGCTGTCCGCGATGCGCTGCCAGTGTGCCTGACGTCGAGCAGGTGTAATCCTACACCCTGAAGTGACCAACATTTCGGCGTCATGTTCGGACACATACTGCACAAGTGCATCCAGTTTGGCATCATTGAAGCTAGGCTTCCTTGGCGTGCCGGACCGTGTAGCCGTGTCGGGGTCATCAGCCTGCACTGGACGAGCACTCTTCCTCTTTCTTTTTGTGGGTGGTGGGGATCCGGAGTGCCCTACGCCGCTCTGGACACTAGAGGCAGGAGCACCGGAGGACTGTGTAGTAGTAGTGTGCGATGGCACACTGACCACATGACTTTCTGCAGGCATTAGCTGAAGTGTGATGATGGCAGGGGGAACCTCAGTCTGATGTACCGGGACCAACACTGTCCTTGCTGGGAGAGTCAGAGCTGGGGTGGACGGAGCTGCAGCTGCCCCTGCAGCCTCCCCACCCCGCCTACTCGGGGCAGCAGATGACATGGCTGCCCCTGTACCACGTGGCCTGGTGACACTGGCTTGCGCCGCCACCCGTGGCCTAGACTTGGTGACCTGGAAGTCAGCCTGGGAGTCACCCTGTGCTAGGTCAGGTGCCACAACGGGCCGGTCCAACAAGGGCTGAGCAGGGATGGTGTCAGCCACGTTTCCCTCAACCATGGGGGGGGATGTGTGTCCCTGACTGGTCCTCCACACGTGGGGGGCTAGGAGGAGTCTATAAATCCTGGCCACGTCCCCTACCGTGCCCACCACGCCCACCACTTGAGGCTCGGCCACCTTTGCCACCCTTACCACTTGCTCGCCTCCCAGCCATGGCACTGATGGAGTTGTGTGTATGGGAGTTGCAGTGGACAATTGTCCTGGGCAATTGGGGGTGAAAGGGGTAGGGTACTGGATGGAATTCATACCCAAGTGCTCTAGCAAGGCTGTATGGAACCCCTGGGGAAAGATGACGGGTCACGCAACGCATAGGCACACCTAAAACAGAAAATGACGTGCACGCGACCCCTCGTAGACCACGTGCGTGGGAAAAGGAACCTGCACTATGCTGTGACACCCAGAAACACAAAAATGAACATATGCGTGTCACACGTAGCCTACAATGACCTCTGAAGGGGTACGCTACACACGGGGCTAGCACAGTTGGTAAATACGTGCGCGACTCACCGTCTGCCTGGGAAAAGAGCGTGAAAAATACGCGTGTGTGCACGTTGGCAAAACCCCCGCCAAAAGAAGATTTGTACACTGTCTGAGGAGACAGGACAAAAGGAGAAGTCAACGCTGTTTGAGGAAACAGGTCGAAGAGAAAATCAGAAAAATATTGACAGAGGTAACAGGGAGTACGAACTAGAAACGCTGTGAAGTAAATCGCGTGTGAACCGACAAGAAGTACAGATTTCATCCACTCGCTCTCCACGGGAAGCACGTACAAGGAAATGACGTACTACACGCACCTTTTAAACCGCACCACACGTCCAACGTCACTTCCGCGTATACGCACTGAGGCACTATCCTCCAATTACGCGGGCTGACACTTGGACGTGCAGTTTTTGGTCTTGTAACATTCCCCCGGGTACAGGGACACGCCCGCGCGTGTCACGTCACAGACACGCCTGCGCTGTCAGGGCCTTTGGTCCAATGGAATCGCGTACACAGGCCAATCGCGTGTGGAACTTCTCGCACACCCCTGAAATACACGCACCCAGGCCAATCGCGTGTGGAACTTCTCGCGCACCTCTGAAATACACGCGCCCAGGCCAATCGCGTGTGAAACTTCTCACGCACCTCTGAAATACACGCACACGCTCCCCCAGGCCCGATCGCGTGTGGAACTTCTCGCGCACCTCTGAAATACACGCGCCCAGGCCAATCGCGTGTGGAACTTCTCACGCACCTCTGAAATACACGCGCCCAGGCCAATCGCGTGTGGATCTTCTCGCGCACCCCTGAAATACACGCGCCCAGGCCAATCGCGTGTGGAACTTCTCACGCACCTCTGAAATACACGCGCCCAGGCCAATCGCGTGTGTAACTTCTCGTGCACCCCTGAAATACACGCGCCCAGGCCAATCGCGTGTGGAACTTCTTGCGCACCTCTGAAATACACGCGCCCAGGCCAATCGCGTGTGGAACTTCTTGCGCACCTCTGAGATACACGCACACGCTCCCCCAGCCCCGATCGCGTGTGGAACTTCTCGCGCACCTCTGAGATACACGAACACGCTCCCCCAGCCCTAATCGCGTGTGGAACTTCTCGCACACCTCTGGAATATACGTGCCCAGGCCAATCGGGTGTGGAACTTCTCGCGCACCTCTGAAATACACGCACACGCTCACGCTCCCCCAGGCCCGATCGCGTGTGAAACTTCTTGCACACCTCTGAGATACACACACACGCTCCCCCAGGCCCGATCGCGTGTGGGTCTTCTCGCGCGTGTAGAACTTTGGCTCACATTTTTTTCCTGCGCAGGGACGCTACCGCCTGCTTTCGTGTGGCGGACATGTATGGGCCTGTGCGCGTCTTTGGCCGTGCGCTGTTTTTCCCTATTCGATTCCATGAATACGTGTTGTGGGCGAGCGTGTGGGCGTTCTGCGCACTTGCCTCCTGTACTTCCCCCGTGACGCCCACATTTTCACGAGTTGTTCCCATTCTGCGTGTGACGCCCCGTGTTACGCCTACTTTTGTTATGTACGCCGCGCTATGTGCGAATTCGCTGTGGCCTTATCGCACGGCGTTCCATGACCTGTGCATCAGCGTGCGCCAGCGTGCGCCGTGCACTTTTTCAGCACATCCCACATTTTGCCCGTGCACGTACTTCCATGATTAGATGTGCGATGTTTTCTGTGCGATAATCGCACTTGCACTGCGATTTTCGCTATTTCACAGCTAATTGCACGTTTTCGCACGCGTGCGCCGTTTTTTCGGTGCACATTAATTCCATGAATCGGCCTGTAAGTCTGCAAAGTTACAGGGCATGCAGTGCTTATTCTACTTTAATTGCATTTTACAAAAAATTACTTGGAATTGAGAAACTCTGTGTGGTACAGTGTTTGGCATACTTGTATATTGAAGGTTTTTGGGAGTGTGGTTCTCGGAGCGGGACATATAGCCCTAACAAGTCTTTTTCTTATGCTGACTGATACCGGGCTAAACTTTACGTGTGTCCCGGCTAAACATTACTGTGTGACGACAGGCTACGGGAGAAATTGTACCTGTGAATTTCAAGCCCCCAAAGTCGCAGGGTTTGCGGTCCTTGTTCTAATTCAACTGCTTTTTGTACTTTGTTACTCTGTTGTTAATCTGCAAGGCTGAGTCTGCAGGTAATTGGCCTTTGATCTCCTTTATATCGCCTCTAACTAATTACATGGTGTAAGCAAAGACACTCATTTTTTAACCAGTGTAAACACTTTCTGTTATTTAATGTTGACATAAGCTTGAAGCCTTTAAGAATTACAATTTGTTATCATTGTGTTGTGGACATTTGTAGAGGGTGAAACTGGAATTGGTAACAAAACAACATTAAGTGAGTTCAAAATCACCTGATGGTGGTCGGTCTGAGAAGTGGTAAGTGTCTAAGGGAGAGGTGCTCAATAAAAAAAAAAAACATACTTGAATATACCTGATAGATCAGGTCCTCCTATTAATGTGGGTACTAAGACACCTTGTAATCAAACAGTTGTGAATACTCAGATCTCGTCACCCTAAAGTCAGTTGAGGCTTTCGCTGCCACTTCTCGCCCCCCCCTCCCCCTCCGGCTGACTCCCACCCTGACACAGCCCTCTCCATGCTCCACTCTGCTATATCTGATACTCTTGATATCCTTGCCCCCGTCATGAGAATCCGCCTGAAGCCCAAAGCCAAATGTAACTCCTGGTATGACTTGGATCTCGTCACCCTAAAACGCAAGTGCAGGGTGGCAGAGAGGAAATGGTGTGCTTCATGTTCATCCTCTGACAAACTGGCCTGCCGCCTGCTCCAAAGGCAATACCGTCTCTCCGTTCTCACCAAGAAGAGAGCCCTTATCCAAGCCCACATCTCTGCGACATCTTACAACTCGGCCGAACTCTTTAAAATCTGCAAGGAGCTTGCCAACCCTGCTGCAGTCTCTACCTCTCCTGTCTCCTCCGAGGCCCTCTGCACTGCACTGGCCTCTCACTTCATCTCTAAAACTCAGGACATCCTGTCCTCACTCTCCTCCTATCACCTCCCTCCCTCTCTTCCCGGCTCTTCCTCTGGCCCTTCTGCAGCCACCCCTCCTCCCTCATTCTCTGCCTTTCCCCTTTTTTCTGCTAACGAGGTTTACAGACAAGTCCGATCTATGAAAGTCTCGTCTAAACAGGTTCACCCCTGTTCCTCCAAAACTATCAAGGACCACATTGACTCCCTGGCTCCTGCCCTGGCTGACTTTTGCAACCACTCCTTCGCCTCAGGAGTCTTCCCATCCCCCCTTAAACCCTCTTCCACCCCTCCTGCCCGGCTAACTATCTCCATCACTCTTTTCCTGGGCAAGCTCCTGGAGAAACTGGCCATCTCCCAGCTTAACCTCCATGCTGAATCTGTTGGTAGTCTTCATGACCATCAATCTGGCTTCAGAGCTGCCAGAAGCACGGAAACTGCTCTCCTGAACATCCGTGAGGACCTGCTCTTGAACCTCGACTCCAACACTCCATGTGTTCTCATTCTGCTCGATCTCTCTTCTGCCTTTTACACTGTCAATCATGCCATCCTGCTCAACCGTCTCCGTGTCAACCTGGGTATCACTGGTCAGGCTCTGGCTTGGCTGACCTCTTTCCTTTCCAATCGACCCTCCCAGGTCCAACTGGGGTCCTTCCTCTCTGACATCTTTTTCTCCACCTGTGGTGTCCCCCAGGGATCTAATCTCTCTCCGTGGCTGTTCAACCAATATCTGGCACTCCTTGCCCACCGCATTGTCGCTCTCTGCCCCAACTTTCAGTGCTATGCGGACGATACCCAGCTCATTCTCAGGCTACCCTCGGCCTCCTCCTCTCCTTCCCTCATTTCTGAATGTCTGTCTGCTATCCAGGAATGGTGTGCCGCCAATGACCTCTGCCTTAATGCCAGTAAGACTGAGATTCTACTCATCAGCTCACCCACTCCCTCCTTCCCTGCGGCTCTCTGGCCAGCCTCTCTTGGCCCTCTTCCTGCTCCTACCTGCAAGGCAAAAAACCCTGGGGTCCTCTTCGACTCCACACTCTCCTTCTCTCCTCATATATCGGACGTCTCTAAGAAGTCACACTACCAGCTGCACCTCCTCAGAGGTATTCTTCATTTCCTCTCCTTCACCCAGAAGCTCACTGTCTCCGAGCCTGGTTCTCTCGAAGCTGGACTACTGTAACAGCCTCTATCTTAATCTGCCTGCCTCCACTCTCCGCCCTCTGCAACTCATCCAGAACAGAACTGCGAGACTTGTCCTTGGCCTCAAGCCCAGGGACTGTATCTCTCCAGGACTGAAATCTCTACACTGGCTCCCAGTGGCTGTGAGGATTAAGTTCAAAACCCTCTGCATTGTCCACAAGGCCTTCTGCGGCCTGGGGCCTAAATACCTTCAACTCTCTCTTCCTAAATATCTTCCTTCCTGAGCCCTTCGCTTATCCGTCTCCAACTCCCTCAGGGTCAGCCGCTTCTCAAAGCAACGAGCTGGGGGTAGATCTCTCTCTGCGGCAGGGGCCTCCCTCTGGAACAGCCTTCCTGCCTCCCTTGAGGAGAACCATCTCCGGTTCCAGAAGCACCTCAAAACCTTCCTCTTTGCTTCTGCTTTCTCTCTCCCTCTCTCCTGCTATATTCTTCACTGAAACTGCACTGAATCTGCAACTGGGCCACTCTCACCGACCTCGGTCCTGGGCCCAGCCACTCTCCACTTGCACTGCCTCCCTGGCAACCCCTGCACTGCGGGACTGTCTCTGTATCCCTACAGCCCCCCCCTCCCCAGCACTTGCCTGCACTTACCTTGCACTTGCCACCAGCTGGCCCTATTTATTTATTTTCTTCTACTTACCTTGTACTGCACTTCCCCCCTCGCCTTCCCCTTGCACTTTTTCCCTTCCCCCTACCCCTGCACTTGCGCGATCTAAATGACACCTGGCCTAGTAGGATCGTTGTCTGTCTTCCCCTTGTTCCCCCCTCCCTGCCTTGTCGCGCCTTGAAAAACACTTGTGTATAGGCGCGTTACAAATGCCATATCATATCATATCATACCTCTATTAATGCTACTTCTCTATCAATAGTGGGGTTCATGAATATTGAAGTCACAATGGTCCCCTATAATAAAGATGATTTAGAGGCAGTGATAGGTTCAAGTGAGGCCAATAATGTTTCTTTTTTGAATCAGGACACAAACCAAAACGATACAATTGTGCTGAATGCAAAGATAAATGTGAATAGTAAGACAATACAACAAGCAGGCCCTAACTCGTGTTCCCTAACTCAAGTGGACCCGGAGGACCTTCTACATTGTGGTGACAACAACTTTATTTCTGATGTCTCAATCCTAGCACCAGTGGTACTAACTGAGCTGGGCAAGTGTGTCAGATTGTCTTTATGCCCACCAACTCCAAAATCATTACTGCCTCATGCGGTTGAGGAAATATGGTTATTTAATCAGGTTAGTGTGCCTCCTAAATGTTCAGAGGGTAAAATACCTTGTGTAAAATGCAAAACTATTCCTCTTACTCTGCTGATCCTGTCAATTAAGATAATCAAGTCAGAATGTCATTACAAAATGAAAGTCCTCTTCCCCATGGTGATTTAAATGAAACAGTGAGATCTTTCCAGTTTGATCAAGAGGACCATGACACTAGTCAAAGAGCATGGGGTGAACTTTCCCCCTCCGGATTCCTTTCCAGTCGATATCTGCTCCTTTCCAGTACTAACGAGAATTTTGAATTTATTGGATAGGGGGCATGATATGATACAAACTGAGATTCAGGATTTTAATTCAACTCTAATTGATATCATGGACAAGATAAATATTTTGGAGTGCTTCATTCTGGCATGTGGTTGTAAAATTTTAAATAAAAATGATGGGTCTGTCGAGAAAAAAGCATACAGAGCCTTGACTGCATGTCAGACACACAGGACAATTGCAAATCCATGAAATCCCCCTGTACATGTATCAATTGGTGTTCAAACCTCCCCAATATCAGCCGCAAGGTGCTATAAGGAATTAAATCACAAATTGGAGGTTGATGACATCCAGGAGTGTGTTTGTAAAGAAGGAAATTCATCTATGGCTCTGTACAAAAAATCAATGGGGGAGATGTTTCGGACATTGTGAAATCTAATATGTTTAAGCAGGTCAAGGTAGAAAGGGATATTCAGACCCTGATGTGCATTAATCAAAAGGACTTTTCAACAGAGAATATGGGAACAATTGTAAGTTTGTATAAGAGAGAGTTGGACTCTAGTCCATCGAATAGTCCAATGCCACTGATGGAACTAATATCGCAGAGATAAATGACTTCGGAACAGGAGCTTGCAGATACCTCCATTTTAGATGCAGATTCTCCCAAGTCCCCCTCAATAAATATACTAGACTGCCGTAGAATTAGACGTAAAAGAGATAAAGCCAGAAGAAAGAATTCCAACAACTATAAAGAAAAAAAAAAAGAAAAAAAATGCAAGCGGTTAAAATCCAATGTCATAATTCTATCATGAAAAGCTTGCATAATTTGGCTACTGAGAATGTGATCATTGATTTAAATACTTTGGGTAATATACGGGAAACAGGGGGTGATCTGCAGACTGCCTCTAGGGGAGAATACCCTGAATATAGGCCCTTTGGTTAAATTGAAAAAATATCTGGGAGACAGAAGGGGTGTGCAGCAGTGTGTTCCTTTATTCTGGGAGGCTCAGGTTTGTCAACCAAACCTAAGGTTATGCAGGTTGACTTAATGATCCCTCCGTCCCATTTCACTAAAGGGGGTAAGGGCATTAAAAAGAGCAAATTGTCCTTTTTTCCATTGTTGGGTACATAATCTAGGGAAGGGGATGTAAAGACAGTGGCTAACAATTCAGATTCAGTTGTGACGGAATAAAAATATAATTCAAATATTATTCATGAAGAGGTGACAACTGCTACTGCTATGGCATCATCTTCTGTGCCTACGGTGCTTCCTGTTGCTGAACGTTCTATCAATCATCAACATGGACCAAAATGGATCCTCTAAGATCATGGGATACGAAAGTGCCTCAAAAATAAATGGTGCTGGTGGAATAAACAGATTGTATCTGTTGAATCGTTTTAAACAAATACCAGCATCAAGATCATTCAATTCAGATGACATTGAATGGGTTACCCTGCCTCAGAGTAACAATAATCATTTGTTTTGTGGATATAAAACTGTCATTACTTCCAGACTAATATGGGAACAGCGCCAAAACCTAGTGACTTTGGGCTGCAATTTGTTTGTCGTGCATTCCTTGAATGACGCTAAGGAATTCATCTAATTTCAAATTGAATTACCTAGTGTTTTAAATAAAGACCATCAGCATGTGGCGAGAAAGAGTCGGCTGCCATGAATTTGGTAGCAGCCCAAATACCAGGATTAAACAAGGTGGGTCAGGATTGATTGTGGGTAGAACCAGCAATAAAAATGTTCATGGCATTCCAAAGGGGGCTTTCCCAACTTTAGCCTTTAATCAATCAGCATAATGTCATGGAACGCTTGTGGCATAAATAATTTGTATTCAAGCTTCCATAATCCAGGTAAACTGTCTAGGGCAATGATCTTGATGATCCAGGAAACCATGGTGACTTTGCATTTTCAGCTAGATGGATATAAAACATTTACTTGTCCGGTGACTTGAGCTGACATTGGTCTACCTAGTGGTGGACTAGCAATAGCAATTGATCCAAATCTAAAAATGAAGATCGAGTTAGTCCATTCTTCCGATGGCCTCTTGGCTGTAAATGTACACCCAGTGGAAACATTTTAATTGTTACTACTTTTAGCAAATGTGTATTGGAACCTGGTGAAAATTAAATTAGAAGACATATTACACAAATTATCATATCTTTTGGAAAATCATGTTTACTCTTAGCCTAATAGTTCAATTATAATAGATGCTAACTTTAATTGCCACTGCTGAAAGGGTTTAAAAATTAACAAAAACGTTATGCTAGAATCGGCATCCACTAAAAGTGGGCACAAAGGCAGCATATGGGATAATTATCTAGCAGAATGGGACCTATGTCAGATGGAGATGCATGATAAAAATTCCCTTCCCACCCATACTTGGCATAGAGGTGGTTTCTACTCAACAATAGACTACTTAAATATTAAATCCAAATGTGGGTATGTAGACATCAGAGATCTGGGTGTGGGTGACCACATGATGCTTGAGTTTGAATATGTAAAGCAAGTTCAAGTTTCTGATATAAACTCCTCATTTGTGTTTCTTGAATTTGATCGTCCAAGTCTCTCCCTAAAATGGGACAACAGATTAAGCACAGTATTCATGAATTCGTTAAAATCTGACATCTGGTCCTCTGGAGTTCTATGTAAAGAAAACATGTATTTTTTAGATAGAGATAACCTAATATCAGAGATTGTCCTAAATTGTCTGAAGAAAACTGTTGATTCAAACAGCCCCAAATCTGTACAGTTAAAGCCACATGTTTATGATAAGGAAGTTGCACCTTCTAAAAGTATTAAATATAGAAAAAGTAGACATCTTCAAAAGCTATATATATGACTTCCACGGTCACAATATAAAGAGGAAAAGAGATGTATATGCCAGACCCATAGGAATCTACCTAAAAAATATAGAATTTGTAAGTATACATGAGACATCAGGCTATGATCAAACATGTTTGTAACAACAATATAAAAGAATTTTGGTCTGCAATGAACCAAAGTGTTGGTAAGCGTTGGGGTAATATGTTATTTCCATTCTTAAAAAGGGTGATCCCTCTGTGGCCTCAACATATAGGCCAATAGCTCTCACTGATGCCTCATCTAAAGTGTTTGCATATTTGGTAGTTAGGGTGTTCAAACATATCTTACACCAGACGATGTCTCTATTACGCTTTAAGGTTGGTTTTCGCAAAAGTATGGGGACTCCTCTGAATGCGACGATACTGGCACATCTCCTAGAAACGGTCAAGCACAGTCTATTGGGTCTGATATTTTTGGCTTCACTAGATATGACATCTGCCTTTCATTGTGTAGTAAGTCCAATTTTATGGAAAAAAACTCTTGAAATATGGCATTCCTATGAGATTAGTTCATTTGGTGGCTTTATTACATCAGGACACCACCTACAGAATTCATTTCACACAGGAAGGAGCTCTAACAAGAGCAATTCCAACATAAACTCGGGTTAAGCAGGGGTATTGCATAGCATCCATTTTTATCAATCTGTATCTCAGCGATATATAAGAAATTTGGAAAAATTTGAAAATAATTCCTGTAAGACTTGGCAGACTAAGAATACACTGGATGGCATTTGCTCCTGACCCCATCTTTTTTGATAGGTCGCCCTGCGGGTTGCAAGCTAAGCTCACATTATTCAAGCAGTATGGCATAAAAAACAATCTTCAGGCTAATGCTATTTAATAAAAAAATGTTATCTTTTCAGGATCTCAGAAGTTAAAAATAATGAGGTGGACTCTGGGCTCGGAGATAATAGAACAAGCCTTGAAATTAAGATATGTAGGGTACAATTTAACCAATTCCTAATTTATTGTCATTTGGAATATTTGAATACTATTCAGGGTCGGATATGGAAAGTGGTCCTCTGTTTCCCCAACCCTTTGCCTAATGCAATAATGAGACATGAGTTAGGTTTAGTATTCCTATCTTCAAGACTACATTAGAGGCAACTTTCCAATTTTTCAAAAATGCTAGATACACCTACTAACTCTCTATATGTGGATTTTGGCGTAATGTTAATGGAAACTTCTGTTAAATCTATGAATATATATGGCCACAGAATGCAATCTTTGCTCTGTATCAGAGACTCAAGTGAGGAGGAATTGGCTCAATGGCCAGAGAAAGTAAAAACAAAAAATATTCAACTATGTTTGGCTGAAGACCATTGAGACTATGGGAACTCATAGATGCCATAGATAGTATGTGTGTTTTCCATGAAGGAGGAAGCAAATATTTCCATATATCTAGAGATTTCCTAGTAATAAAGCACAAGCACTTTAAATGCGTTTGTGGTTCAACCATTTTTTTACGAGGGAACACACTAGGCACTGGATTGCTAACAAGATATCAAAGGAGAACATGTATTGTCATTTTTGTAAATTTTTTGCAGAAGTGGAAACGTTGAAACACTGGGTACTTAAATGCCCATATTACAGTCCTCTGAAATTACAGACATTTGGTGATGATTTGTCTACAAAATCCACCTATTATATCAATCTTTTTTGGTCAAGACTTATGTGGGGTGACAATGTTGCTCTTGTCATAGCTTTAACTCGCTTTCTAAACACTGTTAATCTTCAATTATAGGGCAAGGTACTTTAGAATGAACGTAAAGGCCGCTGGTAGTTTGCAATATGTTTTTCTTTTTTTGTATTGTTTGTTATGGTGTTTGCAAAGATATGTTGATACAATTTTAAAGAATTATATTTTAGATGATAGTGATTTTGTAGATGATGTATGATAAATGATTAATTGTTTTGATTTTGCAAGGAATTGATAATGCAATGTTAATAACGTGTAAATTATGTCTTGAGCTGCAGTTCCAATTTTTGTAAAGGTTGATTAATTCGGCCAAATACAATAGCAAACATTTAAAAAATAAGTCAACATTTTTGTAAAATGGCTTTCAGGTCAATAAACAAGAAGTTTTAGGGGATCCAGCAGCTTTGCATACAAGGTTAATATCCTCCATTGACTGTGCCCCTTCAGAGGACTCGGTGTACATAGCATTGGGCTGTAAGAGGCAGCATTTTTTGAGCTATATGGTGCACCATCACATGAGGTATCAGATAGCATACATATCAGCTCTCATTTGACCTCACCCTCCACACCTTGTGCATGCGATTATACCACATGTTGTTCATCTCGATTCGGTGCACATCTGCCACAGTATCCAGTATAATGCCCTTGTACTGATTATATTCTATCTCTGTCTCAGTTTCTCTCCTTATTCCTGTCGTCCCCACTCATGTACACCTTTATGTGCACCAACCATATAAAATAACCACCAATAAACAAAAAAAAAAAACTACAAAACGGAACCAACATATGCAACATAACATATATATTCCACACCACTTGTAGTGTTAAACCTACAGAGGGGTAGAAAAAGCCGAAAACATGCAGAAAAATCAAAACTTTTCATCACAGTATAGGGATTGATCAGGTGTAACATCACAGAAAATATGCATCAAAGTATACTTTTATATTATTCAGTGACTGCTTCATTCTCGCAGGGAGGGTAGAGTGGTACCGGGTGCTCACCGAACATCAGATAAATGGACCCAGTACCACAACTCCTTTACACAAACCACGACTACCGTATAAAGTCCCTGAAAACACTTATGGTTCTAGTGCCAGACGAAGTTCCACATGAAGATCTGGTCCTTGGGCTATAGTTGCAGCATTGGTAAGTTCAGTGGATCCGCCGACGATGAAACAACTGAGTCTTCCCTTCTGGGAGCAATCTGTTGAGACACAATCATTTTGTTAACTCCCTCAAATACCTCTGAAACCCCTCTCCCAACACTCCTACTGCCCTGTGAGTATCTGATGTTGTGCGTGTAGGTGTGAGAGGTATATGCATTCTTCTCTCTGTCACTATTTCATGCAGGGACAAGTGGTGATCTTTGCTTGGATGCGTTCTCAGGCAAAACAAAGCCAGAGGGAGACACAACAGTCAATTCCTCTCGGACGTTGTGCACATTATGGACAATTTATTCTTCAACGGCTCATTCCATTTTTCAACAATTCCATTGACCTGATGGTGGTAAATCGAGCAGTTTGTGCTGTATGCCTAATAGGGATGCAATTTCTTGGAACTCAATAAAAAAGTGAATTCCATTATCAGACTTTAGGACATACACCATCGAGGTATGTATCCACTGATTTAGCATCTGATTGTTTGCAAGAGACAGCCTCAATTGAATGGTAAAAGGGACAAACCACAACAATTAGGTAATACCAATTACGTCACCTGTTTATCAATGTGGAGTTCCCGGAAAACTCCAGTTGGAAGGGGTAATGTTGAGGAATCAGGGTATATGGTCACTAAGCAACTTTGGGATGCCTCTAATGCTTCAATTAATGCAATCAGTTCCACTGCCTGGGCCGAATAGTGCGTTGGCAATCTCTTTTTCACTAAAAGCTCATATTCCCAGTCCACAAGGCACACCACTGCTGTATCTATGTGTCTCCAGCCAGTCTCCTGATCAATGGTCGATGACCAATCGAGTAAGAGGACCTCCCCTTCTTCAAGTGCATCCTCTATTGCTCGTATTATATCATCTGCACGACCTATGTATGTCACATAATAATGCACTTCCTCATCTTGCTGGACAAGTATTGTAATGAACGTAGTGGGTTTCACTGTGCAACACGCACAATGTGAATGGATGGCTTGACAAAATAACTTCATATGCAGAGGCCCTTTGTGTGGTCAAAGTGGATTTAGATCTCTCGAGAATTGCAAACACTGCTGTCTATACAAATAGAGTCACTGAGCAACCTATAATGATTGTGGAGGATTTTTCAAAGGCATAGGTCACAGTAGCAAGTGCCTGTTCACATGTTCACAAGGAAATTGACCCAGCATCACCAAATCTAATATGCCACTATAATATGCCCGGGGTTGTGTCCCATGAATGTTTGCTGAGCCAGTACTGCATGACCTGACCATTGAAATGTAAAAACAAAGATAATTATGTTGTGTTATTTGGGGATATGTAATAATTTCTACTGTCCATGTGAATGTTCCTTTTCTTTTCTGTGCTTCCTTAAGTCCCTGTAGCAGAGGCTTTGTGTAATTAGAATGGTCTAAAATCCATGCCCTACAATAGTTACACAAACCCAAAAACTGCTGCATTTCCGTATCTATAGTTGGCTGTAGTGGGTTCTGGTTATAGGTCAAAGTTTCGACTCAAAAGGGTCGAATGACAAAAGGGTCGAGTCAATTCGACCGAAAAAAAGTGTCAAATTTTTTTTTCGGTTTAAAAACAGCTTTTTCTACATATACTAAAGCAAAAAAAAAATTATACATTAAAAAAAATGTGATCCTTTTGTTTTCGGTCGAATTGACTCGATCCCCCTTTTGTCATTCGACCCTTTTGAGCCGAAACTTTGACCGGACACCGTGGGTTCTGTACTGTAGCTGCTCTTTCTGGGGAAACTTGTTATCTAAAAACAACATCTTCTTCTGACAATATTTCATTATTTCCTTATCAACTTTACAAAGGATTGTGGCAGGATTCGGTAGTACTGGGTAGTACTGGGAACTCAGCTTCTACAATAGTATTCAATGGGCGTTAGTCCTGTATCATCCTCCAACTTACAACTGGATATATTACTGTGTTACACAGGGACTCTGAAGTTACTATGATGGCCATACCCTAAGGCCACAATTGTCTTATCTATTCCCTCATCTGCTTCTCTTGAGAATGGATACTGTCACACTCTGGATAACAATGCTTCCTGCTTCAACTTGATACATACTGCTCTTATGCTCTTCAAGAGCCCTACATCATGGGGTTTGTCAGTCCATAAAATGCTGGGTACTCTTGTCAAGTCCTCCTGTAGATATGCGGCATAGATTTGGTAATAAGCATAGGACAAAGGACATTCCTATGCTGGATCATTATTTGAAATGGAATACAAATCTCCAGTATCATCTCACCATCGTTACCAGCATCTTCCAAAAGCTGTCTATCTTACACTGTACTCAGTGGTGGTGTCGGGTCAATACACACAATTGTATGTGTGCATATCCCTTTTCATCAATCCCTATTAGCACTACCTTGTAGTCAGCAATCAGAACCCTCTCCAAGTCTAGTGCGATAATGTTACCCGGGGTATGATAATGGGGAACTGCTGGTCTAAACAAAAATTTGGACGGCACTCTCCATGGTTTGTTTCTAATGCCTGGCACCGAACTAAACAACACGGTCACTCCACACATAAACAAATCTGGGTGCAAAGGTATTCCTCTAGTGGTGCCGTCACTGTACAATGCTTGTGTTATTGCCAGAAACCCAGCATAATTATTTCCTGCCATGGAACACACTACCCCTCCTTCTGTGAATGGGGTTGTCAGTTTAACTTGCTGAGCAGAACCCTGCCTAACATGTTCACTGGTGTTTCAGATTAAAACAATAACAGAGCTAAAATCTCCTTAGTACCTACCTTGATGGGGAAGACTACTGTAAATGGAACCAATTTCGATTGGCCAGAGAACCCCTGCATGTCCATTGCCTTTCCCGATAAGGGGAAGCGCCCTTCCTTTATACATGCTTTGGTTGCACCTGTGCCAATCATAAAAATGAATGAATCGCCACACCTACCAGGGGTTCCTCTTCCTGGTTGGCAGTGATTGACAGGACTGGGAATGTCAGGGCTCTCTGTGGGCTGTCGTAATCTGGAAATGTGTTTGACCCTGGGAATAGGAAGGGGTTACCAACTTACCAACCACTACACTAACCCCTGTATACTGTGTCACTGTCCCATGCAGCAAAGCAATTTGATCTCATAATTGTGGTGATGGCTGTTGTATCTGTTGCTGCACATACACGGGTGTGCTATTGGGCATTGGGGGATGCATCTGTTGTGGTACTGACACTTGATATTGATACTGAGGCCGTTGCCCCTGCTGGGGCACTTGCACAGGGACTATGTCATAAGGGGCGCTTCGAGGAATCATTCCATACTCCTGTGGATATGTAATCAGGGCCACTGATCGGCTGGGATAAGCATGAGGAACATACAAATACGCTTGCCTGCTCCTACATTCCCAAACAAAATGACCCATTCTCCCACATGACAAACACAGTGCTGGTGCCCCAATTCTCAACCCCATCCCTCGAAATCCTCCTCCTCTACCCTTTCATACTCCTTAAAATCCCCCTCTCCTTCATTGATAACCTCCCTGATAACCTCTGTTATAAGGGCAGCTGTTAGAATGGATTTCTAAACTCTGGCCTGGTGGACAGATGTTTAGGAAGCCACCCTTCTTAGATGAGCAGGGGACACTTCTGGGAAGATAGCCAAAACAATTCATGGTAGCTCGGAGAGCAGTCACTGCTAAATCTCATGCGGAGTGTGGGTGATCTGGATTCTCCAATGAGCACACACAGTGAAACACTAAGAATTACAATTAGACAGTAGTATCCAAAAAAATACTATTTATTATAGGCCCAATAACAACACAATGAATAATGAAATGCACTAGTAAAATACCACTGAAACAACACATTATGTGATATATATACAATCAATGGAGCCAATGAGAGAAAGTTAATAACTTCACCAATACCTGCAAAGGAAGAAGGTGAGTAACATTTCTAGCACTGACAGATGTCAGATATTCCAATCCTAACTTTAAGAGGCTAGCCCTAAGATGAGTGGAGCCTTGAGCTCAATGTTCGAATGCACACGTAATGCAAGCGGTTGTGTGTAAAGTTCACAAGTACTTTTTAGGAAACCGAAAAAATTTAGGAGAAGAATTCTGAAGGGGTGAAATGGATTCCAAGTGTCAGGTAAGGATCTGATACAATGAACAAAACTGTTCCTGACTTTCGGAGAACTCTAGGCAGCAAGTGCCACCTAAACCAACGGGAAGGGCAGCAATTAGCGTTCATGGTATTAATGCTTTTGTGTGATAAAAGGGTCACTGGTAAGTGATGTTACTACTCACCACCTGTAGTCCAGACTTGGCAGGTCCAGAGGTGGTCACCAGAGGTACGATTTCTCACCCTCCATTCAGCTTCCATATGCGAAGGCGGTACAGGTACAGATACATGTCTTGTATGGCAAAGGAGCTGCAATACTCGATTCCAACAAGGAATGTGGAAAAACCGTCTTCAATGACCGTCACCATAGCAAAGTGGTGCAAGGAGGCCCAGCTCTGACGGTATGATGCAGCCTTCTATCTCATGTTTATGTTTGCTTATGTTTATTTGCATTTATAGAGCGCACAACTGCCCTCCGGCATCGTGGCGCTGCACAATAAGGCTTACTTGGTTACATAAGTGCTTGGGAAAGGATCCCTACATGCATGTTACAATGATACATGTAGTAGTGCAAATTGTTCAGTTACATGGTGTTTGCACAAACATATAGTCAGCTTAATATATCTTACAGCATAAGCAAACGCAACAGTTGGTTTAACCTGTCTTATAGTTCAGCAGCAGCATACAAGTGTAGTGGACAAATGTTAGCCAGCCCCACGTTGCCGGGTGGCAGCAGTGTACAATGGGAGGTCAGAGATGGGTGGCACTAGTGCGTTGCCTATCCCTTACTTATAAGGTGGCAGCAGCACATGGACAAGTCTGGTGGCAAGGATATGCTGCACAGCCCCATGTATCAGGGCAGCAGCAGTGTATCAGTGCAGGGTCAAATTTGGGTGGCACCAACGTGTTGCCTATCCCTTTCTTATAGGGTGGCAGCAGCATTTAGTGCAGTGGACAGGTCAGGTGGCAAGAACAAGTTGCACAGCCCCATGTATCAGGGCGGCAGCAGTGTTGTAATCCATGTCAAAGATGGGTGGCACCCGCATGTTGCCCAGCCCTTTCTTATAGGATGGCAGCAGCATGTAGGGCAGTGGACAGATCAGGAGGCGAGGATAAATTGCACAGCCCCAGTTGCAGGGTGGCAGGTGCAGCAGTGTACCAGTACAAATTCAGGTAGAGAGCATCTGGATAATGCCAGACCCTTCTTGTACGGGTGCCTGCCATCAGCATAAAAATGCTTGCTTATGACCGCAACATCCAGTTGCTCTGTCCTTGGTTGTCGGATGGTGGAGGGGTGAGGGAGAAGGGTCCGACCAGGGGGGGTGAGAGGGCTAGTAATGACATGCCGGTGACCAGGGGGTGGGGGGAGACGGTAGCAACATACAGGTGACCAAGGGGGCGGGAGGAGAGAGTAGCAACATACAGGCGACCAAAGGGGTGGGGGGAGACAGTAGCAACAAACGGGCGACCAGAGGGGGGGGACAGTAGCAACATATGGGTGACCAAGGGGTTTGGGGAGAGGGTAGCAACATACGGGCGACCAAGGGGGTGGGGGAGACGGTATCAACATACGGCCGACCAAGGGGGTCGGGGGAAGAGGGTAGCAGCATACGGGTGACCAGTGCAGTGGGGGGAGACAGTAGCAATATAGGGATGACCGAGGGGGTGGGGAGAGACAGTAGCAACAAAGGGGCACCCAAGCGGGTGGGGGGAGACGGTAGCAACATACGGGCACCAAGGAGGTGGGGGAGAAGGTAGCAGCCTACAGGCAACCAGGGGGGTGGGGGGAGACAGTAGCAACATACGGATGACCAAGGGGGTGGGGGAGACAGTAGCAGACATCAGGCAATTGTAGTGCGCTTACAAAACATAACAGTGAATACTCACAGAGCTGTGAATCACGATAATAGGTGATAGATATTTGGCTTAAAAGGCATGTAAGGTCCATAATAATGTCACTGAGAAAGTTTGTGAGTGGCCATGGTAACAAGCAGCTTCTGTTAGAGTTGATAGAGTTTAGGGAGGCCAGACTTTAAATAGAGTACCTATGGCAGGGAAGCAACGACGAGGCAGGTCGATGGTCAGGCATCAGCATCCAGGTAAGACAGGGAAAGACAGGACCTTTCCAAGCGGCCCTTCTCAAGTAGGTCCGGCTTCGCCTCCCGGCTCGGGTGGGAGTACTGATTTGATGCGGACAGGCAGCCAATCGGCAGGCTGCATGATGTTATGTGCCTCTCCATGCAGCTCCGAGCATCAAGAAGGCAGCAGCCATCTTAGGCAAGGCTAAGAGCCTGCTGTAGAATGTAGTGAAAAAAGAAGAGAAGGCTCTGTGCTCTGAATGAAAGGGGGCACATCCTTCACCTTCAGTGAGCAGAGGGGGAATAAAAGGTCATTCTCATGGCTCATGGTCATGCTCATGGTCCAAAGATGCTGGGATGATGAAATTCAGCAGAAGGGTGCCTTATAGGAAAATCTAGGTCTCCTCAAAATCCTGGGCCAAAACTCAAAATGACAATGCTCTTGTCTGGCAAGTTAGGTTCAAGCTGGACAGCCCACTGGATGGCCCTGGGGCACTTGGAACAGGCACACTTGCAGGGTTACCAGGAGACATCGAGAGTGATTGGTCTCACCACTCCAAAGGTTTGAAGCACTGTTTCAGGTCTTCTGAGAGCAGATGCAAAGCAGGGCTTCACCGGGACAGCAGTAGGATTTGGGAGCCAGGTCTCATCAAGTTCGTCTCAGGGTTGTCCTTTGTTCTGCTAGGTTCCTCAGGATACTTGGCTCCTTCTTCATATCTGGTGAATTAATGCAGGACTCCTCCTCTTATCCACAGTCAAGTGAGTGCTCCCACCCAGCCCACCAATGGCAAAATCTGCTCCATGCATGCACACCAGCAATGGTCCACTCAGAGACTACTGGGGTCCTCATGATCACATGCACACCAGACACTGTAGCACTAGTATTGTCATTTGGGATCATACAGCCCAGCCCACTTCCTGGGTGCCTACACACATGACTTGCAGAGGCCTGTGAAAAATCAGCGTTCGCAGCCAACTGCATGCCCAAAAAAGGGAATCTGGTCCTGGAAGGCCAGGGAGAAGGCAAAGCGACAAAATGGCCAACGGAACAAACAAAAGACCTTGTCTCACAGCCATGATAGACGCCAGCAACAGTCAGGAGCCAGGTGCGATAAACACGGTAAGGCTTGGTAAAAAGTTATGCAAATACAAGAAAAAGGTACTGGTGCCACCATTCTGTTGCAAGGCACATTGTATAATCACCAAAAATTCCTTAGATGGTGTCTAGGGCCATAAAAGACTGAGGCCCCATTACGGGCTAACACAATAATAAAATGTTACCAACAAGTGGAAAAAAGTTGAAAAACTAAGCAAAACAAAGTTTCTCAGTACTGACATCCTGAAGGATGTGTCAGTTTCCCCATAACAATGAGCGAAAGCCCAGTGGAGTGCAGCTGAATGCTGTACTCCACTGAAAAAAGTCAGGTCAGGATACAAAATGAAATGTAAAAAGTTGGGGTCATGTGAACTAAGGAGGAAAAGTTGCTTCTAGATAAATCTTTCCTAACAGTAGCCTAGGTACCCTTCTGTCCACGCTGGTGCCATTCTTGTGTCTACCGGTACCATCCTCATTTCTATCTGTATATGCCCTACAGGCAAACCTGTAATCACTGCTCTTTCTATACTCAACTTTGCTAACTTCTTCTGCACTCATTTTGCTTCAGCATTCTGCATGTTATCCACCAATTAATTTTCTTTCTACTGCCATCGCCTACAATGGTGTACTATAATTGCCTGAATCTCTGCCCATCTCTCAGCTTCAATTCCCACTACTTGGTCCAAATCTTTCAGTACCTCCTTTGAGAGTCAGTTCTTTAACATATGATAAAATATTGCCATATTCTTGTCCCATGGTTCCCCTGTGTCTGCCCTCCACATCTCCTGAATTTGAAGTACATAAAGGCTGGACCTATGTCTTTTTTCATCGTACGTGCAATAATTGAATGTATATCTGGCGTGTTGGGATAGGCTGCCCTTGAGGCAACCCATACCTTCACCTGACAATCATTAAAATGTGCTCCATCTTTATTATCATCACCCATTCGTACTACTGCTTAACCTGTTTTTTTTACAAATCTCATCCACTTGGTCTAACAAGATTTTCATATGCGGGTGTAATGCCCGGGGTCTGTTTTTTCAAGTGCATATATCAGTTTGCCTGCTTCTGTTGTGAGCAATGGAAGTGCCTTCATGAAATTGTTTCTATCCATCTGTGGCCCGGGTACGTACTGTGTCCTTCTGGGACCTTTATGTAACAATAGAAACTGTCTTCCCACATGTTTAGCTGGTAACTTTCTCCCCCCTCTCTTACCCTTCACCACTGCCATGCGAACTGGTCGCGCTCTGAGTCTTGGGCCTAACAAACTCTCTGATCTTGGTGTCACACTCAGCAGCATCTCTTTTCCCTGTTCCTCATTTGTTCCCCATTCCTCCTCCTATGCTACTCCTGCATCTATATCTGATTTCATCTACTCATAATCGAAACTATTTGCTTGTTGTAATACCTCTCAATCCCTCTCACCTTTGCGGCCATTATCCTTCATCTCAACATGTACATCCCTTATGGCGGTACTTTCAATTCAAAATAAGATGTCACGCGCTCTCCATTCATCAGTACCTATTGGAGCTCTTTGCCCTTCTCACCATTCTAGCATTACCCACACAAGCTCTGCCTCTGTCCTTCGAAGTGCTGTTTCTATGTTTGTATGGGCCTTGTTCTCAGTCTCCATCACTAATGTGTCATGCATGGCATTTGCTGCTGAGGGCTGCAGGAACTTTCCATAGGTTGTGGGGGCTCTCTCTCATTGGGCACATACTCGCTATTAGTATAACCTGCAGTGGCTTGCATGGGATAACACCCCTGTGGGGATGGCAGGGCTGTGGGGGGTTGTAGGTGTATTACAGGATGTGGGAGTTACACAAGGTACAGGGGTGACACAGGGCACTGATATTACAACTTCTCTCCATGTAGGGTCCTTGAAGACATCGTCCAAATTCTCAACCATTCTCCAAAGATCACAAATGCCTTGCATATTCTTTAAAATCCTCCCCTTATATTTTGCGGCTAAATAATTATACATATGCCCCGCACATCTTTATTAATTGTCCATACTTCTGCTAGGGTTTATAAATCCCTTTTCTTGTGTCAGCAAACCGCTTGCAATTGGGCTTCATTATCTTTTCCCGGAAGCGCGGCACACATGTATTCGAGTGGCATAAGGGTACTCATAGTTACTTCTTATTCTGCATATTTTATTTTCTAGACACCGACAGGCCCGGCTTCAGCAGGGGGGCCAGGCCACCACAAGTCCAACCCCTAGCCCTCCTAGAAAGCAGGGCCAGACTGGGAACCTAAAGAGGCCCTGGACATTTTTTATCAAAGTGGCTCCATATTTCGCCACACAAGCGAGCAATATTAGTGCACAGGAAAATATTACTGAACCAAGGGGTACTACTGTAAAATAGGGCTGGTTGATTCCATCATATTGAAAACAAGCATTGACAATGCCAACAGTTTGTGTAGGCATGGCAAGAGCACTTGCCAAGCAATGCCGCATTGGTATTAACTGGCCATTAATGGTAGTAGGTGCAAAACGGTGTGAGTACTTGGGCACCTATTAGCAGTGCCTGGCAAATGCCTAATACTTATACACACGCCAAAACTTTTGGCTTTACCAATGTTTATTTTTAACAGGACTTAAATGGAGGGCATGCATAGTGCTTATAAATCGAGTGGCTAAAAGCAAAACTGGTGAAGACATTTTTATTACGCCGCTAGTGGGTTTACAACTCCACTTAAGTCATTAACTCTCAGTAGGCTGCTTCGACAAAACACTGGCAGGCATTTTGAGTGCAAAGTTTGATGGTAAGGCTTGATTAAAACAAAGTCAAAGCGTTCTATGGAGGTGTTTTTGGTGGGGTGGGACAGGAACTGGGTGGGAGTAGCCATAGGGAGTATCATGGGCAGTTAACGGGTGGGCAAATAACCAAACAACACCTACACACTGGGTGTCCCTCCTCATAGCCAATTTCTCACCATCTATAGTATAATGCAATAGTTTTGGTTTATAGCTGGTGCAAGCACCATCTAGAAACCAAACTAATACAAAAACAGCACATAGATGAAGATAAGAGAGCGTGTAGTGACTATTACATCAGTCGAATACCCCGGCATGGGGGTGCGATGGCAAATGTGATTGTTAAAGCAGAGGGTGAAATATTACAGCACAGGGCTGGACGATTTTGGCGCAAATACATATTATGTCATGGGTAGGTCCTGCTACAGCACAGGGCTGGCTTTATGCTGGGCTAAGGGATTACATAATATGGAAGGGGATTTTTCTCATGTGGAAGAAATATTACAGCAGGGGGCTGGGGTTTTACACACCAGGGGAACTATCGAGCAGTGGCGGGCTGGAGGATTACACAGCATGCACAAGCTGTGGGGGGTGCTCAGCGCAGCGAGAAGACAACTGAATAGGCAGGCAGGCACCCACGAATCAGCCGGGCACATATGAAATTACCATCAGAGTCTGGAGGATTGGGGAGGTGGAGGGGAGGACAGAGAGTGTGTGGAGAAAAGCGGTGGACAGGGCATAATGTAGTAGATGACGATTGCTGAGCAAGGAAAGATTTAGTGGAGGTGTTTTGGGGAAATCACACCACATTGATATATTACAGCGCACAGGTTAGGGCGTTAAAGTGCAGGAAGAGAGGTGCACACCACAAAAAGGGACTGTACCAGCAGAAGAGGCCAATGTTACAGCGGGAAGTGGATGGTGCAGCAGACAGTGAGAATATTACAGCACGTGGCTGGAAGAGTACAGCACTGGGAGAGCACACTACCCCCACTGAGAATGTTACAGCACAAGGGGATAAGCTCCTTGCTAAGGGCCACCTGTGACCCGGAGCCATCATCTGCACACCCTGCAGCCCTGCTCCACAGCCAAAGAAAGTCTGGAATCGCTGGAATGTATTATTGTTCTGGCAGAGACAGAGGGGCCCAGAAGCAAAGATGCCATGTTAAGGCATCCAAAATACAACCAGATAAGATAAGGCATTGGCGGGGGGGGGTGCTGGAACACCCCCTCACACACAACTCCTCTTCTCTGTCCAGAAACAGCATGACCTTAGACATGGTTATCAGTGCCAACTCTGGGGGCATGCAGTCCTCACCACCTACCACAAGCATGAGCGATCAGACACAGACTGGCAATGATTGAGGTCCATTGGCAGAGCATTGTGGGACTGAGTTTGATGGGAGAATGGGGGTTGCTTCTAGCCAGGGTTGAGTTATACTGGTCAAGCAGCATGTGAAGGAGCCACTGACTGTAATGGAACAACGGGAGGTGTTGCCGGCCAGGATGGAGGGTCCATTGGCAGATCTGTGTGTGAACCACTGTAATGGAACAACAGGGGTTGCTGCTGGCTAGGATTGAGGTCCATTAGCACAGTTTTGTGAATAGCCATTATAGAAGCAATGGGATTACTGCTGGTAAGGATGGAGTAGTAGTTACAGTCAGATGAGCTTTGAGTTAGTTGCTGTAATGCTGTCAATTGAGGTCAGTGCTGAGGCACACTGTCAGAGCGGTTTATGGGGTCAGGATTGGGAAAAGGTGCATTAGCAGAGAAGTGTGTCAGCCTCTACAATGACATAGGTAGGGGCTTCATTAGGTCATGGTAAGGTACATTTTTAGAGGTGGGTGTGAGTGGCAGTACTGGATTAGCAGTTTAGTTTGGTCTTGCATAGGAGAGCGGAAGTACATTTTAATAGGTCTACGGGTTGCCAGTATTCCCACTGCACCCCACTGCACCCCGATAACCATCCCCATTCAGTTCAGGGGCCGAGTGATCACTGCACAAGGAACGGATATTAGATAAACAGGGTGTTGTTTTACAGTATAGCTCAGGCAGGGAACATTAAAGCACAGGAAGGGGAGTGGTAGAGTTTATGGAGAATATATTACACGACCCCGGCCGGTAAATGATTACAGCAAAGGGGGAACACATTGCAGCAGAGGTGGAGAATATTGCAGTCCATGGCATCACAGTGAGAGAAAAGTTCAGCACTTGAATGCAGGATAGCAACACAAGGAAAACATTGCAGCATGATGGCTAGAAAATATTACTGCACATTGGAAAAGGTTTACCACATAGCGTGAGGGTCAGAAACATTCAGCAGAATGGGAGAGGGGCACACACATACAAATAATCCTCTTACTTTCCAGGTCTGACTACTGCCCTCAGCCCCAGCCACAGCTTCACTTGGGTCACCTGCTGATGTCTGCTGATGGAGGCAGTGCATCCCGCCTCACCTGGTTGGTTGGCTGTCTTACTTGAATCTGTCATAACACAACGTGAACATGGTTAAACACACGGCATGGGCACGGTACCAGCACCGCACTTGGACTGTCTGTCAGCAGTGTCTCTCAGGTGGCAGTGGCACATTCAGTCACGGGCCCAGCCACACCTGCGCATGCGACTTGACAGCCCAGAGCATACTAGGGCATGGGCGGTTAAAATGCAACAAGAGTGCAAGCCCCAAAATCCATTGGCAGGGGTGGGCCTGGCATGCAAACAAATCATGCAGCGAATGGCCACACCCCGGCTGGCCTGTATGGATGCATATCACCGAATGGCAAGTGATAGTTTAATTTTGAGTCCCCATGTATCCTTCCCCCAAGAAAAGAGGCCCTATGGCCCGAAGCCTACCGCGGAATCCCTAGTCGCCAGGTGGGTCAGCCCAGTCCTGCTGGAAAGGAGGCCCTGTCAGTGCTGTGAGGTTTTCATCCTTTTTTTCTTCATTTTTTCATCAAAAGGTTGAATGTATTTTAACCATATGCAATAAAAAAACTAAAAATAAACATTAACCGCCACTGGGACCCGGTGGGTGGGGGGAGACTAAGGGGGTAAAAACAGGCAGGGTTTTTTTGCAATTAGCATTCTGAGAAACTGCAATGAAGACGGCTCAGTCAGGATTTGTTTGCTTGCTCAGCACAATGATTTATGCCCCACAGCCATGAAATCAGAAAGGACCAGAGATATGGAAGGACATTTACACCTCGTAAGTAAGGTAGCACACTTGCTTGAGAAGTCACCCTACAATTGTCTAGCAAGATCCTGCGTTGCTTTTTTAACTGCACGTTTAATCTTACTTACATTTCAAACCTCTCATTTATAAGGTAGCTATTGTTTCAAACCTATCAAGTAGATTTCTGTACTTGAATGTAGGTTTTCATGTGTGTGAATATAACTGTTGTTGTAATCATCGATATTAAGATGGTTAACTGTAGACAACAGTAAATGGCGGGTGAAGATGCTTGGACACAGATTTGTACACCAGGTGCATAAACGGCTGAGGACCCTGACAAGTTACATTCACTGGAACATAAGATACTGCAAGCACTTTTAGGCCTTGTGGTCCAGCAGCTTGGGCGGGGCTGCTCACATTAGTGGCAGGGAGACCAAGGCTGATTCCTAAATAACCGTATCGAAGCCTGACCAAAGCAATGGCAAAGCAAATCAGAGCCCTTACAAATTCCATTCAAAGTATATATTCTTCTGCATGAACTACTTGAGTATAAGTGAAACAATACGGTTGTAGTTACAACAATGTAATTCTGGAGGGGGAGTGTAGTAAAATCAAAGTTATTTGATGTAAAGCATTAAAGTAGGCTATTAGGTGTAAGCCAGAACAATTGCATTGGACCACAGATAGGGTGGAGAAAGAATGTTAGGAGGGGTACACATCCAATGGATGCATTTGGTTGTTTACCCATCCATTGCCATGTTCATTTCTATGATATTCCTACCAGCTACCTACCCCCTCCCTACTGAAACATACCCTGGTGGGTACTCTTTGAGCTAGCTCTGTCACAAAATAACATCACACTTTGTGCTGTATTGGGCCCGCTTGTGTTATATCGAAGCATTCTTTTGAGTGTTCAGTGACTTAATTGCCTCTGTAAATGAGCTCCTGTTGTAATAAAAATTCTCTTAACATGGTGTGTTTTCATCCAGTAGATTTAAAAAGCAACATGGCGTCCTCACATCTCTTCCTTGCACTGGAATCCTAAAACAAGCAATCGCAATGTAAACCATTTTGAAATGTGTATAAGTATAACACAGGCATTTTCCAGACATTGACATCATATGCCTAGGTACTCGTGCTTGGTAAATGCTTTTGATATGTGTATTCAAAAGCCCTAACTCTTGGCTTTATCAATGTGTGTTGGTTTCAGTTTATCTCCATAGGTGAAAGTATATATGCCCTGATGTGGGAGCCTTGTTTGCAACACCTAGGGAATCAAACTGCACCTCACTGAGTTGGTCCAACAAGAACCTACCTGAGAGCAGGTTTCCCATTTGAACAAATTGAGTGAACATGTGTAAATCACCTCATGTCAGCAAAACCTGGTGAGGTGAACAGCTGTTTCCAGCTAGAGTCATACCCCTAAACATACAGCTCCAATAGTAGAAAAAGACAACTTAAAAACATGTAACCTTTGTTGCATTCATGAAAGCGATTAACTACTCCCACCATAAGCTCCACACCCATGCCCAACCTACACGGGACCATCTGTCAGGCTTGCCCAAGAATCCATTTGGCTTAAATCTGCCAGGGAATGCAATCCCAACACGCATATTTATCCGACATTCAAGTAGTCTTGTGGGTAAATATGTTAACCCTGGACCTAATAACCTGGATTTGAATCCAGGCTTCTGCACCTTATAAAGCAGTATAACAGACTTAAAAGGTTAAGGGCAAATTAAGGGCAAATTAATGTTTCAGATCCACGAAGACATTTTTTGTCAGATCACAAATCTGAGAAAAGTGTGGCCCCCCCTGATCACAAACCTGGCCCACCCAGCTAAACATTCCTGGAGTCCGGCCTGGACACCGTACAAGTAGTGCCAACACAATACCCCAACCAAAAACAAAGGGCACTCCCCCATCTATACTACCGACCCTCCTATAAAAGGCACCCTGATTAACGCACGGTCCATAACTGCACATGCTACAGACATAGCAGACCTCATTCTAGCTGAAGACTTAGATTTCTTAGCCATAACAGAGTCCTGGCTTCATGCAGCTGCTGGCCCAGCCCTATCACTAGCCATCCCCAACGACTACACCATCATCCGGGCAGATAGAACAGAATCTAGAGGCGGAGGCCTGGCCATAATAGCCAAAACCCACCTCAACTTCAGACTCAACTCATCTACTCACTTCCCATCATGTGAATCACTCACAGCTAAGTTGCCCACTGCCAAGTCCTAAACGATATCCATTCACCTACTTTATAAACCACCTGGACCCTTAGGATCCTTCGAGGAAGACCTCAGTGCCATCCTTACCAACAACTTAAAAAACTCCTCCCAGTGCCTCATTCTAGGGGAATTCAACCTAGGCTACAAAGACCCCACAGATCACCAGGCCCTCCTTATCAACAACACTCTCTCTGAACTAGGTTTCTCTCAAAAAGTAATTGGTCCCACCCATAACAAAGGAAGAACCCTTGACTGGGTAGCAGAATATAACTGCTCTATATCCGTCACCAATAACTCCCCACAAGCCTGGTCTGACCACCATCTCCTTTCCTTCTCACTTGAAGCCTCGATCCCCATCACCAACAATGTGCTAGCCTCAGCCATACCCACGAGAAGCAAGAAAAATATCACAGTCGAAAAACTGTTCCCTTCCATCCTCCCAACGCTCAACCAACTCCCAGCTACCTCCAATCCCCATGACCTCGTAGCCTCGTAGAAGGCTATAACAAATCCATGCGCACAGCCTTAGACTCCATTGCACCACTAAAACTAAGGAAAGGATAAACCAAAAAAGCACCTCAATCAATGGTTCTCCAGCCACCTTAAAGCACTTAGACTGGAAAAACGCAAAATGGAACAAGCTTGGAGACAGTCTCCCACAGACCACAACAAGATAATGCTTAATAAAACAACCTCCAATTACAAAAAAGAAATAATAGCTGCCAAACGGGAATCCTATAACCAGAGAATAGCACAATCAAACTCCAGCACCAAAGAGCTATTTACAATCATCAAAGAACTAGAAACTCCCGTGCTAACCCCAGACACCTGTGTGAAGGATAAACAATGGTGCACCAACATCCAAATGCCTTAAATAACAAACTCACAAACTTAAAACCAAAATCAAAAATAAAAAAGACTCCGTAGCCAGACCCAACTCCCTCCCTAGCCCCCCGCCCACACTCCCCATACACCCCCCTCCCAACCCCGCTCGCTTCAGCTTCTCCAGAGTCTCTACCCTCAAAGTGGAAAAAATCATTCTTAGCTTAAAACCTTCAAATTGTCAGGGCAACCTCTATCCCCCACAAATCATCAAAGATGCGGCAAGAGACCTCACACCTTTCATCACCAGACTCATCAATGCCTCCTTCTCCACAGGTACTGTCCCCAGCAACCTCAAAGAATCTTGGGTCCTCCACCTCCTCAAAAAACCCTCTCTTGACCCTTCCATTCCCACCAACTACAGACCCATCGCCACCGTCCCATTCCTCCTCAAGATACTAGACAAGACAGCATACCAACAAATCCAGAAATATCTTGAAAAAAAACACCTCCTAGGTATCCGACAATCAGGTTTCAGACCCCAACACGGGACAGAAACGGCCCTCATTGATTTAAAAGCCCAAATTGTCATCCTCAGAGACAATGGGAAACTGCCTTATTTCTTCTCCTGGACCTCTCTGCTGCTTTCGATCTAGTCGATCACAAAATCCTATGCTATCACCTGGACTCAGCTGCCCACTTTTCTCAAGAAGCCATCAACTGGATTGAGTCATTTCTCAACAATAGATCCATGCGTGTCTTTTCCACCTCTGCCGCCGCCGACCCCATCCCCATCACATGTGGAGTACCACAGGGCTACACTGTACAACGTGTTCACAAAGCCCTTGTTTGATGATCTAGATGGCCTGGCTATCACCTACACTAACTATGCCGATGATACACAGATCGTCATCCCATTGACGGGAGATTACAACCACGATGTGGCCTTGGTGAACAGGGTGTACCTCATCATCCAGGCATGGATGGCCTCGCACAGTCTATGCCTTAATGATGACAAGACTGAACTCATCATCCTTGGCTCCTCTACTAACCTAACTAAATTAATAATTAAAATAAACTACGCCAACTTCATTATAGACGGGAACCTAATCAAGGTAGCCAAAGAAGTGAAAACATTAAGAATATATATATCGACTCCTCCCTCTCCTTCCACAAACAGGTTAGCTCCTTGGCATCCTCCACGGCTTACACATGTAAGCTTATAAGAGCAGCCAAACCCTTCCTTTCCACCCCGTGCTGTTTAACCTAAGCCAGAGCCCTGGTATTATCAAAACTGGACTACTGCAATGCCCTCTACGTAGGAGCTAGCAAGCAAATCACCAACAAAATCCAGACACTACAAAATAATGCTCTCAGAGCAGCGCTCAGCATTCCCAGGAGAGAACACATCTCCAACATTAGCAGATCCCACAATTGGCTCAAAACAACTGACAAAATCTTGCTAACAGTAGCCTCTCTCACACACAAGTGCCTCAACAATGCTGCCCCATCCTATCTAGCCGATAGAATAAGCAAATACACCCCCCACAGACCCACCAGATCCTCCAACGCAAACCTGCTCACTGTTCCCAGGTTCAAACGCATCAAAATGGGAGGTAACAGCTTTGAGGTTAAAGCTGCCCAACATTGGAACGCCCTACCACCCCCCCTTAGAACACCCCAAACCTATTCACACTTTAGACGAACCTACATCCAATGGATAAAGAAAAAGGACCACTAATAACATTCTATAACATAGGAAGTATACGAGATGTAAATTTGACAATTATATGCCTTCCTGCTTGTTTGTAAATTTGTGCCGCCGCCTCTGGAGCCCGGGACTCCTAAAAGATTTGACAAAGAAGGGTGCGAGGGGCGCACTCTGGGTCCCGGCCTTGCAAGAGGCAAGAAAGCGCGCTAGGAGGAGAACATCAACTGGACTGTGGAAAGGTACATCTAGCTGGGACCCAGAGTGCGCCCCTCGCACCCTTCTTTGTCAAATCTTTTAGGAGTCCCGGGCTCCAGAGGCAGCGGCACCGGGGTGACACATGCCCCTACTCAGGAGCGCCACACTGTTGGTTTTCCCCCTCCCCCAACTGGGGTTATACACTTTGTAATTGGAGGTTGAGTTGTTTCCTGGCTACTTGAATGACTACAGCCACCAGAATCCCCTGAGGCCATCACTGGTAGTAACCATCATCATCTGAATAAACACCTGAACAGACTGCCTCCCTGATGATTGCAAGAGGCAAGAAAGCGCGCTAGGAGGAGAACATCAACTGGACTGTGGAAAGGTACATCTAGCTGGGACCCAGAGTGCGCCCCTCGCACCCTTCTTTGTCAAATCTTTTAGGAGTCCCGGTCTCCAGAGGCGGCGGCACCGGAGTGACACATGCGCCTACTCAGGAGAGTCACACTGTTGGTTTTCCCCCTCCCCCAACTGGGGTTTTACACTTTGTAATTGGAGGTTGAGTTGTTTCCTGGCTACTTTAATGACTACTGCAACCAGAATGCCCTGAGGCCATCACTGGTAGTAACCATCAACACCTGAATAAACACCTGAATGATTGCAAGAGGCAAGAAAGTGTGCTAGGAGGAGAACATCAACTGGACTGTGGAAAAGTACATCTACCTGGGACCCAGAGTGTGCCCCTCGCACACTTTGTCAAATCTTTTAGGAGTCCCGGGCTCCAGAGGCGGCGGCACCGGGGTGACACATGCCCCTACTCAGGAGAGCCACACTGTTGGTTTTACCTCCTCCCCCCAACTGGGGTTTTACACTTTGTAATTGGAGGTTGAGTTGTTTCCTGGCTACTTGAATGACTACAGCAACCAGAATCCCCTGAGGCCATCACTGGTAGTAACCATCAACACCTGAATAAACACCTGAACAGACTGCCTCCCTGATGATTGCAAGAGGCAAGAAAGCGCGCTAGGAGGAGAACATCAACTGGACTGTGGAAAGGTACATCTAGCTGGGACCCAGAGTGCGCCCCTCGCACTCTTCTTTGTCAAATCTTTTAGGAGTCCCGGGCTCCAGAGGCGGCGGCACCAGGGTGACACATGCCCCTACTCAGGAGAGCCACACTGTTGGTTTTCCCCACTCCCCCCAACTGGGGTTTTACACTTTGTAATTGGAGGTTGAGTTGTTTCCTGGCTACTTGAATGACTACAGCAACCAGAATCCCCTGAGGCCATCACTGGTAGTAACCATCAACACCTGAATAAAAACCTGAACAGACTGCCTCCCTGATGATTGGAAGAGGCAAGAAAGCGCGCTAGGAGGAGAACATCAAGTGGACTGTGGAAAGGTACATCTAGCTGGGACCCAGAGTGCGCCCCTCGCACTCTTCTTTGTCAAATCTTTTAGGAGTCCCGGGCTCCAAAGGCGGTGGCACCGGGGTGACACATGCCCTTACTCAGGAGAGCCACACTGTTGGTTTTCCCCCCTCCCCCCAACTGGGGTTTTACACTTTGTAATTGGAGGTTGAGTTGTTTCCTGGCTACTTGAATGACTACAGCAACCAGAATCCCCTGAGGCCATCACTGGTAGTAACCATCAACACCTGAATAAACACCTGAACAGACTGCCTCCCTGATGATTGCATGAGGCAAGAAAGCGCGCTAGGAGGAGAACATCAACTGGACTGTGGAAAGGTACATCTAGCTGGGACCCAGAGTGCGCCCCTCGCACACTTCTTTGTCAAATCATTTAGGAGTCCTGGGCTCCAGAGGCGGCGGCACCGGGGTGACACATGCCCCTACTCAGGAGAGCCACACTGTTGGTTTTCCCCACTCCCTCCAACTGGGGTTTTACACTTTGTAATTGGAGGTTGAGTTGTTTCCTGGCTACTTGAATGACTACAGCAACCAGAATCCCCTGAGGCCATCACTGGTAGTAACCATCAACACCTGAATAAACACCTGAACAGACTGCCTCACTGATGATTGCAAGAGGCAAGAAAGTGCGCTAGGAGGAGAACATGAACTGGACTGTGGAAAGGTACATCTAGCTGGGACCCAGAGTGCGCCCCTTGCACCTTTCTTTGTCAAATATACATATATATATATACATATATGTACATATGGAAATATTGACTGAAAATACTTTGTTAAAGGGACGTTATGGTTAAGTTGCACTATAAACACCTATAAAATTCACTGAAAAAACTTTCTTAAAGGGATATTATGGTTAAGGCGCACAAACAAAAGATGCTTTGATGAAACCTCACTGCTTTCCTTCCCTCACAATTAATGTACAAAAATTCCTAATTCTCCTATTTATGTTTCCCATTCCGATACCCCATCTCTTTCATGAATAAATGTATTGTTTTATAATATAAATTAGTTGTATACCTTCGTGTGATATTATTTGTTTTTTAAAAGCCCCAATATGAGTACGCGGACACCACGACTGTCCGGGGTGTCCGCAATCAAAATGGATGTCCCTGGAAAGGTGCAATGTCTGGACCTGTCCAGTTACGCATAACAGACTTTTAATTAGTCCGCTGACACTGCACCTGTTGTACGGACACCGAGCGCATTCGCCCTGTGTCTCCCACCTGATGGGTGTCCACGGACGGACGTCAGGGGCACGGACCACCTCGGATGTCATCATGTGACCGCACCCGTGCAGCATGGTGGCCTGTTCGGGAACGGTGTACGCACTCTGCGGACAGTTTCAAATGGCATTTTCATCCAATCTAGGGTGTTTCAAGCAGAAAATGTACCCTCCCACAGCTCCCAGATCAATTCTTGGTTGATCTGACAACTTTTTAAGTTTTTTCAATTTTTTTTACTTTTTGAGACTCGATTGTCTGCAGATAGCACGACTGTTTGCGGACTAATGTCTATCTGACAACTTTTGAAGTTTTTTCAATTTTTCTTTTTTTTTTTACTTTTTGAGACTCGATTGTCTGCAGATAGCATGACTGTCTGCGGACTAATGCTCTGAAGGGACCCACCCATTACTTTTCTTAATGTTCAATATGGCTATCCAGGGGAGAGCATCTTGCAGCATCTGCTTTGCAGAACATTGTAGAACTTTCTTTGTGGACAGCATCATGACATCTGCCATGGCCACTTCTGCTCCCCAACCACCCCCATCACCACCACCATCACCATCTGGAGGACCTGGAGAGGGGAACAGGCACAGTTATACAGAAGAGGAGGATCAAGAAGACGATTAAGATGAGGTAGTAGATGAGGTAGTAGAAGTCCCTATCTCCAACGCCCGGAGTGAGTCCTGGGTGTGGCAATTTTTCACCGCTGTAGGGGGTGTACCAAAGACTTGGCCAGCCAAGGTTCAATGCACTGAGTACACTCAGTCATGGAAAACTTGTTTTGTAGTCCTATGGGACCACCTCCATGCAGCGCTACATCAGGTCCAACCACCCAGGGGCACTGAGGAAGGCAGTACCTTTCTCAGTGAAAAGTACGTTAACAGACTCTACCCCATCTTCTTTGACTGCTTCTGTCACCACAAGGGATACTCTTTTGGGGCAGAGGATCCATCGGCGGCCTCACAGGCCATACAGAACACTTTTGACTCTTAACTTTCAAAGGTCACAGTCCTATGTTTGTACTGTGAAGCACTGATCTGTAGGGGGAGCAGTTTCAGAGTGCTTTCAAAGCTGCAGTCAGGCAGCATGAGAAACACTGCCACCTACCTGATTAAGGCCTGTTCAACATCTACTTCTCTCCCCCTGCCCCTTCGTCCCTGTGGTTGGTGTCCCTTCTCTCCATTTCCTCCCCTACCATGCCTCTCCTGCAAAAAAAGCCCAAAGAAATTACAAAAACAAAAAAACAAAAAAAGGTTCCTTTAGGAACCAATTTTCAAAGTTAACAAATAGAAGTGAAAAAAAAAGTCACAGGCCTCAGTGTGCAAACTCCATAGTCCCCAGACAGCACGGTAGTCCGCGGACATGTAAAAAATTCCAGGCGTGGTGTGGAAGAATTGAAATCATTTTAATTGTTTTGTGTTAAAAAAAATTGTGGCTCTTAAAAGAACCTTTTTGTCATGTATTTGGCTTTTATATTTGTTTACATTTTTCATTGTGTAAGCTGAAATAAGAAAAGTATTACTGAATTTTATTATTTCTTCTCACTTACACAAAAACTGCTTCAAAGCATTTTTAATGTTTCCTCCACAATGAAGAATAATAATGTCCAGATGTTTCAATTGAACCATATTTGTACTAAATGGGAGCAATTCCGCCCACTTGATCTCTCGCACTTCATATCATGAACCTTAACATTCATGGAATCCAAGATTATCCACCAATCCACACTGCTTTGCATACACCTTAAACCAATGGACCCAAGAGTCCCCCAAAATCCACACACTCTAGCTTCTTAAACACTTGGCCATAGCCATTGTCAGTGCTCTCACAACTCCTGCTAACAAAACTCCAGCTACCCTTACTTCCTGTACACCACATCCATGAAACATGATTGGTTGATCCCCACAGTCCCCTTTCCATGTCAGGCCTCCTCAAAAGACCCAGATGTAGCACGTGCTGTCCGCAGACTACCACGGTATCCGCAGACATACTGACCAATCAAAGGGCTGGATGGGATTGTAAATCTTTAATGTTGACTCTGTTAACAAACCCAAAAAATAAAAAAGGTTCTTTTCAAACACCTTTTTTGTATTTATTTAGAGTAGTACTGTACAATCTGCATCTTCCCTTACAATTTCCTTACAAGAACTTTTACAATGTATTCCTAACATTGTAAAGAAAAATTGCATTTCCGACAACTGTGAAATGAACTCCATCTTCTCAAAATAAATTCACACCATCCGCCCTATAATGTCATTCTGAAAAGATGTAATTCCTGGAGCATATAAAAAAGCATATACAGGTTTATTGACAAGCTGCCTTGATTCGTCCAAAAAGCTCCATTTTTGTCTCTGATTTATTTAAAAAAAATCTTGGCAGCAAGAAACAGTTCCAATAGGCTTTTAAAGAAATCCTTCATGGAAACCTGCAAATCCACTGGAGTCACATACCCCAAACTGTCCCCTCCACAATTGCAAAGTCTGGACATTTAAAGTGAGCCGTACTCTTCCAAAATGAAAAAGCTTGCCCAGTTCAAGCCACAAACTACATGCCACAACCCTTCCACTTCTGCCATTTCAATACTTCCAAAGATGCCAGGATTCTCAGCATACACCTTCAATGGCTGAATTGAAGAGTCCCCCGAAATCCACACACTCTGCCTTCTCAAACACATAGCCATTGCCATTTTCAGTGCTCTCACAACTCCTGCAAACAAAACTCCTGCTACCCTCTCTTCCTTTACACCACTCCCAGCAACCCTAATTGGCTGATTCCCACAGTCCCCTTTCCGCGCCAGGCATCCTCAAAAGACCTGGATGCTGCATGTGCCATACACGGACTACTGCAGTGTCCGCCGACACTGTACCGCAGGAACAACCCTTCTACCCTTTCCACTTTCATGTTATCAACACTCCCTCATTGGCTGCTTTCAACGAGTCACACATCCATCCACCAATAACATCTAAAACCTCTACAGCTAACCCTGACATCTCAGTTCAAAACTTCAGATGTACACTTGAATTCTGAGTCGACATATCTCCTGTTAATCCAAGGCATCTGCATCAAAGAATACTGTAAAACTGCCCAGGATTTCAATTTCCAGATTCAACAAGATCTGCATCTAATAAGACATAGGGCCTCATTAAAAGCATACGGTTCGGGAACTACGGTACCGGTAAGCATGACGGAACCGTAGTTCCCGGACCGCCATACTACGTGCCGTGCTCTCGGGAGCCATTTCATCGGCAGGTTTTTCCTGGCAGGTGTAACGGCACCCGTGAGCAGATTACGTCGGATGCACCGGAACAACTCTGTATGTGCCGGTGCATCCGACCTCCCCATCCTCATTCAGCCTTATGGGGCAGAATGGGAATCGGGAGGCCCTTGATTCCGGCACCCGAAAATGGGCAAGAACCGGGTCCGCCAAGCTCGGCATGACCCGGTTCTTGCCCATTTGCGGGTGCTGGAAAAAATGCAACTCCGGCAGCAGCCGTGCCCTTAACAAGGGCACGACAACCACCAGAATTGGAATGAGGCCCATAGTACAGGTATGCTTCTATTTAAAAATAATATGTTCTTCAACTCTTTCATATATATATATATATATATATATATATATATATATATTAATTAAACAGATGATTTAGCCAACAAATTGCACTCTGCCTCATTACTGAGCTGGTGCTACCGGGCTAGAGCAGGCTACGCTCAATATATATCAGACAAAGGTTAAAGGTGCTCAAGAGAAAGAGAGCTCCACCACAAACACCTAAAAAAAATGCCAAAGCACACAAGACTTCAAAATGTGTTCTAAAATGTCATTTATTTATCCAAAAAGAGTGAAAATAGCATAAAAAGCATACATAGCAACACCTAGGCAGACCAGGTGTCATGTAGCACTCACCCACAGCGGGTGGGAAACGCCACGCGTTCCACTCGTCTCGCGAGCTTCCTCAGGCTTGTTATAAATCCAAGTGTTAGTTTCCTTGTGTTCTTAAACCCTTGCAAGGGAGGTGATTGGGTCTGCCCAGCTGTGCAGCGCACGTAACGTGAGAAAAACGTAGACAGTTAATTGGTTAGAACTCTATGGTTCTAATGGCAACAAATCGCCATTGTTTAGTGTGTAAATACATAGTTACCCACCATTGTGAGTCACCTAATTCCCCATTAATATGCTAAATGTATGCCCGCTGAACTTTAAAACTTGACAGCCCTTGACTTCCTCTTGCTTCACAAAATGTTAAAAGAAATAACCATGAGTTAAAGCACCAGTGCGCCTGTCTAATATATGGCTGCGCCGTGATAGAGAAAAAAATATCTTTACGGCGCTGCTATCTATCCGCTAGTGGCGTAAAGTGCCCTAAAACAAATGTCTGCAGCTGCTGCCCTAGAACCACAGTGCCTGCTCTCGCATAGTAAAGTGAGCCTTCAAGTGAAAGCCTACATTGAATGTAGTGAGTGAAATACGTCAAAAACTAGGACACAGTTGCCCCCCAGCCTGAAGTCTAATGGGGCGCATAAAAACCAAGTATACATTTTACTGCAAATGCTAAAACATATCTAGAAAAGACTTCATAGAAGTTTTTAATGTATAAAGCAACTGGATAACCTTTACCAGTATTAACATATATATAAATATATGTGTAAAGGTATGTCACATATGGTTAAAAACTCATGATTACTGCTAAACCATGCCCCTATTTAGGTTAACACGGTAGATAAAATGCAATGCATAAACTAAAGTGACAGGATAGGTCTAATAACCAAAAGAGGAGATAAACTAAGTATGCCCTGAAAAGGAAACAATCCTCTACTAGAGACGCATGATGTTACCTAGTTACTAAGGATAAGGTTGCAACCTATTCAAAATGGCAGTACCAGTGTATTGCCATATTGAAACAATGGTAATTTTCACTACACGGAGCGAGCATATGTGGTACGGACAGCATGATTCTCAATGACATATTAAAAAGATAACGATTAGTGAAACATCATTAAACAGAATAAAGTGGCTAGTGCATAAAAGTGCAACATGAGACAAAAGCTTAAACCTCAATCCCTATTCAGTGCATAAATGTGGCTGTATAACATCCCAGTATCCATGAATTTTTGAGTATGTTAAATCATATGATACTCACAGCCAACACACCATTAAACAACAATCATAGGAACCAATAATAATCATATATGCAGAATGTGAGGATGAGTAGACAGACCACGGTGTATAGGTTGACATAAAGTCCCACCTGGATCTCAGTGTTTGATTTATCATTCATACAGGAACACATACATCTCTGAGTCTATGTTTATACCATTGGGTTTCAAAGTATCATATTTGCATATGAACTTGGCTTCTAGTTGACGTAACTTGAGTTCTCTATTGCCAAGTCTTTTATGTTGTGGTATATGGGCTAGTCCCTGGAAGCTCATTTCTTTTACATTTTTGCTGTGTTGTTCAGCAAAGTGTGTTGCCAATGGATAAGTTTGATCTCCATTTTTTTTAGCCATGTAATGTTGCAAAATGCGCAATTTAAGCGGGCCTATTGTTGATCCTATATAATTAAGACCACAACTGCAGGTAATGGCATAAACAACAAACCTAGTCTGGCATGTTATTCTGTGTTTGTGTTTCCATTGTGTGCCATCAACACAGGTGAATGGTTTTTTGGATACAAAATTACACATTTTGCATTTACAACACTTTTTGAAACCCATGTTGTTCTTTCCTGGGAGCCAGCTTGGCGATTCATTCTTAGTCACTACCATACTTGGCGCCAAGATATTATTTATTATAGGGGCTCTGTGGAAGGTAACACTAGGTCTTGTCTCAAGGACTTTACACAAATCTCTATCAGTGGTCAAAATGTTCTAAAAATCTCGAAGTGTTCTCCAATAGACTGCCTATCGAGGATACAATAGGGCGTCCGGGAGGGTCAATGAGACTCTTGTGGATTTTAGGATTCAAATAAATGAGGGGAGTAGTGGGATGGACGTTCTTGAAATAGAAATATTCATCCTCATTTATTAGATTCTGCTCACTCCAGTTATGTAACAAGGTGTGGAATTCCTGATTGGTGATTGTGAGGATTGATTTGTCGACTTTTTCGTAACATGATGTGTTCCTCAATTGTCTGCTGGCTTCTTTGTTATAACTCATACTGTCCATGATTACTATACTGCCACCTTTATCCGATGGTCGAATGACAATATTATGATCTTTACGCAGCGTTTCCAAGGTGCTGAATTGCGAAGCTTTCAGATTCTTATATTTCCTAGCATTAGAATTGAGGGTAGACACATTTTTCAAATCCTTAATCACCAGTTTCTCAAAGATATCAATTGGACTGCATTCAATGTTAGGACAGAAGACCGATTTAGGTTTAAAGTTGCTGAAACAGCTCACATTAGAGTTGATTCCAAACTGTTCAGCCAATATGTCACTGTCTACTTTATCTGTATATTCAGTGCTGGGATCAATGTTCCCTTGTTGTTCATCTAAGCAGAGCAGAGTGCCCAAATCTCTCTCTGACAGGATTGATGCAGTTTCTTTACCTTGGTCTTTTTTGTGTCTGGTATCTGGTATCCCCAACTTGTGTTGCATAAAATTTGGTTAATTTCAGTTTATGTGTAAATTTGAAAAGATCTATCCTGGCAGATGTATAGTCATAGGCATGGTTGGAGCTGTATGACAAACCTAGTCGGAGGACTGACTCTTCTGTTTGGGTGAGGGTCCTTGTTGAAATGTTGTCAAAAACGACTGTAAAACTGCCTAGGATTTCTATTTCCAGATTCAACAAGATCTGCATCTAATAAGACATAGGGCCTCATTACAAGCATACGGTCCGGGAACTACGGTACCGGTAACTTCCCGGAACCGCCATACTACGTGCTGTGCTCTCGGGAGCCATTTCACCGCCAGGTTTTTCCTGGCGGGTGTAACGGCACCCGTGAGCAGAGCACGTCGGATGCACCGGAACAAATCTGTATGTGCCGGTGCATCCGACCAGCCCATCCTCATTCAGCCTTATGGGGCAGAATGGGAATCGGGAGGCCCTTGATTCCGGTACCCGAAAATGGGCAAGAACCGGGTCCGCCAAGCTCGGCATGACCCAGATGACCCTCAAATATTGTACCCAGAGTTTTTACTTTTTCGACCACCTTGATGATACAGGTGTCTAAAGTAAATCTTGTGTAAGCTTGATCTAATTTCATTCTAACCTGACTGGTTCCAAAGATCATAAACTCTGTCTTCGAGCTATTGAGGCATATCCAATTTTCAGTCATCCATTCCTGGATGACTGAGTATACTTCGTTAAGGGTTTTAGTATCTTCAGCATAGTCACCACTAAGGTTCATAAGAAGCTGAACGTTGTCAGCGTAGTTGGTGAAGTGAAAGCCCATGGTTTCTACTTTGTCACTTAAGAGCCTGATATAATGTTAAACAGGATTGGCGAAATACAGGCGCCTTGTGGTACTCCATATTTAATGGCAATGGGGTCATGAGCAAGCCATAACTCAACATATCTTAGATGTTCTTTCACTCAGAAAGGAGTGGATCCAGTCTACTGTCTGGTTTGAACATTTACCAATTTCAGCCAGGGCTTCCAGTAGTCTGGCATTCTTTTTAAAAGCATTTTCATAAAACCTAAAAAAAAATGCATACGTGCATTTATAGCAGCACTATGTCCCTTTTTCATAAAAGAAAAGAAAATCAAATAGAATAGATTTGTAGACCATTTTTAAGTGTCAGTTAGCATGTGCCAGTTTAATATGTTGGCAGTACATGCATACATACCAACATCACGCATTCCAATCTGTAGGTGCTTTTCCAGTCCTGTTTTTTCTCTACAGTCTGGGACTTGTACTCCAACTTTTATAATCTGAAATGTGGAACTGCACATCCCAGAACGCAAACAAAAAATCTAGGATTACATAAACAACTACACATTAGAATGCATCATGTTGGCAAGTATGCATATGCTCCTAACATATTAAACTTCCACACACCAACTGCATTTAAAAGTGTAATAGAAATATTTTCCATCAACATTTCTTCTCCTACACAAAACGTTACACAGAGAGCTTCTATAAATGCACATACACATTTCTTAACTTTCATGAAAATGTTCCTAAAATCAAATGTTTTTCAATCGTACAGCAATTTCATGAACTGTTTTTCCCAGCAACTCCTCCTACCTTAATAAATAACAACCTTGCTTACTAAAAGTACTTTGTTTTTGTTTTGTTTTATTCAAATTTATATAGCACACATCAGTCCGAGGACATCGTGGCACTTGTTACAGTGTACAGCTTAGTTACATAGTTAGAGTAATATATATATACAAGGTTACAATATAGTTATATTACATTTCTGTTTATACTTCACCATTACAACAGCACAGTTACACTATATATTGCATACACTATATATTACCCCAGACTACTCTTTTCAAACCAACATTTCTTTCACTCTAAATCATTATACTGCACCATCCACACAAACTCACTAACCCAACGCCATCACACCTCTACAAACTGTTACTCTCACAACCTTCCCAACCACACCTCATAGGCCACCTCATATGCCACCTCACAATCAAACAGCACTGTATTAAGCTCTCCAATCGCACCCACACACCCATTTACAAACACACACAACAAAATGCCTACTAAAAAGCAACTCCATAGAAAATAAAGGAAATATAGAGCAGATAAGAATACACCTAAACCATATAGTCATACACCTCTAAATTTATTTATAGAAAACCTTAAAACAAAAGAGCTGGTAACCTCATTCAACAAAACTAAACCAGCCATGACTAAAAGCCTAAATGTAAAAATGTGTACAAGGAAAAGCAGACCTACTAACGAACCTAACACTGTATTTACCAGTGTTAATGTAGTCACGGTAAAGCAATCCAAAAAATGTATGTTTCAAAAATTGTTCCACCGTAGAGTTCTTCACAATCTTATATAAACTGCGGAAAGTCATGATATACCCTTAAAAACTACTGCAGGAAACTAATCCTCAAAGCTCTAATTGACAGCGCTTTTCTACTGAAGAGAACATTGTTTATATTAATTTTAAACAGAATAAAACCACTAACTAAATTAATCAACACATTACAAAAAGTACTTCTAAACATGTGCAGTGTCAATATAGAGACTGTTTCAAATTTCTGTGATGGTGAATGGTATCACACCGGCAGCAAAGAACCATATTTCAAAGACAAAGTTTATAAACAAGAACAACAAAAAACAATAGACATAGACAATAATGCTCGAGGGTATGAAATGGTGCAACAGCATTATGGAAAAAGTATTCCTTATAGAAAAAATTTCCCAAACAAACTTTTAACCAAATGCTCCTTTCACCCAAACAATCTGTCCACTGTACAAAGGGACATGCAGCTAAATGTGCTACATACGCCAACAATCTTTTAAATCTTTAGGACAATTCCTCAATCACTATGTGAAAATAAAAGACAAAAGTAGAATGAAAACTTTACAAACCATTGACTCCTGTCCAGTGTGCAGCCACGCTGGTCTGCGAGGACATTCATTAGTCTGCCTTTCAGGAAATGCTTGCAAAAGCCCCTTCCACCACATCAAAAAGTTAGCACCACATCGTTCTGCTAACAGAATTGTGTGCATAGACTATACCATGAAAAAAGTCCTGCTCTCTACACATCCAAAGTATGGAACTGTAGATGACTTAGAAAATTCTGTAACTTCAGAAAACATTACCAAAAACCTCATAAACTCCAAGGTCCTAACAAAGACATACAAAAAAGAATTAGCTAAGCTTCCAAACACATCTTCTGAAATACAAAACCAAGTATGTGTCTGATGTTGCAGAATTATTTTTATAAAAACAACACAAAAATAGTAGATATAGCCTACAAAATAGAGGAGCAAAGAGAAGTCCCAATGGTTTCAATTAGCTTTATATTTGATAGCAGAAACTAAACACAAAATAACTGACCCCTCAATAGTTGGACAATAACCAAATTCCATCATATGCTATCATTAATACCTTAACTTATATGAGAACATTATAATTCAAACAGTTCACCTTCAACTGAAATCAACCACATTACCTCCATCTGACTTACTAAAGGGCATCCGTGGCAAACTAGCGCATTTGCCATTAGATCTCAAAGAAAATGTAGACACTGTAGGAGTACGACGACCAATAGATCAATATTTGATTGTACTAGCAATGGCATAAAATGACACTCGGAATTTGACAAATAATTAATTATATATGTGATTAAATAATGATGTACATATGTTTTATCACCATATCAGGGATGTTATATCACTAGCAACTACAAGGTAAGGTATCACAAAAGGCATAAAGTTCAAAAGCAACTTGAAATGGAGAACATAGTGCAGTCAAAATCACACGTGGAAAAGTTGCAATTTACACCTTTTGCAGTTTTAAATGTCAAATTTTTTTTTTTTAAACGTGAGAAAGATACAGAATCGGAATGCGGTTTTTAGGCTGGGGAATAGATGCACATCACAGAGACAATCTAGAAGTGAAAGAGTGACTATAGCTGAAAACTTGGATGAGATCTTCAAGGTGAAAGAAATTGGGTTTTGGTAAAATAAAGCAGTTAAAATGAGAAAATCGGTTTGGAAAGAAAAAAGACAAGTTTTACTTAAACTAGATTATGAAGAAGATAGCGCTGCCCATGAAACAGGTTAAGCGGCCGCATTACCCCCTTCACGCTGCATGTCTCTTTATTTGGAAATTAATTAAATTATTCAAAATATTGCTAAGGAGTTACAAGATGGGGTGAATGAAAGGATGGCGCTAACACTAGGAAATCAAGGACAGGATGTACAGAGAATTCTAACAGTTTTACACAAGTTACCAGGGTATGAATAGATTTACTAAGAGAGTAGGACAAAGACAAAGGGTCAAGATAGGACAGGCAATGTGTTCCTTTAGGATGGGGAAATACTCACAATCCGCACTTGAGTTTGGGATTTGGGGCAGCCAACTGAGTTCTGGACTCATAGACTCTGGTCACAGCACGGCATGTGCCCCATACGGCAAACAACTGGGCAAGTCTGGTCACTGGATGGCAAGGGTACAGCGGGCATGCAGGTAGTGGGCAAAAATCTGGTCTGGTCATAGGATACTCCCCAAAGGGTACCACAGTTTTTCCCCTTTTGTTATTGGTATATTAAGTAGGGTTTCTGGATCAATGGCCTTGCTGGGATGGGACCAGCTATGCTTTGGCCTGGCAGTAGAGTCTGGAATCTTGCAAAGATGGATCTGGAATGTCTGGATACGCAGGCACTGGAAATTCGAGAGAGAGAGAGTGTCCTGTCCCTGTGAGCTCCCATGCCTTAAATAAAGTGGTTGACATCACTGGGTATATTGTTGGGCAGAACTAAGCTAGACCTACTCCCAAGAACCGGACAGGTCAGCCTAAGTTGGTCACCTCCTCTAGGAAGGGACTCAGGTTATGGGTTTGTATTTTATGAGCTGCAAAGCCATCCCACAGTCCTTTTTGCCAAAAAAACAATCTTAAATTAAATCACACATTTGTACAGTTGTGGCACTTTCACAAATTATGTAAGCAGATTACATATTTCACACAGAGCATGGTGTTCCCACTCCAAGGTCTGTATGACATTATTTCGCCCTTCTAATATTTTTTAGCACTTTTTAGTGGGAAACGCTTTACCCAAATTCCCACAATTTTAGGTATGTGTACATATCATCGTAGAGCATATTTCCATTAATGTTTAACATTCCATTGTATGTACTTTTCCCATTATTCACATTCTCCTGGCGTTTACGTCCCATACATGCTATGGACAGCCACGCTATCTTGTTTGAAAGCCACAAATATTGACTTTAAACTGTAAAACTTTGACATTACTGCCTTGTCTAGTTATAGAATTAGCAGTCTTTAAAGTATATTCATTAAATAGTCTTTGAGCCAAAATGGGCTGGCCTTTGTCCTCCAGCTGGGACCATTTTCCAGGCTACTACCAAATGTCAGTTTAGCCCTGGGCTTCGCTGGAGTTGGCTTTAAAGCTCCCCAGCAGAAGTGGAGGGGAGGTGATTTTCCAAAAGTCATAGGTAGGCGTCCCAGAAACTATTGTGTCAACCTGGAACACAGACAGAAGTCTGACGAGCATGTGATATTCTGCCTCCTGGTCTATTTAGAGTTTCAAAGGGCACAATTAACACGTAAGTGTCCCAGAAATGCCCTGTGGCTTCCTTTGGGGGTAGGCAAATCCTGTTGTCAACACCCAAATGTCCCTTGAGCCGTGGCAGAAAACCTGTTTCGGCTGATTTCCCAGTACAGCCAATACATTTATTTCTTTATATTATTTTATTTTGTTGTGAATCAAAAGTAAGCCTGTTGAAATAAAACATCCCATATATGTTTCCCAGCAAAACCCCTTTACATTGCTAGGGAAGGACAGGGCCTTATTCAACATTACACTTTTAAACAGGTATTTTTCTTATTTGCAAAAGCACATAACACGTGGTGAAGTCTGCTGGGATGTCCCTTTCAAAAGGTTTTCTCTTCCATCTGAATTCCCAACATTATATTGCAGCCCTAGTCAGTTTCTCTCATACAGCAATCTGTTCAGACACAGGTCCACTGAAATTGACATATGCCCATAGAAATAGGGTTTCTTTTGAAGCATTGATTTTTGACATTTTGTAGCCCAAAATTCAAAGGTTTTACCGTGCGGCTGGAAGTGACGTTTCTGTGGATTTCCTAGATGTGGTCTGACACAGCCTGTCATTCAGGGATAATGCTCTCTTCTGCTGGAGCACAATCTGAGTATGGATGGGCAGGGTAGGGTCTCACTGATAAAAGCAGTGTGATGTTGGACAGATGAAAAGAGCCTCAGGGCAGCATCCTTTTAATGTAAAATATTCAATTTTCAATGGGAACTTTTTAGCAAGCAGCAGAGAAGCGCTGCTTTTCAATTCGCTTTTTTGGTGCGCACAAGAACACACTCTGGCAGCCTTCCTCAGTCTGCTCCCTGTTCCAACTTGCCCAATAGGTGCTTGGCAAGACAGTGTGACTCTCATTCTGTAGCTGCAAAATGCCGTTTTGATGCGAGACAATAGTGCTCAAAGGAGCCAGCACAGCCATTTTGCTGTTATCTGCTGAAGTGCAGCTTGGTTATGGATGGGAATTCTGCTGATTGGGTCATTGTATCCCACAGTTCGGTGCCTGCTACCTCTCCCATGAGGCCTCTCCTAGCTGCTGATCCCACATGCAGAATCATCATCAGCTCAAAAATCGTACTGCCCCAGGGGCCCTACACCCCTGATTAACACAACTAGGCACGGTAAGCACTTCGCTATTCGATTGGATCAACCACGTGCTTCACAATCAATTATTTACCATTTTGCTAGTACTATTATTCAATTGACTCGTAACAGCTGAATCAGCTCTTGGCGGTTAGCTGTCACACTTGTACCTACTGGAGATCCCCACCCGCTCAAGCAACGTACTACCTGCTACACGAGAAATTGCCATTACTAGTGTCTAAGCCACCTGCTGTAGTGGCACTTACGGCCTAATCGCTGGAAACCCTTACCTTAGGTATTTTTCCTGCATCTGCAGTTTAGAGCTTCTCAGAGCTCACAGCCCATTATCACAATCACAATCACATCCTCTTAGAAACTGTGTATATGACAACCTCAGCATAGACGGACCCAAGTCAAACTGCATGATTTGCTATTAACCTGTCGCATGAAATGTGTACTGCCAAAATGCATCTGTAATGATGAAATGTGTACATGTACTGCCAAAATGCATCTATATTTATGAAATGTGTACTGTTAAAATGTCCCCTTCTTTCAATGCCTTTTCCCCATCCTACCACGTAGGATATTCCAAAACACCCCCCCTCCCCTTTCCAACACAAACACTTTCAAACAGCACAGAAGACAACATACTAACACCAGAGCTGCATACCTAACATGGCCCAAAACAAGGGTCAGGCAATTGATCAAAATCACACACCTGATGGCCCTTTCCCATCCCTACAGGGATAAAAGATGGAGCCTGAAAAGCACAATTCAAGCAATGCAGACCGCACTTTGTGAGAGCTAACTCAGCACGGGAGTTCAAGAGGATTCAAAAGACAGCAAATACTGAGAGGGTGACAAGGATAGAAGTAACCTTGCCCTTTCCGATCAAGGCCTGTGAAACCTCCACAGATGGAAGCATAATACCGTGAACATTAGCCAGCATGTGTTGCAGCAGATGTATACAGTACGCAAGACCCTCCTACGCCGATAACCAAGCGGGAAGGACGCTGGTCTCGGTGGTACCAAACTTGAGTCCAAGGATGAAGAAAGGCAAGCGGTCCATCAGCTGAGTCGAGGGGAGAATCAATAAGAAACCAAACTGTGTTCAGTGAAAATTAGCTAACAGCTATTTTGATCTTTTAAAGATACAATTGAGGAACGAAGGGGGAAAACAAGAGACAGAGGAGTACGCCACCACATAGAAACTACTCTAACCAGAATCACTTGGGAAGAGGTGAAGAAAGGTCAAAGTGGTCACACAGGGGTCTTGTAAAACCCTCTATACCATCGAAAGTCTTTGACTGGCAGATAATTGCAAAAGAAAAGGGAAGTGATTCCTGCATGATGGAAGGAGCGTATGAGCAACATAATCAAGGGTAGTGAATCCCACAATCATTACAAGTAAAAGGGAATTGAGAAGTGGCAAGAGCGAACTCGGTGGAGGGATGCCAATCAAGAGGAGCCAAGTCTAAAGTCTCAAGAAACAGTGTGTTGACAAAAGTGAACCCGGTAGAAGGATGTCCAGGCAATTGTTTGAAAAGACATTAAGGCTGCTGAAAGTTATAAGGTGAACTGTCTTTGTGCAAAGCCATAGTGAACCCGGAAGAGGGAGGCAGAGAACCGATACACATATATTCGAATGGGGTCTACGCCCGGAAGAGGGGGACCCAGGGGTGAAGAACCATCACCCTAGAATGAGTGAATTATGTGGTAAAAGTTGGCGAGGGTGAACCTGGAAGAGGGAAGCCGACAATCAGAAACAAGGTCAGATATACTGTTTACAAAGACAAAAAGCCTGGTAAAAGTGAGAGGTATTGAAAGACCAGGGGAGGTGAATTGTGCCCCTTGTCAAGTGGGTCCGAGCCTGGTCAAGGGAGATCCAGGGATGAGAAGTCATCACCCAAAGTTCATTCAGAAAGGAACTGTACAATTGATTGGTTGAGTGCGATACATGAGGGATCGGCGCCCGGAAGAGGGTGACCATGGGTGAAACCATCACCCAACGTGAACTGTGGAAAAGAGCATCAGGCTACGAAGGCAAGAGGCTTTTTTATGCTATGAGACTTTACAGTCGAAGAACTTGAGAGCTGGAACGGAACGGTTGGCTCATGCTGAGAAAGCTCGAGTGTGTGCTCTGCCTGCTGGAACAGACTGTCGTCTCGTGCTGAGAAAGCCTGAGCGTGTTCTATGCGCCAAGGTCTCACTGTGTCCTGTGCTGAAAACGTGGGGAAGGGAGATCCCTGGTAATCAAATCCTGACTTATTATTTGGAACACTTCTTTCCTTTATTGAAACTCTATCCCACACTCGTTCTATAATTATTTGTAAGGAATTGGCAATAGGTTTTTCTTAGTTCAGGCTCTTTTTATTTTGACACAACGCCACTAGGACTGCCTTATTTTTCATTTGATGGATTACGCTTGCTTCCTTCTTAGATTTAAGTTTAGCGTAGGCATTTTTCCACCCTGTATTCATTGTTCAATAAACACCCTTGAACCATGATCACTTGTGTCTGTCTTTACTGTTGCCACCATGAGATCCTTACAGCACTCTCTGCAACCATGTTTCACAAGAGCACATCCCTAATGAACGATGTGTATATGTATCCATACCCAATTCTGAATCCATTGCCTTTTACCAAATATTGCAGAATGCCCTTTTTGCAATTCCAACAATCGTTCCACTATATAAATGAACTCACATAGCCAATATGCCATATCAATGCTTCTAGGCAAAACGCAGATATACCAAAAATAATGGTAAACTTACAGGCTTCACACACGGCAAAGTATCTCTTGGAAAGAAAACCTTCATAACAGTAGGTATAATTACTACACTGGTGCCACGACCACTTTAGGACACAATACTGCATATGTCAAAAATAAAGTGGCTGATTTGAATATAACAACATCTCCGATACTCTGAAACATAGGTTACCAGCAAACCTAACAAATGCCTACTTAATATTCCTTCAACCCAAAATTAACAGTTAGAATATGCCAACACAAATCTAACTACTTAAAAAACCCACCATTGGAATTCACTTCAAATACGCCTTCACAATTCTTATAAGACAAAACATCTACTAAACTCTAGAATACGCCAACCGGTGTCTAGGTACTTTAAGCACACCCTTAATAACAACATACTTCAAACAAACATACTATCACACTTACACTCACATAATTGTAATTGTTTTTTTTAAACCAGTATGGAACTCTTTTCCCAATGACCTAATGATTATTTATTGCCAGTACAACATCAGTGTGTCATATACTAATGTTGTACCAAACATAGTACTTAGAATATACTGTTTATGAGGGTCTAAAAAAGTAAATGTATATGTAAAATTGTATACAATTAAAGCTTTTAAACTATCCTGCTTAACAAATTATACTTTTGTCACAAATTCCAGCTTCATACCGCTATGGAACTAAGTAACCATACAGAGTATAATAAAATATAATAAAATACATATTCTATAAGTACTACAATCATATGTACCATATACGGTCCAATTATATAATTCCACCAGATTACAAACACTTCATACTCACACTGCATTGCTATAATAACTATACACATATTACTACTATGGTGATTCTGGCCATACTCCTGCTACATTAACTATAGCTACTATACACATTACTACTGTGGTGGCCCTTGCCATGCCCCCAAGAAGCTGGCCACTGGCCACAACCGCAACAATACAATTAACAAATAACCATATAACAAGTACGTTCCATACACCGTCAACTTATAAAACTCACCCTGAACCCCCTGCAATCGAAATGATGTCAGCGGACACTGAATGACCTTCTGTCAACACAGCGCCTGCTGACCTCGTCAACTCGTGCAAGGGGGACTGGTCATTGGAGATGGATGCTGCACCACTGAATGCATGGCTGGGACAGCTCCGACCTTACGGAGAGTCTTGGATCATGTTGGGGTTACCAATTTGAAAAGAGAATAGCAACCCAAAACCTGTGTGGTAAAAATAATCCAAGGGACCAAATGATCATTGCACCATTTTGCAAAGGAAAAAAAGATTTGTTACATGCAAAAAATGTCTCAGACTGTACCATAGAACCGAACTGACATGAAGCTCATCATGCCCCAAGAAGTTACAGGTCACATAGCGGAAAAACGTAAATCAGCATACATAGGTTACAATGTTATCCCACCACCCTCAATGGCTACCAACTATTGAACATGCTAATAACCCCCTATATTTTTTAAGCATCTTGACCGGTTTACTAAACCTGAACTCAACCTTATGCACGGCATAGGGCAATTTGATCTTTACCATGTCACTCTCTCTAACACTATCTTATCCTGTTCCTTTTTTTCTGTTATACCCTTCCTACTTCATGCTCCTTTTCCTCACCACATCAGTATTATCAACTCCAACATCCAGTACGCTTCCTTCCCGTTCAATCCAATTGGGGCATATCACATCTGTTTGACACCTTCCTGTCATCAACTCAAATGAGGATCTCCCCTTACTGGGATGCTTCCTCACTCTGTATGCCTATAACAGTGTTGTCAATTCTTCATCCAAATCCAATCTTGCACACTTGCACATCTGTGCCATATTCTTAATCACCCAATTGAATCTATCCACTAATCCATTTGCTTGCGGATATTATAAGGGAGTAGTGAAATGTTCAATTCCATTTTCTCTCAGAAAATCTAACATTTTTACTGACAGATATTGTTTCCCATTGTCAGTGATGATCTCCCATGGTGCACATTCCCTTTTAAAGATACCATGCAAAAATGTTATTACCACTTCTGTTGTCACCTCTCCTACAAATAGCACTTCAGGCCAACAACTGTAATAATCCATCAACAGTAATGTATTCCTTCTGGACCGGTTTACTAAACCTGGACTCCCCCTTATGCAATGCATAGAGCAACTTGATCTTTACCATGTCACCCACTCTAACACCAATGTGTGGCACCTTCGTGATCAAAATCATATCACTCTCATTACGTTGACAACATCCTCTGACATACCTACCAACTTCTTCATCCATTCTCAGCCACCGGAGGTTTTCCCTATCCAAATTAATGATACCTATCATGCCTGAGTGACCCACATGTGCATTAACCTCGATAGCTATTCTGACATCGCTTGGAGGTACTGCTCTCTGCCCCCGTGCTCAAAATTCCTCCTTCGGTGGATAACTCCTCAGCCACCATTCCAAATGGCTTGACATCTACAACTTGATTCTTGGGTAGAAGCCACCCCTCCACTACATACCTGCATCTCTTGTATTGGCATGTCACTATCTCTTTCTCACATGCCTCTCTAACTGGTATTCTTGATAAACAATCTGCAACATTATTATGTTGTCCTTCTCTAAATTCTACTTTGTTGTTGTGTCCAATTCATCTTGATGCCATCCTGAACAATCTAGGTGGTGTCTTCTCTTCACTGTATAACATTAATAAAATACAGATTCTACAAAACAACGCCCTTAGAGCAGCACTAGGTATAGCTAAAAAAGAGCATATCTCAGAGACAAGAAGATCGAACAATTGGCTCACCACCAATGATAAAATCTTGTTACAAATGGCCTCACTTACACACAAGTGCCTAAAGAACGCCGCCCCACGCTACCTCATAGTAAGATTTAACAGACAATCATCCAAATGACCCACAAGAATGGCGAACTCTAACCTCCTGACAGTACCCATGTTTAAACTTTCCAGAACTGGAGGATGCAGCTTCCCAGTTAAAGCCGGTCAGCTGTGGAACTCCCTACCCCTAGTCCTATGGGAAGACCAAACTTACCCTCATTTCAGACACATCACTTAAACACAGGGCGGACCCCATCAGCTCCTCCCTATTACTTTACACTGTATATAATGTCCGCTTCTCTGCAACTCATTGTCTGTACACTTTACATACATTGTTTGTATATAATTCCTAAAATGTTTTTGTCCCCCTTACTGTACCGAACTTATTGACCTCTATCCTCATTGTATATACCTATTGACTGTATCCTTATTTTATATGCTTGTACAGCACTGTAACTAAACGAGAAATATCCCTGCCACTCTTCTGCAACTATAGACCTTACCCTGTATTGTATATTGTACCATTGAATATTCTTGTACAACACTGTAACCAAGCTGAAAATATTCTTGCTGCTTTCTGCGCCCTGATAACCTCGGGTCTGGCGCGCATTATAAATAATAAAATAAACAAATAATAAAACAAACAAACTGTATTATCACATTTTCATAAGATACCAGTATTGACATCCACTGCACTGCTATTATTTCAACCAGCTCTCATGCACGTCTCCTTCTAGAACCTCGCATATGTCATCACTCTGGAATTTCCTTCCCTCAGTAATAAACACAGCACATGGGCCTAGAAGACGTGAACACCAAAGGTGGCTGCTGTCATGCGCTGCCTTGCATTTTATGGGGATGGACGAATTTGCCATCTGAACATATACAGGTTTTAAGGGAAAACCTAAGTAGAGTTTGTTGAAGCCCATAGTCAAGGTTTATATGTGCTGTGGTGAGAACATAGTTGACAATGGAAGTTGCCACCAACCATGATGTTGATAGGACAACTGTTATTTTGGACATTGACAACTGATGACAATGCTTGTTAAACGTAAATATGACCACAAATGACCAAGTGCATCTTGTCGAGTGACAGTTTAAGGGACAGGGACAGTTTAAAGTCAGCAGGTGCTAGCTGAATGCAATCCAATCTGTCACCCTCTGAACGGCCACAAATGACCTGGACCTGGAAAAACTACTGTGTCAACCCGGCAGAGGTATATTCCTCTTCAGGTTCAACTTCCTGTTAGTACCATTTCACTATCAGAACATTTTCCTCACCATTCAAGTTCATCACCATGAGTGAACAATGCACTTAAATGAATGGTGTTGTGTGCAAGCTGAATACTTCATTGTGGGCACCCTCTAAGACTAGCCCCTTACTTAGTGAACTAAGTTTTGAGCATCTGTTTCTGACGGAAGGTAACCTATGCCAAGGGTTCTGCCCACGACTGGACCGGTTCACCTGTGTCTCTGCATGGCTCTTGATCTCTATCCCTAGAAAATATTTGCAGAGTGACTAAGAAAGTTTTGAGAACATGTTCATCTATCTAAAGAAAGTCGTGTGCTGCCATGTATCCATAAAACCTAGGCACCATTGTCTTTAATCACACAACGATTATGTCTCTGTTTATTTCTTATTCTCCAACTTTTGCCCTGCGCCTATTAATAGCAATTTAGTTAATGGTTATTTGATTTGCCTTCTCTTCGCTTCGCTTTCTACTCACACATTCACGTTCTCACACTCCTCTCGCCTTCTTCTATCCAATTGAAAGTATTTAGACAAGCTGCACTTTAACACAGCGAAATGAAAAACGATTCTGTCATGCGTGAGTCACACAAACTAAGAGCATGTATGCGCTTGGGCTAAAGCTTATATTTTTCCACAGAAGACACCAGTGTGCATGTGCTGCTGTGTCCATTCTTGCTTTCCAATAGCAGCCCACTTAACAGAACTTGCTACAATAAACAATACCATTTGCTTTATGCCGCAGGGCTTCATTTTCAGCAGCCAATTACAGAGTGATAACTTACTCAGCTACTTTTGAAATCTTGCTGCAGACCACAATCACTGACAGGAAATGGAATGTTTACATGAGTTTTATTATACAAGGGTCTGGATATGAGCTGTGGGAGTCTTACACCCCATAGCAACGGCATTACAACCTATTTACATCTTCATGTTGGCAGCTGCAGAAACTCGCATGGAAAGGACAATCACACCTCTGGGAACGGTCTTTACAGCAAGGCTATAAATAGGCTCAAAGGGGTACAAGCACTTGGCACTTATGCTGAAGAGCATAGGACGCCCTCTGGCACATGGACAGCATATAGCCGCTTGCTCATTATAAGAGTGCTAACTAATTAACCTTAACTTGTCACACTCAACCTGATGAATGAACTCAAGGCCCCTTCTGGCAAGAGTGGGATTCCAGTCCATACAGAGCTAAGTTGTTTTTACTGATGTCATAATTTGGAGTTCGAGGTATGATATCACTTTTTTGACAGAATTAATGGAGAATTAATACCACATGTATAAGCATTAATAGCCACTGACTTTGAACACCCAGTGATACAGCTCTGCTTTGGTTTCCAAGGCAGCAGTCTGTTTTTCCATGCTGCTTCCATTAATCTGCAATTACAGGCTTTCTAAAATGAGCGGTACTTACTTTAAATGCATACACAAAGGTCGCTGGTTTTATATGTCAATCCAGTATGAAGAACAGTTACAATAAAACAGCAAACACAAATCTTGCTTTTAACAACACTATGTGTTGGTTAAATGAGTGAATGTTTATACAAAAAACGGAGGCTGTCAGTGAGATTCGTTTGCAACCCAAAGTTGCCACTAAGAAGAAATGAGATCTCATTTAGTACCATATTGTATATGTGACAGAAATACTGATGTTTATTTGCTAAATATGCCTCTTATAAGCATCACAACATGGCCAAGATGCTTGTAACTCTATTGTAAGACATAGGGCCTGATTCACAAAGTGTTTTGCAAATCAGGCCCGGTGTGTTGTACTTCCCTCCTCTGTGCAGCATTCTTGACTTTTTCTCAAGTTTCTCTCCATGGTCCACCAGTGATAATGGCATTTTCCTGATCAGCTATAATACCTAAAGGTCATAAAGGATCATAAAGGGTCATAAAGGATCCAATACATGATGGGTGCCCCCAGAACTAATGTTGATTTGATCCGGGTATGGTTACATAATCTGCCCCTTTTAGGCCCAGGCGAGCCATTTCGTTTGGCAGCTGAAGAAGTTCAACCAATGCAGATTTATCCTTTTCAGGGGACATAGCAGGGCTTTATTCTGGGAAATTAGCCTACCAGCTGTCCCACCTGAAATCATGTAATAGAGTACATGCAACATGGATATTCCTTTTTATGATCAAGAGCTATGTTCCTGGAATACCCAAAAGCTTTAGAGGTTCTGACCAAATCCAGACAGAATGGCTGTGAGTATCCCCAGAAATACAACATTGAATGCTAATGACTTTCACTGAACGTGTAGCTGCTATAAGGTATAAGGTTTGAATGAGTGTGACTTAGTGACAGAGGCGTTGCTGGGGGGGGGCTGAGGGGGCTATAGCCCCTGGTCCTTTGGCTGTAGACCCGGATATAACCCAGGAGCTACAATCAAAAGTCTAGCTAGCTCCCAGTCACAACAGTTCCGACATTAGCATAGACCTGGGTCTTTTCCAGACCTAGCAATACCCACGCTTAGTGATTAGAGTTTGGAAGCTCACCCAATGTCCCATACATATCTGCTACAGACATCCAAAGTCCCCCAAAGACACCCTGATGGTGAAACTCTGCTAGGTACCTCTGGGGTGTGCTTTACCATTCCCGGAGTAAGGCCTGGATTGGTGTTCACTTTCCATGCTTTGGCAGACCAGACAGAGCACAAGCCTCAACTGTAGTTTCCTCTGCATCTGGCCATCTATCACTGGGATTAGGAATCCATGAAAACAAAAACAAAGGCAACCTGTAGTAGGTTGAACTGCAACTCCTACGTACTACATGACTATGCCTTGGTGTTATCCATCCTGTGCTAACTGCAGCCCCTTGGTTTGTCTTCACAGATTGCTCACTGTTGGTTCTCTGTCTGCTACTTAACAGTTGATATTGTTGCTGTGACAGTATCACATCTTCACCTTAAGGTCTGAAACATACTCCAACCTCAACAGCATTCCTGCATTCTCATTCTGCCGCTCCAACCAGGAAGGACCTATTCAACCAACCATCTGTAGCTAATGGAGGCACATGATCCTGGTGAGCATGTCCACATCACTTTGTAACCCTAATTGCTAAGTGTTTCACAGCTCACTGTGTGTTTTATAGTCCACATTTTACTTTTCCTGCATTGATTTTGAGAATCATTCTGCCTTTTCAACAAGAGGACAACAATAAAGTACAGACTAGCATCAAATAACCAAATTACCATGTTAGCATGTACCTTGCAACTACCTCAAATGTAACTTACTTGCAGCATCAGGACCCTTTCCTTTCCTATTCAGTGAATACGTCTATGCTTCAAGTCATGAACAATGAAGCTAGACTTTCATTGCATTTCGGTTTAGGGTGATTATATGTACCACAGTGGCAACCCTTTATGCATAGACTTTACTGTGCCTTGGTGAGCAGTAGACCCCATGGTGGTCTAGTGTTTAATAATTTCTTAAGCCGATCGGTACCTTTGAATTCTTCTACAACACAGGATTGCAACCTGTAGTGCTCCAGATGTTTGGGACAACAGCTCCCAGCCAGGATCCCTCACACCTAAGGCTAGGGCTGATGGTAGTTGCAGTCTAAAACATCTTTAGAGCCAAAGTTTGCAGACCCCTGTTCTACAGGGACTACTGAGAATATCACTGAAGCGCATCATAAAATACATCTGCCTGGACAGACTCTTTGTTCACTTTGATAACAGGCTACACTGAATTTAACACAGTACACTCTAGTCCTGAGATACGTGATGCATAATTTTGACATTCAAAGGTGGTCTAGAATTACTTAAGGGGAAGAGTATGTCAAGACCATGATTGAAAGTGATGTCTGTCCCACCTTGCTCTTGTCTATTCATGTTGGTGTGTTTACCTGTGCAATTATCCCAGATCCTGTCGTGTGACCTGCTTCCACCAGTCCATTTGGTATCTTTCTCCTTATTTAATCACCTGGTTTTTCTATCACAAACTTCTACCTTGTCTGATGTAGCTACTCCTTTGGTACCTCTACTGTCCTCATCATCCACTAGTTATTGGACCCTGTGACTTCTGTCTCCTAGAATAAGTATCTATGAATTTACCTCGGACATCTATATCGCTGTAAGTATTCTTGGTTTTCCATTAGACTACTTCTTTGTGCTTTCCTAGTAGGTCCCCTTAAGGAGTATTCGTATTTGTGTATCTGCCTGGTGTTCAGGGTGATTATTTGGACCTTTAGTACTGACCTGTTCTTGATTTTGTTTTCTTTTTTAGTAGCCGGCTTCTAGGTTGAGCATCAAGTATCTCATGGTTTTCCTAAGTGGTAGGATGTGGAGTGTTTTTGGGTGTTGTGGGATGTTTTTACCCATGCATCCAAGCCCTGCTACAAATGGCAATGCTGATTGCCAAAAGCAACCCAGAGCTGTTGGGAATTCATTTTCTTAATGTCAAGAATTTGCTAAAATCATGGGCACAAGACCACTCAAAGATTCAACCTTCTTGTGGGGGGTTCCACATCACCACTCGACTGTAAAGATGCCCATCAAAACAATAGCAAAATTCTCCTGTTAATTTCAAGACAACTCCCAACAATGGGTGGAGTACCGGCTTTGGACACAAGCCAGCGCTAGCGGTCTAAACTCTGACAGGAGTGAAGCCTGGCTTAAATAGAGTGAATTCTGCCCGGCAACAACCCCCGACAGGAGTTGAAACTTGATCAAACTGCATTCCCAGGCCTGGCTGCCTCCTGCTTCCCCACCAAAAGGAGATGACACCTCTCTGATTAGATTCGGGGAGGGGCACCTACAGAGGGCAGAGACACAGAACAATGCACTGTCCTGGGCTCAGGCAAATGTTATATTGGGGGGTCGTAAAATAGCTTCCTCTTGGGAGAAGTTGGAGGAGAAGTGCCTCTGGGAGCCAACTGAGCTGGAGGCGGAGACAGACAGAAGCTTCCCCCATGTGCTTTGGAACCTAAACCACACCCATCTGGACCAGAGCATAATTTTAAAAAAGATGGATAATTCATAGTACGGACTTGTCAGAATTATATAAGTAATATCATTATTCTTGTGACTTTTCTGTGCACGTTTTAAGAGGTGTTAGGACCCTGTGGTGTATTCTGGGGGGTTGCTAGCGGAAAATAGGGTCTTACTCCAAATGTCTGCATGTTAAAAATCTGACACTTCATCAATTAATGTCCATACTCCTTGCGCACATTTGTGTAATTTTTTGTAAATGTCTGATATTGGTAAACCGACCAAAAAGCGCAAAATGTTGTCATTTCTGAATCCCAGTTCGCAGGAACATGGGGCTTGAACAGAGACCTGTCTTAATTCATCTGTAATATGTACATGTAATGTCAACCACTTGTGTGTCTGGGAAATATGTATTTGAATCAAATAAAGATTTGTGGGCAAATTGACAAGGGGTGGATCCTCTGACCATAAACCTACCTCATCACTCTGTACTTGTACCGGGGCATAATATCTTCCCTCCTTCTCCTCAAGGGGGCACAGATAATGCACATTTTTGGACAACTGGTGGGCCAATTTTCTGGATTTGGACATTGCAAGAGAAGAGATTTGGGCAGAATTCTGTGGAGAGCCTTGGGAATCTAAAAGAAAAAGTTGGCAACTGGAGATCAGAGCCATTGTGGGTTCCCCTGGTTCCGGTTCTGGGCTGCCCCCCCCTTTTTGGAGGCAGTCACCAGGATGGGTTTGAACCAGGGGATTTCGGTATTGTGGGTTCTGGGATGAGATGATGGGCGGCGGTAGCTCAGTCTCTATATCTCCCCAGTCTGGATTGGAATCCCTTGGGACCCATTTTTCTTTGGGAGGAGTTCCCCCATCTCTAAAGGAGAAGATCCTTTCCTCAGGATCCTCTTGGGATCCCTCTCCCTCAAATTGGAAGACCTGTACCTCCTCCACAAAGTGGGTCTGTTCAGGTCCTTTGTTTCTCCTACCCCCCCTCTGCTCCTTGGGTGGCAGACTTTCAGGGGCAGGAGATTTTGTTTCCGGTTCCTGGGTTTCCAGGGGCTGTTTACAAGTTGGGAAGGAAGCTTCCTCCAAGGCTTTACACCCCCCTTCCCTTGTGCCTCCTCCCTGGGAACCGGTGGGTTATCGTGGTGCTGCCCCCGTCATTGTTCTGGAGCACCAGGCCCAGAGTTTGGAGCATTCTGCGGTGGCATGCTCATCTGAGGGTTCTGTTGAGCCCTCGGTATGTGACCCAGATCCCGTGCCATATTTTGGACCTGGCGCTCACGTTCTGAAACCCGCTCAGGCTGATACGGGGCTATATTTTCTCCCCTGGGCTGATCCCGGGAAGGGTAGCTATCCCTTCTCTGGTAATACCCCGGATTGGGAAGATTTGGGTACCCCTCCACCCTTGGCCTCTCCTCTCCCGGATTAGGTGGTCTGGGCTCAGGGAATTGGGGAAAGAAGGATGGATGATTTTGGGGTTAGAAATTGGGTGGATACCTGGGAAAAAAGTTCTGCCAAGGATTTGGTGAATTTATGCCCTCCTGGGGGAAGTTAGGAGGGAAGTTCCCTGGGTCAGGTGCTTGGCTAGATCCACTCCCTTCGGCTGGAGGAGTCCACACATAACCCAGTATGGGTCGGTTTCCCTTGTAACGGGCACTTACATAATCAGGGGAGCGGGGGACCCCATTTGTGGGACTACCTCCTCGACTCCCTGTCTGTGACTGGCCCGAGGGCCTTCTGGGCTGTGAATTATTTGGTGCAGGCAGGTTTTTAGGCCCCCCCATCTCCAAATCTAAATCAGGGGCAACCTTTACCTCCGCCACCTTGGCAGCAGGAGGGGTGCTGTTGGTTTGGGGTTTTTTCTGCACATTACTTTTATTTTCTACGGGATTCTGCACCTCATAGATCCGGGTAGCCTGTTCAATGACCCAGTCTAGTGACATCTTCTCGTGAAAATCTCTCACTAGCTGGGTCATGATGTATTTGGGCAAGGCATGGAAACAAGTATTGACAAATTCTCTGCTGTCTGTGCGCACCCTTCTAGTGGTCTGCACAAAGGCACGCTTCAATTTTTGCACAAATTCTTGTGGGGCCTGATCCTCCCCACATTGCGAGCCTCTTGAGGATTTCTATGAAGAGAAAAATGTTTCAAGATGGCCGTCCTATATGCGGACCATCTTGAATGGTTTTGGTCCTCCAGCCCTGCAAAGAAACTGGAGTATTCTGGGGAGAATGTCCATTTGACGTACTGGATGCAGCTACTGCTGTCCTTCAAATGGAAAGTCTCCATCATTTGCTCATAGAGCTCCAAGTGTTCCCAAACAGAATACTTGGCGTTCTTATGATAAGGCGTGATGACACTCCTTATTGCCTTTATTTGTTTCAATGGGTCCTTAAGCAAGGCCCTTTTTGCCTTATTGGCCCTTTTGGTTCGGGTAACCCTGGTCCATTCATCCTCTGACTCTGAAGCACTGCTCCCAGAGGTGCCCGTCTGATCTTCCAGGTTTTCCCGGATTCTGCGAGCCTGGGAATGGCTGGCAGAATGTGGGGACCTGGTCTCCTGTGTCCTGTAATGCTCAGAGGAGTCTTCAGATCCCTCCCTGCTGCCAGGATTTGATGGGTACCCCCCCACTGACCTAACTGGGCAGAGGTTTTCAGGATGCCCTTAATGGGCCTACTCTTTTGGGGTTCCCCACTAAATTGCACTGTGCTTGGGTGCCCATGCCCGGATGCCCGCCCCTCCATTCCTGGGTGGGACTGGCCTATGAGCCCCATACCTTTAGCTGGATAGTAATCTGCCATCCCTGTGGCCCCGTGCCTATCATTGTGCTGGCAGAGAGCCTCATTCTCTCTCTGTGCCTCCTGATTGGTCCTGGAGTACTGGGCCAGTCTTTGCTGCAGGAGGGTTACCTCTTGCGTCCCATCCCTACTGGCCTGCTCCTTTCTTGCCAGAGTCTCTTCCACCCTCCTGGTGTGCTCTAACAAGCCATGATGCTCTTTTTGGGGGTCACCCAGCCCCTGAGGGCCAAGTGATTTCCTTCAATTTTTCTTTTTAAATGGCAGACTTCCTGGCCTAAGGTATCCCTTTCCTGACCAAGAGCCTGCAATTGTGACGCCAGGTCGTCCCTCTGCCTTTGAAAGGCACCAGCTTTCTGGAGTTCTTCATCAAACTCCGCCTGGGTATCCAGGTCTTTCAAAATCAATTTATTGCTTTCCTCTTTCTCTCTGTCTAGTTGGATTTGCAGGGTGGCTAACTGCTCTGTGCATGCCCTGTTAAAATTGATCTGTTGCTCCGGCTTTTTCTGGTGCAATAAGGAGTCCAAACTGTCTTGGTGCTCCTTCTGCAAAGCCAGAATTCTGGTATCCTGGTCTGTCTTTTCCTGTTGCAGTATATTCATGTCCTCTTTTATTTTAATGATATACTGCCTACTATCATTTTCTGACTCCTGGCTCCTCTGCAGCCTCTGCTCAGAAGAGACCAGGCCAGATTGGGCCTTCTCTAATGCCATCAGTTGCCTATTTGCCAGATCTTGGCCTTCAGCACATTTGTCCTTCAGGGCTCCCATATATAGATACAAATATGCCACTATCCTGGCAATCTTATTGTGTTCATCTTTGGCCTTAGGAGTCATATATAACTCACTCAGGGCCACATGTAATGGACCCTGATCTCTCCATTTATCTGACCCTGTTTCAGTGACCTGTTGCGCGATTGCCTGCAACCAGACCGTTTGGTCCTGATGAGTCCACTCACCTCTCACAAATAGCTTATGTAAGAAGTGCTCTCTGGCTATTTTGATGTCTACCAGTGTCGTCATTCTGGAGATTTGAGTTCCTTCCTGACTTACCGAAGTTTGTATTTTATTTTGCAAAACAGACCGTTTCCTTAGAATGTTCCTTTGAGGGGTGCTTTCACAGTGTAAAACAGCGTGGTGATCTAACCGGATATGTGTATCCGGTCAGTTGGCACACTGTATTAAGCTACATAAATGGTAAATCTAACCCAGAATATCCCGGCTCCGAGACCCCACTTTGTAAGCGATATTCAATCAACACTACAGCTAAGTCAATGCCTAGTCTGGGATGCTGAGGAAAACCCTTATTGATGACTTTTTATGTCCAGTTCAGTACTCTGGGTGACAACCCTTGTATAACACCCCCCTCTTAGAATCTCCCTGACCCCACTGAGCCAAGAAGTAGGTTTGTTTTGCAAATTAAAAGGTTTATTTGAAAAATTAACAAGATATATATCACACTTTTATAATAAATTAATAATTGATATCACACTTATGGATATAATGTTGATCAACAATGGGTAATCTGGCACTAGCACACTTCTTTACAATCAATAAGGAGTTAGTATAGGATGGATAAGGTAGCAAAAATACTTTTATGGTTTCAAGGGAAAAGCAATGAGGAATAAAATGCAGTACAGAAATAACTTGATATGATTTTAGCAAAAGATAAGATAATCACTTTTTCTCTGGCAATTCACCCCCCCCCCTTTTTGCAATATAAGGAGATGGAAAGAGGAGCACACAGTTCTCATGAATGCAATCAAATACAATACGAAATTCAGTTCCCCCCCAGCAAGCTTAGAGGAAAACAGGTAGAAGTTTGAAACACAGGCCCAAAATGCTTTGAATGTGATGACATGCTTTTAATTCCCTCTAGAGATTCAGGGTGGGTGATATCTAGTTTATATTAGTTCAGGCTCACTTTAGCAATGCTCTATGAATGATTGTCAGGTTGAGCCGACCCACCCACTTCCAAAACACATAAAAAGAGACTGCTGGGACAGGTAGAGACATTCATTTTCCATTTCTGCGGAGCATTTTGACGGCCGACATCCACCCAGACAGAGACCAGAATTGAGACCCATAGACTACAGAACTTTGAACCTAGAAGGCTCACTGCAAGCAAAAGTATTCTCAGCAGGCCTTCAGAATCCAGCAAACCTAACCAAACTATTCAACAGCCGGGCGTGCTGTTTGAATTCTTTGCCAAGAACATTTGCCAGTACCCAGAAAGCAGTGTTACATCCAGAATCCACTTGATCCAGACCGGAAAGCAGAGCAGTATCCAGAACCAGGGGCCGCTGTATCCAGAGAGGCTAGACCAGCAGAGCAGAGCTGACCCAGACGCTGTGAGCAGAACCGCCCAAAGTCCCGTTCAGTTGACCAGATCCATGACGAGGCCCATTCATTTCAAAATTAGGAGTGAGTATCTGCCAGAACTGTGCAGAACCCAATCTCTTAGTTAAAATAATCTAATCCAAACTATTTAAACCTAAGTAGAACTGCCTCCCAGAATCGTGTCATTCTGTCATCTTTAAAACTGAAAACTGTCATCTGTCATTCTGAGCTTTAAAATTTCAAATCCGAAAAACTACCTTCACAAAATCGGCTGTATCTCCGGTACCGTTTGTGCTAGGAGCGAAATTATATATCTTAAAGCTAAGATTCTAAGCTTTCCAACGAGCCTAGGACCGACTTCCAACTCCTTATAGTGCCTCCGTAATCGCGCACGACGCACGCAACTAAATTTGCAGCGATTTGACATTTTACTCAATTTCATCCACGTGCAAAATATTTGTCCTTGCTTTGCTTGCTGAAATTCGTGTGCAACCTGACAATCATTCATAGAGCATTGCTAAAGTGAGCCTGAACTAATATAAACTAGATATCACCCACCCTGAATCTCTAGAGGGAATTAAAAGCATTTTAGCACATTTCTCACTTCATTGTCATCACATTCAAAGCATTTTGGGCCTGTGTTTCAAACTTCTACCTGTTTTCCTCTAAGCTTGCTGGGGCGGAACTGAATTTCGTATTGTATTTGATTGCATTCCTGAGAACTGTGTGCTCCTCTTTCCATCTCCTTATATTGCAAAAAGGGGGGGGGTGAATTGCCAGAGAAAAAGTGATTATCTTATCTTTTGCTAAAATCATATCAAGTTATTTCTGTACTGCATGTTATTCCACATTGCTTTTCCCTTGAAACCATAAAAGTATTTTTGCTACCTTATCCATCCTATACTAACTCCTCATTGATTTTAAAGAAGTGTGCTAGTGCCAGATTACCCATTGTTGATCAACATTATATCCATAAGTGTGATATCAATTATTAATTTATTATAAAAGTGTGATATATATCTTGTGAATTTTTCAAATAAACCTTTTAATTTGCAAAACAAACCTACTTCTTGGCTCAGTGGGGTCAGGGGGATTCTAAGAGGGGGGTCTTATACAAGGGTTGTCATCAAGAGTACTGAACTGGACATAAAAATACATCAATAAGGGTTTTCCTCAGCATCCCAGACTAGGCATTGAATTAGCTGTAGTGTTGATTGAATATCGCTTACAGTGTATTTATTTGACCCTCTTAACCCCTGGTCTCTTACTCTCTTTAAGACTGGGGAGATCTTCAGTGGTGCTTAACACTCTTCAGTTTGGCATTCTCTAGAACTGATCATGGGTTCTTGCCGGGGGCTTGGGTCAAGTGGGGTTGGAGACAGGCTTTTCTCATGGACATACTAAACCTTTGCCCTAACACTGTGATATAGATTTCTTGAGCATTGATACCTATAGATGAGCAGTGGGCAAGTGAAAGAGACCTGTCATTTATGATAAGAACAATGACTATGAAATGCACTTGTTGTGCATTTGTCAAAACAATTTTTGTTTGTTGGGTTGTTTGCCCTTTTGAGCATATGAAGTGTTGGGATGCATGTACATCATCCCAGCTAGGCAAAACGTATAAGGCTGAGACAAATCTATTAGTAAGTACCACTGTGTGAGCAGTTTCAGTTTTACATGGCAGAAGGTCCATGTATCACTTGTAGTTAGTTTTGACACCTAAATAGATACATCATTTAGCAACACAGAATGAGGAACAAATGTGTAAATGTTGCAGTTGCAGAGGACATAGATAGGGTAGTGTGTTATAGGCCCTGTGTTTAGAAACAGCACACAGGGTTATGTTTTGAGTGAGGGGCGAGAAGGCAGTTGAGGTAGGTGAAGAGAGAAGATGAAATCAGAAAAGTATTGTTGTAAAACAAGGTTGGTGGGTCGGCATGGCAAGTGTGACACCATATTGGATTTCAAGCCCTAGCACACGATGAATACATTTAAGGGCCAGATGTAGAGCGGGACTCTGTTTAGCTCAGTCCCAAGACAAATTCCCTTTCTATCCCCCAAGAGAGAGGCCGAGGTCAGAGGCAGCCGCACAGCACAGATAAACGCTAATTGTATACAGCTGCAGGGCTCGAAGGTATTGGGAATGGAATGTTAATCCCTGGAATTCAGACCCATACGTGGTGCAGTGCTCACGTTATTACTGGACACCTGGGGTCTGAAGAAGATAAGGGGGGAGCTGCGTCTGGAACGTACCATGATTTGGCATAGGAAGAGCAGAGGTGCTGCCATTAAATTTGGTACACAATCGAGGGTGCAGGTTGTGTGTGTCGCAGGGTCTGGTAAAATGAGAAGTCCCATTGTCTTATCAAAGCAGAGTTGGCCTTGCCAGTCTTACATTGAACGTTCATGGGTTGGAGGGGTGCAGATCACGTGACAGTTAAGATTTATTAAGGTATTAATATAGCTGTTAGCCAATTGTCATGATCTCTGCTTCCAAAAGATCAGGACTTGCCCGACTCCCTTGGAAGCAGACCCATAACCCCGGTTCCGAGTGCCAGCCAGTCCCAATTGGGACCTTTTGGACCATGTCCTGGCGCCAGTGGCACCAGGCTCATAAAAATGCCCAGTCCCAGCGCTGGAAGCGCCGGGCTCATAATGCTTGGGTGGACTTACCTGCAGCAGACCATGCTGCTTACTTACCTGCCAGTTGAACCCCTGATCCTCTTCTGTTTGGGACTACTTTTCCTGTTGGGTGGGGCAGGAGCCACTCCCTAGGTTCAGAACACTGGAACTCTTCTGGAAAGCAGGAACTCTTTTCTTACCTAGGCGTGGCTGTGGAAGGAGACACCTAAGCACTACAGGAGGCTATTTAAACCACACCCGATGGATGAATCTTGCTTTGCGTTATTCTGCATTCTCTGCAGCAGAACGCTCATCGTGTCTTCTGCTTCTGATCCTGGGCCTAAGGGAACAAAGGCTTACCATCCTGGAATCCAGTCTTCAGCAGCACCTGTAAAGACAAAGAAAGAACAGGTTAGCACTACGGTCTTCAGTGGCAGCGCATCTCTTACCTGGTCCATCGGCTGTCACCAACGCCTCGCGCTGCATTCCGGCATCTGAAAGACAAAAGCTTACCAGCTCTTCGCACGCTCCGGAGGCCTTCGGCGCTGCATCCCGCATCTGAAAGACAAAAGAAGGTGCGTTTAAAGACATTGGGCAACTTTATTACTCACGTGCCATTACTCCTTCCCACGCCGAATCCAGTGGGTATTCCAGCACCCTTCAGCTTCTCTAAAGCTCCAAACTTGTACCTGCAAGATAAAAGGGACAGTTAGTGCGCATCGTGAAGCAGGCTACAAGCGCTTACTTACGTGCTTCCAGGCGCTTCTATTCCTCACGCGGGTTCGATCCTCAACTCTCATCAGCCCGCCATCCGCCATCGCCGGAACCCTGCAAAACAAGAGATATCATTACAAAAGACTTTTAAGACATTTGAAGTGCCCAGAACTTACCGTTCGTGCAGTTAACGACGGACAGCAGTCCTCTGAGGTCAAGAGGCCTGCACCCTTATCCAGTGAAGAAACTGGTTACGGCACCCTGCCCCGAGGCAGATGGAGAGCTCGGCGTTCACTTACCTAAGGTGAGGGCGTTAACCTTTGGGGTTCTACAGGAGAAGAGAAAGGGAAGAGGAGAGAGGCACCCAATAACCCCAGTTCATTAATCCCATATTTTCTATCTGCAGACATCTTACTCTTCGAGTCAGACATACAGTGCACAGAGGTCCAGCCCAAAGAGCCAACCATGTGTTACAAATCACCTTTGAAGATAGGGCATTCACCCAGTCAAGACTGGCGCCTCTGCGGGAATCAGGTGAGCGTTACAGAACGCAAAGCCTACCGCAAAACTCCCACCCAGGCGCTATGGAAACCTCGGATACCGACCAGCTAGCCCAGTTACTTGGGGAACTAAGAGCAGAAGTGCATGCAGCCCGTCAGGAAACGAATGCTCTAAGAAGGGAACTGATTATTTCCAAGGAGCGAACAGACGATCTCGCTAGACAACTGCTACAGTCACAAGCCGGACAAACTCCGTTACCCGCATCAGGGGCAAATCTTCCTTCAACATCCTCTACGAACCCAGTGCAGATCAGCCTACCTGGGAATGTACCTCTGGCTCCGCCCGAACGATTTTCTGGTGACCCAAAGAGGTTTGCAGTATTTATTACCCAGTGCCGGTTGCACTTCTTATGCCGGCCAGCAGCCTTTCCAACTGATCAAGCTAAGGTAGCTTTCGTGCTTTCGTACCTTCGTGGCAATGCGGCAGACTGGTCGATCCCTCTAGTTAATCAAGATGATCCGGTTCTCCATGATTTTCAAGCTTTTCAGCTCAGTATGGAAAAACTGTTTGCAAGACATTCACAGGGGCAGGTCTTGGACAATGAGCTCCTTTCATTGCGACAGGGTAATCAAGACCTTTTGGCTTATATTGCGTCTTTCAACAGACTGATAGTGGAAACTCGATGGCCTGAGGACAAAAGGATTACGCTGTTTTATAGAGGTCTACGTGGAGAGCTCAAAGATGTGTTAGCCCAAGTAGTGAATCCCCCGCAAGACTGTTTGGACTATATTGACTTAGTCGTTCAAATTGACCACAGACTGCAGAACAGGAAGGCCGATCGTTCCAAGTTTGATGCTCGAGTATTTTCCAAACCATCAACTCCTACCAAAGGAGTAGACTCCGGGGAACCCATGCAAATAGGGGGCCTGAAAGGACCACTAACACAAAAGGAGCGGGAAAGGAGAAAACAGCTGCAATTATGCCTCTATTGCGGAAACTCGGGGCACTTTCTTCGAGACTGTCCGGTGAAACCAGCCAAGAAGGCAGTAGGAGCTGCAGTTACCAGGGTCACAAACTCTGAGCAGGGAAACGACCTCACCTGACAAGAATAGAGGTCCTCTTGCCGAGCGTTAAAACCAGTTCCGTGACCTCGCATTTCGTGATACCTATGGTCCTCATTAGCCCTAAACATCCGGATCGATTACATGCGATTGAAGCTTACGTCGACAGCGGTGCCATCGGCAATTATGTGGATCATGAAATGGTTTTGAGGATGAATCTGACTCTTTGTCCAAAGGCTGTAAAGGACGTCATTACTACGGTGGATGGTACGGAGATAGCCTCCGGACCAGTAACGCATACCACCCAAGAAGTGACGCTAGTAAGTCAAGATGGACACCATGAGAAGATCGTGTTCGATGTGATCAAGGCCCCTCAGTTCCAGATTATTCTAGGAATTCCTTGGTTAGAGAAGCACAATCCTCAGATCGATTGGCGAGCAAGAACGGTTCAGTTTCCAGAATGTGTCTCTACTTGTCACCCTCGACCTGGTGTTGCACTGGCAGCAATTCTCCCCAGTTACCTCCTGAATACCTAGAATTCCAAGATGTTTTCCGGAAGGATCAGGCTAACTCTCTACCTCCTCATAGGTCTTATGACTGCCAGATAGACCTGATACCTGGATCTACTCCTCCTTGTAGTAGAATTTATGCCCTCACCGAGCCTGAGAATCTTCACCTCCGACAATACCTGGATCAATACCTAGCGAATGGGTTTATTAGTCCTTCCAAGTCCCCTGCTTCCTCAGCTTTGTTCTTCGTTCCAAAAAAAGAAGGGGACCTTAGAACTTGTATAGATTATCGCGCCCTGAACCAGATCACCGTTAAGAATAGATATCCGTTACCTTTGATCCCTGAACTCCTGGACCAAGTCAGAAAAGCATGCATATATACAAAGCTGGATCTTAGAGGAGCCTACCACTTGGTACGAGTAAAAGAGGGCGATGAATGGAAGACGGCCTTCCGCACCAAGTATGGGCTATTTGAATATCAGGTCATGCCCTTCGGACTTTGCAATGCCCCGGCCGCCTTTCAATATTTTATGAACGATGTCCTCAGAGAGCTCATAGATGTGTGTGTTGTTGTTTACATTGACGACATCGTCGTTTATTCTTCATCGGAAACTGAACATCGGAAACACGTGAAAATGGTCCTCGAGAGATTGCGTCAACACAAACTTTTCGCTAAGTTGGAAAAATGTGTTTTCAACGTGACTGAAGTTGAATTCTTGGGATTCATAATATCACCTAGCGGAGTGCGTATGAATTCAAAGAAGGTCGATGCAATTCTCAAATGCCCATCGCCATCCTCCGTAAAAGGTGTTCAAAGCATGTTAGGCTTCGCTAACTTTTACCGCAGGTTTATCCCTGAATTCTCTCGAATAGTCCAGCCCATCACCGCCTTGTTAAAGAAAAACAAACATTTTGAATGGTCTACCGAGGCGGAACAAGCTTTCCAGAATTTGAAGACTAGATTTATCTCTGCACCGATCTTAAAACATCCTCGCCCAGAACTCCCCTACATCGTTGAAACTGATGCTTCGAGCCTTGCCATGGGGGCAGTTCTATCACAAAAGGACCCAGTAACCAATCAGTTGCATCCCGTGGCATTTTGGTCCCGCAAATTCTCGCCTCCTGAAATCAATTACACTATTACTGATAAGGAACTTCTAGCTATCAAGTCCGCCTTTAAGGCTTGGCGGCATTATCTTCTGGGGGCCCGACACACCGTTACTGTGATTACAGATCACCGAAACCTGCAATATTTGAAAACCGCAAAAGCTCAATCCTCTAGGCAACTCCGTTGGGCACTATTCTTTGCCGAGTTTGACTTCATAATTACCTATCGACCTGGTACAAAAAACGGTAAAGCTGATGCCCTTTCTCGGATGGGAGTGGAAGAACATTTGATCAATCCTAAACCTGTACCTATCATTCCCGAACAAAGAATTCTAGGTGTAATCGCCACACAATCCATAGAGGAAGTTAAGGATAAAGCCAGGCTACTGGTAACTCCAGCAGACATACAGAATTGGCATCTGCAGGGAAAGGACTTTACGGTGAAGGACAACCTATTATATTTCCAAGAACGGTTATACCTGCCCAGCACAGATTTACAGAAAAAGGTAATCTCTTGTTATCACGATTCTTTAATGGAAGGACCTCCCGGTATGACCAAGACCTCGGAAAAGATCAAGCGCTACTTCTGGTGGCCGTCTTGGAAAAAAGATATCAGAGACTTTATAATGTCCTGTGGAGTATGCGCCCAAAACAAGAGTCAAAGGAAAAACCAGCCGGCCTCTTACGCCCTATTGACATCCCGCCTCGCCCTTGGCATACGCTTTCTATGGACTTCATCACCGATCTACCTCCATGCTCCGGATACAATACGATCCTAGTAATCGTGGGCCTATTCTCCAAGATGGCGCATTTCATTCCACTCAAAGGCTTACCAACAGCAGCAACTCTGGCCTGAGAATTTCTCGAAAACATCGTCCGACTGCACAGTTTTCCTTCAGTTCTAATTTTGGATCGAGGTAGTCAATTTATTTCTCATTTTTGGCGAAGTTGCTGTCGGTCGGCTCAAATTGATGTGAGACTTTCGACCAGCCACCACCCTCAAACCGACGGACAAACCGAGAGGTCCAATCAAACTCTGGAACAGTATTTGCGCTGCATGCTACAACAAACTGAAAAAACTTGGAAAGATATCCTTTGGATAGCCGAATATGCCTACAATAACTCTGTCCACTCGGGAACTGGGAAGACCCCGTTTTTTCTTTTATACGGTAGTCACCCTCGAACCTCGGAGTTGGATCCACTCCAAGATCTTGGAACACCAGCAGTAGACCACCTGCATTCTACAATCACCCAAGCCTTTAAGGAAGCCGTTTCTCACCTTCAAAGGGCTAAAGAACAATACAAGAAAGGAGCAGACCAACATCGGAAGGAAGCCCCCCAATATCAAGTAGGAGATCAAGTCTGGTTATCCACCAAATATCTACCTCTAAAAGGACCACGCACATTCAACCCAAGATACCTTGGTCCCTATTCCATCACTACCATAGTAAATCCAGTAGCGGTCAAGTTGGACTTGCCCCCTCACATGAAGATACATCCGGTCTTCCACGTCTCTCTATTAAAACCCGTGCAACCTCAAACCCGACTAACTACATCTCCAAAACCTATTCTAGTTGATGGAGAACTCGAGTTTGAAGTCAAAAGCATCCTGGATTCCAAGATCTCCAAATCTAAACTATTTTACCTGATTGACTGGAAAGGCTACGGTCCCCAAGAAAGATCCTGGGAACCTGCAGAATATGTCCACGCGCCTCGTCTAATCAAAAGATTTCATCGAACATTTCCTAACAAGCCCAACCCCCCGGAGAAGCCCGGTTTGGGAGGGGCCTTGAGGGGGGGTGCTGTCATGATCTCTGCTTCCAAAAGATCAGGACTTGCCCGACTCCCTTGGAAGCAGACCCATAACCCCGGTTCCGAGTGCCAGCCAGTCCCAATTGGGACCTTTTGGACCATGTCCTGGCGCCAGTGGAACCAGGCTCATAAAAATGCCCAGTCCCAGCGCTGGAAGCGCCGGGCTCATAATGCTTGGGTGGACTTACCTGCAGCAGACCATGCTGCTTACTTACCTGCCAGTTGAACCCCTGATCCTCTTCTGTTTGGGACTACTTTTCCTGTTGGGTGGGGCAGGAGCCACTCCCTAGGTTCAGAACACTGGAACTCTTCTGGAAAGCAGGAACTCTTTTCTTACCTAGGCGTGGCTGTGGAAGGAGACACCTAAGCACTACAGGAGGCTATTTAAACCACACCCGATGGATGAATCTTGCTTTGCGTTATTCTGCATTCTCTGCAGCAGAACGCTCATCGTGTCTTCTGCTTCTGATCCTGGGCCTAAGGGAACAAAGGCTTACCATCCTGGAATCCAGTCTTCAGCAGCACCTGTAAAGACAAAGAAAGAACAGGTTAGCACTACGGTCTTCAGTGGCAGCGCATCTCTTACCTGGTCCATCGGCTGTCACCAACGCCTCGCGCTGCATTCCGGCATCTGAAAGACAAAAGCTTACCAGCTCTTCGCACGCTCCGGAGGCCTTCGGCGCTGCATCCCGCATCTGAAAGACAAAAGAAGGTGCGTTTAAAGACATTGGGCAACTTTATTACTCACGTGCCATTACTCCTTTCCACGCCGAATCCAGTGGGTAGTCCAGCACCCTTCAGCTTCTCTAAAGCTCCGAACTTGTACCTGCAAGATAAAAGGGACAGTTAGTGCGCATCGTGAAGCAGGCTACAAGCGCTTACTTACGTGCTTCCAGGCGCTTCTATTCCTCACGTGGGTTCGATCCTCAACTCTCATCAGCCCGCCATACGCCATCGCCGGAACCCTGCAAAACAAGAGATATCATAACAAAAGACTTTTAAGACATTTGAAGTGCCCAGAACTTAACGTTTGTGCAGTTAACGATGGACAGCAGTCCTCTGAGGTCAAGAGGCCTGCACCCTTATCCAGTGAAGAAACTGGTTACGGCACCCTGCCCCGAGGCAGATGGAGAGCTCGGCGTTCACTTACCTAAGGTGAGGGCGTTAACCTTTGGGGTTCTACAGGAGAAGAGAAAGGGAAGAGGAGAGAGGCACCCAATAACCCCAGTTCATTAATCCCATATTTTCTATCTGCAGACATCTTACTCTTCGAGTCAGACATACAGTGCACAGAGGTCCAGCCCAAAGAGCCAACCGTGTGTTACACGTCACCTTTGAAGATAGGGCATTCACCCAGTCAAGACCGGCGCCTCTGCGGGAATCAGGTGAGCGTTACACCAATCATGTACAAGAATTGAATAGTGATGATGTAGTGGGACACATGCTCAGGGAAATGGGCTTAAATGAGCTGTGGCCAATCGGTTCAAGGACTATAAGGTGGTAATAGTATGTCATATAGGTGGTAATCACTTAGGGTGGGGGGATGACATTGTAACCTGTGTCTAATAATGTGTGAGCTTCCGCTATATAATCTGTGACTTCTTGGGATGTGACGAGCTCTGTGTCATTTTGGTGCTACAGGTCAGCCTGAGACCTTTGCATATAATAAACCTTGTTTTGCTTGCAAAGCGGTGCAGTGGTTGTTTGGACTTTTTTGATTATTTTTTTCGTACAGGTTTTGGGTCACGTCTCTCTACAAAATAGAGAAACATTGAAATAAGGTATTTAAAAGAGAAAACACATTCTAAACATTCAAACAATATTCATAAGCAGTAACCATCCTGCATGTAGACAAGAGAACTAAACAACAAATTGCATGTATCCAACAAATCTAACTATCAGTGGGAAATGGGTGCTTTACTGTCTTAGAAATTGGCATTAAACCTAGTAGGAACGGATTCTATTAACGTTTGAAGTGTTGTGATATGTAATAGGCTTCTTTCATGGGTAATTCTTGCAGCCATTGTACTTTTTAGGAGAAGTACAGAGAAAATGCTGCAAACCATATAAATGGCTGATCCATGATTGCTGTAAACATGAAATGTAGAGACAAGATCAAAGTTTGGTTGTTAATTTCTCAAAGATTTCAGTTCGAATTGCCATATCCTCAAATGTGTCATTCACTAGATAATTGCACACAATAGCTGAAAGACAGTTGAAGGTGATGTAGATAATGTTGTTTGTCAATTCAAAGAAGAAAAGAAAGAGAAATAAGAAGTAAACAAAGATGGATGAAGGACAGAACAAAAGAAAAAAGGGAAGAAGAATTAAAAAGAAACGAAAAACGATGTAAGGAATTAAAAAAGATAGAATGATGAAAGTATATGAGAAACTATAAAAGGGAAGATAAAAAGAGAGACATAATGATAGTTTAAATAAAGGAAGGAAGGAAGGAAGGAAGGAAGGAAGGAAGGAAGGAAGGAAGGAAGGAAGGAAGGAAGGAAGGAAGGAAGGAAGGAAGGAAGCTCGTAGGATACCTAAGGGGCAACATATTTTCTGTCATGGGTTTGAATCCTGGTCCTGTGCTTAGAGGCTGTGAAGCACAATATATACAAAAAGAAAAGATTAAAAAAGAGGTTATGGGAAATAGAATTACATACGTGGTTCTTGTCAATGTATTAATTTCAGAATTGTAGTATTGCTCCCCAGAGTTGAACAATGTTTCATACCATCAAGTCTGGAACTAATACTATCATGTAGCTGCTATAAAATTTGAATGAGTGAGACTTAGTGATTAGGGTTTGGATGCTTACCCTCACCGCAATTTCCCATAAATATCTACTACAGAAGTCTACAGTCCCTCCAAGATACCCTGGTGGTAAAACTCTGCTAGGTACCTCTAGGGTGTGGCTACATTTCCTGGAGTAAGGCCTGGACTGGTGCTCACTTCCCATGCTTTGGCAGACCAGATAAAACACAATCCTCACCTGTAGTTTCCTCTGAATACTATGCATCTTTTCTTTACCTCTCAGTTGTAAAGTGTCCCGCTGTGTGCGGGATGTATTGACCTCCTCTGCTATACTATGTGGCATCACTCTACTATCTATGGTGCAAGAAACAGTAAAATGGTGGCAAAACCCTTGGGCGCGCCAAAACCTCCAAAACCGCATTTTCAACACACAAAAAGATGGCTGCACAAAACTTCCACCCATGGTGCATGTATGGGGGAACAGAGCACACGCTGCAGAAAAAGTGCCAGTGGGCTCCATGACAAGTAAACATGGAGTACAGAGGGAGAAGCAGCGCTTTGCAAGTGAAACTCCAAAATGTGCCTGTAAATGACTTTTACGTGGCTGCTGAAACATCAAAATGCCTGTACAAAATACTGTCCAACACTCTCAAATCTTGCTTGGTGCTAAAATTCATTTAATCTAAGGAAGCACTGTGAATGTACAAAGTCCTGAAATGTTAAGAGCAATACACCTTCTCAGCAAAACTGGATTGCCTGTGAATGACAGTTCCTGTCTAAAATCTGTGTGTAGCCACACTGGGCTACCTGTGAATGACAGCCCCTGTCAATTAGGCTCTCCTGATTAAACTTCAAAGTAGTCTAAAACTAAAAGTCTGCCGGATTAGCAAATATAAAAGGACTGTTGCTTAAAGGAACACAGATTTCAGTAGTTTTTGATCCCACAGGATAAATCTAAGAATGTAATTTACCTATGTCAGCTGCTGCAAACAGTTTTTTTCATGGTGGATTTCAAGTTAAAAAAATAAGAATAAACTAGCATGGCTGTGCCTGCCAGAAGTTGAAAAACAGGTTTCCACCCAAGGGGAGGGCATTCCTCTAAGCAGATACTCACTGACACATCATCATTGTGGGGTAGGACAGACTTTTGTCTGCAGCCAGAGACCGAACAATGGCAGATCCTCCAGGCCAGGAAATGGACATGTGAAGAGGTTGTAAACTTGGCTTGCTAAAGGAAATCCAAAAGGAGGGGGCTACTCCTTGAGCTCCTGAGAGAGACAAAAGGCAGACCATTTGCTGTTAAAGAATATGTAATGAACATTTTAGAGACTCATAACTTGCTATCAGAAATGGTGAAAAATATAAAAAGGGCAGAGTTGTTAATTAAATGTTTGGCCCTACATTTCAAAACATAGTGGAACTGTGTAGCATTTATGAACAGGAATGGCAATATATGTGTTTTTTGGGAACTGTATTTATGCTAGAATTGTTAAAGTTTGCACACACATTCCTATGGTAAACACACATATTTGTGTAAATTTGGAGAAAGTTCGGAAAATGTTTTCATGGTGATATGGACAAAATGCTGCAAAAAGGTGAAACAAGATCTCACAGCTGCGGGATTTTGAGGAACAGATACTCCATAAAATATGGAATCCTTGTATGTGATTTTTGTAGAGGTTCCCAATGTATAAATATGTATTTAGGACAAAATTCGGTTTTGATACTAGTGGCTAGGGGAGGCTTCTAAGTATTGTAAACACTAATCCATAAATTTGACATCATCTGTCTTTGAGCCAATCACTTAGATGCAAGACAGAGATGAGGCTCTGATCCAATCCCAGTTCACAGGGGCAAGCTTAGTTAAGCCGGCCCATACACCCATTTTTGTGATGTCATTTGAAAGGATAAATAGAGACAGCTGACAGCACACAGGGACTCTTTCTTCTGATTCCAGCGAAGCACTCTGATCCAGCATTCAACATCCAGCCTTCAACATCCTTCCAGATCCAGATGGCAGTGACCAGGCCAAGCAGTAGCTGAACCATTTTCAGCTAGTCCTCAATTAATCCTGAACTAATCCTTACAACCCAGTGGAGCGCTGTGGTGTAGGGAAGCATCCAGAAACTATCTGGCTTGCTAACATAAATGCTTGCCTGATGAACTCGCAATCCCACTGAATTGAAATATCCAGAAACAAGAAGGGCAGATCCCGTGCAGTTCGGGTAACCGGCCTAGCTGACCCAGTCCCGTGCCTGATGTGCTTTCTTTCCCTGTTGGACCCGATCCATTGACCTGAATCGTGACGTGCCTAAAATCTTAACTCACACTGGATTGTGAGTATTAACAGGATGCTATAGATCTATTGTATACCTTGCCTTATGTTGTTCCACCCTAAATCTCTGAACTACCCTTACCTCCATAACCAGTAGCAGTGTCAAAATCTTAGTGCTATCTTATTCTGTCTACTTGCTAAAAGCATCATTTTCATAGTCATTTTTATTTGTGTAACTCTGATCCAAAAATCCTACTTCGAGTGTTTGGACTGGTTCCGTCGGGGAAGGTGATGGGGATCTGTTACTGAAGTCATGAATCAGTCTCAGAGCTTACTTTGTCCCAACTTGGTGGTCTAGTCTGAACGCTCTAGTCTTGAGTAAAAGTATAAGCCATATTTTCTGATTTGAAACTGAAGTCCTTGTCCAAATTCGTGTCTTTAATTTCGAAAAACACCACTCCCATGTATACCTAACATCGTTAGCTACATCCACAACCATAAAGTAAAAGTTTGCCGCAAATATACATTTGAAAAAGTTTTACACGTGTGAATTGCCTTTAAATTATTTCCTACTTGGCCTTTAAGGTTCCAACTGTTTTCTTTTGATTAAATCATTGCTTGTGCTTGCTTGCATCTGTTCAAAGCGGCTCCCATAGGAATTTATAATAATTTAAGCAATTTTGAACATATTTAGTGTTTTTGCTCAGCCAATTTCAAAGCCATCTGACAGTTGAAAAGTTAAATCCATTTTTCTCTGGTGTTTAAAGGGGGAAGGTGGGACTGATATTCTGTTTGGTCTGTTTTATTCCTGAGTACCTGCTCTCTCCTCACATCTATTTAAATTGCCTATTGGTGGGTTGAGGGGTGTTGCAGGGGGAACCTCTAACCATAGTGCTATCTATTCCAAACCAAACCAAAAGTATTCTTTTCTTTGCTGCATTCCTTTGGTGCTCATTACATGATTCCCAGTGCATTAAAGATATTATTATTGTTCCTGTCACCCCATTGGTGATGTTTGTTACCTATTGAAAATATATTGTGATTTTAAATTCTAAATAAATAAATAATTACCTTTACAACTAGCCTGATTCCTGGTTCAGTGTAACCTGGGGGGTATTTTGAGAAGGGTGTGATATGAGTGGTATATCATTCAGAATATTGAACTTCTAGACAAAAATAAATAAGGGTTTCATTTGCGCACTACATGCTGGGCGAGACTTCGGTGTGTGCCTGATTGAAATCCCTTACATGTGATCATTTGGAGCCTCACGCTCAACCTGCTAAGTGTGATAAACGACTGCCTACTGGAGACAATCTGAGGGCTCATTTTTAACTTGTATTTTCCAAGAGTTTTGGTGTTCTCCCTGGAATATTATTAATTATTAAAATTGCACATGTGCCATTCATGCCCACATTAGGGGTTTTCAGAAAGGGCTGTGAGCAAATTTCATCTTATTTCTAGTGTAATGAAAGTGTGGTAATGGATTGGGCCTCATTAACAAAAGATTTTTTCAACAGGAAAGTGCCATGCAAAAACGCTTTATAAATCAAGTCAAATCGCGTGAGATTTGTGCTCCCTGAACACCAAGCTTATGATAAAAATATGCAAAACGTTTAAAAAAAGGGCATTGGTATTTAGATGTCGAACAGCTCTTTTTTCCTTTTCTGACCCTGACGTTAAGATGCTGTAATGCATGAAAATGCACATTGCAGCAATGTTTTTTTTGACTGGACCCATAATTTTGAGCGAGAGGACTTGTAGCTTTTAGTTTTGGAATGCATTCTTAATGGAATGTTCATTGAAAGGTGTCGGTTTTCAAGGGCACAGAAAAGGCTATGTTTTAACGTTCTTCTCAGCTCGAAAATTGCTTGTTTTATTCCTACCTTTAGGCACTCAAAGGGCCCTATTCAAGAAAAAAGTGTAAAGTCTGTGCAAACAACTTTGCGCCATAAAGAGCATTGCGCCTACTAAAAGGTTAGCACGGTTTACTGATTCTTGGATTCTAAAGCACAAAGTTTGCTCGGGAGGATAGCTCAGCTGCAACATACTCGCCTTGGAAGCAAGACGACACAGAGCAACACAGCTTCGATCCCCGGGTCCACGCTTGGAGACCTCTGGGTATTAAGCGCGTTATAAATAACCCATCATAAACAAAAACTAGAGCCAACAAACAACATTTGCGCCTGTCTTTGCACCACCATCCAGCACCTCAGCAAAACTGCGGACCGCCCACCTCCTCAATGCAAGCCAGCGTCTTGCCGAAACTGTGAACTGCCCCCGGTAAGTCAAGTAAGCACCCTGGCGAAGCTGTGGACCATCCCCCGCAAAGCAAGCCTGCACACCAGCGAATATGCATACCAGCCCCCGCAACGCAAGCCAGCACTCCGGCGACACAGCAGACTGTTACCCGCAACACAAGCCAGCACCCTGATAAAACTGCAAACCGTCCCCTGTAACTCAAATCAGCACCCCGGCAATACTGCAGACCATCCCCACAACGCAAGCCAGCCTCCCACTGAAACTGAAAACCGTCCCCGTAACTCAAGTTTGCACCCGAGCAAAACTGTGGACCATCTCCCGCAATGCAAGCCAGTATCCGGCGAAATAGTGAAGCGCCCCCCACAACACAAGTCAGCACAATGGCGAAACTACGCACCATCACACCTAAGTTCAAGTGACACCCAAACTGCGGGCCTTCACCCCCCCTCAAACCACCACTGACATCAAGCACGCTACACCAGACAGCCACCTCAAGCCCTCCCAACACCTGCCCACCCCCGCTGACCTCCGGCCACTACCCCCAGGCAGCCCCCTCAAGTCCTCCCACCTCCCACCATGCAACTGACCGCCACCCACTACCCCAGGCAGCCCCCTCAAGTCCTCACACCTTACACCCACCCACCCCCACTGACCTCAGCCAACTACTACAGGCAGCCACCTCAAGTCATCACACCTCCCACCCTCCCTGCTCATCTCTGCTAACTCCCACAGGCATCCCCCTCAAGTCCTTACACCTTCCACCACCCCCAATGACATCTGACCACTATCCCAAGCAGCCCCTTCAAGTCATCACATCTCCCACCCCCATTGACCTCTGCACACTACGCCAAGCAGCTCCCCTCATGTCCCAGCACATCCCATCCACCCCCACGGACCTCTGCACACTACCCCAGGCAGCCCCCTTAAGTCATAACACCTCCCACCCATCCCCCTCACTTGCACCCACTTCCACAAGGCATGCCCTGCAAGTCTTCACACCTCCAAGCCACCCCCACCAATCTCTGCCCTCTAAGCCAAGCAGCCCCCTCAATTCCTTGCAAAACCTCCCACCCACCACATGTGACCTGTGCACACTACACAGGCAGCCCCCTCAAGCCCTTTCACCCCCCACCACCCCCACTGACCTCCGTCCACTACCGCAGGCAGCCGCCACAAGTCCTTGCACCTCCCACCACATCTACAGACCTCCGCCCACTACCCCAGGCAGCCTCTGCTAGTTTGCCCTCCTCCCCTAATCCCCTCTGCCCACTACCCCAGTCACCATCTTCAGGTACTTGAAACTTCCACCCCCCCACTGACCTCCGCACACTACCACAGGCAGCCCCCAGAAGTCCTTGCACTTCCCACCCACCCCCACTGACCTCCGCCCACTATCCCAGGTAGCCCCCTCAGGTTCTCACACCTCCCACTCCCACTGACCTCCGCCCACTACCCCAGGCATCCCCCGCAAGTCTTTTCACCTCCCATCCACCCCCACTGACCTCCACACACTACCCCAGGCAGCCCCCTTAAGTCATAACACCCCCCACCAATCCCCCTCACTTTCACCCACTCCCCCAAGGCCCCTCAAGTCCTCACGCCTCCCACACACCCCCACTGACCTCTCTCCATTACCCCAGGCAGCCCCCGTAAGTCATCACATATTCACCCACTTACATCTGCCCGATCCCCCAGGAACCCTCCTCTCGTTTGCCCACCTCCCATAATCCCCACTCACCTCCACCCACTATTCCAGTCAGCCCCTGCTAGTCTGCTTCCCAACAAGTCCAATGTATAGCAACATCCTACCTTGACTCACCGGCTTGGCTCCACCTGCCACATATCCTCCTCCAACATGAACAACTGGGACAGCGCAGTTGAATCCAGGACTGTAGCTTCCCCCATGACTCGTTGGTTGACCTCATGCAGCTGCATGTCAACTGGACACTATACTGTTGCACAAGATATACTGGGACAACTCCATGTACATGTGAGATACCAATACAATGCAATGTGGTTTTTGTATGGTATTTGTATAAAGCCTTTATGCCATTGCAATGGCCTCAAACTGCTGAAGTCAAAGGCCCTTGGAGGACAAATATATGAAGAATCATATATTTGTACAACTGATTTACAATTCGTCTGTGCACTTTATCCTGTACAAATGTAGGTAGATAGGGGTTGGAAACCCAATTAGAACAGGCTTCTGGTTGGGTGATTTGAAGGTTCTCAGAGAGTGTGCGAGTCAAGGAGACTGATAATGGGTTCAGCAAGACGGAAGAATCAATCATGGGACAGAGCTGCATCACAGTGGCAGAGGTGATGAAGGATATGAGAGCAGGAAGTGGCTGATTGCAGATGTGTACAAGTAGGTGGCCGTACCTTGGGAGGGGCACAGCAATCTACCAATGAGTGCACAACTGATGAGTATAGCCCACTCTTTCAAAGTGAGCCCACATCCTACCTCAACACCCATAATGCCAAATACCTGCAAGAGTGAATGAAGTGTGGGCACATACACATTGACAAGCAAGTGCCTAAGGAACACCTAAACATCAGTAGGCCAGAAAGGAACTCAATATACAATGAACTGCACCTTCAGTAACGAATGGGCAACTGTGAATGAAATGACACCAGATACAACACACCACAAGATCCATGTGGAACATGCAGCTATACACATGAACAAATGAGTAACCATCCCCAATGAAAGACCACAAACATCATCATGAGACATTTCACACATCATCAAAACCATACCCGTATGTACCCCGTTACACACACAACAAAACACCAACACACTGATACCAAACATGCAGTGCCTCGGCACTCGGAATGCTTTCTGATAATCAGCCCTCCAGCTTTCTGATGGTCCCACTCCTACATGTCAAACACATGCACACGCGTCCCTCAGCAAACGTCACAGTAATAACATGGCGCATAGTGAGGCCCCAAGCTACTGGCACAGACTGGCACAGAAAATATGCACTGGGAGAACATGAAAAAATTAAATGTGCACACATACAAAGAGACTGCAAGAAGCATGGAATGAACTAAATGAAAACTTGTATTAAAAATGCACCATTGACAAGAAAATTATGGGAAGATTAAAACTGTCCGGGGAGAAACATAGAAAAAGTCAAAAATGAAACCTAATCCTATGTAACTATATACAATGGCAGCTGACTACATGTCCTCAATGTCTGACAACGCCTCGATCAGGGCTGAGTCACATTCTTTATCCTTCGCCTGTAGGCAGGCTTCCGTTCTTGCTTGGAGGGCTTGTGGGTGGCCAACATCTGCCTCTCTGAGTCCTCTGCTGACCTGCAAGCATCCTCCAGGATGACAATCTGCCTCCTCGCCTGCCTCTGCGCCACCTCAGCCCAAGACACCATCACTGTTGCTTACTTTGCCTGCTGCCTCTCTGCGACCAGCTGCCGCTCGTATTGTCCAAACACAGAAGTCATGGCCTGTAGAGCTCCCCTGTGTTCCTCCTGTCTCACATGTGCCAATTGCCTCCTTTGGGTGTAATTGCTTGCACAAATCTGCCTTCTCACGGTCACCATCTGCTACTGCTGGGCAGTGTGCAACCACTGCAGGTATGCCCTCTGACAAGATGACATTCGCTGGGGGCGTACGGCACCTGCAGTGCCCTGAAGTGCCAGCTGTCCCTCCACTGCCTGTTACTGTGTTGGTGCCTGGGCAGGCACAGTGAACACCTCATGTGGGGTTCTTGCGACTTCCACCTCAGGAAGGGACGTAGGCACAACCAGACTGGGCGGTGGGACTGGGCACAGGGGGTCTTGATGGTATGTGGCACGGAAGGCTGACTGGGGGACAACTGGGGCACAGAGGAGGAAGTGGAGCAAATTGCATGGAACAGTGCACAGAGACCACACGAGAGCAGTGCAGTTGCCAGCTGGGACAGGAAGCAGTTCATCTGCTTGTGATGCTGAACAAACTCCTCACCAGAAGCTCTAACAGCATCGCCAATAGATCCAGTGCAACCTATGATACCAGCCAGCAGGGACTGCACCACATCTCAGATGGCCACCTCAGCCTCAATCAGGGCTTTGATCTGGGTGGAGGTATCCAGGGGGTGGTCACTACTACAGCAGATGGCCCAGGGACAGTAGGTTGTGCAGCACCCTCCACGGTAGAATGCACATCCTCATGTCTCTAGGCCAGGGGTGCAGTCTGAACAACCTCCTCAACACCCCCAGCTGACCGCATAGGCTGGGCTGCAATGGCATCCTCCTCCACCTCCACCTTCATCCCCAGAGGTGTTGCTAGATCTGGAAAAGATCCAGGGCTATGGTAATGTCAGGACTGTCGGGACTTGAGACTAGCTAGCCTTTTGGTTGTAAGCCCTGAACTTCAGTCAGGGGGCTACAACCAAAAGACCCAGGGCTACAGCCTCCTTAGCCCCCCTAGAAACGCCTCTGACCTCCATCAACCCAGATGACACCAGAGAGCCATCCGCCCTTGATGGCCCATGTGTGGCAGCACTGTCTCCCAATGCTGCTGAGGTGTCCCCTGCCACAGTCCCATTCTGGAACTTACCCTCAGCAGCCTCGCCTGATGGCGCTTCCCCAGTCGCTTAACTCTCACAAGAGGATGTGCCAACAGTGAGTGGCTGGGGTCGGACCCTGGGTCTGGGTGCCCTCTCTTGGCTTCTTCGCTCTAAAGCACTGCTTCCTCCCTCTTCGTCAGCTGAAGCCACTGTGGAAAAGTGGACAAAGAACATTGACATCAGTCAACAGTGACAATGAATGTGTGGCATACACAATTTTAACAATTTAAATTTAAACAGTACCATTAACTCAGCACAGGTCAACCAGCAACTGGCCCACACACACACGCACGCATGCAATCAGCATGAATACTGACAAGTGTAGGGACAACAATGAGCTACAGCCATGACATACGCACATATCAACCCAGCACATTCACGTGAAATCATGACATGGCACAATACCAATGCCAAAGTGACCTAAGTATAACCTGAAGCCAGGGCCATGGGAAGTGCACCTGGGCACATGGCTAACCAACACCATTGCATGTCTTGTATAATTACCTTGTCTACTTGCATAGATATGCGGCATGGGAAAGGTAACAAACAGAACAGCCATAAGGAGTAATGCATGGGACAGGGAAACTTGACAGGCATGGCCTACACAGTGGCACACACGTTTTTGTGTCTACAATGTGCACACCTAGGTCCATAAAATTGACACACTAGTGCAATACCCTCCCAAGAGGGCTGGGGACCCCAACTGCCTTATGTATCCACACTAGCAGTTCCTTGGGACTCCTACTCGGGCCAGTGTCCAGCCTGGATCTTCTGCTGCTAGCCCTGCTCATCCACTCCCTCAGCATACAGGCCTGTAGTCACCCATCAAGCTCCCATGCCCCATGTTCATCACACAGGGAGACACCAACCATAGATTACAATGGAGCACAGCTGCAGACAAATGTGGGACACAGCTGGGCCAGTTGCAACTCAGGCCATCTGGAGGGGCGAAAGAACACAAGGACGTGTGGCCATGAGGCAGTGTTAGCCAGGGTGTGGCCTTCAGCCGCCAACACTGTGCTGGGGTCAGCTAGTGGCATAACACCATATGTGAGCTGAGCCCCATCAGAATGACTTGTGACGCCTGAGCAGTGCTGGGAAGATGGCCACACAATGTCAGTTGCCCGGTGTCCGTTGTCAGATGCCAAAATGGCTCTGTGCACTGTGGACTTCCCATATCACTCGAAGTGACTGAGCGACTTTCTGGACATGCAACGATGATCCACTCAAGTAACATGTCCTAATGCAGCAGTCCACCACCTCTAATATGAGTACGTAGCCACGTGACAGGCCTAGGTGGCTGGCCTGGGATAAGTATCACACCCTCTGGCCTGTCCATGTGACCTCAGTGGATGGCCCAATTCTGCAGGGAGGTGGGCCCTGTTGGTCATATATGCACCAAAGGCCCACCTGGGTGGGTGGGAGGAAGAGCCTGGGCCAAGGCACTAATCTTGTGAGTGGGTGTGGCTGCTGCCCATTCACACAACACTGGTGTGGGTAAGAGTGGGCTGGCACCCATGGAATTGTTCTCACCTCAGTTTCCAGTTGGAAACCGAGCACTGTAGAGAAGTGCACGGACATCGCTCACGTGATCCCATACCCACTGTGTGTTGGCCAGGCCCTGTGGTCAGACCCCCATCCTTGTACTCTCACATGAGCACTGGGTATCTACATGATCTGCTCTGCCGCTGCACTGCTTGGAGGGGAGAAACATCCATGTAAGAGGGCACTCCGAGAGGGAGCATGCCCCTTAGGCAACACCGCCCCTAAGCAGGTGCATGTAAATGTCTGCCTCAATGGCAATGGCTGGACAAGCAGTCCAACCCAAGATGAACAAAGTGTGCGAGATTAATCTGTCAACAATGGTCCAGGGGAACACAAATATGCTTACTTGTAAACTGTGTACCATAGGTGACAGAGGAGGAATACATGCCAAAGGTGCTATGCCTCCTCATGGACACAACAGGAGTACATTCCAGATTGTGGCTCATCCAGACTTCCAAAGCGGGCCAGCCTTCTGGATATAACATGCCTTCACAAAGTAAAACTTCAGATGACCTAGTAGTTCAAAGTAGCAAAGTGGGCTTAAGTAGCTCATGGCCTTGTACTCATGGCCTTGGCCTCCTGGCAAAGATCATACACCCCACGATGCATGGCCCCGGGAGGCACAACACAGGGCTAGAGGGTGAGCAATGAGTCACTTGGTAGGTTGGGCAAACACTGAATGCATGGGTGCATAGCTGGTTTGGGGTACTCCCCAGGCATGAATGGTGCCATGCTGGGACCACCATAGCTGAAAAGCCACCCTGTTCTATGCATGACCACACAAGACTGTCATGATTTGATTACGCACAGCATGACAATGCAAGTGGGGGGAGAGGTGTCATGACACCCGCTTGGGCAACTGTACAACTTATTACATATAGAAACCTGCACCCCTGACAGTTTGACCTTTAAGCATGCAACACATACAGGCACACATTGCTGAGGTACATGCACCTATGCTGTTGCTCCCAGACCAAACAAATGGCATGATCACACATCATCACAGGCTCCCCATGCAGTGTGCTGACAGATCACACTCCCGTCCCTGAGAGGCCAATGCACCAACATGACATTTCCAGACATCAATAGACATGTGTCAGTCTCAGCTGCTGAATGTGGATGATGCAATCTTCACTTGCAAATGTTCAACCCATAGAGGTGTCATGCATGCATGTCCCTCACATGCCCCAACATTGTATTCTGCCTTCTGTACTTGTCAGAGCACTTGTCACCATCGCACATTGCATGCCCATGAGTGCAACAACTCACAAAGAAATGACAGTGCACAGTACAAATAACAGTTTGCCCACTTCCCAGATATCTGCCATCAGAGACAGCCAGCATCGGCAGGAGGTAGCATGCCAGTGTACAGCAGGGAGTACCTGCAATGATGCCTTCCCATGTATGACAGAAATACAGTGTATAGCACTGCACCACATGGGTACTCACAAGCACCTACCAGACATGCTTGCCACTCAAGGATATGGGTGTGGAGCCCTGGGTAGAACCTCTCGAGGACCCAGAGCTGAAGGGATAAAATCTGATGGCAGACCACACTTTGCACCTCCATAGTGGCACCTGCCTTGAGGGCTGCCCTTGCCTCATCATGGCTCTGGTGCATGAAAAAGGTGAACAATCTGTGTGCGAACCCCTGTAAGCCATTCCTGAATCCCGCTAGACTTTGTACATGCACCCCTAAGTCAGATCGGAACCCCAGCTGTGTACATAGACCCCTAAATCCGACACCCAATTTTACCTCTGTGCTGTGAACCCTATGCGCAAGTGTCTGTACACCGAGAGGCAGATAGTATGAGGGTTTTGCATGCCCATTTCCCTGCCGAGAGGTTGCGCGCTCGGATACAGAAATAGCTATCATTCAACGCATTAGTGGGCATGCAATGGACTGCCTGTGGACCATTGTAATGTCCACATTTTCCTTTGTTCTTCCTCAATTTCCGAGTTCTGCCCCTACCCTGCCCTCTGCGCAAGCCACACACTCTCGCAGTGACGTGCCGAGCCTGCACGAAGTCCCCGCCAAGTAGGAAAAAGTTCCTTGAATCGACAAACAGGATTCTGCATCCAGCTTGGTGCGCAAAGTCCCTATTTTCTGCACAGATATTTCCATGAATTGGGCCTGGTTTCTTGATTCCGGAACGCTGAAGTGCGCTTTTAATAATGGACCCATGCACACCTGTTTAATAAGTGATGTATTCTATACTCATAACGTCGACGATCATTTCCGAATTTCGGATTCTTGCTAGTGATAGTTCGCTCTACTTGGTCGAAACTGGGCCTTCTGTGATATAAGCCCTCACGGGCAATATGGACCCGATACCCGTCCATACAGACTTCTGTTGAATAAGCAATGTATTTCCATTGCATCCCAAAGGTAAACACCTGCAAATGCGGGATATATTCACAAATATCACACCCCGTATCGCCCAAATTAGCTACGTTATTGCTGAATATATTACGCAATAACGTGCTCTTCGGCCTCGCACCACGTACACACGGGCCTGATTCATCAACGCGTTTTTTCGATGGGAAAATCCCACTGCATTTTGTAAATCAGGTCTAGAGTCTATTCTCAACCCGGTGCATTAACTCTTGACTGTGACTGTATGTTGTGGTGGCAGTGGAAGGGGGTGGCAGGGCTTTCCATTAACTCGGCCAGCCCCCACTTCAAGGTAGGAAAAACACAAAGCTCTGGTTTTTACCGGAAAGAGGTAGTAAAAATGCACAGGTGCCAAAGCAGGGCTAATTACCTTTAATATACAGCGACCTTGGATGCAGCCAATAATTGCCTCCTTCTGTAACAGTGAATGTTTATAATACGGTACATAACTTTACACATATTATATGTGCAAGGTTGCTACATATTGAAATTAGACGCAACGCCATCGCAGCTCCACTAAGAAAGAAGTGTTTATGTTTAACCCCCCCCCCCCTGAATTATTATATAAATGTAATCATTTTATTGTTTCGGTGAAACTCATTTTTGTAATGCTTAACTGTGCTACAGTGTTTCTTTTATCCTGCCGCTTTTCATGGATTCAGGGGCGGCAACTTTGCAGGTTTTGGGGGCGGGGAACAGTATAAGTGTGTGTGTGTAATGTCATGTGCACCCCATAGTTCATCAAACACCAATCTGCGTGAACAAGATACGTGTATGTGTGTTTAAGACACCTGTGGGGTGGGGATAGCTTGGACCCCAGACATGCACACAAACAGAAACGGTGCACGCGCCAGCCGGCAACTCCAACCCACCATGGGGCAAGTGGGGCTCAGGGGAGACTCTGCTGCTGACCCACAGACCCCTGAAATACACCCCCTCAATACAGCGGGGGCACTAAAGGGCAACATTCAGGACAGTTTTAAAACACAAAACAAGCCACAATCAGATTTGATTTCTTAATGCCTGCAAATTAGCAGCCGGAAAAGGGTCAGGTAAGCACAGAAGAAAGGTAAAGACATACTGAGGGCAGCGTGGGAAAGAAGATGGACCAGCCATCACCTTTGGAAACCAGAGAGCTTCCTTAACGACAGTCATCCAAGATGGCTGCTTCAATTGAAGAGCTCAGAGCTCAAAGAGTTCAAAGATGGCCGAGATTAGCCATAGGGATTAGCATGGCTAGGGTCCGGGAATGGGAGGGATTCAATAATCAAACAACACCGAATACACTGTGTATACCTCCTCAAATGTCATCTGCATTGAAAATCATTGCAAACCCTCATTTAAAGCACATATGTAAAGCTCTTAAGTTAAAGCTGTTATTTTAATCACAATAGTTTTGGCTTAAATGTAGCCGTTTCAGCACCACCTAATAGCCCAAACTAAAAAGGAGATCACATTAGATTGTTCCTGGATCATTGATGGGACGGTTTGTCAAGTTTATTAATCAGCGTGTATTGATTCCTCCAACTGAAAGAGCTGCTGGAGAGGTAGGAGCAAGGAAATGGGTAGTTGGCAGATAGATGGGTGATTTGTGTACATTGTTTTATGGTATAGGAAGTCTTCGTAGCATTAACCGAGGGCCCAGGTTGCGGTACATTAAACTGGAATACATCAGGGGTGTTTATTTTGAATTGTTGGATTTAGATTCAGGGAAGATCTATTTTCTTGGTCTGGAACCTAAGGGCTGATCATCTGGTGATAGTGCATCACATTTGGACAATAAGTATCACTTTTTTTCGGATTATATTTCAAGGGTGGCATGTTCAATTGCACAGTAAATGCTTTCCTGAAAATTTTTAGCTTTTTTGGATCCCTGCTTTTGCAATCCTATGCACTCACGATTCTCTAGTATTAAAATATGTTTTGTCCACTAACTCATTACAGATGCTGCAAGATGATGTCCTATCCACTTTCTGCCTAACACTTCAAGCTTGCAGAAACAATGGCACAGCTTCAATATACGTGTAGCCAGATGAACCTGACTGGAGTGAAGTTAGCTGCTTTTGCAAACTGGTGAACTACTTAATCCATGATTTTAATACAGTGATTGGTAAACATTTACCAGGGAATATGCCCTGGAGACAGGGTGACATATCCTGAAAACAAATTTATCCTTAAAAGGATGTTAAAAGAAAATACAGCTACATGGTGGTCTTCAGGATTCTAGGGAAGACAATGAGGATTCGGACTGAAACAAAGTAAACTTTCTTGCTAGTGGGTCTCAGGATCCCACCATTATGGCGGTCAGTAGCATCTGCTCCCAGAAGGCCACACGACACAATGCGAGCATCACTTGGAACACAGACAGAAAGAGGAGCCAGTTGTGTGCTGATTCCCAGATCACGTCATCATAAAGGATGAAGAGGATGCCCATGTAAATGTTTTGGTGTCATGCATCGTAGATGCATGACACCAAAACATATCTCAAGTGGCAGATCATTTGGGAATGTCTCTACAAGAACCACAACTGCCTATGTTGTGGGGGGCTATATTTAATTTTCAACGGCAGAGGACCAATATAGCTGTAGTCCAATGTTTGTATTCCTTGAATCTGACTGAACTAGAGTGAACTACTAGCAATTGACAGTCCTGATTAGTAAATTTAACACAAATCATTAAGTTATCAATCTATGACTAAATGCATATGCCTTTATTTTAATAGCATTGAATCTGTCAACCTTATCTGTTAACGGTACTAGATACCACTAGTCTAATTTATTGTTAACATTTTTTTCTTTGATAAATCAACTGTACATTCATGTGAAAAGCTATGTATGCGTTTTTGAACATTTTACTTGTATTACTATGTCAAACTTTTTTTCTTTTTTATGTCCTGTTTTAAAAAGGTAAAAAGTTTGAAGATTATTCTGATTTGAAAAGTTGGTCTCGACCAGCTAAAACAAATTTTTTAAAAAAGAAAAAAAAAGTAAACTTTCTTGCTTGTGGGTCTCAGGATCCCACCACCATGGCGGTCAGTAGCATCTGCTCCGAGAAGGCCACACAACACTATGCAAGCATCACTTGGGACACAGACAGAAAGAGGATCCAGTTGTGTGCTGATTCCCAGATCATGTAAACATAAAGGATGAAGAGGATGCCCATGTAAATGTTTTGGTGTCATGCATTGCACATGCATGACACCAAAACATATCTCAAGTGGCAGACCTTTAGGGACTGTCTCTACAAGAACCACACCTGCCTATGTTCAGTGATTTTTATCATCAAAAATGGGTGTTGAAGTGTGTACTGTCCCGACACAGATATTGATATTGATATTTTATTTCTATCGCGCTCATACACAAGTGTTTCAGAGTGCGACAAGGCAAGGGAGGGGAACAGGGATGAAAAAAACAACGATCTTAATAGGCCCAGTGACATTGAGACCATGCAAGTGCATGGGAGAGAGGATGGGGAAAAGTGCATGCAGGAGGGAGAAGTGGAAAGTGCGGAACAAAGGAGAAACAGATAAATAATACATAAATAAATAATAAAGGCAACAAACAGTGGTAGTGCATTGCAGCCATCAATTGGCAAGTGCTGGGTTAAAGGCAGCAGACAGCGTAGGTCTGATAAGTGTAGGAAGAAAAGGGGGGGACTGTATGGGTACAGATACAGACCGCAGTGCAAGGGATGGCCCAGAGGCAGTGCGGGAGGGTGGCAGTGAGAGCAGGTACCTGAGCCCGGAGGACAGAGGGTAGCCAGGTGCATGGAGCCAAGAAAGAACAGATGAGTAGGGGAGAGGGGGAGCGAAGGCAGAAGCAAAGAGGAAGGTGCTTCCTGAAACGGTGATGGTTCTCCTCAAGTTTTAGAGTGGCAGGGAGGCTGTTCCAAAGGGATGCCCTAGCGAAGACAGAGATCTACCCCCAGCTCGTTTCTTTGAAAAACGACTGACCATGAGGGAGTTAGAGGTAGAGGAGTGAAGAGCTTCGAGAGGGGAAGTATTTGCAGAGGGATAACTGAAGGTATTTTGGACACATTGGAAGGTGATGGTCACATTGAACTGAGTTGGGCGGTTACAGAGTCAGCAGAGTGGAACCAGAGATGGTCACAATGAAATCCAAGTAATGGAGTACTTAGATGCTACTGCATTCTGGGACATGGTGTTTTCTTATCCATGGTGCTCTAACTCAGAAGAAATCAACTAGTAGTCATTGAAAGCTCTTCGTGGACATGCTACCAGCAACCTGAACCCTTGGATGTGCTCCTTCAAATACCAATCCCTATAATCTTCAGGGAACATGGACCTTCCATATAGTGCTGGAGACACATATTTTGCCAATTATTGTGTGATTAATACTTGCAATTATGGTGTAAAGTGAACTGTGGCTACACCCGAATATGTTTATGGTTGTTTCAGGAAGGTGTCGAAAAACTTCTGACACACAGAGTAACAAAAACAAGACTAAGATAATTAAGGCAGAAGGTATGGGTGGCAACTTATAGCAATCAATCCAGTAGCCCTTTGAACAAGGTTGCATTAGTGGCCAGATATAATTATTCCACAATACGCTTGAGATGGGTGTTCCCAAACAGCCCTTTTAAATGAGTAGCAATACACTGGAGATGGATGGGGATACAGATTTCATTCATACATCAATAATCAAGACAACACAAATAGTTTGGCAAAGTTTGTCTGTTTTAATTTCAAGTATTTAAAACAGGGAGTACAACGAACATCAGCAATTGCTCGATACTCTGACTCTACTTTCTTCATAAAAACCTGGGCTCTTATACCTATAACTGGTCATCATTGACGTTTTGACCTGCGTCATTACCAACATCATCCTACGTGGCAAACCACACAAACCTAACAGGAGGTGGGATTGGTTCTAAGTGAATAACTAAGTATAAGCTCTATGTCTATGTGGAGTAATGAAAGAAGGTGGTAGGATAATTAACATCAGGTGAGGCAACTAAGCCCTTCCCTAAAAATTGCCACTACGAATGTCACTAAATGTACGACATCCCATTGGCAACGCAAGCTATAGGACCCCCAACTACGTGGTCTCCTACAATTGGTTGAATTCTAACCCCTGTCAGTACTTTTCCACCTACGTTAACAGCATGCAGACTGAATAACCAGGTGAGGGTGAGCTTGTCTCAGTACCAGCTTCCCCACCTATCATCCATCATCACCTCAATGGTCCAGTGTCAATTAGTGCTTTGAAATTGGACTTGAGTTTGTACTGTTCTCTGGGAATTTTTAAGGAGGATTGGCACCAGCCGGCCTCCGTGTGTAGGTGTGATCATCTCGTTCGTCCAACTTCCTTCTATCACATGACTGGACACCATAAAATTGAGCCTTTTCATGTATTCGATTTTATTCTTCAATAGTCCTCTGACGTCTTTGTTTTTGCTTGACCTCTCTGAACAGGAGCTTCTGTTCTTTTCCATTAATTGTATCCAATGTCAGCCAATTCCAGTCTGATAAGACCTTGGCCCTCATTCCGAGTTTGGATGTAAGTTCCGTTCAATACCGGCATGGTGCAAATAGCGTGTCTGAGCTGGCAATAGACCGCTAAAAGCGCTCAATTACGAGTTTGCGGGCACAAGCTTTGCGCCATGCCGGTAATGAACCTAGCGCCATTCCGAAAAAATGGCTGAAAAACCCTCTACCGGCATGATTCGCACCGTAGCGAACACTACCACCTTAGAATAACGCGGCATTAGCAGTGACTGTAAATAGCAGTCACTGTTATTTACAGTCACCGTCAAATTGTGGAACCAGAAACAGCGTCATCGCACAGGAACTGGAAGGAATACGGCGGCCATCTTTAAAAACACAATCCATTGCCATCCTCACCAGACAGGACCCCAGGCAAACTTTCAACACTGTGGAAACATCCCATCATCAAGGAGGAATGCCCAAAGCACCAAAAAAGGGAGCTGCCCGCCTCAGGAAGGAGCGCTTCAGCCCTGATGAGCTCCAAGTGATGGTGGATACACTCAACGAGCATGCCGACGCCGTTTTCAGCAGTGACATGCGGAGGGTGGTGGTAATATAAAAAAAAAGAGATCTGGGCTATGGTAGCACAGAAGGTGAGCGCCGTGGGCAACACCCGCGCACCACTAAGGACTGCAAAAAAATGTGGGACGACCTGCGGCTGAGGGTGCAGAGCATCCTCTCGTCTAATAGAAGCCAGGCCCTGGAGACAGGAGGAGGGCCAGGTGCGTCCATGAAATTAATGCCGTGGGAGGAGACGTGTGCGGCCATGATAGGCCCCAAAGCCATCGAAGGGGTTGGAGATATGGAGTGCGGGGCAACATCATCCGTTGATGGAGGTGAGTGTCCAAAGTCAATACTGCCAACGCAAATGTTATGTAAGTCACTGCTAAGGGCTGAGCAAGGTGTCAAGGCATGGTCGGCCACCCCCCCCTTTAAATCATGACGAAACAAGTGCGACCCAGGCTAGTGCCAGGTGCGAGGCCGTAACCTATATGACATATACCACACAAAGAGGCCCATTCCGTGAGGCACACAGGGCAGTTGATGTAAACAGTGTGCATGTGAGCCAGCACAGTACCCGGCCAACATGAGTGACACAGACATATGCATGCATTTACCACCTAAGGATAGATTAATGTGCCGTTCACCACCCAAATGCTGATAACCCACTAGAATATGATTGTGATATTGTAGGCATGTCCAAATGCTGCCTCTCAAATCATCACTCATGCCGTCCCTCTCTTCCATCCCCACAGGCAGCGAGCATGACAGTGAGGACCAGGCAAGCAACCAGCCCAGCACCTCCAGGGGCCAAGTCAGGGCCCGCATCTACCTGCGATCAGTAAAACACCTGAAGGCACACCACCGGCTACAGCAAGGCCGGTGGAGGGTGCACAATCCCCACCACCACCCCTACCCCACCCTGCACTAGCAGCAGACACATGCCCTACGCCGCGCTCTGAGGAGTCTAGTGTGGCTGGGGAGATTACGCCACGGCCCCCCTCGATGTTGCCGACAGCCCCTTATCCATATGCGGAGCAACTGAGGAGGACACATATGAGATTGTCCATACCCCTGATGGCCAAACCAAACCCCAGGTCTCATATAGTGACTCTGGTAAGAGTGACACACCTGGGTTTACGGGGCAAGGAGCAACACAGGGACATGCCAGTCCTGTGGCCAGTTCCCTTAGTGAAGCGCCGGAAAGACATGTGAGCCCGATTCCCAGTGGGCCAACAAATTCAGCCATTGATGCAGAGCAGGCTCAGCAGCTCACAGGCCTCATAAATGATTTCATTCAAGACAATCGGCAGGCCAGGGAGGAGTGGCGGAATGAACTGAGGGCACTGGGCCAGGTCGTTACAGACAGCACAAACCGCCTCTGTGAGGTCCTTGGCCGGATAGCAGATGCTCTGGAGGCTGCACCTCCTGCACGACAGCCCCAGCAAGAGGACACACCTTCTTTATGGTCCTCCACCCAGACCAGCCCGCTCCGTCGGTCGCAACGTACAATGCGCCGCTACGACATGCCTCCCCCTGGCTATGGGAGTGCACAGTGACAATGGTGCCATCCACATGTGGCCTATGTTGTCCTTATGGGACTAGTGTGGGGTCGTTGTGGAGGGACGGGGAGGGGGTGAGTGTGTGTTTGGGAGTTGTGTTGGGAGGGGGAGGGGAGTGAGGGTGTGTTTGGGAGTTGTGGTGGGAGGGGGAGGGGGTGAGGGTGGTGGAGGGTTTGTTTTTCATGTTTGAACCTTCAATTTCAATACACCTGTTGTTCATCTAAAAAAACAGAGTGGCCATTCATCATTGCGCATGTGTCATTCAATATTGCACAGTGCATAGTGTACATGTATCCCCACAGCCAGTCCCAATGTCCTCACATCCCCACACCCTCTGCTGACTTGTGTGTCAAAAATATTATCCAATCAATGCTTGCCGCACAGCACGTCCCTCCTGTGCATCGGCATCATGATGCTGTCCTGCCCCTTCTTCCTCCTCCTCCCCATCATCATCATCAGGTGGTAGCAGTTCCATGTCAGGGGGCAGGGGCAAGTTCCGACAGATGCACATATTGTGCAGCATTACACATGCCATGGGGATCTTGGACACCTTCTCATGGCTGCAGATGGGTGCCCCACCCGACCGGCTGAGGCAATGAAATTGTGCCTTCAACAGGCCAAAGGTCTGCTTAATCACCACACATGTACGGGTATGGGAACGATTGTAGTCCTCCTCGTGCCTGTTCTGTGGGTTTCAGACAGGGGTCATGAGCCACAGCGTCAAGGGATAGCCACCATCACCTGCATGAGAGGGAAATGAAGGTAAGTGTATGTACATTCATGGTGGACAACTGAACTAGTCTTACATGTCAGCAGGTGATTTCTGCCCATACGCACATGTCCCTGGATGCATTGACCCCATTTCTGTCCCCACTATGTGTCCTGTGCAATGGAATGATGGAGGGGGTAGCATCTTCAAGATGGTTTATGGTGTGCACTCACATCTTGTAGCACGTGCATCGTATATGCATGCAGCAGTCTTGCGGTAACATCATTGATGTGCTGTGTTTTGTGAGATTTGGTAGTAGGGAGTGTTGGCTGTAGTCAGTAGCATATTCGTCATTCTGCACTGATCCGTACCATGGTGACTTGCAGCACTCCTATGGGTGTGCAGACCCAGTGACACGCTGTGGCATCCCTGTTGGGCTCACCTCAATGCACTCCCACGGATGACTGTCCTGTGGGGTGATATGCTGGAGACAGCGACATAATGCATATGCAGTGCATAGTGATGGAAGCCCTTACGATGTGTGAGGGCCGCCGATGAGTGGTGCATGTGTTGTTGAATGCGGCCAAGTTACCTGTTAGTCATGTAGTGTTAGGTGTAGGCCTTACTTCCTCACTGTGGAATTTGGTAGTCATGTGCCGTTTCACTTGCTTTGGGGCACAGTGTTCAGTGAGTTTCACATCGTGCACTGGCTTCAACATTTCCACCCAGGTGGAGTATGCATCTACCCCCCTTCCCACCCAGGTGGAGTATGCAGCCACCCACCTCACAACCCCGATGCACTGCCATTGCCCGGTCAGGCAAGTCACCAAGCAGCCAGGCACATCGTCCAGCATGTTGCTTCATATAGCGTTGTAGCGTGGAGTCCCGCAGTACCGAAGAGTCATGAGTTGATCCTGGATATCGGGCACAGCAATGTGTGATGGTCTTGCAGGTGTTACATACCATCTGCACGTTGATGAGTGGTATTGCTTGCAGTTGCGATCCGCCACCTCCATGGCATGCGGGACCACCAACTCCACATGGGTGCAGTCGAGTGCACCTACACAATTTGGCATGCCTGCCAGTACATGGACGGCAACTTTTGTATCGAATATCTCCTGGGGAGTCCGTGGTAGGGATATGTAGTCCCTTGTGTGCTTGAGGAGGGCATCCAGCACTTGGGTCAGTAACCGGGAAAATAGGGGTTGTGATATGCCATGCACGTGCCCCACTGTGTGCTGGTAGGTGCCTGTGGCAAGGAAGTGCAGGACAGACACTACCTTCAGTAGAGGGGGGATGGCGGTGCGTATTTCTATGATGCTCACTATGTCGTTGTGTATCAGGTCCGCTACGGTGGTGATGGTGTCACAGTCAAGCCGGTACAGGGTGTGGATCTGCTCAGGTGTTAGGTTGAAGGGGGTGGCTCTGATGCGAGGGATTGGGGGCTGCCGGCATGGTAACTGGTAGGGCATGCTGGGCCTGTCTCACCCTCCTTCTCTTCCTGTGTCTCCTCTGTGGTGGGGCCTGTTGTTGTTGTTGAGGTCTTGCAAGCAGGGCCTCCTGCTCCAGTAATTCTACCACTATTGGTATCATCTTGGTGTGGGAGGGTGTGTGGTATGTGGGTGTGCTCCTTTTGTACTGGCCCTGACTCCATTGCCTCCACCTTTGCTGATTGTGTGCACCTGTGGCACTTGTGAACACTGCTCAGGGTTCTTAACACCTTCTCGGAGAGGCCGGTATTTTCTCCATGCTGGTAAGGTCTTTTTCGGCCTTCAGGAGGCCGTTATTTGTATGACCGCATTACTTGGGATCAGCTCCGGGTTACGGCATGCTGCTAATGTCGGCTTGGTGTGTGGCGCTCGCGTGCCCTGACCGCTATTTACGGCATCGTACTTTACGGTGCCGTAAATAGCAGTCTGGTTGGTCAGAATAGCCCGTAGCGGTAAGCGATGCCGGTAATCCTTTACCGGTATCGTTTTTACCTTACCTCCAACCTTGGAATGACCCCCCGTGGCTTTCTTGGCTCAGCCAACTCCTTAGCTGAGCTTTTTTTCTGTTTAATCAATTGCTTTTCTTAACTGTGACACTGAAATGAGGCCTTCGTGCTTCGTTCAGTACTGCACATATGCGTAGTGGAAACATCCATCCTTTACTTGTCCATATGTTTTTATAGAGGTATATATGTGTATATATATTTTGGCGCTTGCCGCGGCCTAATCTATTAAAAAAGCATGTGGCTAGCTTCATGATTGCTTTCCTGCTTGCGTTTCATTGCATCTGTACACATTTAAACTAAGTATCTTCATCAGGTCTGCAGCATAAGTCTCTTCATCTTGATCCCAAGATGTCACTTATCGTTGGTTCTTCTTTGTTCTTATAAATCGTCTGCCTCTCTGGTCTGGTTATCTTTTTATCTGGGAGTCGATTCACTTTGTATGATGTCACCATTCATCTTTGCCATTTGGTTTCTCTGCTTCTTCAGGAATCTCGTTTAAATGGCGATCATATTGTCTTGTATGCAGGTATGGTTTCCTCGATGGGTCCTTTACCTCCCATATTCTCTTAGGCATAGGTAGCCTTATGGGTACTGCACACAGTCCACGCTCTTCTCTTTGGTGGTTTAATTGTTTAGTATGCGCCACATACTTTGGTTCATACTTTTCAGATAATGTAGGCGGGGCAGTAGGAGTGTGGGTACTTGGCTCCTCCTCTACACGTTTCATACACCCATCCCATAATCTCCCTATGTGATATTTTAACCAAGCTTTTTAAGCATAATAGAAATGGGTACATTAACAAGGCTTTCCTTAGCCGATATGTTACAAGCCGTATAAACACTTGAATAACATGCATATCAAATACATGATTGGGCTTCTGGTTTAACTATAATACGACTACTTCCTTACTAGAAGAAAGAACATCTCTCTCGAAATTACTGAAAACATATTTACCTTTAATCATTTTCTTTGTATAAAGCGTAACTACTTTATTGTAAAGCATACCTCGCAACAACATTCTGCACTGTCCGGCAGGGTTTACCAAGTATTCACGGATATAGACAGAATGTACATAGCACGGGGATGCACCATGTGCTCGAAATAAAAGGACAATGCTCTCCCCAGATAAAGTGCATTCATGAGGCATCTACAGTAAGAACGTCCTGCTATGTTAAGAGACTGTCGCTCAATGAATTGATCAGAAAATCATTGCTGTGACAGTGTCGTTTCTTTTATAAAATCCTAAATACTGTGACCACTATGGCACGTGTATAGGGCTGATCAACAAAGAATCTGGTATTTCATGCTTTGAGGCTCCCTTCTTGTAAATGGCCATATCACCAGTTTCACAAAGCTAGCCCAAAAGTGCTTGCTTCATTTCAAGAACGCAGGGTGGGATACATTGCATGACTCGGTGGAGAGCACTGGCTTGATGACTGTGATTCAGTCGACATTGAGAGCAGTCTCTCGGCAAGGGATTGGTGCTTTAATATGGGCACATTGATTATGAACGACACGAGCCTTCGAAAGGAGCAATTAAAGCTGGCTTGTATGGATGCTTGAGTAGCTGTTGATACAGTTAAACAGCAAAGTGGACAATGGTTTCAGAGATTGGGCAGGTAGAACAAATATTGCACCTGCTGGAAACGCTGGATACAGAGAACATGATACACTTTGGCCCAAAAAAGGCCAGCGTATGGATCCTCTTAAAGTGAGAGGGTGGTGGGGAAAGGTTGAATTATGTCCCATCTTCATTTAAACTTGCAGTTAAGTGTGCTGGTTTGGAATGTGAGGGCTGACATGATGGCTTAGGAATGGAGTAGGAAAATGATCAATGTTGCATCTTCTGTCGACTTATCATGCAGTGAAGGTTACAAGAACGGAGAATCCACTCCAAAAACGGGTGACTGGCTATAATGTATACTACACCGATGCATTTCTTGAAGTTAAATGTGTGAAGTAAAAGATATGTTTCATGCGTAGAAGAAAAAGCTCTTCTTCACTTTCTATAAAGATAGTCCAGAAATCTGAAGGGTAAATAGTTAGCATGGGCTCCGGTTATCCGGGAATAAAATATTGGTAGGGCATTGCCAACAATAACGGCCTGTTAACAATCACAAACTAACTGGTAAATGATGCTTTATCTTGCTTTACTTGCAAGGTGTGGAGCTGGCCACTTAAAAAGCCAAACCTCGGTGCTCTGTAATGCCTTAGTCTTTGCTGCTATCACTGAATGGCTTTATTGAGGGGGTGGGTAACACCACCAATTGAAAGTTCATATCAGGAAGTAAGTGTGGGCTATATCAATTGGATTGTATTTTAATATCCTTGCTAAAAGACTGCTGCAAACTGTTGCAAACATATCCCGGGTGAGGGCAGGACATTATATGGGGTCCTGTTCCAGGCAGTTCTCACCCAACCAGGTTTTGATGTACACCCTTAGTTCAAACGTATTTAACGTAGCTGGAATATTTAGGATTGAGATAATGGTGATTTAAAAATAATATTAGTACCCACCATTGCATGGTATTGATACGAGATGATAAAAGCAAGGAATTAATTTCACATGCATTGAAGTCAATTGTAGAACAATATTGATCTACAGATCGTTTGAAAGCCTTTAACAATAGTCTTTATTGATGTAACACCAGTTGAATCGAAAGTTCAATTATATCTAAAGCGCTACGGGTAAGATTCCCTATGCCCCTTATGAGGAGAAAGTAGGTTAGTATGATGAGGAAAGATAATATGCACCTCTGCTTATTACATAGGCTCAGAGATCTTGATGTCCTATCTAAATCTTAAAACTTTCCTCTGAAGCGTAGCAAACAGCATTCATTGACACACAGCTGCTGGACTGACTCAAAAGTAGGCTAGCATTCGAGAATTAGCATGCTTTATGGTGGGGTAGTGCATCTAAAATGTAATTTGACAGAACACTGGTAAGAGTTCCAATAATTTTATTCTACAGCCAATACAATGGACATAACCTGTTTAGAGATGGGTTGATGAAGTGAGATAGAAAAGAGTTTAAAATATATAGCTCCTAGAAGGAAACGGGGCATTTTGTGCTACTTCTGAAAACATTAGACACTCTATCCGTTTAGCATTATGAGACTGATGACACTGTGCTGTTTTTGCTCTGATATCTTTCCAGTGCAACTTTGTGTTTTAGGTTGACATGCAAATGTTGTTTAATATCATATGTTATTTTGACTGTGGTTTTATGGATTGATATACATGATAAATAACATTGGTTAAAGGGATAGCAGCATACATGATTGAAGGAATTTGAGAATTGAAAATATTGGGAGTCGAATAGTATATCTCTTAACATTAACCAGTGATAAACATTGGAATCTAGGTTGATACAGATCAATGGCATATTCAGCAATATCAGATAGCAGTTTATGCCATGCTGCACACACATGAAATCTAACTCAGAGCAGTAAAACAATTATTGGTAAAATGTATGTATGCTCTTCAAATATTCTATGTTAAGCATTGTACGAAAACATATGTTTCCTGTCTACCACCTCATTCACTCCAGATGGCTTGAATCACTTTGCAAAATTGGGATGTCCTGTAACTGCCTCAACCTCAGTGTGCAAGTGCCACCCACCGTGTTTTCATATGATTTAGTGGGTAAGGTATTTACAGTCCACAGAAAAAAAGTGTATGGACATCTTACATTTCACATACATTTAATGAGAAGTTTAATTCTCACTTTATATATAGCAGTTTGTCAATGCGGTCAATTACCTTCCGTTGGAGCACGAAGATTTGTTCGTATAACTGGCACAAATTCAGCATTGTAGGAATTTGGGTGCAGGGGACAAAGACTATTCTTGGGACTATTCTTGGGAGGCTTTCCATAGTGCATTAGAAGCACAATGAGATGTACAGAATACATAACGCTGCTGAACCAAAGGCAGACACTGAGCAAAGAGCAGGGACAATACACTTTTGATCTACACATAGAGGTTCATTGAGCAAAGAGCATAGCCATAACACTCACTTATGTACCACACAGAGGGCGAGAGAGACAGAGAGAAAGAGAGAAAGAGAGAAAGAGAGAGGAAGAGGGAGATAGAGTGTGTGAGAGGGAGCGAGAGTGAGAGAATGAGAGAGTGAAAGAGAGAAAGAAAGAGTTAAAGAGAGAGGAAGATAGGGATAGAGTGTGTGAAAGAGGGATAGACAGAGATTGAGAGAGGGAGAGGAGGAGCAAGACAGAGAGAGAGAGATAGAGAGAGAGAAAGAGTGAGGGGGAGAGAGAGGGGAGATAGGGGCAAGGGGAGAGAGGGAGAGAGAGAGAGTGAGAGCATCTAGGCAATACACAGTACATGCAACACTTCTGCACCAAATACTTAGTGGAAATAGGCAACACTCTCACAGGCAACTCGGTTTTGTTAGAAAAATGATTGGTTCTACTGCAACTATATTTTAGTGACTAGGTATTTTTTAAAGAAAGGCACGGTACAAGGAGAATTTAATTTGCAAGGTTAACCTATCCATCCCACGTTCATCTCTATGGGAAATTAATTAATTTATTTGAGAAGGCACTAAGGACTTACACAACATACTGAAATGATTTGGAAAGAAGTGAGCGAACACATAGAGACTAACACAGATTCTTTTAAGGACAGGACACACGGAGAATTCTGACCATTTAAGAAGTTACTAGGGTACTTATAGGGTTTCATATAGGGTTTCTTATAGGGTTAGACAAATTGCAACATAACAGTATGGTGTATGCAGATTTTTGATATTGGGGAGGGGTTATACTTAAAAGAAGCACTTAAATTTGATAGTTTGGAGAGCTAACGGGGTCTCTGGACAGCGGGACAATGGTCTGGTCACTGTGCAGTGGATAGGCTCTCCTCTAGGAACACAGCGAAGCAACCAGGGTCTTGTCTCACTGGACAGTGGGTGAATCAGCTGGGTAAAGACAGGTCTGGTCACTGGATTCTCCCACATGGTCTGCAGCCTTTCCTCCTTTACTCCCTCTGTCTCTGGAGTCTTGCAGAGTGAATGTGAAATGCCTGGATCTCTGGATGTTGATTTTTGGAAGTCTGTTTCTTGAATGTCCTCCCTTTCCCTAAGCTTCCTCCTTTTATAAACCAGATGACATCACTTCCTCCTTTTATAAACCGGATGACATCAGAGGATTTATACTATGTGGGCAGACTTAAGCTGCACATACCTCTAAGATGGGATAGGTCAGCCTGTGGATGTCGCCACCTCCCTGTAAGCAGTTTGGACCCAGGGAAGTGACATCAGTTTTAGTGTGGGTGTTTTTATGATGTGCTTTGTTATACCACAGTTACTTTTGCCAAAATCAGTTATGAGACAATATTTACAATTGTTAGCCTCCTGAAAATCAGATGGGCAGACTCCATATTTTACAAGGAACATGCCGTTGCAACTCGCAGTTTGTGCAAGGCTGTTTTGTCCTTCTGGCAATCCTTTGCCATTTCTAATGAAAACATTTCCTCTAAAAATCTACAAATGGATACAGAGAAGCCTATCAATGTTGGGGATAGCTTCATCAACTTTCATAACTGTGTCATGTACGCTTTCTCCAGAAATGTCTTTTTCCTGTCGTTCGCGCCCAACACATGTCAAGAAGACTCACATGGTCTTATTTTAATGGTACACACATTACATTAAAACGGTCATAATTTCACATTACTACTTCTTTTAAATCCAATGGATGGCATCTGTCACTGGAGGGTGGTCCTTAAAATGTCCACAGCCATCCTGCCCCCTCTGTGTCAGTTCTGGGCAGCAGGGTTATAATAGCACCCTTTGATTCTGGCAGATGCAGCTGAGGAGAGGTGTCACAAGGAATTCACACTTTTCTGTGAAGTCCTGATTTCCCTTGGTCCATTGTCCCTTGCTGGAGAAATGCCAGTCAGTCTGACGAGGACGCAAATTCTCACACCTTCACCCTTTCATAGTTTGTGGAGGAGATTCCTTTCCCTGGAAGGTTTAGTGCATTTGAATTTCCTGCCCAGTCCCCTTTATTCTTCTGTTTTCAAACACTCATTTTTCCTTCCTTACTTTCTTTCACAGAAACTAAGTCTTTAGTAAATAAATATAATATACACTTAAACCAACGCAGTTCCTCCCATAACATACTGTTTTTCTGCGGGTATCTTGGATGATTTCACATTTCCAGCTTTAAAAAGTATTATTTCACTGCCTTTGCAAAACAAATTTACACATGCTCATTTTAAATGGGGATTTCACAAGTTGTGGTTTCTTTAACACACATTTTCAGAAAAGCCTTGACAGATTAGATCAGTTTCAGGGCATGGAGAGATGCTGGAAATAGTCTGTTTTCTTTTGTAATTGAAGGATAGGTCTCGGGAGGATAGCTCAGTGGCAACGTGCATGCCTTGGAAGCAAAACGTTACGGAGCAACAAAGGTTCGATCCCCGGGTCCGCGCTTAGAAACCTCTGGGTATTAAGCGCGTTATAAATAACCTATCATATAGCCAGGGAGAAAAATCTTTCTTTTTCAAGTCTTCTGCCTGGGTTACTTTGTTGCAATAGTGAACGCAGCTTGTGCAGCCTTAAATGGATTTCTCTGCTCTTCACAGATTTTGCTTGACACAACATGCCATTTTGCGAGGAATGCCCCCATTTGCTGGTGTACAACCTGAATATGGATGAACATTGTTGTGTTGTACTAAAACCCAAGCTGGGTGATGTTCAAAAACGAGTATAGCAGCAGTGCAAGGTCGTTTTTAAATGCAGGACATTTTCTTTTGCAGTTTGAAGTTTTGAGCTGACAACATAGCAGCACTGAGCCAGGATGTCTTTGAATTTCTCTTTTTGTATTCCCATGAAGAACATAACTGCAGCCATTCTCAGGGTATCTGTGCTCCATCTCACCCCATGTGTGCACAGCAGACACAGCGCAGCCATGGTTTCTGTAACTTGCTAAAAATGTAGTTTTGATGCAAAGGAATATTTGCTCAGCCGCCACAGCGCAGCCATTATTTCTGTAACTGCTAAAAGGCAGTTTTGTGAGGCAGGCATTTTTGTTGGGCTGGTAAATGTACCCCACAGAATCGAATACAAACACACACCAATTCAGAGGAGACACCAAGCAATGTAAAGTTGACATAGCACTGCTGCACCAAACTCAAATACTGAGCAATGTGCAGGAGATAAGCACAACAATGTACAGCAGGCCTTTTACTGCTGAGTAATGTATGTTTACAGTACTGAGCAAAGAGTTGTAAAAGGCATTGTCCAGACAATCAATGGGCAGGAGATACAGCACTGCTGTACAAAACAAAGAGAAACACAAAGTGAGAAGTGAATACAGGTAATGTTTAGGAGACAAAGTGCTGCTTTACCAAATAAAATGAATAAAACACAGGCAGTGTGCAGGGTAGACACTCACCAATGTTTGGGGAACATAGGACTGCTTTACCCAACAATGAAAGACACAGGGCAATGTGCTGGAGAGACGCAAAACAATGTACAGGTGGTGGCTCACTTCCGTATCAAACACAGAGGGATACCAGGCAATTTGCCAGAGAGAGATAAATTAATGTTTTGAAGACATATCACAGCTTTATTATTCACAGAGAGAAATCAAGTAGTGTGCAGTAGAGACACTGAATAAGTTGTAGGAGATATAGCACTGCCTTATCACACACATTGACATGCCATGCCATTGTCAATAGATACAACAAGGGATTTTTAGGGGGCATAGCACTTCTGTACCAAATAGGTACAGAAAATAGGTAATGTGCAACAAGAGACCTAGATCAAAATCCTAGAGACACATTACCACTGTACCAAACTCATGCATACACCAGAAAAGTGCAGGAGAGACACAGCATTTCAGGACATATGTCACTAATGTAGAAAACATAGGGTGACACGAGGTTTTATGCAATAGAGACGCATTGTGGTGTGCAGGAGAGAAGACACTGCTATACCAAACAGAGAAAGGCAATGGGCAAAGTGCAGATGCAAACCCCAAAGAAATGTATAGGAGTCACAACAATTTAGTTGCAGGAGAAATGAAAATGGCAACACACTTTTGTTCCAAACACAGAGTGGTACTACGAAATGTACGGTAGATATAGAAAGAAATGTACAAGAGATATAACACTGCTATATCAAGCAAAGAGAAACACTGAACAATGTGCAATAGATAAACTAAGAATAATACAGAAAATACAATTGGTATGGCAAACAGTGACATAACTGTGGGCAATATCATATTTGACTGTATAGCAGGAGAGAATCATGCAGTGGAATAGTCCATTTGCAGTGTAATCTCCTATTCATGCCATCTCTGTACATTATGCAAGAACACAATTAGCCCTGCTACAAGGATTTAGGTTGAATAGTGTCCTTGCAAAGGGAAAAATGCTACTGGAAGACCTAAAGAAATGTGAAGTCTGGCAGTAGTTTGCAACAAGATCAGTCAATCACAAGAAAGATGCTCCTCATCATAGGTCCTGTAATGCTACAGATTTAATGGCCGTTTGACAGGTGCACATGTCCTTGGAATCGGTTGGCAACCATTCAGCCCCACCGCTCCCGTCAGCAGTGGAGAGGGGGTGATGCTGGTGCTAGCATTTCCCAAGACCAGGGTGCAGCACAGTGGCAACACCAGAAACAATGTGTCCAAAACCATGAACTCTTTCAGTCTACGCCAGTGGCACTGGCAATTGTAGCCAGTGACAGGCAGGCCCCTGTTGCAGGTGACGCTCCTGAAAGCAGTTTGGTGTAGTGTGTTACCACTAGCATTGATCTTTGGGCTGGATCCCCTGAACTAGATTATGCAGCATGAAGGGACCTACTGTTTTTTGGCAGGCTGTAGATTATTTTAGGGAGCTGGAGTACCTACTGCTGGCAGTCAACCTGTGCAGACATATGGAGCATAACAGGAATGGATGTGGCAGTCATGGGGGAGGGACATTGTTCAAATGGTGACTCTGCCAACTGTGAGAGTGGCAGCTGTTGGGGAGAACTCCCAGGTATGCCAGGTATGCCAGAGGGATACTGGAAGTTTGCGGACTTGGAGGGCCCAACACCCTCCCCCAGAATACGGGGAGGATTCAGTCAACGAAAAGTTCAAACTGCGGTTTATTACAGCCAAAACCAACAGGGATTGATACAAGTACTCCAAGAAATTTCACCATGTCACACAGTAAATGGTGCGCAGTCCACTTTTGTTCAAAAATTCGTCATTACTCCGTCACTACTCAGGCCGTTCTCCAAAAACCTATTGCAGCATGGGATTGGCCGTCAGGAGCATGATAACCTATACAGGAACCTATATGTCTCATTCTACTGGCTCTTACGCATCAGGGGGCTGGCCTGTCCCCTCCCCAAAATCCAAGTTACTACATTGTTGCAGAATAGTGGACCGACCATTGGCTCTTGCCCGTTGCTACCCACCCCTAGGGTACTAAACTGTGATTGGCTAGAGCTGACATACCCAGGCCTAGGACCCGAAATGGTTCTCAGCTCACTGTGTACCTTTTCAAGGTGATGAGAATGATTATGTGTCTGTGTGGTAACTTGTGTGCACCACCTTTGCCTTATGAGATATTCCGCTGCTTGGCACAACACTTGTATACTGTTGTATACTTGTTGCAGTCTGTGTCTGCCTGCCTGAGATCCGTTCTCCTTTCTCACCACCGATCACTGTCCATTCTCTGCTTTAGCTGTATCACGTGTTTGGAGACAACGAAATTGAGCTCTGCAGCTATGAATTATGAGCAATTATTCCCATTTTCTGCAGCTGGCCCCTTTGTCATCTGGGGATTGGAATATCATCCGTATCTCTTGACCTTAACTCCGGGTCCTGTCTCACACATCTTGCACTCTGTTCAGCCTGAATCAGTTCAGCTCGTCCCTTGCTCACAGGCCTGAGGCCTGCTGTAGTTTTCCTAAACTTTATAATGCGGTTTCTACATTGTCTATGCTATACTACATTCACCATGGGTTGTCACACTTGGCTTTGCCAGGTCCCATAGGTTTCCTTGCAGTTCAATAGGGTTATTTGCATTTAATCAACTGCAAGCTTTGCTCAGGATCTCTTGTTCCTTGCAGTTTCTGTGTTGCTGTACTTGGCTAATGGCACAAATAATAAAAGCAATGACAGTATGTATATGTATCTGTCCTCTAACTATAGAACTGTACACTCATGTTCTTAATGTATTCTAGTGTGTGTTTGTGTCCCGAAGTACGGATGGCACGTGTGCTCCATGTCTACCGCTGCTATGTCATGGTGTCTCTATCAATGTCAGCAATATGGCTTCTTGGTGCTCTAGTTTAGGCTGTCCATACAGGTTTCTCTGACCATGGCCTGTGGCTCTTCATCCACACATGAATAGATCTGTACCACACCTGTTCTTTATGGCTGGCTGAGGGGATACCCCTCAACATATCTGTCAATTATTGGTCCGTTAGGAATTCGTCCAAAATGGAATTGATGATTGCAGTGTTTTTTGGCCTTTCGTCTTGTCATGAACTCGATGGGAGGGGGGTTGTGGCAGGATCCCGACTCCCTCTTCAGTCCCTCCTCTGGTAGACCTGCCAACCACATCCTTATATGACAGTCCTTTTGCTCTTGGCTGCCCTATCTTCGTTATTCCTCCGACGTGCCCATAGTAGTTTGTATGTTCATCGAATGACCAGTTCATGTAACAGCATACTCCTTCGGGGTTACACCACACCCACTTTCCTTCATAGTACTTTGCATCAAATGGGTTGTCCACCTTCATTGCTTTAAGTGGGAACAGTTCACATTGCACAATTCTCTTTGTGATCTTGTTCCTTTCTGCCACAATCTTATCCTTTGCTCCTCCTATATTTACATCCATCAGGATCAGCCTTCTAAAAGCCTCCTCTGCCGTTTTCTCGCACCTTGCCACACATATTTTTATCCCACACATTGAAATTGCTACTAGTTTTGATGCGCCCATTATCACCTTTAGTCCGTCTAATAGCCATGATGGCATCCATGACCAAATGTATGCTATCCAGTTCTGGTCATTCCCTGTCCCATTGGCTTCTTCCTCCATTTTAGCATGCATCTGCGATAGCTGGAGTACTGCTTCTGACAGGGTACCATTGTCTTTGTTGTAGGCAGGTGTGTACATGCAACAGAAAATCCCATTTTTTTAGCAAACTCCTCCTATCATAGCTGTGAGCTGATCCAGAACGTACCTATTCTGGAGCACCACCAACCATACCGCTCGGCGCTCTTCTTTTATCACGTTCAACCCACTGTGGAATTAATTGTCACCATCAGCTCCCAACAGGTAATTTGTAACTACTTTGCATTTGTGTACATCTGTATGGATGGCATTAATGAAGCAAAGAAGATCTGCGTCCTACTGAGCAATCTGTGTTCTGCTGGCACTTCATCTAGTGCTGTTTCTGATGCGTCTGAGCAGTAATTTCCACCTCTCTTTACTCTGCTCAATCCAGCTGGCTTCTCTGCCTTGGCTGTTGGTACCCCTTCAATCCACCTCTTCTTCCTTTTGTTATTGTCCATCTTCAGGAACTCACAAAGCTTCACATCTTTTTTTGGCACGACCAACAAAGGCATGTTGATGTGTACCAATGAGCAAACTCCTCACCGGTCAGGCGGTAGCTTCTCGTGTGCCTTCGATCCGCAAGCCCAGTAGTGGTCCATCAGTACTGCTATTCCTGCTTTCATAGCTGTATGTTTTCAATGCTCCTGCATCCGACATTCGCACCAACGTCAACTTCAGTTTTGTTCTGATAGCACAGTACTGGTATCTTCAGGGGTATTATTGGCATCAGTCCAGCTTAATTTTCTATCCATGTCAGTAACTTTGCACTCGCCTCCCATTCCTTCAGGCACTTGTCGTTTTCTTCTTGTAGCTTGTTACACTGGGGATTGTGCTGGTGTCAGTGCTTTGCTCCCCACCACTCCATCCTTCCATCCATCTCTAGTGTATACCCAGCCATACAAAAGTATCTACGGGCTCTCCCAGCAGCCAGGTTCTCCTCCTGGCTCCTTTCCTCTCGTCCATGGACTTGGCAATTCCTTCAGTGTGATAGTCTTTGTTTCTCCCTTGTCAGGCCCATCAGTTATGTACTGTATAGCTTCATCTAGCTGCCAATATTTGTTCACCATGTCTAATGTTTTAATATAATTATCTTCATATAGGAACATGCCTCTGGACATCCATCTCAATGTTGCTGTCTTCCCCTGTATACCTTCCTTGAGCGGTCACCATTGATAGATTGATAGATACATTAAGCATTGTATTCTTGCTGCTGGTATGTTAGTTGCTATGAATGGGAGGCACTCATGGCATAGGGGATTAATGAGCAGACATATTAGCTCTCCCTGGAGGTTTGCTTAGCTACTTTGGTCATGTGCTTATACCATATGTTGTTAGACACTCGAGCAGTGTCGGTGAGATACATGTCTACCCCTTTCATGTCTGTGTCAACACTGTGCTTACCTTTCTTTACCATTACTGCAGTGCTCTCCTGTTCACCTGACATGGTCGTTGCACCTGTTTGGGTCGGGGGAATGTAAGTGGAGGGTACAGCGGTAGCGCTAGCAATGTAGGTAATTTTCCAAAATACAAAAACAAAAACACCCTAGGAATAAGTAAGACCAACAGAAAAATTACATTTTTTAATATGTCATTCATTTTCCCTTACGCTGCTTGATCCTTGAAGCTTGAAGATATAGTTGCCCACCTGAAATGCGCTAAGAAATGCATTAGTGTGTTAGTAGTGTAAATACTCTTATGCTCCACAAACCAAGTAATCACTTATAAAAAATGCAAATACTTCTTCCCACACTTTTCTTACGGGTGGGTCTCTCAGTGTGGCAAGGATAGGGTGATTGCCATGCTCATGTTGAGGGTATGTTTAGGCCAAGTATTCTATAAAGGCAAGATAGTATACTCTGGGGAATCATGCTTGAAATCTACTGGGTCTTCTCACAGTATGGACAAATTGGTTTGAGAAAGTATCTGGGTGACGGGTGGAGGGCAACATGAACAATTATCAACAGTTACATTGGCTTGGTCATCGATTTTATGAAGAAAAGTAATTTAACACACTGTGCTCCCTCACTCTAAGTCGATGAGCAGACCTGTCCCTAACTATGTTGCCCGCGAGCGCGTGACCATTGGTTGTCCTCCACTTGGTTGTGCAATTTCAGAATGCACTTGGAGCTCTCCTAGGTGCTGGACGTTGGCCCTTGCTGATCACGGTGATCACGTTGCCAGGTGAAGTCGCTGCTCTGTAGGGCTTGATGTCTGCCATGTGGTTCCAGACCAGCTAACCCTTGAGTTTGACAGCAGAGTCTGCCACCTTTTCAACCACGTGTGGACCCATGAACCATGGCACATTTCAGCACCTGATGAAGTTACTCAGGAGGACAATTTCCCCCATATTCAATGGGTTTTTAAATCCTGAGTCTTTTGAGAGACTCAGGTGAGAGATAAAAGAAGTGCTAGCAATGACGGAAGTGATGTACTCAGGCATTTCTTGTCCTAACACATCTGACTATTCTCACCGTCTTTCAGTGTTCTTGTGGGAAGGGCCGTTGAGAGATACATGCATCGTCCTGTCACCATCTCATGGGGCGTTAAATGGTGGTCGGACCCAGGCTTATTTCGCAATGCAAACAAAGCAAGGAGTGACACCAATTATTTTTCGTGCTCTGCTATGTTTTTGCTATGGACTCCTTCAAGAGGCCATTCAGGCGTTCACAAAATCCCATTCGCTTGGTACGCACAAGCAAATTTGTGTTGAATGCCTAGCAGTGTAGAGAGGTGCTGGCACATCTCATTGGCACTTCAGTATTGCTATTGGTGCTGGATAAGTAATCACTTTGATCAATCTGCCCAATAGAAGTGCATGCTAAATTGGAGTCCCATCAGCCTTCCTGAATCCTCTCTTGAGCCACCGTGACATTCCTGAGTATATTGTGGAAATCACATAGGCAGAGTACACTGTCACCTCCTTCTCTCTGCTGTGTTCCAATGCTAGTATTAGGGCCACTAGTTCTTCTGCGTGTGCTGAGTAATGGGATGGTAGCCACAAACTGGCTACTACTTCACTTGTCCCATCTCCCTTCAGTCTTACTACTGCAGTTTCTGTATACCAGACTCCATCTGTCTGGTCAATTGTTGACGACCTGTCAATGTAGAGCACATCTCCCCCTCAAGTGCATCCTCCTCTACCTTGCGAGTGTCACTGAACATCTCTATGTTTGCTCTGCAGTTGTGTGCATAGTCTCCTACCTGTAGGATGTCTGCTAGGAATATTGCTGGTTTGACAAGTCTGCACCTCACTATCTTCAGGGCTGTATTCAATAGTATCCCTGATGCTCTTTGTGTTATCAGTGTGCTCCTTGGATTCTGCAGTATTGCAAAGAGGGTGTACCCCACATAAAAAGTTGTAGTGCACCCCATTGCTATTGCTGCTGACTTCTCCACTGCAAATGTGGCAGCTGCCAAAGCTTCTTCACACTGATAGTGTCCCCTCATTGCTGGGTCAAGCTTCCCACTGTAGTAAGCTGTTGGCTTGTGTCCCATGCTTGTAATTTGTGCCAATACTGCCTTCATCACTACACCATCAGTGTGTGAGAACAAGGAAAATTCCTTTGTATAATCTGGAACCCCTAGCACTGATGGTGTGCTTATTTCCACCTTCAGCATGTCCAATGCCTCAGTCATTTCTGTGGTCCATGTTATTGTATTGTTTACTCTCTGCGCCTCCTTCAGAACACCCAGTAGGGGGCTTGTGCATGGGCTGTACTCAAAGATCCTTCTTCTGCAGTAGTTGCATAACCCTAAGAACTGTTGCATGGCTTCCAGGAAAGAATCTCTAGGGATCTGTTGGCCATTTTGGGATATTGTCTGTCCAATGCATAGTACCTCTTCTGACAGTACTGTAAATTAGCCTTGTCCACCGCGTATCCCTTGTCAGCTAACACAGTCAGCATGTGCACTGAGTCCTGCCTACACTGATCTTCTGTCTCACTGCAAATCAAAATGTCATCTATCTATTGCAAGACTGTGCTCTCCATCTGTATATTGCTCCAGTCCATCTGTATCACTCTGTTAACGATAGATTGTGACTCGCAGTACTCCTGAGTAAGCCTTGTATGTTTCCACTTCTGGTTTCTATACACAAAGTTAGTCAAGTCTTGTGAGTCTGGGTGTAGCAGTACTGATAAGAACGCATTCTTCAAATCAATGACCGCAAAGCAGGCAGCTGCCGCCGGACTGCTGCACAAAATTGTTGCTGGGTTTGCAACTAAAGGATATTCTGCTTCTGCAATGTGGTTAAGAGGCCTTAAATACTGTATCAAATGCCACAACCCCCCTTTTGCCTTCCTTACTGGGTACGCCAAGGTGTTGCATGGGGACTCTGATTGTACAAGAATGCCTATCTCAATCAGTGCTGTGTTGTTTCATACATGCCTTAATCTGCCTCCTTAGTTAAAGGGTACTGTTTCACTCTTGGTAGAATCCTGGTTTCAGCTTGATCTTCACTCCCCCATGCTCTTCATGTGACCCACATCATAGGGACTTTTTGTCCATAGCGTGCTGGGTACCTTGGCTATGTCCTCCCACCAGAATGGGAGTGGCGCTTCCAGGGCCATTGCAATCCTCTGTGGTACTTTCCTGTAGTATATCCTTAGCCGGTAGTTCACACTCATCTCGAAAACCTTCTCGTCTCCCTCCCCTGAATAGCTCTTTTGTCTGTCTCTGTGGTCAACATTCACCCCTCTGCCACTGCGATCACTGCTCTTCATGCCTGTCCTGTGTCATCCATCCCATGTACAGCTATCCAGTCCTCTCTCGCCACCACTGCCTCTATTTCTATTAGCACTATAGTTCCCTCCTCCTACTCCACTGGTAGTTCAAGCCTCAATAAGTATTCATTTGGAACCCGCCACCGCTTCCCTTAGCCCACTTAGCAATGTCAGTCCCATACTGGAACATTTATGTGTCCACTGGAACCCCTCTCTGTATTGTGCATTCACAATAGGCTTGAACAATCTGTCTCACATTGAACATGTGCACTCCTGTTGTAGAGCACACTATTCTCTTGTCTGCGAGTGAAATTGTCATGTTCGGTCTGCTCATAATATATCATCCTTGTATGTTTTCAGGTGTCTGTCGAGAGTAAAGTAAAGTCAGTGATAGATTGTGATCTCCTATAGAAAGTGAAATGTTGTCTGTGAAAGGAACCACTTCCCGAGCCCCAGAGAATCCTTGCATTTTCATGCCATTACCTGACAATGTAAATGCCTGTTCCCTAATGCAGGACCTAGTTGCCCATGTGTCAACAAGAAAGGAAAATGTGTTGTCACCTATCGCCACCCTTATGTGAGGTTTCTCTGCAGGCTTGGGTGTGATCGACAGGATGGGACACATCAAGTTTATCTGTGGGCTGTCCTATTGAGGATATAAGGACATCCCATTCCCTGTAAAGGGGTTGTTCTCTACCATGGTAACTCCTCCCAGTTGTCTGACAAGAACCATCAGCATGGAGTCCACGTGTGCTGCTGCGTCATTGTTCTGTATTTGTGCCAAATGCTGTGCGTTCCCTCAAATCTGCGGTATTGCAAATATTGTGGTATCAGTGCTTGCATCTGTGGTACCTGCATTTATGCTTGTGGTGCTGGTCCTTGTGCTTGTGGCATCTGTTGATGTGTGCCCTGCACCTGTTCTTGCTCTTGTTGGTCCTGTGTATAGTAATCGGCCTGGTCCCCTTGATAGGGCTGCTGGCCCTGTGTTCCCCAATTCCTTGGCATCCCCCTGCTGCTGGACACTCTTGAAATGTGTCCTACCTGCCCACATGTCCAACACTCTGGTGGCTCCCTCCCTTGCACTTGGAAACCCCCTGAAAAATTCGCTGGGCCTTGCTGCATCTGCTGCCCATATGCCCGAAACCCTTCTGGAAAGCCCCCTTGTTTATGATGCATCTGTGGTCCAAACCTGCGCTCTCTCTGTTGGCCCCCTTTTCCTCTGAACCCTGTCTGCAGGTACTCCATCCCTCTGGGTGGTGTGAATTGCTATGGTTATTGTTGCTGCTGCTTTTGTCCCTGTGGGGCTGGTTAGTACCGCCCCTAATATTGCATACTTAGATAGATTTGTCTGCCCCAATTTCACTTTGTATATCTTCCTGTCCTCTGCCTTTTTTTGGAGTTTTTCCTGCAATAATCTACAACGGTGAACTATCGTAAGCTGTACCTCTGGCCACCCACTTGCCTCGATTACTACCAATATTCTTAGACTCTTCTGGACGGGCTCTGGCAGTACCTGTATGTAATAGAATATTGCTACTGTTTTGTCCCACAGTTTTCGAGTTTCAAGCCGCCAAAGCTCTTGCATCTCCTGCATGTACTGCACAGGGTCTTCGTCTTCCTTCATGTTCCGGAATGTAATCGATAAAATGTCTGATGTGTCTGGGTATTGTGTCCTTAATGCTCACCATACGTCCATTCTGCAGTTTGCAAAAGGTGACTGATCATGTGCCCCAGGAACCCTGCACTCTTCCGTAAATCATCAGCAGCATCCCCTAATATTGACACTAGTAGTCCCTTTACGTCCCCCACAGTTAGCCTACTTCCCACTGTCATTACCTCCATTTCATAAATCCACTTCCCAGCCCCTGCACTAAATGAGGGCAGTGTACATTTCACAGACTCCTTGTCACAGTCTCCTTGTCTGCATACTTTCATGATGTATACTGAGGTCATATTCCTCCTCTCTCTAGTAAGGGGATTTGTGTGAACTGTTGCAGTTTGTTATGCAGTCACAATCAACTCAGGGAGTTCCTTTCCCCCAATCAAGGTGGAACACAACAAAGCACTATTATTTTGTTAAGGTTCCATTGGTTAAGGCCACCAACCTGTCTCACACCCAACCCGAACAAATACCTGGTGCCACAATGGACTAGGAAACAGGCCGGTGTGTAGTAAGAATATATATTTATTAATGTATTTAAACCAAATTTGACAAACAGACTAACATCAGCCACCAATGCTGTGGCAACACAGAACAAAGCATCTTCTGTAACGGCACCAACACAGAGATAATACTAAGATATGCAGTGTCAATTTCCTGCAGCTTTTCTTTTCAGATCACTCACCAATACAGAAAAATAACAATTTAAGGCACACAGTGATTGCTGATTTGGATACAATAACTTTTCTCCAAGCAAACCCGCACCCAACAAACATCAATTAGACTGGACCTCTCTGAATTGAAGGCAAGTGGCAAACAGTAGAAACACAATGGGAAAATCGTTTTGGGTTCTGACAGAAAAATGCACTCTTTGGAACAGAGATTGAAGGGGAAAACCGTATTGCACTTATTACTACAGATGCAATATGTGGGAAAGAAAAACAATGGGAAAATGTGTTTTGCCACATTAAAAAAGAACACGCACGGCTTTGTGGTTTGGGTCAGAGCACAATGGTATCAAAGGGGCAATTTCATTTTTCCCACCACAAATGCAAAGGAAATACAAGGCTTTACACTTCTGATTTAAAATGAAGGGGGTCAATGGGGAATTTTGTTTTGCAGCATGCACACTCACTTGGAAACGGGATTTTGGGGATTCATTATTTTCGATTCAGGCCCCCCCTTTCTGTACTGAAGTCAAGGGTTTTCTTACAAATAATCAAATCTTTATGTCTATACTGGCTCAAAACACTCTGGCATGAGTTTGTTAGTTCTGAATGCTAACAAAACACATCCTGTGATTTCTATAGGGAAATTAACTGATTCACTTTAATTAAATATGCTTAGGAACTACACAGACAAACAGGGTATTTTGCTATGGGGAAATAACTAGAACAGTACTTGAAAAATGCAGGGCCTACACAGTCTATTGCTTTGGGATAGTTTTACTTACAGGCACGCCCTTGTAGTGGCCATCAGGGAACAGCAGGACACCTCTGGGACAGCAACCGTGTCAGTCAAGGGTTGTCCCCTCTGGCTCCTCCAAGGGGTCCCAGTCAACTTCTATGTCTCCTGGTCTCCAATACAAGATTTGGCGCCTCTCTGCTTGGGTGTTTCTCACAAGAGTTCAGCAGCAGGTTACCTCTCAGAATAAAGTGAAAACACACAGTTCTGATGCAAACTGGTCTTCTTATAGGCCAAATGACATCAGAAACTTTTCATGATTCCAGCGAAGGGTTTTGCTTGTTCTCTCCACCCACCTGTGTGCTAATAGGATGAGGAGTTGAGGGGTATGAATTAGGAAAGGTAGGGGAGGAGAAAGATTTGTCATCCCAATCTGACATGTGGGTTTGGCATGTTTAAACTCTGAAAATCTATCAACATGGCAAGTCCCCCAATTTGTCAAATCTTTACATGTATGGATATAATTTTAAGAACTACATTTTAAGGCAAATCAGATGATGCTTATCTGAAGTCGACAAAATATGACACTTCATAGTTCCCATGTTAGTTTTGTCCTTCACTCTCACACCAACTTTCACATCATGGGAAGGCCCACATCAAATTTTCCTTAATAACTTCTGTTATGTTTATCATTTTGGCATGGTTCAAATGGGATTACTGACACCTTTAATAGAATATGCTTCCCTTTTTATGCAATAAAATGTATTTTTCTGTTAAACACACCAGAGCCTCAGATGCCTTGCTCACTCTAGCCCCCACCTTTGTTTTCTAAGTTTCATTTACTCTTAAACATGTGACCAGCCAGATGCTGGCTCATGTTTATTTTAGCCTATCCCTTCATTGCCTCCCAGTGCTCCTGGCTATAGCTTTAATGCACATTTTATGAGAGTTGTGACCGAAAGGTCACTTTTGCAGAAAATGCAGGCATGGATTTATCTATTTCCACTGTGGTTTCCATCAAAGGCAGTGTATTTCTTTGTATTTTTAAATAATTGACCTGATTGATTGTTGACAACCAGACCTCCCTCTCCGGGACAAGCAGAGGATAGGTCTTTGAGGTTAACATTTCATTTCAGTAGAAATGCCCAGATGCATGTACAATTCTGCAAGAAATAGCTTTTAACTCACACACAATGTATTTTACATGAAGCATTTTATAAGGCATCGAGGCCGTAGATCCATGTGTAATTTATTTCTTTAATCTCACAGTTGCAAAAGACAGGAGTGTCAGAAAACCACATTCATCTTGAAATGAAGTGGGCACTTCTCTTTGCATACTTGTCATGATCTCTGCTTCCAAAAGGTCAGGGTTTTCCCAACTCCCTTGGAAGCAGATCCATAACCCAGGTTCCGAGTGCCAACCAGTCCCAATTGGGACCTTTTGGACCCAGTCCTGGCGCCAGTGGCACCAGGCTCATAAATATGCCCAGTCCCAGCGCTGGAAGCGCCGGGCTCATAATGCTTGGGTGGACTTACCTGCAGCAGACCATGCTGCTTACTTGCCTGCCAGTTGAGCCTCTGATCCTCTTCTGTTTGGATCTACTTTTCCTGTTGGGTGGGGCTGGAGCCACTCCCTAGATTCAGAACACTGGAACTCTTCTGGAAGGCAGGAACTCTTTTTTACCAGGAACTCTTTTCTTACTTAGGCGTGGCTGTGGAAGGAGACACCTAAGCACTACAGGAGGCTATTTAAACCACACCCGGTGGATGAATCTTGCTTTGCGTTATTCTGCACCCTCTGCAGCAGAACGCTCATCGTGTCTTCTGCATCCGGTCCTGGGCCTAAGGAAAAAGGCTTACCATCCTGAATCCAGTCTTCAGCAACACCTATAAAGACAAGAAAGAACAGGTTAGCATTCCGGCATCTGAAAGGCAAAGGCTTACCTACTCTTCGTGCGCTCCGGAGGTCTTCACACTACATTCCGGCATCTGAAAGACAAAAGCTTGCCAACTCTTCGCACGCTCCGGAGGCCGTCGGCGCTGCATCTCGCATCTGAAAGGCAAAACAAGGTGCGTTTAAAGACATTGGGGAAATTTAATACTCACGTGCCATTACTCCTTTCCACATCTAACCCAGTGGGTATCCCGGCACCCTGCAGCCGCTCCGAACTTGTACCTGCAAAATAAAAAGACAGTTAGAGCGCTTTGTGAAGCTGGCAACAAGCGCTTACTTACGTGCTTCCAGGCGCTTCTATTCATCACACGGGCTCCATCTTCAACTCACTTCAGCCCGTCATCCGCCATCGCCGGAACCCTGCAAAACAAGAGACATCATTATTAAAGACATTTGAGTTACTTGAAACTACCGTTCGTGCAGTAAACGACGGACAGCAGTCCTCTGAAGTCAAGAGGCCTGCGCTACCTATCCAGTGAAGAACCTGGCTACAGCACCCTGCCCCGAGGCAGATGGAGAGCTCGGCATTCACTTACCTAAGGTGAGAGCGTTAACCTGTGGGGGTCTACAGGAGAGGAGAAGAGGAAAGAGATAGGGACACCCCAATAACCCCAGTTCATTAACCCCGTATTTTCTATCTGCAGACATCTTACTCTGCACGTCAGGCATACAGGGCACAGAGGTCCAGCCCAAAGAGCCAATCGGGTGCTGCACATCACCTTTGAAGATACGGTAGTCGCCCAGTCAAGACCGGCGCCTCTGCGAGAATCAGGTGAGCGTTACAGAACGCAAAGCCTACCGCAAAACTCTCGCCCAGGCGCTATGGAAACCTCGGATACTGACCACCTAGCCCGGTTACTTGGAGAACTAAGGGCAGAAGTGCATGCAGCTCGTCAGGAAACAAACGCTCTAAGAAGGGAACTAATTATTTCCAAGGAGAGAACAGATGATCTTGCTAGACAATTGCTACAGTCACAAGCCGGACAGAACCCGCTACCCGCATCAGGGGCAAATCTTCCTTCAACATCCTCTATGAATCCAGTGCAGATCAACCTACCTGGGAATGTACCTCTGGCTCCGCCCGAACGATTTTCTGGTGACCCAAAGAGGTTTGCGGTATTTATCAATCAGTGCCGGTTGCACTTCTTATGCCGGCCAGCAGCCTTTCCAACTGATCAAGCTAAAGTAGCTTTTGTACTTTCGTACCTTAGTGGCAATGCGGCAGACTGGTCGATCCCTCTAGTTAATCAAGATGATCCGGTTCTCCATGATTTTCAAGCCTTTCAGCTTAGTATGGAAAAACTGTTCGCAAGACATGCACAGGGGCAGGCCTTGGACAATGAGCTTCTTTCGTTGCGACAGGGTAATCAAGACCTTTTGGCTTATATTGCATCTTTCAATAGACTAATAGTGGAAACTCAATGGCCTGAGGACAAAAGGATTACGCTGTTTTATAGAGGTCTACGTGGAGAGCTCAAAGACGTTTTAGCCCAAGTAGTGAATCCTCCACAAGACTGTTCGGATTATATAGACTTGGTCGTTCAAATAGATCACAGACTGCAGAACAGGAAGGCCGATCGTTCCAAGTTTGATGCTCGAGTATTTACCAAACCGCCAACTCCTTCCAAAGGAGTAGACTCCGGGGAACCCATGCAAATAGGGGGTCTGAAAGGTCCTCTAACACAAAGGGAGCGGGAAAGGAGAAAACAGTTGCAATTATGCCTATATTGCGGAAATTCAGGGCACTTTCTTCGAGACTGTCCGGTGAAACCTGCCAAGAAGGCAGTAGGAGCTGCAGTTACCACAGTTACAAACTCTGAGCAGGGAAACGACCTCGCCCGACAAGAATAGAGGTCCTCTTGCCGAGCGTGAAAACCAGTTCTGTGACCTCGCATTTCGTGATACCTATGGTCCTCATTAGCCCTGATAATCCGGGTCGATTACATGCAATTGAAGCTTACGTCGACAGCGGTGCCATCGGCAATTATGTGGATCATGAAATGGTTTTGAGGATGAATCTAACTCTTTGTCCCAAGGCTGTAAAGGACGTCATTACTACGGTGGATGGTACGGAGATAGCCTCCGGGCCAGTAACGCACACCACTCAAGAGGTGACGCTAGTAAGTCAAGATGGACACCATGAGAAGATCGTGTTCGATGTGATCAAGGCCCCTCAGTTCCAGATTATTCTAGGAATACCTTGGTTAGAGAAACACAATCCTCTGATCGATTGGCGAGCAAGAACGGTCCAGTTTCCAGAATGTGTCTCTACCTGTCACCCTCCACCTGGTGTTGCACTGGCAGCAATTTCTTCAGAGACTCCCCAGTTACCTCCCGAATACCTAGAATACCAAGATGTTTTCCGGAAGGAGCAGGCTAACTCTCTACCTCCTCATAGGTCTTATGACTGCCAGATAGACCTGATACCTGGATCTACTCCTCCTTGTAGTAGAATTTATGCCCTCACCGAGCCTGAGAACCTTCACCTTCGACAATACCTGGATCAATACCTGGCAAATGGGTTTATTCGTCCCTCCAAGTCCCCTGCCTCTTCAGCTTTGTTCTTCGTTCCAAAAAAGGAAGGAGACCTTAGAACTTGTATCGATTATCGCTCCCTGAACCAGATCACCGTTAAGAATAGATATCCGTTACCTTTGATCCCTGAACTCCTGGACCAAGTCAGAAAAGCATGCATATATACAAAGCTGGATCTTAGAGGAGCTTACCACTTGGTACGAGTAAAAGAGGGCGATGAATGGAAGACGGCCTTCCGCACCAAGTATGGGCTATTTGAATATCAGGTCATGCCCTTCGGACTTTGCAATGCCCCGGCCGCCTTTCAATATTTTATGAACGATGTCCTCAGAGAGCTCATAGATGTGTGTGTTGTTGTTTACATCGACGACATTCTTGTTTATTCTTCATCGGAATCTGAACATCGGAAACATGTGAAAATGGTCCTCGAAAGATTGCGTCAACACAAACTTTTCGCTAAGTTGGAAAAATGTGTTTTCAACGTGACTGAAGTTGAATTCTTGGGATTCATATTATCACCTGGCGGAGTGCGTATGGATTCAAAGAAGGTCGATGCAGTTCTCAAATGGCCATCACCATCCTCCGTAAAAGGTGTGCAAAGCATGTTAGGCTTCGCTAACTTTTACCGCAGGTTTATCCCCGAGTTCTCTCGAATAGTCCAGCCCATCACTGCCTTGTTAAAGAAAAACAAACGTTTTGAATGGTCTACCGAGGCGGAACAAGCTTTCCAGGATTTGAAGACTAAATTTATCTCTGCACCAATCTTAAAACACCCTCGCCCCGAACTCCCCTATATCGTGGAAACTGATGCTTCAAGCCTTGCCATGGGGGCAGTTCTATCACAAAAGGACCCGGTAACCAATCAGTTGCATCCCGTGGCATTTTGGTCCCGCAAATTCTCGCCTCCTGAAGTCAATTACACGATTACTGACAAGGAACTTCTGGCTATCAAGTCTGCCTTTAAGGCTTGGCGGCATTATCTGCTGGGGGCCCGACACACCGTTACTGTGATTACGGATCACCGAAACCTGCAATATTTGAAAACCGCAAAAGCCCAATCCTCTAGACAACTCCGTTGGGCATTATTCTTTGCCGAGTTTGACTTCATAATTACCTATCGACCTGGTACCAAGAACGGTAAAGCCGATGCCCTTTCTCGGATGGGAGTGGAAGAACACTTGATCAACCCTAAACCTGTACCAATCATTCCCGAACAAAGAATTCTGGGTGTAATCACCACAGAATCCATAGAGGAAGTTTAGGATAAATCCAGGCAACTTGTAACTCCAGCAGACATACAGAATTGGCATCTGCAGGGAAAGGACTTTGCAGTAAAGGACAACTTATTGTATTTCCAAGAACGATTATACCTACCCAGCACAGATTTACAGAAAAAAGTAATCTCTTGTTATCACGACTCTTTAATGGAAGGTCATCCCGGTATAGCCAAGACCTCAGAAAAGATCAAGCGCTACTTCTGGTGGCCGTCTTGGAAAAAAGATATCAGAGACTTTATAATGTCCTGTGGAGTATGCGCCCAAAACAAGAGTCAAAAGGAAAGACCAGCAGGCCTCTTACGCCCTATTGACATCCCACCTCGCCCTTGGCATACGCTTTCTATGGACTTCATCACCGATCTACCTCCATGCTCCGGATACAATACGATTCTAGTAATCGTGGACTTATTCTCCAAGATGGCGCATTTCATTCCGCTCAAAGGCTTGCCAACAGCAGCAACTCTGGCCCGAGAATTTCTCGAAAACATCGTCCGACTGCACGGTTTTCCTTCGGTTCTAATTTCGGATCGAGGTAGTCAATTTATTTCTCATTTTTGGCGAAGTTGCTGTCGGTCGGCTCAAATTGATGTGAGACTATCGACCACCACAGTCACCACCCTCAGACCGACGGACAAACCGAGAGGACCAATCAAACTCTGGAACAGTATTTACGCTGCATGCTGCAACAAACTGAAAAAACTTGGAAAGATATCCTTTGGATAGCCGAGTATGCCTACAATAACTCTGTCCATTCGGAAACTGGGAAAACCCCGTTTTTTCTTTTGTACGGCAGTCACCCTCGAACCTCGGAGTTGGATCCCCTCCAAGATCTTGAAACACCAGCAGTAGACTACCTGCATTCTACAATCACCCAAGCCTTTTAGGAAGCTGTTTCTCACCTTCAAAGGGCTAAAGAACAATACAAGAAAGGAGCAGATCAACATCGGAAGGAAGCCCCTCACTATCAAGTAGGGGATCAAGTCTGGTTATCCACCAGATATCTATCTCTAAAAGGGCCACGCACATTCAACCCAAGATACCTTGGTCCCTATTCCATCACTACCATAGTAAACCCAGTAGCGGTCAAGTTGGACTTGCCCCCGCACATGAAGATACATCCGGTCTTCCACGTCTCTCTATTAAAACCCGTGCAACCTCAAACCCGACTAACCAAATCTCCAAAACCTATCCTAGTTGATGGAGAACTCAAGTTTGAAGTCAAAAGCATTCTGGACTCCAAGATCTCCAAATCTAAACTATTCTACCTAATTGACTGGAAAGGCTACGGCCCCCAAGAGAGATCCTGGGAACCTGCTGAATATGTCCACGCTCCTCGCCTCATCAAAAGATTTCACCGAACATTTCCTGACAAGCCAAAACCCCCGGAGAAGCCCGGTTTGGGAGGGGCCTTGAGGGGGGGTACTGTCATGATCTCTGCTTCCAAAAGGTCAGGGTTTTCCCAACTCCCTTGGAAGCAGATCCATAACCCAGGTTCCGAGTGCCAACCAGTCCCAATTGGGACCTTTTGGACCCAGTCCTGGCGCCAGTGGCACCAGGCTCATAAATATGCCCAGTCCCAGCGCTGGAAGCGCCGGGCTCATAATGCTTGGGTGGACTTACCTGCAGCAGACCATGCTGCTTACTTGCCTGCCAGTTGAGCCTCTGATCCTCTTCTGTTTGGAACTACTTTTCCTGTTGGGTGGGGCTGGAGCCACTCCCTAGATTCAGAACACTGGAACTCTTCTGGAAGGCAGGAACTCTTTTTTACCAGGAACTCTTTTCTTACTTAGGCGTGGCTGTTGAAGGAGACACCTAAGCACTACAGGAGGCTATTTAAACCACACCCGGTGGATGAATCTTGCTTTGCGTTATTCTGCACCCTCTGCAGCAGAACGCTCATCGTGTCTTCTGCATCCAGTCCTGGGCCTAAGGAAAAAGGCTTACCATCCTGAATCCAGTCTTCAGCAACACCTATAAAGACAAGAAAGAACAGGTTAGCATTCCGGCATCTGAAAGGCAAAGGCTTACCTACTCTTCGTGCGCTCCGGAGGTCTTCACACTGCATTCCGGCATCTGAAAGACAAAAGCTTGCCAACTCTTCGCACGCTCCGGAGGCCGTCGGCGCTGCATCTCGCATCTGAAAGGCAAAACAAGGTGCGTTTAAAGACATTGGGGAAATTTAATACTCACGTGCCATTACTCCTTTCCACATCTAACCCAGTGGGTATCCCGGCACCCTGCAGCCGCTCCGAACTTGTACCTGCAAAATAAAAAGACAGAGCGCTTTGTGAAGCTGGCAACAAGCGCTTACTTACGTGCTTCCAGGCGCTTCTATTCATCACACGGGCTCCATCTTCAACTCACTTCAGCCCGTCATCCGCCATCGCCGGAACCCTGCAAAACAAGAGACATCATTATTAAAGACTTTAAAGACATTTGAGTTACTTGAAACTACCGTTCGTGCAGTAAACGACGGACAGCAGTCCTCTGAAGTCAAGAGGCCTGCGCTACCTATCCAGTGAAGAACCTGGCTACAGCACCCTGCCCCGAGGCAGATGGAGAGCTCGGCATTCACTTACCTAAGGTGAGAGCGTTAACCTGTGGGGGTCTACAGGAGAGGAGAAGAGGAAAGAGATAGGGACACCCCAATAACCCCAGTTCATTAACCCCGTATTTTCTATCTGCAGACATCTTACTCTGCACGTCAGGCATACAGGGCACAGAGGTCCAGCCCAAAGAGCCAATCGGGTGCTGCACATCACCTTTGAAGATACGGTAGTTGCCCAGTCAAGACCGGCGCCTCTGCGAGAATCAGGTGAGCGTTACAATACTGTCATTTGGGGATGAGGAAAAGGAAGTTCTTTCATTTCTTATAAATGCAATAAGCTTGGTTTCACTTGAGATTTCGGTATCACGATTTGGTATTCCATTGAATACAATGTACACACTACTATCTGTATCTTTAAGTAAGAAGTGTAGCTGTCCATGGATTTAGTAAAAGAGTATTTTCCGCCTCATGTCTTTGTTTTCCTTGCTGAAATGCATTGCGCATGTATTCACACTTTTGATCTTCCAAGCCCCTTTCCTTCCTTAGAAATGTAGCCCTGTTTTCGATTCAATAGGCCTCATGTCTGACATCACCGATTCTGTACTGGCTTTAGACGTCAATGGGACTCTCGCCTCTTTATTTCTGGCATTCAGGGGCTATATTTGACCCCTCAGTGATACAGAGAGAAGAGCAAGGAGGGCAGGGGGTTTCTGTTTCCTTCTTGCCTTGGTTCATTCCAGGAATTTCCTCACCAGAGCATGCCACTCTTTTCCCCATCCTGAGGGAGTGGCGCTCTGGTCTTCTCTCCACTTTTTCTGGATTTTGGGTTTTGGTCCTCAACCCCTCCCTTTCCGGTAGCTTCACCTCCGGCCTGTAGAGGCAAGGAGTTATTTGATCTGAAGAGAATAAAAGAGAGGTTAAGTATTTTATACAGTACTAATTTCCCCAGTATGATTGATGTACAAATTGACAACAAAACAACACGTTGCAAATCACTTTTAACTTGATGTATACAATTCAGAAAATGATAATTACTTTTGGTATATTCCTAATAAGTATAGGTTATTGTATATCCTGTAAATGTGTGATTTTCTCCATCTGGGTTTCCATTCTTCACTTTTATTCTTCAGATGGTTCCTGGGGTCTACCCTCACTGGGTTCTTCAATCAGTCGCAAAGTCTGCCTGGGATGACAGCTTTTCAACTGATTGATATGGGCCAATTTCTCTTCCATCTGTTCTCCTTTAGGGTAGGCTACAGGTGAGATTTTATCGACAATTTCAAAAGCACTGTGCCAAGAGGGGAGGATCTTTGATCTGGTTCCTTTGGAAATTGTACAGGTAGATCCTGTCTCCTACTTCTTGCTCTTTCCTGCTAGTCTTTAAGTCGTAGTGGGTTTTCATCACCTCTGCTGACTTTTCTAAATGTCACTGAGCATAAGCAAAAGCATGCTGAAGGTGTTTTTGTAAATTTTCAATGTACTCATGGGTTGTGGACACGTTAATCATGGTCTGCTCTTGAGTTCTGTAGATCAGATGCTGCGGTAGCCCCATTTTTGCATCGTCATAAGCTCAAATTGAGACATTTTTGTTGCAAAGATGGTGTAGACCAAATGGCCATCAGGACACGTGGTAATTGGATGTCCCAACTAGGTCCAGAATCTGCCACAAACTTCTTCAAGATGCCCACAATTGTTTTATTGTAACTCTCAACTCCCCCGCTCGAGGCCAGGTGGTAGGCAATGTGGAATTTTCTCTTTGCCCCTAGCATCTCTCAGAACGTTGTCATAACCTCACTGGTAAAATGACTTCCTCGTTCCGACTCAATCCTTTGGCGAAGGCCAAAACAAGAGAAGATGTGATTGATAATTAGGGGGGAAACTGTTTCTCCCTTGCACTTTGGGACTAGAAGACATTCCACCCACTTGGTAAACAAGCAAGTCACAGTCAACATGTACTTGTTTCCTTAGAGGAGTTAATCCCTGGCCCGATGAAATTGACTTGCAAATCCGACCAAGACAGTGTCATTCCCCTTTTCTGTAGCGGAGCTCTGTGTGTGAGGGAACTTGGCTGAAACTGAGCACACCCAAGACACCCCTTTAAGTATAGGTTGAGGTCCTGACCCATGTGTGGACAGTATGCAACCTCTCGTAAGATTTCTAAAAACGTATGATACCCCCTATGACAGACAGTGGCCGCGTCATGGATGTGATCTAACATCAGGATGCAGATTAAGGTAGGTACCACCCACTGGTCACATCCTCATAGAATTTGTGCGGGGAAGTAAGGCATGCCTTCATATTGTCTTTGGTCTATAGACTTTTGTCCTCGAGACAGTTTTCTTGAGCACAGTCATGCAAGCCAGCCAAACCTTGCTCTAGGGGACTCTTCTTGTTTTGGCCATATCTGACCGCCACAGGAAAGCCTTTCAAGGACAGAATACAGGAGGTCATTCTGGAATTACCCACGTGCTCTGCTCAGATTCGGTCACTTTGGAGATATTGCAAGGGCTGGTGAGAAGTATTGACAATGATGTGCTCCCTCTGCATGAACAGGCAGTAATTCTTCAATGCCCACAGCATTGCCAGGAGTACCCTTTCCCAATCATTGAATTTTTCCTCCACAGATGACAAAGTCTTGCTGGCGTACAAGATTGCTTTGTTGACCATGGTGTGCTTTTGGTGTAATACTGCCATTAAGCAAATTTCTGAGAACCCCATCTCCAAGACAAATTCCTTGTTCTTCATGGGGTAAACCAAACAAGGTGCTGGGGAAAGTTGTTTTACTGCCTCGGATTGTTCTGCACCCCACTTGACCCCGGGTTTTAATAAATGGACCAAGGGCTGTGTAACCTCTGCGTAGTCTTCCATGAACATTAAAATTAAAATTAGTGAGTCCAAGAAGGCTTCTTAGTTCTTGCTGATTAGTAGGGTCTTTTAATTTCAATAATGCTTCCACTTTTTTCACCTGGGGACTGAGACCACGAGGGCGGATTTCATGCCCTAAGAAGTTCACGCGGGTTTCACACCACTGTGCCTTCTGAAAGGACAGTTTTGCTCCGGCTTTCTTCAACTGGGTGAGAATATAGGGTATTTCAGCTTTGTGTTCCTCCACAGTTGAGATCTTGTTCAAGACATCAGCTACATAGGCTAGGTTTCCCCTTTCGCCCAAGTCGGGCATGGTCTTAAGCAGGAAGATATTAAATTAGTTGCCAGAGTTTATGCAGAGTTTATGTATCCAAAGGGGGTTTGGGTCCATATGTACTTCTGCCCCCGAAGGAAAAGGCAAGCTTGTACTGGTGTTCCCTACTCACGGGAACGGTCCAGTAACCGTTGGTCATGTCAATGGCGGTATATACTATTGGATCTGGGCCAGTCCCTGATCAATGTAGGGAAGGGCCCATTTTGACATGTGGACCCATTTATTTAACTTCCTAAGGTCTGCGCAAAGTCTCCATTGGCCATTGGGTTTGAGTATCCCCAGTACCGGGTTGTTTAAGGTACTGTGGAGTGGACGAATTATCGGACGGAATTCTACATTTTTTATAATCTCTGTGATTGACGTCATAGACGTGAGAGGCCACCGGTATTGCTTCACAAACACTGGAGCCATCTCAGGGTCCATAGGTATGGAGGCTGAATGTATCTCTGTGCGTCCACAGTTATTTGAATCCACGGCAAAGATATCCTGAAAACCCAAAAACACCTGTTTCAGCTTCTACTTTTGCTCCTCAGTCTCACAGGCATCAGCGAGATTGATTTGTTCTTCGACCATCTGCTTAAAGCCAGGAAAGACCCCTGGTTTGGCAGTTTCAGTGGTATCTTTCAGCTGGGTAGAGAGATCTCTGTTTATGTTGTTGGCCTTGACATGCGGTTTCAAGGATGGGAGGTAGTCACTGTTGACTTGAAATACCACCTCATCCATCGTGATGTCACTAGTCATCTCTTCCATACCATAAGGCAGACCTTCCAGGATTTTGCGGCATGAAATGGCAAATTTTGCTGCATGAAATGGCAAATTTTGCGGCACAAACCTTTATTTATTGCAGCATTTTTGTGGGACATTTTGTATTAACTGGAGGGTGTAAGATTGCCACATTGCAGGAAATAGGCAGAGTGCAAGGCTACAACAGAGCCAGGGTTTTATTATTATGTATCTTTGGTATTAATTTAATAGGAAGAGTCCCAGATGTCTCTGGCTTGGCAGAACAGTGTTTCATTTGGCTAGATTTCTGGTTTAATGTTCATGCCTATTTAATAGTATTAACTAAATTAATCATTATCAATTGTAATGCTGAAAATATTCCCCTTCTATGTTCTCCAATCCACCAAACACCCACACACCTCTCTCACCAACACACATCTCACCAACTCTCCATCACAACTTACATTCCTTAACCTCCCACTCTGTCATACAAATACTCACGTGCTATGTCACACTGTCAAGTCACAATTTGCACTGCCCAGCCCCTGTCACACTCCAAATCATACTCCCAACTCACACCTTACACTCTACAATCCTCCCGCAATATACAGTCCTTCATTCTTTTGTGCTGCTTCTGCATCTTGCATCCTTTCTCCCATTCTTTCGCACTCTTCCTTCATCCTTTTTCCCAATCTGCAGCTCACTGCCTCTTTATGGCCAACTGCTTCCTCTCTGCTTTCTGGATCACTGACCACACACTCCCTCTATTTTCTGTACCTCTGCTCGCTCTCAGATTTCTGGCCCACCTTATCACTGCTTCCTCTGCTCTCTTGTGCAGTGCTTCCTCCTCTGACCCACTGCTCTCCCTCTGCTTTCTTGCCTATCACTTCACATCTCACCCATCACTCTCCCTCTCTCTCATAGTGTAACCATTTTTTAAATTTTTTTTAATGTAGATTTTGACCCAGTTCCTCAAATAATGGGGCATTTAAAAAAAGAACGGAGGATATGCTATTTTTAGACAACACATTTATGGAAATGAGCAGGTCACCTTATTCTCAAAGGTGACCGGCGCATTTCCACAGGCTTGAGCTGTAGCGCAAATTGTGCGCTGGCCAGCTGGCTTGAATGGTGTTCTGGGTTGTTTGACCGAAGTGTAATTATTTGCAGCGGAATTGACCGTAGTCAATTTCGCTGCAAATTGATTTGCACTTCAGCCAAACAACCGAAAATGTACCTTTCACCACCACCCCGCCCCCTCCCCTACTTAACTGCTTGGTCGCTGCCGCTTCCCCTGCAACCATGCGGAGCCAGATCCGTCCCTCTAACGTGGGTCGGATCCGACTCCGCAGGGTCCCTTTTTCGTTATTTTCTTTTTTTTCTGTCCCCGCCTCCAATTTCGAGGAAAAAGGGGAAACACATCTGCAACCACCCTAGACCAAAAATACTGAACATGGGGAGTGGGAGACACCCCCGCAACACATGTTCAGTATTTATAAAAATCTATCGAATAGTACTGGAAGAAATAGGTCAAATTGTAACATTCGATAGATTTTTGTCATCAAAATGGGCAGTACTTTGAATAGAATCGCTCTCCCGACAGTGTTCTGCAAGCTCCCAGCGCCTTTCACAGGAACAGATCCTCCAGGTGCCTGCCGCTGTAAAATGCGACCTATAAAAGGCATTTTTATCCTGTTGGAGGAACAGAAATGCAAGCGACACAGCAGCGGTTCATACCTTAAAAGAAATGCATGACAGGGTCAGGAAAGACCCTGTCATGCAGTGGCAGCCCCAAATCCCGTGCGCATAGAGTTGCCTACAATTTCTGCACATTTAAAAGTGCATCTTGCTTGGAAATGAGGGATGCGCTTTTAAATTGACAGAAACGCCACTTTATTTGATCAAGGAGGTGAAAAAGGCCTTTTGAATAGGCGTGCATATAAAATGTGCCCATTCATTTGTCCCTTGTGGATTGGGCTGCACTTTTTTGGGGCACAAGTGAAGAGCTGCGTTAGCGCATTTCATTTCTTGTGTAAAAGAAAGTTGAGAACCTGGCACCCTGAGTGTTATTTTTTTTTAAACAGTAATTTTTGCAGATTACTTAAAAAAAAATGTAAAAAAAAATACTTTCTTTTTTTTAAAGATAATGTTTTTTCACAAAACAGCAGTTTTCGCAGCATTTTGCGGGATCGCAAAATCGCTATAAACTGGGCAGTCTGATAAGGGCAGGAAGGGCACACCAAGAAATTCCCCCTTTACTGGGTGAAAATATTTTCTGGAGGAATACCATCATCAGAATTTGAACAGTCATTTGGAATTGGTCCAATGATCTCATTACCTAAAACAATAGAATAATGTTGGGCATCAACCTCCATTCCAATAAAGATGTCTCCGCCCAAAGTGATACATCTAGGGTCACTGTTATCCACCAATATTCAAATGGTGTCATGATCTAGGTCAACTAAGGGTATCGGATGTAAATACAAACCTTTCTGTTGGAGGTGATCATTCAAATTTATATAAGCATCCTTGTTTTTGAGGTTCTGTCCTCGCTTAATTTTTAGGGGAATTGTAAAGTGTTGCACCTGTCCTTGGATGGTGACCTCTTCTTCCATTTGAACTTCCAACACATACGGCAGTAATTGAGCTGACTAAAATGCGTTCTGAGTGTTGTCAAAGCCCTTTTGGTTACCCCCGAGTTGGGGCCAGGCTTTGTAATTAATTAGGTCCAAATTAATTGAGAAACGATTGAGAATGTCATTCCCTAAGTAAAAGGTGGAGGGGGCATCTCTCACAACCCAACAATTATGTTCTATGCTTTTGTCTCCAATTAAATGTTTTTGCATGAACCTGCTAGGCAGGAGATGTTTGGAATTTGGAGTTTCCAGATCGATTTCCCACTTATCAATCAACTTAAATGCTTGGATGGTCTGATCTTTTGGGAGTTTCCGGAATAATGCTTTGCTGATTAACCTTCTTCCGTTATTCAGGCATACTCTGCCGAGAACAGGCCCCCCCTTCATATACCTGAATGGGGAAAAACAACGGTTCACCCTTTCTCTGGTTTTTCATCATCTTTTATTCTGAGATTTGGGCTTTCTTCTGACAGTGGATTGGTATGAAATTCCAGAGTATTTCGTTCCAGTGTGGAATGCCATTTAAAAATGCAGGGAGGTTAATTTTCGAAAATTGAGAATGGTTCCCATCACCAGAGATGACAGTTTGGGACTTGATTGTTCCTAAAATGGAATTCTATTTTGTCGGACCGTTGTTCAATCATGTGGCATTTAAACCATATCATTTGTACTTTGTTTTAATTTGATTGGCCGGTTAGTCTTAGTCCAGAGGACCTTGTTCACACAGTCAATCAGGAGTGATAACCTCCGGAGGAGGTCATTCCGCAGTAGACAATATGTGCCCTCTGGAGTGATGATTATCACTGGGTGTTTCACTCTATGTTGCCCAATTTTTATCTCCAGATCTGCAGTCCCTTTGATGAAAATATCATTCCCATTGAAGTTTTGGAGTTGTCCACGAAGAGGCATCAGGGGAATTTAGTGACTGGTCCTCCTTCCTGAATTTAGTTGGTCAAAGGCCTTTTTGGACAGGAGGTTGGCTTGGGATCCAGTATCCACCAGCGCTGATAATGCACATTGACCCTGTACCCTGATGGAGGCATAGAATCTTCCTTCTCTCTCTTCAAGGGGACAAAGACAATGTGTATTTTGTACCAGCTTATCAGTTATTTCTTTTTATATTCAACTGCGACACTGTGTGATCTTGGACAGTTTTCTGTGTCGGAGTCCAGAAATCTGTAAAGAAGATTTTGCACCCGTAACAAAGGGGATGGGGTAGTCCCTTTCTTCCCCTGATTCTTTGCTATCCCCCTTTTCAGGGAGGCAGTTAGCAGAACCTGTTTGGGGGGAGGATCCCTCAGTGCTTTCAGGGTCATCTGGGTGACATTGTTTTGGTTTAAGAATGTGTTGCTCTGGGTCAGTCGTCATACTTACCCAGTCTAGGTTAAGGTCTATTGGGACCCATTTTTTCTTGGGAGAGATCCCTCTATCCCTGAAAGAGAAGGCTTTCTTCCCTGAATTCTCCAAGGATTCTTCCCTTCGAACAGGAAGATGCAGACTTCCTCCACAATGTAGGTTCTCTCCGGACTCTTCATTTCTTCTGCTTACCCTCTGTTCCCTAGGTACCAGCTTTTCGGGGGTAGAAGATGTGTGATCAGGTCCAGAGGCTTCCAGGGGTTTTGTTCTGGTGAGAAAGGAAGCTTCCTCTAGGGCTTTGCATCTCCCTTCCCCCGGGTCCCCTCCTCTGGAACCTGTTGTCGAGCTGCTCTTCTGGTCAGCAATTTTCATTTGAGGGCTCTGCTGATCCCATAACATGCGACCCAGGTCTTGTGTTAAGTGCTGGACCTGGCGCAGCAGTTGAGACATCCTTTCTGGTTGGTAGGGTGTCTGGATTCATTCATTTGCTGCTCCCAGAAAGGGTAGCTGTCCCTTCTCCCAGAGTACCTCAGGTATTGGGAATTTCCCTGATAGCCCTCCATCCCTGGCTTCCCTTCTCCCTGATTTGAGAATCTATTGTCCTGAAAGCAGGGAGAGAGAGGAGGATTGCTCTGGAATTTTGAATGGTATCTGGGAAAGAAAATGAGGTTGTGGGTGGACTATTTCTTCCTTCCTGAGGAAAGTTCTGAGGGAAGTTTGGAGGGAGGTTTCCTGGGGCAGTACTTACTGAGTTACCCTCCCCTTATGCCAGGGGAGTCCCTACATACCACAAGATGGGTCTGTTACCCTTGTATCCTGGGCTGACATAGGTGGCAGGGTCAGATAGAGCGTCAATCTGATACCCTGCCTGGCTACTATCCGATTGGGTTGGATCAGAGGGTATCCTCTGTCTCTCATTCTGCTGATTAGTTTTAGCGGGAGGAGCATTTTTAGGCCCCCCAATTTCCAAGTCCAATGTGGGTGTATATTTCTCTTCCTGCACCTTTGCAGCCGCGTGTGTGTTTGACAGTTTGGGGTTTTTAGGGTTACTTTTATTCTCAGAGGGCTTTTGTACTTCATAAATCTGGGTGGACTGTTCTATCACTGAATTCAGGGTCCTACGTTCATGGAAGTCCCTTACCAGTTGGGTCATAATGTGTTTCGGGAAAGCATGGAAATAAGTGTTAATTTACTCCTGACTATTGGTGTTCACAAACCTAGAGGTCTGTGCAAATGCACACTACAGCTCTTTCACAAACTCTCTAGGTGCTTGGTCTTCCCCACACTTCATGTTGTAGGCCGCCTTGCGGGCCTCCTGAGGGTTCTTGTGAATGGAGAAATGCTTTATGATAGCCACCTTATAGGTGGACCATCTGTGGTGATCTTGGTCCTCCAGCCCTGCAGAGAAGCTGGAGCATTCCGGGGAGAATGTCCATTTGACAACTCCATGGAATTTGTATCATCCTTGATACCAAATAAAGTTATCATCTTGTCATAAAGTTCTCGATGTTCCCATACTGAGTATTTGGCGTTCTTATGGTAGGGAGTCATAAAGCTCTTTATGGCCTTTATCTGCTGAATTGGGTTTTTCACAAGACCTCTCTTCTATTTGGCAGACTTCCTTTTCCTCTGCACCTGAGTCCACTCACCCTCTGACTCCGAGCTGCTAGTATTGGTGGTCGACTCCCTATCCTCTAGGCGCTCCCTGCCTCTATGAGACTGGGAATCCCTCCCAGAATAACGAGGTCTGGTCTCTTCTCCCCTGTGGTGCTGTGGGCTCTCAGGGTCACTTCCCTTGTACTCCCCTTGTACTCATCTTCCTCATCCCTTCTTCCGGATATGGTGGAGAATTCCCCCACCTCCCTGAATGTGTGAAGGTTTTTAAAATACTCTTTTGAGGCCTGGACTCTGGTTCTTTTCTGTCGGCAAAGCAGACCAGGAGGTCCCTTTGTAACTTTCGTTTCTGCCAGTCTAACTCCCTGATCTTTTCATCATAGGAGCCCCCCTAGTCAGAAGCATATGCTAGGGTATTTTTAAATCTGGCTAGAGATGAATACCTGTCAATATCTGATAAGGACTTGCCTTTCGGCTCCTTTGAACCAGGCCTGGTTGAGTCCAGCAGCCTCATTATTTCCCTGTTCTTGAAAACTGGCAGGCATGAAATTTGCGGCACACTGTGCATATGAGATGGGGAGTTGGTTTGAGTTCCCTGGTAAAGAGATCATCACTCTGTGATCGGAGGGTGCATTACCATACTCTAAGTGGCCGGGGTGCCTCAAAGCCTGATTGGCTATTTCCTTTTCCAACCAATCAGATTTGTTTTTCTCAGTCCCTATCTCTTGGTGATATAAAGAGCCCTGAGTTTTCAAGTCTGACACTACTGCTTGAGTAGCTTCCAGCACTTTATTTTGTGCCAATACTCGGTCTCTGAGTCCCTTGTTCTCCTCACAAAGGGACTCATTTTCCTTTTCATTTTGTCTGGGCATATTCAGACCTCTTCTTTTTCAGGAGACTAATCTCCTTTCCTTGTGCAATTTTGGCTTGTGCTGCCTGTTCTATGTCAAACTCTGCTTGCCTCACATGTTCCCTTAACTTAACAATTTCTAGGCTCATGTCAGTCAGTTCCTGCGAACATAACTCACTTTTCTCCATGTCCGTTCTTAACTGACACAGTTCCTGAAACAGGGCACTGTTATCTTTACTCAATTTGCTATTCTCTTCCCTGAACTGCTCTTTCTGTTGTTTCAGGGTGTTCAGATCTTGGTGCATCTGATCAAATTCACCCTGGAAATTGACATCACTAATGTTCAACTGGCTATTTTCAGCTTTCAGTTGTTTAATTTGAGTTTGAAATGTGAACATGTCCTCTAAGCAGGCTCTATTGTGCACAACCTGCTCACTTAATGTGTGTTGGCTCATGCTCAGGTTTTCAACACCTTCTTGATACTCCCCTTTCAGTGCAGAAAATGTAGCTTCTTCTAAATTCGCTTGCTGCTGTGTCACTAACTCATCTTTTAGATGCTGAATAATGGTTTCTAATTTCAAGTCTGAAATGTTGGCTCTGTTGTGCTTTTTCCTCTAATTGTTTCAACTCTCTCTGTGCTATATCCGAAAGCACAGACTGGTTTTGCACAGAGGCTACATTATCCTGGTATCTTTCTTACATGATCATCATATGGAAGTACATAAATGCTGTGAGCTGAGCCATTTCATCCCTGGTGGTCTGAGTCATATAACGTTTGTCAGGGCCATATATAACAGTCCATTACCCTGCCACGTATCAACATATGCAGAGGTAACCTCCTGCATCATTCTAGCTTGCCACATTGCATGTTACTGTTCTATCCATTCACCTTTATAAAACAAATTGGATAGAAGGTGCTTTCTGGCCATATTGATTTCTATGGAGCTCATTCTAAAATGCGTTTTGCACCTAATATGCTTTATATGCAAGGGAAATAATCTCAACCCTGTTTCTACTTAGTTTCCACTCACAATGACAATTCAAAACAACACTGTTTTAGCTATACACCGCCCTTAAGCCCAGGGTAGAGGTCAGAATGGCGCCTTCAAAATGCAACACAACTTCCATCCTCCACTGCAATGCAATTACACCCAAATGAATAGTCTGCTGCTTCTGCACTGTCACAAGTGAAAACTCTTTGCCAATCTCGGCACAAGCCCCCAGTTTTTTTGCGGTTTATTAGGCAGTTTATGACACCCAACTCAGGCAGTTCCTTTCCCCCCAATCAAAGTGATGCACAACAAAGCACTATTCTTTTGTTAAGGTTCAATTTGGTAAGGCCTCCAACCCATCTTGCACCCAACCCCAACAAATATCTGGTGCCAAAATGGACTAGGAACTGTCGGTATGTATTAAGAATGTATATTTATTAATGTATTTAAACTAAATAACATCAGCCACAATCACTGCCTCCTCAGGCAATCCTGCTCATGCTCCTTCCATGAACCTCCACTTGTTCACATCGTCTGCCAATCCCAATTTTTCAATACTAGCACCTCACTGTCTCAAGCTCTCCATGTCCTATGTGCAACCTTATGGGTGATGTCACCAGTTTACTAAACAACGTAGTGCTAAGAAAAATCAAATACTGCAGATGCACTGAAATAGACTGTTACTCCCAACCACACAAAAACCCCACAGCTGTCTTCCCACCTCCAGGCAGAGTAAACCAATATTCTGTTGTGGTTGAACTGTACCCGCTGCATCGCCTAGTGTGCATAATGTCTCACTCCAGGGGACTTAACCAGTCGACCCACCTTCCACAATCTAGACCAGTTCCCTTGCTAACCCTTACAGGGATACAGTCATTGATGACCAGAGCTAAAACACCCAACACACAGTGTTATGAATGGTCCAACCACCCTACCCTCTGGGCCTTGGCATTTCTTGGGATCAGGAAGAGACACTCTGGAGCAAGCAGGACACTCAGGCAGATTGCAAGAAGTCTTCAGGTTTTATTTCAAGCAGGCGATAGAAAGGATACATCATCAGAAACACCTCTGGACTCTGCTACAATTCTGAGTAAAATCTTGCCTTTTATACACTTCTTGTTTAGCTCACTTCCTTATGTGTGATGCAGAACACTCTCATTGGTTCAGACGCTCCAAGACAAGCCCCCTCCTCCTCTAGGGTTGGCTGACTGGGCTGGCAATTTGCAAAGCTCCCATGTCATAACTACATATGTATCTGATTAAAATGTTTGTGCTGTACATGACCTTTAAAATGGAACACCAATGAGGTCAATCCTGGGACATTTTTAGCAACTGCATCTTGGTTTCCAGTCCCAGAGGCCCAAATATGGGTATAAGCTTTATCCTCTCTGCTAATTAAACCAGCTGAATGCATCATCCACATTCCTCACTACTGTTACCTGGCTCCCACACAGTACACTGTCAAGATTAGAGATATGAAGTCCAGACACCATGTCCTTGACTACTGAACTCTTACTGACCTACCATTAGGTAATTATTTCTTCATTTTAACATGGTTTAACAAAAATGCACTTATTTAAATGCCCAGCATCCATCTTAGAGTGCCTGACCATGTCTTTGAACCCAAAATGGCTGTCCACATTACAAAATGCCTGACATATCACAAAATGGTGGATTACCCTATTTCTGGTCATATTTTGATACTTGGTCCGATTCGAGTCTAGTTTTTAGTAAAATATACTTAGAATGCACTACATAACAAGCCTTCTATCATTCACAACATTCTAACCTGATAAACATGGACTGTCCTTTAAGAGCACTTCTCTGTAAGGCACTACAATTCTGATTTCGACAACATTTAGAGTCATTGATCACCCCAACAAGTTATCTATGTTCGGTTTGAGGGAGAGTGGGCCTACCTCCACTATATTCAGTTTGCGGGGGAGGGGATAGTCATTCCTTTACAACAGGATTTCCAACTGGCTCCTGACGGCCTTTCAAAGGCACGCGTTTCCCGTCTTCTCGAAATATGCGAGGGTCCTGCAGCCTTTCAGGTTCTGCGGCGGAGGAGATGACCTCATGCCAGGCTGGTGCAGCCAACCATCCACATTGCTACCAACTTGTTGGGGAGAACTCCCATTTATGCCAGAAGGATAGTGGAAGTTCGCGGACTCGGAGGTCCCAACAACCTCCCCTAGAATACACAGAGGACTCAGTCAATGGAAAGTTCAAACTGTGGTTTATTACAGCCAAAACCAACAGGGATCGAGACAAGAACGGCAAGAAATTCCATCATGTCACACAGTAAATGGAGCGATGGGCTATTTTGTTCAACAAATGCATCATTACTCCGTCTTTACTCAGGCTGTTTCCAAAAACCTATTGCAGCATGGGATTGGCCATCAGGAGAATGATAACCTATACAGGAAACTGTATGTGTTGTTCTACTGGCTCTTCCATGTCAGGTGGCTGGCCTGTCCCTTCTCCAAAATCCAACTTACTACAATGTTGCAGAATAGTGAACCTACCATTGGCTCTTGCCCGTTGCTACCCACCCCTAGGGTACTAAACTGTGATTGGCTAGAGCAGGCGTCCCCAGGCCTGGGACCCAAAATGGTTCTCAGCTCACTGTGTACCTTTTCAAGGTGATGAGAACGATTATGTGTCTGCATTGTAACTTGTTTGCACCACCTTTGCCTTATGAGATATCCCCCTATTTTGTGCAACACTTGTTGTATACTGTTGCATTCTTGTTGCAGTCCGTGTCTGCCTGCCTGGGATCGGTTCTCCTTTCTCACCACCGATCACTGTCCATTGTCCACTTCAGCTGTACATTGTGTTTCGAGACATCAAAATTGAGCTCTACAGCTTTTAATTATGAGTTATTCCCATTTTCTGCAGCTGGCTCCTTTGTCATCTGGGGACTGGAATGTCATCCCTATCTCTTGACCTTGACTGCAGGTCCTGTCCACACATCTTGCTCTCTGTTCAGCCTGAAGCAGCCCAGCGTGTCCCTTGCTCAAAGGCCTGAGGCCTACTGTAATTTTCCTAAACCTTATAATGCGGTTTCTATATTGTCCACGCTATACTACATTCTCCATAGGTTAGTCAAACTTGGCTCTGCTAGGTCCCATAGGTGCTCATTCAGTTCCATAGGGCATCTGCAAGCTTTGCTGAGGATCTCTTGTGCCTTGCAGTTTCTGCATTGCTGCACTTGGCTAATGACAAAAATAATAAAAGCAATGACAGTATGTATCTGGTCTCTAACTATAGAACTGTACGCTCGTGTTCTTCATGTATTCGAGTGTGTTTTTGTGTCCCGAAGTGCGGATGGCACGTGTGCTTCATGTCAAATGGTGCTAGGTTGTGGTGTCTCTATCGACGTCAGCAACATGACTTCTTGGTGCTCTAGCGTAGGCGGTCCATTTAGGTGTCTCTGACCATGGCCTGCAGCTCTTCATTCACACATGGATATATCTGTACCACACCTGGTCTGTATGGCTGGCTGAGGGGATACCTCTCAACGTATTTGTCAATCATCGGTCTGTTAGGAATTCATCCGAAATAGAATGGATGATTGCATTGTTTTCTGGCCTTTCATCTTGTCATGTACTTGACGGGAGGGGGAGTGGTGGCAGGATCCCGACTCCCTCTTCACAGCAAATGTCGGACAGCGGGATAAATATGAAAAATGCTCTGTGGGAGAGCTTGAGAACTTTAGTGGGTGGCTGCACCCTGTGAAAGAGCCTTTAACCTTCAGTGGGTAGCTGTGACCCATGATAAAATCAGAGAACCTTAAGGGGTATCTAAGCACTTTGAAAAAGCCAATGAACCATAGTGGCTGCTGCACACCATCAAAGAGCCAGAGAACCTTAGTAGGAAGCTGCACCATGTGAGAAAATGGTTGTATCTTCAGTGTCTGCAAAAACATGCTGGAGATAGGTTGAAGCAAAGTGAAATACTTTGCTTACTGTTGTGCATACCACATCCTCCTCCTCACACATCCTCTCTCTCTAACAGTCTTCCCCTTCTCCGCATGGAATTATATGTGGTTGTCAATGTAGTGAGTGCATCCTATCATACCAGACCAGCCATTATACCCACCTCTTCATATGCATGGCATATTCTGCTCCTTTTGAAGCCTAAATATGTCTACTTCTTTATTACAGGTGATTGCACACACTCCCCTATGCATGCCAATAAACCTTTGCTACCATTTTTAGTTCCCACCAATGGCATTCAGATTTGAGAACACTCATCGTGGGCACTTTCTACACCTTTAGGAGTTATCCAAATCTGGACTTTTCATTGAGAACAGTGTATGGCAATGTAATCCTCACCAGAAAACCTTGCCTGATTCCAAAACGTCCTGTGCTCTTCTTGTAATCATAGATTGCCTTCATCCTGCTTTTCATCTTCTCTATGTTCATAATGGAGACTTGTGGTACAGTGGAGTAATCAAATTCTTTGCATCATATCTATGCTGAAAAGCCTGCTTCTTTGTTAATACAACTGTGTTCAATTGTCTGTCTTTATGGTATTCAGCACTTCTTCTCCTCTGAATAACTCTTTTTTGTTTATTTACTTAGCGCAAAAAATAAAAAGAATAACAATTCCAAGAAAGCGATAACTATATTGTTGGATACTTCTCTTGCATATTTAACATCTGATCAATAACTATAATACTTTATGAGGACCAACGCAAATCTTTTATCCATCCTGAACATGTTAAACACACCTAAGATGTCTAGGTCTACTCAATCCTAAGGTGCTTTCAGTAGCTGGGAGGGCACAAGTGGTGTTCTGGAAGTCAACATCTTATCACTGGCCTCACATTGTCGGCATTCTATGACATTTCAGTCTATTTCCCTATACATACCTGGACACTAAAAATTGTTATCTAACCTACCATTTAGTACCGATTTTTCCTGGGTTTCATAAAACAGCAATGTCTATCACCTGACTGCTAACATCTCTATGTGTGATATATCCCCTCTGCCCCTCTTGAGTATACTATTCTATATATAATTCTTTTCTATGACTCAGCCATTGGGCTTTATTTCTTGTGTTTGTTTCTTAAAAGTAGCCATTCTGATACTGTATATCTACCCACTTCTTGAAGTATTTAATTTGTTCCCAGTGCGGACAGCAATCTTCCCTAGATATAAGAGACCCTGGTATCAGAAATACCTCTGCTATTGAGTTTTCAATTGGATCCTCAATGTACTTTGGTTTCCTGTTTACTATTGATAACCTTGTGGTGATCTCCTGGAGTTATGTATGGGTCAGTTAAGTCTTCCTTCCTTGCCTCAGAGCTGTTTCTTCATCACCACCCTCCCTGACACTTATGGGTTTGTTCCACCCATTGACCTTTTCTTTCACTGACACCCTTCCTGACTCTTACTCAGGCACCCATCTCATGGTTATGCACTGTTGCGTTGATACCGGGTTATGTGAGGATTCCTACATTTTTAAAGTCTCCTTGATTTTTTACAGGCCACCAATTTGCTTCTGCCCATCTGTTGCCTGTGAGTATGTTTCTAGGTATCTGGCCCTACATGTATGGACAATTCTTACTAGGTGGCTCTACTTTCTTGTAAATGTATTTTTACTAGATAGTTTGTTCCCCTGATGAAGACGTTGTTAAATTACCAGTGGCAGTCTGTGGTGTGTTGGAGTAGTCGTAAGATGGAAAGAAGAATTAATTAACCATCTCAATTTGGCTATATATTGTTGAATCAATGATTTTTTTTTTGTGCATGGATTGTTCCATGCAGAGTATGACTATATGTGTGTGGAATGATGGAATGAGTGGAGTGATGTTGTGTGTAGTAATTAATGAAGCCCAATGGAAATTAACTGTTTTCCCATTGTCCATTATATTGTAGATAGTGTCATGGTGATGTGTTCCACTATTGATTAGTTTAGTGCAGTTATTAAAAATATTCCTATGTTTTGAGTAAAAATCTCTCGAATCCCTTTTCAGTGTAATCCATTTTCATTGCCTGACTCTGGAGGGTAGGCACACCTGCTTTTCAGTACATTTGTATTACCTGGAGAGACAGTCGGACAAATAGGACCAGCCCTGAACTATGCTGGCACACTATGACAAAAATACTAATTAGAAAGTACCAGATTCTAAATAAAAAGGGTATTTGGAACTGTATCTCCCAAAATGCATCAGGTTTAGAGATTCAGAACCAAGGGCAGATTCCAGAATGTCTTTCAGGGATTTGGGGAAAGATACAGTATGAGGAAACAATAGCACATCTAGAGATACCCCCTAGTCCACAGGTGCAGATTTTTTAAGGGGAAACCCTATCTCATGTCAAACCCTCTCCCTATCCCATCGGTCCTGTTTTCTCCATCCCTTTCAGCTGCAGCATTTAAAGAGGAAATAACTACATTGACCCACCCTAAAGGAAAAAAAACATTTTTTTTGCAGAGGTAGGAACTTACTAGAGGTTTGCATGTGTGTTGTGATAACCTTGTTAATATCTGAAACCCATAAAACAACATTATGTGCAGCTGGACAGCCAGTAAGCAAGGTAGCAGCATAGCAGCAGACAAACTCCAGCTCCAGCTCCTGGGGTTGGAAGATAACTGAAAGAAATACAAGATGGCAGAAAACATTTCAAAGACTTCCTTCCCTGCCTTGGAATCCGAAGATAATTAAGAAATGAATTCAAAGGTTTTCTTTAGCCAAAGGGAGAATAGTGAGGGCTTTATAACTGAGGGTACTAAATCCAGCATCATTTGGGCTGGTAGCTGAGGAGTTTGCTGAGGAAGCAGTAGTGTACCAGAACAAATTATGCCTTTAAACCCAGAGAAGGTTTGGGCTTCAGTGAGGGAGAGAAGAACCTCCTAACCACCAAAAGAAGGGACTGCTCCAGTGATCGAGCGAGGAGCCCCCTAACCACCAGAAGAGGGATGTGGTCCATTAAAGGAGAGAAGGGCCTCCCTGAACTCGAAACGTAGGTTCTCCTCAGTGAAGGGAAGAGGAGCCCCTCAACCTCAGAAAAAGGATGTGTTTCAGTGAACACACAGGGGTCTGCACCAGTGAGGTGGAGACGTTCACCTTGAACCGTAGAAGAGAGGTGTACTCCCATGAGGAAGAAGTGAGACCCTGGAACCGTAGAATAGGTGTGCGATCTATGAGGGGGAGGAAAGCATCTTGAGACAAAAAGATGGAGGTCCGTGAACCAAGAGCAGGGAGGGTGACAAGTAGTAAGATAGTGAGACTTTGTCACCAGAAAAGGGCATATTTAGTAGCAGAGTAGAGCCCCATGAACCAAGAAGTGGGTTGTGCTACAGTGCTAAAGAGAGAGAGAGAGAGAGAGAAAGAGTGAGAGAAAGAGAGAGAGAGGGAGAGAGAGAGAGAGAGAGAGAGATAATGAGTGAGCAGGGTACTATATGCCTGTGAGAAGGAGCAGGGCACTATATACCTTTTTGCAGATTAGTGATCTGGGAGCGTGAACTGGGTATTATATCCCTGGGTGTGCATTACTGAGCAGGGCACTATATCTCAATGATAGTGAGCAGGGCACTATATCCATTGTGTATGGATCAGTGAGCAGAGCACTATATCCTTGGATGTGGTAGGGTGAGCATAGATGTTTGGGGTGGATCGATGATATGCAGTAGGTTCACTAAATGATGAAGCTGGATTGGATGAGGTGGGCATGCAGATCTTTATGATTGAAGTTGGTCTGGCGACTGATCGGGTAGAGTATTCTCTATAGCGAGATCATAAGTGTGAAGAACATCTTCTAACAGTTCTTTAGGTTGGGGAACCCATTGGAGTGCAGGATAAAGTTGACTATATCCTTTCCTGTTTTGGGGGACTGCCACATTGGATTGATAATCCTTTGGTTCTTTCAGTTGCTCCCATGATTTCCCTTGAGAATCTTTCAGCGCTCTGGTTTTAGATTCAGTACATCTTCCGTTAGCTTCAGTGTACCAGTCAAAAAAAGCATCCCTCTCTTTCCTATAGACGTTTGAACTGTGGGACTCTAGAGTTTCTCATGCATAAGCAATTGTATCTGAATCAAATGTACCTTCCCCTAGGAATTGGTGAGTGGCATCATATCTGAAAAGATACTGCCTCTGACCCAGAAACGTGCATGTCTTGGCCAAATTATTTATCTATTTTAGGAAGGCAGGACTCGATTTAGGAGGGAGCTGCACTGTCTTTTACTGTCTTATTCTCATTCTCACAATTTTAAGACAAGGAAAGGCTTATAAGGAACACTCTGCCACTCTTCACCATGCCTCTTGACATTGGGCTATGACAATGTTGGACCTAACAATAATTTATAACTGCCACTCAGCTGTCATGCCCCAAGCAACAGCATTGAGACATAGTCCAAACTCAGAATAGCTGTTCAGAGAAAGAGCAGGGAAGCAAGCAGGATCTATAGGGTCTGCACACACAAGTCTAGACATTACTTGGAGAGAAAAGACAGAAATATACTAGTAGAAAAAGGGCTAAGTGGCTGTCCCTGTTAATTGGAGTTTATTCAGATGAGCCTTGCCCAGCCTCAAAAAATAAAGAATGTTTTAAAATATGTTCCCCACTCTTTGCTCAATTGACCAATTTGTCTTTAGATCAGGGACTTTCACCAGATACATTAAAAACAGGTCATGTACTCCCTTTATTGAAAACATCGATTCTAAACATTAATCAACTGATTAACTACTGTCCAGTTACCTCTCTACCTTTTTTAGGGAAATTTGTGGAGATGGATGTGGCAGTACAGTTGAATGATTGGTTACAAAATCTAAATCTTCTGGCCACGTTTCAATCAGGTTTCATAGAAGGGTATACTTTAGAAACAACATTTCAGACAATGTATTGAAATGCCTAGATAGTAGAAGGGACTGCCTATTGGTCATTTTAGACCTAGCAGTGGTATTTGATACCATTCACCACGAGATAATTTTAGAGAAACTTCAATGTTGAATAGGGATACGTGGAACTGGCTCTGGTCTTTCCTTTCTGATAGGCAGCAGTTAGTTTCTATTGACCAATAGCATTCAATCCCACTCCTAGTACCCTATGGAGTACCACAGGGTTACATTTGATCCCCTATCCTATTTAATATATGTATGGCACCATTGGGTGAAATTGTAAAGAAACACATGGTTGAAATGCATCAATATGCAGACGACACACAGTTGTAAATGCAAATCTCGTTAATAGACGATATCAGGAGTTTGGGAAACTGCCTCCACGAGATAGAAAGTTGGATGGAATCTCATTTTTAAAGCAAATCCATCAAAGTCTGAGTTTTTAATCTTTTCTCAATCGACGTCAAATCCTTTCATTGACATTTGGTTTTCTCGAGCCAAATTATTAGGAGCAGTTGATATTAAATGCATCAAAATAGTGAAATCCATTGGGTTTACACTAGACTTCAATCTCTCTTTTATCCCACACATTAGTCTATTGATAAAAACTGCACATGTTCATCTATACTCGCTTAGAGCAGTAAAGCCGTATGTGACAGACACCTACATTTGTGTATTAGTTCAATCCTTTGTTCCAGGACTGACTTTGGCAAATCCGTGTTGGTTGGGCCTACGATATCAGGATTAGCCCCCATTTAAGCAGTGTTCAATGCAGCAGCTCGGCTTATTTGTGGGGCAGGTAAATATGAGCACATTACTCCCACTTTGAAATCACTTAATTGTCTCCCAATCGATCAGAGGATTGAATATAGGCTAATATGTATAACGCACAGAGCACTTTATCTCACATCTTCGCTTTATCATGCTGAAAATTTGACAATTTCTGGTGGTATTAGAAATCTGCAGAGTCAAGAATCCTGGCGGCTGGAAAATCCTAGATCTAAACAGAGCTTAATTATGAACTGGATTAGTGTTTTGGGATATGTGTCGGTACAACTTCTTCTGTTGGCGACCAAAACTACAAAAAAATGTATGAAATATTAAAAATCTATCAGGATGAAATCAAACTAAGAAAATTGCGAAAATTTTTCAGGGATGAAAGGGATTATAAAGAGGATCGTGTATATACTTTTCAGGAGAAATTTGATAAATTTACAAAACCATTATCTAAGGCTAGTACACCAAATACATCCTCTGGCAGCTCAGAGGTGGATTCAGAATCAGAGAAGGAAGGAGCAGAGGGAGAGGAACCATGTCAAGATAAAACTAATAACAAAAATCAACAACATGCGGGTTTTCTGAATCAAATAAGAAGATATAAGAAAGGAACAAGAGTCGGAAACCAAAAACAGGTCCGTTTTCAACTACCAAATGCACAACCCAAGAGTACTACTACTCAAGGAGGAGAGGAAGGAGGGGGGGCTGTAGACACAGGCAACCCAGATGTGCTGGAAGATTCTCGTCGCCTAACGCGGGCGGCCGCCCGGGATGCAACCAGGAAAAAACAATAATTGACTTAGTGTTGAACCTATCAGGACATATCCTAACGGATGATGAGAGAACTGTATTGAATAAAGGATTATCATTTGCCCCGACCTGTAAATTGGATCTTATCAATACTCAGATAGATCTATTTAAATTTGTAAGAAAACTTAGATTAAAAAAATGTTTTGCAACTGCTCACAAGAGTGGCTCTATACGGACCGAGCAAGAACTGATAAAATCGGACCTTACCATGGAGGATATTGAGAACATTCATATTCTAAAAACATTGGGAGATGGAGAAGACAGTGAAATTCACAATACTCTTTATGACTTGAAAATCAGACCGAGTTGTCTTATAGAGAAGGAACTTAAACCTAAATCTAAATTTTCACCGCAACTCTCAAATGAAAATATGACTGAAGTATTCTACAAAGCAACATCACGTGATATATATAAAATGTATGATGAAATCAGAATGAAAGTGGACAAACAGAACCTAACAAAGGGGGAAAGGCAAGCATTGAGGAATTTGGAGAATGACAATACAATTGTTATAAAGGAGGCCGATAAAGGCGGGAATATTGTACTGATGAATAGAGAGGATTACATCATTATGGCTCAGAATCACTTAACAATACCAAATTGTTACCTGAAACTACCAGGCAATCCCATAGTGGACATTATAACTCGAGTGGAGGAACAGATACATGAATGGCATAGGAAAGGTCTGATTACGGATGATGAAAAATCGGCATTATCAAATAAAACTCCAGTGATCCCAACCATGTATTTTTTACCTAAAATACATAAATTGTTTGACAAGATTCCTGAAGGTAGACCAATACTTAGTGGTATTGGATGGCTAACGGAGAAAATTTCTGAGTATATTGATAACATATTAAGACCACGTGTACCAAAACTAAAGGCGTTTATTAAAGATACTACAGACACTATCAAGGCAATCAGTAGAATAAATTGGAAACCATCATATCGACTTGCAACCTGGGATGTCCGCGCACTATATACTATCATTGAACATCCAGCGGCTATACAAACCATAGATTTTGAATTTAGACAGGACTCGGCATCGCACTACCAATACATACAAATGTTGAAGGAGATGTTGGCAGTAACATTAGAGAACAATATTTTCTTGTTTGATAACAAATACTATCAGCAGAAGAAAGGGATTGCTATGGGCACTAAGTATGCACCAGCATTGGCTAACCTTTTTATGGGTATGTTTGAGGAGAAATCAGTATACACGGAGGAGGTATTCAAACAACACATGATTCTATGGGTACGGTTTATTGATGATGTCCTCATAATCTGGGATGGAACAAGTTCAGATTTGAATGAATTTAAAATCAAATTAAATGATAATGATCTGGGCATTGAATTTGTAGGCAAGGATGACAAGTGTTCCATAAATTTTCTTGATTTGACCATCTTTGTACAGAACAATAGATTGGTAACACGAACTTTTCGCAAGGAAACGGAGGTGAATTCAACCCTCCATGCCGGTAGTTGCCACCACAAACCGATAAAATGGAATGTCCCGAAAGGGGAATTTATTAGAGCACGGAGAAACTGTACAAACACTATTGATTTCAAGTCAGAATGTGAGCTACTGCAGGATCGTTTTGAACAGAGAGGCTACTCAAAGAAATGCATTGAAGCAGCACAACAAAAGGTAGCTAAAGTAACCTGGGAGCAGACTCTGATGCCTAAAGAAAGAAGGACAAATACTGAGCACAGGATGATTAATTTCATTACAACATATAGCTCCAATATTGGAGTACTCAAGAAAACGTTAAACAAAAATTGGCATCTTTTACAACTTGATTCTCACCTAACGGAGTATATTGGAGAAAGACCAAAAATAACATATCGTAAGGCTAAAACTTTGAAAATGACCTTGAGCCCTTCTCTTCTACCAGATGTAAAACCTGAACCTAGCAGAACATGGTTGGACCCAAAGACGTCAGGGTTCCGAAAATGTGGCACCTGCACTATGTGTGATTTTGCACATGACATGACGATGGAATTTGTGGACTCAAGAGGGACGCAAATGAAAATTAAAGAAAATATAAATTGTCGTTCAAAATATACAATATATGCAATAATATGTCCATGCAAGATGATCTATATTGGAAGCACGATTAGGGAAACGAGGTTTCGTATAAGAGAACATTTCTCATCCATTGGAAGCCAGGATGCAACATTACCGCTGGCACAACATTGGCAGCTCCAACATCAAATGGAAAACAAAAAAACTCTGAGGTTTATTGGACTGCAGAAGATACGAATGGGGAAAAGAGGTGGAAATATAGAGGAGAAATTAAGACAGATGGAAGCCAGATTGATATGCAAATTTAGATCGATTGAGTTTGGTCTCAATCATGATAACGAGATGGGACATTTTCTCTGATTTGATAATGTTCATACATGTCATGAAATGGAAGGACACTGTTAGGGCATGGTACTTTATTTCTGGTGGAAGGAAGCAAATGGATATTGAAATGGATGCTATTCTTTATGGTTTGAAACCTTGATTTTATATGTAAAATGTACAAAAATGATAAACAATTTGATATGCAAAGGTAGTTTGTAATGCCGAATCCTTTCAATAACATTTATTTGTATCAAGATTAATTGAGAAATAATGTTATGTAAGGGTGGTTAATGGCTAATCACATTCGACACAAACTGAGTTGGAACACCATTTGGATAATAACAAGAATTTAATTTCTAGGGGCTAACAAAAATTTGTAGTAAATATATATTTTTAAATTGGCCTATAATATAGGGTAGATGTCCGTTCAGAAATATATTCATTTATTCCAATATGTGAATGGGAGATGGGGAATTTGACACATCATCATGATACAAACAATGATTAAGTGAATAGATGATTTGTGCATTCTTAACCCTTCCAATATGGCCGCTCTGTAAAACGATGCTAGAAAGAGAAGAAGGAGGATTCGTGTAACTTTGGTGATGCTATACATTACATGGTGGATCCCCGCGGTGGCTCATTTCTGTTTGAGGCCGACGCGAGGAGACGGATTGTTACAAAGCTGCAGGTAAGCCATCAGGGGTGGGTCCCCGAACGGAAAAGGAAAAAGAGACGTTTTTGCACGCCCGCAGTCGGGCGATCCAAATGCCCATATGGGAGTTGATTCAGACCGGGGTCTTTTTGCTAACGGGGAGACTGTGAACTTAATAAGGCAAACCGAAATTGTTGATAAATTAAGGTGTGGAGTGGCGAGGTAGATGTGATGGACTCTTAAGTGGAAGGTTAGAATTTATGGCCATACGAAAGGTTGAGCTTAACCAAAACCTTTGGAGAATTAATAGATTTAATTCCTGTGTGTGAACAACAATTGGATTGGAAATATTTCTTTCTGCATTATTTTCACTATAGGGATTTACCCGGGATTTATGGAATTAACGGGTAAGAGATTTCTACTGTTCTATGTATTATGCTCAAACATGAATATATTATTGTGTGTCGAATGTAGATTTACTGCAACCCATTAGAGGGAACAATACTGTAGTCTGTAATACATGATAGAATCACTATAGAAATAATACAAATGAGAATTTGTGTTTAATATTGAAACCTTAAATATAAAATGTGGATTTATGTATGAGGAATTATTTTAAACAATATATTTTTTCTGTTTCTCTGTTTGTTATTTTACTTATTATCCACTATTATTATTTTTTATCTTTTATTGTTCTCTTATCACTTATACTGTTTTGTATTTATTATGAATTTGATGCACATTTTGATGTAATTATTTGTATTGCGATGTACTGCATTTGTGAATTATCTATTACTTTTATTTATTTTCCAAAATATATGTGATTTAATATTGCATAACCCCCCCCCTTTCCTATTTCTTTCTTTTCTTCGTTACCTTCCTTTCCTTACCCAAACCTTTTTGAATACAAAAATGTTTTTGAACATTATATAATAATTGTGTTAATAGAATAAGATATGTACCTAATAAAGCCCTGTTCTGTTTTGAGAAAGGCTCTTGAGTAGCCGAAACACGTGTCAACAAGAATTCAAAGGGCAAATAAGGAATAAAAAGAAATGTTCTTTTGAAAATATTGAACTAACAAGTGTGGCGCAATTCTTGAGTGGCAGATTTTCTATTTTAATTATGAACTGGTCATTTACCGGAGCTGCTGTAAAAAACTGGAACTCCCTAACCTCTGAGATTCGAACAATTGCTGACTATTTGACATTTTGGAAAAGTGGTTAAGGCATGGCTTTGGAAATCGGTTTTTAATTGTCTATTTTATTTAGTAAAATACAATCTGGAATAATATTTATGAGCATGCTTTTAGATTTTGTGATAAGAGATTTTTAGTCTAATTATGTTATGCTTGCGTTTTAATGTGATGACTATTGTTTTTAATGTTTGTATTTTAAATTATTGTAAATGTTTTCGAGAGATTTACATGGATTTGACACACACATTTGTTTAGGTTTAAGATTTATAAAAATCTCACATAAATAAATAAATATATTGGTATTACCTTGTAGAAGGGACTGGTACTGGGATGATACAAAACAAGTGTCCCTGTCACCGGTAAATTCTAAAGGAACGTGCTGGAACAGGGGCGACTCAAATCAGAAAGTGGTAAGACTTCACAAATGTGTCATAATGCTTGAGTATTGGAGCTATGACTGTACAAATGCATCAGGTACAGAAAGGGGTGATGGCCAACACTAACACATTCATACACGTCACCTTTTGGTACTGCACAGTATTCTATGCCATTAACCATGTAATGAATAATATCTATGGATGATATCTTTTTTTAAGGTTTATTTTTGCAGAAGAATGCCATTAATTTAGTATTCCCCCAAATGCAACAATCCCACCCCTCAATCTGGGACAAGAAACAGACTGATTTAATATGAATATGTTGTTTTATTGAAAATTATAAATACAAAACATAAAGTTGGTCTCCTAACTTTCAATGCAGAGGAGGTTACCCACAATATATCAACTATATACAGGGAGCTTGTCTCTGGAGTGGAAAACCAAAAACTTATTGTGGTCTTGCTAATTAAAAATATTTCTTGAAATACATTTTGAAACAAAAAAATTCACTTTGTGTATTGGCATCTGATAAAAATATTTGCTCTAGTGTATGGTTCTTGGTCAAATTTTAATCTAAGATCTCAGACAATCTGTGAAAAAGTGTTTGTAGTTTGGGCATAGATATACATGGATATCTTTGTGGTGTTAAATTGGTTACAATTATTTTAAAAGCTTGGGTTCAGGAAGTATGTTCCTTTTTGAAATATGGGTGACAGTGGCATCCAACTTGCTCACTCTTCGGATGGAATCAGGTGCTCCCTCAGAACAACTCAGTTCCATGTTTTTATTACAGAATATATTTTAATTACTATATTTACTGTGGCAGACACCAATCACAAAGGATTGTCATTCTACATTTCCACAATTTTGGATGTCTAAGGCTTCTTGAAGCTTCATCTTTAGCCTGTAGATAGTCTGACCGCTAAATGGCAATCATCAAGTGTTCACACTTGTCCTTTCGGTACATCAATTCCAGAAAAAAGTGATTTTTTGTTTTTGTCCCTATGGGAGTAATTACATGACAAGGGCCCTTTAACCCTAGATACCTTTGAATAGAATTGTTAGTTCCAGGAATGCCTTAGCATTTTTTAAAGTAGCAACTATGCAAGATGTGGTCATGTTCTTTGTACATTTTTATGGTATAAATTTAAGAACTATATCACTTTGATTTCTTAATTTAGTACAAATTGAACTAGATGTTTAACTTATGCTACAGATTGGAATGTATGTGATTTTAACTGTTTTATTCTTATCTGTTGATATGTTTCATGCTTTTATGGAAATATAATATTCTTTAAATAAAGAAGAAATGTGAAGAAATCCTTAGTTTATGCAGTAGATGTTGGGATACACTTTTCATAGAGGCTGGAATAAAGTACGCATGGTTGTGAATTCCATCCACAACCATTCACAGTGGATCATAGGTCCATGACCCCTTTTGCAGTCTTCATTGGTGTACTGCTTAAAGTTAGACAATAACTTCCCTCACACGTTTCCACATGACCTAGAAACGGTTCCATGGTGTTTAACTTCTATTTGATACAAGAGTCAATCACTACACGAGCCAGAAATACAATTTAATGTGTTTGCAGGCTCCCTTTACCGCAGATCCTTCTGCAGTGGGTGGCCCAGGGGTCAGACTCTTGTGACTTTGGGACAACCCCTCTGTCCCAAAAACTGGCCTGCTGAGGGGAATTTCACAGTACCAAGGGCTCCCTTTTTGGAGGCTGGAAGACGTCCTTGGGTTATATCTGGCATTTCATGATGTCAGATGTGCATGGCATCCACACCAGCTAGCACCATTGTTCGGCCATCATTGTAATGTCAACCACCATTATCTGCTACTCGCTCTCACCCCACTGCTCTGTGGGCACATGATAGAGCTCTATTTCATGGTGTCGGCTGCCTCATCCAAGCCTCTCGCTTTTAGGCACCTGGGCACGAATGCCCTCTTTCAGATCGGGGATTCCACATCAGAGCCCGCCGCCATCCTTACTGAGAGTGTCACCCGTGGTTCGGATTCCGAGTGCTGGAACTCATGCATTGGTCCCAGCTTTTGTAGTTTATTAATGCTCCTACTATCTGCAATATGTTACCAACACAGGAACGCAGCAGTGGGACACAGGAATGGAATGTATGCTTAAAGGCTGTTGCTGGGCCTAGTAGAGGTCTCCACCCAGCTGCCACTGCGAGGGCATGTTTAAAACAACATTTCTGCTCTGCCTTGCAGTGGCCTCTCTTGCCCCCTCTCTGGTCTTTACATTGAAATAAACTGAATTTTAAGAGGGGGTATACGCTGCCGAATCCCAATTCATATTTGTGGCTGTATTCTTGTTCGCCACGTGGCACAGGTGTAATCACTTGTTGCCGACAATTTCCTGGAGAGAACAAGCACATATTTCCTGGTCGATTCAAAAATCGTTAGCGCATGCGTCCTCTGTTGCTAACCCCATGTGGCATTCAATAGAGAGAGCGACCGGGCACTGCACGTTTCGTACTTGCCTGTTAATGTTACTTCAAAAATGGCTGATAAATGATGCCTAGTACATTTTAAAAATGAGATACAATGTTTCTATTAGCCACACGATGTCTTGCTGTTTTCATCTCCGTGTTCTATAGAGAAGGTATCATTATTGTGGGTAAGAGATGCCCATTGAATACGGACAAGCCACGTTTCAAAGTGCATCTTTTCCAGTGTTCCCAAAAGTAAAGTGGGCTGAATGTGAACTGGAGATCATTTTCTGATTCTTGCTCAATACGAGGCTTGCGTTGTTTTTCTGTGAGTTTCAGGATCCGAAAATGCAAAGCCAATGGGAATTTAGTAACAACTTTAAAATGAAATAATAATAATAACTTGGCATTTATATAGCGCTACGAACCCTTAGGTATCTGAGCGCAGCTTAGGAAGGATGAAACGCTGAGTTTGGCGCTGCCGGGATTCGAAACTGCGTTCGCAGGCTCTGCACTGATGTCAAAGCTAGCGCTCTACTCGCTGTGCCACTTGAAATAGGCTCGCTAGGGCAGGGCATTCGGTATCAATTATTGAATACGAAGATTATTCTTTGGCAAATTAAAGAGAAAAAGATTATGCACATATGAGGAAAATACTTTCCAAATTTAAACACACATGTTGCCGCACGATTATTGTTAATGCACTTTTTGGGGAGGGAAACAGTTATTTTGAGCTTTTACTTCAGCTCCTATGGCTATGTGTCCAGAAATAATAACGCTGTATTGTTTGTTATTTGTAAAACAATAAAGTTTGATCTATTACACGCAGGTACGTGTCAGACACAATAACGGCGGAGGGAGGGCTTACGTGAAGGAAGGCTGCCTTCTAACACCAGGCCTTGTACTGCGGGGAGCTTCTGGAGACTGAACAGGAAGTGACATGTTTTCTCGATCATGCTTTGGAGCATAAAAATGAACATGTTAGCCACTATTGCCATGACACGAGGAGTTAGCCTCTGGTAGCAGACACGATTTATTCCTCTCAAGAGTAACAGCTATATAATGCAATAGACTAATAAAATCTGGATTACATTTGATTATATTCCACTCAGTCAGAAACGGGGTGGGGCGTTTAGCACCTGCTGTCTTGTGTAAGGTATTACGCCATAAATTCAAATTATGTAATTATTTTCGTCTTGGAATCCGCTCGGATTCGTTTTATTGCGAGGCCCACGCAACACGGGAATGGATTACTGTGTTCTGCGCCTGCGACTGCATCGTATATACTTTCACATTATTCCTCCGGGGCTCTTTCTCAGTTAATAACAGGTTCCAGGCTCCATTTTACCGAGGACATTCAACAGATCATCGAAGACGTCTCCATTTAAGGCAGTAAATACACATAGCAATCAGAAAGTATAAACTAAGCTACACATGTTGATAATGATGTGCATATTTAGCTTAAAAAATATATTTTCACTATTTTTAAATAGCTGTAGAAAAAAGGTCAATCAAAAGAATGATTATCAAGTTTAGCGCACACTAACCAGAATAAGCACACGAGTTGGCAAATCCAATGTGTGTGGCTTTTGAATTTGTGAAAATGTTTGTTTCTGTATTGAGTGGTAACCTTGTTTCAGTGTATGGTTGGATGGGTGAGTCTGTGTATATTTCATTGTGCTTGTACTGAACATTTATTAGGTGGACTTATTAACACACGTGTGTGTGTGTGTGTGGTTGCACAGATGGGGCATGATTTACAAAAGCATTTTTCAATGGGAAAATCCCATTAAAATGTATTTTTTAAAAAAATAGTTTTTTGGTTTACATTTAAACCTTTTCACAATAAAAAAGATATATTTTTTTAAATGTATATCTCCATTACATAACTGTAGAAAAAATAAAGTGACAAAAATAACATTCTTAAAAGAAAAGTATCCATATGAAATTAAAACATATCTCATTACAATATCACTTTCAGCATTTTGAACACATCTAAGATCATCCAATATAAATGGGCAATTTTTCTATACTGTCGCCTCAAATTAGATCTGCCCAAAGAGTATGGTCGCCTTCTGTGGACGTACGGTCCTGGAGGAAAGCAAAGTAGTAATACTTGATTGGCCGTTGCTTCACGGAACAAAATTAGGTGCTTAATGGTCTCCTTGTAAATGGAATTCTTACACATTTTACAAGTACAATTATGTTCCTTTATCGCTAACCTCTGCCCCATGAGTTCCAGGTAGGGAGTAGGTTGAGGTTAAATCTTATATAGGCTGCTCTTGCTTTAACGCAGGGAAACAAAAATATATATTTGTGAAGAAACCTCCTCCTCCTCGGGAAGCACCCATATTCCTTATATTAGGAATAAGCCGCAAGACCACATTCAAGCACCAATCTAAGTCCAAGAGATTTCTCTTTACTAGTTTGGGAGTTTCCCTTACATTGATATCTTCCAGAGATAAAGTTGCAAGTTTAGATTTCATACCTGTGTCAAAACCATATAGAGTTGGAATGCGCTTTTTGTTTAGCAGAACATGTAGGGATTCAACGAGGGAATTGGAAGGTGGAACTAATAGCTTATAATAGAGGTGCAATTTAGACCATGAAATACTGGCTGCTACAGAAATCAGCCGGAACTCGTGTCGAATTACACAGTTTGGGACACAACAGGGCAAGCCTAATCCCATCCTCCAAATGGTGATCTCTATGCACTGCAAAAATGGGCCATGATCGTATAAAGAACACTCGAGACCATATATTAGTCATGATTGAACTTGGGCCAAATCATTTTGTCGTACCAGGAGCAAAGAAAAGCTACACATCAACAGGTGCAATCTCTTCAGCTGAGCAAGAAAGGGTTTAGATGTTTCTCTCAGATGTTCTTCAGCAGTCCCTCTGGGCTCCCGATATGTTAAATTGAAACTCAATACTACATGGAATGGGCACAAGCAAGACATGCATTGCCCACTCTCCATCCCATCACTTTATGCTTCTATTTTTTACTAAAAATGACAATTCTCAATTTGTTAGCATTGACTATGAGGTTATTTTCTTCAGCATAAGATGCAAAAGCTGTTACTTTATGATGTAAGCCAACTGGGGTCAAGTCAAAGAATAACAAGTTATCAGCAAAATTCAACCAATGTATTGTCAATGAGCCAACCAAGTCTGATGGGATGGGAATTTATGGTTTCCCATAGGTTCTCAGAATTTGCTATATATATATGTATATATATGTTAAACAGGAGAGGGGCTAAAAGACAGTCCTGTCTTAAACCCAGGGAGGTAGGAATAGATCTTGATAATTCACTGTCTTTATAGTGCCTGATCTTAACACATGAGTTATGGTGGAGTATTGAGATCAGTTTTACCAAAGAAGGAGGCACTCCTTTTTTAATCAATTCGTGCCATAGCTTCTGTATGTTTACTCTGTCGAAGGCACTTGTGATTTCTAGTGAAGCCATGTACAAAGTGCCCATAGACCCGCCTACCACTGATGCCTGAATGTCGTCAAGAATAGTTCATTCAAGGTGATTGCAACACTTTTCGAAAGCCAATTTGTCTGAGAACTAAAACATTAGGCTTGTTCACCCAAAACACTGATTCCTGGAGGACAATGGCAGAGAAGATTTTACTGGCTGCAGCTAAAAGGGCAATAGGTCTATAGTTGAATGGATTAGACCTATTGCCCTTTTTTGTAAATAGGGACTATATATGCCATACTCCACAAAGAAGGCAGCACCCCGTCCCCTGTCTTCAAAATCTCTTGAACGAGGTGGGCGAGAATGGAGGCCTAAAGTGTATGCTCATTCTTCAAAGTCAATGGGGCCATATTATCTGGTCCCCGGGGACCTGGACACTTAACATTTCATTATTGATAGAGCAATGTCCTCTGGATCTAGAGAGGTCCATGAGATTGCCTCTGATATATCTAGAGGAAGATCAGGCAACCCTATAATCCTGGAGTCCTTAAAGGCAGATGCATAATGGACTACCCAGCTTTTCACACTAATTTACAGATAGTTCCTCTACCAACTCATTATCTGCATGCTTACTAGTAAGCAAATGTGTCAAAGTTCATTGAGGTCTCTCTAGTGATCAAGAACAATCTAGATAAAAACAAGGGATGTTGGATATTGGGGCCACAAATAAACCAACCACGCAAATTACCGCACACATCATCTAAATAGGTCTGAATTCTGAAATAATGCAATGTATTATTGTTATGTGTGACCCAATATGAATACAGAGAGTGATTATTGCTAAAGGTATTTTGGCGGTAAGAAAATATTGCAAAGCCCCAAATATCCACAAAATACCCAACATATTTATGGTGCGTTGGCCGGGAAACAGGTCCTTCTCCCAGCTCTGCAAGATCTCGATTGATCTCCCCCTTCCCTCAAGCTTCCCCAGCAAAACTCTAATCACAGCCTCTAGCATGATACTTGCTATGACACTGCTCCAATCAGAATCAATCATGTCATCTCCTCCCTCACTACACAATGGCTCATTTCTACAGTAAAAATTGTAACAAACTGATTTCCTGTTCCTTCGAGCTCTTTGCTTCCTGTAGTTATGTGGACAGAGCAGCAGAGAAAAAAAAATGAATGTGCGTTTAAAAGTTCACTTTCAGAGTAGACCTAATTCTGCAGTGGAGACACATTTTTATTAGTGGGTTATGTTAGATGAAGTTTTATTAGTCAGGTTAGTTATTAATAAGGTTAGTTATTAATTTTCAAATGTGTCTCTTGCAACATAGGCATTTCAGGTGAAAAATAGTGTGCATTTTGAATGTGCACATGTGTGCTTTTAACTGTAAAAATAGATTTGCATCTTATATGTAAAAATCGTTTTTGACTGAATAGCCTGTCTTTACTTATATGTCCATGTTACTCTGGCAACACATATAGCAATGCACCACACCCATGTGGTGGTGCTGCATCAAAAAAAAAATGCTACCTGTGCAGTAGTGCTGTACTCTGTGCTGTAACACGCCAAATATCCTTACAGCCCCCACTTGACAAAATCCATTCAGACTTTACCAAAACATCTAAATCTAGATCTATAATCTTTTTGCAAACCTTTATGTAGATTTTTAAAATGGCATTAGATTTATAAGCCTTTAAAATATTTTGGGATCCCCACTCTTACTTTGCTCCCTCTCGACAGAATCCCACCAAACTTCGCAAACACATGTATATCTTGATCTATTATCAGTTTGCCAAATGAAGTGCAGATACGTCAAATGGCACCTCATTTATAAGCCTTTACATTATTTGGGACCACCCCTCTAATTTTGCCCCCTCTTCACAAAATCCTGCAACCTTCGTAAAAACATTCATATCTAAATGTATTATCAGTTTCCCAAATTAAGTGAGGATTCGTCGAATGGCACCTCATTTATAAGCCTTTACATTATTTTGGGAGCCCCCCTCTAATTTTACCCCTCATGACAGAATCTCACCAAACCTTGCATAACCACTCAGAATTAGCCCAGGAATATACATGCAACATTTCATGCAGCTTCATTAAGTGGCGCAAAAGTTATAAGCCATCCAAGAACTGCATTTCACCAACCCTGTAATGCTAAGGTGTTCGCGAATTTCCACAGGACTGTTCGCGAACATCAGGACTGTTCGCGGACTTTCGCGGCAAAAAACACCTGTTTTTTTTTGCTTTTTGCAGCCATATCCTATCCCATCCTCATCACCCCTCACCTCCCCAGATATTATTTGATAAGTTTGACAAGTGGAATGCTGTGTTTTTTCATATGTTTTTACTGCGATGTCTGCGGACATCGGCCGCTGTCCGCAAATCCAAGATGGCGAGCATTTCCAAAAATCTGACGCACTTCACGCTCCTCACCATCCAATCAGCGAACAAGCCGCATGTCCACAGACATAACGCAAGCCGATTAGCCAATCAGGACACTGTCCGCAGAGCGAACAGGTAAGTGTGTCCGCGGACCGGACATAGATATCACTCTTTTTTTGTGAGCTACTTTTTTTTTTTTTTTTTTATAAACTACTTGACGGATTTTCACCACATTTCCAAAAGCACGCTTTCGGGACCAGGCCGCTGTTCCTGCTGCAAATTTGGTGAAAATTCATCCAGCGATTTGGGCTGTAGGAGTGAGGAAAGTTTTTTCCCCATTCAGTCTATTGGAAAAATAAATTTTGGGACCCCCTATAACTTTGACCCCCCTGGACCAAACCTCACCAAGCTTCGCATACAAATTGTAGAGTGGGCCATATACTATTTATGCAAAGTTTGGTGAGGATTCGTCCAGGGAGAGCGATGTTATAAGCCACCCAAAAAGTGTTCTTCTTATGGGATTAGCAACTTAACCATAACTACATGGCCACTACCGTGGCTGTGTAATAAAGACTGTGTTTTAACTAATAACTTAAGAACCAGCCTGCATCACCTTTTGAGAAGCTAGGCCTTGATTGTTTGACCATAGCTACCTTATAGAGAATCTTGGCTGGGATCCTCTGTGCCTCTCCTCTGCCGTATAGAGAGCAGGAGTACAGGCAGCCCCCTCCAGTGAGGTTTCTTTACAATGGATACCTTGTTTCTAGGACTTTTCGTGGTATAAGTATCATTATTGGCTTTGCGCATGTCGCAAGTTCGGCTGCAAGCATATAGGCAAAATGGGGGCGGGACCTCCAGTAGAGGTACTTGGCTCCTCCTCTACTCTCCCCCCTCTGGTTGATTTATCAACCACTCTCCCATCAGTCTTCACATCTAGACATCCTCATCTGAAGAAATGCTTCTTTGGAGTTCATATCTGTACTACTTCTTTCAGAGATCCTGTCGATTTCACATGTTCATCAACACTCCAGGTTATAAGGCTACATTGTCCATTCGGGCTGCAGTAAATCCATCTTCCCACATACTTCTTGTGGTTTCTCGGATACAGGAACTTTGTTCCTTCGGGTATATGAATACTGGCTTTTACATAGTTTCTCATTTCTTCATTCGTCAGCTCTTTGGGACCAAACCCTGACTCGACATCGATCATGATCTTCAGTCCTGTTGCTTTCTTTGCTGTCTTCTTGCACTGTGTGATTATTATTCTGATCACACAGAATCCAAACATGATCATCACCAACAAGGCTTCAAGGAACTTGAAGATATTCGCCATCCATTGTGGAACTCTTGAGAAGATTGATGCAAACCAGCTGTCTTCTGTAATGTCTTACACTTCATCTTCCATCTTGACATGCAAGTTTTTCAGCATCGTTATGGCCTCTATCAAGGTCCCATTTTCGTCATCATGAGAAAGCATGAATGTGCAACATGGTTCTCCACTTTTAGCACAAACAGCTCCATCCATAGCTGTAATCATATCCAGGACATATCTGTTCTGAAGAGTCATCAGTCTTATGGCTCTCAGCTCTTCTTTGATAGCATTGGATCCCTTTATGGTAGTGTTGATCGTCTTCAGGAGCTCCCATCTGGTTATCTGTTAGCATCTGGCATTTGTCATCGTCTGAATCCTTGGCATGAAAATGGTCGTGAAGATCACCAAAGTTTGGCTGAACAACCTGTGTTCATACAGAATGGAATTAAAATCTTCTATAGATTTAGCTGAGAAGTAGTTATCCCTCTTTGTTCGATTGAGGAATCCAACTGACCTTCTTTTTCTCAGGTGAGCATCTGCTTTTGGAAATTCTCCAATGTTCAGATCACTCTTTGGAATCACTAATGCTGGATCATGAACAATCACTAAAGAACATAGTGGTCCATTATCACTACTGTTCCATCCTTCATTCCTGGTACATCGAAGATTTGACTGCACTGCTGGTTTTCTCCAACTTTTCTTGTGCCATTATTTCTGAAGCATAGCTCGGCACTAGCCAACAGCACTGTCTGCAACGGGACTCCTTTGTCTTCGACCCAGGTCAGCAACTTTTCAAGTTTCAGCCAGAGAGGTTTGCATCCTTTTTCTGTACAATCTATAACTGGTTTGTGATGTCCTTTTACTGCCACAGCTCTGCATACAACTATGCCTTCTTCCCAGCCATCTGGAGAAAGCACTGTTCCCCAGATCTGCATCTGGCCTCTCTCTTTGCATCTTCGTATTTCTTCATCAGTCTTTCCTTGGCAATTGAGCTTCTAATTTATTTCCCATCTAATTCCTGCTCCCTTCATTCCAGGCTGTTCATATCTTATCACATGATCTCTGGTTTGGGCTCTTGCTCTTGTCTTCAAATCTTGAACATAATCCTCTCCTTCTGGAGCTGACCATTCAGTTACACTTACCAAGGATGCTGTTCAACCTTGGAGCTGACCTCTTGTATGGCAGAGTGCAAAGTGAGTCAGGCAATGAGCTGTCTGGACGTCTATTTCTATAGCTATAAAGATGTTGGACTTCCCCAACGCATAAGGTAGGAGAGCACAAACATAGCAATCCTCCTCAGAGGTCCTTTTTCCCACTTCTTTCATGTGTTGATATCACGTGCTGTTCCCCAAGTGTGCTGTACTATCTAGATAATTATTTAACTCATAATCATCTTCTCTTACACTTCTCTTGCGTCTCTTTCTTGCAGGGAGTGTGTGTGCATAATGCTCATGTAGAATATCAGTAAGGGTCCATCCCTCAGGGGGAATAATAGGAACACTCGTCGGAGAAATAGTTGACCTTACATGTGTCACTGGTGTAGGAAAAATCACATAACAGACAATTCTGCATAAGTCACTGGAGTGGGAAGGATAAAAGGGACTCCTACCTTTCTAGGACCATCAAAGTAATCAGCATGGATTAGCAAAAACAGAAAAACAATAATAGATACTGAGCATGCATATATTATGCACCAATACATGAGACCCCACCATTGTTGTCTCTCCTCACGTCGTTGAATCTGCTCATTTTCTGGAACTGCATTATTCTCAGTGGTCCACATTGTGCCTGTATACTACTTTTAAAGAAGAAAAAAACCTTTTTAATCAGGAGGCAGCCTTGTTAAATGCTCAAGTAGCTGACGAATTTGCTCAATTATTTCCATAAATAACCTTCTAATTGCACGGCAATTCTTAGGATCTTGCAGAAACACACAAATGTCAGTGCTATGCTGAACAAGATAAGGATGGACTCGAAGTAAGTATACAAAGATAGAAATAAGTATTCTATGGGCATCAGCATTAGATAGAACCATGAGTCTTAACCAAAGAGAAACTCAGTGAGGAATGAATCATGGAAGTGCTCCGTTTTCCAGTCGTCGTATATGAAATCAAGATTCAGCATATTGAACACATCAACACTTTCTAAAGTCCAATTAAAATATTCCTGCAGCTCGAGAACGTTTATCTTTGCACTCCTGCTAAAATATCTATAAATAGTGTCTGACTTGCATTTATTTAATCAACAATCTTAGCGTCCTCCTTCCTCGCAATTGATCGAGTCTGCATGTTCTGAACCGCTTCTTCTTGTCTTGCTTTCAAATCAATGGGTGGGGGTGCATCAGACTCACCAGCATACAGCTTCACGTCGCCCAAGTGGATCTAGGCACGCCTTTCTTGGACCTTTACTGCAGATGGAGTGATATTTTCGACAATGAATGATCCATTAAAACAGGGCTCGTGTCACTTCCTTGTGAAGTAGCGCACTAAACCAGGGTCTCCAATAAGCAACTTGGGTACAGATAGACATTTTTCACATCCGGTTGCTGAATGGTCTTCATCTGTGTCCTGAGACTGACACCCTTTACGCTTGAGTTTATATGAAATGACAGAGATACTAGCGGTCATACATGTCAAATAAGTATGTAATTCATTTCCTAACAATTCTGAAGTTGTCTGGGCATCACTTTTACTCCCCGATGGAGGCGACAGGGGCATACTCATTCGCCTCTCTGTTACTAGCTCGTGGGGTGTGAGGTGGTGGTCCGACCCATGCTGATTCCTTAATGCATATAATGCAAGGGGCAAGTAATACAGCCATCCCTTCTTCAAAGTCAATGGCCCTCATTCCGAGGTTGGTGCTAGTCATGGCGCTATTAGCGCCATGACTAGCACCAATACCGGTACCGCCACCGACTTGGTGGTATGGGGACTTACCGGTCTATTCCGACCTTTGCGGGACTGGTAAATCCCCATTTGAAAGCCATTCCTATTTCATGCCCCATAGGGCTCAATGGGAAGGCGTCAATAACGGTACCGCAAATTGTGGTAACGTTATTGACCCTGGTATCCCTTTGCGGGTCCCGTCTATAACGCCTGGTAAAACCAGGCGTTAAGGGAGGGACCCGCAAAGGGACCTCGGAATAGGGCGCAAAGGGATTACTGGCACCAGTGTCATTACCGGTGCCCGGTATCCCTTTGCGCCCAAGTCGCAATGACCCCCACTGTGAATTTAGCTATTCTTTCCATGAGAACACCATTGGGTCTCTCACATACCCTGTTCACTTGCAGGTGATAAGTAGAAGAAAACTTGTGTTTTATGCTAAGCAATAGGCTGATCTGTTCGAATACTTAATTAACAAAATGGGGCCCATTGTCGGATCTCAGAACCTAACATACTCCCCATCTAGGAAAGACTTCTCAGACTAAAAACATTGCAGCACAAGTGGCATCAGGGTATGTACATGGACCAGCTTCAATCCATCTTGAAAAGGAGCACACCACCACTATCATATATCTATATCATCTAAATACATGCAACATATCAACATGTAAATGCTGAAAAGGACCATTCAGTCGAGAAATCGCTCTTCTGATTGTTTGCAGTGTATGCCCAGCAGTACACATTTGACATACGATGCAATTTACTACATAAAAGGCAACGTGTTCTAACAGGTTTGGTACAAAACCAGTCCTCCACAATAGCTGCTGCAAGGATTTCCCTAGTTATATGAACAGGGCAGTGCAGTTGTTCAAGCGCTAATAAGACTAAACGCATCACTGGATTGCCAGTGCTGTCCTGTCACCACAATACTTCAGAGGGGGACAAAAGAATGCCCCCTCTGCGTCCATAACTTTCTCTTCCTCTGGTGCATTGCCTTGAAGCTCTAGTAACTGTGTTATAGACAAATGATTAAACCCTGCATTTACAATCATAATCATAACCACTTTTTCCTTTACATCTGGAGTATCAAAACTAGAAATATCTGGTGAATATGCAACCCTTTTGGCATCCTCATCTGCGGCTTCATTCCTGAGTGAGATCAAATCAGTTATCTTAGTATGTGCTGCACATTTAACTATTGCGATGGCTATTGGGAGTTGTAGTGCCTTAATAAGCCTGTTCAATAATGCTGCATGCTGTACTGGAACTCCGTCCGCTTGGAGGTAGCCCCTCCTTTTTCAACATGCTAGCCCTGCGTAAATGGTTGAAGTCACGTAGGTGGTGTCACTGTACACTGTTGCTTCCTGCGCTGCATGTTTCTCGAGCGTGATAATAACCACCACTAGTTCTGCTGCTTGTGCCGAAAAGTGAGACAGTAGTCTTGCACTTGCTACCATGTCAAATTCCCCATTAGCTCTGTGTCTCACCACAGCTGAACCTGAATGCCTTTGCCCATCAGTTTGTTCAATCTTTGAAGACCCGTCAATAAAGAGAACCCCCCCCCGCTAGAGAATTCTACTTTACTCTTGGGATCTCATCATGGAACGCCTCGTAGTTAGAGCAATCATGCACTTGCTCCTCCTCTGTCAGAGGTTCGGCTACAAACGTGGCAGGGTTCACAATTTTACACCTGACTATTTTGATCTCTGGATTCGATATAACTACCTCATATGCAGAAGCCCTCTGAGATGTCATGTATCCTTAGGTTTCTCCAAAACGGCAAACAATGCATGCTCAACAAACAACATCATAGAACACCCCATCACAATGCTTGTAGACATCTCAATGGCGAACGCGGCTGCTGTCAGTGATTGTTTGCAAGGAAAGTGTCCTCTCATAACTAGATCTCGAATCCCACTATAATATGCCAGAGGGTTGTACCCAAGTGTAGTCTTCTGTGTAAGCCCGCTGTCATAACTGTCCCATTTGTGTGCAAAAGTTAATAAAACTCCTCTGAATAATTGGGAATTCCTAAAACTGGAGCTGCACAAATTGCTTTCTTCAATTCCGCAAACCTTCCCTCCATTTCCTTAGTACATTCTATTTTTTTCCTTGTTCACTTGGGCTTTCTTCAGAGCCTGCAAAAGGGGTCTTTTGTATGAGTTATAATCAAATACCCATGCTCTAACATAGTTGCAGAATCCCAGAAACTGCTGCATTTGCTATATCATGTGCTTTTTTTCTGTTTTCATAATCACACCAGCTCTTTCAGGTGTGACTTTCTACCCCTCATATGAAATTAACTGACCCATATACAACACCTGCTCCTGGCAATATTGCAACTTCTCCTTGTCAACTTTATATCCCTTGTTTGCTAGGATAGTAATTAACTATATCGAATCTTGCCTGCACTCTTCTTCTGTCATGCTACAAACTAAAATGTCATCTACGTACTGTAGCACAACACTTTGCAAATCAATATTGCTTAGGTCCATCTGCAGGACAATATTAAAGATCGATGGAGATTTACAAGATCCTTGGGGCAAACAAGTACTCTTTAGTTTAGTCTGACAAAACGTAAATGCGGTAAAGTCCTGGGCGACCTTATACAACGGGATTGAGAAAAATGCATTTTTCAAGTCAATCACCGTGAAATATTGTGCCTCTGTGGGGATACTATATTCAAACGTCACATGATTCCAAACTAGAGGGAACACTGTCTCTACAATCTGGTTCATTGGCCTCATGTCCTGAATTAATCTCCATGACCCCGTTTCGATTTCTTCACAGGATACACAGCAGTATTACACAGTGCCTCTGACGTCACCAAGTAACCCTGTTCCATCATAGCTGGTATAGTCTTAAAAATACACTCATCCGCCTCTCGAGACATTGGATACTGTCTTTCTTGAGGTAAAATTGCTCTTGGTTTCAGCTTAATCTTAAACTCTCCTACCCTCTTCAATAGGTCTATGTCATAGGGGCCTGTAGTCCATAAAGAGGTTGGCATTTTTTCCATGTCCTCATCAAAAAATGCAGGGCGCTGCCGCACTATCACCTTTCGCCATGGAATTTCCCTTTTCTCTATTCTGATCCAATATGTAATACTCATTTTGAATACTACTTCATCATCTAATGGATCATCTCCGAACATATCTTCGTCTGTGACATCAGTCAATCTATATCCCTCCCCAATGGCAATTACTGTTCTCCATGGCCTGCCCTCATTGTCGGTTCCTTCGAGCATGTCCAATTCCCCTCGCACTATGGCTGCATGTTACTCTAGGGGAATAGTCTGTCCCCTTCTTCTTCCATAGGTATCTGTGGCCTGAACATAAACTCATCAGGTATTCTCATGATATTCCCTACTAGGCTGGGAAGCCATGTCAACAGAATGCGTACCCCATAAAAATAAAAATAAACTTTGGGCTCTAATGGCATACCTCACAGAGCCATTTGCCCTATAAACACCATTATAAATTCACGTTTAAATAATTTATCCCTGGAGTGGAACAAACTATGCCTTCATCAGTAAAAGAAATCATCATATTTAGCTTTGTCATTAAATCACAGCCCAGCATATTAACCAGTGTCTGCCTTGAATACAATAATGGAACAGACATGTCACACTCTCCTATAGAGACTGGTAATACATTACTGAAAGGAACTCTACTTGTAGCTCCAGAGAAGCCTTGAGCATTCATGGCATTTCCTGATAACAGATATTTTTCCTCTCGTAAACATGACCGAGTTGTCCCAGTGTCTACTAACAAAGAAAAAGAATTGCCCCCTATTGTAACATCAACCCTTGGTTCCATTTGGGGGTTTGGTGTCACCGATAGTACTGAACACATCAAGTCACCCTGAGAGCTGTCCTATTGTGCCCATGAAATTACTTCCTCCCATCACAGTGACACCCCCTACTCTAGGTGTCAATAACTGTGCTCTGTTTGCATTCTGCTCTATCTGCATGGGTGCAGCGGATTCAATGGTGCTTGCTGTGGTTGCAATGCCTGTTGCATTTGCGGTGCTTGTGCTTGATACACTGTCTGGTCTTGGGCAAACCCATCCCTATTTTGGGAGCTGTATGCTGGAGGATAAGCTGTTCCCCCTCTTGAGAATTGCCCATTCTGTACATACCCTTGGCTCCCACATGTTTGCGCAATGTGCCCTGTCATTCCACATGTCCAACATATAGGAGCTCTTCTAACTAGCCCTCCTTGATTACAACCTCTTGCACATTTTGTTTATCGTTCTGCATATTCTGAAACCCACCTTGGTTATTTTGAAAACCACCCTGGTTATTCTGGAAACCACCCCTTCCTCTGTATCTCATTCCTCTACCTCTCAGTGTGAACCCATTCCCTCCTGATCCATCTGAGGTTGATTATTCGCATGCAATATACCCACTGCTTGCTGTGTTCCCAGCCTTTCGCTGCTTGTCAGTACCGATCCTTCTATGGCATTTCTTGACAATTTCTTCTGAGCTAACTTAGCCTCCTCACGTTTTCTAGCATCTTTCTTCTTATTATTTTTCACTTGTATCAATCGGCAGTGATGCACAATAGTCAACTGTATCTCTGCTCATGGCTTTGCTTCCATTCCCACTAATTTCTTCGCTGTCTCTATACCTGCTCTGGCAATCCCTGACAAAGAATGTGGTAAAATACTGCCACTGATTTCCCCCAAGACTCCCTCATTTCCAAAGTCAAGCTTTCCTGAATACTTTGAATGTAAGCAAGTGGATCTTTGTCATCCTTCATCTTACATGCCATAATTGCACCCATATCTGACATATCAGGATACTGTACCCTGAGTGCTCTCCAAATGTCTGCTTAGCAATGATTAAATGGCGCTCCATCATGGGCTGTACTCTGTGCTATGAAACTTGAGTAACCTGCTTTTGTCCAAATGTCATCAGCTCTTTCCCCAAGAATGGCTGCTAGGAGGCCCTTAATGTCCCCTGTGGCTAGAGTATTTCCTCCTGTCATCTTTTCTAGCTCATAAATCCATTTTCCTGCACCTGTCATTAAATTAGGGAGTTTAAATCTTAAATTAAACTTGTCCATTTGGGGCCAGAAGATATACTGCTGTCTGGCCCCTCCTTTCTCCAATAAATGGACTGCGTGAACTCTAGATCCTCAGGATTGTCTCCTCCTCCAATCAGCCACTGTTGCCTCTGGTCCACTCAGTGCCTGTAGAAACCAGGAGGGACTTTGTGAAAGAGGGTTCCGTTCCACCTGTATCATTTTGTTGCAAGAGTTCTATATCGGCTGCTCTCCATAGGAAACCTTGCGATCCTCCAGCTAAATGGCAGAGGACATCCAATGTTCCAAAAAACACTAAAAGCCTACTAACCGAAGGACCTAAACCATCCTCTTTCTGCTATCAAGTGAACCCCTAGGCCCTTTAACGCAAGGTAACAGTATCTGAGATGGATGGGATGCAGATCTTACTCATACATCAATAATCGGACCGACTCAGGAAGTTGGCAAAAAAACAACTGTTTTAATTACATTTGTTAAAACAGGGAGTACAATGGACATCAACGGACGGCGCACAAGTATTCTCTCTCAAGAGTCTCAAGGCGTTGATACATTTAATATAACACAACGTTATATTAAAAATTCGTCATCACTGACATCATGCTACGTGGCAAAATAAGAATACCTATGGGGTTTGTGATAGATTTAAGGAAAACACCTAAGTATACTTTCTAAGGGGAACTGGACTATGATTTGGTCTCTAAGGTCAGGTGGACAGCTAAGCCCACTCCTTGTGCAAGTCATCTTCTGTGTCATACTAAGGCACAATGTTCTATTGGCTTTTCAAATTATAGGGCTCTCTACTATGTGGCCCTCTATAATTGTTTGGCATGCTTTTACCCTTCTGGAATATTCCACTTGCTAGCAGCACGCAAACTGGTACCCCAGGTGCTGGGGGGTTGGCCTGGTCATGTTTGCCCACCCAATCAGCCCAACATCCATCATCACTCCTGCAGTCTGCCCTTCAATTAATGTCTTTGTACTAGGCCTTGCAAAGGCTCACTGTGCCTGAGAATAAAAGGGAGTGAGAGCATGGCCTTCTCTTCAGATCTCCGTGTAGCTCACCCCAAAGTCTATTTTCATCTGACCATGTGACTGGAGACCACGTTTTGAGCTCCTTCATTGTATTTAATACTATTAAATGAATAAAACCCGGCACTTCTAGTGTTTTTTCCATTACACCTCAAACAGGAGCTTGGCTCGCTTCTCACCTTCATTGTATCTTCTCAAGTAGATAACCAGGTTCTTAGCGGCCCCAACTCTTGACACTGGGCCAGGCAAGCTTCATCGCATCTTCCCTCGCCATCAGCTGTTTTATTCTACTGTGCCACTCTTTCAACCCTTTCATTCACGGGGTCCAATTTTGCTAAAATGCGTCCTGGAACATCCAGATTCTATACACACATATATATATTGGCCCCACTGCCCGCAGTCTATTCACTACGTATAGCCAGCCTTATGATTACTTTGTCTACTTATGTTACAGCATCTGTACATTTTTTAAATTTAAATGTTTTATTGGTTTCATAGTCAAGAACATAAGCATTGTTAACAAGACATAAAAAAAACCTTTAACATTAACCCAATCTTCCAATCACTCCTTAGCAATCACTCCTTAGCAATCATCTTAAAAAAGAATGTAACCAAACACACATCCCATATACTTCATACAACTTCCAACATTTTCATTACTGCAATTACCAGACCTGTTTGCTCGCCCATCAGTACCCATATCCACCAGTCTGATTTCCCCCACCGTCTTATACCCCTCTACGAAGGTAGTTCTCACTTTGTTTAATGACTCATAGGCTGTTATCAAATGCATGGAAGATTCCACCAAATCAATAGCCTTGCAGAATCGACATTGCAGGTTTGCCACCCCTGGCATTTTCCTAATCCACTGCACCTCTCTAGTATCCAGTATATTTAGCCAGCATCTAAGCAACATATCTCAGTATCTTGGTGAGGGAAATTTTTGCAAATAGCGGTGGAGAACATTGAGGCCTTTTCCATCTTCAATTCGCATGCGCCCCAACTCGTCCTTCTCACATCGATCTATAGTATCTATCCAATCCCATGCCTGCAGCTTCGTTTTTCCATCAATTCACCAACCTCAAATTCTCTCCCCTTCAAGATTTTCTCTACTTACAATTTCCAGAGATTTAGATGTTTATCATAGACACCCGGGCTTATATCCAGGACTTCAAATGGTTTTATTAGAGTAGCTTGGGCACATTTTCTATACAGGGATTCCAGCGATTGTGTCTAATCGCACATGTTGGAAGTCCATTTGGTAGTCTCAATACATTTCTCCGAAAAAGATCTTCTAATTTTTCCCCACACTAAACATGAAAGGTGGAGAGTGGCCTCTGGTCCATATGTTAAAATTTTAGCCACTTTTTGTTTATAGAAGGAAATTATTGGTACAAGTGTGAATTTCCCAAATTTTCAGTGGAAAGACCTTCCCTGATTTTGTCAGCCTAGATCTTAAGTGCTGATAATGATCCATTTCCTTTCTGCTCCTATTTATAGTCACCCCCAAGTACAACATAGACGCAACAACTATTCCATATAAATCCTTCGTACTTCTTTTTGCCCGCCGATTTCATAGTCACAATTTTGGATTTAGTGATATTCATACTGTTTAGGCTCAAATGACCTCAAAGGCACTCACCCTCCTTTGCAGACCGATCAGCGTCTGATCTAAAAAGACGAGATCATCCGGGCACACCCTTGTTTTAATCTAATATTTTCTGAGAGGTGCCCCTTACTAGACAATCTGGATCCGAACAGAGGTATCAGTATGAAGGGCTTTGATGACTTCAACCAGGTCAGTGGGGCAACCCCATCTCCTCAACTTTGCCCATAATTTCCCACGAATGACTCCATCAAATGCCTTTTCGAGGTCCATGAAAGCGAGGTAGAGCGTTTTTCCTGCTTCCAAGGCCATCTCTTTTAGGAGATTTATAACAAAAAGACTGACAGATGTACCTACCCCCTTCACAAACCCCGTCTGCCTAGGGTCCAAAATCCTTCTTTTCTTTGCCCACACTCTCAGATCTTGGAGCAGGAAAGTAGCAAAAAGCTTCCCAATTGAGTTGAGCAGTGCAATGGGGCGATAATTTCTAGGCTCCGCCCTGCTACCTTTTTTAAAAATATGAACTATGTTTGCCTCTCTCCATGAGGCTGGTGTCTCTTTGTTTGCCATAATTTGGGAAAACATAATAACTAATAATTTGCCCCTCTGCTCTTTGTTTTTTTAAATTCTTGGTTTGACAGGCCATCTGTCCCCGCTACCCGCGAAGAGCTCAGGTTGCCTATCATCATTATTACATCATGTTCATCAAATGCAAAATTGCACCTTGGAGGAGAGGGTTCACTCACTTCACAATCATTCCAGTCTGGATCTGCAAAAAGGGAGGAATAGTGGTGCATCCAATCACTCTCAGATACCATAGAGAGGGCATTTGCTTCTCGAAACACACCCCCATTATTAATTAATTCCCAGATATATTTGAAATTTTTTGGCACACACTGGTTTAAGGATACGTTTGGCATCATTTTGCACTCTAATTGCCTTGGAGCTCTTATACCAATTTCTAAATTTCTGTCGAACCATCCTGATTCTTTCAGGTTTAGATGTGAGGTCATCTCTCCCAATAGTTCTTATCTCATTCCACATCTTTCTTCGCCTGTTTACAACTTCCGGGTCACACACATGCCTCTGAACCCAGTTGTTTTTTCCATTTGGTTTGCATTTGTGGCCGAATTCCTTAAGAATTCCTAGATATTCCATCATGTTGGGATCCTCCAGTATTTGGGCCGTGTATAGACTCATCACTTTGGTCACCTCTTGCTGTTTCAATCTTAATTGATTACCACCCCAACCTAATTCGACTTCTCCCATCTTATTTGAGGAATTACTTAGTTCCCACCCAGAGATATGGATAGCCAGCAGATCGTGATCAATGAATCTACACACGACTCCAATTCACAACATTTCCATGTGGCACAACCAGGAATGTCCCCACTTGTTTGGGCATTAAGCAGGTACATCTCCCTGATTTTCATATTGCACACACACCCACACTCTCTTTCCTTCCATTGGTTTCTCCTTCAGGGGATGCCCGTTTTATGCAAAAGCTTAATGTTTAAGTCACCACAGATAACCACTTTCACCTCCTCCCATTCACACATCACTTCATCTATGATTTTCATCACTGAGTCAATCATCTTCGTCTCTCTAGCCATATTCACACGCCAATAAATATTAATTAGCACCAGTGATGTCTCTGCTGTATCCTTCTTTTGTTTTAGGAAGAGAGCCTGAACAAATGAGTTTGGGCATTTAATCGTGGTCATTCTCCAGCCTGATTTATCTTAATCAGTGTCAACAGGCCAGCAAATGGGCAGCCCATTATTCCCTTAGGACCTGGGTTTAAATAGGCTGCATTTCCTTTACACTCTTGCCGCTTCATAAGCCAAGTCTCCTGGAAGACCAGAATTTCAAATAACTCCAAGTCTGGGACTTTTTCATTAAATACATTCCAGAAGCCTCTGGTATTCCAGCATCCGATCTTCAATAGGCCCGCGCTCCTTTCATTGTGAGTCTAATCAGCTTTGGGATTGTTTAGGGCTCCCACCAATCAGGTCCATGAGCTCTCCTCACACCCATTTTCACCTAATTTTGCCGGCTCTCTTTCACTTCTTTTTTCCTGTTTGGGTCTGTGAAATTCAATGCAGTAAGATCATTCCTAACATAGGTTGTAACATGTTCCTCTTTTTTATTTTTCTCTAACTTTTTTCCTTCTTCAGTCTGTGGGTAAGTCAGATTTTTTGGGGGATTCTTCTTCATTTCCCTAGGGATTGTTGCCTCTCTCCAACTTCCTTTAATTTTATCATGGTAATCGCAGCCGCAAAGATTTCTCTTTCATTGATAGCACCAAGTCTTTCTTTGATTGTGAGAACAGATGTAGAAGGACCCAATCCGTTCGCTTTTCCCCCATGAACTCCACAATTCTTGAGTCCATTTTATGAATGGGTATGACGCAGTTTAACAGCCTTATCACATTCTGTCTGTTTAACACTGGCATATTAGGCCCAGCCACAATCATTTCCATATAGATAGATTTTCCTTTTTCTCTCAACCCGTATGTGTTACGCTCACCTGGTATCCACAGGGACACCACCCAGCCGGGTTACTCGCTGGTGTGCTTCTCAGCTTTGCCCAGATGTGGTCTGCGGGGAAGGTTCTGCCTGAAAATACAGGATGACTGTGTTCAAGACTGACCAACCGGGGTAAGTATCCTCCCGCCACCCCTGTATGATTTCAGCCCCTCTGGGGCTCTCTCCTCACCTTGTGGTAGAATTAGGCGTGCTCTCTGTCCTGCCTTCTTTGCAGGGCGTGTTGTTTTTCATGGGCGTGTGCGGTCCAGTTACTTCACTGACGTCGGCCCGTTTGATATTGTTCAGGTAGGTCTTATTGCTGTTCTTTTGTTTTGTTGCTATCCTGCATGCCTTTCTTTGTTTAAAATGTAACTTTTTTCTCACTTAGGTATGCAGAGCTTCAGTGCATTAAGAGCGCCATGATGTGGTAAGTAAGCGATATGCGCAGCGCTGCTTAGTCTTGCCTTTGCTAACCTGTGTTTTCCTTTCTTGTAGGTCGCGGTGTTCTTCAGCGCGGGTGGAATGTCCGGAGTGGTGCCAGCCGTGAGGCAACCAGCCAGGTAAGCCTTTTGAGCAGTTCGTAATTTACAAATGTCTCTACTGCTTTCTTTAATGTTGCCTGTATCTTCCTCTTTCAGGTCGTACTGTCCGGGAGGCGTGCAGATTCGAGGAAGATGTTCTCGGTAGCTGCGAGTGGTTAAAGATGAAGACTTCAGGTAAGATGCTGCTGCTAATGATGTTCCTTTTGTCTCCTTGCAGATTCTGCTTCTCCGAGGTTTGAGGGAATAGCTGGACACGGTGAGCGTCACGCTGCTAGCTGCAAAGTAACACGAACCGTGTTGTCTTGCTTAGGTATGGTTTAAATTGTTCCAACAAAATAGTCCCGGTAAAGTAGTCCCTAGGCTACCACACCCAAAACACTAGACCGCATAGCATGGTTCCTGGGAACCAGGCTATGTGGATGCCTCCATGTTGGCTGGCAACACAATAAGTAGTTCCCAAGCACATGTTTCTCATGGTGCATGAGCTTGGCGCAATAGGTGCCAGGAGGGGCCCCAAGATTTTTTGGAAAAGGATGCCAGGCTCTAGATGCCCGAGTCTTGACTCCATCTGGCCAATGGGTGTGCCAGAGGGGTTGTTGGGCGAGGGTCGTGACAGCACTCCCCCCTAGGGCCCCTCCCATGGTGTTCCTTCTGTCTGGACCAGGTTTGGTTGGGAAGTTCCGATGGAATTTCCTGATTAGACGTGGTGTGTGGATATTCGCACTGGGCTCCCAGGATCTATCCTGTGGTCCGAATCCTTTCCAATCGAGGAGATAATATAGCTTGGTCCTAGAATATTTATAGTCCAAGATATCTTTGACTTCGAATTCTGGTTCTCCGTCAACAAGTATGGGCTTAGGTGGTGTCCCAATCCATGTGCCAGGTTGCATTGGTTTCAGGAGGGACACATTAAATACCGGGTGGATTTGTAGATTAGGTGGTAAATCTAGTTTCATGGCTACTAGGTTGATAATTGCCTTAATGGTATAGGGTCCTAAGAATCTGGGATGAAAGGTCCGGGTTCCCTTGATGGGTACGAATTTAGCGGCTAACCAAACTTTGGGCCTCATTACACGGACGGCGGTGGACCAAGGTGCTATTAGCTATTAGCTATTAGCTATTAGCACCTTGGTCCATGCCGGTAAAATACTGGCACCGCCTTGGTGGAAAGGAGAATTACTGCCCTATTCCAAGGTTTGGTGAGGCGGTAATTCCCCCTTCCCCCATTGCCCTTCCCCATTCCCATTTTTTCCCCATAGGGCAAAATGGGAATGGAGAAGGTGCTAATTACAGCACCGCAAATTGCGGTACTGTAATTAGCTCCCTGGCCCCTTTGCGGGTTGGTTTTTAATGCCTGCAAAAAGCAGCCGTTAAATTCTCCAACCCGCAAAGGGACCTCGTAGTAAGGCGGTAAGAGTTTACCAGTACCGGTAAAATACCGGTACCAGTAAACCCATACCGCCTACCGTGTAATGAGGGCCTTTGTCTCCTACTTGATAATCAGGGGCCTTTTTCTGGCGTGTCAGCGAATCTCTTTTGTTTTTCTTTGGCATGAATAAGGTGTACCTTTGCCCTTTTGAAAGCCTGGGTAATGGTTGTGTGTAGAGTATTTACCGCTGGCATTTCCAAGCTGGCTGGAAGGTCTAGTTCAGAGGTATGTGGATGTCTGCCATAAAGGGTATAGAAGGCCGTTTGTCCCGTGCTTGAATTCAAAGAATTGTTATATGCATATTCGGCTATCCAGAGTGGGTCTTTCCAATTCCTTTGTTCGTGGTGCAGCATGCACCGTAAATATTGCTCGAGTGTCTGATTGGTTCTCTCAGTTTGGCCGTCCGTTTAGGGATGGTGACTGGTAGATAGCCGAACGTCAATCTGCGCCATTGCACAACATTTTTTCCAGAAGTTTGAAACAAACTGGCTGCCTCGATCAGAGACCAGAACCGAAGGGAAGCCATGTAGCTTAACCATGTCCTCCAGGAACACTTTCGCTAAAGTGGCTCCGTCTGGGAGGCCTTTGAGAGGAATAAAATGGGCCATCTTCGAGAATAAGTCCACAACTACAAGGATGGTGTTGAACACTTGGCTTGGAGGTAGATCAGTGATGAAGTCAAGGGAAAGAGTGTGCCATGGAACTGGAAGAATGTCCAATGGTTGTAGGAGACCAGATGGTTTTTGTTTCTGTGATTTATTTTGTGCACAGACACCGCAAGACTGAATATACTGAATGATGTCCTTACGCCAGGTAGGCCACCAAAAGTTCTCTTTCACCTTAGCTAGGGTTCTGGTGATCCCAGGATGCCCTTCGATCAGTGACTCGTGATAGTTTGAAATACTATGCTGTTGTAATTCCTTCTTCTTTAGGGCGTTCCCTAAAAAAGGGTAGATGGTCCTTGATGGTATATTGTTCTCTGTGAGTTTACCAAGCGGGGAAGGCTTCAGGATTCATTGTCCGTTGGATTTCTTTTCATACTCCTGCTTGTGTTAAGGCTGTCGTGATACCCAAGAGTTTGTCTTCAGGTATAATTGGTACTGGGTCTGGAGTTGTACATACCATTTCAGCTATGCCCATGCGATATAAGGCATCTGCCTTTCCGTTCCTGACTCCTGGTTGAAATGTGATTACATAGTCATATTCGGCGAAGAAAAGGGCCCACCGTAATTGGCGCGAAGACTGGGCCTTGGCTGTTTTGAGATATTGCAGATTTTGGTGGTCTGTGATGACTGTATTGGTGTGTCTGGCCCCCAGAAGGTAGTGCCTCCAGGCTTTAAAGGCGGATTTGATAGCCAGGAGTTCTTTGTCCGTGATGGCATAATTAATCTCTGGAGGTGAGAACTTTTTCGACCAGAAGGCCACAGGATGTAGCTGGCCGGTTTCCGGGTCTTTCTGTGAAAGGACAGCCCCCATTGCGAGACTGGACGAATCAGTTTCAACGACATAAGGGAGGTCTGGATGAGGATGTTGCAGGATTGGAGCGGAGGTAAACCTTCATTTAAGTTCCTCAAAGGCTTCTTCTGCTTCTTCGGTCCAAGCAAACTTTTATTGTTTTTTCATAATAGTACTGTGATTGGGTGCACAACCTGAGAGAAGTCTGGGATGAAACGATGGTAGAAGTTTGCAAAGCCCAGCATGCTTTGTACCCCTTTCAGAGACATCGGTGAAGGTCATTTCAGAATGGCATTTACCTTGTTCATCTCCATTCTGATGCCTCCTGGAGTAAGGATAAAACCAAGAAACTCTACTTCTGTGACGTGATAAAAGCATTTTTCAAGCTTTGCAAACAAGCGATGTTGACAGAGCTTGGTGAGGACTGAACGAACGTGCCTGACATGATCTTGTTTCGAGGCTGAGCATACTAAGATGTCATCTAAGGCGCACACATCAGTTAACTCCCTTAAGGCGTCATTCATGAAATATTGGAATGCCGCAGGAGCGTTGCATAACCCGAAGGGCATGACTTGATATTCAAACAAGCCGTACTTAGCACGGAAGGCAGTTTTCCATTCATCTCCTTTTCTGACTCGGTCCAGGTGGTACGCTCCTCAAAGGTCCAATTTGGTATCATCTGGGCATCTTTAACTTGGTCTAGCATCTCAGGGATAAGTGGCAAGGGGTAGTGGTTCTTCACTGTGATCAATACAGGTTCTCAAGTCTCCTTCCTTTTTCGGTACGAAGAACAAAGGACTGCCTGGGGAGGACTTCGGGGGGACTTCGAAGGATGGATAAATCCGTTTGCAAGGTACTGGTCTAAATAGGATTTCAAATGAAGGTTTTCCGGGTCTGTGGGAGTGTAGATCCTACTGCAAGGGATTTGTGCACCAGGAACAAGGTCGATCGGACAGTCATAGGGCCTGTGCGGCGGCAATGTATTGGCTTGATCCTTTCGGAAGACATCCTGGAAATCATGGTATTTACTTGGCAAGGTATTCCCAGGTTTGATACTGTCGCTCCGGGAGTCATGGGGATACAGATGTCGGGTTTCCCCTCTTGGTAATAGCAGGCAGGGGAGCAGTCACCAGGGAAGGTTAATTTTCATGCCCGCCCGTCTATCAAAGGGTTGTGAGCAACCAACCATGGCATCCCTAGTATTATCCTGAACTGAGGTGCCCTGATGAGATCAAATGAAAAAGACTCCCGATGTCCGTCCTGGCACAGCAAGGTTACCCTGGCTGTGCACTGGGTTACTGGTCCGGAAGCGATTTCTGTCCCATCCACGGTGGTTACCTTGTCCATAGTTGGCTTAGAACATAAAGGAAGCCCCATCTCTGCAGCCAGTTCTTGATCAATATAATTTCCAACTGCTCCGTTATTGATGTATGCTTCAACGGCATGCATTCTTCACGACTGTTGGTGATTAATAATGATCACTGGTATTGCAAAGTGCGAGGTCAACAACTCTTACTTCTCACTCGACAAACTGACCTCTACATTTGTCGAGCTTGGTAGTTTTCCGATTCCTTAGCTTCATCCTTCTCTGTGGCCCCAACTGTTCTTCTTGGGGGTTTTACAGGACAGTCCTTCAGGAAATGTCCTGGTTTCCCACAATATAAACAAAGTTGTTTTTGCCTTCTTTTGTCCCGCTCTTGTTTTGTTAATGGAGGCCGTATCCATCCAATCTGCATGTGTTCTACAGCATTTTCAGGTACACAGGGTGTATTTTCCCTTGGTCGAACATACACGGTCCGAGGGTCCGTCTTAGACCGGTCTGCTTTTCGGTCCGGCAACCGGTGGTCTAACTGCAGGACCAAATTTATCAATTCAGCACAGTCTCTGGGTGGATCAACCACCTGGGCTAAGCCGTCCTTTAATTAGCCTCGTAAGCCTCGATGGAATAACGTGGTTCTTTTGTTTTCTGGCCACCTAGCTTCGTCAACCAGTCTGTTGAAGGTAGCAATGTACGTTTACAAGTCCTGATTCCCCTGTCGGAGGGACAAGAGTTAATTGTCTACTGCTTGTTCCTGGGTATGGCGAGCAAAAAGTTTTTCCATTTCTCTCTGGAACCCCCCAAAGTCATGTAATAGAGGATCGTCATGGGTTACCAACGGCACCGACCAATCTGCTGCGCTACCACTCAGGTATGAAAAGACAAAAGCTACCCGAGCTTGGTCATTTGGAAATGCACCAGGCCTACAGCGAAAATGTATGCGACATGATTGATAAATGTCGCATACTTCCGTGGGTCGCCTGAGAACCTTTCTGGTGGTGCCAAGGGAACTGTTCCAGGTAACCTGATCTGTACCGGAGTGGATGATATGGCGGGGTTTTGCATCGTTGGATTGCTTCCAGGTAGAGGCGTCTGTCCTGCCTGTGATTGCAAGTATTGCTTGCTAATCTCTTCAGTGCGTTCTTTGGTCACTATTAGTTCTCTCTGGAGGCATTAAGGACGGGACCCGCAAAGGGATACCGGGGTCAATATCGGTACCGCAATTTGCGGTACCATTATTGCCACCTTCCCCTCCCCATTGAGCCCTATGGGGGCTCAAATGGGAATGGGGAATGGCTCTGGTCAATGAGGAATTACCGGTCTCGCTGACCTCGGAATGGACCGCTAATTGCTCCATCCACCAGTCCGGAGTCGGAACGATTTTGGAGGCAGCCATGGCGTTAATAGCGCCATGGCTACTTCCAACCTCGTAATGAGGCCCTGAGTCTCCATTTGGAGTGGATAAGACTGCCTTTGCTTCCGGGGCGGGGGTAGTCACCTCTTTTGCTGACTCTTCAGCAATTGAAATAAAGTCTGTTATTTATTGTTGCAAAGTCAAAGCTGCTTTTTTCTTGTTTAATTTCTTGGCCTTTTTAGTAAGTTCCTCTACCACCACCCCTTTCGAAAAGTTGGTAGTTGGGTCATTCTCAGTGTCCTCAATGTCCTGCTGAACTCTCTTCAAAGTTCTCAGGAGATTTCTAGATGATTTCCTCTTCGATCCTTTGTTATTATGTAGATTTTTAGATTTGGATCTTGCAAGGGGGTTCCAGTCGAGAAGCAAATATAATCTTCTTTCTTTCACTTACAATTTGGTGAGCGAAGTTATGTTAGGATTCTAAAGACTGGGGCAAAAAAACCTCAGGAGAGGCACTTAAGCGAGTAGTATTTGCAAAAGATGGACCATTATCGCAGCCAGGTTAAGCAACTCCGCTTCGGTAATCTCAAGGTCCAGTAGTCGTGTAGGTGATTTCAAGTGTCAAGCCTTTGTATAAATTGCTGTTTTGTTTTTCTCTAACCTATCCCAGATTTTTTTTAGGAAATCCATATTGAATGCAACAGAATCCTTGATATTGTCATATAATCTGATAATGAATTCCAATACTAAATGTAGTGCAGCTACGGAGGAAGGCCCAAGGTATTCACATTGTATAGTGACGCCATACTCCTAGTGGGCATAGTGCCTGTGGGAATGACAAACAAGCCACAAAGTGCTGCTTAGGCATGTACAGCATCGGTAGATATAGCTTCTATTTTAGTACCATCCCCCTGATGAGTTCCTGGATTCTCAATCTCACATGTCATGGGATCTTCACACATTTCCTGGCAAAGTCAAAGAAATTATGCATCTAACACGTTGGAGTCTGATAATCAATTTAGAGGAGCTGATATTTTTTCAAATTCAACATTCATTGTTGGCTTTGTAGTGCAAAAGTCTGTGATTTTTTCCCCGTTTGTTTTTTGGGTAGTGCTTATGAGTGGAATCCGTGTTGGCATCTTTCACATGAGGTGTGAAGACCACCACCAGATTCACACTCAAAACCGGCAATCCCTGTTCTGTCACACCCTGTGGCTCAACCGTTGGATAGATTCATTTAGATGGCGAGGGAGCCCTGTGTAGGTTATAGTGGTCATAACGCTGGTTCAGTTGAAACCTGTTAGTCCTGTTAGACCTGCTTGAAAAATGCCCCTTTTTAATCTACCCGCAGTGGCAGACAGCAGCTTGCAAGCAGGTAATAGTTTAAAAACTAATCAAGAATGCTTCCTCTTGGGGGGCGTTACCTACTAGCAGACAATGAAGACGTGAGCCTCGGGAGCTCCGGCGAGCACCGAAAACGTTCTCCATAATATCCTGGCTTTTCGTGGCGAAAGAGAGATAAAAATGACACGATTCGACTCCTAGGTGCCTGCTGCCCCATCGAGCCGAGTCTGAGGTGTGTGCGTGGATGAAATCCGGCAGAACCAACTCGCCGACGGAAAGCCGGGACACGCCGGCGTGGAGCTCAAAATGGCCACCGGCATCTGAGAGCTGCGACAAAGCGGCGACCTGCACTGCTTCCACCGACCCGCATCCTAGAACTTGGCGGTGTCAGTGTGGTAACACCTGGTGAGGCTGTCGTGTGCCCGCGGAACGACACCCAGTGGGGCTGCGAACCGCGATGAGACTCGTGATTCAACCCGGGATACTTGGTGACCGATGGAGCGGGACAGGGACCGTGTAGGGCTGGACGTAGCGGAGGGAGCCGCGACTCGACCTGACCAGCCCAAAACCCCTGATTGCCTGTGGGCGCCCGTGCGCGCTGGAAAGGAAACTCCCCAGATAGCCGGATGGGGCATGAGCCCACATAAACCCATACGGCCCGCATGACCATACCGCTATGAACCGCGGCGCACTGTCCGCTCCTCCGCTTCTCCCCTCTCCTCAGCTCTGCAGGGCTGTTGGCAGGACTGTGACTCCGCTCTGGGGACGGAGTGGGAGCCCCGTGCCGGCATACGTCAGCCCCTTCTCCCCCGGTGAATGACGCTGGTTGTGCCGCCCACGCCCGATCCTGAGCCCGCGGTCCGACCCTGCAAGGAGTGCTGCATAAACCTTGCAATCCACGGGCTGTGCAGGGAGACAAAACGGAGCTGAATCCAGAGCCGGCAGTGGATGGGGACATTTTAGGCGAGCAACACGTTGCATACGGCCTCCTGAGACTCGGCGGCCTCCTGCGCGATTCGGTTTTCGGCCTAGTGCAGCCCTCACCTACCACGGGACACTCCAGAAAGCGCCTAAAAAACACTTCCTCAGCAGGCAGCAGGAAACAGGACGGGACAGACACAGACGCGCACTAGAGGGCACGAAGATTCAAAATTCACCCTGCTCGATAGTGATGTCAAATTGGGCGGTCGGTACCATTAGGGAGTGGTGGTCGAGCAGCACCTGGAACATTTTGGTTCAAGAATATCCTAGTGGACACTGCCCGAGGAGGACTCATGGGAGGACCCCTGTGAGGGCACGGAGGCACATGGCAGTTAACATAACATCCCTAAGTTAAATTCGGACTGTGAAGTCACTTAAGGTACTTAATAAGGCGGGATCCCTTATACCACTCCAACAGTCCCCACATTACAGTATGGGGAAAGATAAACCACTGAAATCAAGCATACAAAGTAGAATGGACCAATATGCTTTTGCCACCACATCCCAACCAACGGATCAAACGCCACAGTCAGACCCCCCAGAAGAGGGAGATGTCCTCTCACTGAAGGATGTAAAGGCGCCATCGCGAGTTCCCGCACCTCCATGGAAACAAAGATGGACAGTATGGCGGCGGATGTGTCCTTCCTCCGCCATGACCTGCAAAAGCTCACGTTTCGAATGGGGGAAGCGAAACAGCGCTTCTCGGGTACGGAGGACACCATTAGTAATATTAACCAACAACTGTTACAAACACTGCACCGATTGAAGACCCTGGAGACTAGAGTGGATGAGGGTGAGGGTAGGTCGCAGCGCAACAACATACGTATCCTTGGAATCCCGGAAGGGACGGAAGGGCCGAGCATGGAATTGTTCCTGGAACAGTGGCTAGCAGACATCTACGATCCACACTCCTTTTCAAAATTCTTTTCAGTAGAACATGCCCACAGGATACCCTCTGGCAAGCCTATTCCAGGAATGCCACCCAGAACTGTAATCGCTAAGCTCCTTAATTACCGCGACAGGGACGCGCTGCTTCAGATGGCCCGTGCGAAGGGAACGGTCACTTATAATGGCTCCCGGATAGCCTTCTTCCCCAACTATACGAGAGAAGTGCAACGTGCGAGACAATCATTTGAACCACTGAAGCAGCAGCTGTCCCTTATGAAAGTTAAATTCGCACTGTTATTTCCAGCCCAATTTAAGATTTATCATAAAGGGACGACCACACACTTCACTGACCCTCAGGAGGCCTGGAAATGGGCAGAATCCCATATTGAGGGTGACTGGTCGGCGCGACCAAGGAGACAGGAAGGTAGACCCCGACCCCATCCGGACCGGGCCCCCCGTGAGAGGCCTCCGGGGGCCATGGAACCAATGGCTCCGGAACAAGCAGAAGAGCCAGCCGAGCAATAGCCAGGATGTTGCGAACAAACATTATTATTAAAGAGGCTGAGAACCACTACCTTCTGGAATGCAACCGGAACCAAAATAGTGAAAGTAAAACAAACACACCGTCCTGAAACAATCTCATCCTGCAACTCATACACAGTGTTTATACAATACAACAGTTTCCAGTGAGCTTTTGAGTTGCTGCATGGCCGAAATGCAATCAAGACTCCGGCAACCCCACACCTCTCGTACTTCTTTTCGAGCACCAACAGGTCCGGGACACAGAGAGTATGGCGGTGACATCGCCCGAGAGGCACTTTCATCCTGTGCCACATACAAGAACACCACGAAAACAACATAACGACGGCGGCCGCCCAAGGCCACCTCCCAAGAACTGAGACTGTAACTACGAACAGTCAGGTGGAAACGGAACAACCAAGTAAGACAGTTAAAGACTGAGTAAAGCAGAAGAATAGAGATTAGGATAATGGTTATTGTTTAGAGTATTACCTGTCCGTTTGACAACGTGTTTGGTTATTGGACTGGGGGTGACAGATGCTTCAAGTTGGGTGGAGTATAGGGTGGGGGATCCAAAGTTGTTATGTTTAAAATTGTACGAAGTTTAGAAGGCCCAGAACGAAAACTCCCTCTCATACGACCCGAATGGCATGAAAGAGCAAACGAGTCCTCACAAAGAACCACCAGACGCAAGATCTAGCTCAATCCCTCCCCGGATTGGTGGATCATGATACACCCATAGATACACATCATACTGACACCACACACGCACAAGTCACATGGCACAAAGCAACAACGTAGAAAAAAACAGAACCATCCAAGTGATGACATGGAATGTTAACGGGCTCGGAAATAGTATTAAAAGATGCCTAGTCTTACAAGCATTGAATCGCCATTCACCGGATGTGGCCTTCTTAACAGAGACGCATCTGGCTGGCACAAAATGTACACTATTCAGGTGCTCAAACTACAGACAAGACTTCCATGCCGGGTTCACCATGGGATCTCGTGGGGTATTGATTCTGGTACATAAAAGACTTCCCTATAGACCCACCGTGGTCACCCAGGACCAAGGAGGCAGATACGTACATACGAGGGGAACCCTGTGGGAACGCAATATCTCTATGATCGCTGTGTATGCAGCGCCCAACCTACTAACCCCTCTGACTATCAACATCATGCCTCTGATTGTTGACTACACTGAAAGCCTTACGTTGATTGGGGGAGACTTTAATGAAGTCATGGACATAGAATTAGACAGGACACACGTACGATCCAGAAACCCAGATATACGCTCTAAACTCGCCACATTTACCGATGCACTGGGATTACATGATGCATGGAGGTCCCTCCACCCAGATACGAGAGAATATTCGTACCACTCTGGGGCACACGCGTCCCTATCCAGGCTGTACTATTTCTTTTTACCAACATGTAACATACATGAGGCATGTGTGACGCACTTACTCCCCAGAGGTATTTCAGGTCATTCCCCACTTATGCTAACGATCAACACTAGCAGGCCACTCCCTCCACCCAGTTGGAGATTGAACAATTATTACCTGGGGTTCCCTGAAATGATAGAACATATACAAAAGGTTACTGAAACATACTTTGAAATAAATACGGACTCTCTGGACAGCCCGACAACGTTATGGGAGGCACTAAAAGCAGTATTAAGAGGTGAAATCATAGCCTGGACCGCAGCCCACAGAAAAGAACACCTTGAAGTGATATGCGCGGCTAAAACCAAGGTACAAGACGCAGAATCTGCTCATCTGTCTCGGGACCTACCCGAGACTGACCGAGCACTGCAGTTGGCGCAGAGTCAATTACAACATATAGCTTTAGACAACGCAAAACAAGCGCATGCTACTATGCGTGTGAACATATATGAAACTGGGGACAAGGCAGGGAAAATACTGGCATGGTTAGAGCGCAGGGACATAGGTCTTACCCAGGTTAGGACACTAACGATGGGAAATCCAGACCCACTGGTTACAGACAAAGATATAGCGGAGGGATTTGCCAGCTATTACGCTGAACTATATAGTGCACCCCCATACCACCACCGACCGATATTTTAGATGTTATTACCCTTCCTACCCTGGACGAACAACAGACGGCCCTTCTAGAAGAAGAAATTACAGAGGAGGAAATAACCTGGGCGATGTCGGAACTCCAGTCAGGGAAGACCCCGGGTCCGAACGGTTTTCCTGTTGAAATATGGAAAAAAATAGGGGCAAACATAATCTCTCCACAACTACTGCATTTATTTCAGCACTCATGCTCGCAGGGCTGCCTCCCTCCAGACCTTAGGAAAGCTACAATAATAGTTTTGCCAAAAACAGACAAACCACCTGACAAGTCCAGCTCCTATAGACCCATTTCCCTTATAAATTGTGAGGCCAAAATACTTGCAAAAGTGTTAGCCAATCGGCTGCAACAAAGTATACGCACCCTTGTACACCCAGATCAGTGTGGGTTTATGCCACAAAGATCCACCGGGCAAAACATATATAGACTACACACAGCATTAGAAAAAACTCCCACACTACAAAACTCCCTAGCCCTACTATCCATAGATTTTGAAAAGGCATTCGACTCTGTGCACTGGGAGGCGGTTTGGGAAATTATGCGACGAATGGGCATAGGCCCTTACTTCATGAGTTGGGTTAAACTACTATACCATCTTCCAGTAGCGGTAGCAAAAGTGAATGGGTACACTTCTGAACCCTTCCAGCTAGGTAGGGGCATGAGGCAAGGCTGCCCCCTATCAGTGTTGATTTTTGCGTTAGGCATTGAACCCTTAGCGATCCTATTAAGATTCACACAAACGTGGAGCGGCTTCAAATGGGCGGATGGGTGGGAAGACAGGGTGTCCTTATATGCAGATGACCTGTTAATTTATCTGGCGAACCCACGGGTTTCCTGTCCCATTGTATCGCTCTTATTAGAGAGATACAATTCGTTCTGGGGACTTCGCGTCAACTGGTCAAAGTCCATACTATTCCCGTTGAAACATATAGATATGGCAATACCAGATGTGTGCCCTTACCACATTGAAAAGGAACAATTCAGGTACCTCGGTACACAAATCACACATAAACTAACAGACTATGTGAGGGAAAACTTATATCCAGTGACGACCAGGTTCAAGGATGACGTCCGCCACTGGATGTCCCTACCACTCACACTACTGGGACGCGTGGCGCTCTTTAAAATGATGGCCCTTCCCCGTTTTCTTTATGTCCTACAGAATGCACCACTGCCGATCGCATCCAGTGAGTTCCATAAAATAGATCAAACTCTTAGGAGGTTGTTATGGAAAGCGGGGTACCCGAGGATGGCACTTACCACTTTACAAAGATCCATATGGGAGGGTGGGATCGGGCTCCCTCGACTACAGACCTATTGCTGGGCCAGTCAAATGGCAATAGTGAATGATAAATTGCATGGGGATGCGACTCTACCATATAACATGTTACCAGACACTGCTACTTAGGAAAGACCCATCATGAGCCTCCTTTACCGGAAAAAAGACCGATCTTCTACTCCATCCATGTCTTCGCATACAACCCTGGTATGGGCAGATACACATAAGTACCTAGGATGGGATAAAAAATTAACTTTAGCACAACCACTATGGAATAATAAACATCTTCCAGAAGTGAATAAACTTCCCAAATGGCACTCATGGGCCCATCTAGGTATTATGAAAATTGGTGATGTGGTGAAAGAAAATGGGATATTAGCATTTGCGGAGCTGGCTGCCACCTTTGAACTCTCACCTAACGAACATTACCATTACATCCAGCTTAAACACGCGTTGCAGACGCACCTCCCCGAATTAAGCGACATACCTGAATATTCTCCGCTAGAGCGCAACGTATTCCCAGAACTGCTTACACAGAAAGTCACATCGACTATGTATAGTGCTATTAACTCCTTTGCTACGAAAGAGATGTTGAGCCTGCAAGCCAAGTGGAAGAGGGAGGTGGGTGATATATTCCCAGAGGAATGGGTGACTGCGCTGATGTACCCCAGAGAAACGGCATATCATCCAGGCTCTGATTAATCCAATTGAAGATACTACATAGGGTTTATTACCCAAGGGTGGCACTATTCAAATGGGGAAAAGCTACAAACCCATACTGTCTGAGATGTAAGAGTGTGGAAGGCTCCTATTATCATATTCTGTGGGAATGTGCCGTTATCCAACAATACTGGCAATAGTGTTGTGACGAGTTGTCGAAGGTAATGGGAAAGAGAATACTTGTCAATTCAAAACAATTACTGCTGGGGATGGAGGGGGATAGTGATCTCACAAGGTATGAGAAAGCGCTGTTATCTACCACCACGGCGATACTTAAAAGGAATATAGCGCAACTCTGGGGCTCCGAAAGGACACCGTGCTTTGAGCAATGGATCATGGATGTGGATATTTACATAGCGATGGAATAGAGAGTTTATACTGCCAGGGTGTGCCCAGAGAAAGCGCAGAAAATATGGCAAAGATGGGAAGCAGCGCATTAGAAGTAATTTATAACAATGAACCACTACGCTCTCCAGAGACTGGCGAAAGAATTGGTGGTTGTATTATGAAAATGACAAAATGTTGCAATAGGTATTGTAACTCGTTGTTAAGTGACAAGAGCAGGGAGTTGCTGGTGGGCAGGTATGGGAAGTTTGGTTTACCCCACTGTATGGGGCTGTGTGATTGGTGTTTTCAAAAAAACCAATAAAATGTGATATTAAAAAAAAAAAGAATGCTTCCTCTTTTTCCAAGGCAAACAGTGTTTACACAGTAATACCAATGTGCACTCAGCTCAAAAGGACCCCCCGCTATGGGGGAGCCTCGCAGTCACTGAGTCACTCACACACCATACCGTCAGTGGACCAGCCTGTAAAAGGCAGCTGGAGAGACTGCCCTGCACCATGGCCTCTTCACGCTTCAATGCGCTTCACCAATCACAGGACCCCCGGTTCACAATGCTTATCACCTAGGACTCCACTTAGCAGCTTCACAGCTGGAAATTGATGACAGTAGGCAATTGGCAGAGGCAGACAGGTCACGGTTCTCACTGTTAGACCCCACTAGACCCCCCTCTAGCATCTGCGTGTATCCTGCGTTTTGTGTTTCGACTAGCCTCACCAAACTCAAATAGCAATGAAAGGACCTTGCACACCACACGTCCTCTGCTACTGCTGCTCACTTACTTGTCAAGATACACACTTTCCACTCTAGCATTGCCCGGTTCCAACAAGTCTCTGACAAGTCTCAAAAATCATTTGTAAATCAGGTCCACGGGCTAGTGTGTTAGGAAAGATTTCCCTTAGGTGCAACTTCCCCTCCATTTTTTAACCCCCAAACTGTTTGATTTTGTTAGGCATTCCTAACCTGACTTTTCCAGGGGAGGACAGCCTTCAGGTGCTCTCCTCTGGGCTTTTGCTCACTTGTCATGGGGAAAATGACACGACCTTCAGGTTGTCAGTACTGGAAAACAATGTTTCCCTTAGTCTTTGATGATGTTGCCATTTCTGGGTAACTTTTTGCCTATGTGCCCAGTACCTTACAGTACTGCGCATAGGGGTCCTTTTGTTTTATGGATCTAGCCACCCTCTCATGGTGTTTGTACAACAGTGCCTACGATGAACTGGGGTCAGCAGTTTACTTTTAAAGTATTTTTACTTTGTTTTGTTTTTATGGACCATACCGCGTTTACTGCGTTTGGCCCAAGACTGTGGCCAGTGCCGAAAATGGCTGTGCCACAAACTCTTTTGTTCTGTCCTTTGGCCATTGTGTCCCTTGGCCTTCACCCAGGTTGAGAGACCAGGGTATTCCTTATTTGGGCAAAAACCACATCTTTTGCGGTCTCATGCATGTCATGTGTGCTAATGCCCAGGAAGAGGGTTGGGACTGTCTTGTCCCAATTCACACCACTGGTGCCAGTATGTTTGGTAGGCCTGAATGACTGGAACCACCATGTGCCACGATTGGCCCATGCCTGGCGAGCATGCAAAAGAGAAGATCTTCCATTGGCTATCTAAGATTTGAGCGCAATACAAATCTTGGATACGAGAAGGGGCTCTGCATCTATTCCAGGTCGATCAACTGAAGTTCACACCGAACTATAGAAGGAGTCAAGTATGCTCAATGTAAGAGCAGACTCGAGGAACCGCTGGTGATGTGCTAGGAAGGTTTGTCACCCTGAACCTGCTGTTGCCCATCAGACCCCTGCTTTTGTATAGTACCAAGAAGGCCTGCAAGGGTGCTTTGCCTCTTTGGAGTAGTGGGAATGACTACTCTCGTCACTCCTGCTTAGCCTCACAAAGAGCTCTTTTCGGAAGTGTTCCTGGGTCATCCAGTGAAGTGTCCAGCTCGAACACAGGGTACCGCACAGGAACGCCACCGTCCCGACTTGAGACTCAATACTTTGGGAATCGCTTACTTGTGGTCCTGTGCCTTCTCCCACCAAAACATGTTGTTCTAGGCTCCTCTGGGTCAGGATTTATGAGAGTGCACCATGCTGTGAGCATTTGCGGTCCCTGTGTCGTCCTGCTGTGGTTACTGCTACTTTAAGTCCCTGAAGAGCTGCCCCACCGTGTCCTGAGATGTGCTGCACCAGAACTATCCTTCTCCTTTCTTTGAGAGCTCAGAAAAGGCTACTGTCCCACCACGGACAATCGTCCCGTCTTGCAGCCACTGAGAGCCGGAGCATCCTGTAACTGTAGGGGTGAAATCTACGAGCAGAGTGGACTCGACTGGCAAAGTATGGTCTGGACTGTGTTGACGGTCAGTGGGTACTTTCATCACTTACGGTGGTCCCCTGGCACATCCATCTGTTTTTATGCACAAGAATCCATTAAAAGATATTCATTTGGGCTGGGCTAACCTGTGCTCCCCAGCTATTACTGAACTCTGAAAGTTGCTCTAACCACAAGAGTAGACCCTCCTCAAGGAGTAGGACTTTATTCTTCATCGCCTCCACTCCCTTCCTGACCAGCTACAGCTCCCTGAAGAGAACCCGCTTTTCGCTTTACTCATGACCGCGTGTCGTTAATGCACTGCTGTACTTACAGCACAAGGCTACTCAATTCTTAGAGCTGGACTACATAAGTTAGGGATTGACTACGAAAAACTGCCTAATGCGATATCTGTGTTGTACTTCCCCCTTTCTGTTTCAGGTTGTGGTTATTTCCTACCCTTTCATCTGCATTTGGCTAAATGCATTTTGTATATACGTTACTTAGTGAATAGGTGTGTGTGGTAACTATTTTCTTGATACTGTGGTTTGATCATGTTTTGTTATAGAGGCCTATAATAAATGTATTTTGATATACATCTGTCTAAGAGCAATCTATGGAGTTTTACTGTGTGTGCTCAATGTGGGCTTCCGATCACTCTCACCCCTCCTGAGATTTAGTCTTGACCGCCTGCCAAGCTACCATAGATTGGTCTTGTTTGTCCAAAAGGTTCCCCTGTTCCACTAAACTATGCTGGGCTCCTAAACCTCATTTTGAATGTGTTTTTTCACCAGGGCAAAGTTTGCCCTAGTGATAATACCATTCCGTATTAGCACTAGGGCAAACTTTGCCCTGTTGTAATAATGCAGTGAAAATCTATCTTTTTTGCCCAAGAGCATTTTTTGCCCTGATGCCTACACCATGCCAAACTGCACTTGTCATGGTGCAATAGTTTACTAATATGTCCCAGTGTTTTAAAAAATAGGGCAAACTTTGCCCTAGTGCTAATACTGTGCAACTTTTTTACTTGCACCAGAGCAAAGTTTCTGCAATCTGGCCCCTGATTTCTTACTTTTGTTTATTGAACTGATGGCTACCTTTAGATTTTTAGAGATAATAAATACTAAATCTATTTTGGGTAGGCGAGAGCAATGTTTTTTTTTATCTCTGCCAGTCAGCACAATTTATATTTTTGTTGCTTGGAAGAGTTTGAGTTCTTCTCATTTTCTTTTAAATAAATTTTATTGGTTTAGATTCAAACCTTTAAAATGTTACACAAAACAAGACAAACAATTAACAAACACATTACTATATCCCAAGGTATCCTCCTCCCTTCTCACGTCCAATGTCATATTATTGCAGATGACTTAACATAACTGAGTCTTAACGTAACTGAATCGTCCTTAAGTTTACTTAACATCTTTAGCTGGCGGTCGATGAAAGGCATTTAATCTCTCTTCAATTACAGCCAAAAAAGAAGTCAGGGGCATAATTAATTTCATGTCCAATCCATTCCACATTCTCTGCCACCATTCCTCCGCGCACACAGTCTGATGGTCATCATTCCACTGGCCCATATGAATTGATCTTACATCCTTACTTACTGGCAGAATAGCGCTCACTACATGTAGTTATCCAATCGGCACGCCAGATCTTCACTTTTGCTGCCGTGGGATTTGAGTGGAGAGTTTCCAAGCTGATGTTGTATATTAGCAAGAGGTCTTCGCAACGTTTCACCCATTGAGATAGAATGTCAGAGCCTCTTGATGACGCATTGTGTAAGATCTTAAATTGCAAGATTCCTTCCTCTGCTCTGGATTTCCGAAATAAAGTCAGTTGGTTCCAGCTGATCCGAGCATGCAGTGAAATTAAGGTAAGTTCGTACCTTATGCATGCTGTCCAAATTCCAATCGGTAAGCTTAGCACTTTAGTCCAGAACGTATGTTCCAGTGATGCCCAATGATTCGACGAGCATCCAAAAGCGTTTTCTGCGCTGTATGTCAGGATCGGTACAACTTTCTGTTCATAAAAGTTTCGCAAAGGACGCATAGAAAAACGCCCAAACTTTCTATGGGCCTCATTACGACCCAGGCGGTAAGTTACCGCCTGGGTCGTACCTTTACCACCATGTCGTAAACTACGTTTACGCCATGGTGGTTGGCGCACTTACCGCCCCATTCCGAGGTTGGCGGGGCGGTAAGTCCCCAATCCCCATTTACCCTTCCCCATTCCCATTTTTGCCCCATAGGGCATAATGTGAGTGGGGAAGGCGTTAATTACGCCACCGTAAATTACGGTGGCGTAATTAACATCAAGGTCCCTTAGCGCCATGGATTTTAACACCTGCTAAAAGCAGGTGTTAAAACCTCCATGGCGCTAAGGGACCTCGGAATCAGGCGGTAAGGGTCGGCGCTGTTTACGCCGCTGTAAACCCCTTACCGCCTGAGTAGTAATGAGGCCCCATGTATCAAAACACCCTGACATGCCAGCTGACCACATCGCCTCTTGGATTCGACTACCCAGGGCTCATCACAGATACTGGAATTCAATATCATACCCAGGTACTTTACACTTTTTGAAATACGTAGTTGGTCTTGATCTAATTTCCACACATATTTTGCTGCCTTTGACAATTGAGTTGCTCTTAAATTCTCAAACACCAGTATTTCCGTCTTTGCTGCGTTGATCTTCAGGTTGTTCAAACTCACATATCTTTTGCAATGCCTCAAGTTTACGTTGTAGGCCAATCAGGGTTAAGTCTAAGATTACTAAATCGTCGGCATTACAACAACCAATTTATCTGCGATAGGTTGAACTTAGGTGGGAACGCTCTCACAGAGTGTATAGCTTCACCGATATCTGAGATGAAGAGACTAAAAATTGTGGCTGCCAACGGGCAGCCCTGTTTAACCCCCTTGTGCGCCTTGATCTGTGCTGACAAGGAAACTGATTGATCTAAACGAATTGCAATGGAAGTATCTGTGTGAAGTTCTTTAATCGCCGCTAGTAGGCCTGCGGGACAACCCCACACTTCAATTTTTTGCCAAAGCGCTTCGCGATCAATCATATCAAAGGCACTGCAAAAATCAACAAAAGCAAGATACACTTTCGTGTTTGCTCGCAGGGCTTCCATTTTCAGTAGGTTTAGGACAAGCAGGTTCAGAGAGCACCCGACAAATTTCACAAATCCCGCTTGTCTTTCATCCACTCTTTTAGCTGTTCTGGCCCAGTTGATTAATTTTGTTTGTAGCAGCGAGGCATAAATCTTGCCCAAGTCATCAAGCAGTGCCACCGGTCGATAATTTTTCAGTGACATTCTGTTTCCTTTCTTGAAGATTGGGACTATTATCCCTGTCTTTCATGAAATTGCCACTTGTTTTTGCATGTTGATTATTGCAAATAGATTGAAGCACAGATCAGCCCAGAGATCAGGGAACTGTTTCATCATGAAGTTCGACAAGCCGTCAGGGCAAGGGGCCCTAGAGTTTTTGGCTCTCATGATTACCTCTCGGATGTCCTCCCTTGAAAAGTGTAAATCCCATGATACTAAATTATGTGTTGGAAAGTTAGGAGCAAGATTTTTATGGTATAGAGGGGTAAAATGATACACCCACTCAATTTCTGGTACCAGGCATACTTGCAAGGCCTCTTGGTGTAGCGTTGGTTTTACATATCTCACAGACTTGAATATAGGGCGTATAGTCCTTTGAATTTAGCAGCCGGTAGCCTGAAGACAGTTTGATCATAGTTAAGAGCCCTGATAGCGGACACCCCTTTTCAGCCTTAATAGCTGGATTCAAAGCGCATTCAGATTCTGAGATCACTGACATTTCGCACATCCAAGTTTCTTGAAGACAAATCAATTGTAGATCATGAAGCCAGTCATTGTTTAGCAGATGTATGAATCCGCGCGTGTTCCATGAAGCAAAGGAACATACCTGAACCACGCTGGCCTTCGGAGATTAGCTGCGAGTATTAGCGTTCAAAGCCGTGGCCAGCCAATTCCAGTATTGTGTAATTTCTTTAGCCAGTGGGCTACTTATTATTGTAGAAGTGATCTTGTTGGCTGAGCCACCATTATTTATGGTGATTTTGATTTTGGCCATTGGACTAGTTTTGGAAATCGCTACCTGAGTTCTTCTCATTTGCACTGTGGACATGCAAGAGTGATTTATGCTCTTGCCTGGTGAACCTGTTTCTGCCCTTACTGCATTAAAACTTGTGGCAGTTTGCTCTACTATCTTGGGTCCACCCCCTGACTGCATAGATATAGGAAGGAAGATTGGATAGGAAGGGAGATCAGGAATTTCTGAACTATAAGGCAAAAGGGAAAAAAATATTAATATTACCCTATTTCGGTATGAAGGTGGCTGTGATAGAGTCACAGTATTTATACCACCATTAAAGTTTGCATGTGGAAGCACACAAATTAAGTTTTCAGAGAGATGATGAAGAACTTGAGTTGCTATAAATGTGAATAAGAGAGTAGCAAAGAACATTTCAGTACACAACCCAAGCATGTTACTTTACCACCTACTGGGTACCCCTGGAAGTTCAACCTTGTTTTCAGAGGCACAGAGAATGTCCTCATTAATATGCAAGTTCCAAAACACCCAGATACACAGTGCATCTCAACTTTATGCATTCTGTGTGTCACATTATGTAGACCCGTTTAACTCAGCGCCATAAAACAAGTTCAGCCCTTTTTTCACAAGCCCTGAAGAAAGAACTTGGGGGTTCGACATTGGTACAGACCGATAGGAATCCACGGGAATGGGGACATAGAAGCACCAACATCTTATTTCAGACCCGTCAGGCTTGTAATGAGGCCCCATGTCTCCATTTGGTATGGTATGGTAATGTTTATTTATGTAGCGCCTATACACAGGCAAGTGTTTGAAAGCACTCAAGGAGGATGGGAACACAGGGAAAAAAACGACAGTCGCTCAGAGCCCTTGAATTTCTCTGCACAGGCAGATTAAGTGAATATGATACATTTAACTGTTTAGATACAGCAAATAGGCCTGACAGTGATTCTGCAGGTTTTTTCAAGTGCACATTAAGGGGTGAAGACAAGGGAGAACAGACAGAATGATCTTCAGGCAGGGCTGTATACAGATCACACAAGTGCGGGCAGGGCAAGGGAGGGGCAGGGGACCAAGTGCACCCAGTCAGTAGAAACTGGTGAAGTGCTAAGGGAGAAGCTCTCAAGGATTTATTACAAGTGCGGTGAGGGGTGGGGTGCAGGGCCCTGAGGCAAGTGTAGAAGGACTGGCAGGGGTGCCTGGGACCTGTGAGACTCTGTGTTACACCAGGTGGTCAGTCACTAAGCTGTATGGGAAGGAAAGAGAGAAGGAAGAGAAGAGGGCTAGGTTAGCAGGGTAAGGTGAGAGAGAAGGAAGAGGAGAAGAGGAAGGTCTTGAGAAGTTTACAGAACTTAAGGATATCAGGCTCAAGATGGAAGGTGGCAGGGAAGCTGTTCCAGAGGGAGGTGTCTGCAGAGGAAAGGGATCTCCCTCCAAATCTCTGCTTGGAGAACTGGCTCACTCGCAGAAGGTTGGAGGTAGATGAGTGGAGGGCTCGAGAGGAACAGTATTTTGGAAGGCAATGTTGGAGGTAAGTAGGCCCCTGGCCCTAGAAAGCCTTGTTGACAATGTAGAGGGTCTTGAGGCCAAGGATAAGGCTTGTGGTTCTGTTCTGGATGAGTTGCAGAGGGTGCAGGGAAGAAGCAGGGAGGTTGAGGAAGAGGCTGTTGCAGTAGTCCAGCCTAGAGAGAACCAGGGCTCTGGAGACAGTGAGCCACTGGGGGAAAGTCATGAAAGGTAGCGTGCCTCTGATGAGTTGTAGTTGATAGTTAGACTTTTTTGAGAAGTCAGAAATGTGAGAGGAGAAGGAGAGAGTGGAGTCGAAGATGACCCCAATGTTTTTGGCCTCATAGCTGGGGGTGGGCATGGAGCCAAGGGAGGCCAGCACTAGAGAGAGAGGGGGAAAGCAGGAGCAGGGGTCCCAATCCGAACAATCTCAGTTTTACTGGCATTGAGACAAAGGTCGTTTGCAGCACACCATGCCTATGACTGAATAGCAGACAGACAGTCAGGTATGAGTGAGGAGGAGGAGGCGGCTGAGGGAAGTCTGAAGGATAGTTGTGTGTCATCCACATAACACTGAAAATTAGAGGTGAAAGTGGCAATCACATGTGCCATGGTAGCCATGTAGATGTTGAAGAACCAGGGGGATAGGTTAGAACCCTGTAGAATGCTGCAGGTTGAGAGCGTGATAGTCAAGAGAAAGGCACCAAGTTCGACCTGGGATGGGTGGTCTTAGAGAAAAGAGGTTAACCAAACCACACCCTGACCTGTGATTCCCAGGGTGTCACGAAGCCGTGAGATCAGGGTGTTGTGGTTAACCGTGTAAAAAAGTGGAGGAGAGATCCAGGACAATGCGGACAGAGGTATTGTTAGTGAGTCAACTCCTGGTGTACCACTGCAGGCATAATCACTCTCATGAACTGATTAATAGCAGCACATGAGGAATTATAACAATGAATCACAGTTAGGAACTCCACAGAAAAACTATCCTACTCATCTCTCACACTAGCAAAATGTTTCCACAAATTCCACAAATCCTCAGGTGTCCATGGGACATTGTTACCAGACTACCAGCTCTGTCAACAACCACTCCTGTTAATTGTCTCAGTAGGGCATGTGGTTGTGCAATTCCTGTGCTGTAAATTGGTCCTGCATGAGTATGGGATGGTCTTATGGTAGAACCACTCACTGCTTGCCAGTCTGGGGCTTGCTTTCAGGGGCTGAGTTCGCTGGGAGCAGATTGTACTTGTGGTTCCTGAATTTGTGGCATAGCTAGCACGGAAGCAGCATGTTGCAGCTTAGCTCTGCAATTTGCAATGTATCAACTATATTCATCATTCACAGCCTCGTCTTCCCCATTACCATCATTTGTCTATGTTCTTTGTGGATATGCATTTGTTATTGGAGACATAGCTCCTTCATCTTTTCCCATTCTTTGATTCTGTAATCTGTCTAATTACTTTCTTTTGTGTATTCTAAACCAATAATTCTTGATTCCCCAACTCTTTTGGATCCCTCTATGAACCAGTTTAGAAGGATCTCCCAATTCTGTTACTTTTTTCCCTTGTCCTCTAAGGAGCATTGGAAATAGAATAATGTGTTTAAGTCAAACATTCCCTCTACAAGAAACTAGTCTCAGCTATAATATTTAGTGACGGAGCTCCAATGTTCTCAATATGTACAGGTGTCGGGTTGATGGATTTTGCAGTTGGAACTTTAAATTGGTTTACACTCATTCAAAACTAATTTCTGTATTCCCCAGTTACAAGTTCACTGTTATCGGGTTGCTAGCATTTATGCACATATTCAGTAATTTCTTTTCAGATCTGTCATCATAAGAAATACAGTAGTACTGACTCCTCTCAGTTTTATTTACCCAATGGCCCCATCCTCAGTACCTCCTCTCACCCTTTCCCTTCTCATTTCAACTTTCTCCCTTGAAATGTGAAATATCCTTTCCTTTTACATTTACTCAAATCAATAATTAACTTTCCCCTTTTAACAATTCTTACCCTTCCTCAGTCTACCAATGTTGCCTTAGCATACATTGTGCATGTTTTTTAAACACAGACCTTCATGGGCAGTCATCAATGGAAACCCCTTTAGAAATGTCCATTAGGCCTCTTATCCATCCTTGGTATGCACAGAATGCTTGGAGGGGAATGTTGGGTGTCCTGACCCACGTTTAAGCTATCATGCTACAACATTTGGTGCTGTGGGCTTAGAAAATTCAAGATGGCAGAAAACCCACATGTGCGCCGAAATCCAGGAAAGCTGCGCAGTTTGTGCGCACACCAAAATGGTTGCCTCACTTGTCACCCACCAGTGCGAGAATGAAAGGCCGGGTTGCCATGAGGGAAATGGGTTGCCAAAGGAAAAACAGTAGCGCCGGTTAGCTTCAAAGCGCTTTAAAACCACCATTGGACTACCCGCACAGTAGTCTGAAACCATTGGGAATAGCAATGCTGATTGCCAAATGCAACCTAGAATTGTGGGGAATTCATTTCTTAAATCCCAAAAATGGGTGCAGTACCAGTACTCACCACTATCCAAAAGCCGGCGTTTTAAAACCACCCTGTGTTTCTCTGAAGGCAGGCTCAAAATGCCTATTTTCAAACATTGCAATATGTGCAAAATATTCACTGAACACCAGCAGACATTTGGCGGAATGAAGTTTTGTGTGCTTACAAAATCGACAGCAGATTTGGACAGAGACATGGCTAAATTCAGCCACACCATGTATATGTAATTTCAAGCAACTGTGTAACTGTGAAATATGTCTTTTGTTATCAAATATAGAATATGTGCAATCTGACAGGGGAGTGTCCTATCTGCAAGCCATAAAGTGACATCACTCTGACTCACAGTTCCTTCCCCAATCAAGTGAGGAATGGAAATTTGACCAATGACAAGGGAGAGGGGCAAGTTTAGTTATGACCAACACACACACTCACTTGCAGAACATATAAATGGACCACTGAAACTTAGGTAGAGACCTTCAAATCCATTTGCAGCTGGAAGCTCTGCCGGAAAAATCCATACTTACCTCCATCAAATTTCAAAGAGCCAACACTTAGACTCCAAGATAAACAGAGACTTCAGAACCTTAACCAGAAAGGCCACTGCCAGCAAGAGTATTTGTCAGCAGGCCTCAAAATATTTTTGCAACTGAACTCTTCAGACAGCCGGGCGAGCCGTCTGAATTTTGCCAAGAACTTTTGCAAGAACCCGGTGACAGAAATATCCAAAGAGAAGGCAGGACCCGACCCAGAGAACCGGTGCCTAGCAGAGACCAGGCCATTGTATCCAGAGTGCTGACCCCAATGCTGTGAGCAGTTCCAGAGACCAGACGCTGTGCCCAGAGACCGTCCGAAGTCCAGACCTGTTGACCAGATCGTGACAAAGCCGCCTTCCTGTTTAAAATCTCTTGTGAGTACCGCCAAACTGTACCAAACCAAAGCTCTTAGTTTAAATGCATCTAATTCAATCTATTTAACCTAAGTAGAACTGCCTGATAGCTCCAAATCTGTCACCTGTCATTCTAGCTGCAAAATCTGTCACTTGTCATTTTGAGCTTTTAAAATTTCAAATCTGAAAAACGACCTTCACGAAATCGCTCATATCTCCGCGACCGTTTGTCTTAGAGACTTGCAATAACTTTCATCTGAAAGCTTAGAATCGTGGCTTTCCTACGGACCTAGAACCGCATTCCTACCCCCTATAGTTTTACCGCAATCGCGGAACACGCATCCGCGAATTTTACCGCGATTTGCAAATTTCTCCACGTGTAAAATCAGCTGCTGCTTGCCTTCCATTTGCCAGAAAATCGTTTGCCTCATAAAAACTATCCCTGAATCATTGCAAGAGTGAGCCTGAGCTAATATTAACTAGATATTACTCACCCTGAACCTCTAGAGGGAATCAAAAGCATTTTAGCATACTTTTCACTGAATTGCCAGCACATATCAAAGCATTTTGCCTGTGTTTTCAAACTTCTGTAGTCTAAGCTTGCTGGGGTGAACTGAATCACATTTGATTGCATTTCTGAGAACTGTGTGTTTTCCTTCCATTTCCTTGCATTGCATAAAGAGGGGGGGAGTGAATAGCCAGAGAAAAGTGATTACATTGTTTGGTTGAAGTCATATTGAGTATTTTCTGTACTGCATTCATTGAATATTGCATCCACCTGAGCTTACATAAAGCATTCTGTACCACCTTCTTCTTTTGTTCCTATTCACCTGTGTGCTACCTTATCCATTTCATGTCAACTCCTTATTGATTATAGAGAAGCGTGTTAGTGCCAGATTCTCCGTTGTTAATATTTATGATATCAGATTAAGTGTGATATTCAATTATTAATTTATTATAAAGTGTGATATATCTATCTATTGTTTAAATTATCAAATAAACCTTTTAACTTGCAAAACAGAACTACTTCTTGGCTCAGTGGGGTCAGGGGGATTCCAAGAGAGGGGTGTTATATAGGGGTAGTCATCCAGAACGCATGAACTGGACATAAAGATATATCAATAAGGGTTTTCATTCAGTATTCTGGACTAGACATTGACTTAGCTGTAGTGCGGGATTGAATCCTCTTACAAATTGGGGGCTCGGGCCGGACGTCTGGGTTAGAATACCACTTGTGCAGATTAATACAGCGTGCCAGCTGACCAGATACACATATCCGGTCGGATCACCACGCTGTGTTACGCTGTAAAGCACTCCTTAAAGGGACACTCCAAGAAAAGTTCTGTTCTGCAAAAATAAAATACTAACTTCTGTAAGTCAGGACAGAGACCAATCTCTAGAATGACGACCTTAGTAGACATGAAAATAGCCAGAGAGCACTTCTTACATAAGTTATTTGTGAGAGGTGAGTGGACTCACCAGGACCAAACAGTCTGGTTGCAGGCCATCACGCAACAGGTCACTGAAACAGGGTCAGATATATATAGAGATCAGGGTCCATTACATGTGGCCCTGAGTGAACTATACATGGCCCCTAAGGCCAAAGATGAACACGACAAGATTGTTAGGATAGCGGCATACCTGTACCTATATATGGGAGACATGCAGGATAGATGTGCTGAAAGCCAAAATCTGGCAAATAGGCAACAGATGGCGTTAGAGAAGGTCCAATCTGATCTGGCCTCTTCTGAGCAGAGGCTGCAGAGGAGCCAGGAGTCAGAAAATGATAGTAGGCAATATATCATTAAAATAAAAGAGGATATGGGCATCCTACAACAGGAAAAGACAGACCAGGATACCAGATTTCTGGCCTTGCAGAAGGAGCACCAAGACAGTTTGAACTCCCTACTGCAGAGCCAGAAAAATCTGGAGCAACAGATCAATTTCAACAAGGCATGCACAGAGCAGGTAGCCACCCTGCAAATCCAACTAGACAGAGAGAAAGAGGAGAGCAATAAACTGATCCTGAAAGACCTGGATACCCAGGCAGAGTTTGATCAGGAGCGCCAGAAAGCCGGCGCCTTCCAAAGGCAAAGGGACGACCTGGCGGCGCAGATGCAGGCTCTTAGTCAGGAAAGAGACACTTTAGGCCAGGAAGTCTGCCACTTAAAAAGGAAAATGGAAGAAAATCACCTGGCCCACCAGGGACTGGGTGACCTCCAAAAAGAACACCAGAACTTGTTAGAGCACACCAGGAGGGTGGAGGATGCTCTAGCAAGAAAGGAGCAGGCCAATAGGGACACAGCTCAGGAGGTAACCCTCCTGCAGCAAAGACTGGCCCAGTTCTCCAGGACCAACCAGGAAGCACAGAGGGAAAATGAGGCTCTCTGCCAGCACAATGAGAGGCTCCAGCAACAGGTAGCGATGCAGGAGAGACTGATAGAGTCCAGTAAGGCCTTAACTGAGGAACTGAAGGCACAAATGCAGGCTCTTGCATTGCAACAGGGAGCAGGGGCGGATAGAGATGAGGTTCGCTGGGAAATGGAAACTCCGGAGCATAACCTCAGGAGCCCTAGTACCAGAGGCCCTCATACCTCTCAGTCCCTGGACTCTGCCACCCCCATGTCCCCTGGCGCACGTGAGCACAGGACCACAGGGATGGCAGATTACTATCCAGCCAGAAGCATGGGGCTCATAGGCCAGTACCACCCAGGAATGGAGGGGTGGGCATCCGGGTATGGGCACCCAAGTACAGTACAGTTCAGTGGGGAACCCCAGGAGAGTAGGCCCATTAAGGGCATCCTGAAAACCTCTGCCCAGTTAGGTCAGTGGAGGGGGTACCCATCAAATCCTGGCAGCAAGGAGGAATCTGAAGACTCCTCTGAACTGCGCAGGACACAGGAGACCAGGTCCCCACATTCTGCCAGCCATTCCCAGGCTCGCAGAATCCGGGAAAACCTGGAAGAACAGACGGGAACCTCCGGGAGCAGTGCCTCTGAGTCCGAGGACGAATGGACAAGGGTTACCCGAACTAAAAAGGCCAATAAGGCAAAAAGGGCCTTGCTAAAGGACCCCTTAAAACAGATTAAGGCAATCAGGAGCGTCATCACGCCTTACCATAAGAACGCTAAGTATTCAGTTTGGGAGCACTTAGAGCTGTTTGAGCAAATGATGGAGACTTTCCATTTGAAGGACAGCCAAAGCTGTATTCAATATGTAAAGTGGACCTTCTCCCCGGAATACTCCAGTTTCTTTGCGGGGCTGGAGGACCAAAATCATTTGAGATGGTCCACCTATAAGGCGGCCATCTTGAAACATTTTTCTGTTCACAGAAATCCTCAAGAGGCTCGCAAGGCAGCCTACAATTTGCAATGTGGGGAGGATCAGGCCCCACAAGAATTTGTGCAAGAACTGAAACGTGCTTTTGCGCAGACCACCAGAAGGGTGCGCACAGACAGCAGAGAATTCATCAATACATTTTTTTTCATGCCTTGCCCAAATATATCATGACCCAGCTCGTGAGGGATTTTCACGAGAAAAGATCTTTAGACTGGGTCATTGAACAGGCTACCCGGATCTATGAGGTGCAGAAACCGATAGATAGCAAAAGTAATGCCCAGAAAAACCCCAAAGCCAACAGCACCCCTGCTGCTGCCAAGGTGGCAGAGGTAAAGGTCACCCCCGTTTTGGATTTGGAGATGGGGGGGCCTAAAAACCTACCTGCACCTAATAATGCTAGGCCCAGGAGGTCCTCGGGTCAGTCACAGACAGGGAGCCAAGGAGGCAGCCCCACAAATGGGGTCCCTCGCTCTCCTGATTATGTAAGTCCCCGTTACAAGGGACATCGACCCATCCTGGGTTATGTGTGGACTCCTCCAGCCCAAGGGGGGGGATCCAGCCAAGCACCTAACCCAGGGAACTTCCCTCCAAACTTCCCACAGGAGGGCAGAAATTTACCAAACCCTGGGCAGAACTTTTTCCCCAGATATCCACCCGACTTTCAGCCCCAAAACCATCCATCCTTCTTTCCCCAATTCCCTGAGCCCAGACCACTGAATCCGGGAGAGGGGAGGCCAAGGGTGGAGGGGTACTCAAATCTTCCCAACCCGGGGTATTACCAGAGGAGGGACAGCTACCCTTCCCGGGATCAGCCCAGGGGAGAAAACAGGGCCCCGTATCAGCCTGAGCGGGTTTCCCAGTTAGAGCGCCAGGTTCAAAACATGGCGCGGGATCTGGGTCACATACTGAGGGCTCAGCAGAACCCTCAGATGGGCGTGCCGGCGCAGAACGCAACCAACTCTGGACCTGGTGCTCCAGAACAATGACGGGGGCAGCACCCCGATAACTCACCGGTTCCCAGGGAGGAGGCACAAAGGGAAGGGGGGTGTAAAGCCTTGGAGGAAGCTTCCTTCCTCACTTGTAAACAGCCCCTGGAAACCCAGGAACCGGAAACAAAATCTCTTGCCCCTGAAAGTCTGCCTCCTAAGGAGCAGAGGGGGGGTAGGAGAAACAAAAGACCCAAACAGACTCAGTTTGAGGAGGAGGTACAGGTCTTCCAATTTGAGGGAGAGGGATCCTCAGAGGATCCTGGGAAAAGGATCTTCTCCTTCAGAGAGGGGGGAACTCCTCCCAAAGAAAAATGGGTCCCTAGGGATGAAAATCCAAACTGGGGAGATGTGGAGACTGAGCTACCGCCGCCCACCATCTCATCCCAGAACCAACAGCAAGAAAATCCCCTGGTTCAAACCCATCCTGGTGACTGCCTCCAAAAAGGGGGGGGCGGCCCAGAACCGGAGCCAGGAGAACCCACAATGGCTCTGATCTCCAGTTGCCAAATTTTTCTTTCAGATTCCCAAGGCTCTCCACAGAATTCTGCCCAAAATTCTTCTCTCGCGATGTCCAGAACCAGAAAATTAGCCCACCAGTTGTCCAAAAATGTACATTATCTGTGCCCCCTTGAGGAGAAGGAGGGAAGATATTATGCCCCGGTACAAGTACAGGGGCAGGGTACAATCTCGGCACTGGTGGACACTGGATCTCAAGATACCCTTCTGTCCAGAAGGGCCTTTGACGAACTGAATGCAGGAAGGGGAGAGAATTACCAAATTCCTCTCACCTCTCTTCCTGGACAACTCCAGAACTTTGATGGGAAGGAAATTCCCGTTGAGGGGACGGCAGACTTGGACATTAAAATTGGGCGACATAAATTGAAACACCCGGTCATAGTTGTGACCCCTTGTTTACTAGGGAATGACCTCCTGAGAAGGTTGTCACCCCTAATAGATTGCGTAAACAAGGTCCTCTGGACCCAGACTAGCCGACCAATAAAATTAAAACAGAGTGTTAACCATGTTAGTTTAAACGGCACCTGCCACATGGTTGAACAAAAATCTGACCAAGTAGAATTTCACTTCCAGAACAACCAGATTCCAGACGTGACAGTAATAGCAGTAGGACAACAGACTGGTGATGGGGGGTCCTCTCTATTTCTGAAAATCAACCTTCCTTCCAGTTTAAGGTGGTATTCCACGCTGGAAGGAAACACTCTGAGATTCTATACTAATCCACAATCAGAAACTCCCACTCCTATAGTCCAGAAAGATGTGAAATCAGCTCAGAGCCTGGCTGATATTCAGCAAATTGGAGAGCAGTTGTTCATCCCTATTCAGTTAAATGATGGGAAGGAGTGTGTGAACAACGGTAAGAGCTTCATCAGCGAAGCCATGTTCCGCCAACTCCCAAAAGATCCAGCCATTCCCACATTCAAACTGATAGACAAATGGGAAATGGACCTGGAAGTACCTAATTCCAAACATCTCCTGCCAAGCAGGTGTATGCTCAAAATCTCCATTGGCAACAAGAGCATAGTCCACAATTGTTGGGTCGTGCGAGACGTCCCTGCCGCCTTTTACTTAGGCAGTGACATTCTCAATCGCTTTGCCATTAGTTTGGACCTAATAAACTTCAAAGCTTGGTCCCGATTAGCGGACAATCCCATGAGCTTTGATGATCCAGAAAAAGCATTTAGGTCAGCTCAATTGCTACCTTATGCAGTTGAAATTCAGGTTAAAGAGGAAGTCACCATCCCAGAAAGGACCCGACAATTCTCCCTGGAAGTGAAAGTCAAAAGGGGACAAGAGTTGAAAAACCCTGATGCTTACATACATCTAAATGCTTCTCTCCAACAGCAAGGGTTGGGGGTAAACCCAACTCCATTAGTCAACATAGAACATGACACCATTCCAATAGAGGTGGATAACAGCGACTTAAAGAGTATTACTCTAGCCGCAGGCACCATTATTGGAATGGCGGTTGATGACCGACATTTTTCCATCGACTTAGTAAATGAACTGTTAGGACCAATCCCCAAGGACTGTTTTGACAGTGACAGTGATGACAATACAACACCAGACAGGATTTTTACCCGGCATGGGGGGAACTTCCTGGTGTACACTTCCTGCCCCTATGGTAAGGAAGATGTGACTTGTGACTTCAGGAGGGATGAGGTGATTTTCCAGGTCCATGAGGGCTGCCTTTCCCACCTGAAGCCTCCGGTCCAAATCAGCACTCTGACCAGGGACTTCTCCACCCAGCTGGAGGAGGCCGCGGAGATAGCCAAACCAGAAGTCTTTCCAGGCTTCAGGCAGATGGTGGAAGAGAGAGTCAACCTAGCTGATGCTTGTGTGACTCTGGAACAAAAGCAAAAGTTGAAACAAGTTTTCTTGGATTTCCAAGATCTCTTTGCGGTAGACTCATATGACTGTGGTCGCACTGACATCCACACAACAACAATCCCCACGGACCCTGGCATGACTCCTGTGTTTGTGAAGCAATATCGCTTGCCTCTCGCATCAATGGAGTCCCTTACTGAAATAATTAAGAACCTTGAGTCCCGGGGAATAATCCGTCCAGTTCACAGCACTTTCAATAATCCGGTGCTGGGAATATTGAAGCCGAACGGCCAGTGGAGACTCTGTGCTGACCTCAGGGAGCTCAACAAACGGGTCCATACTTCCCGATGGCCTCTGCCCTACATTGACCAAGGGCTGGCCCAGATCCAGGGGTCACAGGTATTCACAGCAATAGACCTGACCAATGGATACTGGACTGTGCCTGTCAGTAGGGAGGACCAATACAAGCTGGCTTTTACCTTTGGGGGCCAGCAGTACACCTGGACCCGGACTCCCTTCGGATACCTCAACTCCGGCAATGAATTCAACATTTTTCTACACAAGGCCATGCCCGACTTGGGTGCAAGGGGTAACCTGGCTTATGTAGATGATGTCCTCATCAAAAGTTCATCTGTGGAGGAACACATAGCGGAGATCCGTTATGTTCTGACACAGTTGAGGGCCGCCGGAGCAAAACTTTCCTTTCAGAAAGCACAGTGGTGTAGAACCCGTGTTAATTTCTTGGGGCATGAGATTACTCCTCAGGGCCTCTGTCCCCAAGAAAAGAAAGTGGAAGCACTTCAGAAACTGAAAGACCCCACAACTCTGCGGGAACTAACGAGCCTCCTTGGACTGACTAATTACAGCAGAAAGTTCATTGAGGGCTACGCAGAGATCACCAGACCCCTGATTCATCTCCTGAAGGGGGGGGCCAAGTGGGAATGGGGTCCAGAACAAGCAGAGGCAGTAAAACAACTCAAGAGAAGCCTCTCACAAGCGCCTTGCCTAGCTTACCCTGTCAGAAACAAGGAGTTCTTCCTGGAGACAGGGTTCTCTAATACGTGCTTGACGGCAGTATTATACCAAAAGCATGACAAGGTCAATAAAGTAATCTCCTATGCGAGCAAAACTTTATCCTCTGTGGAGGAGAAATTCAACGATTGTGAGAAGGCACTCCTGGCAACGGTGTGGGCATTGAAGAATTACCGCCCGTTTATCCAGGGGGAACACATCATAGTGGAGACTCCACACCAGCCTCTGCAATATCTCCAAAGTGACAGAATCCGGGCCGGAAATGTGAGTAATTCCCGAATTACTTCCTGGATTCTGTCAATGCAAGGCTTTCCTGTGGAGGTCAGATATGGCCAAAACAAGAAGAGTCCCCTCGCGCAAGGTCTGGCTGACTTGCATGATTGTGCCAGAGAAAACTGTCTCGAGGACGAAAGTCTAAAAATACAGGACAACACGGAGGCATACCTTAATTCCCCACACAAAGTCTTTGAAGAGGACAAGTGTGAGGGAATGCCACTGTCTATGTGGATGGATGCTCTTACCATGTTGACAACAACGGGGAGAAAGAACTGGTGGCTGGCGTAGGGAATGCATGGGTGAATGAGTCCCCAGAACCCTCCGCTGGATACAAAATTGGTCCCCGAAGTAGTCAGGTGGCAGAATTGATGGCTGTGCATCAGGCCATCCTCACTGCTGTCCAGCATCAACTCCACGAACTGGTCATAATCACAGATTCGGATTATGTACGGAACGGGTTCGTGGAGCACCTGGTTAATTGGAAAACCAGAGGCATGTTATGTGCTAACAACAAACCCTTGAAACATGGGAAGTTGATCCAAAACATTGATGATCTGGTCACCTCGAATGAGATGACCATCTATTGGAAAAAGATCAAGGGTCATTCCAAAGTAGAGGGACCAGACAAAACTGGAAACGACTTAGCTGATCAGCTGGCCAAAACCGGGGCCATCCAAGGGGATCTAATTGAGATTGAGTCCTGTTGGGGGAAATCCAGGTCACTGCTATCACTAGGTCCCAGACAAATGCTCACAACGACCTTTCAATTGCACAATGGAGCAAGGAGACCCCTGATGCTGATTTGATTACCGCTCAGAAGGGGGATCCAATAATTGGTAAATTTTACCAGCACCTTGAGGACCCTGAGAACTTTCCCCTGACGGATACCGATTACACTGGGAAAGAGGACCTAAGAGTGTTGATGAAATGTCCAAAAATGTTCAGAATCCAAGACGGGTTGCTGGTAAGGAAATCCAAAGCTGGCCACGATCAGTGGGTGGTTCCTACCTCATTCCGAAGCCTGATGTTAAGTCACGCCCATGATGCGGCCACCGCCGGTCATAGGGGGTTTCACACAACATTGGAAATCTTAAGAGAGGTTGCATACTGGCCACACATGGGGCAGGACCTCGACCAATATTTGAAGGGGTGTCTTGTGTGTGCACAATTTCAGCCATCATCCCTCACGCACCGCGCGCCTTTACAAAAGAGGGGGATGACACTGCCATGGTCAGATTTACAAATCGACTTTGTAGGCCCCGTGATTCGCTCTGCTAGGGGGAATAAGTACATGTTGACTGTGACATGCTTGTTTACCAAGTGGGTGGAATGTCTCCCAGCCCCAAATTGCAAGGCAGAAACTGCAGCTGCCTTGATGATTAACCACATCTTTTCCCGTTTTGGTCTACCTCAAAGGATTGAGTCAGACAGAGGTAGCCACTTCACCAGTGAAGTAATGACAAAGATGTGGGAGATACTGGGGGTCAAGAGAAAGCTGCATATTGCTTATAGACCAGCTTCTTCTGGGGCAGTAGAGAGATATAACCGAACCATTGTGAGCATATTAAAGAAGTTTGTGGCAGATTCTGGGCCAAGTTGGGATATCCGATTACCTCTGGTCCTAATGGCCATCAGATCTACCCCTTCATCTGCAACCAAAATGTCACCATTTGAGTTGATGACTGGGCGCAAGATGGTGCTTCCTCAGCATTTGCTCTACAGGACCCAAGAGCAGACACTGATAAATGCCTCCACTACTCATGAGTATGTAGAGAATTTAAGGAAACACCTCCAACATGCTTTTGCTTATGCTCAGCGGAATCTAGAAAGATCAGCTGATAGCATGAAGACCCATTATGACCTGAAAACTTCCAGGAAGGAATATCAGGTGGGAGACCGGGTCTATCTATACAACTTCCAAAGGAACCAGGCCAAGCAGCGCAAATTTTTGCCTACATGGAAAGGACCCTTGGAGATCATCGACAAGATCTTCCCTGTGGCCTACAAAATCCACATCCCCAAAGGTCCTTTGGCAGCGGGGGAAGACAAGTGGGTACACATAAACCAGTTGAAGTGTTGCCATCCCAGGCACGCTCTGCAACAACTGGAGGAATCCTCTGGAATCCTAGCGGGTACTGTCTCGGACTAATTCTGTTCCAATCATAAAACATACCACATCTAGTCTCTAAAATATTGTGATTTGCATGAAACTGTCTCTTAGTTATACTGTTTTTTTTCAAAATAAGAATGTAATGTTTCGTTATGATGAAATGCATATGCTGCCCCACTATCTCAACAGTGGTGGAAAAACGTCTATGAGTAGGTATTGCCGCTCTTCCTTTGTCGTCCTAGGAGAAAGAAAACCTGAAGACGGGCCAAGGAGGGCGATCCGGAGACCGGGAACGAAGATCCAATGGGCCCAGTGGACCGCCCAATATTCCCATCAGGACCGGCGAGGAGGACCGATCGATCAGTACCGGATGGAGAAGAAGATGCTGAACTGTGCCATCTACAGAGTAGGAAGAAGATTATGCGGACAGACCGGTGTGTGGGTCAAAACCCTGGGGCACGCGACTCCCCATCGACTCAAATTCAAAGTGCAGTCGCGTGGGGGGGCTTGTTGGGTGTCCTGACCCACGTTTAAGCTATCATGCTACAACATTTGGTGCTGTGGGCTTAGAAAATTCAAGATGGCAGAAAACCCACATGTGCGCCGAAATCCAGGAAAGCTGCGCAGTTTGTGCGCACACCAAAATGGTTGCCTCACTTGTCACCCACCAGTGCGAGAATGAAAGGCCGGGTTGCCATGAGGGAAATGGGTTGCCAAAGGAAAAACAGTAGCGCCGGTTAGCTTCAAAGCGCTTTAAAACCACCATTGGACTACCCGCACAGTAGTCTGAAACCATTGGGAATGGCAATGCTGATTGCCAAATGCAACCTAGAATTGTGGGGAATTCATTTCTTAAATCCCAAAAATGGGTGCAGTACCAGTACTCACCACTATCCAAAAGCCGGCGTTTTAAAACCACCCTGTGTTTCTCTGAAGGCAGGCTCAAAATGCCTATTTTCAAACATTGCAATATGTGCAAAATATTCACTGAACACCAGCAGACATTTGGCGGAATGAAGTTTTTTGTGCTTACAAAATCGACAGCAGATTTGGACAGAGACATGGCTAAATTCAGCCACACCATGTATATGTAATTTCAAGCAACTGTGTAACTGTGAAATATGTCTTTTGTTATCAAATATAGAATATGTGCAATCTGACAGGGGAGTGTCCTATCTGCAAGACTCACAGTTCCTTCCCCAATCAAGTGAGGAATGGAAATTTGACCAATGACAAGGGAGAGGGGCAAGTTTAGTTATGACCAACACACACACCCACTTGCAGAACATATAAATGGACCACTGAAACTTAGGTAGAGACCTTCAAATCCATTTGCAGCTGGAAGCTCTGCCGGAAAAATCCATACTTACCTCCATCAAATTTCAAAGAGCCAACACTTAGACTCCAAGATAAACAGAGACTTCAGAACCTTAACCAGAAAGGCCACTGCCAGCAAGAGTATTTGTCAGCAGGCCTCAAAATATTTTTGCAACTGAACTCTTCAGGCAGCCGGGCGAGCCGTCTGAATTTTGCCAAGAACTTTTGCAAGAACCCGGTGACAGAAATATCCAAAGAGAAGGCAGGACCCGACCCAGAGAACCGGTGCCTAGCAGAGACCAGGCCATTGTATCCAGAGTGCTGACCCCGATGCTGTGAGCAGTTCCAGAGACCAGACGCTGTGCCCAGAGACCGTCCGAAGTCCAGACCTGTTGACCAGATCGTGACAAAGCCGCCTTCCTGTTTAAAATCTCTTGTGAGTACCGCCAAACTGTACCAAACCAAAGCTCTTAGTTTAAATTCATCTAATTCAATCTATTTAACCTAAGTAGAACTGCCTGATAGCTCCAAATCTGTCACCTGTCATTCTAGCTGCAAAATCTGTCACTTGTCATTTTGAGCTTTTAAAATTTCAAATCTGAAAAACGACCTTCACAAAATCGCTCATATCTCCGCGACCGTTTGTCTTAGAGACTTGCAATAACTTTCATCTGAAAGCTTAGAATCGTGGCTTTCCTACGGACCTAGAACCGCATTCCTACCCCCTATAGTTTTACCGCAATCGCGGAACACGCATCCGCGAATTTTACCGCGATTTGCAAATTTCTCCACGTGTAAAATCAGCTGCTGCTTGCCTTCCATTTGCCAGAAAATCGTTTGCCTCATAAAAACTATCCCTGAATCATTGCAAGAGTGAGCCTGAGCTAATATTAACTAGATACCACTCACCCTGAACCTCTAGAGGGAATCAAAAGCATTTTAGCATACTTTTCACTGAATTGCCAGCACATATCAAAGCATTTTGCCTGTGTTTTCAAACTTCTGTAGTCTAAGCTTGCTGGGGTGAACTGAATCACATTTGATTGCATTTCTGAGAACTGTGTGTTTTCCTTCCATTTCCTTGCATTGCATAAAGAGGGGGGGAGTGAATAGCCAGAGAAAAGTGATTACATTGTTTGGTTGAAGTCATATTGAGTATTTTCTGTACTGCATTCATTGAATATTGCATCCACCTGAGCTTACATAAAGCATTCTGTACCACCTTCTTCTTTTGTTCCTATTCACCTGTGTGCTACCTTATCCATTTCATGTGAACTCCTTATTGATTATAGAGAAGCGTGTTAGTGCCAGATTCTCTGTTGTTAATATTTATCATATCAGATTAAGTGTGATATTCAATTATTAATTTATTATAAAGTGTGATATATCTATCTATTGTTTAAATTATCAAATAAACCTTTTAACTTGCAAAACAGAACTACTTCTTGGCTCAGTGGGGTCAGGGGGATTCCAAGAGAGGGGTGTTATATAGGGGTAGTCATCCAGAACGCATGAACTGGACATAAAGATATATCAATAAGGGTTTTCATTCAGTATTCTGGACTAGGCATTGACTTAGCTGTAGTGCGGGATTGAATCCTCTTACAGGAAAGTGTCCGCTACTTCTGCTACCGGCTTACCGTGCATGACAAATTCGAGGTATGATGGAAGGAGGCCTCGCATAGTATCCCTGTCCCAAACCTGGTCCCATACATGGATAATGTGTCAGTTTCCCCGTGCATGTATTCATAGCTGCATGGAAATAGCCCTTGTTTACACCTTTGCTGCCAGGTTTGCTATTGGATTATTTGGAGAAGTCCTGTGGGATTCTACAATTAGAAGGAAAATACCTTCTTCACTGATTAGGAAGAGATGCAACTGCTGTGGATGAAAGCATATAGGAAAGATGTAGGATTAAAGACATCAGACTGCTTCTTACTGAGCTTACTTTATCACTGACATCAAGAACAAATGAAGCCTTATCTGAGATACCAGCAGTCCTTCAAAAACATTGCACACATTAAAAGAAGACATCGAAAAACGTTGGAAGTTTGATTAATATAAATCATAGCTTGAACCTATGATATAATACCAGCTTAAAATTAGAATCATTAAATAGCCAACCGGTTGGTCTGTTTTATTGTGAACATGGTTTCTATTTTGCCTGATAGTACGATCATATACCAAGGTGTTCACATTGTGTGCCAGACATTTTAATCAAATGCCCGGATTCTCAATGGGCAACGCTAGCTGCATAATTTCAATGTACATTTAGAGAAGTATCACTGCTGAACTGAAAAATGTAATTGATTATCTGTCAATCTTCATATTAATAAAAGTAACAACTTTCGCAATGTTAATATACCAAGATACTTTGATAACTAGAGTACACAGTGTTTACGAGTGTACAATAAGCAACAAAGTGGTAGGAGAGAGAACTGCTTAAATAAATAACTGACTATAGAGTCGTGGCTTGCCCACCAAAAATGAGCGCAGTTTTAGTTTGTCTGTTGGGACTTATAATAATGTTGTGACAGCAATATAGCTTAGGTAGTTAAATGCTTGTCTCAGACATCCGTGTTCAGCATGAAGTCACAGGCATTGGTTAAGTTAATTATTTTGGACAAAAGTCATCAACTGCTAATCTTAAAGCTAATATTTAAACATTTTGAATCATTACAGATTTTTGGAAGTCAGAATATTTACATGCTTACATTTTAGTGAATAAAAATGTCATGGAAGTCAAAAGTTGAATAAGGTGAAGGTGGAATTCTGCGGAATTATGATTTTGAGTCATTGTATTGGTGAACGGCACAATCTGGCCACAGAGGAGGTGCTGGGAGTTTAGTAGGAAACATTAACATTAAAAACATATCCTGTTTAAAATGCATCGGAGGCTTCACGACTGGAAATAATATTGTATGCATAATGTATTCTATGGAAGTTTTCCTGGCGACAATGTTTGAGGATTTGTATTGACTTCTTAACATTCCAAAGGGCTGAACTAAATCACTGGTAACAGGTTTCTAACCTGGCTGAATCAGTCCCTCATCTTCCAGACCTCAATACACAGGGTACTATTAAGTTGCATACTGATAAGACCTACCACTCAATACATTATTCTCACAATTGAGTGAATTGACTTAACTTGAATTTCATTTTGGAACATGGCTGTTTTGCATGTGACCTCTGGTATTTCACTCTACGCCTCCCCTACCCAATGCAGGTTTTATTTGCTCCTTAAAATGTAATTGGCAGTAGTCTGAAACTGACACTTTGAGCCCACAGCGACCATCTATTTTCTGTGGTGCATTAATCAATGAAGGCTGTTTACTGGGTTGTCAGGATAAATATGCAGCCAAGTTTTGCCTTGGTGCCACCCTCGTCAAAGGGAGGACTGTACTACCTCCTTCCTCTTGGCTAAGTACTTCATTTCCTTCCCTGACTAAGCGACAGCTGCTGGCTCCTTACCCAATTCAGGACTATCCTGCTGTTCCCCCTTGATCTCAGTCCGTCTGACATCTTCTCTAGAATGTTCTCGCTCCTCTCATTTTGGTTCACCTCCTGACAGTGTTTACCTTCAACGGCCACTGCTGAGGGCTAATTATGCTTTCCTGCAGCGTCCCCCCCATCGCAGGGATTAGATGCAGCGCACATTCAACAGCTCGTGAAGGTCTTGGTAGGTCAACGACAGGAGAGTGTATTTGTTTTTTGAGTTACTTCGCATATTTTTCTAACCTTTTTCTTTCACTTACTTTCTTCCAGAGACATCCGCCAGATGCATGACAGCACGCGCACCTAGGAGCGAGAACGGATTAAGATTTCAATGTAAATCCGCTTTAATGATCATCTGGGGATGAATAGCGACCACAAGATTTAACGCAATACACATTAGGTGTCATGGTTAATGAGCTATCATATATACGTTTCATTTAATAATGACTATTGATAGTCGTTATATTAAAAAATAATTATTTTTTATGTGTTTTGTGGGTCCTACTTTTTTTAAATAACCAGTTCCTGAGCACATAACATAGCTGGGATTTCAAATGTCTGTTTTTGTTTCCTATGTGTGGGTGTGGGTAGAGATCTGTGTGCATGCTTGTGTACAGGTGCATCTGAGTTCTGCGAGTGCATGTTTTTGTGTTTATGTGTGAGTTTTCAAGGACTAGTTAAACGCATTTTGGCCAACGCCTACTATACATTAGAAATGTGCAAAAGAGAGTTATGGATTTAGACTGTACCCTATGTGCTTGCCATAGGAGTAACTCTGCTGTCTGTTCTGCGTCTGTGCTTACATGCTCTCATGTCAGGAAGAATACATAGGCTTCCCATGTTGACACCTACTGAAGGGGTAAATGCAGGGCAATATTTTTTTCACATACTGTGAAAATATGATACTCCATTACCAAACCGACTCAAAACACACAACCCACAGACAGCATACCGTCTTACTCAAGCAACTAATATTGTCAAACGCTATAAATACAATTCTTATGGAGTTCAAATCAAATTAATAGCACTTTCTTAGCTTTACCATGTTTACAATTGTTACACACAACATACAGTAAGTGGCATCAGAGCATACAAGCAGAATGACCTATGGGAACAACAGATGGTAGAGGATAAGTAGATATGGTCAGTCATAAATTTATTTTGGCGATGAGCCATAAAGGGTTTCACAAAAAGAAAAAAAAGAAAAAGTGTCACAAATAAATTAAGCAACAAACAAACAAGGGAAAGCATTTCCCTCAGAATACAATGAAATTGTATAGAGTGAGTTGAACCAAGAGCCTGTGTTTGTTTTATGCAGGGATCAAGTCGACGGTATGGGCGGGCGGATAGGGGGGGTGGGCGGTGTCCAACCACTTTATTCAGAGGGTGGACTCAGTCCCCCCAGCTAAAAGAGAAACATTGGATGTCCTCTTTGAATTTATTAATTAAAGCCGACCTCTGGAATCCAGCCGCAGTCAGGTTTGCAGGCCGAACACTTCACTACTGCACTATATAACCTGATGAAAAACAAACTACAGGTGAAATATCCCATGTTTTTACTGCAAGTCCCATGGAAAACATTCGTATTGGTTCTTGGAGTTTGAAAATGCACATCTTTTAATGTTTTCAAAAACACTATTAGAAGAAAATATACTGTCTTGGTTTTGTGTGTGTGTTGATTTTATGAAAGGCAAATGCATTTGGCCTGTTTAATTTGGGTGGTTATGCAAAGTCAATTTAATGATATGTGCATATTTCACCTTGATATACTAATGTCTGGTGACGTCAAATCCCATTGCGTTTGTTGACGAGTCACTTTAATTATTAGGACATGACCCCTAGTCTTATGGGATGATTTGTGCGTTGTGGGGGCTTCACATCCTGGGGCTAGAGGGAGACAACTTGATCGCTAATGCATCTTTGGCCATGAATGCCTCTGATCACCAGGAAATCCCAGGGACCTTTTCGCCAAAGGGACGTTTGCTCCCGAGAGCATGGGTTGCCATTGTATTTTCTCTCAGGGATATGCACCGAGTTCTATTGTACTGATTTCTGGAGGGTAACATGACCTGCCAAAATTCCGTATATCTTTGACTATGGAGGAGTCCCCAGAGTCTATCCTAACAGAGTCGGAGGCCATTCGCCCAGCCAGGGAGATCCTGATGCAGTTGACAATTTGTTCCTCAGTTGCAAATGAACACATTTCGGATCCAGTGTATGCATTTATTAACAAGAGCTTCCCTCGGTTCTTGCCAATGTAAGGCCAGTTTGGGAACTAAATATAAGTATATTGACCCCCCTACCTATGATGGTATTAGCCTACTAAATTTAGCAGTGGGGATGAATTGAACGTGGCCCGTTCTCTTTGCTGCCTTAGCATATGTAGTATTCACCCTGGGGTTACTGTCTGCCTTCACACTGATGATTATTGCGCATTAATTACCTTAGCAGAGTGTTTTATCTTCAAGGAGTCTGCATCCCTCTTTTCATGTTAGGAGAAAGTTATGTGATGCAGGATGAAGTGGACCTTGAAAAGGACCACTGACACCAGTTGGTGACAACTCTATACCTTGTGAAAATTCCAAAACATGCTGTATTATCTGCAATTCAGAAATGTTTTGTCTATCCAGTGTCCACTCTAAGCTGAATCATAGAGGTATTGTTATTTCATTTCTCTTATTACATTGAATCTCTTTTTATTTTTTGTATTCCTAAGTTGTTGGAATGTGCTGGGTTCATTGCTAAAGCTCAAAAGGCTGGTCTCACTACCAACTTGCATTCTGCCCTGAGATTGGTATGTATCAAAATTAATGTACACAGGAAACAACAAGGTTATGGCTGCATAGGCCTGTGTACTACATGGATGGGCTGATAAAGATATACAAACAGCAAATCGTTCATGCTGCAATGTATGGGCGAGACTACAGTTTTTCAGAAGATCCTCATACCTGGTTAGATAAACTAGAAGGAAAATATTGGAGACCATATTTGGGTGTACCTCAATGCACTTCAATACAATCCATTAGATTACAACTAGGCCTCATGTCTCTCTGCACCCTAATGGAGCTACCTAGAGGCTTATTGTATGTGTGCATCTATACATTTCACAGTGATTCCTTATTAGGTATTTTAGGTATTTTATTGCTTAATAACACCTGACCAATTTTAAGAGAATTCAGTGGGGTTTGCTATAAAGTATTTAGAAAGACTGACTGGCAAAGAAATCGGTTTAAGAGTTGCGAAGACCTGAAAATAGACCTTAATGAAAAGATGTGAGTCTGTGACTGGAGACAAAATGTAACATATTTAATGAAGACAACATCATGTGCAGAATTAGCTTCGCGCATGTTCCCTTATCCAGCCCCGCAGAATTGCCTAATGTGTTTCACCCTCCCAACCTACTCAGATTTGTTATGTTCCTCAGGTTTGTTGGGTATTTTGTGTAGATTTGGGGCCTGGCGATATTTTCTTACCGCCAAAAATTATAATTTAGTAACGATCACTCCCTACATTCAGATTGGGCCATGTACAACAATAACACAGTGGATATGAATTATCTCAGCACACAGACCTATTTAGATGGTATGCGTGGTTGGTATGCATGGTTGGTTTGCGTGGTTGGTTGGTATGGTGGTGAGCATAATTCCTTTGGTTTATTCGTGGCCCCAATATCCAGAACCCCTTGTTTTTGTTTAGATTGTTCTTGTGATCACTAAAGAGACCTCAGGCCTACATTTCAGAAATACCACATTCTCATTTTTAGTGTGCCACCATGGGCAATTTCTCGCTGTCTTATCTACGGCAGCGAGCTATCATGTGGTATTTTTCACTAACTTATATACGGTAGTGAACTATGTCCCGGGTCTCTATTTTTGCTGACTCATGTACCTTCAGCAAAAGGCTATAACACACACAGTTAGTTATAATTGCTCATACTAAATGACATTGTGCACACAGCTGCAGCCAAATCTTATTTTTAGCTACCTTAAAAATGACAATTGCACTGTCTAAACATCTCCCCACATCATCAGCACTGTATTGGTAAATATAAACACACCACCCGTCTGCTTTCAGATATTTTTGTGTATTATAAAAGTTGCATTTAAACACGATCTCACTCTTTACAGAAATAAATGAAATAGCACAGTAACAGCATTATTTGTGATACACTGAGAAGAGAGTGGCGGAGAACAAGAATTCAATTTGCAACATTAAACACGTGGGTAAAGCACAGGAATCTCCTTTCCTACACTGACTGAATATTTTCGCACACTCAGCCCCCACACTTCAGTGAGATAATTACCAGGCTTATTCAGTATGTAACTTCTTTGGCTGGTCGCCTTCTGGAGGGGTTCACCCAGCAAGGACAAGCATCTGCTGTCACTCAAACTGGCACTTGTTGACTGGAAATCCCAGTCTCTGCAACCAAGTTGAATCTGCTTTAGGAATCAGGCATCCCCAGCTATCAACCCAGTCCTTCTTCGAGCTGTGTCAAGATGTCTCTCCCTAGCTTCCCCCTCGAGATTATACAAGAAAACTCTGGTTACCTCCTACCAAAGGATCCTAACCAATAAAATTCTATCATGCCCTAACCACCCTCTGCACACAATGGCTTGGCTACAGTTGCAACTGTAACCAAACTGATTTCCTGCTTATTCGAGGTCTTTGCTTCCTGCAGTTACTGTGGACAGAACAGCAGAGCAAAAAGAAAAAAAAAACTGAATGTGCATTTAAATAATGACTTTCAGAGCCTGTCATTTTCCATTCATGTTGCACTGAAGAACACATTATTATAAGTTGGTTATGATCAGGTTAGTTGTTAATGAGGTTAGTTTATTAATTTTCAAATGTGTCTCTTGCAACATAGACATTTCAGGTGAAAAATAGTGCTCATTTTGAATGTACAAATGTGTGCTTTTAACTGCGAAAAAAAAATGATTTGCATTTTATATGTAAAAATCGTTTTGACTGAATAACCTGCCCCCACGTACATGTCCATGTTACAATGGCAACACATAGCTTGAAACTATTGCATCATAGCAATGAACCAAACCCATGCAGTGGTACTGCATATAAAAAAAAAAACATGCTACACATTGATCCTGTGCAGTAGTGCTGTACTCTGTGTTATTACACACTAAATAACCTTACATACCCTCCTTTATTTTAGAACTTGGCTACGATCCAAGCCAATATTTTAAAAAACAAGTTTGCCCCCCATCCTTCTTTTAAAATGCATGTGTATTGGGATATCTTTCTCTTCCTGACGTAGCTACCAAAATCAGCAACATTTTCATTTTTACTGATAGCACAATCAACCAACCACCCATGATTAGCACCAGGACAGCCAAACCCACTATTGAGCGTTCCCCCCAGGTTCCCCAATTAAATCTTTCCACTTCTATTATCCCCAGATTACTAACTGTAATATTGATTTTTCTCAGATTCATTTTTATAACATGTTTTTCTTTGTGATTCAATAAAAACTCCACATCCGGATCTATTGGAAAAGTGTCCCGTTGAAAAACATCGATATTTTCCACTTGGCTTTCCCAAATATCGTTTGTTACATGAAACAATGTTAACCCTCCAATTGACACAATTGTATCCTTTGGAACCTGTAAATAAAAAACATTATATTTCACCTGTTTAACCACGTATGTTCCATGGTTCAAATGTACTACTGTCATGTTCTTTAAGCAGGTGCTGACCAACCATTTACCTCTGACCATCTTAGCCTGTGCCAGTTCTCACTCCCCATATTGCTAATAATCACTTCACATCCTTCTGATGTACTTGGTCAGATTTCAAACCACAAATAGCATCTGTGACATCAGGAACAAACGGTTTACCTGGACACATATCATTTTGTTCTTTAAATTTGACACATGTTTCCAAATTTGATATTAAATGAACTTCAGGCCCCCATGACTGAAATGCCACCACTTCTGGAGTCTTAATCTTAATAAATTTGTCCTCTTGCCAAAATCCTACGTTGTGTACCCACTTTGTTTGATAAATAAGTTCAGGAGCTACATATGTTATGCATAGTAGAAATCCAATTTCCAACCTTTCCAGGTCCACATATAATGGCATCGCATTACCCATTTCAAATGCAATTTTTACCCGTACTACATCAATTTCCCTCCTGGTCAGTCTTTCTATCATTTGATGTACAATATCCTGCGAAACAAAATACAAGGGGATATGTCCTTGAATCAATTGTGAAACTGCAGTTTGAACTTCTCTCATATAATTTGTTAATAGTCTATCAACAGGACTCATTATGTTCAATATTTCATTTAAAGTTCTGTCATGCTTAATAATTAGCTTTGTTGCCCATTGCATCACATCCGCTTGTTCATTTAGAATAATTGCAGTTTCATTTATGAATCTTACTTGTTCATCCAGTCCCCCTCTAATCCTATCTAATGTTTTTTGTATTATTTCTATGTCAATACTCAGTTGTTGCGCTTTAGTACTCAGTGTTCCTACTGAAATAGCATTGGCTGTTGATATTGTGGTACCTATTATGGCTCCAACTATAGACATTACCAATGATATCGCGAGCATCACCGCACCTCTCTTTCCTCTCCTCTTCTTAATGTCTGCTGAATTCACAAATGTTTTCTCCAATTGCATCAATATATCTCTTATCGACTGCTTAGCGTCCTCTTTTCTTATTTCAAACCACTCTTTAGTCTGTTCAATTTTAATGCCGGTATTGTTCAAATGTTTTTCAATCAAAATCTCAGGATTCAATGGTATGTAGATATTTTGGAAAATCATCCTTCTATCACTCATGATGAATCCTGGTGCCTCTTCCACCGCGATACCAGATGCTGGTCCAGGTTCAATGACAACCTGTGCTTCTGAATTCTTGAAGATCCCTCCGAATATCATCATCATTAAACATATTGTTGGTGTCATCTTCAATGCTGATCGCTTTGCAGCCTTGGTCTTCGCCCCCCCTCGGGCCTTTCCCGGAATCCGTCCAAGTGGGCTCCTGGACCCCATTGTCTCCCGTGACCTCCGGTATAAATAGTTAATGTTCTAAACCAAAATAGAAAAGAAACAGATTAAGAATATATAGCACAATACTAACTTCACCCTTTTGCCAAAAATATATTATTATTATTATTTTTTTTTTAAAATTAAGCACAGGTTAAAAAGAAAATAAGCATACATGAAACAACATTTTAAATTCAATGCATTTTTATTCAGCATACCAATCCCATAAGCTTCCATTATATATTTTATTTATTTATGTATGTATTTATTTATTTATTTATTCATTTATTTTTTTACATTTTATATATATTTACATATATTACAGTGTTTATGTGCCATTACAATAATCAACTTTTTAACTTCTCTGTCACTGCCTCCTGACTGTACCCATTTATTTTATCTTTTTGTGTTCAAGGGACTTTCTGCTGTATTGTGTGCATCAGTGGGCAGTAGCCCCAGGGCTTTCTGTTTCTACATGCTCAAGCTGCCTGATCTTGTTTCTGGGATGGCATGGCTTGATCTGATTTACATGGACAAACTGCTCTATCGCTGTTTCACCTTCATTCTTCAAAATGTTATAAACTACAGGAGAGATCTTATCTATAATTCGAAATGGCCCCTGCCAGGCTGCTAGAAATTTAGAATTTTTCTGTTTACTTTTGAAAACTTGTACACCTGATCCCCTACACTGTATTCTCTCACTGATGTTCTTTTTATCATAGTATGTCTTAGCACTGTCAGCAGCCCTTTCCAGATTTCTCTGCACAAAAGCAAATGCACGTTGTAAATGTTTCCTCAGTTCATCAATGTACTCATGAACTGTGGATGCACTCACAAGTGTCTGCTCATGTGTTCTGTATAACAGGTGTTGTGGTAACACCATTTTCCTACCTGTCAAGACCTCATGGGGGCTAACACCTATTGCTTTGGCAGGAGTTGATCTGATTGCCATCAAAACCAACGGTAAACGTAAATCCCAACTGGAACCTGCTTCTGCCACAAATTTCTTTAAAATATCCACAACAGACCTATTGCTCCGTTCAACTCCACCTGAAGAGGCTGCCCGATATGCGATATGTAGTTTCCTTTTCACACCTAGTATTTGCCATACCTTACTCATTAGAGTACTTGTGAAATGACTTCCTCTGTCTGACTCAATTCTTTGTGGCAACCCAAACCTTGAGAACACATGGTTCAACAGCAATGTGGCTGCTGTTTGCGCACTACAATCTGGTGCTGAAATACATTCAATCCACTTCGACATCAAACATATCACACTTAAAATGTAACGGTGTCCTCTGCTCCACCTTTTTAAAGGGCCTACATAGTCTATTTGCAAATCTGACCATGGGAGAGTTAGGCCTCTTTTCATCAATGGGGCTCTATGCATTGGTGAAGCAGGTTTAAATTGGGTGCATACTAGACACCCTCTAGTATATAATTCCACATCTTGGGACATATGTGGCCAGTAAGCATAATCTTTTAGTATTTCCAATGTTTTTTGTGAACCTCTGTGGCCTGCAGTTATTGCATCATGTGCATGTTGTAGCATTAGCCCTCTGAATGAAAGGGGTACCACCCACTGTATCTGTCCTGTTATGTACTCTCTAATCATGAGTCCATCTTGTAATCTAATTCGTTTTTTATTCTTTAATAGTACCCTCAACTCTTCTTTTCCCATACAATCATTTTCTGTTAAAGGGTTTTGTTCAGGATCTATCAAATGATTATAATAGATTCCCAAAATTCGATCATTCTTTTGTGCCTCAATCAAATCTTGGTCTGGCGTGTCATGGCCCCATTGCACCACTGGTTGATCTACCTCCTTTGGTGCTTTAGAACGTGTTACTGCATCAATTTGGTGGGAGAATTCACCCAGTAAATCATCAATATGTAGCAATTCTCCCACCAGAGCCCCAATTTTAGCCAGGTGGTCTGCCTTATCATGTCCCTCCTTATCCTCTCCTGGTGTTTTTAAATGTCCACGAATTTTTCTCCAGTATATTGTCAAATCATTTTCTGACACCAATTTGTCTATGGCTTGTATCATTTTCCATGTTTAAGTGGCTTTTTGTTGTATGTAACCATGCCTCTCGCTTTCCAGCCAGGTAAATACTCCACAAAGCTATTTCGTGCATAGTCAGAATCAGTCACCAGGACAAGTTCACTGAATTTATTATCAACTGCAGTAGCAATTGCTTTATAAATGGCCGCCAATTCTGCCACTTGACTGCTTCTAGCTCCAATCCTCATCCCTACACTGGGGATGCCTTCACATTTCAACCAGACATTCCCTATTCCTGACACTAATTGTTTATTACTGTCATTTTCAATGTGAAAAGCACAACCATCCACATATACAGTTGGCAGATCCTTGCATGTTTTTTCATCAAAAGCTTTGTGTGGTGATTGTTCAAATTCCTGCAAACTAGGTTCCACTTCCATTTCGTTTGATACTTGTTCAATTGCACAGTCATGTAAGTCAGCTAACCCTTGAACAATTGGGCTCTTTTTATTTTGTCCATATCTCACTTCTACAGGGAAACCTTGTAATGCCAGCGTCCATGAAGTGATTCTGGACTGCGCTAGATTACCTGACCTAATTCTTTTACTCTCTAAAAACTGCAAAGGGTGATGATTTGTTTCAATAAACACCTTTTCTCCCTGAAAAATAGGGCAGAAATGTTGTAGCACCCACAGAGTGGTTAATAGGGCCTTTTCACATTCATTGAATTTCATTTCAACTTGGGAAAATGCTTTACTTGCATATGCAATAGTTTTGTGATTCACATCATGTTTTTGTGATAACACTGCTGACATACCATGTTCATAGAACCTTATTTATACAAAGAAATCCCTACCCTTTATGGGATATGCTAAACATGGTGCCTTTACAAGACATTCCATCAATTTAGCTACTATCTCAGATTGCTCTTTTTCCCATATCCAGGGTGTATTCAGTTTAAGCAGTTTAGTCAATGGTTGAGTAATTTCAGCATAATTTTCAATGAACTTTCTGTTATAGCCTGTCATCCCTAATAAACTTTTTACCTCTTTCACATTTTTAGGGTCCTTTAGTTTTTGTGTGGTCTCTATTTTCTTCTTTTGTGGATTTAGCCCATGTTCAGTCACTTCATGGCCTAGAAACTTCACTTTTTTCTTGCACCATTGTGCTTTTTGTAAAGACACTTTGGCGCCTGCTTTCTGCAATTGGTCAAGCACATGTCTTATTTCATCAAAATGGCTTTTCAAGCTTTCATTTTGTATCAGGACATCATCCACATAAACTATGGTTCCTCTTTCCGCTGCATCTGGCATGACTTTTCTCAAAAATATGCCAAATTCACTCCCACTATTGATGTACCCGAACGGAGCTCTAAGCCAGGCGTATTGAGTCCTGTCACATGTAAAGGAAAATAAATTCTGTATCTCCTCTGCCAATGGCACGCACCAATATCCAGAGGTGAGATCTAATGTGGTAAACACTTTTGAACCATGTACCTGAGCTAAACCCTGATCAATGAATGGTAGTGCCCATCTGGATACTGGCACTCTTTTATTTAACTCCCTCAAGTCTGCACATAGCCGCCATTGACCATTTGGCTTTAACACACCTAAAATAGGTGTATTGGATGTGCTATGAATGGGCCTGATGATTCCCCGAGCTTCCAAATTCTTTATAATCTGTGCTAATGATTCTAAACATGCCAGCGGTAGTCTATACTTGCGTACAAATACTGGACTTCTGCTAAACCCTTCTGGTAGTGTGGCCACATGTAAATCAGTTAAACCGCAATCATAAGCATCTTTTGCAAATACATCCTTAAACTCCATAAATATCTCCCTCAGATTGTTTCTATCCTCATCGCTGTCACACACATCCACTAAGGAGATCTGCTCTTCTACCATTTTGGAAAATTCTGGAAAATTTTCTGATAAGGGAATCTCGGCGCTTTCCTCTAACTGTGTGGCTGTGTCTTTTTGTAAAGCTGCCACTTTTAAATATTTTGGCATATCAGCTTCCACTTCAATGGGCTGATTTTCTGTTTCATTTTCATTTAAATTAAATATTATGCAATCCTCTTGATGGCAGCACACTGTCTCATTTGAATCATAAGGATACACAGAATGAATTTTAAATATTCCTTTGGGCTGAGAGTCCACGTGTTCTGGCAACTCACCCTTGGCATCTACATACTTTTCAGGGATATTTCCAATCACCATGTTATTTAAATCTGCCGTGTAATGTGATTTTTGTATGGCCATTCCTAATGGGGAGTTTTCCTCTAAATGAATATCCTGACAACCTTTATTATTTACCATAATTTTTACAGATCCTTCACCAATATCTACCAATGGAATGTATTCATAATCCAGGACTTGCTGTTTTATGGATTCATTCAGGCATACAAGTGCATCAGAGTCTTTCATCTGCTGTCCATTTTTGCATTTCAGTGTTATTGCAAACTGTTTTGTGAATGCAGGAATAATAGTATCTTTCCTCATTTGTAATTCGATTGCATAAGGAACCAGTTGTGCACAATGATAAGCCCTTCTTTTGTCTTCAAATTCAGGTGCCGGGCCACCTAGGTGTGACCATATTTTTTGATTAAGGAAATCTTACACCATACACATTCTGTGCATGATGTCATTGCCCATGATGTAAAAGTCATTTGGTGCTCCACTCACTATCCATACATTATGGTAAATTGTTTTCTGCCCAATGCTAATTTTAAGCATGCATCTGCCTGCAATTCGGTTTTCAAAGTCTGGACTGTCCAACCCAGAAACATATTGGTTTTTAATCCTAAATTTCGGGATTTCCTCCCTCCCCATTATTTTTTGCAACAATTTCTCATTAATGAAGCTCCTCTCCTGTTCAAGCGCTAAAGTGGCTTTCATTGTTTTAAAACAGTCATTTATACCAACATGAACCCATGGTTGCTCATCTTCCATGTGTATTTCAGCAAGAGTGGTAATGTGTTTTTCTGAATCTGTTTTAGGAGAAATATTCTGTTTGATTGTTTTCTCTTTTAAATAAAAACGTAATGTGTGCTCATCTATGGCAGTCTGCCAATTTTTCCTTGGGTCCAAGTATATTTGTAAAGGTAGTCTTTCATTGTCGCTCTGCATTTTGTCTAGACACATTAATATAACAGTGACACTAGGTTTGCAACTATTCTGGAGATATACCTCCACAGCATCATTAGTTTTGGCAACGGTGTGACATTCATTTATGTTGCTGTTTTGTGATTTTAGTTTCTTAGGTCTCAATGGTTTCTTGGTTAAGGACCACAGCACTCCATTCACCCCATCTATGAGAGGAGACAATCTTTTCAGGCAATCTGTCCCCATCAGAAATGGAATTTCACAAATAGATGTGATCAATAACTCTTGTTTCATTCTGTGCTTTCCTATTTTTATGCCAACCTCAGTTACACCTATGATGGGCACATCCTCCCCATTAAAGTTATGCACTGGACCTTGATTTTCCTTCACTGTGATCTGATTCTCTGGGGGTCTCCCTTCATTGATACTCTTTACCAGTTGTGGCCTGTGCGCCAGTGTCAATCATAGCAAATGTTTGGCATTTCTCTTCTACAGTGATGGGTGCATAATATCTGTCCTCAACTTCCTCTAATACACATAAGAAGTGTGAATTCTTACTGATTTCAAGGCTCACCTTTCTCAGGCCTTTTTCACTTTTGGCTAGGCACATTGGTAAATGGAAAGACATTTTTCCCTCCTTTTTACTTATTTCTGTGCGAGAGACTTTATTAATTTCTCCATGATCAGAGGTTTTTTGGAGTGTGGCCACTGTTCGCCCATCCATCTGGGTAACATCAGGGACCACATTACAACCTTCCAACTCAACATGTGTAACAACATCATTCAGCAATTTGTCATTGTTTAATTCTGTGCATTTGTGATCATTTAGTGTGATATCAGCCCTTTCAGCCTCTTCGAAAATATGTGGCTCAAAGAATTCTTCAGCTGATTGACCTGTACCCTCCTTTTGAGTATTTCCTTTTTCTGCCTGTGTTTGGTCATTGTTTTGCTTGCCCAGGGAAGGAGCTATAGCATCCCCACTTACTCCCTGTTCACTGGTATTGCCCATGCATGAGTCATTTTTCTTAAATCTGTCTCTTTGTTCTTTTGGAATTTCCGGTGTTTCTTTTTTATTTGCACACATCTTCAATGTTTCAGTTAGTTCTAGGTTAAACCGTACCTCTTTTTTAGAAGTATTTGCATTTTCTGTTACATGTTCATTTATTGGTGCTTTCACTTTTAAATCATTAGGTATCTCAGAGTCATTATGCAAAATTACATCAGGGCAATCTGTCTTTTTGGCACTGCAGGTGTCATAAGTACTTAGTCACTTCTGAGAAGCCCCCCGGTCATTGCTAGGGCCATCAGCCCCCTCTTTAGATGGTTGTTTTTGCGCTGTATAGAGCTTTCCTATTTGCTCAGCTAACATTTTCACTTGGGCCTCAAGGCACTGGAACCTTTCCATCTCTCTAGAATCCTCTTTCTGTGGCCTAGGTCGATATTGGTTGTTTTCCCCCTGATTGGATCTATTCTGATACCTCTCAGGTGATTGATGTCTGTTGGGATGGTTTCTGAACTCTTGATTCATTTGTGGAGGGGAGCGTGGTGCACCCATCCTTTGATTATAGTCCCCTGGTGGGGAATCATTGTACTGACGTGGATTGTAGTTCATGTTTTGCCTCATGTCCTGTCTCTCAGATTGTGGGTACTGGCCCCTATGTTGATTTCCATTATCAGTAAATCAATCCACATATCGGGGTCTATCCTGATTACCATATATCATGGTGTTGGGATCAAATCTGCTCTGTGTCCCCAATGTCTGGTAGGGACCATCATTTCTTTGATCTTGATTTTGTCTCTGGTTATTGTTCAGACCTGACATATCAGGCCGATATCCTACCCGGGGTCTGTCCCCTAAATACCTAGGGCTGATGTAGCTCTCCCTATTACTAGGATCATGTGATTGGAACATTGGTACAGAAAATGGCGATCTTTGTTGATTACCCCTTTGTTCAGGTGTCACATTATTTTTACCTGGGCTTTGAGCAGACTCAAGGGACATTTTGGCTGACCTGATTTCCATTACTGTGGCTGAGGGTTCTTTAGATTTAGGTCTAGTATCTTTCATTTTATCACTTTCTCTACCCTGACAATAGAGTACCTCATATAGTTTTGTGCTTTGATGTACAATCCATTCAAGGGACTTGTCACGGTCAAATTCACGGACCAATTAGGATATGATGTCTTTCTGTAGCCCATAGAAGTATGCAGTTTTAAACTCATTGGAATTTGGGTCAAAAGATACATCAAAGCGAGAAAATGCTCTTTTTAAGTCTTGTAAAAATTGGCAAGGGGATGTATTAGGCCCAGCAGTGAATGTGTAAGCGACTTTCTTTGCCTCCTGCAATGACTGAAAAGGAGAAAAATGACACCTAATTTCTTTTTCAAACTCCACCCATGTCATATTCTGCTGTTCATTTAATCCCCTTATGATGCTGGCCATCGGGGCATCTAAAGTTAAATGAAAATATTGTCTGTACTTAGGTATCTGGAGTGCTTTAAAAATGTCATGAACCGCTTCTAAGTGTTCCTCAGTGCGGTATTCACCTCCCTTTTTAAATGGTTTGATCAGGGCTTTAATGGATTTCATTATTTTTATGGGGCTACTTGTTGCAATGCATGGAATTGCACTACTTTATGATTCAATCGTGGTTTCAGGTGTATGGGATTGGTGGCTGCCCCCAATGGGAGTATCAAATCCCCCAAGGGCGCTGTGACCAAGTTCAGTCACCGGCCCAGTCACTGGAGCACTAGCTCTTTGGGCAGAACTAGAATTCACCTCCACTCCATTGAATGTGGTACCCTGCCGCCTCTCCTGGGACTTGGGAATGCACATTTGTTGTTCTAAGTCTTTGCACTTTTTAAGGAGCCTGCGTGCTTCATTTTGCAGATAGTTGTTTTCATCACTCATTTTATTTATTACCTCTGCATGTCGCACATATGCATTTGGCATTCATTGAATTCTTTGTTTCTCTTGTCTTTTTCTTGAATCATTTTAACCATTTCTTGCTCTGCACCTTGGAGATCACTTTCTTTTTCAAAATGTTCTTTTTGTAAAATCTGCATTTCTGAAACAATCTCATCTTTATCCTGTCTAATGTGGTCCACTAAGGCTTTTAAGTGTACCAATTCTTGCTCACTATCCTCAAATTGTTTCTTGCTTTTGGATAACTGAGCATCAAAGTTTCTGCATTTTTTTTTTTCAAAATATATGTTTATTGGTTTTTGTACAAACATTGCATCGAGTTGTAGCGAATACATAAAGAGCGCTGCGAGCAGCGACGTTGAGCTTCGAGATACAAGTAGTAAAACAACAAGGACTATGTCCTTCGTAACAAAACAACAGTAATAACAGGTCAGGGGACAGTTCAAGGGGAAGGGCAAGCGGTTAGTTTAGCCCTAGTGGGCGGTGATAGGTTACAAGTGGGCGAGAGGGGATCCTTGAAAGTACTTTAGGTGCTGGGTCATGAGTGGGTGGAGGCGAGCGTCAGATTGTCCGGGCCTTGATGCCTTATTCCTGGGTTTAATAGCCGGCGGGATCTTGGGCCAATCTGTACCTCTGCTACTGCGTTGTCCCCTTTGTATTTATTCGGTTTTGTCCATCCATCGTAGGGAGGGGGGTTGTCGTGCCAACCCTGGGAATTTCTGGGTGTAGTCCAAAAAGGGAGCCCATGTTTGGGAGAATTTGTCTCTGTTTCCGAACCGGAGGGCAGTTATCTTTTCTGCTGCGATTATGTCCCAGCATTTTGTCCACCACATTTGTACTGCTGGGCCCTCTGGGTTTTTCCACAGCCTAGCTATGGAGATTTTTGCGGCCGTCAACAGGTGTGAGCATAACTCTGCTCTGTGCCCGGAGAGGGGAAATTGGCCCTCCCCGCTTGATCCCAATAAAGCGATGCCCGGGTCCCATGGGATGGAGAGACCTGTGATTTTCTTGATGTGATCCAGCACTGATTTCCAGGTGTGGCAGTGAGGTTATTGGGCTTGGACTCCAGGCCTCCTCCAGCTCCAGCCAGCGGGGCTTGGAGGCGGCGGGGAGCCAAGCGAACGCCAACGAGAGCTGAGCGGCCAGAGCATATCTTGCAACATCGGGTGCTCCCAGACCTCCCGTCTCCCGACCCCGGAGCATGATCTTTCGCGGGATGCGCGGCTGTTTCCCCTCCCAGATAAAGCTCATGATGTTCTTTTGTAACTTCTGGATCTCTTGCTTCGGGATTGTAGTGGGTATGGCCGCACACTGGTACAGGAGTCTAGGGATGAGGTTCATCTTCAAGGCCGTGATTCTTCCAAACCAGGAGATCTCCTGTTTTTGCCAGCGTGAGAGATCGGCTTTAAGTTCTTTCAGGAGTGCCGGGAAGTTGGCTCTGTATAGTCTGCTTAAAGCGACGGGGAGCTGGACCCCTAGATACGGGAGGTTCTTTCTGGCCCAGGGGATCTGATATTCCTTCTCCAGGTCCAATAGTAGCTGGCTAGGAAGGTTGATGCTTAATGCTGTGGACTTGGTAAGGTTAACCTTAAAACCCGAGGCTTCCCCGAAATCTAGCAGTTCCTTTCATAGGGCTTTCATGGATTACTCTGGCTTGGTTAAGGTGAGGAGGACATCGTCGGCATACAGGGCGGCTTTATATGTTTGTGACTTGACTGCCAGACCCTGGATCCCTGCATTGTGGCGAACCCTGATCGCGAATGGCTCCATGGAGAGGGCGAATACCAGGGGGGACAGGGGGCACCCCTGCCTAGTGCCTCTTGAGATTTTGATCGGGTCGGACTTAGCTCCATTCATTCTGAGGCTGGTGGATGGATGTTGGTAATTTGCTAGTGTCCATTTTATGAAGTGTGGGCCGAAGCCAAAGTGTGTGAGTGAGTTTCGGATGTAGCCCCAGTCAAGCATATCGAAGGCTTTGTGTACATCCAATGATAGTACCATCAATGCCTGCCCCCTCCTATTGGCAGATTCGATGACATTGATGGTTCTTCTTATATTATCATGGGTGCAGCGGCCGGGTATGAATCCCGTCTGATCCGGGTGGATAATTGATGGAAGCAGGGGGGCCAACCTGTTCGCGAGGGTTTTGGTGAAGATTTTTGCGTCATAGTTCAGAAGGGTGATAGGTCTATAGGAGGCACACTGGCTCCGATCCTTTCCAGGCTTCGGCAGGAGTACGGTTATTGATTCTTCCATTGAGGGGGTGGTCGTGCCTGAGAGGAGGAATGAGTTAAATAAGGTAGCCAGGTGGGGAGATAGGATGTATGAACATTTTTTGTAGAATTGAGCTGTAAGCCCATCTGGGCCAGGGGTTGAATTTTTCAATTTAGATATGGTTTCACTGACTTGTTCTGCCGAGAAGGGGGCCTCCAGGGCCTCAAGTTGTGGGGATGGGGCGGCAATAAATGCTTCTGCCAGATATTTGGCTTGTGCTGTTTCGGCCGTGGGAGCACCCGACATGATCGTTCTGTGATGGGAAGCCATGATTTCAATTTTCTCTTTGATGGAGTAGCGGAGGGTCCCTTGCGCATCTGCGAGGCTATGGATGAGGTTTCTCGTTCGTAGCTTTTTTAATTTGTGGACCAGGAGCCGGTTTGCTTTGTTGCTGTGAACATAGTAAAACTGTTTAGTATATGTTAGCGCCCTGGCCGCTTTGTCGGCCAGGTGCATTTCTAAGGAGCGTTTTGCCCTTTGTAGCATGCGGCTCGCTTTCCTGTTCGGGCCTCGTTTAAGGATATTTTCCGCTTCTGCCACCTCCGCTTCAAGTGCGTCTTGTTGCAGCTTGCCAAGTCATCTGAGTCGAGCTGTGCAGTCGTTCGCCGTGCCCCTGATGACAGGTTTCATAGCGTCCCATATCATGGCCAGCGAGGAGTCTTTGGTGGTGTTTTCCCTGAAATAATTTTTGAGGGCTTCTGCCATTTCTGTTCTGATTGCGATGTCAGATAGGATGTGGTCTTGCAGTTTCCATTGTCTCTGGGGAGGTTCCGGGAGGCCTGATACCCTCAGGTTCAACATGACTGGAGCATGATCCGAGAGGGCTCTGAGCCCGATTTGGATGGATTCGACGCAGGGTATGAGGATACTTGAGATTAGAAGCAGATCGATGTGTGAGTGAACCAGGTGAACGTGGGAGAAGAAAGTGTAGTCCCTTTCTCCCTCATTGGCCAGTCTCCATACATCTATAGTGTCAGTCTCCCTTAGGAATTCCGCCATGGCAAGGGCTTTTCTGAAATCCTCTTTCGATGGAGGGAGCGATTTGTCCAGGTTTGGGTCGGGAGCCAGGTTGAAATCGCCCCCTATAAACACGCGACCTTCTATGAAGGCGGTAAGTATTGGTAGGAGATTCTGGAGGAATGTGCTTTGCCCGGTGTTTGGGCAGTATATAGCGGCTATCGTGATGGGAAGTTCTAAAAGGAGGCCTTTTAGCAGGAGATAACGACCCTCGGGGTCTCGCTTGGTGGTGATATTGGATAAGGGTAAGTCCCGGCTTAGCAGAATGGCCACCCCTCTCTTCTTGAGGTCCGCAGAGGCGAAGAATCTTTTGGTGTAGCGTTGAAAGGTTATGCGGCGTTCGTCGCTCCTGAGGAGATGAGTCGCTTGCAAGCAAATGATGTCGGGTGCCAGTCGGGTGAGCCTATGCTCCACAGACTTCCTTTTCCTGGGGGAATTCAGACCCTGAACGTTCCAGGTCAGGAGCGAAAGTTCCCTATCCGGCTGAGACATTATAGGGTGGGATTGATAGAGACTTTACCCTGGGAATTTTGGATTGCAGAGCTGGGGACCCCTCAGATCTGGCTGGCCCCTTCGCCGCTGCCCTGGAGATGCCAGGCAGAGAGGAGCGCGCATCGTCAGTTTGAATTTTGTTCGTCCTTTCCTTCTCGCCACCCGCTCGAGCTCCAGCCCATTTCCCCCTGACCAAGGAGAACCACAAACATAAACTAGAACAGAACCTAAAACAACAAACAGATAAAGGTATCCAGGCCAGCCTTCTACCAACAGGGCTGTCGGCTGGGCCACGGACGCCATCCATGTCGGAGACCAGGAGGTCTCATGCTATAGTGGTGAAGATCTTGCAGATTGAGAGATCTTGCCGCCGGCTGCCCAGGCCAATCGGCTTGTGAAGTTGGAGGCTCACTCCGTAGCGACTCTGCTGGGCTAGGAGGTTGTAAGGCTCTAGGTTTAAATACTGGGCTCCCAGGGGGCGGTCAGGCGGTTGCTGTATGGCTTTGATGAGGATAAGCTTGGATCTGGGCCGTTCGGGTTCTCAGTGAGTATTGGTGTTTTTCCCCCTTGCCAGAGGGCCGCATATCCTGCGTCGACCGACCACCCGGGACCAGGGGCAGAGAGTTCCCCCCACATCCCCCTCGGGGGAGCGGGCCGGGCCCTTTGGGACCTCCTCCTCCATGTCCGGGTCCATAAATGCTGCCGCTTCACGTGGAGATGGGATTTGCTGAGGTTTTCCCTCCCAAGTGAAGGAGAGGCCCGAAGGGAAGCTCCAGCGATAGGTGATCTTGCGTTCCCGTAGCCAGTCAGCCATGGGTTTCGTTTGGCTAGGGTAGATGCGGCTAAGTCTTGAAAAAGGGCTATCTCTGAGTCGCGGAAGTGGATCTGGCCCATGGCCCTGGCCTCCTGCATAATCTCCTCCTTGAGTTTATAGAAATGGACCCTGACCAGGACATCGGTCGCCCCGCTGGGTCTCTGCCTGGGTCTAGCCCTGTGTACTCTGTCCAGCTTCAGCGGGGAGTCATCTGGGAGGGTGATGATGTGGCGGAGGAGATCGGAAACATAGGATGGGAGATCATTCTCCGAGACTGCCGACGGGATTCCCCGGATTCTGATGTTGTTCCGCCTCGAGCGGTTTTCGGCATCCTCTTGTCTAGCTTCCAGCGCCTCACACCTGCACTCCAGGGCCCTAATCCTGTCCGCCCCCTCTCCGATCTCAAAGTTCTGCTCACATAATGTAGTCTCAATCTCCTCGGTTCTTGCCTCCACCTCCCCCACTCTCTTGTCCAGCTGGGCAATTTGGGTCTTGAGTTCTTCAGTGCCCTTATGGAATTCCCTGGTGAGGGCCGATAGAAGGTTCTGGAGATCTGCCTTTGTGACCGCTTGTGATGCTTGGTCCTCAGGGTGGCCATTCCCCGCCCCGGCCTCATTACGCTCACCCTTCTTGCTTTTTTCCCCCCCAGTAGGCATGGTTAAAAGTGTGGAAATGTCAGACTGCTTGGCGGCTTTACCTGATTTGGACATGTCGCCCTGGAGCAGCCCCTGCAGCTAGGATAGAGGCGGGAGGGGGCAACAAGCCAGGCCCGGAGGGCAGCAGAGCGTCCAGGTGGGATTAGATGCGGCAGGTGCCGCCTTACCTTGTGGCAGTGGTTTAGAAAGGCTGCCTCTCCCCTCTGGAAGTGAGCCAGAAGCGTGTTTTTGCGACAGGAAGTCCAGGAGCCTGGGGGTGCGGGGCAGGCACTGATGGGTGCCCCGATGCGGGCACAACCTGCAGGGTTGGGAGCGTGGAGAGTCCCTCGAGCAGTGGGACCCCAGGGCCTCAGGCCGAGTCTCCTGACTACGGCTTCAATGCGTTGAGGGGGGGAGTGCCGAGGTTGTTGAGGGGCTCAAGGGCCACCGCATGGGCCGCAGCGGGCAACGAAGGAGGGAGAGCCTTAGATGTGCTGCTGATGCGGAGGGGGGGTCGTCACGTGAGAGGATCACCTTGGTTCCGGAGATGGCCCCCCCCCTGGGAGCTATGTTGGAAGATGCGGTCTCCGTGGGCCCCGAGGCGGGCCGGCCCCGTCCACACCAGAGCGGGCGGCTCCAGGCGCCGTTCGCCCGCTGAAGCTGTGAGTTGGCGGGGAGAGGGTGGGGGCCGTTGAGGGGGAGGATCAGGCTTCGGACCGTCTCCCTCCGTTGACAGGAGCAGCTGGAGGGGGGCTCGATGAGGAGCGTCCACGTTGCAGCCCCTGGGCGGCTGTTAAATTAAGGCCCCTGTCCGGGTTCGAAGCTGGAGGCTTCCCGGAATGTCCCGCAGGGTTGCTGGCTTGGGGGCTGGGTCCACGCTGACCCACCGCGGCTGGCCTTCCTCCGGGCCAGCTCGGCCTGCTGGTGGACGCGGGTACCGCCCCCGCCGAAGACAGGAGGCAGACGGGAGACGCCGCTGAGATTATCTGGAAGGAGGGAGGGGGGAAGCGAGGAGGCCCACGGCCACGTCCCGTGCACGCCAGACCCGGTGGAGTAGTTGGAGTGCGGGGCTGGGATGGAAGGGAGGACCGCCGATTCCGCTGGACTCCGGAGCAGGGGAGGTGGGGGAGGGGCCCCAGGAGCCGGACCCCTCGTCAAGTGCAGAAGGGCCCCAGAAGGATGCCGGTGAGCCTCAGGGGCGACGCCGGAGCCAAATCGCTGTCTCCCGCGGACCGGGTCCCGCACCCGGAATGCTCCGCCTCCAACCTCCAGGCCCCGAGATCAGTGCCAGGCTTGGGAGGAGGCCGCCATCTTGTTCCCCGCGCCCTCTCGGTGCGTCGCGGTCAATGGATCTATGCGGTCCGCATCAGTGGGGCTTCGATATGCAGCCCAGGCATGCAGCAGCGGCTCAGCTCTCGGTCGCGGTCGAGTAGATCGGTTAAAGCTGGCGATCACACGGGCATTTTCGATGGCGGCGTGGCACCAGCCGGGAGCTCTCACAGAGCACGTCCGACTGCCATGGCTCCAAGCCACGCCCCCAGTTTCTGCATTTTAATTGCATGTCTTTTTGGCATGCATCCAATACTGCTCTTAACATTTCCTGATTTTTACTAACCCCATCTAATTCAGTCTTTAACCTGTTAATTAGCTGGGTATCATTTTCCTGCATTTGCAGGGACCTATTAAAAAAAAAACATATTTTGGCGCATAGCCGTATTAAACAGTCTTTCTCTGCACTTTTATCGGCTGCATTCAAAAATCTTGTAAGGGAGACCTGAATTATGCTGCCTTCTGCAAAAATATTGTCTAGTTTTTCTTTCTGCACCTCACCCTGAATGCGGTCATGCCATTCTAAGGTACTGTTCGACGACCACGTCCCATGTGCAAACAACTTTGCCTCTAAATATTGCACTAGGTCTGAGAATGTGGTTTCCCTTTGTGACATTCTGAAATTCGTTTTTAGTAACACACCGCTATTATGAAATGGGTTCCCTTTAATGTACAGATGGCAGTGTGAGTCACACTTGCCACGCCCAGTAGGTGCTTTGTGATCACTTTCCCGGCCTGCAACGCACCATAAATATGTTGGGTATTTTGTGTACATTTGGGGCCTGGCGGTATTTTCTTACCGCCAAAAATAATAATTTAGTAACAATCATTCCCTACATTCAGATTGGGCCATGTACAACAATAACACAGTGGATATGCATTATTTCAGCACACAGACCTATTTAGATGGTATGCGCGGTTGTTATGCATGGTTTGCGTGGTTGGTTGGTATGGTGGTGAGCATAATTCCTTTGGTTTATTTGTGGCCCCAATATCCAGACCCCCTTGTTTTTGTTTAGATTGTTCTTGTGATCACTAGAGAGACCTCAGGCCTACATTTCAGAAATACCACATTTTCATTTTTAGTGTGCCACCATGGGCAATTTCTCGCTGTCTTATCTACGGCAGCGAGCTATCATGTGGTATTTTTCACTAACTTATATACGGTAGTGAACTATGTCCCGGGTCTCTATTTTTGCTGACTCATGTACCTTCAGCAAAAGGCTATAACACACACAGTTAGTTATAATTGCTCATACTGAATGACATTGTGCACACAGCTGCAGCCAAATCTTATTTTTAGCTACCTTAAAAATGACAATTGCACTGTCTAAACATCTCCCCACATCATCAGCACTGTATTGGTAAATATAAAACACACCACCCGTCTGCTTTCAGATATTTTTGTGTATCATAAAAGTTGCATTGAAACACGATCTCACTCTTTACAGAAATAAATGAAATAGCAACGTAACAGCATTATTTGTGATACACTGAGAAGAGAGTGGCGGAGAACAAGAATTCAATTTGCAACATTAAACACGTGGGTAAAGCACAGGAATCTCCTTTCCTACACTGACTGAATATTTTTGCACACTCAGCCCTCACACTTCAGTGAGATAATTACCAGGCTTATTCAGTATGTAACTTCTTTGGCTGGTCGCCTTCTGGAGGGGTTCACCCAGCAAGGACAAGCATCTGCTGTCACTCAAACTGGGACTTGTTGACTGGAAATCCCAGTCTCTGCAACCAAGTTGAATCTGCTTTAGGAATCAGGCATCCCCAGCTATCAACCCAGTCCTTCTTCGAGCTGTGTCAAGATGTCTCTCCCTAGCTTCCCCCTCGAGATTATACAAGAAAACTCTGGTTACCTCCTACCAAAGGATCCTAACCAATAAAATTCTATCATGCTCTAACCACCCTCTGCACACAATGGCTTTGCTTATACAGTTGCAACTGTAACCAAACTGATTTCCTGCTTATTCGAGGTCTTTGCTTCCTGCAGTTACTGTGGACAGAACAGCAGAGCAAAAAGAAAAAAAAAAACTGAATGTGCATTTAAATAATGACTTTCAGAGCATGTCATTTTCCATTCATGTTGCACTGAAGAACACATTATTATTAGTGGGTTATGATCAGGTTAGTTGTTAATGAGGTTAGTTTATTAATTTTCAAATGTGTCTCTTGCAACATAGACATTTCAGGTGAAAAATAGTGCACATTTTCAATGTACAAATGTGTGCTTTTAACTGCGAAAAAAAATGATTTGCATTTTATGTAAAAATCGTTTTTGACTGAATAACCTGCCCTCACTTATATGTCCATGTTACCCTGGCAACACATAGCTTGAAACAATTGCATCATAGCAATGCACCAAACCCATGCAGTGGTACTGCATATAAAAAAAAACATGCTACACATTGATCCTGTGCAGTAGTGCTGTACTCTGTGTTGTAACACGCTAAATAACCTTACAGGTTTAACTTGCCACCTTCCCTGCTAGTAATTGGTGCGAGGAAAGGAATTAGCAGGGACCAGAGGACATATATCTTTAGACATTCACAAGTGCTGGACAGCACTAGACGGCTATTAAAAACATTTACCAATTTATATCAAATATGTTGTAGACATTTACGAAATTATGTAGATAATCTTGAATACTTCACGAGGCCAACAGGGTGGTAGATGACATAACTGTGGATAAATCAAAGACCAATAACAATAGAGATCAAGTGAGTGAATTAACATCACCCCAAACAAGCTCTAGTAATCACGTTCCACCCAGCTGCCCTCAATCCCTTGCCCCGTCTCGATTGAGGCCGATCCCTAGTGTGAAGCCCCTCAAGACCTTCCTCTTTGCTTCTGCCTTCTCTCTTCCTTCTCTCTTCCTCTCCCCTGCTGATTTCCTGTCTGATACTGCACTGGTCACCTGGCTACCCTCTGAGTTTGGACCCAGGTCCCTGCCCACCCAGTTGCACACTTGCACTGTCGCCTGGCAACCCTTGCACTTGGGTCTGTATCTGTAGCCCTACAGTCCCCCTACCTGCACTTTTGGACACCTGCCGTCTGCACTTACCCTTGCCCCTGCCACCTGCTGGCTGCACTTCTTGTTACTGTTTTGATCCCATGTACAGCACTGACTCCTCTTTTCCCCTAGCACATTTCCCCATCCCCCATCCCTGCACTTGCGCAATCTCAATGTCACTTGGCCCAGTAGGATCATCGTCTCTGTCCTCCCTCTGTTTCCCCTTCCTTGCCTCGTCACACCTTGAAACACTTGTGTATAGGCGCGTTACAAATGCCATATCATATCATATTACTTCCTCTTTATCCATCAGCTCCTCTCATCACTTTGCATTGTTCCTCGTTATTCTCCCATCCTCATTGTCTTTCATAACCTAACAAAAGTGACAGGATTGGAATTCCTGGCTCGGTCTCTGGCCCTCATTACGACCCTGGCGGTAAGTAATCTACATTGGCCATGGCGTAATCATCGTTTACGCCATGGACCGATGGCGTAAAGAGCGCCATATTCCGACCCATCGCGCACGAGCATTACGCCATGGCGGTAATGTAAACTACGCCATGGCGTAAACAGCCCTTACCGGCATCGAATTCCGCGCTGGGTGACCTACCGCCACCCATCATTGCGCCGACCGTAATCAGCGGGCCCCGTAATCAGCGGGCACCGTAATTAGCAGGCACCGTAATTAGCGGGAACCGCAAATAAGCGGAACCGAAAGTAGCGTCATCGCGGCGGAATGGGAAAGAGCACAGCGGCCATCTTTAAAAACACAATCCATTGCCATCCTACCCAACCACACTACATTCGACCCTGAAACCCTGTGAATCCCATTACCCACCCATTTCCTCACCCAACCATGCCAAAAGTTGTCAAAAAAGCCTGCGACAGGCAGCGGCAGGACCGCTTCAGTCGCGAAGAGTTAACCATGCTTGCAGAAACGCTGCAGGAGAAGGCAGACGTCATCTTCTCATCAGAGATGACGAGACCAGCCATAGCCTGGAAAAAAGCAGCATGGGAACTCGTGGCACAACGCGTCAGTGCCATAGGTACCACCCCACGCACCGCCAGACAGTGCCGCAAAAGGTGGGATGACCTCCGGCTCCGAGTAAGGGGCATACTGTCAGCAAACCGCAACCTGGGACTGGCAACTGGCGGTGGAGCAGACTCCCCACTGAAGATGCAGCCATGGGAGGAGACATGTGCCTCATTGATCGGCATAGAGTGCATTGAGGGCGACGGCGGAATGGAGAGAGGAGCCCCGAGATCAGGAGACACAGGTAGGTGCCTCCAATGCAGCCTTGCAAAACACCCTGAATCACACTTATATGGGAATCACAATGTCACCCCATATGGCAAACGCAACACATCAGCAGAAGACCCACACCCTGCACACATGCAGCATGTACACTCTACAGCAGGCACACACATTCCTGCATGCTCAACCCACCCAAATGTGAGACAACCTGTATGTCACGGCCTACCATCTATCCATCTAAACCATGGCACTCATCACAATGCCTGCTCAATGTCCGCTGAACCATCAATAACACTTTCCCTCCTCTGCTCCACCACAGGCTCACACTCGGACACCGGCAGGGAAGAGAGTGGCACCACCCCAGCCAAGAAGACCAGGACAGTGGGAAGAGGCCACCAACCATCCACCTCTGCTGGACCCATGGCCAACCCACAGCAGGCCAAAATTCCTGTTGCCGAACAGCCCAGGGCAGCAATTCCCCCCGAGGAAAGGGACATGATGGCCCCCACGGCAGACCCACAACCACTGCCACCCACTGAAGGGATCGTGTCTGCGGGGAGCAGTACAGTCGGGGAGACTGCAGCCATCGCAGCCTGTTCTGACAGCGATGTGGCGAATGGGGATGATGACATGGAAGGTCCCCCCAACACCCAACTTACCTCCCCACACCTGTCCCCATGTAGCCTGCATGGACAGGACACACAGGGGCAATCCCCTGGAGGTTCATGGCCAGCCACTCCAAGCCCAGTGGGAGTAGGGGAAGAGGGGAGTAGTCATATTGGGCCTGCAATTGCAGCCTCCATTGTGCCTGATTTCAGCCAGGTGCTGGACCAAATATCAGCGAGGCAATAACAACTGGCGTCAATCCTAACGCAGCATGTTGCTGATTGTGGAGGTGCCAGTTCAGGCATGGAGAGGTGTGCTGACAGCATCAAGGCAGCCATCCAATCAGCAAGCACGAACATATGCACAGAACTAGCCGCAGTGCGGAATATGATTGGTGAACTGACACGGACAATCATGGACACAAGGCGTACCGAGCAGGCCGGTACCTCCTCAGCTGCAAGTTCGGCCCCATCCAGCCCCGTCCGCAGGTCATCCAGGACCCGGAGGAGTACAGGCAGGGGGGGCCCAGGTTCCGGGACAGGGGTCTGCCAATAGTGCCCGCCCAGTGGACCACTAAAACATTACCCACTTCACCACAGGCACTGGCACTCCTTTGCAGGGATTTCTGGGGGGAGAGGGAGGGGGGATTGGGTGTGTTGGGGTGTTCAGGGGGGAGGGGGGATTGGGTGTGTTGGGGTGTTCAGGGGGGAGGGGGTATTGGGTGTGTTGGGGTGTTCAGGGGGGAGGGGGGATTGGGTGTGTTGGGGTGTTCAGGGGGGAGGGGGGATTGGGTGTGTTGGGGTGTTCAGGGGGGAGGGGGGATTGGGTGTGTCATAACTTTTCAGAAGCACAATACACTTTTTCGTTTATCACAAACCAAATGTGTGGACATTGCTCATTGTGTATGTGTGCTTTATTGTTGTACAGTCTACAGTGTGCATATACCAGACACACACAGTGCCCCAAGTGCCGTCCACATGTTACACGCACACGCTGTGTGTGCTAGAAGTATTGGTCAATGAGATTCTGACGCATTTCATGCCCCTCCTGTGCATCGCTGCCTCCTTGAGGTGCTGCCCCATCCCCACCCTCATCATCCTCATCATCAGGTGGTTGCAGTTCTGCGTCAGGGGGCATAGGCACGTTACGTCTGACGCACATATTGGGTAGCATGACACATGCCATGACGATCTTCGCAACCTTCTCATGGCGGTACAGGAGTGCCCCGCCAGACCTGCTGAGGCAGCGGAAACGTGCCTTCAGTAGGCCAAAGGCCTGCTCTATCACCACACGGGTACGTGCATGGGCACGGTTGAAGTCCTCCTCATGCTGGTTCTGTGGGTTCCGGACTGGTGTAAGGAGCCACCTCTTCAGGGGATAGCCTGCATCACCTGTAAATGGGCAACAATGTATGTGTCAGGAATGAGATTGCTTTCTGAACATGACACGCCACCATGCCTTGCATTCAACTGTTACTTTGCACCAAATTTAGTTGTGCTAATGGATTCACACTATGCAACCGGTATATGTTCATGGCTCTCATGTACTCTTTTGCATGCCAAGACACAATGCAGGGGGGACAATTGCCTTGTGAGTGCCGATCCACTGTGTCCGTTCAGGCCGTTACTTTATGTGACCTGGCACGTGTCCTGTGATGTCAAAGCTCACATGATTGCAACATTGCTGTCTGGCTCATTCTGACCCCAGGGAACAATACTGGTGTCAATGGGGGGAGTTTGTGTGTCTTGCTGTCTGTGTAGTGGTGCATTGATGTTCCTGTCCGACATGTGCCTCCTTTGTGCGCAGTTATGGGGGACAGGCCTTTCAGTTGATGGTGTTTGGTGACGTGCATGTAGGTGCGTTCCTTTGGAGTCAATGTGGTCACATTTCGTACATCGCGATGGCGGAATTAGCGCCATGGCGGTAAGGTACTTTACGGCCTTGGCGATGGCGTTAGGGGCATGTCCGCTTGGTTTGTGATCTGCGTAGCTTTGCGCCATGCCGGTATTTACGGCATGGTGGGTCGCGCGCGCGCGACCTTGGTGCTGTTAGCGGCACCGAAAACTACGATGTCGCTAATTGCACTTTCACAGGTCATAATCGGACCTAGCGGAAAACGATGCCGGTATTCATTTACCTGCATCGTTTTCCGCTTACCGCCTGGGTCGTAATGAGGGCCTCTGTCTCTCAAAAAAAGATTTTCTTTCCACCAATCTGTGCACAATCTGCTTTTATGGCAACACAACTAGCCCACCATTGTGAATTCTATAGTGTTTCAATTACAATTTCTCCAGCATGGGGTCTGGCATGGATCCACATGCTCACGAATATTCCCCGTCGTCAGGCTGGGAATCCTCGGTAAAGAAAAAATCAGTATCAGTTTCGTTTCTGATCTGTCTTTCTTAGTAGTAACCAATCACTGATCTCTGGGTCATACTGCCCCCAACCAATGACTGCCCTCTCCCTAAGCCTCCTCATATTTTTACCGCACGCTCAAGTGTTGGGAGTCCTCGTGCTTTAGCTCTCGAGTTTTTGCTGTGTTTTCAGCTTTTTCAGGAGATTTTCTCATTTTTTCGGTTTAATTGAGCCTCAAGCTCCACCATTTCTACTTCTGATTTCGGGGACCCGTTTCGAAATTCTTCTACGCCCCTCAAGGGTGAAGTTTTTGTCAAGTTTACGCTTCTTGGAGGATTCCGGAAGATCTGCGGCCTACCTCAAAGAACATGGGCCAGGACAAGGGAAGCTCGACGCCCAGATCCAAGCTGTTCAGGTGCTGCCCTGGATGCGGATTACAAAACGTTTTCAAGGAGGACGAGCATTCGCGATGTCTCTACTGCCTTCATGAGGACAAGACGCACGTGGAGAAGGACTGTGCGTTCTGCAAGAACCTTTTGGAATGGACCAAACAAGATCGTGCAATTGCAGATGGTTGTGTCATGGTTGGGGTACACTTTCATTCACATGTTAGGGCTGATTAGATCAGGCATCATGTATACAGTTGTCAGATGACGTGAGTGCTGCCTCAGGGTATGATCTGGCTACTGCTAGTCGCAGCCATGTGACGTATGCATCATTCCCCCCCCCTTTCTGCCAGGTGAAATATGCATTGATACGTCGATCACCCACACACTTCGCATTTCCATGCTCATGACATTAGACTCACCGAGTAGGCAGGATCTTGGGCCTGCATGTCGCTCCATGTAGCGTGGTATTGTGAAGTTCCGAAGGACCATTGAATCATGGGTTGATCCGGGGAATCGGGCACAACAATGTGTGAAGATCCTGTTGGAGTCGCAGACCATTTGCACGTTGATTGAGTGAAATAGTTTACGGTTGCGGTATGGTACCTCCATGGCATGTGAGACCACCAATTCAACATGGGTGCAGTCGATGGCACCAATGCAACCAGGTATGCCAGCTAGTGCATGAAAACCCACTTTGGTGTTGGCAATCTCCTGGGCAGACCGTGGCAATGAGATGTGGTCGTCTGTGTGCTTGGATCAGTGAATGTGAGAATAATGGTTGGGATATGCATGCAAGTGGCCCACTGTGTGCTGGTAGGTGCCTGTGGCCAGGAAGTGGAGCACGGACACGACCTTCCGGTGGTGTTTCTATCATGCTGACGATGTCGTTGTGTATCATGTGCACAATGTTGGTGATGGTGTCCCGGTCCAGTCGGTACAGGGTGTGGATCTGCTCTGCGGTGAGGTTGAATGGACTGGCTCTGATGAGTGGGATTGGGGGCTGCCTGCGTGGTGCCACTGGCTGTGCTGGTGGGGCTTGCTGGCCCTGCCTTGCCCTCCTTCTCCTCCTGCGTCTCCTCTGTGCAGCTTGTTGTTGTTGTTGTTGTTGTTGCAGTTGTAGCACTCGCATTGCTATCAGGTCCTCCAGCAACAACATTGCCAGTCCTATTGGTATCATTGTGGAGTGTGACCGGGGCTGGTAGGGGTGGGGTGTGCTCTTTTTGCACTGGGAGAGTCTGTATTGCCTCCACCTGTGCTGATTCTGTGCACCTGTGGCAGCTGGGTACACTGCACTTGGCCATTTACGGTTGGTTCGCGATGGCGGAATTAGCGCCATGGCGGTAAGGTACTTTACGGCCTTGGCGATGGCATTAGGGGCATGTCCGCTTGTTTTGTGATCTGCGTAGCTTTACGCCATGCCGGTATTTACGGCATGGTGGGTCGCGCGCGCGCGGCCTTGGTGCTGTTAGCGGCACCGAAAACTACGATGTCGCTAATTGCACTTTCACAGGTCATAATCGGACCTAGCGGAAAACGATGCCGGTATTCATTTACCTGCATCGTTTTCCGCTTACCGCCTGGGTCGTAATGAGGGCCTCTGTCTCTCAAAAAAAGATTTTCTTTCCACCAATCTGTGCACAATCTGCTTTTATGGCAACACAACTAGCCCACCATTGTGAATTCTATAGTGTTTCAATTACAATTTCTCCAGCATGGGGTCTGGCATGGATTCACATGCTCACGAATATTCCCCGTCGTCAGGCTGGGAATCCTCGGTAAAGAAAAAATCAGTATCAGTTTCGTTTCTGATCTGTCTTTCTTAGTAGTAACCAATCACTGATCTCTGGGTCATACTGCCCCCAACCAATGACTGCCCTCTCCCTAAGCCTCCTCATATTTTTACCGCACGCTCAAGTGTTGGGAGTCCTCGTGCTTTAGCTCTCGAGTTTTTGCTGTGTTTTCAGCTTTTTCAGGAGATTTTCTCATTTTTTCGGTTTAATTGAGCCTCAAGCTCCACCATTTCTACTTCTGATTTCGGGGACCCGTTTCGAAATTCTTCTACGCCCCTCAAGGGTGAAGTTTTTGTCAAGTTTACGCTTCTTGGAGGATTCCGGAAGATCTGCGGCCTACCTCAAAGAACATGGGCCAGGACAAGGGAAGCTCGACGCCCAGATCCAAGCTGTTCAGGTGCTGCCCTGGATGCGGATTACAAAACGTTTTCAAGGAGGACGAGCATTCGCGATGTCTCTACTGCCTTCATGAGGACAAGACGCACGTGGAGAAGGACTGTGCGTTCTGCAAGAACCTTTTGGTAATGGACCAAACAAGATCGTCGTTCCCGCCTCGCCGCCTGGCTGGAGAAGGGCACAGCAGGTGAGAAGGCAAAGAAAAAGTCTGAGCGGGCTTCTAAGTCATGTGAGGGCGCCCCAGAAGCGGGGGCCCAACAGAAGGCTAAGCACTGCGAGTCCGCGGGCACCGGGAGCACCGAAAGGTCGGGCTCTTCGGCTGACAGGCAGGGCGCGACTTCCACGGCATGTTCAACCACGAGCCAGCGCTCTGGTTCGGGGAAGAGGAAGTCCGAGAACCCGGGTAAGCTGCTGGAGCGGCCCCGGTCGATCTCGAAGGGACCCAAAGGGGAGGGAGGCGCTGACCCTCCCCCTAAGGCGAAGGCCCAGGATGCACCTAAGGTGGTGAGGGCTTTGATCCAGCCGGCAAAGGCCTCTATCGAAGTGGTCACTGTGACCCTGGCAAAGCCGGCTGAGACTACGCCAGTGGAAACGGCCTCTGGGCTCAGAGTATCCCTGCCACCGCAAAGGGAATCCTCTTTCCAGCCCGTCGTTAAGACCCCTGTGAAGTCCCCGGCAGAAAAAAAGAGTGGGGGCGGTGGCCATTACAGACTCGGAATCAGCCTCTGAGGAGGATCTGGTGGAAACCGGGAAGGGCCTCAACGAGAGGTTCATAGGCCTCAACGAGAAGTTCGAGAAGGTTCGATCCCAGGGGACGGTCCCCGCTGATGTGATCGAAAATAGCGACGATGGCGACGAAGAGGGCCCAGTGGAGCGGCCATCCCATCCGTCGCAGCTATTACCTGAGCCCCAGGGTAGCTTGGCGGTCATTTTGTTGGCGATCCAATCCTTATGTACTGAGATAAGGACGAGATTACCACGGACCCTGACGGAGGATCCAGAACCAGGCCCGTCGGGAAGACCTCCGAACAAGTGGAGGAGAGTTCACCCCGCTCCTCCCTTCGTACCCGCAAGGCTTGTGGACCCCTCGTGCCCATCGCTTGACCCTAGAGAGGATATGGCGACGGATACAGTGACGGGGACGGATGACGACGGCGGTGATGACACAACGGACATCCCGTCATCACCCCCCCCTCGGGCTTCTCCACCCGACGAAATTGGCTCCTTTCACGCCATGATAACCAGGGCATCCGAGCTCTTCCAGCTCTGCCCTGAAGAACAGAAAAAGGAAGGGTTTCTTTACCAACGACGAGAGGCCAAGGGGAAGACGGTCCTCGCGGTGCAATTGCTCGACGACATCTAGCACGAGGGGCTGGCTATCCTCAAGAACCCTTCCACAACACACGCCAAGAGGGACAGGTATGAGTCGAAGTACCGAGTCCCCGATGCCGCCCCCTTGTGCCTCAGGGCCCAGCCCACACAGCGGCCAAGAAGAAAAACTTCCACTTCCCCGCCGGACAGCGAGGGCAAGAAGTTGGACTCCATGGGACGACGAGTCATCTCGTCGTCGGCGATGACGATTAAGGTGGCCAATGCCTTAGCGATTGTGGCCCGCTACGACAGGGAGCTTTGGTTCAAGATAGCTCCCCTGCTAGACTTCCTACCGGATGACAAGAGGGCGGAGGCCCTACAAATTCTGCAGGAAGGCGAGGTGGCGTCGGATCATGCAATAACGGTGGCAACGGACATTGCCGATACCGGATTTCGCCAACTGGGCAACAGGGTTTGCCTCCGACGACGAGGATGGCTCAAGGCAACGGACTTTCGCCAGAACCTCCAGACCAGAGTGTTGGATATGCCGTTCGACGGCAACAACCTTTTTGGGAAGACGGTGGACGAGTCGCTCCAGCCCATCAAGACCGACTTAGAGACGGCCCGGGCCCTAGGGGTACTTGAACAACGACGCTCCTTTCGGAGCTCTGGAAGCAGACAGGGTGCCTCCAAGGGATCCAGCAGTGGCTCTTCTACATACCGCCAGACGGCCCGCTCCTCGTCCCAGGAGGCCAATAGAGGTCGCGGCAAGCAAGCGGGATCCCGCCATCGTCGTCAAGGAGGCCAAGGCGGCATGGCCTCCTCCAAGCAAGACTGACACGGCCGTGGTGTCAGGCCCCCACCGAAGCACCCCGGTGGGAGGCCGGCTGACGAAGTTCGTCAGCATGTGGGAGTCCATCTCCACCGATCGTTGGGTGCTGGACACCCTGACCAACGGGCACTCGCTGGAATTCCAAAAGAAGTGTCCTTGCATTCCTCCCGTGGCCAGGAAGGAGAATCACTTCCCTCAACTGCTGTTGGAGGTAAGGGCGATGCTCAAGAAAGGTGCCATCGAGCTCGTCCCCAGGAGGCTCTGGGGCTCCGGAGTGTACTCAAGGTATTTCCTCGTCAGAAAGAAGACAGGAGGTTGGCGCCCCATCCTGGACCTGCGTCTGTTAAACAAATACATCTAGGTGCAGAAATTCAGGATGGTCACCCTCCAGCACGTGCTGGGACAGCTGGAGGAGGGCGACTTCCTATCGTCGTTGGACCTGGAGGATGCTTACTTCCACATCCCCATTCTAAAAGGACACAGAAGGTTTCTTCATGGTCGTTGTTCAGCGATGCCACTACCAATTCAGAGCCCTGCCGTTCTGATTAAAGTCGGCACCCAGGGTATTCACCAAGTGCCTGGCACCAGTGGCGGCGCGGCTGCGCCTGCAGGGGATCCACGTCTACCCCTACCTGGACGACTGGCTAATCCGGGCAAGGACAAGAGAACTCGCTGTCGAAACACAAAGCGAGGACCGTCCGGCTGCTCACAGAACTGGGATTCACCATCAACTACCCCAAATCCCATCTGGTTCCGTCGCAAGTAGCACTGTTTCTGGGAGCAAAGCTCGATACAGTGGGGCAATTGGCCTCCCCGTCGGAGGAGAGGACGAAGGCCATTCTGGGGAAGGTGCGGCGCCTGCTAGCCACGGACATGGCCAGGGTGAGGTCCATCAAGTCCCATCCTCAGACTTCGGATGCGTCCGCTACAGGAGTTCCTCGATGCCCGCTGGTTTCAGGCGACGGGCTGCTTCGAAGACAGGATCTCTCGCGACGAGGAGTTCCGTCGGGTGATCCTATGGTGGGGTACCCGTGCGCACCTCACTACAGGCACGGACTTTCAGAACCCGGCGTTTCAGGAGACGGTGACGACAGACGCCTCGCTGGAGGGTTGGGGGGCCCACACTGGAGATCTCCACGCAAGAGGACTTTGGCTCCCGTAGGAGAGGTCTCTCCACATCAACATTCTGGAGCTCCGAGCAGTGTTCTGGGCGCTCAAGTCGTTCCTTCCGTCCCTCAAGGACAAAGTGGTGAGGATCTTCACCGACAACACCACCACGATGTTCTACATACGGAAGCAGGGAGGCACCAGATCCCCAGCCCTATCCAAGGAGGCCCAGGATCTGTGGCACTGGGCCGTCGCCCAGGGGATGTTTCTGGTTACCTTCCACTTGGCAGGAATAAAAAACACCATCACCGACTCACTCAGCAGGGAGCTGCGCTCGTGCCACGAGTGGGATCTACGTCAGGACCAGGTGGATCGGCTCTTTCAACGATGGGGCAAACCCCGGATTGACCTTTTCGTGACGGCGACGAACTCCAAGTGCCAGAGGTTCGCCAGCAGGTTCCCGCAGCCGAGGAGCTTGGGCGATGCTTTCTCATTCCCTTGGGATGGCCTGTTTCTATACGCGTTCCCTCCATTGCTGGTGCTGCTCCACCTCATCAACCAGCTCAAGAAGTCCAGGTGCAGAATGATCCTCGTCGCACCGGCGTGGCCGAGGCAGATCTGTTTCCCGGACCTTCTGGACTTGTCAAAGTCCCCACCAGTCAAGCTGCCGGCGGACGCGGATCTTCTCTCGAGAGAAGGAGGCGCCACTCTTCATCACGACCCAGACTCGCTGAACTTGCAGGCCTGGCTCCTGCAGCACTAGAGTTTGGAGGCTACGATATCCCGGCTGACTGCAGAGAGGTTCTTGCAAAAGCCAGGGCGTCCTCAACTCTCAGGTGTTACGGTCATAAGTGGAAGGGGTTCTCTGTCTGGTGCCGTGCACAGAAGATTAACCCTCTGTGGATTAAGGCCCCTCAAGTACTGCCGTACCTACTGTCGCTGGCCAAAGCTGGACTGGCTCACGCCTCCATCAAAATACATCTGGCTGCCATCTCCCGATATACCAGGACTACGGGACGGGCGTCCTTGTGGTCTCATCGCCTGGTGAATGAATTTATGAAGGGACTATTCTGATCGTTCCTGCCGGTGAAGGCTCCTGCCCCAGCGTGGGAGCTTAATGTGGTGCTGACCAGGCTCATAGAGACCCATTCGAGCCTATGCATTCGGCGCCTTTGAAGTTCCTGTCATGGAAGACATCGTTCCTCGTGGCCATCACCTCCGCACGACGAGTGGGAGAGATCCAGGCCCTATCTTGCAAGCCTCCATACTTGACTTTTCATGACACGTGTGTGGTGCTGAGGACGCACCCCTCCTTCATTCCCAAGGTGCCGTCGGACTTCCACCTCAACGAGCCCTTGGTGTTACCAGTTTTCTTCCCATCACCTTCGACGCCGGCCGAGAGGACTTTGCACTCGCTGGATGTAGCTAGAGCACTGAAGTTCTACGTGGACAGCACAAAGAGTTTTCAGAAGACGTCACAGCTGTTTGTGAACTTTGGGTATGTGAATCAAGGGAAGGCTCTCTCGAAGACTTCCATTTCCAGATGGTTCTCCGGCTGCATCATGCACTGTCAGCGGTTGGCAAACCGACCGCTGCCCGGCCGTCCGAGAGCTCATTCGACCAGAGCGATTGCTGCTAACACGGCGTTCCTGTCTGGTGTGCCCCTGCTGGACATCTGCAGGGCTGCTACGTGGAGGTCGACACAAACCTTCACACAATTCTACTGCATCGATCGGGACTCTAGGGAGGAGTCCAGGGTTGGCCAAGCAGTGCTGCGCAACCTGTTTGCCTAAGGTGAACCTGGTGAGGAGGTAAGAATTGCTTAATGTTGAGTTTTGGATGTAATGATTAATGTTGAGCCTTTGCCACCTCCCGTGGTTGTGCATGTGTATACTGCTATGTATTCTTTTATTCATGAGCATGTGAATCCATGCCAGACCCCATGCTGGAGTAAGGAACAAGTTACTTACCTGTAACTGTTGTTCTCCAGCATGGGTCTGGCATGGATTCACATGTGAACCCTCCCGCCTACCCCTATGCGGCTCTTCACTTGGTCATACTGCCACTTTGCTTGCTACCAAATCTGAGGATGGCTGCCAGAGGCGGGGCTTAGGGAGAGGGCAGTCATTGGCTGGGGGCAGTATGACCCAGAGATCAGTGATTGGTTACTACTAAGAAAGACAGATCAGAAACGAAACTGATACTGATTTTTCTTTACCGAGGATTCCCAGCCTGACGACGGGGAATATTCATGAGCATGTGGATCCATGCCACACCCATGCTGGAGAACAACAGTTACAGGTAAGTAACTTGTTCCTTATACTGCCTTCTGAGTCAATCTAAAATAACCTTACGTGAACACAGACACTCTTTACGAGTCTGTGGAACGCAGAAGTACCTCCAACCACTCCCTTGCACATATGCTATAGTGGACATCTGGCCACTTGAGGAATGTTCCCTGTACACAGATGTATCAATGTTAATCTTTCAAAATGTCTTTTGCACCCACCCACCCATCTTTTTTTTTTATTGTGTTTGGTTGAAACAACCTTTTACAAAACGATTCACAACTGAGTATTTCCTTTAAACAAACAAACGAGAAACAATTCAAAAAAGGGAAACAGAAGACAAGCAACATATTACCATCTACAAACACATTCCAGAATACACATAATTGTCGCATATAAAACCCAAACATTATAAATCACTATTTTAAAATAAAACAGCAATAAAACTAAAAATGAAAAATATCTTTCTTATCAAAATTTCCCATTCATCCTAAACACTATTATGATCACTGTAGCGTTCGTATGGCTTTACAAGCAACATCCTGACAAAATGTCAAACTTTTTGAAGAACAAGCGAAAAGAGGTGAGACAAACAGAATTTGGACATATTTAGAGAATAATTAGTCAACAATATTGCAGCTAGTCAACACCTGCACAACTGCGACTGTTAAAGGATTGTAAACACCAGCAATTAAACAGTCCCAAAACATTTCTGGTCTGAAATTAGCACTCTTAAAGCCAAATCTGCTAAAAAGTCGAGATCTGGCTTCTCCAGTTCCTTGATAATCCATTAGGAGATATTTCAAAGTTTGAGCTATCGGATTCGAACATCTATCACAAAACTTTGAGGCCTTGATCCCCTTGGCCTTTTTATGCTAAGATTTCACCAGTTCTTGCTACAATTAATCGAATTCTGAGGAAATTGTTCCTTATTTTCCAGTCTGGAAATTTGACCAAGTAACTCGGTAAGAAGCCCAGATTCTTTTCTTCTACTATGAATTGATTGGATCTTGCTTTCACCTTCATCATGTCTGTTGTTATGATCCAATCCAATTCTGCCAACCTTTTTTTTGCCTTACAGGGATTATGTAGCAAAGTGTCCAAATGTGCATTTGCCTTTAATAATTCAACCTGGACCCATGTTTTCAGTTTTCTCAAACTCTCCGAACCTCCCCTCTCAGAATGCTCTCTGATATCCAGTATAAAGAGTTTTCCTGTGCACAGAGATGAGCCTGAAGAGAGACATTAATTTCCATTCTGCAATAGTTTTTAAGGAGTTTAAACCAAGTTCGAATCTGAGGAGACCCATTGAGACACTCATAGGAAGATTGAGCACTTTCTTCCACACCATACCCTCCCATTTCTGCCAATATATCTGTATACCACAGGATGGGTTTAGTTTTGAGCCCGTATAACTGTTATAACTTTTGCTTCATAGAAGCGAATCAGTGGAAGAGTAGAGAATTAACAATATTTTATTAGAATTATTTCATCTGGACCACTAGAGGCAAAATTGTATTTAGCTAATTCTTTTCCACTTTACAAATAGCAGGAGAGGCATAGATTTTAAATCCCAGATATAACAAATCTTCAACTCTCTCAATTTGCTGTCCTCCTAGCTCCCATTGACTGTAAGGTATTTTTCTGGATCTTTGTCTGAACACCAAAATCTTTTATTTTTTTTGGATTAAGGGAGAGACCGTTCTGCCTAGCCTAAATATCCAGTCCATTCAATAATCTCTGGAGTCCCACAGGTGAACAATCCAGAAGGACCACGTCATCTGCGTAGGCCAGCCAGTGAACCCTTGATCTTCCGATCACTGGACTGGCCAATGCACATGGCTTCAAGCAGACCCCCGCGTCTGCCAAATATAAATTGAAAAACAGCGGGGTGCCCAGGCAGCCCTTCCTAACCCCCTTTTCCACTTTGATGGGCTTAGACAAATTACCTTCCTCATCGAGTCGTATTCTTATAGTATTTTCTTTATGGAATTCGATCTGCATGGCGAGCAGCCCCTCAGGAATGCCACAAGCTCTTAACTTTGTCCACAATCTACCCCTGTTCACCTGATCAAAAGCTCTGGAAAAATCCACCCATGCCCCATACAACGAATTTCCTCCATGCTTGCCCATTTTCTCTGACATTACATTGACTGCAAACCCGTTTAGAGCTGTTGAAAGGCCCTTACGAAAGCCAGTCTGGAACTTAGAGAGGATCTTGTGATGTTTTACCCATTTCTCGACCTCACCCAAGATGATCTTCATAAAAAGTTTTCCCTCAATATCTAGAAGGGCGATTGGACGATAATTGAGTGGTGACAAACGGTTCCCCCCTTTAAAGAGTGGTATTAATATGGCAGACTTCCAGGAGGATGGAAAAGCTTTCTCGAGCAGAATTTCCCCAAATAACCAGACTAACAGTTTGGCCCATGTGGTTGGATTCTCTTTTAACACTGAGTAAGTGAGCCCATTGGGGCCGGCTGCTTTGGAGGGCGAGCTCTTCTTAATCATTTCCTCCATACTTTGTGTGTCTAATGGTAATTCCCATTTCACACTCTCCAAAGCTGTGGAGAAAGAATTTTTACATGAACCAACGATGAGAGAGAGATAGTCCACCCAGACCTTTTCTGGGACCAGATTACAAAGTGAGCTTTTTGAACACCCTTCCAATGCATTTATCACCTTCCAGAAATTACACGAATCCCTGTTTGTCACCAACTTTAACATATGTTCACTGTCATACTGGAGACGCAATGCCTTTGTTCCTACCGACCAGTGTTTGTACGACTGGCATAGTGCTTTAGATTTTTCTTTCCTTTTCATTCGAACCCAGTTTCAACTTTGATAAACTCCTTAATTCTTGGTTCAAACATTTTTTCTTCAACAATGTGGCTTTGTCAAATGCATGGCAATGCACTTGCCTTTTCCCACCTTCTCCCATACTTGGCGGACAGGTGTAAGGGCCCATCCCCGCCTTAGCACGTGCAAAATAAAGAAATAGACACACCCCAAAGGGGAATGAGGCTAAGAGAACAGGTTGCGAGAGTTAGGGCCTCATTACGACCCTGGCGGAAAGGGTTAAACGGCACCGTAAAAGGCTGCGGCGCCGTTCAACCTGTTCCGCCACATTACGAGGTCCCCTCGGGGGACACGTTAAGCACGCCTGGGAAAACCAGGCGTGCATACCGGGTCCCGCGAGGGGAAGAGAGAGCAAACAACGGGCCATCTCGTAATGGCCCGTTGTTTGCTCCCTCTCCCATTCCCATTCAGCCCTATGGGGGCTGAAATGGGAATGGGGATGAACCGTGTCCGTGTCCTCGAGTGAGGAATTACCGGGCCATCCGAACTCGGAATGGTCCGGTAAGTCCTCAATCCGAGGACACGGACACGGATGCGGTTTTGCCGGCAGCCATGCCGCCAATAGCGGCATGGCTACCGGCATACCTCGTAATGAGGCCCTTAGTCTTTTTTATCAAGAATTGGCATGCAGAGAACTCTGCTGCCTGAGAGTGCTCTGTCAAACATTACACGTACATCAGTTTATCAAGGCAAAAATCATCACCAGTGACTTCATCATATAAGGTATTTCAAAGGCACAGGATTGGATAAACATTAGGTAACGTATGTATCTTTATGCTCTGCTCCCTCTGGATTGGCTGCTCGGTTGGCAGGAGGGTGAGTGTCATGAGGCTTGTTCGTCTGTGTCCAGGCGGGGTGAGGGTTAGGTCGCGGTGAAGCATGGTGGCCACTAACTAAGCTAACATGAGATACTACCATTAGTCATACACTAAATAATAGTCATTACTGCATATGAATTGTATACATATGATTACTAAATCACATTCAGGGAGACGATGAGTTTTACTTCATGGTTTAGCCCGAAGTATTATTTGAAGAAATGTTTTTAGCACACATGAACACTTCTTGGGGTCCTCTTTTTTAGCGTGGGGACTGATTGTTGTTAATGGTACCAGAACATACATATGATTACACCATCATTTATTAAGACTTATATGGAGTACCAGGCTCAAAGGTCTTGACAGGTGTGATAACATCGATGGTGGGGTGGGTCTGAGTGCATCAAAGAAACTAGGGGGCATGCTGACATTTTGTTAGTTCTGGGGTGCAATTTACTGCAACAGAGGTCTGATTTTAGTTGGGGGCACACTGGGGTGGGCTGCATGGCAGGGTCACGTGTCTGGTACATGTAAACAATTATTTGTACCCTTACTGATAAAGAATTCTTTAAGTAGAGAACAAATACTGGGGGGGGGAACAGATACAGATTTTTAGGCCTGTCCAAAGAATTTTCAACGGGTGGTCTCCTAAGTAAGAGATCCAAGAAGTGAGTCTGAAAGTAATGACCACTCACTGTGTTGGTATATTAAAGTGTTAGGAAACATTTATTTTCGAATCATGTGAGACATGTAATACATAAATGAGAAATACTAAAAAACGAAACATACATGTAAAAATTAACAGTTGACAGTGACATCATAAAGAATATACAAAAGAAAAACATAATATACTATACAGCAAATATACTAGTAGGTATCAATTGTTATTTTATTGACACAAGTAGTGTACATGCTTGTCTGGCACATCAAGAGAATACCTTGCAGGGACACAGGGTTACGCTGGCAGTAATTTTCCAACAGCAAGGGTGAGGGGGCATGGGCAGGTTTGTGGAGATGGATGAGCTACAAGGCCTGGCTCAGACCGGTTCAAACACGGGACAGTGATCTCAGAGGAAGAGCGAGATGTTACATTTGTTTTTGTTCCAATTGTCTCTGGCCCAAGAGTGAGAATGGAACTGCAAAACTTTCAGACACAGTGAGAAAAGGTGGGGGCCATGTACACGTTGTGCACAGCACTGCTAAGGGGAGAGAAGCTTTTTTGTGTTATCACAATGAGGCCTAGTTCAAAGGGTGCACAAAATGGATGCCACGCGTCCCGCTCAACAGTCCCATCTACGCTAATGTCAGCATAAGGCTGACACTAACATAAGGGTGAGGGAGGCGTCTCCCACCATTGGGAGAGCATATGGTCCAAGATGTACTGAATGTATGGTGGGGGTGCCCCAACGACCCCTCACTCCCACACACAGGTGGACCATATACATTTAGTAAAGCTAGCTGGGGTACAATTACTCCGTAGTATAAAGTCAGAAGTTTCACTGAGACACTTATTCAAACTCTCCCCGTCCCTCCTATATTTTTGGAGGCGTATTCTCCCTTTCCTACTTTGAACCCGCTACCCGCTAACCGTGCCTGCATTGCTCTTCAAGGTCAATCTCTGCAAACATCATGGTCAGCCTAGAATGGTCACTGCCCCCCCTTTTATCTACGATCATTGAAACATTCTGGGCAAAAAGGTCGAAGGACAAAAAGAACTAGTCTATAATTTAACTGGTTTTCCCCTGTGATCTTGTTGAATTGGCAGGGATGTCCCCCAAAAGAGAGAAATTCCCCATTTTCAGACCCCAGCTTTCTAAGAACTCAACCCAAGATCTACCGCTCCCTGAGGGTTTCTTTCCTTGTTGGACCTCCCCCTCCTTTGAGGGATGCAAACAATGCAAATTTAAGTCACGCCACAATATAATTTGTGCACCCCCATAGAGGAGTTTGATATTCTACATGGAGGCTGCCAAATCCTTGAAAAAAACTTCTTGACTTGCACGCGTGGGGTTCCAATAAACATTCATGAATATCATATCAGACATAATGACATGACCTGACATTTCAAAGAGACTTTACAGATTTGGATTCCCGCCTTCGTTTTTTACAATCAGGAGAGGTCTTTTTAATATGGAATTTCTAATTGCCACGAGCTGTCCTCCCAAAGGTCTTCCTTTGAGATCACTCTGAATCCTTCAATTTCAATGGGGTTCACTAACCAGGTTTCTTGTAACATTATAATGTCCCCCGAATTAAATAGAGTCTCCCAAATTTTTATGAAGTAAATGTGTTGGGACCCCGTGTGTTCCGGCAGATAACTCTAAACTCCTTTTGATTAAAGGTGCTGGGTCCCTACCCCCAACTTGAGGAGAACCTGAGACATGATTTCCGGAAGAAGTGAAATAGGCAGATTTTTTCTATTCAGGCCATTATCCTCGACCCTTGTGGCCAAGGGTTGGCCTTCTTGTGGAGCCCCAGACCATTTTGTTGCTCTTGAGGTCCATTTTGTTTTGTCTTCTCCAAATCTAGTGGGCAAGAATTTGACAATTGTATACCCAGTCCTTCCAGCTCTTTTGCTGCTCCTTTTATTGCTTCTTGACATTCTCTTGAGGTTAAACCAACTGCAACCAGATATACATTTTGGATTTTGGGAAAGCAAACATATTCGATGTCCTCAGAATTTATCAGATACAAGCTCTGCACTTTCTTGAGAATTGACAGAATGATACTTCTAGATAATGGGCCTCATTCTGGGTTTGGAGCTAACCATGGAGTAATTAGCTCCATGGTTGCCTCCGAAACCGTCCCAAATCCGGCATGGTGAATGGAGTAATTACCGGTCCATTCCAGGGTTTGAGGGACCGGTAATTCCCCATTCACCTTTTGCCCTTTCCCATTCCCATTTCTGCCCCATAGGGCTTAATGGAAATGGGGAAGGAGGTAATTACGGCACCGTAAATTACGGTACCGTAATTACCTCCAAGTACCTTTGCGGGTCCCGTACTTTACTCCTGCTAAAAGCAGGAGGTAAGGAAGGACCTGCAAAGGGTCCTTGGAATACGGAGGTAAGGGATTACCGGCATCGGCACCCTTACCGGTGCCGGTAATTCCTTACCTCCAACCTCGGAATGACCCCCAATGACTTGATAGCTTTTTTATTCGAAACCAAACAAAGCCAGAGTTTTGGGATCGCGAAAATGTATGTTTCTGCCTCGGTAATTACTCCCTGCATAAATTGGTGCGAAGCCTCTTCTGAGGCATCCTCTGTGACGTCACCTCTCTCAAACATTTCACGAGCCTTCCCCATTCCATTCTGGTCAATATTCAAAGAACAATGTTTACCTGGCCCCATTTTCACTTCTTCAAGCATCGCACTTTTGCTGGTGCTATTAATTGTTGGTTTGACCGGCTGAGCACTATGAGCTGACCTTCCAACAGAGATTGCAGCAAGCTGCACTTTGCTAATAATACCAATCGATTTCATTGCTGCATGTCATGTATTTAATAAGAAGATGGGGGCCACTGGGAATTTCTTGTTATTACTGTCCCAACAAAAATTGGGGTCCAGTGGCTCCCCCGCCGCTTCCTTCCAGTCTGTTTGTAACCCAACGCTCACAATTTTCGCCCTGATTTCCTCCAGGTTGATTACCTCCGACTCAACGGGTTTCTTATCTTTGCAAAACGGAGGCTCTTCTTTATGACTGTCTATTGATACCACTCTATTCGGAGCCAAGACAGGATCAGCGACTTTACTCCCTTCAATTGGGGAGACAGCCTTTTTTTTGAGGGAGTGCTTTTAGGAAGGAGATTGTTTTGGCTTTCATTATTTTTTCTATTCCTTGTTTTTTGATTTTCTTCCCACCCTCCTGAACAAACGTTGCCCCTTTGCTTCTTCTTTTCCGTCTGGCCTCTCTTTTCCTTTGTCTCTTTTTTATTTTTGGATAAGCTCTGTCCTGTCTCTTTACTGGACTGTCGTTTCCCCTCATTGGATATTTGAGGAATATCTTCCTCCTGAATTGGTATTTGATCCGAGATCTCTATAGATGCGTCAACTGCATTTGCCATTCGCAGGAATTCTTCTAAGACATATTCAGACAGGGGAGTATTGTTGAAAATAGTAGAATTTCTCTCCTCTTCATCTTCTTTTTTTTCCTCTTGGGACCCAATTATAATTGGGTTAATTTTTGTCAGGAGATCTTTGACCAGGAGTGCAATGTTCCCTTCCTCCTCCTTTTTTGACGCCAATGAATGTTGGATTGCAGAGATGTCCATTCCTTGTTTTACCAGTTCCAGCCTCATGTCATTTACTGATGGTGCCAAAGAGGAGTTAATGATGTTATTGCAGCCTACTAAGTTTGAATCCAAATTCGCCACCTCTCTTGACAATTCTAGGAGGATCCCTGCTTGCCCCTGGACCTCTTACCTTAGAAGTTCAAAGACAGAGACCATCCAATTAAGAACAAAATTAAGGGCTGCAAAGGTATTATTATCTCTCACTTGTGTACTATTCAGTGGCGATGGGGACTCTGGTGCTACTAAGCAGTCCTCTGATTCGTCTCTGGAATTGTCCCCAGATGAAGGAATCCGTATTACATCTTTGGTCTGAGATCCCTTGTTAACCTGTCCGTCATCAGACACGGATTCATTGGTGTAGGAAATAACCTGCGCATCCGCCTTTCCCTTATCGATCACCATTTGCTGCGATGTAAGGTCTTGGTCAATTGTTAATATGTCTACATCATTGACACCTATACTTCTCTTTTTTCCCGAAGTGGCTGTCGATTAATTTCTGAATTCCTTTAGTTATTAGGGTATATTCCAAGCCTCGCTTCCATGCACGGACAATGCTTTCCTTTCCTTGACTTTGTCCTGGTCTTGACCCTTGTGTATGAAACTCCGGTTCAGCCTGAGTGAGAACCTTAGAGTGCACTTGGGTATAGATGACTTGTCCGCGGGACATTCTACACCACTTTTTTCCACCACGCCCTTTTCGGGTTCACAATTTGAGGCTACGGAGTTAACTGCTCCGTTTACTAAAGTGATTCCATCCTGTTCCGGGCCCTAAGGTCATCTACCAATGGATTACTATGAAGTTTCATCACTAACGTAGATTTACCCCTGCATACTCTGCTAATGAAGGCAAATGATGTGCTTTTAAAGGGGTTGTTTGAGACCTGTTTAAGATCTGTGTAAGACCTGTGTCACTAGACTCTTAGCAAGCAACTGATCAGCCCGCGATCATTAATCCCTAACTCCGAGCTTTACCACTACCTAGTCATTGACTGCTGCTTTGGGAGGGTGAGCAAGGAGGAGGGAGAATCTGAGTACTGGTTTGGGGGATGAACTATGAAAAGACCGTGGGTACAGAGCCTGATCCTCAGGATCTGAGAGACACTGCTCTTCGGTGTCCACAGTCTCTCTATTATATTCAGGCCCTCAGCGCAGAGCGCACAGCCTCAAGCAGCTCTACAAATATAAAGTTTGGTCGACGGGATCAAAGAGACAATGCACCACAGCTCTGCAGTCTCCCGCTTCGATCAGACACACTCCCCCCCGTGGATCAATTATTATTATTATTATGATCCCTTGTCAGAATAACAGCATACAGCAAAGTACCTTGTCAGCGGATGCCTCTGACCTCTGACCTCCGGCCTCACTTTCCTCGAGTCGCACGGGTATCTCTCGACTCTCCACACCCTCGGGGGTCTCGGGTCTTGGGGCTCTCACAGCTCACATGGCTCACACAGCTCACATGGTCACGTGCACACCACTGGTCACGACTGATCACAACTCGATCTCCCCGTCGCAGCCACTAACCTCCGAGCACCTCCAAGCACGGGACAAGACCGCAGACCGCAGATGAGACCGAGAGTACGCCGCCAACACACTCGACTCGATTCAATTTGATTCGAGGAAAGCACCTTCTGCTACGTGCTACGTGCTACAAACCGTCAAGCCATACTGAACTAACGCAGAATCCAGCCACTTCCGACATCATACACCCATCAATAGGGCTACAGCCCTATGGGACAGTGCACATATAAAAATGAGAAAATTAGTCTCATTTTCTGAACCCTGCAGTTCTTCCACACACCCTGCCAGCATCGTGACCACACACATGGATTACATATAGTCTCTTATGAGGTTGTTGTCCCTTTCTTCACATAGAAACATATTTCTCTGGATGGTTGCACCATATGTGCACTCCAGTTCCTTCATATCTGAGACACTCGAGAAGGAAATCAAACATAGCAACAAATACAACTTCCATGGCAAAGTCTTGAAGTCCAGTTCCGTATTTCGTGGCTACTCTTTCACCATTCTGAAAACAATGTCGAGATCCCAGAGCTATGCACACTTCATCACTGTTGGGATATTGATCCTTTAGAATTCCAAAGCAGATCCTCTGCATGCATATTGTATATAAATAAATCACTAATTAAATAAATTAGTAACCAAAAAACACTCAATTATCAGACCAAACTATGGCAGCCAGCTGCCACACCACACTCCTTTCCCTGTCCTGCTGAAATCTTCATCTGTTCAACATTAAAGGCCTTGCATCGCAACGCTGTCTCGAAAATGTCTGTCAAATAATGAACCACATTCATCACATGAGCTAAAAATTACCGGTGTGTGGTATAAATGAGCATAACAGAACATACCAAGCACATCTTCTTTACTATATTTCAGCATATCCTCTGTGCATTCCCCATTTCTTAGATCCCTGACCCCGTCCATTATCACCGAATTTCTTTCAAGCCATCAGCTCCAGGTGATCCTCTAAATCCAGTTAATGTCATTGCCTTCTGGTGCCTATCAATACTTTGATATTCTTCCTTGACATTCACAGGTGCTCCACTGACATCCCTGTCATTGTCAGGAACTACATCAGTGACCTTAAGAATGGCATCACCATCACCCTTGGGCTCTCCAAGCTTTGCAACTTTGCTCAATTCTGTGCTATCTTTTTAAATGCCAGGAAGCAAAATGACTCTGTCCATTCCACCCCTTTTGGAACACTACTACCCTTGAAAACCTGTCTGTCCAACTGTCCATGGCTGAAATCCCTGCAGTGTCACAATTACCAGTCTTCCACCAGATTTTTGCCAGCAGGTAATCTGCTTGCAAGGTGGACCCTCTATCCAAGCAGAAATGGCAAAGGTCCTTTGAAAATCTGCCAGTACCTTCAACCTTCGGAGGATAGATCAGGGGAAACGTGCTGGAGCAACACATGTTTGATCCCTGGGTCCATGCTTAGAAACCTCTGGGTATTAAGTAAGTTATAAATAATGTATCATAACCTCATTTGACCTAGCTTGTTCATGTGTTAAACTGCTCACACATTGTCTACTCTCAGCAACACTCTGCACATCACACACCTCTTTCTAGACTCTCTTTCCTAATCCCCTCCTGTAGGCCCTTCTCCACATTGTGCTCCACATCCATCCAGATGGGTGTCTCACTATAGTTCCACTGATGGTCTGACTTGACTCTGTGGAAGGTCGCCATCCCCCCTCGAAACATAAGTAGCAGAATGAGTACATGAGGGAAATAGTAATGATATGCTGGGGAACACAACATAGGAGTCCGTGATCGGGGAGGAACTTGATTAACAAAAGAAAACATGTGGGAACAGTACCTTTAACTCCTTGCCATTATGACATCCTGTATGCCCTTATTGTTTATTATTTTTACTTAAATCACATTGGACCTTTGGATAAGATTCTCCATTTGTATTGGCACCCGGGCAACGTTGGCTGCTGCCACCTCAGACTGCCGGGTGCACTGCAATAGCTGACTCTGGACATTCTGCAAGTCCCAGGTTACAGGGGCAATACCACCAGCTCAGTTCCAATGTATCCTGATGGTGTGAGTTAGACAATGCGGGGTGAGTGCACCGGGAACATTTGGCTACCGCGCTGAATTTATGCAATTAAATAAATTACATACAAGCAGCCAGTTGTAGGAATATGATGGGTCAGTGCATATATGCCCCAGACAGAGATTTAGGGAGTTTTGGTAGGATTCCTAAAATGTTGGCGCTACGTACACCGTTAATTATAAAACAATAGATGTTCTTTCAATTTGTTTGGTCACAGTTAGTTGAAAGAGGGAGCACACTTGCTCTGATATTGTGCCATAAGGTCTTTCTTGTCACTGAGGGTGCCGACACATGTTTTGACCACACAAGTGTCTTTAGAAAGGCTGTGTTGGTCATACATCATACATAAGTTTTTACATATTTAGTAGGGTGTCAAATTATACACAAGTGTGATATATCATGGGACCCAATTAGTGCCCCAGGAGGTGAAATGTGCACAGTGAGTGGTTTATGTGACATGTGCATTTTGTGAAAAACAAAAGTAAAATTCCATTTGGTTTTAAGTCACGTTAGTGCATCATAAGGTTATGACACATATTTGCGTTTTGTCAAAGTGTACGATTGGATATAATTGGAAATAGTTCACAATACATGGAGAGACTCAGAATGCACCAAGGAAGGAAAAGGAGAGATGAGGATGGGGAATATGAATTGATTAGTATCAATGATAGTCTCAATGGTGTCATGTCATATGAGTTAGGCAGTGTAAGCTTACCAAGTTTAAGTGTTCTGGGGAATGGAAGAATGCAGCGTGTTGCCCAGAATTGTTCTTGTTAAGGTGCACTGGATAGTGCTTCTGGAGAAAGAAAAAGCTTGGTTTGACATAAATTGTAGCATTCCCCATCCAGGTTACATTAATAACATAACCTGGACGGGCCTACTCGGTTGATAGAACAGTGAATAGACCCAGTGAATCAGGGTGTAGGTTGGGGTGGTGTGCCAAGAACCAGGTGGAGGCCATCCCGATTCCAACTCTCCAACCATTCTTATCCTTCTTGATCTTTCCTCTGCCTTCAACACGGTCAATCATGCCACCCTGATTAATTGGCTCCATGACACCATTGGCATCACAGGCCTGGCCCTTGACTGGTTGACCTCTTTCCTTTTCCGACCATCTTTCACAGGTTGAACTGGTTCCTTTTCTCTCCCCTATCATACTCCCCACCACAGCATCCCTCAAAGCTCTATCCTCTTAATGTGGCTCTTCAACATCCACCCTGCCGCTCTGGCTCACCTGATCTCCTAGTTCTCTCCTCAATTCCAGTGTTATGCAGATGACACACAGCTCTCCTTCAAGCTTTCCACTACTTTTACTACATCTTCCTCCTCCTGTCTCATCCCTGACTGTCTGACTGCTATTCATGTATTGTGTGCTCCCAAGGATCTCTGCCTTAATGCCAGTAAGACTGAGGTCCGGTGTATTGCAACCTCTGCTCCCTCCTTGCATCGTACCCTCGGGTCACTGTCTCTGGCCCCCCTCACCCTCTTGTGAGGCCAAAAACCTTGGTGTCATCTTTGACTCCCCTCTCTCCTTCTCTCCTCACATTACGGACATTGCCAAGAAGGCCCACTAGCAGCTGCATCTCATCAGAGGCATTCTTCCTTTCCTCACCTTTCCCAGAAACTCAATTTCTCCAGAGCTCTTGTCCTCTCTAGGTTGGACTACTGCAACAGCCTCTTCCTCAATCATCCTTCATCCTCCCTTCACCCCCTTCAACTAATCCAGAATAGGACTGCAAGACTTATCCTTGGCCACAAGCCCAGGGTTAGCATCTCTCCAGCCCCCTCTCCCTCACACCTCTTGTTACTACACTTGCATGGTTCGAATATCACAAGGTCTAGTAGGACCGTTATTGTTATCTTTCTCCTCTGTCTCCCCCACCTCTTTTGTCTTTTGGCACATTACAACACTATTTGTTGCATATAAGCCTTAAAAATAACCAATAAAATACATGTGTGAACACTGTTCTGCAACCAGCAGGACTAGAGCCAAGGGGGCTTCCTTCTTTTGATGCGCTGTGAGGTTGAGTAACACCTCTCTCCAGCGAGTCTTAGGAAACAGATACCAAAGGGCATACCGTACACTAAAGGACTAGCCTCACACCAGGGTTTTGCATACCAAAGAGCTTTTCATGCTATGGGTCTGGGAAGGGGGCAGAGTTAGTGTGGTCAAGGGGAGCCAAGCACAAGTGGAGAAGGGTTCCACCATCTTGTTTCTCTCTGTACCTTTCTTTCCTGTCTCCTTCACTTGCTTTAGCACAAAGCACTTTGGGTATGATGCAAGCAGGCAAAGTCTACTTGCCACAAGACAGTGACTGAGCCCCTAAAATCAGGCCTGCTTTTGTCCAATTGCCTGTGGATTTTTCTCTATAAAGAGGGGGCCACACCTGCCTTCTAAGATTCACTTTTGGACCCAGGACATAAGGAATAATTAATTTAGATCTCTTTTGGGAAAGTTGACCATTCCAAAGCCCTCAGCCATTGAGGTAAAGAAAGAGGATTCCAAGTCAGAAGAAAACTGTGGTCTGTATCTACTCACAGGGTACATTGGCCGTGAAATTTTGCTGAGGATTTGGACCTGCCATTATGCTTAAAAAGCTCTGTCCTAAAGCTCCTGCATTGGGTGTCATAGTTTTCACTATGAAACTACTTTGAGCAACCTTCAAGCCACCTTCGATGCCTCCAAGTCAACAGGAACCACCAGTTCTGTGCTTACTTTAATGGACTGGCTTGATGCAAAAGTGCTCCAGCAGAGTCTCATCATCTGCCCAGCTTGAGCGCTAGCGCATCACGCACTCGACTATGAATTGTGGCATTGGACACTGCATCAAACCACAAAGACTTCTTTGCTTGGCGGCTCAACTCGAACTCCTGGATTATCGCTTCATGCATTGACACAAAACAGATTTGTCATTGTCTTGTAACACATGCGCAATTGTTGAAGCACACTTGCTAATTCCTCTGACCTGCATTGCCTGATGACATTTCGGAACTGCACAGAGCACATGCTTGACCCAACTCGACGCTGACTTGCCACATACACCAACACAATTTGACATATTGACACTGATTCAACCCACAACACAACCACTTGAAGCTCGGCTCAACACCATCGACCGACAAAAATTGGATTAATGTACTTTGAACTGACCCTATCCTCTGGTTTACCTTTTGGGGCCCTAGAGATGTCCAAGTCCCTTTTGCACCTTTTACCACTGTTTAGTAAATGGGACCACAGGAAGAACAGCCAGGATGCAGGAGCCAAACAAGGACAAGCAAGGTAAGTACAAAAGGAATGTACTTTATTTGTTGTACTTTATTTGTTACAGGTGAGCAGGCTTCAACATACTTCCATGTTCCAGCTCCCATCCTGAAGTCCCTCCCCAACCACTAAACCCAGAACTCCTAGACCCTTTGCATTCTGCATTACCTCACACATTCCAGGGACAGCTCACATCCAAACCATCAGAGCATGCAGGATACCACATACCTCCCACGAAGAATCACCAACAAATCAAGCAACCACGCCAAACAACCGCACAGAACTAACACTGAGCATGCCAACGAAACGCAACAGGGAAACTTACATGCAAAACAATACATGGCACCTCCTGCTCTCCCTTGCCACACCAGGGCCTCAGACCTGCCAGACCCGAGCACTGCCTGCCCACACGAAGGCAACGCCTGCAAACAATAAGCAGATACCTAACCTACACTTACAATCATCATAAAGCCTATATTCCTTCCACCGAGGTCTGCCACACCCCAACACCAGCACTGCCACTGCTGGGCACAGTCTCGCTCAACAAAACAGAGCAATTCACAATGCCCAACAAAACCCTATCATGCATCTGCTAACAACACCAGTCCTGAAAACACCGCAAAGCCAACAATACTCACACCAGACCAACGCAAACACAAAGCCAACAATACTCACACCAGACCAACCTCAACCAACACACCCACATCTAATTAGGAAACACATAAAAGCCAGAAAGAACAGACATGAAACTAAGTGAACCAAGAACACACTCAAAAAGATGCGACTGCAAAAGAGCAGCGTGTAAAGTGCACGATCACAGGAAAACCCAAGTGAACGCGAAACACCTCCTGCCATCAGAACATAGGTTAGCTACTCCGATGCGCAGGGGACCCTCCAAAATGCAAGAACAAAACAATGTTTTTACAATTCCTACTAACGTACTCTGGTGTACTTGCTCCAGAACCTACCAACTGGTCTCTGGGCCTATGACAACAACAACAACTCTTACTAACCAACTTTGGTGCACCTGCTCCAGAACCTGCCAATTGGTCTCTGGAACCTACAACAACAACTACTCTACACTTATGCATAACTGGTATAAGGAAATCTCACCATGAATAACTACAAGACACCAACCCCAACTGGTGTCAGAACTTCCTCATAAAACTATGAAATTCTAACAAAGAACTGGTGTCACCACTATGCCTACTCTAACTGGCATGACAACACCCTCCAAAAGCAACACAATGTGCCCAGATGCTACTGGTGCACAACAATCTACACCACTAATGGTGCCACTGAACTGCACCACTGCAACACTACATCTATACTCTACCGGTGCAGAACAAACTCCACTACACACTATCTCCCAAATGACCCCACCCTGATCAGTGGTTTGCTAGTCACAACTTAAAACACATGCATAAACTACAGCAACGTCCAACCCAACTGGCCACACAACATGCCCATGCAGCTAACTCCAATTGCATAGAAAATGTAAAACACTCCAGAAGGAAGTGGTGATCAGCCAAAACCCTGAGCACTGCATATTAAACAAAACATTTTCTAAATATACCATGTAAATACATATTAACTTTCCTAATAGAAAAGAATGTGATGATGGTAAACATCCATGCTCATGGTGTAATAGAAATCCTCAAAGCCCCTCCACTACATCACCACCCAACTGCATGAACTCCCCCAAGGTTAATTACAAACACTGCATACACATAAGTGCATAACCACATTTACAACACCCATCATGGTGTACTAACCACAAGCAGATCACCCAGTCTCAGTTTAGTGGGGAATGGGGTGTGTGGTTGTAGGTAGTAAGGAGGAGAGTCTTACTCTACTTCTTGAAATGTACACATGAGGTGGTGGGTGATGTGTTCAAGAGAAGGGGGCTCCAGAGTCTGGGGGCAAAGCCAGAGAAGGTTTGTTTTCTGGTTCTTTCCTTTGTGCACTGGTAGACAGTGGCTGCTGGTGATTTTTATTTGTTTACAGGGGCATAAATATTTGCCACAAATATATGAGCGTGACCGAATATGGCAAGGAAGCCTGAACCAACCAAGTGAATAATCAATTAAAATGGTCCATTATGCAGCACACTTTCTCAGAATAAATGGGTAAAAACCAAGACAGTTTGATTTTGTAGGGTGACTCATGAAGAGAAAACAATATCCCAATGCATTTTCATGATGCCTTTCACCACCATATTTAGCAGAACATTTTCACACTGGCTTTGCCCATATATTGCCATGCTGACCGCACCTATATTGGCCAGTTTTCTCATATAACACCATACTTATGTTTGCCTTGTGCATAATGCCAGTAAACATACAAAAACAAAAATATATGCACCTATATATGCCAGTACCTGCATGTATGAACATACTCTTGTTTGCTTTGCCATTAGAAAAGTCATGCCAACATAAGAAAACATGTCCCACACGTGATGACATTTTTCATATTTGTTTTTTCATAGATATCCAGTAAAAACATGGCAGGCCACAGTAATAAATGGCTAGACTGGCTGCATCAAAATGCCAGTCTAGCCACATAATAACACTTATCATGCTTGCTTTTTTATAGATGCACAGTAGAAAATGGCATGCCACAGTAAGAAATGGCTATACTTGCTGCACCAAATTCCAGCCGTTTCATCCCAGATTATCTGTCGGCATTTAGTTGCCGGTAAGTGTGGCACCCGTAAGCATTCATGATGGAGCTAGAAGACCCACACAAGTGTCAGGAATAGCAGAAGCATTAGAAGGTGTCAGAACCTCCACCACATCATCCCCCTCCTCCTTTGTCTTAGCAGCAGCCCAGCCTACTGTTGTCATCCTAGAGGTTGCAGAGGCAAAGAACAGGGGGCAATAGTTGATGCTCCAACAGTGGAGGTACCACCAGCCCCAGTAGTGTTACATGGTGCACAGGAACAGGGTGAGATATCTGCAGGGAGAGATTGGCTGAGGCGTTGCGGTTTATAACAAAGTGCTGCATTTAACAGATTCAGATGACAAATTACATTGGACCATATTTCAAGTGAACCAGAAGTCCTAGCTGTTTCATAAGGCTATTCTCAAACTTGTTAAATAATAGAAGCATATTGATTGAACAGTGCTGCCATACTTTATGGTCTGTTGATAATTTTGAAAATGAGTTTACCACAGTCCCCACAGAGGATTTGCTATCACTTATCAACCCAAACCTTGTTCCCCTTAAGGAAAGTTATCCTTGGGGTATGTGATGAATCCCAGGGTATTGTCACTGCTCCCATGATGGAAGCCCCTTGCCATGAGGCTGGGGAGAGATGAGCCCACTACCCGATAGTTGCTCTGGGAGCGGTACTTAGTGTGTGGATGTCATGGGGAGGGAAGCCCTCCATGGGACCAGTGATAATAGCTTTGGGAGAATGTGGTAATCCTCACTCAGTCTCATGTGGTACCCCACACCTCTGATGTATCTCTGTAGAGTAGAGGAATTCATTCATACAGATCATGCTGGGACGAGGAAGAGTGAGGCTTAACAAGGCGGAGGGCCTACAGTCACTGATACAAAGAAGATCAGGCAAGGATCTTGTCTACTACAGCCAAACCCAGTGATAATAAGCAAGGAAGGACTGTGTACCTTGTCAAGCCTGCCTTGCAGGAGCAAGGAACCACACACCGGTTCTGTGGTGAGAGACCGGTGAAGAAGAGAACGAGATGCTGTCGGGGAGGGATGAGTGTCTCCAGTAGCTCCATGGAGCAGGAACCTGTCTGGTGACCGGGAAAGAGGAAACTTGATCAGCAGAGTCAAAGCAAGGATAAGGCACTCAGCCAAAGATGTGAGAGAGAGCCTACTGCTGCTGAGCTGCCGAGGGCAAAACACAGAGCAGAAGCTCTGCTCTACTCACAGGAAAGCCGGAGACCACAACACCATTTCTCAAAGGTAGGGAAAGGGTCAGGCTGGCTGGTGGGACACGGAAAGAGCCAAATAGATTAAAGAGACACATACCAATATCCTGAGAGGCAGAAAGGGATAGCGAAAGAACTGTAAAAACTGCAACAAACTTTATGAATTATCCCATGTGGAACAATACCTGGCGGGAGAGTACACCAGGTCTGTTCAATTGGACATTGAGTGAAGCAGGGGCAGAGAGCTCGGAAAAACAGCACACCAGGGTCTGGGTCCATATGAAGTTGGGGAAGCCCTGCCAGAACAGCACACCAGAGTCTGGGACTCATATGAAGTTGGGTGAGCCCGCGAAAGCAGCACATTGGGGTCAAGGACCCACACAACTGTGAAGAAGCACACAGTCAAGGGGTTGGAGCCCAGAGCGATCCGTGGAGATCCCGAGATAATATAAAGGGGTCTGGGAACCACACAAAAGTGAAACAAGCTACAAAACAAGTCAGGGAGATCCCAAGACAGCCCAGAGGGGTCTGGGGCCCAAGTAAGAGAGACAGAGAGGTGCAAGAAGCTAAAACCAGGGGTCAAAAGAAGAGATATTTTCTGGAATTCTGAGATCTATAGTCATGTCTGGCAGGATAGTGAACCACACTTGACACTACATTTGTGAGCTGGAGAAAGAACAGGGGGAGAGTCCACCCTGATACTTGGGAACTCATGTAAAGTGTATGTAGATCAGAACTTGGTTAAAAACTACAAACAGGTGTTGGATGTTCTCCAAGAGCAAGAGGACCATTGGTGCCTTCTGAATGACAAGGAGTTACAATGAGAATTGCTCTCAGACATCATGGGAACACGTCGGGGAGCACAAGCAAGATGTCCCTTTTGAGGTAGGGGCAACGGTTGAGGGACTCCATCAGCTGACAACACCCTCTCCACCTCTTCTTCGAGGGAAGAATGTTGACTATCTGGAGGTGTTTGATGCCCAAAAGCAGGCCTCCTAAAGAACTTAATTTAAGTTTAAAAGATAAAAAACAAGGAATGGACCATACAAGTCGTAACATGTAGAGTTTTTGATCACCCTGCCTTCTGGACTCCACTGCCTACAATCCTCTCAAACAGAAAGTGATACAAGGTTGCATCTAGGATCTACTGCAGAACAATGTCACATTAGCAGTCTCATTCCAAATTGTTCCTGCTTCAGAAACAAAGCAGAGTCTACAGATTAGTCAAGGTCCTGAAGCAAGTCAACTAGCTTGTCCACTGTCTCTGCTTCAAAATGGTGACCCTGTTGTCAATTATTTCAATGTTCCATCCAGGGGACTGGCTAGTTTTCATAGATTTGTGGTACTCATATATGCACATTCCAACATTCCACCATGACCGGTTTTACCTCAGCTTCATGTACAGCGAGAATCACTTACAATTTAAGGGGCTATCATCTCGATTGGTCCAGGACCCTGTGGAAAGTCTTTTGCATAAATAAAGTATTACTATTTTCCCATATTCCAAATCTGGATTACCAGCACATTTCAGCTTGTTATTTCCTTAAATGCAAAACATGCAGAGTCTGTTTGCAAAATGCTCCATGAATTTGGCTTTCTGATTAACTGCAGAAAGTGTCACCTAGAGCTGCCCTAGCCACTACAGTTCCTTAGTGCTGTATCAAACACTGTTTATTCCAGAGTCTTTCTCACTCATGATAGAATGACCAGACTTCAGTCCAAACTTGGTCATAATGTCGAGTACTTGTCTGTCAACCAGGGATTGATTCACAGATCAAGTTGAAGTGTTAGATATCGATCCAATAGTTCCCTGCCAAAGGTGCACTGATCTGAAGCCTCTACACCTTCACCTACTAACTTATTGTAACAACTCTCTCTCCACTATGAAGCCCTGATTCCATAGGATCCCTCTATTAAAGGGGCACTGCATTAGTGACTAGTCAAGCATCAACTTTGGGGTATCCAGCACTTTCATCTCTACATGTATGATGCCCATTTGTCAAGGTGCCACAAATAAGGAAACAGTTCCATCATTTGCAGAGCTTTGATTCCTTGCTAGAGTTTAGGCCTGGTCACAGCAGCTGGATGATTTTATGTTAAGGCATCCTCATGCCATCATACCAAAGAATCAAATGAAGCTGAATGCAGAGAGGAGCATCTGTGAATACTCATGGAGGCAGAAGCACCCAAGGCAATTCCTGTCCAGGAAATAGTGGCAGAAAGTTTCAAGGACAAGTGTCTTTAGTCAGCTTTCGGTGGAACAGAGGCCAATCACTGGAAGACAATTCTACAGGACCAAAAATACAGTAACCCATCCTTCAAGGACAGACTCTCTGTGATGAAGACCATATAACCATATGCTATGAGCTTTCTATGTCCTCTGATTGATTGTTGCTACGAGGTACTAACACAGTCATTCCTGACTCCCTCTCTTAGATAATGATTAATTGACCCAAAAGGGGCACCAAGGCATTGTCAAAATGAAATGAAGGCTGCAGGAGAGAATCTGGCACCCAGCTATAGACAAAAGAGTAGAATCTATTATCTCAACATATCTAATATGTCAAGTTTATGGGAAGGGAGATCCATCACCACCCATCGCCAATAGCTGGTTTCCCCACACTGGAACAAAGGCAGTGCTTATTTCCATATCCAGTGATAATGGTGTTGTGGAAATGGCCGCCAGGTGGCGACATATCCCTAAAAATGCACCCTCCAGACAATTGAAGGTAATAGTATATAATTGTACCCGTCCTAGAATATTTGGGGAATGAATTCTAGGGGTCAGGAAAAGAAGGTTGCCTACCTGGTGACTTTCCCACAGCAACATTATCACATGCAACCCTTATTTGTTCTCCCTGACAATTAGACAATACAATGAGGAGTATATAGGAATGCACACTTGCAATATCACTCCCTGCAATATCACTCCCATGCCAATGTTGATGCAGAATACTTAATGCATACTTTAAACAAGCTAATCCAAATTGCCACTGAGAGCTACAGCGACCTAGAATTTGACCTAACTACTTCTTATGGGGCTACTGCACCACCCTGCACTCTTCAACAGAATGCATCTTGTCTCCCTGCTTTACAGTGTACTCATTGCCACCACCATTCCCACTCATACATCATAGCCCCAGCCTGGACCATGCGGAAGTGGGTGCTCAGATAAAACAAGTGAATGACCATGTTATAAAGGTCCAGGTTCAATGATGCCATCAGTTGCGCAGGTAACGTGGTGACTTCGAGAATGACGGGGTGGGTGACATCGGGAAGGGGACGTCTTTGAGCATGAAGCAGGTTGCATAGGCATAGTGTAGTGTGTCATGACACAGGAGCAGGTGCAGAGCGAGACGTTCCATGGGGGAATGCAATGGTGGGGCATGGGTGATATGTTGTTGCAATGGGGTAATTCACACAGCACAGGCACAGGGTAGGGGCACAAGGTGCTTTAGGGGTGATGAGGTAAGGGGGCTTTTGAGCAACATGTGAACAGAAGAGAAGCAATTTCTTGTTAGGCCCATGCTAGAAAAGAGTTTTCGCAGACAGCTCATAATTAAAGGGCTGCAGGATTTGGGTTACAGCAGTATGTACTTTTTGAACATTCAGCAGAAACAGTGTGCAGAAATGTTACAAGACTGATCCCAGGAGAACACTGACCCATGGAAGTTGTTCTAAGAGATACTTTTAAGGCCAATGAGCTAGGCACCTGGGTGCCTGAGAAGAACAGGCAGAGGAATAGAAATCCAACATAGTTAATTAAAATCCAGCTACATTGTGGTTTAGTTTTCTAAGGCTACATTTGGCAGACAGGTGTGAGAAGGGAGCTGGGAGCACAGAGCATTGGGGTAGAGGTTGTGGGGCGCGCAACAGGGTGCCAATCAGCAGAGAGAGGTTTTGGTGTTCATAGGGTGCATTGTACAGTGTTGTCGCTGATGTTTGCCGGGAGCGTCATTGGTCAGAACCAGTGTGAAGGTCTCACCCCTTGCCCTCTCAAGATGTTCTGTCCAATCAGAAGGCAGCAGGTTATCCATTTGTATATCCATTTGTATATTGGGCATTGCCAACCAATGGCAAACAAGTGATTTTTGACTGGTCAGCACAATCACGTAATTGCAAAGTGGTGTGGGAAGGTTTGTGACGTCACAGAGGTTGCTAAAGTGATTTTGGTCCAAGAATTGGTTAACCCAATAAGGTTTATGTAAGGTACATATTCCTATAGGGGCCTGACATAGTTCGACCAGTCAGCCCCTGTGACCTGCCCTAAAAATGTAACTAAAATGTTGTATGGTAATTCGGTAACTTGTGCATACAATGTTCAGCTGCAGTGGGTGGTGTTGAGAGCTCATTTCTATTCAGTTTAGGTCCACAGGGATGTCTGAACCATGCTTCCGAGCGATTGGGTTCCAATAATTCTGCGTTCCTCTTGCTTGGTGTATGCTCCTTTTTTTGATTACTTTTTCTTCATTGGGATTATTTCTGACGGATGTCCCCTGGTACAACCGCATGAGCAATATTCACCAGGCACGAGATCCATGCGTGGAAGCTGGTGACACGGTATTGGTGTGGAACAGGCAACCCCAAGCAAAGTTTGACATACATTTAAATCTACACAGCTGAATGTCAGAAGTTCATTAACCATCAAGAAACTCTGATCATAGCAAAAAACGATCGAGGGTTGGTCTCCTGAAATGTCCACTCATACAAGAGCACAGCAGACACAATCTGGGACAAGGCATCCCCATACATTCCAGGTGTCACCCACCAGGAAGCTGGAGGGGAGGAATGCCTTTGAGGAAATGATGGTTTGCACTATGGTACCCGCCTCTTCCCAAGAAGAGAATAGGATGGGTATAGGTCTAGTGGTATCCATGAGGTCCTCACTTCCCCTGAACGAAACAGAGAAGAAGTGGAGCTGAGATACAGCCTCTGACGAGACAGGTGACTACCTGGCCAACTTGCCTTTGAGCGTAAGTGGCTTCCTGAGTGAGTGCGTGTATTCAGGCCACCCGACAGCAAATGTATATTGAAGTTTCAAAGGAATGCTACGTATTAGTCAGGCTGTCTGTGCCATCTCCATTTAGTCATATGCTCTTACGCTTACACATACGCATGTACGCAGACGTAAGTAACGATGTGACCAATCACCACTCTATGTTATAAAATGTGACACCCTGCGTTCCGGTGGGAATTTAATTCTCTGGCAGAAAAATTGTCCCATGGGTTTTTCATCTCAATTGTTTCATTTTTTAATTTTGACCACCACTTTTTTATTTAGTGCACCAGCAAAATGTGGTGAAACTCCCCAGCACCTAGCACTTGCAAATTGCTATCTGCACTCCCACTGTTTGTTGCCTTTATTATTTATTAATTTATTATTATTTATCTGTCTCTCCTCTGCTTCGCACTTCTCCTCCCTTCCATGCACTTTTCCCCTCCTCCTCTCCCATGCACTTGTGCATTCTCAATGTCACTGGGCCTAGTAAGATCGCTGTTTTGTTCTCCCCTGTTCCCTTCCATTGCCTCGTCGCTACGAGCACGATAGAAATAAAATATCAATATCAATATCATAGCAGAGAAAATATCTTTGCTTGACAAACACATTTTACTGCAATTGTTTTGTAATCTAAACCTACTTACATTGTGCTTAAATTAATCAAGTAAATCATGTAAGCACAAAACACATCAACGCTCAAAATTAAATCAAGTACAGCACTTTTAAATTAAAATCATTGTTGCAGCATTAGAAACTAAAATTCTTCACGAAAGGCATCTGTGTACGTATTCAAAGGGGTTCTGGTCTTGAGGTATTCCTCAAGCAGCAGGCACGTGTACACCGGGTGGATAGAGGTCTGTGAATAGGGATTGGCTGTTGGGGTAATTTGTCAGCCGCTGTGATGCGTATTCAGAAATTGAGGAATTGTGGAGAAGCTCTCTTAGCAGTTTAAAATCACAATACCTTAAAAAAAAAATCACGCAACTTTATTATTTGTGTAAACTATTTTCTAAATTTTGTATTTTTCTGCTGTCTTTTTGGTGACACAGTAACAATGCTAGAAATATAGAGTCAACAACTGTTCTAGAGCTACGGAATAGCGGGAAAGAATGCAGTTGGCATCACACTTAAGATCGCACTTTCATAGGCCTTTATAAATTGCGATGCATGCAAATAATTGTATTCCGCCGAGGAAGTTTAGGTTAAATCCAATTTACACTGGAGTTGCAGTCAGACCTTTTACCTAGGCTGATGGATGATAAAAATAACGTCTCCACGAGCTAAATTGAGCTTTGTTTATACAGCCATAAACTGTGACCATACAGTTTACTTCACAAAAAGCCCCAAAGAAATGGAAGGCCTCCCCTTACACCCTTCCCGGTCCTGTTTGGATCCCCCGTTATCAGATGGGACGTCTCCCTTAAGCTAAACCAGAGAGGTACAGTAGCAGTATTTACAAATATTGACTCCGGCTCAAGTACTTGGAACGTGAAGTGGCACGTGATTTATTCCCGGGGATAATTGAAAGGGAGGCTGTGCTGGGTCAGAGCACTGCATTCATGCCACGCTCCGTCACAGGTTTTTCACACCGGAACGTTTAGCGACACACAGCATGGCCTCAGCATTCCATATGTCGCCATCTTTCACAGGTAATATATATCAGGAGCATTCGCCATCTTTGAAATTCTTAGCTGTCAGTAATTTTCCTAGCAGAAAGCACTTTCCGTATATTTTTCGAAATGGGTAAACACAGACCTAAAGTATGTGTAAGCAATTTCTGGATGATGCACTGTAAAACACTGATAACGATCATGCTGCTGATTGGTCTAATGGTTTTATGACTGGGTAGCATGATTAAGGGTGGAGGGGTGGCGGCAGTAGGCATCAGAACGATTCCAACTACCCATGTAGTCCAGGTGAAGCAATGGTTTCAGTATTTGGGAGTGTGCATTTGTCTATAGAGTTTAACTGTGTATTTAAAACACTCAAGGCCTGCTTTACAAACATATTTTCAATGGGACTTTCCATGGTAAAACATTTTTGTATGTCAGGCTCTTAGAGTGTGTGATATGTATGGTCAAAGTCAATGGCAAGCAATTGGAACTTTCATCAGAGTAACTACATGGTGGGAGCCTTTAGATATCTGCATAATAGCACTCCACAAAATACAATTTTGACACCTACTGTACTTCAATGACATTTGTTGGTATCACTCCTATGTTCTGCCCAAATGGGCAGCTCATCAAATCTTTGCACTGTTCGTCTAGATACATCATGTGATCACAAAATCATGCTTTGACAGTCAATTGTTCATGCCCTCCCCATGAATCAGCCAGGGCTGATTTTAGAATCCGGATTTTGGAATTATGGACAGATAACTGTTAAGATGGATTTTGACCTAGTGGGCAGAAGTTTAGAAGGCCAGCCTAGTTTCTTGGAACAGGGAACCTTCTGGACAAGCCAGACCAATCAAGGTAGCATTGGCAGCGGTCAAGACTAGGTCTCAGGAAGGGTGTGGGTGATCGAAAGCCCAGAATGAGCACACACAGTAAACAACACCACAAATTACTCTCAGTCAGATGAATATATCAAAAATACATATACATGTATTAAAGGCCTTTTAACTCAAACACAATGTAAAATTCAGCAGTATCAAAAAAACTAACACAACACTAACTAGGAAACATATATACAGTAACAAGTGGCCTAAAGGAATATTACACAAGTAGAGATCCATAAACTGTAAAGAAAGGGGTCACACAGTGCGAATATACTTTAGGCAATCCTTCAACAATTCAAGCCCCAACAGGCAGTCCAATCTCTAAATTCAGTGCCAGAGCACTTGATCATGCGGTTAAGCTCAAAACTGGTCTTCTTCAGCGGGCTGTACTGGCTTAGGAAGGAGGGTGAGGTGATGAAGAATAAGTTCCCACTATTCAAGAAGGGTCTCTACAAGAGGGCTGAGAAGTTTCCAGGAATCGGGAATAGGGTGGTAGCATGGCCTACCTGACCAAAGGGAGAGTTGCCTCAGGGGACACTTGTGTGTAAAAGTCTATGGATGCACCAGGGGCCACCAGTAAGTGATGCAAATACTCATCAACCCTCAACACACTCTGGACCAAACTTCGCCAGTCAAGCCCAGTTCGTTTACAGGTTTGAATCCCAGAATTGAGCATTGTGCGGTTTTCAAGGACTGCGTTCCAGGACCTCTGTCCGTGGTGGGACAATGGTGATCTCTCCACTTCTGGTGAAGGGATCGGGCCAGGTCCCCTCAGCACAGCGGGGCACAGCAGCAAGGTACCCATGAAGTACATCACCACAACTGGGCGATGCCACGGTGACCGTGGATGCTTGGGTTCAGGCAGACTCTCCTAATTCCAGACCTAAGAATGCTAGGTATACAAAACTCTGGGAAAGACTGCCTTATGCCCAGAGCTTACACTATCCAAAGGCACAAGTCAAAACTCGAGACGGTGGCGGTTCCATGGCAAAGGTCCTGTACGAGCTAGTCAGTTCAGTGGGCGGTCCAGGAGCACCTCCAAAAAGGCTCTTTTGCAGGTTAAGCAGGCGGTTCCGAGAGTCGTTAATCCCACCATTCCAGTGGGTCAAAGCACCCTTGCAGGCCTTCTATGATTGATGCCAGACAGTGGCTCTGACGGGACAACAGGGGGGTCAGGGATCCCAACCTTCCAGTGGGTCACCAACAGGTCCACAGATCTGCTTCAGCGGATCAGGATACTTGGCTCCTTTACTAAATTCGGTGTGAACTCAGAAGATCGACCTGGAATCGCTGTAAGGTTCCTTCTCTTATCCAGCATCTCCTTTGTGCCAAAACAAAGAGATACCAATAGGAGATAGGCTCACATTTTGCCATCCCAGACATGGACCAATCACGGGCAGAACCAGGGCTGTGTATTGCTGCACAGCAAGCCCAAATGCACTCCAAGGGGATAATAATCCCTATATATAAATCAATGTTTCTCATAAGTATTTACGCCGTTTTGGCGAATATTTAAGTGAACCAATCACGGACCACAGTGGTCCCAGTCATTCCCAGCACACCAAAAATCCTGGCATCCAGGATGTGTTTTGGAACTAGACAGCTCTAGCCCACATGCTGGGCATGCAGCAGCCTGCAAAAGCTTCAGTTTGCACAGGGGTCTGTAGGACCAAATAAGGAATTTCTTGGGTCTGCTCGACCAGAGGAAGGCAAAGGGCCAAAATAGCCAAAAGACAGAATAAACGACCTTGTGGCATGGCCATTTTAGGCACTGGCCACTGTCCTGGGCCAAACGTGGTAAACGTGGTATGGACCATATAAAAGAGTCAAACATGCTTTAAAAGAAACTGCTTCCACCAGCTCTGTCCTGGACACACTTGTACATTCGCCAAAAATCCTTCAAGGGTGTCTAGGGCCTTGAAATGAAAAGAGACCCCAGCACACTAAGGTACATTGTGCACTGATAACATGTTACTTAGAATTAGCAACAAAGTGAAAGACTAAGGGAAACAAAGTCTCCCAGTAATGACAGTCTGAAGGGTATACCAGTTTCCCCATGAGAAAATGAGCAAAAGCCCAGCGGAGTGCACCAAAACACTGGGCTCCACTGGCAAAATTCATGCTAGGATGGTCAGGCAACAGCAGCAAGTTGGGGGGTTCACAACTATAGGGAAATCCATGAATGGAAATCTTTCCTAACAATGACTGAGGCTGGGTTCACAATTTTCAGTAAGGGACAGACAGTAAGGGACAGACAACCCCAGTATGTTTTTTGGACGTGCATGGAATTTCACTACTGACCTGCAGTGGGTAATGGGGTTGCCTTGAGCTGGTGATTGGGCTATTGGTAGCCTTCCTATCCAGTGAACTGGCTTCTGTGAATAGTGCAAACCTGCTGACCTGCCAAGGTCATTGGTATGCCTGTGTTTGTACCTGATTGGGTGTCACATCCGCTAGTCTACTAGAAACCCTAAAGATATATGTGCCTTTCGACCTTGACCTTCCCACAGTGCCCCTGGGCCTCAAACTATCCCAACAAGGGGAGGAGCCCATGAGCCATCCATTTACATAGTTGTAGGACAATAATGATATAATTGCACTTGAACTCCCAGAGGTCGCTGTAATCACATCTGACTTGGGTGACCCTCTTGTTTCCACAACTATATAAGATATAAGAACCCACTCAATTCCAGCTCCCTGTTAGTCATTCTTACCAGCAACAGAATACTACACCCACTCTTCCAGTCCAGATTCCGGGGTCCTGCTGATCCTGAAGAAAAAAGATTTCAGGCATCTTTTCATTCGTTGAAAGATGCAATCTTGGAGGACATGGAACGACAGAAAATGAGAGCATGAAGGAAAACAGCACAAGAGGAAATGTGCGCACACAAGGACACTAGAAACAGAGAAAACATGGGCACAGCACAACAGAAAAGCTGACACCCACATACTCAAAGACACACAACTATTGAAAAACACATACATGAAAACATTATTGCATAGGGAAGTGCACATTCCACGAACCCAGTGGAACACAGAAAAGCTGCAAGTGCAAGGACATGTTCCATTGTATTTAGGAGGAAGCCCTGCTCCCATTCAATCCTGCTCATTTCATTTAGCACTAGAATTCATGTGGTCATTTGATCAAATGTGGTAATTGCATTTAGGGGACTGCTAACATAAGCACTTGTTAACTGCTGGGTCACCTCCATATAACTTTAAACATTTAGAAAACAAAGTTTAACTATGGAGAGAAAAACTGGACAAAATTGCCTTTGCTCACCGTGATGCTCTCCATTTTGTTAAAACATCTAAATGCTGCCTGCAAATGACATTTTGCAGAAGGCATTTCAAATGCTGGTGAATGGCGGCGGATTTCATGACAATGCATTTGTTTTGTCTGCTGCAGGCGTTAATTGTACTTTGAAGCCAGTGGAGGAAAGTATAGCAAATAAGTGAATTCTGCAGCGTGCCCATCTCCACTTTGAAAGGGAATGAAAAGGGGCCAGAGCCATAAGTTGTGACGGCATTAAGTCTTGCTTTTTAAGACTTCGGTTTAATGGGTTGCCCATTACGAAATGACCCCTGTGGGTTGGTTTATCCCTGTGTTCAGAGTAAGGGACATGCCTAGTCGTGAAGGAAACTGCTGGTTTTGAACTAGGGGTGGGCGAGCCTTGCAGTGAGCAAACATTGAAATGATTGACTGGAATGCTGATTCCACAGTGCAACAAAAGTTTTGATTGAACTCAAGCCATTCAAGTCTCCAAAGAGGGTTCCAATTGAGCAGAGTCAATGGATGTCGGATTCGACTCATACTCAGACTGCTCGATCCAATTTGAGACAATAGATCAATATGGTTGAAAATGGGTCAAAACTTTTTGGAACACTAGATATACTGTCTATGTTACCACGTTCTTCAAATCTTGCTGTTTTATTCTGCCAGAATATCCTGCATTAGCCATCTCTTCCCGTTATGCTTTTGTGCCGGTCTATCAGCGACCCTGGCCGTGCACATCCTTTCATGATGCTGCTTCTCATTTCATGACAGGTTGTCTTCTTGGCTAAGTTCATCAACCAGTTCTGTTCTGCTCACACATTTAACCTCCTTCCAGTGATCCCTGCTCATTAAAAGTCACTGGGTGGACCAAGGGTTTTTAGACGTCTTACTGTACTACATGATGATACTTTACAAATCTCCTAGTCTGGTCATTTTATAATATTTTTTGCCATCAAATATTCATCCTGTTCAGCTTTCAGACTAAGGTAAAGGGTCTAATTTCATTAAACAAATGGATTTGATCACAACTAATGAATAATCTTAAAGATATGTGGATTAGTTTGACTCTCTTGTAATGAATGTACAGATTGCCTATTATCTTCATTCCACAGCTTATGCAAAAAGGTTTCTCCCCTCCAACTTTATAATCATAGCATCCAGAAGAAATCATTTTCCTGTTTTCCCACAAATAAAGGAAACCAAAAAAGCTCTTCTTAAGGAGGAACGACCCTTGAAGAAATCCACTTCAGAGGATCTGTTCATATAGGTTAAATGCATAAGCAAGAAACATAAACACGCTACCTATGAAGCAAAACACCCTTTTTACATGAGGAGATCAAGAAAGATGATGATGTCTCCAGGAAAATGTTCCAGATTTTTGAATGTTTAATACATCCCTCTTTATCTCATACAAAAATTCCGTTTTCTTATAGTCATTGCCTCACCTTAGATGACTATTTTATTTTTAAAATGTTAGATATTCAATCAAATAAGCTGGTGCAAAAATCAATTAAGCACAGTCACAAGACAGAATGTCATTCATATATTGAGTCATGATACACTTCCTGTATTTGATTTCTGCTCTATCTTTTCAAACAAAACAACTAGCCCACTCAAAAAGCTTCAACTGTCATGATTTATTAGGTGGTCACTCTCAACTCAGGGAGTCCCCCTCCCAAGCAAGGTGGTGTGCACCCAAAGCACTTACACAGCTTCAACTTTAGTGAGGCTTCCAACCCATCTCACACCACCACAGCAAATACCCTCTGTACCACCAATGAGCTCGGAAGCAGGCTAGTGTATAGTAAGAATACATATTTATTTAAGGTTTCACAAAGAACCATAAAACAATCAAAACATCAGCCACCAATGCCGTGGCACAACACAATTTCAAAATATGTGCACCAATTGACTGACTTGTATTTCTAATGAACTTACAGATACTACAAGACACAGGTAAAATTTAGAGACTTCGCATCCAAACACACATAGAGGATTTCTTGCACATTAACAATTGTTAAATGTTGAAACAACCCCCAGTGATTATTTGGGGTTATCACAATACTCTTCTCTCCCAGAAACTCCCACCCCCAGCCATCAGTTATATATGACCCTTTAGTTTGATGGCAAGGTACAGGGAGTGGGACTACAGTAGCAAAATCGTTTCAGCTTTTTACTAAGAAGACAGGGTTTGAAAAATAAACACAACGGAAAAAAAAATGTGTGCTTTTTATTTGAAAGGCAGGGATTGAAAAGTAGACACAATGAAAACATTGTTTTGGTCTTTTTATTTGAAAGGCAAAGTTTAGGAAAGGAACTCAATTGGAAAATCGTTTGGGCTTTTTATTTGCATAAAATGCAGGGCCCTGGGAAAATCATTTTGGGGTGCAAGTAAATAAATGGGAAATGTTATTTTGCACACTCTACATTCACTTGAATGGCAGCGATTTAGGGTTACTCATTTGGGATTATGAATTCCCCTTCTGTACAGAAGACAGAGGTTTCAGAAAGGTTGAGTAACCCAAGTACTTTACTGTCTATAACGACTCTAACACACTGGGCATGTACTTTGTTAGTTTCAAACTCTAATAACACTCATCCTCTGATTTTCAATATGGAAATTAATTAATTTAATTTAAATTCAATGCGCTAAGGATCTACACAGCTTCCCCCTCCACACAATTTGATGGAAAGGCTTAAGGCAGGCCATTCCCAACACAATTCAATTCAAATGTATAGGGTGATTTTCTATATTGAAATTAATTTGAGTTAGATTTAATAAAATGTGCCAAGGTTCTCCTCAGTTCCACCCCCCCTACCCGCTATGCAAGATGGAGATTAAGGCTGGCAGATTCCCCCCACTCACTTTTGTTGGCATTTGGATTAATCTACTTACATAGGAGTCATTGGTTATCGGGCAATCAAGAGAAACAGCATGGCTCTTCCCTCTGAGGACAGCACAGATCTGGCAAAGGCTTTATCAAGGGTAGTCCCCAGCATCTAGACTTCCTCTGTCTCCTCAAATGGCAGGCTCAGCTAGCTTTTTGATTTCCCAGTATCCCTCTCCCATGCAATGTTTAAGGCCTTGGTATTTCCCTCTCTCTCTGCTAGTTGTTCCTTGCAAGAGTCCAGAAGTAGACTACCTCTAGCAATAGAGTGGGACAGTCAAGGGAAAAATCAAAAGCCCAAGGAAAGGTCCCAAGAGTCAAAATGTCAAAGAAAGATCCCTTTCAGATTGAAAACTGATCTCTAATAGGGCTGGTGACACTCCATTATTATCATAATTCCCATGCTACGGATTGGCCAGCTCTCTCCCTCCCGCTCCCCCACACACCCAGTGCCTGTTGATTTGACAAGGAGTTGGGAGGTATGGAATATAGAGGCTGAGGGAGGAAAAAGATTAATCATGCCAAAATGACAAGTGGGTTTAACTTGTAGTGTTCCTAAACATCTAACAACATGGCAACTACCCTAATTTTACTGATAACTGCAGGTATATATATATATATATATATATATATATATATATATATATATATATATATATATATATATATATTGAGTATATAGTTTATGGTGAGTCGGAAAATACTAATCATATCTCGGCACGCCCTTCCTCGGAAGAGCTACTGTTTTTATCGATTTACTCCTGAGCCGAGATAGTCACAACTCTGACTCTTCATGATTCAAACCTTACTTCCATAACCACACCAAGTTCCATTCCCTTGGAATTATGAGACTGCCCGAATAATAATCATCTTCATAACTTAAATTGTATACATCACACAGGTTTCATATTGACAGGATACCGACAAGCTTCTTATCCCCTTTAATATGAGTCCAGGCTGAGTTCACTGGGACACATGATTATCTTTTCATTCAGGAAAAAGGAGTCCAATGTTAATCAATGGCAGTGCTTCCCATATGCCCCTCAGTTTCACATAACTGTCACCTATTCTTAGGTTTCATTTCTCCATCATCACCTGAAACGAACATCTGCTTATCAGCCCGGTCTGTTTCATAAACAATGTTTGATCATCCACTAGTGGCTCTGAAGTCATTTCTTGAGGTCGAGTCAGTCCTAAAAAGGTCATTTCTGTTGGCCACTAATGCACCGTTAATGGGGAGACCTGACCTTAAAGATCATTTCTGCCGGCTGTGTTATCTACAACTCCCACAATTTAGATCTAATTCTCTGTTATTTCTTTGTACTTCTAACTGAACCAGGACTACTCTTCCTGGGTTGCCCAGCCGAGGTCTTGAGTTCACATTTTGAAAAGGCACACAGCTTTCAGTTCAGTGGGGAAAACACAAGCTGCATCCATACTTCAGAAAATACAGTTTTAAATCGACAAGATGTGCTTGCATGTAATATTTAACATTATATATGGGAATGTTGTTTATCATACAATCTTTCTTTACATATGGTTTTGACAGCTACAAGTTCACTTTAGGCATTATTCACATATAGGCCACAGTTACATAGAAAATCCAACAAGTGGGCTTTTCCATTTGAATATCAGTTTATTTGAGAAAAGTGTCTTTCTCTGAAATAAGTCACGTGGCTTAACTTTTTAAATGTAAGTCACAATAACTCCTTGGTATTTTTCACATGCCTATCATTTCAATGTATATTTTCCGATGTGTACTGCTGCAGTTTTAATCTGTCAAAAAGGTGTCTTTTCCAGGTTTACACAAAGTCAGCATCTGCAGCACCACACGTTATTACTTATTCATTGGGCATATCCATCAGTTTTCCCTTCACATGCGCACTTGTCCATTTTAGTGGAGTTGGGTTGGCCCATTTCTTTCCATTTCACTAGTCCTTATGTCAGAAATCACTGTCTTTTATATTTCAATGGAATGCCACATTAGCCAGCTTCACTCTCACAATAGGGGCATAGCATGGCCTCTCCATATCTGTCACTCTGGGGCTGTACTTTTACCCCACACAACAAACCATTTGGGTTGAAGACTCTGTGCAGGCACTATCAGCCAAGACATTTGCTGATTCAATTGCAGGTATTGTTACTTTACTTGTTAATAAATCTTTATTTAAGAATTCTGCCCCAACTCAATTGAAATCTGCTATTCCCCCTATATTTTATCATTAAACATAATCTTGGTTACAACTATAATTAATTATAATTATAATTGTTCTTTTATAATGTGCTTAATACCGGAGATTGGTTTCTAATCGCGGGATTGGGATATGAACCTGGGTAGTGCTGTGTTGTCTGCTTCCCAGACAAACGCGTTGCCCTGATCTATTCCTCCTCAAAACGTTTTATGCTGATGATCCCAAAGATTACATCAAAGTAAATAGCCCACACTCTAATCTTGGTAAGCTTGTTAACTGCCTAGGTGAGGTTGAATCCTGGATGCTGCAACACACCAAATGAACCCCAGTAAAACAAAGGTTATTCTTTATGAGCACAAAACATTTTTTTTTACATCCCAATGGGACTTGAACTTAAATGCCCAAATTATTCAGCTTTTGAAAAAGCTTCATCTTCTTTCAAGGGCATAAAGTTACTGTTATAAATCACCTTTCTTGGTCCCTGATTAATTCCAGGAGCGCCTTTTGGAGTTCTCTTTATTTGGGCTTCCCTGACTTTTTACTGGAATGAGTCCAAAAACTTCAGAATGCAGTTATTCGCCTAATTTGTCATCTTCCTCACAAAGAACCGGTTACTTCCTTCTGTCAATCTCTTCATTGGCTACCAGTCAAATGTTAGATAACATTTAAAATAGTCTGCCTGGTCCTTCAGGGACAATTCACCCCTTTAAATGGATAAGAACATACTTAATGAGCCTGTAGATTTCCTAGAGCTGCATCTCGACTTTTGAAATCTTTTCCTCCAGCCATTTGGTCCACAGACAATTTTCCATAATTTAGTAAAAACGTAAACACCAGGTTCTTCTGTTATTTGTGTCAACCCAAGGCTAGATTGTGATTGGCAGGCACTGGGTCTTGATACAGTTTGGTCTTTAAATGGTGCATCACAAATCATAAATAACAAACATCTACAGTCTGACTACTTTCAGACTAGTTTCCACATAAAAGGTTGTGATAAGCATAATGTAATAGTAAACAAGCTATGGCTATTTACAGTGTGCAGTTTCTCTGAAATGTCTCCTTGTACTGTACACTAGGCTTGCATTCTTCCTGTTTTAGATCGATTTCAGAACATGGGAAGGGTCAGAAGCCTTAACTTAGCCACCCATGTTCCTGGACCTGACACATGCAGCAGCTAGCTTCAGAGTTAGAGTTCAGCAGTATGTTCAGAATCCCATGACTTCACACAAAAAAGGACTTCCTTGGCATGATTGTAGAAAGCAGAGAGGGACATGTAACCAACCTACAGATGTTTGTAGTAGAGGAGCATCATGGGGGTGTTGTTGAATATAACCCTGACCCCACCTTTGTGACCCCCACTTCTTGACAGACTATAGCTTCTACTGGCCCATCATGATACCTAGCACTTGTTCTGCACCAATCCCCACATTGAGCTTGCCCACCACTATGCCTCCTTTAGGACTTCAACCCCATGCCATGGCTGCTCATGAAAGCCGTGATACATTTGTGCCACCTTGCCACACTTCCCACTAAATAACATTTTAGCTGAGCAAGAGCAAATTATTATTGGTAAATGGAACCCCTGCCAGGTGATACAGCGTGGATGCTGATCAAACATTTTCTGACCAGCTGTGTAAGAATCAAATCAATACATGTGTGCTTTTGAAAAGGCAATGCTCCTGGCCCCCACTCCACCCAAAGCTCACTGTACTGGTCCGTCCCCCTTGGCACCCAGTGGATACCCCTTCCTTAGCACCCATGGCTTGTCACCTTTAACCCTAACACTGCTATGTAATTCTATCCTACTCCTCCTTGCCTTGACGCCTAGTCCTTCACCCACATCTAATGCTCCATGATTAGCTCCCTCACCCACAGAATCAGCCTTGCACTTCCCTGCTTATGTACCATGGGCATCTCACCCCTGCAAGCCCACCCCTCCCACCGACCATATTGGCAGCACCTTTGGTGAGGCTGCTTTATTGAGCATTTCACTGTGTTTCAAGGCATAGATTTAGCAAATTGTAAATGGAACTGTTCAATCTGTTTCCTATTAATTAACTCCTAGGTGCCAGGATCGCTACGGTTCATTACATATTTTTAGTGCTTTTAACTTGTAAAATTGTGATTTTGATTTTGATTTCTGCATGGGAAACTGACCGGGTGGAAGTCACTCTTCTCTTGCATTCTCCCACGTCACAGCCCCACACTAGGCACTTATCTGTCGGGTCAAGCAACAGGCCAAGGCCTGGAGGGGCCATAGTCCCTGAGCGTTTTTGCCAAAACTCGAGCCTGAAATCCCCTCAACATTTTCAAGCTATAGGGAAGGAACGGCATTGCTACACCAATTTCCAGATGTTTGTGTATGCACCACAAGAGACCAGTTTCCCTCCAGGTATTTTGTCGGCTGGATTGTCGAGATCTGGTTGGCAGAACCGCCACTCCTGCTATTTTGGAGTTGACAGATTTGCAAAACAATCACTCAGCGTTAAAAATTGGGGTTCGCCCCAACTATGTAGATATACAGTTTAAAGTGTTTTAGTTAATGGTAGGTCTGCAAGGGCTAATCTACTGGGTTTCTTTTCACTTTTAGAAGAATTTTCTTCTGATTTGCTCTGTCTGACTGAGCCATGGTTCACACCGCTATCTGAGCCAGATATTGTACAGATGCTTCCTTCAAAATACAGAATACATTCTCTGGATAGAGCCCCCCCCCCCATGGTGGGAGGCTGTCTGGCGCTGATTCATTTAATATCCTTTAATTGTACTTCAGTTGGTTTGAAATATAATTTACCTTGTGAGCTTTACCTGACTCATGTCTAAATGTCACCCACAGATTCTGTTTACATTTTGCTAATTTATCACCCTCCTTTGGCACGTTTAGGAAACTTCATAGATAACTTTTCTAAACTCATTTCTGATTTGGTTTTGACCTATCCCATGTTGATCCTTATATGAGATTTCAATGTGAGACTGAATAACCCTATGGACATTTGACCAATGTCTTAGCTGACATAGCGCTTGAACTGCGTAATCATCTTCCTACTCACAAAGGGGGAAATACGCTTGATTTGATCTTTTTAGGGAAAAAGCTGGTGACTGTCTTTAATCCATTGCTGATTTTCTGGTCCGATAATTTTGTTGTGTCATTCATTATTACTCGGTCAGCTCCCTCCCAATATTTAAAAAAAAATATTCATCACCGTGGGCATTGGGGCAAGGTCTGTCCTACTGCCCTGGCTAATCATTTGGTTATCAGCACACAAGAGTTTTATTTTTTATTTTTTTTAATAAGCAAGATCCCTTCAGCCCATTTCTGAAGGCCATGGCGATCTCAGCTGACATTTTCGCACCGGCCACGGGCAGTAAAATTTGTGGCTGTCTATCAGTTCTTTGGTTTACGCGAGCTAAGGGCTTTGAAGCAAGCCTGCCGCCGGAGTGAATGGAAATGACGTGTTCATTATAATACTCTTTCCAAGTTGATCTATATGCAATCAGTCTTCCAATATCATGAAACTATCAAATTAGCCAAATCTCAACAGTATGCAACCGCATTCCTGCTGCCGGAGTGAACGCAAATAGCGTGTTGATTATAATACTCTTTTCAAGTTGATCTATAAGCAGGCATTCTTCCAATATCATTAGGCTATCGAATTAGCCAAATCTCAATACTATGCAAACCGTACTCTAACTGCCCTTGCTCATCCTGAGAACTTTTCAAAGAAGTGAAGGAACTCTAGGCTGTTGTACCTTTTAGTGATCCACTACGCACTCAGGCAGAATGTGATCTGATCAGTGTCTTTTTTAATGAGAAACTTCAGACCATTTGCCAATCTATCTCATGAAGTTAAACATCTGGTGCTGAAGACATGCAAATAGGGTAGTCTCTGGCCAGAACTAAGACCCACACAGGTTCCAGTTTGGGCAGTTTATGGTTGAGGTGGTAATGAGAACTGTGCACAAACTGAAATCAGCATCTCCTGATCATTCCATTCCTCTCTGGGTCTGTTAGTCACTACATCCATATGTATTCCGCTGCTTACGGCAGGGTTTATCCCACCCTCTTTGAAGCACGCACTTGTGTCTCTATTACTGAAAAAGCCACATCTGGACACATCTTGGCCAGTGAACTATAGACAAATCTCACTCCTTCCATCCATTATGAAGTTGATGGATATAATCATTACCCCTCAGCTCTCTTCTTTTCTAGAATTGTACTTCTTGCTTTGCCCTTTTCAATCTAGTTTCCGGACTTATAGAGGTATGGAATCAGTTATGAATTTGGATCTGGATGATCTTGCTTTGCTTCAATACCGTGGAGAGGTTGGAGTGTTGATCCACCTTTGAAAGATTCTGGAATTTCTGGTTTATGCCTGACCTGATTTGAATCTTTCCTCTCTGACTGTATCCAGATGGTTTCGTTCGCTCGCTTCTCTTCTTCCCCAGTTGCTTTCTCTTGTGAGGTCCATCAGGAGTCTTCTCTGTCCCCACTTCTTTTCAATGTTTATCTCCGGCCTTTAGCAGATCTGATTTATGAGCATGAGGTGTGTTTTTATATATATACTAATGACACCCAGCTGCTTTTCTGACTGGACTCTCCTGCGTCTGCCCCACCCTCTATGCTTAGTAATTGGTTGACTGCAATAGGGGAATGGATGGCCAAAATGTGTCTCCAACGTAATGGAAATAAAACAGAGATTAAGGTGGTAAGGTCCACCGGAACATATACCACTTAGACTATGGATTTCTGTCAAGAATCTCTGTGACCCTACCTTTTACCTAGTACATCAGTTAAAAGCCTGGGGGGAGGGGTGAAGCTGCTTCCCTCTGGCTCCCAGGAACTGCACATTTCTTCTGTAACACAGGTTTTTAAAAGAAATTAAAAACCCTAAAAAAGACTTTGCCTTTTCTTCCTCCTTGTCTCGAGCCTGAGTGGTGGTGGCATCTATCTTAGGGTCCCTGGACTATTTTAATGGAATCTATTTGGGACAAACGGCCTTTCTAATCCTGTGGCTTCAACTACTCAAAAATGCTGCAGCCCGCCAAGCCCTTGTAGCCACTTGTTTTGCCCACTTTCATGATCTTCTCTCCCAGCTTCACTGGCTCCTGGTTAGCAGTTGCAACGAATTTATGGTGCTCTGCATTGCTCACCGGGCAGTCCATTTTGTGGGAGCACAGTATTTTCAAGAAAAGCAGATCCCTTATGTCCTGGCCACATCACTCCGTTCCACCTCACAGAAGTTGTTGATAGTGTCCAGATTTCAGAAAGCCAGAGCAGGTGGCAGAGCATTCTCTTGTCTTGCTCCCTCAATGCAGAATTCCCTTTCCGTGGCAGCTTTGCGAAACTGTGGGTCATCTTGGGTTTCATAAAGCTTTGAAGGCTTTCTTGTTCTGAGCTTCTTTTCTCTCCTTTTTTCACAGAAGGTATGTTCACTTCCACCTGCTAAACCTTTAGTGCCTATATGCCTTCGGGCCATAGATAGTGCTTTAGAAATATGATTACATTACATTACCTCTAGTGAACCATGGAATGCTCTCCAGTAAACAGCCATTCCTGTCACTGTGTAGTTCGCACCCCCACATAAATCTTTAATGATTCGTTAGGGCCCACTCCTTGAGTTCCGATGCAAGTTAAAGTACTGCCTATGCGTATCACTGATCTACAGTATCCTCACTGCTGCATGTTTGTTGATGCAATACTATGGAAAACTTAAGGTACCAGTGTCTATTTTTCATTACATTACACACTTTTTAAATGTTTGTTGCTCCACCAATCTACTTCATCACAACTGAAATGCCCTTCTTGATAAGGCCTATAATCCATCAACAGGCTTCAGGTGTCAGTATCTTGAACCAACATTTAGTGAGCCTGTCAGTCTGTTCTGCCCTGTTGGTGGGATTATGGACAAGTTTCAGGTACCCATTGAGTTGGATGACTGTAACATTATGAACAGAATCAACCATTACTACTGCAATAGACCAGGAACAAAACACAACACAGCACAACAGCAAGGTTAAAGAAAAAGGTGACTTACAACGGTAGTATTAACTTAGAAGGGCAAATGCATCAAACTAAAGAGGAATACAAGTATACAAAATTACACATGCAGGCACATATCTGGCAGTTAGAAAATGTTCCAGCATGCATTGCATTAAGACCACAAAACCCACCATGGGTGCATATCTGGCAGTGAGAACACACCCCAGAATGCACTGTGTTAGGCGCACAAAACTCACTGTTGGCTCATAACTGGCTGTGGCTACACGTCCGAGCATTCAGGCCAAACAACGGGATTCAATACAAGTTTGCTGGTCCGGGAACTATGGTACCGGTATGCTTGCCGGTACCGTAGTTCCCAGACCAGCAAACTACCAGTTCTGCTTGCGGGTGCCATTACGGCCGCCAGGTTTGTCCTGGTGACTGTTTCGGCACCCACGAACAGAACTTGACGGTAGCGCCAACAATGTTATTAATGGTGCCACCGCTACCGGGCTCCCCATTCCCATTTGAGCCCTATAGGGCTCAAATGGGAATGGGGACTGACAATTATCGGCACCTGGCAATGGGCAATGTGTAATTACCGGGTCCGGATCTGCCGGGAAATAAACAACTCCAGTAATTACTGGGACGGCTTCCGCCATAATCGTAATGAGGCCCATTATGTGCACAGTACAATTTCATTATGACTACTCCCAACCCACCATGTTTCAATCCATAAGGTCATTGTGGGATCTTTTTCAGGGACAGAAACAATAGTGTTTTAGGGATAGAAACAATAGTGGTGTGCAGAAGCAGATGACCTACCATGTGGTAGATCAGAGTTAAAAATTAGAGTAAACAGTGTACTCTCTAACTACTAAGATGTACAATTATGATAGTGAAAGATAACTTATTGTATTTCACTCACCTCCAAAAATAAGGCTATCTTGAATATTTTAAGTACATGTATCTTAAAGAGACTCCTGTCACAAATTACTTCAGAATGTATACAAGGACCTTATACAGACATGAAAAACAATTTGAACTATTTTTTTATCATCCCTCCTATACTCAATAAAGTGATTCTGATGCTACATCCTAAATCAACCACATACAATGTTAACTGAACAAAATAATAAAATACATGCATGCGTGCGTCATGTTTTTTGGCATTGACCAGTATGAGAAGGGGGTCTGATTAGCAGATGTCACTTTCAGAAACAGGTTTACCCACATGAATCAAGAAAACTCATGCTTTCCACACCTCAGATTCCCCTTTAGTCAAATCTATGAACTATGAACATTTTCTTGCACTACTGAACAGACTATCTACCTATCCCTATTCACCCTCGCTCTATGAAGCTGCCGCGCATCCGTCTAATTGAGTTGCAAGGTTTCTTGATAGAAACAATACGAAACATTAAAGTCCTCTTACACAATGTACTGCATTACAGCAACTAAAGAACATTGGCTCTTCATTAACCATCATACTCCAATGTTAATATACATTCTTCAGAAAGGAAATAGCCGGGATCAACAACTTTTTTCACTCATCGCTGGTGTCTGTCCATGCAGCCGGCACATGTTTTTAGAGACCTTTCCCTCACGCCTCACCTCCTCAAAGTCACGCAGAACCAATTAAATTCAGGCCACATCTCCTTTCAACAGTGAAATGACGGGCGTGAAGTAACTTTCCGTTGACTAGAGCGGTATTTAGTTATTTATTTTAATAGGGGAAATCTAGTTCCATCTAATTCATAAGAAGATGCCCTTTCTCCCCCTTTTGAATGGCCTCCAATTTTTAACAGATTTATGATGAAATAAACAGCAAGGCTTCATAGGGACTTGGTTGTCATGTATTGGTTTTATATCATCACTCTGCATTCCCTTACTTTAGGTTACTAATTACAGATCCTGAACGCCAAGCATCGGAAAACACTCTTATTTTTTCCAGCTCATGCTTTTCATGGCTTTCTCGGCCGGCAGCTATATTTCCAGCTCCAAAGTTCAGTATGTCAACTATTACCGATGCCTTTCAATGAGTTATCTGGCTCGCTGTGCATTGCTTCCTTTCATTTAAGATGGCTTTCATATACTGCCCAGCTGCAAATCCCCAGTGAAAATAAAATCATACGGAAAGATTACACGCTGCACCCAAAATCCATAATATACATGTCCCAGAGAGCTTTACTAAGATGGAAACACACAATGAATCATGGAGTGGGTCAGTATGCACAGACTGCCAGGACAGTTCAGTATGCACTTTACCTTAAATAATTTTCACCCAAGCTCCCATGCTTGACCATTTCTTAATGCATCACTGGATGGAGGATAGTTATGCATTAATGTTGCCTACTTCTGTCTCATACTGGACCATCTAGATCCGGGGTTATGCTTCAGAAGAAAACAGTCTCCATTTGCACTCTGCATATTGCTTTTAGGAATGCACATGTCTTTCATGTGGCATACTGCTCCTTTTCCCGAACATAGGCATGCTTAATGCTTGCTGCTTCTCCTTGATAGACACCTTGGGTGGATCCACAAGGGTGGCACTAGTTTGCACAAGGGAATTCAAGAACGGCGTAGTACATTTGTGGCGTGATTGTGTTATGGGGCAGAACTACAGAAACTCTGCAACAGTGCACGTGCAGTTGGCAAAAGGGCAACATTGCCATAGTGCAAACAATTTTTTTTTATTCAATGCATGTAACACCAGCACACTTGATGCCCTAGTGCCAATTGCACTGGTACTGATGCAAAGTTTCTGTAATAGGGACCAAGGGCCTAATACATGGAATTCTTTGCACAGAGCAAAGTGACTTTTCACTGGTGCAAAGTGACTTTGCACTGCCAACAAACACCCTGATTCATGGAAGCGTGCAAAGTGTCTATTTGCAGTGCAAACCCTTTAGTGAGGGTATATCATGAGCAAGACAGACGTAAATCCTCCAAATGATGATGGCTATGTATTTTTCTTCCTAATAAAAAGCTTTCTCTGCAGGGTATGATCATGCAAGCTAGCTTGCCACACCTACTGAGCTGCGTTATTCCCTTAACTGCTGTCAGGTTGCAGCGAGGGTATAATATAGACCATTTTGTGACAAAGGAGAACACATAGAATTGATTAATTGATTTGTTATTTACTATGCACCTATACACAAGTGTTTCACTGAGCAACAAGGCAAGGGAGGGGGAACAGAGGGAGGACAAGACAGTGATCTTCTATGGGCCTTGTGTCCTTGAGATCATGCAAGTGCGCAAACAAAAAGTTCAGGGGAGAGGGTACAGGGAGAAGTGCACCTAGAGCAGCAGGGCCCTTAGTTAAGTGCTAGAAGGCTGGGACTATGATGGGAAATCCCAGCTGAGTAGTGCAATGTTAGCCAGGTGGCAGTGCAAGTAGGGCCACGCGACAAGTGCAGGGGGACTGGTCGGGGAGGGCTGGTGTCCTGTAAGACTCAGAGGACAACCATGCAGCCAGTCAGCAGATGGAGTAGGAGCAAGGCAAGGTTAGCAGGGTAGAGGGAGAGAGAAAGAGGAGGAGAAAAGCTAGGTCTTGAGGACTTTCAGGAACTTAAGGAGGTCCGGTTAAAGGTGGAGACAGGCAGGGAGGCCATTCCAGAGAGTGGCACCTGCAGAGGACAGTGTTCTATCTCCAGTCTCTGCTTGGAGAAGTGACTCACCCGCAGAGAGTTAGAGGTAGATGAGGGAAGGGCTCTAGGGAGAAGGTACTTAGGCAGAGAGAGTTGAAGGTAGTAAGGGCCACTGCCCCAAAAAGCCTTGTGGATGATGCAAAGGGTCTTAAACTTTATCCTTGCAGCCGCCGGGAGCCAATGGAGGGATTTCACAGAGAAATGCAGCCCCTGGGCTTGATGACATGGATAAGTCTTGCGGTCCTTTTTGGGTGAGTTGAGATAGGCAGATTGACAAAGAGGCTGTTGCAGTAGTCTAGCCTAGAGAGAACTAGGGCTCTGAAGAAAGAGAGCTTCTGGGGGAATGTGAGAAAAGGGAGAATACCTTTCATTAGGTACAGCTGGAAATGGGCCTTCTTGGCCAGGTCTGTGATGCGTGGACAGAAGGAGAGAGTGAAGTCGAAGATCAACCCAAGGTTTTTTGCCTCACAAGAGAGTGAGGGCAGGGGGCCCAAGGAGTGTGGCCAGAGTGAGAGAGGGAAAGCGGGAGCAGGATTCTCGACGAGAAGGATCTCAGTCTTGCTGGTGTTAAGGCAGAGATCGTAAGGGGCGCACCATGACTGAATAGCAGATAGTCAGTGAGGAAAGAAGGAGGAGGAGGCCAGCGTAGCCTCAAAATCTAGTGTCAAAGAACTGTTCAGCATTCTGAAAGAATTAGAGACACCCGTTGTACCCCAAGAAAATTGCACCAAGGATAAACAATGGTGCTCTAGCATACAACTTGCCTTAATAAACAAAGTAGCAAACCTACAAACCAAAATTGCCATCAAGAAGGCATCACTAACACCACACATCCTTCAGAGTTCAGCGCCACCGCCCCAGCCCAAGTTGGGAGCCCGATTCTGCTTCTCTAAGGTATCGACCATAGAGGTAGAAAAGGTCATCCTGGGACTTAAACCGTCCAACTGCAAAGGCGACCAATGCCCAGCACAACTCATCAAGGATGCTGCGAGAGAACTGTCGCCATTTATAACCAAACTAATCAACTCCTCCTTTACCTCAGGCTCAGTACCGATCAACCTAAAAGAGTCCTGGGTACTGCCACTACTAAAGAAGCAAACCCTTGACCCTGCCATTCCGACTAACTTCAGGCCCATCACGACGGTGCCCTTTCTTCTAAAAATCTTAGATAAAGTGGCTTACTCGCAAATTCAAAGCTTCCTAGAGACTAACCATTTACTTGGAACCCGTCAATCAGGCTTCCGGCCGCAACATGGGACCGAGACAGCGCTAATAGACCTTAAGGCCCAAATAGACGATTGCAGAGACAATGGCCAAGCGGCCCTACTTCTCCTCCTGGACCTATCAGCGGCATTCGACCTAGTGGACCACAAAGTCCTCTGTAATCACCTCGACTCGGCAGCCCACTTCTCAAAAGAGGCCATAATTTGGATCAAGTCATTCCTGAGCAATCGGACCATGAGAGTCTTCGCGCCATCAGCCTCAGCAGATCCAGTCCCCATAACCTGCGGTGTTCCACAAGGGTCCTGTGTATCACCTACCCTCTATAATGTCTTTACGAAGCCTCTCTTTGATGAATTGGATCATCTGGGTATCGCCTACACTAACTACGCAGACGATACCCAGATCCTCCTCCCGCTATCAGGAGACTACGCCAAGGACCTGGCCCTAGTGAACAGAATTTATAGCATCGTTCAGGCATGGATGGCCACACACGGCCTATGCCTGAACGATGATAAAACTGAGCTTATCATCCTGGGCACCACTACCTATATATCCAAACTCAGCCATGATTATGACAACTTCATTATCGATGGGAACAACATAAAAGTAGCCCATGAAGTAAAAACCTTAGGATTTTACCTAGACGCCACCATGAACTTTACCAAACAAGTTAACTCTCTAGCTTCTGCCACAGCATATACATGCAAACTTATCAGAGCGAGCAAACAATTCCTCTCCACAGACAGTTGCATTACACTTGCCAGAGCCTTGATACTATCCAAATTAGACTATTGTAATGGACTTTACATTGGAGCTAATAAACAGACCATCCACAAAATTCAAGTGCTCCAGAACAATGCTTTGAGAGCAGCACTCAAGATAAACAGAAACGAACATATATCCTCCACAAGAAGAGAACACAAATGGCTCACCACCATAGACAAAATTCATCTCAAAATCGCTTCCCTCACCCACAAATGTATCAACAACAAAGCTCCACCTTACCTCATGGATAGATTACGTAAAAGAACCTCCTCCAGACCTACCAGAATAGCCAACGCAAACTGCCTTCAAGTCCCGCGTTTCAAACTTGCCACTATAGGAGGTAACAGCTTCCCGGTTAAGGCGGCGCAGCTATGGAACTCCCTCCCCCATGACGTCAGAGAACCTCAGCCTTTTGCTAAATTCAGACAAAACCTCACCAGGTGGCTGAGAGCCAATGACAACTAACTAGTCCACTTGTCACATTGTACAATACTGTATATAACTATATATTACGTGAACAGGAGCATGCTCCTCGCACCCCTGTCCTGGATCTCTCCCTGTTCATATTTGCTTGCTATAATTCTGCTTATGTCTCCCTGTTCACATTCGATTGCTGTAATATTGCCTATGTCTACACTTCCTGCCTTTTTTTCTGTACTTGCAATGGCTGAGCATATCTGTAACCAAGCTCAGCGCATCTTTGTACCCCCATTTCTATGTACCTGTAACTAAGTTGAGCATATCCTTGTCCGCTTGCGCCCTGATACTCCAGGGTATGGCGCGCTATACAAATTAATAAACTAAACTAAACTAAACTAAACTAAACTAAACTGAAAGAGAGCGGCACGTCATCCGCATAACACTGAAAGTTATAGGTGAAGGTATAGATCAGGAGGGCCAAATGGGCCAGATAGACATTGAAGAGCAAGGGGGAGAGTATAGATCCCTGTGGAACATCACATGTGGAGAGAGAGGTGGTGGAGAGAAAGGAACCAAGTTGAACCTGGGTGGGGTGTCGGTGCAGGAGGAAGGAGGTCAGCCAAGCCAGAGCCTGACCCTTGATGCCAAGGGTCTCGCAGAGACGAATAATCAGGGTGTTGTGGTTGACCGTGTCAAAAGCAGAGGAGAATGAGGACATAGGGAGAGCTAGAGTCGAGATTTGAGAGCATATCTTCACAGGTGCTCAGGAGTGCAGTTTCCGTGCCTATGGCTGCTCTGAAGCCAGACTGATGCTCATGGAGACAACCTTCAAATTCAGTGTGGAGGTTTAGCTAGGAGAGGGATCGCGGGAATGAGGAAGTTTTACCACATTACCTCAGCAAGAATAGACCTGCATTGGCTGCCAATTGAAGATAGGATTACATTCTGCTTACTGGCCATGGTGCATAAAAGTATCACGCTTATGGATCCTGTATACCTGTCCGATGCCTTGATAGCTAAATCCAACATAAGAATCCAGATGTCAAATGATCGACAACAACTAAACAAGTCCAGATGCTCATTCACACAAGTGAAGCATGGAGCTTTTTATGCACTAGCCCCCATGGTCTGGAACGCTCTCCTGTTAGAACAGAGAAACATTTAACATTATTGAAAACATTTAGAAAAAAATGAAAACACACCTATTTAGATGACTAGTGTATTGGCCTGTAAACATACCTATTAGATAATTCAGCAGTCACTTCTTTCTGGAATTCTACTCTTCCCCCTCCGATTAGCTAAGCTTTATGTTTTTTGTCTCTGTTCATTGTTTGTGTTTGCTGCACCTATAAGCCTCTGGGTCCTGATTTTCGCAGTATAAATTATTCAAGTAAAGTAAAGTAAAGATAGCCAACTTCTCCAGGAGTTTGCCTAGGAAAGGAATGATAGAGATCGGGTGATAGTTTTCAGGATAGGAGGAGTCGGCAGAAGTCTTTTTTAGTAGGGGGTGCACAAGAGAGTGCTGTGAGAAGAGAAGAGGAAGTGCCAGTAGCGAAGGAGTGAGGAGCAGCTGGTCACCTGTTTAGCTGAAATGTTCGACCGGACTTGTTTGGAAACATCTTCAGCTGTTACAGGAGAGAAGGAGGAAAGAAGGAGAGGAGGAGGCAGCCAATGCAGGCCTGAGAGGGGTGGGGGAAGGGAGAGAAGAAGTGGTGGAGAGTGTGGACATGATGTCCTGGGTTTTAGCAGAGCCATGCAGAGGGCCTGGTTGGGTGGTGAGGAGGGTAATACATTGGGGTTGTCCAGCTCCTTGCAGATTTGAAAGGTTTGGCCATCTTGTTAGAGGCCACAGAGATGCGTGTTTGAATTTGACCCTCTTCTTAGAGAGGATGGAGAGTCTGTATTGCCTTTGGAGCAGGCGACACGCCAGTTTGTCAGAGGGTGCCCCTGAAGCTCTCCACTTACTCATCCCAGAACTTGCCTTTTAGAGCAGCCAAATCTGAGTCCTACCAAGAGTTGTACTCTATGGCAGGCTTCAGGCAGATCCTCATAACAGGGGCAAGGATATCCAGAGTGTTGAAGATGGAGAGGTGAAGAATGGAAAGGGCTGTGCCCGGATTGGACAGTCAGGCACAGGAAAATTTGGAGGGCCAAAGGTCAAGGCAAATGCGGCTGCTGACACTCGATTCATAGGTCGAATGACTGCGAACTAAGGTGGCAGTGCTAGGAGGGCCTTTGCGAAAGGAACACGAAGTTTCAAGTGAGAAGAGACAAGAAAATGGTCAGTCCAGGAGAGTGGAGTAGTGAGAGGATTAGAGGCGGGGATGCCTGATAAGATGAAAGCATCCAAGCTGTGACCGGCAGAGTGAGTTGGACCAGAGGGTAGAATGGAGAGGGAAAGAGAGTTGCATAGGTTGCAAAAGAACCCAGAGGAATCTGAGAGTGTAGGTGTGGGTTGATATCCCCAAGCAGGAGAAGCTGGGAGGTGGAGGATAGGAGAGAGGTGGAAAGATCAGCCCATTCAGAGGGTAAGAGGGTGGCCAAAGTCAGAGAAATGCCAGGAGAGATTGGAGAGCCTGCGGACCAGGCATTCAAAGGAGGCATATGTCTGAGTGGGGATGATGAAAGAAAGGATCCAATCAGGAAAGGACAGGGCCACTCTGCCTCAGGGCCTGTTGAGCTTGGGCTCGGAGAGGATCTTGTAGCCCTCAGGGAGGAGTGTGTCAAAATTCATGACAGAGCTGGCCTTGAACCATGCCTCGTGAAGAGCGAGAATATCGAGGTCCAGTGCTTCAAGGAGGTGGCAGATGTCAGAGGAGTGTTTGATAGCAGAGAAAGAGATGAGAGTAGCCACGTGGAGCATATTGCCACTTTTGAAAGACTTCTGGGGGGCATGCAGGGGGAGAGAAGTCCCCAACAGAAGTAGCAGAGGAGCCAGATAGGTGGAAGGAGGCGGTGGCAAGGGAGCCAGAGAGGTAGTGTATGGCAAGGGAGCCTGAGAGGTGGAAGACAGGGGTTCCAGAGGAGTCAGAGAGGTGTATGGAGGAGGTGGCAAAGTAGACAGAGAGGAGGACAGAGGTGGCTGAGGGGCCAGGGATGTAGTGGGCGGCAAGGGAGCCAGAGCGGTAGAAGGAGGATGAGGCAGAGTAGTCTGAGTAGTGGTAGAACGAATAGCAGGAGAAGGAGATTGGGCTGAGGGCCCTGGACCATCACTGTCTCATTTAGATATGCCTTAATGATGACTCCGGAAGACTGAAAGGGGGCCATGAGGACCTCTCACTGTGTGCCTCCATTAACGGGAGGGAATGTGGGTGGAGAGAAAAGTGCGACCATGTGAAACGTCCATAGGTCGGGCAAAAGGAACGACAAAAAGGATGTCAGTGAGAGCTTGTCTGGACGAGGCACTGACATAGCTGTCCTTCTTGAGCTTCCTACTTTCAGACTTAGTGAGAAGAGAAGGATACAAGCTATCTCCTGTTCTTCTGTTAGGGGAAATTGAGAGCACCATAGTGGGTGTGATAGAGGGAGGCGAAGGAGAAGCCAGAGGAGAAGAGAAGAGAACACTGCACAGAGCTACGCTCCAAAGGGTGCACATGGAGGGGAGTTGGGAACAAGGTCAGGGAGGGGTAACAGAGGGAGCTGCAGGCAACAGCAGAGCACAGCCAGAAACATAAGAGATGTAAGGCAGAGTGATAGTGGCTAATACATTCACCTAGAGGGAAAAAATCATGACAGCAGAGGAATGCAGAGAACTGTGATTGAGGCCTAAACAAACGCCTAGACAGAGGGAAAATGCAGCAGATGCAACAGAAAACAGAGAAACAGCTTGCAAGTACAGCAGAAAATAAAAGTACAAATACAGGAGTGGGATAGCCTAATGAATGCCTAGAAGCAATGCAGGGTGAGATACATATTGAAATGGAGGTAAACGCGAGGTATGGCAGTTTCGTAGGATGCAGTAATGGCTGCATCCCCCCGCACGCATCTGTCCTACCTAGCAGTCGCCACTGGTCGATGGCTGTGCTGCATGCTCACAATTTGCGTTTCAATCCCTTTGTTGCCAAACACATGTGTCGCACAACACCACGGCCTTGTCCTGCGAGAATGCAACCCCATACCACAATTCCTGCCCACCAAACACACCAAAACATTATAAAATCACTACAGTATGAACAAAAGTTATTGTATTAAGTTGCAATCGGACACAGTAAAGTGCAACAATATTTAAAAAGAGTATTCATTTTTATTATCTCATGTATATGTTCATTGTTTAAAGTCACTCTTCTACATTTTATTTATTTATTTGTTTGTTATGCACCGGAACCCGCAGGCATCAGGGCGCAGGGTAGAAGGAGGAAGGGCGATCCAATGCCAAGAAAGAAAAAGCCTAATGTTGAATTTATTTGAATAATGCTAAAAGTAGTTAGGTTTGCTATCGGCACGCAGGTCCCTAGGGAGATTAATCCATACCAGGGCTGCCTGTGTCAAAAAAGACCTGCCAATGCCTCTAGCCCATTTGCTATTAGGGACGATCAATGGTAGACCTGGTAGTTCTTTCGGGTCTAAATACAATAATAGAGTCTTTTAAATACCTAGGTGCATGCCCATAAAGACATATGTGCACAATAGTGCTCACCTTGTAGCGAATTGTAGCTTCAACAGGGAGCTAATGTAGGTTTCTCTTGTGGATCAATAATGGCTTGTGTCTGGGTATGTTTTTCACGATGCATACAGCATCATTTTGCTCAATCTGAAGTTTCCCCAGACTGCCCTTACTTGCGCCAGCTAACAACGTGCTATATTAATCAAATGTAGACATAATAAGAGCACAGACTAGCGTGGTGCAGTGGGCTTCAGAAACATATGGTTTCACCAACCGGAGTATTCTCAAGTAATTATGGTTTTTGCCAGTGATATAATGTACCTGAGCATCTGTGTTTAAAGTTACTTTGAGAACTACCAGTAAGGTCTTCACTTTGGCCACTATGCTAATGCAATGGCTATCAATAAGAAATCCACATTACTTGCTGCCTAATTTTAAGCATGCTTGTAACGACACAAAAATCTAAAGCTTGGTTTTTGCAGCATTTAGGAACATACCATTAGATGCGATCCAATTTTGAATGGATTTGTAGATCAGAGAGATCCTCTCGGCATCGCTTTCATAGTCCCTGCTTAGGTGAATGAAGATTTGGGTGTCATCAGTGCGGTTGGAGAAACACACTCCCAGTTTTGTCAAGAGGTCACATAGTGGACGGCAATATACATTAAAAAGAGCTGGTGAAAGGCACTCCGTATCTTAAATGCTCTGGTTTAGAACTGACTTCTCCCCAAACAACTTTGGACATTCTATTTTGTAGAAAGTATTTAATCCAAGTGACTGCGTCACCAGAGCAATTGCCAACATCCTTGAGTCTATCCAAAAGCCTATCATAGTCCACGTGGTCGAAGGTTGCTGAAATATCTAATAGTATCAGCAGCTCCGACTTGCTATTATCCATGATTTTCAGCCTTTCAGTTTGCAGGTCTAGTAAAGCACTTTCTGTGCCATGAAAAGACCTGAACCTTGATTGCCTAGGATGATAGACTTCAGTCCTTTTCCAAATGTTCATGAAGTTGAATCGTGGCTATCTTATCAATGATTTTCATCAAAAAGGGCACATTTGTAATGGGCCTGTAGTTTGTATACACCTTAGGTTCCAATTCAATTTTTTTTATAAGCCACGTCACTGACACATTTTTCAGAAACCCTAAGGTATAGGAGGCGTGTAAGAAGCATAAAGAAAGAGGTGGGGAGAGAATGAACTTGCAGCCCCCTGCCTACTGACCCAAAGAAAGAGCGGGTGTGGGAGAGAACACTCTTTGCATCCCCCTAAAGGCCCCTAATCCAAATCCAGCCCAGACCAGTCACAGACTGACTAGACAAACTCCAGAGGGTGTTTCCTTTTCGTTTTCTCCAACAAAAAGGAAAAACAAAGAATACAAAAATAACAACAAGGTTAGCGGATATCAGTTAGACAGGTGGCAGGTAGCAGGTAACAGGTAACACCCTACAAGCCCTACTACTACCCTCACCTCTAGCACTGATGCCAAAAGAACAGGTTTTTCCAATAATTACTGAAATGCCTCAGAAAGAAGCAAACTGTCAAAAGGAAATCCACATCAATAAGGTATATAGCATGCACAACCAGAGGGCGGGGAACGCCTGGCAACTTAAGGAGCTGCCAAAGTCCGACACTCCCCGCTTGCCCTCGGGAAAGTTCAGAATAAAATAGAGTCTGTGAGGCCACTGGAGGTACCTGATACACAAAAGGTCTCCGCGCACAGGCCAGTCACAAGCCAGTCTCCCTTCTGCTCCTGGAGGACCAAGATGTCTTACTTGATCACCCCTTGAACACCTCTCCAACTGCGGCGACAACTTCAGGTCAAAACAGGCCACAGCAATCCTAGCTACTGCCTCTTCCCGCTGAATCGCGAAGCAGGTCAAGGACTCTGCAGGACTCTATGTGCTCTGCGCCCGGAAGCTCCTTAGTAGGGAAAGTTCTGCCTCCACCTCCTCCTGCAGCATTACCCCCTTGCTGCCACAGTCTAGATTATCAGAGTTCAAGGACGCCAAGGACTCTGCAGGACTTTCAGTGATTCTGGTATTAGATTATCCTAACAGATGACCATAGAACTGTGTGCCTAAGTAGGTTAGATCCTGGTGATATAGAAGAAGATAACAGCCACACGAGTTAGGGCATAATGATGTCAGATGAAGAGAGAGAGGAGAAGGAGAGGGCACAGAAAGAGGGCGCATGCAGATTTTCAAGGGAATCAAGGGCAAATAAAGGGGTAACATGGTCAGATTTATAAGACCTCATAGAAAAAAACACCTGAATCAACACTATATGTTAAACGACTGCAAGCACGATCACCGTAGTACAGGGTATACATCTGTGCCTTATATAAGCAGATTAAGGGCATTGCCAGGACGGAGACAAATTGGCGAGGACAACGCTTCATGGAAAACAAGGAGCGTGGGTGGCTATGATTATGAACCAAGATATTCAAAATTCCTAATATTAAAGAAAAGGGGGGTCAACCACAATATATTCCATGACCCCAGATGGGTAAAGAGAATTTAAAGTGTGCACTGCCAAATTTAACATCGGGTGCGGGAAAATTGATTTCTGAGCTAAGGAAAATAACATCAGGAGAGACTTTAGCTATAGGCGATATTAAACACCTATTATCACCGATTCTAGGGTTGAGAGCTGATGACATGTGGAAAAGAGCAGGGTCTCCAAAAGTCACTGCACAGAACACAGTGCACAATGGAGCGCCATTTAGTATTCGTAGGGCAGATGTACGGCGATCACTTAGGGTACAATATCCTGATACATTGGATATTGGGGCAATCATGACTAGGAAACTGGGGGAGTCTGAAGACCCCATTGCCTTTAATCAGGAGTTTCTGGACAGAAGGAATTTGCAAACACATGAATCATGGGGCAAGACTACATTATTTTACCATATTTTGTGTCAAGGGCTGTCAGAGCTGTTGAAACGTTAACTAAAGAAGCAAAACCATGGCCAGAGATCCAATTGGCGATTGTGCACTATTGTAGAATATTAAGGGAGAAAAACAAAAAGAAAGCAGAGGGAAGAGAACAGGAAGAGGCGAAGTTGGTGCAGGAGAAATGATCAAGATATACTATAGAAGGAGCATTATTGACAAATAATGAGGCAAACAGTGCAGTTGCCACAACAGATTAATGCGACATATTTGATGAATCAGAACGGGCATCATTTTATGCTGAGAGGAAGAGGGAATGAGCCTCCAGGAGGAGGACGAGGGGGATTTCAAGGAAGGATTTAATGGCGGACAGCCACCGCAATGTTGAAGCTGCAGTAAATGAGGACATCTAGCTAGAATATGTAGAAGCAGAGAAGGCATGCAGCAACAAAATTCTCAATCTCGAAGAGGGGGGATGGGATATGCTCCACAATATAATACAGATTCACAAGGATACTATGCCCAAGATCACACACCAACTCAGACATATGCACCTCAAGTATTTTATTTTATTTTTGAAATGGGGGTTCCCCCCCAAACCCTCTTTTTTTAAACACTTTGTTTAACTTGTAAAACCGGAAAAAAACATATAAAATAAAAAAGAATACATTCAGAAAAAAAATGTCTGCAAAATGTTTTCGAAAAAATGGTGTTTCGAAAATAAGTTTTCAAAAAAATGAACGGATACCGTGTTCAGTGCTATCTGTAACACTGGACCCCAGAGAGGAACTAGGAGGCAAGATGCTTTCATTTCTTGTGCACACTGGGGCAACTCGTTCATGTGTCTGTGAGGGAAAATATCCAATGTCAGGTGTTGTCATGAATGTGCAGGGATTTTCTGGGGCAACAAATTTAGTTCCATTTACAGACCAATTACTGATTTCTATAGGTGAACATGACATGTGTATACCATTATTATATTCTAACAAACGCCGGCAAACATACTAGGACACGACTTGATGACGAAACATAACATGACAATATCTTCTACTGACGAAGGAATAGTGTGTTCCACTCCAGGAATACATTATGTCAATATGAGGGAGCTCATACTAGCATTTACAGGGAAGAAAGCTCGACGATGGGTCCCTTCACCAGACGAGGAAGTGTTTTTGTATGGAGTAACTATTTTATTATCATGGTTGCCTAAATTCAGCGCAAGTTGTTAAGGATACCTGATAGATTTTTGTTCAGGCCATAGATTCCTATGGATGTTGAGGAAGGGCAATGTATTTCTTTAGAACTAGATACAGCCATAGTGAGAGAAGACAAGGTGATGCTTCATCGGACAGATGATGAGGAAAGGGGATGGATAATGGTGATAACCCTCGATGAAGGATACAGGTTGACAGAGTTGATGGATGAGGAACTATTTAGGGATGACTGTTCAAAGGAGGAGACAGTACTTTTCATACATCGTACTTATTGGATTAAAATAGAGAATTCAGAAATACCGCAGAGAATGGCATTGGCAAAAACAAACTGCAATTTTTTCAGGAAGACTTGGGAAAGGTGCCAAATATTTTATGGACTCCATGTCCATTTGATGTGAGTTTATTGAAAGGAGTAGGAGAAGTAAAAATCAAGCTCAAACCAGGAGTATTTTCCCATGTGCAAAGCAGTACCCCATGTCTAGAGAAGTTGACGAAAGTATATTCGAAACCATATCCGCTTTAATGAGGCAAGGCATTTTGGCACTGTCTGATTCTCTGTGTAACACAGCTGAGCACCCTGACAAAAAATCAAGAGGGGGTTTGCAGAGATTTATACCGATTTGACACCCCAAAACAATATAGTTGAAGCAGAATTTCCTTTAGTTCCGAACCCTGTAACAATATTGTGCAATATCCCATCAAAAGCATTGTATTTCACTGTTGTAGATTAAAAAATGTCTTTTTTCTCAATTCCCATTCATGAAGACTCACACAATTCAACTTCCTTTTCATATAGAACAATTCTACTGTGAGCCCCCCTCAATTTTTAACAGACTACTTCAAATGGGTAATGCGTTGAGAGTACCATAATTCAATATGTTGTTGACATTTCAATGTGCAGTCAGACAGACGAAAGGTGCAGAGAAGACTCTGTCAAGCTTAAGACTATATTGGCAGTGAAAGGGTACAAAGTGGATAAGGAGAAATTGCAATATTGCCAAGAAGAAGTACTAAGTATAGGGCAGTTGAGTTCACAAGACGGGAGAAAAGTGACATCTGCAAGTGCAGAGGCCATTATGAGGACTGAACAGCCAAAAAGAGTAAGATAAATGCAACAATTCTTAGGTCTATGCAACTATTGCAGAGCCTGGGTCTTCGATTACAGTACATATGTTCAACCATTTCTAAAAGGGCTCAAAGAGGCACAGATGGCTAGAAATAAACTAATATGGACAGAGAAAATGACTAAAGGATTTCAAGAATTAAAAAAGGTGATTAGCACTGCCCGGTGCTAGGTATTTCAAATTATAGTTAAGAATTTTACTTATTCTCTCATTCAAATGGAGAAGTCAGGACAGCAGTGCTCACGCAGAAAACAACATTAGGACATGGTCATAAACCATTGGCTTATTACGGTGGGATCGTTAATCCGGTCATGAAAGGACATTATCCTTGTAAGCAATCTTTGGCAGCAGCTGCCTTCACCATTGAAAAGGCATCAAGTGTGACCATGGGTCGTTCAGTAACATTGTTCGTAGAACATGCATTATTTTAAATTTTGGAAAAACCTAAAAGTACATTGACTATGCAAAAAGCATCATGATATGAGGTAATTATCTAAAACCTTGATGATTATATGCATGATTGCCCAACGTATACCAAGTGTTATGATGATATTCCCTGAGTTAGAAATAATGCTTTAATGCAGTGGTCTTCAAACATTTTAGGCCTGGGCCCCCCTAAGCAACATGTGGGCAGGCCGGGCCCCCCAAAATTGCCAAATGGACAGTAAGTCCAAATGGCTATGAACTAGTAAGCACCGTCACCGCACCCGACTCCCAGTATAGTGCCTGGGCTCCCCCACCAGCTCCTATCACAGTCTCTGGTCTCCTTCACCCCACTGCTACCCAGTCCCTGGGCTCTCCCCCACCCCACCAAAGACTCTGGGCTCTCTCCACCCTGCTCCCACCACTATGCCATGGCTCCCACCCATCCTGCTCCCACCACAGTCCCTAGGCTCCTCCACCCTGCTCCCAGCATTGTCTCAGGGCTAATGGTGGTTGGTGAATTTTTTGAGTGGAGGGTCATAAATATTTCCCCCAGATATGATATAGCGACCAACCATAGTGAGGGAGCCCAAACCAATCAAGGAGGGCTCAGGTGGTTTTCCCCCCAGGAATTATTTTTAAATAATGGGTTAAAAAGGTTGCATTTTAGAGCATATTTTAAAAATAATTTGGATGAAAAGCCAAACAGTTTGACATTGGTGCTGGGGGCCCAGGAGACAGGCAGGATAGTTTTTACTGGACATCTATGATAGTAATAAGATACCATCCCTGTCCCCTGGGCCCCACAGTGCCTAACACAATCAACATGATTTTGTGTGCATGCAAGGCGCTGTGGGGCCCAGGGGGAAAGCATGGTATTTTTGACTGGAGATCTATGATAGATATCCAGTAAAAACATACCATCCCTGTCCCCTAGGCTCCAAAGCTCCTCAGAAGGAGAGCTGATTTTGGCAGGTGAGTAGGGGTATTCTGCACGAAATGCATTTTTAAAATGCCTTTGTTGTACATCCCTCCTCCCCACTCACCATAATCAGCTCCAAAGACCAACACAAACACACACACATTTACAAAGCATTCACACAGCAAGCACTTTGCTCTACCCTGCTCCAGGGTGCTCTGTCCGTATGTGCGAGGAGTCGCAGGTGCTCCCCCTTGCACATGCAGCCATGCAGTTCTCCAGCCAGCATTTCCAAGGAGCGATGCAAGGCTTGCGAAGCAAAACCACCCCAGCATTTCATGGCACAGTGATCATGTGTGGCTAGGGAACTGAACTGTCAATGGGAAACAGTGTTTCCCTTTAACAATTCAGCCAGGCCTGGAGCACTCCCTAAGCTGGAAAAAGCAGCTGAGGGAGTGCTCAGTCTTTCACTGGTCTGGTTCCTTGGCTCCTGCATAATGGGTGAGGGGGCCACTGTGCTGACACCCCCTCACCCATTATGGATAAGCCACCAGTCTCGGACTGGCCTATAGGGCAATAGGGTGATGCCCAAACCAATAAGGCAAAATGCCAGTGTAGGCCAGTTTTTTGGGTCTAAATGGGCCACTTCTTTGGCCAATGTGGGACAGTTTGATGAGTTACTTCACTATGCAGATAGTAGTATTGACCATTGTTGCTGAATAAACATTCCTTAAATATCTCAATTTGCATATATTTTAACAAGAAACACCCCCTTGGGTACTATTCAAAATATCTGTCACTATAGGAATGAATTGCAATTTGCAACTGTGGGGACACTTTCATTGGTGCTCGAGACAGTTTTATGCTACAGTCCGACCCTGTGAACCGTGTCTGCCCATTTCCCCCACTTAAAAAAAAGAAAAGAAATAAAAATATACATGTTTTAATGTATTTTTTAAGGCTGGGGACTCGTGCTCCCCCCCACAGGGAATGCAGCCACATCCCCTGGGGATGGGGGGGCACACCCCACAGTTTGAAGATCTCTGCTCTAGGGAGAGGGGAAGTGGGTTTCATGAAAGGGTCATCGAGAATTTACCAAAAGAGTGGGGTGAGACATACTGGATCAACAGTGGTAAAACTAAACTGAGAGGGTACATTTGAGGTAATGATCAGTAGGCGATTGTTCCCAAATTATTCAGCACATGCTGTAGAATTGGCCATGCTTATTGATGCGCTGCAAAGCTATGAGGATGAGATAGTGACGGTGTACTCTGGCTCCACCTATACGACATCAACTATACACACAGGTCTGTCACGTTGGAAAAGGGGCAGTTTCTTCTGTGCACATGGCACTCCAGTGCAACATGCAGGATTACTAGAAAACCATATAGAAGCAGTGAGTTTCCCAAAGACCATAGCGATTGTAAAATTCACAGCCCACTTAAAGAGTACAAACGTACTCTCTTGCAGAAACAAAGCTACAGATTTAGAGGTCAAAAAAGCAGCCTATTATCCCATTATATTTGAGAGTGAGGTAAGAACTGCAGACCCACGAAAAGGATGTACCAAATAATGCATAATTATTGGAGCTTTCTGTGGTATTTTGATTATAATTGATATCCTCATTACGTTGGCACATGTTACAAGCAGTGAGGAGCCAGAAAACAAGACAACCCCCACTATTCCCATGGGTCCCACTGTCCCTATCAAGAACCCGAAAACCCCACTACGTTCTGATATTAAATAAACTTTTTTCCTGAGTAAAGGAGATGCTGAGGAAAATAATGAAAGTATACTTAGATAAAGCATCTCATTTAGCAAATAATCTATGGTACCAACACATGAAAGAGGTGGGAGGGAGAACATCAGAAGAGAGTTATGTGTGTTCATTAATACCATATGCAATGAATCCAGAAATAAAGTTTATTGCCAGAGATATGTCCCCACATGATGCAAAATGTCTCATCTAGCAGCATGCACCACAAGAGGACAATTTGAAGCAACATGGGCAACTTTAAGATGGCGATCAAGACAGACTTTTCCATACGAAGATACATATGTGAAGACAAAAAGAATAACTAGGGTGGACAAACAAAAAACTCAAGTATCCATCCCAATTTGGAGAAAAGATACAAACTTTTGACATGAAGAGAATGAACTGCTCAGACATGACTGAAAAATCAGTAGAGACAGGATGCTGGGAGAGCGCACAGCTGTTGCTCTATGGGCGTGTAGCAACCAGAAATGGATGGGAAGATGGACTAATATCATGCCCTAAACATCTATTGAAGGAAGCCAAAGTACACAGAGTGCAAAAGGTGAACAATGAATGCCTGGAATCATGGGCCAAGTATGCAAAACTATTCATCTGGGGGAACAACGAAGCAGGACCAGTGATGTATTACAATTCAAGAACACAGCAACCTCCTACAAGACTGATGGCAAGCTTTATGTTGGGAGCAACAAAGGTTGTGGAGAAATAATTACCAGAAATAAATGGAGGAATTGCAGTTCTAATGGATTGATATTGGGCTGGTGGATCCAGAGCCTACCTTCAGTTGCCTAAAGATTGGGGAGGAGTGTGCCCCATTGGTAATCTACATGTGCCAGCACTAGTGATTCCCCAAAGTGACCTCCATATCGAAGTGTTTTGTGAAAATGAATGAATTTAACAGTAGGAAGAGATAATTCTATCTTTGCCGACTAAAGAAAGAGAATTATTTCTCATCGAAATCAAGAAAGGTGTATGAAGATATTCCTGATGAACACAAGTTTTTCAACAAGACCACTGTGATAATGACATTGATATTTATACCAGGACTTCAAGCTGCAGTAAACGCCAAGTGGTTGGAGATCACTAGGCGGGAATTGCTGCAAACGATTAATGCAACAATAAAAGGATTCCATGCAATTACAGAGGAATTGAGAGCCATCAGGCTGATGAATCTCCAGAACAGGTATGTTCTGGATCTGATAAAAGCAATGGAGGGAGGTGTTTGTGACAAGGTCGATCCTTCTAGCTGTACATTTAACCGTCTCATGATGGAGAAAATGGGACCCTAACAAAGGCAATAATGGTGTTAACAACCCTGCATACAAAAAATGGAAGTCAAAGCTGATGAGACTGCAGGAGACAATTGGTTTTCATCCCTGTTTTCATGGATTCCATCTTGGTTGGCGACTGCTTTCAAATTACTTGGGACTAATACTAGTGTTGGTATTGCTAGGATTCTGTCTCTTAAGGATCATTTTGGGAGAATGCCAGAAAAAAGCCAAGTAAGCTATTGGGATGAAGATAATGATTAACATTAACAGTGATATGGAGAGAAGATGCTGACTGAAGAAAGTACTCTAGAAAATATCAAGAAGAGCTCTCTTGCACCTCCACGAACAAGGTTCTACTATCCCCAAGATAGGAAGAGATATGTGGGATGAGGGATATTCTGTTCACCAGCCAGGGATTGTTGCCACATGACCTGGAGTGTGGATGAGCACATCAATAATGTGGGTCACCTGAGGGTGGGTGACAAATAAATGGGTCCCAAAGAAAAGAAAATATGATGAAGTAGTGGAAGAAGATAAAGCAGGAATTGTGGAAGAAGAGGAAATGAAGAGCTTGGTCGAATTATCAACCAGAGGGGGGAATATTGAGGAGCAGGTAGAGGCCTCTTCTCTAGTCCCTGCCCCTTCACTACCATCCTATTGGAGTAGCAGACACAGGGATACCATTGGGAATTCATGCACAAGTTCATGTGATATGACCATACCACGTTGATTGTACGAAAGATGATGTGCACTCAGACAGCCATTCAGACCCTCACGTTGAGACAATGGAAGAAAGTTACCAAGAAGGATGTCAATTGTCTAAGTGCCAGGAAGCGGCTACGAGAATCATGGATGAACTCTAAACAAAAATTTGACGACAGCAACATGATGTCATAAAGAAGATATATAAGCCTAAACTGGAACAACATGAACATACTTAAAACTGACAGTGTAACAGAAGTACTAAGAGAAACATGTACCAAAAGATGATGTTATCATGAAAATAAGAAGATGAAGTAACTTTTCAACCAAAAGCTGTAAATACGCTGTAATGCAAGGTAGAAAAAGCATGTAGAAGCTTGCTAAAAAGAAGTATATATATATATATATATATATACATATATATATATATATATATATATATATATATAACGTTTAGGACAACCATTGGCAGAACATGGACAATTGCCATGTTAAAGAATACACCAGCTATCTCAAAAAACAAGCCTAGGATCGCAAATTGTAGAATTGAGGAAGAAGCTGTTTTCATGTGCAGAATAAGGGAGTGCGTTGGCCTGAAGTCTAGGAGGCTATTTCGAGAGATGGGCACAAGCCACAGAGAGGGGCGTATGAATAGACCACGTGCATGAGACATATTTCTTCTAAGATTAGGAGGGCAAGGACATTTGAGGATGCAAAGTATTGGAAAACCACAAAGGCAAAAGCCTATATGATGTGGAGTCAGCAAGTCTCTAAATAATTGAGAGGCTGAGTGAACAAAATCACAGTCTCCTAACATGTGATGAAGAACTCAAAAGAAAGGCTATTAATTAGAGCTTCGAGTTAAGATAGTGGTGAGCTCACACTCCCTTGAATGTCCCAGAACAGCGAGCAGACTACAAGGTCAACTACAAACAATAGACCTTGGCTAATGATCAAGTCAATGGCATACGAAGGACTAATTGAGAAAACCGAGAACAAGTTGATGCAGTTTGAACACTTAAATTTCATTCTGTCCCTCTGCTGCTAGACGAGCCGAAAGTCCAAGGTTGCATAGGGTTGCCAACTGATCACAAGGCCTGCCACTCACTTTCATAGACAATGTTCCAGTTATTAACCTGCTGCCATATTCTCTGCTATAATCAATATGTGACATATGTAGAATTAGCACAAGGCATGTCCTACAGACAAGGGGCAGCCAATGAGATATTAACACTGATGTTATTCTATAATAGATATGTTCTCCTAATGTAATCCCTCCCAGCGTTAGGTTTTGTGAAATGCCACGCAGGATGATGTCATGAATGACGTACTGAAACGTATATAAAATCCATTCAAGCAAACTAGGTGCGAATATCGGGCATCTTCTTTGATAGCTGTATCTTTCCCTTCTTACTTTCATGAGATTAAAGCAGTATTTGACCATCTTCCTTTGGCCTTATTTGATTATTTGGTCTGTGATAATTATTGGTAATTCCATCGAGCACACAGAAGATGCTTCAAGGTGCTAGAGCACATATCTATTTCTTTAATTATTGTGTTTAAGTTTACATAAAACATTTAATAATATACATAACCAACCCATGTTCACTCGCACCAAAACATTAACACCATAGATCATTTCCGTAAAATCTTTCCAAATTATTCTATTAAATTATAAGAAAAATATGCCACTAGTAGTCACAGTAAAAGACCGATCACAATAAATGTGATCACTTGACGTACATTTTGGATGTATCACTGATAGAGACCAAACAATTGGTAGTAGTATTCACAACTAAAAAGTCACAGTAATCAATCACACTTTTTCCACAGGCTTTGTAAATCAGACAACAAATGTATCACACTTGATATCACAGCAGTTGCAAGTTAAAGATTAAATAAGTCTTCGAAACATGATATCACAGTGATTGTAACTTAGACCATCAACTTCAGTTTGCAAACGGCCCACAGATCCTCCCAAAATTAGGGGATCGGTTCTGGGTTGAAATGTAAATGCAAGGTTTTCTCAATTTTCAATGTAAATCAGTGCAAACTGATCCTTCTGTTAAGAAACACAAGTAAATCCCTGGTCTACAGTCTCCGGCATTATAATTATCCTCGACACAGCACCTGCTGAATCTTGCTGCTCTCCCCACCATGTGCCAGTTGATTAACCAGCTCAACCCACCCCTCAGCTGCTCATTTCACTGGACAACCATCTATGCCTCACCAAATGGGACTACCGCCGTAAGAAAGACTCACGCTGACCCAGAAATACAGCCGCCAGGCAGCAACTCAACACAAATGCAGTGTGCGCCCAACATCGTGGACTGGAAGTACCAACAATCCATGAATTGATTTTTATTATTTATATCGTGCTCCAAGACAGACTTAACTGTAACTGGGTGCAGATGGAACAGAACACCTCAAAATGCTGTGCTTAAGAAGATCATATACTCACGTTATCTCTGGATTTAGCAGCTTACCTAAACAGACTGTCATAGGGAAGGTGGCAGCTGGTCTGCAACCGGAAAATCCTGCAGGAGGAAAGGTCCATTGCCAAGGCTATATCAAGTGCTGCAGGAGTGCTGGGAATCCAGTATTGTGTAAAAAACTGAAATCAGCTCTACGGTCCATCCCGGTGCTCCCAGCACCATCTAATCTCAGACCACAGGCCAGCCCTAGTGACTCCTAGTGATTAGCCGAAACTTGCAGGACGATGGGATGCACAGGGGTGTGACCCAACATCTTGTGCCTCATATACATAGCAAGACATGACTAATGCCCGACTTTCCTTCTTTGTCCGAGAATTGGTCTCCGAATAGCAGATATTAAAAGTTGTGTGTATGTTTAATTACTGACACTAACTTCACTCAACAATCAGCAAGAACACTTGTAAGCAATATCCTCAGTGCACCAACACATTTGAAAATAACAAAAATAACAAATATTATAGAGATATGAATAACAGTAGATCATTGTTTTATATTCCCCATACTACTAAATGAAATCCTCCAAATTCTGGCATGAAAAGTAATGGGATCCTAAAGAAATTCACTCTTGGTTTTTATTAAGGAGACTTAAAGAAACACATTGAAAGTAAATGCATGACAACATCACAACCTATTTGTGTCATTGTTTTACACAGCATTGAACTTGTTATGCACCGCTCCCACTATGAATCACACATTTCCACTTCTTAAGAGAAATTCCATTAATAGTAGTCACTCCCAATTACCAACTCGCTGTGGCGCCTGCAGTCATCTACTACTAAACTCCCCCTGCCTAAAATTATTTTTGATTGACAAAAATACATGGGAAAATATATGTAACAATCCATGTGTTGCCATTTCTTTCTATATAATCAGGATGGAACACAGCTAGTGAGTTAAGGAGGCACTGACCATGAACAGCTGATCCTGCACCCTCAGAGTATCTGTGCTATGGACAGCTGCTCGCATCATCCATCCGTGGTAATGAACCTGTAGCTGGCTATGTTTGTAATCACTGATATGAACATGACACGGCACTGCCTCAACATGTAAAGATGAAACCTATTGGATGAGAGACAGGGAGAACCACTGCAAACTGCACTAGGTGGCTACATCTGCAGGCATTATTATTATTATTATTATTATTATTATTATTATTATTATTATTATTATTATTATTATTATTATTATTCAATCAATCAAAATCCTTAATTTTGGGCAAAGTCCTTGAAAGGTTTACACATAAAAACATAAAAGGCAAATCATCTGTTTGTACTCTATTGAAGCTAGTAGTGGAGTACCTATATGTAATCTAAGTTAAAGGAAATGGCAAAGCACAGAGATATTTACACAAGGCTTTTTGAGGCCTGGGCCCGCACTACATCCAACTCTCTCTTCTGAAATACGTTCCTTCTAGAACCCTTCACTCAGCAACCTCCAACTCTCTGAGGGTCAGACGTTTCTCCAGGCAGAGAGTGGGGGTAGATCTCTCTTCTCTGCAGGTGTCTCCCTCTGGAACGGCCTCCCTGAGGACTCTCAGATTTGAATCGGACCACCAAAAGATCCAGAAGCAGCTCAAGCCCCTCCTTTCCTCCTCTGCCTTCTCTCTCTTGCGCCCTTGTAAACTTACCTGCCTGCTGCACCAATTGCTTGCTTTTTTCCCTCAGAGTCTCACTTGGTATCATGCTCCTCCACGACCAGTCTTCCTATGCACTGCCTCCTTGGCCTACCGCACACTTAGGGGCTGTAACTGTAACCCCTAGAAGCCCCCAGGCCTCCTTACCCTTACCCAGAGCTAGCTGCGCTGCCATGGTTGTACTTACTTAGAGCTATGCTGCCCCAATCACACCTCCACCTTTCCTTTCCCTTACACTTCCTCCTCTCCTGCCCCTGCACTTCTATTATCACACTTTCATGATCCGAATGACACAAGGTCTAGTAGGATTGTTTGTCTTGTTCTCCCTATATCTTCCCTCCCTTCTCTTGTGGCACCTTGAAACACTTGTGTGCAGGTACGTTAGAAATGCCTTATCATATCATACTTGTTCTAGGTGTTCTTCATAACCAAATGACTGTTTTGCTGACCAGTTTAGTGTGGCACTTACAGTGGTGGTGCACAGGGCCAGACTACTATCCTTCACTAGTGCTATGTAGGCCTGTGAGCCCCTGTGTCGCGGAGTCTGACAGTTCGATTTAGAAACACCGCTCTGTGCAGTCACAGAGCAGTCTTTCTAAATCGGTCTATTTTCCTTTTGGAAAAAAGAAAAAGGTCTTTGGACCTAGTAACAGAGAATATTCTGTATCAGAAGGAGTACAACAGAGGGGGATACAATCTATCCTGCCTGAGTGAGGTCCTCAAAAGGGATATGACACACATACGTTTTCTCTTTCCCATCACTCTGGTTACTCTGATCTAATTATCCCTTTGAGAATGTCCATGTAGGAACTATTTTGTTTGCTCATCAGGTGTTCCTCTTCTACTATTATTTATATAGCACCTTCCAGAGTAGGCAGACCAGAAGGCAAAAATCATCTGCTAGCCTTGTAGTCGTCTCCCCTTGGTCCATTATTATAAGCCTTTCCTCTGGGAAGTCTTCAACCACTGTGAAGGGAAAGATTTTTGTTGAGTATTCTTGCCTATATTGATGCACAGTTGACATGCAAGTTGGAAGCAGCGTGCAAGTCTATGCAAAAAGGACGAGCATACTCGTCCTTGGCAGTTAAGGGGTTAAGTGCCAAAGCCTCAGAATATCACTGCTTAATTACAAAGGAATAAAACGTGGTCTATTTATGGATTAGCTTTGCACACTTTCTGACTCCTCTTTTCAGATTGGAGAGACTGCTACAATTTTGCCATCCTGAGAATGGAGGAAGTCTCAGAAGAGTGCAACCCTCAGCACACAACCTGTGACACATTTGAAATGTATGATGGGGGGCCAGTGCACAAAGCAAGGTGTTCTGATAGCATAGGCTCTATCCATTTATTTGTGTGGCTCTATCCATATAAGTGGATAATGTGCTTGTGCATCCTCTGAAGGATGACCGTCTGTGTTAGCAGGACACCTAGATTCTGGCTATCTTGTGCACACCCCCAACCGCATTTTGCACTGTGTTGTTCATTGCTAAATGTTACCTGATGACTTGTTAAATTCACACTACCACTGTTTTGTTCTATGACCTGCATGACCTCACATTTACTATTAATCATGGAAGTGGCTCGCTCAGACCTGCATTTTAAATCTATATTATTCAGGCTAGGCCTTCAGCTTTGTATTGATCAGGACTATAGGGCTTTGCAAATTGTGTAAAAATAGGACGAGTAGAAAATACATTTCTTTAAAAAATCACAAACCTTCCCTAATCTTCCCAAATGATCCACTCCATACTTAATGTAACCAAAATAAAATCACAGTGACTCTTTATATATTGAGTATGAGTTTGGTAATCACCCTATTTAAGTCAATACAGAGAGGCCATGTCAGATGTGTTGGGCCAGCAAGGTGGACAGTTGATGGCTTGGGGCAAGAACATAAAATCAACCCCGACACTCATAGGTCTGGTAGACAACTGGCAAAACAGGCGGTGGTCCTCATTACGAGGGTGCCGTAGGCTTCCAGTAGTACTGGTGGCCTACCAGCAACCTTGTCTTACCTGTTCTGCTGCCTGACATCCCGATGCTACTGGAATATCACAGGTGGCCGAGGAATGGTATGTTCCCAAACAATTGATCATTTTCAATCTATGTGAGGTACTTTACTAAATTTCAAAAACTGCTGATACGTAACAGTGATCCTAGTGATCTTTCAAAATTACATGAGGCGGCTACTGGACTCTTCCTTAGCTTGCGACATTCCCTCCCTCACCATTCATCCCTCTGGTCCAACACACTCTGCCAGGCATACCTTGCATGCTCTCATCCCCTCAGACATTTCTATCTCCAACCCTCTCACTACGCCTCTCTCCCGGTCTGACCATTCCCTCCTGTCTTCTCACCTGGATCTCTTTGGTACCCCTGCTAAGCCTCTGCCTGCACTGCCTGTCAACTTCTCTGTCATTCAACTGATGAAGCGATTGTCAGTTGTTGCCTTTGTTGCACTTTCATTCCCACTCCTTCCACGGAGTCCCACACTGACTCTGACCTTGCTTATCCTCATCTTTCTATCACCAACCCGCTGGATATCCTCTTAGCGCAACACCTGGTATGACTCCGACCTTGCCTCTCTGAAACACAAGTGCAGAGTGGCTGAGCGGAAGTGGCTGGCATCAGACACATCCTTTGACAAACTGGCCTGTCACCTGCTCCAAAGGAAAGAATGACTCTCCATTTCCTTGAAGGAGAGTGCTCACATCCATGCCCACATCTCTGGGGACATTAACAACTCTGGCGAACTGTTTAAAATCTGCAAGGAACTCAACAATCCTTCTGCAGTCTCCCCTTCTCCCCTGCCATCCCCGATTCTCTGTACCGCTCTGGCCTCCCACTTCCTTTCCAAAACTTAGGACATTCTGCCCTCACTCTCCCCTCCCCCTCCCACCTCCATTCCCAGCAGTCTTTCCTCCCTTGACTCCCCTCTACCCTTCCCTACTTCTCTCATTCTCTCCCATAGCAGCAGATGAGGTCTGTAGACCAGTCCTCTCTATGAAAGTCTCCTCCAAACAGGTGCACCCCTGTACCTCCGGAAGTATCAAGGATAACATTGCCTCCCTTGCATCTTCCCTGGCTGATTTCTGTAAACACTCATTTGCCGTCCGCTTCTTCCCTCTTCCCCATAAGCACTCAATTGTGCATCCCCGCCTTAAAAAGCAATTTTCTGACCACTCCTGCTAACTATTGCCCTATCTCCATCACCCCCTTCCTGGGCGAAACCCTGGAGAAGCTGACCATCTTCCTTCTGACCCAACACACCAAATCTGTCAGCTGTATCCACAACCACCATGTCTGGCTTCAGAGCTGCCAGAGGCATGGAAATTGCTGTACTAAACATCTGTGATGGCTTGCTCTCTAATCGTGACTCTAACTCTCCATCCGTTTTTTATCCTCCTGGATCTTTCCTCTGCCTTTGACATGGTCAATTAGGCCATCTTGACAAATCAGCTCTGTGACACCCTGGGCATCACAGGCTTGGCACTGGACAGGTTGATCTACTTCCTCTGCAACCGAACTTCCCAAGTTCTAATTTTCCCTTTTCTGGCCCCTATCAATCTCTCCACCTGCGGCATCCCTCAAGGGTCCATCCTCTAACTGTGGCTTTTCAACATCTACCTTGCCCCTTTGGCCAACTTGATCTCTTCCTTCTCTTCTCACTTACAGTGTCATGCAGACGACACACAGCTCTCCTTTAAGCTTCCTTCCTCATCCTCATCTTCCCACACTATCATCCATGAGTGTCTGACTGCTCGTCATTCTTGGTCTGCTGCCAAAGATCTCTGCTTAATGCCAGTAAGACTGATATCCTTTTCATTGGGACCCCAACTCCAGCCTTCCCTCCCTCCCTCTGGCCACCCTCTCTGGGACCCCTCTCCTCACCCATTTGTGAGGCAAAAAACCTTTGAGTATCTTTGATTCCTCTCTTGCCTTCTCTCCTCACATCACGGACCTTGCCAAGAAGGCCTACTTTGAACTGCACCCCATCAGAGGTATTCTCCCTTTCCTCACCTTCTGCCCGAAAGTCTATGTCTACAGAGCTCTGATCCTCTCTAGGCTTGACTACTGTAACAGCCTCTTCCTCAATCTTCATTCTTACTCCCTTCCTCCCCTTCAACTAATCCATAATAGGGCTGAGAGACGTATGCTTGGACTCAAGCCCAGGGACTGCATCTCTCTAGCCCTAAATTCTCTCCACTGTCTCCCTGTTTGTGCTAGGATCAGATTTGAGACCCTCTGCATCATCCACAAGGCTTTCTGGGGCTTGGGACCTTGCTACATCCAACTCCCTCTCCCTAAATACCTCCCCTCCAGAGCCCTTCAGTCTGATAGCTCCAACTCTCTGAGAATCAGACACTTCTCTAAGCAAAGAGTGGGGGTAGATGTCTCTCCTCTGCAGGAGCCTTCCTCTGGAATGGTCTCCCTGCCCCTCTCAGGCTGGAGCCGGATCTCCTTAATTTCCAGAGCCTCCTCAAGACCCTCCTTTTCGCCTCCTCTTTCACTCTCCCCCTTCCCTGCTAACACCTTCTTCTGTCTCATTGATTGGCTTCCAGGTTCCCTCTGAGTACTACTGGACTCCAGACCCCCCGTCAATTTCCCCCCTTCCCTGCACTTGCCTGCATTCCCTGGCATTTGTCCATTGGCCTCCCCTTAGCACTTGCACCTCGCCTATTCACCCTTTTCCCTTCCCACCGTAGCACTTGTTTTGCGCAGACCGTCACTTCCCCTCTCCCGCCCCTTCCCTCACACTTCTTGTTCTGCACTTGCACGTTCCGAATGTCATACGGCCTAGTAGGACCATTATTTTATCTTTCTCGCTTGTCCCCCCTCCCCTTTAGTCTTGTGGCACCTTGAAACAGCATGTGTTGTATAAGCGCCTTACAAATATCCAGTACATTAATAAATAAAAACCTTTTGTTGTTTCTGCAAATAAGGACAGAGGGTAGTTGGAAGAGCATATGGGCTGTAAAATACTGCAATTCATAAACACATTTTCTTGTCCGAAACAAAAGCAAACCATAAAAGCATCGTGTGAATCAGCACACGAATAATTGAGTTTTTTTTTTTTAAAAGAGGACTTGGACTCCACGATTAGGCACACTGTAGATTCACAATTCTTCTCCCCTACATTAAAGGCTGGTCACTAAGCATGGCTCCTACTTCTCTGCTTTTACTGATAACTTACCATAACCTACCAGACCGGTAAGGTCAGCCCACTCACACTGTCTTACCCAACGCAAATACAAGCGAGCTAAAGGAGGAGAAGGCTCCAGTATCCAACGGTGGCAACATACAACTGGAATTCTCTCCCACCTGCCCTAAGAGCAGAGGACTCATATTGGGTCTTCCAGAAAGCATTGAAAGCATTGAAAACTTGGCTGTTTGCCTAATCAATGTTGGCGCAGGAGAACTCCATGAGTCACATGCATGTATACATATATATATATATATGTACTTCACTTGCCTCCACAAAATGTGTAACTGACATGCAACAGCACCTGGATGCCCCTGGGTTTATGCGCTTTACACAGGAAAATTAATAAAATGAATTTGATGAGAAGATATGACACAACTATTGCAGAGAAGGAAAAGGAACTGGAGAAGGAACTCAACATTGAAAAACAGCCAAGGGGTGGGCTATTAACTTCTTCATTAGTACTAGGCAGAAAATAAAGCAGAAATACATTAAATATCCTGCCGTTAGCCCAATTTCTCTCTTTAGTTATTTTACCAATTGTTGTACCATAGTCAAATCAGAAACGAGAAAATGTTGGGATCCCATTAACAATGGTAGTGCTTTGTAGGGACGACTAGCGTTAACTAGGTTAGGGAGAGATGTTTGCTTTTAAAAGCATGGTTTACTTCCCTGTTGATTGGTTCATTGACATAGTGTTCATGTTTGTGCTGCATTACATTGTTACTGTTAATTTGTTTTTATCACGGATGCTGTACATGTGATTGAGGATTCAGAAATTACAAACAAACCACACAAATACTTGACAAGTCTTGTACTCCACATTTCAATCTCCTCAAGTCTTTCTTCCGCCCCCTTCTAAAATGTCAGCAAGCGGCCGTGGATGGTTGCTGGCTCCGGAAGTTGCCATCGGTGAGAAAGGCGGATCCAAGGCTTGGGTGTTCGACTGTCTGCTTTGCCTTTTGACGTTTAATTTCAACCAGGATCAGTTCAGAGAGCTAGCAGGCCAACAGGCTTCTGGTGGGCCAGAATGAGCTGCTTTGAACATGTTATGTTATTGGGAGACCGCTGCCATTTGTCATGGTCTCCAGCAGGATCGGAAAAAGAAGTGGGTTGGGATTGTTATTACGGTTGAGAGGGAAAAGCACAGAGTGCTTTGATGTGCTGTTGGTAGCTTCAGTTCGGAAACAACGGTCACTGTGTGCTGGTATGATTTTGGTAGATTGGCATTTGCGTGTTGTTTTGTGGGTGGTTCTATATGGGTGTGTCAGATGTGTGCAATCAGGTAGGGTCCCCATCAACTTTTGCTAAAATGTTGTGCAATAAAATGCAATCCGTTTACCTCCAAATGACGTTAGCTATATTCTTGGACATAAACTAGTACAGCCCCTATGGTGATGGAGTAATCAATAGCATTTATTTTAACCAGTGCCAGCATATTTATTTTGCCAGATATACATACTACCATTTGATTATGCACACCATTTGGCATACAGGGGATTCCAAGTCCGCTGAGAACTGTCACTGTAAACCATGTTTGATTTATATAGAGCAGTCCATCACATTTTCAGTGAGCTATTTTGGGTGGCTGAAGTAATTGTTCAAACTCCTGGCATAGCAAACACTTCCGCTGACCCCTGTCATCTCTCTTCTTGTGACACCTCCACTTCAGGGCCATATCAATCTTGCAGCCCTCAACCATTCAGCCCTCTCTCGTTGATGTGATATCCTGATGGCAGTTAGCTCTTTCAATCAGGGAGCCAGTGTTGGTGTGTGTGTGAGTGCCCTCAATCTGTGGAGTAAATCTATTTATTTATTTATTAACATTTATAAAGCGTGCATCAGCCCATAGGTATTGTGGCGCTGTCACAGACATTAGTTGTAAGTTGCAAGGAGAAAGCTTGGTTACAAGATAGAGCAGACATTATAGAAATACTTGGAAAACAAGACAAAGCAGACATGGTAGGAATACTTGAAAAGAACATTGCTGATTACAGAGTTGCATAAGGCGAGAAGGGGTGGAGGGAGAGGGGTGGTGGAGAGGGTGGTGTTAATTAAAGAGAGTGGTTTTCAGCCCTTTGCGAGATGCCGCTAGAGCAAATGACAACATATGGGCCACAGTGGAAGGAAGGGTTGAAGAAAATTCCAAGTGGGACGGGCCATTCCGGGCTCCTTCCACTATCAAGAAGCAAGAGTGGGGCAGAAAAGGCTCAGTGCAAACTGAAGAGAGGGTGATGGTGGCAATGTGCAGCATGGAAGACTGTCAGCACCCAGACGACATAGCACATATCCCAATAAATGAATGCACCTCACTCTCACATCTACTCCCAAGGTCTCCCTGCGAGCTGACCCTTGCGTAAGCCCCACCCCCATTTGCACTAACTGCATGCTTAAGATGAATTGTTGACAACTGAGCCAGTCTGATCGCTTCCCAAACTGCAGAGAAGGAAAAGGCAGGACTGTCTGGAGCCCTAAGAACTCCTGTGTTGTGATTGTTTATCTCATGGAAGACAGAGCAACTAGGGTACTAAAATAAATGTTTGTCTCTGAAAATAGATGCCAGAGTGCCTTCTGGTATATTGATAATATAACTTAATTTGCTAATGTATTAAGTGTAATTAAATGGTGTGACTATGGAAAATCCGACGATGGATTGTCCAGCACACAGCAAAGCAATTTATGACCTATTGGACTTGATAACGATGGTTAAAATACAAATAAATCACCAAAGCTACCTAATGCAGGCATACCAACAGCGTCTTTGGTATTTTTTTTTTAAATGTTGGGAAAGTGCTTATATTAGTAAAACTGTAAAGATACGCCTCGCAGAAAGAGGAGAGGCTTGTCGAGAATATGTACCCAATGGCAATCAAGGTTGCATGACTGTTGAGCGTCTTATAGATGCATGTCTCACACACTCCAATGTTATTAGAGTCCTATCGTGCAGTTCCAGCGAAGCGGCAAGTGGCTGAAGGAAAGCGTTAAAGGCCCTTGACGACATGTGATGACGCATGGACCTGCGCAGTATCTGTCTCGTCTTTCGCGGTGTTCTCAGCAGATTTGTATCTAACTAAATTCCACAGTTGTATTCCAAACATACATGCAACGGAAATGTATGAAACATTTCAAATGCAGTACATGTAAAGATACAGTAAGGCTCTGAGCAGAGGTTTTACCATGTGGTAAATCCCCTGTTCTGAGCTTCCTGATTGGCTGGGAGGCCCCCACAACACCCCCGGCCAGGTACTATCATACAGTATTCCATTTTTAGTGTGATGACAAGGACATTACTGGGAAAAACACGAATATACACTGTAGCGATTCTGTAGATCCATTTGATTGGGTAACTGAGTTGACGCCTATGTACCCTCATGTACCCGAAAAAAAAGGGGACAAGGAAAATCTGATAAAATAAAGACTCAAGTGTAAGAAACCCAAACTACATAGAAGCACACGGATAGACATACTATGGGCCATTATTGACAGCAGGATACACAGACATGAATAGAGTATGGAAGAGCAACGAAAAATATGATAGACATTTTTATTTACAGCTAGAAAACAAATATTGTTGATTTTATGAATAACTGCATTTCTTAAAGGTTTTGGACTGTTTTGCCCATTCACATATAGACAGCGTTTCGAATGAGTGGTAGCCAGAGTGTCTGCATATATGTTTATGTTGGGCTGTTTACATTGGCTTGCCTGCTTAATAATTTGTAACTATTTCAATGCAAACTTGAGATACATCGGACCATCAAGATCCCACTTTTTAACCATCGTAATTTCAAAACGATTTGGGGCAGGAAGGCTCCTGTTAATGCTACAATATTTTTGGAGTGAGAGTTGTTTTCATACCTAAGCATTTTGAAATGTCAATAAATGCATCAATTCAACCATGTTTGGAATTTTAAAAAGTAGTTATAATTTGACATGCTGCGCGTATTAGCGCTTCTTCACCTGATCTTGCCAAGATTCTCTTTTTGTGAGATTTTTGAATCAGAACGCTCCTCATATATTTAAAAATACATCTAGTGACTTGAGAAGTTCTCTAATTATTCCAACTAACAAGACAAATGGATAACAAGTTAAATTTTAATTGGTGGTAGGAAGTAAGTAGAGGGACAGCTGTATTATCGAAACAGGAAGCGTTACTGCCTTTAAGCGAAGATTTGACATAGAGATTGCAAGATTCCAAGTAATCCAGCATGCAAGCAGCATGCCGCACAAGCATCCACCACTCTCAGAGCATGTTAAGTACACTTACAGCCCAGAAATGAAGGGGACAACAAAAACAATAGCCTCAACCCAGATAGAAACTTATATTTATTTATTTCAATTTCTATGATGCGCCGCTTGCCTGTAGTAGGCTCAGGGCGTATAGACAACGAAGACAAGAAGGACAGCAAAAATGCAGCTGTCACTGTCAGGAGAAAGAATACATGCTACTCTGATCCAAGATGTTAATTGGTACACTGGCGCAATTCTAAACCTAATGCTGTGCTAATTGACAAACGCTTACTATGACCACTTTGCTAACCTGTACCTGAGTCAGATGCCAATCTGCAATCTTGCACTACATAGATTAGGTAGTATTCGGCTACTCCAAGCAGGCCGCACTGTCCACTGCTAGATTTCGACCCTAGACAGGACACACACTGCACCTTACCCCCCTCACACAATGTTCCTCCCGGGCCTTTACTCTATACTACTGAGAACCATTCTCCACATCACCAACTCCGCATGCCTGCCCAGCTCACCCCTTAACTTGACCAGCCTAGGCACCGCATCACCCACCCTCACAGAGCCCAGCACCACAATCATGCTTAACCTACTCGCTCCCCCATGCCTTTCGGACAGGCTGACCAGATTACGATCCAGACTTCCCAAAATACACGAGCCTAGAGCCAGGGACTCCACACAATCCATACTCACACACCGAACATCCATTAGCTCCTGCGCTAACCTTACGCTAAAAAAACCCGAACCTAAACCCGTCAACTCCACTACAACCAACAATAGAGCGCTCAGCACAGCTACCACCCCCACCCCTGCCAAAGCCAAAACCCTACCTATAAAAGGTGCCCTCATCAACGCACGCTCCATGATTGCCCATGCCACGGACATCGCTGATCTCATTTTAGCTAAAGATCTAGACTTCCTAGCCATAACAGAGTCCTGGCTTCATGCAGCCGCAGGCCCAGCCCTTTCGCTAGCCATCCCCACTGACTACACCATCATCCGAGCGGACAGAACTGAAGCTAAAGGCGGTGGTTTGGCCATCATTGCCAAGACCCACCTTAACATCAGACTCAACTCCGCCACACACCACCCATCATGTGAATCTCTTACAGCCAAACTACCCATCGCTAACTCCCAAACAATATCCATTCACTTACTATACAGACCGCCCGGACCCCCGGGATCTTTCGAGGAAGACCTCAATGCCATCCTTACCGACAACCTAAAAAACTCCTCACAATGCCTTCTCTTAGGAGACTTCAATTTAGGCTACAAAGACCCCAAAGACAATCAAGCCACTCTCATCAGTAACACCCTGTCTGAACTAGGCTTCACACAAAAAGTAACCAGCCCCACCCATAACAAAGGGAGAACCCTTGATTGGATAGCAGACTATAACTGTGCCGTATTGATCACTAACAACACTCCCCAATCCTGGACCGACCACCACCTCCTCTCCTTCTCACTTGAGGCCTCAAGCCCTACAACCAACATGGCACTAGCCCCAGCCATCCACACGAGAAGCAAAAAAAATATCACAGTAGAAAAACTGATCCCACTCATTCTTCCTACACTAAGCCAACTCCAAGACTCTAATCCCTATGACCTCGTAGAAGGCTATAACAACACCATGCGCATAGCCTTAGACGCCATTGCACCATTGAAACTTAGAAAATCCAAACCAAAAAAGCACCTCAACCAATGGTTCTCCAGCCATCTTAAAACCCTTAGATTGGAAAAGAGTAAACTGGAACAAGTCTGGAGACAATCTCCGACTGACCACAACAAACTATTGCTTAACAAAATAACGGCCAACTATAAAAAAGAAATCATAGCGGCCAAACAAGAATCCTATAACCAGAGAATCTCCCAATCCAACTCCAGCTCCAGAGAATTATTTACTATCCTGAAAGAATTGGAAACCCCGGTAACAATCCCAGATACTTGCGTTAAAAACAAACAATGGTGCACCAGTGTCCAAAATGCACTAAACAACAAAGTCACTGGCCTTCAAACAAAAATTAAAAATAAGAAAGACTCCCTCACCAATCTTACCAACCCCATCAACGCCCACTCGAGCCCTCCACCCTCACACCACACACCTAACACTGCTCGCTTCAGCTTTTCCAAAGTCTCTTCCCTCGAAGTAGAAAAAATAATTCTTGGCCTTAAACCCTCCAACTGCAAAGGTGACCTCTGCCCCCCACAAATCATTAAAGACGCGGCACGAGACCTCTCGCCATTCATCACCAGACTCATCAATGCCTCTTTTTCCTCAGGAACAGTCCCCAGTAACCTTAAAGAGTCCTGGGTCCTCCCTCTCCTCAAAAAACCCTCCCTTGACCCGTCCATCCCAACCAACTACAGACCGATTACCACCGTCCCATTCCTGCTCAAGATACTAGACAAGACAGCATACCAACAAATTCAAAAATATCTTGAAACAAACCACCTTCTAGGAATAAGACAATCCGGCTTCAGACCCCAACATGGAACTGAAACAGCCCTGATAGATCTGAAAGCCCAAATAGACGACCTTAGAGATAACGGGAAAACTGCATTACTACTCCTGCTAGACCTCTCTGCGGCGTTTGACCTAGTTGACCATAAAATCCTATGTAATCATTTAGACTCAGCTGCCCACTTTTCACAAGAAGCCATCAGTTGGATTGAGTCATTCCTCAACAACAGATCCATGCGAGTCTTCTCCTCCTCTGCCACCGCCGAACCCATCCCCATTACATGTGGAGTCCCACAGGGCTCGTGCGTCTCCCCCACTCTGTACAACGTGTTCACAAAGCCCCTGTTTGATGATCTAGATGGCCTGGGTATCACCTACACTAACTACGCCGATGATACACAGATCCTCATCCCGTTGACGGGAGATTACAACCAGGATTTGGCCTTGGTGAACAGGGTGTATCTCATCATCCAGGCATGGATGGCTTCGCACAGTCTATGCCTGAATGATGACAAAACTGAACTCATCATCCTTGGTTCTACGTCCAACCTAACCAAACTCGACCACAATTATGCCAACTTCATCATAGATGGGAACCTAATCAAGGTTTCGAAAGAAGTAAAAACCCTAGGAATATACCTCGACTCCTCCCTAACCTTCCACAAACAGGTTAGCTCGATGGCATCCTCTACGGCCTACACATGTAAGCTCATAAGAGCAGCCAAACCCTTCCTCTCCACCCACAGCTGCACTACACTAGCCAGAGCATTGGTATTATCCAAACTGGACTATTGTAACGCCCTCTACATAGGAGCCACCAAACAAATCACCAACAAAATTCAGACGCTACAAAACAACGCCCTTAGGGCAGCACTCAATATTCCCAGGAGGGAACACATTTCCAATATCAGGAAATCCCATAACTGGCTCAGCACAACAGACAAAATCCTGCTTAAAGTAGCATCGCTCACCCACAAATGCCTGAATAATGCTGCCCCACGCTATCTGGCAGACAGAATATGCAAACACAGCCCCATCAGACCCACCAGAACCTCCAATGCTAATCTGCTCACCGTCCCCAGGTTTAAACGCACTAAAATGGGTGGCAACAGCTTCCAGGTGAAAGCACCCCAACACTGGAACTCCCTACCACCATCGCTCAGAACTCCGCAACCTTACTCACTTTTTAGACGCAACTACATCCATTGGTTAAAGAACACGAACCACTAACACCTCTAACACCACACGGCTGCTCTCCGCGTTGCATGCTTTAAGAGAATCTGTAAATTTGTAATACTAAACTTGTATATATTTGTAATTCTTTAAATACATCTACTGCATTCTCTCCTGCCAAACTGTACACATGTTCCTTCATCGTCACACTGTAATTATGTAATGTAAAGTATAATTATGTAATGTAAAGTATAAGCATCCTGTAACCAAGCTTTGAATCACCTTGCTGCTCATGCGCCCTCATACCCTCGGGTCTGGTGCGCAATACAAATGAATAAACTAAACTAAACTAAACTAAACTAAACTAAACTAAACTAAAGAAGGCAAAAACCAGGTGGAGGAATGTTTAACCTGGTTTGAGGTTGAACAAGTAGGAATTGGTCCGTTTTTTAAATTCCTTGAGGGAGTTTGCCAGTGTCAGGTCCAGCGAAAGCTTATTCCAGGCTAAAGGGGCTTGTACGTCAAAGATGGTTCCACCAAATTGGGTAAGCTTGAACCTGGGTTGCACAAGCCTGTGCAAATCTTCGAACTGTAAATTCCAGCTGGATGACTTTGAGATGGTCTGCCAGGTACTGAGGCGCTCTATTGTTCAGACACTTGTAAGTCAGGAAGAGAGGTTTATGTGTGACACAGTGCTTAATGGGCAATCAATGAAGATCCCTCCTGTCCTCAATGACACAATCTCTCTGGGATAACCCATGGACAGCCCGCAAGGCACCATCTTGTGAGACTTGAAGTGCCTTGATGGTAGCTTGAGATGTGCCTAGCAACAAGCTGTTGCAGTAGTTCAGGCGTGAATTCACCAAGGCAGTGGCAAGCAGGGATCTATTGCTGAAAGATATGTATGGGTGAATGTAGTTCAAAGGTTTTGTAATGTAACCATAACAGGCCCGAATACGAGCGACCTGTGGCTCCATGGTGAGCTCAGCACCCAAAACAACGCCCTGTGTCTTGACACACATGGCTACTGTAATTCTGCTGCCAGAGATGATAAAGCTCTCATAATCGGTGTGAAGTTTTTTTGAGTCTTTGAGGCAAGGATTTGAGGGCTCCATGTCTTCATTGATGCCCTCCTGCAAACACTTCACTGTCTCCCTCCCCACCACGAGGCAGTGAGAGGAGCCCCTGCAGCACCGGCATTGGAAGGTGTTTCGTCGCAGTGTATTAAGCGATCACACTCAACTGAGGGAGTTCCTTTCCCACCCAATCAAGGTGGTGCACAACAAATCACTCTAATTTTGATTCAGGTTCAATTTGGTAAAGCCTACAACCCGTCTTGTACCCAACCCCAACAAATACTTGGTGCCACAATGGACTAGGAACCAGGCCAGTGTGTGGTAAGAATATAGATGTATTCATTTTTTTAAACCGCATTTGACAAACAGACTAACAACAGCCACCAATGCTGTGGCAACACAAGAACAAAATTGACTTCTGTAATGGCACCAACACAGAGATAATATTGAGCTGTGCAGTCACAATTTCCTGCAGCTTTATTTTGAAATCACCCACCAATACAATCTCCCAGCAATCCCCACCCTGCAAACATCAATTAGACTTGAACCCTCTGAATTGAAGGCCAGTGGTAGAGAGTGGGAACAGAATGGGGAAATCATTTTGGGTTCTGATAGAAATGCACTCTTTGGAAAATGGATTCCAGGGGAAAAATCGTGTTTCATTCATTACCACAGATGCAATATGAGGGAGAGAAAAGCAATGGACATTTTTTTTTGCCACACCTAAAAAGAACAGGCAGGGCTTTGTGGTTTGAGTCACAGCACTGACCTGGAAGCTTCCAGCCCTTTAGGACAAGGTAGCAATACCCTTGAGATGGATGGGGATGCATAAGTTACTCAAACATCACTAATCAAAACGACTCAGGTAGTTGGTAAAGGATAACTGTTTTAATATCAATTATCTAAAACAGGCAGTACAGTGGACATCAATAGACCTCAGTGTAAGATCTCTCAATGCATCTTAAAAAAAGCATTCTTTTATAGCAAAAAATCGTCATTGATGACTTTAACCTACGTATTACTAACGCCATCCTACGTGGCAAACTACAAAAACCTAGTGGCAATTGTGATAGGCTCTTAAGGAACCTCTGAGTATAAGATCCATACTTGTCTAAGAGAGTGAAGAAAAGTGATAGGTTTCTTAACATCAGGTGGGGCAACTAAGCCCTCCCCTTAAACAGGTCACTATGAATGTCACTAAATACGCACCGTCCCATTGGCTACACAAACTATAGGACCCTTAATCACGTGGCACCCTACCAATGGTTGGCACTCTAACCTCTGCCAGTACTTTTCCACTTACGTAAGCAGCATGCAGACTGGACCTCCAGTTGCTGGTGAGCTAGTCTTTAACCATAGCTTCCCACCAATTAGCATATTCATCCATCATCAGTTCAGTGGTCTGCGGTCAATTAAGGCTTTGAACTTGTCCTTGGAAGTGTTCTTTTGCTCTGGAGAATTAGGGGAGTGAAGGCACACTCTGCCCTCATGCGTAGGTGCGACCATCGTTTTCGTCCAATTTCATCCTTTCACGTGACTGAAGACCACAAAATCGAGCCTTAGTGTATTTAAAATACTATTTTCTAATAGACCTCTGCCTTCTTCCTTGTTTTTTTCCCTGTCTTCTGAACAAGAGTTTCATTCTTTCACACGATTTGTATCCAAGGTCTGCTCACCCCAGCCTGATAAAACAATGGCTTCTTGGCTCATCCAATCTCGTTTTTCTGAGATCTACTTCTGTAATTCAATTGCTTTTTTAACTAGGACACACTGGAAACAAGGACTTCTTTCTCTGGTCCAGCTCTGCTATAATACGTAATGGAAACATCCATTCTTTACTCACTTCTATATATATATTATATATATGTATATGTTGGCGCATGCCACAATCTATTCACTAGAAAGCTAGCCTCAAGAATGCTTCATCTTCTTGCTTTTCTTTGCATCTGTACAAATGTAAAATAACTTGATATCTTCATCGTTTCTGCATCATAAGTTTCTTCATCTTGATCCCAAGATGTCACTTATCTTTGATACTTTCTGGATGCCTTATAGAATATCTGCATTCTCTTGCCCCTGCATCTCTTCGATGTACGTCAGCTCGTCCCTGTGTGATGTCACCATTCTTCTCTTCCATTTTTTGGTCCTGCTTCTTCCAGGGATTTCATTCAAATGGCCATCATACTGTCTCCTATGCAAGTATGGCTTTCTCAATGAGAACATTGCCTGCAGGATTCTCTTTGATATCAGTATTTTCACTGGTACTGCATGTGTCTCACACTCTGGTTCCCAACATATAGGCAATATGGGCAAGGTGGTTGAGGTGGTGGTACTTGGCTCCTTCTCTACAGCACAATGGGAACAAAAAAGGGGCAATTGTGTTTTCCACCACACATGCAAAGGAAATACAAGTCTTCACACTTCTGATCTACAACACAGGGGATCAATGGGGTATTTCATTTTGCACCCTGCTCACTCACTTGGAAACAGGGTTTTGGGGATTCATTATTTTGGATTCCGGTCCCCCCCCTCGTCTGTTCCGAAGCCAGGGGTTTTCTTCCAAATAGTCAATCAAATCTTTATGTGTATACCGGTTCAAAATACACTGAGAGGAACTTTGTTAGTCTCGAATGCTAACAAAACACATCCCGTGATTTCTATAGGGGAATTTATTGATTTACTTTAATGAGATACACTAACGATCTACACAGACAAACAGGGTATTTTGCTACAAGAAATAACTAAATCAATGCTTGACAAATACAGGGCCTACAAAATCTATGGCTTTGGCAACATTCCATCTCTGGTTTCTCATTGTGGTTTCTCATTGAAGAATATCCTTTTCCAGCATGGTCGCCGCAGGAGCTGGTGCACTGGAGTGTCTGCCCTACTCTGATCCCTTTCTATGATTGGGCCCTTCCCCCATCTTAGGCCAAATCAGGCAAGTCGGAAAGCAAAAGCCAGCCCACACACAAGGCCCACTTCTAGACCCAGGTCCAAGCCCTCTCTTGCCTCCATTTCTTCATCAGTGCTCTCCTGTGAGCACCTCACTGCGTCCCTCCACACCATGAGGCAGTGAAAGCTGCCCCTCCAGCACCAGCATTGAAAGGTAAACACTGTTGGGCTGTGGGTGGATATTACAGCAACCCCAGCTGGAGCCGAGCATTTTCATATTCTGCGAACATAATCAAAGTATATATTGTTTTTTAAAAGCATTTTTAATGAAGAACTGACTGGGAACGCACTGCATTCCATTGCTGCATATCTGGCTCTGTGTGTTTGCTTGCTGAGTGGTTTTTCATTGAAGACTATCCCTTTCCAGCATGTCTTCCGCTGGAGCTGGTGCACCCGAGTGCCTGCCCTGCTCTGATCCCCTGCTCCGATTGGGCCCTGCCTACATCTTAGGCACAATCAGGCAAGCCAGCAAGCGAATGCCAGCCCACACTCAAGGCCCACTTCTAAGCTATGGACCAATCCCTCCCCTGCCTCCATTTCTTCGTCATTGCCCTCATGCAAGCATTTCACTGCCTCCCCACCACGAGGCAGTGAGAGGAGCCCCTTGAACACTGGCATTGAATGGTAAGCCCTCTTGGGCTCTGAGGCGATATTACAGCACAAAGTATTTTCACATTCTTCTGGCATAATGAAAGCAGGAAAAAATAGCATTTTCCATTAAGTAGTGACTGTGAACGCTCTCTGCAGCGTTCCATGGCTGCATAAATGGCTGTGTGTGTGTGCTTGCACAGTGGTTTCTCATTGAAGACTATCCTTTTCCAGCATGGCTGCTGCTGAAGCTGGTTCACCGGAGTGCCTGCCCTGCTCTGATTTCCTGCTCCGATTGGGCCCTGTCTCCATTCATCCGGGACTTGCAGATTTCTCCTCTGCATTTGATATGGTCAACTACTCCATCCTCATAAAATGAATCCACGATACCCTAGGTATCTTGGAGCGGGTACTGGACTGGCTGACCCCCTTCCTCAGTGACCATCTGTCCCAGGTTATTCTGGGCTCTTTCTCCTCCCCCACCTCTATCTCCACCTGTGGTGTCCCGCAGGGCTCCAACCTTTCTCCTTGCATCTTTAACAACGTCCTTGCTCAGCTTGCATGCCTCATTTCCACCTTCTCGCCAAACTTCCAGTGTTATGCAGATGACATGCAACTCTTCTTCAAACTTTCCGCTGACCTTTTTCTTACTTCCTCCATCATTCCTGACTGCCTATCTGCCATCCATTCCTGGTGTACTTCCAACAATCTCTGCCTCAATGCCAGTAAGACTGAAATCCTTTCTATTGTGACTCCAGATCCCTCTTTCTGTCTGTCACTCTGGCCATCTTCTACGGGCTCTCCCCTTTCTCATTCATCTGAGCCAGACATCTTGCAGTCATCTTCACCCTCACATTCAAGAGTTTGCCAAGAAGTCATACTTTCAGCTCCACGTCCTCAAAGGAATTCTTCCCTTTATCACTTTCCCTCAGAAGCTCAATGTCTCTAGAGCTCTGGTTCTCTCTAGGCTAGACTGCTTCAATAGCCTTTTCCTTAATCTACCCTCTTCTTCTCTATGACCCCTCCAGTTAATCCAGAATAGAGCTGCAAGATCTATCCTTCGCCTCAAGCCCAGGGACTGCATCTCTCCAGCCCTAAAAACTCTCCACTGGCTCCCAGTTGCTGCAAGGATCAAATTCAAATCCCTTTGCATCATCCACAAGGCTGTCTGGGGCCATGGACCATGCTATTTACAACTTGCTCTCACCAAGTACTCTCCCTCCAGATCTTTACGTTCCACCGGCACCAACTATCTGTGTGTTAAGTGCTACTCTAAACAGCGATCTGGTGGCTGATTTCTTTTCTCAGAAGGCTCGTTCCTATGGAATAGCCTCCCCCTTTCTCTTCTTCTTTAGCTGGATCTCCTCAAATTCTGGAAGCTCCTCAAGACTTTGCTTTTCACCTCCTCCTTCTCTTCTTCCCTCCTCCTTTAAGGTTGAGGTTGTTGTGGAAGACAGAGAAGGAAGTTTCAGCTCTAAGGGTGGCAGGGAGTGAGTTCCAGAGTTTCGGTGCAATATAGGAGAAGCCTAGACCTCCCGCTGTGGCTCTCTTTATGCGTGATATGTGTAGCTGGTTAGTGTACTGAGCTCTGGTGGGGCGAGTGGATGTGGTTCTTGATATTGCTTCAGATAGGTATGCTGGAGCAGTTTTGTTGATGCACCTGTGAGTGATGGTAGGATTTTCAGAGTAATACGGTCTTTGACCTGGAGCCACTGTGCTTCACGTCTGGCGTGGGATATATGGTCTCTTCTAGGGATGCTCATGGCGGCTCTGAGGGCATTGTTTTGTGTGGTTTGCAGTCTGTGAATGTTTTTGGCGGAGGTGCCAGCTAGAAGGGCATTGCAATAATCGAGTGTGGCTCCTATAGTTGCTCTAGCTGTGTCCGAGCGTTTTGGGGTGGATAAGTAGGATTTAATGGTATTGATGAGTTTGGTGCTGAACGCTGATGCAGAGGCTATGGCACTGACTTGTTTGATCATCGATAGATTTGCATCAATGTGAACACCTAGAGTCTTGACATAGGATGATACAGAGATGGTTGAGTTGTCTATGTTGAAGTTGTTGTATTGGGGGCTTAGTTTCGATAATGTGTTTGTCTGGCCCAGGATGAGAATTTCAGTCTTCTCCCCGTTAAGACAGAGGCCATTGATTGCCATCCAAGCTTGGATAGTGGCATAGATGTTGTGAAGGGCCGTGGCGTCTTGGTGATAGAGTCCAGATAGGGGTAAAAGTACTTGAGTGTCGTCTGCATAGTTTGTATATGCAACACCCATGGAGTCAAATAGGTCGAAGAGGGGTTTTGTGAAGAGGTTATAGAGGGTGGGGGCTGTACAAGATCCTTGGGGACCACCGCAGTTTATAGTGGTAGGATCTGTGTTAGCTATGTTAGAGTAGACCTCATGGCTCTTCCTTCAAGGAAGGAAGTGATCCAGGATGCTGCTTGATTAGAGAAGTGGGCTGCATGGGTGAGGTGGGTGGTGAGTGTTTGGTGATCTACCAGGTCAAAAGCAGCTAATAGATCGAGGAGTAGCAAGGCAGGTTTGCCTTTGTCCATGATCTGTGAGATTTCATTTTTTAGGTGTAATAAGGCGGATTCTGTTCCATGCCCGACATGGAAGCCAGATTGTCTTTTGCATAGTATGGAGTTAGCTTCTATGTATGATTGGATCTGGATGTGAGCTGCTTTGTCCAGGATTTTTAGGAGGAACGGGACTGTCGTCATTGGTCTGTAGTTGTTTGGTTGCGCTGGGTGAAGTGTGGCCTTTTTTAGAAGTGGCCGCACCCAGGCTTCCTTGAGATTGTTTGGGACAGTTCCTGTTTGGAAAGATGTGTTGATGAAGGCAGTAATCAGGGGTGCTAGGTCATTGGCGCATTCCTTGATGATTTTGGGGGGGCAAATGTCTGCTTTGCAAAGGGATGGTTTGAGGTTTTTGATGAGATTAAGGACCTCAGGTTCAGTGACGTTTCTGAAGGAGAATTGAGCGTGATTGAGATTACTACGCTTGTCTTGTGTAGGGCGGTTGGTTTTTTGGTTTGGGAGGGCTTTGCAGTGGTTTTGGATTTTGTTCTGAGGAGTTTTATTTTGTTGAAAATGGCAGACTGAATGCTGGAACACCAGGCTTTGTCTTTAGTTTTCTCGTCAGCGGTAGCCGGAGGAGTGACTAATTCATTAAAGATTGCGAAAGGTTCTTTAGCTTGGGAGTTGGCCTTTGAGATCCTATCATTGAAGGAGTTGGATTTTGCTGCTAAGGTGGCTTTTTTTTTTATATTGGAGGGCTATTTGTTTGAAGAGGCTCTTATTCAGATCACTCGGATCCGTTTGCCAGTTTTTAAGCGACTGGCGCTTTTGAGCTCGGAGGGTTTGGAGTTCTTCCGAGAACCAAGAGGTGCAGTGAAATGATTTTTTTTCCTTCTTGCGTTCAAGTGGGGCTATAGAGTTTATGTCATTGGTGAGAGTATAATTGAAGATAGCTGATAGTATATTTGGGTCCTGAGAGAAAGGTGGTGCTAGGGAGGGTCTTTTAAGGTGGGGATGCAAGTTGTCTGCGTTGAGTTTTTTAGAACTTCTTATTGTGGCAGGTGGTGCGTGGGTGAGAGTCTTAGGTTTAGGGTTGGTGGGGATGAGGAATTCAATGCATGTGTGGTCCGTCCAAGGAAGGGCAGTGTTTGAGGTAATGTTGGATGCACAGTTGTGATCCATGACCCAGTCAAGGTTGCGGCCTTTGGAGTGAGTAGGGGTGAGGACTCTTTGGGAGAAACCTAAGTCTGTGAGTTCTTTAGCTAGGGCTGCGGCGGATTTATCCTTAGGATCATCGTATCCTAAATTTAATTCTCCTAATAGAAGGATATTGGAGGACTTTTTAATGTTGTTGCTGAGTCGATGGGAGAGGTGCTCTTGGAAGTCAGCTGGGAGTCCAGGGGGTCTGTATAGGATGTGGATGTTGATTAAATTATTGGGGGAGAGCGTAAGCTTGGCTGATAGGATATCAGCATCACCACCCCATGTACTATGGTCTGCTAATCTGAGGGATAGTGAGTCTTTGTGGATAAGGGCGACTCCCCCTCCAATCTTATCACATCTATCTTGTCTAAGGATGGTGTAGCCTGTCGGTAGGGCTAATGCGATGGCTTGGCAGGAGGCATCATTGAGCCAGGATTCGGTGATGCAAAGTATGTCCAGATTAAGTGTGGATAGTAGATCATTTATTTCGAGGGCATGTGCAGGCAGGGAACGTACGTTCAGTAGTGCACATTTAAGAGGTGGGTGTTGTGTGCCTTTGATGTTTTTGTTTGTACTAGTATGGGGTGAAGTGTGCTTGTTGTGGTGTGTGGTAGTGAGGAGCTTAGTGTGAAGTAGTGTAGAGGCATGTTGGGGTGGTGGGGGAGAGGGGCAGTGCCTATGCTCATCTTCATATGGGGTAGTGGTGCAGTGTGGGTGCCTAATCTGGTGTTTCTAGTCATGATGGGTGTGGGTGAGCAGAGTAAATACTTAGGAAGTGATCGATGTCTGAGATTGCGGAGTCTGGTGGCTAGGCTAGGTGGCCGAGACTGTGTGATGTTGTAGTTTGGTGCTGCGGCATGTGAATTTAGTGCCAGGCGCTGGGTGAGGTGTGCTGGGAATATGTGGGGAGGCGTAGAGGCCATTAGAGTGAGGGCTATACGGATGGCTGTTAGGCTGGCTAAGCGGAGTGTGGCAGGGAGAGTGCGGGAGAGTGAAACTATGCAATGATTGGGAGGTGCATTCTTGGGCATCATGATCGTGGAGAGTGGCTGTGTGTATGTGTGTGTGCAGCTGGTGTGTGCTGCTGGTATGTGACAGAAATGACAGGGGGATCCTGCGACTAGTGCTAGGTAGTTCAGAGGCAGAGCATAATAGGTAGCAGTTCATCAAAATACAATGCCTAAATTCGATTTTCTAAGTGGGGCAGGCAGATGCTAAATGGTGGCAGGGCATAAGGGGCAGGCAGAGGCTAAATGGTGGCAGGGCATAATAGGTAGCAGTTCAACAAAATACAATGCCTAAATTCGATTTTCTAAGTGGGGCAGGCAGAGGCTAAATGGTGGCAGGGCATAATAGGTAGCAGTTCAACAAAATACAATGCCTAAATTCGATTTTCGAAGTCGGGCAGGCAGAGGCTAAATGATGGCAGTGCATAATAGGTAGCAGTTCAACAAAATACAATGCCTAAATTCGATTTTCTAAGTGGGGCAGGCAGAGGCTAAATGGTGGCAGGGTATAATAGGTAGCAGTTGGCTGCACAAGAGGATACAGTTCAAGCGGATAAGCAATACTGGTAAATGCGCTAAATAGTATAGTGAGATATTATATATCAACAATAGACCAGGTGATAGCAAGCATTTGTCCAAAGTCAGTGAAAAGCAGAGGCACCCATGAGGTGTACTGCATGAAGAGATTAGGTGAAAAGGTTAGGTTCTGGGGAGGTGTGGGCAAGCTGCAGGGTCAGGACAGGCTTACCAGAAAATGGGCAGAGTCATTAACCCAGGCCTCAGGTGCCTCTGGACAGGCTCCAGACAGGAAACTATGCAGGTTCTTATGAACCTGACTGAATGTGAGTACCTGTACGCTTGTTTGAGCAAATGCAAAAGTCGCAAATACATTGGAAGTCTCTCTAAACCAAGGAAGGATGAGGTCTATTTGTTTACTACTTTGCAGAAAAGCCTAATTGGAACCATTGGTGAAATGTCTATTGTTCTACTACAGTAGCCCCACACTACTACTAAACAAGCAGTGATCCAAATCAAAAAGTTGAAAAAGGCACAGCCTGAATGCTATACTTCCTTTGCGTCTGATGGTAATGTGGGCAGAGAGCAGGAGGGGTGTGATTTAGCAAAGTAGCATCCAAACAATAGTTCTGTGATACCAAATGACAGAATGTCCAACCAAGGTTCTATAAATATAGGTGTCTTATTTAAACTGAAAAATACAAAGCACACTAATAACCCACAATTGTAAAAGAAGACACACAATAAGAAGACTTTAGGATGAAGGATGGCACTTTGAAGACTTTGGTAAAAATGCAATAGTCTCTGTAACAATGTTAAGTTCAACGTATTTGTCATAAAACGATAAGAAGTGATGTCTTAAATGGTTACCAGGGCCCTTACAATGAGGCCAATTGGTCAGAAACCATATCACTACCTTTATTTACTTCTTGGGTGGTTCAACAGCATCAAGCTTGGCTCCTTGGCATTTTCCATAGGCTCAAAACAGCATTGAGATAGTCGAGTCTGATTCTTCCAGTCGATCAAGTTGGCTTTGAGATGTTCGAGTCAGTTCAAGGTGGTCTGGTGATGTGGTACGGTCCTTTATAGGTGATTATCTCAAACAGGCAGAAGAGACACACAGGTGAATTGCAAGCAAGTAGTTCAAAGTAATGGGGTCAGTTCCATAAGGTCCAGAGAAGGAAGTGTGCTTCTGCACCAGTGATCAGCCAAAAAACATCTGGAGCAAAGGCAGGTGATGGTCAAGTCAGTTGCTCAATGCCTAGAAGCAGATAAAAACAAAAAGTGCAGATGTCAAAGGCTTCTCTGAGGGTCCTGTGGCAGCTCAATAAAAAACTCAAATGTAGTTGAGTCGACTTTGAAGCAATTCAAGGTGGGAAACAGAGGATGGGCTGTGCTTTGGATTCTTGGTTGCTGGGGGATCCAATCCATGGTCTCCAGTGACATGCTGAACACTTTTTCAGCCCTTCCAAGATAGTACAATTTCTATAGATCACATGAAGGGGTTGTCACCTCCAGTTAGCAGCATTTTGGTTTCCAGTGTTCAGGCAGACGCAGGCCTTATCCAAGCATCAGTTTACCACAGAGGGTCCCCTGAGAAGGGTGAAGGGAGGGTCATGCTTGCTGCTTGGCATCTTTGTCTTTGCATTTATGGCAGAGAAGATTGGGCAGACTGCGCACCCATTAAAGTTCTGATGTCCAAACTATTGGGGGAGGGAGATCCTTGTATCTACTCAATTTGGTGTACATTCCTGGCTGATGTGACACACGTCTTTGCCTGATAATGTCAGTTGCAGAGTGTGTTGTATGCAGGATGTGGGAATGGGAGGCACAACAAAATGAGTGGTCTAAAAATCCCAAGAGGGTGGATCCCTGCTCTTGGCTAACACTACTCTCCTGGGCTGCTCCTCCCCCTCCCTAGTCTGCCCTGCATCAAAGAGCCTCTAGTAATGTCTGTCTTGCTGCAACCTCTCCTTTCCCATTTTCCTGGCAGGGCCTGTCTTTAAAGCATTGGTCTGAGCTGACCCCCTGAGGTACATCTTGCTCGACTGGGAAGGTGAAACACCTTCCCAGAGTGAACAAAGGAAGTTCCTACGGCTGGATTCAAATGGTTTGTTTTGGGTGAAATCCAGCTGCAGATGGTCGATACAAAAAAAGGCCATGACAGTTGAATGAGTCACTAGAATCCAGGCTGAAAATAAAATGACACCTAAAGTGTTTGGCCAATATAATTGTATTTTCCCATTGACAGCATTTCAAACCAGGTATGAGTTATATGTATTTATTCATCTGCCACCAATTCTTGGGGGTACACAATTATAAGCAATTTCGATCATGGTTGCCCATGGTTAAAGGCAGCCCCTGGTGGTTGCATTCGTTCTTTCCAGCAGACTGTGTGCAGGAATACACGTTACTCTGTAACTGTCATGTTGCCAAACTACAGTGCAGCTGCTGATTTGTCAATAGATAATCCCAGCAGAGATACATGTTTGCAATATTCTTTTCAACACATTGCAAATAAAAGTGACCTCTTATTAGAAGAACTCACTCTCAGAGATACAATAAACAACAAAATATCCTAATTCTGCTTAGTTGCAGAAAAGCATATACGGGTTTCACTGTTTACTGTTGTAGCCTAGCTTGATCCACCCAATAACCGTGCACTTTTACTAAATCATTCTAAAATGGCCATCATCTGAATTTGCTAAATCCTTGTGCAGTCATAAACACAGGTTTACCTGCTTGTGCTAAAGTTTGCCAGACAAAATTGCCTTTATTATGCAAAATGTTGACTTAACAAAATCTACAGGGATTGCGATTTAAATAGTAAACATAATTTGACAGGCCAGGCATGGAGCAGTTTTATCAAAAGTCTCAGCACAATATCACGGCTGACTACAACACTTCAGATCTAATTTTATCAGGTTTTCTTCTATGAGTTGTCACTGTCCTCCCAGGTACCTGATTCATTTGGAGTTGGATGCTGATGAAGAAGTTCTGGAGACATGTATGTGGCACAGGACCTTTGTTCATGACTGTCGTTCAAGTTAAATATTGCTCTGCAGAATATTGGCCACCGGAATCTTACAAAAAGCATAATTATTGTGAGATGTGTTATTTTCAGCAGGAAAAACTGCTCATTTTGACCTAGGTATTGTACGTAAGGAAATTATTAATGACTACAGCATCAGGCCTGTACTGTCTGTCACAAATAAATATGTCTTTTAGACTGTGTATTGTCTCTATTGATTATGGGTGCCTGGAAGAAAGGTATGAGCGCCTCTAGCCTCGGTGAGGGCATTTGTCCACCAGATGTTGGATCTGCATCATGTCATCGTAAATTAGGGTTTCCTGAGAGCAGTCAGATATTTACCACAAAAGCAGCTATCCCTACAGGCTAGGACATGACAACGATGGGTTAAATGACTTCAGTTGCAAGTGGGAACATTCATAGTGAGTGCCACCACTTCTGGTAAGAAAAGTGGAAGGTTAATGCACATCATTCCATACCTCTATGGTAATCCATATGAGTATTAATGCACGTATCGGCAATGTTTTTACCCCAACAGCATTTACCAAAGGTTTCCAATTATGGTGATGATTAGCCAAATACATGCTTTGCTTTTAATAACTGCCAAGTAATATTAAAATTATATACTGAGACTTAAAAGAGGAGAGCTTAATAGAAGGAATAAAGAGTGATCAACCAACCATAAACTAACCCAATTATTGATTTTGTATTTATTTATTGGTTTATTAATTTATTTATACACAGGAGGAAGAATGCTCTTTTGATCACAAAAGAGCTTACAATAGGGAAGAAATCAGATTTGAGGGGAAACAGTGAGTTTCTTACAATGGGGTGAGTTTGAGGGACATTCTGACCAGTTTGTGGAGGGGAGTAAATGAACAGTTGCCAGGGACACACCATAAATGGACATACATAGATTAAGGACATCCAACATTGGACATTTTTAAGTGCAGGTAGGCGGCTTAGCCAGCTGTTCTCAAGATTTGCCCATGATGGGGTAAATGCTAGTGTGGAGGCAGAGGAAGTGAGGGACAGCGGAAGGTTAGAAGTGAGGGAAAAATGTTAGCCAGCAGGCAAATGAGAGGTAGGTTATTTATTTAATTTATTTGGATTTGTAAAGTGCACTAGCAGCCCATGGGCATCTAGTTAATAGGTTAATAGGGTAACTAGGAAGCGAGAAGGTACGCTTTTAGTTTGGTTTTGAACAAAACAGTGTGAACTGTTTCTCGGATAGCCAGGGGAAGAGCATTCCATGCAAGTGGAGCAAGAAGAGAGAAAGAGCAGAAGCAAGCAGAAGAAGGCGCAAGGAGCCACAAGAGTAGTCAAGGAGGCAGAGAGGAGATTATGAGACGGCTTGAAGAATTGGATAGAGGTGGATAGATACAGTGGTGCCTTACCATGACTAGATTACTTAACTTGAAGATCAAATTTAAATCTGGCCCTGTTTTGCACCAATGTTTTAGTTGTGATTCCCCTATTCACACTTGCACATTTTTATCAACAGGGAAAATAATATTTCATAAAGATTACTGTACACAACATCACAATAATTGCACTAAAGAGTGAGATGATGTGCCCAAACAATAATTCCCAGATGCACAGAAATGACAGCAAAAGTAGATGAACCAACTTAACAGTCACAATGACCCTACATCTAAGTGCCCCATCAAACAATGAAACATCACTATGAATATGTTTTGATGGCACAGTTGTAGCATCATCTTGATTGATATGTTTTTTTTTAATCTGATTTTGCGAATCAATTAATTCAAAATCCCAATTACACCACATTGTAGCATTACAGGCTTTGGGCACATATACACATGATGGAAAACCTTGGCATGTTTTGGAGTATATGGATATTTGAGGCTGTACAAAGGCTGTGTTTGGCGTACTACGTTGAAATACCAAAAGTAAAACAAGGACCAAAATAACGAATTTTAATAATTGGTCGAATTTTGAAAAGAATGAAACCTTTTTTTCCCACTTTTTTCAGGATTTAATGCAGGAGGAGACCACCGCCCCACCACATCCCCCCACCTTTTTTTCAGTCACGAACCAAACCCTCCATCTATTTATTGTTAAAAAAAAGGTGCAACAAAATCGAAAATTCGACCACACAAATTCCCTATTTTCGTCCTCGATTTGTATTCGTTTTTTGGAGGGATTTCCATATTTGGCATATGTTTTTGAACTAGGATTATGTTGGCTGCACCTGGCACATAAGCTCGACCTGGACGTAGGTTTACTGCTCGACCTGGTTTTTCCGGAGTCTAAAGAAAAATGCAATGGTATTAACAATTGTTCATCAACAAGATAGACAGCATATGACAACAGAGCAATACTACAACATTTGTCTCCCATCACTATGAACCACAAAGCACATAACAGATACTTGGACTGCCTTCACCTCCCTTAAGCCAATGAATGTTGCTGCCACCCTCACATAACTTAAACCATTCATATACAAAGATGTTGACCTCTGCCATATGCCGTTTATTAATTGGCTCAATTAATGAGGATTTACACCTTCATATCAGACTCGTAATATGGTGGTAATTTTGCCAGATCGAGTGGCTGCATTGGAATTTAAGTCACATTTGTAATGAGGCCAAATGGACTTGAAAGTCAGACTGTTTAGAAAGCATGATGTATGCAGAAACATATGTTCATGATGTTGGTTGAACGCTCTGTTGAATTCTGTTCCTCCTTAATGTACTTCATGGACTCTCTAGCTTGACTGAACGAGAAAGACATTTATCTTGAAGCTTCATTTCAGAGCAGGCATGCGCCTATGGTGAACAGTGCATATATACTGTAATTCTCAAAATAACATTGAACTGAGATATATCAGGAGATCACCAACAGAGTACAGTTCGGGGTTTTCTTTACATCCGCCTCTGCTAAGCATTGAGTAAATCAAAATTGCCTTGTATTGTGGTCTGGTGCAATTTACGAACAATTCTTAACATTCTTTATGTTCACCTGGCTTGCGGGATTTTCAAAAGTGATGATGATAGAGATGGTTGGGAGAATTTCACAGGATAATGCGTGTGGAATATTTGAGGCTGAACATTTTGTTGGTCGTTTTTGAGAATTGGGAGGGTTAGTGAGGAAGAAAAGTGCAGTGCCCTATGTCGGTAATGTAAAAAGTGCCTTTGGATGAATGGCGTGCTGACTGAGTGAGAAGGTGGCAGCAGCAGGTGGTTTTGTGTGCCTTTGAGTGACTTGAGGATGGCTGTGCACTAGTTCTCTTTTGAGAGGCAGCAAACGAGCAATCTAATTAGGAGCTTTATTGAGGTTATTTAGGCAATTGTTTTGGTGAACAGTTTTGAGCAGTATAAATGCCTTTACCTAACTGGCAGGTAATTGGTACAGCGACTGGCTTTAGGGGTGCATGGTTGAGGTTAATCCGAAAGATTGCAACACTACATAACGTATATTTCATTCTTGGTCATTCCGTTCATTGTTGTGATAAAATAGCTTCATAAAAAGCAAACATGCCACCTTATGACCATTTCATATATCTGTCATGAAAGGAGGGTACATGGGCATGTGTTTTCTTCTGGAGAGTCAAATCTTGGCATAGCAAGGCTCGGCGTGTCTGGTAGGGTTGATCTGCCTAGCCTCTGCAAAGTATGGAGAGAGTTCAAGGTAACAGTTGCATAGGTGCAAAAAGACTATACTTGATGTGGTTCTTAACATTCTAGCATTACCTGAGATAATGTATTGGCATAGTATGGGTTACATTGCTTTACATTTGCTGTCTTCCAGAAATGAGGGTGATCATATTCTTCCAGTGGAAAAGCTTGGGCAGAGTGTGAGTTTAAATAATAATAAAACTTTCACTTGGCATGGTGGAACACCTGCTGTGAATGATTCTGTTTAGCATCCAATATGGCCATTTATGACTGGTAATTGGCATTGTCCACTGTGCAACAAGTTGGATAAAAGACTGTGGCCCACTGGAAATGGCCTTTGACTGTGACCCTTATCCAACTCAATAGTAAAAAACCATGACCCTCATCCATGGCTACTGTACACAGTGCACTTATTAGTCTAAAAGTCTAATGCCAGCATCCATGGCCTCTGGTTGTGTCCCCTATATACTGCAGATATAAATTACCATTTTCCAATGGACACTGCCCACTCCCGCCCCCCACCTTTCCCCTTCTTTCATTCCTATTAACTTTTTCCCTAATCATTTCCCATGGAAACATACACCCGGTCAGCCTGACGCCACCATGTATCAGCACGAGAATTGTTCTAGCAGTTACAGCGGTAATGCACACATTGTCGAAAATTAAAAGGTTTTCCCCATTCCCACTGCTACTCTACATGTGCACCCCTCCTCCTCCTTTTTGCACTCCTCTATTCCCCCTACTGTGTGAATCCCTACTAACCCTTTTCTATAACCATCTTTTACTAACATTTTCCTGTGACAAACTTTTTTTTCCGATCGCATCGTGTGTTTTTCCCACTGGAATCTTGTGGGAACCAAAGGGATACCCACGGTCACTGGAATACAATCTGGTTTCCAACAGGCTCCTCAATCCTTCCCATCATGCCAAACTACCCATTTGGTCCAGTTTCATGGTCCTCGCTACTATCCTGATTTTTTTAAAGTTCTCAAAGGATGACCATGTGAATAGCTTGCATTGAGCAAATAATACATGTTGCTTATCATTTCTGTAAAGCTTCAGTGCCGCAGTAAACCTTAGGAAATATATAATAACTTTTTGGGACTAGGAGGCACCCTTCTTCTTTGTGAAATGTATTAGAAATTCCTGTATTTTTTCACACCAAACTGAAAAAAGGAATATCTTTAATGATTTTTACTTGACTTGTTTCGTATTTGCAGAACATCACTTTGATTTTTTTTGCTGTGTGTCCTATGGAAGCACTTTTTTCTCTATGGGCAAATTAGCAGGAGTAGGCAGAAAAGTGTGTAAGACCCAGGCATTTCTTGGACATTTTTATTCAGATCCATCCAGTGAGTAAACAGTAATTAGCAAAGGCATTTAGCAAACATTTGATTTAGGGGTGGTGTGATATAGTTGGTGTTCCACATCTTCAAACTGTCTGCCAGGTTCTTGTGTGGTTTCTGGATGTCCTTTTTTGTTTTGGCTCATAGGAGGTGTTTCAGGACTACCTGTGAGGCAAAACTTTTGCCTGGAGAGTTCTTGAAAGGAGGATAGGATAGACTTACAGAACGTTGATGTAGTTTGCAGCCCATCCCCTAACCCACCCACCACCGAAAGGAATTCCTTTCACATCAACTATGCAATGGTATGGGACTGCCATTGTCATTTTAAGCCATCTTCTGAAAGGTTATTGCTTAATTGCAGCTCCAAATCAGCTCCTTGTGAAATATAAAATCTTAACCAAGTGTGCTGTTGTATCCTAATCTGCCTGTGTAGTGGGTTGCTGTGCCTTCCGTCTTGTAGCAGAATGCCTTAAAATGTGGTGAGTGCCTGAGCCTGTTAGAGTGTTGTGTGCTGGGGATTCTGAGGTTGGCGGCTGGGAGGTGACTGGACATGTAATGAGGAGGCTGGTGGATGTTCCTCCCATGTACCTTACCCACCTGTGTCCCTACTAAGCTCTAACCCATATATGTAATCTGAACCTGACTAAAGAGTTTACCCTCACCTGTGGCTCCTGGCTCATCTTCCCTGGAAGGCTGCATCTTAATACGTGCTTTCATTTAAAGGAGGATACCACAGGGGCAACGTGCTGGTCTTGGAAGGAAGACCATGCAGAGCAACAGAGGTTTGAATCCTGGATCCGCGATTAGAAACCGGACTGAGGTATGGTATTAGGTGTATTATAAAAACAAATTAAATAAATAAATATATATTAAATCAAATGTACTTGATTTTGTAGGCAATGTCTTCCTAAAACTAGTTTAAACTTCAAAAACCTCACGTTAATTTAATGTTGAAAAACAAGACGCCCAGGGGGATGTTTCAGCAGCAAAACAATAATGCACATTAAGCCTCTAATAACTCCAGCCCAAGCTCTGTTTATATCAGACTGCAGGAGTTTGCAATGGCTGTTGCAAGGTCACAAACACGATGGGTCTATACTTATAGATGTACATGAATCATGTTGTGCGCATCCAAGAATATAACTGCACGGTAAACGCCAAGCATTCAGACTTATTGGGGATCTTCTTTCTCTGAATAGCTGAAAAACAACAAACAGGGAGATTCTTGTCTTACTGTAGAAATATCACAGCCTTAAAGCAGGTAGTGCATCCACGACGAGTCCTTATCACCATGCTTGAGCCATGAAGGGAGACCACACTAAATTACAAAAGGTCAATTGAGAAGTCAGTGGCACACTAGCAAACCACCTCTGTGATACATGGACTTGTAGCATTTGCAATTTCTGAGAGCAATCCAAAATACATCTCCTCTGTGGAGCCTTCAAATATCCAGGTGCACCTGTATCAGCACTGAGCTCCCAGGGCGCTTTCTCGATGCCTCAAGACCCCAAGCCGCGGCAGGCAGCATACAGTGTGCCGGATATCAAATGCACCAACAAGAGGAATGGATGTTTTGTATAAACTCATACTATGTCTTCGTTCGTTTGTTTTATTCACTTATAATGCGCACCAAACCCGAAGGTAGCTGGGCACAGCAATTAACACAATCGTTAATTGTGATATACTTGTGGGAACGCGCAACTGGAATGCTCAGAGGCGTCACCAGGGGAGGGCTCAGGGGGCAATAGCCCCGGGCCTTTTGGTACAGCCCTGGATAGAAGGCCAGGAGCTACAACCAAAAGGCTAGTTAGACCCGAGTCCCGACAGTCCTGACATTAGCGTAGCCCCATATCTTTGCCAGACCTAGCAACACCCCTGTGTGCAACTGTGGTCTACTGCGCACCTCCAAGGCACAGTGGCGTCTGAATTATCACTTATGTAGGCACTAAGATGTGTAATTCTCTCTCAGCGATTTTAGTGGGACAAGAAAGACAGTCGATTCATAAACGGTCAACCCTTCTCTGAAAAGCTTGTGTAGCTTAACTGCTGCCTCAGTCCTAGAGCATCTGTATGGGTTTGTCGAGCTCCATCACCTAATCAGTTTACTAAACTGCCACACACCAATGGATTCTTATGGACCTCCGTACTGCACCAAGACGACTGCCTCATAACACTGCCGCAATATGGCATACAATGTTATGTTTTACATTGCCAAGCAATTTAAATGCGACTTATATCTTGCAAAATAATGTACTCACGTTCTTTAGAGTCTGTCCCAAATGTTTGTCCTTTTTCTTTCACCATCCCTTACCTATCCTTGGCCTCCCCACGCTCCCTTTCATGAGGTGGGTACTAAACTTCCATAAAATAGAAAAACAAACGTTTAAAAGAGTGAAGGAGTAACCATAGTCAAACTAGATTATATTTTTTGAATTGCGTTCGACATCTGCCCTTGCACCTGCAGACCCATTCTTACCAGCTGGCAACCACACTTAACATAGTTTCATTATTTTCTCAGCAGATTGGAAGTTTGTTACCCTGTCACTCACAAGGCCTAACTGTGGAAAGACAAGAATGGCTTTAAAAGGATATTCGAGAATGTTCGCCATGCGAAGTTCAAGTGGCGTCATGGCCTGAACTCTATGCAGAACGCCGAGATAGTACAAAGCCTGCATCTGCGGCCATTGTTGTTTTGTTTTCAAATGTGCCCCTTTTTGTAAAACGCTGCTTCCTGGCTGTGAATTGACATGTTGTAAATAAATGGTAACTGATGGGGGTTCGCCTCCGCTAAACTGCAGCGGGAGCACGTTCTCACATTGCTAAGGTCCACGGCGACAAACAAGTTAAACCTTGAGAACTCGGATTTCTCTTTGCCGCCACTCGTCTGCGTACAAAATTCTGTTAGACTTACATTCCCTCTTAATGTACATGCGAAACCATTTATCAGAAGACATGAAAATGCATGTCTGGGAAGAGTGGTATCGGTGAGGTTGCACAGGGGTGGACTGGAAGCCAAAAGAGGCCCTGGAAATAATGTTGAAAGACGCCCGTGTTACAAATTTTCAGCAAGCCCAATGTAGATTAAAGGACCTTAACCACGTTCCAGAGGCAGTCCTGTGGGAAGAGCGCGAGATCACGAGCGGCAGCTCCCGCTCAAGCATTGGAGAGCGGCAAGCCATGGCGTGGCAGCCTGCAATACGCACTCCCCTGCAACTTCCAGCCTAGAGACCCTACCAACCTCAATACAGGAACTACTAGCAGGACAATATCAATCATATACATAGATGCTGCAATATATCATAAAAAGGTGATTATTATATAAAGACATTGTTATGTGTGCAGAAATAATAAAAGCACGCTAATTCATTCTTCAGGCCTAGTGTGATCATTGAAAGGCCACTACACCCAACCCTTTTCCTACGGGAACATTTGGAAATAAAATAGGTTATCACGCAGTAGAGGCCAAGGGATCAGAGGCCTATCTGGAAATCTCGAGAGTTCCCTATAGGCCAGTCCACTCCTGTGTTTGTAATGGAGGCCTATCTGGAAATCTCGAAAGTTCCCTATAGGCCAGTCCACTCCTGTGTTTGTAATGGAGGCCTATCTGGAAATCTCGAGAGTTCCCTAGAGTTCCCTATAGGCCAGTCCACTCCTGTGTTTGTAATGGAGGCCTATCTGGGAATCTCGAGAGTTCCCTATAGGCCAGTCCACTCCTGTGTTTGTAATGCAAAGACGAACAATGGGATTGTGCCAATGCTGTTATACAAATACCAGCAGCACTGTGCATATTCGAGGTGGCTATTGGACCAGCAACCAGGATGGCGTTACCATGAAATTCTTTACTAATTTCGTGGACGTTTTTTTACAGTTGTTATATCTGTCCTCCGACCAAATTAAAAACATAAAATACAACAAAAATGCCAATCCCATCGATTCAGCTCTTCTCACTGATGAGGCCAAACAAGTTGAATACTTAATAGCCATCTGCCCTAGCCTTAGAGCATCGAGTCTGTCTGGGAGTTCAGCACAGTTTAGTCTGCGCATACATGATGACGAGTACATAGCATTGCAGAAGAAGTACATTATGTGATAATATACATTTACAATTGCCGGCAAATGACAATCTTTTCCAGAGATAACCAGAACAGTTACATAGTTAGCAGTTGCATGAGTTGATTTGGGGTGTTCTATGATTTCAAAAGTCAATGAAAATGTGGTTGATGGCATAAGGACCAAATCTGGCGTGCGATTCAGCCAACTACACTACTATAGGGACAATGCACTAAAAGGTGGCAAATGCAGTGTGTGTGTATGCATCCATCTATCCCTACACACAGTTGACAGCTCTGAAATACTTTATTTGCACATCACTTGAGCGTACACATGACATATTAAATAGTACATTACAATGCATGCATACTTGACAGACCAACGTTTGGGCATACAGCTGCAGGAATAACTATTTGTTAAACTTAAAGACACCAAACTGCACTGTGGCATTGCATGTATGTTTGGTAGGCCATGATCTGACCTTAATAGAGGCAGAGGTTCAAACACACATGAAAGATGGTGCTCTTCATTTCAAGCAATACACATTTACGAGTGCAGGCACATGACAGAAGTACAGCTGATTGCAGTTGAGGACCCTGCAGTACTTTGCATTACATGCACATTTGGTAAACATAATATGTCATGTGGTGCATTACATTGCAGGCAAATTTGGTCAATCAACATGTGGTCATATAGTTGCAGGAAATTGATTTTCAATATCAAAGCGTTCAGCTGCACTGCATGACTATTTGGTAGGCAGCAGTCTGGTCTGTGAAGTACCAAGAAAACAATCACTGATACCCCTGGCATTCTATAACTTCCTCTTCTGCTGCTCGAGAAGATCTGTTTTAGATCTATGGGGGCAGTTCTGGAGTAACCATTTGAGGGCACAGAAGGTACACAAGTGGAATATGTCTGATTCTAGGAGAGTAACCCTGCCTCGCAATGTGTTTGTGTCTTGTACTAATGGAGGCTCTGGATAACGCTCAGCAACGGGTGGCCAATATAAGCACAAACACTGTGAGTAGTGCTAATTCTACTTCCTTGACATCTGAGGCAGCCTTGTCAGTTGATCCCCAAACCCTGCCTCAGGCCCCCAATGAAGCACCACCTCCTGATCCTTCCAATGGAATGGATACCCGTGTTTACAGGGTAACACACCACCATGGGCACCAATGAATCCGGTTGAAATCTTCCAACTGGATCATTCCACTAGCACTGGCAGTACACAGGAGATGATTGCCAATGAAGGCAATACTCACCCTTGTTAGGGAGAATTCTAATAAATGTGCTATTTCCCTTCACCTTAGAGACCCTCAGCAACTTTGCTGGATTTTGAGGACTTGATTTTTTTACCTGGCAAGAGTGTGAGCCTTTTTTCCCACTCTTTCATGTGCTTTGATGTGTGTTGTACACTTGTGTTCTCTGAATATGGGGTTTTAGATATTTCCATAGGCATCATCTTTTCAAGTGTGTTACACAGCACCTTCAGTGCAGTGACACAGGGATGTCTTTTAGACTTCCCAAAGGTTTAAATACCTTCTCTGGGATTAACTACTGTTTCCCAGAGAATGTAAAGTGAAATTGACTTTACTAGTCTTTCCAAATTCCTAGACCCAGCACACACCATCTTAAAATGGAGTGCTGGAGGTGTTACATAGTATCCTCTGTGTCTTAATCATGTAGCAGTCAAATGCACCCCTTTCCTATTGAAAAGGCTGGTGGCGGTGGTTTTACAATGAACTACCATGATATTTCCCAACCGTGAACACCGGTAGCTAAAAATCACGGGAGCCATGTTTGCCGTTTCTTTGTGGAAAGGTCCTTCTAGTGTTTGTATCTGCGGGCCAAACCAGGTCCCTTTGTTCGTATGCCTTTGGCAGGCTTCAGGAGTGAAGACCGCCTATAGCGTCTGAGTGTCTGGGGTGGGCAGGAAGTGAGGGAGGTGCCCGAAAATCCCTGTGCTTAGTCTCCTGGGGGACCCAAATGCACACTGGCATGACTGGCTGGCTGACTGTCTGGCAAGGACAACCACCCTGCTGGGTGAGTGGCAGCTAGGCTGGAATGAAAGGGAGAGAACTGTTTAAAAGGCGAGTCTCTTGGACTGGAAAGCAGAGTCGACCACTAGAACGAAAGAACCGAAGACGAGCTGGAAGAGGACGGCTGCTGCTACTCCTGGAACATTGGTTTGCCCTGTGAAGCCCTGCTGCAGGTCCGAATTGCCAAACTCCATTCAACAGAGAAGGTCCTTCAAGGACGGCTTCTTCCTTTGAGTTGGTGGGACCAATCACCTCATAAGACACCTGGATACCATTCTCAAGGCTGGTTAGGATTAACCAGGGAGAGGGAAACCAGTTTGTGTTCTTGAATGTACAGATACTGGAACTGAAGTGACTCCATTTTGTTTGCTTTCTTCAACGATCCTATGCAGTGCAGGAGTCCCCCGATGTCCCCCCTCTTGTCCCCACGACTGAGGCCCAGGAACAGCAAGATCTGCAGGAACTGCCAGGAACCAACGACTTCAGCAGCATTTGTTTCTTCATACACAGGTACTGTGCCAACCCGATAGAGAGAACGCCACTCTCGCAGTGAAAGTTCATGACATTTCCCAATTTACAGGCCTAATCAGCTTGTGACGCAACAAATGATTCTTTTTCACCTAAACTACTTCTAAGAACTTTTGCACCATTTGATACCAGAACTGCTCTTTACTATCCAGAACACTAGCCCATTGACTTTGGCCTAGGCCTATTGACTTCAATTAAACTCTTATGATGGACTGAAACTATTTGCACTGTTTAACAAGAATATGTGATCTATTCTACTTACCTTGTCCTTTTTGCCCACTTCCAAGTAACTGAACTGTTACTATGCTGCTACTTCAGGGGAGCTCAAACTGTCTCAAAATCTTAGTTTTGTATTGAAGTGTATTGAGTTATATATTAAGCTGCCTCTTTCTAGTGAAATGTTTTCTAAATGACTGTGTAATAAATTAATAAGTGTTTTACAAAGAAACCTTGAGTATAAGTGTCTACTTGAACCGCTGTGATTGAAAGTCCTCTGTGTAACTACTTGTACTGCTCACATTCACTCTTGAGTTAAGCCAGGTTGCTCAGCTCGCTACCAAAAACTGTGTGGTACAGACTTATACCAAAGGTTGGTCTTGCTTACACCTGTAGTCTTAATTGTATGTGGTGGTCCCAGAGGATACTGCATGCAATTCTGCCTAACACTAGTGTACAGCAGTGAGGATAAAATATAGTTACATTGAGAATGCTGCTCTTATTTTTGTTCAAATAACCTTCACTAGGCTAAGCATTGAAGTGGGAGAATGGGATAACACCCTCCCCACGATCTCATCCAGACCATGGCCTAGGGGATCACGGCACAGGCACCCCCCACGAGAGGAGTTCGCTTATTTACCAGATGACAAAGTACCCTGCTTCAAAACCATGCATATACGAAGAATAAGCCCACTAGTACGCCCGGGTCAAGCCGACGCCTGCAACATGGATCAGCTCGACTAGAACAACAGCCACAAGTATTCACATCGTTAGAGATGCCATGACGACATAGCCAACAGACAAGAACACATGTGCCACCATGCACACTGGTCACTCACACACCAACCAACATAAAGAATATACTCAGTGCTATGACGTAGCGGACTGACATACCCACGGACATGCATCATTGTTATTTTTCACATAGGCCTTCTACAGCACCGCAGAAACGCAAGACGCCTAAAGAGCTTGTGTATATGCGTATATGCTTGCGGATGCTTTATTGTTACCTATCACTATGAAGATGCAACCCTGTATATCTAATGCTGCGTATGACACTCGTGCCACCTTGCAACCTCCACGGTATGGATTATGTACCGCCACCCACGGACTAGGCCCAAGTAGGCCGCAAGCAAGAGTCCCCAGGCAGGAGCCTCGCAAACGAAAATCCTCTCAGAACGAAATACAAGTACTGACCATGCAGAACAAGCCCAACGAGAGCCTGCAGCCAAGCCACGATGTTGCAACCTGCATGCCGCGTGCCCAGCGCCAAGGTTATACCTACAGGTGCCAAGCCCTCAGAGACAAAATACAAAATCTAATGCTCATAATTCTACACCAGCTACGGTCTCCCCACACGTGACTAAACTGAACTGACAAGGTGCCAAGCATATGAGACAGAGAACCGCCAGGGTCGCATTTCTGGGACACAATCTACAACAACGAAGCGGCAAGTTGGATACCTATAGCGATGGGAAAGACCTGCTCACCAGCCCGTAAGCAGACCTGTCCATTGTCCGCACAAACACATAGTTGCACATTGTTGCTAATGTCAGGTGCACCGCGAGCTGGGAACGACGATGGTCCCAGGTTTGGAGGCTCGCGGGAGAACCAATCAGAATACAGGGGGGCTCATCACTGACGCTATTACTCTTAGCCAATCACCAAAGATCCCCTTGTAACAATTCCAATGTAACAACTGTTAGGGACAACCCAAGTGTACCACCTGACCCGTCCTCATTCACTAACATTTGTTCCCATAGGGGATCTATACCAACCCTACCACTCGGGGAACCAAACCGAAGTGGCGATAGGTTTTGTGATGATTTTCCCAGGTGACGCAAGTAGCGCATCATACTGCTGTAAAAAGGGCCTGCGAACCCCGTTAACGACGAGAGCCACTCCGGATGCATACGGACTGAGCGTATCCCTGCCGTTACTCTAATAAACAGCAGTAGTTGCCTTGCTCCTTGTGTGTGTGTCATACTCCTTTTGGGACGTGGCAGGAGTTGGGGCCTCCCCAGCCCGGAGGTCCCCGGATGGCTCTGCCACCCCCCGGGAGATCACCACGACAAGTTGGAGGCACTGCTGAGATCTGTTTGAGGTCTATTACCCTGAGAGCACCACTCCAAGACCTCTTGCAACGAGGAGACCCGGCAGCGCGGCCCCCTCTTCCGTTGCCCCCTTTTGAGGACTACAGGACCATCACAGGACTGCGAGAAGACCGGACAGCGCAAACCGGAAATTGGCCCTCGGGAGCCGACTTGAGAAATATCCCGCCTGCGGTTGGCGAGTTTCCAGACATGGTCCAGACGAGGGGAGGTGGCAAGCCGCTTTGGAGGGGTGCACGCAGTCGGGGGCTCTGCCTCAAGAGGATTTGGTGAGTATGACACACCCAACAAGCAATGTAATGATGTGCGGGTGTGGGAAGGAATTGTGAAAAGGGAGGAGGGAGGTGTTTACAGTGTGCCGCAAAATATTTGATAAATAAGTGATAATAGACGAGTGAGCAGTGGCTGGACAGGCATGAGGGCCGTCTCCTACCGCATCACAGAGCGAATTGGGTGGAGCCGAAAGATACCACGTGTGGTTGTCAGAAGACACTGATTTGTTCAGATCATGGGCACCTGTAGGGAAGGGGTGTGGCTTTCCTATGAATTGGCATTATAGATCAATGAGTAGATGAGAATCCTTACTAATTGAGTGTTGAAGCTTGTTAGGTAGATGAAGTTTCCCCGCAGGAGGTAGCTAGTTTCGCTCCAAGTGCGGAAGATAATTGGCTGGTTAAGCTCACCTGGTGAGGGGCGTATCACACGTGAGGCGACGCAGTGTGCGCAGTCCGATTATAAGAGTTTATTGTGAGTTACCTTGCTCCGGTTGAAGCGAGAGGACAGCTGTGGGGTTTACGGGGGACAAAAAGGTTAAAACATATCGTGCGCTGCTTTTTTCATCTTATAAAGGTTTCTTACCGGTAATATTTGCAGAAGGTGGTGACGTCACCCGCAGGGCTTGTATAGGACACCGCGACCATCTCGGGTTGATCAAGGAGTGGCTGGGGGATAGGAAAAGGGAAAGGGCAGGATAGAAGAGTTGAGAGGGCCGCGCACGGAGAACGCCAGCAACTCTCGATAAGGGAGGGGCGAAAAGGGGAGAGGTGGCCGCGCACGGAGAACGCCAGTCACGCTCAGCAAGGGGGTTGGAAAAGGGGAGGGAGAGGTTTGAAGAAGAAGGAAAGGTGGGGCGGCTGTAAAAGCACGCCACACAGGGCATGCAGCCCCAGGGGGCTCTGTGCGTCACGGCCGTAGGGGGCCATACTGGTGACATCAAGGGGGACAAATAATAAAGTAAAAGAACTGTATATTTTGCAATTGTATTACCTTTCAGCGGACGGTCGGAAGTCCCTAGTTTACAGGGCCAGGTAAAGAAGGTTGATATTGAGAAAACAAAAACTGTAACATGGCCACATATTACGGGTCAGGGTCTGGGGTGAGGGGAAATGCTTTAACTACACCCCTCCAACACATTTGCACGTCACTATCACCATACAAGGAGAAAATGATCAAGTACAGTATCGACTGGACACAAGGAACAGATAACAAAATACTGACACCATGGCCGCCTAACGGCAGTTTTGACTCATACACACAAAACTCATTATTGACATATATACACAACACATACAAGGGAAAAAATTAGCTCACCATATAGAGATGTTTAACTTATGGAAGATGTTTCAGGGAGCTAGGTCAGCGGCAATGGGGATGTTTACTATGGAAGGGGCAGCAGAGGAGAAAGGGATCAAAGAAACGAAGGGAGGCAAAGAGGAGAAGGAGAACGGAGGGGACATGAGCATGGCGAGCAGCAACGCACTATGCGCAGAAGACAGCAAGAAGGAGAAAGAAGAATCGGGTACAGTATCAGAAGAGAAGGTGAAAAAGGAAGGGACAGAAGATATGCCTCTGGCAAAGGTAGTGAAGAAGGAAGAAGGGGGTTTGTACCCAGTAACGGAATTAAGAGAAGCCGCCAGACAACAACTGACAGCCGCTGAGGGTTACTCCAATCCCGCATACAGCCCTCCACCATATGCCCCTACAGATAGCTACCAGAGGTGGGAGGAGGTGACGAGCACGATGAACTTAAACTCCACACAGGTAGGAACGAAGGGAGGGAAGGGAAGTGGGGAACACATCACAACCATAGGACCAGACGAATGGGTAGCAGCACAAGTGCTCCTAAAGCTCTGAGGGACACTAACAGGGGAGGAAGAGGACGAAGTGAGGAGGATGGCAAAGGATGAAATGGATATCACACAGACAGGGACCGAGGTGAGTAAGACAAGAGAAGGTCAACTGTCACAGGCAGAGGAAGAAATGTTGGAGGAAAGGTTGGCTGAATTAAGAGACGCACGCAGTGCACTGATCAGACAGTTTGAGCAAGAAACATGAGGAAGGAAGAAGGAGAGAAAGGAGAATAGGGACGAGCAGGAGAGATGAAGGAACAAATGGAAGAAAGGAAGAAGAAAGCAGAGCGGACAAAGGCAATAGCAGAGAGGGTGTCACGAGCGGACCAACGAGACCTGAAACGGAGGGAGGAAGAGAAAGAAAGGGAAATGGAACTGTGGAAAAAGAAAATACTATCTCCAAGCGCCCGAAAATATAAAGAAGGTAAAGTAATAGAGAGCATATTAAAAATGGAACGGGCAAGATGGGAAAGGAAGGAAGAGGAAGAGAGGATATTAGCGAAGGTAAGTGAGGAGGTGTTGGAAGAAATAAAAAGGAAGAGAGTGGAAATAGGTGGTGAAATAATAGGAAAAAAGGATGAGGAGAGTGGAGATAGGAGGGTGGAGCACGGTGTAAGAACATACACACGCCAGGATTTGGAGGTGGCTACAACGTCAACACAAGGGGCAGCTGTTAAAGGAGGAGAGCACAAGGAAGCGGACTTAATAGATCTAAGGACGGTGACAGTGGGTGGAAAACGCAGGGAGTGGGGATTGCCCTTTCCTGATGGATTTTGCAGGGAGGAGGAAGAATGTTTGGGAAAAAGTGGAGGAGATGGCAATGGGGAAAGTTTAGAGAAACTGTACATTACACGCACCAACCAAGAGTCACCATGGTCGTGCGAAAGGAGGGAAGAAGATACGAAAGGTGAAGAGAAGGTAAAAGAGGTAGCAAGGAGAGCGTCACAACTATTAACACTGGTACAAACTCCACACACTCTAACAACACAACCTCTAGCACCACGCCCACTGACACCAACCCCTGTGCACACGCCATATGTCGACAGACTTAGGGACCTCACTGGACGCAGACAGGAAGAACTGGTAAAAATGGCCACAGTGAGAGAAGAAGGTAACAGGAGAGGGAGGAAGAATGAAGAGGACGATAGAGCAATTAACAGTAATATTGATATGATTGAAAAATTACCCGACACAGAGGAAGAGGATGAATACAAAGAAATAACCCCATGGGCACGGGGGGAAATGAGGGGGTACAATTTAATGCCACTTCTGGAAAGGGGAGGGGCCAGACCACAATATGTCCCCTGGAAGCATGCCGATAAAGAGAATATTAAATACAGTCTCCCATCACTAAGTGGAGGAGCAGGGAAGTGGATATATGAGATGGAAAAACACACTGCGGGGCAAAAACTAGCAGTAGGGGACGTGAAGGGACTCCTAATATCAATATTGGGGGATGCTGCAGATGACATTTGGAAAAGGGCGGGCTTCCCAGGGGTCACTATAACTGACACATCACATGATGGAGCGCCATTTGCTAACTGCAGACATGTGCTGTGGCAGGCTCTAAGGGTCCAGTACCCAGACACGTCAGACATAGGAGCTATGACGTCACGCAAGATGCGTGAGAATGAAGATCCTGTTGATTACATCAGGAGATTCAGGAGAAGTGGCGCCTGGAAACTCGGGAGCCGTGGGATAAAACACTAGCAAGTTCTACCACATATTAGTACAAGGGCTCCCAGAGCAAGTACAAAGACAGCTGAAGAAAATAGTGGGGATGGAAGCTAAGGCCTGGCCGGAAATACAACTGACCATAGTAAACCACTGTAGGATGTGGCAGGAAAAGATGAAACAATAGGAGGAAGATAGAAAGGCAGAGGAGGCAAAATTGGTACAGAAAAAGTGATCTAAATATGCAATGGAAGGAGCACTAATAACAACGCCCGCGGTAGTAACACCAACCCCCACATAAGTAACGGTTGCACAAGGCACAACACAACACCAGGTAGCACAATTACAGCAGCCAGCCCAAATTATAACACAGCAGATGCCCCCGCCCCCACCATACACGGCAAACGCAGGATGAGGATATATGCCAATGGGGAATGGATACTATAACAACTACAGAGGGAGGGGCGGCATGATAAGAGGGAGGGGCTATGGCCAACCTGCACAACAGCAAGGGGGAGGGTTCCGGGGCTACTACACAAACGTACAACAAGGGTAACAGGACAACACGGGGGGTTTCCCATGGCAAGCTAGGGATCCACCAATATGTTGGCTTTGCGAGATGGTGGGACACATGTCACACACTTGCAGGATGAGGCCCACACCAACAGCCTGGGGGGAACAAGGGCAGCAAGGGCCTATAGGGGAACAACAAGCTTACCAACAACAACAAGGAATACAACAATGCCTACCACAACAACAAGCGCCACTGCAACAACCACAGCAGCAGGTACAGACACACACACCACCACAGCAACAGGTGATAACAACGCAACAGCATCAAGTGCAACCAGCACAACAGCTTACACAGATACAGGACAATGCAATATCAACAACTGCTGAACCACTACAGCAGACACAGCTGGGAAAGGTGACAATATTGGGTCACAACCCGTACACAGGAAGCGGTCAGTCACTATATCCACAATAGGACAGCCCACAGATGTCTTTGATGTGTCCCATCCTATCAGTAACACCTAATACTGCGGAGGAACCACGCATATAGGTAGCGATAGGTGACAAAAACATGTCCTTCCTAGTTGACACCGGGGCCACTAGGTCCTGCATAAGGGAGGGTAAATTTAAGCTGTCAGGCGAAGCCATGCACACTCAAGGATTCTCTGGGGCTTGAGGGTTGGTTCCTTTCACTGATAACATCTCTTTATCTATAGGAGAGCACGACATGTCTCTCCCACTCCTGTACTCGAAGGAGTCACCAGTAAACATACTTGGGAGGGACATAATGAGCTGGTTGAATATGACCATCTCCTTCACGGAGAAGGGCATAATTTGCTCTACACCAGGAATTAACATGCTCACAGCACGACAAATACTGCAGGCTTACTGCGGCCAAACAGTGGCCCGGGCTGAGCCTGTAGATGCAGAGATCTTCCAATATGGGACAAACATGGCAATTGCCTGGTTGCCTGGAATTGAGGGAAAATTTGGAGGAGGCCAGCAGCATACCTATTCAGACCAGAGACACCAGCAAGTGAAATTGAGGGGAAAATTATTTCAGTGAGCATGGGAGAGCATTACGGCAACTGCTGACTACATCGCAGTACATGCCCAAGACAGGGAGGGGAGAGCTTGGAGAGCTGTAATAGCACTGGCTGAGGGATGCAGGCTTACACAGGTGTCTGATGAGGAGCTCTTCTCAGACGACAACGGAGAGGGGAGGTGGTATTTGGGATGAGCATTAACATTTTGTTGAAGGTAAACTACAAGCAGGTGGCACAGAAAATGGCAATGGCACTCGAGGCACCCGCCCCTACACCAGTGCCATTTTACGAGATAGACATGGCAGCTGTACCAGCATTACTGTGGACCACCAGTCCATATGACGTTGGCTGCATCAAGAGCATTGGTGGTGTGATGAGGGCATATATGAAACAATAACCGCCATAATAAACAATGGTATACTAGTACCATCAGAATCACCTTGCAACACTGCTGTGTACCCTGTACACAAAGCGAAAGGAGGGTCTTGGCATTTTATCCAGGACCTAAGGCCCTTGAACCACATTGTAGAGGCGGAGTACCCCATAGCAGCTAACCCGGCTACCATACTATGTGGGATCCCAGCAGAGGCATCACGGTTTACTGTGATTGACCTCAAAAATGCCTTTTTTTTCGATACCTCTGCACCCAGACTCACAGGATCTGACAAGCTTCACATACCGCAACACAAAATGGAAACACACAAGGTTGCCCCAAGGGTACTCTGAGTCACCATCCATCTTCAACAGAGTGATACAAATGGATTTGGGAAACATCGAAATGGAGAGCACGGTGCTGCAATCCGTAGATGACATAATCATTTGCAGCACCACAGAAGAAAGGTGTAGGAAGGACTCAATTAAGATGCTCACAGTGTTGGCTGAGAAGGGGTACAAGGTAGACAAGGAAAAGCTACAGTATTGCCAAGAACAGGTACTCTACATTGGTCAGCCCATCTCACAGAATGGAAGGAGCATTGTACCACAAAGGGCACAAGCAATAACAAAGACACCACAACCACAGACAGTGAGAGAACTGCAGCAGTTTCTGGGCCTATGCAACTACTGCAGGGCATGGGTTTTTGATTACTGCTCATACATAGGACCCCTGCTCAAGGCCCTCAGGGAGGCACAGAAGGGGGACAAAAGGTTGGGGTGGTCAAGAGAATTGAAAGAAGCATTTCACAAATTAAAACATGCCATCTGAACAGCACCAGTACTAGCCACTCCAAACTATGACCATCAATTTTTTATTTTCTCACATTGCAACTCAGCAGTAATGAAGGCAGTACTGACACAAAAGACAAGCATGGGACACAAGCCTGTAGCATTTTACAGCGGACACCTGGATCCTGTAATGTTAGGTCACTTCCCTTGCGAACAGAGTTTGGCTGCCGTGGCCTTTGCAGTGGAAAAATCATCATCAATACCGACGGGGTGCCCCACCACACTATTTGTGGAGCACGCCCTCTTTGCAATATTGAACAAGCCTAAATCAACATTGACCACACAGAGAGCATCAGGCTACGAAATACTTTTATCTAGACCAGAATTAACAATTGTAAGGTGCAGCAATGTAATTCCAGCCAGGTTTATAGGGGAGGTAGTTGAAGACGGCGACTATGCACATGATTGCATACAGGCCATCGAAATTTACTCCAGCACAAGAAAGGTCGAGGATAATGACCTAGAGGGGGGGGGGAGATAATGTACATTGATGGGTCCTCAACAATTGACCAGAGTGATGGGGTTAGAAGGACAGAAGCAGCAGTGGTTAGGCTGTCAGAGGATTGGATGTGAAGAGGGAAAATCGAGACCAAACCCATGCCCCCTCACCCCAAGCGCATATATAGAAGAACAGCAGGAAGAACAAGGAGCGCACTTATCATTTGAACCAGGCCCCAGCGCATCCATGGGTGACAAATATGCTGAAACACACCCACTTCACCAACAGTGCAACTTCCATGCTACATTAGAATCAATGCTGCAATATCAGAATCTACAAACACAAAAATCCCTGTTTAAAGGCTTGCAAATGCCTATATGAATTAACATGGTCTAAATGCACAATGTAAAATCATGTTTCAGGAAAATTACAGCCAAGTTCATTTCACTCACTGAACACTGGCTGCGGGAGCCTCATCAATGTTCATCGCAAAAACCCAGTCCGACCTGCCAAGGCCGCAAATTCAAGATAAAATTGCTTTCTGCAGACAAACATTCCTCGCAAAACCCCAGTCCGACCTGCCAAGGCCGCACATTCAAGATAAGACTGCCACAAATGCGAATAAATCACGGCAACCTAGTGTGTTTTTTTTTTTTCTTTCTGGGAAAGAAAGACATTTTCTCAAGGACTCGCACAACATGTAAAACATAACTTGTAACAAGAATGGCGCAGCCCAGCCAATCTGCGCCCAGAGCCCAGGTGCGAACTGTTTGTTCAGCTAAAAAGTTATGGGAACAAAGTCACATTGCAACAAGTTAGAATTAGGTAATGGGGGCTGGCACAGCTAAATCAACCCACTGACGCAAGAGGTTAATATCCAATTATCAGGCTCTCTATAAGGGCTACATATGTAACCTACCACTTTGCAGCCAATAACAGGAGGAGATAGGTCTCTGGGTGCTGATCCAATTCTGTGAGGTCAGCCTGCAGTGTGATTATAAAGCTGGCTTGCAAGCTAGCCCCCGGGGGAGACGGCGCCTGAACTCGCGATGCACGATGCTCTGTGCTTTTCTTTTGTTTTTTTCTTTTTTTCTTTGCCTAGAAATAAATGCAGTTTGAAACATGCTGCTGCCTGCTTGGGACTCTGTTGCATTTCTGGGGGCCATATGGGAGGTGTTGGGGCCTCCCATAGCTGGTGAGGGTATGGCTGCTGGCCCCCCACTGCCCTGTGGGGAGGGGATCCAGCTTCTCCCCAACAATTTGGTGCCCTCTGTGAGGCTCATTGCTCATTGTAACATGGGTGAATGAGCTCTGCCTGCGCAAGCCCTGCGGTGGACTGAGCTCCCTGCGCCGACTCAAGGAAGCTGTGGGACCCTCGCCTGCACCTGAAGACCACCGGAAAATGCGTAACCGGCTAAAGGCTTCGGGGGCCACTTGGAAATACCCCGCTTGAGGGCCGGTGAGAGCCCTGCAGGAGAAGGGGTCCGGTGAAGCGCATTGAGGGGGTGTCCAGCAGCGGTGCAACTGCCAGTGCAGCATAGGAAAATGTAAGTCAACCAGCAACATGGGCTTTGAGGGGGGGAAATGTTTAAAGTAGAAATGTTAAAGTGTTTTGTTTGGGTAGAAACTGAGGGAGGGATTGTAAATTGGGTGGTGGGTGATTGTACATTGTCGCAAAATTCAGCGCATTGGTGGTGATCGGCACGTGAATTGTAGTTGGGACTGGGGCGGTGGCAGTGGTCCCTTCTTGTGTTTTTGAGTCTCTTGGGTGGGGTAGTGACTCCCTACATATAGAACAGGAGTGCCGCGCTGATTGGTCTGGATGGTGATTTCATGTACGGGGTCTGGATTTCCTATGAATTGACGTTATAGATCAATGAGTAGATGAGGTTCCCTGCTAATTGAGCGTTTAGTTCAGTGAGTGGAAGATAGTTGGCTGGTTAAGGTCCCCTGGTGAGGAGCGTATCACACGCTAGGCGACGCAGCGTGTGCAGTCCAATTATAAGAGTTTATTGTGGTTTACCTTGTTCCAGTTGAGACAGGAAGACAGCTGTGGGGATTGTGGGGTTTTATTTTGGGATTTTTGTGGGATTGGGAGAAATGGGTTATTGTTCTGTGGATGCACATTTGTCTGTTCATTTGCATTGTGTTTTTAGTTTGGTGACGTCACCCTCAGATTGATGCATAGGACACAAAGTTTTGATGGTGAGGAGATAGTGGTGTGGTTTTGGATTTGGAGAATAGGTGACCCAGAGGCGGTGTGTGGAAGACACATGCGCAAGATTGTGGGGGTGTGCCGGAGAAGGCAATGGTTTGGTGAAGATGGGCTGCACGTGGAGTGCACAGGCTAAGGTGCGGAGCCAAGAAGGCTCACAGAAGTTGAAAAATGTTCAAATATCTTCTAACTTTTGCTCCCTGAACAGCGGACTATCGAAATTTTCGAATTGAATAGAGGTAAAATGTATCACACAATACAGAAATGACTCCCCTTCACCTGTTGTGTAGCACACAGCTTCCATGCCGAAATAAGTCAGTAAAACATAGTGTGCAAAGATTAAAAAGTACTGAAGGTAAATTAAAAAGACAATGGCTGCTCATAGGTGGCTTCTCCAGAAGCGTGAAGCAATCGCTAAGGACACACATACACAGCACTTACACAGGAATAGCTTTAAAAGCACATGGCTACAGTTGAACTGTGTGCATGAAGGAAAGGGAAGATGCGAGGGGTCAGCTCATGCTGAACCAGCACGAACAGAGGGAAGAGGGGACTCACCCTTCTGAACCTCCGGGAGTGTAATATTTGATGACACAGGGGCAGAGAAAGGCAGATGAGGACAAGTAGGCACAAAATAAATCATTCAAGCATGCGATGGGAGGGGCAGTTAAAAACAGCTTCAACACACACGCACAAGAATAACAATAGCAGTGTCAACAATCAGCACAATATGCACCGCCCATGTGGGGAGGATACATGGGGCAGGATGGGATCATTTCAGCAGACACCACAAGCACCAACGCAGGTACTGTTACCACTACATGTACAGACACAACAAATGACAGCACCACTACCCCAGGACTGACTAGAATCACAACACAGGGGCACTGCACAGCAGCCAGCACCCATACAGAACACTGACACAATAGCAATGGTACCGGTTGCATGACTGGGAGGGGTCTTCCTGATGGGGAACAAACCTTTCAAAGGACATAGATTGACATTATACCGCTAATAGGACAGCCCAAGACAACCTTGATTTGACTGACTCTGCCACACACACTCATGCTCCACCTCCCCGACAAGAGCGGCCGAGACGCGCACCGACACACACACTCACGCACACTCAATAATGCAGAGGACAATTGCATAGGGGTGGTGATAGGTATCAAAACATTTTCTTTTCTGGGTGACAGTGGGGCGACTAGGCCATGCATTAGGGAAGAGAGATTTGTGACATCATGAGCAATGTGGATATGACCACCTTATTAACAGAGAAATCCATAACTTGTTAAACACCAGACATACACATGTTGAAAGTAAGGAAGATTGTTTAAGCATAATGGGGGTGCACGGTACAGAGGGGGGGTGCATAATGATAGCGCATCACAAGAGAGTACATTTAGCTACATTTTGAGCACACATCTTTCAGTGAGGAGACTGGGCTCATGAATACACGATTAACACAGAACAATTAAATGAGACACACAAGGTGGAAGAAGGTGCACTTGAGGGGGGAGGCCTACATTTCATTGACAGTTCACCACAGGAGGAGAGAAATAGGGGTAAAGGGTGGATGATCCATGTTCCCAACAGAATTAATTTGGCGACAAAATGACAGTGCAAGTGGTAATGCCACTAGCGCTTTTGAAAATAGCACTGGCACAAATGCATTAGCCAGCACACATAGGGAAAGAGGTCATTGCTGCACGAACTGGAGAATGATGGTTGTATTAAAATTTGAGAGCAGATATTGGGGGGAGAAATATATATTGTTTAAATGTAACAGTAATTACAGTAGTGGAGTAATAAAATACTAGACTAAATGAGTAATTAACAGAGTAGGTAGGCTTTAAAAAGTGGACATGGGGTGGGATAGAGAGAATGGGAGTAAATTGGTAGCGGATTTAATTAGTACCAGCTTAAAGTGCCTGCAGTTCACTGCGAGGCACGCCCTGAGAAGTGAGAGAGGAGCCATAGAAAAAAAAAAAGGATTTAAAAACCCTGCGATTATTTTAACTAAGTAACATGGTGCACTTAATTTAGAAACACAGCCACCCTATATGAAAAATGTACCACCCTGATGTTTCCCTATTCAGCTTGTCTGTGCCTGATGCCCCACGGGACAAAGGCACGCACTATAAATAACTTACAACAAAAGCACAGTAAATATAAAGATCCAAAGGCCCATTTGTACACTAGCACCCAAATTGCATATATATGATCCAAGTGTGTAATGAGTATCTTCACATAAATTAAGAGCCTACCCATTTTCTGGGTACATTCCGAATTGTGTAATAATTTACAGTCAGACCGCCATTGAACGCCACCAGGTGGTGACAGGATGGTGCATAGGTGTACCATTGGCTCCTCCCACTAGGACACTGAATAGTGTGAGAGTAGTGCAGAGAGGTTAGGTCAAGAAATTGAAGAATATGTAAATTCTCAGGTCTCAAGCGCTTCCATTTCATTTCTCGCCAGATATAAAGGACCCAGGGCAGGCCTGAAGACAATGGACAACCAACACCCAATGGCTATGGACTACAGTGGGACATTTTCCCCTCCTGACAGACTTTGTTAGAAGTGTAAGGCGTCAAGCCCTACAAAGCGGTGGCCACCCTGGCAACGAGGGAGCAACGATCAACAGGGCCAACGCAAGAGATTTTCATGAACTGCAAAATAGCACGAACACTCCCGAGTTAGGGAAACATGGCCATCCTATGGTCCAACACACACTAGCAACTAGAATAGGGACTGACACACGCATTTCCAAAGTTTAATTGAGTTTCATATTACATTTTGTGCACCTACAACTGTAACACTGTTTTGTTTCTTCTCTTTTCCCCGCAAATGCAGGTTGTTGCGTATGTATGCTGTTAGAAATGTGTAGGAAATTTCCTTAATGTTATCTTCCATTAGAAACTGTGAGGCCTACTGATTAAAACATTGTGTAGCATTCCCCACTCAATTGCCCACCCTATCAAGAACCTAAGACCCCTTAGAGCATGTTTCCCTGAAGTATATTTCCTTGCTTCCATTGAATAAACAGCCCAAGATTTTCCCTACCCATATTGAGAAATTTTGAAAACACGAAATGTCCAGGGGGAGGTTTGATTTTTGCCCTTAGTGATTGTTTAGTTCGCGGAGCTTGAGGTTACTAACAAGTACTAACGTATTAACGCCTTTCTTGCGATTTTCAGGCGGGCAACTTTATCATCTCATCAGCTGCAAGGACCCAGCAGCGTAAGTGGTTATGGGCACGCAAATAAGGACTTTTACCTTAACGATGGGACTATTAATGATGAACGAAATTATGGGGGTGGTACTTTGAAAATTATATGTAATAGTGAGCATTACCGCTGTATCCCCTGCTAACATTTCCTAACCTAAGCAGGAAGAGTTACGGCGTCAGTGGGTGAGGAAAAGCTGCTGCTAAAGTAAGGAGAGTTAAAGGCAGACACAAGGGGAGTAAAACATACACATAACACACATATCAGAAGTGACCAACAACATGCACACATGTACAAAATTGGTAGGGATACCACTGGAGAGAGCTGTCCTGACTGTTCTTTAACATATGCCAGAAGAGAATTGATTACAACAGAAATTACTACAGCAGAGCACGACGCCCATGTATGACAAGGTGCGAAGAAGATTGCAAGGGAAGACAGCAACATTGAGATTGAAAAAATAAATAAATAAATAAATAAATAAATAATAAAAGAAGAAAGAAAAACAAAAAGAGAGAAGAAAAAATAAAATGAAAAAGACAAAAATATGATAAGTGCCTAACAGAGTGGGAGAAAAGAGCAAAGATGGTCACCGAAGAAGGACGTATACTGGTAAGGTACCAATGTTATGTTACCAGCACAACAGTGACAAGAAGTGGACAATCATGCTGGATGTAAGAAGGTTGAGAGAAGTTGCGAGATGAGAGCAGGAACATCACTGCTTATGGACTACTACTGAGCACATGCATACAAAGATCAAGAGAAACTACCACTGAATTGGGGAGGAGAGTGTTCATTGGTGCGCATCAGCATGCCCTTGTTGGTGATGACCAAGGAAGATGTGAAGAGTGACACATTAACAAAGATGGAAAACAACGGAAGAAGAGAAACAGACAGAGGAGTAAAAAGAGGGGGGAATTACTTCTCGAGCGAGAAAGAAGAATGAGTGGGTGCAGTACCAGCATACCAAAGAATGATCAGCAAAAAATGCATCTGAAAAGAGAAATCAAAGAACTAGCTAGTGCTTGCATGGTCATGGATGACATCATGTCTGCCTGGTTGATTGAAGGTGATAACGGAAGGACGAGTACCGAGCACAGCACCATTGTGCAAGATAGAGATACATTGCAAGAGAACAACAGAAGAAGTTATCGGAATGCAAATAAGAGACATGGTGAAAGGAAGAGCCGGACTAAGGGAGAAGATAGCGGTGTGCAACATGGTTCCAGCAGTAATAAAGGTGGCCACTCCCTGTGATCAGAGGAAGTATGAAGGGAAGTGAGTGTGGTGGAACACAGAAGGAGAACACTCCTATATGTACTCTTCATCAACAACAATGCAGAAAATTATGGACACTCCAAGGAATTGACAAAGATATGCAGACCGGAAGGAGGTGAATGTTGCTTGGTGGTGTGGTCGACAAAGTCGACCAGAGGGGGGACTGAAGAGGGAAAATCGAGACCAAACCCATGCCCCCTCACCCCAAGCGCATATATAGAAGAACAGCAGGAAGAACAAGGAGCGCACTTATCATTTGAACCAGGCCCCAGCGCACCCATGGGTGACAAATATGCTGAAACACACCCACTTCACCAACAGTGCAACTTCCATGCTACATTAGAATCAATGCTGCAATATCAGAATCTACAAACACAAAAATCCCTGTTTTAAGGCTTGCAAATGCCTATATGAATTAACATGGTCTAAATGCACAATGTAAAATCATGTTTCAGGAAAATTACAGCCAAGTTCATTTCACTCACTGAACACTGGCTGCGGGAGCCTCATCAATGTTCCTCGCAAAAACCCAGTCCGACCTGCCAAGGCCGCAAATTCAAGATAAAATTGCTTTCTGCAGACAAACATTCCTCGCAAAAACCCAGTCCGACCTGCCAAGGCCGCACATTCAAGATAAGACTGCCACAAATGCGAATAAATCACGGCAACCCAGTGTGTTTTTTTTTTTCTTTCTGGGAAAGAAAGACATTTTCTCAAGGACTCACACAACATGTAAAACATAACTTGTAACAAGAATGGCGCAGCCCAGCCAATCTGCGCCCAGAGCCCAGGTGCGAACTGTTTGTTCAGCTAAAAAGTTATGGGAACAAAGTCACATTGCAACAAGTTAGAATTAGGTAATGGGGGCTGGCACAGCTAAATCAACCCACTGACGCAAGAGGTTAATATCCAATTATCAGGCTCTCTATAAGGGCTACATATGTAACCTACCACTTTGCAGCCAATAACAGGAGGAGATAGGTTTCTGGGAGCTGATCCAATTCTGTGAGGTCAGCCTGCAGTGTGATTATAAAGCTGGCTTGCAAGCCAGCCCCCGGGGGAGACGGCGCCTGAACTCGCGATGCACGATGCTCTGTGCTTTTCTTTTGTTTTTTCTTTTTTTCTTTGCCTAGAAATAAATGCAGTTTGAAACATGCTGCTGCCTGCTTGGGACTCTGTTGCATTTCTGGGGGCCATATGGGAGGTGTTGAGGCCTCCCATAGCTGGTGAGGGTATGGCTGCTTGCCCCCCACTGCCCTGGGGGGGGGTCCAGCTTCTCCCCAACAGATGTATGTCCCGGTAAAATGTGTACACGTGCCACAACATTACTCGGCCAAAGCAGCAGAACTAGTGGCCCTAATATTGGCACTAAAAGAGAGCTATGATAAAAGAGTAACAATATATTCAGACAGTGCACATGTCACATCAACGGTACACTCAGGATTAATAAAATGGCAACGAAGGGGGTTCAGAAGAGCTGATGGTACCCCAGTACAACATGCCCTACTACTTGCTGAACTGATTGAGGTAATTAATGACCCTAGGGAAATAGCCCTGGTGAAATGTCAAGCACACACTAATGGGGATGACCCTATCTCAAAAGGAAACAAAAAAGCAGACGCGCATGCCAAACATGCTGCATACTTTGGTGAGATGTGGACTCTCCCAGAAAAACAAGAACATATTTGGAGGGCGGGAGCAAAACAGATGCTAATGAAGGAGGGGTACACTCACATCCCTGAAACATGGATAATGGAATTACAGGCAGCAGCACCCTTGGCGGAGAAGGAGCTATGGGTCAAAAGAGGGTGTACAATGTCCCTCACAGATGCATTATGGTGCCAAAATAATACAGGCAAGGTAGTGATGCCCCTAGCCCTATTGAAAACAGCCCTGGCTCAGCTACACCATCCAGCACACACAGGAAAGGAAGCGATTGCAGCACGAATAAAGGAGGCCTGGTTCTGTCCCGAGTTAAATTCACACGTTGCAAACTTTATCAGCAAATGCCTAACATGTCAACAGTTCACAGCCGGTCACACGCTGCAAGTGATAAAAGGTACTATACCCCGGCCAGAAGGACCCTTCCTGCACCTGCACATTGACTACGTGGACATGATCAATGTATATCAAGGGCACAGATACATGATTGTAGTAGTATGCCCATTTTCGAGGTGGCTAGATGCTGTGCCCTGCTCTCATGCAGAAGCCTTCAGAGCAGCAAGATGTCTAGTGAGGGAAGTTTTCCCAAGGTGAGGAGTTTGTGAAGTGCTGCAGTCAGACAATGGCCTGCACTTTGCAAACAAAATGTTCGAAAACATAACTGCACTACTTGGCATCAAACACAAGTTGTGAATGCCTGAACGGCCTCCTGAAAGAAGAGATTGCAAACATACAACAGACAACTAAGAAAAGCTGGTTGTACTGCCTCCCCTTGGCTTTGTTTGAGTTAAGGAATAGGGCAGGGTCAGATCACCACCTCACACCCCACGAGGTGGTGACTGGACGTCAGATGCGCCTCCCACTAACGCCACCATCAAGGGCTTGACCGACTATGACAGCTCTGCAAATGTTTTTGGTGATGAAATGTATCAATATGTGTCTTCCTTAATTACTAGCGTCGCCTTTATCTCTCAACAGCTTGAGCGCACGCGGGGCGGGTCGAAAACAACTGGACAAGAAGAAACAGACGAGGAGCAAGGACAACAAGCTAACTGGACTTTTGCGGAACAGCCCCCGATTTACTGGGCCCCACCAGGTAGAAGAAGTAGCTCCTCGAGCTGTAAAGATCCGTGATAAAAAAGTGTGGAACCACTTACATGACGTCAAGCCCTACAAAGACCAGACTGCCCTTGCGTTGACGACAGGGCCAACACCGCAACAACCACAACAAAGGACAACACAGCAGCAGCTGCAACGAGAGATAATTGTGACACTGCCCCTAGCCCATCCCCAACCACAGACTATAAAATCTTTGGACATTCGCCCACAGCCCACCCCATAGTCACGAGATCCCAGGTCAAACAAAACCCTGCCCCAGCCAAGCCCGCCCCTGCCACTACCCAAATAAAGGACATTGCCTAACAAATTGTTACGTTGCACCACACTTGTAGACATGTGCATGTTCTCTCTCTCTTTTTTGTTTCGCACATGCAGGTACTGCGCATACACAAAGTGAAGAAACTAACATTGCTTTTTGCCCAGGGGTACATGCACACCACAGACGATAACACCCCTGAAGCTTTGTCACACCAATTTGTATACGCTATAAAAAGACCAAAATATTTGAAGAAGAGAAGGATATGTGTACATTACAACACATTAATTTTGGCCATAGAACAATCATTCCCACATCTCTACGAGTACTTACCAGCTCTGAGAGATAGGTCGGTGAGATTAGCGTGGGAAAAGCTTTTCGCCTGGGCATAAAACGACTACCTATAGGGAGAGCTTAACAACTAACACCTTAACGCATATCTTTTAGAGATTTTCAGGCGGGCACCTTTAGCATCACAAAGAATTAGCTGCAGGACTGCAAAATGCCGGTGATATTAGCTATTGTAATAAAAATTGTAGGAGTGTTGGTCATCACTGGTCTACTTGCTGCCTCTGTTAGGCAGACATACGAATTATGGCTGCACCTAAAGCTGATCTACCCCCTCCAACGGCTGCAACAGGTACGGTGTCAGGTGGTACAAGTAACACAAGAGGTAATGGGAATAGGGTTAAACGCAGCACATATGGAGATAATAATGGGATTGACACATATCTCTCAGATTCAGCACACGTCACGAACAACATGTGGTATCAGCACATGTCCAAAATTGATAAGCAGACAACTAAGGACAACTGCTATGTGTGCTTGTTGATCCCATACGCTATGAGCGCGTCAAGAACGTTTGTAGCTACTGAAGTACCGGCAAGAACAGTTGAATGTCTGATATATATGGCACTGTTCAAAACGAAAGGATGATTTAAAGGGACAGTGGTATCATTGCAATGGAAGACAAGAGACGTATCCCCATATGAAAATAACTTCAACAAAACACTTAAAATGTTCAACAGCTACCGCCTACACATTCAAGGGTTCAGATACGTAACGGATGGCCCTGAAAAAAGAGAGAAGAAGAAAGTAACGTTACAATACCTGCTGTGTGATTGGTATGCAAGTGAACTTGCTGGTGAACAAGGTTGCTGGGAAAGAGCTCTCATTGTAATATATGGGAAGATATACACAAATGAAGGATGGACAGATGAAGTGGTAGGGAGCAATATGGTAACAAACGAAAATGTGAACTCAGTAAACGAAACAAACCACAAGTGTTGGATGGAGTGGGTAAAAAGTGTACCACTATTAACATGGCTGGAGAAAGATGAAGATACAATAACTATACTACCGCTAACTGCACCCACACTGTGCTATCAACACAACGGCGTTGTTGATGTTGGGATTAACAACAACTGTAAAAGTACAATATTGATACCAGAGGGGGGTGTCGGCACAGCAGTTCTAATGGACCACTATTGGGCCTCCGGCGATAGAGCATACCACACATTACCTCCATCATGGAATGGCATATGCACTATGGTACACATCAACGTACCATCTCTGGTTGTGCCTCAGAAACATGTCAACATGGCCAACTTCCCCAAGATGGACGAAGGAGACAAAGGGAGGAAAAGATCTGTGACGCTTAAAGAAAGTGATGCGAACGACGACACGAACATTTTGTCAAGAGTGAGAAGACAAGAAGAACCACTGACGGGAAACTACCTGTGGGGAAGATCGGAAACAGTTCTCACTGCCATTCCACCAGAACACAGACTATTTAGCACACCAACAATGTTCTTCTCATCAATAATACAACCAGGACTGCAGGCATATGCTAATGCAAAGTGGCTCCAGATAACACAATGGGAGCTAATGATGACAATCAATTCCACCGTCAATGGATTTAATGCAATAAAAGAAGAACTGTGGGCGGTACGTATGGTAGCCCTACAAAACATGGCTGCACAATGGAAGGAGGGGTTTGTGCAAAAATTGGACAATCATGTTGCACTTTTTTATCCCTGCTAATGACGCAGACCATGGAACACTTACTGAATCAGTATCACACTTGCCCTGATGCACTCGAAAATGGTTGAAGAAAGTAATGGAGTAAAGAAAGATGACAGCTGGTTCCCCTTTTTATGGTCATGGATGCCCTCATAGCTGTCAGATGGACTCAAATTGATAGTTGGCTGTTTATTAGTAGGAATGCCGTAGTTGCATTGCTCCTTGTGTGTGTGTCATACTCCTTTTGGGATGCGGGAAGAGTTGGGGCCTCCCCAGCCCGGAGTCCACGGACGGCTCTGCCGGCTCCCGGGAGATCACCCCGACAGCATCACTAGAAAAGCAATTGTTTTATCCTGCCAAATATGGATAACTTCAAGCAGGAAGCCCTGATCATTCTTACAGTAGATCAACTGAAAGATATGTGCAAAGTCAAGTCTCTATCTGATAAAGGCAAGAAAAATGAATTGATTGGAAAATTGTTGAATCATCAAAGGCCGGAAGGTAGAGCTATAACTTCTACCCCTCAGCAAATGTGGATAATGTTGATGAGGATGATAATGTATCATAGTCCAGCTCTAATGCTATTGATGAGTTAGAGGAGTCAGAGGAGTCTCAGGATGTGAGCCCCACTGCACCTTTACTAGCTTTAGGTCCTCAAGCTATAACAACAGGGACCCTGTCCAGAATTTGTCTCTCTTGAAAAAATGAGACTTGAGTTAGAATTTAAAAGGCTCCAAATGCAAACCGAAAGCAAACATCAAGAACTCAGTCTCAGAGAAATGGAATTGAATCATGAACTTGAAATGAAGAAATGGTCTCTTGAAAATGGTTCTCTCCCAGAGTCTTCTAGGTCTTCCAGTCCTAAGAGGCCTTGCATGCCTAAAGAAGCTGTGAGTATGTATGAGGTGAGACTTGATATTTTAGATTGGTTGGCTGATTTTGAATATAACTATGGGATTCAGGGAATCAGTTGATTCCTTGGCTTTTGTCTAGGCTCCCCCAGGTTGCAACTGATGCTGTATAATGGTGGTGGGGGAACTTGAAAGATTGGAGTATGAAAATGTGAAGCTAGCTTTCATAGCTAGATTTGGGAAAACTCCATCCCAGTACCTTAAGAGGTTTAGGACCCTCAAAAAGAATGATGGTACCCCTTGGGCTACCTGGGTGTGTGAATGTCTGAAGAACTTTGATGGTTGGGTAAAGGGTTTTAAATCTATTTGTGTTCGAATCTAATTTTGATGCCTGCTCTCCTAAGCTGAGACTGCACTTGGCTGACTCTAAGGAACTTGATCCAAAGAAGTTAGCAAAGGCTGCTGACTTGTGGGTTGCCAACTGGGCTACTCACAAGGATTCTGGGCCAACTCAGAAGCAGGATGATCGGAAACAGCACAAAAAAGATGGTAAAGAGAATTCTAATACCTCCATTTCAAAAGAGGGCCCCAAACATAAGATGGTTAGGCCACAAGGGAAACCGAATCAGGCTAGTGAAACCTCTGGTGCCAAACCAGTGAGAGGTCAGCAGTGACCCCCATTTGTCAAAACATTCAGAAAATGTTATGCTTGTGGGTCTACTGACCATGTGAAAGGGGATCCCATATGCAAGGATAAACCTTCAGGGATCCACAGTCTCCTTAGCCTTCTCCTCAGAGGAAGAATTACATGTGACAAGTGGTAACTTTCAGGTACTGGCTGATGACCCCATTGGAGTCTCTGCCAGTGTTTCTTTAGTGTCCCTCGGGCTGTGGGAACAGCAGAATTTAGATGTCTATAATTTGATTCCAGACAACACCAAAGAATATTACAAGGACAGTGTACTTGTAAATGGTCAGGAGACCCCTGCCATTAGAGACACTGGGGCCAGCATTACTGTAGTGGATGAATCTTTTTTCAAGGGTGAGGATGTTGCTAATGCACCCAAATGACTCACTAAACTTGCTGGAGGCCCTGTCCAAATGCTTCCTAGACTATCCGCTCTCATCCAGTGCAACAACATGACTGTCAAGATACCTGCTAGTGTGCAAAATGGGGTGCCTTGCAGAGTCCTGTTGGGGAATGACTTAAAAACTCTTGGAGTTGTATTAAGCACCCCCAGGTCTCCCAGCAAAAGGAAACAGGAGCAGACAAGGAGGGCCAGTGAGAGTACCTTAAATGGCTCTCCAGAAGATCTTACAGACAAATCTTTAACACCTAGCCCCCAGGAATTGCTAACTGCTATTTCAAAAAAGAATGAGACAAAGGGGAAACCCAAGATCTCAAGGAAAAAGCCAGAGCACACTCCTGTGCTACCAAGAAGGACATCGCAGAGAGGACTGTCCACAATCACACCTGTGACTGCTCCACCTGTTTAGACTGAGTGTGTTGAACAACCAGGAAAGGTTGAATCAGCTGCTGAAGATTCAGAGCTGGAAGAAGACCTGACCCCTGTTGGACATCTGGATCCTAAAGACCGCCCTGAGCTGCAGTCTTTACTGGCAGAAGGTGGCCCTTGTAGGGCAGACTTCATCAGAGGCCAGAAAGAGGATCCCTCAGGAGGGAGTTGGATTTAGTCCCTTTGAGCTTCTCTATGGTCATCCAGTTAGAGGTCCAGTGGCCCTAATTAAGGAGTGGTTGGAGAGTGCTCCTTCTCCCAAGCCAGTGAGAGTCACTGACTATGTGTTAGGTCTCCGGAGGAGAATCACACACATGATGACAGAAGCATCTGATAACTTAAAAGCAGGTCAGGCTCTGGTGAAGCATTGGCATGACCAGAAGGCCAAAATGGTTGAGTTTACTGAACCAGCAAGTTTTAGTTATGGTCTCTACAAGGCAGAGGGTCGTACAGGACAAATGGATAGGACCCTTCAAGGTTGTGGGAAACGTGGAGAGGTCAACTATCTGCTGGACTTAGGCAATCCTAAGGAGGTCCCCAGGGCCTTTCACACCAACTGTCTAAAAGCTTATGTCACCAGACCAGAAGTGGAAGCTTTTCTTCTAGCTTCAACTAAAGAGGAGGAAGAGAGTGAACCTCTACCTGATCTCCTCAGGGACAACCTTTAGATGAGAAACTGTAACAACAGGAGGAGTGCAAGTTTCTGATAAATCAGTTTGTCTCCCTGTGTTCACTATCACCAGGCTTGACCCCTTGGGGCCAGCATGATATTCTCATTGGTGACTGTTTACCTGTTAAAAGAGGAGGTTACAGGTTGTCAGATAATGTCAGAACCCACATAAAGGAAGAGGTCAACACGATGCTTGATCTTGGGGTAATAGCACCCTCTGCCAGTCCGTGGTCTAGTAGGCTCTTGAGGGCCTTCGCTAACAAGCAGCTTCCCAACTGGAGGGGCAAGAGCCAGAGAAGCGTAAGATGTAAGACGGTTTGTACTGGGTCTGTGGTTTTTAAAAGAGACTAGTAAAGGTATTGGCAACTTTACATGTTCTGGGGGACAGTGGTCAGCCCCAGAAAATGGAGTCTGAGTGGGCAGTCTAAAAGACAACCCTGTGTCACTGCACTGAAGGTGCTGTGTAACACCCAGTATAAAGATGACGTCTGTGGAGTAGGTGAGGCTCCACAGTCTATGAACACAAAAATGTTAAACACACACAGCAAAACACATATAAGAGTGGGAAAAAGGGCTTTCACTCTTACCAGGTGGAAGAAGTAAATCCTAGAAATCCAGCAAAGCTGCTGAGGTACTCACTAGGTAAGGGAAATTAGCCATTTATGAGAATTCTCCCTAACACTCCCCCCCAGACTAAGAAACAAGAGGATTTAATCCAATCCTGGATGAATCTCTACCTCCAGTCGGTTAAAAACATCCTAGAGAGACCATCAGCATTTTGGTGGTGACATCATGCTCTATGCTCAATGGTGAAATCAAACCATTGCAGGCAGATTGACCATCTCAGAAGTTTTGGGTTCTCCCCTTTCATTTGTTCTAACCATCTCAAAGGTTGATGGTCAGTCTGAATCACAAAGGTAGATCCATACAAGTATGGTCTAAACCTCTTCAGAGACCACACAATGGCAAAACATTCACGCTCTATGGTTGCCCATCTTGTTTCTGGTTCCTTCAGTTTCCTACTGATGATGCAAATGGAATGCTCCCTACCTGTCTCATCCAGTTGACTAAGGACTGCACCTATAACCATATGGGAGGCATCTGTCTGCACAATGAAGGGTTAGTGATATTCAGGAGCTCTTAGGACTGGAGCTTGACAAAGGGCTTTCTTCAGGTTTTCAAAGGCTTGAGTGCACTCCTCATTCCATCTAACCTTTTTAGGGAATTTTGGAGAGGAGATTACATTCAAGGGAGAAGCTATGGTCCAATAGTTATCAATGAAATTTCTGTAGTACCCAGTGAGACCTCGGAAAGCTCTCACTTGGGTTTGAGTAGTACGGGAGGCCCAGTTTTGGACCGCTTGTACTTTACTAGGCAATGGCCTTATTTCACCCCCTCCTACCTCATGACCAAGGTAGACCACTTTGCTCTGACCAATCTGACATTTACTTGCCTTTATGGTCAGATAGGCCTGTTCAAGAGCCTGCAAAACATATCCTAAGTGATCAATATGTTCTTTCCATGTGGGGCTGAACACTGCAATGTCATCCAAGTATGCCATGCAGAGGTCCTCCATCCCATTCAGAACTTGATTGACCATCCTTTGGATTGTAGCAGGTGCATTCTTTAATCCAAAAGGCATAACCTTAAACTGGTGCAGGCCTGCTGGGGTTGAGAATGCCGTTTTCTCCTTGGCATGGTTTGTCAGCGCTATTTGCCAATAGCCTGAAGTAGGGTCAAATGTACTGAGGTACTTGGCTGAACCAAGTCTATCCACCAGCTTATCTGTCCTTGGCAAAGGTTGGACATCAGTCTTAGTGACTGCATTTAGAGTCCACACAGAATAATCTCAACTCCTTGGATCCTGCCTTTGGTACTAGAACAACTGGACTAGACCATGGGCTTGTAGAGGGCTCTATAACCCTGAGATCAAGCATCTTGTTGACCTCTCCGTTGATGTGGGATCTCACATGTTCTGACATTATGTAACCTCTGCTTTTCACAGGTAAACAGTCACCAGTGAGAATATCATGCTGGCCCCAAGGGGTCAAGCCTGGTGAAAGTGAAAACAGGGAGGCAAACAGATTCAACAGAACTTTGCACTCCTGTTGTTCAGAAGTCAGCTGAGAAGAGAGATTAACTCCTATTTCCTCATCCAAAGGTTGGCCTGGGAGGAGGTCAGGTAGAGGTTCACTCTCCTCCTCCTCTTGAGCTGAAGCTGGAAGCAAAACTCCCACTTCTGGTCTCGAGACATATGCCTTCAAACGGTTGGAGTGAAAGACTCTGGGAGCCTGCTTAGGTCTGCCTAAATCCACCAAATAGTTCACCTTTCCAAGTTTGCCCACAACCTTGAAGGGTCCCATCCATTTATCCTGCAAGGCCCTCTGCCTTGTTGGCACCATAACTAATACAAGCTGGTCTTGAGTAAACTCAACCATGCTGGCCTTCTGGTCATGCCAATGTTTGACCAGAGCCTGACATGCTTTCAAGTTATTACTAGCTTCTGCCATCATGTGTGACATTCTCCTCTGGAGACCTATCACATAGTCAGTCACTCTGACTGGCTTGGGGGAAGGAGCACACTTCAACCCCTCCTTAATCAGGGCCAAATGACCTCTGACTGGATGGCCATAGAGAAGCTTAAAGGGACTGTAACCCACTCCCTCCTGAGAGACTGCTCTTTAAGCAAAAAGAAGGCATGGCAGTAGAAGGTCCCTCTTTCTTCTAAGGAGTTCCTCTAAAGCACGTATCATGCTCTTCATGGTACGATTAAACCTCTCTACCAGTCCATTTGTCTGTGGATGGTAGGCTGTAGAGAACTTGTAAGTGACACCTCAGTTTTTCCACATGGTTTGCATGTAGTGGGACATAAAACTGGATCCCGTGTTAGATATCACTTCCTTAGGAAACCCTACTTTGGTAAACATACCAAGTAGAGCCTTAGCCACAGCCTGAGCCATAACAGTTCTCATAGGTATACCTTCTGGGTATCTTCTAGCATGGTCCACTACAACCAGGATAAACCTGTTCCCTGAAGTTGTGGGATGGTCAAGGGGACCAACAATGTTGATGCCCACCCTCTCAAAAGGAACTCCCACCACTGGGAGAGGCACCAGAGGTGCCACATTCTTGGCTCCACTCTTGACAGAGGTTTGGAAAATGTGACAGCACCCATCTTAGGCCAGTAGAAGTAGAGGGAGAGCCTTTCCTTGGTCTTCTTGAAGCTCAAGTGACCAGCCAAAGGTATCTCATGGGCTAACTGTAGGAACTGGAGTCTGTTGGCAAGGGGCACTACAATTCTTTCACAGTCCCCATGGATAGACTCAGTTGGTTAGAAGAGGCCATCTTCCCAGCTTAACTTGTGCTTTCCAACTTCTCGCTCATCAAGTTGGTTAGCAGCCTGTTTTCGAAGACCTTCAAGAGTAGGACACTCTCTCTGTCCTCTGCTGAAGTCTGCCCGGTTGGGCCCACCTTCTGCCAGTAAAGACTGCAGCTCAGGATGGTCAACAGGGTCAAGATCTCCAACTAAGACAGTGTCTTCTTCCAGATCTGATTCTTCAGAAACTGGCTCAACCACACAAGGTTGCACCTCACACTCTGCATCAGCAGGTGGAGGAGTCACAGGTGTGACTTTGGACAATCTTGGGGATGTCCATGTTGGTAGCACAGGGGTGCTGTCTGACTTTTTCCTTGAGGTCTTGGGTTTCCCCTTTACCTCATTCTTCTTAGAAATAGCAGTGAGCAACTCCTGTAGAGTGGGAGTGATAGTTTCCTCTATCACCTCCTCTGGAGAGCCTCTCAATGTCCTCTCCCTTGCAGGCCTAGTGAGCTCCTGTCTCCTTTTACTGGGAGGCCTGGGGGTGCTTGACACAACTCCAAGAGTTTTCAGGTCATAACCCAACAGGACTCTCCCAGGCACTTCACTCTGCACACTAACAGGTATGTTGACAGTCATATCATTACACTGGATGAGAGCTGGTAACTGGGGAGGTATTTGCACAGAGCCTCCCGCTAACTTGATGAGGCGTTTGGGTGCCTTAGCAACATCCTCTACCTTGAAAAATGATTCATCCACCACAGTTATGCTGGCTCCAGTGTCTCTGATGGCAGGGGTCTCCTTGCCATTCACAAGAACACTATCTTTATAATACTCTTTAGTATTATCTGGGATGGAATTATAGACATCTAAATCCTGTTGTTCCCACAAGCCCGGGGACACAAAGACACACTAACTGAGACTCTCATGCGTTCATCAGCCAGTAGGTGAAAGTTTCCACTGGCCATAGGTACTTCTTCCTCTGGGGAGAAGGCTAAGGAGATTGTGTGGACCCCTGAAGGTATACCCTTACATCTGGGATCCCCTTTCACATGCTAAGTTGACCCACAAGCATAACATTTCCAAATGTATTGATGAATGGGGGTCTGTTCTGACCTCCATCTGGTTGGGGTCCAGATGGTGCACTAGGCTGATTTGGTTTCCCTTGTGGTTTACCCTTATGTTGTGTTGTTGTTTGTGGCCCTCTTTTGGATTGGAGGTATTAGAATTCTCCTTGTTATCTTTCTTTGGCTGTTTTGCCTCACCCTTCTTCTGAGTTGCCCCAGAATCCTTGTGAGTAGCCCTGTTGGCAACCCACAAGTCAGCAGCCTTAGCTAACTTCTTTGGATCTATCTCCTTGGAATCAGCCAAGTGCTGTCTGAGCTCAGGAGAGCAGGCATCATACATTGACTCCAACGTAACAAGATTTCTCAGACCTTCATAAATGTTCACTCTGTAACCCTTAACCCAACCATCTAAGTTTTTCAAACATTCACATACCCAGGTAGCCCAAGGGGTACCATAATGCTTTTTGAGGGTCCTAAACCTCTCAGGGTACTGAAAAGAGGTCTTCCCAAATCTAGCAATTAAAGCTAGCTTCACACACTCATAATCCCTCCTATCCTCCTCCCCCAACTCCATTACAACATCAGATGCAAAGGGGGTAGCCTAGAGAAGAGCCAGGGAAGCAACCGATTCCCTGTGAGACCTTGAATCCCATGGTTTATTCATACATTGCCAACCAATCCAAAACATCAAGCTTAACCTCATACATTCCCATCATTTCTTTAGTCATACAGGGTCTCATAGGACTGGAACACCTAGAGGACTCTTGGAGAGAAGCATTTTCAAGAGACAATCTTTTCATTTCTAGTTCATGATTCAACTCCATTTCTCTGAGCTTAAGTTCTTGGTGCTTTTGTTCAGTTTGAGCATTTAAATGTTTGAATTCAAGTTCAAGCCTCATCTTTTCTAGAGCAATGAATTCAGGACTGAGTGTAGGACCTGATGGGGTCCCAGTGGACAAAGGTTGAGGTTGCTGAGCAGACAAGGAAGCAGTGAGGCCTACATTAGGAGACACATTTACTTCCTCTAACTCATCAGAAATAGATACACTATCATCCTCATGATTTTCCACATTTGCAGGAGAGCTAGGCATTTCAGACCCAATCCCCAGACTTTGGTTATTGAACAACTTTCCAACTAATTCAGACTTTTTGCCTTTGTCAGATAGATTCCTTTCTCTACACAGATGTTTTAAATAATCCACAGTGTAACTAAGGAGGGTTTCCTGACTGTAGCTTTCCATATCAGACATGATTAATGTTGCTTTTTAGTGATGTTAGCCTTGTGGGAAGTTGATCAAAGGTAATAGCAGCACTCTAAGTGTAATTACCATACTTGATCCCCCCACTGCCACCAGTGTTAGGCAGAATTATATGCAGTACCCTCTGGGAACACTACACACAATTAGAACTACAAGTGGCAGCACAAATTCACCTTTGGTACACGTGTGTACTACACAGTAAAGTGGTAGCAATGGCTGAGCAGCCAGACTTATCTCAAGAGCAAGTGAGCAATATCAAATAGTTTCACAATGGACAGCAGTTACTATGATTCAAACAAACACTGACTCAAGGTTTCCAAGTAAAAGAATATGCATTTATTTACTTTTCAGTTGTATAACATTTCACTAAAGTGAAGCAGTTCAAAAAATCACACTCTTAATACACCACACCACTCCCAATAGTTGACAGACAGGTTAAGCTCACAAAATGAAGTGGGAGCAAAATGGCACTCTGTTAATTAAAAAGGGAGGGAAAGACAAAGTTAGGGAGAAAGAAGCAGTACCAACAGGTATGTAATCAGGGCAATCAAGAAAGAGGAACTACAGTGATGGGATCAAGTAAAATAGGCTTAGGGCCAAAGTCAATAGGACACAAGTCTTTTGCTCAAGATCACACAGGTTAGGGTAGTTTGCGGTTAAGTCTTTGCCAAGAGTTCAGAACGAAGTTGATCGGCAAAAATGTTAGCTTAATGAGAAGAGAAGGACAAGCCCTCGGATTGGCGAAAGGTTTCACACTCTTCCACCGCGGCTGGACGAAACGAACAACCGGATGTTGAACAGTACCTTAAATGGAGAAGAAGCTGTAGCAGCGACAGATATTCCTGGTAGTTCCAGCAGGCTCACGGTTCCTGAAGCGACTGTCGAACTGACATGAAGTAGGACGACTGGAGGGTCCTACACTACCCAGGGAAGAAACCAGCAGCAGAGCAAAGCAACGAATAAAAGGTGTGCTCCTTAAAACCCAAGCAAGGTCCGACCTGCCATTCATTTCCACACAGGGCAGGAGCCCTGCAGCACCTCCTCACGGCTGCTCTTCATTCCGGCGCTCGATCGGAGCCGCTGGAGCAGCATCCTCAGCTGTCCTGATCCCTGGAGGCACGCGTCTCCTGGCCTCCTCCCCCCACCTGACTGTGATTGCACCCTGTGCTTTCACTATTCGCAGGGACAGAAGTGGATCCCTGGATTCGGCGGATTCAGGCCGAGGCGACCGAGACCAAAATGGCCGCCGACACGAACGCATTGCTTGCGTTCCTCCTGGTTGCCTAGCAACCACATTGGCATTTACTCGCAACGCGAGGACCGGAGGCGGAAGCCGGCCCTGCACATCCGAAGGCCCGCAGTTCAAAGGCCCTTCCTGTCTGCCCCTACAGCTACTCTGCCATTCATTTCCACACAGGGCAGGATCCCTGCAGCACCTCCTCACGGCTGCTCTTCATTCCGGCGCTCGATCGGAGCCGCTGGAGCAGCATCCTCAGCTGTCCTGATCCCTGGAGGCACGCGTCTCGTGGCCTCCTCCCCCCACCTGACTGTGATTGCACCCTGTGCTTTCACTATTCGCAGGGACAGAAGTGGATCCCTGGATTCAGCGGATTCAGGCCGAGGCGACCGAGACCAAAATGGCCGCCGACACGAATGCGTTGCTTGCGTTCCTCCTGGTTGCCTAGCAACCACATTTGCATTTACTCTCAACGCGAGGAGCGGAGGCGGAAGCCGGCCCTGCACATCCGAAGGCCCGCAGTTCAAAGGCCCTTCCTGTCTGCCCCTACAGCTACTCTGCCATTCATTTCCACACAGGGCAGGAGCCCTGCAGCACCTCCTCACGGCTGCTCTTCATTCCGGCGCTCGATCAGAGCCGCTGGAGCAGCATCCTCAGCTGTCCTGATCCCTGGAGGCACGCGTCTCGTGGCCTCCTCCCCCCACCTGACTGTGATTGCACCCTGTGCTTTCACTATTCGCAGGGACAGAAGTGGATCCCTGGATTCGGCGGATTCAGGCCGAGGCGACCGAGACCAAAATGGCCGCCGACACGAACGCATTGCTTGCGTTCCTCCTGGTTGCCTAGCAACCACATTTGCATTTACTCGCAACGCGAGGACCGGAGGCGGAAGCCGGCCCTGCACATCCGAAGGCCCGCAGTTCAAAGGCCCTTCCTGTCTGCCCCTGTCCGCACCTGACGGCACGGCGCTGTCTCTGCTCCACTTACTTTGTTTGCTTCATTCCTTGGCATCCCTACGCTACCTACTTCACATTGCACACGTGCCGCCTATCTATCTTCGAGTAGGCTCTGACCGTCTGGATTAATCCCCACTTGGAACCATCTGGTAAAACCTATGCCCAAGCGCTGGTTCTAATGCAGTTTGCTATGTGTCTCTGATCACTGCATGGCACATCCACTCCACATTCTGCTCACCTAGTATGTGTTGAGTGCTCACTTCAGCTATCTCAAGTTATCTCCATCTCACAACACAGCCATCACCTTTCACTGCCTCCCGTGCCCCATGTAGGCTGGTGTCATATGATCCGTGTTAAACCACATTGATTGTTGTGCTGCACCCTATGGTCGCCTACAGACCACATTGATTGTTGTGCTGCACCTTTAGGTCAGCTGCTGTGTTGTACCCTATGGTCGCCTAAAGACTACATTGATTGTTGTGTTGCACCTCATGGTCGCCTACAGACCACATTGATTGTTGTGCTGCACCTTTAGGTCAGCTGCTGTGTTGTACCCTATGGTCGCCTACAGACTACATTGATTGTTGTGTTGCACCTCATGGTCGCCTACAGACCACATTGATTGTTGTGCTGCACCTTTTAGGTCAGCTGCTGTGTTGTACCCTATGGTCGCCTACAGACTACATTGATTGTTGTGTTGCACCTCATGGTCGCCTACAGACCACATTGATTGTTGTGCTGCACCTTTAGGTCAGCTGCTGTGTTGTACCCTATGGTCGCCTACAGACTACATCGATTGTTGTGTTGCACCCTATGGTCGCCTACTACAGACTACATTGATTGTTGTATTGTACCTCATGGTCGCCTACTGACTACATTGACTGTTGTCTCGCACCCTTGGTCACCTACTGACCATATCCACTGCTGTGTTGCCCTCATGGCTACCCTCTGACCACACTGAATTCACTAATCAATGTTATGCTCTAGGTCGCCAATTAGGTCCCCAGCCACCTGAGTACTAGTAACGCCACCTACATCATGTATTGGTACCTATCAACTCTCATCCATCTCCTGTATACATACAGTAGACACTGGACTAGCCAACCCAACCCTCATTCTACTCACGACACATTTACCAGCTTATATACGGTAACCATCCCCCCTCCTTGCGGCCCAGCACCATGACATCTGCAAACCCGTATTTGGATGATCCAGCACTATGGATACGCCACTTTGCTACTAGACCAACACCTAACCAACCTTGTACCACAGCCATTAGAAACACTAGACTGAATACTAGAACTAGACCACCTACTCATATATGCCCTCACTACCCCAGCAGCCTACTGAACAGAAACACTAGATTGAACTCCAGAACTAGTACTCCGACTCACCCTTACTCTCACCACCCCACCATCTTAACCAGAAACGCTAGACTTAGAGTCCGTAGTAACCTTGCCAGCTTCCCCATCGACTCAGACCACCTATCCCACAGCCCTCTACACACACGTCTTGATAAATCTCCCAAAAAAGACAAACTAATCAAAGCAGCCTTAGTGAATGCTAGGTCTCTTCCTGCCCATGCTCTTGACATAGCTGACTTTATAACTAACGAAAACTTTGATCTCCTCGCAGTCACAGAAACATGGCTCAATGCTGCATCCGGCCCATCCTTGGCCCTCGCCATACCTGATGGTTATGCTATTATTAGATCTGACAGAAATACCACCCAAACGAAGGGAGGCGGACTCGCCCTCATATTCAGAAATACCTTCGACATCAAAATCATCCAAGACGCTCAAATCATCTCAGCAGAATCACTATCAATTAAGCTCCCTCTCTCACCCAACCACACGGCATCATTGCACCTTATTTACCGCCCACCAGGACCCATTTCCTCTTTTATAGAGGACATTGCATCTCTTATATCCATAAACACCAAACCTAACTCTCAAATCATCTTACTTGGGGACTTTAACCTCGGGTTCAACGATCCTAAGGACACTAACGCCCATGACCTAGCCAACACCTTATCCGAACTTGGTCATACACACATTATCCACGAACCCACTCATATCAAAGGCAGAACACTAGACTGGCTCTCCCACCTCAACTGTCCTATCGACCTCCTATCCAACGACCCTTGCATCTGGTCGGATCATCACAAACTCACCTTTGCTATCAAAGCCAATTTACCCCCCGCGTTGCCCATCATCGCCCCCGCCACCTGCACGAGAAATAAGAAAGACATTACCCCTGACAATCTCCTACCCATTTTACTCCCTATTCTGAATAATACCGATTCAGATGTTGACCCCACTGTCCTAGTGGATATCTACAACCAGGCTATACTCAAAGCACTGAACACCATTGCCCCTTTAAAATTAGGGAAACCTAAACCACAGCGTCACCTTAACACCTGGTTCACGCCGCAGTTAAGAGAATTACGCAAAACTAAAAGAATCGCTGAGGCTCACTGGAAAAAACAACCTACAACATCCAATAAGACAGAGCTTACCCTAGCCTCTTCCCGTTACAAAGAGGCCATATTGCATGCTAAAAAAGATACCTACAACAAAAGGATCACACAAGCGGAATCGAACACTAAAGAACTTTTCAAGATTCTAAAAGAACTAGAATCCCCTATTGCCCCCACTGACAAATGTATCACTGACACACTATGGTGTAGCAATATTCAGAAGGCCTTATTAGACAAAATAGCTCTTCTACAAACCAAAATTAACGCAAAAAAATCCTTATTACTAGCTGACCCTGACTATACACAACCACCTAACAGACCATCCACCTTCAAATCAACGTGTAAACCTTTCAACTTTTCACCCCTCGCTATCTGGGAAGTGGAAAACATCAACAGGAAACTCAAACCTTCGAACTGCCAAGGCGATGTTTGCCCTGCCCCGATCATCAAAGCGGCCGCGCATGACCTAGCACCTTTCATCACCAACCTCATTAATGCCTCATTTAAATCTGGAATAGTACCTGATAACCTTAAAGACGCCTGGGTCATTCCTCTTCTTAAAAAACCTACTCTTGACCCTGCCAACCCGTCTAACTATAGGCCTATAACGACTGTACCGTTCTTATTAAAAATATTAGACAGAGCAGCCTACTTACAAATACAGGCTTACTTAGAATCAAACAACCTCCTAGGACTTAGGCAATCAGGCTTCCGACCAAGACACGGTACGGAAACTGCACTAATAGACCTTACTACTCAGATCCATACCCTGAAAGACAATGGCAAACTCGCACTCCTTCTATTGCTTGACCTGTCAGCAGCTTTCGACTTGGTCAACCACCAAACACTTTGTCATCACTTGAAATCTGCAGCACACTTTTCTGACGCAGCCACGGCTTGGATTAGCTCCTTCTTGGCGAACAGAACAATGAGGGTCTTTTCTGCTACAGATTCTGCTGAACCCTCACCAGTACCTTGTGGGGTCCCGCAAGGCTCTTGCGTGTCCCCGACACTTTACAATATATTCACTAAACCACTCTTTGATATCCTTGACGTTCTGGGTGTCACGTATACTAATTACGCGGATGACACCCAGATACTCATTCCTATCTCGGGTGACTACGTAACTGACAGTACCACCATTAATGAAATCTACTCGGTAATACAAGCATGGATGGCACACCATGGACTGTGTCTCAATGACGAAAAAACAGAGTTAATCATCCTGGGTACTCATGCCAAACTTAAAAATCTCAACCCCTCATTCAAAGCCTTTACCATAGATGGTAACCTCATCCCTGTGTCAAATAACACTAAAACTCTTGGTATCTACATTGATGCCACCTTATCCTTCTACAAACAAACCAATGCAGTAGCTTCCTCAGCCGCATACACCTGCAAGCTCATCACGGCATGTAGACTGTTCATCTCCACACCCAATTGCATTACTCTTGCTAGAGCACTAGTCCTTTCCAAATTAGACTACTACAACGCCCTCTACCTGGGCACTAGTCACAAAAACATCAACAAATTGCAAGTAGTCCAAAACAATGCCATTAGGGCTGCCCTCAACATCCCCAACACATATCCGAGACCAGACGTAAACTACGCTGGCTCCCTGTCGAGCACAGGATAGCTCTTAAATCATTGGCCCTCATACACAAAGTCAGGGCCAACCTCGCCCCAGCATACCTCACAAACCAACTTACACCCCACACCTCCTCAAGACCACTCAGGGCAGCACAAACTAATACCATGACCATACCGTGATTCAAACTTCATAACTCAGGTGGAGCTAGCTTCCCTGTTCAAGCTTCCAAATTATGGAAAACTATCCCCGCGCCTTTGCGTGCAGAATCCTCATTCAACCTGTTCAAACATAACACGAGGTGTTGGCTTCACAATTTGGACTCCTCGACAGCCTATCCCCCGGATCCTAGCACGCTACACTGATGCCGGCACACCATGTAATTTATGTATATTTGTATGCACTTGCAACACTATGATTGTACCTTCTGTAATTGTAACGTAACCACTGTTGACTGCTTTTATTGTAACTGTAACCAGATCTAACTTACGCGCCCTTAAGCCCACGGGCCTGGCTGCGCTTTACAAATAAATAAATGATAAATGACCTTCCTGGCTATCCGGCCCACTGTAGCTCTGAACAGCGAATTCGACCAGAAGAGGGGGTCCTGACTTGCAGTTTGGGTGAACTGGTTGGTCCCACCAGCTCAAGGGAAGAGGATTCTTGGAAGATCCTCTCTGTCGTTGGAGTCTGAAGATTCAGACCTACAGCAGGGCTTCACCGGGCGGTTCAGTCGTTGTAAGGGTCCTTTTCAGTCAGCTGCTCTTTGGGTTCTCTCGTTCCAGTGGCAACTCTGCTCTTCCAGACCCAGAGACCTGCTTTTTATGCAGTTTTCCCCCATTCACACAGCCTTGCTGTCAATCACACAGCAGGGTGGCTGTCCTGGCAGGCACAGTCACCCAGCCAATCAAACAGGAGTGCAACTTGGGTTACCAAGGGAACCCATGGCAGGGGTCCTAAAACCCCACTCTCACATCCTGCCTACCCAGACTTTCAGGCGCTTAAAGGAGGGCTTCTGTGTAGAAGCCTGCAAAAAGACAGTGAACAAAGGAACCAAACCTGGTTTGGCGCGTAGTGACGAACATGAGAAAGACTTTTCCAAAAAGAAATGGCGACTAAACCCAGCCAGAGCAATATTAAAAACAATATGGTCAAGCGGATTTATGTTTGAGGCTACCAAGATAGCCTAAAACAATACCATGGTTATTTAAGATAACCACAGTAGAAAAAATAGGGTAGTTACCACTGCCACCAGCCAAGTCTTAATAGAAAGGGAGCAAAACAATGCTCCAAGAGAAAAAGACAAAAAGGGACAAGTAATAACCCTTTCCAGTACTCCATGTTAGATGGTTTGTACTGCGTCTGTGGTTTTTAAAAGAGACTAGTAAAGTTAATGGCAACTTTACATGTTCTGGGGACAGTAGTCAGCCCCAGAAAATGGAGTCTGATTGGGAAGTCTAAAAGGCAACCCTGTGTCACTGCACTGAACACAGTAAAAGATGATGCCTGTGGAGTAGGCGAGGCTCCACAGTCTATGAACACAAAATGTTAAACACACATAGCAAAATACATGTAAGAGTGGCAAAAAGGGCGCTCACTCTTACCAGGTGGAAAAACAAATCCTAGAAATCCAGCATAGCTGCTGAGAGACTCACTAGGTAAGTGAAATTAGCCATATATGAGAATTCTCCCTAACAGTAGGTTGTACTGGGAAGATGGCCTCTTCTACAGTGAACCAACTGAGTAAATCCCAGGGGACTACAGAAGACTTGTAGTGCCTCTAGAGACAAGACACCAGTTCCTACAGTAAGCCCATGAGATTCCTTTGGCTGGTCACTTGAGCTTCAAGAAGACTGAGGAAAGCCTTTCTCTATATTTCTACCAGCCTAAGTTGGGGTCTGATGTAGATAAATTCTGTAGGAGCTATCACACTTGACATACATCTGGCAAGAGTGGAGCCAAGAATGTGGTGGTGGTGGGAGTCCCTTTTGAGAGGGTAAGAATCCACATAGTTGGTCCCTTAGACCCTCCAACCTCTTCAGGCATTCAATTTATGTTAGTTGTAGTAGACCATGCTACTAGGTATCCTGAAGCCATAAGTATGAGGACTGTTACAGCTCAGGCTGTTGCTAAAGCCCTACTTGGTATTTTTAGCTGGGTAGGTTTTCCTAAGGAAGTTATCTCTGACAGGGATCAAACTTTATGTCCCACTACATGCAGGGTATGTGGAAAAACTGTGGAGTAACTTACAAGTTCTCAACTGCCTACCATTCACAGACAAATGGATTTGTAGAGAGGTTTAACTGTACTATGAAGAGCATGATAGGTGCTTTAGAGGAACCCCTTAGAAGAAAATGGGACGTTCTACTGCCATGCTTTCTATTTGCTTATAGAGAAGTCCCTCAGAAGGGAGTTGGATTTAGTCCCTTTGAGCTTCTATATGGTCATCCAGTTAGAGGTCCATTGGCCCTAATTAAGGAGGGGTTGAAGAGCTCTCCTTCTCCCAAGCCAGTGAGAGCCACTGACTATGTGTTAGGTCTCCAGAGGAGAATGACACACATGATGACAGAAGCATCTGATAATGTAAAAGCAGGTCCGCTCTGGTGAAGCATTGGCATGACAAGAAGGTCAACATGGTTGAGTTTACTGAAGATCAGTAAGTTTTAGTTATTCTTCCTGCAAGTCTGGAACTGCATGTCAGGTGACACAAACCGGGGCATGGCCTGTGAGATATGGTCAACCCGGGGGCCTGTTCAGGTGGACCGGAAGGTGTAAAAGTCCAGGCCTGCGTTGCATGTGGCTTTTGGAAGATTAGGTGATTAATGATTCCAACACACAATCAGTGGCATGGATACTGGAATTATAGTTCTTTGGGCCACAATGACATTGCCACTTGATCCCAGCATGGCTGCCAGAGTTCTTGTAAACTGGACAGCCGTGGCCTGGAGAATGGGCCAGTTCCTTTCATTGAACAGTGCATACCACTTGCAAGCAGGCAAAATGAACGGACACATACATGGGAAAGAAGTGGGACCATTAGGTAAAGACCCATAACAATCAAAGCTATTTGGAGGAAACAGAGCTTGAATCAGATAATTAATTGGGACAATTATTCTATGTGAAGCTGTGCAATCCTATAGGCTTTGAGGGTGTTAGGGTGTGCATCAAGAGAGAGAAAGTTGTGATACATGAAGTAGTAAAGTGGAGAGTGAAGGAATATCAGGCAGTGAGAATATTTGTTGGCAAAGCCAAGTAGGCCAACTAGCCTAAGAAAGTCAGAAGAGAGGGGGTGTATATCAGTTAAGTGACAGCATGCAACAGGCTGGGTTGAAGGGACAGACTAGAATTGGAACACTGCTATGTACCCGAAACCCAAAGTCTGAGACTAGCCATGCATTGAAAAGGAGTTGTCAGAGAAGACAACGTGTGGCTATAGTCCAGACCTTGGTAGTAGCTACCTGATTACCAGCCCAACTAAAGACTCTTGCAAAATTTTAAAATCCACGTAGAAGTGGAAGATAATCCTTAAAAAAGAAAACAGAGGGAGAAGGCAGAATTCCTACCTAACTATAAAGATAAACCCTATAGCTAGAGGAAAAGTTACAAGGCTTGCCCCGGTAAAAAAAACAGAACTCCTAGGCCAAGAGAGGCAAAATAGAGGGTTTGCCCAAGGTGAGGCAAATATAAGCATCAAAGAAAAAGATAATACAGACAAGCATTGGCATTGCCAGATGTAGGCATGGGAAAGGCATTTGCCGGGAACTGCCATAGGGGTATTAACTGCCAATTGATGGTAGCAGGTGCAAAATGGTGCAAGAACCGGGACATCTAACAGCAGTGCTTGGCAAATGCCTATACTTATACACGAGCCAAAACTGTTGGCTTTACTACATCTTTACCTCAGTAAAAGACACACATAGTGTTCATAAACTGAGTGGCTGAAGACAGACCTGATTAGGACATGTATATTACACTAGTAGCCAGGGGAGTTGCTAGGTCTGGAAAAGACCCGGGGCTAAGCTGATATCGGAACTGTTGGGACTGGGGGCTAGCTAGTCTTTTGGCTGTAGCTCCTGAGATTCTATCCGGGGCTACAACCAAAAGATCAGGGGCTATAGCCCCCTTAGCCCCCCCCCCTAGCAACGCCCCTGCTAGTAGCCGTGTTTACAGTACCAATTAAGTCATTAACTCTCAGAATACAGCTTTGAAAAACACTGGATGGCACTTTGAGTGCAAAGTTTGATGGTAATGCTCGAGTAAAGAGTTCCCATGCGGTGGTGTTTTTGGCGGGAGGGCAGGAACTGGGTGGGAATTGCCACAGAGATTGGCATGGCCATAGGCAGTCATTGGGTTGGCAAATAACCAAACAACACCTTCAAGCTTTGTGTCCCTCCTCATATGCCACCTCCCCCTGTCTGTAATCTAATGCAATAGTTTCAGCTTATAGGTGGTTCGCCCCAAACTAAAAAGTGTACTGGTGTACTTAAAATCCCTGTATTGGGTGGAATGACTGTGATAGACTTGTATTTCCCTGTCATGGGCGGGCGCCAAGAAAATGGGGATTATAATAGGGATTGGTCTAAGGAAAATGGTCCGTTTAGAAAAGACCATTCATAGAATATCTTTATGCCTGCTGCCTCCTGTTATTTGGTTAGAAACTCACTTTTGAGTGTAATCTCTATCTAATAGTCATGAATAATCGTGTTAATACATACCTGACTATATGTATACATGTGTTTGTTTGTATGTGCATCTGTGTGTGCTCTGTGGTAGCCACACGTGACACCAGACAGTTCCTTTTGAATGCCATGTTTTGCCATGACATACCCATGTTAAAGTTTTCTCTGTGATTGCCATACATTATCATCATATTGCATGACACTACCATGGTATACCATATATTTGCATCATATGCACTGGTAGTACCAAAATGAAGGTATATGGCAATATATCCCCAGGTAGTGGAATATTATTTCTCTGGCATTCCTAACATATGCAAGGAACTGCCATGATAGTAGCATGTTCATGCATCTGAGAAAATGGAAAAACCTGTAGTTAATGGGATTTAGTTGCCAGTTGGCAAATGTCCACACGTGCTTAAATGGAGCTGTTAAGGGATAGTTGCTAGTTAGGGAATCTCCGTGCACGAGTGTGTTCATGAAACATATTTCTTTAAAATTATTAAAGTGTGTTTCTGTTAAAATATCCTTTTCACACTACATATGCACAATAATTTGCAGTAATAGCATTATCATAAATAGAACACACATATACTTACATTTCATGGTAGGACACATACCAATGTTGTTTAAAACAAGCTTTAAAACAATACGTACCATACACCAACTAAGTACATCTTTGTTATAAAGAACTAAAATCAATATTTCGATTTACCCTACTAAAATCCAAAAATGACGTACCAATAGAACGTGGCCTACTTTAGCAAGTGGGGATTCTACCGATTCCAATACTGCTTATGCAGCTACATCTTCATGAAGGAGCACACATCAGGGAGAGACTTGAGCAATCTAAGCAGCGTGCCTAGAAGTTATCCTCCTCAATACGTTCTCGCCTAGCAACAAATCAAGCAAGATGTAGTTCATGTAAATCTGTGTCAAAATCTGTCTGGTAGTTTCCACCAAGTCTTTGCTTTTAAACAGACCACAGAAGCGCTTGGGTCCAGGGATACCCCGCCAACTGCCTGCAACCGCTATGGTCGGTAGTTAATTCAACCGCAACAGCCGTATGATTGGATGATGAATGGGGGAGGGATGTATAGCCAGGTAACGAGGGGGAGCTAGGAATTTCCTGTACAGTCTAGCTCCTTAGGCTATGAATACGTTCCTGAGTTTTCGTCCAGTCCTGTTCCATAGCCTTGGACCTAAGCTAAATTCTCAGAATGTTATAGCAAAACAAAAGAGTTGATGGCTGGAAGGTTTAGAATAAATCTTGACCTCTGGCATTGCTCTGGGCAACCCTCCAGACCATCGTTCTTCGCCTGCCAAGCCATTACAAAAGGGGAAAAACCATATGCAAATCAGGCTTGGTCCCACCCCCAAAGGGGTAGTCCAGCCCGAACTGCTAGGTCACATCCCTTTTTCACGAGACCACAAGCATCCCCAGACATGTTTCAGCCTTGTTGGGCGTCATCAGTGAGGAGTAGCTTGGGTCTCTAGGCCCAGCAGGCAAGGGACCCACGTCTGAGCATACCCTTCCCACTCGGGGTGACAATAGCAAAACAAAAGAGTTGATGGCTGGAAGGTTTAGAATAAATCTTGACCTCTGGCATTGCTCTGGGCAACCCTCCAGACCATCGTTCTTCGCCTGCCAAGCCATTACAAAAGGGGAAAAACCATATGCAAATCAGGCTTGGTCCCACCCCCAAAGGGGTAGTCCAGCCCGAACTGCTAGGTCACATCCCTTTTGCACGAGACCACAAGCATCCCCAGACATGTTTCAGCCTTGTTGGGCGTCATCAGTGAGGAGTAGCTTGGGTCTCTAGGCCCAGCAGGCAAGGGACCCACGTCTGGGCATACCCTTCCCACTCGGGGTGACAATAGCAAAACAAAAGAGTTGATGGCTGGAAGGTTTAGAATAAATCTTGACCTCTGGCATTGCTCTGGGCAACCCTCCAGACCATCGTTCTTCGCCTGCCAAGCCATTACAAAAGGGGAAAAACCATATGCAAATCAGGCTTGGTCCCACCCCCAAAGGGGTAGTCCAGCCCGAACTGCTAGGTCACATCCCTTTTGCACGAGACCACAAGCATCCCCAGACATGTTTCAGCCTTGTTGGGCGTCATCAGTGAGGAGTAGCTTGGGTCTCTAGGCCCAGCAGGCAAGGGACCCACGTCTGGGCATACCCTTCCCACTCGGGGTGACAATAGCAAAACAAAAGAGCTGATGGCTGGAAGGTTTAGAATAAATCTTGACCTCTGGCATTGCTCTGGGCAACCCTCCAGACCATCGTTCTTCGCCTGCCAAGCCATTACAAAATGGGAAAAACCATATGCAAATCAGGCTTGGTCCCACCCCCAAAGGGGTAGTCCAGCCCGAACTGCTAGGTCACATCCCTTTTGCACGAGACCACAAGCATCCCCAGACATGTTTCAGCCTTGTTGGGCGTCATCAGTGAGGAGTAGCTTGGGTCTCTAGGCCCAGCAGGCAAGGGACCCACGTCTGGGCATACCCTTCCCACTCGGGGTGACAATAGCAAAACAAAAGAGTTGATGGCTGGAAGGTTTAGAATAAATCTTGACCTCTGGCATTGCTCTGGGCAACCCTCCAGACCATCGTTCTTCGCCTGCCAAGCCATTACAAAAGGGGAAAAACCATATGCAAATCAGGCTTGGTCCCACCCCCAAAGGGGTAGTCCAGCCCGAACTGCTAGGTCACATCCCTTTTGCACGAGACCACAAGCATCCCCAGACATGTTTCAGCCTTGTTGGGCGTCATCAGTGAGGAGTAGCTTGGGTCTCTAGGCCCAGCAGGCAAGGGACCCACGTCTGGGCATACCCTTCCCACTCGGGGTGACAATAGCAAAACAAAAGAGCTGATGGCTGGAAGGTTTAGAATAAATCTTGACCTCTGGCATTGCTCTGGGCAACCCTCCAGACCATCGTTCTTCGCCTGCCAAGCCATTACAAAATGGGAAAAACCATATGCAAATCAGGCTTGGTCCCACCCCCAAAGGGGTAGTCCAGCCCGAACTGCTAGGTCACATCCCTTTTGCACGAGACCACAAGCATCCCCAGACATGTTTCAGCCTTGTTGGGCGTCATCAGTGAGGAGTAGCTTGGGTCTCTAGGCCCAGCAGGCAAGGGACCCACGTCTGGGCATACCCTTCCCACTCGGGGTGACAATAGCAAAACAAAAGAGTTGATGGCTGGAAGGTTTAGAATAAATCTTGACCTCTGGCATTGCTCTGGGCAACCCTCCAGACCATCGTTCTTCGCCTGCCAAGCCATTACAAAAGGGGAAAAACCATATGCAAATCAGGCTTGGTCCCACCCCCAAAGGGGTAGTCCAGCCCGAACTGCTAGGTCACATCCCTTTTGCACGAGACCACAAGCATCCCCAGACATGTTTCAGCCTTGTTGGGCGTCATCAGTGAGGAGTAGCTTGGGTCTCTAGGCCCAGCAGGCAAGGGACCCACGTCTGGGCATACCCTTCCCACTCGGGGTGACAATAGCAAAACAAAAGAGTTGATGGCTGGAAGGTTTAGAATAAATCTTGACCTCTGGCATTGCTCTGGGCAACCCTCCAGACCATCGTTCTTCGCCTGCCAAGCCATTACAAAAGGGGAAAAACCATATGCAAATCAGGCTTGGTCCCACCCCCAAAGGGGTAGTCCAGCCCGAACTGCTAGGTCACATCCCTTTTGCACGAGACCACAAGCATCCCCAGACATGTTTCAGCCTTGTTGGGCGTCATCAGTGAGGAGTAGCTTGGGTCTCTAGGCCATATTCCCAGCATGTCTGCCCACAAATTTACTTTACGTTTTCCTGTAGCCTGGTGGCCGCGCCCAGTATTTGCAGTAGAGGGCACCTGGGGCAGTGAAGGCCTTGATGTAAATGAATCCCTTTTACATCTGTATGATGGTGTCACTAGAGGTGAAGCCTTACTCAAGGAGAATGACCTAAATAGCCTAAATAGGCATTGCTTGCTCCAAACCCTGGATCTTTCTCCGTATATGACCGTCAAGGATTTTCACCCAATTACCATGATACCAGGAGTCCCGGGAGGATAGCTCAGGGGAAATGCGCTTGTCCTGGAAGCAAGGCAACGCAGAACAACGCAGGTTCTATCCCTGGGTTCGTGCTTAGAAACCTCTGGGTATTAATCTCGTTATAAATGACCAATTAAAATAATTATAAATGATGTTGTAGATAGGCCCTCCAGACCATAAAACAGCATAGAGATAACATATTGCTTGTAGGCCAGCAGCATTCCCTTGAGACTTAACCCAGCAGATTGTGCAGCGAATATTTTAATTGCCACCATTAGAGACAGAGTTTCCATCTGTTTACAAGCGATCACTTCCCCACAACCTCTCTTATTAGTCACTTAATAGCCCAAGTAGGTGTAGGAGGATGAACGTGGAGCTCTCCCAGAGGAAGTAGCAATAGAGGAGCTGCTGGATTTGTCCCTGCCGATTTTCCTGAATTTGGTCTTGCTCAGATAGATTTCTTACATCATTATCATTGGCATACTCACAAATCCTGGATACACTTCGGACAATTCCAATGAAAGTGCCATCTAGTAAACACAGATCATCTGCGTAAGAAAGATGTTCTGCACAGTCTGCCACCTGTCCATGGCAAGCACTTTCCCTGGGACTATTTGGTGAGACCAAGAAATACATCTTCAGACATGTTCCTCTCCAGGATCGAGTACCTGCTCATTTCAAGTTGTTAAAACCACAGGTCGCCTCAAAAAGGTTATGGAGCCAAATCACTGTTTTTCTTGCAAAATCCGGATATTTCAATGTCTCAGAACCATAACATAGTATTCAAATCACTCACTTTACAGCTTTACTGCTTGCAGGTAGTTATGATTTATATTGCAACATCTGATTACTGCAATTTGGTTGCATAACATGTGTGGTTCACACAACTGATGTCAATTACTCGGTTTTGACTGGGCTAACATTCTCTACATTGCTGCCATCAGTGTGGTCTTTTAATAATGGGAACCAGGAGGCTTGACAATGTGACTCCTTGTTATAGCATTTTTATTGGTTGCTGTGGGACCATGTAAGGTTGTTTAGGTTATCTTAGCTCAGTTGCCCATCTAAATAAACCATCACATATGGCAGATAAGCCATCATTAGTTGGAGGGGTAAAAAATAGGGGTGGGTTAATACCAAATGCAAAGTGAAAAGTACAGAATTCACACTCTAATTGAAATGTTGCATAGTTTTGTTCGGTTTCACACGCATCATGTTTTGTTTCCATGTTGGATTTGTGCAGCAAGACGAGAACTTTTGTGCAGGTTTTTCTGAACCCTGCTCAATTTGCACAGTTTACGCAAAACCTTGCGCAAAGTTTCGATTTGTGCTAGGTTCGCGCAGCAACACGAGAAACTTTGCACATGTTTTCCCGATCATTGTTAGTTCATGCAGCAACACAAAAAAAACTTTGCACTGGCTTTTTTTGATCCATACTAGTTTTGCACTGGCGCACGAGAAACATCACACAAGATTTTCAATCAACACTAGGTTCGAGCAACCGCACGAGAAACTTGCAGCTGTTGTTTTGATTCAAACTAGATTTGTGGAGAGGCACGAAATAATTTGTGGCATACTTTTTGATACACGTGGGGATCGCACAACGGCACAAGAAACTTTGCATGGCTTGTTTTGGTTTGCGCGACGGCACAAGACACTTCATGTGGCTCTTTTCGGTTCGTGGAACTTCATGAGAATCTTTGCGCTGCTCCTTTGATATGTGATGGTGATGGAACAGCGGATTTGGGCAAAGCGGAATGAAATCAGACAGATTTAGCTTCTGCAGCTGGTGGAACGGAATCTTACAATTTGGCACAGCCCTTGTAAAAAGTGCGTGGAGTTGCTTTGGCTTGAGGTTCTTAGATGCACAAAGGCTTTACCTGCAACAGGACTCTTCTTTCTCAGCCATGCCCGTTTGGCATTCTCTCTCTGTGGTGTTAAGAAATATTCCTAACTTTATTGTATTTGAAGAAAATAAAAAAGGCTTGCTTTTTTCTCTCCAGCTTTGGCTTGAGTGTGACCATTCATTTTGTGATTAGTTCCTACTTCACATTTCTAAAAAGTTCAGAAAGTGTTCTCCTATTATAGATGCACATGTAATCATGGGGTGATCCTGATTCAAAAATAAAAATGTTCAATATTTAGTGATTGCTAGTTAGTAATCATTTTCCGTGCCATACTCCAAATACATTGGTGATTGGTGAATAACCTTGACAGTATAATACATAATTATTGAATTTGTAAACCAGGGCATAGTTTCAGAATATGCAGACTCCTACAGTATCTTGCATTTCAAGAACAAATCATAGAGAGGTTTAGCAAGGCATGCCTTATAAGCACAAAGGTGATGCTCACTTTAAAGGCTGCTGAAATTTGTATTTGGCAACAGGTTTCATCATTTTGCAGACCATATGAAATGTTTGTGAGATGTGATTAGAAATGATTGAATAGTGTTTGTGATACACCATTTCATTTTCTCCCCTCCATTACCTTCTAAGAGGGGGTAGCCTGAATGGCCTAACAACAAAGAGAGAGATGTTCTGGATCCCTCAATTGGATTCACTTGATCCAACAGGTATGAATGAATAATTTTCATTTGCTCGATTCTTATGACCTGACAGAAATCATGTGTTTATTTAACAACACCTTAAGATTCCTATCATTTGAAGAAGATCTAATCTGATGCGAGAATAAGCCAATAAGTGTGTCCCAACATAAGCTTGATCAATCATCTGTCTATTCACTGGACAATGTAATGAATATGTTCACACATATAATTAATGAGATGTATCAATATACAGATGTTACAATGGATCTAGCTGCCATACAGGTTTCTTACAGTAGACTAAGATGTAGAGCAACTGAACACTATAAAAATGTATTGTATATAAGTACTTTGTGAAAATGTTAATAGGCTGATTTCTTGGTTCTGTGATATTTCTTAATATATCTGGACATTATGTACATTAGTCACAGCTGACTAAGATTTAGAGACCAGTGAAGGCCAGATTCTAATGCTCAAAAAATATATTGTGTCAAAATATTTTGCCATAATATGAAAATCTGTACATTTCAAAGGTTTCTTTAAGAATACCTGACATACCATTGCAAGTATATGTTGTACTTCCAAAGGAGGTTGTTGATGTTTATACCAGTTTCAAGAAAGAATTCATTCTGTGAATGAATATCCATGAAGATTGCATGGACATATTTGCAATCAATCAGTAGACTGTACATGTGGAAGTTCTATTTTCACTACACCCAGGCTGACTGTAGATTTACTTTTAGTTAGCAGTCCTTCCTAAATTGGCCTACCAGTGAACCGATAAAATTTGATCCCACAAAACCATTAACTATTATATTCCTGCATTCACGTGATGAGATAGTCTACCATTTGTCTCCATTAAGGAGATCATACACATCATTTTGTATATGCTTATTCCATTTAAATTTTGTATATGCATAATCACTTGCAATCTGGTGTTGCACTACAATACTTCAACATGTGATCATCCAAGGGACACTGCTCTGTGATTTGATTGTAAATGGCAAGCAGGTTCGAACAAATTTGGTGATGTCATCACGCTAGCACATGAGCACACATCCTTTCACGTTGAACATAAGTCAGCCATTTTTGTTTTCAAGCATGGAGCCTTCAGGATCAGAGTGCGCTGCTTGAATAGACATTACCTGGTGAGGGTAAGGCCTTCACATGAGGAGAGGCTCTTTTGAGTCCATCTTTAAATCACATTTAGGGACACCACATAAGCACAGTTTCATTAGTTAAGAGATTGTTATCCTTATCATTACAGATCTGGTGCCTCAATATTCAAATGAACAGTCCTGAAGTTGCATTCCATTCAATTGTTTAATGGTGAATGAACATACTCTATGCTCGCTTTTTGATTACACCTACTAAGCTTAATCATATTTTTACCACCCAATCGAGTACAGGATCTATATAGATCCCTTTCATTATTATTATTTCCATTCCAGATGCAAACAACATTTCTCATTACGTCACATCTTCAATTGAGTTCTTCCAAAAAATAGATAAAGTTGAAAAGGCTGCCCCTACATTATACCCACTAGTTGAGAGGTAAGCATTTAGGGTGATCTTCCAGGCACAATAGTATTAAGATCTAGAATTAGTTATACAATTCTCTAAAACTCAGTATGTGTTTTTACTAATATGTGTGGATACACTTAAGAAATTTTAGGAACTGAATCCTTACCGATCCAAAGAGAATTCATCCTGAGGATCTTGTCAAGCCATGAATCAGCCAGGTGAAAGAAAATAGAATACCATATGAGATTATTATTTAGTATCAGTCCCCTTTGATATATAGATGATACTGACTGTATCCTTCACTTATCTTTTAGATTACTCCAAAACTGTGAAGAACATTTCACAGCAATGTGCTCTTGATGAATGGATTGATCCAAAACATGTTTAGCTCTTTTTATTTAAATTGATTAAAACATGAATGTGTACAGATACTCTACAATTCCAATTCATAATGATTTCTATTTAATGATTGATATACACTTATTGTTTCATACATTTTTGCCTCATTTTGATCTCTAACAATGGTGTGCAGGGGACAGGAGTGTTGAAGACACGCCCCTGAATGCTCACGCCAGAGAGAATGCAACCCACTAGGGAGGAAAGCCCCAAGTCGATCTTGTAAGGATAACACGTTTTAATCTCACACAAAAATTAGGGCAACAGCAAAGAACTCTGCTGCCAAGAAAGTTCTGCTGGAAAGGTGTACAAGCAGAGGTTTAAGAGGATACACATTGTCATCATGATGCAATACTATACAGTAAAAACCTGTGCAGCTGATTGGTCTATGCCTATACAGGATCCGCCTGCTCCATAAGGGATTCCAGGTCATTAGTTCCAGCCCAGACCGTTCGTCTTCCATCACGTGGGTGCTGCGGTGATCATCTTCTTCTCTTTGATGAAGGTCAAAGAACAAATTAACTAAACTCCTAACACAATTCTATTTCATCATTATACGGTGCACCTGACAGGCTTTAAGACTGGCACAAAGGAGGTTCTGGGGCACTCTGACCTCCACACACACATTTCACTCACTCCCCTTCATGACATTCAGCTCCAAGGTCTCCACCCTCATTTTGAACTATAACTTATCCCTCCCAGCATGTCGCAATACAAATCACATGATTGTAACTCACAAATGTACAATGTCCTTTCTCTTTGAACATTCAGGACTTGTTCCTTTAGGGTTGACGGGCGAAGGTCACCTGGTGCCATAGAATTCAGGAATGTTGGGGCTTAGTCAGTTATATGGGCTACAACTCATGGTCGTCTGGGGGTGGGCCAGGTCAGACTTTGGCCAGTGCGAGATAACATGCACACCAGGTGCCGGTTCATGATTGCGGCCTTGCAGGGCACTTTCATTTTGGGTAGAAAAACATATTTGCAACACTGTTAGAACAATGAATGAGCTTTATAGCAGTTGGAGGTGTTGGTTGTCCTCATGGGAGCTCAGGTATGGCTGCAAAGTTTTGTTGTCTCACAATTAGGGCCTAGTGCAAAAAATGCTGCATTTGCAGCGCAGGCCTTGTCTCCTAACTATGATTACTAGCATCTTCGCAAAATGCACTAACATCTACACAAAATGGCAGTCTTGTTCATGTCTTGGTCTACACTATGTGGGTTGATTATATTGGGGTGGGGTTCTACCAACGACCCCTCTCGCCCCACTGGGCCATCATAGTGCTTCGAATGCAGCTCGGCTTACACTAAAGTGATTAGGGTGGTCGGACGGGGTCGCCCCTTCCCAACAGTGTCCCCTACTTAAGGAAACTATACTATTTTTTGAGATGGCATCCGCCCGCAGACCTGTAATATGTGTGTCCGGAAACAACGGTGCCGGTAAGCACTGTTGTTTCCGCACCGGCAGGCTCAGAATGAGCCCTATGGTCTTAAACTGTCTATGTGAATACCACAAATCAATTCAATAAGGAAAAGGTGTGCACGCCATATTACTCTTTTTTTCACACCCTGAACTGATACAGAGGGACGACATCAGCAGGGAATGTATAGAGTGAGTAGTTAACGTAGAGGGCTCTATGAAACCTAGGTTGGAAGCCTATTGTGACCTCAAAACTGCTTATATCTTTGGCTAGGATCGTGATGACACAAGTTGCACTAAAATGAGTTCTCTTTATTGAAAGTTTGGTTTGGAATAATTTCGGTCTAGTCCGAACCTGCAACATTTTGAAAGTTTGTGTCCAAGTAATTGTTCTAACCAGAAGTCTCTGGCATATTTATATATTTTTTTGACTTAGATATTCGGTGTAATATGAGAACATGTCTTAATTCCATGTTGTTAGAGGCACAGTGAAGGTATGTGCATGAGGCCCTAATTCCTGTGCACAGTATGGATTGTTCTGTGATTGTTGAAATGTGAGAGGCAGTGTGCTTGTATGGTGGTTCCGTAATACTTTAGTACCTGAATGGTATTTGGTATTGTAGTGTCTTGTAAGCTTCTTTTCCTGTCGAGAAATAGTTTAGCTATATTAGGTTTGTTTCATGTGGCATCATTAGTGTAAGTGTGCCGCCTATAGGTATGCATATTTTTACATGAGATTTTTGGATATTGTCTGTATGATTACATTTTATTGGGTCGTAAGAAAATTATGAAATGTTGAGAGATTTCTTAAAAATGTTAAGAATATTTTAAAAAACTGTATTTGGCAACCATTGACACAGGGAGTATAACTATACTGACACGACTGGTCTTCTGAATAATAACTTTCGTATTGCTTACCATTCTGATTCATATTGATAAAGTTACTCTGAGAAAAATTAGATCAATGATTAATCAATTTCCTCAAAGAATATAAGGATATCACTTAAAAAGCAAGGCCCCATCTGGATCTGCCATTGTATAAATAGGCTATTCTCTAAAAAAGTTGTTGCATGTTAGTAATAGGGAGCTAGAAGAAAAATATGGATGTGCTGACACGTTGTGGGTCCCCAGACGGTAATCATAGATTTACTTCAAAATGTCCGTAGTTCAAGTTCTTTAAAAATGTTATGGCCTTTTTGGACCGTGCTTTAGGTTAGGCAAAATGTTGGACTGCCTTATTGTTCTCATTCTATTGGAGTCTACAAGCACCTCACAGCACCTGATTTACAATGTGATTTTCAATGGAATATTCCTATTGAAAAACAATATAAATCGTATCCATTGTGTCTTCAGGAGAGACTAATTAGAGCCCGATTTACAAAATAATTATTTAATGGAAAACCCCCATTGCAAAACGCTTGGAAAATCATGTACTAAGTATAATTTTGAAGGTATCTGAATTTGAGCTTTAAGCAGCCTTAACAAGCGTCCAAGGATTGGTTTATGTACAGAACCAAGAGTTACAAAAATTCAAATGATTTTTACTGTCTGACCGGTTTAGGTACAGGATTAAAAATATTGCAAACAACTTGTCAGCAATGTATTGATCCAAATGCATTTCTCAGTGAAACCTCTTTGTGATACCTGAAGTTATTACTGCTTCACAGTGAGAAATTCCACCTAGCCTGGAAGCCAATGATTAGAGACTTGACATCACTCATTGATGCAGAGAGCATCTGTTACTTCTGCAGGTGTTACTCAAGTGTGCTGTAGTAAGAACAAATGTATGCTGTACGAGCCAAGGGTTGCACCAATCATTATCTCATTTCTTTGAATTCAATAAGATTGAAAAACTGAGATGCTCAAAAGGCCTTTTGTGCATTTTTAAAGACAGGGCTATTTATATGTTATGTTTGTCCAAGGATAAAACAATTGTGTAATGTGGTATCTTAATTTCCTTTATGATGTCTCTGAAGACTGACGTCAGCATGTTTTTCATAATGTTTTACATATTAGATAATAGACAAAGGTAAGCATTACATTTTTTGAGACTCAATATTTTCATAATATACATACCGATTATTGAAAAACATCAGCAAAGAAAATAGTTAATGCTTAGCTTTCAAACTAACTTCATTTTCTTGGCAGCTGGTTTCTAAGGCCCTAGAAGCTTGTAAGTGCATAAACAAATATTTTGATTTAAGAAAATTAGGTTTAGCATTCCCTTTTTAATTGACCATAAAGAGGGCGGGGGCGCAGGTCAATGGAAGCCGCAGTGCTTAGCAGTATTTTCATAATTCTAAACCTATCATTACAAAAACGTGTTAAGGCATTAAGGCTGTCTCGCAGAGCGCTCCACTATGAGGATGCAAAGGTTTCAAAGACCCTCTAGTGAATAGGAATCCTTTGGCTTTGCTCTATAGGGTGGTTGGTCGGGGAAAACAAGCATTAAGAGGTTAACAACTAAGAAAACAGTAGCAAATGTAGAAAAAGAAATAGTTCTCCCCTCAGACCAATTGATTTGAAGGGCAGGGTCACTGAATGTAGCATTATTTCTGCTGGTCATGTTTCTTTCCTAGCCGAGCTCCAAAGTAAGCTGCCTGTGTAAGCAGGATTGAAATACACAACCCCCTTGTGACTGGAAGCAGTAAAGCATTCTCCACTTGTGGTTTGCTTCAAATGAGCCTGCATGGAATATGTGTTTGAAAACAGTGAAACTCTTTATTAATCAAGTGCTTCACTTGCAATGCCAGCATAACGTTTCATTTATGTCAGAACCCCCTTAAAAATGCCCTGGAGTCTTTTCCTGTACAGTGCCTGTGACATAAGGCACTAGGTTTTTAACACTGAAAATTGAATAATTGGGTATAAAAATGAGCACAACCTACATCATGTATGTAATAATTTAAGCCATTTGCAGTGGAGGGCATTTTACTATGCCAGCGCCTCCCTTTAAAATGTAAGATTATTTGCCCTTTATATATGGCTAAAATCACACCTTACCATGCGTTATAAGGATAATGCAAGCCGCCACGGAGTTCTGTGTACAAAGCAAGAAGAGGCTGATAAGGGAATTCCATTATAAGGTCCTGGAAGTGAAAGGTGACTTCCAATTTCCTTCTTTCCGCATGGCAGCGGAAATTCTATTTATTTTAATACATGGTGCAGATGCATGTTACTTTCCAACTTTTAATAGGCCTCTGCTAAAGTATGAACAACGAGGCAGAAACACAGGTTGGTAATGTGTTGCAAAATAAATCATGAAGCTGGATTTGTAATTTTAAACAAATGATAACTTGAAATTGAGTTATTGCTCTCCTACAAGTAATGTATTGCTCTCCTGCACCACAATTCTGCCCTACATACATATTGTGGGTATTGAGTGATAAAGTCGCCTGGGAAAATGTCCCCAGGGGGCGCCATTTCCCCAAATGTGCACTCCCACGAAAATCATGCACTTTCCACATATATTCTAGGACTGGAGTTAGAACAGTAAATAATACCCATCCTAAAATGTGTGGGGAAATGCTTTTAGGGAAGCAGGGAAAAAAATTGCCTGGCTGGCGACTTTTTCCAGAGGACATTTTCACATAGAACCATATAATGCCACGTATGTCTATTTATCATCTCATGGCAGTGAAGAGTCACAGGTAGTTTAGAAGAAAGGCATCTGAAGAGCTCATCATGCCTTTAATTATATGGTCTGGTGCTAGCTGGAATTCTTTGCATGCTCTGGCAGGGGCAATGTGATGTCACTTCTCAGGCATATATAATTAAGGGAGAATCTGTTTTGATTAAAAAAAATACACTAATATGCAGCTTTATAATATGTTCTAGACAAAGAGGTTAACAAGTTTAACAAAATTCTTTTTAAAAAAAGTGTGGTTTGAAGTAAGTGTTAACATGAAGATAGACTCTCGTTCTCTAGTTTCAATTGATAGTGCACAAAATAAACATGCTTCCATAAACAGTATCTTATCAACGAATGCATGTAAGGTCCTGGGGAGTTCAGGGGGTAGATGGGATGGGAGAGTTTGCCATAATGTCCCAGCATCCATGTCTGCGTGCACACATGGGAGACAAGACAAAGGCAATGGGAATGAGAGATCACATACCTCTAATGCACTCCAGTGTATACAATTGTAAAATTGGGGAATACCACCATGTGATGAGAGCAGCACAGCACCCCACTCCCGCCATTTGTCAACCGTAAGCATATGGAATAGCATGGAATGAATGCCCAGGCCATGGACAACTGTCAGAGACATTAATTAGATTAGATACAGGAATCCAATACATATATCCACTCATGCAGCATATGGACATACAAACTTGATGTTGCACATGGGCAATTTGCACCGTTTGACATGCCCATTACTCTGCATACACATTACTCCATCACATGACCACTTAGGGGCTACTTTTCAACAGGGAACACTGTGAGAAGCATGCATAAAAGACGTGTGTATTGTTTGTATGCATTTTTCTTACATCTTACTTAACACCCCAGTTCCTTGCAATTGTATGGACAAGAGGAGGAGAGAAACAAAATATTTGTTTCCACTGCCTTCTTCCTCTCTGCCATACAAAGACTCCAGCATTTGGACACACCTGTTATGTTATGTTAAGATTTCTTATATAGCGCACGGTCGTCTGAAAGCATAATGGGGCTGGAAAGGAATAACAGCAGAAACCGGGGAACGTAACCATCAACCATCAGCCACTTAAGTTAGAAGAGATGGGTTTTAAGGGCCTTCCTAAAGGCCAATTGGTTGGATTTTTTTTCAATGACATGGGCAGCTTGTTCCATAGCTGCGCCGCAGCAATAGAAAAGGCACGACCACTAACACGGGAGTGGCGAAAAGATGGCACAGAGAGCAGGCCAGCCAACTCAGACCTCAAAGAGCGCTTCAGGAGATAGCGTGAAAATGTAACACAGAGATATTTCACCCCCTGATCATGAAGAGCACGATGCACAATACAAATGCCTTGAACTCGATACATTGGGCAACTGGCAGCCAATGCAAACAGCGCAAAACCGGAGAAATATGGGCACCATGAGGTGACCCTGTCACCACCCGCACTGTAAAATTCTGAAGGCGTGTAGTCGGAGGACCAGGCCCTTAGGCTGTGCAAGATTAAGAAAATTGTAATAGTCCAACCAACTAGATACCATCGGAGCCACAACCAGTGGGCGCAGGGGAGGTGGTATCATATGGAGTAGTTTTTTCATGATTTTCAGGTGGAAGAACCCAGTCTGACAGACAGATGATATCTGAGCATCCATGGACAGGGTGGCAGTCATGATTACTCCTAGATTCTTAACCTTCATTGTGGGGACAGGACAAGAACCCAAAGAAGAAGGCCAAAAAGACGCAATCCAAAGTGAAGGATCAGGAAGAGAACACACCTCTGTTTTATCCCAATTCAACTTCAGCCAATTGAGGCCCATCAACTCCCCGACGGCAGTCAGACACTGATGAAGGCTCAGCGACACCCTGTCCTGATCAAGATTTAACCGGATCAGGATCTGGGTGTCGTCAGCATACGAATAGCTTCTGACGCTAAGGAGTTGAAGAGAATAGGAGACAAAGCGGAGCCTTGAGGGACACCGCAACTAAGGTGACAAGAATTAGAAGAAAAAGGAGAAAGCAGAAGAGATTGAGATCTATCAACCAGAAAAGAGGAGAACCATGCTAGTACTTGACCAGCGCAAATGCTGGTGATCCCTAAGAAGTCTGCCGGTATTTTGCACCAGCAAAAAGCAGGCAGATTGCATAGGGATCCATTATAAATGCTGACTGCCAAGCATATATCGCAGTCAGCGTTTCAGGAAATTTTAGGCATTAGACAAAAGGGTAGGACAAATGGGGCCTGCTTACATTTAAGGCTACACGTGACGGGTACCTGCTGCAGAAATATACAGGGATTTGAACATGGGCCCCTCTGTAGCAAACACATTTGCTGTATGTGTGTATGGTGCCCATATTGCGACTTGTGCCTGTAACACGAAAATTGCCTTTTCATTCATGGGGGTGGAGGAGGATGGGGTAGAGGAGGAGGAGGATGGTAATGACACAAGGGTGTGGGCAAGCCAACCTGGCCAACATGATCTCAAGGAGAGTGAAGCACCACAGGACACACTGCCACCACTAACTGACACAATTGAGCTCAGGCACTCAACCATTCGAACAGCGCTCATGCATGACCACAGTGACCAGGACACTTTCATCACTGTCACCACCATGATATGATATGATATATGACATGATATGGCATTTATAACGCGCCTATACACAAGTGTTTCAAGGCGTGACAAGGCAAGGGAGGGGGAACAGTGGGAAGACAAACAGCAATCCTACTAGGCCAGATGTCATTCAGATCACGTAAGTGCATGGGAGGGGAGGGGGAATGTGCAAGGAAGAGGGGGAGGGGAGAGTGCAGTACACGGGATAATAGACTAATAACATAGTAAGTATGGCCAGCTGGTGGCAAGTGCAAGGGTAAGTGCAGACATCCGGTCTGGTAGAGGGACTGAAGGGATAAGCGACAATCCAGAGTGTGGGGTTGCCGAGAAGGCAGTGCAGGAGTGTGACTGGCGGTGGAGGGGACCTGGGCCCGAGATCAGTTGGTGGCCAGGTAACCAGTGCAGTTTCAGCCAGGGTTTCTGCAGGGGATAGTAGGAGAAAAAGCGGAAGCAAAGAGAAAGTTTTTGAGGTGCTTGTGGGACCTGAGATGGTTCTCCTCAAGTTTCCGTAAGGCAGGGAGGCTGTTCCAGAGGGCAGCCTCACCCGAACAGAGAGACCTACCGCCAACTCATTGCTTGGAGAAGCAACTGACCCTGAGGGAGTTGGAGGCAGATGAGTGAAGAGCTCGAGAAGGAAGATATTTATGAAGAGAGAGTTGAAGGTATTGAGGACCCAGGCCCCAGAATGCCATGTGGACAATGCAGAGGGTTTTGAACTTAATCCTCGCAGCCACTGGGAGCCAGTGCAGGGATTTCAGTCTTGGAGAGATACAATCCCTGGGCTTGAGGCCAAGAACAAGTCTCACAGTCCTGTTCTGAATATGTTGCAGAGGGCGGAGAGTAGAGGCAGGCAGATTTAGAAAAAGGCTGTTGCAGTAGTCCAGCCTAGAGAGAACCAGAGCTCTGGAGACAGTGAGATTCTGGGGGAAGGAGAGGAAAGGAAGAATACCTCTGAGGAGGTGTAGCTGGTAGTGTGACTTCTTAGAGATGTCAGAGATGTGAGGAGAGAAGGAGAGTGTGGAGTCGTAGATAACCCATAGGTTTTTGGCTTCACAGGTGGGCGCAGGAAGAGGGCCCAGAGAGGCCAGCCAGAGAGAGACAGGAAAGGTGGGGGTGGATGTGCCGATGAGGAGAATCTCAGTCTTACTGGCATTAAGGCAGAGATCATTGGCAGCGCACCACTCCTGGATGGCGGACAGACAGTCAGAGATGAGAGAGGAAGAAGAGGTGGCTGAGGGTAGCCTGTAAATGAGCTGAGTCTCATCCGCATAGCACTGGAAGTGGACACTGTGACTGTAGCCCCATGTGACATCCCACTACTGAGGCCTGGGGACACCGTGGTGGTGGGGGAGGACATTGTCGCCCCCTCCTATGAAGCCATCTCTCTCAAGTGCGGGTAATGAGACTGCTACACATCTTCCAGGGGACTTCAGGTAACCTTACAACTGCAGTTCATGCATCCAGCATTTCGGGCTCACATCATGTTCCCATGGCACTTGTCTTTGTGTTTGCCAGTATCTTGGGAGACATCATCCAAAGACTGACATCCATGGAGAAAGCCCAGACATAGGTAAATGCCAGTGGGAAGGAAATGCTGGAGGCCCGTCTCTCATCCAACAGTCCCTGGAAGATGTGCACCATGAGCTGGTGGCTGCCAACAGGCCGAGGGAAGACCGGCTGGCGTAGGCACTGACAGAAAGGAGAAAGACCAAGGAGGATGCTCAGCTTGCCAGGAAGCAGGATGCTACGCTAGCATCAGAGGGCTACACTGGGGCCAGGGAGGTTGCTCAACTTGCCACGGAGAAGGCAGCTGCACTTTCAATTGCGGTATACACTGGGACCAGGGAGGATACTCATCTTTCTAGGGATTAGGACAATGCACTGACATCAGAGGGCTATGCTGGAGCCACAGAGAGTTCTCACATTGCCAGAGAGCAGTCAGCTGCACTGGCATCATGGGGCTATGCTGGGGCCAGTGAGGATGCTTGGCTTTCCAGGGAGCAGGCAGCTGCGCTGGCATCAGGGGGCTATGCTGGGGCCAGGGAGTATGCTTGGCTTGCGAGGGAGCAGGCAGCTCTGCTGGCAATTGCGGGCTACACTGGTGCCAGGGAGGATACTGATCTTGCTAGGGAGCAGGCCTGTACACTGGCATCAGAGGGCTATGCTGGGTACAAGGAGAGTGCTCAGGTTGATAGAGAGCCGGCAGCTGTGCTGATATTGGGGGGCTATGCTGGGGCCAGGGAGGATGCTCGGCTTGCCAGGGAGCAGGCAGCTACACTGGCAATTGGGGGCTATGCTGGCCTCATAATCAGGCACCATCCTGACCTTATGAGGCACTGACTGGACCCTCGGGATCAAGTCAGTGCCTCATAAGCAGCAGTGTGCCATTTGGCCCGCTGAATGGGTTTCCTCTGCCACCGGAAGATGGAGGCTAGCCTGCAGCATGCAGAGTCCCATACTGCCATTATGGACTTGCTAGCCCGCTAGGATCTCTCACTTGCCCTGATGCACGAGTATGTGGGCAGGGATTCAATCACCCCTTCATCCCACCCACGGCACAGCAGTTGCCTACAAGGCCCAACCCTACTCAATGCCTGCTTCATTGGCAGGTTCCCCCGCCATCTACTCCTACCAGACAGGGCCCACAGGCAAAGCAGACATGCCAAGGTTAGTGCCCTACACCCACGTTTGTTGCCCTCCCCTACATTCCCTTCCAAATTGTAACTGTATTTGTGTTGTTTATGATGCCTTTCTTTAGTTTCCTGTTGTATCCTGTCCCCCTTCCTGCATGGATGGTGTTAGGTCATGAGAGAATGTTCTGTGAGTGCATGGCATGTTTGTGCTTGAGTGAGTGTTCCACTCCAGGCAGTTGGAGTTATGCAGCCTCAGTGGTGGGAGCCAGTGAGCTTCCCTGAATTTCTGTTCTGCGCCTAAAGACGTAATGTCATGATGATACCTGATTGTCCTGTAACTGAACCTGCATTTTTTCATTTCCCGTGTTCCATTTTTCATTACTGCACACCTCATCCCTGGACCTTTCCTGGGAATCTGTTATTCTGGACTTTGTACTCATTTTTTAAGTGCCTTGGACTTTATGTTCAGGTTTCTTTTACAACGTGACAGAGGGTGCCTCTTGTACGCTCAATTGATGCATTGTAGCTCTGACAGCATTACAGAACATACCATTGCATTCCTTGCATGCCATGCACCTCACAGAGAGGACTCAGCACATTATTCTTCATGTAGCACATTTCCCCATGTCTGAACACGCACACACAGCACACTGCATGGAACCATACTTACCACAGCTTTACTGCATGACATTATTGCCAAAAATATATCGTTCATGGCATCACATTCTTGCCTTCATCATACTTCATAGAAAACACGAGGCACATCATGTAGTACACCTGCTCACAATCAAGCTCGTGGCACCACATTCTCGAGTTACATGGCAACTGGATGGCAAGTGCACAGCACATACAATAACACTTTCACCATCTGGCACAACACACACACATCCCATCACGTTATAGTTTCTTTCATGGCAAACATGTGCAACTTTTTTTTTTGTGGATGTTTTTAGAACACCTAATGTGGAACACACGGCACTGCATTATTGTGTCCTGTGCCTTTAGGGATATTAGGTATTATGAGCAAGAGCTTCCCCATTTTTTGAATAGGCCTCAGTTTCGTCTCCCGGGTGGTGCAGGCATTTGGCGGAGGTCCAGTGTTGAGGGAGCTGGATGACAGACAAACATGTGAAAGCACCCTTGCAAGGTGCAGCACGGTACTTGATCCTGTTGATTCTTTCCTTGTTTTGTTTTATTATAGAGTACTGTAATTAGTGCAGGGACCTGCCCGTAGCAGGGGAAAGGATGCGTTGTGTAGTAGTGCATGCGGATAGGAAAAGGAATTTCTCCAAGGGTGGAGATAGATGGCGCAGTGTTGTATGAGGATTTGGTGAAGAGATCTTCTCCGTTGGTAAAAAAGATGACATCATAAGTAGTGCAGTATTGTAGTGTAGTATTACATATGGATTATGGAAGGGGATCACTTCCGTTGAGAGGAAAGATGCTGTCATAAGTAAAGTAGCTGTGACATATTGATGTGAAGTAATTTTGTGATAATAGTTACCACACTGCGCTGAAGGAATTTTGTAAATGATAAGAAGTTATTGTGGTATTGAGAAGTGTATAATTTTGAGGTATATTATTGTGGATAGGGGTGTGATTTAAATTTTGTAGTAATTAAAGGAGTGGTATTTTGGTTGTGTTGAAGGTTTTATTGGGTGAGGTATTTGGCTTTGGTTGAATTGGTTGAGCTTTTGGGTGTATGTTTAGTTGGTGAAGTATGGGTGTTAGCGAGAATTCTCTGTTTAGGCTGAATTTCCTAACCTAGTGAGTCAGCCAGCAACTTTGCTGGATTTCTGGAGTTTGTTTTTTTCCATCCTGCCAAGAGTCAGACTCTTTTCCTCCCACTCTTGGACATGAATGTGTGTAATTCCTTTAAATGTCAATGGCCCTCATTACGACCCTGGCGGAAATCGAAAAACGATGGCGGAAATGCAATACCGCCATCGAATAGCGCTCGGTGCGATTATGACCCGTCACCGCAAAGTACGATGCCATTAGCGACACCGTAGTGAACGCCAACGCTAACTGCACCAAGTACGCGCGCGCGCCATGCCAAACCGTAAATACCACCATGGCGCAACGGTACGCGAATTCTGACCCTAGCGGACATGCACCTAACGCCATCAAGCACGGCGGAAAGTACCATTCCGCCATGGTGAGAAGTACGGCATCGCGAATCAACCGTAAACGGCCCCACTGAGTGCCTGTACACCGCTCCCTGGCCACATTGTACAACTCCCCGTAGGTGCAATGAAGTCACAATGCAACCAGTGAAATGTACAAGTCACCCATGCATGCCAACGAACAAAAGAATCTCAAGAGGGGCCAATGGGAGCTGCAGGGCACAGATGGCACGAATACAGAAGCTATTCCAATGGACATGACCTCAGTCTCCCACCAAGAAACGCACGCAAACACAGGCACCTGTGACCAGCAATATTCCGAAAATCACATCATTCCACCAATCCACCTGGCTGACCGGCATCTGTTACACAAAACCTAATCCCCCGCCCCTGAGCATGACATCATTCAAACAGTCATATTGGCAGCCCTTATCCCTGACCTCACTGGGCTTCGTAGGCAAACGCGCCCAGCACAGTACCACGCAACTATACTCCGAAGCTGGAACCCAATGCAGATCTCCTCACAATACATCGCTCCCCAAATAGGAATATGCCACATCACTTGCAAAGAAGAACGCTACACGGCCCATATCAGAATAGAAATTTAATGCACAACAAATTCACCAAGCCCATACAGCCATTAGGCCATGAACTCCAAAACACATTTCACCATTGTGGGCTGCATCCGCAATAAATGACCAGCTACTTCTTGTGTGACGCCCTGTTCCTTCATGGTACACAGGGCCACATTCTCGTACGAAAAGGCAACATGGAAGCGCCCAGAACCGCAGGGCCGACCCAATGGGGAGGCACTAGTCCAGCTGAAAGGCCGAAATGTTGCTCCGAGCCACTAGTACTGCGTAAGGGCATGTGGCCCATTGGCGATCGTCCCATAAGATTGTAATGCTGCTCCACTGATTAACACGAAGCAGCAGGTGTCGGGAGTAAAATCCATCTGCAGGAGTGGCATACAGATGGCAGTGGCAAAAGGGGAGGAGATACCTGTCAACCAAATGAAAAGAAAAAGAATAGAATGGCCATCAGAACTACATTTGAATTACTCACTTCAATGATCACACCAAATCCACAGCCATATGCATGCTAGCCCACTCCAAAGGATCATCACCACCCAAAAACCACTTGCGACTCATAACTATCTATATCGAGGTGAAAACACCATCACAAACGAGTGTACCTGTGCATGCGTCTGTTAAAACAGAATCCATCAGATGGGATTGGTAACGTGCATGGACACAAGTGTCTGAAGGCGCGTCGAGACAGGGAGGGCTCAACAAGGCCAGATAGACGATGGTCCCACTATGGCAGCCCTGCATCACATAGCGCAGGGGAGGCGGACAGATCCCAAGAAGCCCTGTACATGGCAAACTCTGTATCAAATCATCTGTCCATGCATCCATTCATCATTCCCTCATCCCGTAATGATAACGCCTGTTTCCATACTCACATAACATGTGAAAATTCCATTGAGTCTGTGTGTTATGCAGCCTGCATAATCCACTGTGCCCCAGCCCGTAATTCCAGTGTTGTGAAGTAACATGTATTTGGGAACGTCCGGCCTCATCGTCCACTTCGCTATTGCGCATCCCAAACTATTCATATCAATCATTGCATCCTCGCCATGGCCCCTGTCCCAAGGACATTGAACAATAGAACGTTATATTTGCAGTCAGACCTGTGGGCATCTCCTCGCCGCTAGCTGAAAACCGAAAGCGCCGCCCTTCGAATTCCTCATTTGCAACATCACGTCGAAAAGGCATCTGTGGCCGCTTGAAATCACAAATTAATCCATCTAGTGCGGCTGTGTGTGTAAATGGCAACTGCCTTCACTCACAAATGGGACGCCCCGCCCGTCGTTGAAACTCGGTACAGTGATGCATGAGGGTCCACCGTTACTCGAGTACTACGTTCCACTGACCCTTCACAAGTCTGTTCGCGACTGCTAAGATAGTATGTGAAACAATGGGACCATAGCCGAATGAACATATCAACCAATGTTACACTGCCATCGGGTACAAATACATGATTGTAATAGCAAGATGCCATTCCTCGAATTGCAGCGTTGTGTGCGGGACGTGCTCGCCCTGTAAGAGGATTCAATTCAACACTACAGCTAAGTCAACGCCTAGTCTATAATACTGAATGAAAACCCTTATTGATATATCTTTATGTCCAGTTCATGCGTTCTGGATGACTACCCCTATATAACACCCCTCTCTTGGAATCCCCCTGACCCCACTGAGCCAAGAAGTAGTTCTGTTTTGCAAGTTTAAAAGGTTTATTTGATAATTTAAACAAGAGATGTATATATCACACCTTATAATAAATTAATAATTGAATAGCACACTTAATCTGATATGATAAAGATCAACAACGGAGAATCTGGCACTAGCACACTTCTTATAATCACTAATGAGTTGACATGAAATGGATAAGGTAGCACACTGGTAAATAGGAAAAAAAGTATAATGTGGTAGAGGATGCTTTATGAAAGCTCAGGTGGATGCAATATTCAATGAATGCAGTACAGAAAATACTCAATATGATTTCAACCAAACAATGTAATCACTTTTCTCTGGCAATCCCCTCCCCCCCTTGATGCAAGGCAAGGAAATGGAAGGAAAACACACAGTTCTCAGAAATGCAATCAATGTAAATCAGTTCACCCCAGCAAGCTTACACTACAGAAAACAGATAGGAGTTTTGAAAACACAGGCAAAATGCTTTGATATGTGCTAGCAATGGATGAGAAATATGCTGGAAATGCTTTTAATTCCCTTTCAGAGGTTCAGGGTGAGTGGTATCTAGTTAATATTAGCTCAGGTTCACACTAGCAATGATGCAGGGATAGTTAGCAGGTTAAACGAATTTCTGGCAAATGGAAGGCAAGCAGCAGCAGTTTTTACATGTGAAGAAATTTGCAAATCGCGGCAATATTCGCGGATGCGCTGAGCGCTATTACAGAGGAACCACAAGGACTATCTCTATCGTTTTGGGGTCCTAGGAAAGCCTAGGATCTCATCTTCCAAATGAAAGTTACTGCAAGTCTCTAGCACAAACGGTTGCGGAGATATGAGCGATTTAGTGAAGGTCGTTTTTCAGATTTGAAATTTTAAAGTTCAAAAAGACAAGTGCAGCTTGCAACTAGAAAATGACAAGTGACAGCTATGCAAATGACAGGTGACAGTTTTGGATCTATCAGGCAGTTCTACTTAGGTTAAATAGATTGAATTATATTATTTTAACTAGGAGATTGGTTCTGCACAGTTTTCTAGGTACTCACACTATATTCTTGAGTGAAATGGGCCACGCCACGGATCTGGTCAGATTTTAGACTCTGGTCTGGTCTGGTCTGGCCTCTGCACTTCACAGTGATCTGGGTCAGCTCTCTCTGCTGGTCTGGGTCTCTCTGGGTACAGCACTGCTTTCTCTCTGGTCTGGTCTCTAGTTTGGCTTTCTGGAGGTTGATGAATTTGAAGTCTGGATCTCTGGATGTTGTATGGTCCGGCAGAGTGCGTTGCAGCAAATGGAATTGAAGGGGGCTATCTGTCCTGTCTGTCTGCTTTTATGTGTTTAGAATGTGGGTGTGTTCTAGCATCACTGACCCTACCTCTCTCTCAGCTTCTAATTGGTCAAACTTCCATTTATCATTTGATTGGGGAATGAACTGTGAGTCAGAGGGATGTCATTTTATGGCTTGCATATAGGACACTCCTCTGTCAGATTGCACACATTCTATATTTGATAATAAAAGACATATTTCACAGTTACACAGTTGCTTGAAATTACATATACATGGTGTGGCTGAATTTAGCCATGTCTCTGTCCAAATCTGCTGTTTCTAAGAGCTTGCATTCAGAAATGGCACATAATTGACTTTTTAACTGATTTTTCAATTTCTGACATTGACCCAACTTTACATACATGTGCGCAGGGAGTATGGACATTAACTGATGAAGTTTCAGATTTTTAACATGCATACATTTAGAGTAATATCCACTTTTCCGCTGACACCCCCCTGAACATGCCACCGGGTCGAAAAACCTCTTAAAATGTGGGCAGAAAAATCACAAGAATTATGGTGTCATTTATAAAATTTTCACATGTCCGCTCTATGAGTTATTCATCTTTTTAAAGTTATGTTCTGGCTCCAAAGGGGTGTGGTTTCCTCTCAGCACAAGGTAGAAATACTGGTTTATCCAGTTCTGCCAAGCCAGCTTGCTCTCACAGGCAGTGCTCCTCCCCTTTCCTCAGGAGGAAGCCACTTTTTACGACCATTTACGACTCCTGCCAATAAAACCTTTGCCTGAGCCAGGACAGGGCTTTGTTCACTTTCCTGCAGAGCACAGGTAATTCAATTATCAGATAGATGGCATATCCTTAGTGTGAGCAGCAAAAGGGCAGCTAGGCCTGGGAACACAGCTGTGACTCAAGTTTCACTCCTGATGGGGGTAGTTGCCAGGCAGAATTGGAATCTCTTTAAGCCAGTTTCAGATAAAATGTCACTTTTTGTTCCCCAGTTCCTGCATTCAAATAAAACTAAACATTTTTACATATGCAGCTAGAATGCTGATTCTAAGTGCAAAGCTATGACATTTCAACAGTTACAAAGGCATGTGACACCAAACATAGGTCACTCATTTAATCTAAACATTTTCGATTTTAGTGTCTTTAAATCCAGTGCAACTTAAACTGCTGACTCCATAGCAGTTTTGTTATAAGCACTGTTTTGGGCTCTTCATTTCCCAGATTTTGTAAGCACACAAAACCTCATTCTGCCAAATGTCTGCTGGTGTTCAGTGAATATTTTGCACATGTTGCAATGTTTAAAATAGACACTTTGGCTTGCCTTCAGAGGAACACAGGGTGGTTTTAAAACGCCGGCTTTTGGATAGTGGTGAGTACTGGTACTGCACCCATTTTTGGGATTGAAGAATGAATTCCCCACAATTCTAGGTTGCATTTGGCAATCAGCATTGCCATTCCCAATGGTTTCAGACTACTGTGCGGGTAGTCCAATGGTGGTTTTAGGCAGTGTCCTTCTGTGCCCATAACATCGGCGAAAATGGGTGGCAGCCTATTCTTCCTGCATTTCCCTGTGCATTTTCTGGGAAGCTCTGGCCATCATGATGTTTTCATGTCAGTACTGCAAGTTTTGAGGTAGGGCTCGGATGCATGGGTAAATACATCCCACAAGCCCCCCTCTTGCGATGGCCATTCTATTTCACGAATGGGACTCGCAAGATCTGGGATGTTTCCTCATCTTCTTCCAATAGATGGCACAGTTCAGCATCTTTTCCTCCATCCGGTCGGATCGATCGGTTCTCCTCGCCGGTCCTGATGGGAATATTGGGCGGTACCCCGAGCCCGTTGCGTCTCAGCTCCCGGTCTCCGGATCGTCCTCCTTGGCCCGTCTCAAGGTTTTCTTTCTCCTAGGACGACAAAGGAAGAGCGGCAATACCTATTCATAGACGTTTTTCCACCACCGTTGAGATAGTGGGGCAGCATATGCATTTCATCATCACGAAACATTACATTCTTATTTTGAAAAAAAAAAAACAGTATAACTAAGAGACAGTTTCATGCAAATCACAATGTTTTAGAGACTAGATGTGGTATGTTTTATGATCGGAACAGAATTAGTCTGAGACAGTACCCGCTAGGATTCCAGAGGATTCCTCCAGTTGTTGCAGAGTGTGCCTGGGATGGCAACATTTCAACTGGTTTATGTGGACCCACTTGTCTTCCCCCTCTGCCGAACCGCCTTTGGGGATGCGGATCTTGTAGGCCACAGGGGAGATCTTATCGACGATCTCAAAGGGTTTGCGCTGCTTGGCCTGGTTCCTTTGGAAGTTGTATAGATAGACCCGGTCTCCCACCTGATATTCCTTCCTGGAAGTTTTCAGGTCATAGTGGGTCTTCATGCTATCAGCTGATCTTTCTAGATTCCGCTGAGCATAAGCAAAAGCATGTTGGAGGTGTTTCCTTAAATTCTCCACATACTCATGAGTAGTGGAGGCATTTATCAGTGTCTGCTCTTGGGTCCTGTAGAGCAAATGCTGAGGAAGCACCATCTTGCGCCCAGTCATCAACTCAAATGGTGACATTTTGGTTGCAGATGAAGGGGTAGATCTGATAGCCATTAGGACCAGAGGTAATCGGATATCCCAACTTGGCCCAGAATCTGCCACAAACTTCTTTAATATGCTCACAATTGTCCGGTTATATCTCTCTACTGCCCCAGAAGAAGCTGGTCTATAAGCAATATGCAGCTTTCTCTTGACCCCCAGTATCTCCCACATCTTTGTCATTACTTCACTGGTGAAGTGGCTACCTCTGTCTGACTCAATCCTTTGAGGTAGACCAAAACGGGAAAAGATGTGGTTAATCATCAAGGCAGCTGCAGTTTCTGCCTTGCAATTTGGGGCTGGGAGACATTCCACCCACTTGGTAAACAAGCATGTCACAGTCAACATGTACTTATTCCCCCTAGCCGAGCGAATCACAGGGCCTACAAAGTCGATTTGTAAATCTGACCATGGGAGTGTCATTCCCCTCTTTTGTAAAGGTGCCCGGTGCGTGAGGGATGATGGCTGAAATTGTGCACACACAAGACACCCCTTCAAGTATTGGTCGAGGTCCTGCCCCATGTGTGGCCAGTATGCAACCTCTCTTAAGATTTCCAATGTTGTGTGAAACCCCCTATGACCGGCGGTGGCCGCATCATGGGCGTGACTTAACATCAGGCTTCGGAATGAGGTAGGAACCACCCACTGATCGTGGCCAGCTTTGGATTTCCTTACCAGCAAACCTTCTTGAATCCGGAACATTTTTGGACATTTCATCAACACTCTTAGGTCCTCTTTCCCAATGTAATCGGTATCCGTCAGGGGAAAGTTCTCAGGGTCCTCAAGGTGCTGGTAAAATTTACCAATAATTGGATCCCCCTTCTGAGCAGTAATCAAATCATCATCAGGGGTCTCCTTACTCCATTGTGCAATTGAAAGGTCGTTGTGAGCATTTGTCTGGGACCTAGTGATAGCAGTGACCTGGATTTCCCCCAACAGGGACTCAATCTCAATTAGATCCCCTTGGATGGCCCCGGTTTTGGCCAGCTGATCAGCTAAGTCATTTCCAGTTTTGTCTGGTCCCTCTACTTTGGAATGACCCTTGATCTTTTTCCAGTAGATGGTCATCCCATTCGATGTGACCAGATCATCAATGTTTTGGATCAACTTCCCATGTTTCAAGGGTTTGTTGTTAGCACATAACATGCCTCTGGTTTTCCAATTAACCAGGTGCTCCACGAACCCGTTCCGTACATAATCCGAATCTGTGATTATGACCAGTTCGTGGAGTTGATGCTGGACAGCAGTGAGGATGGCCTGATGCACAGCCATCAATTCTGCCACCTGACTACTTCGGGGACCAATTTTGTATCCAGCGGAGGGTTCTGGGGACTCATTCACCCATGCATTCCCTACGCCGGCCACCAGTTCTTTCTCCCCGTTGTTGTCAACATGGTAAGAGCATCCATCCACATACACAGTGGGCATTCCCTCACACTTGTCTTCTTCAAAGACTTTGTGTGGGGAATTAAGGTATGCCTCCATGTTGTCCTTGATTTTCAGACTTTCATCCTCGAGACAGTTTTCTCTGGCACAATCATGCAAGTCAGCCAGACCTTGCGCGAGGGGACTCTTCTTGTTTTGGCCATATCTGACCTCCACAGGAAAGCCTTGCATTGACAGAATCCAGGAAGTAATTCGGAAATTACTCACATTTCCGGCCCGGATTCTGTCACTTTGGAGATTATGCAGAGGCTGGTGTGGAGTCTCCACTATGATGTGTTCCCCATGGATAAACGGGCGGTAATTCTTCAATGCCCACACCGTTGCCAGCAGTGCCTTCTCACAATCGTTGAATTTTTCCTCCACAGAGGATAAAGTTTTGCTCGCATAGGAGATTACTTTATTGACCTTGTCATGCTTTTGGTATAATACTGCCGTCAAGCACGTATCAGAGAACCCCGTCTCCAGGAAGAACTCCTTGTTTCTGACAGGGTAAGCTAGGCAAGGCGCTTGTGAGAGGCTTCTTTTGAGTTGTTTTACCGCCTCGGCTTGTTCTGGACCCCATTCCCACTTGACCCCCCCCTTCAGGAGATGAATCAGGGGTCTGGTGATCTCTGCGTAGCCCTCAATGAACTTTCTGCTGTAATTAGTCAGTCCAAGGAGGCTCCTTAGTTCCCGCAGAGTTGTGGGGTCTTTCAGTTTCTGAAGTGCTTCCACTTTCTTTTCCTGGGGACAGAGACCCTGAGGAGTAATCTCATGCCCCAAGAAATTAACACGGGTTCTACACCACTGTGCTTTCTGAAAGGAAAGTTTTGCTCCGGCAGCCCTCAACTGTGTCAGAACATAACGGATCTCCGCTATGTGTTCCTCCACAGATGAACTTTTGATGAGGACATCATCTACATAAGCCAGGTTACCCCTTGCACCCAAGTGAGGCATGGCCTTGTGTAGAAAAATGTTGAATTCATTGCCGGAGTTGAGGTATCCGAAGGGAGTCCGGGTCCAGGTGTACTGCTGGCCCCCAAAGGTAAAAGCCAGCTTGTATTGGTCCTCCCTACTGACAGGCACAGTCCAGTATCCATTGGTCAGGTCTATTGCAGTGAATACCTGTGACCCCTGGATCTGGGCCAGCCCTTGGTCAATGTAGGGCAGAGGCCATCGGGAAGTATGGACCCGTTTGTTGAGTTCCCTGAGGTCGGCACAGAGTCTCCACTGGCCGTTTGGCTTCAATATTCCCAGCACCGGATTATTGAAGGTGCTGTGGACTGGACGGATTATTCCCCGGGACTCAAGGTTCTTAATTATTTCAGTAAGGGACTCCATTGATGCGAGAGGCAAGCGATATTGCTTCACAAACACAGGAGTCATGCCAGGGTCCGTGGGGATTGTTGTTGTGTGGATGTCAGTGCGACCACAGTCATATGAGTCTACCGCAAAGAGATCTTGGAAATCCAAGAAAACTTGTTTCAACTTTTGCTTTTGTTCCAGAGTCACACAGGCATCAGCTAGGTTGACTCTCTCTTCCACCATCTGCCTGAAGCCTGGAAAGACTTCTGGTTTGGCTATTTCAGCGGCCTCCTCCAGCTGGGTGGAGAAGTCCCTGGTCAGAGTGCTGATTTGGACCGGAGGCTTCAGGTGGGAAAGGCAGCCCTCATGTACCTGGAAAATCACCTCACCCCTCCTGAAGTCACACGTCACATCTTCCTTACCATAAGGGCAGGAAGTGTACACCAGGAAGTTCCCCCCATGCCGGGTAAAAATCCTGTCTGGTGTTGTATTGTCCTCACTGTTACTGTCAAAACAGTCCTTGGGGATTGGTCCTAACAGTTCAATTACTAGGTCGATGGAAAAATGTCGGTCATCAACCGCCATTCCAATAATGGTGCCTGCGGCTAGAGTAATACTCTTTAAGTCGCTGTTATCCACCTCTATTGGAATGGTGTCATGTTCTATGTTGACTAATGGTGTTGGGTTTACCCCCAACCCTTGCTGTTGGAGAGAAGCATTTAGATGTATGTAAGCATCAGGGTTTTTCAACTCTTGTCCCCTTTTAACTTTCACTTCCAGGGAGAATTGTCGGGTCCTTTCTGGGATGGTGACTTCCTCTTTAACCTGAATTTCAACTGCATAAGGTAGCAATTGAGCTGACCTAAATGCTTTTTCTGGATCATCAAAGCCCATGGGATTATCCGCTAATCGGGACCAAGCTTTGAAGTTTATTAGGTCCAAACTAATGGCAAAGCGATTGAGAATGTCACTGCCTAAGTAAAAGGCGGCAGTGACGTCTCGCACGACCCAACAATTATGGACTATGCTCTTGTTGCCAATGGAGATTTTGAGCATACACCTGCTTGGCAGGAGATGTTTTGAATTGGGTGCTTCCAGGTCCATTTCCCATTTGTCTATCAGTTTGAAGGTGGGAATGGCTGGATCTTTTGGAAGTTGGCGAAACATGGCTTCGCTGATGAAGCTCTTACCGTTGTTCACACACACTCGAGCGAGAACAGAGTCCTTCCCATCATTTAACTGAACAGGGATGAACAACTGCTCTCCAATTTGCTGAATATCAGCCAGGCTTTGAGCTGATTTCACATCTTTCTGGACTATAGGAGTGGGAGTTTCAGATTGTGGATTGGTATAGAATTTCAGAGTGTTTCCTTCCAGCGTGGAATACCACTTTAGACTGGAAGGAGGGTTGATTTTCAGAAACAGAGAGGACCCCCCATCACCAGTCTGTTGTCCTACTGCTATTACTGTCACATCTGGAATTTGGCTATTCTGGAAGTGAAATTCTACTTGGTCAGATTTTTGTTCAACCATGTGGCATGTGCCGTTTAAACTAACATGGTTGACACTCTGTTTTAATTTTATTGGTCGGCTAGTCTGGGTCCAGAGGACCTTGTTTACACAATCTATTAGGGGTGACAACCTTCTCAGGAGGTCATTCCCTAGTAAACAAGGGGTGCCCTCTGGGGTCACAACTATGACCGGGTGTTTCAACTTATGTCGCCCAATTTTAATGTCCAAGTCTGCAGTCCCCTCAACGGGAATTTCCTTCCCGTCAAAGTTCTGTAGTTGTCCCGGAAGAGAGGTGAGAGGAATTTGGTAATTCTCTCCCCTTCCTGCATTCAGTTCGTCAAAGGCCCTTCTGGACAGAAGGGTAGCTTGAGATCTAGTGTCCACCAGTGCCGAGATTGTACCCTGCCCCTGTACTTGTACCGGGGCATAATATCTTCCCTCCTTCTCCTCAAGGGGGCACAGATAATGTACATTTTTGGACAACTGGTGGGCTAACTTTCTGGTTTTGGACATCGCGAGAGAAGAATTTTGGGCAGAATTCTGTGGAGAGCCTTGGGAATCTGAAAGAAAAAGTTGGCAACTGGAGATCAGAGCCATTGTGGGTTCCCCTGATTCCGGTTCTGGGCTGCCCCCCCCTTTTTGGAGGCAGTCCCCAGGATGGGTTTGAACCAGGGGATTTTCTTGCTGTTGGTTCTGGGATGAGATGGTGGGTGGCGGTAGCTCAGTCTCCACATCTCCCCAGTCTGGATTTGCATCCCTAGGGACCCATTTTTCTTTGGGAGGAGTTCCCCCCTCTCTGAAGGAGAAGATCCTTTTCTCAGGATCCTCTGAGGATCCCTCTCCCTCAAATTGGAAGATCTGTACCTCCTCCTCAAACTGAGTCTGTTTGGGTCTTTTGTTTCTCCTACCCCCCCTCTGCTCCTTAGGAGGCAGACTTTCAGGGGCAAGAGATTTTGTTTCCGGTTCCTGGGTTTCCAGGGACTGTTTACAAGTGAGGAAGGAAGCTTCCTCCAAGGCTTTACATCCCCCTTCCCTTTGTGCCTCCTCCCTGGGAACCGGTGAGTTATCGGGGTGCTGCCCCCGTCATTGTTCTGGAGCACCAGGTCCAGAGTTGGGTGCGTTCTGCGCCGGCATGCTGATCTGAGGGTTCTGCTGCGCCCTCAGTATATGACCCATATCCCGCGCCATGTTTTGAACCTGGCGCTCTAACTGGGAAACCCGCTCAGGCTGATACGGGGCCCTGTTTTCTCCCCTGGGCTGATCCCGGGAAGGGTAGCTATCCCTCCTCTGGTAATACCCCGGGTTGGGAAGATTTGGGTACCCCTCCACCCTTGGCCTCCCCTCTCCCGGATTCAGTGGTCTGGGCTCAGGGAATTGGGGAAAGAAGGATGGATGGTTTTGGGGCTGAAAGTTGGGTGGATACCTGGGGAAAAAGTTCTGCCCAGGATTTGGAGAGTTTCTGCCCTCCGGTGGGAAGTTAGGAGGGAAGTTCCCTGGGTTAGGTGCTTGGCTGGATCCCCCCCCTTGGGCTGGAGGAGTCCACACATAACCCAGGATGGGTCTGTTTCCCTTGTAACGGGGACTTACATAATCAGGAGAGCGAGGGACCCCATTTGTGGGGCTGCCTCCCTGGCTCCCTGTCTGTGACTGGCCCGAGGACCTTCTGGGCCTAGCATTATTAGGTGCAGGTAGGTTTTTAGGCCCCCCCATCTCCAAATCTAAAACGGGGGTGACCTTTACCTCTGCCACCTTGGCAGCAGCAGGGGTGGTGTTGGCTTTGGGGTTTTTCTGGGCATTACTTTTGCTATCTATCGGTTTCTGCACCTCATAGATCCGGGTAGCCTGTTCAATGACCCAATCTAGGGATCTTTTCTCGTGAAAATCCCTCACGAGCTGGGTCATGATGTATTTGGGCAAGGCATGGAAAAACGTATTTATGAACTCTCTACTATCTGTGCGCACCCTTCTTGTGGTCTGTGCAAAAGCACGCTTTAACTCCTGCACAAATTCTTGTGGGGCCTGATCCTCCCCACATTGCAAATTGTAGGCTGCCTTGCGAGCCTCTTGAGGATTTCTGTGAACAGAAAAGTGTTTCAGGATGGCCGCCTTATATGTGGACCATCTTAAATGATTTTGATCCTCCAGCCCCGCAAAGAAACTGGAGTATTCCGGGGAGAATGTCCACTTTACATATTGAATACAGCTTTGGCTGTCCTTCAAATGGAAAGTCTCCATCATTTGTTCAAACAACTCTAAGTGCTCCCAAACAGAATACTTAGCGTTCTTATGGTAAGGCGTGATGACGCTCCTGATCGCCTTAATCTGCTTTAAGGGGTCCTTAAGCAAGGCCCTTTTTGCCTTATTGGCCTTTTTGGTTCGGGTAACCCTTGTCCATTCATCCTCGGACTCAGAGGCACTGCTCCCAGAGGTTCCCGTCTGATCTTCCAGGTTTTCCCGGATTCTGCGAGCCTGGGAATGGCTGGCAGAATGTGGCGACCTGGTCTCCTGTGTCCTGCGCAGTTCAGAGGAGTCTTCAGATTCCTCCTTGCTGCCAGGATTTGATGGGTACCCCCTCCACTGACCTAACTGGGCAGAGGTTTTCAGGATGCCCTTAATGGGCCTACTCTCCTGGGGTTCCCCATCGAACTGTACTGTACTTGGGTGCCCATACCCGGATGCCCACCCCTCCATTCCTGAGTGGTACTGGCCTATGAGCCCCATACTCTTAGCTGGATAGTAATCTGCCATCCCTGCAGCCCTGTGCTCATGTGCGCCAGGGGACATGGGGGTGGTAGAGTCCAGGGACTGGGGGAGATGAAGGCCCCTGGTGTTAGGGCTCCTGCGGTTATGGTCAGGAGTCTCTCTTTCCCAGCGGACCTCATCTCTATCCGCCCCTGCTCCCTGTTGCAATGCAAGAGCCTGCATTTGTGCTTTCAGTTCCTCTGTTAAGGCCTTACTCGACTCTATCAGTTTCTCCTGCATCGCTACCTGTTGCTGGAGCCTCTCATTGTGCTGGCAGAGAGCCTCATTTTCCCTCTGTGCTTCCTGGTTGGTCCTGGAGAACTGGGCCAGTCTTTGCTGCAGGAGGGTTACCTCCTGAGCTGTGTCCCTATTGGCCTGCTCCTTTCTTGCTAGAGCATCCTCCACCCTCCTGGTGTGCTCTAACAAGTTCTGGTGTTCTTTTTGGAGGTCACCCAGTCCCTGGTGGGCCAGGTGATTTTCTTCCATTTTCCTTTTTAAACGGCAGACTTCCTGGCCTAAGGCGTCTCTTTCCTGACTAAGAGCCTGCATTTGTGCTGCCAGGTCGTCCCTCTGCCTTTGAAAGGCACCAGCTTTCTGGCGTTCTTCATCAAACTCTGCCTGGGTATCCAGGTCTTTCAAGATCAGCTTGTTGCTCTCTACCTTCACTCTATCTAGATGACTTTGCAGGGTGGCTACCTGCTCCGTGCATGCCCTGTTAAAGTCTAATTGTTGCTCCAGCTTTTTCTGGCTCTGCAGTAAGGAGTCCAAACTGTCTTGGTGCTCCTTCTGCAGGGCCAGAAATCTAGTATCCTGTTCTACCTTTTCCTGTTGCAGCACATCCATATCCTTCTTTATTTTAATGATGTGCTGCCTACTATCATCTTCTGACTCCTGGCTCCTCTGCAGCCTCTGCTCAGAAGAGACCAGGTCAGATTGGGCCTTCTCTAACACCATCTGTTGCCTATTTGCCAGATTTTGGCTTTCAGCACATCTATCCTGCATGTCTCCCATATATAGGTACAGGTATGCTGCTATCCTGGCAATCTTATTGTGTTCCTCTTTGGCTTTAGGAGCCATATATAGTTCACTCAGGGCCACATGTAATGGACCCTGATCTCTCCATAAGTCTGACCCTGTTTCAGTGACCTGTCGCGTGATGGCCTGCAACCAGGCATCCTGGCCCTGTTCGGTCCATTCACCTCTCACAAATAGCTTATGCAAGAGGTGCTCTCTGGCTATTTTCATGTCTACTAAGGTCGTCATTCTAGAGATTGGTCTCTGTCCTGACTTACAGAAGTTAGTATTTTATTTTTGCAGAACAGAACTTTTCTTGGAGTGTCCCTTTTGAGGAATGCTTTACAGCGTAATGCAGCGTGGTGATCCGACTGGATGTATGTATCCCGTCAGTTAGCACACTGTATTAAGCTGCACAAGTGGTATTCTAACCCAAAAGTCCGGCTCAAGCCCCCAATTTGTAAGAGGATTCAATTCAACACTACAGCTAAGTCAACGCCTAGTCTATAATACTGAATGAAAACCCTTATTGATATATCTTTATGTCCAGTTCATGCGTTCTGGATGACTACCCCTATATAACACCCCTCTCTTGGAATCCCCCTGACCCCACTGAGCCAAGAAGTAGTTCTGTTTTGCAAGTTTAAAAGGTTTATTTGATAATTTAAACAAGAGATGTATATATCACACCTTATAATAAATTAATAATTGAATAGCACACTTAATCTGATATGATAAAGATCAACAACGGAGAATCTGGCACTAGCACACTTCTTATAATCACTAATGAGTTGACATGAAATGGATAAGGTAGCACACTGGTAAATAGGAACAAAAGTATAATGTGGTAGAGGATGCTTTATGAAAGCTCAGGTGGATGCAATATTCAATGAATGCAGTACAGAAAACACTCAATATGATTTCAACCAAACAATGTAATCACTTTTCTCTGGCAATCCCCTCCCCCCCTTGATGCAAGGCAAGGAAATGGAAGGAAAACACACAGTTCTCAGAAATGCAATCAATGTAAATCAGTTCACCCCAGCAAGCTTACACTACAGAAAACAGATAGGAGTTTTGAAAACACAGGCAAAATGCTTTGATATGTGCTAGCAATGGATGAGAAATATGCTGGAAATGCTTTTAATTCCCTTTCAGAGGTTCAGGGTGAGTGGTATCTAGTTAATATTAGCTCAGGTTCACACTAGCAATGATGCAGGGATAGTTAGCAGGTTAAACGAATTTCTGGCAAATGGAAGGCAAGCAGCAGCAGTTTTTACATGTGAAGAAATTTGCAAATCGCGGCAAAATTCGCGGATGCGCCGAGCGCTATTACAGAGGAACCACAAGGACTATCTCTATCGTTTTGGGGTCCTAGGAAAGCCTAGGATCTCATCTTCCAAATGAAAGTTACTGCAAGTCTCTAGCACAAACGGTTGCGGAGATATGAGCGATTTAGTGAAGGTCATTTTTCAGATTTGAAATTTTAAAGTTCAAAAAGACAAGTGCAGCTTGCAACTAGAAAATGACAAGTGACAGCTATGCAAATGACAGGTGACAGTTTTGGATCTATCAGGCAGTTCTACTTAGGTTAAATAGATTGAATTATATTATTTTAACTAGGAGATTGGTTCTGCACAGTTTTCTAGGTACTCACACTATATTCTTGAGTGAAATGGGCCACGCCACGGATCTGGTCAGATTTTAGACTCTGGTCTGGTCTGGTCTGGCCTCTGCACTTCACAGTGATCTGGGTCAGCTCTCTCTGCTGGTCTGGGTCTCTCTGGGTACAGCACTGCTTTCTCTCTGGTCTGGTCTCTAGTTTGGCTTTCTGGAGGTTGATGAATTTGAAGTCTGGATCTCTGGATGTTGTATGGTCCGGCAGAGTGCGTTGCAGCAAATGGAATTGAAGGGGGCTATCTGTCCTGTCTGTCTGCTTTTATGTGTTTAGAATGTGGGTGTGTTCTAGCATCACTGACCCTACCTCTCTCTCACCTTCTAATTGGTCAAACTTCCATTTATCATTTGATTGGGGAATGAACTGTGAGTCAGAGGGATGTCATTTTATGGCTTGCATATAGGACACTCCTCTGTCAGATTGCACACATTCTATATTTGATAATAAAAGACATATTTCACAGTTACACAGTTGCTTGAAATTACATATACATGGTGTGGCTGAATTTAGCCATGTCTCTGTCCAAATCTGCTGTTTCTAAGAGCTTGCATTCAGAAATGGCACATAATTGACTTTTTAACTGATTTTTCAATTTCTGACATTGACCCAACTTTACATACATGTGCGCAGGGAGTATGGACATTAACTGATGAAGTTTCAGATTTTTAACATGCATACATTTAGAGTAATATCCACTTTTCCGCTGACACCCCCCTGAACATGCCACCGGGTCGAAAAACCTCTTAAAATGTGGGCAGAAAAATCACAAGAATTATGGTGTCATTTATAAAATTTTCACATGTCCGCTCTATGAGTTATTCATCTTTTTAAAGTTATGTTCTGGCTCCAAAGGGGTGTGGTTTCCTCTCAGCACAAGGTAGAAATACTGGTTTATCCAGTTCTGCCAAGCCAGCTTGCTCTCACAGGCAGTGCTCCTCCCCTTTCCTCAGGAGGAAGCCACTTTTTACGACCATTTACGACTCCTGCCAATAAAACCTTTGCCTGAGCCAGGACAGGGCTTTGTTCACTTTCATGCAGAGCACAGGTAATTCAATTATCAGATAGATGGCATATCCTTAGTGTGAGCAGCAAAAGGGCAGCTAGGCCTGGGAACACAGCTGTGACTCAAGTTTCACTCCTGATGGGGGTAGTTGCCAGGCAGAATTGGAATCTCTTTAAGCCAGTTTCAGATAAAATGTCACTTTTTGTTCCCCAGTTCCTGCATTCAAATAAAACTAAACATTTTTACATATGCAGCTAGAATGCTGATTCTAAGTGCAAAGCTATGACATTTCAACAGTTACAAAGGCATGTGACACCAAACATAGGTCACTCATTTAATCTAAACATTTTCGATTTTAGTGTCTTTAAATCCAGTGCAACTTAAACTGCTGACTCCATAGCAGTTTTGTTATAAGCACTGTTTTGGGCTCTTCATTTCCCAGATTTTGTAAGCACACAAAACCTCATTCTGCCAAATGTCTGCTGGTGTTCATTGAATATTTTGCACATGTTGCAATGTTTAAAATAGACACTTTGGCTTGCCTTCAGAGGAACACAGGGTGGTTTTAAAACGCCGGCTTTTGGATAGTGGTGAGTACTGGTACTGCACCCATTTTTGGGATTGAAGAATGAATTCCCCACAATTCTAGGTTGCATTTGGCAATCAGCATTGCCATTCCCAATGGTTTCAGACTACTGTGCGGGTAGTCCAATGGTGGTTTTAGGCAGTGTCCTTCTGTGCCCATAACATCGGCGAAAATGGGTGGCAGCCTATTCTTCCTGCATTTCCCTGTGCATTTTCTGGGAAGCTCTGGCCATCATGATGTTTTCATGTCAGTACTGCACAGTTTTGAGGTAGGGCTCGGATGCATGGGTAAATACATCCCACAGCCCAAAGGGGAGAGCAGCTTGCACAGGTGGAATGAATCACCACAGGTGGAGGCCATACAGCCTGAAAACACATAAATAGCACACCCAGTCTCCTCCCACAACCACACCCACTCCGAAATGCTACCGGCAGGACTCGCGATGTTGGCCCTGGGGGACCTGATAGCACTGCAAGTACTCCAACTCCAAGAAGAAGACGAACACCAACTACAACCGGCCGCACAGAGGAGACGCAGGAGGAGGAGGAGGGCAAGGCAGGGCCAGCAAGGGCCGCCAGCACAGCCACTACCACCACGCAGGCAGCCCGCAATCCCACGCCTCCGAGCACATCCGTTCAACCTCACTGATGAGCAGATCCACACCCTCTACCGTTTGGACCGGGACACCATAGCCGCCATTGTGGACATGACACAGGCTGACCTTGTCAGCATGATAGATAGCCCAACCGCCATCCCACCCCTACTGAAGGTGGTGTCTGTACTACACTTCCTGGCCACAGGCACCTACCAGCACACAGTCGGACAGTTGCATGGCATCTCACAGCCACTGTTCTCACGGACACTATTGCAAGTACTCGATGCCCTCCTGAAGCACGCAGACGACTACATCTCTCTACCACGCTCGGAGCAGGAAATTACCAACACAAAAGTGGGATTCCATGCACTTGCCGGCATACCGGGTTGCATTGGTGCCATCGACTGCACCCATGTGGAATTGGTCGTCCCACATGCCATGGAGGCCCAGTACCGCAACCGAAAACAATTTCATTCACTGAATGTAAAAATGGTGTGTGACTCCAACAGGATCATTACACATTGTTGTGCCCGATTCCCTGGATCAACCCATGATTCTATGGTCTTGAGGAACTCAACAATACCACGCTACATGGAGCGACACGCAGGGAACAGATCCTGGCTACTCGGTGAGTCTCATTTCATGCATGCTGATGTGGGGTATGTGATCCAGCAATGACCTGGCAGGAAGGGGGGGGGGGGGGTGCGTACGTAGCAATGGCATTCCACATTATTCGTTTATCGTCCACATACAGGTGATGCCGGATATCCACTGAAGAGATGGCTCCTCACACCAGTCCGGAACCCACGGGACCAGCATGAGGAGGACTACAACCATGCCCACTCACGTACCCGTGTAGTCATTGAACAGGCATTCGGCCTACTGAAGACTCGTTTCCGGTGCCTCAGTAGGTCTGGCGGGGCACTCCTGTACCGCCATGTGAAGGTTGCAAAGATGGTGATGGCATGTGTCATGCTACACAACATGTGCGTACGTAGAAATGTGCCCATGCCCCCTGACACAGAACTGCAAGCACCTGAAGATGGTCATGATGAGGGTGGGGATGTGGCAGCACCTCAAGGAGTCTGCGAGGCACAGGAGGGCCGTGACATCCGTCAGCATCTCATAGATGCATGCTTCTAGCACTCATGCCTGGTGGCTGATACATGGACACGGGACTCGTGGCACTGTGTGTGTCTGGTACATGCACAATATGGACTGTATGCCTATGATGGCCTCATACACAAAGATCAATGTCCACACATCTCATTGGTTGATCGTGCATTGTTTATGGCATATGTGATATCATGTTGAACACCCTATCGACCCGCCACCCAAGTGAGCCCAACACCCCCCCTCCACCCTCCTACCTCCCCCCCGAACACCAGTGTCCAAAGATGCTCATTGTCAGTGGGCAGTCGCTATTGCAAGCCCCCTCTGCGGGTATCAGGGGCACCCCTGCCTGTGGAGCGCAGGTTCCTCCCAGATCTACGTTGGGGGCTGCCCTGGACGGAACTTGCAACGGATGATGTCTCTGCCTGCTCACGTCCATGCATGTCCCTAAGGGTTTGTGATAGCTCAGTGAGCACACGGCGCACTGCGGCAAGTTCGGCACATACGTCTTTGGACGTCGCATGCAGTTCCCCCCTCAGGCTCTCGGTGCTTCTCTCCATTTGGACTCTCAGGCTCTCGGTGCTACTCTCCATTTGGACTCTCAGGCTCTCGGTGCTACTCTCCATTTGGACTCTCAGGCTCTCGGTGCTACTCTCCATTTGTGCCCTTAGTGTCTCTGTACTTCTCTCCATTTCTGCCCTAAGTGTCTCAGTTGATGTTTCTATGTCTGCCTTAGTGCCCCCACATTCATCGGCATGGTCCTTGAGGAGCGTGGCCAGTTGCTGCTGTTGCACGATTAACTGGTCGAGGGACTGTTGCCTCTGCTGGGCCATGGCCATTTGCGGTGGTGTCACAGAGTGGCTGTTCACCTCATGTTGCCCTGCCACAGGGCTTGTGGGGGATGGCCAGTCGTCGTCTTGTGGGTGCCCCTGCGTGGTATCCTCATGGTGTACGGGATGGAACAGACAGGGGGATTGGGACAGGTCATGGATGGATCTGACTTCGACATCCCCGTCTTCTGTGTCGGACCATGCTGCCATTAATGGAGTGTCACCTATGGTGCTGCTGCCACCAGAGGCAGTGCCTTCTGTGGCATCCATTGGGGGGACCTGTGGTGGTGCTGTTGTGGGCATGCTGGCTGCTGGGGTGCCTGTTGGAGTTCCCTCCTCTGTGCTGCCACTTGATTTGTGCTGCTGCCGTGTCTTGATGCGTGCAGCTGAGGTGGAGGGTCTTTGGCCGTTGGTCTTGGCCCTCTTTGCAGGTGTGCTGGTAGGGGTGTCCTGAAGCTCGTCGTTTGGATCGGACCCTGTGGTGGAGTAAAGGAGGGCGAGCGTTATTAATGGGTCTGTGGGAATTGGAATTGCAATGTATCACATGCATTGGGGTGGTACCTGAGGGTGATTTGGGTCGGGGCCTTGGAGGTGCTTTCATTTGTGTGTGGAGTGAGGGTGCAGTTGTTTGGCAGCCTGCAGTTAGGGTGTGCCTGCTGCACGTGTAGAGGGTGTTTTTGGGGTGTTTAATTATTTATGTATTTATTGTGAGTTTTAAAGTGCGCTGTCAGGCCAATGTGTGTGGACGTTCTCCTGGACATGTGTTACTGTTGCGCTATGGTGATTCACATGATTGGACATTGTGGATTTGGCATGGTTTTATTTGGGCCACCTACCGGATTCTTCGGATGTCTGCACTCCTTTCTCCATCCCTCCGACTCCCTCTATACTCTCCATTCCAATGGTGGAGGCACAGATTTCTTCCCAGGGGGTCAACTTGATGGGTGATTCCGATCCTCCCCCGGTGGCTGTGGCAATGTTGCGGTTGGCAGAAAGTATGCTATGGACGCGTATCCGCAGGTCGTCCCATCGCTTTCTGCATTGCTGTGGGTTGCGGGGTGCGGTCCCCACCGCACTTACCCGCTGTGCCACCAGGGCCCATATGGCCTTCTTGTTCGCAAGTGCCGTCCTGGTCATTTGCATGGAGAAGACGGCAGCAGCATTCCCCTGGAGGGTCTCTGTGAGCACGGTGAGTGCCTCACGGGAGAAGTGGACCTGCCGCTTGCGGTCGCACGCTTTCTTCGCTACTTTTCCCATTTTTCTTGGTTACACTAGGGTGGATGACGGGTTGGGATGTGTCTCAGGGTAGTGTTTTTAGTGGTTGTGTGGATTTTGTGGTTTTATAGGTGTACGGCGTGATGTTTCCCGTTCCGGGACCATGTTTTTACTTCCGTTTCCGTATATTTACGGTCACCGTACTTTCCGGTTGGCGCTCAGTGCGGTGTCCGCTAAGATGGGTGGCGGTATTGCACCTAGGGCGCCGTACGGCGGCGGTGTGGGCCGTTTTGGGGTCATTTCCGCCATCGCAGACTTTGCACTTCCGCCATGGCGTGGTGCTCGTGCCCGATGGGTCGGAATGGGCCGCACTTTGCTCCATCGTGCAATGGCGGAAGCGCTATTTACGCTGTGGCGGTCCGGTCAGTCACTTTCCGCCAGGGTCGTAATGAGGGCCAATGTGTTCTATGGGCTATGGGGTCTTTTACTCCATAGGGTCTCATATGTTTTTCTATGTGTGTTACACCGCACCCTACGTGCCGTAACACTGGGGCGTCCTAGCGGACCTCCATCATAGACTCCATACCCGGGGACGGACTACTGTCTCCCCGGGCATGTAAAGTCACCATTGGCTTTACTAGACCTAAATTTACTAACAGAACTAGTACAAACCATCCTATTGTGGACGTACTAGTAGGGGTAATTCGTTTACTCCTGGGTCTGTTATGCGAGGGGGCACTGTCCCGTCCCCTCTCGTCGAGTTTTGGCTGGTGGCAGTGGAAACTACTTGTTATATTCGACCCCGAGTATAACCCTATGGGATTCTTCCCATCGTTGGAGATTAATACTTTTCCCGTTAATCTCTAACGTACCACCTACTTATCTTAAATAAGTCTATCGGATGGTATTTTCTGCCAGAACTCAATTTTTAAAATGCCGTCTGTGTTCGTCTCTGTGACTCCTAAACCAAAGGTTGAGCCCTTTGTTCCACTTTTGGCGGGCTTCTGTACAGAGACCCTCCAAAGTGGTGCCATTCTGTCTGGGTTACCACAGGGGTGTGGGAGGGGGTCTAGGCACCCTGGACCGAGTTGCCTTGCCAACTCCGGTCGCACTCTGGTGTGATTGGCCCAAGTGGTGAGCCTCCCCGCTCACCACTTAGTGTGTTTTGATTGACAGCTAGGCTGAATGAATGGGGGTTTTCTGCATAAAAGCAGGGCTTTTGGGACTGGATCTTCAGAAGTCGCCACAGGACCTAAGAATCCGACGAGGGTAAAGCTGAGCCGACCTGCAACGACGACACCTCCGGTGGAGCCCTGCTGAACCGACTCACCACTTCCCGATGACAGAGGAGATCTCCCTGCCGGAGAGGCTCTTCCCCTGACTGGTGGGAACAACCAGTCACCTTTGCTTTTTCTTCGCTCCAGGACGCAGTGGTCGAATTGCCCGTGCAGAGCACCCCGGCAACCGGATAGCCACTACCCCTGTACCGCGACCAAAAGGTGGTGCCTTGTGACGGAGCACTCTGCGGCTGGTCTCTTCCCTGGTGGTGCACCGGACTTCACTTTTCTTCGACGACAAGATCATCTCTACTCTTGGCAAAGACCTGACGTGCATCCACCACCAGGAACAACTGCCCCCGCCGGAGCTGTCTCTCCACAAACAAGGTACCATGTCCGCCTGGCTTCCCTTTCTGCCGGATAGTGTGAGGTGTCTTAATCCTCGCCTTTCCATTGGGTCGCCTCCAAGCTTTCTTTAACTTACTGTTCTGAACTGGTCCAATCTTTCCATAACAATTTGCGATAAAGACTTGAAGCGCATTTCCTCTGAGACACTTTTGGACATATCGCCTTGCCTCTCTCCGAGTGGGCCTGGCCTCTGAACTTTGTGATCCGCAGTAACCTGCCTTACTTGCATTGCATTTGTCCGTAAAGTATTGGTACCAAGTTGATTTCATAACCTGCCTTATTTTTTCTCTCCCGTCCTAACGAATACTAGAGTGCCATCTAGGGTAATGCATACACCTCTGTCTGCAAATAAGTGATGCTGGTGAACCTAGACTTGTCGAAATATTGTTAGGGGGATTGATCTATTTCTTCGTATAGTAAATTGTGATTGAAGTTATTTTGCCGAATTAGTGCCAGAGTGTTTTCCATAGATGTGTCGTTATAAATAAATACCTTTATATGTTTACACCGAAGCCTTGTTCCGTGTCTACTTGTTCTACTGTGTAGATTGTCCTATTTTGTATACTCCACATACTGCCTAACTCTTCTTGAGGGAAGTCTGACTTCTCAGCCACAGCTACCAGGTGAATCTGTGTGGCACAGACTGCTACCAAGTGGGTTTGCTGCCAAACACCTGTAGTCCTAAATCTTTTGCAGAGGGAACTGCACAGGTTTCCGCCTAACAATGGGCAATTGGATTATGATGGAATGTGTGTGTATGTGGAGTGTGAAAGTGTATGTGTTGTGTGGATTTGAAGAAGAGAGGAGTGAAGGATGTGATGTGTGTTGAAGAAGTCTGGGTAGGGGGAGAAAGAGAAAAAACTGGTTGACAATTTGCATTGTGAAACTGGGTTTTAAATTGGCTGTTTTAAATGAATATTTGATTTTCACTTCATTTGACATTGACAAAGGGGAAACACACAGAGGGAAGAGGAATCAGGCACACTGTCTAAAGGGGATAGTGGGAGGACACACATTGGCACAATGATGACTCCATTGGAGCACATGTGCGGGAAACTTCCTCAGCACCCGGACAACATATTGATATACCATTTTGAGTGGGTACGAGACACAGTGGGGCAACTTTTCACACCATGGCCTGGCGAGGGGACATCCTAGCGAACTAGTACACCTATCTCACATTGAAACATAAGAGGCAGAAGTTGAAGATCAGACAATACATTTTGAAGTTGTTGAAATTATATGAGGAAGAGGAAGGAGCACCAAGTGATAAGAGGTGAAAAGCAAAGTAGAGCATTTGCACCCCTGTCCAGGCAGACACTGCCACCACAGTACGCACAGCGGCTTCCAAAGTGCCATAAACCCCACCACTGACAGTGTCCTTTCCTCTAAAGCCTTCCACAGGTTACAACAATCCCTGATATATCCTGACAGGCAAGGAGAGGAAGTAAAAAGGACAACAACACATGGCAGAAGTATGTCAAAAGACACTGCTAGTACTACATTGATTACAGAGATAGGGAAGAGTGTGCAGAGACAGATCGATGAGGTGTTGAAGGAGGCAGAGGAGGAGCTTGTGTGCGCAGCAAGGGAGCAGGAAGACGGGAGGTGATGTATCTCAATGCCTCCGATCAATGGAGATCAGGACAGATAATGTTAAATTAGACAGCAAACTTGTTCTCATTAAAAAAATGTCACCACATGGGCAACATGAAGAGTTTGTTTGCCACCCCACCGGGTAAACACGCTATAGACTTGTGGCAGAGGGCAGGGTATGAGGGGGTGACAATAAAAAGTGATGCTCATGATTTTCATGATGGTGTGCCATTCAAAAATTGCAGGAAGAGCCTATAGAAGGCACTGAGGGGGTTCTACCCAGACTTGATCACCATGAATTCACTTCTGGGCTGCACAATGGGCCTAGATGAGGACCCCCACACAACATTCAGGAGATTAAGAAGTGACATTTAGAGATGTGACAATCATGGGATACTAACATATCTGTTTTCAACCACATAATACTGAGAGGTCTCCCAGCAGATATCCAGGCAGAATTAGGAAAGGTGGTGGGAATAGAGAATAAGGAGTGGTCAGAGATACAGGAAAGTATAGTACATACCTGCAAGCTAAGCAGGACAAGGAGAAAAGTAAAGAGGAGTATACTCAAAAGGAGGAGGCAGAATTGGTGCAGAATAAATTGTCTAGAATATGTTTGGAAGGAACTGTCTTAACTAGGGGATTTGTGCAGCAAGTGGGCATGCCCAATCCTATCAGGAATTGCAGACTCGGAAAAGGAACCACAGGTGGCAGTGAGCATAGGCAGCTCATTTTTGGTTGATGTAGCGGCTACCAAATCTTACATTAGAGAAGGAAGATTCCCTTTGGTGGACAGGATAATGGACACACAGGGATTCTCTGGGGCTGCTGTGACCTACCCCTTACCATTGGCAATAAGGAAATAGTTGTGCCGTATTGTAATCCAAAGATACACCTATCAACATATTGGGCAGAGACATCATGAGCAAATTGAACATTACCATTTTGGTTACTGACAAAGGCATAGTGTGTTCCACTCCTGGGTGTACTACAACAGAGCATGCTGTAGGGGGGACATGGTATCACAAGTATGACACTGACACAATGGGTACACTTTGTAAAACCTTTATTGAAATTGTTGGGGTTGGAGAAACTCCTGTTTTTCCCTAAAACTGAGATAAAAGAAGTCTCGACCATCAAAGAATAAATAATGCAGTCCAAGTGGAGACTGTCAAATCAAAACGGCATATGCTAACAAAACCTAATGCTTGCCCTATCTCTTGTACAAAAAAGTGTAAAAAGGAGAAATGTATACAAAAGGAAAAATAAGTCTTCAAATGAATAAATGTGGTTGGACCAGCTCTCCTCCCCACATTAGACCTCACAGAGTAAGGCTGTCCCTGTAGGCAGTATGACACATTCTGGCTCGGCTTCCAACACAATAAACAGTGCCAAAATGTGAATCAAGGCCTTTCTGGCCTTCCACATTTAAGTCTTTTTCCCGACTTCCAAAATAATGTTTCAACCAAAATATTCAAAAGGTCCCCCTCTGTCTGGTTCAGACCTTTCACCACACTGTTCTCATAGTTCCCCCTCTACCGGGCTCAGACATCTAACAATAGAATTCAACACAAGCTTGCAGGGGGGTTCCCTTCCCCAAGCATATTTCACTTCGGGTCTCCCTCAGCCAGGCTCAGACCACTTTTGGATAACGTTCAACACAAACTTGCAAGGGGGGGGCTCCCTTTCCCTAGCTTATTTCACTTCAGGTCTCCCTTGCTTGGGCTCAGACCACTTTCAAAGGTTGAAGGTTTTGAATGTGCATGGCTGTCTTTACAGACCACTGCAGGACTACTTCGACTCCAATTTTACAATTCAACTTTCACTTTTCCCCTTCTCTAGGAGTTAAAATTCTTTATTTCACTTTTGCTGTTCACTCGCCTTATCGCTTCAAACAGTTCACTTTTCCATGAGACTTTTGAGTGGGCTAATTCCTTTCACCAGACCACTCCATTACTTAGTATCGCTGTCTTTCGCAGCTGTCTTTTACTTCAAAGTTCATTCACAGGTCTGCCTTTCCTCAGGTCTCATACACATGTGTGCAGCCTTCACTTGTGATTATAATGTTGCTACTTCAAACTGTAACACACACTGGTCTTTCAGGTCACTCGCTAACTCACCGGCTGTGTGCATCTGTTCTTGGTTTTGCTATTCTCAATTTATGATTTAACATTAGTATCACAGGCTTGGCCTCGTCTCCCCAACTCTGCTATTCACCCGGGAAGGCTGGTGGCATCCTTGAATCCCAATGCAGTCTTCACTTGTGGTATCTGGCCTTCTCCACGTGTCTTTCATGGCCTGACAGAAGCAACAACCTCCAGTAGGGAACTCTTGGGGTTTTCGACCCGCTGCTCTTGTACCTTGGTCTGTCGCTCTGCTCCTGTAGGTTTGCCTTCGTCCTGGGAAACCTGCTCGTACTCGTGTTACTCCTTGCTCAGAGTGTGTCTTTGGGTTCTGCCTTTTATTTGTCTGAGGAGAGCTAATTGGCATAAGGTGTATGTACTTAGAATCGAGTGTCTGACTTTGCCTGACCCGATTAAAGGGACATGTCCAGTACGATGTATGAAAGCTAATGTTGTTACTCTCAGTCACCCTCTTTCTCTGCCAGTGTTTGTATAAAAAGGGGGGGGGGCGTTGGGATCTCATAGCATCCTAAATCATAGGATGGGTTGGATTAACAAAATAGGGGGGTATACCGCATCTCACCATCGGCTGCCTCACCCCTTTCGCAGAAGAACCCCCACCCAGGTGATCCCCCTGCACTGGTCCACCCCCAGGAACTGGATCCAAAAGTGATGCTGTGTCCTGGCCACCTGGATGACAAGTCCCTGAGGACTAGTGGGTGAGACACCTTTTGGTCTCTCACAATGCACAGTGCTTCAAACGCTCTGCACCTAAAGCACACAATATATCTCCGGTTATTCTTCATTGGGGAACAGGTGTGGTTAGGATGGGTACCTAGGTAGGATAGGATACAAAACGTTTTGATTACCCACAGAATTTTTGTTCGGACCAGCAGCACACAAGAATTAGCACCAGGAATGCTATTCACCATACAACTAGATGTGGTAATAATACAAAAGGACATGGTGATATCACAGGCGCAGATGAGGATGATATTAAATGGTGCACTGTTTTGTGTATTGATCCCACCCACCGCTTGACTGGCTTGACTGATGAACAACTTTTTGACGACGACAAAGAAATAGGGGAGATGGTGTTTGAGATTAGCATACCATGCCACTTGCATGTACACCTTAGCGAGGTTCCCCAATTGACACTGCGCATGAGAGCGATGCTGGCACACTTGCAGGGGGACTTGTAGAAGGTGTCTGCAGATATTTGAACTAGCGGGCCCCAAGGCGTATGTTTTTTTAAGGGGATAAGGGCAGTTTACATCAAACTGAAGGAAGGGGCTATGCTGCTATATTTGCCCTGGGTCAAGCAGTTCCCCCTATCCAGGGAGGCAGCCGAAGGGTTATTTGACACCATTGAAGCATTATGGAAACAGGCCATAATACAGCGCTCAGACTTGCTCAGACTCGCTGTGAAACACAGCTGTGTAACCTGTAAAAAAAGATAAATGGGGTCTTGGAGGATGGTGCAGGATCGGCGCACACTTAATAACATTATGTCACCAATGGATCTATTTGAAGACATCTCAAGGGACACAAGCAACGCCCACCTGCAGGAGAAGAAGGGGAGGAGCACAAAAGGGGAGTGCCTGTCATTCAAGTATTTCTTTTAGATCTTCCTTTTTCAGCTTCAGGAGATCAGACTACCTTCCTGGGTGGTTGCAGCAAAAAGGGAGGGTAATGTTGAAAAATGTTATATATTGCTTTGATTTTCTTTCTTTTTTTCTCTCCTCTTTCTTTCGTAACATCTCCTCCTTTCAATTGACTGGACTGGGGTTTTTGTGTACATCACGGGGGGTTATTGTGCACTGTACATAACATGACAAGAGCTAAGGGGGACGTTTCATACTCTGATCTGTTTTTAGGTCAGGGGGCTGGCTTCAAACCGATTCTGGTAATATGTGCTACAACCAAATAGCAGCACTTGGGAGAGAGACAGGTAACGGAACATATTATGTGTGGTCCCTGATTCCGCATGCAACGGGCACACCCAGAACATTTATTTGAAGAGAGTTGCAGGTGCAAAAGGCACAGTGTTTACTTCATATGGCATTGTGTGAAGTTATAGGCCTTTTTCAGGGATGGGCAGTAAATATTCAGCCGGTGGAGTAAGCAGAGATAGTACATGATGACAACTATTTCAAGATACAAAAGATGGCAGTGGGACATGGTGTTCTGGTCACATGGCCAAGCCCTGCCATTAAGTTGTTCTGCCCACCTCCTGTTTCTGCTCCTTCCAAGCCTCTACTTAAGGACTGTAGGCCAGCTCCAGGCAGACAACATTGAGTAGGTTGCGGCTCATATGAGCAGGCCCTACCACTCAGTTGCTCCACCCAACTCCAGTTTTCGCACCTGCCAAGCCCCTACTTAAGGGCTATAGGCCAGCTCCATGCAGACTGCATTGAGTAGGTTGCTCCACCCACCACCAGTATTTGCACCTTCAAAGACTCTGCTTAAGGACTGTAGGCCAGTTGCTGGCAGACAGCATTGAGTAGGCTGATGGTCAGGTGACCAGGCTCTGTTATGCAGTTTCTGCACTGACTTCTAGTTTCTGCACCCCCCTGACTCACTCTGTCTTGAGCAAGACCTCCTTACATTCCAGAAACTCCTCTAGACCTTCCTCTTCTCTTTCTCTCTCCTGATTCCCTCCTTCTTTCTCTTCCCCAACTTGCTCAGTTCGCTGACTGGTCGCCTGGTGCAGCTCCAGAGCCTCCCAGGTCCCAGACTCTATTTTCAGTCCTGCACTTGCCTCCAGGCCTCTGCACTCTGCTTGGCACTACTGCACTCAAAATATGTTCAGTGAGAGGGGCACCCACTCTGCACTTAACCCAGGCCCCTTCTGGACTGGGTGCACTTGCCCCCCTCCCCCTCCTTTGCACTTCCTGTCTGCTCACTTGCACGTCCTTGAATGTACTAGGCATAGCAAGTTTGTCTGATCTGTCCTCCCTCTGTCTCCCCTGCCTAGCATGGTTGTGCCTGAAATACTCGAGCATAGCTGCATTAGTGATGACCAACCACCAATCAATCTGAAATGTCACCAGGCCTAGTAAAGTACTTTATTGTTCTGTATCTCCCTTTCTCTCTCCTCCCCTTCTCTCCGCACTCTTTGTCATGCACTTGCACTATCTGACAAGTCATTAGGCACAGTACAGTAGTTTATTGCTTGTATGCTCTTCTCCCCCCCCTTCTCTCATTCATCCATATCATGCACTTGCACTAGTAGAAATGCCTCTGGACTAGTATGCTAGTTATTTTTGTTAGATCATTCGGAATCTTCAAGGCCAAAGAATGACGACTGTATTCCGTTGTTCCCTTCCCTCCTTGAAGGGCTTTGACGCACTTCACTTGTGTATACGCGCTTTACACATTAACAATTAAAATTACCTCCAGTTTTCCTGCCTTTGAGCCTCTACTTAAGGACTGAAGGCCAGCTCCAGGCAAACAGCATTGAGTAGGCTGTTGGTCAGGTGACCAGGCCCTGCCGGTCAGTTAATCCACCCACCACCTATTTAATCAGTCTTCCTTAGGTGTCCACATTACCGGCATCCTCAGCAAAGGACGTTTGGAGACAAGGACCTCACCTGTTTATGCCTGTTCGAGTCTGATAGGGCCATGGGCCTAACCCGCTATGCTACATTTCACCTACAAAATTAATTACTACTAATGCTAATCTCCAAAATATATCACCATGTGTCTCCTCCCTCCGCAGCCCATCACCACTCTCACTAGGGTATGAATGGCAAAGTGACCTGGGCAGCCCCAGAAAGCTACCCTACCGAACTTCATCAATATTGGCCTTGGCACCATCCATACACACACAGACCACTTACAAATGCTCTCTCATGTTGATCAATGCTCGCTCAGCAGTGACTCACGCTGCAACGATTGCTGTCCTCATCTCATACAACAACCTTGATGTCCTGTTTATCACTGACACATTGTTTACCCCATCCTCTCTACATGTTTTTGACATCCTCCTACCCCAAAGCTACTACATCCAACATCCCAACCGGCGAGGAAGGGCAGTAGGCAGAGTGGCAATCATCCACAAGATCAATTGGCCATGCTCCATAATCCCACCTCCCAGAACAAGCATATTTGAATCATTCACCTGCCGGTTCCCTCTATCGCACAAGGAATCCATCACCTTCCACCTCTTTTGTTGCAGACATCTCATAAACTTACTCTCCTCTCTCAAATTAGCAAATTCAAATAATTTCTTTCTTGGTGATTTTAACGTCCCAGAATCACAGGCTAAAACCCACAGTCGAAGCACGCTTTCTACACTGACCACTTCTGTGGAACCTAAGCAAATTGTGCTCTCTCCAACACACAACAGAGGCAGCACCCTAGACTTAGTCTTCACATCATGCCCCTGCATCACCTGTGCAGACTCTATTCTACTTAGCTGGTCTGACCACGCTGCCATCCCATTATCAGTCACCCACTCGACTATGGCTGACACAGGTCAGGCTAAATGCACCCTCTCTCAATGCTGCTCATTCAAAACCTCCATAGTGAATGAGCTAGAAGCAAACTTTGCAGGCTTCCCCACCACAGGGACTGCCTTGGGCCTCCTGGAAACATTCAGCAACACTGCTATGAAACTGGTGGACACTCATGCCTCCCTAAATTCCAGCCGGTCTAAGACCAAACCATCCGCTCCATGGTACAACCCTGAACTAGCCTCCAACAAATCCTCAATCAGAACCCTAGAGAATTGGTGGCACAAAAACCATGACTGGGGAGACCTCACAAAAGTCAAATATCCTTGCGCAAACTGTAGTATTCTGATTACCAATGCCAAAGCTGCTTACTACTCCACCAACAAGGTGGCAACCTCTAACAGGAGTGAAACCCTCTGTAAAGTAGTAAAGCATTGTACCAAACCCTCACCCAAACCAGAGGTACCAGAAACTAAAGAAAAATGTGTCGGAATCAACACATTTGTTGTTGAAAAAATTGACAAAATCCGAGAGACCATTGAATCAACTTTTCTCAGCAATAGCATCCCCTGCACCCTGGCAAACACACTGCCCCTTGGGACCGAATTCTCTCGTCTCTCTCCCCCAGATCTTCTAAAATGATTGCCTCACTCAAACCTACTTCTTACTCTGATGATATAATTCCAGTGAACGTCAGGTCCTTTGGGTATTGTATCATGCAGTGGATGGGAAGCAGAGTAACTCTTACACCAAATAACAGAACACACTCAAGAAGATGGCAAGTTCGCCTGTTTTATTATCAATTATCTAAAACAGGGAGTTACAACGGACAACAACTAATGTCACACAAGCATTCTCTAAGCATTTCATAAGAGATCACACTTATATATTAACAATTTGTCATGCGTGGCAAATAAGAAAAACTTATGGGATGTTGTGATAGGCTAAAGGGGAACATCGAAGTATATTTTCTGTATGGGGTCGGATTGTGATTGGACATCTACTATCATGTGGTCGTCTCATGCCCACCCCTAGTACAAGTCATCTTCAACAAATATTGGCTACATGGCGTATTATTGGCTCTCAAGCTATAAGGCCCTTCGTTGTATGGCCATCTACAATTGGTTGGCATGCTCGTGCCAGTCTGGAACATTTGGATCACTAATAGCACGTAAACTCATACCCCAGGTGTTAGGATGTGGACTTGACTGTACCTCCCCACACAATTAGCCCATCATCTCTCCTCATCCATGCCTTCTGCCATGAAGATTGTCTTTGAACTTGGCCTTGCAAAATAACCTTGCCTCTGAGAATATCGGGGAGCGTGAGCACACGCTATCGTAGTTCTGGAACTGCATGCCCAACTCTATTTCCATCCTTGGCTCACGTGACAGGAGAACCAATTCAGCCCATCTCTAAGCATTTAATTGTCTTAAATGAATAAAACTTGACACTCATGGTGTTCTTTCTTTGAACTTTAACAAGGGATAATAATAATAATAATAATAATAATAATAATAATAATAATAATAATAATAATAATAATAATAATAATAATAATAATAATAATAATAATATGATGATGATGATTCAGTGTCTCGCATTCACGGCCTTCAAGAATATATAACCAGTCTTGGCTTCTTCAGCCTTGACACCAGGCAATACAGCCCTTTCAGCATCTTCCAAGATCCCAGCTAATTCTTTGCTACGATACAGCTTTGGCTCTTCTCTTTGCTAGGATCAAAATCATTCCTTAATAGGCTGAGGCTCTCTGAGATGTCAAAGTACCTTTGGGTTTTTCTAGAATGGCAAACCGAGCATGCTCCACGAAGAGAGTCATAGAGCAACCCATCACAATACTTGTAAACTTCTCAATTGCGAATGCAGAGGCTGACAATGACTGTTCACAAGGAAAGTGTCCTTTCATGACTGGGTCTAGGATCCCACTGAAATATGCTAAAGGCTTGTACCCGAATGTAGTCTTTTGTGTAAGTACTGCTGTCTTCACTGTCCCATTTGTGTGCGAGAATAGATACAATTCCTCAGCATAATTGGGAATTCCCAAAACAGGGGCTGTACAAATTGCTTTTTTCAATGCTACAAACCCTTCCTCCATTTCCTCAGTCCATTATATCATTACTTTGTTCACCTGTGCTTTCTTTAAAAAGCCTGCAAGAGAGGTCTCATAAATGGACTGTAGTCAAACATGAAAGCGCTACCATAAATACATAGCCCCAAACACTGTTGCATCATTTTTACTGTATTTGGCTTTGCGGTTTTCATAATCGCCTCAGCTCTTTCAGGTGTTACCTTTTTTCCCTCATGTGAAATTGTCCTATGTAAAACACTTCTTCTTCACAATGTTGCAGTTTCTTCATGTCTACCTTATATTCTTTGTCTGCTAAGATAGTCATCAACTGTTACACTCACCTGGTATCCACGGGGGTGCCACACGATACTGGATGGAGGTCTAAGCGCTATCCTGGACCCCTATCTGCTTTGTTATGTGCCAGACGTTGGGTAACGCCTATAATAGGAGAATGGAGGGTTAAGATACTGGTTCTGTGATGGGTGGACTCCCATCTCCCTCTGGTCCAAATCCCCTCCCTTGGGGTTATTTCTCACCTTAGGTTTTTGTGCGTTGAACTCTCCGTCCTGCGTCTCTGTGCAGGGGCACGTGGTTGGTGTGGCCGTTCCATGGACCTAGTTGCTTCACTGGTCCGTGTGCCCTTATGTCGGGTCCAGACCGGCTGTGACTCCGACTCTGCTTGCTGTCTTCCAGGTGAGTTATAATGTCTTTTCCGTTTTTATTCTGTCTCTTTCTTTCCCTCTGTTTTCTCTGTCTTCTCGGCATCTTGCTCCACTAGGCTGTTCCCTAACAATGTCTCTTTTTGTTTTCACAAGGATAGTTGCGATCTCGGAGTTGCCACGCCAATGGCAAAGACCACAGTGAGTTATTGATGTGCGGAGTGCTGCGCTGTATATTGGTGTTAATTGCTAACCTGTATTCTCTTCCCTTCTTTGTACAGGTTGCGGTGATGTTCCGGAGTGATGAGTGATCGAAGCGCTGCTTGCCCAGGTAAGTGCTTTGTTAATGCTGACCTTGTTCCTTCTCACTTGCAGGTTGCAGTGAAACCCGGAGATGGGCGAGGTAAGCGAAGCACAGGATGGATTCAAGACTGATTGTTTCATAGGTAAGTGTTCTTGCTCGCTAATGCTGTTCTTGTTCTTCTAGGTTATTAATGGAATCCAGATCTAGGGCTTCAGGATCGGGCCGGCAGAGAAGCAGATGATCAGGAGCTGGACACGGTGAGCGTTACGCTGCAGGAGTGCAGAATAACACAAAGCGTGTTCTGCTGTTTGGGTGTGGTTTAAATAGCCCAGGTAAAGTAGTTCCAGGCCAAATAGTTCCAGGCCCAGCCACACCCAAAACACTAGACCGCATGGCTTGGTTCTAAAGAACTGAGCTGTGTAATAGGCCTCCATGTTGGATTAAGGTTCATAACTGGTATTGCTTTATTCCTGATAATGAACCTGGCTCCAAAGGCACCAGGACTGACTCCATGTATGTGTCTGATGGAGTTTTAAGGCCCTTGGGGCCAGTGTGAAGGACTTTAGCCCCACTGCTGCCAGGTGGCTGTTATACCTGAGGGGGTCAGGGGCATGGATCGTGACAGCACTCCCCTTTAAGGCCCCTCTTAAGGTGTTCCCTATGTCTGGCCCTGGTTTGGTCAGATGGTTCCAATGAAATTGTCTTACAAGGCGTGGTGCATGGATGTGCTCGCTGGGCTCCCAGGTCCTGTGCTGAGGGCCGTATCCTTTCCAGTCCACTAAGTAATATAGCTTGGACCTGGTGAGCTTAGAATCTAGGATGTCCTTGACTTCAAATTCGGGTTCTCCGTTAACCAGTACCGGATTTGGTGGTGTTTTGACCCGAGTTCCAGGCTGAACAGGTTTTAAGAGTGACACGTGGAATACGGGATGGATCTGCATATTTGGTGCTAAAGCTAGTTTTACTGCCACATGACTTATAATATCCTTGATGGTATAGGGCTCTAGTTATCTGGGATGAAATGTTCGAGTTCCTCTTATGGGCACGTGCCGAGATGCCAGCCAGACTTCATCTCCGACTTGGTAGTCTGGAGATTTTCTTCGGTGTTGATCAGAGGATCTTTTCTGTCTTTCTTTGGCTTGGATCAAGTGTTCTGCTGCTTTTTTAAGGCTTGAGTGATGGTCCTATGTAAAGTCTTCCCCGCGGGCATTTCCAAGGCCATGGGGGTATCTAATTAGGAAGTACGTGGGTGCCTTCCATATAGGGTATAGAATGGACTCTGTCCGGTACTGGTGTGTAGCGAGTTGTTGTAGGCACATTCGGCTATCCACAGCACATCTTCCAGCTTTCTTACACTTGATGTAACATGCACAATAGGTATTGCTCTAGTGTCTGATTTGTCCGCTCCATTTGGCAAACAGTTTGGGGATTTCGACTAGTGGACATACGAATATCGATTTGGGCAATTGCACAACTTTTCCTCCAGAAGTTAGACACAAACTGACTCCATCAGTCAGAAATCTGGACGGAGGGGAAACCATATAATCGTACGATTTGCTCTAAAAACACTTTTGCCAGACTGGATGTGTTTGGTAGACCCTTAAGAGGAATGAAATGGGCCATTTTAGAGAATAGGTCAACAACCACTAGGATAGTGTTGAACCCTTGACAGGGAGGTAGATCTGTGATGAAATTGAGGGAGAGTGTGTGCCAAGGTGCAGGAGGAATTGCCAGGGGTTGAAGAAGGCCCGCAGGTCTTTGTTTCTGGGATTTGTTCTGTGCACAAATGCCACATGACAGGATAAACGGCGTAATGTCCTTTCGCCAGGTCGGCCACCAATAATTTCTTTTCACCTTGGCTAGGGTCTTGGCAATTCCTGCATGTCCTTCTATCAGGGGGACGTGATAACCAGAAATTACTTTTTTCTTGCAGTCCCTTTTTCGGTAGATATAAACGCCCTCTGAAATACGGGAGTTGGCTCTTTGTTGTGTAATGTTCACCTTGAGTGATCCAGTCTTGTAGAGCCTCAGTGTTCATTACGAGCCGAATTTCCTTTTGGAGTTCGTCAAGAGATAACGTTGTTGAAAGTCCGAGTAGTTTGTCACCTGGAATAATGGCCACCAGGTCTGGGGTTGAATATGCGTTCTCATCAATATCCATGTGGGATAGGGCATCGGCTTTTCCGTTCTGGACTCCAGGTCGGTACGTGATTATGTAATCATATTCTGCGAAGAATAAAGCCCATTGGAGTTCACGGGATGATTGAGCCTTTGCCGTCTTATTGTAGGTTGCGATGGTCGGTGATTACTGTGATGGTATGTATGTCCTAGGAGGTATTGTCGCCAAGCCTTAAAGGCTGCCTTGATCGCTAGGAGTTCCTTGTCTGTTATTGCATAGTTAAGTTCAGGTGTAGTAAATTTTCGCCCCATCGCCATGCTGGAGACATCTGTTTCCACTACATATGGGAGATCTGGGTGGGGGTGTTGTAGCACCGGGGCTTAGTTAAATATTTTCTTGAGTTCCTGGAAGCCCTTCTCCACCTCTTCTGTCCATTGGAAAAGTTTGTTGTTTTTTCATAATAAAGAAGTGATCGGGTGCACAATCTGGGAGAAATCTGGGATGAATCGGCGATAAAAGTTTGCAAAGCCAAACATATTTTGGACACCTTTGACTGAAGACGGTGATGGACAGCTAAGGATGACATCTACTTTGTGCATATCCATCCGGACGCCTCTGGGAGTGAGGACAAAACCAAGGAACTCGACTTCGGTGACATGGAAGGAGCATTTTTCAAGTTTGGCGTATAGCTGGTGCTGTTGGAGTTTTGCAGGGACGGAGCGAACGTGCCTGACATGGTCCTGTTTAGAAGAGGAGTACACCAAGATGACGTCGATGTAAACTAGGGCACATACATCGATCAATTCCCTTAGTATATCGTTCATGGAGTACTGGAGTGCGGCGGGAGCGTCGCAGAGCCCAAAGGACATCACCTGATATCCGTACAGCCCATACTTAGTACGAAAGGCGGTCTTCCATTCGTCTCCTTTATTTACACGCACCAGATGGTATGCCCCCCCTGAGGTCCAATTTGTTGTAAATTGGGCATCCTTGACTTGGTCCAGCAGTTCTGCGGCGAACTCCGGAGATGGGCGAGGTAAGCGAAGCACAGGATGGATTCAAGACTGATTGTTTCATAGGTAAGTGTTCTTGCTCGCTAATGCTGTTCTTGTTCTTCTAGGTTATTAATACGTTAAGGAGAAGCACCGGAGAAGCAGATGAGCAGGAGCTGGACACTGTGAGCATTACGCTACAGGAGTGCAGAATAATGCAAAGCGTGTTCTGCTGTTTGGGTGTGGTTTAAATAGCCCAGGTAAAGTAATTCCAGGCCAAGTAGTTCCAGGCCCAGCCACACCCAAAATATTAGACCGCATGGCTTGGTTCTAAAGAACTGAGCTGTGTAATAGGCCTCCATGTTGGATTAAGGTCCAAAACTGGTATTGCTTTATTCCTAATAATGAACCTGGCGCCAAAGGTGCCAGGACTGATTCGATGTATGTTTCTGATGGAGTTTTAAGGCCCTTGGGGCAATTGTGAAGGGCTTTAGCCCTACTGCTGCAAGGAGCTCTTATACCTGAGGGGGTCAGGGGCATGGATCATGACATCAACTGAATTATTTCTTGTCTGCACTCATCTTCTGTAGCACTACAAATTAAAATGTCATCTACATATTGCATCACTGTACTCTTAAGATCAATGTTGCTTAAGTCCATCTGAAGGACTCTGTTAAAGATTAATGGAGACTCACAGTACCCCTGGGGCAAACAAGTGTGTTTTAGACGAGTTTGCAAAATGTATAGGAACGCATTCTTCAAATCGATCACAAGGCAATATCGAGCTTCCACTGGGATACTGCATAGCATCGTCGCCGGGTTAGGAACTAAAGGAAACTCTGCATCTACAATTTGGTTATTTGGTCTCATGTCTTGTATAAATCTCCACAACCCTCCCTTTGATTTTTTGATAGGATATACTCCGGTATCACACAGTGATTCTGATGGCACCAGAATACCTTGTTTCATCAGTGCTGAAATGGTCTTAAATATACACCCATCAGTTTCTCGAGACATGGGGTACTGTCTTGCTCGAGGTAAAATCGTCTCTGCCTTTAGCTTTATTTTAACTTCTCCTTTTCCCTTTACCAATCCTACATCATAAGGGTCTGTAGTCCAGAGGACACTGGGCACCGTTTCCAAGTCCTCCTCAAAAAATGCTGGACGCTTCCACATTATTGCCATTCACTGCAGGATTTCTCTCTTCTCTATTCTTATCCAGTATGTGATACTCATAAAGAACACTACTTCATCATCTGTTTGGTCTTCTCTAAACATGTCATCATCTGTAATGTCAGTCAATCTGTACCCTTCTTTGAGACCTATTACTGTCCTCCATGGGCTACCCTCATCATTTGTTCCTTCGAGCATCGCCATTTCCGTTCGTACTCTGACTGCTTCTAGCTCTTTAGGGATTGTCTGTCACCCCTCTTCGTCCATAGATATCTGTGGTCTAAACAAGAACTCATCAGGTATTCTCACCGTTTTACCCACTAAGCCAGGTAGCCATGTCTGTAGAATGCTCACGCCATAAAGGAAAATCTCTGACTCTACCGGAACGCCTTGCAGAGCCACTTGCTCTGTGAACGCCACATTTAAGTAGTGTATTACTGGGGTGGAACACACTATCCCTTTGGTCAGTAAATGAATTTGTCATGTTAAGTTTTGTCATCAAATCTCTTCCCAAAATGTTAACTAGTGTCTGTTGTGAATATAACAAAGGAACCGACATGTCACATTCTCCCATAGAGACAGGTAATTCATGAGTAAAACAAACTCGACTTGTAGCTCCAGAGAACCCTGTAGCATTCATGGCTATTCCTGACATCAAATATTTTTCCTCTTGTGTACATGAACGAAAAAGATGTACCTCTTATCGCCACATCAACTCTTGGTTCTTCTTGGGGGTCTGGTGTCACAGATAGTACTGAATGCATCAAGTCACCCTGTGAGCTGTCCTATTGTGGGTAGAGGCAAATCCCTGTTCCTGTAAAAGGATTTCCTCCTACCACAGTGGCCCCTCCAATTCTAGGTGTCAGTAATAGTCCTGTGTTTGCATACTGCTGCGTCTGCATGGGGGCATGTTGTGACTGCCCTTGTGGTGTATTCATTTGCGCTTGCTGTGGTTGCTGTACCTGCTGTACTTGCAGTGCTTGTGTCTGATACAATCTTGGCAAAACCCTTCCCTAGTTTGTGTGCTATATGGTGGAGGATAAGTTGTCCCCCCTCTTAAAAATTGGCCATTACGCCCATTCCTTTGGCTCCCACATATGTGTGCAATGTGTCCTGTCATTCCCACAAGTCCAACATACTGGGGGTGCTTGTTTGACAAGTTCCCCTTAGTTGAATCCTCCCTGTAATTTTGATTCTCATTCTGTGCATTCTGAAACCCACCTTGGTTATTTTGGAATCCATCCCTTCCTCCTCTATAGCCGATACCTCTGCCTCGTGGCATGAACCCATATCCTCCATGGTCCATCGGGCACTGATTATTCACCTGTGATGAACCCAGTAAGTCCTGCATTCCCGGTCCTTCTCCGCTTGTCAATGCTGCCACTTCTATGGCACATTTTGACAGTTTCTTCTGAACCAACTTGGCTTCCTAAATTTTCCTATTCTCATCCTTCTTCTTATTTTTCTCTTGCAACAATCGACATTGAGGCACCATTGTCAGTTGGATTTCAGCCCATGGTGTTGCTTCCATTCCCACCTGCTTCCTCATCTGCCTCTGTACTGGCTCAGGCAACCCGTGGCAAAAATGTGGCAGTTTATTTCCCACAACCGATGCGTAAGTTGCCAATGCTCTTGAATATCCTAAATGTAATAAATAGCGTCTTCATCTTCCTTTATCTTACATGTCATAATTTCACCCATATCTGATGTGTCAGGATACAGCACCGTGACAGCCCTCCAAACATCTACTTTACAATTACTAAATGGTGCTCCACCATGTGCTGTGTTTTGTGATGTCACATTTGAATACCCTGCTTACCTCCAAATGTCATTAGCTCTTTCCCCAGGAAGAGCTGCCGAGAGACCCTTAATGTCCCTTATTGCCAGCATATTTCCTCCTGTCATTTTCGCTGGCTCGTATGTCCATTTCCCAGTGCCTGAAGTCAGGCTTGGGAGCTTTCATCTTAAATTGTCCTTATTCATCTGCGGCCATGGAATATACTGTGGTCTTACTTGCCTTTTTCCAATAAGAGAAACTGCGTAAATCCAAAACCGCAGTCGGCTCCCATCGTCCATCTATCCGTGGCAGGGGCAATTGTTCCTGTCCGTCTCCTTACTGGTAACGACCTTAACCTGCTTACATATGGTGGTTACTCTCCCTTCTCACTGCAGGGCGGTCCTTGGGGTCTGGCGTTCTATCCTTTGGTTGCTCTAGATCCCACCATCTTACTTCTTTGTCTGTCTGCAGACTTCCCTTGGGGGCACATGCGCTCCCTCCCTCTTCCTCAAGGAAGGATTCTCTTTCCTTGCCTGACATGCCTAGTCCCCAACTACTGTGGCTGACATCCTCTTCACCCTTATCTAAGTTCAGTCTGCTTAAGGACAAGGCTTTATGTTTGAGACTACATGGATTTTCTTCTTCACATCGTGATTGAAATGCTATGAAGGGGAAACCCCTTTCTCCTACTTCCATATTTTCTACCTTCCTTTAATTCTTGATAGGCTTTATCGATTCTGTCTCTGATACTTCCTATATCAAAGTTTTCTTCTTTTAACACTACTCTAGATGCCCCTGATATTTCTCCCTTTGTTGGAAGGAACTCTTCTATTCTGTCCCAATCGTATTGCCAGGGCTTGGCCCTACTGGTTCTTTACAGATGAGACTAATATCAAAGTCCTGCTGTCTCCTTCTTGTTCTAATTCTTCATCTAGCTCCCTTCATTTTCTTGCCTCTCGTCTAATTCTCTCCTCCTCTTGTCTTCGTTTTTCTCTCCTCACTCCGGCTCTCCTTTCTTCCTCATCTCTTCCCCTCTGTACTCTTTTGTCCCTTCATTTCTGTGCTTCTTCCACCTCTCAATTCCTTTCTCTTTTATCCCTATATTTTATTGGGTTGTGATTGGACATCTACTGTCAGGTGGACAACTCATGTCCACCCCTAGTGCAGGACATCTTCAACAAATATTAGGTATATGGCGTATTATTGGCTCTCAAACTATAAGGCCTTTTCGTTGTATGGCCCTCTACAATTGGTTGGCATGCTTGTACCAGTCTGGAGCATTCGGCTCACTAGCAGTACATAAGCTCATGCCTCAGGTGTCAGGAGGTGGACTTGACTGTACCTCCCCACCCAATTAGCCCTCCATCTCTCATCACCCACGACATGAAGATTGTCTTTGAACTTGGCCCTGCAGAGTCGCCTTGCCTCTGAAAATATCGGGTGAGCACATGCTATCGTAGTTCTGGAACTGCATGACCAACTCCATTTGCATCCTTGGCTCACATGACAGGTGACCACAATTTGACCCATCTCACAGCATTTAATTGTCTTAAATTAATAGAAATTGTCACTCATGGTGTTCTTTCTTTGTACCTTAACAAGAGATGATTCAACATCTCACACTCACTGCCTTCAAGAATAGACAACAAGTATTGGCTGCTTCAGCCTTGACACCAGGCCAGACAGCTCTTTCAGCATCTTCCAAGATCCCTGCTAATTTTTTGCTGTGACACAGCTTCGGCCCTTCTCTCCATGGGTTTCAACTTACTAAAGTTGTGACACTGATGTCCAGCTTCTATATAATGGCAGCTCTGCCTGCAGTCTATTCACTACGTATAGCCAGCTTCTATGATCACTTAGTCTACTTCCGTTACTGCATCTGTACAGTTATTGAATGACTTGCATTTTCTGCAGTGCTTTACACACGATGTGTAATATTCTTTTGGTGTCAGTAGTGGAAGTGTATGGAAAGAAGCAGTAGAACTATGTTCCCTGATGGCCTGTCCCTGCATCCCCCACACACCATCAACACTCTCTTGCCATGCACAATCCAAAACCCCCAAACAAACACGCCTGCTGTTAGGGGAACAAAGTGCACCCATTCCAGAACGGTTTATTTTCAACAGAAAAGTATAGGAACAGTAAAAAAAAAAAATTAAAAAGCATAGGAGCACTGCTCCCAACCGCTCCTGCTCACTTTGACCAATGTTTGGCGTATGAAAGTTTACTCAGTTCTTTACTTCGACATTAGTTTCTATATTCTTTAGTCAGTCTTCTCCGTGCGTCACGTTAGTTTCTCATGAAGTCACCAGCTTCTTTTCTTGTTCTTTCATATTTCTTCAGGGACTTCCTCCATGAGATTGTCATCTCTTCGGGAATACATCTGATAGAGATTTCTTCGTGGGTATCTTCTTTCGAATATTCACGGCGGAATGGTCACAATCGCTGGTGTCAAGCATGGCACAATTTCAGGCTTACAATATATAAGTGGGAGAGGGGTGGGACTTCCTGCAGAGGCATTTGGCTGCTCCTCTACACCAGCCTTCATAATTATACAATTGATGGGGCAGTGCTCAAAGCTCTACTCTGCATTATCACTGCCTCCCTCACAGACAGATCATTCCCGGACACCTTTAAGACTGGTCTCATATGAACTCTTTTGAAAAAAAAACTCTAGATCCGGATGGCCTAGTCAACTACCCGCCCATTACAAACCTCCCGTTTATTGACAAAATCTTGGAAAATGTAGTTGCTACACATCTACTCTCAAGAAAGAAACAACTCCACCACCTAAATGACTATCAGTCAGGGTTATGGCAACGATATAGCATGGAGACAGCCACCATCCAGATGGTGAATGATGCTCTCAAAATCATTAATAAGTGTGTATCATGCCTCCCCATCCTCCTTGACCTCTCAGCCGCATTCGACACCATCAACCACCACAACCTTCTCTCCCTCTTTGCTGACAGAATGGGATTCTCTGGCACTGTCCCAAATTGGCTTACCTCCTACCTCTCAAACATACACCAGACTGTCCTTCATGTCTCCATTCTCTCACCATTCCTTTTCACTATTTACATGGAGCCTCTGGGCACTCTCCTTTAAGATCCCAATATAGTCATCCATCAATACAGATTTGATACTCAGTTGTACATGAGAGTAAATAGCACACAGGACATCATTCGTCACCACGATTACCAAGCCATCATGCAGTCCTAGATGTCGACTGCCTACCTCAAACTAAACACATCGAAGACTGAATTCATCCTCTTTGGTCCACCAGCTAAAAAAACAGCTTGTGCAACAATGGCTCTATTATATACACCTAGAATGATTTGATCCACAACTCTCAGACTCAGCAAAATCCTTAGGCTTCACCATTGACAGTAATTTGTCCTTCCAGAAACACATAGCCAAGAATGCCCAAATAGCGGGCTCAGAATCTCTACCCTTCAAATAATCAAACCCATCATTCTGCTGCAGGACTTCCAGACCGTAGTGCAGCCCTGTGGTCTTTCACATTGATGGGGGAAATGCTCCACAGAGAGGGCTCCCAGCTGCTCACTTGGCTCCCATAAAGACAGTCCACCATGCTGCAGCATGTCTTATTAAGGGAGCACAGAAATGTGACTGAATTACCCCATCCAATGTGAACTACACTGGCTTCCACTCGAAGCCAGGATACTGTTCAAAGTTTCATGTATAATCTACAATGCAGTCACGAGTAGCAAACCTGTGTACTTGGCGGCTAAGCTCCACATATCTGGTGGCACACGCTCCTTGTGCAACAAAACAACCAACCGGTTTGAAACACAACTTGTCTGCAAAGAAAGTATTTGCAAACAGTTCTTCTCTCGTCATGCAAACACCATATGGTACTCAATCCCTGTGTCGGCAAGGAATGCCCCCACAATTCAATAATTTTGCAAATCTGTCAGAACATGGCTTTTTCAACAACACCTGACCAAGGACTAATTCCAGTGGATGCAAATGCCAATGCACAGACCTCACACTACTGTGCTACTGATAAAAGATGCCACCCCACAGGCTGGCTACCCACACTCTGTACAGCCCTCTGCTGCTCTCAAGCTAGGACTGCGCATTAAATTAAATAAATAAAAAATAAATAAAAATAGTGCTGCACTACAAAAGGGAGGGACCACAAAGTGGAGGTTATATTTACAACACACCACATGCATACATGCCTGAACAAGTCAGACCACTCCCTACCTTGGTGTAGGATGAGGCCAAAAATGCACAAAGAAGGTCCAGTTTTCTTCAGGGATGAATGGGTGGAGGAGATCATGAGCTGCAGGGGAAATACACCAGCCTTGTGTTTGCCCTACTCAGGAGAATATTGTACATCTGCAACCTAGGTGTACTACTGAAGGACTATCGTATGCTAGGCATGGATACTCGGACCCTAAGCAACTTGCAAATAACTTTTGGAATTATAACTCTGCTGGTACTAGAATGGTAAAAGAAGAGGTCTCTGCAATGTGAGGTCCCTGCAATGTGAGTAAAAGAAAGAGATGGAAAGATAATAATTAAACTTCTCAGAGATCATCAGAATTGTCGCAGAGATTCCGACCAAGTTCAGATTGTTTTCTTCACTGCAACATTTTTGCATCTCTATTAGCACCGGGTTTTCAGGCAGCTTCAAACAAAAAACGGCCCTAAATAACAGACTGGGAGCTATTGCAGCTAGCTAATGCAATGGAAAGGGGTTTAAAATCTATACAGGAGGAGCTCAGGGTGATGAGATTAATGACACTGCAAAACAGGTCCTAGACCTGTTGATAGCTATGGAAGGAGGGGGCTGTGCAAAGATTGGCACAAGTTGCTGCACCCTTACACCAACTAACAATGAACTGAATGGTAGTTGGACCGCAGCTAAAACTACTTTACACAAGTTACACACAAAGATAGAAGCTTCTAGCAGGGTCATCAAAGAAGATTGGAATGACACAATTTTGTTTCATGGCTGCCCACATGGTTGGCACAGATCCTGAAGATATTGGTCCCTGTCTCGTAGTGGTCCTCATCATTCTCTGGACCCCCCAAGTATTGTTGGGTTGTTGTATGTGGACTGGGGGAAATGTGGGAACACAGTAGGGAGGAGATTAGGGAAAAAGAGGGGAAGGATGTTCTCTCTCCAAGTGAGGGGAACAGGAAATGGGGTGGTGAATGAAGATGGCAATGGGGGTTGGAAGAAATGATGAGTAGTTGGGGTGGGAATCATTCCTGATTTGCCAGAAGTACAATTTTCAGAACCACATGATCCTAAGAACTATGATATACACTGGGTCAGTTACTTTGGGGAAAGGGGCTGTATTATACCTCTCGAGCTCCAAGAGGCATGTGCAGAGGAAGGTTATAGCTTGAAGGATGCCCAAAAGATATGGATGAAGAAAAGGGAGGAGAAACGGGGGTAAGGGGAGGAGCTGTTTGCTGTTTGCTGATGTAACAAAAGGGGAGATTGTTCAGATGAACGTGCACCCCCCACAATCTAAGTGCAAGTATCATCTAAGAAAGATCATCTAACCAGGCATCAGGACCTCAGCAGTGATGTTATGGGCATGTGTCATGAGGACAGTAGCAGTGTTGATAACTTTAGGTTAGCAGCTAATATGTGGCACAAGATAGCACACAGTAGTATATTTTTCTTTAAACAAAAGACAGAACATATTTTCGTTTTTACATAACATAGGCAATTGTTTCATTGTAGCTCTGCCAGCATTGCGGCACATAACATTGTATTACTTGCATGCATTACACCTCACAGAGAGGACTGAGCACATTATTCTTCATGTAGCACATTGCCTGGCACCATATATACCACACCATGCCTGCACAACATGATTGGTGTAAATACATGGTGCATTGTGCTGCATTCCTGCATGCATCACACTTGAAAGAAAACATACGCCACAGTATGTAGTACACCTGCCCACAATAAAGCTTATGGCACCACACTCTCAAGTTACACGGCAACTGGATAGAAGGTGCATTGCACGTACATAACACTTTCACCATCTTCACAGTGCACACACACAGTCCATCATGTTATTTTTTCTTTCATGGCAAACCTGTGCACCTCTAGTTTTTTTAAATTTTTTAGAACACCTAATGTGAAACAGACGGCACTGCATTACTGTGACCTGTGTCTGCAGTTATATTAGGTATTACGAGCAAGAGCTTCTCCGTTTTTTGAGTAGGCCTTAGCTAAAGGTATTGAAATACTACTATAATGTATTAAGCCATAGTTGTTAGTTGGGAGCTCTTGATTGACTTTCGTCCTGTCCTGCAAACCGGCTGAGTGCTCAAGGGCAGGTCGGGAGTGGTATGAGATAGTTGCCAGCTTATTGTTGCAAGGGACGCGTTTCTCAAGAGACAAATGCCCAGTCCCAGCCAGCAAATGCTGCTTTATCAGCTCGGGAAAGAATACATCATGTTTGTGAAAGCCACAGTGGAGGGCAGGATTAGCTCTCAGGCAGCCAGTGTGTGAAATTTGCTGATTAATATGGAGGAATGTGCAGAAAGTATGGTCCAGGAGTGGTGCTCAGCAGTGGACATGTCACGGTTTTCTAGATGGCCATTCATTGCAGGGAGGGTACTAGAAGATAGTGTACCATTATGGGCAACATGTATCGAGATAGGGAGCTACATAGTGAGCAGGTGCAGACAGTGGGAATGGGGAATGAATAGAGGAGCTGTGTGTCATGCTGGTTTTTTGCTCATTGGTCCATCTCGGTGGGGTGCTCTGGCCCCAATTGCCTGAGGTCGCAGGTCCAATTAGAATGAAGCTCTTTATCAAACTGATTTCCTGAGATGGGATTGGTGCATCTTTTCACTGACCGGGGGGGGGGGGGGGGGGGAGGGTAGATCATGTGTGGTGGGTGGTGTTGCTTTTTTGTGATGAAATGCTAACTGCCAACAGTTTTTGAGCAATGTATAGGGTTGTTTAGGGGACTGGTGATGACCAGCAGTTGATAATGTTAGGATGATGTTTTTGTTAAATTTCCTTTGCAATGTGCTAATGCTCTGTTTGTAGCTACAAAATGTGCAGCCAGCAAGGGGTGTGTTGAAGTTGGCTATGTTCAGTCATCTTCCCAGCCGTGATGTACTAATACATTTTGTGTTTTTTCTTGCAAGTGGTTCACTCCTTTTTGAGTTCTGTGGAATGCTTTTTCCTACTTTTGGACCTGTATTGGGGCACCCCTAACTCAACATGGTGGAGTGCAAATGTGCAGAGGAGAAGGTGACGTACAAGTGTGTACAGGCCTTTTGCCCTAGACTTTTGAACTCCGCTCTGCAAATTGAGTAAACACTGCCTGCCATGTACTCATGACAGGCATCATTTACAAGGGATCCTTATGAGGTCTGGATGTTTTTTGCTGGTACATTAAAGCTGGTCCACTCCATAGGGACCACAACATTTCAACCAGCATGGATTGTCATTCCGTCACAAATGCTGGGATTATTTGTATGGCAGAGAAGAAGGGAGTGGATGAAATGCAAGTTGTGTTCTGCCTTTCCCTCTGCCAATCAAGTGCAGCAACATGGGGCGTGACATAAGCTAGCCGCACAAAAGCCTTATGCAAGGCTTTTACGTATGTGAGTGCACATTGGGCCTTAGCCTACTCCCTGAGCTGGGAGTAGGCAGGTGTTGTGAGGGGGAGTCAGTGGTTTGCCAGCTGTTGTCATACACTGACGGGCGTATTGGTCATCGCAGGGTAGCATGTGCTACAGGGGGATATACCATGACCATATGTTTTGATACAGTGCATTGGGCCAGAATCATGAAGTCATGTGTGGACCCTGGAAATCGGGCACAGATTTGTGTGAAGCTCAATCCTGCATCACAGATCCTCTGCACATTGATTGAATGCTGCAGATTGAATGCTGCGCCGATTGAATGCTGCATGTGTCTGTTCTGTTGATGTATCATGCTCTTGAGCTCTGGGTGATGGTATGACGGCTCATGCATGTAGGGTTCCAAACACATTGGGGCCAATGGCATAAAATCTGACCTTGAGGTGGTTGAGCTTTAGGGTCTTTGGGAAGGCATTGTGGTACTGCATCTATCATCATGGCAGATGTGACCTGTGAGAGGATGCACAGGAAGCAGGGCTGAAGATGCCATGGTGAAAACTACCTGTGGCAGAGAAATGGAGCACTATGAGGAGCTTCAACAGGTGGGGAATAGTGCCTGGCTCTAACTCTTAGGCAGTAGTTTATGCTACAAAACCCTGGCCCCAAACACTCTCTTTAGGTAGTTCGTTCAGGCTCTCCTACCCCTCCTCCTCTCCTGGTGCTTCTGCTAAGGGCTGGTTCACCTGTGCATTCACCTTAAATGCATTATTTGTCTCGACAATGGCACTTCTCAGTCCATGGTGCTTTGGAGACTTGCTTCCAAGACGAGCGGGTTGCCACTGAGCTATACCACTTGTGACCCGTGTAGGGATGATTGTTGCCTGCTGTGTGCATTAGATGTTTTTGGTAAATGTTTCTGAGTGAAAAGCAGTGCCGCATTTCAGTAGCATTGCCATTAACGTAAAGCCATGTGGTAATTTGTTTGCGTAAAAACATGGCATGATTTACTTGCGTAAAATATGCCATGGTTTTACGCTTTACACACACGGGTGTTACGCCTGTGTTTTTCGGCCATAAAGTAGGAGGGTATTTGGGTCCATGACTAGCATTTGACAGAGTGTAAACTCATGGCGTAAGAGTGATTTAGACCAGGATTTTACATATCACTTTCATCGAAAATGAGTGGCATATTGTAAATAAGGTTATGGGGTGCGATTAATTTACCATACATTTTGTTTGCTAAGTGGTATACGACTCATATTCTCGCATCAACCCATTTAATGTCGTCCCATGAGATTCCGAAAGAATCATAAAATTGAGACAGTGAGGACCTGCTCCACAAGCAATTAGCAACATCTATTGTAAAACAAATTCCACTCTTCAATGCTTTCTGTAATGTTATTTTTTGTGTTCATAAATCAGAGGCCAGGACAGAGTTTATAACACATATATTTTTTAAAGGCTTATGGGTTCCGAAAATAGACGCCTATTCAGTATGAGTGAGGGCTTGCTGTTTCTTTAACCTGCATTGCGGAGAAGTTATTCCCCTAGTGTTATGAATGGTTTGTTGTATTTCACAAAAAACAGACTTCACACCAGGAACATTGAAAGAGCGTTATCAGTCTTGTTTTGCTTGTTCAGGTGCGCACTGTGAATAAGCCACGGAGGCCCAGACACTGCTCTAATGGAGTGATGACAATGACCTCGAAACAATGGGACGTGGCAGCTCCGGGAAACGGCTCACTGGACGGCGAGGTGCCGCGCGGAATGCGATTTTACAAGGGTACGGATTGGAACACATCTTCCGTCTTTGACACATCCCCGTCCAACCGCCGCATAGTTTGGCTAAATAAATAAGCAGGTGTGCAGGCGCAGTGATGTCAGCTCATCACTGTAGTGGAGATTGCAGACTTACTGGTGATTTGTCACAGCTCCAGCTCACTAGCTTACAGTGGTGGCCATTTGTGAAATGGCGTCCTATTTGCAAAACACACAGACCATAAATCACGCATGGAGTAAGGGAAGAGCACGTGAAATCGATGACTCTTCGTGTAGGCAATGAAGTAAACTGAAACTTGTTTTAATTGGGTGATTTTTTAGCTGATGGGTTTTTGATAGCGCCTTTTTTTAACCAACTATAAGGGTGAGTTTCAGTGTGGAGTTGGTTATGTATTACTGACTGGATGTACAGGCCAGTTTACAGCGCTACTTGAAATACCATTAAAAAAAAGGTGTCGGTTCTCCATGTATGTGTAAGTAGGTGAGCTATGTATTGCGGATTTCAAAATGACCAACTATATTTTGTGTTTGCAAAATGTTGTGCATGTCAAACAGGTACAAATCAAATTAATCGAGTTTGCTGATTTTTAAGCAGGATCAATCACTAAGTATGTATTTTTGAAAATAATAAAATTACGCTGCTGCATAGATGTAACCTTTATGGACACATTTAGATAGACATCGTGAAAGAAAGATGTTCTCTTCCAATGGGGGTTTGGTCCTCCCTTATAGTGTTGCCTGAGACAACAGCCACAATCATGTGTTGTGATTTTGGTGGTAACATTCCACACCCTCCAACACCACCCCAGCCGCCTAATATTCAGAGGAGCAAGTGAGAGATTGAGGTGAGTGAGGCCCAGAATTAGATGTGTGAAAAAAAACATAAAAAAAAATATTAAAAAAACATCAGTTTATCGATCCAACACCACATCAAAGTGAGAAAAGTGGAACGGCGCACCACACATTTACAATATGGCACAAAAATCATTAAAAACTAATATGGACACCTGCAAATCCACTGTCATTTATAGATTATAATGCCCTATAAAGCTCTGTAGATATCTTTTTGACTACAGTTTCTCGTATTTAACATGTTTCTGTTCTTGATCATTGAGAATATTCCTCAGGGAAAATGTGGTAGACAATGTAGGATTCAATCATTATATAGCCATGTGTTCTTTGTTTGAATATGGCAGGCTGCTAAAAGATCTGGCCAAATGCCGCGCCCAACTTGAGCGTGAACATCTAAGCTTCTTCACGTACTCTTCTTAGCCATCTCCCTTCTGCACTAATCACATGTGGCACAATCCGTTGCTCGATGATATTGTTATCCAAGTGTTCTATAAACCAAACAGATTTCTCCTGGACTGTCTTCCCTTTATGCTAAACACATATTGCGAACCCAGTTGAGAGAGGTTATCATTGTCCCAATCATCCTTGGATGTGAAACCTTTCTTCTGTGTCTGAGTTCATCCATCTCTTTTTTGGACGTGTTAAGCCAGTCCGGATATTCACATTGAGGTATTTTTCAAGAGTAGGATTTGTCATTTCACATCCTTAGTTCCATAACTCAGACACAGAAGAAATGTTTAGAATTGAAAATGCTTGTCTTTAAACAACACCTCCATCACAAACCACTTCACTGGTGTTACTTCTGAACACCCGACAAGTGAGGTTAAGGAGGCTATTATACATCAGGGACATAATCAGGGACTTCACAGAACACTGGGAATCAGGATCATCATCATACATGCAAGTGTGTCCCTGAATTGAGGTAGTTCTGCATATGCAGTGATATTCAAATACTGAAGGCCCAGGCCAGCATCGAGGGTGTGCAGGTTAGGGTGTTAGGCTACCAGAGAGGAGGGTCTCAGAAAACATTTCCTAGCAGCTTGGAACATGCTGCCTACTATCTGGGTTCTTCATTATGCATTGAGCGTTGTTGGATGATGCACGAATGGGGAGTAGCCTACAGCATTTTCTGAGGCATCTCCCCAAGTGCATTTTGGTGTTACTGAAAGTAAGGGGCATTGCTAGTACTTTCATTCTGTTTATGGAGTGTGGGGCATTGTTATTTTAGTTTTCTCCTTCCATTCCTTACAGAAAATAATCAAAACAAATTTAAAAAAAGTGAAACAACAAAAAAGAATACATGATAATCTGTGTTCAGTGTTGCTTTGCGTAATGTGTGGAGTATTTTCATCCACGCCAATGCGCCACACTGCACCCCGTTGCCAATGGGGAAAGAAAACTGCCAAAAATGGAGGCAATAACCCCTGTGCGCACTAAATCTGCAAAATTGCACACAGTTCATAAAACACCAAAAGAGCTGTTTGCCCTGCAACATACACAGGCAAAGTAGTGTAAAAGCAGGAACCACTGCTGTCATCTGTCATGTGTCACCTGAAACAGGGCCACAGAAGGGCCTAATCCGAAAATGCCCTTAAAAATTCAGTCATTTTCCCAGAGAATTATGGAAAGGAAAGTGTGCTGAAATCATGTATTCTCCAGGCAGTCAGAGAAATCCAGGCCTCCTTGCCTGACAGCTGCTTAAATAAACTAGCTGTCAAACCCATTTAAAGGTGTTTCTTGTTCTGGAAGAAATTGCAAAATCCACCATTTCAAGCATGTTTGTGAAGGGATAATTATTTTAAAAATGTTTAAATCCTTTATAAACTGTGCTTATATTTTATATTTGAAATGAAAAGACTTTAATGTCAAAGAGCCCAGTCTGGGGCCAATCCACTATGTAATTCTGATCTGACAGCCTGGCCTGGGAAATCTGACATCTCCGCTTGACACTATCTTGAGAACAGGAAGGCTAATGGCCGTTAATGGTTCCCGCATAATGCCAGCCAACAACACAATGGGGCTGCATTAGACATTCATCTGCTGGCTGACCAAAGAACAAAAGACAGGCTGAGCATTGACCTCTTCAAGGAGGGGCAGGATGTGGAGGAGGTTTCTCAGTGAATTTCAAAGGACTGGACAGCTGCTGCCTAGAAAGGGGAGGTTACACAGGAGGACTTTGCTGTGAAATCCTTATTTTGAGGCAAAATTTAAAACTCTTTAACTGAACAACCTAAAGAGGGATACATCTGAAACTTGGTAGACATTAAATTAATTTCAGCCTTGTGATTTGAAGGCATTGAGGAAACTCATACCATTTAAGGAACCAAAGTTATGAAAAATGTCTGATTGTGGCAAAACTATTAATTGTACAACTTACAATTGTATGTACACGATCCACCGATGAACGCCCAGAGATGTATCAAATTAGAATTGATTAATCCAAAGTGTTATAGGTAAAATTGATACAAATACATAGAATGACCAATACAGCTCTCACAAAGATGGGAAGTGAATAGAATGTAGACAATCAAATATAAAGTATATGTGTCCAATTTTATGAGGGTACATAATGGTAGAAATGTACATTTGTGCAAAAGTATGTTTTGGGTAAAAATCCAGGTGGGAGTTCCTAAATCCTGTCATAAGATGATAGCTCTGTTCAGGCTGCCAACCAAAACAAAGCACATGCCTGTAGCCACTCACAACCATGGGGGTGTGTTTTGAAGTTCTGCCCATGCCATAAACTTTGTAATGGATAAATATAGTTGTCTCACTACACATAAGGACACACTGCTTCCACACAGACGGCTTCCAGAACACACTGCTTCCAGAACCCATCCAGATGTCCGCGCAGCACCTTATTGCAGATCTTTCTTCTTGTAGCTGACTCCAGAATTCTTTGAAAGATCCAGATTTCTTTTCAGAATCCAGACTCTAGCATTGGTAAATTATTGCTAGCCTGACCCAATTTCAAACATCCCAAACTTGAAGGGATTTAATTCTGATTCAGCTTGGCTTGCTACCATTAAGGCTTGCCCGCTGAAAACTTGCATCCTGCTATCTACCGTGTCCAGTAACCAGAAGGGGCCCTTCCAAATCCAGTCTGAGGTGCAGTCCAAATTGACCAGAACCGCCTTGCTGAGCCAATCCCGCTAGAGGTGCCCTGCTGCCGGTAGTCCAGATCTAATTCATTGACCAGAGCTGACGGTCCAATTTAATAACTTCTTTTGTAAGTATTAACAGGAAGAACAGTGACCCAGAGAATATCTGCATTGTATTATCCCTATCTCAACCCATCCCATCTTTAATTCAGAACTCCAGTATTGTTAGAATCCTTCTTGCGCTGATTGTCTCACCTGTGTTCCAAAAGCATAACGCCCTAGTGATTCTGAATAACTAAAGTAAATCCCAGGAAGAAGTAGAGTATCCACAACGAGACGGGTTACGCAGGTCACGTGACTGTAAAAGATCCATATGTGGCATTCTCTTTTTCATAGTCATAATATAGTGCAATCAAACCCATCTGTCATTTTCAAAAGTGCATTTCTGTTTTCATTTTTGCACCTATTTTGCAAAAACACATCTCACTAAAACCTCTATGACTCCTTCAGTTTTTTTTTTCCCACCACTAAAAACCGAATCGCGGAACAGTGTATTTGACCGTTTTTTCTTCAATATCGCATGGTAAAAGTTTGCTGCGAATTTGCAAAATTCACGGGTTTACACGTGTCATTTCCCCATTTCAAAGTGATTTTTCCATTCCATCCTGATCTGAAGTGTGTATTGTTGTTTATATTATAGCTCATGTATGTTAGGACCTGATTAGTGTTGCTTTCTTTAGAACTTGTCTCCATTTAAGCATTTTTGCACCTGTTGCAGTATTTCACAAAGCCATTTTTCATTTGACAGTTTAAAAGTGTCATTTGCCAAAACAGTTTTCCTCTCTTGTTTAGGGAGGGAAGATTGCCTATAACTCTAGACATTGTACTTCATTCCTGAATACCGGCTGGTTACTCACATTGGTGTAGGACTGCTCATTTGTAGTTAAACAAACCTTTGCAGAGGGAACATTACCATAAACCCTATCTGTGTGCAAACCAAACTGTTCCTTTTCCCTGTGTTTTCTATTTTGCCACCTTATAAGTGAATTCAACTGCTTTGCTTATTTCTGAATTATATTGTCACCCTTTGGGTGATTGCTGCCCCATATATATATTTATAGTAAACCTACGTGTGATTTGAATATTAAAATAAATAAATAAAGGTACCAGCCTGATTCCTGGTTCAGTGTGACCTGGGGGGTAGTTTGAGGCGGGTGTGATATGAATGGTATATCATTCAGAATATTGAACTTATAGACAAAAATAAATTAAGGGTTTCATTTGTGCACTACATGCTAGGCGAGACTTGGATGTGTGCCTGAATGAAATCCCTTACAAATGCTTTGGGTGTTGAAAAGTAAAGATTAAAGTGAGAGTGGAAGTTTAAAGAGTCATCGCTCTACTTTGTGAAATAGGAAGCCTTTTTGAAAGGAATGGATCACATGACACTCTCTCAATCCTCTTTTAGGAAAGGTGGCCCACCCGTCATTTGTGTAGGGAGAGCCCCTGTACATAAGGACAGTTATCGTATGAAGACAACAGACATGCCTAGGTGTTGAGGATGAGAGACTACTTGAAGATGTGGGTCTTGAGTTATTTTCTGAATTGTAGGAGTGTGGGGGCGTGTCTGATGCTGACAGGGAGGAGCTTACGTAGTCTTGGGGCATGGGCAGAGAAGGCTTGTTTTTTGATGTGTTTCAAGTATCCTGCATTCTGCTGGTGCACTGTCCACTGGAGATTATGAGTTTCTCTGTGATGTAGCTCAGTGACTTGAGGGCGACTGCATTATAGATGATGCAGCAAGACTTGAAGGTGATTCATGCATGCAGTGGGAGGCATTAAAGGTCAATAAGGATCGGGTTGATGTGATTGTATCTGCGTAGAGACCCTTGATGATGCATGCAGCCATGTGTCGTACACTTCTCAAGGGCACAAGGGAGGACAACGGGATGCCTTAGAGGAGGGAATTGTCCTCATCCAGGTGTGAAAGAGCTAGTGCTTGAACAGTGGATCTAAAGCTGTCTGGAGGGAGGAAGGGCTTGATTTACGTAGGAGGGAGAGATAATACTAAGCTGTCTGAGTTTTCTTAGCTATGCGTGTCTTGAAGTAGAGTTGTATTTCAATATGGAACCTGAGGGATTTAGCGCAGGAGGTGAGCTCAGGAGTGAAGTCCTCAGGGTTTGTGCTTGATAGCCAGGTCTGTATGTCTGGGCATTCAGTGTTGTTGGTGAGGAGTAGGAATTTGGTTTTGGAGGGGTTGAGCTTCAAGTATGCAATGGGCATCCAAGAATGGATCAGCGAGAGGCAGTTTTTGAGCCCTGTGGATGTCATTTTTAAAAAAAAAACTTTATTTCATATTTTCAACAAGAAAGAAACATATAAAGTACAAAGCAAATGTTACTTTGATGTTGTTGATCTTGAGGTATAGCTGTGTGTTGCTGGAGTTTTGGTGGATCTGAATGATGTGGCTAGAAGGGATCCCAGCAGCTCCATGTATAGATTGAAGATCACTGGGGATAGGATGGTACCCTGCAGGACTCCACATGTGACAGATAGCATTGGCGATCTAGAGGAGTCCATCTGAACAAACTGCTTGTGATTGGCGAGGTAGGACCAGGTTGCAGATCCCCATGCGCCAATGTAGGGTGTTTATTAACGCCTGGTGGTCTACTGTTTTGAAAGTGGCCGAGAGGTCGAGTAGAAACTGGAGGCGGGGAGTGGCCATTGTCAATGATGTTGTGGGCGTCGTTGACCACCTGTATGGTACGTCTCCATGCTGCAATGCTGCATCTGGGTCTGTACCCGGATTGGTAGGTTTGGAGGAGATTGTTTGTGTCGATGTGTTGCTGCAGTTGCGTGGCTACTGTTTTCTCAATGATCTTACCTAGGAAGGGAAGATGGGTAATCGGGCGATAGTTACCTAGGTTGTCGAGATCCAGAGTGGATTTATTTAGAGGAAACATCAACATTTCTCTTCAGCTCCTTATTTCTGGGTATTCCCAAATAACTCACTGAGATTGGCAGACACATATTCATTGTTTCACTGCTGCTACTATGGCTGCTGTTAGTGCGGAAGTGAAACACCTTCTCGTTCTGATTTTATTGTACACAGTTGTGCCAGGTGCTGCTGAGTGTTATCTGTGCAGCTGTGTATGATGGTCTTTTTCCTGTTTATTAAGTCCCTTCATATGACCCTGCATTAATGATGTACATATATTGGCCCCTTACCTTCACACAGCACACACTTTCGTTGACACAAAATCCATACATGAGCTATATGCTGTGTACTCTCTGTAGGTTCCATTGGCTGTTAGGTGGGGTAGGAGTATAACGAAGGGTGCTCTGTAAGGCACAGATGTGCCATTGGTAATAAGGTTTGCTGTGATGGTCTGTTGGTGCTACTTTTTCTTGATGGCATAATGAAATGACGCTTCGGTTTCATAGAGCTGTCACAAATTGTGTGTATCCAGAAAATGTGTGTTGCAGTATTTATACACTCTGAATTTGCAAGGTTGTTGAGTTGGTAGGTGCACTTTCAGAGTTTGATTGTTCGTTCATTCCTCCATCTTTTCATTGGTCACTGCTGGTGTTGTTGTTGAACTCAGTATCAGTGTTCGGAAAGACAAGAGGAATGTACTCAGCAAAATTGCCTTCATCATCAACCTGACCATAGCTACCATTATCATCATCAAAATCAGAGGCCAACAGATTGGAAGGGTGGGGGATGTAATGGGTGGGAAAGGCTGAGAAAAATTCTACTCCTGTAGCATGGATGATTGACCATGGTCCTGATGCACCTGGCCTCTGAAGAGAGATGCAAATATACCAATGGTCCGCCAAAGCATGTAATAAATAATTACCCCAGGTAGTCCAAAAAGGAGCACACACCATGCAAGACGTAAAGCTGTTTATGTCAACTGGGTGAGCACAAATCAAACAGAACAGTGGACCAGAAATGATTGATGAGAGCTGACAATTAGCATACAGTCAACATAATTTTTATACGCGTATAAAATGTTTACAATGTAAGAAAATGTTGCATTTTAAGATTCATGTTTTTGCTGTTCCCACGAACACTACTGGTTAGGATATGTCATTACCCTATAGCTAAACATACGTTAGTGAAACATTATTGGAGCAAACATATCAGCCCTCAGTTAATTAATTTCCTCGCTATGTGGTGCCTCATCACTTTCCCACTCCTCCCGCAAAAAGTTTGTAATTAGTAAGAACATTTGTGCTGAACTCCGGATATTTATTAGCCTACCATTGGTCAGCACCACAGCGGATAGAGCACAAGACACACTGAACTAATGTGAAGCGAGGCATTCACACAGCTCCTGCAGGATAGCGACCTTCATAAACATTATAGTGTACTCTTTGAGGGCTGGTTACTTCTCTGGGATTTCAGAACTTACTGTATGATTGGTTCTTTGAGGCATGTGGCTCCAATCCACATTCCCGTTCCCATGCCTGCTGACTAAAGGGCAATTAAGACAGTCGTGGTGCTGTGTGTGTGAATTGGGCCAACTTCCCCAGTTCCCGTTTGGCAACTGTGGGACTGGTTTGCTGGCCTTGATCACGTCACCTCAATGCTGTCTCAGCGACTCTGGTCACTGTAGACAAGCAGCTTGGGTTTCTCTTCCCGCTACCTACAAGTGTCCTAATGTCATTGTTATACACAAGGTATCCTGGGTGAATGCAGTGGGAGCGCGAGAGAGAGAGAGAGATAACTACAGCTACCAGATTCCCCTCGTTTGCACCCCCTAGGAGGCGTCCCCGCCCACCCCATTTTGTTCCCTCAGTTGGTAAGTGTGCCCCCCTGTATGGCGCTGAATCAGCACCTTCATTACACAAATATAAATCCTCCTCAAACACATTTTCTTCTGCTGCATATTCAGCTGGGAGGTCATTTACTGGCACCTCAACATATCACTGTAGTGTCTGAACCTGTAGCCTAGTCTGTTGCAACTTCGCAGTATGGCTCCAATTTGTGCCAGAGTCTGACCTTAGGGAAGGGCGGGTTTTGGGTGTCTGCTGTGAATTGGTTGATACAGTCAAGCCAATAATGATGTTCTAAGAAATAGCCACCATGACCAGTGTTTGAAAGAATGGTATACTCCAGGCAGTGGTGAATGTGGACCTTGTGGCTGCTGTCTTGTGCAATACTATTGTAGAGGAGGTACCAAGCACGATTCGTACTCAGTGGGGCTCTGTCCAGTACCTATCAGACTGACAGCGCCTATTGAAGTACCAACACCTAAGAAAATCTGGATAGTAAGGTACCCATTGAGAAAACCATACCGACAAGTGAGACAGAATGACGATTGTCAGAATGCAATCCCTGAAGGAACTAAAAAGATACTGAAGGAGGACGAATGGTGACATCACAAGAACCCGGACTGACTCACATATAGAAGATATGACAACCAGTGAATGATAAAAAGAGATGAAACACCATGGATAAGTGACATCCTGAGTCTAAAGTGAAATAATTGATGTCAAATGTCAGAAACCTATGCCATGAACGTGATGAAGATATTCAGTTAGTTTAAATGTGTACATATGCAAGGAACCGCAAGAAGCAAGAATTTGTGAGGCTTGCTTAGTAGTAAGATAGATTGCGACAAGCACCACCTATACATATCTACCTCAAAAGGAGCACTTTATATAAGTATACTTCCACTATGCACAAGAGCAGAATTGACTAAAGGTTACTAAAGGTCTCAAGAGAAGAGCTGTGCAGCAAGCAAATAGAGAATTAAAGACAGAGAGAAACTCAGACGAAGGCAAATCGTGCCAAGGAGCCAAGGTCGTATCGGCTGAAATAGACCCACCGTGGATATAATTAATGAGAAGAAGAACAGAGTATCCCATTCAGAAAGGTCAAGATAAGCCACATATGGCTGGCAGAATTAAATCAAATGCACAAACTGCATTGAGAATAAGACGATTTCATGGTGTCAAAATCACGTGACTGAGCAAGCAAAAGGGATGGAACTTTCACACTTATGCATGGGCGTGTGCCATGCACAGATATCTTAACTTTTCCCGACAAAGAAGCAGACAAACTCCCTGCACCTGGCCGGCTATCCTGCATGCTCCTAAGCAGGTGGAAAAGTATGAGTGGGGTTGATGCCAACCCAATCTTAGTGGACCAAGTAATCTAGGGTCCTATAGTTAGTAGAACCAATGAGACGTCGTATTTTTGATGACGTCTACAGTAGCCATTTTGAAGGAAGGGCTCAGATGCCCCACTTGACATTGTTTATCCAATCCCCTCAGTTCGTTACCATACACAGATGTAGTACCTATATTAAAGTTACCTTCCTAGAACTAATCAAGTTGCATGCTAAATTTTGAGATATACACGTTAGAGATGACAAGTTTTTTGTATAAATGATGTGTTTTTCAGAAATTAATTGGAGTTGAAGCGAGAAGGAAGATCGAGCGTTTGCTGATATTCATAAACTCCTAGACTCCATAAGACTACCTTTGCCAAACTATCGATTTGTCATTATTGATTTGATGCAAGAGTATTAATCTGAATCCCATCCATCTCAAGGGTGCTGCTGCTCATCTTAAAGTGCTGTTTGGGAAACCCCCAGTCCTATGGGCTGGCTGGGGTTCCAACTGCACACTTGGTAGCAGAGATAGACACCCACTGGCCTTCGACATAAGTAACTCTAGCTCCTCGGCAGTATCACAAGTCGTTTGCCATCCGGCTAAGTAGACCGAGAGGCTCCCCGTAGATAGTGGATAGTCGAAAGTGAAAACCTGCAAGTTGAAGTCTGAAGGAACCTGTGCTTTCTCCCACAAACCCCTTACCACTTCTACGGGCAGCTGACCGGATGAACAGCAAGGAGAGGCGGTAACAAAGGCAGTGATCCCGAGCATCCAGAGAGGAAAAGAATTAGAACGGTGAGTGAAAAAGACTTAATACTTTGGCAAAAAGTTGCATGGCTTAGAACAAGTAAGGGAAAGTCACTGCTTACTGCACCTGACATGTAACCCATTGTAAAACTATGACTCCCTCCCTCTTTCTCCACCACTTGAATCTGTATTGCTTACTGTACCTGACATGCAACCCATTGTAAACTATGTAACTGTTTTAATCCATTGTACTGGGCCGCTATCTTGTAACCCTTAAGCAAGCCTGCATACATATTCTTATCAGCTCCTCTATGCCCGTGGGTTGTAGCGCGCTATACAAATACTAAAATAAATAAAAAATAACTGAGGGAGGTGGGAAAAAAATAACATCAGAGTAAGAGTATAATGTATATATAAGGGGAAAGAAATATTGACTCGAGGGTACCCGAGTTATAGAGAAAGATACCAGGAGGATACCTGAGAAATAGAGAGAGGATACCGGGAGGACCCAAGCTAGAGATAGGATACCGGGAGGATACCCGAGGTAGGGGATATGCCCAGATACCTATGCTTTAATATAGTGCTAGAAGAAGCCTGCATTCAAAGTCCTGATAAAATAGGGCGCTATAGGAGACCAAAACAATTAAAAAGGTGTTTTGGAAGGGATGGGCTTAAATTCCATGTCGGAATAGTGATAGGGGCATGAGATTTGTGTAGCCGGCCGGAGTCTGTCTGGTCTGTCACGTCTTTCTTGTGATTTTTCTTTTTTCTGACATCACGAGGTAAGAACATTTTTGGGGGAAATAGCATCAAAATTATGCGATTGTATAGCCAGGATGTTGTATGACATGAATTGATGGTTGTTGTTTGAAAAAGTAAAAGTTAAAAAAAAAATTGTGAAAGAACGGGATTGGAGCTTGCGATGATTGGTGCTCACTCATATTGTTGATTTTGTTTAAGAAACGAAAAATGTAACAAAGTGTTGTATGAGGAGAAGATAAATAAATGTAAGCATGAAAGACATTACACCATTAGTACACTTGTGCAAACAGTTGCCAAAACATACACCTAAACTGAAAAAGTACAGTGCAGAATGGGTTAAAGGAACCACCCACAAAATGTTTATGCCATGGCCCCTGGGCAGATCGCTATCTAAAATTGCCTTCTGCGACCACCTGCCCCGTCTGAAACAAAAAGCGAAGCTAGTAAAGACGAAGGATTATATCCGTTGAGGAACTTAAAGCAGCCACAGGATATAGCAACTCGGCATATAAGTCACCTGCGCAAAGAAGTGACAAAAACCCAGACAAAGACAGAGATAGAGATATCACCTCCAAAGTCCCGAGGGACAAGGAGAGGCTCGAGAAGGAAAAAGGAGATCAAGCACAAGCAAGTACATCTCTAGATACGAGTAGAGAGGGAAAGAGATGGAAAGGAGATGAGGACAGAACTGATGAGATGGCATTTACACTGAACGAATGGATGGGAGATCAGACTTTATTGAAACTCAGTGGTAAAGGCATTGAGATGGCATTTACACAGAACGAATGGATGGGAGGTCAGACTTTATTGAAACTCAATGGTAAAGGCATTGAGGATGTGAGACAAAAGGGAGAATCAGATGATTCAAAACAGAAAGAGGAGAAAAAGGAAAAAGGATTGAGAAACGAAAGAATTAGGAAAAAAATAGACAGAGACGAGAACAGCTGTATCACAGAGTGCAAGAAAGGAAACACGATCATAAGCCAAGAGCAGCTAATGATCAGGACAGGCAGGAACAATGAAGAATAGAGTAAGAAGAACAAAAGATACAGGAGAAGAGAATGAAAAGACGAAGGGTGAGGAGATAAAAAGGGCAAATGAACGTAGAGATGTGAAGAAACAGGAAGACGATAGGGTCAGAGAGGAAGCAAGGAAGTGCAGAGAGTAAAATGATGGCATAAAACTCAAACGAAGACAGAGGGCACAGGATCTTGAATATCTAGAAAGAAAGGTTAAGAAACCCGATCCAGTGGTAGACTGGGAGGACATAGAATAATTCTTTCCTGAGTACGATTCAGTACCAGGCACGTCTCGGGCAAATATTAAAGATGACTTCGACACCAGAGGTATCAGAGAAACGATTGATAGAATATATGATGAAATAGGGCTAGAACAGGTACCCCAAAGGAGAGGAGAGGACGAACGTCTTCAGAGCACTCAGTTGTATGACACTGAGGACGCCTCCCAAAGTAGCAGAAATAGAGAGCTGTCCTTAGACAGGTTGACACTAAATAGGAATGAGGAAGATGACAGGAGTTGCACAGGTTGGACACAGACAATATTAGATGCCGAAAGAGAGGACTATGAGGAAAAGTAAGATGTCACGATCCATGCCCCTGACCCCCTGAGGTATAACAGCCCCCTGGCAGCAGTGGGGCTAAAGCCCTTTACACGGGCCCCAAGGGCCTTAAAACTCCATCAGAAACATACATGGAGTCAGTCCTGGCACCTTTGGTGCCAGGCTCATTATCAGGAATAAAGCAATACCAGTTTTGGACCTTAATCCAACATGGAGGCCTATTACACAGCTCAGTTCTTTAGAACCAAGCCATGCGGTCTAGTGTTTTGGGTGTGGCTGGCCTGGAACTACTTTACCTGGGCTATTTAAACCACACCCAAACAGCAGAACACGGTTTGCGTTATTCTTCACTCCTGCAGCGTAATGCTCACCGCATCCAGCTCCTGCTCATCTGCTTCTCCGGCGGCCCATCTCCGGAGTTCGCCGCAACCTGCAAAGGTAAAGAAACAAGGACAGCATTAATAACAATTCTTACCTAGGCAAGCAGCGAGTCCTGGCAGCACCCTACGCTTCAACTCACCGTGGTCTTTGCCATCGGCGGCAACTCCGAGATCGCAACTATCCCAGTGAAAACAAAAAGAGACATTGTTAGGGAACAGCGTAGTGGAGCAAGATGCTGAGAAGACAGAGAAAATGGAGGGAAAGAAAGAGACAGAATAAAGATGGAAAAGACACTATAACTCGCTGGAAGACAGCAAGGAGAGTCGGAGTCACAGCTGACATAAGGGCACACGGACCAGTGAAGTAACTAGGTCCACGGAACGCCCGCACCTACCCCGCGCCCCTGCACAGAGACATAGGATGGAGAGTTCAATGCACAAAAACCTAAGGTGAGCAATAACCTCAAGGGAGGGCATTTGGACCAGAGGGAGGTGGGAGTCCACCCATCACAGAACCAGTATCTTAACCCTCCGTTCTCCTGTTATAGGCGCTACCCAACTTCTGGCAAATAGCCAAGCAGAGAGGGGTCCGGGATAGCGCTTAGACCTCCATCCAGTATCGTGTGGCGTCCCCGTGGATACCAGGTGAGCGTAACAGAAGATGAGAGAAGACGTGAAAAACGCTTCTCAAGGGGAAAGGGAATAAGATGCTCAGATTCTAGTAGATCTGCACTTCAGGCATCAGAGTCAGCCACATAATCAGACCGACATAAAGGAGTATCTTACGGTAAGAGGGGGGTCTCTCCACCCCCCTCTGTGAGCAGACTAAGGACATTGCCAGGAAGATGCGCCGCAGGAATATTGCCTCTGCAGTGGATAGAAAAATAATGCGGGAGGAAAAGGAGTGCCACGTGTTACAATTCCCGTTGCTCAAAAAGGGAGGAACGAGCCCACAGTATGTACCCTGGCCCCACATGGATCGAGAAAATCTGAAAAATAAGCTTCCAATGTTAACATCGGGAGCTGGAAAATGGATACATGATTTAGAAAAAATGATGGGAGGGAACACGTTAGCTGTCAGGGACATCAAGGGTCTTACTTGGTGATAGAGCTGACGATGTGTGGACACATGCAGGTTACCCTGGCGTGACTACAGTTAATACTGCACATGATGGAGCTCCATTTAACAATTGCACAACCGTAGTATTTAAAGCATTACGATTGCTATACCCGGATACTTCTGACATGGGAGCTATAGAGACATGAAAAATGAAGGAATCAGAGGATCTTTTGCTTCTACATTCCGATTTTCTAAGACACATGGGTGTTGGAAACACGGGAATCTTGGGGGAAATCTATACCCGTGTTTTACCATATATTATGCCATGGGCTGCCAGATCAGGTACAGAAGCAGCTCAAGAAATTGGTAGGAATCAAGGCAATACCGTGGCCTGAAATACAGTTGACCATAGCTCACTATTGCAGGCTACTGCAAGAGAAAAATCGTAAAAAAGAGGCTGCACGAAAAGCTGAAGAGGCAAAATGAGTGCAGAATAAATTGTCAAAATATGCCATTGAAGGGGCAATGATAACTAGCACAGACGGACCGAACATCCAGCAGGTCAATAATCAACAGCAGGTTAATCAGGGCAGTAATGGGTTTTACCCCAGAGGGAGAGGCTTTCGAGGAAGAGGTTTCCAGAGTAATCAGGGAGGTTTCCAAGGTAATCACATATTGCAAACCCAGTTGAGAGCGGTTATCATTGTCTCAATCATCCTTGGATGTGAAAACGTTCTTCTGTGTCTGAGTTCATCCATCTCTGGTTTGGACGTGTTAAACCAGTCCCCATATTCACATTGAGGTATTTTTCAAGAGCAAGATTTGTCACTTCACATCCATAGTTCCATACCTCAGATACAGAAGAAATGTTTAGAATCAGGGACATCATCGGGGACTACACGGGACACTGGGAATCAGTATCATCATCATGCATGCAAGTGTGTCCCTGAATTGAGGTAGTTCTGCACATGCAGTGATGTTCAAATACTGAAGGCCCACGATAGCATCCCAGGCTGTGCAGTTTAGGGCGTTAGGCTGCCAGAGAGGAGGTTCTCAGAACACATTTCCTAGCAGCTTGGAACATGCTGCCTACTGTCTGGGTTCTTCATTAGGCATTGAGTATTGGAGGATGCAAGACTGGGGAGTGGCCTACAGCATTTTCTGACGCATCACCCCAAGTGCATTTTGGTGGCACTGGCAGTAAGGGGCTGTGCAAGTACTTCCATTCTGTTGTGTGGAGTATTGTTATTTTAGTTTCCGTCTTCCATTCCTTACAAAAAATAATCAAAACAAATCAAAGAAAGGTTAAACAACTGAAAATAAGACATGATAATCTGTATTCAGTGTAGCTTTGCGCAATGCTTTGGGTGTTGAAAAACAAAGATTCAAGTGAGAGGGAAAGTTTAAAGAGCCATCGCCCTACTTTGTGAATTAGGAAGCCTTTTTGAAAAAGGTGTTGAGGAGGAGAGGCTCCATGAAGATGTGGGTCTTGACTTCTTTTCTGAATTTTAGGAGTATGGGAGCGTGTCTGATGCTGACAGGGAGGAGCTTACATAGTCTTGGGACATGGGCAGAGAAGGCTTGTTTTCTGGTCCTTCCCTTTTTTCATTGGTGGGTTTCAAGTTTGAACGTGTCCTGGATTCTGCTGGTGCACTGTCCACTGGAGATGATGAGTTTCTCTGCAATGTAGCTGGGTGACTTGAGAGCAACTGAATTATAGATCATGCAGCAAGACTTGAAGGTGATTTGTGCATGCAGTGGGAGCCAGTAAAGGTCAATGAGGATCAGGTTGATGTGGTCGTATCTGCATAGACCCTTGATGAGGCATGAGGCCATGTGTCGGACCCTTCTCGGGGGCACAAGGGAGGACAACGGGAGGCCTTCAAGGTGGGCATTGCCCCAGCCAGGTGTGAAAGTGCCAGTGCTTGAACAGTGGATCTAAATCTGTACAGAGGGTAGAAGGGCTTGATTTATGCAGGAGGGAGAGATGATACCAAGCTGTCTGTGTTTTCTTAGCTATTTGTGTCTTGAAGGAGAGGCTTTTTTCAATATGGAACTCGAGGGGCTTGGCGCAGGAGGTGAGCTCAGGTGTGAAGCACTCAGGGTTTGTGGTTGATAGCCAGGTCTGTATGTCTGGGTATTCAGTGTTGTTGATGAGGAGTAGGAATTCGGTTTTGGAGGGGTTTAGCTTCAATATGCACTGGACATTCAAGAATGGATCAGCGAGAGGCAGGTTTTGAGTTTCCATGTGTTAATTTCCTTGCAAAAATATTGCCATACAAGAATGGCGACATATTTTTGCTGCGATATTAACCCATTAAACCTGCAGGGGAAACCCTGCAACCTCCATATTATTTTAAAGGGAGCAGGGGGCACCTCCTCACCTCCTGCTCCCATTTATCCCAAAAATTATCCCCACTAATAATATAGCATATGCCCGTACCCAACAGCCATATATGGCGATATTATTGGTGGGGATATTATCACCTGATACCGGTATTGACCCCTGTGGATGTCCTTGATGGAGTGAATCTTGAGGTATAGCTGTGTGTTGCTGGAGTTTTGGTGGATATGAATGTTGGGTGTGGCTAGGAGAGATCCCAGCAGCTCCATGTATAGATTAAAGATCACTAGGGGTAGGATGGAATCCTGTGGGACTCCACACGTGACGGCTAGCATTGGCGATCTGGAGGAGTCCATCTAAACAAACTGCTTGTGGTTGGCGATATAGGACTTTAAGCAGTGTAGGACAATGTTGAACTTGCAGGGTGCTTAAATCAGGAACACATCATGCATGGATGGGATGCAGAATAACTCTCACACCAAATAAGACTGACTCAGTAAAGTCTCCTCTGACTGTTTTATTATCAATTGTCTAAAACAGGAACTTACAACAGACATCAATGGATGTTCGCTTAAGTTCTCTCAAAAATTTCATAAAAAAATACATTTTTACAGCAAAAATATGTACTACGTGATGTCATACTATGTGGCAAATAAGAGAAACCTATGGGGGGTTGTGATTGGACTAAGGGGAACATCTAAGTATACTTTCTATATAGGGACGGGTTCTGATTGGGTCTCTACATTCAGGTGCCCACCCCTACTGCAAGTCATCCTCATCAGTTATTTGGTACACAGTATACTATTGGTTCTCAAAATATACAACCTTTTGCTATATGGTCCTCTATAATTGGTTGGCATGCTTGTACCCTTTTGGAACATTCAGCTCACTAACAGCATGTAAGCTGGTACCCCAGGTGCCAGTGGGTGGACTTTGACCATATCTCCCCACCCAATTAGCCTAACATCTCTCATCACTCATACTTTCTGCCATTCAGATTGTCTTTGAACTTGGCCTTGCAAAGTATCCTTGCTACTGGGAATTAAAGGGATTTAGGGCACACGCTACCTCTAGTTCAGAGCAGTATGCCTGCCCTCTGTTTCCATCCTTAGCTCACATGACAGGAGACTGTATTTTAGCCTATTTTGCAGCATTTACTTGTCTTTAATTAACAAACTTGGCACTTATAGTGTTCTTTCTTTGTACCTTAACATGAGACGAATCAGCATCTCACAGTCACTGTTTTTTTCAGATCGATAACCAGTTCTTGGCTACTTCATCCTTTGACATCAGGCCAGACAATCAGATAGATAACCAGTTCTTGGCTACTATATCCTTTGACACCAGGCCAGACAGCTCTTCCAGGCCTTTCTATGCTTTTAGCTTCATGTTGCTGTGACACAGCTTTACCGATCCATCCTTCTTCGTGGGTCCGAGCTTACTAAACATGTGACACTGATATACAGCTTGTATATAATGGTGGCACCGCCTGCAGTCTATCCACTACGTATAGCCAGCCTTTAAGATTACTTAGTCTACTTCTGTTGCTGCACCTGTACAGTTATTAAACGATTTGCATTTTCTGCAGTGCTCTTCACATGTGCAATCTTCATTCCGCATATGAACGTTTACTCGATACTATATTTCGTCATCAGATTCCATAAAGTCTATACATCTTCTTTAGCCACTCTTCTTAGTGTGTCATGCTTGCTTCTTGTGACATTACCAACTTCTCTTTCTGTCAACTTCATATTCCTTCGGGGATCTACTCCAGGAGATTGTCATCTCTACGGGGATACATTATACAGGGGTTTCTCAATGGATACCTCTTCTCGAAGACTCTCCGCGAAATATGCACAATCATTGGTGGCGTGAATGTCGCAATTTCTGGGTCCCAGTATATAGAAAGGATGGGGGCAGGACTTCCTGCAGAGGCATTCAGCTGCTCCTCTACAAGGTTGCAGAACCCCATGCGCCGATATAGGGTGTCCATGAACATCTGGAGGTCTACTGTTTTGAAAGCGGCAAAGAGGTAGAATAGAACCAGGAGGCAGGGGTGGCCTTCGTCAATGATGTTGTGGGCATCGTCAACCACCTGTACGGTAGCCGCCTCCATGCTGCATATGGGTCTGAACCCGGATTGGTAGGTTTGGAAGAGATTGTTGGTGTTGATGGGTTTCTGCAGTTGCATAGCTACTGCTTTATCAATGATCTTACCTAGGAAGGGAAGATGGGTGATGGGGCGATACCTACCTAGGTTGTTGGGATCCAGAGTGTTTTCTTTAGAGGGAACATACACATTTTTCCTCAGCTAACTATTTCTGGCTATACCCTAATAACTCACTGAGGTTGGCAGACAAATAGACATTGTTTCACCGCTTCTACTATTTCTGGTGTTACTGCTTGCAGTGCATTACTGCGGAAGTGAAACACCTTCTGGTTCTGAGTTGATTGTACATGGTGGTGCCAGGTGCTGCTGAGTGTTATGTTATGATATGATATGATATGGCATTTATAACGCGCGACGCAGCAAGGGAGGGGGAACAGATGGAAGACAGAGACAGTGATCCTACTAAGCCAAGTGTCATTCAGATCGTGCAAGTGCAGAGGAAGGGGGAGGAGTAGAAGTGTGGTCTGGGCGGGGAGGTGGGGACAGTGCTTTACAATGGGTAATAGAATAAATAAAACAATAAGAGAAGTAGGGACAGCTGGTGGCAAGTGCAAGGATAAGTGCAGACATCAGGTGTCAAGTGCTGGTGGGGGACTATAGGGATACAGAAACAGTCCCCAAGTGCATGGTTTGCAGGGAGGCAGTGCAGGTGTGTAACTCACGGGGAGGGGACCTGGGCCCGGGATCAGAGGGTGGCCAGGTTACCAGTACAGTTTCAGCCAGGAATTCAGAAGGGGAGAGGAGGAGAGAAAGCAGAAGCAAAGAGGAAGGTTTTGAGGTGCTTCTGGAACCGGAGATGGTTCTCCTCAAGTTTCCGGGAGGCAACAAGGCTGTTCCAGAAGGAAGCCCATCCAAAGAAAGAGATCTACCACCAACTCGTTGCTTGGAGAAGCGACTGACCATGAGAGAATTGGAGGCGGATGAGCAAAGAGCCAGAGAAGGAAGATATTTAGGAAGAGAGAGTTGAAGGTATTGAGGCCTCAGGCCCCAGAAGGCCTTGTGGACAATGCAGAGGGTTTTGAACTTAATCCTCGCAGCCACTGGGAGCCAGTGCAGAGATTTCAGTCCTGGAGAGATATGATCCCTGGCCCTGAGGCCAAGGACAAGTCTTGCAGTCCTGTTCTGGATGAGTTGCAGAGGGCGGAGAATAGAAGCTGGCAGATTTAGAAAGAGACTGTTGCAATAATCCAGCCTAGAGAGCACCAAAGCTATGGAGACAATGAGCTTCTGGGGGAAGGAAGAATACCGCTGAGCAGGTGCAGCTGGTAATGTGACGTCTTAGAGACGTCAGAGATGTGAGCAGAGAAGGAGAGTATGGAGTCGAAGATGACCCCAAGGATTTTAGACTCGCAGGTGGGAGCAAGAAGAGGGCCAAGAGAGGCCAGCCAGAGAGTGACAGGAAAGGAGGGAGTGGGTGTGCCGATCAGGAGAATCTCAGTCTTACTGGTATTAAGGCAGAGATCCTTGTCGGCACACCACTCTTGAACAGCAGACAGACAATCAGAGATGAGAGACGGAGAAGAGGTGGCCAAAGGACGCCTGGAAATGAGCTGAGTGTCATCTGCATAGCACTGAAAGTAGGGGCAGAGAGCAGCAATGCAGTGGGCAAGAAGTGCCACATATAGAATGAACAGCCAGGTAGAAAGGTTAGACCCCTGGGGGACACCACAAAGATAGAGGAGAGGAAGGACCCAGGATGGACCTCAGAGGGGTCGATCAGAGAGGAAATAAGTCAGCCAAGCCAGGGCATGACCGGTAATATGCAGTTTATCTTTTTTTTTATATATATTAAATAAAATTGTTTTAGTTGAATTACCAACTTTTTCAATTGTTTACATCTTCATTTTCATTTTGATATTCAATAAGTCATCTTATAGAAAGATTTAGTTAGACATCACACAGAGAGTTATGCAAGATGATAATGAAAATCAATGAAACAAAAGCAATGAACAAAACAAATAGACTAGATACTAATTAGATTGAGAGGGCCTAACATTCTCGGAGTATTTATTAGATTAACTATTTTCAATCCAAGATGGTATGATTAACACAGCAGTCATACAATGCATTTTCCTATGTTTCAAGAATGAGATTTAGTATAAGGCAATTTTCGTAAATTGATCACACATCTAACATCAGATAACATCAAGATATTGTCATTCGTTGAGTAGTATTTATACAGGCAATATCAATCTAAATTCTTTCAAAAACTGTATGATGTCTATAATAAGAGAAGTATTATAAGTATTGAATATCGACTCCCATAATTCATCTTGAGTTAACAGAGGTTGATGTTTAAAATGTTTATATAAAGATAACAAATGCTTATACCTGATGAACAATCTATTAGAATATGTCTTGTGGTCTCTATGGATTCCGGAGCTTTACAATAGGTGCATACTCTAGATAACTTTAAGGAGTTGTTATATGAAGCAAGTTTGTCTTTGGTAGGGAGTTAATTGAACCGGAAGCGTAGAAAAGCATCTGCATATTTCCTGTCTGGAAACTTAATAAGATATTGCGGTAAGACATTTACAGCACCCAATTGAAAAGCGCCTTTTTTACAGCTTAATATACCTTGATTTGGTCAATAGTGTTTATCCAATCACTTCTCCATAATTTGCCCTGTATGGCAAGTCATCTCATTCTGGCTGTGAGTTCTCCTTGATATGGAAGATCCAAAGAATGTGTATTTATATTCACTCCCAGATATTTATACTCTTGTACTTGTCTCAAGATGCAATTTCCCAGTTTCCATTTGAAATTGTAATGATGAGCGTTGATGTTGTAAAATAAGAATGTTAGATTTGGATGAGCTGATTATCAATTCATTCATCTGTGCATATTCAAATAAAGCTGAAAGTTTCCTTTGAAGACCAATAGGAGTTCTGTCTAGTATCATAAGATCATCTGCATATAACAAGTATGACATTTCGTGATCATCCAACTTTGGCGCAAATGAACACGTAGAATTAAAAGCAAGGTGTATGTCATTAATATAGAAATTGAATAAAATTGAAGCAAACCGACATCCTTGTTTTAGACCAGAATTGGTTTCTATTGATTCTGACAATTGACCATCGGATGTGAATTTGATTCTTATAGTAGTATTAGAATAAAATGTAGAAATTAAGAACCTAATATACGGAGGACACTCTGCATTGAAAAGTTTTTGCCTTAAGACTTGTCTCGACACTGAGTCAAAGGCTTGCTTAACATCTACAAAAGCAATAAAAACCGGTTGTTTAGATAAAATAGCTTGTTGTTTTAGAATCGATAAAATGAATAGATTTAGCGTGGTTCCCTTACACGGAAAAAAAACTGATTGATTCACATCAAGAAGGTGTTTTTCAATGAGCCATTTCGAGAAATCGAGACAAACAAGTTTTGCAAATATTTTCCCAGGTGCATCTAGCAGTGTTATGGGTCTATAATTGTTGGGATCAGACCTGTCACTTTTTTTGAATATGGGAATTATTATCGCCTGTTACCAGGACGGTGAGATTTGATTTGACTCTATGGCCCTCGTTCCGAGGTTGGTGCCAGAGAAGGAGGGAGGAGAGGTGGCTTAAGAAGGGTCAGAGGAAGAGCAGGGAGTAGAGAGGCCAAGGGTAGAGGAAGAGAGAGAGGACAAGATGTCCTGAGTTTGAGACCTGTGTAGGCGCTGTGGAGAGTAATATATTTGGTGTAGAAATGTAAACTGCATCAAGTGAAATCTGTTGTTTATGGAGATGGTTTATGTTTGTGTGCATATTATATCCCACTGATCTTCGGACAGTGTCTTCCTTAAATTATCCTCCCATTTGTCCCTGTAGGGGGTAGCATGAATGATTCTATGCGAGCAAACTATTTTATATAACAAGGATACCAATTTGTCTATGGATGGGGGGAGGTGAGGAACGCCATTATAGGGGAGACTGCAGGGGGAAATCTGGCCATTTGGTTCGTATTACCTCCCAGAGTCGATAATACAAGTGCATCGTTATCAAGTTCTACTCTATACTTTCCTTTAATTCCTCCCATGAGATAAATTTGCCACCTGGTGCCATGTCTCCCTGTGTGTTGATATGTAGTTTAGTAAGGTGTTGCCAGAGGATATCCTTGTGGGTGAGAGGGATTCCCCTTACAAGGTAGATGGCCATGAGCGGGGAGTACCATTTCCCTAAGCCAACCCTTTGTGCCAGCGGTCTTATGCCCTGAGGGTGACCTCCAATGGTTTCACCTTGGACCTGGATTGTACTTCCCGGTTGCCCCACATCAGTCTCCTTAGGTAGTTGGGTGTGTGGTAGGTCACCCGTGGGGGCCCCCCACCAAACTTCATGTTGGGCCTGTGCTACCCAGAAATACAAAGGGAGGTCTGGAATGTCCAGTCCTCCTTGTGAACACAAACGGGCCATAGTGTTCATTGATACCCGGGGCTGCCTGCCAGCCCATATCAGCCTATTTCCCATGCTCTTGAGTCGAGCCCAAAATATGGAGGGTGGCCATATCGGGACATTATTAAATATGTATGATAGTTAAGGTAAAACCACCATATTTAGCAGTGAGACCCTGACTGCCTGGGAGATGGGTAGGAGAATCCACTTGTGTACTTTATGCTCCAGTGAGTCCAGTGCTATCATATAATTGTCCCTATATAGTGTCCCAGGGGATGTGGACACCCGTATGCCCAGGTAGCAAATACCCTTTGGGCACCAAGCGAAGGCATCCAATGTCTTGCTGGGTCACGCAGGCAGTGAGTGGGAGGACCTCTGATTTGGACCAATTCATCCACAGGCCCGAGAGAGCACCAACATCAGTGATCTCCTCCACCATGGGGTGCAGATTCGTCTTTGGGTGTTTTACATATATCAACATGTTATCCGCGTATAGGGATACTATGGAATTGTGCGAATGTATTCTCACTCCTCTATGTACATGGTATTCGCGTAGTGCGCATGCCAAGGGTTTGATTGCCAGTGCAAATAACAAATGAGAGTAGGGGCAGCACTGCCGGGTGCCGTGTGGGGGGAAGATAGCCTCAGATTGTGTCTGGTTGGTGTACACCATGGCCTTGGGAGCTGAATATAGGAGGCACATCTATTGTAAAAAGGTGGTACCCAGGCCCATGCAGCGGAGGACCTCAAACAAGAACGGCGACTCAACAGAGTCGAATGCCTTTTCAGCATCTAGGCGGCCACCACGATTGGGATTTCCGGGCTCACATTGTGCATCAGGGTGGACAATTTCTGTAGGTTATTTTGAGTGGAGCGGCCACGGATAAATCCTTCCTGGTCTGGGAACACTAAGATAGGCATGTGCGGAAGGAGCCTATATGCCAGCAGCTCAGAGAGGATTTTGTTATCGGTATTTACCAGGAAGAAGGGCCTATATGAGGAGCACTTACTAGGATCCTTCTCAGGTTTTAATAACACTGTCACCAAGGCCGTCCTGGTGGTGTTTGTGAGTGAGACTGCAGAATAGGCTGCCTCAAACATATTGCGCAGGTGAGGGATGAGCCGATCTGGATAGGCTTTATATAGCTCAGCAGTGAGTCCATCTGTGCGGGGGGCCTTACTATTGGGGAGAGAAGTAATTACCTTCAGGAATTCCTCGTCTGATGGGGGGGAGTTCAGCAGGGCTCCCTGCTCGGGATGTAGCCACCCCAATGCTATTCTATCTAGGTACTGAGTGATTGCATTGTGGCCTGTGGTGGTTTAGGTAGTGCATAATCGAGCGTAGAATTCCCAACAGATCTAGTTTATTCTCGCATTATCCCTGGTGTGCTCTCCGCTGTCCTACGTGACCTCTATTATAGTATCCAGTCATCACTCCTGCTTAATTGCCCAGGCTAGCGTTCGACTAGGGCGGTCCCCCTCCCCATATGTGGTGGTTACTAATGGGTCTCTCAGGAAGCGGTCTTCTCTAGCCATCAGGGTTTGCATTTCCTTCTGTTTTTCCACCAGTGGGGCCAGCACCTCCGGAGAACCACAGAGGCTCTGCTGGGTCTCCAAGCTTTTGATTTTGTGTTCCAGTGTAGATATGGACCTGCGGATGCACTTCAGAACCCCCTCTCTTTGGACATACAACAGCCCGAATGTACACCTTAAAGGACACCACCCTGGAGTCCGGGACGGAAACCCACGTTTATTTGGAAGAAGGTGGAGACATCCTGACAGATTTCCTCATGGAAGACGATGTCTACCAGTGCTCGGGGCCTAAATCTCCAGCGTAGCTGTCTAGGTGGTGTGCTGGGGATAATAAACTGAACCATTACAGGGGAGCGGTCGGACAGTGTCCGAGGGAGAATCTGTGCTCTTTGAGCTGTCGGGGCGAGCTCAGGGGACAGTTGCATATAATCAATTCTGGATGAGCTACCATGGGCCCCAGAGTAGAAAATGTATTCCCAACAGGCGGGATGGTGGAGTTTCCAGGAGTCCACAAGACTGTGGTGTGTTGCGATGGATGTCCATCTTTGGGCAGCCTGTGGGAGGGAGGTCTGGGTGGAAGAAGATCTATCCATATCTACTGAGAGGGCCATGTTGAAGTCCCCCGCCCACACCGCCTCCAAGTAGGGGAAGGTTCGCAGGTGGTCTGCACAGTTTTGTTAGAACTCCGGGCAGTCAAAATTGGGACCATATATATTAATGAAGAGGACACACCATCCCGCCACCTTCCCTGCAACCAGGAAAAACCAACCCCCCATGTCTACAATCGGATTGTGAAGTTTAAATTCTAGGGAATAATGTAAATATATTGCCACCCCGCCGGAGTGCGTAGAGTATGATGATCCATATCTATGTATACTCCAGCCCCCCAAGTTGGGAAGCTTTTGTTCTTTCCCCAGATGAGTTTCCTGGAGCCATAATACATTGGCCTTGTGGATTCTAGCAACATTTTTGATCAGGTGTGCTTTTTTCCCGTTTGTGAACCCTTTATATTCCATGTTAACAATGTCATGTCACTACCTGTTTGTTTCCCTCCCTCTTGAATGGCTGTCATGTTACATCTGGGCTAAATTTTGCTGCAAGGAGATTCTGTTTCGGTGTCCTTGGTATCTGACTGTGGAACCCATGCTCAACTAATCTAGCCCTTTCGGAATTCCAAGTGCCTTTTGAAAATTGTGTTCCGTCGATACAAACTATTTTACCCCAAAACTGAACAAAGAATTAACATAATTCTGCAGCCCCTCCCACGCCAGAAACTCCACGTACCGGCTTTCCGATCCCTCCCCCCTCCCTGACCTCCCTGATCAACTACATCAAACAACTCAACTGTGCCACTGGGCGTGGGGGATGCCAGCGGCTGTTGCGTCTCCTTTTGTCTGGAGGCTCACTACCACATTTGTTCCATACTAAAGCACCACAGGCGGAAGGAGTGACGCCGGTCACGCGGTGTGAAGCATTTCAGGCAGCGGTGCACTGCGTTATGTTAACATGAGCAAAACATCGTAATCACTATGCGAGTATTATGGGGACCTGCGAGGGGAGTCCCCTGGGTCAGGAATGTCCATGGCCAAATGTTTGGCTGCTTCGCTGATGTGAAAAAGGAGACCCTGACGTCGTCTACCACCCTGAGTTTGGCTGGGAACATCATTGAGTACCGGATCTCCTTCTTTCCAAGGATGTTTTTGACATTTTGGAAGGTCTTTCTCTGATCTTGCACTTGTTGACTGAAGTCTGTAAATAAGCATATGGTTGTTGACCCCCACTGTAGGTTATTTTTTTCCCTCGCTGCACCGAGTAGGATGTCCCTGTCTCTTTAACTGAAAATCCGTGCAATGATGGCCCTCTCTGGGGCTCCTGGAGGAGGCCTAGTCACCAATGAGCGGTGTGTGCGCTCCACCATAAAGATAGTCATGACTGGAGGGTTATCGAGGACCTCTTTGAGCAAGTTTGCAGCAAATTGCTCCATGTTGTCTATGGGCGTACTTTCTGCCACTCCCGTCATCCTGATGTTATTCCTTCTAGATCCCCCTCAGGATCATTGTTTTTTGCTATGACTTTCTTAATGGTCTGTTGCAGGGTGGCCACTTCATTCTGGAATACCTCAACTTTATTCTCCCCGTCCCCAATTCTCTGTTCTGCCTCCTACATTCTGCTGCATAGTTTATCAATTTGGATTGCGGAGACGTCGACTTTATACGTCAGGGTGTCTATTTTGGCACCAAGATTATCGGTGCTGCTCATTAGTGCAAGTAGCATTTGATTCAGGGCTGAGACATCGAGATGGGATGGCCCGGGGATTTCACCTTGGGTGGGAGGATCCTGCTCTGTTCTGGTGAATTGTTCATCTTTGATTGTTTCTGCGGGTTTCCCATCCTGTAGGAGTCGGCACCTACGGCTATCACGTTGGACCCTCAGACTTCCCTCCTTACTACTGGGCCCAATACCTTTGTTTCAGGGCTAAGTGCAGATTGTAGTGAGGTGTTTATATTGGGCGCCCAGCTGCGGACAGATGAGGCAGGTCGAGGTGTCGAGGAGCCCACGCCGGGGCTTCAGCTGTAGAGGATACAACCCGCCAGGGTTCTAGGAGCTCCAGATAGAACCGTTAAATGAATTGTGAATCCTCCAGAGGACCAAGTTCAGTGCCATTTGTAAAGGTGATTCAGCTAAGAGTCCCCAGGTGTGCCGAGTTCATGGGCCTATGGGCTGTGCGGGCCAGGTGCACGGGTGCTGGGCGCTCACCAGCAAGCGAGCTATCCTTAACCATGCTTAGTGCGGGGCACCCTGTGCCTGGGCTTCAGGTCATAGTACTGGTAGTATGCCGTGCTGCGATTCCAGGTGAATTATTTTGATGGGGGTGGTGTGGGTATCTCCGCTGTGCCTGTGCAGAGGCTGACTCTCTAAGCTGAAGCCCCCTTTGTTGTGTACAATAGCACTGGTGCAAGGTTTTGTGCTCTTAAAGTTCCATTCCTGTGTGACTTTGGTAAGCGTTGGCTTATGTTCTGGGTTTGGGCTGCATTATGTCTGTGTGGTCACTGCCCCCTGACCGCCATGCAGAGGGATTGGTATGAAGGCACTGGGACCAGGGGGCAGGGATCTTGATGGTTGGGACCCATCGGGTCTATATGTCCCTGCGAATGCTGGACATGGCAGATCTGTCCCCCAGGTAGTTCAGACGCCTGCCTGGCTGCCATATATATTAGGAGGATGGGGGTCAAGGGAATACAACCCTCAGTAGCGCTGACTCACCGTGTAGTCCTGTCTCTCCCTCCGGTGGCCGCCAGCGAGATGTGAGGGCCAGAGTCCCACTTTATACCATGTCTCCTGCCTCCTCACTGGGCCTGTGCCACTGGGCTTTCTGTCCGCTGCACCTCAGGCACCCAGCTGTGGCGTAGATTTGTTGCATTACGGTCCCGTCACTGGGCTGCCATCGAGAGCGAGGTAGGGATGGGAGCCCCTCCGCTGATGTCCAGAGTTTGCTGGTCTTCCCCTCTGGGTCTTGGATGGGTTGTTAGTGGCAAAGGAGTTCGGACAGTGCCGGGGTGGGTGGCAGTGCTCAAGGCTGTCTCCAGTGGAATTGCCCTCTGCAGACCAGTGGTGTCACCAGGAATCAAATTTAGGAGGGGCACAGAGGGGGCCAAAGACAAAAGTAGGGGGGCACAGACAAAAGTAGGGGGAGAACATGGTCACTGCTCGTCTTAGGTAGGGGGGAACTATGGGGGGCACAAGGTTTCACAGGGGGGGGCCCGACTTCTTAAAAGGATCTCTGAGCCTCCGAAGGAGTGCTCTCAGGCTGTGGCCATTGCTATAGCCGTGCAACTTCACCCCAAGACCACAGCAATATCTAACCTCCCGGGATATAGGGAGTGCACTTAACGATGTTGAAATCTTCAACCCCAATCAGACATTCTTAGAGGTGCCAAAGGGAATCTTCTCTTAGAATTCCTGGTCCACTCTTTAGGATTGAAGCCAGCTCCATCTGTAATTACAAAGTTGCTGTCACCCAGCGTGGCTACCTTGCACATCAGGTGGATGTTTTGTTCATCGCTATCATACAGGTCTGTCCATTCCCCATTATAGAAAAAGAAGACGGATGACAGAAAGCTGATATGCTTTGTTTTGAAAACTCACTGTTTCATTAAAAGCTTAGATAAATGTCATCTTTACCTATAACAGGATCTGGAAATCATATAAGCAAAATTCTGGACACAGAGGGGCACCAGGATAGGGACTCATAGAAGCAAGGTTCTGGATACAGAGGTACACCGGTACCAGAGAATCATAGTAGGAAGGTTATGGACACAGAGAGCTACCAGAATCTGTAAAACATTGATGCAAGTTTCTGGACAAAAAGGGACACTAGTACCTGAGAATCACAGAAACAAGGTTCTGGACACATAGGGACACCAGGTTCTGGGAATCGTAAAAGCAGGGTTGTGGACACAGAGGGACACCAGGATCTGGGAAACCTAGAAGCAAAGTTCTGGACACAAAGGGACCCTAGTACCTGAGACTTACAGACCCACGGTTCTGGACACCGAGGGACACCAAGGGACACCAGGATCTGGGAATCATAGTAACAAAGTTCTGGATACAGAGGTATACCAGGTCTTGAGAATCAAAGAACCAAGGTTTGGTATTCATAAGGGCACCAGGATCTTGGAATAATAGAAGCAAGGTCCTGGAAACAGATAGATACCATAACCTGTAAAAACATGGAAGCAAGTTTCTGGACATGAAGGTACACTAGTACCTACACTAGTACCTGAGAATCATAGAAGCATGGTTCTGGACACAGATGGACACCAGAACCTGTGAATCATAGAAGCAAGGTTCTGGGCACAGAGGGACATCAGTACCAGAGAATCATAGGAGCAAGGTTCTGGACAAAGATTGACACCATATTCTGGGAATCATAGAAGCATGGTTCTAGACAGCGAGGGAAGCCAGTACCTTAGAATCACAGAAGCAAGGTTCTGGCCACCGAGGGACACCAGTATCTGAGAATCACAGAAGAAAGTTTCTGGACAGAGAAACACCAGGATCTGGGAAGCATAGAATCAGGGTTCTAGATACAGGGGGACACCAGTCCTAGAGTATCATAGAAGCAAGGTTCCGGACAAAGATGTACTAAAATATCTGGTCTGGAATCACAGTTCTGAACACAAGGGACACCAGGATCTGGGAATCATAGAAGCAAGGGGCAAGGTTCTGCACAGAGGGCATTTATACTTCTTCCAGAGGAAAGGGCAGAACATCTCAGACATCACCTGTTGATCCTGCTGCTCAGGATGTCAGTGTCGGCCAGAGAACAGCCTAGGTTATGATGAAATATGGTGGGCTCTTCAGGTGACTTGCACTGAAGGTGAACAGGAGGTCCATGGTGTTAGTATATGTGTCTCTACTTTCTTGCTATTTACTTTAGGGGGCATCTATTTTCTTTGTCCGTTGGTTGTCTTCCTTGCTCTCAGGAATGTTGACCAGAGCCTGAAACAATATAGTAAAAGAAGGGCACAAAAGAACAGAACTAGCCGAAAATAGTCTTTGTCCCAAGCCAATGTGATTATCTACTTGGGCCTCTGTGTGGAGAATGATCTTTATCCCTTGCCACTGTCTTTATCCGGGAATCTGTCAAAACAAACGCGGACAAAAAAATATGTTTTCTTTCCGCCCAGAGACATCATCTACCCATCTACCCAGAGATATTTTTAGAATTATTCAGTATGTGTAAGATCTCTTTTGCTAGCCAGGACAGTACGTGGATTCTCTGTGTGTGACATTGATTTGAAGAAGATAGTGTCTAGGGGTGAGGAGAGCTAATGCTCATTCGAATCCATGTCCAGACCTAAGCTAGGATGCTTTCCTATCTTCCTACTGATAGTCTGATCACGGTCCTCAATAAGGAGGGAGAGGGCCACATTGATCCTTCTCATTCATTTCTTGTGCAAGAAATCATTGCTCCAACTCCTGAAACAGAGGAAGATTTGAAGAGGTATTTCCAATCCTTTCAATTCACCTAAGATCCCCTTTCCAGTCCTGCAAATAGCTACCTGTGGCAAAGGCCTCCAAAGAGTGGGTTTATCTGGAAGTTCAGCTGCCTTGATCCATGCCTCCTGCTGCTCTTCCACTCTTAAATCCTAATCTCACCGTTGGGCTACTTACCAAGGTTGCCGAGTGCTCAGACCATTCGCTGATAACATGAGGATTTCAATGAGCCATTCTCTGTTATAGTTCAACAGGGAGATATCAAATCATTTTCACTTCTTTGATGGGACAGGCCTCCATCAAACCGTATGCTTGCAGGCTTCTCAATGGTTTGCCTTTCTGATCAAACTTACCTCTAGGGATCTGATGCCTGTTTGTGATCTGCTTTTGATGTTGTAACTTGACACAATCCTCCCTTTGGGCCTTTGCTACAGGCTTCTCTAAAGATGTTTTCTGTAAGGGTCTTTTCTTCTAGACACTGTGGGGGTCATTACAAGGTTGGCAGAAAGGGATTAACGGCGCCGGTAAAGGTTCCGGAGCCGTCAACCCCTTACTGCCCCATTACAAGGTCCTTTAGCGGGACCCACTAAGGGCGCCTGGTTTTACCAAGGACCCGCCCCCATCATGCTAACAACGGTACTGTTTTTATCGGGCCTGTTGTTAGCATGGTCCCCATTCCCATTGAGCCCTATGGGGGTTCGAATGGGAATCGGGACGTGTTCCCTGAATGGGGAAATACCGGGTCCTCCAAGGTTGGAATGGCCCGTTATTTCCCCATTCAGGGAACCCGGACCCGGTATGCGGTATGGGGGAAGCCATGCCGCAAATAGCGGCATGGCTACCTCCAACCTTGTAATGACCCCCTATGTCATCATTTCAATGGATCAGATCTGTCATTTATTTAGCCTACTTTTCAGCTCAGGTTTAACTTCTGGGAATAGTGGGAGTATCATTCAACCAGGGTTATGTCAGGTTCCTGAAGCACTGTTCAAGGATCATTTTGAAATACATAGGGTGGCAACATGTGCCTTTTCATCAACCTTTGTCTAACTTTTACCGGCAAAAATGTGGCGGGCCAGGATTCAATGTCCTTTAGTTCCAATGTATTGAATTCAGCAGTACTTTTGCGGTTAGAATGTCTAGTCAAATAAAAGATTGTGATGCACTATGAGTCACTGGGTTTCAAACCAGTGACCACTGCTTGAGTATGTCCTCATTTGCATGCAGAATGGGACAAGGAGGTGCAAGTGGGGTGATGTATAGGTTTCCTAGTGGTAATCATTATTGCTCTGCTTCTAGTGTCTTCGTCCCAGTACTTGACCTCTCTTCACCCTCTCTGGTACAGCCTACTCTTTGAGAGGCAGATGTTGGGTATCTAAAGCAAGAGTGCTAGGAGAAGAGTCCTTTTGTGGCTACTCCCATGTAATAAGAGCAGGTGTTAGGGAATAGAACATGTGGAAAGGAAATGGGTGTGCCTCTCAAGAGAGGTAGACACACCTTGTCTATGTAAGTATAGGGAGGAGGAAGATCGAAGCGAAGTGATGATGAACAGTAAATAATCTAGACGTAATGCCTTGTGTTAATTTTTAGCTTAAAAGGACGAGTATGCTTGTCCTTTTTGCATATACTTGCATAATAGCCTGGCACCTAAGGGCGTCGAACCCTGAAATGTGTGTGCTTCAATGAGAATGGTGTTTTCTGACCTCATGCAGTTTGAGGGAATCTTCATCAGATTTACCTCACATTGTGCAGACCACTTTGGGTTATTCAAAGATGACTCGCCTTCTGACTATTTTGTATTGATTATACCCTTAAGTCCATGCACGAAGTACATGCCCCGCAGCTCCTCAAAAGGGGCCTTTTACAAAACAGACACGTTAGACCCCTTCCCGAAGACAAAACTTCGCCCCTGAATGACTCTTACTTGATGGGAGGGAGCAAAGGCCTAATGCCATGGCCTTCATAATAAGGGCCATCTTTAAAGATGTCCTGGAGGTGACTCAGCCCCTTTGCAAACAATCACCAGAATGCAGGGGACATGCTCGGGGAATAACCAGGCTGAAACTGCATACATGTAGAATGTAGTGGACATGCTCGGTGAATAACCAGGCTGAGACTGCATGCATGTAGAATGCAGTGGACATGCTCGGTGAATAACCAGGCTGAGACTGCATGCATGTAGAATGCAGTGGACGTGCTCTGGGAATAACTAAGCTGAGACTAAATGCATGTAGAAAGCAGTGGACGTGCTCGGGGAATAACCCGGCTGAGACTGCATGCATGTAGAATGCAGAGGACGTGCTCTGGGAATAACCAAGCTGAGACTGCATGCATGTAGAATGCAGTGGACGTGCTCTGAGAATAACCAGGCTGAGACTGCATGCATGTAGAATGCAGTGGACGTGCTCGGGGAATAACCAAGCTGAGACTGCATGCATGTAGAATGCAGTGGACGTGCTCGGGGAATAACCAAGCTGAGACTGCATGCATGTAGAATGCAGTGGACATGCTCTGGGAATAACCAGGCTGAGACAGCATGCATGTAGAATGCAGTGGACATGCTCGGGGAATAACCAGGCTAAGACTGCATGCATGTAGAATGCAGTGGACGTGCTCTGGGAATAACCAAGCTGAGATTGCCCGCATGTAGAATGCAGTGGACGTGCTCTGCAAATAACCAGGGTGAGACTGCATACATATAGAATGCAGTGGACGTGCTCGGGGAATAACCAGGCTGAGACTGCATGCATGTAGAATGCAGTGGACGTGCTCGGGGAATAACCAAGCTGAGACTGCATGCATGTAGAATGCAGTGGACGTGCTCGGGGAATAACCAAGCTGAGACTGCATGCATGTAGAATGCAGTGGACGTGCTCTGGGAATAACCAGGCTGAGACTGCATGCATGTAGAATGCAGTGGACGTGCTCGGGAATAACCAGGCTGAGACTACATGCATGTAGAATGCAGTGCACGTGCTCGGGGAATAACCAAGCTGAGATTGCACGCATGTAGAATGCAGTGGACGTGCTCTGGGAATAACCAGGCTGAGACTGCATGCATGTAGAATGCAGTGGATGTGCTAAGGGAATAACCAAGCTGGGATTGCATACATGTAGAATGCAGTGACGTGCTGTGGGAATAACCAAGTAGAGACTGCATACATGTAGAATGCAGTGAACGTGCTCGGGGAATAACAAAGCTGAGACTGCACACATATAGAATGCAGTGGACGTGCTCTGGGACTTACCAAGCTGATAATGCACACATATAGAATGCAGTGGATGTGCTCAGGGAATAACCAGGCTATGACTGCATACATGTAGAATGCAGTGTCCATACTCGGGGAATAACCAAGCCTAGACTGCATGCATGTAGAATGCAGTGGCCATGCTCGGGGAATAACCAAGCCTAGACTGCATGCATGTAGAATGCAGTGGACGTGCTCGGGAATAACCAGGCTGAGACTGCATGCATGTAGAATGCAGTGGGCATGCTCGGGAATAACCATTGCTGAGACTGCATGCATGTAGAATGCAGTGGACTTGCTTGGGGAATAACCCAGCTGAGAATGCACACATGTAGAATGCAGTGGACGTGCTCGGGGAATAACAAAGCTGAGACAGCATACATGTCGAATGCAGTGAACATGCTGTGGGAATAACCAAGTTGAGACTGCATACATGTAGAATGCAGTGAACGTGCTCGGGGAACAACAAAGCTGAGACAGCATACATGTAGAATGCAGTGAACATGCTGTGGGAATAATCAAGTTGAGACTGCATACATGTAGAATGCAGTGAACGTGCTCGGGGAACAACAAAGCTGAGACTGCACACATGTAGAATGCAGTGGACGTGCTCAGGAAATAAGCAGGCTATGACTGCATACATGTAGAATGCAGTGGACATGCTCGGGAATAACCAATGCTGAGACTGCATGCATGTAGAATGCAGTGGACGTGCTCGAGGAATAACCCGGCTGAGAATGCACACATGTAGAATGCAGTGGACGTGCTCGAGGAATAACGAAGCTGAGACAGCATGCATGCACTTGTGGAATTTTATGAGACAAAACAGGTGTGGAACAGCACCTACAATTCACAGACCTAAAGAGGACACTTTGTTGAGCCGTCACACACAAAGGGGTGGAGTACACCATCTTTTGATATCATGTATTCATTTATTCAGATATCGTTTATAATTATTATTATTATAAAAATGGTGATATTATTAATAATTACTACTAATAGTAGTAGCGTCGTCGTACACATTGCATTTAATCTGAATCGCGCATCTAATCCGCATGAAAAAAGGAATACATTTATTGAATATAACATTGCTTGTGCTCATTTTACATGTTTTTTTTAAGTAGTGATATTCATTCCCAAATGCAACTGGTGATGATAGTGAAACAATTTAACCTGAATGAAAGCATCATACATTTGTTTAGAAAGAGCAGCACTTCTCTCTACTGGTCAAAGGTGGTATTACATATACATACATGAAATACTGTTATTTTTAATTTTTCGGTTGATAGCATGATAGTAAAAACATCTGTCTGGTTGCGCATATAAGCTTAATCAAGTGACAAGATCTACACACATACGTTTCCGCAAATGTGTTCTTTTTACTTTTTCCGTTTGTTTAGATTTTTGGCGCCAAAGTAAATTAGCATAGTTTGTACTTTCCTTGCGTCAGTTCTTTTCATCGTTTACTTTTCGTTTCCGTTCATTCTATTTCCCCTAACCTAAGTATCTGTGAGATGTAACTGATGTTTGGCCCTACCCCTGCCTGTTCTACGGGTTATGGGGACAACATTTCCCACAGTAGCCACCTAGTAAGTAGCACTTACTATTTATCCAGGCTTCTGTGGGCACTTGACCTCCTGTTCACAGATCAGCTCCAAGATTCGCAAAATGGGTCAGGAAGCTGCATCCATTGTGAATGGGGGAAGTGTCATGGGGTATCCCACTCTTGGGGCTATTCTTATAACTCCTTATCAGACGTATTACCTCGACATCCCTCTTCCTCGTCCCAATACTTACCTCTGAGACCCGCCTCCACTCGAGGGCTGTTCACTTTATTTACTTTTGAGATATAATATCTTCTACTTACACATAATACACAGTTAAAACATGTCCTGCCCTCTGTTATGACGTAGGAAACGAACCACAGGACTTGTGCCTAGTCACATGTTGAGGGTCACATGCAATGCAATGCATGTGACCCACACCAATAAAGGTGCTGAGTTGGCTTGCTTGTGGTTAAGGAGCACCCACACATCAGCCTCAACGGGAGATCATCAAATGGGAGAGCAGCAGCCGCTACCTCGGTGTGACCCTGGACAGCAAACTCAACTGGGAAAGCCACATCGAGAATACTCAGCAGAAGTCAACAGGAAAGATGGCAGCGCTGTACCCACTCCTGAAGAGCAAGTCCATGCCCCTCCGGACAAAGATCAACGTCTACAAGGCGATCATCAGACCAACCCTGACTTATGCCTCCCCAGCATGGATGACCTGCCATGAGCGACACCGGAAGAGTCTTCAGATAGTCCAGAACAAGGCCCTGCGGATATCGTCTGGAGCGCCAATCTTCACAAGGATAGCAGACCTTCACAGAGACCTGGACATCGAGATGTTGGATGAACATCTAGCGAAGCTGAGTAAGAACTTCTGCCAAGAACTGGATCAGAACCCGAACCCTCTGATCAGAAGACTCACTGCCACCACTGCAAACCCCTTCGACCGCTACCCGCGGCCCATCACTGCGAAGACCCTGTGAAACCAGCCCTACTGTGACAAGACCACACAGACCAAGAAGAATACAAACCCACGACTACACACTCAACCTGAGAAGATGGAGTAATGAGGCTCAAGCCTCGGTATCCAAAAATCACCGCTGATGGATAAAAATCTATCAGCAAGAAGAAGAACAAGCGCCTGTGGTTACTTCCACTCCGAATGGGGCACAGACAATGGGCCCAATGGACCACCCGGCATGACGTGGCAGCCTCACCACAAGTGGGCTGGAGACCGAAGCCACCTAACACCTAAGTGGCGACAAGGGTATCCGGCCCTGCATGCTGCTGCTGGTATTGATCTGGTATAAAAAAAGTAAGAGGGCCCATCGGCGACGCCTTGAACGGTGAGCCGAGCTGGGCGTGCAGTGCCCGGCGCTCAGCCGCCAGGGGCCGCTTCAGCACCAGCCTTCATGGCTACCATCATTCGCCCCACAAGGAGGGGCGCATGTTTTCCGCCGCATTGCAAGGAGAGGAGAGGGAAGGGGCCCGCTGCTGCACGGATGAATGCAGAACTGTAGCGCAATAAACAGTGAACGCTTCCGCGTGAGGGAATGGAAGTGCAAAACTGATAATGACAATCCTGTCAGAGGGAGCGGCCTATGCTGCTACAGCAATGTGGTAGGCTCCTGCCTGGAGGAGCAGTGCATGGGCGTAGGACATGGGGGGACAAATCCCTCCCACAGTTTTAAGTGGGGGATATAATAGCTTTTATCCCCCCCAGAATGCGTGTCCCTAGTGCCTTCACCTCAATGCCACGTGTGTGTGTCTTGTTGCAAGTATTTCACATGGGGATTTGTCTGGGGTCAGTAGTACTGCCTTCTTTTAGGCTTCTCCATATTATATGTGCCCCCCCCCACTTCTGCTTCATTGATGCCGGAATCCTCCATGTCTGATGAAGCTGCCTTCTCCTGCACTGAGCTTGCGCAAGGGTTGAGCAGGCAAATGCCACTCGCTGCACACATACATCACTAACACACCTCGCTACATTAACTGATTAGATACGCCCTGGGCTTGGATGAAATATGCAAGCTGGCATTTTCCATGATCATGGGAGAGTTCTGAATAGTAAGGCATTAGAAAACTGCATGGTGGGGTTTAAAAAGTATAGGGGACCCTGCAGTCAGTGCCATTATCCTTGCCGGAGAAGAGGCATCTTGCATGCACTGTCGCGAGATGCCTCTATGTTATGTTAACATGCATTTGTATCGCACGCTTCACCACTGTAGTGCCCGCATGGTACTGAACCTTGTCTGAATAATGGTATATGGTTCCTCCACCCCTAGCAAACCAGACTGTGGTCTGTGTGGGAAAGGCCAACGGGAAAAGGGGAGAGGGTCTGAGAAGTGGAATTAGAAAAGGAGCACATTTAAGAAGTTTTAGGCAGAGGTGTCATATAATTGGCCCATAAAATATGGTCTCTTCAAACAGAGTTCAAACAAAGCTGTTTGCTAATTTCATTGCTCGGATTTTGCGTCATCGGAATGTAGCTGCATAGATACCTTGTGCACCCCCTTCTTAAGAAACCCTCTTCTGACCCCTCCTGCCCAGCTAACTACCGCCCTATCTATATCACTCCCTTCCTGAGCAAGCTCCTGGAGAAACTGGCCATCTCCCAGCTTAATCTCCATGCTGAATCTGTTGACAGTCTTCATGACCATCAGTCTGGCTTCAGAGCCGCCAGAAGCACGGAAACTGTTCTCCTGAACATCCGTGAGGACCTGCTCTTGAACCTTGATTCTAACATTCCTTGTGTTCTCATTTTGCTTGATCTCTCTTCTGCCTTTGATACTGACAACCATACCATCCTGCTCAACCGTCTCCGTGATAACCTGGGAATCACTGGTCAGGCTCTGGCGTGGCTGACCTCTTTCCTCTCTAATCGACCCTCCCTGGTCCAACTGGGGTCTTTCCTTTCTGACATCTTTTTCTCTACCTGTGGTGTCCCCCAGGGTTCTAACCTCCCCCCCTCGCTTTTCAACCAGTATCTGGCACTTCTCGCCCTCCGCATCGCTGCTCTCTGCCCCTACTTTCAGTGCTATGCGGATGATACCCAGCTCATTCTCAGGCTACCCTCGGCCTCCTCTTCTCCTTTCCTCATCTCTGACTGTCTTTCTGCTATCCAGGACTGGTGTGCCGCCAATGACCTCTGCCTTAATGCCAGTAAGACTGAGATCCTACTCATTGGCACAGCCACTCCCTCCTTCCCTGCAGCTCTCTGGCCAGCCTCTCTTGGCCCTCTTCCTGCTCCTACCTGCAAGGCAAAAAACCTTGGGGTCATCTTCGATTCCACACTCTCCTTCTCTCCTCACATATCTGACGTCTCTAAGAAGTCACACTACCAGCTACACCTCCTCAGAGGTATCCTTCCCTTCCTCTCCTTCCCCCAGAAGCTCACTGTCTCTAGAGCCCTGGTTCTCTCGAAGCTGGACTACTGTAACAGCCTCTATCTAAATCTTCCTCCCTCTACTCTCCTCCCTTTGCAACTCATCCAGAACACAATTGTGAGACTTGTCCTTAGCCTCAAGCCCATGGACCGTATCTCTCCAGGACTGAAATCACTACACTGGCTCCCAGTGGTTGCGAGGATGAAGTTCAAAACCCTCTGCATCGTCCACAAGGCCTTCTGAGGCCTTGGGCCAAAATACCTTCAACTCCCTCTTCCTAAATATCTTCCTTCTCGAGCTCTTCGCTCATCCGCCTCCAACTCCCTCATGGACAGCCGCGTTTCCAAACAACGAGTTGGTGGTAGATCTCTCTCCGCTGCAGGGGCCTCCCTCTGGAACAGCCTTCCTGCCCCCCTGAAACTTGAGGAGAACCATCTCCGGTTCCGGAAGCACCTCAAAACCTTCCTCTTCACCTCCGCTTTCTCTCCCCCTCTCCCCTGCTAAAGTTACTTAACTGCACTGAATCTGCAACTGGGCCACTCACCTTCTCGGTCCTTGGCCCAGCCACTCTCCCCTGCACTGCCTCCCTGGCACCCCCTGCACTACGGGACTGTGTCTGTATCCCTACAGCCCCTCCTTCAAAGCATTTATCTGCACTTACTCGCACTACCACTAGCTGGCCCTTGTTACTTTCCTGTATGCTATTACCCTGTACTGCACTTTCCCCTCTCCCTTTCCCCTTGCACTTCTCCCTTTCCCCTCCTCCCTTGCACTTGCGCAATCTGAATGACACCTGGCCTAGTAGGATCGTTGTATGTCTCCCCTTGTCCCCCCCTGCCTCGTTGCGCCTTGAAACACTTGTGTATAGGCGCGTTATAAATACCATATCATATCATATCATATCATACCAACATGACCCAATCCAATCTGAAGGTGCTTATCCAGTCCTGTTTTTTTTTCTTTGCATTCTGGGACTTGTAGACCAGGTTTAATAATGAAAAGAGTGGAACTACAAGTGCCAGAATGCAAAGAAAATAACCAGGACTGGATAAGCACATACAGATTAGAATGGGCCATGTTGACAAGTATGCGGCTGGGTGAAGAAAAAGGAAAAGGTGGGAGGAAGAGTTGAGTAGGAGTGGGGTACATAGGGTGTCCCCACTCATTTTCGTGGGGTTGCGAGCTGGAGAAGTAGCATGCAATGACTGAGTTCCTGCACGCAGATCAGCGGAAAAGGGCCAGTCTGTGCAGGCCAGAGAAGAAATGTAAAACGTGAAATGGGGAGTGTTCAGGAGGTAGATCGGCATTCGTGGTGTCATGGGAAATAGCTGGGTACAGGGTGAGATCGCCCACTCAAATTGGATTTACAGAAACACCCATTGAAAAATATGTCAACCCCCGCCCACTGAAACCAAAAATAGTTGACTCCGACAATTGAGGGGGAGGGGAGGTGGAATGGAAACCAAAGCTGGAATTGTGTTTCGGTTTTCAAAAAGTTTTGCCAGAATTTATTTTACTTAACACTGTTTTAGGTTATTCTACCACATTTCTCAGAGAATTCCCAGCACACATGATACGTTGACCAGCGACGATTAATAATCTAATGTCATCTGAACAATATATTGTAGAACCAGTGTTTTGCAGGTGGTACTGTAACATGAAACTGAGGGAAAGGAGTATGATAGTTGTGATAGTAAAGGTCTGTCTAATCATTGGCCGAGGATCACACAAATAGTAACAGAGGAAAAGAGGGAATAACACCCGCCCATGACACCAAACCATTTTCAGAGGAAGCACTTCCTGGTAGACTGATTGCACTGCACTAAAGTAGCCCATCAAGATGTCCTTAAGAGTGCCCTTGATCTGTGGGGAGTTCCTTCGGACTATAACATGTTCAAATGGTGAGGATAATCTGTGGGTGTCAGAGCCAAGAGTTGGCTGAGTAAAGGTGGATGTGGGAGCACAAAAGGTGAAGGGGGATCATCTCGATCCTCCAAGAACTCTATCTGCTTAGCCACTAGATGATGGAAGAGTTTGTGTCCCCAATGGTAGGTGCTGTGAACAGAATGCAGTGCAGGAGCTGGGAGAGGCCATCACATCTTAGTGATATGCACCCACCAACAGCAGCAGAATAGACCCTAAGCCCGCCACTATTACTTCCTCTCAAGGACATAAAAACTTGCCCACTGCTACCATAGGAGATGCAGACACATTCAGCCACTTCATCTGTATCCCAACAAATAGAAACATGGCATTTCCACCCTGCCCAAAACACCATCAATGTGTCATTGTCATAGCCCCTGCACACATTGCAGGAGCATCAGTGGGTACCTAATACCACTATGGCGGAGCTTGGCAAGTGCCTTTTCCATGCCTACATTAAAGCCCAAACGGTTGACTTAGCCAACGCTTGTTTTAAGATAGGGATGCAATTGCATTTTTTGGTACCCACCACCAGCTGAATGATGAGTTGTAATAGAGGCCACCATAAGCCATCTGGGTGACCCAGAAAAAAATAAAGCCGAGCCTTGAGATGCACAACAGCACTTGTTCCGTTATCCATGTTAAGCCAGTGAATACCCTGGTGCCGAGGTATGATTGCAGCCCATACACTGCTGAAAAGGGCACACTCATGTTCCATCATTGAGGGTCCAAGTAAAATATGATAGGAAGGGTTGGCGAAACTCCATAAAGCATCTGCAGTTAAAGCCCAGATGAGAGTATTATAAAAGACCTCTCTAAATGTCAATCACTGGGAGGATTTTATACTCTGAACTGTTTTTCTTTTTCTTAATTTTCTTGTTTCCTTTTCTTCTTTTCTCTTGTTTTGTACAGTGATGATATATGTAATTGAATATGTACTGCTATTTTAATTTTGTGAAAAGTCGAGTTCTTTGACTAAAATACAATAAATAAATTTAAAAAAGCAAAGTCCCCAAGGTGTCCCCTTTTCCCCCCCAGATTTTATGGATCTCCTACGCCCCTGGTAAATTGTGATTAAAAAGCAGATTTTGGTATCTGTCATGCACATTTCTAAATGTTTCTCCTTCAGGACCGCAAATGCTGTTCAGCCATTTAGATGAGCCAATTTGAATGCTACATGTTATTCCTTAGCTACAAATCTGTATTGGGATGCATGGCTCTTTCATTTTTGCCTTGATCTTTCAAGGTTTTCGTTAAATCTTTATGCAAAAAAAGCACTTAGGATAACTCATTTCTAAGTGATTTAAAGAAATACGTTTAGGGTGCGTGTCACCAGTCCAATCAACCATCATTTGGCTAACACCTATGTCTTTCCCTGGGTGTAATGTATTGGGTGTTTGGGCCAATGATATGATTGCATATGAATCTAAAGACATTAAAAGGTTTGTTCTTCAATCTGACAGATCATAGAGTGGAACCCTGACTCTTCTATTAGGGACGAGAAAACACCAGTACAAAAAAAGGACACGCACTTGATAGTATTTCGGTTTTTGCCTGACTACTGTACAAGTGGGATGTGTGCCCATATTTGCTAATATTGTGAACGTTAATAGCCCGATGCAACCATACTGAATTACTTTATAATAGAGTGGTAGTAACGTGTTAATCTGGGTAGCAACAGGTATATTGTTCAATTGTAATCAATTAAGCACACATCTAAGACATCGGTTCTTTTTTTGCGGTCTGGCAGCACACATGCTTCTAATATATTGAACAAGCATGCTTTCATCATACAAATATGAAACATTGCTTACAAATATACTGTTCATTCTTGGGAAACCACTGTTTATTAAAAGCCACCTGGAAGGCAGCCAAGGTCGTCCCATAAACACACTATAATAATTGCATTTTACCATTGTGAAGGTCCTTCGATTTGTGTACTTTACATGTGTCTAGAATGTGAACTACCCCCTAGAAAGTTTCAAACCACAGGCACGCTGCACAACGAACACGTAACTCATTTGAACACTTGCATTCCGCTATAAAAGCCACACAGATAATGCAAAGGGACATTTACTGACAATCATTGAAAGCATCTGGGAAATTCATTATGGCCTGGCTAGGATTACCAGTCTCAAATGATACCATGTGCTGCTCGAGCGCACCAGCAGAAATGATTGTGGTCTCAATTCATCAGTTAAATATCCTCCCCTGGGCCTTCTTTAAGTATGCAAAGGGGCCTGTAAACAGGCCAGAAACGGAGCCCGGCTCTCCCCACACTCGTAAAATCCACCTCCTGATAGGCAGAGAGCACGTGCATTGTTAGCTGACTCGGTGCTGCAATTAACAGGCTGCCTCCAGACAGGTGATCAAATTCATTTTTCACATTAATTCCGGTTATTTTTTTAGCTATAATCACAGTAGAAGATTTAAAGCACACACTATAATGCATGTCACTTGTTATTGTGATTAATAAAAGGCTTTATGCTTTGTTACCGGTGCCTATCATGCTTACATGCATTATGAACAATGACCCCTCAGGTAAAAGGACTTGAGTGAAGAAGTCGGAAAACATGAGTTGGAACAGAAGGAACCCAAATAAGATGAAGATATATGAACATGTGAAGGACAAAGGAATGCGTCATATAACAGAGAAATCAGAGTGCTGCAGATGAGTCCACACCTGAAGGAACACAGGATAAGGGATCATCAGCATGAACACCCCAACAAAAAGGAGGAGATCACAGTCCAGCTCTTCCTCAACTGGTTAAGGACCCGATTCATGCCACGTTTAGCGCGGTGCAAAGTGACTTTGCACTGCCAACAAACACCCTGATTCCCAGAGCAGTGCAAAGTGTATTTATGCAGCGCAAAGTGACTTTGCACTGGTGCAAAAGTGGTGCAAAGTCCCTTGGCACTGCAACAATACACTCTGCACCGCTCTGGGAATCAGAGCGTTTGTTGGCAGTGCAAAGTCACTTTTCCCCAGTGCAATGTCACTTTGCACCATGCTAAAAGCACCATGAATTGGGCCCTAAATGTGTTATCAGTCGATCCATCATGTTGGCCTGAAGTTGAGGATGCATGTTTAAGTCAGTTGTGACCAGGATCTGCTGCAGCTCTTCAGTTAACAGACCTACTATTTTTAGGAACTTGTGCATCATTCACTCTACTATGGGGAAGCCTACCTGGGGATCTGAAGGAAAGGCATATTGGTATTACAGAATGGGTCCCAATGCTCCATTTTATAATACCAAAGACCAAATGCATGCTCTCTAACTTTCCAGGTGCATGTTGAAAAAGTGGCATTGCCTAATTTACCTGGAGTCGTGCGCCACAAAAATGATTTACCTGATTTACAAAAATGTTTTAACATGGGAAAGTCCAATTGAAAGCAATTTTGTAAATCAGGTCCTAAGCATGTTTGAGGGCTTCTCAAACATTCCATGATGAACTACTCCATGCCCCAGCCTGTCAGTTTAAAGCCTGCCTTGGCATTGGGCATTTTTCCACATTTTCCTGCTAGGTGTTGCGTTGCCCCAGCAATTCCTTACCCATATTCATATTGCATCTGCAACATTTGCCCAATTGCACAGCAGATTGCCGTTAAGGTATTTCCCAATTTTGTGTTACCTTTCATATAGCTTCAGATGATTGTCCCTCACACATTCAATATTGCCTCATCCGATTGTCCGATGCCACTTTGCCCCATTGAACTACCCCTTTCTTATGGTCACCAGATAAGGCCTTGTTCCCTTTGAATTTCCCATGTCACTCATGGGCTATAGTTAAGGGAGGGCCATGCAGTGCTGTATGGTCTCCTTCCTGGGTAGGGCTAGAAGATGAGCCCAGCCCTGGAGGGCAAGGACCTAGGACTGAGTCACTATATTCATATCACACTATCCCTGCTTCTGACTCAGGCTGGGCTTCGGTCAGTAAGCGGACTCCCAGCCTACCATGTGACAGCCAACTTCAGGTCGGGGGAAGGTACCTCTTTCCCTGTGCTGTGTGTCGCTTTAGGCACCCTGTGCACGGAAATGGGTGGCTGATGGCATCTCCTGGTAGCCGTTTGCTCTTTGATACCTTGTGCTATGAATGTGTCAGCACTGTGTAGGTCAACTCCCCAGCGATCCGACCAAGGAAATACAACACACAAGGTAAAAAGGCTAGGTGCACCATTATTCGAGAAAGACAAAAGCTTTTATTTTGCATACAAAAATTAAGGCGACAGGGTATTATGAATCCACTGTCCTGGAGCTCTCTGCTGTCCTTCATACAAAACTCACATTATGAACACAAAAGTCGTCACAGGTGAGGCACTCGATATACAGTATTAATATCACATTCTTGTCCATCTTGAATCACTGCAGAATAATTAATTACATTTGACTGGCACCACCCTGCCTTCAAACCTAATCACGTGATGTACACCTGGTTATCTACATGAACAATGCTGGTGACTTCGAGGTCAGTCTAGTCCTTGCTAACAAAGCTCCCCGTTTCTCATCCCAGACATTCTGGTGCCCCCATCATGCCCTCCCTACTGTATGGGCATCACTCTTGGCTCTCCCTGCCACAAATCATGGATCATGTTGTTCTCTCCTTTCCCTTTTATCAGTCCTCCCTCCCAAGAGTATAACTAGTATCCCACTAATCAATCCAATTTGCAAAGGATTTAGAAACCATTTTCCTACACATCTGGTAGTTCAAATAGAATGACCATCATTGTGGGCGTGCCAGTGTCTAAAATTGTAGTTGATGTTTTGGCAAACTGGGACCTCCGACGTGATTCCCAAGAGGTTTACCTTCGTGCTAGGCCACAACCCCTCACCTGTTCAGCTGCACAAATTCCTGCCTAACAGTTCAAAAGCCCAATTATTGTGGGTGTGCGTGCGTGTTTCTTGCTGTGTCTGGGAATCTAAATGTAATGGGTAAACAAGGGACACACAAGTATCCAGATTAGGAGAGTCCACAGTGAGCCTTAGTGTGTCCAGTCCTATCGGTCACCGCCGACCCAGAAGATTAGAGTGGATGTGGAGATAGGAAATAAACCATTAATTTTCATGATAGATGCAGGTACGACCAAATCGTGTATCAGTGAGCGAGGATTCCCTTTATCAGGCTAAGTCATGGAAACGCAGGGCTTCTCTGGGGCAGTTCAATCAGTTCCTTTCATAAAGAAATTACCCATCAAGATAGGGACAGAGAGATATGGGGTTCCTTGTTGAGGTTCTCTACCACAACTCTGATCACCTTGTTGGGGTGGGACATTTTGAGTAAGCTAAACATGACCATCTCGTTTACGGAAAGAGGAGTGGTCTGTTCGACACCCGGCATGTGTTCTGTGAGGGTACTGTTGACCTTATATGCATTGGGCATTGAATCCGCTGCACGAGGAATACCAGTGGCCCCAGATGTGTTGTTATATGGCATTACCATATTAATTAGCATAATACCTTAAGGTAGCAAACAAATATTGGTGGGTACCTTCTGAGTTTCTGTTCAGGCCTGCCCAGCCCCAAGAGAATTTTGCAGGAACTATCATTGTACTTGATATAGAGGGAGTGTTAGTGATGGAAGACAGGATTGTGCTGATAGCAGTTGATTCAAATAAAGGAAAATGGCATACAGTTTTGTGTATTGACCCAGCAATTCCAATGAAAAAATGTTCAGAGGAAGACGTGAGAGTGAACGAAGGGGAAATAATTTTGGAAATGTGTGTTCCATGTGGAATTATGAGACAGTACAGACATGTTACATGCTCCATGTTACTTGTGGGAATGATCCCTCTTTTGCTTCTCCTGCCTCTCCTGATTTGTCTCAAGTACCTGATAAGTTGTCGACGAGTAGCCCAGATGATGTGGGCCATTTACTGAGTGTTGCTCTGATACGTATCACTCTGCAACCTGGCGCTGTGCGTCGAGTGAAGCAATATCTTTTATCAAAGGCAGCAGGGGAGGGAATCCTTGGGACTATAGTGGCACTTTTGCATCAGGGTATAATAGTACGATTTAATTTGCCCTGTAATAGTCATTTATCTGGTGAGGAAATCAAAGAGGGTTAGTTGGGGAATGATTCAGGGTTTTTGCCCCCTCAATGACATTGTACAGGCAGAATTTCCAGTGGTTTCAAATCCTGCTACCATATTATGCAATATACCTGTTGATGCCGCCCACTTTCTGTGGTGGATTTAAAGAATGCTTTCTTCTCAGTGCCCCTGCATCCCGATTCACAGTATCTCACTGCATTTACCTTTGCCAGGTGCCGATTTCACTAGGCTTCCTCAAGGGTACTGTGAGTCCCTGAGTATTTTCAATAGAGTGTTACATGAAGAGTTGGGCACTAGTGTTGTTCTGAGTACTATAACTCAGCAGGTCGATGATTTGGTGGTATGTAGCGCTACAGAACAGCAGTATAGGGAGGATATGGTTAGTCTGTTGTGATTGCTGTCTGACAAGGGGTAAAAGATGGGTAGAGCAATATTGCAATATTGTCAGCAAGAGGTGTTGTGTTTGGGACAATTGATTTCAGTGAACGATTAGAGATTAACCGCAGAGCGTGCAGCAGCAGTACGCGCTACCCCCCAGCCATTGACTGTTAAGGATATGCAGACATTTATGGGCTTGTCTAACTACTGCAGAGCATGGATATTTGACTATACATTATACAGTAATAAGGAGTAGCAATCATAGTCAAAGACTCCATCACCATCAGGAAAAATGACAAAACTACTAATGACACCAGCTACTACCTCCAACTCAAACTCTCCATCTCTCACCACTGCACCATTACTCTCCATCTTATCTACCGGCCACCCGGCCCCATAGGGGGCTTCCAAGCCGCCATCCCCCATCTTTTGGCCGACAACCTAAAGAAATCCACCAAAGCAATCCTCCTCGGTGATGTCAACCTGAGTCTTAATAACCCCAAAGACCCTGCTACTAAATCATTCAACTCAGCCCTTGAAACTCTTGGCTTCACTAACACTGTCACAGACCCGACCCACTCCCTGGGTAGGACACTTGACTGGAATGCACAGCACAACTGCCCTCTCACAATCACTAGCAACTCCCCCACCCCGTGGTCTGACCACCACATCATAACATTCAACATCCCCACCACCACTACCCCACCCCACCCTCCCCAACGCCTGCCACCTGCCCTCACTAGAAGCGTCCGGCTCCTCACCAAAGAAAGACTCCTACCATTCCTTCAGGGACCTGCCTTCAGACCTCCCTTTTCCAATGATCCAGAAACCCTGGCACATAATTACAACAATGCTATATCGGCAGCAATCAACTCAATTGCTCCGCTCAAACCTCGGTAGTCCAAACCTACGAGCCACACCAACACCTGGTTCACCCCAGACCTTCTAAAACTCCGGACGGACAAACACTCTGCTCTTACACGCTGGCAAACCTCCCATGACGAAAAAGACAAACTTGACTTCAAAACCCGCTCAAAGCAATATAAAAAAGCCATCATCCAAGCCAAAGCCAAATCGTTTGAAACCAGAATTTCTGAAGCTAAAGCCAACACAAAGGAAATGTTCACCATATTCAGAGAACTTGAAACCCCTACCCCCGCAGCCCAAAACTTCACCAAAGACAAAGTCTGGTGCGATGGCATTCAAACAGCCATGCATAACACATTGGACCTGCTCCAAGCCAAAATTATGAACTCCAGACTCACCCTCCCTACTCCCCCAGTCCTGCCCCCCTCATACCTCAGATGCCTCCCCCACCTTCTCCTTCAAAACCATCCAGGAGGAAGACATCATTAAACTAATGAAAGGCATCAAACCCTCCAACTGCAAAGGAGACGCCTGCCCCGCAACCATTATCAAGGACTGTGCGAACTCTCTCGCCCCATTTCTCACAGCCTTTGTCAACGCCTCCTTCACCACAGGAAAAGTACCTTCATCCCTCAAGGAAGCCTGGGTCAGGCCCCTCATAAAGAAACCTGTAGTGATTTAGGTTTCCATGTTGTCTTTGCAGAATGAGTAGAAGGCTGAGGGAGTGACATGGAATCTTGCTGGTGAGAATGTTGTTGTATGGTTGAGAGTTCTGAGTGAGAGAGTTGGTGAGATGAAGCCTACCTGGGAGAATGCCGGTGCATGTTTGCCTGGAGCTCTGATGAACTTGACATAAGAAACATGAAAGATGTACTGGAACCTCATTAAAGGAACAACTAGAACATCAAGAGATGTCAGAGTCATCACTGGGAACCCAGAGCTTTACATTGGCGACGAGGATGCTGGCTGTGCTGGGGGGACAGCACTGAGCATGGCACATGCACCGCCCCCCAACCCAAGAAGAAGACCCTCCCAGGTAGGGCGAGTGCTTTATGCTGTAGGCGCAGGAGGGCCCAGCGCAAAGGGCACAGGCGCAGAAGAGAGTGAGCAGCGCCTGGGCCAAGGGCCGGCTGGCCTGTCAGCATTTGGGCAGGTCAAGCACAGTGAAAGGCAGAGGAACTTTGGCAGGGCTGAGGGCCCAGTGACTGTCTGAAGGGGTTTGGGAACCCAAAGCTGTGGCATGGAGGGCTTTGGAGCTCAAGACAGCAGCATTTGAAGAGGCTGGGAGTCTGAGCTGCGCCTGGAAATATTTGGAAGCCATGCCGTGCAGCTGAGGGGCTTGAAGCCCATGGCAGTAGCAATTGGAGAGGTTTGGAGCCTGAGCTCTTTCTTGGAAATCAGAAATCTGGGAGCAATGCTGTGCAGTTGAGGGGCTTGGAGCCCATGGGAGCAGCAATAGGAGAGGCTTGGAGCCTAAGCGGTGCCTGGGGATTGAAGAATCCGGAGGTCATGTTGTGCAGCTGAGGGGCTTGGAGCCCAGGGCAGCAGTATTGGGAGAGGCTAGGAGCCTGAGCTGCACCTAGGAGAAACTAGGAGACCACTGCTCTCTGGCAGAGGGGCTAGGTGCCCACTATGAGAACTGTGTTTCTACAAGGGTCATACGTGACTTTGCGGAGTTTGGAGCCCATATGCTGTACAGAGGAGGATCCTGGGGGCCATTACAGAGCCTGGAGGGGTTTGCAGCCACAGGATCTGAAGAGGAGGGTCCTGGGGGCCACTGCAGCGTCTGGAGGGGCTTGGGGCCCAAATGCTGTGATGAGGAGGGGCCTAGAGCCCATTGCAGTGCAGCTGAGGGGCATTTTGGCCATTAAGAGAGCGCCAAGGAGCTGGTTAATAAGCTGGTGGTTTATGGATTTACTTTTTTTTTGATTATATGTGGTGTTTTACATAGTATGCAGCAGAGTTTAGTTTAACATGTTAGGTTTTAATTGTCACGTGAGGCCTGTGATATTTTGACATCATAATTGTAACATGAGCATTTTTTTGGGTGAATGTACACTGAATGGGAGTGTGTGGTGTTGTGGCCTTTATTGAAAGACACATATTTGATGTGACCAATGTCAGCTTTATGAAGCAGTTGTGTTTAACGCATGTTCTTTCCGCAGATTGACTTTTCAATGCAAAAGGGCAAAGTGGACTGATATAGCTATAGTACATGGCACGGGAAATGTGATAAATGGAACATGCTTACTAAATTTTTTGCTTTGCAGGTGGGACTGTTTAAAGGACGTTTGTGCCATTTAGGGAGAACTAAGAAGTTTAGTTAGTAAATTTAGCAGAAATGTTATTAATTTTAAAACACTGTTTTGTTGTTGCAGTATGGGGATCTGCATGCGTAAGTCTTTGTGGTGTGCTAGAGATTTGGCATTTTGGTGATTTTGTGCTCGTGTGCTTGATGGAATGGTGTATGGTGTGTTCAATTGTGTTGTTTTTCACAGCAGTTGAGTTAGTTTGTTGGACTCAAGGAACACAGGTGACGGATAAGGGGTGGCAATATCGCACTGTTTGTGCTGTTTGGATGTTGTTTCACTCGGACGTTTGGAACGTCCAAACTGGTTCTTTGATTGTGAGGTGTACATCATAGTGGTGTGTATTTATTTGGCTGTGAAGTTATGGGTGGCTGATTGTAACAAGAGTACTGTTGTTCTGGTGAAAGTGATGCATTTATTTATATGTTGAGTGTGACAATGCTTTCTCATAGTTGTGTTTGCTCTTTAGGTGGTTCTTTAGGACACAGGCAACGAAGTGGGGGTGGCAGCATAGGTACCTTAGGGTACAATGTGTTATTGTGTCGTTTCACTCGGGTGTTGGGAATGCCCAGCCTTGTTCTTTGGTGTGTTTGGTGCACAGCTCGGAGTTTTGTGCGTGGTGTGGCTATGAGGTTAGTACTGGTTATAGTTTTTGTGTGGTAGAGGGGAGGAGAGAGGTTAGAGAGATACATGAGCTGTTGAAGATTGATTGCTAGTGTTACAATTTTCAATGGTAGGTGTCCTTCCTTTACTGTGTAGAAAAGGGGAGGGGCATTGTTAGTATTGTGTTATGGTACCATTTGAACTGGTGACGCATTCAGGTTGTACAGGTGTGGTGATAGTTCATGTGGTTGAGATGCACGTGCATGTGTTGGAGTGTGTGTGTGTGCTGTGTGTTGTGAGTGTGACCGGTTTTGGTAGGCGTTGTTGTTGTTGTGCAAGGAAGGGAGATATGTAGTGATTTAGGTTTCCATGTTGTCTTTGCAGAATGAGTAGAAGGCTGAGGGAGTGACATGGAATCTTGCTGGTGAGAATGTTGTTGTATGGTTGAGAGTTCTGAGTGAGAGAGTTGGTGAGATGAAGCCTACCTGGGAGGATGCCGGTGCATGTTTGCCTGGAGCTCTGATGATCTTGACATAAGAAACATGAAAGATGTACTAGAACCTCATTAAAGGAACAACTAGAACATCAAGAGATGTCAGAGTCATCACTGGGAACCCAGAGCTTTACAAAACCCTCACTTGACCCTACCTCACCCAACAACTATAGACCCATCACCACCGTCCCATTCCTTCTTAAAATCCTGGACAAAGCAGCCTACCTGCAAGTCCAACACTTCCTCGAAGAGAATCAACTCTTAGGTTTGAGGCAATCTGGCTTCCGTCCAAAACACGGGTCTGAGACCGCCCTACTCGACCTTAAAAACCAGATGGATGATTCAAGAGACCTAGGCAAACCTGTCCTGCTCCTTCTTCTCGATCTCTCCACCGCGTTTGACCTTGTTGATCACGACGTCCTATGCCACCACTTGACCTCCACTGCTAATTTCTCAGCTCATTCCAGTGCTTGGATCACCTCTTTCCTACAAGGAAGGACCATGCAGGTTTTCTCGGATCTAGCTACTGCCTCACCCACCATTATGCTATGTGGCGTACCACAAGGCTCATGCCTCTCTCCCATCCTCTACAATATATTCACTCGCCCCCTCTTCCTCATCCTTGACGCCATGGGGATCTCCTACACCAATTACGCGGACGACACGCAGATCCTCATTACCCTGACAGGCGACTATGACACAGACTCCAAGACCCTCAACATCATCTACAACACTATCCAAACCTGGATGGTGGCCAAAAGCCAAAATCTCAACTCAGACAAAACTTAACTCCTGCTTGTAGGCTCCCCCAACACTCTCAAAAAACTTGATGACCAATTCAGTCACTTCATCATTGACTCCATCAAAATTCCAGTATCCGAGTCAGTACAAACCTTAGGCGTCTACCTGGACTCAAATCTCTCCATGACCAGACAGGTGAACGCAATTGCCTCTTCGGCTGCTTACCAGGCCAAACTCCTCAATGCAGTCAGACCATACCTCTCCAATGACACCTGCACAAACATAGCAAGGGCTATCACTGAAGTTAACCAAAACAATGCCTTACGTGCAGCACAAGGCATTTCCAAAAGAGAGCACATCTCCGCTGCTAGAAGAGCCTCCCACTGGCTCCCCATAAAAGAGAGGATCATTTTTAATGCCCTGACCATCACCCACAAATGCATTCACCTCGCAGCTCCAGCATACCTATCGCAAAGGATCCACCCTGCCATGTCCTCAAGACCAATTAGGACCCCCTATGCTAACCTACTCACCATACCCATGGTAAAAAGAGCAAGAGCAGGTTGAGCCTCTTTCCCCTACTTAGCTGCCCTGCACTGGAATGCCCTCCCCACTTCCCTGCGAGCAGAACCCTCACTCAGTGCCTTCCGTAAAACCACAAAAACCATCCTATTCGCCTGATCTCCTCTACCCCGTACATTACGTTCATCACCTATATGAATATCTGAACTGTGTACGCTTTTTATGCATGACCTGTATTACATCTCTGCGCCCAATGTTGTAAGCTATGCATAATGTTACTAAGTCTGCTGCAAGTAACAGCGCCACAATGCCCCTGGGCTGTCTGTGCGCTATATAAATTTAAAAAATAAAAAATAAAAATAAACACTTAACCATTGCTCCAAGCCCTCAAGAAAGCACAAAGAACAAAGAACACTATTATGTGGACTGATGAGATGGTCACAACATTTCAGGAATTAAAAGATGTCATCTCTACTATTGGCCACACCTGATTACACTAAATAGTTTTATCTTTTCAACATTCAAATGGACAGATGATTATTGCCGTACTGACACAGCACAGCACAATGGGTCACAAACCAATGGCCTATTACAGTGGCTTGTTAGATTCTGTTATGTAGGAACAATTTCTGTGTGAACAGGCATTGGCTGCTGTTACCTTCGCCATTGAGAAATCTTTGACTATTGACATGCAATTTTCATTTACAGTATATGTAGAACACACTGTTTTTGCAATATTAGAGAGGCTTCTGCATATGAAGTGATTCTTTCAAGCATGTCTATCCATATTGTTGGTTGTACTGAGTCCATTACTGATGTTGATGAGGTGCATGTCTGTACTACTGAAGGTGCCTGGTCCCAACATGATACAAAACAAACCAAATAAAAGGACGCACCCAGTAGGGAATGAGACCAGCAGATAGATTGCAAGTTGAACCAAGTTTTATATCAATAAAGATGTGCATGCAGAGAACTCTGCTGCCCTGAGAGTGCTCTGACCAATAATACACAGGCAGCACATTATGAACCCAAAAATCATCATGAGTGATGCAATGACATATGGTACAATATAATCGTTCCAGTTGGTCGGCCCGCACGGTCCCGTATGGAGTGTAGGCGATGCCGGCCTCCAATTAGTTGCTGTGGCTGGGGCGGTTCAGTTGGCATGTGGGTCATCTGGGCTCATATTCAAATGGTGAAGGTCAGGCTTGGTTCACAAAATGTCACTCCTAACTAATCTAAACTACACAATGACCATTGGCATGCAAAGAATAATGTTAGGTATGAAATCATTATTAAGATGGAACGGGCTGTAAAGGGTAGACCAATGTATGCACATTCTAACCCATGTTTTATCGGGGCAAGGGTGCCTTTGGCCCGTCTGCCAGGTGCCTTATTTTACAGGGCCTTATCTGTGATTTATTTTCCCTGGTGCCTCACGATTCAAACGAATGGATCGGTTGATGTTGGTTTTAGAAGAGGATATATCACACGGGATTAGGTATATCGTTGGCAATTTGGAGTGGTCCAGGGGGAAGGGTCTTCCAGCAGTTACTTCAAAGACAGAATGGGGAATGCGGGCAAAGGCTCTCTAAGCTGTAACTTCCAAAGGTGGGGGTCGAGGTGGCATGGGCAGGTTTGTAGAGATGGACGGGCACGCAGGCCAGGACTCGCTGCGGTCACAAACAGGGCAATGAGCTCAGAGGAAGAAAGAAGGATACTGATTATTTGCAGCAATATACGGCCAAGTGCTTCCATGACAAATGGGTCTGTGCAGAGCTGCCAGGAGGAGTAGGGGGTTGGCTGGTCTTACTGTGTGCAGCGCTGGAAAGAGGGAGAGATGGTTTTTGAGAAATCATGACAGGGCCTAGAAAAAGATGTTGAGGGGTACATTTCCTCAACCAATTGGCCCATTTTGTGATTTACATATTGATTTTGCTGACATGGGACAAAGATGTAACATTTATCACTATTTAATAGTGGTAGTTTGTCCTTTCTCCCATTGGATTGAGGCTGGTCTGTATGCACATCTTTATGGTAAATCGGCTGCCAAGTTTTTGGTGAGAGACGTGTTTCTCCGATGGAGAATGTGTGACATTCTTCGATGTGACAATGGCACCCACTTCTTTAATGAGCTGTTTAAGGAGATTACAGCTCTTTTGGGAATAAAGCACAAGCTGTGTTCTAGTTATCATCCCCAGGCTAATTGTTTTTTTGTTTTTTTGTTTTGTTTATGGTTCTAAAAAAGACCTTTACAAAACATGTTACAATACAGTGTATACATAGTTAAATCTCCATGTATTAACATTACAAAGAGGCAACATAAGATTCATCATCTTACACATAAATTCCTAGTACCTCAATTTGAAACAGGCTAAGACTTTAAGAATAAAAGGAATAAAAATAGAAAAGGAAATGACCTTATTCTAGGCGTATTGCCACAATATAATAGTCTAAAACATGAAGAATTCTTCATTGCATTCCTTTAAAATCGGTTATCAAATGCAAGTACAACAATGCATATGTACTAAATATTTCAAACTTAGAAATATATAAAACATCGATCCATCCTATCATTTTAAAATATCTCACCCAAATCAAGGCTTGTGCGCAAAATACGAAATTTGCAAAATGTTACAGGATAGATCTTGTGCAAATCCTACAAGATATTTGATTACTATACAGTATCACAATTCTATCAGTCAAGACCATCTAATGCCATCTATACAGTACTGACACAGACTCTTTATAACACTAAAAACTAATAAGATGTTTTTCGATCAAATCTTGCTAGTAGATCCTTACTAAATTCAATTACTATTGTTGCATTCAATGCCACTAAATACCACATACCCAGTACTACACTAGCCCTAAAACGTCTTGTGTGCAAAATACGTGGTGTAAAAAATATTATATTCTATTCTCATGCAAATATTGCAAGTTAGTCATTACTGTACAATTTTTCATTGCAATCTTGTCAAACAAGATCAATCATTACCACTTACACAATACTGCAACAAGCCCAACATGTCACTAGTGAGCAGCTGGAAGATTCTCATCGTACCTTGCAAGAGTACCATTACAAGATTTCGGTACATGAAATAAGTTGTGATGGAACCTTTGCGTCATTAGTGGTTAACAGTCCATGATTTGTTCTAGGTTCACCCTGCACATTCTTTGTACAAATAATTGTCAAATAGATATTTTACAATTTTATGCATATAGAATCTTTTGCAATATTTCATGGATAAACAATATCAATCATGGTCAAGATATGCCACGGATACAGTCCTACAAGAGTCTCTATGCTTTCTATTATAGCAATGTCAAAACAGATTCTATTATTCTAAGTAATCGGACGAGGGAAAAAATAAGCAGTTTATATTCACCCATCATCATTCTGGCCCATAGAGATTCAGATGCATCCACAAAATCTGATTAGAGAATCTAATTAACAAATGGGTTCTTTGCACTTTAAAATGCAGGCATTTGAGTACTAGTTGTTTCAATGGTATACACCACATTTGAAGTCCCTACGGAAAACCAAAAGGCAATGTGAGTTCTCCTGGAGACTACTGCCATCTGAGGAAAATAAAACTAATCTCCTCACTATATCAGCTCTCTATAAGAAGGAAATATTCCAAGCAAAACGGGAAACGTACAATACCAGAATAGCCCAGGCTAAGTCAAGTACAAAGGAATTATTTGCTATACTCAAAGATTTGGAAACTCCCATCCCTATACCAGATAACTGTATAAAAGACATGAACTGGTGCTCGGACATCCAGCATGCCCTAGCTAACAAAGTCAAGACCTTACAAATAAAAATTGCCAAAAAAAAGAGTCACTAACCACAGCCTCCCCTTCATCTCCTCCATTTACAGGGGATTCTGATCCTAACAGCCTTAATTACCCCCCACGCTTCAAGTTTACAAAGGTTACTACACTCGAGACTGAAAAAATTATCCTTTCTCTTAAACCTTCTAACTGCAAGGGAGACCTTTTCCCAGCACAACTTATAAAGGATGCTGCTAGAGACCTGGCCCCGTTCATCACCAAATTGATCAACGCCTCATTCACATCTGGCAAAATCCCAGCTAACCTAAAGGAATCGTGGGTGCTCCCACTTTTGAAAAAACAGGCACTGGACCCCACCATCCCGACCAACTACCGACTCATCACTACTGTGCCATTCCTGCTGAAAATACAAGACAAAATGGCCTATTCACAAATTCAGAAACACCTGGAATCTAATTCTTTACTAGGTTCACGCCAGTCGGGCTTCCGGCCTCAGTATGGAACTGAAACAGCCCTAATAGACCTAAAGACGCAGATTGTTGAACTCAGAGATAAGGGGACTCCCATCCTCCTTCTCTTATCAGATCTTTCTGCGGCATTTGATTTAGTTGACCATGGAGTCCTCTGTAGTCACCTGGATACAGCTGCCCACTTCTCTGCGGAAGCCATAGACTGGATACAATCCTTTCTCAGTAATAGGACTATGAGTGTCTTCTCCTCGACTGCAGCCGCTGACCCAATCCCCATCACTTGTGGAGTGCCCCAGGGGTCCTGTGTCTCCCCTACCCTCTATAATATCTGCACTAAGCTCCTTTTTTCGATGATCTGGACCTTCTGGGTGTCACCTAAACTAACTATGCAGATGACACTCAGATCTCCCTACCTCTTTCTGGTGATTATGTTAAGGATTTGGCCTTGGTGAGCAAGATTTATCTCGTCATCCAGGCATGGATGGTCACCCATGGTCTATGCCTGAATGACGATAAGACAGTGATCATCATCCTGGGCACTTTTGCATCCCTTAATAAACTTAACTCTAATTATTCCACCTTCAATATTGATAATAACACTATCACCGTAGCTAAAGAGGTGAAGACACTGGGCTTTTACCTAGACTCAACTCTATCCCTCAACAAGCAAGTCAATGCGGTGGCTTCATCTACAGCCTACATGTGCAAATTGATTAGGGGGAGCAAATCCTTTCTTTCAAATAGTAGTTGTATCACCTTAGCCCGAGCCCTGATTTTATGAAAATTGGACTATTGCAACTCTTTATTCATAGGTGCCAATAAACAAATCATCAAAAAGGTTCAGACACTGCAAAATAATGCTCTTAGAGCAGCATTAGGAATTGCCAAACAAGAACACATTTACGTGATTCGAAGAGCTAATAATTGGCTCTCCGCATTTGACAAAATCAAGCTGAAGGTCGCTACTTTGACCTACAAATGCTTGAATAATGCTGCACCTAGCTACTTGGCCGAAAGATTCAACAAAAGGTCTACAACCATGATTACAGACTTTCTAATACTAATCACCTTGCTATCCCCAGATTCAAGTTAGCAAGAATTGGGGGTTGTAGCTTCCCTGTTAAGGCAGCTGAATTATGGAACTCATTACCACCCTCACTAAGAGTGATGCAGTCTGCCCATAACTTCCGCGAGAGCACTATTAAATGGCTCAAAGAATCAGACCTATAGCCTGTATCAGTCATTGGTTTGTATTAAGATTGTAAATAATGATTGTAAATATCCAGCTTCAAATTGTATAACTATGCCATGTACACTACTGGTTACCTGTTTACCTTCTCGCCGTAGTACATGGCACCTACTGCTGTCTCTCCATTTACCTGCTACCTTTATCTTGTGTACCCTAATTGACTACTTCTGTAACTTTATCTTGTAACCAAGCTTTGAATTACCTTATGTTCTGCGCCCGGTTACCCCTGGGTCTGGTGCGCAATACATATAAAATAAACACACAAACAAACAAACAATGATTCCCTGCGCTCTTCACAGGTTGGAAAACAGAACTTTGCTAAGGTAACCTGTCTCTTTTCGTCCGACCATTTGGCAACCCTCTCTCGGATATATAGTCTGCGAGAGACATGACAAGGAAACAAAATTATATATGAGCAACACGTGACCCTATTCCTATAACATCTTCCATATTACTTATAGGTGCTGTGCTTATTCAGGTCTTCTATCGTCATGTTTGATGTCATGGGTGTTAGTCTTAGCAATGCACAGTGGTGGCACAAGTTATGGTTGATTAGGTTACCATATATGGCGAATTTCAGTTTTTTTTTTGTTGGTTTTACTTGTAACCATAATATGGATAGGTTGTTTTTAGTGCAAAGTAAGTGTAATGTACTTGTTGCACTGAATTTGATAGTTTTTTCTTAGGGCAACTGAAAAAAATCGTCCCTTTAACAATGTTTTTTGTCAGTGAATGTCATAGCTTTTTAGTAGTGCAACTTACCCATAACGTCGCTTTAGCAATGCTTTTTGTGAGTGAATTGCATAGGTTTTTACAAGTGCAACTTAAGCATAATGTTCCTTCAGCGATGTATTTTCAGTGAATTGCATAGGTTTTTAGCAGGATACCCTTACTTTTGAAGATGTACTGTACAACATACTGAAACTGTGGGCAGCATGTTAATGCACACATCAGTCTTGGAGTACGCGTCTGGTTGTGGATATCGGGTGGCATCCAACCTGCTCAGAAAGGCAGAGGCTCTCTTACATAGTGGTACCATTTAGCCAACAGAAGGAACATATGCAACCAGCAGCATGTACATCAATTGCAAGGTAAAATAGAGTAGGTCTGCAAACTGTGTACTTATTAAGCAAACAGCACAAAGGCATAGGGCCAACACCATAACGGAATGTACCAACAACAGAAGTGATGTCTCCCTTCAACAATCTGATCTCACTGCTACTGTGAATGGGAACAAAGAACGAACGGCCAGAGTAAGGATGGGAAAGTACAAAGACCAGAACATCACTGCAAACTTAGCAAGCACAATACAGTTTGCCTGATAATTGTGCAGGTGGTGCAGTATACAATACTACAGAAGAATAAGGGTTTTTGTGTGTATGTAGCAATGGCAAGAACCTTACAGTAACTGGAAGAAAAATTCCCTCATGACACAATGACTTACGATACTAACCCCATTGGTACTCATAGTAGTGTGAATCATAAATTATGTAATATAAATTGCTTCATGTACACCTAACACATTTTCTTTTCTGTACGAGAACATATTGCAAAGGAAAGCAAGGCAGCATAAGCGGCACCCCTTCCACAACAGCATACAGGCACAGGAAAGGAAAGAAACTCTGTAAGTATCAAAATGGAAAGCCTGGAAGCCAAAATGGAAGAATTGGTGAACAATTGTGAAGCCGTAAAAGATTGCCTACAAGGGGATATTATGGACACAATAAAACAGCACTGCCAGACCTGCATGTGTACCCCTTCCCCATGTCACAGCCTGCCATGCCCTCAAAATCTGTGTGATGGGAGACTCCCCTCACAACCAACTATCCACTTCTACTACCCCTTCCCTTTCCTATTGGTGTGTATCAATGTGTTCAAGTAAACACTGATATTTAACTTGTTGCGCAGTGTACATGTGGTATTGTTTTTTTTAAATAACGTTGTGACTGAGCGGCGCTCAGTCCTCGTAGGAGTGTCTGCAACTAAGCAAAAGGTAGGTGTCCTACAGACACCGCACAAGCATGGCCTATCTGCAATGACAATAGAGGCATCCGTATGATGCCAGCACGACTGACATTTCTGCGTGTTCAGCACCACCTATAATTACGTGTGGGAGCAAACATTTGTTCGTTGTGCAAGTACACACATGTGTATCTGTTCCTCTGTGTCCTGGTAACACCGCAACTGTGCAACATATGCAAACGAACTTCATTGAGTTTTAGCCGCCTAACCACGTCCTACAGGTAGCTATACAGATAAACATCCCGCCTGCTATACCCTATAAACACCCAGCATCTCCCAAAATGGTCAGCACGTGTGTGTCGCACTATTGCTCAGTAGAGAAGTGGCAACTGTGTGGATAGGACACCTATGCACATGCGTACAATGTATTCTGCCCAAAATGCATCCTGTGGACAGCCGTCCCAAGGGAGAACAGTAGCGACATCACCATACGCCTGCACCCACGCGTGGGCCCTTATTTCGGGGACACAATCCGGAACCTCGGACAGAGGAAAAGTACAGTGTTGTGCAATGTACGGAGTGTTTTTCCAAAAAGTGCATGCTTACAAACACACCACAATGTGCCATTGCACATGTATGTATGGTTTTCAACAATGTTGGCCTGCTTTCCGGTTGCAAGTTCTCCACAGCAGCCTTACAAAAGGCCACACCCCAGAGCTGCTCCACAATGTGTTTGCAGATTTTCAGAACAGAGTAGCAGGCCACATTGGTTTGCCCTGTAAGTGATGGTGCACCAAATCTGCTGTGCTACATTGGCTTTGCAAGTAATGGCAACCATGTCAGCCCGGCTCAGTGCGCACAGTAATGGAGAAAAGTATTAACTGCTTTCCTATGACCCACACCCTCAGTTGCAATAGTCCCCACTGTCCCATTCCCATAGGTAGCATGCTGGAAACGATAGTATATGGCATGTCTGTTTTCCCAAGTACAGCTAGGGCCGTGCCCCAATAAAGCAAAAATATTCCTTCTTCCCTTTCCACTTTCTTCTTTCCAGCACGCCGTCATTGGGTACTGGTAAAATGTTCCACACGCATCCACCAATCACATTGAAGAGGTCATCATGTAACAGTATCAGTTCTGTACAACAGTCTTCTGCGTACACACCACACCCAGAAACTTTAGTGCGCAATACCTCAGCCTCCACAGTCCCATTTCCATGGCCATCCTTAAATCCCTGGATGTGGATTTAGTGCTGTGTGCGGGCGTGGTGGAATAAATTACAACCAGGGTAGGGAGTTCGTTTTTAGTGGTGCCTCTCAAAAGAGCCTTTTCTTTTCTTTTTTAATGTGCTTCTAGAGAAAAATCTTTTTTTGGTTTTTATTTGCTTTTTTGTGTGTTCTTGTGCTCACATTGTTACTGTAAACACTTCACCGCATACTGTACATGGGCAAACAAAACAGCATTACCAAAGGGCAGCAACGAAATGCCATGCATGGAAAAACTCAGCATTTCCACAACTAATGAGGTCACTGTTACAGAAGAACATCCCACAAGCGGACAAAAAATATCACACATGCTTCTGTTGATGAAACACCTTCCAATCTCTGGCTCAGAACAACATACATTAGCATTGTCCTATACTCTTCTTGGTGTTATGGCTGAGAAAAGCACCTGGCCAGTAGTAAAAAGCCTCTTCATTACATTCAGCAACCACTTCAGTCAACGGAACAAACCTAAACAAGCCACGTAACCCAAATGCATGCCGCCGTAGTGCACAACGACAACATCAACACGAGCCGAAGTGGCCAGACCTCTGCAAAGTGAATGCATCTCTGCGAAACTGCGGTCATACACAGTGCTCCACGATGTGTCCACTCCTTCCAAACCAGAATTGCCATCAAAATGTCTTTCCATGGCATACTTTTGCAGATCTATCACAAAGGCATCACCCAAAGTCAACACAATGCATTTCTGCATGTCAGCAAGCCTCACTACGCAGAGTAATATGACCGTCCCTTCCTGTAAACCACACCCTCAGTACCTGATTGGCTAAACCCCACAGTCCCATTTCCATTGGCCAGCATGGTGAGAAGGGCAGAATGTGGCACGTGCATTTCCCAAAGTACTGCGAAGGCCGCACCCCAGCAAAGCAGGAGCAGTCCTTCTTCCCTTGCCACTATTTTTTGTCCGCCACTACCTCATTGGGTACGGGTAAATAGTCACGCACGCATCCACCAATGCAATCCAAGACTAGCATTTAATAATGTCAGTTCTGTACAACACTTCATATGTACCGTTACAAAATCAGCCTGCAAGTGTCCTGCCATTGGAAAGCATGGCCAGTAGAAAGTTCAGTAAAAGATTGCAAGATTTGTGCATTCACATTTCATCCACATGCGCACTCATCACCACAAAATGGAGGTATGTATACTTTGTCTGCGGTGTGTTTACAACTCTGTTATAAGTGCCTCTGAGCACGGTATCTGGCACTGAGCGTACATTAAGTTCTTAAAAACCATACTGTTTCTTCTACCATCCCCTACCATCAAGTGGCACTTCAATGGTATGTGCTTACAACGTTTTAATTTAGCCGTATCATACATTGTAATATTGAAACAGGAGCTCTCTTCTTTCCTTCCAAAAATTCTACAAATTCTTTTGCCCACTAACCCATCTCCTACGTAAATGGTAAAAATATGGCACCTATACCAGCACTGAATGTATCTTACCAACGTATAGCAACTTCTCAAAAGGTCAATGTCTGCACAGCTGTGGTGCTTGTTAGGAAAGATTTCATGATTGTAGGTCATTTTCCTTCCATGTGGCAACCCCCAAACTTTTTGCTGTTGTTTTACACCCTGATCTAGACTTTGCCGGAGTAGCGCAGCCTTCCGCCGCACTCCTCTGAGCTTTCGCTCCATTCTTATGGGGTAACTGACATGCCCTTAAGACAGTCAGTACCGGGAGACTTTGTTTCCCTTAGTCCTTTCCTCATGTTGCAGCTTTTGAGCAACATGAAACAAGAGTGCACCGTAACTTACATTACCGCGCTCTTGGGTCTCTAGTCATTCCAATGGCCCTAGAAACTCTCGCTGGACTTATCATGAAATGTGCAAGTGTGTCACAGACGGGACTGGTGGCAGCTATCGTTTCTTTGTGTTTTGAACCCCTTTTTGCCATGTTAACCGTGTTTCCCGCGTTTGGCCCAAATGGGTTGCCTGGCCTTCAAAATGGCCATGCCACGGGGTTCTTTGTCCTGTCCGCTGACCGTCTTGCACCTTCACCTTCCCCCAGGTCGAGCCGACCAGGGCCAGTCCTTATTTGGTCATGCACTTTCCCACGAAACACAATGCTTTCGCAGGCTTCTGCATGCCTGGTGTGTGCCTCCAGGATGTGGGCTGGGATATCTGTTCCCAATACACATCCTGGGTGCCAGAGAGTCTAGAGTGTCTTGAATGCCTGGGACCACCGTGGTCCGTGATAGGTCCACGTATGCTGTGAGTGTTTTGTGAGCAGATCTCCGATTGGGTCCTCTCCGTTTTGGCACAAAGGGAACTCTGGATAACAGGAGGCTGGAAACACCACTACCAGGTCGATCTCCTCAGTTCTCACGAACAAAGGATAAGGAGCCAACCAAGTATCCTGCAACTAAGAAGCTGAGTCGAGGAATCGCTGGTGACCCGCTGAAGGTTTAACACCCTGCACTGCTGTCGTCCTGTGAGACCCCTCTGCCTCTGATCGAACGAGAAGGCCTGTACTGGCGCTTCGACCCTTTAGAATAGTGGGAACAACTATTCTCGGCATCTTCACCAAATCCTGTACGCAAGCCTTCGGAAGCGTCCCTGGGCCATCCAGTGGACTGACCAGCCTACACAGGAAAACTTGCTCTGTCACCGCCGTCTGGTTGCTGCTAATCCTGTGTCCTCGGCACTCTCACAAGATTCGTACACTTGCCATTCCCAGGTCTGAAGTGAGACGTGTGCTTTGGGACCGGAATACACTTGGTTGCCGAGTTGCCCTGCTGTGGTAACAAACCTGTGCATGTTCGCTGCATTTTGGGACACCCTCGACCGTGACTCCTGCTGTCGCGGAATCTACACAGCATCGAGACATCCTGCTGATCGCATCTGAACTTGCCAGTACTGAAACGGAAGCGGAGAAGCCTGGGCCTGCCTGCATCGGGGACCGGTGAGTAGTCAATACCCTAACTGGTCGCCCTCCCGCGGAGCCTGTGGCTCTCCACCGCTGTTGTAAACAGCAACCCTTTTCCGCACTCACACCCTGCTTCTGCCCACAAATGGAGGCCACGCTTGAGTAGCGGGGAACTGTTCATCATTGTTTTGTTCACCTCTCTGAACTGCCAGATCTCCCTGAAGAGTCTCTCCTTTGCCTGTTGGCACCCACGTGTGCAGGTACTTTTGAGAACAAGGCTCCACTCTTCATAGGGCTCAGACTTCCTTCTAGTTTGGTGGCCCTCTGATTTCGAACTGGGTCTAACGATTACTTGCACTGCCTGTTTTCCTCCCCATCTAGGTGGTCTGCATATTTCGTGCTTCTAACTCTTTAGACCCCTTGGTCTTGTATATATATTGTATTGCTTGTGATGTGTTGGTTTATTGGAGTTTTACCGTGATTCTTTACTATGGTCGATGTTACAAAGGCCTTGTAATAAATGTGTCTATATTTTTAATATAACACCTGTCTGGAGTAATTTGTAAGCGGCCTTGCTTTGTGTTCTCATTGCGGGCTTTCAGTCACCCTCACCCCTCTTGAGACCTAGTCTTGACCGCCTCCATCGCTACCCTGATTGGTCTGGTTTGTCCAGAGGTTACCCTGTTCCAAGAAACTAGGCTGGCCTTCTGAACCTCTGCCCCTCCAGGACAGAGTTCAGAAATCCATCTTAACAGTTCTCTATAAGATGGATTATTGCAACAGCCTCTTTTAAAGTCTGCCCGCTTCTACTCTCTGCCTTCTGCAATTCATCCAGAAGAGGACTGTCCAACTTGTCCTTGGCCTCAAGGCCAGGGATCGTATCTCTGCTGGACTGAAATGTCAGCAATAGCTCCCAGTGGCTGCGAGGAATAAGATGAAAACCCTCTACATTATGCAAAACGCCTTCAGGGCCCTGGGACCTCAATACCTTCAACTCTCACTTCCTATATATCACCCTGCCCGAGCTCTTCCTTCATTTACCTCCAACTCCCTCAGGGTCAGTCCCTTCTGCAAGCAACCATTTGGTGATAGATCTCTTTCTTCGGCTGGGGCCTCCTTCTGCAACAGCCTCCTTGCTTCCCTCCCACTTGAGGAGAACCATCGCTGGTTTCCGGAAGCACCTCAAAGCCTTTCTCTTTGCATCTGCTTTTTCTCCTCCTCTCCCCAGCTGACTTCCTGGCTGAAACTGATTCTGCACTGGTTACCTGGCCACTCTCTGATGTCAGGCCCAGGCCACCTTCCCCCACCAGTCACACCCCTGCACTGCCTTTCTGGAAAACCCTGCACTTGGGGACTATTTTCTGTATCCCTAACAGTAGTTATCCCTAACAGTTCCACCACCACCTGAAGTCTGCACTTATCCTTGCACTCGGCACAATCGGGCCGTATTTTTACTTATTGCCATTCGTTCTTCTTCCCATGTACTTCACTTCCCCTCCCCTACCCATGCAGTTGGGCGATGTGAGTGGCACCTGGCCTAGTAGGTTTGTTGTCTCTGTCTCGCCTCTGTTCCCCCTCCCTTGCCTCATTGCGCCTTGCACAACTTGTGGATAGGTACATTGTAAATGCCATATCATACAATTGCACATCATATGCTATCATACACAGGATAACTGCCACTTACCTTGTACACTGCACAGTTTTTTTTTCCCGCAGTATCCCACTTACTGTACATTTTTCAAAAATGATCACACCAAAGCAGCACTGAATGCATGTTAGCAGCTTCAAACAAGTACATAAAGTGCATGCATACAAACAGTATGCCTGCCCCTTACCTTGCACACTTCCACCATAGGCTTCTGCACTTCTTTGTACAAAGAGACCTTCTGCCACAGTTTCTGCGTACACACCACAACCACAAACCTTATTGAGCAATGCCTTACTTCCACAATCCCATTTCCATGTCTCCCATCCTCAAAATGGCCGGATGTGGCACGTGTAATCCTGAAAATACCGCAGAATCTGCAGAGTTTTGGTGCTAGGAAGGGGAGGGGAATGTGAAACAGGGTAGGGAATTGGGTCTTTAGTGGTCCATCGGAAAAGCTTTTTTTTTTTTCATGTTTTTTTACGTGCTTGCAAACAACCTTTTCTGTTTTTTCTCTTTCTATGAATTTCTGTTTGCTTCTCCTCTTTCAATGTTTACCGATTTACGGTCAACACTTCTTGCACAGTGTAAAAGAAAATAGTATTGCCAATGGTGTTCAAAGAAATGCCATTTGCATGAAAGCAGTGTATATTTTGCAACTTCATGCTCTCATAGTGGGTGGAGAACATCCCATTAGTGCACATAAATGGAAACATGCATCTGTTTATAAGACACCCTCCGAGCTTTGGCTGGGGACAAATTACAGTGGCATGTTTCCATACTCATCTTGGTGGAATGGTTGAGAAAATGACCTTCGCAGTGGGAGAAATCCGCATCACTGCATTCATCAACTTCTTCAGGCAACGGTGCAAACATCCAAATGATATGTGACCCAAATGTAAACCTCCATAATGCACCACGACACTAATGGTAGAGGCCACATATCTGCAAAGGCGAACCATCCCACCGAAACTACATGCATAGAGACTAGCCCAAAAAGTGTCCACTCCTTCCAACCCGAAATTAGCAGCTATGCATCTTTGCATGGCATACCTGTGCAAATCTTGTACAAAGGTATCACCCACGATCAGCACTGTGCATCTCGCCATCTCTATCAGCCTCATTACACAGAGAGTATTGGGAAAAAGTAGTACTGCCCCTTCCTGTGAACCACACCCTTGACACCTGATTCCATAATCCCCACAGTTCCATTTGCATGGACACCATGATCAGAATGGCAGGATGTGGCATGTGTGCTTTCCCAGCTACAGCGAGGTCTACACCATAGTAAAGCAGAGACAGTCCTTCTCCCCTCTCCACTGTTCTTCTTCCAGCACTCCCTCATTGAGAACTGTGAAATATTCACACATGCATGCAGCAATCACAGCCAAGAGCTCTGCATCCAACACTATATTTTTTTTTACAGCCCTCCATATTTACTGTTGAACACTTCGAGTACACGTCACATGTGCTTCCAAAGCACCTTCCGTGCAAAGTTCTGGAAAGGAATCCATGATTTCAGCATCCAAAATCATCCAGAGCGGCACCCATCACGCCTTCGACCATGGACAAAAGAGTCTACTGCTTGCACACACCCAGCACAACATAATAAAGCCATGCATGCGAACATGTGGCCAGAAACCACACTTCACAAATGTAACATAGCCAGCGGCACTTCTACCCAACCCCAGTACCATAACACAGCGATGCATGTAAACATGTGCAGATTCCACAAACATACCACTGCCTCTGCCTCCCCTACCCACTTACATTCACAAAGTATCATGTCACTGCCAACCAAACCCGCAATCTTCACAACATTGGGCCTACTCCCAGGAAACTACACAAACCAGAATATTCAAGCACATAGAAGATTCACTTCAACCGTACCCTCTTCTATACTGACAGTGTTGCAACACTGCACCCAGTGGGCACACTGCAGGACTTTTCACTGCACAATCTCCACACTGAACACTGCAGGATGTTCTAACAATGACCGCACCCATGGAAACAACAATATAAGCATGTCAGCGCACTTCTGGTGTGTTATTATGAGTAGAATGTGCTCCACAACCATTCTGTAAAGGTGACCACCCTCTGAGAGATGCAGTCAAAACTGCATTGCTGCGGTTGGTGTGGTGAAGGCCTTGGCTTTTGGATATATGGCCTACGGTCTACAGCCTTTGGTCATGTACCCAGTAGTCTAGGCCTTGGCCACACCCACTGCATCGTAATCAAGCCATTCATAGCAACATGTCACCAAGAACCACAATACACACACATACCACAGCCACAGGCACTCCTACCCAACCTCTGCGCCATTAGACAGCTGTGCATAGAAAAATGCACCTTTTAGCAGAATGTACAAACTTAACACAGCCTCCGGCACCCCTACCCACTTTCATTCACATATGATGCAGTTACTGTCAACCGAACCAACCAACAATATATGCATGTCAGCTGACTTCTGGTGCTCTATGAAGTCTACAATGTGCTCCATAACCATTCGGTAAAGGTGAGGACACTGTGACAGATGCAGTCTAAACGCATTGCTGCAGTGGGTGTGGGCAAGGCCTTGCCCACACCCAACGCAACGTAGTGCAGCCATGCATGGCAACATGTGCCCAAGAACCACACTCCACACATGTACCACAGCCACTATGACTGCTACCCAACCTCTGCACCGTAATACAGCTATGCATGTCAACATGTGACAGTTACCAGAATCTACAAACATAACACAGCCTCCGGCACCCATACCCACCTTCATTCACATAGTATGGTGTTACTGCCAACCAAACCAACAGTGGCCCTGCTCCCAGAACGGTATTCAGTACACAAAAACAATGCTGCATAGTGCAGTACAGTAGTGAACACTCTGCGTAATGGACACTATGCAATCCTATGAAATAGGCAGTTCACCCCTATCCAATTCTTTGCACACACTATTTAAATATTGCACCCACTTCACACACTGCATTATCCAAGCACATAGAAGATGCACTTCAAGCCTACCCTCTTCTATACTGACAGTATTGCAACACTGCACTCAGTGCACACACTGCAGAACTGGTCACTCCATTAGCTGCAGCCATGGAGTAAACACTGTAGGATGTGCTACCAAACATCATACCCATGGAATGAACAACGTATGCAAAGCTGATGAAACACAGAGAAGGCAACATTGTCTAACATAATTGCTAACATGGCACATAGTTGGCAGTGCAAGGCCTCCATCCTTGCCTTGAATGTGCTACGGCCTTACCAAATGCAACACACCGGAGTACACACTATCTTACAATGTTCATGTCATGTGCAAAGCACTCCCCTTCTGTAATTGAGCTCCCACCAGTCACCACGTAAAGAGGTCTCCGCACCAGCTATCGTGCTGTAATGAAACCTGCCTGCATTCAGCACACATGGTAGTTGCCTGTGCAGAGACCTGTGAATTGGCGCTGTACGCACGGACACTGCAGACACATTAATGTATTCATACACCTATTGACATATCTCAGATGAACTACTTCTCACTCCCCCACACTTTCTATCCCTTCTTTCCACAACCAGATGGGGTAATATATGTTTTGCAATGCACTTCGCTTCTGCAAATCTGCTCCCACCAGTCACCACGGTAAGAGGTCTCGGCACGAGCTATCATGCCGTAACGGAGGCTGCCTGCATTCACCACACATGGTTGTCGCCTGTGTAGGGACCAGAAAATTGGCACAGTGCGCACGGATACTGCAGGCACAACACCGTCTTTGTCCACCTAATAATAAACACACATCTCAGATGAACCACTTCTCTCTCCCCCTCCCTTTCCATCCCTTCTTCCCACCACCACATGCCGTACATTATGTTTGTCATTACCTTTCGCTGCCACACTGTCCTCCGATACACCAGGGCAGCGTTCCCCAAAAACTTTGACGCACTGCATGCTTCCCTCCAGCCAACCACCGGCTGTGTCCAAAGTTCGCCGACATCACGGCGTACTCCAAGCCAATGAGGCTTCTGTCCGCGGAGCGAACAGGGAAATGGGTCAGTGGAGCGGAGCCAGATTTTAGATGTAAATTTCAGTTCTTTGCAACTAAAGTACTGGTCGGATTTCCACCAAACACACAAAAACACGCTTTCGGAAACAAGCCCCCGCTCCTGCCGCAAATTTGGTGAAAATCCGTCCAGCCATTCGGGCTGTAGCCGTGCACAAAGTTTTTGCCCATTCAGTCTATTGAGAAAAGAAATATGGGTCCCTCCCTATAACTCCCCCCCCCGCACGAAACCTCACCAAACTTGCCAAGAAAATTCAAGGTGGGCCATATACTTTTTTTTGCACATTTTGGTGAGGATTCCTCCAGGGGGAGCGAAGTTATAGGAAGCCGAAAAAGTGGTCTTCCTATGGGTTTAGCAACTTAACCATAACTACACTGCTGCTACCGCAGGCCGTGTAATATATATAAAAAAAAAAAAATATATATATATATATGTATATGTATATATATATATATATATATATATATATATATATACTGTATTTTATGTGATTCTATTGCTACTGGTTAATTTCCCCCTATGTAATACCCCACGCTTGCTAGTTAGTCCCATCAGCAAAACACCTCCTTACCCCCTGCACCCTCCTGCACCCATTCTCCATATTTTAATATATTTTCCGCAATCTAATTCGTCTGGGAGGGGAGGCAATTTGTACATGCATCCCAACAAGTGGAATGTATTGAAATGCACCACTGACTTATGCACGGAACATGCTATCACCTATCAGTGGCCGTGCCTTTGCCTCAGCAGTTAATCTATTTGCAGACTCATTGAGAACATGACATTAGAATACTGTTCAGGAGAGAATATAATAAAGACATATGCTCCTAACTATACTTACAGTGTGCTGGGTTTCGGAGGGTACAACATAATTTTTAGTAGTGGTTGGAGGCCGTAACCTATTTACTGGCTTCAGCACCTTTGTCCTTCTCTCTAACTGAACATATTTGGGCTGTCAATAAGTGCAAGGCATAAGGTAGAGGTCACACATATAATCCTAAATGCTGTTCCCTGAGATGTGTACATTCAGCAGGTAACAAGTTAGAAATTTGATCATGAAGCTGTGTCCTGCGGGCTGCACCCATAGCTCTGCAAATAATTAACCTACGCGCAATAAAACAAAATCAAACAGGCAATTACAGGGGAAACGTTGAGGGCTGCCAGTGCAGGCATCTACAGAAGAGGGGACCTTGACGGATGCAGCAGTGACAGGAAGAGGCTGGACGCAAAGCTTGCTTGCATCAACACATGCTCTCACGAAATGCCCAGCCCCATTGGCCTTTTGGTTATAGTCCCTGAGCTTCTATCTGGGGCTAGAACCAAAAGACCCGGAGCGATAGCCCTTCATCCCTCTTGGCGATGCCTCTGCTATGAAAACTGGACAATTAATAATATCACAAAAGTAAATACATTAATTAATAAATGGAGCCAAAAAGTACCCAGCACTCACTGCTGTCATCAAGATTTGTAATTTTGGCTGATATACAGAGCCTGATTCACAGAAGCATTTTATTATGGCGCAATTCCATTGAAAAAAGCGCTGTCAATTTAAACCCACAGTGTTCATCCTGACCCTCAACGATACTCTTGTAATGGTGCAGAAGGATAACCCAGGGGAAACACGTATGTCTTGGAAGGAAGACACTGCAGTGCTGCACCAGTTCGAATCCTGATCCCGCACTTAAAAACCACAACGCTGGTATAAGCGTGTTATAAATGAACAATTAAATAAATAGCATGGTGCTTGGTAGGCGCATGTTAAAATGAAAATAAAAAGAGGTTTTCACTGTACAGTATACTGAATGGAGGGAAAGAGATCAGACCTATACCCCCTATTGTACGTGTGCACCACAATTAACTTGCCCAGCAAAACACGCTCTTCTGTCACAAATGAAATGAATCCGTGTTGCAGGACATCTCTGGAATGCAGTATAGTGTCTGATCGCTAGGGGTGAATGAAGCATTTGCCCTTCATGTGAAAAGTGCAGAATACACAAAATAATCTGTTTCCACCTCCTCTGCAAAATCAAGCATTACGATTCTGCCGCCACTGAAATTTGTGGTCATGTAACACATTTTTTGGCAAATGTAGAAACTTTCAAAGTAAATGTTTACCCTTCCAGAGTTGCTAGACCCATTCTTAGTTGATCAGTCAACTTGTTACTACTTTGCAAGGCTTATATTCAACACGATAGTCTGCAGACAGTTGCACAGTCCGTGTCCAGTTCCCCTGAAGAGACCCACCCATTACTTTTAGTCATTCTCAATCTGAAAATCCAGGAGAAAGCACCTCAGAGCAACTGCTTCTCAAAACTTGCAATCTCCTCTAATGGCATCACTCATTGCCATCCCTCCTCCTTCTCAAGGGCCACTATCACCTACTATACCCATTTGGAGGGCCTGGAGATGGGAACAGGCACAGTGATGCAGAACAGGAGGAAGAGGAAGATGAGGTAGAGAAAGTACCTACCTCCAGCACCTGGTGTGAATCATAGACCTGGCAGTTTTTCACCACTGTTCTGTGGGATGTATTGACCCACTTTGCTGTGCTGTGTGGTATCACTCTAATATTTATGGCGCAAGAATCTGCAACCATGGTGTGCCAAATACCTACAAAAACCATGTGCTACAACACAACAAAAAGGCGGATGCACAAACGGCCACCCGTGGGGCATGTGTGGTAGAATAGCGCACACCCTGCAGAAAATGTGCCAGTGGGCTCCATGACCAGCAAACAGAGTGCAGAGAGACAAGCAGCACTTTGTAAATAAAACTCCAAGATGTGCATACAAATGACATTTGCTTTTTTTGCTAAAAACTCTAAAATGTCTATAACAGAACACTTCTCAACATTCAAAATCTTGCTTGGCACTGAAATTCATGTAATCTAATGAAGCATTGCGAACATACAAAGTCCTAATGTGAAGAGCTAAACATTTCTTCAGAAAAACTGGATTGCCTGTAAACTGACAGCCCCTGTCAGAATCTGGGTGCAGTACCCTGGGCTACCTGAATGATAGCTGTCAGATGAGTTACTGATGAATCTTTAAAGTGATCTAAACCAAAAGGTCTGGTGGATCAGAAAACATAAAAAGGATTGTGGCTAAAAAGAATACAGATCTCAGTTGCTTTTTATCCCACAGAGTTAAAGCTAAGAAAGTAAGGTATTGATGTTTGATGCAACACATGTGGTTTTTCCTGTGTCTTAATTAAGAATAAAATAGCTTGTCTGAGCTGCAGCCCTTTGGAAGTGGACAAACAGGTTTCTCCCAAGAGGAGGGCTATCCTCTCAGCTGAAACTCACGGGGAGATGGCAATTGTGGGGTAACTCAGACTTTTGTCTACATGTCTACAGAAAGAGAATGAACAATAGCCGGCCCTTCAGCCCAGGAAACGGAGGTGTGAAGGTGGTCGTAAACTGCTCCTGGAAGGGACTCACAAAGGAGGGGCCTGTTCCTAGACTGCAGGGAGACACAAATGGGTGGACATTTGCCGTTAAGCATGAACAAAGAACAATTTTTAAAGACTCATAACTTATGATTCAAAGTGGTGAAAAATATACCAAGGCCATATCTGTTAGTCTAAATTTTTAAAAATGTAAGAGGCGGCAGAACTGTGTAACATTTTCTGGACAGGAATGGCAGTATATGTGGTTTTATGTGAAATGTGTTAACACTAGAATTGTGAAAATGTACACACACACATCCCTAGGTTAAACACACACATTTGTGGAAATTTGCATAAAGTTTAGAAATCGTGTTCATAGCAAAAAGGACAAAATTCTTTAAAAAGTGGAAACAAGATCCTCCAGCTGCCAGATTTTGATGAACAGCTACTACCTAAAATATGGCATCTTTGTGTGTGATTTGTGTAAAAGTGACCATGTTGGAAATTTGTATTTAGTTGAAAATCCGATTTTGAGACCAGTAGCTAAAGGGAGGTCTCTGAGAACTGTAAAGCAAACCATAAAATGTGACATCATCCGGCCTTTATCCAATCACTCAAAGGCAAGGCAGAGATCAATTTTTGATCCAATCCCAGCTCACAGGGGCCGATTAGCTAAGCCGGCCAATACACCCACATTGTGATGTCATTTTAAAGCATAAATAGAGACAGCTGACAACCCATAGGGACTCACAGATCCACTCATTTTCATGATTCTGGCGAAGCACTCTGATATAGAATGTTACCTTCAGCCTTTAACTTCCTTCCAGATCCAGATGCCAAGACTCTTGCCAGCAGTAGAGAACTATTGATTTCTCTCCTCAAACTTCTTCTCACCACCCAGTGACGCGCTGTGGGGTGAAAAGGCCTTTGAACTAATATCCTGAAATTCCCTGGATTGCTACCACAAGGCTTGCCTAAGGAACTCACTATCCAGCTGATTGAACTACCCACAAACAAGAAGGGCAGAGCCTGTGCAAATCCAGTGACCGGCCTAGCTGATTCAATCCTGTGCCTGATGTGCTGTCTTTCCTAGACCAGATCCAATCCCTGACCAGAACTGACAGTCCAATTTAATAACTTATCCTGTGAGTATTAATAGGAAGAACTGTGACCCATAGTATATTTTGCATTGTCTTATTCCAATCTCATCCCATCCCATCTAATCTTTAAGTCAGAACCATCGTATTGCTAGAACTATCTTTGCACTGACTCTTCTCTCATCTGTGTTCCTAAACCCTAACTTCTTATTGATTGATCAAGAAAAGTAATTCCCAAACCAAACGGAAACTAGAGTATCACACATGAATTGTTATGATCGGCCGTGAATGACCTTCCTGTGTGGCATTCTCCTTTTTGTAGTCCTTATAAGAAAACCTACCTGTAATTTCTAAATCCGGATCTCTGTTTTCCATTCTCGCGCCTATTTTATAAAAACAACCTTCGCTAAAAGCTCTATAACTCCCTCAGTCTTTATGATAGAAACAAAATTTCAACTCCTACTTATACCTAACACCTTACCTATCCCCAGAACAGTGCAATTATCCCGTTATCACAAATATGGCTCAAAGAAAGGTTTGCAGCAATTTTACATACAGAGAAATTTTACATGTGTAAAATAGATTTAATTTGTTTCTGACTTGGACTTTATGATTTCAAATGTTTTCTTCTGACTAAATCATTGCTTGTGATTGTTTGCAACTGTTCAAAGCGGCTCCCATAGGAATTTATAACAAATGAAGTATTTTTGACCACATTTGGTGTTTTTGGTCAATCAATTCCAAAGACAATTTCAAAGCCATCCTGACAGCTAAACAGTCAATTCCGTTTTTCTCTTGTGTTTGAAGGGGGAAGGTGGGACTGATATTCTGTTTGATTTGTGCTATTCCTGAATACCTGCTCTCTCCTCCCATCTCTTTACATTATCTATTGGGGGGTTGAGGGGTGTTGCAGGGGGAACCTCTGACCATAGTGCCATCTGTCCAAACCAACACAAACGTATTCTGTTCTGTGCTGCATTTGTTTTATGCTCATTCCTTGATTCCTAGTGTATTAAAGATATCATTCAGTGTTCTGTCACCCCATTGGTTGTTGTTACCTATTAAAAAATATTGTGATTAAATTCTAAATACATAAATAAATAATTACCTTTGCAAACACGCCTGATTCCTGGTTCAGTGTGACGGGGGGTTCCAGGAGAAGGGTGTGATATGAGAGGTATATCGTTCAGAATATTGAACTTATAGATAAAAATAAATAAGGGCTTCAATTGTGCACTACATGCTGGGCTTGACTCGGGTGTGTGCCGGATTGAAATCACTTACAGTTTGGGGGCTCGTCTGCGGGATCCTGAATTTGACATACCAGTCGTGACAGTCTAACACAGCATTCTAGCCGGCAGGGTACATACACTTTGTTGGGTTACCATAATGTGCTACACTGTACAATCACCCCTCAAAAGAAATACTCAAAGGAATTGGGCCTGTTTGCAAAAGTAAAAGAACCCTGAGATAAGCCAGAACGAAATTAATATTTCCGGAATGGTGACCCCAGTGGAAATTAATATAGCTAGGGAACACCCACTGCACAAATTGTTTGTCGGGGTGAATGGCCCGAACAGGACAAACAGGCATGGCTGCAGGGAATAAAAGAGCAAATCACTGAAATCAATCTTGATACCTGGCAGTGCAAGAGGCCATTACATCAAGCACTTAGCGAATTGTATATGACCTCTAAAATAAATGAGGAGCAATGCAAAATTGCCAAAATAGTGGCCTACCTGTAGTTCTACATATGAGTCATACAGGAAAAGTACGCAGACCATAGACTTCACAAAGAGGCAAGTGGAAGCAATGCAGAAAATCCAGGCTAATCAGGACTCTACAGAGCAAAGGCTCCAGAGTAGCCAAGAATCTGAAACAGAGGCTAGGCAATATTGCACCAAACTCCAAGAAGATCTGGCTCTCTTACTGCAAAAGAATGCAGAACAAGACACCCAGATACAGACACTGCAAAAAGAGTTTCAAGAAAGGTTGGATTCTCTACAACAGAGTCAACAAAAGCTGGCACAAAAATTCATTTCTAACAGTGCATGCGCAGAGCAGGTGGTCACATTACAGAACCAGCTAGACCAATTAAAAGAGGAAAATAATACATTGATTATCAAAGACCTAGAATCCCAAACACAGTTTGATGAGGAGCACCAGAAAGTTGGGGCACTTAAAAATCAGAGGGACGACCTGGCTGCACAGAGGGGCAATATAAGTCAGGAGAGTGACGCCTTAGGCCAGGAAGTCAGCCATTTTAAAACAGAGTTGGAAGAAAGTGTGCTGGCCCTTCAAGAGTTTGGGGAAATCAAAACTGATTATGAAAAGCTGTTGGAGCACACCAGGTAGGTGGAGGATGTTTGGCAAAGAATAATCAGACCACTAAGGACCAAACTCAGGAAGTGAGCCTCCTGCAGCAAAAATTGACCCAATACTCCCAATGCAGGCAGGAAGCACAGAGAGACAATGAGGCTCTCTATGAAAAAAATTACAGGCTCCACAAACAGATAGCCATGCAAGAACAAATCATAGAGACCTGTAAGGCCTTAATAGAGGAACAAAAGGGTTAGATTTTGACATGTCATCAGGGAGTAGGGGCGGAAAGAAATGAGGTAAAATGGGAAAGAGAAGCCCCTGAGCATAACCTCAGGACCCCTGGTATCAGGGACTTCAATCCCTTCAGTTCCATGGACTCTGCCACCCTCATGTGCACTGGCTCATTTGAACCAAGGGCCACGGGATGGTAGACTTCAACACAATGTGAGATGTGGGACTGACAGATAAGCGCCTCCCAGAAATGGATGGGCAGGCATCTATGTACAGGTTCCCAAATATTAGGCCCAGTCTCTCTGATCAGGTAGACTCCAGTGAGGGGAGAATCAGAGAACTGGAGCCTCAAAAATATCACCTACCAAAAGATCAGTCAGTCAAATTTGGTGGGGAATTCCATGAGACTAGGCCCACAAAGAGCATTTTAAAAACCTTTTCCTAGTTAGGACAGTGGGGGGGGGTACTCAGCCAATCCTGGGAGCAAGGAGAGTCAGAAGACTCTTCTGAGCGCCACAGGTTTCAAGAGACTAGGCCCCCACATTCTGCCAGCCCTTCCCAAGTCCGTAGAATCAGGGAGAGCCACGAGGATCAGACAGCCACCTCTGGTAGCAGTGCCTCTGAGTCAGAGGATGAGTGGACAAGGGTGACGAGAACTAAAAAGGCCAACAAAACTAAGAGATCCCTACTGAAAGATCCCCTGAAGCAAATCAAGGCTATTAGGAGTGTCATAACGCTCTACCATAAAAATGCCAAATATTCAGTTTGGGAGTACCTCGAATTGTTTGAGCAAATGATGGAGACTTTCCACCAGAAGGACAGCCAAAGCTGTATTCAGTATGTCAAGTGGACATTTTCACCTGAATACTCCAGCTTCTTTGCGGGGCTGGAGGATCAAAACCATTCAAGATGGTCCACCTATAGGGCGGCCATCTTAAAGCACTTCTCAATACACAGAAACCCTCAAGAGGCCCGCAAGGCGGCCTACAATCTGCAATGTGGGGAAGACCAGGCCCCACAAGAATTTGTCCAAGAGCTGAAACGTGCCTTTGTGCAGACCACCAGACAGTAAGGAATTTATCAATACCTTCTTTCATGCCCTCCCTAATTAAATTATGACCCAGCTGGTGAGGGACTTTCATGAGAAAAGATCACTAGACTGGGTCATTGAACAAGTAACTCGCATCTACGAAGTGCATAAGCCAGTAGAAAATAAAAGTGCCAATAAAAGCCCAAACCAACCAACACTCCTGCTGCTGCTAAGGTGGCGGAGGTCAAGGTTGCCCCCATTTTAGATCTGGAGATGGGGGGGCTTAAAAACATTCCTGCACAAAATCCCACAAATCAAAGACCCAGAAGGCCCTTGGGCCAATACCAAACAGGAAGACCCTACAGCTGCGAGATTGTGATGAACAGCTACTACATAAAATATGGCATCTTTGTGTGTGATTTGTGTAAAAGTGAGCCATGTAGAAATGTGTATTTAGTATAAAATCTGATTTTGAGACAGTAGCTAAAGGGAGGTCTCTGAGAACTGTAAAGCAAACCCTACAATGTGACATCATCCGGCCTTGATCCAATCACTCAAAGGCAAGGTGGAGATGGATTTTTGATCCAATCCCAGTTTACAGGGGCAGCTTTGCTAAGCCGGCCCATACGCCCACTTTGTGATGTCATTTTAAAGTATAAATAGAGACATCTGACAACACATAAGGACTCACAGATCCACTCACTTTCCATATTCCGGCGAAGCACTCTGATCCAGCATTCTACACCCATCCTTTAACATCCTTCCAGATCCAGATGCCAAGACTCTTGCCAGAAGTAGGGAACTATTGATTTCAGCAAGGTCTAAATCCTCAAACTTCTTCTCACCACCCGAAGACGCACTGTGGGGTGAAAAAGCCTTTTGAACTAGTATCCTGAAATTCCCTGGCTTGCTAGCACAAGGCTTGCCTGAGGAACTCGCTATCCAGCTGATTGAACTACCCACAAACAAGAAGTGCAGATCCTGTGCAAACCCAGTGACCAGCCTAGCTGATCCAATCCCGTGCCTGATGTGCTGTCGTTCCTAGACCAGATCCAATCCCTGACCAGAACTGACGGTCTAATTTAATAACTTATCTTGTGAGTAATAATAGGAAGAACTGTGACCCATAGTATATTTTGCATTATTTTATCCCAATCTCATCCCATCCCATCTTCAAGTCAGAACCATTGTAGAACTATCTTTGCGCTTACTCTTCTATCATCTGTGTTCCTAAACCCTAACTTCTTATTGATTGATTAAGAAAAGAAATTCCCAAACCAACGGAAACTAGAGTATCACACATGAAGTGTTATGATCGGCCGTGAATGACCTTCCTGTGTGGCATTCTCCTTCTTGTAGTCCTTAATATAGCACAAGAAAACCTACCTGTCATTTCTAAACCCGGATTTCTGTTTTCCATTCTCACGCCTATTTTATAAAAAAAAAAAAACTTATAACTCCCTCAGTTTCTGTTATCGCGAATATCGCGTAAGGAAAAGTTTGCAGCGGTTTTACATTCTGAGAAATTTTACACGTGTGAAATAGCTTTCATTTGTTTCCGACTTGGACTTTAAGATTCCAAATGTTTTCTTCTGACTAAATCATTACTTGTGTTTGTTTGCACCTATTCAAGGCAGCTCCCATAGAAATTTATAACAAATGAAGTATTTTTGAACATATTTGGTGTTTTTGCTCAGTCAATTCCAAAGACCATTTCAAAGCCATCCTGCAGCTGAAAAGTCAATTCCATTTTTCTCTTGTGTTTGAAGGGACAAGGTGGGACTGATATTCTGTTTGATTTGTGCTATTACTGAATACCTGCTCTCTCCTCCCATCTCTTTACACTATTGGGGGGGTTGAGGGATGTTGCAGGGGGAACCTCTAACCATAGTGCCATCTGTCCAAACCAACACAAAAGTATTCTGTTCTATGATGCATTTGTTTTATGTTCATTCCTTGATTCCTAGTGTATTAAATATATCATTCAGTGTTCTGTCACCCCATTGATGATTGTTGTTACCTATTAAAATATATTGTGATTAAATTCTAAACACATAAATAAATAATTACCTTTGCAAACTAGCCTGATTCCTGGTTCAGTGAGACCGGGGGGGAGGTATTCAAGGAGAACGGTGTGATATGAGTGGTGTATCGTTCAGAATATTGAACCTATAGATAAAAATAAATAAGGGTTTTGTTGTAATGTGACTTACAGAGTGTAGTGATGTCACATGGAATCCTTTTCTTCCTATGATTCTGATGATGAAATCATCATATAAGATTCTATTTGTGTCAGTTAAGAGTTTGCTTGTTTTGCTTCAGGATCACCATTTGCCTGGGGGTCCTTATTTCAGTTATTTTTTAATAAATATCATAATAATCATTACAAGGCGTGCAGCACTTCACTTTCCAACAATGGAGACGAGGATGGAATAGTGTGGGACCCCCAGCGACTGAATAACGTACACCGTTCCGCTCCGCAGAGCGTCATAGCGGTCACAGTGGGACAGTGATCCTGAAGTGTTTGTCTTATCCTTTTTGGGTAAGAACAAACGCTGCTACGCTCCGTCGAGCGTCGTAGCAGCCATCGTGGGACTAAGATCCTGTGGCTACAGCCCCCCCCGTAGCCCCTCCGAGAGTGCTGCAGCATTCGCGTGCTACCAGCAAGGCCCTGTGAAGAGCGGCTCACACGGTTACTCTGTTGCGTGTCGCTTGGGAGAAGCAGCTGGGCCATACCGTATAACACGGTATAGAGGCGCGCAATCAAGATTATCTCGGTACGAGTTGCTGTCTTGGAGCGCACTGCACAATTTCAGCCTGCATCAAATGTTTTCCCTAAATGGTGGGCTACAAACAGGGCGAAAGGGGGGGGGAGCATAGTGAATAGGCGCGTAGTACGAGAAGCACACTGCTGGAGCACTGGCAATACCTTCAAGTCTTTAGTGTTTCGTTTTCTGTTTGGAAGAGCTGGAGCCAAAGGATCTGAGTTTGTGAAGAGGGGATCTGTAATAGTCATAGCAGTATTAAAGAAACATTTGCCCTTGAAGAATTTAAAAAAAGGGAGAAAGAATTATAGGCATTAGTGTCTTTGTAGCTGTTAAGCCATCTGTAAAAGACTATTACAAGGCCTGCATCATTTGGTTTCTGAGTCGTGGAAAGCAAAGTGAAGGTGTCACAATTTAGGAAAGAGTGACATTAAGAGTTTGGTCCAGGATTCTCATGCATAGTTTATTTCAAGTTATGCAAACCAGCAAGTTGGCACATTTTAAGCAACCAAAGCGGCACTTTGACTCAACCATATAGAATAGCCGCACACATCTTTGGGTGCACTGTCCATTGCAACAAGGCCTGGGCAAGCAGTATCTCTACGGCATTCCAGAGACAACCAAATGGCTTTGCCTGGCATAGCAGGGCCGCCGATATTTATGCCCACACCCGGTTCTGCAAAAATTGTATGGGCTCAGTGGCGCAAGGGTTTTATGCACTATCTCAAGGCGGTGGGTGGAAATTCGTATTCCAATGAGAGGAAACTAGCTCTGGTTTTACATTTCCGAGGATACGAGGGACAAAGGATTTTTGAAACACTTCCTCAATTATAAGGGGCATCAAGTTTCATTTGAGGGTGTGAAACGGAAGGAGAGCCTTGAAAATTCTATTAAGCAGGTTGAGAGACCGACTAGTAAGGTTGAGCTACGATCGTTTCTCAGCATGACAGAGTTCTACCAAAAGTTTGTCGAGAATTATGCAGCTAAAGTTCTTGAGATGAGAAAGCTATTGAAGAAGGGTTGTGAGTTTGTGTGGAATGAAGCTTGTGAATTAGAATTCCAAAGCATAAAAAATGAAATAGATTTAGCTAAGCCTTTGAGGTGTTTTGATACTAAGAGAACCAGCATAGTTACTGTGGATGGAAGTGAGAGTGGATTAGGTGCCGTTCTTTCACAAAAATGTGATAATGGCTCAGAAGTGATGATTGTTCATGCATCTCACGCATTGAGAGGTGCTGAGATGCGTTACTCCTTGTTGGAAAAAGAAGCCTTGCCTGTTATTGGGCTGTAGAACGTTTCAAGAATTTTGTAAGGGGGACCACAAACCCCTAAAGGTAATTTCTGAGAGTAAAGGCTTGGACAGGGTGTCTCGCAGGGTAGCAGGATGGGTCACCAGATTGCAGGGCCATAGGTTTCAGATGCAAGTGATTCCAGGGAAGGAAAATATTCTGGCGGACAGCTTGTCGAGAGTTAAAGTAGCCTCCCGTGAGGTCGAGGAGGAGGTCGATATGGAAATGGTGTTTGTGAATTCCGACAGGATAGTGTCTAAGGAAGAATGGCTTGAAGAAGTGAAGAAAGATACAGTCAAGAGCAAGGTGATAATGTATGTGCTGTCCTCGGTGTGGCCCAAAAAGGTGGATTTGGTTGAAGGTCATTCTGGGAGGTGAGGAATTAATTGTCCGTGTCGGATGGTATATTGTTCAGGTGGGAGAGAGCAGTAGTACCCGAAGGCATTCGTTCCAAAGTGATTGATTTGGCTCACAGTGGACACGTTGGTATTTCCAAAACTAAAGCGATTTTGAGGTCTGATTACTGGTGGCCGGGGTTCGACAGAGACATAGAGAGGTGTCTCAATGAGTGTTTTATGTGTATCAAATCTGGAAAGGGAAGTGAAGCAAGGAAGCAACCTCTAGTAGATGTGGGTGTCCCCTCAAAGATGTGGAGTGATTTGGCCATGTATATTTTAGGTCCTGTCGATTTGGGGTACCGTAGAGGCAAGTTTATAGTTTTTGTTGTTGATTTGTTTTCCAGGTGGTGTGACTTCAGAGTGGTGAGGGAAATTTTGGGAGAGAGTATGGTGGATGTTTTACAAGGAATGTTTGCATGCGAGGGTGTCCTGGAAAGTATACTTACTGATAATGGTACACAATTTACTGGCGGATGTTTTCCCAGGTATCTTAAAAAAATGTGGTGTAAAGCATAAGAAATCTGCTTTATACCATCCTGAGACCAATGGTGTTGTCGAGAGAATGAACAGGTGTGTAATGGAAAGTATTTGCATGGGGGCGGTGTGTGGATATGACAAGATGGTGGTCCTTCAAAGGAGAATGTGGGCTTTGCGCATGGCACCCCATGCAACCACAGGGTTGTGTCCTTTTGAGTTGAGGAGAGGACGCAAGCCATACTCCATGGTGAGTCCTCCATGGTTGGGAAGGAGTTGAGAATCTGATTTGGTTGTAGATGAAGTGAGGAACATGTTAAAGGAAAAAAAAAGAGATGGGTTGTGTGCGAAAATGATAGAAGAGGTATTAAGGAGTTTCGTATAGAGTGTGGTGATTGGGTGAGGATCAAGAAGGGAATTGTAAAAAAAAAGGAGGTTCTATATATTCGGATCCAGTAAAGGTTGTTGCTGTATTGACGTGAGCTGTGAGAGTCATGGGTGGTCGGGTTTGGACTAAGAACAGAATTGTGGTGGTTAAGAGGGGTTGTACATGATTTTGATTGTGTTCAAATCTATTGTGTGTTGTGTTTCATTAAAAAGGGGAAGATGTGTTGCAATGTGACTTACAGAGTGTAGTGATGTCACATGGAATCCATTTTTCAGATCAGTGTTTCAGCAAAATCTTCCAAAAAACAAACACTTTTAAATGCACTCCATTTTGCATTTTGCATTCCATATAAACATCAACGTTTCCAACCTTTCTCGTAACATCCCTTATAGTGCCAACATTTTCCAATTGCTCTCGCATATGTGGATTTTGCCAAACAGTCTAATATATAACAGTTTTGCACAGTGTAAAGTGATATTCCACTGCTAAAAAGTAACTTTGTGCTGCTAACACAAACCCTTATTCTTGGTACAAACTAGAAACAGTGAGTAGGGGTGAAGTGTGATGTGTTGGGCTGGGGCAGTCATTTTATAAAGAACCTGCCAGCAGCGTGACGAGTGGTCTGTGGCTAACACCTTGCGCCACTGGAATTAAAGTTTAGAAAAGCCACTTGCATTTTGCGCTTGGCCTTACTTCACAAAATCACAATTATTCTGTTACAAGGTTGTCTCCTTCATATATCTAAATGCATTTGCAAAAAATCTCTTGGTGAACTGTCCATAGAATAAATATTCCCAAATCTTGAGGAGATATGTGTGAGTTTTAAATCCACAATACTATCTCTTGCATAGAAACAGCCAACACGTGTTCCAACAATGAGTCTTTTTCAAGGCTGTATGTAGATGAATTACACACAGATTATACATCAATAAGAATATTGGTAAATGATGATACACATTGGTTGATTCAAACACAAGGATCAGAAATACTATCATTGCACGTAAGTGAGTACAATTGATTGGTACCTAGCAAACAACAGGCAAGGTCCAGGGAGAAAGAGAAGAGAAATATAAACATGAAACCATGTGAAATTTACCCTAGCACTCATGTGATTGGTGCATCTGCTGTAATTGTTTACAGCATAGCGTAAATTGTGCATATGATAACATCCATGCATTATTTAATTGTGTCTCTTTTGTTTTACAAGATGATTGTTTATCCTTAAGATCCTGGGGCACATGCACAGTGGATTATTCATGTGAATGCTCATCGTAAAATGCTGGTGATTGTACCATGTGGTGGGCAGTGAGGGCCACAGTGAGTTGTGTATCCACCAACCATGTATAGTCTGTGTTGTAATGTCTGTGGTTATAATCCCATTCTAGACCGTGTTGTAGGTAAATGTGAAATGAGATTAGTAGTTGTGCGAAATATCTGTGATGTGTCTGTGTAGGTTACTGGCTCACCTGATGTGTTCCATTTCTTGCCCTGTGATGCAAGCAAAGAAAATATATAAGTAAGTATGTGGCATTGCTGCAAGGTGGTCTGGTTGGATTCACCCAGATTTCTTGGGTTCAACATATATTATTGAGCACGTACATTGATTGAGATAAGATCATATATGAGCCAACCATTCCTGGGTAGGTTGACTTGATTAGTTCATGTGAGTTTTCAAAACATTGTTAGTTTCTCGTAAGACAGTCATTGTCACGCTCGTTGGAATCTGCTAGCAGAATACAGAGGATTGCAATTAGTCTGGAATCTATGTATAGATTTCCCCTTGTAACAATTTTAGATTATCCCCTCTGAGTACTTACATTCAGATGCAAGATGTCCTGTTAGGAATCGCCTCAAGAAGCGGTCTGCATGCATGTTGTACGCTGCAGCCATTCCCATTGTAATTATCTCGTTCCCGGTGGCTGCACGTGTCCGTGATGATATCATCACGTTCTCCTGCGTGAAGCCTATCAGGAATTGTAGTGCCGGCGTGAATTGTGCCTTATACATACGTTATAGTATTGACAATTGTGTTTGTTACTTTTTTAAATATAGTTGAAGCTGGTCTTCACACCTGTTACAGAGTCGGAGGCAGACCACAACTCTGCTTCCAACACTCATGCTTATGAATAAGACAGTGATTTCATTCCCCCATTCTGAAGTTGGGATTCTAGTATAACTTAACTGTGTATCAGGGAAATCTGCAGTGTATTGGTCAGTTATTCATCCTCTAATGGTGAAACCGTAATGTTGCTCAACCCTTGGATAGGGGTGTGAGTCGTCCACAACTCTGCCAAGTCCCATAGGTAGATGATTGCGTACACCACATGGGTTTTTCTACAATTTATAAAGACCTTGATATCAATTTCAGCTCCATCCTTGTACCTGAAGTTATGGTATTCATTGTGTTGAAATCTGCAAGTACCACATTGTGAAAACCCTTTGTTTTTGTCAGCCAATCTGAGCCAGTCCCAGCATTGTTTAACTCTAGAAAAGAGGGACATTGTTTATTTCTCAAGGTCGGTGCTCTGGTGTATGCAAATGGCGGGCTTGTGTCAATGTATGGTAATATGTCTTTAACCATATATAGTAAATTTCAATGTTTCAGCATCATTTTTTGTAATGTCTGTGAGTCTTTAGAATATTTTGTAATTATGTTGATGCAACTGCTTCAATCTTGGGCCTTCGATTCACAGGCCTGTTGATCATTTTAATTTTGTCCCGTGCATTGTTGATCGTTTTTACAAAAGACCCCCTCCTCAAAAACCTCTGTGTCAAGAGTTCACATTATTTGTCATATTCATCATTATCACTGCAATTTCTCTGAGCTCTATAGAATTCACCATTAAGAATATTGGTGACTGTTGATCTCCTGTAACAACTGCTGGCATGTAGTGTGGAATTAACTTCCATGCTTTTGTGAAATGTAAATGCTTCTATCCGATTCCCTCTAATGCAGCTGTATAAATCCACAAAGTTAATGTGTGCTGAATCACAGTGTCTAGTGAAGGACAAACCAAATTCATTAGTATTAAGAAACCTTGTGTATTCACAAAACCTTTCCGTACAATAACAGCATCATCAATGTATTATTTCCACATAAGAATGTTCTCAACAAATTCAATGCATGCTCATCTTCAAAGTAAGCCATAAACAAACAAATTGGCCAGAGACAAAGCACATTTGGCCCCATTGCAATACCCTTTGTCTGAAGATAGTACATTCCATTAAACAAGAAAGCATTTTTGTCAAGTGTGAATCTCAGAAATTCCTTGATCATTGAGACATGTTCAATATATGAGGATGAGTGTTCTCAAGATGTATATTCAATTGCCTTAATAGCTAGTTCGAGTAGCTAACAGATATCCATTTTTCAATACTAAATCTTGAAAGATTGATAGAGCATGTATACAGTCTCTGATGTATGATGGTATACAAAAAACATATACTCTGATTGCGTTATCAAAGTATTTGGAAAGACCTTCGGCCCCACTTATTCCATTCATAATGGCATAAACTTCTGGTAATCTCTCAAACGTCTTGTCGATCTTTGGTAGAAAGTAAATTGTGGGCATTGTTGGATTTTGAATGCTTAAGTATGACTTCTCCTCATAAGATAGGCAACCCTGTTGATGCCATCTTGTACCTTTGCATGCAGTTCTTTGATGATACTTTGCGTTGCATCCAAAAGAAGTTTTTTGTAGCAGCCATGTGATTCTAAGTGAGCAGTACCCATTTAAATGTAATCCACAGTGTTAAGGATTAATACATTGCCCCTCTTTTCTGCCTCTTTTATTACTATATTTTTGTCGTTGTCTAATTTTGTTAGGGCCAGGCATCTACAGGGCTCATGTTGTGGGCATTTGCCACTGCTTCTGGATGCTTTCACATCCAAATAATGATGGATATCACTAATTACTGCTCTATGGAAAGTATCAATAACATTCTCTGTTGCTAGCTGTGGAGTAAATTTCGATTTTGGTTTTAGTTCTGCAATATTTATGTTCCTGGAGTGTACTCCAAGTTCATTACAAATCGCATGTTTTTCTATGTATTGCTCCTGTTCCAGTGGCATGAGAAGGTTTGTATTCTCAATGGGGGTCATTCCGAGTTTGGAGGTAGCCATGGTGCTGTTAGCACCATGGCTTCCTCCAAACCCGGGTCGAGGTCCGGTGTCTCTGAATGGGGACTTACTGGGTCATTCCAACCTTGGAGAACCCGGTAAGTCCCCATTCCGAAAACCATTTCCCATTCCCATTCGAGCCCCCATAGGGCTCAATGGGAATGGGGAAGGAACAAATAACGGGCCCGCTAATAACAGGCCCGTTATTTGCTCCCTGGTCCCTTAACGGGTCCCACTAAGAATGGCTGGTCAGACCAGCTGTGGGACCGTAGAATCCTTACCGGTGCCGTTAACCCCCTACCGCTATACTCGGAATGAGGCCCAGTGTGTTTGTCGCTCTGCAAAGAAAGTAAGAAAACAAGAGCTCTCATGGGGGTCACCTCGCATTGCTGGAGAATGGAGCAGCTGCTTTGCTAAGAAGTGCATCACGGAAATGTGAGCTGTCAATGTTTCTGTGCCGGGTGACCGCTGCATGCAGCTATGGCCATTATAACGTTCAGTACACTGAGGATGAGCAGACCTAGTAATTGTGTTAAAGGGCATAGAAAGGGCAAAATAGGGAATGTAGCACTGCACGAGTGAGCAAAAGGTGTGTTTTAGTGCAAGACTTGCCTTCCCTTTCGTCTTGTCTGCATTTGCAGGGGTGGGGGAGAATGGTAGCAAAAGGAAGTACAATCACAGTAGCAATTTACAGGCAATGGTGGACAAATGGCACTGTAACGGCTAGCCCTTACTGCTGTCACAACGCTCTGTACAATGTACAGAGAGAAAGTGTGCAGTAGAGTAAATTTATAAATATGCATACAGTATGATATGATATGATATTTGATTTGTATTGCGCTCGTACACAAGTGTTTCAGAGCGCTACAAGGCAAGGGAGGGGAACAGAGGAGAACAAAACAACAATCTTACTAGGCCCACAACAGCAGCTTAATACATGTTATTCGTAATACACATGTGATGTAAAGTTGTACTTAGATAACTTTGGCAAAATTCCATGCTTGTATTGGGTGGGCAAGAAATGGCAGTGCACGGCATATGGGATTGTTGCAGACTTCCTCTGGGGCACATAGGCAGAGGAACTGCAGTGTAAGTTATGTATCCTTTTTGCTATACTTCCATACAATGTCTGACCTTGGCGCTAAACATGCTTTCCCTTCATGGCTGTTTTACAATGAGCGTGTGTCCTGTCCAAGGAGAGGTATGTTTGGTTTCGCTTTCCGGAGATGATGCTGGGAGAGAGGAATCAGCAGGCAATGTGTTTCGATTGTAGCATGCATTTACGAATGTTGGCAGTGTCATTACGGTGAAGGGAGTATGACGTACAAGTAGAGATGATGGTACCGTGAATGCACAGATGGCAACATACATTAAATGTTCTTTTGCAGTGCCTAAGGACCAGTTATATGTGCAGTGTGTTACGAGGCAACGGTGGACAATGGCAGACTGTGTGTTCACTGCCTCACAATACGTGGGTGGGTGTTCCATTGTATGCAGTTTGGTGTAGTCCAGCATGAACCTGTTTGGGTCTACCGTTTAGCAAAGAAAAGGAGTTAGTGTGTACGGTCATCAAACAGTGTAAGAGGGTTATGGAGTTCAGATGGTGTTTCCTTTACACAATAAGAAAGGGAAACAGAAGTTTGCAGCTGCAATTTTTGGCAGGATGTAGAATGCTGAGTGCATGGCTGGAGGACCTACACTGTAAAGGGTGTAGTCAAGCATGTAGGCCGTAGGCGCAAGCTGCATAGTGTAATATAGGTGAGAATTGCAAATGGTGGCATTAGTATGTTATAGCAGAAATAACTGCATGCATTGCACTGTAGAGAACAATAATATCAATTGTTGCAGATTTACTGTTTCGATTGAGGAGGGCCTGCACTGCGTTTTGTGTATCGAGTGTGAAATGTTGTAGTCCTGGTTGCTGCATTATCTGTGGGGAAAGAGAACAGAAGATGTTAGAGCAGGTATTTCGTTAGTTTGCAGGCCACTACATAGCATAAATTAATAAACTATGCTTTGAACCAGTGTACTGTGCAATGAGCGCAGTTCCTGTGTTACTTTGCATAAGCATTGGGTCTGTGGGGAAAAAAATCCATGCAGGATTAAAAAAAAACTTTCAAATGTCTTTCCTTCAATGGTGCACAATGAATGATAGTCACGTTTTGTAGTGGTTACAGCAATTTTTAAAGTGTACTCTTGAAGTAGGAGGAAAAGGAAGGGTTTACGATTTGTTCCCTATATATGTAGGTATACCACTGTTTCTTTATGCGTTTGGTTTCTGTTGGTGGTTTGCAAGTATTGTGGCATTGTACTGTGCTAGTACAGAATTTTTATGGTAGTTACGTACCTGTTGGCTTACTGTAACTGCTCATACTTTGGAGGTGTTTCACAATATGTTTGTAGCACAGCAGTTGTTGAAGGTTGAGTTCAGTTGTTTGAATGCTGCAAATAAGATTGTTGTTTTCTGGTTGCAGTTAGATACAAGGTGGCGTATTCTAACTGTTTACAGTGTCCCATTCGTAAAGGGTAAGTTTAGAAGGTTGTGCATTCATGTTGCTACTTGGCCATCTGTGTACATTCTGAAGTGGTAGTGTAAGATTATGGAGTTACGTGATGATAGGTCCATATGTTTTGGAGTTGTATGACTATTCTTGGAGAGCTGGTGATTGGTTTGCATACGTGGTGGTTTCAGATGTTACTGAGGATAGTTTTGAACCCTCATACTTAGTACTTGCATTTCCCTGTATCCTGTGGAAAATATTGCTACTGTGATTTGCGTACACATTTTGTTTGTGTGAGTGCATTCATTGGATTCATTGGGGATAGAAATGTCTAACACACACTTTAGTGCATTTCGTCAATGCTTGCAGTATGCTAAGTTGCTTTAGGTCGACATTGTGGAAGGAAAAATATGTTGTGACCACTTACGAAAAATGTACTGGTTGGTGCTGGGGAGTAAGTTATAGTAGGTTTCTACATCAATGAGTACATTTTGGCTTCAAGAATATTGAGTAGGCATTTGCAAGGTTTGCAAGTAATCCCTGATTTGTAGTGATGGAAGTATCATTGCATTCCCACCATGAACATTGCTTTCTAATGTATGCAGTATAGTTGCCTGTGTGGTAGATTATTGCTACTGTTGTGAAGGTTGTCTTGCCAAGTGATACCTGTCCGTGTGTGAAGGCAGTAAGTTTGCAGTTGTTTTTGGTTCATCGGCATTGTATCTTAGAAGCATTAAAATTACATATTGACTATGTGAGTGTATATGTAGCGTTAAATGAATATCAGAATTGCATGACGTACACAACATGCTATGGTTTGCATTTTGCACCAGTATCTGAAATGGAGTCACTGTTAGTTATTGATACATACACTAAGCATTTGTTAGGTACGTGTTCCTTAGTGCCACTGTTGCACAGAGTGCATGTATGTTTCCACATGTAGGAAATCTGAAAGATTTGATTCATGAGTATGTTTTGCCTTTCCAGTATTTGTAGTAAGTACATTATAAATTCCTGTGGATCTTCTTTTCGGTTTAAAGTGAATTTCATCATTCCAGCACTGTAGTCCAATTCTTGCTTTATTCCTGAGACACTGTAAATGGTGTCAGGATTACTTTCTGCATTACTGTGAAGGACGAGCATTTGCAAACACAACTGGTCTGCGCCATTTAAATAAATGTTTTCCACAATTGCTGGCATGTGGAATAGAACATTCATGGTTACATTTGCATAACAATCAACACCTGTTGTATTGGAAAATTTGAATGGGCCAGGTACTTCTGTGTCCGAGCACTTTAGTAGAAGGGTACATTGTGGGTGGAGTTGGGTATGGTTTCTCTTTTTGGCTCCTTTTGTATGTGCTTTTGGTAGTTGATGTAGAATGAGTTGCTTTCAATTTCGTTGATGGTACTTTTGCCAAATCATTTACAACTTCTGGTTGAATGAGCCTTCTTTTAAAACCTTTTGGTTTCTGAGAAATAGGGTACATTTGCAGATGGGGTGTTTACAGTGCACGTAGTCTATGATGCAAGGAATGACTGCACTGGTGGCAGTTGCATCAAAATTCACTAGATACAGTCCTTCCAGTGTACGTAGCCATGACAGTGCTACGTAACTCATGCCTTCTTTAAAGACTGTGCTGCCAATATCAATCAATGCTTGATCTAAGGTTAGATATTGCAATTTATGAATAGTTACTGCATAAGCTAGCAACAGAGAAAACTGTTCTCTGCATACATACATGTCTTTGAAAAGAAGGAATTGTGCTGTTGTCCATCCTATATTTTTGACTTCTGCAAGTTTACAAACTGAATTCTGTTGTCCCGTGGGTATGTCTGGAAGCCAGCAACTGTACCAAGTGCTCCATTAACTAAACTTTTCTCTACATCAATGTTACGCTTTACTATAACTATACAGTTGACACATCATTTTTAAATGTTCTCGAAACCAGCTGTGTTGGTGATAGAGTTCTCTAAGGTTTGTAGACTTGCTATGCCTTGTTGGCACATAGGTATTGTCATACCGTGTAGGTCCAGTTTGTCTGTGGCATGAATTTCCACTAGTGGCTGTTTTTGTTTTTTGCAGCCTGTTTTCATTGAATTGTGCACAACTTGCTAGAGTTGGCATTAAGGACATACAGCTGATATTTATCTGAGCTAATTGTTCCATGACATCAGTAGCACATGTACTGCGACTGTACAGCTCATGGATGTGTCTACTATTGAGGGTAGACCGTGCCTCCTTTGATAGTACACCAATCCAGATGTTTTTTTAAATGTTTGCGTAGGTGAGGTCTCCCGACTGACGCATGTTTTAAGTTAGTTGTCTGTATTGGAAATGTTGCCAGAGATTTACATTCCTGATGCTTCCAAGACCTTTACGGCACTGTTTGTGTCCTAAGGTGTTGAGTGGTGTTAATTGAAGGAGATCTCTGAAAACACTCACATGTTTTCCTCCAAAGTGTTCTTCGTAGTCCGTTTTGATGAGCTCTTGCAACATTAGGTTGGAGACCATGCTCACCTCATCTATTAGGAGCATTTCCATTTGTTTCAAAACTCTGCATAGCTCCATAGCAAATTCTGCAGAATGTTTATAGTACTCTAATTTGTTTTGGTGTTCTACTGGAAAGAGTAGCAATCGGTGAAGAGTGACTCCACCTATTTTGTAGGCAGCCAAACCTGTAGGGTCAGTTAAAAACGGCAGAAAGGTTGTTGTTTGTTAATTGTTGGAGGTATTTACTTTATGAAGAATGTTTACCTGACCCAGCTTCACCACTTACATAGTTGGCACAGGTGCAAGTTTTGCTTTCGTGCTGTATACCATGTTGAATGGTTTCACTTACTTTGACAAAAATGGTACGCTGTTCATTGTTTAGTTGGGATTTCACTACTGCCAACTCTTCTGCACAGTGCTCATACTGAAGCATAGTGGTGGTTACTTCCATCATGGCTAATTCTGCCTCATTTGCTATGTGTGGCTGTCCGAGTGGTTCTTGGCTGCATGTTTGAGAAGGTTCACTGCTCTAAGAAGTGTCAACATTTAGTTGTGCTTGAAGTTCTTCTTCTTGTTGGCATTCATTGTCCAATATGGTTTTGTATTGTGTAATGTTTTCATCTGTAATTGTACTTTCACTGGCATTGAAAGCATCTTCGTAGGAGGTGTAGGTGGCTAATAGATCTTCTTTTCTCCATGGTTTCAAAAGTTGCAGTAGAGCCATGTGGTACAGTTCTTTGTGTTGAGTTTTTAGTGACAACTTTATGTGATTAATTAGGCTGCTTTCGGTAGGTTTCACCAGGTTGCCTTCACAAGTTTCCACTCTGTATCTACCTTTTTCCTCATTTGGAATAAAGTTGTTTTTGTATGTGAAGTTTTGGGCTATCTGGTACAGGCACAAGGATTCTAAAGTAATACTCCTGTTCGGGTAGTATGTCTCCAATAAGTTGTTCTTCAAAATGTCCTGGCTGTTGAGATCGCTTTTGGCTATTGTTTGTATGTCTTTGTACGAATTAAGTACTCTATTTCTGGATGCAGAAATGCCAAGGCATAGCCACACTATGTTTTCAGATTTCCCATATAAGGTGGTGCCGGTTAAACAGTCAGCGGCTTTGTAGCTGCCATATTCTCAATGGGACAGCATTTTAGTGCCAAAGCTGTATGATTTCTGCGCCAGTGTTTTGTCAGAGGATATGTATTCCCAGAGGTCTTTGAGCTCTGTTTTCTCTGCTTTGGTTAAGTAGGTAGTGACATATCATGCAACTGCAGTGGAATTGTCTGCAATGTACTGTACTTCAGCATTGGCATTCCATAGGAGGGCAATCATTGCATTGTAATCATTGATGTACTTTAATGCTTTGCTCCTTTTTATGCAGTATGTGTTCTTAGGAGATTTCCCTTTCACACTGTGTCGAACCGCAGACATGAAGCTGTTTACTTGGCCTGTTGTGGAAACTGGTCTAGGGAAACCAAAGCAGCATTTGGTGTAGTATTTGCCTCCGTTCTTATATTTTGTTGACAATACTTGCCACATTTGTGTTTGTAGGTCACTATGTGCACTTTCTGAAGGGATTTTGCAAGTGACATATTTGTGAATGAACTGCATAACCATTTCATCACTCTCCTCACCAAATGTAGGAGCATTTTTAATCCACAAAAGCATGTGGATGTGTGGTGCCCCTCTGGCTTGATATTCTATTTCTCCAAAAGAAGTGTTCCACTGCTCCGAGCGGAGGAAATGCTTTATTGCAAATGAAGTGCAGCATGGCAAGGAAGCGATGATGAAAGTAGTGTGAAACATTCACTGGATCGAGAGAGCAAAGCTCTCCTGGGGCCAGATTACAGAAACTTTGCGCCGGTGAAAGTGCAAAGTTGCAAGGTATTGGCACTAGGGCAAAGTTTGTCCTATTTTTAAAAACAGTGGCACACACTAGAAAACTACTGCACCATGACAAGGGCAGTTTGGCATATTAAAAGCACCAGGGCGGAAATTGCCCTAGTGCAAAATAGATACATTTTCAATGCATTTTTGCATCAGGGCAAACTTTGCCCTAGTGCTAATACCATTCCGTATTAGCACTAGGGCAAACTTTACCCTGGTGCAAAAATGCAGTAGAAATGCATATTATTTGTACTAGGGCCATTTTTGCACTGGTGCTTTTAATATGCCAAACTGCCCTTGTCATGGTGAAGTCGTTTTCTAGTGTGTGCCACTGTTTTTAAAAATAGGGCAAACTTTTCCCTAGTGCTAATACCGTGCAACTTTGCCCATGCCTTGGTGCAAAGTTTCTGTAATCTGGCCCCTGGTGTTTTCATGTCTGCACCGCACCGCACCTGTTTTGTTTTTATTTGCTACGCGTTAGAAAGTGTGCAAGTCCTCCCATACATACTCTGCACAACTTAAAGTGACAAACCATGTGGGTGGCCCAAGGTTGCATAGCATATACCATACATCTGCGTGCCGTTTGAACCAGTACTATTTCGTACCACGCATGTTTGCCAAGAGATTTGTAATACTTGACTGTAAAACTTTGTCCTTCGCTTGCACTTTTTGAAGTAGCTGTGTAGCAGACATGTTTTGAAAATGAGAACCTGTTTTAATGTGTGGGCAACTCCATAAAACAAAGCGTTGCCAGTTCACTTTCAAAAAGCAGGTGGAATATATACTCCATGTTCTGTATAAATCTAGGGGCTTCAGAATACATTTGTAAACAGCGGTATCCTGATGCTGTTATTTGTGTACCTCTTTCATCATATCTTCCACCTTTTCCAGTCAGGAAGAGTAGAGGAAAGTTTTGTGCTTCCACTCTTTTTTCCCATATACTGATTGGCACTCCTTTAGCTTGCCACATTTGATATGTTTCTAGTGCATCGTCTATGGTGTCTTTTTAGTACAGTGGGTGAATTGTATAGTGGTTAAAAATATTGGAGGCTGCACTAGGATCTAGACGTTCAAATTGGCCAGTTTTTGAGGAGTCGTGAATTATTTTGCTTGTTTCTTTCAGGTTTTCCTGAACGTTTATTTCCTTGTAGTATTCATTGTTATCGTTAAGGTATTACAACGCTTCCCTAACTTTGGTTAAGTCCACTAGTTGCTGCCAAATTTTTTTGTCTTTTGTAGGTACAAAATTTACCTGGATAATCAAACATTCTTGTATTGGCCTTTGCACTCGTAGAGTGTCTACATTTTCCTTGAGATTTAATGGTAAGTAAGCGACATTTCCACGAATGCCTCTCAGTAATTCGGTGGGAGGCAATTTTGCAGTTTTCTGTTGAAGTCGTATTATTGCTTGCAATGGATGCACTGTTTGGATTATAATAGTCTCATACAAATTAAGCTGCTGCAGTGTGTTTGGCAGTGGAAATAGTTCAAAATTATTACTAATTGCCCATGAAGGCCTTTGGTTATTGTCAAGTTTGGTAGTGCAGTATGTGCACAGTATAGAGGTGTTGGTAATTTTGTATTTGTTTTCAGCTATAAGGTAAGAGAGCTAATTGAAACCATTGGTATTCCTCATTGCCTTCTATTTTCTGCATTATATCTATAGTTTTGGTGCTCTTTCTATAGAAAGTTCTACGACAACACATACATACTTGGTTTGGCATTTCAGCAGATGTGCTTTTGGACTTTTGTATTTGTTTACTGTATGTGTGATATAAAAAGTTGAAAGCTGCACTGTTGTCAGTACTGCTGTCTGAAAATGCTTTGTAAGTACTCTTTAATTCCACAATATTTCCTTTGGATCTGCTCTATTTCATCGAGAACTTGTTTAACTGCACCGTGTAGGAGAACATCATTTAAATATTAGAGTGCTAAAGCTTGACTTTTTGATAGTACAATTTGTAAACTAGATTGCTGACTGTTGAATGGTGGGTTGCTAACATTTTGATACGGTGGAAGGTGCTTTTGAAAGCAGGTCCAGAAATACAAGCTAAGGAATATCCTTGTACTCCAGTGTAGTTGCGTACTGGACAGGAGTTCATAGTTTGTAGTATTTTTATTTGTATTTTCTCGTTGCCTTTGACATACTGATTGAGGAATTGCTGCAAAGATTCTATTAAACATTGGTGAACGTTACACATTGATGTGCAAGGCCATTTGTATGTGAGGTGTGTTGCTTTGGTGGAATGCAGAGTGAGAGCTAAGTTTGATGGGGATATTTGTGAAAGCAGTGTTTCCTCTTCTATTATGGTATTGTGTATCTTTTCATACCCTCATCCACTAAGACGTAAGGCAATTTGGTTTGTTTGTTCTTGTTTTTATGCTTCTTCATTGAAGTATGGCTCTTGTTGGTGGTGTGACTCCACTCACCTGTACAGATGTGGCCAAAGGTCTCTATGCTGACATTGCATTTGTTTTGAAGTAGTGCCTGCAATTTACCAATTAATCTTGTTAGTGGTTTCATTTTTTTTAAAATTACTATAAACAATGTCTGTTTCATGTTCATTGCACTGTCCACAAGAGCTTCTAGGATGACTTTTCTGCAGTAGGGTTTGAGGGTTAAGCGTGATTTCTGCCCTCTGTTTATGAAGTTCTGAAGGACTCTGTGGTGGGAACTTTTTTGTAACATGACTTTTTTAGAATGCTTGCTTGTGCTTACATTACCATTTCTACATGTTCTCTTAGCAGTAGTGTGCGTTGCACTCTACTTAGTGGTTTTCTTTTCATTCTCACATTTCGATAGATCAACTACACCTGTTTTTACTGTTAAATGCATCTGTTTTCCTTAATGACTGAATAACCTCTTGTCCTTCAACTTTCTGTTCACGTTCAGCTTGCAGCGGATGGCTACTTTCTGCGTTTTAAGGTTTCATGCTTCTCTTTCTTCAGTGCTTTCTACGGAGTTGCCGTTTGGTAGGCATTGTGTAGTAGCTGTTGGCGAAGAAAGGGAAGTGTGGGTGTGCAACATTTATTTGAAATGTATATGTGTGCAATGTGCATGAGTTGGTCAATAGGAGGGTACGCATTCAACTGGACTTGTGTCACTGTGCAGTGGTGTCTAATTTTCGTTTGGGGACAGTATCTTACTATGTGGGGATTAGTCTAATGGTGGCGACATAACAAACACTGAGCACCTGTACAGGTGTCCTGAGTAACAATTTTTTTTGCTGAGAGTAGGTTTATTGCAGGCTGTATTTTGAAGTGCACACTCCAGTGGCTTTCTGGAGAGAGGTGGGTACTGCACCTGTATAAGAAGATGGTAACAAAATATGTTAGCTAATGGCATAGTGTTTACATTTCTGCAATACATTCTTAAAAACTATAGGGGGATGTCTTGGCAGGAAGATGAAGTTTGTGTGTATAAATGGAAGGCTTCTGATATGAATGCATACCTGGGAGCATAAGCATGTTTGTTAATGGGGTAGGTTGGTTATTTGGGAGTGTATTGTATGACTTGTTATGAAACAGTTCTATGCATTGATGAAGGATGAGAAAAAGGTTTGGAAAGATGTATAGAGTGCAAAGCAGAATGTTTTTGTGTGTGCATTTGCATGTACTTCTCTGCATATGTATGCTTGCTATGTGAGTGCAGGCTTTGCTTTTGGGCTTTAATTTACTAATGCATATTTTTACTGTTGTAAATGCACACATACTTTTTTTATTGCTTAACTACTGTTATCTACGACGTGCGGCAGGAATCTGTTGTTATGCTTGTAATGTATGCACTTGGCTTAGTTTGGTGGGAAAGGCTGCATGGTCATTTTGTGTGCGATTTTTACTAATTTTGAGGTGTGTTAAGAAAGAACAGAGTAACCGTTTCCATATACCAATGGCTGTTATGGGGAAATGGCAACTTTGCCACCACCTACCACTGTAGGAGCCATTTAATGGTAGGTGATGGGAGAAACAAAAGTACACATTTTGAGTACATTATGGAGATTCACTGCTAGGTACCCTGTTGCTACGAAGTTATAACACAGTTGCCACTGTACTGTACAAAAAACAGTAATATCTACTAGGTGTGGTGATGGGTAGCGATGCCAATGTATGTGGGTGCTGAACTCGTTGATCATTTTACTGTACTTTCCCATGCAGGTGAGTTTGATTTACAGGACATTTGACCTCTGCGTGTATAACGATTGGTATGGACTGTTCAATAGAGCTATAGCATTGCAAGCACAATTCTTGGATGTAATTTGGTGGATGCATATGTAATCTTTTAACACTAACCAATCAGGCGGTGCTGGTAAAAAAGTACTAGAAAGGAAAGAAGGACTGGCCCTGCTTTCCTGGGGTGCGGCCCTCACAGTAGTTGGCCAAACTGCACATGCTACATGCTGCCCTTCTTAATGTGCTTGTCATGGAAATGGGACTACGGATTATCGATTCCGGTCTATGTATGCTTTTCTGTTCCATGCTAGGATGTTCTTCTGTGCCCATGAGAACTGTAGTACTTCTAGTGTGACGTTTGTCAGTAGCGTTGATATTTTCTTTCCCCTATTGACATTAATCATCTGTTGCACTATGCACAATGAACGCTGCATACACTTCTGTAGTAATGTACGGAGGAATGCAGAGAGCACTCCCTAGCAAAATTAGAATAAAACACTTTTCACATCTTTCACCCATTTTCTATGATGCTTAACATGTGTTTGTGCAGCCCCCCCACACAGGGCAATATGTTCGTGAAAGCCGCGTCAATTTGGTAGTGCGCACGTGCTACTTCTGGGTATTTTCAGGGTGGCTGCAATGGAAATGGGACTGTGCAGGAGTTGGGACTGGTCAATATGATTTTCTGGTGTGGTGTGTAGCAACAGATTGTGCCCGAGTGTGTGTTTGCAAATAGGAGTGGAGATGGCTACGGGTCTTGTTCTGACATTCCGTAGGCGGTCTATATGGCTTTTGGGTGACTCCTGGATACATCGGGTACATTTATGTATAACGCTGTGCACTGGCAGCACACCCTGGCTTCCATAATGTCACTGTACACTGGTACGGAATACGTGGGATGAAGTGGCTCCATGTGGGTCCTCTTTGTGCCAGTTTGGTGACGCTTGCTCATCCAGACATTATTATTGTTAATTGTGGAGGGAACAGTTTAGGGCATGTTAGCAGCATTTCACTGCAACCCGCATAACGCGCAGCCGTTAAGTTTGTTAGTGAACACCATTAATAAATACAGTATGACATATGCATTAATCACAATTGCAGTCTTGGGCTTGATTTATTGAGAAATTCCGTCAGCCGACACGTGTTTCGACAATAAAGTCGTTCTCAAGGCTGACGTATTAACACAAAATGAAATGAACATTCACCATATATTTAATAGCGAATTCACACAGTACCAAACCATTAGTATCACATGATGGTTCCATGTAATAATGTCGCCACAAAAATATCGCCATACAAAAATATCGCCGAAAAATGGTCGTTTTTTGTGGCGACATTATTGCATGGAACATGTTTTTTTTTGTTGCCCCTATCGCCAAATATATGGTCACCCAAATAATATCACCACAACATTTTCCCGGCGATATTATTTACGGCGACCATATATGTGGCGATATTAATACCTGATACCCACATGATATAGAAACAAAATATTAAATATCCAATTTATGGAATGTAAAAGCTTTACATACCCATTATGAAGTACATAGGTTCATTGGAAGAAAAGGGAGAAAGGAAAAACATACCGTAGAGCATACCGTTATTTGAGTATTTTACCATAACATTATTATTTAAGCCTATTTAAGCTATAGATGAAGCGCATGGCACGAGTCACGCATGAATGCGCGGTGCGCCCAAAGTCAAGAACCACCATCAAGTACGTCCTAATGATTCATGCAATATGGAGTGTGTGATTTAATAGAAACCCATCTGACAATGTTAAGGTTTACCATGTGATACTATGTGATGGGGTTAGTAAAAAGCAACATGAAGTCCCGGTGTATCCGAAGCCAAGTTAGATGGTAATATTAGATAAATATTATGTCTGAATTCTCACCCTGCTCCTTATAATTCCGGAATAAAGAAACAGGATGTTCAGATCGGCATAATGCCCATTCCCTGCTGATATATAAACACGTTAAAAAGTATTGCTCAACAATCATAACCAATCCATCAATGTGTTAACTCATTTGTCTCATCTGATACAAGCTCACCAACTGGCGGAGTTGTTTTTTTAGGTCAAATAAGAAGATACAAAAAGGGTGCCCAAAAATCTTACAATCAAGTCAGATTTCAACTAGATCCACTATCAGATACTATAACACCGTCAAACACCGTAGAAGCAAGAGGGAGGGAAGGAAACACAGGAGAGGAACAAAGACCAAGAAGTATACTAACACGATCGATAGAACGCCAACAATCAGGGAGATGACTATCCCAAATGTAGTAGTTAATTTGTCCAGTAAACTACTTACGTCCACAGAGATTTCACTTTTGAACAAAGGGTTTTCCTTTGCCCCTACATCAGAGACAGATTTTGTACAATTTCAGATTGACATTTTTAAATTTGTACGTAGACTTAAACTCAAAAAATATTTCGATACTCAAGTTAAAATATTTACTCATACTACAACCCAGAATCCTCTCAGTGCACACTCCATGCAACATATAGAGGACAGACGGATTCTCTTATCATTGAATTCTGAGAAGGTACCGGATAATGCCCAAGTCTGTAAGGATCTAGGGGTCCAAGAAAGAATGTTAAGAATATGTGAACTCAAACCCAGGTCTAGATTTACCCCTAATTTTACGACAGATAATTCCATTGAGACTTTTCACGCAGCCATAACTAAGGACATCCAAACATACATGGACAAAAGGCGAACACGCACAAGAACAACATTTTCCAATCTGACCACAAGCAAAAGAATATCGCTTAAGAGACTTTCGAAGTATCCTGACATTATCATCAAAGAGTCAGATAAAGGGGGAAACATAGTTATACTCAACACCGTTGATTACTTACAAATGGCTGAACAGCACCTCAACACCCCCAATTGCTATCGCAAACTCAGTACTAATCCTACCAAAAGCATTGTCACGAATATGTTAAACATGATCAACCAATGGTATGGACTGGGGTATCTTACTGATGACGACATTTTTTTTGGAGTATTACGGAGCCCACTATGCCAACCATGTACTTCCTGCCCAAGATACACAAGCCCTTTGATTACCTTCCAGAGGTTAGACCCATCATGAGTGGGATAGGATGGGCCACTGAGGGACTTTCCAAATATTTAGACAATGCACTTAAACATTTTGTGACAAAGATGCCCTCATACATTAGGGACACAACACATGTCCTGCAAATTCTTTCACAAATTCAATGGCAACGGCATTATCTACTAGTGACTTTGGATGTGTCTGCTCTATAAACCAGTATAGATCACAATTTAGCTGTCACATGTTTGGACTATACTTATCGTAATGAATCAGCCTCATACAGAACTCATGTTCATGAAAGCTTTTCTGCAATTTACACTTGAAAACAATGTGTTTCTGTTTAACGAACACTATTATGCCCAAACAAAAGGGGTAGCGATGGGGGCTAAATATGCACCTACTTTGGCCAATTTATTCATGGCCCAGATGGAGAAAAGCCACATTTTAAATCTCACTCCATATCAATCGAACATTGTGATATGGAGAAGATTTATAGATGATGTTCTCATGATCTGGTCCGGATCTATATCAGAACTATCACAATTATGTTTAACAATTAACACTAACTCATATGGCATCAAATTCACATCACAATTTAGAAGTGAAACTATTTACTTTCTGGACAATTTTTATAGATCAAGGCATTATCAACACAAAAACATTTCGTAGACCATCTGAGGCAAATTCGACTTTGCACTCCACAAGTTGCCATCGTTTATCCACCATACAGAACATCCCCAGGCGGGAATTTTATCGTGCACGAAGAAATTGCAATTGTGAATTAGATTTCAAACGAGAATGTGAACTCCTGTCGGATAGATTTGAACAAAGAGGCTATTCTAAGACTAACATTAAGAATAGTCTAAGTAGATACACCACGATGGACAGAAATGTAACTCTACAGACTACAACACATAAGTCTGTAGATTTTATTACCAAGTTCACAAAAGATTCCAAATGTCTATACAAATTATTACTTAGGTACTGGGGTACATTACTCTTAGATAAGGATATCAGACCATATCTTGCTGACAAACCTAAGCTTATTTTTACAAGATCAGAAACTATCTGTGATTTAGTAAGCCCATCATTCTTTCAACCCACTAAAAAACCAATGAAAGAAAGTGGATCTTGGCTACTCCCGACTGCTGGTTTTTATAAATGTGGCACATGTTCAATGTGCAAATTTGCGGACAACGATTCAAAGCAGCACACTATAATCAAAGGATATAAACTACAAATACAAGACCACATTAACTGTAAGACCATGCACATAGTATATGCCCTTAAATGTGTGTGTACCAAGGTTTATATTGGCTCCACCATCAGACAACTGAGACATCGGATTCAAGAACATTTAGCTAGCTTGGGTAGCCAGGATCCGAAATTACCTCTAGCAATACACTGGCAAACAAAGCACCAATTTGAAAATAAGGAACAAATACGTTTCCTAGGATTGAGCAAGGCAAAATTAGGCAAAAGAGGAGGGGACGTTGTTACAAAACTGAGACAAATGGAAGCCAGATTGATCCGTCTCTTGCGATGTACACATATTGGGCTAAACACGGATCATGAGATGCATGTGTTTTTATGAATTCTTGTTGTATAATTGACTAATTTCAGTACACATCATGTAGTCACAATACACTATTATGGTGGAATATTGGTGGCATATTAAGATAATTCTTGTATAACTGAAATAAGTAATTTATATGTCCAAATATTGTTATTTAGTCAAATTCTTTTTAATATTATGGATGCATATGGGAAAACAATTTTGCGGAGGATGTGGCTGCGGTGCGGTGCGGTGCGCACGGAGTTGAGGACTCCACTATACATATACACATTTTATCAATATTCCTTAATCTTTAGATGGATTTACCATACTTCGTTCGCATATATATTTCATTCTAGATGTCATAGACTTCGTTCTGTATATCTATTCTCTTTCAACGGCATGAATATCAGACATATCATTGTTTACAGCCAAATACCCATGCTCTGTGGATCGATCACTATTAGAACAGTAAGGCTCTCGGAAGTACCTCTCTTGCACATGCGCATAGCTACACTATCATCGTTCATTCAGGAACGAATAGCATTCTTGTTTGCACATGCGCACAACCACTCTTCTATCGTCCAGTTACATTTCGTCTCAATAGTATTTAAATGCTCGGCAGATGGCGGGTTTGTCCTTAATGTGCACACGGAAACTGTAGCGTGGGATTAAGCCCATTATATAGGTAAGGCATTAGTATACACATGAGGTACAGTGCAGATTGCTGTTAATACAAGTAGCAACAGTTGGATTATTTTCTTGTAGGACGTAGCACTATGCAAACTTGAAATAGAATCAACAAAAGCAGTTCTAACTATAGAAGCCTTGTGGACTTAAGCAACTAGTTATATTAATGTGACTTCATCTACTAAGAAGGTGAGCCTAATTGTCCTATTTTATTCTATTAGACAAATGAGTTAACACATTGATGGATTGGTTATGATTGTTGAGCAATACTTTTTAACGTGTTTATATATCAGCAGGGAACGGGCATTATGCCGATCTGAACATCCCGTTACTTTATTCATGAATTATAAGGAGCAGGGTGAGAAATTCAGACCTAATATTTATCTAATATTACGTTCTAACTTGGCTTCGGATACACTGGGACTTCATATTGCTTTTTACTAACCCATCACATAATATCACATGGTAAACCTTAACATTGTCAGATGGGTTTCTATTAAATCACACACTCCATATTGCATGAATCATTAGGACGTACTTGATGGTGGTTCTTGACTTTGGGCGCACCACGCATTCATGCGTGACTCGTGCCGCGTACTTCATCTATAGCTTAAATAAGCTTAAATAATAATGTTATGGTAAAATACTCAAATAACGGTATGCTCTACTGTTTTTCCTTTCTCACTTTTCTTCCAATGAACCTATGTACTTCATAATGGGTATGTAAACCTTTGACATTCCATAAATTGGATATTTAATATTTTGTTTCAATATCATGTGATACTAATGGTTTAGTACTGTGTGAATTTGCTATTAAATATATGGTGAATGTTCATTTCATTTTGTGTTGATACGTCAGCCTTGAGAACGACTTTATTGTCGAAACACGTGTCGGCTGACGGTATTTCTCAATAAATCAAGCCCAAGACTGCATTTGTGATTAATGCATATGTCATACTGTATTTATTAATGGTGTTCACTAACAAACTTAAGGGCTGCGCGTTGTGCGGGTTACCATATATTACCAAGTTACTCTTTACTGGGCATTGATAGGCATAACCAGATATCTAACCACAGCACCGCTGCAGGGTTCCCCCACTGCAACAGATATTTTTTGAAACGTGCAAAGCGCACACCTTTGGACTCTATGCCTATTCCTGTTCTTTGACTCAGCATTTCATTGCAGTTTGCAATGAAGGAGACTTTTAGGCAACTCATGGAAATGCTTCCAAATTCACACATAGTTTTTTCTCGCATTGCCCAGAGACAGATGTGGCTGCGTTCTTCCTCATGTGGGCCACAAATGGAGAAAGCGCGGCGCAATGTGAACAAGGCTGTTTGTGCTTGGCATTGTCCTTCCACAATGAAAACATTATGTTTTGTAGTATTAACATTTTTTCATTCAGGCAGAGTTCATCTGACTGATGCTGGCAATGAGCTGTTTCTGCGTAATATCCAAAATGCAGTGCAGCGCTTCCTGCAAGTGTAGCAAGCATTTTCCCTGTGGTAGTTGGCCACTTCCATCATTGCAAACACAAATGGCACAAAAAGGCTCTTTTCAGAGCCAACACTTCATTTTGCAAATGAGTGCAATGCTTTTGCCGGAGTCCCGCGCCCATTGTTGCCATCTCTGTATGCAGCGTTCATATGCTGCGCCATCACCTGCATGCTTTCTTTCAACTTCTATTTTTCAACGGAGCAAGGGCCCCCCCCCCTTCACTTCTGGTTCTGTAGCATTGTTTCTGTTGTTATAAGACACACCACAAAACCCAGCAGTGGAAGGGAGCTTTGGCAAAGGGTACCAATCACAGGGGTAAGCAATAGTACGTGGAGAGTATAAGATATGGGGTGCACCTCACTTGGGTACGGGCCACTCTTTGTCATGCTCCCGGACCAAATCCTCAAAAGCACTTAAAAAATGTTCCCCCTACACAGCACTGCGTCACAGTATATGCACAATACAGTGACCTTTGAAAGGTACGGGTCTGTTGGACTGCATATGTCCTCCAAGGTTTCTTGTGGGATGCGGTAGCCCACTGGAGTGTCCCTAGTGGTGGCAGGAGCAGATGTAGAGGACGCTAGAGGGAAATAACCTACTGCCTGCATGGAAGTGGACAACCCTCGAATAGCTGCATGGTGGTTCCCTTTCAGGTGCCGCCACATGAAGGTGGTACCGTAGCTGTACAAGCCAGGTTTTCCGTGACTGAGTTGCACTCAATGCATTGTACCTGGTTTGCATGAGATTGTGGCACATCTCCAACAGTCCTAAATAGTTTCCACACCCACGACTCACGCTGGCTGCAGGCAATGGGGATTCCTTTGACTTTATTCTCGTTTCCTTTTCGACGGCCCTCCACATTACGACACCTGTTCTCTTGCTCAGGACCTTCAAAAGGAGGTGTTGGTGGTGAGGGTGTGGGTGCTCCTGAGTCAGAGGTAGTAACAGAAGCTCTGGTGGCCATTACTTGGAGAGGTACTTTGCAGGCACACAATTGGTGACACAGCAATTTCTGCACAAACCAATGTGGAATGCTGCTCTTCTCTGGAAAGCCAAATAGGGATTGCAGCGCACTTGTGGGGTGTGCCCTTTTATAGTGTTGTGGAGCACGTGCCACTGCAAAATGGGCCTAAGTGTTTACCTACAATACCTGCATGTAGAAGGAAGAGTGTAGGATCTCTGTAAGGGTGCACTCTCACTGTAACACTACAGACATTGCAGAAATGTGTCCTCTTACGATGTGCATGGATCTGGCTCGTGTCCACCAAATAATGGACCACACGCAGTATTGATCCGTTTCCATGGTGACGTCGCCATTGTTCTCCATTTGGACGCCTGTCTGTGGGACGTATATTGGCTGTAATACTTTGTGGCAAAGTGTATAGCTATGCTAGCTCTCCTACGGATACTCTTGCCATCCCCGGACTGCTAAAATATATGGCACACGTGCATTGAACATTTCCACATAAGCTTGGGGTGATCCCGATACAGTAGGTGGAATGTTTACGTGCAAAGGTACTCGCAGGACGTGGGTGCGCACTTCCACCTAGTACAACTACATCACATGTTTCTTCGCATATCATGACCAGGGATGGTGTTACCAGGCGTCGCAGGAAGAGATATGCATGTGCCCGTACTGGCGTCCTACATATGCTTTCATTGTGTTTGCGCATAGGGCAACCAGGTGCGGCAGTCGGATGACTCCTCCATTTTCCTCACTTGCAATCACCCCCATTAGTGCTGTGCCCTTCATACTTACAATGGCCTTCTTAAAACAAAGGAAAAGGCACATATACAACCAGTAAATGTTATTAGCAGACATTCATTGCCACTATTCAGAAAGGGAAGAGGGACCACAAACAGATACATATACAAATACAAATATTTTCCATTTCAACAAGCTGCTGGTGAGGGGAAGATGGGATTGCGGTCTCATCGAAGCGTCTATCATGACACAAATTTTGTGTGGGTGGTGGGGCTGGGAAATGGGGAAGGCAGGCATGTGCAAGTAGGGCAGTGATATCTTATTTTCCCCATAATATGTTTTTCTACAAAAAATTTGAATGGCAGGAAATTGGAGGAGCAATTGATCCATTTTGGCATCCAGGCAGTGTACTTTAATATGTCCAGTGTTTACTTCAATTTTGATGGCCGTATGTTGCTGTGCAAAAGGTGCTGCTTCTGGTGTACTCCTTTGCATCCCCATATGTTCTGTTAAATGACAACAAATGTGGTTAATTTACATGAATCACTATATTGTAATTGTCTTACTCTTGCCACCGTGTCCCCTACCTATGGGGTTACTATGCTCACTAATTTCGTCATGTGGGAAATTCTCCTCCATCCAATCTAGGATGCTTGCCCTTGCAGTAACTCTTTCCCTTTTCACAGTACGGCCCGTACCAATGGGGCTATCGTCTTCACTCATTTCTTCATGCGGCAAATTCTTCTCCAGCCATTCTAGGGTGGTAACCATTGCTGCACACAAACAGAAAACATCATGCTTTCATTCCATTGTACACTACCGGGCCTGTGCAATTAAAACATAAACATCTGTGTACTCACCACTTTGCAGTGACTGCTTTCAGTAGTGGACGTCACAACCTCTGCTTCTTCGTCCTTTGTTCGATTGTGAATCAGGTGTGCAGTAACATTGATGAAGGCAAACATCACTTCTGTTGTTGGTGCTTTCCATTATGCTACATATCCTATGCCTTTGCGGTCTTTGTTGCGAAAGTACAGACTTTGTACAGCTACTGCATTTTCCTTTCCCATTCATGCACTTGGTGCTGTTAGTATATGTTTTTTGTATTTGCTGCATGTTGCCACTTTTTATGTCCACCCCTCCCTTTCTAAGCACATTGGACTCCACCAGATGTCCGCAAACAGACGCAGTGTTCCCAACCACTGTGGCTATTAGTATAGAGCCACCGGCTTCAGTATGCTGTACAGTACATCTATACAAACTAAGTTTATCTTGTTAAAAAGTAATAGAATCTAGTGAAAGAAACATTATTAAGGGACACTATGGTTCAGTTGTGCTACTAAAACCCTGTCACGTTTCCTGAAAAAACTATGATAAAACAACTTTATGGTTAAAGTGCCCTACTAAAACCTATGAAATTCACTAACAAAAAACATTGTTAAAGGTACGTTATTGTTAAGTTGTGTTACTAAAAACATTTCCCCTTTATTGCAAAAAAGTAGCCTAAACCAACATTATGGTTAAAGTGCCCTACTAAAAACCTATGAAATTCACTGAAAAAAACCTTGTTAAAGTGACGTTATGGTTAAGTTGCACTACTAAAAAACCTATGAAATTCAATGGATAAACATTGCTACAGGGACATTATGGTTACAAGTAAAATTCACCAGTTATGGTAAGGTATGCAACCATAACTTGCACTTCCACTGTGCACTGCAAGGACTAACACCCATGACATCCAAGATGACATCACAAATGTCACTGATGACATCAATGATACCATCACATGTGCCTTTAGTTTTAATAAGAAGGCTCCACAAGGGATTATCATTATAATGTTGCCACACAACTATCCAAGGTAATTGGGAGAAGTGTCATGAAATACATAATTCAGCACACAATCCATTGCTATAAACACCATTGCACTACAGACTTCTTTCCAGTATAGCAACCACCTCATGCAGAAACGTAGGCATTGTCTGCAGCATGCACCATAGAGGTCCAACATTGAAATGTTTGCCATGCTACATAGTATAATGCTGAATGCTTTATTTTCAGAGTTTTGCGTACTGTGAAACATGTAATAAGTACCTAATTCACCCTCACTGATTACATATTTGTACTACTGCACGCAAACCATGAAGAGAGCATGACACACACACATATGCCTATATACCGGGAAAGTAAAGTAAGCAAAAAAGCAGTAGAATTACCAGAAAGTGTTCATACCCTACCTCATTATCTTCTTGCACAGAAATGATTTCTTTGTTTCAGGGCTGCTTCTTCCCCTATGTACATGTATCACATGATGTGGATGAACCCTTAGGAAAAGGCTAAGGTCTACAAACATATTACCTTTTAAATGTTCACTTCCTGCCTGTCAGTGAAGAAAACCACCTGCCCTCCATATGTCAGTGAACAAAAAAAGAGGGAGCCAGACATGTGATGGCATCATTGATCTCATCAATGACATGTGTGATGTCCTCTTTGAGGTCATGGGTGTTAGTCCTTGCAATGCACACTGGTAGCGTGTGTTATGGTTGCGTACCTTACCATAACTGGCGAGTTTCTGGGGTTTTTCAGTTTTACCTGTAACCATAACGTACCTGTAGCAATGTTTTTCCATTGAAATTCCTAGGTTTTTTAGCAGTGCAACTTAACCATAACGTCCCTTTAACACTGCTTATAACTTCGCTCCCCCTGGATGAATCCTCACCAAACTTTGCAAATAAAGCATATGACCAGCTCTGAATTTCTGGTGAGGTTTGGTGAGGTTTTTTGAAGGGGGGCAAAGTTATAGGGGATTATAGGGGGGACCCAAAACATATTTTTTTTCCATAGACTGAATGGAGAAAAACTTTGCTCACACCTACAGGTCAAACCGCTGCACGGATTGTCACCAAATTTGCAGCAGGAGCGGCGGGTTGGTCCTGAAAGTGTGCTTTTGTAAATTTAGTGAAAATCTGTCCAGTAGTTTTTTTAAAAACAGTCACAATGTAGGTGCCAAAAAATGTGTGATATCTGGCTCCGCTCCGCAGACCCATTTCCCTGTTCGCTCAGCGAATTGGACTCTGATTGGCCCAGAGGGCCACGTGATGTCCGCGGATATAAGACATGGCCACTGATTGGCTGGACGGAAGCATGATGGATGTCATAATTTTTTCAAAATGCCAGCCATGTTGCATCTGCGGATATTTGCAGATAGCGCTGCGGCAAACAGGGCTGGAAAATTTATTTTGGGTCTTCTGGTAGTGGGAAGAGGGGCTGGAAAGTGTGGGGGAGTGAAAGATGTATTTGTTAATGTGGAAGAAGACTGTAGTTCAGTGAAAAAGGTCCTCAGGCAAGCAACTTATGTGGTGACGGCAGGCAGGATTCATTAGGGTAGGGGAGTGGAATGTAGATGATATGAGGATGTTTGTATAGGCTGTACTATGCTTTGGTGTTTGTGGCTAGCTACTAGAGTCTTGGGTGCATGGTACTGTGATAGTATGTGTAGGGTAGTGTACAGGGCTTCAGGCAGCTGGCTTATTGGATGCAAGAGTGTGCTGACTGGTTGTACGTACTGGAATACTATGTTTACAGAAGTGGACAGGGCCCAAGGTGGTTGGCTAATGTGTGTGGGTTGTGGCTGTGTATAGATTGTTTGTTGCATGGCTGTATTATGCTGTAGTGATTGAGACCAGCTACTAGACTCTTGGGTGTATGGCTGGAGGCTATACACCCAAGAGTCTTCCCACTGGCTTTAAGTACTGTAATAGTATGTGTACAAAGGTGGACCGTGTGTCTGTAAGGTGGTTTGTTGGACTGTCTTGAGATTCTTGGGTGTATGATATTGTATGCAGTGGGAGGTAATTGTGGCCAGCTACTATGGTCTTGGGCCTGAGGCAGCTGGCTTATTGCAGTCAAGAGTGTGTTGACTGGTTGCACGTACTGGAGTACTATGTGCACAGGAGTGGGCAGGGACTCAGGTGGATGCCTTATGTGTTTGGGTTGTGGTCACTGGGCATATTCCTGGGTATTTTACTGTATAATGCTTTATTGGTTGCAGGCAGTTAGTAGAGTCTTGGGTGCCGGGGCCATGCATCCAAGAGTGTGTCCATTGGCTGGAAGTACTGTTATAGTATGTCAACTGAAGTGGATAGGGTCTCAGGCGGCTGTGTTATAGGTGGGGGTTGTGGTAAGTGGGTAGATGTTTGCATGCATGGCTGTATTATGATGCACCCAAGAGTCTAGGACCTGGCCACAAGCACTGCAGCATAATACAGCCATGCACTTAACTTTTTGACAGTGGCATATAGATTGCATAAATATGTGTTTAGAATGCAATTTGCACATTACAAATAGGTAGTACACCAATGATTGTATACTCACTGTATGTATTGTTGAGGCCCTGTGCACCATTTTTGCATGCACTGCCTAATACTGTTGAAGAAGCAATAGCAGATTTACTAATGTGGTATGTGGAAATGCAGGAGAAATCTTTGTTTCATTGTCTGTGAGAAAAGAAAACATCACATGTTAAAGTAGGTACTTCGTAATGTCGTATTGCATTGCATTACAGACATCTGTGTACTTTGTGGACCCTCATAATTAGTGTTTTACAAGTACTATATTGAAACATGTGTACTGCGCAATGTGCTCAGTTCCTGTATTTGTTCGCATAATTATTGGGTCTGTGGGAACAAAATCTATGCAGGATTAAAAAAAATTACTTCTGCGTTAATTTGTTGTTATGTGGAACACTCTGTTTCAGTGACGTGTACACTGCTTACAGTAATGTTTAAGGTGCATATCTATGTGGTAGTCTGGTTATAGGCACTGTTGCAGTAGGAGGAATTCAAATGGTGCATGATTTTTGTTTTGGAAGTGATGGTACTATGGTTTCAGTTAGATACCAGTTGTCGTTTTCTGTTTATTTGTTTTCTCTGTTTAACAGTATTTGTTTATGCATTTGCTTGCTGTTGATATTTTCTATGTACTGTGGTATTGCAGAGTAATATGGTAGGATTGTGGGGTTAGTTAGATACCTGTTATTGGTAGTTTGAAAGTTGTTGAGGGTTTGTTTGTAGCACGTGATTGCTGAAGTTTTATTTTTGCAGTTTGACTGCTGGAAGTAATATTGTAGTACTGCGGGTGCAGTAAGCTACCCATTGGTGTATGATGGTTGTTTATACTTAATAACTGTTGAAGGGTTTCCTCAGAAGAACTTTCATTTTTGGTGTAGTATTAATGTGAAGTAATATTGCAGTATTATGGTTGTAGTTAGATACCAGTTGGCGTATTCTAACTGCATACAGTTTCTCATATGTGATGGTGGGTATTGGGCAGTAGCTCAGTGAGTACATTTTGGTTCCAAGAATATTAAGTAGGCATTTGCAAGATTTGCTGGCAAGCTCTGCTTCAGAGTAATGGAAGTATCATTGCATTCAAACCATCCACATTTCTTTTTAATGCTAGCAGTACAGTGGCCTGCACTGGTTGTGGTACCCGTGTGGTAGATTATGCCTACTGTTGTGAAGGTTGCTTGCCAAGTGATACTTGTCCGTGTGTGAAGCTAATAAGCTTGCAGTTGCTTTTGGTGTCATCTGCATTGTATCGTAAAAGCATTTCTATTACGTATTGGCTATGTGATTGTATCTGTATGGTGGAAAGATTGTCGGAATTGCAAGCAGTACATAATAGGCCATGGTTTGCATTGTGTACCAGCTGTTGAAATGGAATGGATTCACAGTTAGGTATAGATACATATACAAAGAGCTCATTAGGGACTTGTTCCTGCACCACATGGCTGCAGAGGGTGCATGAATATTTCCAAATGTATGAAATGCATAGGTATATTTTTGCTTTCCAGTACTTGCAGTAAGTACATTAGAAATTCTTGTGGATCTTCTTGTGTGTTTATAATGAATCTCACCATTCCCGCACAGTAGTCCAATTCCTGCCTTATTCCCTTAACACTGTAAGCGTTCTCAGGATTGTTTGTTGCATTTCTATGAAGGAGTAGCATTTGCAAACACAACTGGTCCACGCCGTTTAAGTAAATGTTTTCAACAATTTGTGGCAATTGGAATAAAATATTGATTGCTACATTTGCATAGCAATTTACACCAGTTGTATTGGAAAATTTGAATGGACCAGACAGTTTTTGTATCTGACTCATTTGATGGAAGTCCACGTGGTTTCTTTGAAGAGGTAGTTCTCTTTGTTTGTGCAGTTGGGTATGCATTTGCCTTTTCAGTACATACTTCTGTGGTTGTGGTAATTGATGGAGTACCAGCTGTTTCCAATTTCTTTGGTGGTACTGTTGGGAGATCATGTATATGTTGTGTTTGCCTTTTTTAGGAACAGGGTACATTTTGAGTAGTATGTTGTACTCTACGATGCAAGGAATGTCAGCTTTGACTTTACTTGCATTAAAATTGACTAGAAATAGTTTTTCAAGTGTACCTTGTGACAGTGCTACATAACTCATATGTCTTTGAAACTGTGAGTCTCTCCCAAAATGATGGAGCCTTGCCTCTTCTCCCTTATTGTATTGAGGGCTCTCTGGGTTACTTCTGTTGGACTCCCTCTTTCACACAGGGTAGTACTCATCTGACTCCTCCCTTCTTCCATGGTTGGTGGAGAACTCCCCCCACCCCACTAAATGGGTGGAGATTTTCAGGATGCTCTTTTGGGGCCTAAACTCAGACCCTTATTTATCTGCAAAGTGTACCAAGTGGTCCCTTTGTAGCTGACATCTCTGCCATTCCAACTCCATGATCTTCTCTTCATGGGAGTCCTCGTGGTCAGATATATTGGCCAAAATATGTTTAAACCTAAGCAGGGAGGCACATCCATCACTCTCTGATGGGGGCAGGCCTTCCCGCTCAGTCATTCAAGGCCTGCTTCGGTCCAGCTGCCCCATATTTCCTGGTTCTTGTTGACACATAGATAAGAAGCTAGCCGTGCCTTTCGCATGCAAGGTGGTGAACTGGCTTCAGGTCCCTGGTACAGGGGGCATCCATAATCAGGGGTTGCCCTTCCATTCCCTGACTGTTCGGGGTTCCTCAAGGCCTGATGAAAAACCCATTCTTTCTCTGCTCTAACTAATTTATGTTTCTCAGCCCCTATTTCCTGGAAGTATGCAGAGGCCTGAGCTTTGTACTCAGCTACCAGGGCTTGACTGGCTTCTATAACCTTACCATCACTTGGCCCTGGAGCCCCTTGTTCTCTTCATTCAGGGCCTCACTTTCTATCTGTAACTCTTGCAGGATCTGGGAATACTCAAACCTCTTCTTTTGCAGGAGGTTGATCTCCTCATTCTGTGCAGTTTTGGTCTATGTTGTCTGCTCTAGATCAAATTCTATTCACCTCATATGTTCCATTCATTTTTCATACTCTGCTTTTAGGTCAGTCAGTTCCTGAAGACCTGACTCTCCTTTCTCCAGGTCTGTCTTCAACTGGCAGACTTCCTTGAACAGCCTGCTATTTTGTTCAATGAGGTGATCTCTCTGTTGTTTAATAGCGCTCTTGGTCAAAATCTGCTTGGGAATGGACCTCCTTATTCACCCACTGATTATTCTCTTCTTTCAATTGCTGAATCTGCTTTTGATATGCACACATATCCTCTAAGCAGGCTCTATTGTATGTCACTTGTTTGTTCAATTTTAGTTGACTCTCTTCCAGAGAGTCAACCCTTTCTTGGCACTCCTCTTTCAGTGCAGATAATTGGGCCTCCTGCTCTGAATTAGTTTGTGCTGAACTGCCAATCTTCTCTTTGAACTGCTGAATGATGTTTTCTATTTCTAATTCAGAATTTTTGCTCTCTCACACTTTCTTCTCTACCTGCCTTAACTCCCCTGTTACTTGCTTCAATAAATCAGATTCATCTCCTGGTACCTTTCTTCCAACTATCATGTGGAAGTACATGTATGCAGTGAGTTGGACCATTTTAGTTTGCTCATCTTTGGTGGTCTGCGTCATATAGAAATTGGTCAGGGATTGATGTAACAGGCCACTGTCCTGCCACACATCAAGATTTGTGGAGGTTACCTGTTGCATCATCCTAGAAGACCTAGGATTGGTCTTTACACACCCATAGCACCCACCAATTGATCTTCTGAGTCATCAGGAAGACGATCCCTTCATCTTTGGAACTGGTTTCAGATTAGAAACAGCCTGGTCCTCGGACCACAAGACTTTATATCTGTTCTACAAACCAGTTCACAAGTAGCCATACTCCTGTGGGTGGCAAATCAATTTCCCTTTCTATATCACACACTACCTCGGCAGAATAAGTCTACCCCACTTTGTAGGTTCTCAGAACCAATGTTGCATTTTTAGTTGTGTGGGTATTCTACTCTGTATGCTTGGGACAAGTTGCACATCCAGTAATACATGTTCAGAATGGATTCCGTTTGAAAATGTTTTTTCTTTGTAAGGTTCTTGTATGTATACCATTGTTTGGTGATAAGTTGTTATGTACACCATTTGTTGGTGACTCCTTTAAGGTACAACCTGTGCAGTACCTTACTTTGAGAAAAATGTTTCTTCTGTTTCTTAAAAACTTTCTAAAATTAAAAATAGCTACAAAGTCACAACTGTAGTCCAGCATAATCTTTGTTATCCTGCTCCAGACCAGCAACACTGTTTTGTATGGGATAGCCGGTGATATAGAATCAGTGGTATGTCCAGAGCACTTGGGTTCTACATTCTTTGTCTTTGGATGACAATTAGTTACAAGTCTCATCTGTAATAAAGCGATCACACGTAAATAAGTAGTGTGTGCAATAATTTGTTTGGATAGGTCAGTTCTCCTTTCGTATACCAGCATCATCCTAGATTGCTAGACCTCATGTCCCTGCTATGCCCATTCCCCTTTAATGAACAATTTGGACAGAAGGTGATTCCTAGTCATGTTAATTTCCACGATGCTCATTATGAAAAGTGTTCTGCACCTGGTGGGTTATCTATGCAAGAGCAAAATGTCCACCCTGCTCCTTCCTAGTTTATCTTTGAAATAACGCTAACAATCTGCCCATTATTTCGGGAATAACTATGAATGAAAAATGCGAACTCGTGTACATGCAATATTCATGGTATTATCATTTAAAGGGACAGACCGCCATTCACATAAATCATCTCAAAATCTCAATTCATTTCATCTAACAGGGTGACATGTTACTTAAAGTGTTTTCGAGCAGAGCATTGGCGATTACATCCTAATGGAATATTAGAAGAAGTAACAGCTTTGATCACAAGGACGTTTCCACTCTCCCTGTGCATAAATTTGACAGGTAATATTTAAACAAATGCATAATTATTAAATACGGTCAGAGAGGGACTGTGGTGAATACCTTTGTGGTACATGAGCTATTAGGTGGCTCCATTATGATTATCTAGTTATCATAGGTCTAAAACAGGACAATAATTTTTCTGAGTGTATGATTATACAAACCACTGTAGTTAAGTCTAAAAGTCTGCCTGTTTTCATTTTTTTTACAGCAGTCCACGAAAGTGTGCATGTTTGTATATAGTATGCAGCTGGGTAAATACAATATTCTTAATCTCTGTTTTACTTTCTCTTCCTCCTTTCCCTCACAGGGACATACAGCCTATGACTTCTTTTGGGTTTAATACAGGATTGAATATAATGAAAATTGTGCACCAATTACAGCCCTGATGACGACCTGAATGGGTCGAAACACGTGTCGGCAGACAGTATAGAATACAAGTGTTTTCTAAACATTGGCAGTCAGTACAGAGTTTGAAGTTTTGTACCAAATGTGATCCTTTATTTGCTTTTGATGTACATTATGTAATACTTTGGTGATGACCAGTCCACAGGGGTGTTGCTAGGTCTGGAAAAGACCCGGGGCTATGGTGATGTTGGAACTGTCAGGACTGGGGGCTAGCTAGCCTTTTGGTTGTAGCTCCTGAGATTCTATCCGGGCTACAAGCAAAAGACCATGGGCTATAGCCGCCTTAGCCCCCCCCACCAACGCCTCTGCCAGTCCATGAAGTCATTGTGTCAACAATACTTGTATTTATGTTTTCAACCCCATGTGGGGAATATCACTTATTTGTCATTAATGTCAGATATCTATGAGATTGAGATAGCTTGCCAAACAAATACTATTCAAAATAAACACTGACTCACAGGCAAATATCTAGGTTAACTATTATTTATTAAATTACATTGTGATATACTGTGTTGAGCGCGGCAGAAGAGAAAAAACATATTTACTCATTTAATAGACAGGTGGGTTAGGGAAGCCACTTTTCCTTCTCCACTGCTGCACAACCACAATATTTTTTAGGACTATAATAATAAATCAATTAGTGACCATGCCCACTCCGCACTAGGTACCCTACCTCATACTTACATGCCTTAAAGAGGGCTGGGTACGCCCCCTATTGAAAAAAACATCCCTAGACCCCTCCTCACCTAATAACTACTGCCTATCACTGGGGTACCTTTCCTGTTAAAAGTTCTGGACAAAGCTGCATACACCCAAATACAGCAATTCTTTGAAACTAACATCATCCTAGGTAAAATGCAATCAGGTTTCCACCCGGCCATGGAGCTGAATCTGGCCCACTAGATCTAAAAAACCAACTAGCTGAAATTATGGACGAAGGCAAATCAACTCTTCTCCTTTTGGATTTATCTGCTGCTTTTGACCTTGTGGACCATGACAACCTTTTCAGACATCTCACAAACTCAGCCCAATTCACCCCCAAAGCCAATGCCTGGGTCACCTCCTTCCTTGAAGGGAGAGCCATGAAGGTTTTCTCAGATCAGGCTTGCGCGGCACCCACCACCATTCACTGTGGAGTCCCACAGGGTTCCTGCACCTTGCCCACATTGCACAATATATTTACCAAGCCCCTCTTTGACAAGCAGGACGCTCTCGGCATAGCCTACACAAATTATGCCGATGACTACCAGGTCCTCCTCCCACTGACTGGCTCATATGAAAAAGACGCAGAGACACTGCACAAGACTTATGCTACCATCCAAGTATGGATGGCAACCAAAAGGCTTTGCCACAATGGGGACAAAACTGAAATCCTCTTGGTAGGCTCCAAGGAAACACTTACTAAAAGTAATAAACAATACAGCGGCTTCACCATAGACGACAAACTAATCGCTGTCTCCCCATCGGTAAAGACTCTGGGGGTGTATTTTGACTCCACACTCTCCATGACACACCATGTAAGCGTCATTGCCTCCACGGCGTCATTCACAACAAAACTGATTAATGCAGTTAAACCCTACCTGTCCACTCAGAACTGTCTCTCAATAGCCAGAACCAAACTTTGGGGCTAAACTTGATTACTGCAACGTTCTTTTTGCAGGCACTTCGGCAAAAAATCAACAGACTACAAATCATCCAAAATAATGCCCTGGGTGCGGCACTAAACATTCCCAAGAGGGAGCATATCTCCCATGCTAGGCGGGATGCTCACTGGCTCCCCGTCAAAGAAAGCATCGTATTCAAGACCCAATCCATAACCCATAAATGCCTCTTACTCACAGCCCCCGCCTACCTCTCAGGAAAAGTAGTCTGAACCAGTTCCTCCAGACCCAAACGATCTCATTAATCCAATCAGCTAAACATTCCCACCTTCAAAAGGGCCAAAGCGGGCGGCTCCAGCTTCCCATTCTTAGCTCCAAAAAAATGGAATACCCTCCCTATCGCCCTAAGGAATGAGACTTCCCACCTGGCCTTCCGCAAAGCACTCAAAACAATACTTTTTAACTAGTCCTCACAACACCCCCAGATTAGCCCACATATCTGTTCCAGTAATGCATGATTTTTCTTTCTCCGGTTCCCCTGTAACCATCGAACCACTGAGCCCCTCTACCATTGTAACATTGTCACAATCAACTACCATCTGTCTGGTATTAGGCTTACTGTAACCACGAGCCACAGACAGGCTGTCATGCCATGCTTTTTTTCCTTGTGTGTCCTGTAACTAAGTAAGCCTTGCTTGTACCAGAGCCAAGATGCCCGAGGGCCGCTTTGTGCGCTTTATAAATGTAAATAAATACTCCAGCATTTAGGGGGATGATTTGGACACAGCAGAGATACTTGGGGCTAGAAACCCCATTTTGTAATTGTAATTGTAATGGGTTATTTATAACATGCTTAGTACCCAGAGGTTCCTAAGCACGGTCCCAGGGATCGAACGTTGTTGCTCCATGTCTCTGCGCTATCTCCCGAGCCATGTATGTTGGTATCATGTATGTTGACATTTTGCATACTGGGCAGTATTAGGCACAGCAGAAGGGTAGCTGCATAATTTTCACACATCGCTCTCTGTTGGCTACCTGCAGAAAAGCCCATAATATGGCATTCACACACATAATCATGTTTCAGCAGAACATGAGTAATGCACACAATCGCATGGTAGCTTGGGGCCCTCTGCTTTTCGCGGACTCTGCCTGATGTCTGGAATTATGCATATTGGATATGTATACTCAACAAAGTAGTGCGTTAGACAGGGTCCTCTTATCCTCTTTTTTTTACCACAGGACCAATAAGGCGGGTAGGACTGCCTCAACCCTTCCTATGAGCACCCAGGCTCTAATTTGAACTCACAGAGAACAGGGAGGCTATCACCCAGAGAGAGATTTCTGCAACATGTAGGTAAGTGGTTTCAGCCCTCCTATACACACCGGGTTATGAGATTCCAGACACAATAAAGAGTGCTTATCCTAATACACACACTGTATTGTCTTATAGGTACTGACGTAGTAGGCACCATGTCGAACAGAAAAAGTGGGCGATTCAAACTCCCCACTAGTGGACTGGCTACTACCCCAAGGTATGTAGCTCAGCAGCACGTTAAATGTAGATCTAAATAATCTAAGATGGTTTGTTACATCCTACTAGAATTACATGTCACCCTTCCAGTTTTAATATGTACATACATAATTGTCCTTTCACTAATAGACACAGAAACACATTTGATGGTATCACAGAATTGGTTACATCCTGATGAAGGCCACAATTGATAGGAGCAACAGTGAATGCTCTAGAGACGGCTGTAACACACTCGGTCGACTTTCCCAGAAGCTATGATGACACTGCAAACAAAGAGCAGGTCACAACAAAAGGAGGATTAGCAAGATTTGAACGGGATCCTAACAAAACACAGGACCATTTTTCACCATACGTAAATATGTTGGATTTATGTTTTTATGGGGTCTTATGTTGTAAAACAAATGTTTTTGTGTCTGAAAACCCGAGCTATGTTATAGAAATATGTTGAACTCTCCAAGTGGTTTCTGTAAAATGTGTACATAATATATATTTTTTAATCTTTGATATATGTATAAAATAATAATTTTTGAGAAAAAATCATGAGTAGTTAAAGGAAGCACACACGAAGTGGATTATGTGTGACATGAAGGCCTTGCTCACCTGTTTCTGTATATGTTGATGATAGCCTGGAAGATTAAGGCCTACCAGGCACCCCGAGTGTAAAAATACTTTTGATTTCATTGATATGCAGCAATGTAAAAAGGTCATCTATAGAGTGGAGATACTGAGAAGACAATCAGTCAGGGGAATGCAGATCCAGGGCCTGATTTACAAAAATGTTTTCAATGGAACTTTCCCATGTTAAAACATTTGTGTAAATCATTACTTGAGAGATCTTTTGGCTAACTCAGTGGATGATTTTATCATTACCACTAATTTTATGTTTTACTGTTAACAGTTCCACTACTTTTTAAGGAAAGCACTGGAAGATGATGGAATAGTATTATTTTTTTTAAAACGTCTGTCTTTTCTGTTTACTCGCAGTAGGAAGCACACTCACTCACTATCCATTCCCTTTGTAATTGGAATGCTAGAAATAACTAATTATCAAAAAGCCAGGTAAGGGATGGCAGCTTAGGGAGCTTGGAGTTTGCTGCTTTATTGTATTATGTTTTAAAGCTCTGTGTGAGATTTAGAAAAAGTCATATTTTTCAGATTCTGCAGGGCCTTATGAAGGGTATTCTGCATAAAATATGTTGTGTGGTGGAACACTGTTAGCCATGCTTCAGTGTTACCAAGTTCGAGCAATGTATTAAGATGTTAGTAGTGTGTCTATTACAGTAAGCACATCAATGCTCTAGAAGAAGCAATATTGGAGTCAATACCTGCATCATTTCTACACTGGTATAACATATATTAAGGTGTGTTCTTCATTGAACTTAAGTATAGGGTCCAGGACAGTTTATAAATCCAATAATAACCAATATGTTGAATACATGTTGTATAATATACACAAAATTATGTCAGTGGAAAAAATCAAGTTTAAGGAGGAGTCCGGCAACAAGGACAGGGAGAGGGGTCACCAAATTCGGAACCACAAATCAGACCATACAAAAAGAGAAATAATTAGAAAACATGAACATTTTATTTTTATTTCATTATACATTTAAAACATACATAATCATGTTTGCGAGCTCATATCTAGGTAGCAACATTGGATTCACAAATAAAGTGCATGACCAAGTAGAATGCTTGTCTAAAAACACGGCTGATAATTCAATCAGTACCAACTTAATGTAGCCGAGCAATCTGAACAACAAGCCGGTTGAAGGGGATCATCCGGCTAGGTGGTCAGAAACTGCACCACACTAATTAATATACGAACAGCCCCAAATACATGGACAAGGCAATAATAATGACTTCTTATGTTAGAACTCAAACGGGGTGCCATGCGTCAATACATGTTGTGCCACTTAAGGGTCAATGATCAAGGAACATCTTTGTCGAAGATGTTAAACAACATATGGGGCGTGACTGAGGGCAGCAAATAGCAATGGTAGAAGTGGCGGCGGGAACAAAGGTGAGGCGGAGAAATAGGGCCTCCTAGCATGGAAGAACATGGGCCAGTACAGAGGCATCACTGTAGAGCATGTTGAAAAAGTTAGCTAACGACATATATGTATTGTGGGATGTTTTTACCCATGCATCCAAGCTCTGCTACAAATGGCAATGCTGATTGCCAAAAGCAACCCAGAGCTGTTGGGAATTCATTTTCTTAATGTCAAGAATTTGCTAAAATCATGGGCACAAGACCACTCAAAGATTCAACCTTCTTGTGGGGGGTTCCACATCACCACTCTACTGTAAGGATGCCCATCAAAACAATAGCAAAATTCTCCTGTTAAATTCAAGACAACTCCCAAAAATGGGTGCAGTACCGGCTTTGGACACAAGCCGGTGCTAGCGGTCTAAACTCTGACAGGAGTGAAGCCTGGCTTAAATAGAGTGAATTCTGCCCGGCAACAACCCCCGACAGGAGTTGAAACTTGATCAAACTGCATTCCCAGGCCTGGCTGCCTCCTGCTTCCCCACCAAAAGGAGATGACACCTCTCTGATTAGATTAGGGGAGGGGCACCTGCAGACGGCAGAGACACAGACCAATGCACTGTCCTGGGCTCAGGCAAATGTTATATTGGGGGGGTCGTAAAATAGCTTCCTCTTGGGAGAAGTGGGAGGAGAAGTTCCTCTGGGAGCCACCTGAGCTGGAGGCGGGGACAGACAGAAGCTTCCCCATGTGCTTTGGAACCTAAACCACGCCCATCTGGGCCAGAGCATAATTTTAAAAAAGATGGATAATTCATAGTACGGACTTGTCAGAATTATATAAGTAATATCATTATTCTTGTGATTTTTCTGTGCACGTTTTAAGAGGTGTTAGGACCCTGTGGTGTATTCTGGGGGGTTGCTAGCGGAAAATACGGTCTTACTCCAAATGTCTGCATGTTAAAAATCTGACACTTCATCAATTATTGTCCATACTCCTTACGCACCTTTGTGTAATTTTTGGTAAATGTCTGATATTAGTAAACCGACCAAAAAGCGCAAAATGTTGTCATTTCTGAATCCCAGCTCGCAGGAACATGGGGCTTGAACAGAGACCTGTCTTAATTCATCTGTAATATGTACATGTAATGTCAACCACTTGTGTATCTGGGAAATATGTATTTGAATCAAATATAGATTTGTGGGCAAATTGACCAGGGGAGGATCCTCTGACCCATAAACAGACCTCATCATCATGACAATCCATTTCCTTCCCCCAATCGTGGGAGAGGGGAGAATTGGGCCAATGACAAGTAGAGAGGGGCAGGCTCAGTTATGCCACGCACACACCCATTTTCAAAACACATAAAAAGAGACTGCTGGGACAGGTAGAGACATTCAATTTCCATTTCTGCGGAGCATTTTGACGGCCGACATCCCATCTAGACAGAGACCAGAACCAGGGACCCATAGACTACAGAACTTTGAACCTAGAAGGCCCACTGCAAGCAAAAGTATCCTCAGCAGGCCTTCAGAATCCAGCAAACCTAACCAAACTATTCAACAGCCGGGCGAGCTGTTTGAATTCTTTGCCAAGAACTTTTGCCGGAACCGCAAACCAGACCCAGACCGCTGTGAGCAGAACCAGAGATCCGGATCGCTGTGAGCAGAACCGGTGCCTGATTGACCCGCCGAGCAGAGAGAACCGCCGCTGGATGTGTTAACCAGATCCGTGACGAGGCCTATTTCAAATATATATTGTGAGTACCTAGCAGAACTGTGCAGAACCAATCTCTTAGTTAAAATAATCTAATTCAAAATATTTTAGCCTATTAGAACTGCCTCCTAGAATCGTGTCATTCTGTCATCTTTAAAACTGAAAACTGTCATCTGTCATTCTGAGCTTTAAAATTTCAAATCCGAAAAACTACCTTTATTAAATTGCTCGTATCTACGGAACCGTTTGTGCTAGGAGCGAGTTTTAACTGTCATCTTAAAGCTAAGATTCTAAGCTTTCCAACACGCCTAGAACCTACTCCTTATAGTGCCTCCATCATCGACTGAATTTGACGCGATTTGACATTTTGCTCAATTGCAGCCATGTGTAAAAATATTTGTCCTTGCTTTGCTTGCTGAAATTCGTGTGCAACCTGACAATCATTCATAGAGCATTGCTAAAGTGATCCTGAACTGATTCAAAGTATCTATCAACTACCCTGAACCCCCTATAGGGAATTAAAAGCCTTTTTAGCGCATTTCTCACTTCATTGTCATCACATTCAAAGCATTTTGGGGCCTGTGTTTTAAAATCATACCTGTTTTTCTCTAAGCTTGCTAGGGGGGAACTGCATTTCGTAGTGCATTTTTGTTGGGATTCTTGAAGACTGTGTGCTCTCCTTCCATTTCTTACATTGCATAGGGGGGGATGAATTGCCAGAGAAAAAGTGATTATATTATCTTTTGCTAAAATCATATCAATTTATTTCCGTACTGCATTTTATTCCTCATTGCTTTTCCCTTGAAACCATAAAAGTATTTTCGCTGCCTTATCCATCCAATACCAACTCCTCATTGATTGTAAAGAAGTGTGCTAGTGTCAGATTACCCATTATTGATCAACATTATATTCATAAGTGTTATATCAATTATTCATTTATTATAAAAGTGTGATATATATCTTGTTAATTTTTCAAATAAACCTTTTAATTTGCAAAGCAAACCTACTTGTTGGCTCAGCGGGGTCAGGGGAATTCTAAGAGGGGGGTGTTATACAAGGGTTGTCATCCAGAGTACTGAACTGGACATAAAAATACATCAATAAGGGTTTTCCTCAGCATCCCAGACTAGGCATTGACTTAGCTGTAGTGTTGATTGAATATCGCTTACAGTATGAATCGTTGAGACAAACATGAGAGCGCAGTCCTTATCTCTAACAAAGAAAAAGCGATTTATGATCCTGGAAGTGTAAGGGAGCGAAACAGGACATATGAGAAGTAACAAAGGAATGTGACATGTGCTCACAGCATTATTGAACTTGGAGCCAGCAATGATGTCAGTGTGTGCCCCTTATCCCTTAAGTGTTTTATCTATGAATGGGGCTCATAATATTGTGTTTTGTAATCAAATGTTAAAAAGCACAAAGCTTATCATGGCCCGTCAAGGAGAAGAGGACCTTGTGTTGAACACCCGAAGAATGTCATTGCAATGTCTTATGAGACCTATACAGAGTAATGCAGTGGTCGAAGTGAGCAGGAACGGTCAGGAGCGGTGTTCCACTGATTTTATTTATTACTGTTAACAGTTCCACTACTTTTTGCAACCATTTTCAATATTCCGGAAGTGTTCTTTGTGAGGTTAAATCTCTCATCTCCACTTTACTACCTAGTGGCAGTTACAGATAAACTGAAATCTGCTTCAACTCAATTGTCTGTCAATCAGCAAGGCTGCAGCCCTTGAAAAATGTGTTGCACAGAGCCATCTTCCTACCTACTCTGTCCCTCACCGGGAACACAGCACCACTACTTTATTTTGTAGTGTGGTATACTTCTGACACTGAGTTCAGGTGATTTTCAATCTGTGATACATCTGCAATCAAGTGAGGTCCAATAGCAATCATGAACAGCCACTGAGGGGCGCGCAGCCAATCAGGCTGCTCCATACTGGGTCCAAGAACTTTAATGGCAGCCTGAGAGGTGCATAGGGCATCTCTTGACCACCTCTGCCACGTGGGTGCCGCATAGATTTTAAAAACATGCAATACATAGTTAACTTACCCCCAACCCTTTGCAGTACTTCCTGAAGTCGGTTCGCCTTTATGATTGTTGTGTGAAAACCTTAGGCTTCCACCTTGATGCCAACACCAACCTCTCCAAACAAATCAACTCAACCGCCTCGGCCACTGCTTATACAGGTAAGCTAATCAGGACTAGCAGACCCTTCCTATCCCCCGACAGCTGCCTCACTCTGGCCAGAGCACTCATTCAATCCAAACTAGACTATTGCAACAGCTTGTACCTAGGAGCCAACCAGTCCGTAACTAACAAACTCCAGGTTCTCCAAAACAATGCTCTGAGCGCAGCGCTCAACATCCCAAGGCGTGAGCACATCTCCACAACCAGGAACGCGTGTAAATGGCTTTCCATACATCAAAAAATTGAAATCAAAACTATCTGCCTCACTTATAAGGCCTTAAAAAACCTAACCCCACCGTACATCTCCAATAAATTCACTTTAAAATCCACATCCAGAACCACTAGATCATCCAACACCTTATACCTGCTAGTGCCCAGCTTTACCTTAAAAAGAGCAGGAGGCGCTAGCTTCACGGTGCTAGCCTCCCAACTTTGGAACACCCTACCACTCAAAATTATAACCACTGAGTCCTTCCCGATCTTTAGGAAACTTGTTATTGGCTGGTTATTGAACAAAGAGTAGCATTTACCCTCACTCTAATATCTAACAGCCGCATCCATACCTGTATTATATGTAAATTGTTGTACTATGTAAAAAAAATGTAAATTGGTGTACTTTGTAAATGTAAATGCATATCTCATGCCTGTAACCGCTTCCTTAGGCGCCCTTCTACCCATGGGTCCGGAGAGCTCTACAAATAAATTAAACAAACAAACAAACAAACACTGACACAGACGGCGTCAAAATGGAACGGCATTGCAGAGCCAAAAGTTCGTGTTTTTTCCAATGTTTCATGTTTTTTAAAAACTTCTTGGCACTCGTGTTTTCTATTTATATTTAAATTGCCGGTGCTAATGCTGATAAATATCAGATTGACAGATAAAGACTTGTACCCGATTCGTGCACCAAAATTCAGCAACACTTGTTTCTTCGGCACTCGATTGGCACTGATTCTACTGTTTCATCATGTTCAAAAGCAGGAGCAGGATCTGTTTTTCTGACATGGTTTTAAATGTGACATTTTTGTGCACGTGCATATTGTATCTCAACTCGGAAGGACGCTCAGGGGCCCCCTGAAGCCTGCCTCCCCAGTCGCTTGCATAACAGAAGAGACATCTGTTCGGTGTGTTGAGACTTGGACGTCGTAATCCCAGCTAACTCAATACCAACCCTCTGCCCAGGGGATACACTGCACTTAGGTGGTCCTGATGAAAGCCAGGTGAGCACAGACCACTGGCTACTTAAGGCTGGCTGCTTCCAGGAGTGTGAGGTTTTGCGGCGATATATACTATCATGGCTGCAGCCTATCACTGAATGCGGCCACATGGCCGTAATAGGAAATATATTGAGACCATAAAACATATGTGTAAAAGAGTATGGGGAAAAAAGCTGACAAGTGCTTTTGGCCTCTGTGTAGAGACTGAAGTACACACATGTCAATGTACACACGTGAGCTACTAAAGACAGTAGACACAAGCACTGGGACAAAATAAAGGTTTGTGTTTAAGGACATACTTTTATTTGCGCATCTTTTTTAACCCAAATTAGACGTTATTCTGTTAGGTACCCGGCTAGGTATAGAGACCAAGGGATAACTGGCCCCATTGAATTGAGTATTTGGACTCATGACAACAATATTTTTCTCCACTAATTACCAGCTTCAAAATATGATCCAGTAATCGTCGGTTGTTTTTATTTGAGGTATAATTGCTGTATGATAGGAGACACTAGGTGATTGTAGATACTGTTAAATCACAGTTAAATAAAGGCCTTTAGAAAACACACAGGAGAGATGTGATCAGTCTTCTAAGACTTTATTGTGGAGTTTCGAGTCTTGAACTTGAAAGCACACGGCCTACTAAATAATGTTTACTTGCCAATTACTGTATGCCATTTAAAACTGTCTTCAGAACACATTGAAACGATTACAAAACGCTCATGATTTGGAGGTGCCAACTGGTATCATGTCATCAGTTGTCTTTATTTTGGGCTTTGCCTGCTGGGACTTGTAGTTTCGGTTTGTTAGGATATATGCCTTTCAGTATCGATTGCTGGCTAACATGTCATGAGTGAAAACATGTCGTACTGAAAGCATGGGCGTGGCGGCAACTCCGAAATAAAAAAAAATAAAAAAATAATACTAAAAGAAATGGACCACTGATATCAAATATGGTCTTTTTCGCAAGGGGCCATACATTATTGTACAGAATTAGTAATGTGTATGTCATCTCTACTAAGGCGCTTCATTTGCTTTCTAGGTGGGGCAGGTTCTATGTTCCAGAGCTTTTACAGTGTGCAAATTGGGCACTATTATGAAATTGAAGTTCACTATTCACCAGGAGGTTATATAGGTCCGTGTCCATTTTAATGCCAGCAGAGAAAATATACTATGTGTTTTTTTAATAAACATATAACTTGTATGGACACATATGATTGATATCTAGCATATTATTATAATACGGTTGAACTTATACAAGTTGTGCATAAACGTAGTTCCTAACACCGTAAGCTATAAAACCCACTATGCCCATGCTGTGGGACCTTTTATGTCCCAGAGTTATTATTGTGTATGAGTAAGGCACCCTGATTACTTTTTAGTTCACATTTCACATGACGTTTTTATGGTTCCCCGTACACTTACACCACCAAGGAGTAAACCAGACAACTCAGATGCAGCAAGACCCTGTACAGTGTAATTCATGGCCTGATCCCAGAAAGCACATAAACTAACTGCAAACGACTTTGGAGTGAGTGCCAGGGGACCACTCCAGTGGTGATAGTGCGCGGTACAAATTTCCTTTAACATTAACTTTAACATTAACATTAACATTAACATGAACATATAACTTTTATTTAAACAAAAGATATGATCTAGACATTCTGGGCCTTATTTACCAACATATTTTCAATGGGACTTTCCCATCTAAAACAGGCCTCTATGTTCCAGAAGCTCCTATTATTCATTGTCACATAATGGAGTTGTGAATGCAGTCTTTACAGGAGTTGAGTGTGGTGAGGTTTGTTTAGGATGCCAGTCCCTCATAGTTGTCGTATACACACGTTTTTCTCTTGTCTTCTTTTCGTGGGAATTTGTAGCAAAATCCAATGTATGCCTTTATGCGAAGGGCAACCCGTGCTATCTAGGTTTCCTGGACCCAGGCATTTGGTGTTCTCCATTTTATCATCTTATGAATCAGTCTCTTGTGCTTGGTGAGCAGCATGTGCCTGAATAATTTCAGAGTCTGGTGCTTCGTTGTGGTTTGGATGACATCAAAATGTTGAAGCTGGCAATGACTACAATGTGCAGAAGGTGGAAAAAAGCGCCAACGCCGTCCTGTTTTCTTTCTTTTGCAGGTATACGTGCACATGAGGTGGTCAAGATTGTCCACGCCACTCCTCATTGCATTGTGCATTTCGGTGTGTGGCTTTTTTCTAATCTACCTTAGCTGCTCAGTAGAGGTGCATTGTTGACAGGAGAATCACAGCGTTCCTTTCTTTTGGAACATAAGGCACCATTGTCCCTACAAACCGAAGAGCTTGTCCCTACAAACCGAAGAGCACAGCAGTTCTTGTTTAGATCTAGCATCATTTCGGGGGGAATGCCAGCTTTGTTCTGTGCGACACATGTCAAGTCTTTTGCCAGCAGATCCTCTCATGGCTGCCTGTGTTGTGCCATGACGCTTTTCTGTGAGTATGTCACGCTTCTTCTGCCTGATTATGCCCACACATTTCCGGTCTTTGGACAGTAGATCTTCATCCGGCTCCATATTGGTGGAAAATAGTTTGCTCGCACAACCTTTCTGCCTTTGGTATCTCCCACAACTACCCAAGGTGCTGCACCACACCCGTGCCTACATCTGTCTGTCTTCATGCTGCAACCTGCTTTCCAAATAAACTATACCAAGCAGTGGAGAAGAAGTGATGTTGACAAAATACCACCATATACCAATGCCATGTTTGTTTTGTTTACACTGATGGACTGTCGGTGGCCCTGTAGACCATTTTCTCCCATTTTTGCCAGCCATGCGCTCTGTTTCTTCCTTGAGAAGGGCAGAAGGTGCTGACTGGTGAACACCATGCATGCATCCTCAAATTGCTCCTCCCCCACTATGACAGTGGACCAACCGCTGCATCTCTTTCACGTATCTCAGGTACTCACACATCAGGCTGCTCATCAAAATGTGTGCTTGTCGAGGAGCCTGCTAACACACAAACACTCTTCTGATGAGAGCTTCCCCACAGTGGACACAGGGGCATCACTCTCCTTCCCACCTGATGGCACCCGAAGTGTCACTATCAGAAGTGGTGTTTAGTAAATTCTCCTTTTCTCAGTCATCTTGAGTGCAAAACACATGGAACAACATTTATTTCCAATTGGGACAGGTAGTTCTATGTAAGCTGGCAAAACAGCCTCCAACTCCAGCACCCCTCAATTTGCTTGGATAGGTTAAAACTATAACAGGAAGGGCCTCCCAATCTTTGAATGCTGCAGAAACACTTTAAAAGATCCCCTGTCCCTCCCATATGCATGAAAGGACATACAAGCAACGGGAAACACTGCCCTCCCCATCTGGAAACAAGCTCCCACCAATGTGTTTATATATATCCCTCCAAGAGAATTGTGGAAAGACGAATTCCCTTTAATTGAAGGTCGATCCATAGATTTGATACAGGAGAAAGGACTCAACCTCTTCATAGCACAAACATTTCTGCACCACATCTTTCTTCTTCCCACAATGCTTTGCTCAGGCAGTAGTTACTCCTCGACCCCAACCCTAGTATCCTAAAGTCACATGATGTTCAGCATTTAACCCTTTGTGTTTTCAAATGACTTACTTTTTATAGGACAACATTTTTCAAAGGCGTGTTTGGAAGAAAAAAAATCCTGGCGTGCACAAATCAAACATGTTCACTGAAATGAGTATATGATACCCATGTTGGTGACAGTATTATAAATGGGCATGTTAGGAAACTTGAAGGTTCTGTTGTTAGAGCACAAAAAGGAGGCTGCGATAGGCTTTTTAAAAGATCAGAGAAAAAATATCTTAGCAAGTTTTTTCACGACCCTACAAACACCCAACCAGGTAACAACCTGCTGCAATTTGGTACTACCATACCATTCAGTGTTTGTTACAGTATTTTGAAAGGAACATTTCGTAAAACTAAATATTCTGTTGTTGAACAAATGTTGGGCCCAAGGTAGGCAGTCTGAGCGGTGTGACATTTTATGCACAGAATTTTGCTGTTACCACACTGACAGCATGCACGCTAATGTGCTGATATTTGGTACTACCGTACCCTTGACAGTCTATGCCAGTATTCCAAATGTTTAAGGTTAGCAGACATTACAGCTTTGGAGTTACAGCACAAAATATTGACCCTCGGTAGCGGTAGGCATTTGGAACGTGGGGATACTTCATGTCTGTAAATGTTTTTGCTACCCCGACCAACACTGTACATGGTAAGAGACTGAAATCTATGTATGTCTGAAGAATTGTCACATGGCAAGGGTGCAGAAGCCCTGGTGTTTTTATTTTTATTAGTTCATAAAATATGGGTAATTCTATCTCTGAAAGGGAAATCTGCTGATCAGATTTCCCTTTCATAAAACCATGCCAAAAACAGTGTACACATGTTCACTGTGGCCTCAGTAACCTGATGACAGCACCTGCCCTACGAAGCAGGTACAGGTCCCAAGTGCCCCCTTCAAAGCTGCAATGACAACCCAGACTCTGCAGTGCAAGGGCTGCATTTAAAATAGGCACCCTGTTCCAAAAATGGCACAACTCTGAGGAGTCCATCCTGGTGGCACATTCAACTGTAAATAAAATCCATACCAGAGTTAGGGTATAGTGGCGAGCATGTCCCATAGCTATCCCAGCCACATAAAACTAATATAATGCATGTCTCAGCCCTGTGAGCCCAGTTTAGCTATGAAAGGATTGTGTGCATTTTCTTTAGCCAATGATCCCCCTGCTAATGTGTAGGGCTGGAGCCTTGGGGGATTGCCTTTTTGTGTTCCTTTGTAAGGGCAGGTAACACCCTTTCCCCAGAGACAGCCACTTTACATGATGCTGGCCTGGGAACAGGAATCAAAGGGCATGCCCATTCACAAAGAACTAGGCCTTACACCAGGGTGCAGCATTTCTAAACACCACCAATTCTATTGAGAAAGGAAGGGCCAGGGTAAGTGCAGCCAGTGAGACATCCGTACTATAGGGGAAGACTGGCATCATCTTCTTTCTCTCTCCCTCTCACTCTCCTCCCTATCCCCTCCACATCCTCCAGAAGAAAGCAAATAGGAATGATGACAGAAGAGCAAAGTCCACTCATCTCCAGAACAGGGATTGGAATGCTAAGGCAGGGCAGGCTAGCTTATGTCCAATCAACTGTGGGCCTGGACCCTTAAAAGAAGGTTTCTCTCACCACCTATTTGAACCATGTCTGGAATCCAAGTCTGGAAGTTGATTTCACTGGATCCTACAGAGAGAGCAGTCCTTTCTAAAGCCCTGCAGTTGTGAGGCAGGTGTTTGGAGGTAGAGGCTAGCTCTGCCCCCTAACTATCCACAGGGAGCATTTGGGAAGAACTGTGCTGATGAACTAAGGCCTGCATGTCTGCCAGCCACCCTGTTGCCTAGGACCTCACTGTGTTGCAGGATCCCCAAAGGTGTGTGCCAGCCTCCCCTGTGTTTGCAAGCCTGAGAAAAGGACTAAACTAGGCCAGTGGAGCTGTGATTCGAGCATGTTCGACGCAGAGCAAACCTCAAAGGCCCTTTAAACCTCCACTCTGGATCCTGTGTCCGATGAATCCAGGCAGCAGTCCTGACACCTGGGAAGGATGCCCTGGAGGGCCATATCTCCCCTTCTCACATGAGGTCTGATTGCTGCACGATGACAGGGAACATTTAGAAAAGTTTATTTGATGAAGCTGACCGCTTGTTTCATTTTTTTCTAAAATCGGAAAAAAAGAAAAAGAAAATCGGAGCCCTTTATTATCATTTCTGTTCTCACTATGCACCCTTGCTATCCTTGCGTACCAACCACCAGGAGCGCAAATTGACTAAAGTCAGGTAAAAACAGATATTCCTTGACATCAAGATACTTAGCTTTTGATGGCTAAGATGGGAGCCACCCCTTAGACACCTAACACAACAAATCAAAAGGACATTAAAGGAAACACAATTGTAATGGACGAGAACGTAATATTTGAATGTCAGATCAACCCTCCTGATGAACAATCTGATTGTTTTGGAGAAACACGTGTCGAGGGAATTACGATACTTGTGAAGGGGAACAAAACCTTATGATGTGATGTAACATCATGCTTTAGATATTCAGGACAAAAATTGAATACAAAAATTCAAGAACACCTAATCAAAACAAGTGTACCAAATAAAAATAGAACACCAATGATACGTTTCTGAGGTGCAAGAATATACGTGACTCTAAGAACCGTTTGAATTTTGACATAACATTGGGCAGCCTAAATGTGAGAGCACCACACCCATGCAGCCCGGACTGTAATGCACAATAATATATTTTCAGCTTCAAAAAGAGCTCGCCATAGGTTGCCATTAGGCTGCAACAGCATATTTCTTTCCAGAATCCAGGCAGCAGTCCTGACAACAACAGAGGACGCCCTTGAGGGCCATACATCCCCTTCTCACATGAGGTATGATCGCCACACGACGACAGGGAAAATAAGAAAAGTGTATTTGATGAAGCTGATCGCTTGTTTCATTTTTTTCTAAAATCGGGAACAAAGAAAAAGAACCGGGGCACTTTATTCTCAGTTTTGTTTTCACTATGCACCCTTGCTCTCCATGCTTACTGACCACTGAGCACACTGAACACATCCACCAGGGACCTCCGTGCTTGCCATCAAGCAGACCTCAAACCTTGGCCTGCCAATGTTATTTTTTCGCTATCTGCCGAGAGTTAATGGTGTAACTGCAGGTTTAAATGTGTTACTGGTTTAATACAAATGTCATAACTGTGTCCTTATAGATGTGTATTAATTCCTTGCACTGACGTCCTGTTAAAAATAAGCAAGGCATCAGATAGGGATTTTCAAGGCACTGTTAACATATGCCCAGTAAAACACATCATTTTCCAGCAGGCTCCATCTTACTTTGTACTATCATGCTTCACCATAAAGCTGTAAAGGGCATCTCCCTGTTTGGGCCTTTTGGGGTCAGAAAGGGCATAGGATTAGAGCCCCTGCTCAAGCCAGGACTTTGCAGAGCCCACCCTTTACTTGACTTCATCTTCCATGCATAAGGATCCTTCCATCAATTGATTATACATTAATTGTCGAGCTTCTGTTACCTCACAGGACCAAGGAGCATTGATTTTTTAGACATGTTAACTCTCATTTGGATATCTATAGCATCATTCGAGCCCAACTCAGAACCTACACCAGCTTATTTTCAGCCAGACATGAAACCCTTCTATTTCTGCTGAACCACCTATCCCCTCTATCTCTTGGGCTGCACACTTTCTTCATTGTCTTCACTCTCCTATTTCTTCTACGCTCCATCATGCATCTTGATTTCACTCCAATCCTCCTTCTCTTTTCCTACTCTCTCTCATAGCCTTCAACCTCAACTTGGTGTAAGTTCTTCATCAGTCTCTTCCCTGCCCATCTTCCCCCTTCCTACCTGCACCCACACCCCTCAAATAAGATTCTACCATACCCCCTGGACCTCAACCTCATCGACCCCTTCTACCATATTGCACAATACTTGCTTCTCTCAACCACATCTTATCACTCTTTCACTTGGGCTCTTTTATGAACAATCCCTCTGCAGAAATTATTTCTACATCACTGGCCACATTGACTCTTATCACCCTCATCTTTCTTTTCTTTCTATCACAGAATCCTAGATATCCCATCAGAACTTTGCTCACTAGCCGATCCCCACACTAAATCTGCTACCTTCTCCCACTCTCCCAGACCTTTTGGGAAGGGTGGCAGTGCAGTGTTCCTTATCAATAATGCCCTCAACACTGCCCCTACCCCCACCTCTGACATCAATTATTTCTCTTTTTAACATGCCACTATTCAACTCCTCCCTCCTACTCTTCTTACTGTTATGGCTGTCTATCAACCCCTTGGTACTCTCAACTACATCTTTCCTGTTCTGACCCTTCTCCTTGAGTCACTTCCTGCCAACATCCCCATTTTCATGGTGATGGACCTTAACCTTCACAGCCCTCTGCAACCATCTGCCTTAAATCCTCTTCACTTTAATATGTTGGTCAGACCACCTTCTACTTCTCATCTCCACTCTTCAATGACTAAGAGGAAATTCAGGAAGGACTCTCTTGCTCCTTACGATGAAAATGTGATGACCTCTCTCCTGTCTCTTCCCCTATTCATGCTTTTTCCATTGTACTTTCTCTGACTTTCACTGTGCACATGACTCCATTTGAAAAACACTATCCTGCTTGCATATTCACACCTTCCTGTCCCTGTCCTCAGAATTAGATCACCTCTGAAATTCAGACCCTCAGAAATAACATGTGCCATGACCTACAATGCTGTTTCAAATTAAGAACACATTCCATACACCTAGGCTATGAAAATTCCCTTGCAGCCCCAAGTTTTGCCCTGGATTCTGCCAAATCATACTTCACTAACCCTATTACCTTCCTTTGCAAACACCCCTGAACACTTTCATCTACCCATCTACCCTCCAATCTTTGTTCATGTCTTCAAAGCAAATATCCATCCCCTCCACCTTTCTGCTAATGGCTTTGCTCATTACTTTTCCTCTAAAATCTCTAAAATTCATGACACTCTCACAACCTTCCTCTCCCCATCCCAACCCTATTCTGTCCACCACCTTCCCCACCTACCTCTTCTAAGTTTGACATCTTCTGCCCTACCTATCCTATTGAATTAGCACCCCTCCTTTGCAGTGTAACCCATCTTGTGCTCGTATTGACACCTTTACTCCGCAGATGGTCGAAATTGTAGTCTGAATCACCTGCCGTTCTCTCTCAGAACTATTTAACCTCTCTACGCTGGACTTGTCCCTGCCACCCTCATATCTGCAACAGCCTTACCCCTATTGAAGAAACCCTCTGCTGGCCCAAACATTCCAATAAACTATTGCACAGTTTCTCTCCTGCCCCATTATTCAAATGTCCTTGAGCTGGTGGTTTTTGAGTGGATCACTAAGTACCTTGTGGATAATAGCCTTGGAGATCAACTACGATCTGGCTTCTTCAGTGAACACTTCAACGAGACTTCACTCATGCATGTCTCCAGCTTTCTCTCTAATGCTCACCACTCCACACTCTCTTATATACTCATCCTTTTGGACCTTTCTGTCCATGTTGACACTGTCAACCACTTCTCTCTCCTCCTCACTCTCCAAGACCTTCGGTTATACAAATCTGATCTTGCCTGTATAAATTCCAATCTGGAAAGTTGGTCATTTAAAATATCTTGGAACTCACAAACCTCTGCCCCATCGATCTCCCTGTTGGCGCCCCCCAAGGATCAGTCCTTGGACCTCTACTCTTGAGCGTCTATGCACTGGGTCTGTGGATCAGTGGACTAATGCATCCACTACAGGGGCCTTTGTTTGACATCCTGGTCACATGTTTGAGTCCAGACAGTCCACTCTGTCCTTCATCCTTCTGAGGTTGATAAAACGAGTACCATTAAGTTGGGTAAACATGAACATCTTTATTAGCCCCAAAATGCCCATTGGGAGGGTGAACATGCGCTTCATAGTTACGCCTGTTATGTTATCTGACCTAGGCAGACTTATCTCATCCTTTGGCTTTCACTGTCACCTTTTGCTGAAGACACACTAATATGTATTTTTCTCCATTCCATCCTTTACCCCAACCATCTCAAAAATGATTATGAATTGTCTCACTGCAATTCGTCACTGGATGGCTCTTCACTGCCTCATACAGAACTCTTCAAAAACCTAAGTCTTTCTCCCAGCTTCCAATGCCATCCCTCTCTGCTCCTATCTCCTTCCGACATGAACCTCTTGCTCACTTACCCGAGGATTGCAATCTTGGGGTCTTCTTTGATAGTGATCTACAACTGTAACAATTCATCACTACCACTGCCTCTGATGCTTGTATTAACCTCTTCAATATTTGCAAAATGTGCCCTCTGCTTATTAATCGATCTAAAAATAACTAAAAGCAAATGGCACTACTGCTCATGCTTAAGCTGTGGGCTTCCTCTCTACTCCTTCCTACCTCTAGACCAAGTCTTCAACTTTGCTACCCACACTCTCTGTAACCTACCCAGATGGTTGTCTCTCTATGCACAAGCTCTCTTTTCAAGTTACTTCTCCTAGTCTACAAAGCTATCTGAGGTTGTGCAGCTCAGTACCTGTCTGATTGTACCTCAGTTTATTCATCATGTTATTTGCTCTGATCTTCCCTCCACTCGCTCTTTCTTCCTACTCGCCTGACTCCACTGGAACCCACTGCCCGTAACAATCAAATGCAGTCCAATGTGGATTCCTGGAAAGCCTTGTTTAAATTCCACGTACTTGCTAAAGAGGTATCTCCACCTGTACCTGTCCCCATTCTCTCTACTTGAATCCACCAGTGTTACTGTGACACGTAATAATGTAATTTATTTATATTTAATTAGTACTCTCTTTAGTTTGATGACCCCCCCTGCCCCCTTGGGCTACTGTTGCCCTGGGAAGTCACCTGTTTCCATATATACATTTTGATTCTATTTGTTTAGTACTGTCCCAGGAATATGTCCTAATTTGTAACTCCCACATAAACTGGCTCACTACTTATTCTCATTTTACCGTATATTGTGCAGGCACCCTTTGTGTGAATGCTTCCACCATCTGTAAATGTGTTACTGTAAGTCATTTCTGTAAATAAATACTGAAATACAAAAGCCTATGCAAAAGCCAAACTTGCTAGTGTTGCCAATGTTTGTTTTGTGAAGTCAGTTTGCTACTTTTTTGGGTGAATCCGGGGTTTAAAGTCTGCATGAAGATCTTGTATAGGGCTAGGCACTAAACACATAGGGCCATATTCACAGAAGTGTTTCATAATAGTACAATCCCATAGGAAAATGCTCTGTGGATCAGGCCGATGGAATATAAGGTAATATTTGACAATTTACAGGCCGATTTATGGAATAATTAGCGCGGCGCAAGTGGGCAAAAACGTGCGAATCGCAGTGGAATAGCGAAAATCGCAGTGCAAGTGCGAAAATCGCACGAAAAGCAGCGCACGTCGATTCATGGAAGGCCGTGCGCGAGAAAACCAGCGGATGTGCGATAAAAAAGTGCGCGGCGCACGTTGGCGCACGTTGGCGCACAGGCCATCTAACAGCGTGCGCCAGGTCACAGCGAAAATCGCACAGGCCACAGCGAAATTCGCACATAGCGCGGCGCACGCAATAAAAGTAGGCGGAACACGGGCGTAACACTCGGAATGGGGAACAACTTGCCAAAACGTGGGCGTCACGGGGGAAGTACAGGGCACACGTGCGCGGAACGCCCACACGCTCGCCTACAGCACGTATTCATGGAATAGAATAGGTGAAAAAAGCGCACGCTCAAACCAGCGCACAGGCACAAACACGACCGCCACAAGAAAGGAGGCGGTAGCGTCTCTGCGGCTGTAAGAAATGTGCGCCAAAAGGTGCGCCAACAAATAGCACCTATATACTGCCATGATGAATGTCCCATACTGTGGGCCTCCAGGAAAAATGACGTGCAAAGGGGTACCCACAAACATGGACACCCGCTGACAAAAAATACGTGTGCATGTATACCGGGGTGCGCGGGAAGTGTCACACGCGATTTGCAGGGTACGTGCATCACAGGGGTTCGCGTGAAGTCATTCACGCGATCGGGCCTGGGGGAGCGGGCTACGTGTATTACAGGGGTTCGCTTGAAGTTCCTCACGCGATCGGGCCTGGGGGAGCGGTCTACGTGTATTACAGGGGTTCGCGTGAAGTTCCTCACGCGATCGAGCCTGGGGGAGCGGGCTACGTGTATTACAGGGGTTCGCGTGAAGTTCCACACGCGATCGGGCCTGGGGGAGCGGGCTACGTGTATTACAGGGGTTCGCGTGAAGTTTCACACGCGAATAGCCTGGGCGCGTGAATTTGAGGGGTGCGCGGGAAGTTCCACACGCGATCGGGCCTGGGGGAGTGGGCTACGTGTATTACAGGGGTTCGCGGGAAGTTCCACACGCGAATAGCCTGGGCGCGTGTATTTCAGGGGTTCGCGGGAAGTTCCACACGCGAATAGCCTGGGCGCGTGTATTTCAGGGGTGCGCGGGAAGTTCCACACACGAATAGCCTGGGCGCGTGAATTTGAGGGGTGCGCGGGAAGTTCCACACGCGATCGGGCCTGGGGGAGCGGGCTACGTGTATTACAGGGGTTCGCGGGAAGTTCCTCACGCGATCGGGCCTGGGGGAGCGTGCTACGTGTATTTCAGGGGTTCGCGTGAATTTTCACACGCGAATAGCCTGGGCGCGTGAATTTGAGGGGTGCGCGGGAAGTTCCTCACGCGATCGGGCCTGGGGGAGCGGGCTACGTGTATTACAGGGGTTCGCGGGAAGTTCCACACGCGAATAGCCTGGGCGCGTGTATTTCAGGGGTTCGCGGGAAGTTCCACACGCGAATAGCCTGGGCGCGTCTATTTCAGGGGTGCGCGGGAAGTTCCACACACGAATAGCCTGGGCGCGTGTATTTCAGGGGTTCGCGGGAAGTTCCACACGCGAATAGCCTGGGCGCGTGAATTTAAGGGGTGCGCGGGAAGTTCCTCACGCGATCGGGCCTGGGGGAGCGGGCTACGTGTATTACAGGGGTTCGCGGGAAGTTCCACACGCGAATAGCCTGGGCGCGTGTATTTCAGGGGTTCGCGGGAAGTTCCACACGCGAATAGCCTGGGCGCGTGTATTTCAGGGGTGCGCGGGAAGTTCCACACACGAATAGCCTGGGCGCGTGTATTTCAGGGGTGCGCGGGAAGTTCCACACGCGAATAGCCTGGGCGCGTGTATTTCAGGGGTTCGCGGGAAGTTCCACACGCGAATAGCCTGGGCGCGTGAATTTAAGGGGTGCGCGGGAAGTTCCTCACGCGATCAGGCCTGGGGGAGCGGGCTACGTGTATTACAGGGGTTCGCGGGAAGTTCCACACGCGAATAGCCTGGGCGCGTGTATTTCAGGGGTTCGCGGGAAGTTCCACACGCGAATAGCCTGGGCGCGTGTATTTCAGGGGTGCGCGGGAAGTTCCACACACGAATAGCCTGGGCGCGTGTATTTCAGGGGTGCGCGGGAAGTTCCACACGCGAATAGCCTGGGCGCGTGTATTTCAGTGGTTCGCGGGAAGTTCCACACGCGAATAGCCTGGGCGCGTGAATTTGAGGGATGCGCGGGAAGTTCCACACGCGATCGGGCCTGGGGGAGCGGGCTACGTGTATTACAGGGGTTCGCGGGAAGTTCCACACGCGAATAGCCTGGGCGCGTGTATTTCAGGGGTTCGCGGGAAGTTCCACACGCGAATAGCCTGGGCGCGTGTATTTCAGGGGTGCGCGGGAAGTTCCACACACGAATAGCCTGGGCGCGTGTATTTCAGGGGTGCGCGGGAAGTTCCACACGCGAATAGCCTGGGCGCGTGTATTTCAGTGGTTCGCGGGAAGTTCCACACGCGAATAGCCTGGGCGCGTGAATTTGAGGGGTGCGCGGGAAGTTCCACACGCGATCGGGCCTGGGGGAGCGGGCTACGTGTATTACAGGGGTTCGCGGGAAGTTCCACACGCGAATAGCCTGGGCGCGTGTATTTCAGGGGTTCGCGGGAAGTTCCACACGCGAATAGCCTGGGCGCGTGTATTTCAGCGGTGCGCGGGAAGTTTTACACGCGATTTCTGCACGGTACGTGTATTTCAGGGGTGCCGGGGAGTCCCACATGTGATTTGACAGTGTGGGTCCTCCCAGGTGTACCCTGTACACCCTCCACGGCCCCTGCAGGCAGCACACACCACAGGGGACTACCCTGCATCCCTGGTCATGTCCCGCAGGCAGCCCACCCAACATGGGCATGCCCCCCAGCAAAGGCACATGTCTCCTTGAACTAATGAACACCAACACATGTCCCCTTGCACCCCCACCCCCCAGCACTGTGGGGCACATGCCAGCAGTCCCCCACCCATGTCCAACTCATGTCTCCCACCACCCCCACCCGCCAGCACTGTGGGGCACCTGCCAGCAGGCCCCCACCCATGTACAACTCATGTCACCCACCACCCCCACCCCCCAGCACTGTGGGGCACCTGCCAGTAGGCCCCCACCCATGTCCAACTCATGTCTCCCACCACCCCCACCCCCCAGCCACCAGGGTCACCCTCCACCAGGGCCCCACTCATGTCTCCCACCACCCCCACCCCCCAGCACTGTGGGGCACCTGCCAGCAGGCCCCCACCCATGTCCAACTCATGTCTCCCACCACCCCCACCCCCCAGCCGTGCAGGGGCACCCTCCACCAGGCCCCCACTCATGTCTCCCACCACCCCCACCCCCCAGCAGTGCAGGGGCACCCTCCACCAGGCCCCCACTCATGTCTCCCACCACCCCCACCCCCCAGCAGTGCAGGGGCAGCCTCCACCAGGCCCCCACTCATGTCTCCCACCACCCCCACCCCCCAGCCACCAGGGTCACCCTCCACCAGGGCCCCACTCATGTCTCCGACCACCCCCACCCCCCAGCACTGTGGGGCACCTGCCAGCAGGCCCCCACCCATGTCCAACTCATGTCTCCCACCACCCCCACCCCCCAGCACTGTGGGGCACCTGCCAGTAGGCCCCCACCCATGTCCAACTCATGTCTCCCACCACCCCCACCCCCCAGCACTGTGGGGCACCTGCCAGTAGGCCCCCACCCATGTCCAACTCATGTCTCCCACCACCCCCACCCCCCAGCCACCAGGGTCACCCTCCACCAGGGCCCCACTCATGTCTACCACCACCCCCACCCCCCAGCCACCAGGGTCACCCTCCACCAGGCCCCCACTCATGTCCCCTATCACCCCCACCCCCCAGCCACCAGGGTCACCCTCCACCAGGCCCCCACTCATGTCTCCCATCACCCCCACACCCCAGCAGTGCAGGGTCACCCTCCACCAGGCCCCCACTCATGTCTCCCACCACCCCCACCCCCCAGCAGTGCAGGCTCAACCTCCACCAGGCCCCCACTCATGTCCCCCTGCACCCCCACCCCCCTGCCACCATGTGCAGCCCCCACCAGGTCCTCACAATCCCCAATCATGTGCGTAATGGTCAGCCTCCACAGCCAAAAAGACCTACCAAGTAACCCATTCACCCACATGGAAATGGAAATCACATGTTACACCCCCAATGTACATGAAGCAAATGAACCCATGTCCGTCACACACATATTTTCAAATTGAATGGGAAAACACACAACATGACATGCATGAAACCAATGAGATGAAACCACACAGTGAACAATGGAAAAAAAAATGTATTGAAAAAAATACAAATGCCAAAGAAAGAAAACTAACTACAATGTAAATGTGAAAAAATAAGCTGCATGTCCGCATAAAAACACAAAACTAGAAAATCAAATCAAAAAAATTATGTCCAAAGTGAAATGTAAAAACTCTCCATGCAACAAAGAACTATGTACAAAAATAACAAGGGTCCATCATCACAACTGAACTAAGGAAACCTCCTAAAAAACCTACCTAAATATCAACTATATACAAAAAGTGGAGCAGTGTCCGTCGACTCCAAATAATAATAAGAACGAAAGGAAACCTAAAACTAAAGAACTATATACAAAGGCGGCGGGCAAGTCCAGCGGCTCACTCTGTGGTGTTCCGGGCCAGGGCATCATCGAACTCCTGTTCGATGTCCCGGAGGCGGTCCAGTTCCATGGCCCCGAGGGTCCGCAGGGACGACGCTGTGTCCTCCTCCAACCCCCTGCGGATTGCCTCGAGGCACTCGGCCCGCCTCAGGGCCCTCCGCATGGAGTTCTCCGCCCTGACCATTGTGAGCCGCGCCTCTTCCGCCCGCCGCCGCTCCGCACCTATGGCGTGGCCCAACCGCTGCCACACGGAAGACACTCTCTGTCCTGGGTCCTCCTGCCCTCCGGCCGATGCCTGCCCCTCCGATGTCGAAGGCCCCGAGCCTTCATGGCTCCCACCATCTTGCTGCTGCTGCTGCTCTGCCTCTGCCCGTGCACTGCCTCCTGCTGCCTGCACATCCTCCGCCGGCTGGGGTGCACCTGTTGATGTGGCCACCCCTGCTGGACGTCCGACTCCCGACTGTGGCAGGGATGCCTCCTCCACCAGCCTGGCCGCACTGTCAGAGGCAGCTCCACAGGGCACCCAGGTGACTGATGGGTGGGAAGATGGCACAGAGGACGACTGGCGCGTAGGGGGTCCAGTTGAGGAGGGGGTCGGAGCAAGCCCCATCAGACAGCGGAATCCGGCCTGGGTGACCTGTCCCAGCAGGCTGACGTGGTCAACGAGCCATTCGAGATGACGTGCAGTCTCTCCATGAAAAGACTGCAGGTCACCTCGCATGGCCCGTTGACGCAACGCCACACCAGCCAGGACAGGCTCAACCCGGTCCTGGATGGCCACGTCCGCAGGCAGAGGAAGGCCAGTTGACGTCAGCTCATCCCCTGCCTGAAAACGGGTCTGGACGTAGGCATCCCTGCTGGTGCAAGATGATGCAGGGACAGGATCGGGGACAGGATTGCACACAGGCACCTCCGCGGCCGCCTGTGCTGCCTCCTGTCCCTGGTCCTGCACTGCACCACTAGCACCAGTGGGATCCCCACCTCCAGACCCTGTCTCTGGTGCTTGCGCGGCCCCCTCCTCCACCAAACCCCCCACCAACCTGGATGACTCTGTGCCATCTTCCCCTGTTGGGCCCTGTGGGGTCCCAGCTGCCCCTTCTGCTGCCGAGGAGTCCAACTGCAACCTCCGCCTCTTGGACCTCCCCCCGGCAGCTGCGGCCTGGGACGCGGCACCGGACTCCTCACTCCCCGACGAGATGACAACACGGGAGGGGAGCCGGGCCTTGCGTCTCCGGCTGGCGGTCGGATCCCCGCCGCTGTGCTCCACAGCACCTTCTCCGCCCTCTTCATCAGTTGACGCTGCAGACAGGGAGAAACAAAACACAGGCATCAGGGCACTGTACAATGGACACATACACGCATGACAGTTGCACATGAGTGGCATTGGCAAACCTCAGACATGTCATCACAATCCCCAACACACATGTCATTGCAACTGGCACACATGAGCCATACCACAGCCATATCGCAACTGCCACCACCATCCCCACACATACAACAGCATCAGCAGCCAAAGGGGAGCCATACATCACATGCAACACAGGAAGTGCACCACACATGTACACACACCACCACACTTGCATGCATGTCTACACCTCTGCCAAGTGTCGCACTGTTCAGACGGGCATCCATGTCACATCTGCCAATCAGGCTTCCACATACCGCTGTCACATGCATCCATGTAGCATCACTGTTGCACCTTTGACAAATACACACACATGCACATGTACACAGTGCTCATACATGCAGCCGAAAACAACATACATGCCTGACATCACGGACATGTCTACTTACATACACATTCATCCAAACATGTGTGCACGCACAACTGCATTTGCCATGCAAGCCCACACACACAAGCACCATCCATGTCTCACACACTACAGCCCTCGCATGTGTCAGCCCCACGGCCCTGTACACCCCCACCCATACTCCACCCCATACAAACAGATGTGCAACTGGCACAATGGGGAATGATCACCACACGCCCTGCTCACAACCAGGATGCATGTACACTCACCGCTCGACTCCAGACGGCTCTGCTTCTCTAGGACCTGGACGTGGAGCGCTGGGGATATGCGTTCCAGGACCCCCATCTGTTCTTCCGACAAGTGGCCCCGGCGCCCCTTGGCATCCGCTGCCTTCAAGAGGCGCCGGGCCTTGTTCAGGGTCCTGGACCTGAAGTCCTCCCAGCGCTTCCTGACATGTTGTAAGTCCCGGACTGCCACCCCCTCCGCGTTGATGGCAGTCACGATGTCTGTCCAGATCCGAGTCCGTCCTTCCTTGTCGGCGCGGGAACTTCCAAAGAGGGCATCATACTGCCCCAGGACTTGCTCCACCAGGACACCAACTTCGGTGGCACTGAAGCTGGGGCCCCTCTGCCTCTCTGGCCGGGGGTTGTCAGTGGTCACAGATGGTGTTAGCCCCGACATGACAACCCCAGAGGCAGGAGTGGGTGGGCAACTGGGTCCTGGGGCTGGGCTGTGGAGCGATGGAATTCCAGTCGGGAGTCTTCTGTTCCAGCAGGGGTGGTCACAGCAACAGCACCCCTGGCTGATGTGCAGGCAGCAAATGGCAGTGCACGTGGGCAGCAGGCAGTCAGGCAGCAGCAGATAGCAGGTGGGAGCGTGCTCGGGGCTCTGGGGGGCAGTAATTCGGCCTTCTGGGCAGGAGCGTGGTCTCCCGTGTGCTCACGCGTGGCCAGCTTGGTACGGAGTGAATTGGCACGTGAAAATCCTGCACGTCAGCGTGAAAACCGAGGAAAGGCCCTTAGCGCGTAAGCGCGTCAGCACGCATACGCGATTCCATTGGACCAAAGGCCCTCAGCGCGTAAGCGCGTCTGTGACGTGACCCGCACGGGTGTTTCCCACACAGCACGTGATGACAGAGCACACGTGGAAAGACTGCACGTCAGAGTCTCATCGCGTGTAATTGGACAAAAGTGCGTGTACACGCGATTGGCCTATGTACGTGTATATGAGGTGTGCGCGGACACTTACACACGCAAGTACGTCAGCGCACCTGTATCCCGGTGTACGGCCATTTCCACCAATCACACGCAATGAGACTCTGACGTGCAGTCTTTCCACGTGTGCTCTGTCATCACGTGCTGTGTGGGAAACACCCGTGCGGGTCACGTCACAGACGCGCTTACGCGCTGAGGGCCTTTGGTCCAATGGAATCGCGTATGCGTGCTGACGCGCTTACGCGCTAAGGGCCTTTCCTCGGTTTTCACGCTGACGTGCAGGATTTTCACGTGCCAATTCACTCCGTACCAAGCTGGCCACGCGTGAGCACACGGGAGACCACGCTCCTGCCCAGAAGGCCGAATTACTGCCCCCCAGAGCCCCGAGCACGCTCCCACCTGCTATCTGCTGCTGCCTGACTGCCTGCTGCCCACGTGCACTGCCATTTGCTGCCTGCACATCAGCCAGGGGTGCTGTTGCTGTGACCACCCCTGCTGGAACAGAAGACTCCCGACTGGAATTCCATCGCTCCACAGCCCAGCCCCAGGACCCAGTTGCCCACCCACTCCTGCCTCTGGGGTTGTCATGTCGGGGCTAACACCATCTGTGACCACTGACAACCCCCGGCCAGAGAGGCAGAGGGGCCCCAGCTTCAGTGCCACCGAAGTTGGTGTCCTGGTGGAGCAAGTCCTGGGGCAGTATGATGCCCTCTTTGGAAGTTCCCGCGCCGACAAGGAAGGACGGACTCGGATCTGGACAGACATCGTGACTGCCATCAACGCGGAGGGGGTGGCAGTCCGGGACTTACAACATGTCAGGAAGCGCTGGGAGGACTTCAGGTCCAGGACCCTGAACAAGGCCCGGCGCCTCTTGAAGGCAGCGGATGCCAAGGGGCGCCGGGGCCACTTGTCGGAAGAACAGATGGGGGTCCTGGAACGCATATCCCCAGCGCTCCACGTCCAGGTCCTAGAGAAGCAGAGCCGTCTGGAGTCGAGCGGTGAGTGTACATGCATCCTGGTTGTGAGCAGGGCGTGTGGTGATCATTCCCCATTGTGCCAGTTGCACATCTGTTTGTATGGGGTGGAGTATGGTTGGGGGTGTACAGGGCCGTGGGGCTGACACATGCGAGGGCTGTAATGTGTGAGACATGGATGGTGCTTGTGTGTGTGGGCTTGCATGGCAAATGCAGTTGTGCGTGCACACATGTTTGGATGAATGTGTATGTAAGTAGACATGTCCGTGATGTCAGGCATGTATGTTGTTTTCGGCTGCATGTATGAGCACTGTGTACATGTGCATGTGTGTGTATTTGTCAAAGGTGCAACAGTGATGCTACATGGATGCATGTGACAGCGGTATGTGGAAGCCTGATTGGCAGATGTGACATGGATGCCCGTCTGAACAGTGCGACACTTGGCAGAGGTGTAGACATGCATGCAAGTGTGGTGGTGTGTGTACATGTGTGGTGCACTTCCTGTGTTGCATGTGATGTATGGCTCCCCTTTGGCTGCTGATGCTGTTGTATGTGTGGGGATGGTGGTGGCAGTTGCGATATGGCTGTGGTATGGCTCATGTGTGCCAGTTGCAATGACATGTGTGTTGGGGATTGTGATGACATGTCTGAGGTTTGCCAATGCCACTCATGTGCAACTGTCATGCGTGTATGTGTCCATTGTACAGTGCCCTGATGCCTGTGTTTTGTTTCTCCCTGTCTGCAGCGTCAACTGATGAAGAGGGCGGAGAAGGTGCTGTGGAGCACAGCGGCGGGGATCCGACCGCCAGCCGGAGACGCAAGGCCCGGCTCCCCTCCCGTGTTGTCATCTCGTCGGGGAGTGAGGAGTCCGGTGCCGCGTCCCAGGCCGCAGCTGCCGGGGGGAGGTCCAAGAGGCGGAGGTTGCAGTTGGACTCCTCGGCAGCAGAAGGGGCAGCTGGGACCCCACAGGGCCCAACAGGGGAAGATGGCACAGAGTCATCCAGGTTGGTGGGGGGTCTGGTGGAGGAGGAGGCCGTGCAAGCACCAGAGACGGGGTCTGGAGGTGGGGATCCCACTGGTGCTAGTGGTGCAGTCCAGGACCAGGGACAGGAGGCAGCACAGGCGGCCGCGGAGGTGCCTGTGTGCAATCCTGTCCCCGATCCTGTCCCTGCATCATCTTGCACCAGCAGGGATGCCTACGTCCAGACCCGTTTTCAGGCAGGGGATGAGCTGACGTCAACTGGCCTTCCTCTGCCTGCGGACGTGGCTATCCAGGTCCGGGTTGAGCCTGTCCTGGCTGGTGTGGCGTTGCGTCAACGGGCCATGCGAGGTGACCTGCAGTCTTTTCATGGAGAGACTGCACGTCATCTCGAATGGCTCGTTGACCACGTCAGCCTGCTGGGACAGGTCACCCAGACCGGATTCCTCCGTCTGATGGGGCTTGTTCCGACCCCCTCCTCAACTGGACCCCCTACGCGCCAGTCGTCCTCTGTGCCATCTTCCCACCCATCAGTCACCTGGGTGCCCTGTGGAGCTGCCTCTGACAGTGCGGCCAGGCTGGTGGAGGAGGCATCTCTGCCACAGTCGGGAGTCGGACGTCCAGCAGGGGTGGCCACATCAACAACTGCACCCCAGCCGGCGGAGGATGTGCAGGCAGCAGGAGGCAGTGCACGGGCAGAGGCAGAGCAGCAGCAGCAGCAAGATGGTGGGAGCCATGAAGGCTCGGGGCCTTCGACATCGGAGGGGCAGGCATCGGCCGGAGGGCAGGAGGACCCAGGACAGAGAGTGTCTTCCGTGTGGCAGCGGTTGGGCCACGCCATAGGTGCGGAGCGGCGGCGGGCGGAAGAGGCGCGGCTCACAATGGTCAGGGCGGAGAACTCCATGCGGAGGGCCCTGAGGCGGGCCGAGTGCCTCGAGGCAATCCGCAGGGGGTTGGAGGAGGACACGGCGTCGTCCCTGCGGACCCTCGGGGCCATGGAACTGGACCGCCTCCGGGACATCGAACAGGAGTTCGATGATGCCCTGGCCCGGAACACCACAGAGTGAGCCGCTGGACTTGCCCGCCGCCTTTGTATATAGTTCTTTAGTTTTAGGTTTCCTTTGTTTTTTCTTATGATTTGGAGTCGACGGACACTGCTCCACTTTTTGTATATAGTTGATATTTAGGTAGGTTTTTTAGGAGGTTTCCTTAGTTCTGTTGTGATGATGGACCCTTGTTATTTTTGTACATAGTTCTTTGTTGCACGGAGAGTTTTGACATTTCACTTTGGACAACATTTTTTGGATTAGATTTTCTAGTTTTGTGTTTTTATGCGGACATGCAGCTTCTTTTTTCACATTTACATTGTAGTTAGGTTTCTTTCTTTAGCATTCGTATTTTTTTCTAATACATTTTTTTTTACATTGTTCCCTGTGTGGTTTCATCTCATTGGTTTCATGCATGTCATGTTGTGTGTTTTCCCATTCAATTGGAAAATATGTGTGTGACGGACATGGGTTCATTTGCTTCATGAACATTGGGGGTGTAACATGTGATTTCCATTTCCATGTGGGTGAATGGGTTACTTGGTAGGGCTTTTTGGCTGTGGAGGCTGACCAATACGCACATTGTGAGGACCTGGTGGGGGCTGCACATGGTGGCAGGGGGGTGGGGGTGGTGGGAGACATGAGTGGGGGCCTGGTGGAGGGTGCCCCTGCACTGCTGGGGGGTGGGGGTGGTGGGAGACATGAGTGGGGGCCTGGTGGAGGGTGACCCTGGTGGCTGGGGGGTGGGGGTGGTGGGAGACATGAGTGGGGGCCTGGTGGAGGGTGCCCCTGCACTGCTGGGGGGTGGGGGTGGTGGGAGACATGAGTGGGGGCCTGGTGGAGGGTGCCCCTGGTGGCTGGGGGGTGGGGGTGGTGGGAGACATGAGTGGGGGCCTGGTGGAGGGTGCCCCTGCACTGCTGGGGGGTGTGGGTGGTGGGAGACATATGTGGGGGCCTGGTGGAGGGTGCCCCTGGTGGCGGGGGGGTGGGGGTGATAGGGGACATGAGTGGGGGCCTGGTGGAGGCTGCCCCTGCACTGCTGGGGGGTGGGGGTGGTGGGAGACATGAGTAGGGGCCTGGTGGAGGCTGCCCCTGCACTGCTGGGGGGTGGGGGTGGTGGGAGACATGAGTGGGGGCCTGGTGGAGGGTGACCCTGGTGGCTGGGGGGTGGGGGTGGTGGGAGACATGAGTGGGGGCCTGGTGGAGGGTGCCCCTGCACTGCTGGGGGGTGGGGGTGGTGGGAGACATGAGTGGGGGCCTGGTGGAGGGTGCCCCTGCACTGCTGGGGGGTGGGGGTGGTGGGAGACATGAGTGGGGGCCTGGTGGAGGGTGACCCTGGTGGCTTGGGGGTGGGGGTGGTGGGAGACATGAGTGGGGGCCTGGTGGAGGGTGCCCCTGCACTGCTGGGGGGTGGGGGTGGTGGGAGACATGAGTGAGGGCCTGGTGGAGGGTGCCCCTGCACTGCTGGGGGGTGGGGGTGGTGGGAGACATGAGTGGGGGCCTGGTGGAGGGTGCCCCTGGTGGCTGGGGGGTGGGGGTGGTGGGAGACATGAGTGGGGGCCTGGTGGAGGGTGCCCCTGCACTGCTGGGGGGTGGGGGTGCAGGGGGACATGAGCAGGTGTGCAGGGTAGTCCCCTGTTTTGTGGGCTGCCTGCAGGGGCTGTGGAGGGTGTACAGGGAACACCTGTGAGGACCCACCCAGCCTAATTGCGTGTGATAATTCCCGCACACCCCTGTAATACACGTACCAAGCCAAATCGCGTGTGATAATTCCCACGCACCCCTGTAATACACGTACCTGGCCAAATCGCATGTGAAACTTCCCGCATACCCCTGTAATACACGTACCCTGGCCAATCGCGTGTTGAACTTCCCGCGTACCCCTGTAATACACTTACCCTGGCTAATCGCGTGTTAAACTTCCCGCGTACCCCTGTGATACACGTACCCTGGCCAATCGCGTGTTAAACTTCCCGCGTACCCCTGTAATACACGTACCCTGGCTAATCGCGTGTTAAACTTCCCGCGTACCCCTGTAATATACGTACCCTGGCTAATCGCGTGTATAACTTCACGCGTACCCCTGTAATACACGTACCCTGGCCAATCGCGTGTTAAACTTCCCGCGTACCCCTGTAATACACGTACCCTGGCCAATCGCGTGTTAAACTTCCCGCGTACCCCTGTAATACACGTACCCTGGCTAATCGCGTGTTAAACTTCCCGCGTACCCCTGTAATACACTTACCCTGGCTAATCGCGTGTTAAACTTCCCGCGTACCCCTGTAATACACGTACCCTGGCTAATCGCGTGTATGACTTCACGTGTACCCCTGTAATACACTTACACTGGCTAATCGCGTGTTAAACTTCCCGCGTACCCCTTTGATACACGTACCCTGGCCAATCGCGTGTTAAACTTCCCGCGTACCCCTGTAATACACGTACCCTGGCCAATCGCGTGTTAAACTTCCCGCGTACCCCTGTAATACACGTACCCTGGCTAATCGCGTGTATAACTTCACGTGTACCCCTGTAATACACTTACCCTGGCTAATCGCGTGTTGAACTTCCCGCGTACCCCTGTAATACACGTACCCTGGCCAATCGCGTGTTAAACTTCCCGCGTACCCCTGTAATACACGTACCCTGGCCAATCGCGTGTTAAACTTCCCGCGTACCCCTGTAATACACGTACCCTGGCTAATCGCGTGTATGACTTCACGTGTACCCCTGTAATACACTTACCCTGGCTAATCGCGTGTATGACTTCACGTGTACCCCTGATATGCACGTTACCCGCTTTGCGTTCCTTGTTTGGCTGCCCTGTAAACTGGTCCAGGGTTAGCGCAGCCCTTTGCGATGATTTAGCGATTTTGCTGGCTTTTCCTTGCGCGAGGGCGTTCTTGGGGGCGTTACTGGCGCTGCTGCAGGGTCGCTGCGATTCTCTGCGCCACGGCTGGTTTGGGAGCATGAAATCCATGAATACGCTGTGCGCGGAAATCGGTTTTATCGCACGTGCCTGGCGCAGTCAATCGCACGCGGACACTCTGCGCCAGCCGCTTGCGACACTTTTCTGCGAAATTCTATGAATTACCCTGTTAATTCTTCATGCCGAAACAACCCCCCAAACCTGAATATGAATCTGGTTGTAATAGTTATACATTTTGCAACTGGGGGACTTGCTTGGTGGCAGGTGTCCAGATCAGGCACATATGGTGTACACTCTGTTAATAAACATGAAACATAAAGGCGGGGACGGAGTAGAACAGCTGCTTCCTGTTGACCCGGCAGTAAATGGTAAATCATGACAGCTCCTTAAATGTTTTGAAGCTAGAAATGGGCATAAAGAATTCAGCTTTCAGATCTTTCTAACCTTAGTTATAACTAGCATATTTACATACATGTTGATGTCCTCTTTGCATGGGCATGGCTATTAGGATGGTGCTGTGTCTTGGTACATCACAATATTTTCCTCTTGTTCCTTACGATAATAATCAATCATTACATGCATTCATACCCATTGTCTCAAATATCATGTATGTGTGTATTCATTTTTGGAGTTGTACTGTCTTATTATTAGGCCCTATAGTAAACACATTTTTCGAGGTTACACAGTTCTTTTAGACACTGATTAGGGACCTGGGTAATTGAAACTTGAAGGAGTGCTTTAACATTATTGATGATGCCATGCATGATGGAAAAGATTAAACAGATTTCCAAAAATATCTGCTCCTCTGGGGTGCAGATGGACCAACTACCCCTTATTGACTCGATTTCTGAATCTCCCCGTTTGTGGTCTTCCTTCCATTTTGTTCCCCTCAGGATATTGTTGCAGCTACGGTTAAGCTCAGATCCACATCTCCTACTGATTCCATCTCACTTTCTGTGATTAAGGACATTATGCCCCTTGTTGTCCCTTTGATTACCAAGGAGGTCAATCTTTCTTTTAGTTCTGGTCTTGTTCCTGCCGGCCTGAAGCATGCCCTGATCATCTCACTTCTGAAGAAACCCTCTTTCTATCCCTCTTTTCCAGCTAACTTTCACCCTATCTCTCTTATTCCCTTTTTGTCAATGCTCTTGGGATCCCTAGTGGTTCCTTAACTTAACTCTTTGCTGGAAAGTTCATCCTTCTTTGATGGGTCGCATCCTGATCTTGGGCGCGGCAGGACCACGGCAGTGTGGGAGCCTGCATTTTACTTGATTTCTGTCCCTGAAGGGTCTGCCATTTCATCTATTTTGTTTAATAGATTATTATCTCCCATGGCTTCCTCTGCTATTCCTATGGCGATGATACGCAATCATTGTGTGTCTGGACCTCTCTTCTGTGGAGACTACATTCCGTTTTAGGGCATGCTTGGCAGTCGTGGGGGACTGGATAGGTAGGAACTGGCTCATGCTTAATGGTGACAAAACTGAAGTGTTAGTGGTGGGCCCCCCATCTGTGACTGCCCTGTGGACCCCTGTGTTTTGGCCTCTGTCTCTTGGAAATTTTCCTACCCTGTTCGCAGTCATGAAGGATCTTGGAGTTAAAATGTCTGCCACCCTTTCTGCTGATAAGCAGATTAGTGCAGTGTGCCAAAAAGGCAATTTTCAGGTAAACATTCTGAGGAAGGGTCTGCCTATTGTATCCATGCAATTCAGGGCCCATGGTGACTTCTCTGGTGTACTCCGCCCTAGACTACAGTAATGCGCTGTACCTTGGGTAACCTGCCTACATCATCCACCGGAACTCGGCAGCCAGGGCAGCTATTCTGTGCCCCATTAATCTAACGCTACTCCTACCCTCCTCCACCTGCATTGGCTTCCAGTGGCCAAGCGGATGTCTTTTAAATCTCTCTACCTGGTTCATTGTGCCTATTACAGCAGGGGTGTGGATTATCTACAACGGAAATTCCTTCAGCTCCCAATTTAAAATGGATTAAATATTTAACTAGCCAACAGATGCTATCAGCTGAGTTTATAACAATCACGTCATTACCTGCTCATCAGAGTGTATGTTTTTTGATCCTTTGGGCCTTTTTTTTATGACAGAAACACATACCTATATATTAAAAATGCAATAAAGACCTGTTAAAGGAAAACTATTGGTGTTTGCCAATGCTTGTTTTGTACAGTAGCAGATTGCAATGATTCACACCACATTTTTAGTTTTGGCTATTCGATGACGCTTCAGCACCTCCTACTCGTCCAAACATTGCATTGGAGTAAAGCTAGGAGGGAGATGATGTGAGGAGTGACACAAAACGAGGGGGTGTTGTTTGGTTATTTACACACCCATTGAATGCCAATGGCCATGCTAAAACCTCTGGCCATTTCTATCCACTACCTGCTCCAACACATCCAAAACACTTATACGTAGGGTATATTTGAGCATGATGTATCAAGCAGTAACATCACATCTGGGCCTGCCAGTGTTATTTCTTACATTCTGCTGAGTATTAGTGGCTTAACTGTGTTCCTCATATAATACAAATGCAATAACCAAGTGGGCATTCAACTACTTGATCTATATCTGTACCTTGCACTTAAGTCTAGTTAAAGCACGCATTTACAAAGTCAACAGGCGTTACTTGTGTATTGCATTCAATAGGCATCTGCCAGGCCCTGGTTCTATATGTCCAGGAAATCTATTTTCCAACTGTTGCCATCTTCTGGCCAGATAGTATTATTATTCTAGTGCCTGTCAAATGCCTATTCCGTGCTTCCACAAAATCCAAAACTGTTGGCTTTGTCAATGCTTGTGTGATGACCTATTTCGTCCCATAAATAGGCCTACGCATTAGCAACGTTTCTATCGCATAGTTCCATAACACGGCATTGATTGAACGGCCATCTGTATGAAGCAAGCTAAACATGCAATCCCATATGCAACCTTGAAACATGTTTACATTCGTCAAAGTTAGTATGTTCTTGTTAAGAAGCAGTGCATGCACAAAACATGTAACATTGCATGTCCCCAACTATTTCGTAGTTACTGTGCCATGGCACTACTATAGTACTCCTTGTTCACTTGACTGAACATAAAACCGGCTCGCTTTGCACATTAACCTACAAAAATAAAACTGCGGAATGTGTGGAAGACTAGCCATCTGGCCGGTCATCCACTTGAACAAAGGTTCTAAGGGTCACTGCGACCCCTCAGAGAGCTGTTGATACCGGAGTTTGACAGGAAACACTTTATCTGGCCCCAGTAGAATATATACAAATGTTCTCAAAGGCATGTTTAATCTCACGGATATGCAGCTAAAGACAGCCGACAAGAAACCAGTAGTTCACTTAAATTTGTCATTATGGTATCACTTTAATTTCCCATGGTTCCCCTGGGTGTTGATGGATGTGACTCATTTAACCGGAAGAACAGAAAAGCACAACAATGTTATTGGGTGCTGCGGTTTAACGGAGAGGCATGGGTGAACTGTTTCAGCACCACGTCCATTTCTTTGGACAGTACATGCTTTGACTGTTTGCAAGTCCGGGATAGTTTGTGGAACGTTTGTGGTAATCTTAGCGTGGGAGCGCTGGCTGCTACCTATCAGCAGTTCAGTCAGGTTCCAGAGAGTGGGGGTTGTAAAAACAGATTGCAGAAGTGTACCCAGCCGGGCATACTCACAGTTAACACGGCAGAGGTGTATGTTGCACAGTCGCATAACCCAATTATCCAGTTAAGCAAAGCCCATCGACGTCATTAAGAATGTTAACTTGACGATGTATCACAACATAAACCTGGCATTCGAAAAGAGAAAAGTGAACATCAGAGGTGGTGTTTATTCGGACGCGAGCAGCACGGCGACGAAGGACAGATATAGATAACAGCCACCGAAAAACATCCTGCACAGAAGTAACACACGATTTACCACACTTCAAAATGACATAAGCAGACTAGTAAAGGAGAGACACCAGAGAGGAAAGACATAAACATGGACATATCGGCATAGCTCTCAAACATTTGTGTTGCCAAAAGCGTGTGAGTTGAGAGCTATGTATCGGGTAATGGGCTGGGATATGCTTCAATGTATATAGTGCTGAGTTACTAACACTAATTGGTCATACTTTATTTTCATAAGGCGTACTGTACATTAAAAAGTGTTTCTTGGCGCCACAAGGCAATGGATGTGGGGGATATTAAACAACAGTAACGGTCCTACTAGGCCTTGTCATTTTCGGATTGTGCAAGTGTAGAAATAACTGAGACACGTTGATGTCTCTAGGGCAACGGGAGGCGGGAGGAGGAAAGGGAAGTGATGCGGGAGGGGGCCGGGAGACAGGGAAAGCTCCAGTTAGAGTTAACCTGCAAATAAAGAAGACGTGTGATTTTCACTGCCCGTGTCCGCCTCATTATTGCTGCGACACCCGTGCTCAGCCCTGCATGAGCACAAAAATGGCGACGAGGATGGGCGCAGACCTGGCAGCCCAGCTCTCATAGGAGAGCGCCATCACCCGCTTTCAGTACACACGGCGCACGTGCACCTGAGGGAGGGGAGCACCCCACGTGGTCCAGGCTTGTACTGGGCGAGGGAGGCACACGGCACACACACCGCCTGCTGAAAGTAAACCTGGCCCTGATTACAAAGGCCTAGGACGGGAATTCACTGCATGCGAGTGTTGTGGAAACGCCAGGAGGGGCCCTGCATTGGTTGATGGTGTTCGGGAAAATTCTAAAGGCACAGAGAGAGAGGCTTACAGCACGCGGATGCTGTGAAAACCCCGGATGGGGCCCTGAACTGACTGATGGTGCTCGTGCCATGTTGACGGCCATCCAACGTTGGTGAGGGACAAGCCATTCCCTGAGGAAGGGGAGAATATACAAGGGAACTACATTATTGATACACCCAGCGGATGGTGCTCGTGCCCCAGCGGCGGCCATCAGGAAGTGTGAGCAGCCAGCATACAACACCCAGGAAGTTACCACTGCACCATACAAAATGTTGGGCCAAGACGATGGGCAGGGAGCGCAAGCTCCAGGAAATGGACCCCCAGCACCAGCAGCACTGGCAACAGACCATATCCCATACCAACTACCGGACACACTGGCAGCTCAGATGCCAGGAGCGTTTCACGTGACCGACACAAGCAACATGGGCCCCAGGTGGACCAAGTGGATCAGGGATTTCTGTCTATACATAGGGGCCACCGGGCCAGTCGCGGACGCCAGGCAAGTGTGTCTTCTAAAGTTGGCCGTTGGATCTGCCACCCGAGACATTATTGATGAAATGCCCCAGGACTCAATAGACTCAATTCAGGACCTCAAAGACACGCTAGCAGCGTACTTTGCACCGCATACTAATGTAGATTATGAAAGGCACCTGTTTCACAGCACCAAGCAGTCGAGAGAGCCATCAACTCCCAAGTGGAGAGCTTTGGCAACACCAACACAGGGGAAACCCTAAATAGACTACAACCAGAGAAGAAAACTGAAGAGTTGTTCTGCTACAAATGTGGGTTTGAATACCCACACGACGGGACATGCCCCGCGGTTGGACAACGCTGCACCTTATGCGGCGAGGAAGGCCACTTCAAGGCGGTATGTAGACTGTTCCGAGATCGGGGGAGAGACCGCCCCAAAGACAATCTGCCCCGCTCAAGAGGTCGGTACGGAGGGTCATCAAACAACAACCCAGCCCCAAACACACCGACCACGTCGAATCAACCCACCGGTGAACAGAGAGACAAAGACTCCGGAGAAGATCGGCAGAAGATGAGTGAAAGAAGAAGGTTTGTAATGCGCGCAAGACCAGAGCGCAGGTCAAGGCATCATGTACGATACCTGGTGGAACAATCCCACACAGACTCTGACCCCAGCTCATCGGGGAGCGTCCAGAAAAAGAAGGCCTACGTGTACGCTCTGGGAAACCCCACCACCACAGCACACAGCCCCACGCTTATCATCAAACTGCAAGGGAGACCAACAGAGTTCCTCATAGACACGGGGGCCATGGTCAATGTGGTAAGTGAAAAGGTCTACACTGACCTCCCACAGAAACCTAAACTAACACCAGCAACAGTGGACATATATGCATACGGAGCCAAGACACCCTTGAAGTGCCTGGGACAGTTCAGTGGGCTCTGTCGGTACAAAGGACAGGAAGAGGGTACCAATACACGTTCTGGCCACAGAGACCAACAGCGGCTGTGTCTTAAGCTTTAAGGCAGCCGCCGACATGGGCTTGATACATATTCTATATAACATCATGGTCCACAAGTACATAGACCCAGTCGAAATGATAAACAATCTATACCCTACCATATTTAAGGGAATAGGCAAGCTCAAGAATAGGCAAGTCAAACTCCATGTGGACGGTGCCATACACCCAGTAGCCCAACCCTACTGTGGGATTCCAGTCAATATACAAAAGAAAGTCGAAGATGAGCTCCAAAAACTACTGGAACAAGACATTATTGAAAGGGCCACAGGACTCACCACGTGGGTGTCCCCAATCGTCCCAGTCCCCAAAAAGGGATCCAATGCCATAAGGCTGTGCGTAGACATGCGACGCCCGAACCAAGCCATTCGAAGGGAGCGATACCCTGCACCCCGCATCACGGACATGATTCATCTGCTGAACGGGGCAAAAGTTTTTCCCAAACTTGACTTGCAAAAGGGGTACCACCAACTAGTATTACACCCCGAAAGCAGGAACATAACATTTGTCACCCACGTTGGCCTCTTCAGGTACAGGAGACTGAGCTTTGGGGTGTCCTCGGCGGCAGAAACATTCCAGGCTGGAGTCCAGAACATAATTAAGCACATCCCCAACTGCCTCAACTATTCGGATGACATATTAGTATTCGGGACAGACGTGAACAAGCATGACGAGACCCTGATGAAGGTGCGCAAGGCCCTGCACAACGCCAACCTCACCCTGAACAGGGACAAGTGTAAATTCTGCAAAAATACACTGAAGTTCTTTGGACACGTGTTCTCGGAGTCATGCATGTCTCCTGACCCGGAGAAGGTAGCAGCACTCAATGACACCTCCGCCCCGATTAATGTGTCAGAACTTCGATCGTTCCTTGGCCTGGCCAGTGATTGCAACCGGTACATCCAGGACTTCACATCTGTCAATGAGCTGCTAAGACACCTAAAACATCAGGATGTGAAGTTTGAGTGGACCAGTGACTGTCAAAAGTTATTTGAACTGATAAGAGAGAGAGTTGCGAAAGCAGAAAACATGTCATACTATGACCCGAACAGGAAAACTGAACTGACAGTTGACGCCAGCCCCGTAGGTCTGGGAGCCATCCTTGCACAACTCGATCCCAAGGACCCATCTCAGAAACACATAGTGGCATACGCCAGCCGCAGCCTGTCCACCACTGAACAGGCGTACTCCCAAGCAGAGAAGTAGGGGCTCGCCGTTGCGTGGGCATGCAAACACTTTCACTTGTTTCTGTACGGAAAACCATTTCAGATTGTCACAGACCACGAGGCCCTGCTCTTCTTGTATGATAACCCCCAAGCCAAGATGCCCCTGCGAATTGCCCGGTGGGGCCTGAGACTACAAGATTATGCATTTGACATCATACACAGGCCGGGAAAGGGAGAAAACTTGGCAGACCACTTATCCAGGAGACCACGAGAAGAAAGCACACCTGAACCATCAGTGGCTGATAGATACCTGAGATATCTCATCCACCGGACCACACCAGAGGGAGTCAAAATGGAAGCACTCACCAGAGAGACTGAGGGCGACCTAGCCTGTCACATCATCTGTGAAGGACTGGAATCTGGACTGTGGCGAAGGGCAAAAGAAAGGGGGAGGGTTGCAGGAGGTAAAGTGCAGGAGGACGTGGAACGTCTACCCCAAGTGAAGGATGAGCTTGCAGTGTCAGAAGACCGCTTGCTCCTAAAAAACTGCAAGCTGGTGATTCCGGAAGCCATGAGAGCAAAGGTCATCGAATTGGCCCACGAAACACACAGGGGCATGGTGTTCACCAAACGCATGCTCTGTCAAAAGGTATGGTTCCCTCACATGAACACGTTGGTAGAGGTGGCACTGAAAGCATGCCCCACATGCTGCCTCATAACGCTGAATCGCCATCCAGAACCACTAGTTATGTCAGAGCTCCTGCAGAGAATATGGGAGGCAGTCGCGGCCGACTTCTTTGGGCCCATCGAAGGAGGAAAAATTGTCCTGGCCATGATGGACGAGTACTCACGATATCCTGATGTTCGTCTAATAGCATCAACGGTGGCCTATCACGTCATCCCCGCTCTGGACTCCATGTTCTCCGCGTATGGAGTACCGAAGGTACTCAAGACGGACAATGGACCTCCATTCTGTGGGTATCAGTTCGCCCAGTTCGAGGACTATCTCGGATTCCTCACAGGAAGATCACTCCCTTGTGGCCCCAAGCTAATGGGATGATCGAGCGGTTCATGGCCAACCTGAAGAGAGCTCTGCAGATCGCCCGGTTGACGGGACAGCCGTACGAACAAGTCTTGAACCAGCTCATGAGGGACTATAGAGGGACACGTCTTAGCACCACAGGGAAGACTCCGGCTGAACTCATGTTTGGACGAAACATGCAAACGCGCCTTCCCCAGGCCGAAGTGATCAGCCTGCCCCCTGCTCTGGACCCAGAGGTAAGGGAATGAGACGAAGCAGCCAAAGCCCGAATGAAGGAATATGCCGACACCCGCCGGCGGGCACAGACATCTCCGATAGAGGTAGGAGATGTGTTGGCAGTCAAGCAACTGCTGACGTACAAACACACGTCAGCATTTCGTGAAGAACCGCTAATCGTAACCCAAAGGAAAGGGTCCATGATCACAGCACAAGGAGTGGACGAATCCATCACAAGGGATATGTCACATTTCAAGGAACTTCCACAGCCGGGAACGAGGCACCTGAGTGGGAGAGTACAGGCCCCACCAGACTATGAGTCGGATGATCCTTACCTGGGAGATCAATGGGACTCAGATGAATCCGAGCCGGAAGTGGAGAAGGAAAGTGGGGTGAGCGGACCATCGCCAGGGCGGAGTCAGGCCCACCCGCAGAGGGCCCGGAACAGACCTCGACGGTGGATCGAGGAAATGGACTAGAAGCCCACCAGACCGCCGCTTGTTGCAAAGAGTTTGGTAATTGTTTAAAAAGGAGGGAGATGTCACGTTGATGTCTCTAGGGCAACGGGAGGCGTGAGGAGGAAAGGGAAGTGACGCGGGATGGGGTGGGGAGACGGGGAAAGTTCCAGTTAGAGTTAACCTGCAAATAAAGAAGACATGTGATTTTCACTGCCTGTATCCGCCTTATTATTGCTGCGACACCCGCGCTCAGCCGCGCAAGAGCACAACAGGATGGGGAATGGGGGGGCATAATACAGGGACATAAGATGCAGGGGAGAGGGGGATGGGAAAGGGCCTGGCCCAGGAGCCAGGCAAGTGCTTTGGAGGTCCTGGGGAAATGGGGCTAAGTGCCAGGATGCTGACAGGCGGAGGGCATCATCTAAGTGCAAGGGAGTGGGGTTGGACCACACTCAGGAGGGGCAGGGGACAAATCCAACCAGGAAGGTCAGGGAAGGGACCCGAGAGGGAAGTACTGATAGTGGTGTGCTGGTTAAGAATAGTGGGGGAGGGCCTGGTGCTCTTTAAGACTCATGAGTGAACCAGGCCACCAGTCAAGCAGCAGGGGGGCAATTAGCGAGGGAGGCGGAGGGGCAAGGAGGTAGAGAAGAGAAGGGCATTGAGAAGCTTCTGGAGCTTAAGGTGGCCCGGCGTAAGTCTGAAAGGGGCAGGGAGGCAGTTCCAAAGATTGAAAAGCCACAGCGATAGGATAGAGCCCTGATGGATGCCACAGGTAGAGAGTGAGGTGGAGAAAAAGAGGTGGCCAAGTTGTACCTGGGAAGGTCAATTAAAAAGGAAGTCAACCAATCCAGCGCGTGGTCTGAAATACAAAGGGTGTCGTGGAGCCATTTTAAGAGGGTGGAATGAGTGACAGTCTCAAAGGCCGAGGGGAGATCAAGGAGGATGAGAACAGACGGAGAGATAGAATCAAGGTTTGAGAGCAGGTCTTCACAGGTGTTCAGGAGAGCAGTTTCCATGCCCTGGATGCCCTGAAGCCGGACTGGTGGTCATGGAGACAGCCAACAGATTCAGTGTGGTGGGTCAGTTGGGAAATAACCTTCTTGCCCAGGAAGGGGGGTAGTGGAGATAGTTTTCTGGGCAGGAGGGGTCAGCAGACAGCCTTTTTAGCAGAGGGTGCATGGGGGAGTGCTTGAATGAGAGTGAGAAAGAGCCAGTAGCAAAGCAAAGGAAAGGTTGTAGAAATCAGACAAGGCAGGAGCGAGAGTGGAGATGTTGTCCTTGATCGTTCTGGAGGAGCAGCAGAGCACCTGTTTGGAGGAGACATACATAGAGCAGACAGCTTTAATCTCCTCATCTGGTGTTATGGGTGAGAAGAGGGAGAGAGGAGGGGAGGGAGAGAGGGGGGCCAAGGGAGGATGTCCTGGGTTTTGGTCATGAAATGGGGGGCCAGTGCAGTACAGAGGGCCTGAGATGGAAGAGGAGAGGTGGAGACTGCAATAGGATTGGCAAGTTCCTTACAGATTTTGAAGAATTCCGCCGTGTTGTTGGTGGCCCCAGAGATGCGGGCTTGGAAAGGGGCTCTCTTATTGGAGTGGATAGAGAGCCGGTAATGCCTTTGGAGCAGGCAACGAGCCAGTTTGTCAGAGGATGTGTTTCAAGCGAGCCACTTACGTTGAGCTTCATGTGGATCCTCATGGCACCATTACGTAATGAAACCATTACACAATGAGAACACAAAGTGAAATAAACGCAGAGTAGAAACATCACCCTATGCTTCTGCAGATTAACCTAAGAATATCACATTTTGTATGCACTTTCTGTCAGATTCCTTCCACTTCTAAATTCTATAATATTAGGCACCATTAACACATTTTTCATGGTACTCCATTGAATGCCCTAGGAAAGGTAAAAGGCTGAGTAGGCCCTACTAGGATGTGAAAAGCAGATTTTCCTATGTCTGAGGCAAGTACTTCACTCACTGAGCTATCCTCCCTGCATTATTTGAAAAATACACATTGGGCCTCATTATAAGTTTGCCAATCTGGGAACTACGGTACCGATAAGCTTGCCGGTACCGTAGTTGCTGGACCAGCAATCTATGAGTTGTGCTCGCAGGTGCCTTTCTGAACGCCAGGTCGGACCTGGCGAGGCAGAGTGGCACCCACAAGCACAGCATGTCGGATGCACCGGCATCGTTCATAACGCTGTCGGTGCATCCGGCTTCCCCATTGAGCCCTATGGGCTCAAATGGGAATGGGGAAGAATTGTTCCCGGCACCCAGGAATGGGCAAATACCGGGTCCGGAAAGGCCGCCATGACCCGGTAATTGTCCATTTCTGGGTGCCGGAAAAAATAAAATACCGGCGGCAGCCATGCCTGTATTACAGGCACGGCTACCACCAGCATCGTAATGAGGCCCATTGTGTATTCAAATTCATTACATTACATTGATGGATGAGTTTGCAGATAATTAGTGCTCAGTGCCTCCACAAAGCCCTGTGGCAAGCACACCAGTCATCTTCTTTTCCTGTTGGGTTATGTGAGTGGTCTGAAGAGCTTACACCTGAAAAAACAAAGAGGTGATGGCTGGAAGGTTTAGAATGAATCTTATTAACTGTTGTATCTTTAGGCAACCCGCTAGACCATTGCTCTTGAACCTGCCAAGACATTGCAGAAAAGGGAAATACCATAGGCAAATAACGCTTGATCTCACCCCAAAAGGGGCAGTCCAGCCCAAACTGCAAGGTCACATCCCTTCTGCACAAAACCACAAGCATCCCCAGACATGTTTTGGCCTCATTGTAGTGGCAGAGCCAGGGGGAAGACAGGGGGTTGGTTACTCCCCTCCTCCTGGTGCCAAGTGTGCCTCCCAGCCTCCAGCTGGTGCCCTATTATCCACCCGGCACTACACGCTGCCTTCACTACTGCTGCATTGTGTATGATCAGTGAGTAGTAGCATGGGTGTCTAGGCCCAGCAGGATCGGGTCCCACATCTGGGTATACACTTACCACTCAGAGTGACTGACTAAAGCAAAACAGAAGAGGCTGGAAGATTTAGAATTATTTTAAAACTCCAGTGTAGCTGTGGACAACCCTCCAAGTGATTGTTCTTCAGCATAAGCCATTAAAGAAAGGAGAAAGACCACGCTTGGGCCCACCTCAAAAGGCACAGTCCATCCCAAACTGATGGGTCACATCCCTTCTGCATGGGTCTACAAGCATCCCCAGACATGTTTCAGCCTCAAACAAAAGGAGGTGATTGCTGGAAAGTTATGAATCAATCGTAGCTCGGGGTATATGCACTTATCTTGAAGGCAAGACAATGTTGATCAGCAGGGGTTTGAAACCTGGTCCCTCTTGGAGATGTAATTGATTTATTTGCTTTAAACGAATAGGAGCAGCTTGTCTAGAGAAAGGACAAAATCAACCTGCCAACTATTGTTTCCATTGAAAATTCATTCCAAAACACATTCATACATATCAAAACAAACAAGAATGACTATTCTAGACAATAAGCACAGTTTTATTCTGAGTTTATACATACAAAATTGCCATTCATTTTCATAAAAGTTGATTCACGCAATCTATATAAGGGAATTATAGCTTTCTTCCTGAAACCAATCTCTCCTTAAAATCATTAAGGGAAATCATACATCACCACTTCCATTTATTTTCACATTTGATGTGTACAAATTGTTTTGAAGCCCATGAGCATTAGAACGGACTCCTATTTAAGAGACACCACCCATACTATTCAAGTTTTTGAAAATTGAGATTTTGACCCTGCAACTCAATATTTAGTTACAATGGATATCAAATCCTTATATACCAACATTCCACAGCTGGCCGCCACTGAGTGTGTCTATGAACATATTATCAAAACAAATCCACAATCACGAGTCCCTCCACCATTCATTATTGAGCTGAGGACTTTTGCCCTTTGCAAAAATGTCTTTGTATTCGACAGTCAGTACTATTTGCAAACTAAAGGGACCACCATGGGTGTTATATTTGCTCCAAGTTTAGCTATTCTTTATAAGGCATCCTTTGAAAAAAAGTTAATTTCCAGTGACCAGAATCCTTGGTTGCCAAATGTTAAGTGGTGGCGATGATATATCAATGACATCATTTTTATTTGGGAAGATACTGAAGAGACCCTTAAGGCTTTTTTCACCTGGCTGAATACCTGCAGTACTGACATCCAATTCACTATGGATTACGACAATGTTTCATACACTGTATAGACCTTAAGATCTGCCACCAAGATGGCAAATTACAATGTAATCTATTTCGCAAACCAACTGATCAAAATACCCTTTTACACTTTACGAGTAACCACCTGGCCCACATTAAGGAAAACTTGCCATATGGGCAATTTCTAAGGCTACGGAGGAATTGTACCTTTCTTGGTGACTTTTATGAAAATGCTTCATCTCTTGGAGAAAGATTACGCCACAGAGGATACCCTAAAAAATGTGTATCCCAGTCTATAAAACACACTCGATTAACAAATCACGATATGCTACTTAATCCACAAGAGACCCAACAACATGAGAAGGAAGTTAGACTCAAATGTGTGATCACGCATAGTCTCCAGACATTTGACATAAAAGAAATGATTTGCAAATCGTGGCCGCTTGCAAGGTTAAATTTACCAGATGAACCATTGCCACGATTTGCCTTCAAAAGAGCACGCAATTTGCATGAACATCTGGTTAATTACCGATTCATTAAAGAAGCGCCACATGCAGGTTTATAGAACCTCCACACAAAAGCAGGCCACTACCCATGTGGTTCATACACTGCCTGCCAGTTCACGAGAAAAATTCAGCAGTTACTGATTGGCACAGTGACCTGGACCCTTAAACACCTAACCAATTGCAAATCTAACCAGGGAGTCTACTGTATCGAATGTCCGTGTGGGCTTCAATATGTAGGCCAGACCATGTGGAGCACAATTACTCGTATCTCAGAGAACCGGTCAAGAATCAGATGCAAGAACCTCTCCTCACTACCTAGAGGTCTGCCACACTCCACATGATCTGTTCTGGTGGGCTCTAGGATGGGTGAAGATGGGACCCTATATACAGGGACGCCTATTGTGCCTGGAATGCAGATGGATACACAGGCTAGACACAGTTAGCAACGGCCTTAATGAGCAGTTTTTACCACCTCCAATTTGACTTTACTGCCCTTTACCTCCAATTTAGGTTGTAACCCATGTTTGAATGTCCGGTGTTTTTTTTTCTGTTCCCTCCATATATCTGTACATATTTCTTTTAATAGTTTTACTGGTTTGATGAAAACATATATAGAAAGCAAATAAACCTTTACCAATTTATTTAACTTACATCCTCACATCATTATCATCAATTTTTTATTCCCAAAAAAATCAGAAAAAAAACAATTCATAAAAAAGGAAAAGAAAAGGAGGCAGAGAGATCGTAAGACCAAGGGAGACGAGATGTAAATGGAGACTCAACCCCCAAAATGATCTTGTGGTAATGTTCTTACCCCTAAAAGATTAGGGTAGTCAATAACCTCATAGAGGCCAGTGGCCAATTCAGTTACTATCCATGCAGTTTTCCACATCTCCTATCCCAAGAAATATCTCTCCAACCTTCCTCCTTCCTATAATTAAAACAACCATTTTCAATACAGCTAGAGTAAAAGCAACCCCTTCCCCTATCAGTGCCAGATCCCACCATTCTTCTGGTGAAAGTGATCTCATTTTTACAAGGTAGTGTCCCAGATAGGTAGTTCTAATCAGCTTTAACTCACAACACTCAGTGACTAAATGAAACAGGGTTTCAACCTGGTCTTGCTTTGCCTCAATATCTACAGGATGCCTCTTTAGGCCCTATTTGGTGTCTCTTTAACTCCACTTCTCTAGTTGCCATGATGTTCAAGCGGCATCTCAATAGTGTATTTCTATTGAATGCTGATGGGAACTTCCAGGGATATGCTGGCATGTCATTCAGGCCTTTCCTCTCCTTCCACCAGTTATATTTCGACGAGGTCCTACCTTTAGCATCACTAGTCTGGGCCCAGTCTGCACGCTCTAACATTCTCTTTACTTTGAGGGGATTTTCTCTCAGTGTCTCAGTCTCAATTTATGATATTGAAGGACCTTCAATATTTTAATACCCCATTCATCCATGATTTTGTCCTTCAACTTTGGGTGCTAAGAACAGCGAAGTGAGGAGAACCATCTTTCACTTACATTTGCGATACAAGTAGATAGATTTCCATTGGACTATAGATGTCATAGATTGGAGTCGTAATTCATAACGAATAAGCTTCAATGGCAATGACTTTGGTAATTTCAATATGTTGCGCCAGAATAATCCCTCCAATACTGACCAGACCTTCCATGTAAGGTTCAATACAGCTTCGGGTCCATAGGTCAATATTTAGACCACTTTCTGCCTATAGAAGGCGACAATGGGAATAAGAGAGAAGCCTCCATATCATCTACGGATTACTATTCCTTGACTTATTAATATTTTAAATGTATCTCTAAAGTAAACTAATTGCCCACTTTCAATGATATTTTTATTGATCAACACTCCTAGGTACACAATTGTGTCTACAGTTTCCAGGGGGCGATTCTCCACTTTCCACACAAACGGTGCACTTCCTTTTTTTCTACCTGATGACATTATCAATATCTGTGACTTTTTAACATTAATTTTAAGGCCAATTGCTCCCAGATATTCATTGAATGCAGTTAGTCGTCTCTGGAGGCCGATGGCAGTTAAATCAAGAAAGACTATGTTGCGGCATAGAATAAACATGGGAGCTCGCTGTTATTCAATTTCGGTGAGAAAGCTCGAATACCTATCTGTGATTGTCCTAAATCTGAGATATAGAGACTGAATAACAGAGCGACCAGGGTACAACCCTGCTTGAGCCCACAGAAGGTGTAGACTTTCTGGACAATGTTCCATTCGAGGCCAACCATATTTGTATAGATGTCCCAGTGTATAAGGGCTTGCATAGCATCCAACACGTCTAACGGGCACCCCCATTTTTTTCAATTTGGCCCACAAAAGATTTCTGTCCACATCATCAAAGACCTGATGGAGGTCTATGAAGGCCATGTAGATGGTGTATTTTTTCTCCATCGCCTTTAGTTTCAATGTGTTCAGAATGACCAAATTGAATTATGTCGCAATGCCTCTAACAATGCCAGTCTGTCTTAGGTCAAGTATGCCACTGTCCTGGGCCCAGGCATTCAAGTCACAGAGGACTAGGGACGCAAAAAGTTTCCCCAGTGAGTCAAGAAGGGTGATGGGACGATAGTTCTTAGGATCTCCCCTATCTCCTTTCTTGAACACCGGTATGATCAGCGCCACCCTCTAAGGCTTTGGGACCCGCCCGTTAACCATTATTTGCCTGAACAAGGCCACCACCAGATCCGTCCAACCTTCAATGTTTCCCTTTAGAGTGAGGTTAGAAAGGCCATCGGGGCCAGATGCTCTGGATGAGCTAAGTTTAGACAACATTAACTTTGTTTTATTTATGTCAAACTCAAAGGTCCAACCTTTAGTCCTTGTCAATTGTTTGATAGGGCCCTTCCCTTCTCCTTTAGCGAAGAGCTCTGTGTAGTGACTCACCCAGCGCTCCTCAGTAACATGCCCCATCAGGTGGGATTTCCTAAAGTCGGGGAAAAACCTCAGATATACACATCTTTCGCCTTTTTACCAGCTCTACATCATATGCATGGATAGGGATGCTTTTACTTTCTATGCTTTAATCTGTTTGCCTAAAGTCCATAAGCATCCATTCATACTCCACAATATTTCTGTTTTCAGCTGAGACTTTACAATAACTTGTTGACAGATTGCTAATTTCTTTTTGTGGTATCCTTGATCTATTTGGGCCCCTACCTTTGTCCACTAGGGTCATTGTTTGGTAGAACTCCCTCCGTCTGCCCATTCAACATACACAGCTCACGAAGCCCCATTTCATGCACCCAATCTCTACCATCCCCATCCAATTGCGACCTTAATAGAGGCAATCCCTTTTTAGACAACAACTGCAGGTTTAAGTCTCCACAAATCACAATCTCTATTTATTTATTTATTTATTTATTCGGATTTATTTAAAGCGCACGTCAGCCCGGGGGCATCGTGGCGCTGTTACATGAATACATACATAGTCTGGTTACAATGGAAGGAAGATGGTTACAAAGCAATTTTCATTACAGCAAGCATTTCGTGTCGAAAACTTTTCGTATCAGATGCGTGCGAGCTGAAGTGGGTGTAGGGAAGGAGGAGTTAGTTGAATAGCGTGGTTTTGAGGGATTTGCGAAAGAGATACAGCGATGGTTCTGCTCTGAGCGAGTTGGGGAGGGCATTCCAGAGCTTAGGTGCTATGTGAGGGAAGCCAATGCCGCCGGCTTTGGCTCTTTTTACAGTGGGTACTTGGAGTTGGTTGGCGTGATGACTTCTTCTGGGGCGGATGGAGGAGTTCTTGGTTATAGTTTCAGATAGGTAGGGGGGTGCTGTGTGATTGATGCAATTTTGTGTGAGGGTGAGGATTTTAAAGTTGATCCTTTCCTTGACTGGGAGCCAGTGGACGCGTCTTCTGGCCTGTGAGATATGGTCAGTTTTGGGAATGTGTAGTGCAGCACGGAGGGCATTGTTTTGCACTATTTGGAGCCTGTTTAGGTTTTTCGACGAAGTGTCTGCCAGGAGGGCGTTACAGTAGTCTAATCTGGCTCCTATCGTAGCTCTGGCTATGGAGAGGCAGTTGGGCGTGGTGAGGTAGGGTTTTATGGCGTAGATGAGTTTGGTAGTCAGAGCAGAAGCTGAGGCAATGGCGCTGGTTTGTCTTGTCATTGAGAGTGTCGCGTCAATGTAGACTCCTAAGGTCTTGACGGCAGAGGAGACAGGTATGCTAATACTGTCGATGTTCATGTGCGAATAATCGGGGCTGAGTTTGGTTAGCGTTTTGTTAGGGGCTAGGATGATGATTTCGGTTTTGTCTCCGTTTAGGCAGAGACCATTGATAGCCATCCATGTTTGGATAGTCGAGTAGATTTTGATGAGGGCTTCTGAGTCAAGGTCGTAGTCTCCAGAGAGGGGGAGGAGGACCTGCGTGTCATCAGCGTAGTTGGTATACGCTATGTTGAGGGAGTCCAGTAAGTCAAAGAGGGGTTTGGTGAATAGGTTGTAGAGGGTCGGTGCGGTGCAGGACCCTTGTGGGACTCCACAATTGATAGTGGTGGGGGGGGCGCTATCCTGGTCAGAGTACACTTTCATGGCCCTGCCTTCAAGGAAGGATGTGATCCACGTGGTAGCCTTGTGAGAGAAGTGTGCAGCAGTGGAGAGGTGCGATGTGAGAATGCTGTGGTCGACCAGATCGAATGCTGCTGAAAGGTCGAGTAGGAGGAGGAGGGCAGGTTTGCCTGTGTCCATTATTTTAGTAATTTGATTTTTTAAATCTAGAAGAGCAGATTCAGTCCCATGGCCTTTGCGGAAACCTGACTGTCTTTTTCCTAGGATGGTGTTGGTTTCCAGGTAGTGTTGGATTTGATTGTGTGCGGCTTTGTCTAGGATTTTAAGGAGAAAGGGGACGGTGGTGATGGGGCGATAGTTGTTAGGGGAGGAAGGATCGAGAGAGGGTTTTTTTAGGAGTGGGCGGACCCAGGCTTCTTTTAGGCATTGTGGTACACTTCCAGACGCGAAAGAGGCATTGATAAAAGCCGTGATGATGGGGGTGAGGTATTCTGCGCACTCTTTGATTACGGAGGGTGGGCAGATATCCCCTTTGCATGTGGAGGGTTTGATTTTTTTAAGGAGGTCCTTGACTTCCGTCTCTGAGACTTCTCTGAAGGCAAAGAGGGGTGTTTGTGAAGGAGAGTTGTAGGTGAGAGGTATGGGCGGGCAGGTGGGGGTGTTGAGAGCTTTGCGTTGGGAGGCTATTTTGTCTTGGAGTAATTTAACTTTGTTGAGGAGAGCAGCCTGGATGCCTGTACACCATGCTTCATCCTTGATGATTTTGTCTGGGCTGGAGGCTGGTGTGGTGAGTTCTTTGAATATGGAGAAAATTTCTCTTGATTTGGAACTGGCATTAGTGATTCTCTGGTTGTAGGATTCGGATTTAGCAAGGAATATGGCTTTTTTGTAGGTCAGAGAGATCTCTTTAAAGTCATTAAGCGAGGATTGGTTAGGCGCTGCTTGCCACCTGGATAGGGCTTTGCGTTTCTTAGTGCGTAGGACGGATAGTTCTTCAGTGAACCAGGAATTGCAGTGTATTGATTTTTTTCCTTTTTTTTCTTCTAGCGGGGCAATGAAATCGATGGCTTGAGTGAGTGTGCTGGAGTAGATGTTGGCTAGAGATGTGGGGTCAAGGGGGAAAGGATGCTTGAGTTGCGGGGTATCAAGGAGAGGGGCGAGGTTGGCAGCAGTGAGTTTTTTGGAGCTTCTTACTTTAGCGGGTGGGGCATGAGTTAAGGTTTTATGAGTGGGCGTGGTAGGAATGGTGAATTGGATGAGGTGATGGTCCGTCCATGGAAGGGCTGAGATGGAGGTAATTGCAGATGAGCAGTTGTGATCAGCTAGCCAGTCAATGGATCTGCCTTTGCTGTGAGTGGGTGCAGTAATTTTGTGTTCGAACCCCATGTTAGATAATTCTTTGGCTAAATTTGCGGCTGCTTTGTCCTTCGGGTCAGCTAAGCCAAGATTAATGTCCCCTAGAAGGATGCTTTTGGTGGTGCTTTTGAGGTTGTTGCCTATGTTTTGGAGGAGCTGCTTTTGGTAGTCAAGGGGAGATCCTGGTGGTCTGTAGGTGATAAAGAAGTTTATGGTGCAATTAGGTGAAAGGGCTAGTTTGGCAGTGAGGAGATCGGCGTTATTGTCCCATTGTTGATTACACATTCTTATGGAGAGGGTGTCCTTAAAGATGAGGGCCACGCCGCCACCAATTTTTAAGTTTTTACGGTCCTGTTTAAGGATGGTATAGTTTTCAGGGAGAGCGAGGTGAATGGAAGGACTGGAGGCTTCATGGAGCCAGGTTTCGGAAATGGCAAGTATGTCGAGATTGTGGGTGGTGATAAGGTCATTGATTTCAATGGCATGGGTATGGACAGAGCGCGCGTTGATGAGAGCGCATCTTAAATTTGGATGTAGAGTGTGAGTGTTGGTGGTGCTGGGGGTGGGCGGTGTGAATTTGGGTGTGTGAGGCTTGGGCGTGGCACATGCAGCGTGATGAGAGCTAAGGTAGTGAGCGTGGTCAGGGAAGGAAGTCTGGGCGGCTGAAGTATGGGTGCGAGAGCTGAGTCTGTAGTTCCTAAGGAGTGTGGAGTGTGGAGTACTGCGGAGAGTAAGGAGGTGTTTGGTGCGAGTTCTTAGTCTACAGAGCCTGAGGTGGAGTGGGTGGTGTTCGACCTGATCGGTAAGGAAGTTGAGTGTGGGATGGAGTGCATATGGTGGTGTGTTGTGTATGAGATCAGATTGTGGGGTAGGGCAAAGGTGGGCATGTTGGTTTGGGTGCGCATGCAGCATGTTGCAGGTGGCCAAAAAGGAGAGGGATGTGAGAAAGATGGAAAAAGTGGAAGGGATGTGTGTAGGCGCATTTGGGTGTGGGCTAGGGGGCTGCATTGGTAAACAAGAGATGTACAGGTAGGTGGGCAAAAACGCTGTAGCTCAGATCACAAAGTAAATCAGGGCAGTTTGGGGCATGACCACTCTATCAATACCTCATCCACATTTTTCATTATTGACTGCACAAGATCTCTGAAATGCAATTTATTGACACCACGCTACATGTTAATTAACAGTAAATTCACTGTCCCCAACTTGTGATGTCTTCGCAATTCCAGTATTTGTCCATACGAATTTGGATGGTGTTCATAACAGATTTCAAATCCTCTGTCTACTTTAATGAATGTTAGTAGGCCAGAATACAGGTGTCCTAACTGTCCCTTTTTAGCCGGATCAGGAAAGATTCATAACCGTTGCATGTTGGTTTAAACCTCAGCCAAGTCTCTTGTAAACATAATGAAGTGGGAGAATGGAAGAACAGGCTCCCGCCCTTCCCCTCTCGCGCTTGGCCTAGAGGATCACAGCCTAGACACCCGCCACGAGAGGAGTTTGCCTATCTACCAGACGACCAAATACCCTGGTACAGGAACATACGGATGTGCCCATCTACCTGCCCAGCAACCCGCCCTGTCCATGCCGACACCTGCGGCACGGATCAACTCGACTAAACCTACACGTCGTTAGAGATGCCATGACCACCTAGCCAACGGTCAGCACACCTGTGCAAACATGCACACCGGACACTCCCACACCAATCCACACGAAGAATATACTCAGTGCTATGACGTAGGCGACAGACATACTCACGGACGTGCATCTTTATTATTTTCCACATAGGCTCTCAAAATGCAGAAACGCAAGACGCACCATGAACTTATCTGAAAAGGCTTGCTCACGCTTCTGCTAAGAACCATGTACCATAATGAAGAATATAACGGAGACACGATACTGAGGATAGAGCAATATGATACCGTAACTTGAAGCGCTCTGCATCAAGCGGTTCCACCTATGCACCAGGCCCAAGTAGGCCGCAAGCAAAAGCTTCCATGAACATTGAATGAGCAAGAACTGGGTTGCTGACCCTGCAGAATGAGCCCGGCGAAAGCACACCGCCAAGGGCACGATGTTGCAATCTCGCACGCTGCAAGCCAACGCCAAGGTCGCACCTGCAAGATAAACCAGGCACACAGGAGGAAAAACAATATTAATTGTGTTGAATTTTGCCTCAAACACGGTCCCACCTCACGTGACAAAGCCAAACCTGACAAGATGCCAAGCCCCGGAGGAAGGAGACGCCTGAATCCCACGTTTCAAGACACAGGCAGATACAATTAAAAGACTCATTGGACATCTGCAGCAGTGGGAGTAGTCGACCTCCCAACATATGAATAAATCCTCACATTGTTTACACCTACCCATATTAAAACATTGTTGCAAATTACAGGTGCACCGCGAGCTGGGAACAGCGATAGTCCCAGACTGGGAGGCTCGCGAGCGGACCAATCAGAACATGGGGCTCCTATCACTGACGCCATTAATATTGACCAATCCTCAGAGGTCTTTATGTAACAATTTTCATGTATCAAATTGAAGGGACAGCCCAGATATACCACCTGACTAACCCTCAACCACTAATACCGTTCTCTATATGTATGCTATACTAACCCTACCACTCGAGTAACCAATCCAGAGTGGAGATACGTTTTTTTTTGCTAAACTTTGTAAGGTGACGTAAGTAGCGCGTCATACTAAGGTAAAAAGGGCCTGCGAGCCCCACGATTGTGTGTGTGTCAGGACGGACGCGTACGCTCCTTGACCCATCCCTGCCGTTTTGTCTAATAAACAGCAGAGTCACCTTGCTTCTTGCATGTGTCTCATACTCTATCTCTTTTGGGATATACGGGAGGAGTTGGGGCCTCCCTGCCCGGAGGTCTGCGGACGGCCCGGCCGACCCCGGCAGAATTTCCCCCGACAATTTGGAGGCACTGCTGAGATCTGTTTAAGATCTGCTTTTTTATTTTTACTTTTTCCAGGTAATCGCGTTGCGAGGAGGCCCGGCGGCGCGGCCCCCTCTGCCGTTGCCCCCTTCTTAGGACTACAGGACCATCGCGGAGCTGCGAGAAGACCGGACCGCGCAATCCGGAAATTGGCCTTCGGGAGCCGGTTGAGAAGTATCCCACCCGCGGTTGGCGAGTGTCCAGACGTGGTCCAGACGAGGGGAGGTGGCGAGCCGCTTGGAGGGGTGCACACAGTCGAGCGGCCCCGCATCAAGAGAACTTGGTGAGCATGCCACGCACAACAAGCAATGTGAAATTGTGAGGGAGGGGGGAGGAATTAAATACGGGAGGTGGGAGGTGTTGCACAGGTGCGCGGCGAAGGTTTGACAATTTAGTGTTGGCAATGAAATGAATGGTAGCCGAACGAGTGCGAGAGCAGTCGGCTACGTTGCGCGAGAGAGGGGGGGTGGAGCACGAAAACATCACGTGCGGCCGCTCGTAGACACTGATTGGCCTAGGTCGCGACTACGTGTAAGGGTGTGTGTGTGTGGTTTCCTACGATTTGGCATTTATTGATCAATGAGTAGATGAGGATCCCTATTGTTCGAGCAAGAAACTCGATAGGTAGATGACGTTTCCCTGTAGGCGGTAGCTAGTTAGTTGCCCAATACGGACGATAATTGGCTGGTTAAGCCCTCCTGTCGAGGGGCGTACCACACGCGAGCCGACGCAGCGTGCGCAGTCCGATTATATTATTGATTACCTTGTTCCAGGAGTGACAGGAAGACAGCTGTGAGGTTAACGGGGGTAGATTGCAAGTGTATTTTGAACTTAAAGAATATATGAAGAACTTACCAGTAGCTCAAAGAGATCGGTGACGTCACCAGTAGGGCTTTCATAGGATATCCCGAGCACAAGGCATCTTTCTTTCTGAGAGTGGTGGGGAAGAGAACTGTGGTAAGGGAGTGGAAACGGAGATAAACGGTAATGAGTTGATCGGGGAAAGGTGAAACGGGGGACGTGGCTGCGCACGGAGAACGCCGGCCACGGCAAGTGTAGAAGAAGGAGGAGGAGCAAGTGAAAATAGAACGACTGTATAAGAACGTCATAAGGGGTACGCAGCCGCAGGGGGCTACGTGCGCCTCGGCCGCAGGGGGCCGTAAGGGTGTCGTGTAAAGGAAGAAAGACAGAAGAAAATATACAAATGTAAATACTATATTTTTATAATTTTCCTTAGCGGACTATCGCAAGTCCCCAAACTTACGGGGCCAGGTAACGATATAAGGCTGTATATTGTAAACTGCTAGTGAGATAACCGCTACCAAATGTCACACGGGACAGGATCGGGAGGGTGGGGGAACACCCTCACTACCCCACTACAACACATATGTACCACACTGTCACCCCATAGGGAGAAACTGATCAAGTATAGCATAGAATGGACACAGGGGACGGACAACAAAATGATAACACCATGGCCGCCTAATGGTAGCTTCGATCCATATACCCAACATTCACTATTAAACCATTTGCATAATACATACAAAGGGAAGAAGTTGACAAACCACGTGGAGGTGTTTAACTTATGGAGGATGTTCCAGGGGTCCCGACCAGGACCAAATGGAATGTTCACTGTGGGGGAAATATCGGAAGAAAAAGAGATCAAGGAGGAAGGAGAGGAGGGGAAAAAGGGGAGTGAAGACCCAAAGAACACGGGGAACGGACAAGAGGGAGGAGAAAAGAATAATAAATCAAATGAAATAAAAAAGGAACCGAGCAACGATATACCCATCGTAAAGGTAGTGAAAACAGAGGGAGAGGGGTTGTACCCTTTAAGAGAATTAGGAGAGATAGGAAGAGGACAGTTAAGGGCGGCTGAGGGGTACTCGAACCCGGCATACAGCCCTCCACCATATGTGGCTCATAGGAAGATGCCAGCAGGGGAGGGGAGGACTGGAGAAGAACAAACTGTGGAAATAGGACATGATGAGTGGGTAGCTGCACAGATACTATTAAAATTACGAGGTTCATTAACAGGAGAAGAGAAGGAGGTAGTAAGGAAAACAGACGAGGATAATACCAGGGAGAGTGGAATGAGAGGGGAAGAGCTGTTACGACAAAAGGAAGAGATTTTGGAGGAACGACTAGCAGAGTTAAGGGATGAGCAGAATGAACTGATCAAACAGCTCGAGAGGGAGGAAAGAGGGAGAGCGAGGGAAAGGAAAGAAGGTAAGAACGAATTGGAAAAAATAAGGGAACGAACTGAGGAGCAAAGGAGAGAAGCTGAAAGGGTAAAAGCAGCAGCAGAAAGGGTATCAAGAGCAGTGCTGCGAGAGAGGAAAAGGGAAGAAGAAGAGAAAGAAAGAGAAATGGCAATGTGGAAGAAGAGATTACTATCAGAAACGACTAAGAAATACGAAGAAGGGAGGGTGATAGAGAGTATATTAGAAAGGGAGAGGGTGAGATGGGAAAGGAAGAAAGAGGATGAAAGGATATTGGAAAAGATGAGTAGTGAAGTAATGGAGGAATTAAAAAGGAAAAGGGAGGAAAATGGTAGGGAGATGGAGGAGAGAAATGAAGGAGAAAGAGAAGATAGGAGAAGGGAGAGTGAAGTAAGGGGGGATGTATATAGAGACACAGAAGTAGCAACAACATCAGCGCAAAGGGGAGCGGTTGGTAAAGGAGAAAAGGGAGAACCGGACCTGATAGACTTAAAAACAGTAACAATCAAGGGAAAAAAGACGGAGTGGGGGCTGCCGTTTATGAATGACTTTTGTAATGAGTGGAGAAGGAAGGAAGAAACAGTGAAAGGGAAAGCCTAGATAAACTATACATCACCCGGACCAACACAGACTCACCATGGATCCGTAGGAGAAAGGATGAACTGGAGAGAAGTGAGGAGGAAGAGCAAGGAATAGCGGAAAGAGAGACACATGAGGCCTCACCGTCCACATCACGCCCTCCCCCACCCCACCCTACATGCTCAACCACCTCACGCTCATTACGTACAATAAAACTTGCGCCCTTCACAGACGAACTGACACCCTATGCATATCGGCTTAGAGACCTCCCTAGACGCAGGCAGGAAGGACGAATACACACGCCCACATTAAATACAGGAAATGATGGAAGAAGGGGACAGGATGGAGAAGAAAGAGTTACGAGCAGGGGAAATACGGACGAAATTGACAATGTAGAAGAGAGGGAAGAAGAGGAAGGGTGTGAGGACTCAATTTTATGGAACACAAAGGGTAAAACGAGACATAACTTAATGCCACTTCTGGAGAGGGGAGGAGTTAGACCACAGTACGTCCCTTGGAAGCATACAGACAAAGAGAATATAAAGTGCAGGCTCCCATCACTAAGTGGAGGTGCGGGTAAATGGATATATGAAATGGAAAAACACACCGCAGGACAGAAACTGGCAGTGGGAGATGTAAAGGGCCTTCTAATATCGATATTAGGGGATGCAGTGGATGACATTTGGAAGAGAGCGGGATTCCCTGGGGTAACAATAACAAACCCATCGCATGATGGGGCACCATTCGCAAACTGCAGACATGCACTATGGCAGGCATTGAGGGTACAGTACCCAGACACATCAGACATAGGAGCAATTACCTCACGCAAGATGCGTGAGAATGAAGATCCTGTTGATTATATCCAGGAAATCCAAGAGAAGTGGCGCATGGAAACTAGAGAATAATGGGACAAAACACCAGCAATATTTTATCATATACTAGTACAAGGGCTCCCAGAAGGAGTTCAGAAACAACTGAAGAAAGTAGTGGGAATGGAAGCAAAAGCATGGCCAGAAATACAACTGACAATAGTGCACCATTGCAGGACATGGCAAGGAAAAATGAAACAAAAGGAAGAGGACAGGAAAACGGAAGAGGCTAAACTAGTACAGAAAAAACATACTAAATACACAATGGAAGGGGCACTAATAACTGCGCCTACAACAATGACCCAAAGCCCCACACAAGTAGTGGCCGCACAAGATCCCTCCCAAATACCACCCTCACAGACTATAACACAACAGGTGCCGCCACTCCAACCATACACGACCACCATGGGAGGAGGATACTCAATGCCAGGAGCTGGGTATTATAATTACAACAGGGGAAGAGGAGGAATTATGAGAGGGAGAGGATACGGATATAACACACAACAGCAGGTGGGAGGACTTAGAAATTCCTACCCCATAGGGCAACCAGCATACCAGGACAACACAGGGAGCTTTCCATGGCAGAGTAGGGAACCACCGGTGTGTTGGAGTTGTGGATTATTAGGGCACATGTCACGCACGTGTAGAGTAAGACCAGGAACACCATCATGGAGTGAACAGGGACAACCAAGGCCCACACAGGAACAGCAGGGCATACAGCAACAGCAGACGTTGCAACAGGGAAATGAACAGCAACAACTAATAACACAACAACAGCCACAGACATATTCACTGCCACAACAACAGGTAGCGATAACACAACAACCCCAAGCACAACAAACACAACTGGGTAGGGTGACGGTCCTGGGACACAACCCTTACACAGGAAATGGTCAATCGTTGTACTCTCAATAGGACAGCCCACAGACGGCCTTGGTGTGTCCCATCCTGTCAGTAACACCTAATAGTGCGGAGGAACCACGCATAGAGGTAACGATAGGTGACAAAAAATTATTATTCCTTGTTGACACCGGGGCGACCCGGTCTTGCATAAGGGAAGGTAAATTTAAGATGTCAGGCGAAGCCATGAACACCCAAGGATTCTCTGGGGCTAGAGGGTTGGTTCCTTTTACTGATAACATTCCCTTATCTATAGGAGATTATGACATGTCAGTTCCACTTTTATATTATAGTGCCTCACCAGTAAATATACTGGGGAGAGACATAATGAACAGGTTGAATATGACGATCTCCTTTACTGAAGACGGCATAATTTGCTCTACTCCAGGGATTAACATGCTCACAGCACGACAGATTATGCAAGCATACTGCGGACAGACAGCGATTAGGGCGGAGCCAGTAGATGGCGAACTCTTCCAGTACGGGAGAGACATGGCATTTGCATGGATGCCAGGGATAGAGGGAAAGATCTGGAGGAGGCCAGCAGCCTATTTGTTCAGACCAGAAACACCAGTCAATGAACCAGAAGGAAAGGTGGTTCCAGTGGACATTGAGAGCATTATAGCAACAGCTGATTACATTGCTGTACATGCCCAAGACAGAGAAGGAAGAGCATGGAGGGCAGTGATAGCACTAGCAGAAGGATGTAGGCTCACCCAGGTGTCAGATGAGGAGCTGTTCTCAGAAGAAAAGGAGGAAGGTGAAATGGTGTTTATGATGAGTGTGGAAATATGGCTAAGAGTGGCGTATAAACAAGTAGCACAAAAAATTGCAATGGCACTTGAGGCACCCACATCCACCCCAGTTCCCTTCTTTAAGGAGGATATGACAAAGGTGCCCACATCATTGTGGACTACTAGCCCCTATGACGTGGGGTGCATAAAAAGTATAGGGGGAGTAAGGATAAAATTGAAAAAAGGTGCAATACTCCCCAGAGTGAAACAGTACCCACTATCAAAAGAGGCAGATGAGGGCATATATGAAACCATAACGGCCCTTATAGATAATGGCATATTGGTCCCCTCAGAATCACCATGTAACAAGGCTGTATACCCAGTGCGCAAGGCTAAAGGGGGGTCTTGGCGCTTCATACAGGATCTCAGGCCCTTGAACAACATAGTAGAAGCAGAATACCCCATAGCCGCAAACCCGGCCACAATATTGTGTGGCATTCCAGCGGAAGCATCACGATTTACGGTGATCGACCTTAAAAATGCTTTTTTCTCAATACCATTGCACCCAGACTCACAAGATCTGACAAGCTTCACTTACAGAAACACAAAGTGGAAACACACCAGATTACCACAAGGGTACTGCGAATCACCCTCAATATTCAACAGAGTAATACAGATGGATTTGTGTAACATTGAAGTGGAAAGCACAGTGTTGCAGTATGTCGACGACATAATAATTTGCAGTACAAAGGAAAGAACATGCAGAGAGGACTCATTAAAGATGCTGACAATATTGGCTGAAAAAGGTTACAAGGTAGATATGGAAAAGTTACAGTACTGTCAAGAACAGGTACTTTACATTGGTCAGCTCATATCCCAACATGGAAGAAAGATTGCACCACAAAGGGCACAGGCCATTTCAAAAACGCCAATCCCACAAACAGCGAGGGAACTGCAGCAGTTCCTGGGTCTGTGCAACTACTGTAGAGCATGGGTATTTGATTACAGCTCATACATAGGACCCCTGCTTGAGGGGTTAAAGGAAGCTAATAAAGGGGAGAAAAAGTTGGGGTGGACAATGGAAATGAGAGAGGCTTTTGATGAACTGAAAGATGCGATATCAACTGCTCCGGTACTGGCAACCCCAGACTATGAGCGACAATTCTTTATATTTTCACATTGCGACTCAGCAGTAATGAAAGCGGTGTTGGCTCAAAAAACAAGCATGGGCTACAAACCAGTAGCATTTTACAGTGGCCACTTAGATCCTGTGATGTTAGGTCATTTCCCTTGCGAACAAGGTCTCGCCGCAGCTGCTTTTGCGGTAGAAAAAGCATCAGCAATAACCATGGGGTGCCCAATTACACTGTTTGTGGAACATGCACTATTTGCAATATTGAATAAACCTAAGTCCACCCTAACCACGCAAAGGGCATCAGGTTATGAGATCTTCTTATCCAGAGCTGAACTATCAATTGTTAGATGTAGCACGGTCAACCCTGCAAGGTTCCTAGCAGAAGTACTTGAGGAAGGAGATTATGCCCACGATTGTACGCAAATAACTGAAATGTACTCATGTACTAGAAAGGTTGAAGAAAACGCACTAGAGGGAGGTGAGCTCCTGTTCATTGATGGGTCATCAACTATCGACCAAAGGGATGGTATAAGGAGGACTGGGGCAGCAGTGGTAAAAATGATGGAGGTACCGGTGTGTGTGGCAATGAAATGTGTACAATTACCACAGCATTATTCTGCTCAAGCAGCAGAATTGATTGCACTGATCTTGGCGTTGAGGGAAAGCTTTGACAAACGAATGACCATATATTCCGACAGCGCATATGTTACGTCCACTGTCCACTCAGGGCTGTCGAAATGGAGAAGAAGCGGGTTTAGGAGAGCTGATGGCACTCCAGTGCAACACGCCCTCCTATTGGCTGAACTAATTGAAGCAATAAATGACCCCCAAGAACTAGCTTTGGTCAAATGCACCGCACACACCAATGGTGAAGACCACATCTCAAAAGGGAATGCAGCAGCAGACGCACATGCGAAGTATGCTGCATACTTTGGTGAGATATGGAACCCCCCAGAGTCACAGAGAGGGAGAGGGAGGGGAATGGCTAAGGAGATGTTGATAAGAGAAGGGTACACCCATCTCCCAGCCACACAGATTATGGAGCTACAAGCGGCTGCACCAATGGCCGAAAAAGAAATATGGGTAAAAAGAGGATGCACAATGTCACCAACCGACGCACTATGGCGCCAGGGTGACACTGGAAAGATTGTAATACCACTGGCATTATTGAACACCGCCCTGAGCCAACTACATCACCCAGCCCACACAGGCAAGGAAGTAATTGCAGCACGAATTAGGGAAGACTGGTTCTCCCCCGAGTTAAATTCTCATGTGTCAAATTTTATCAGCAATTGTCTCACATGTCAACAGTTTACGGCCGGTCACACTCTGAAGGTGATAAGAGGTACTATACCCCGGCCAGAGGGACCTTTCCGACATCTCCATATTGACTATGTTGATATGATCAACGTATGTCAAGGAAATAGGTATAGGATTGTAGTAGTATGCCCATTCTCGAGGTGGATTGAAGCAGGGCCCTGTTCACACCCAGATGCATTTAGAGCAGCTAAATTCCTAGTGAGGGAGGTCTTCCCCAGGTGGGGAGTGTGCGAGGTACTGAGGTCAGACAATGGCCCACATTTCGCAAACGAAATGTTCCAGCACGTCACATCCTTACTGAACATCAAGCATAAATTTGCATGTGCATACCACCCACAGGCCAACGGTGTATGTGAACGCCTGAATGGCCTATTAAAGGAGGCAATTTCAAAAATACAGCAAACAACAAAGAAGAGTTGGTTGTATTGCCTTCCACTAGCCCTATTTGAGCTAAGGAATAGACCAGGTTCCGACCACCACCTCACCCCTCACGAGGTGGTTACCGGACGTCAAATGCGCCTTCCCCTAACGCCAACATCAAGAGCATTTACCGACCATGAGAGTACTGCAGGTGTCCTTGGTGATGAAATGTACCAATATGTGTCTTCTTTGATTACTAGTGTAGCGTTTGTGTCTCAACAGCTTGAGCGCACGCAGGGCGGGTCTAACAGCGATCAACAAGAAGACGTGGATAAAGAATTGGAAAAGGAAAGACTGTGCAAAGTTGCTAAAGGTGACCACGTACTACTTCGCAATTTCAACAGAAAGTGGAACAGTCCACGATTCACTGGCCCCCATCTGGTAGAGGAGGTATCAACGAGAGCAGTAAAGCTACAGGACAAACGTGCCTGGAACCACCTACACGATGTAAAGATCTACAAACTCCAGACCCGCCCCAGCGCCACCGACAGGGCCACTGAAAGAACAACAGCAGCGTCACCAACGGAGGAAGAGACTTCTACTGCAACTAACGGCCTAAGTGTCCCCATACCCTGCCACCCCCCAGATTCCCCAGAGACAACTATTAGAAAAGAAAGGGGTGATCCCCATACCGCCCACCCCATGGTTACACGATCAAAGGGTAAAGAGACTTCTGCCAGCTGAGCCCCAAACCCTCTGCCCATTGACCCCCTACCCACTGTAGTAATAACTGAACTGAAGGACATTGTTTTGCACATATACACATGTAAACACCTGAATGTTCTCTTTCTTTTCTCTCGCACATGCAGGTAAAGCGTATTATTGTACTGTTAAGAAAGTAGATAACTAACTAATTCACTGCCCAGGAGTAGATGGTACCCTCAGACGATAATTACCTGGAAGAATTGTCACACCAATTTGTATATGAAATAACACGGCCAACGTACCTGAAAAGGAGGGTACGTGTCTACTACACAGCATTCCTCCTGGCCATAGAACATTCAATGCCCCACCTCCAACCATACTTGCCTGCCCTAAGAGATAGATCGCTTAGATTGGCATGGGAACAGCTCTTCGCCTGGGCACTGAATGACTACTTGATAGGGAGAGATTAATAACAATAACTAACCTTAATAACGAGCATATTAAGAATTTTCAGGTGGGCAACTGTAACATCGCAAGAATAAGCTGCCGGACTGCAGCAAGGTAAGAGCAAAATGCCGGTGAAATTAGCATTTGTAATAAAATTGATAGGGATTTTAATGATCACCGGGTTTTTGGCTGCCTCTGTATGGCAGTACAGCTATGCTATTGATATTATTGCTGTACCCAAACCTAATATACCCCCACCCCCAGCTGCAACAGGTGTTACGTCAGGTGGTACTAGTAAAACCCCACACCAGGAAAATAGAGTTAAACGCAGCACATACTCAGATAATAAAGGCATTGACAACTATGTACAAGATTCAGCACACGTCTCTAACAACATGTGGTACCAACACATGACCAAAATAGGCAAGCAGACAACAGAAGACAGCTGCTACGTTTGCTCATTGATCCCATACGCCATGAGCGCTTCTCGAACATTTGTTGCTACGGAGATAGATGGAAAAATAGCACGATGTATAATATACCTGGCACTGTTCCAGACGAAAGGAAGATTTCAAGGGACAGTGGTGCATCTGGTGTGGAAAACACGAGATACATATCCATATGAAAACAACTTCCTTAAGACTTATTTGAGTTACCACGAGAGCAGTTTACATGCTGAAGGATTCAGATACATAACAAGTGGTCCTGAAAAAGGAGAAACAAAGAAAGTAACACTGCAGTACCTACCATGTGATTGGTACGCCGCTGAAGTCCCTGGTAAAAACGGATGTTGGGAAAGACCACTGATGATAATAACAGGGAAGGTGTACATGGACAACAAATGGGACATAGGAGTGGTTTGCAACAACATGTTAACAAGAGAAAATATTTCAACTATTGATTGACATAACCATAGATGTTGGATGACTTGGATCAAGTACGTACCCATGCTCACGTGGATGGAGAAGGATGAAGACCCAATAACAATACTGCCGCTAACTGCGCCTAAGGTATGCTACCAACATAAAGGAGAGGTGATGTAGGATACAACACCAACTGTGAAAGCGTGATGGAGTTACCTGAGGGGGGAGCAGGAACAGCAGTAGTAATGGACCATTACTGGGCCTGTGGAGACAAGGCGTACCACACACTGCCCCCTTTGTGGAATGGTGTATGCACTATAGTACACGTAAATGTACCATCACTAGTGGTACCCCAGAAGCATGTGAATATGGCGAATTTCCCCAAGATGGATGAAGGGAACAAAAGGAAGAGGAGATCTGCACAGCCTCGGAAAGGGCCAGAGAACCGACGCAACAGCAATCACACTGTACTCAACAGAAGGAAAAGACAAGGAGAACCTCTGACAGGAAATTACCTGTGGGGAAGGTCGGAAACAGCACTCACCTCAATTCCGCCGGAACACAGACTATTCAGCAGAGCAGCCATGTTCTTCTCCTCAATAATACATCCTGGACTGCAGGCCTACGCAAACGCGAAATGGCTCCAGATAACTAGGTGGGAACTAATGATGACAATTAACTCTACAGTAAATGGATTCAACGCAATAAAAGAGGAATTGCGAGCAGTAAGAATGGTTGCACTACAGAACAGATATGTACTGGACCTCCTCACAGCAATGGAAGGAGGAGTTTGCGCAAAGATAGGACAATCATGCTGCACATTCATTCCTGCTAACGATGCTGACAATGGTACCCTCACGGAAGCTGTGTCACAATTGGCCCAGATGCACTCAAAAATGATGGATGAAAGTAAAGGTGTGAAAAAGGATGAGAGCTGGTTTTCAATATTATGGTCATGGATGCCATCTTGGCTGTCAGATGGACTGAAGATTATAGTTGGATGTACTATTTTGGCTGGAGCTGCACTGATCATAATAAGATTTTGGAAGGCCCGGAAGGCACGCACCACAGACGAGATGATCGAAATGGTTGGTATACACCTCTTGATGCCAACAGATGACGGCCAACACACAGGCACAATCATAAAGGAGAGAGAGAAGTTGCGCAACCAGATCATCACCAACCACCTGGACCCACCATCTGTGAAGCTCGAAAACCCAAGAAACCCAAGGAGCTACATAGGGAAATGGGTATACTGCACTCCTGGAGGAACCTGTGAATATATGTATTGGTCATTTGAAGACCATGTTAACCACTATGGACATTTGGGAGGAATAACTAAAATATGGAGAGTAAGAGGAGATAAAGAAAAGGATATGTTTGTGGTCGACAAGTCGACCAGAGGGGGGACTGAAGTGGGAGAATGGAAGAACAGGCTCCCGCCCTTCCCCTCTCGCGCTTGGCCTAGAGGATCACGGCCTAGACACCCGCCACGAGAGGAGTTTGCCTATCTACCAGACGACCAAATACCCTGGTACAGGAACATACGGATGTGCCCATCTACCTGCCCAGCAGCCCGCCCTGTCCATGCCGACACCTGCGGCACGGATCAACTCGACTAAACCTACACGTCGTTAGAGATGCCATGACGACCTAGCCAACGGTCAGCACACCTGTGCAAACATGCACACCGGACACTCCCACACCAATCCACACGAAGAATATACTCAGTGCTATGACGTAGGCGACAGACATACTCACGGACGTGCATCTTTATTATTTTCCACATAGGCTCTCAAAATGCAGAAACGCAAGACGCATCATGAACTTATCTAAAAAGGCTTGCTCACGCTTCTGCTGAGAACCATGTACCATAATGAAGAATATAAGGGAGACACGATACTGAGGATAGAGCAATATGATACCGTAACCTAAAGCGCTCTGCATCAAGCGGTTCCACCTATGCACCAGGCCCAAGTAGGCCGCAAGCAAAAGCTTCCATGAACATTGAATGAGCAAGAACTGGGTTGCTGACCCTGCAGAATGAGCCCGGCGAAAGCACACCGCCAAGGGCACGATGTTGCAATCTCGCACGCTGCAAGCCAACGCCAAGGTCGCACCTGCAAGATAAACCAGGCACACAGGAGGAAAAACAATATTAATTGTGTTGAATTTTGCCTCAAACACGGTCCCACCTCACGTGACAAAGCCAAACCTGACAAGATGCCAAGCCCCGGAGGAAGGAGACGCCTGAATCCCACGTTTCAAGACACAGGCAGATACAATTAAAAGACTCATTGGACATCTGCAGCAGTGGGAGTAGTCGATCTCCCAACATATGAATAAATCCTCACATTGTTTACACCTACCCATATTAAAACATTGTTGCAAATTACAGGTGCACCGCGAGCTGGGAACAGCGATAGTCCCAGACTGGGAGGCTCGCGAGCGGACCAATCAGAACATGGGGCTCCTATCACTGACGCCATTAATATTGACCAATCCTCAGAGGTCTTCATGTAACAATTTTCATGTATCAAATTGAAGGGACAGCCCAGATATACCACCTGACTAACCCTCAACCACTAATACCGTTCTCTATATGTATGCTATACTAACCCTACCACTCGAGTAACCAATCCAGAGTGGAGATAGTTTTTTTTTGCTAAACTTTGTAAGGTGACGTAAGTAGCGCGTCATACTAAGGTAAAAAGGGCCTGCGAGCCCCACGATTGTGTGTGTGTCAGGACGGACGCGTACGCTCCTTGACCCATCACTGCCGTTTTGTCTAATAAACAGCAGAGTCACCTTGCTTCTTGCGTGTGTCTCATACTCTATCTCTTTTGGGATATACGGGAGGAGTTGGGGCCTCCCTGCCCGGAGGTCTGCGGACGGCCCGGCCGACCCCGGCAGAATTTCCCCCGACAATAAGATATCATATCCTCCTAGTATGTTTGCTTTCTTTGTGAACAAGGTCTTAAACCCACGGGAGTTCCAGGAGCCTATTCATATCATGCCTCCTGGCTCCTCCTTTCCAATCTAACGAAGGGAAGGTTTTGCCAGGGCTCCAGGTAACCAAGACCACTCTGTAGAATTTACCGTAGACTTTCCTGCATAGGGTTGGAATCAGTGCGGGTTTCCGCAATCTGAAGTGGGGTGTATGGCTAGCTGTCCTTTATTCATTACTCGTTCTGAGTGACACATCGTCACATTGGGAGGCAAAGCTTCACATCTATCCCCCATGTGGCTCCCCCCTACTCACCACCCCGCCGGGGGTGTGTTGATCCACGCGGGGATGCACTCATCCCCATGATATGATTGGGATCCATGCCTGCTTACCCAGCCCGTAGTCATGTGGCTCGCAGCTGACTACGGAGTATTTTACCACCCAATCGAACTTCTCACCCAGGGTTCAGGTAATACTCAGTTTGAAAGTCTCTCTCAATATCTGGGACTCTAAACCAGGCAATACACCCATTATAATGATTATGGATGGTTTTTCAGTTCTCCTGTAGTGTGAAGGGTCGAACACCTCCGAAGGTTACATCTGCCTTTTTGCACTTTTGTATTCCAACTGTTAATGGGGAGATCGGTTGACCCAAACCTATACTATATTCACCACGCACCAGGGAGCCCGGCATACACACTCTGCATGCCAGGTTGAACCGTGGTTAGTCGTCATACATGCTGTACAGCCTTGCATGCCGTACACTGTGTTGATTGGTGGATAACAACACACCCTTCGTCTGCAGTTGAGGCCAGTGTTATGATTGACCAGTACGCAGCACACCTCTGACCGGGTACGACTGGCCTTCCAACGCCACCTAGCAACCCCGGCTACGGTGGTCCGGCCCCGGATACGCGGTCTGACATTGCAGTTTATCGTAGAATTCCGGCACTTACTAGCGGAATCGGGCCAGACCCGCGGAATATGTAATAACAGTATGCCCACCAGGTAGGTGCTTAGAATGCGGCAGCCAACACCCACCCTCCCTCATTTGTACATAACTCAATCAGTCCCAAATCAGAAGCCATGCTTTTGCATTCCAGCCCCACGCATTTTCTTCACAATTCATGTATCCATGTCTCTCTCCTTTGTCCCCCTTCATCCTCCATGCCCCACACAGGTCCGGCTCAAAGATGCCCTGATGACGAACTTCGGAGGACCACTTTGGACACTTACCAGGTCCGCCGGTCTGGGCCTTTTTCCAACTCGCTTCTTTATTGCACGGTGGGAGGTTTAAACAGGTAAGAACTAACCAATAAGTGTATTGCATAAATCCCTAGTCACCTAGAGGTATCAACAACAATTTCTTGCCCTGTCTGTTGTGTCTCTTTTTCAATGTAGCACAACATCTATCGCATGCTATACCCCCAGCTCGCAACTGGTACCCCTGCACAACTACCTGGAACTTTCCACACCGGTTTTCTGAATACCCATTGAACCAGGCAGACAAGGCGCAGCTTGGGTTTTGGGGTCCAACAGTAAACTTTTCTGATTTTTTGCCAGCTAATGAAGGCGCCCACTCCACAACACAATATCCAAAAAGTCAAATAATGGACACACCCCACTAGGGAATGAGACCAGGAGATGTATTGCAAGTGGAACAAAGTTTATATAAGTTAAGTTCTGCATGCAGAAAACTCTGCTGCCCGGAGAACGCTCTGCCAAACTTTGCACAAGCAGCACATTATACGATGAAATCATGTCACTAGTGACGCCACGCTATACGTACACAATTCTACAATACAATTGGTGAGACACACTAGTACATTATGTATCTGTAGGTGATGACAATGTTGGATTGGCGGTTGCTTGCATGTCACTCCTGCAGCACGTGGGTCAGCTGGGCTCATCTCCATGGGGTGAAGGTCGTGTTGGCAAAGTGATACATTCCCTGACTGTCTAAGCTACAATAACAGGATCTGAGGGCATGAGACAAATGACAAGCATAAAAGTTTGACATGAATGGGGGCACTTCTCAGAGTTCACTGACAAGCTATATATGCATTCCACACTCTGCACCCAGGCACCCATAAACCCATTACCCCCGACCCAGGTGTCCGTCTTGGCGGTTTTGATCTACCTGATGCCTCATGATACGAATAGACATGTGTTAGGTTTACGAAGAATATACTGGTGTCTGGTTTTAGGGCTATGGTGGGTGTCCTCATATGGTCATGGGAGGGGTCAGATGTGTATCTGGATCAAACAGCAGAGGGGCACGGGCTTAGTGGACAATGGCTTGGCAGGGTGGGGGTGTCGAGGGGGCACAGGCAGATTAGTGGAGATGGATGCATTCTCAGGCTTGGGACTCTTCTGGTCACACACAGTGCAGTGAGCTCATCTTCCCCTTGGGCGATACTGATTATTGCAACAATGAACAGCTGGACTTCCATCAGAATGGTACTTGTGCGAAGCTGGCAGGAGGCGGGGGTGGCCTTGGCTGTTTGTGTAAGACGCTAGGCCAGGGAGATACAGGTTTCTAGAGATCATTTTCAGGCCTATTAAAAGATGGCGTCTGGTGTGTCACAAGAATGGAGTCTCTGTGCTTCAATAAGGCTAGGTTATGTGTTTTCCTTGTTAGTAATTAGAGGTTAATTAGTGCAGACTACATGTATGAGTGAGGGGGGATGTCTCCCCTTTAGTATTTGTGAGATCCAACAGTGCAGGAATGGTAAGGGAGTCTGAACAGACTGTCTCTCCCCCAACACAAATTGAGTCATATTTTCTCATTTTGAATGTATACTTTTTTTGCCCAAACACACACACAAAACTTCTTGTAATTTACATTTGTTTGTATGTACATTTCACATGGTCTTCCAGTCATGCCCTCACAAAGGCGGCCCTACCAGCTCTTTTGCCACTGAAACACAACTTTCTAAAGGGGTTCCCTGTGTGGTCTACTAGTTGGATCCTCCCAACAACAAGTGGACATTCTTCTATCTCTCTATGTTCGCCCCATGTTGTGCCGGCTGATGTACTTTTTCAAGCCTGATTGAACAATATTGTACAAGAAGAAAGTGTACTCTTTACATTCCATAATTTGTTCTTTTCAAAGTTCTGAACATCACAAGCATTAATGTGCTCGATTACAGTATTTGTAATGCCATGACAATATCTCTTCCCCAGTGGAGGGTTTTCTTCGGTATCTCTACAGATAGCATCCAGCTATGATACATGTTGTGAAGGGAAATCCAATTACCCACCCACACGGCAGGTTCTAAGATACAGCCCATTGAAGCAGAGAGTCTGTCTGTGGACAATAATAGAGCTTTTATTTTTATGTTTTAGAATTGAGCTTTAAAGTTTTCTAATAACAGATTGAATCCTTATGTATTTATTTCAATTTACCGCTCGTTTTTCCATGCACTGGTGCTGACCTGCTCTAGTTTTGCACTCTTTTCTAGCACTGGGTCTTTCTCACTAACTATAACCAATCTCTTGAGCTAATGTTTTCTTAGTTCATGTCTACAGCACACCCTAAAAACTGTAGACGCATACCTTCCATTCATTGGACTCTGGCACTCACTTCTCCACCCAAGCTATCAGTTGGATAGAATCCTTTCTGTTTGAGAGAACTATGAGAGTTTTTTCCCCATCGGCAGCAGCAGACCCCATACCCATCACCTGTGGAGTCCCTCAGGGATCCTGCGTCTCCCCGACTCTATACAATATATTCACCAAACCTCTGTTCGATGATCTGGACAATCTTGGTATCACCTACACCAACTATGCAGATGATACACAGATTCTCCTCCCACTTTCTTGGGATAATAGCAAGGACAGGGAGTTAGTGAATAGAGTGTATCTCATCATTCAGGCATGGATGGCTACTCATGGTCTCTGCCTGAATGATGATAAGACAGAGTTGATCATTCTGGGTACACAAGCCAATATTAACAAATTGGGCCCGGACTACTCAGCTTTCAGCATAGATGGAAATGTTATCAAAGTCTCGAGGGAAGTAAAAACACTCGGTTTTTACCTCGATTCTACCTTGTCTTTCACTAAACAGGTCAACTCCCTAGCTTCCACTACTGCCTACACCTGTAAATTGATAAGAGCAGGCAAGCCCTTCCTGTCCAATACCAGTTGTCTAATCTTGGCTAGAGCCTTAATACTTTCCCGACTCGCCTATTGTAATGGCCTATACAGTGGTGCCAATAAAGCCACTACCCAAAGACTCCAAACTCTACAAAACAATGCTCTTAGAGCCACATTAGGCATAAAGAAGAGGGAGCATATCTCCTCTATTAGGCGGCAACACAAATGGCTCTCCACGGATAATAAAATCCACCTAAAAATGATCTCCTTGACCCATAAGGCCCTAAACAATGCTGCTCCTAGTTACTTGAAGGACAAAATAAAAAGAAAAACATCTAATAGACCCATGAGACTCGCCAACTCCAATTGCCTGGTAGTACCCAGATTTAGACTTGCTAAAATCGGTGGTGCAAGCTTCCCTGTGAGAGTTGCCAACTTGTGGAACGCTTTGCCACCCAACCGAAGAGTAGACCAACCCTGCCCACACTTCAGAAGGAACTTCATCAAACATATTAACGCTAACAACGACTAGACACCTGAACCTTCACAAGTGTAGCCCTACTTAATGCACTCAGATGCGTTAGTAACCCTTATGTTAATAACTGCTAACTGTATATTGCTAACTGTACATTCATGTAAATACTGCAACCGCTAATTGTACATTCATGTAATTTTGTAATATTGTAAATTCATTCATGTAACATTGTAACATTGTAAGTCTCGCATATACTTGCTGCTGCGCCCGGTAACCTAAGGGTCTGGAGCGCATTATAAATAAATAAAACAAACAAACAAACAAGGCACACCGGCTTTGGATTGGATTTTGTATTTTAGTTTATACACCAAGTAATGTGATGTAATGTCTTTGTTTGCTTTCCACTTCAAGTTGAATCATTAGTAAAACAATATTTCATCTTTTATGAAAACACTTGAGTGGTCTGTGTTTGCGTGTGTGTGTGTGTGTGTCTGTGACTTAAAAACCGCTCTATCTGTATTTAATCACTCCTTAAATTATTGGTTGATACAGAAAGGTTTTGAATAAATAACCACACTGATATCAACGTGGGGCAGCAGGTCTCTCTGTTTTTGGTTCAGATATACATACAAAATTGACATTAATTTTCATAAAAGTTGATTCGCACAATCTATATAAGGGAATTATAGCTTTCTTCCTGAGCCAATCTCTCCTTCAAATTAAAAAGTGAAATCGTACATCACCACTTCCATTTCTTTGGACATTATGGGCCTGATTCATAGAATAAAATTGTGCAGAAAAAGGAGCGCTTTGTGGAAAAGGCGTGCAAGCGCCCGGCCGCCGATTCATGGATCACAATGTGCAGGGCTTACCTGCGACTTGCGCCGAATCCCTGCGGGTCCAACATGTCGCTGCGACACCACAAACGCCTTGCGCGAGACGCCCAGCGAAGGAGCATACCATCTTGCACAGTCACCTAAAAAGGGTGCAGAACACGTGGAATGGAGAACAACAAGCGTAAATGTGGGCGTTACGTGGGTAGTACCACAGTAAAATACTCACAACGCCCACAGGCGCGCTAACAACACGTATTCAATTCATGGAATCGAACAGGGTTCATCGGCACACAGAAAAAGATGCCCTAATCCTGAAACATGTCCGCCACGCATCACTGTGCACTTAAAACAATGCATAAAAAGGGCGTGCGTAAACCCAACACGCGTATACAGCTACGATGAATGTCCCATTTTTCGCAGCAGTGATCGTGGTACACCGCAGAAGGAGGAGGAAAGCCAGGACACAGATTTTATTTTACCCAGGACCAGCCTTTTTGCGATGCCTGATGACCAGGTCTATGGCAGGTATAGGTTTCCACCTCATATCATATTAGACCTGGTCACGGAGTGGGAAGATGACCTCACATCACCCACCCTGTGCTCCCAAGCACTGAGCCCCTTGGAAAAGTTGCTCAATGTACTGCATTTTTTGGCCACTGCGTCTTTTCAACATAATTTAAAAAAGTAGAGGAGCACCGCTCCCGACCGCTCCCGCTCACTTCGACCACTGGTTGTATGTGATGCCAAGGGAATAATTACCTCTGTATACGCAAACTATCCAGGGTCCACCCATGATAGTTTCATATTCAGAATGTCACCCCTACACCGGACCCTGGAAGCTGGGAGGCATGGCAACACATTGCTCATTGGTGAGTACAAATGGCCCTGCAAATGCATGCATGTCTCACACAGACAAAACCACAGAGGACAGTGCCTACCCTCTGAGCACCTACATGAGTACATCAATACGGAACCCCACCACACTACCCCAGGGAAGATACAACACAGCCCATATTGCAACTAGGGCCATAGTGGAGCTCACATTCGGAGTGCTAAATTCACACTTCCGCTTCCTTGACCATTCTGGTAGTAAGCTACTATATGCACCAACAGTAATGTGCAGGATCATTGTGGGTGTGGCGTAACGGTGGACATGGTGGTGCCCCCACATCCCCAACCACATGCATGGTGGCTGCACATGGGAGAGGAAAGGGCACGTGACAAGGCTGTCCATACCTTGCTTGTGGCACAATTTGTCACCTAAAATCCAACCCCTGCAGAGTGCACACAGCTCTGGCACATTCCAGGCGACAATCGATGATGACAAAGGGACAATCATCTGTCCCAACCTTAACAACCTGAGAATGTGTCCTTGGAAGTGCTAGATTGTGTGCATCCCTTAGTCCTAAAAGTATTTCAATCAGGTGTGCACCAAAGGAACACATGGAAGATGGAGTATGCCACTAACACCATGCCAAAGTACACATCTAAATGCCGCTATGTCACCTAAACCCTCCCATACTTCATGTGACCTGGTTGACAAACCATGCCATGGCATGCAATGTCTAAACTGAGAAATAAATGGCCAACACATAACACCACTGTCACAAAGCTCTCAACAATCAACGGAACAAGTTTAGAAATAACTCACTCTCACTCATCAATCTAATAATGTACACAGGGACATCAATTGGCCAGTACAACATACCAAAAAAAAAGGACCCAAGAGTGAATCCATCTGACTATGACCATACATAATTGCGCATGTGCCTCAATGTGTCTTGACTTGCACATGGCACTCTTGTATATTCGTTTGCCACTGCTAACCAAAGGTGCCAGGGAAGCGCATACAGCAGGAAGGCTAACAATAATGGAGATAGTGAAGCCAATACATGAAGATGGAACATGAACAAAGGATGGATCTCAATGTACAAACAAAAAGGGATGCTAACTATGCACTGGTCAAAAAATCATGAATCACACTAGTGGTGAATACACAGGTCGGACTTGAGACTGCCACAGATAGAATGGCTCAATGCTTCTGTGTAAGTTACTTTTACATGCTGCACTCCTAGCAATCCAATGGAAAGGAGAAACAGGAGTGGCATATGTGTCTGTACCTTAAGGCACAAACAAGGAGGGTAGCAACACGAGACAAACCTGCATGGGTCCAGCTGGAATCTACAGTGGATGCCCTCAGCTGCCACTCAAAGCAACACAGTGTCACATAAATGCACAATAGACAAAAAAACAAGTAAAAAAAATCAAAAATGCCCATGGGAGGCGGGGGGCACCCTGGAGGGAGGAGGTGCAGGTTGCATGTCAACACCCACCTGTGTGGATGTTAAAAAAGAAACCCTCCATGGGTTAACGGGCCGCACGGCTATCAAGGATCGGGTGACCTGTCTCTGCTGTTGCCACCCTCTGGTGTTGCATCAGATTGTGGTAGTGGTAAGGGAGGATCACCACGTAAAGCCTTGGTCTGGTCCTCTATGGAAGTGGCCATGCAGGACTGAGATGCTTGCATCTGCAATGTGATGGCTGCGAGGTCTCCAGGCAAAACCTCATGGGATGCACACAGTTCCTCCGTGATGGTACGAGTCATCAGTTGCATCTGCCGTTCAGACCGTCTACTTCTGGATAACCCGAGTGCAGCCAGTGTAGTCCTGAGAGACCTATACTCTAATCTCAGGGCTTCCCTGTGGGCCCAGCCCTCTGCAGCCATGGATGCACGCAGAGCCCTCAGTTCTGCCCGTCGGCTCTTGTTGCTTGCCACCAGGTTCAGCCTGTGTGAGTGGCATATGGACCACAATGCCTGCTGCTGGTGCTCCACCTGTCTTGCTGGGGGTATCATGGAATTGGCCACCCTATCCATGACCTGAGCCAACATCTCATATGAAGCAGCCTGTTGTGCAACAGAATACATGGACTGCTCCCACAAAGTATCACCAGGTAACACATGGCTACCGCGTTAGAAGACCTCACACCTGCCTGGGCCAAGGGAACCTAGCCCTTGATGTGAAGGTGCTGTCTGTGGCTGCAGGACTGCATCACTCCCTTGAGCAGCTGGCCCAGGGACAGGAGTCAATACTGTGGAGTGTGAAACTCCAGCGGTAACGACCACAGACGGATGTGCCAAAACTAACTGGGCCTGTGAGGGGTCCCCCCTCCAGACATTTGGGATGCAACAGCACCCACAGTCGATGCACTCACCTGCGACAGCACAGAGGTATCCATATCCGTTTCACCACCAGAGCTGAAAGCTTCCTCAGAGGTGGACTCAGACTGAGTCAGGGCCAGGATGGCCTTTAGCACCAGTGGATATTCATGGGCTACATGTCCTCCACTGGTGGTTGGTCGTGGCTCAGTATCCTGTTCCTCCTCCTCTGCATCCAGTGCCTCATCACATACACATGGACAGAAAATTACATGAAGAGCAATGTAAATAGCATAGCCCACACACATAGGCATCACAATGTCATCATGCAACACATCAACCTGCCATGTCACAAACATCTGGACATACGCACTGTCAATGCAAGTGAAGTGTAGCATGGAAGCAGCCATGGACGTGTGTGGAAGGGCTAAATACAACTTGTAGTGCATGGTGCATAGCACCTGCTACACATATGAGCACCTGACTGGCATAATTCATTCACCAACATCACTGATGCAAAAACACATATGCCACGTAGCATAGCTGTGCCTGAACTGTAATACTGCATTAGATGGAACTTGCTGACTACTTTCCCGGAGCCATGTACAATGAATGTGACATGACATGACATGTAAATCACTAACTCAAAACACACACACACATGTGTCACACGGTCCTATGATGCAAGGGTGGTGGAATAGAGTGACACCTCATACCCATACCATGAGGCCAGGTCACATTGACATCATGCAAGTGAATGGGCATGGTGAAGGTGAGACCTGGACTTGGAAGTGGGAGTGGGCAGTGCAGTACCTGGGAATGGCATACCAATTAAATACAACTACATAATCAGCAATGAAAATGTGGCAGGCTGGTGGATGTGTATGTGCAGACATCAGGCATCAAGGCATCAATTGCTGCTAGAGGGTTGTAGGGATACAGTAAACAGCCACAGAGTGTGTGGTATGGCAGGGAGGCAGTGCATGAGTACAAATGGTGGTTCAGAGGCCCGTGTCGGAGATCAGCGTGTGGGCAGGTGACTAGTGCATTCATCCAGGAATCCAGCAGGGGAGAGCAGGTTTAGAAAGCAGAACACATGAGGAAGAATCAGAAGTGCCTCCAGACCCAGAGAAGTTTCACCTCCAGTTCCATTGAGGCAGGGAGGCTGTACCAGAGGGAGGCCCCAGTCAAAGATAGTCATTAACCACTAACTAATTGCTAAGAGAAGTAACTGACCCCGAACGCTGCAGCACCTACCTTAGCAGCATTTTTTCTTTGGGAAACGAACGCTCCTGAGCCGTGAAGGGGCTCTTTCTGGTCCTCTGTTCCGTGCCTGCTTCCTGGAGGAGGCGTGGCTTGAGTGACACACGTGAGGCATCACGTGACCCCCAGCTGACTCAAAAGACGGAGACACTCGCCCGAGGGGTGAACGCTGCAGCACCTACCTTAGCAGCATTTTTTCTTTGGGAAACGAACGCTCCTGAGCCGTGAAGGGGCTCTTTCTGGTCCTCTGTTCCGTGCCTGCTTCCTGGAGGAGGCGTGGCTTGAGTGACACACGTGAGGCATCACGTGACCCCCAGCTGACTCAAAAGACGGAGACACTCGCCCGAGGGGCGAACGCTGCAGCACCTACCTTAGCAGCATTTTTTCTTTGGGAAACGAACGCTCCTGAGCCGTGAAGGGGCTCTTTCTGGTCCTCTGTTCCGTGCCTGCTTCCTGGAGGAGGCGTGGCTTGAGTGACACACGTGAGGCATCACATGACCCCCAGCTGACTCAAAAGACGGAGACACTCGCCCAAGGGGCGTTAAGCCCGAGAGGAGTAAAGCCCAGGGACTGTTGAGCGACTGTTCGGCGCACTGTGGCAGCACCAGATAGCCGAAGAGCATGTGTCGTCCTGATTCCATCACATAAACCCCGCAGCCACCCCCTTACTACACTCATCACACACATGCCTCCTCTATCACCCACGGAGGGCGACATTAGCCGCCGGCTGCGCAGCAGCAGCAAAACAGACCAAGAGAACCTGTATGATCGCCCAGCACGTACTAAAACAACCGACAGGCACTGGAAGGGCGAGGCTTGTCCATCAACAATACCTACTACTCCAAAAAAACGTGACTTTGACTCGGATCACGGAAACTTGAAGCCCGCCACACTAGCAGGGGGTCGGGAAAGTCTTGCCACTACAACTGGAAATTCGCACAGTCACTCCAGCCAAACAGCAAGAACGGAGCGACTCCAGCCGCCCAGTCTGACTACCGCCTCGACGTGCGACCCCCTGCCGGTGACCACTGGAGGGTGGGCTCGGCAGGGTACTGCAGAGCATGCCAGGCCAAACACAATCCATCTGCAACCTATTCATCCCATTGACGGAAAAAGTGACCCGAAGGCCTCGCATACCTCGCCAAGTCACACTCAATCAGCACCCCAGAAACTTGGAGAAAACTCAGATCGGGCTACCACGCCGGTCAGCAGCGCGGCGCGCGCTGACGCGACCGCGGCACAAGAATACTCATGCGACACAGCCATAAAGGTTCAGGCTCAGGTCCATCAGAGCCGAGCCTATCAGACGAACTCTGAAAAGAGATTTCATTTCAGAAAGACCCAGCTAACCACGAGACGAGGCACTCCAACTTCCTCATGGGACACGGAATCTGAAGACGACGTATTCACGAACAAAGGGCTGGAGGAGTACTTACCATCAGAAACACCCAGCACCACGGTCCCGGAGCAGGCCCGAATTCAACCAGCAGTAAATCAGTCCGGGGGGTCCACAGGGTCCCCAGAAGGGAACGAATCCCCAGTCCAGGACCTAGACCGACATCAGAGCCCTCAACCATCAAAATCACCAGAAGGCACGCCTTTGGTGCGGGCTGAATCGCAGCTGAGCGACAACGACCAACACGGCACAGTCTCAACAAACTCACCCCAGAGAGGAAAGACTCCACGCAAAAAGGAAAACCTCAATCTGAATGTAATAAGGGAAATAAAAACGATATCAAAGACCCTGAAAAAAAAAGTCACCTCTAAACCATTAGGAGGGTACAAAGGTAATCCGACCCTGACAAACCTAAGCAGCTTAAAGGACTACTTCCTAACACAACACAAACGAAAGATTAGCCAAGAGTCTGAGCTGTCAGACGCCGAAATCCTAGAGGCTATCCAAGACAAATCTCCACTGAGCAAAGCCAGAAAAACTGACACAAATCTTCAAGGACGGACTCAGACGGCACATGCCGTCACCGATCATGAGCCCACGCAACCGGGAGACCTGAATCAAAGGAGACCAGCGCCGCCGGAACCGTCTCAGCAAGAAGAAAGAGAAAAAGACCCGAACAAAAAGAAGGCAGACGAAATAAACAAGCTCCCCGAAGTCTCTCTCAGTCTCCCAAAGCTGCCACACGCAAACTTGCAAACTCCTGTGCCCACCTTAGAGGGACCAAAGCAGACCTACAACTCCTGCCCCAGCCAACAACGAGAAAATTATGTGTGGAACAAGTCGCACACTTTGGAGAACCTGACCCAATTGTCGGCAAACCCATCTAAGCCTCCCCAAATTAACGCATCAACGGTAGAAAGAAGATCCTCAGAAAGATTAGCACCACTCCATGCTGCCAAAGACTTAAATACCCCGCAGAAAAGCAGACGCCCTGGAAACACATCAAACATTTCAGAAAACGACTCTCCCGCGACAAAGAAAAAAGACCTTCTGTCAGTGATGTCCGCATTTTCAATAGTGCTAAACCCTTTCACAAAGCTGTACGAATCAATACACGAGGCCTTGAAAGAAAATACAGCAATGATCAGCGAACTAAAGGACAAGCTAATCTACGTGGAAGGCTACCTTACAGCAATGGAAAGAACGTCAAACTCCACACATTCAAAATGGGAGGAAAAAATAGACATCGTAATGTCAGAACTACTAAAGAAAGAGGGCACTAGGCACGAAAATGTGGAACCACCAACCAAAACCACACAGTCCACACAGACCGAGAAGAACAAAGAAGTTGCCCCAATCTTCACAAAAATTCCTCCAAAACATAAAACTGACGAGATTACATTAGCACTGTCCCCCTCAAAATCCACAGCTAGGGGCAAAGTCAAAGAAAAGACCAAGAACGGTACCAAACCCTTTGTGTGGCTGCGCCCAAAGGAATCCCCTCAAAAAACCCTTCAAAATCGAAATTGTACTGGGGAAACAGAGACGGGAGCTATCCAAGGGGAAGTGAGTACAAACCCCACACTCACAAACTTGAAGCAGTCGACCGCAACAGACAAAACCAGAATAAGTGTAGACTCAACTTCATCCTCAGACTTGTCAAACATATCGTTGTACCCCGACGAACGGGAAACAGATTCCCCACTACGGTTAAACTGCGACGACGCTCCAAAACATATGCAAACAAACCCCTTATCTAATGACGAACCTATCCGAGAACAAAAGGAAAAAAATCACTCCGAGGTATCAAGGGAGCCGCCCAGAAAACGATCTCGCTCAAACTCTCCATCCACTGCCTTAGAAGCCCTGAAAAACTTAAAGGAGACTCATGAACTCGTTGGACTCGAGCCTCATAGAGACCGAGATCAGAAACACTACAAACCGAACTATCCTGCCAGAGTTCAGTCATCGAAGGATCAAAGAACAAAAAAGGACACAGCCTCAGACAAAGACAAGATCTCTGAAGGGGGAAAAATCTTCAAGCTAGAACAAACATCATCTAAAGATTCTTACCTGGTCCTAAACCGCAGAACAGTCTTAAATAGACTAGGGAAAATAGGAACACTCTCCCACCTAAGAACGGAAGACTTCACATTGGTCGAACCCTACCACCGGGAACATAAAGCAAAAGCTTACCTCCATTTAAGAAGAAAAACTGCATTGGAGTTAACTCCACAAGGACCTCCAAAAAATGGGCCTAAAAATCCACTGCCTTCAGAAACATTCGAAGGAAAACATCAAAGCGACAAAAGAAAAAATTGAAGATCCAACTCGAGACAGGGAGCGACACAGAGAAAATTACGCACAGAGGCTTCCAAGAAAACAAAACGCGGCATATGGCGACGAAAGGTGGGGGCGGAGAAACCAAACTACCCTTCAAACTACTACCCGAACTAACAACTACGAAGCTTCAAAAACACAAAGTTACCACGAGAAAAGAGAAACAAGACAATCTAGAACGGAACTCACAAAGGAGAGTAGACCACGAGTACGCAACCCATGGAAATGGATTTCAGAAACCTTTGCGCAAACTCACAAGAAATAGCAACAAAACCAAGGACCACATCCGACGGAGAAACAATACACCGGTCCTACAAACCCTCTACAAAAATGCTCCCTAAACATGGCCTCGTGGAATACGAGAGGCCATCAACATCTTACAACGCCTAGTGACACAAATTTAGGTATGTTTGAACTGATCTGCCTTCAAGAAACATAGTTGGTTCACAAACCAGCCATGGACGGATATGTAACAGAAGCCTCACCCGCCTGCAAATCCATCCTAGGACGCCCCTCCGGAGGCATACTAACAGCTATCCGGATTGGCTCAGGGATTACTTCAAAAGGGAAAACAGCAGAGGGTTACGGAATGCTGACGACGTTGGCCACATGGTGCCATCAAGACTTAACCAGAGACGCTTGGACAAACTCGGACTTAGGCATAATAAACCTCTACTGGAACCCGGCGAAAACCAGCACTACAGAATTCTGCACCATGGTCGCCAACCAAATTGACGACCTAACGGTGGAGCGGAAAGTACCCAACATCATCATTTGCGGCGATCTGAACTCTAAATGTGAGGGGAGAGTGGAAAACAAACAAAGCCCGAATTCAACGATGGACGAAAGAGGTCGAGCCTGGTCCCTCCTAATGAAATCAAGGAACTTCCATAATGTATCATCACTCCAAGATCGAGATTCACAAATCCCTACGTGGGAAAGACTGAGCTCGTCCGCCACGCTGGATTACATATTCATCACGGAAGGGCTGATAGCTTATTTCACCGACTTCACGGTGGTAAAAACACAGGAAAGCGACCACAACCTTTTAGAAATGTCATGGAACGGAACAGCTCCATCAAGACCCTTCTATCCTGCAGCAGTGGAAACTAACGTACAACAAAACAGGCTTCGCTTAACCCCCGAAAACGTAAAAAACTTTTTTTCTAACATTGCGAGGAAAACAGTCCAAATAACAAAGAGCAAAAGCGACAGACGACCAGAATACGTGTCGCTTTTGGCCGCACACAAAACGAAATTTGCGGGAACAAAAATAGGGAAACCGACCCATACGCATTCCTGAAGTGGCAACAAAAAGAAAAAAGCTTAACAAACTGAAAAAAACGGCCATACGAGCTGACTCGCCGGAAACATGGCTGAATTACCAAGCAGAACAAAAGTCCTACAAATCATGGCTAAAACAGCACCGGTTGGTCATGTACCAAAACGACGCTGAAGAAATGCTCCACACTTGTGCCACAAGGAACACTAGAGACTTTTGGTCACTACTAAAATCAATTAATGGGCAGAAGGCAAACGCGCTGGCAAACTGTGTCCCAGAGGCAAAGTGGATTCAGCACTTCACGGAGTTATACCGCTGCCCCACCTCCACGTCACTATATCTTCCCGGCCTCTCAGATTCCCCATGGATCACCCTTTCATCGGTCGAGGACATCACAGAAGCAATCAACAATCTTAAATCTTCAAGGGCTCCTGGGCCAGACGGCTTGACTAACATTGACCTTAAGGCACACCCACTACTATGGGCGCAAGCAATTGGCGAAATATTTACTCAAATTCAGAAAACAAAAGAAATTCCCAAAACTTGGACAGAGGCTGTATTGGTACCTATCTATAAGAAAGGAAACAGAGACACCGCTGCCAATTACAGACCTATTGTCTTACTGGATGTTATAGGGAAGATTTTCGCAGCACTACTCCTCCGCCACTTCAAAGTCTGGGCCAGTGCCTCCCCGGCAGCCGATATGTTTCAAACAGGATTCCAGAAGGGAGCAGGAACGTCAATCAACCTACTGTTTCTCAACATAATGAAAGCAAATGCAAAGAGGGGCACGGGAAAGGTCCATATGGCAATGGTGGACTTGTCCCAGGCCTTTGACCTGGTAGATCGAGAAAGACTGTGGACCAAGTTAGCCAACTGGAAATGTCCAGACTCGATTCTCACACCAGTAATGGCACTCCACGAAACCACCTCACTCAGAGTCCGCCTAAACCAACAAGGCACACTCTCAGATCAAATCTTTACAAAACGGGGAGTAAAACAGGGCTGCCCGTTAGCCCCAGCTCTGTTCATCTCGTTTATTGGAGACTTCCAAGACACAATGAAATCAGTAAGATCTTTCCCACCGCGAGTGGGCTCCTCTAAAGTCCCAAGACTGTGGTACGCCGACGACTTAATTCTGATTGACCAGACGGCAGTAGGCCTTCAGAGACAGCTAACAAATCTGGCCAAATACATGGAAGAAAATAACCTGCAAATAAACAAAAGCAAAACTAAAATCCTGTCCTTTTCAAAAAGCAAAAAAAAGAAAAAGAAGTGTCCGGTATGGTTTCTCGATGAAGAAAAAATCGAAGTCGTAGATGAGTTTAAGTACCTGGGCACTCAACTAGACAACACTTTAAACGATTCTTCACTTCAAGCCTCGTTATGGGCAAAAATCAAGAACCTGACAGCTCAATCTCGAGCCGTCGACAGTAAATTCGGCAAGTTCTCTTGGACCCTGGTACTGCAATTTTATAAAAACAAAGGTAGTACCGGCCATAACATACGGAATGGCAGCCAACTTTACCTGCTGAATTTTGGCTGAGACTGGAAGGATTTCTATGGATATCGGTCTTGGGACTTCCTATCGCAGCCCCCATGTCAGCCATTCGGCGCGACATTGGCCTTCCTTCACTAGCCTCAGTTGTCATGCAAAGCGCGATTCTACTTTACAGGAAAATACGAACCCCTGACTCTCTGCCGATTTTTCGGATATTAGAAAACGAACTGGAAAACGGGAAGTGCACACCACTCACCAACTGGGCGAAGAAAATTGGACAAAAATTAGAAGAAGTCCACTGCACGGACGACCTCCTCATCTCAAATCCTGGGCGTGTGAAGCAAAAACTTTTAGAACAAGATTGGATACGTACCAACGAGAAAATCCTAACGTATACATCCCTAAAAGATTTGCCACCTACTTACAACCGCCCAAAGATTCCGCTGAAATATTGCGAAAAATTTCCTGAAAAAAGGCTGAGAATAATTCTTTTACGAGCCCGTCTGAATCTTCTGCATACGAGAGAAGTTTTGGCTAAAAGGGCACTGGCAAATTCTCCTCACTGCCGGGTCTGTGGACTGGTTGACCAAATAGAATCTGTCCGTCATCTACTCACCTCATGTCCTGGACTGGCACACGAAAGAAGGGCCTACTTGACACCACTCATCACGTGCCCGCTCACACTCGACGAAGAGACAATATGGTTTCGGTTAATTGCAGGCGATTCCACCAGATGGTCCAGAGCGGCAGCTAAATTCCTTGAAGCAGCCCTGGCAAAAGCCAGTGACAGTACTTCGTCGCCTGCAACACCAACAACACCAGCAAGTGATCTTCAAGGAAATTCGAGAGTGGTGTCACAAGTTCTGGGTCTAACTTCTTAGAAGTAGCACAAACACAGTTCACCACAGCACAGATTTGTAAAAAACCTTAAACAGGTTAACATACAAAAAAAAAAAAAAAAAAAAAAACTGACCCTGAGGGAGTAGGAAAGGGATGATCAAAGACCATGAGAAGGAAGCAAATTGGGAAGATGGACTTGAAGGAACTGCGGCACCAGGACCCATAAGGCCCTGTGGACAATGCACAGCGATTCAAAATGAACAGTCGTAGCCACTGGGAGCCAATGTCATCATCTCAGTCCTAGGGAAATACAATACCTTGCACCAAGACAAAAGGACAATCCCCATTGTCCAGGTCAGGATGAGTTGCAGAGGGAAGAGAGTAGAGGCACATAAATCTTGTCAGAGGCCGTTGCAGTACCCCACCATAGGTATGACCAGTCCTCTGGAGACCGTCAGCTACTGAGGGAATGAGAGGAATGGAAGAATACCCCTAAGGAGGTACAGCTGGCAGGGTGACCTCTCAGAGAGGTCAGAGATGTGCGGAGAGAAGGCAAGTGTAGAGTGCAAGATTGTCAGAGGCTATCCGCCATCACAAGTTGGAGCAGGAAGAGGGCCAAGAGAGCCTGGACAGAGAGTGATATGGAAGGAGTGAGCAGGTGTGGTGATGAGGTTTGTCACAGTATGCAGCAAATTGTGCGTATGCAGTCTGCAGGACAACAAGGACGTGTCAGTCCACCATGACATTGTTCACGCATGGCAGTCATGTAAATGCAGGCAGAACTGCCAGACAATCATTACACTTCATCCAAGCAACATACAAATGTCTTGGACACACATGCATCATCACTCACCAGACATTTCCTCATTAATTGGCAGGTATCCCACGCCTTGGATCTGCTCCACATCAATCATAGCACCTATGCTCTGCTCATGTGGAGTGAGTTCTTCGTCCTCTCGTGGTGACTCACATCCAGTCACCTGAGTAGAGGCATAGTTAGCACCCAGCTTATCTTTGGCTTAGCGCCAGAGGTCATACCAATGCTTCATTGCGTCAGAAGCTGAGCGCCTCTCATGGCCCAAGGCGTTAATTTTTATTTTTTTTATTTTTTATTGCATCAATTAGTTCCCAAAAAAACCTTTAAATGCATATTCAACCAAAATTTTCTTACAGAAACATAAAATTACATCAATTATATATAGGGAGGAAAAGTAGTAAAGATAAAAAAGTGTAACTAAGTGTCCAGTTTTGTGAAAATTTCTCTCACGAAGTTCAAAAGTGCCAAGGTCCTGGATACTTTTCCTCCCCTTCTTAAGATTGTCCACCTCTCTTGCAAGGATAGAGTAGTTAGATTTTGGAAGTGCGACCCTAGCCATTTTTCTCTAGGACTAGATAGAGTAACACAGTTCATCACCAAGTGCTGTAAGGTTTCAGTCTCCTGCCCACAGCAACGACACAACAAATTAGGTTGCACCTCCTTTTTATTTCTTCTCCCTAGAACTTCTCTAGTGTGGAGGAGGTTTAATCGGAATTTTAAAAATCGGTCTCTTTCCATGCTTGAGGGAAATTTGTGGAGATACGGGTGCACGGTACCTCTATGATAGTGCTCATCCATGCCCTGGGTTATAGACGAAAAGGCACTAAATCTGTCCAAGGTGACTATCCAATCCCAGTCCAGGAGTTTCCTCTTTACCGTGTACGGATTTAGCACAAGGTTTTTAGGTTCCAAGGCTATACAGTTCAAGATTTCTGTGCAGATTAACTGCCACTTGGTTAGAGCCGGGATCAATTTTCTTGTCATGGCTTCATTAATGGCCAAGAAACCACTTCTTTCCTCTGGGTGCAGACATTTACCCAGGAGTGACAGTGATTTCCAAGCCATGGATACGTAGAGTGAAGATAAGCCCAGTTCTTTACGGACACTTTCAATCGGGATCGATGACGGTAGACCCAATACTCTTTTCCAAAACAGACCCTCCAACAGTCTCCAAACCTCTGGAGTGAGAAAAAAGTTAGCCTCCGCCGCATAGGTCAGAATGGGCGTGACTTTCAGTTTATAGAAGACAATCAGTGGTCTAAGGGAGAAGGAACAGTATCGCCGTTTAATTAACAGAGCTTGAGAAGCTAAGTTCGTAACTTTACTTCTAAGTCTTTCGATAACCGGACCATCTTGGATACTGTTGTTTAAAGTTACTCCAAGATATACCATGGTTGGGACCACTGGTACCACTTCCCCCGACAGGAACCACCTTAGGTTTTTAACGCCCATGGTGGGACCTAGCCTCAGGATCTGTGACTTCTTCGGATTTATTCGTAGGCCATTACCTTGTATATACAACTCAAGTGCCTTTAGTTGGCGCTGGAGTCCAACAGCGGTCTGATCTAATAGCAGGAGGTCGTCCGCAAACAACAACCTTCCCACCGAAGTCCCCGCGATCTTAGGGGGAAAACATCTCACTGCTTCAAAGGCTTCCTGCATGTCGGATATGAAGAGACAGAATACCGCTGGAGCCAACCGACAGCCCTGTTTCAGCCCATTCATGGCCTCCACACTGTTTGAAAGGTTGCCCTGTCTGTCCAGCCTTACTTTGAGGGTTGTCCCCGTGTGCAGTGCTTCCAAGGGTTCTCTTAGGTTGTTCGGACAACCCCATTTCCTCAGTTTTTGCCATAGAATACAACGGTCGACAGAGTCGAACGCCTGTTCCAGATCTATGGACGCAATGTAGATGCTTTTATAACTTTTCTCCTTGACCAGGCATTTTAATATGTTTATGATAAGAACATTTAGAGATGTCCCAATGCCCTTACGAAACCCTGATTGCCAAGGGTCCAAGTGATTTGTCGACCAACTCCAATCGTTCAGATGTTTCAGGATTAGCGCTGCAAAATTTTTTCCCACGACGTCCAAGAGGGCAATTGGTCTGTAGTTCGTGGGCACAGACCTATCTCCCTTTTTGAAAATCGGCACGATTATGGACGTCGTCCATGATTTGGGTAACTTTTTTAGTCTCATTATGTCGTTGAACAGTAACAGCATAAATGAGGCCCACTTTTCCACGTCCTTTTTAAGAATGTCATTAGTAAGTCCGTCCGGACCGGCGGCTCTTGAGGAGTTTGAGTTTTTAATTAGGTCGAGAATGTCTTGTTTTCCAAATTCAATGGCCCAAGATTCGTCGGCTGATAAAGGTGTTTGAGGACCACTTTTTATCCCCTTGGAATAAAGTTTACGAAAGTGGGTTTCCCATACTGTTGCTGCTATGGGATTCACCATCTTGGAGTCCGGAGGGGTATTTATTTCGTTAATCAGTTTCCAAATACCAGTGATGTTTTTAGTAGATAACAGTTCTAGCATTGTCTCACTATCTTGTTGTACCAGTTGATGTTTATGTTGCGTGATCCAGTTCCTGTAGTTGTTTCTGGATTTTTTGTACAGGAATAAATCAACTGGTGCACTGGTTTTAAGAAATCGCCTCCTGGCTTTTCTTACAGCTTTTTTTTTTGTCACCACTTGGTGATCATAAGTGTGCCGAGTACATTGGTGACTACCCCTGGAAGCCGCATTTGTTCGAAAGATCTTCAGTACTTCAGCATATTCAATCAATTTCGAACCTTGGACTTTAATTAAAGAATCCAACGCCAGGCTCATCTCTTTTTTTCCCATAATAATAATAATAATAATAATAATAATTTGGCATTTATATAGCGCTACGAACCCTCAGGTATCTGAGCGCTGCTTATTATTACCCACGGTGTGTGGTGCTCATTTATCGACCTCGGAAGGATGAAACGCTGAGTTTGGCGCTGCCGGGATTCGAACCTGCATTCGCAGGCTCTGCACTGATGTCAAAGCGAGCGCTCTACTCGCTGTGCCACTTGACCGGCTTGACAGACCCATACGTAGTCTGTTTCCCCCCGGGGTTATTTCAAGAGGCTGATTTGGTAAATGTTTGGCTGGAGTAAGGGGGGACTTATCCCAAGCCTCAATTACAAGTTCCAGAATGTTGTGGTCACTCTGGATCGTGGGGACCACTTTCAGCGATGTTAGATTTCCAAAGAGAGTTTCTGATACGAAAATGTAGTCCAACGTGCTCGTTTGATTGGCCCGTTTCCAAGTTGGAGCGGCCGGTTGGTCGCCCAACAAATTCCCATTGACCATATGGATATTCCTTGCTGTGAGTTCCCTCTCCGTGTTTACTCCTCTTATTATGTTTTTAGAGGCGGTCAAAGGCACGGACTCAATCTTCCTCTGATTCTTATCGTAGCATTCCATATTGAAATCGCCACATAGAAGGATTTCGAGTTTTGGGCACTCAGTCCTAGCATCATCTATGGCTTTCATAAGGACTTCCATAAATTTGTCTTCTTCTCGTGCTTTGGGACCCCAATATACATTACATATTAGAAGCTGCCAATCTTGGGATCGTAGTGAAGATTTTGTCGTAGATGAAATCCTAGTGAGTTGGATCCAAGGATTCCTATTTACTGATGAAAGCACTTTTAAGCCACTGGTGCGCTTTACCCCTACCAGGAGGCCTGCACTCGGTCTCCCTTTCAAGCCCTTTATTGCAGGATTTAAGAGTAGCTCGAACCTATCCAAGAGGGGAAGATCACACAGCCAGGTTTCCTGCAGGCAAAAGACATCGTAGGTTGTCAAGTGTACTAATGAGTTTCCGAGGAGGTGCGAATATCCCATTGTGTTCCAACTCATGATTTTTATCCCTTTTGACACGGGATTGAGTGGGCACTCCTGGGGCACTGATGGCGTTATGATTTGGCGGATAAGGCCCCTGCTAACCAACTCCAGTCCTCTGAGCTGTTCTCCAGGATCAATCTGACTTTGTCTGGTTGAGTACGCACATGGTCTTTTTTGTTGTCCTCCCCTCGTACACCCCTATCGCTCTTACCAACTTTCACCTGTTGTTCCTTTTTGAGTTCGATGGAAGAATTTGAGGAGTTGCTTAATGTGTGTTTCGGGTCTTTAAAACGTACACGTTCTAAACTGGTCCCCTCCTCCAACTCCTTTAACACGAACCCACATAGATTGAGTTTAGGACCCAACTCCAAAAGTGAGGTTTTGATGTTTCGATCACCTGTGTGAAGAATCACACTATCGTGACGCTGTTCGTTGTGAAATTCAATCCAGTCTATGTCCCTAGATTTTAGGTGGTCAGGATAGTTCAGGGATTGCAGGAGTCTCATAACATTTGCCCGATTCATAATCAGATTGTCTTCGTAACCCAGGGCTCTTTCCAATAGCACTCTGTAGTGTGCCGGAACGTTGTGTATCTCAGACCCTTTGTGGACAGTCTGGTTAGTGGGACCTGAAACTAGCTTGTTCTCTATATTTTCCGCCCATGAGACTGTTCTTCTGATCCCCTTTGTCATATCTATACGGTCTCCTTTGTTGTTATTGACTTCCGAAAATTTCCGGGCCAGGAAGTTCCTCCTGTCTTCCAGTGTTACAAAGTCCCGGGGGCTAAGTGTCTGCGGAACCGTACTTCCTTTTTCCAAGGAGCAGGCCTTGTCTTCTCTCCCAGTGTGCACTCTAGATTCCCACTTGAACTTTTTAACTATGTCCGCTTTCGGCACCGACAACGTTGGTAATGAGGGCTTTTTAAAAATTACTTGTCGCTCCCGCTGATCTTTAAACATCGGACCCTCTGTCGCCCCTTTGAACTCAACACCTCTGCTTTTGTTTTGTACTTCAAAGTCATCATCCTCAGTTCCACTTTCTGTGTCGGATGTATTCGTTCCCGACTTGTGTCATGATCTCTGCTTCCAAAAGGTCAGGGTTTTCCCAACTCCCTTGGAAGCAGATCCATAACCCAGGTTCCGAGTGCCAACCAGTCCCAATTGGGACCTTTTGGACCCAGTCCTGGCGCCAGTGGCACCAGGCTCATACATATGCCCAGTCCCAGCGCTGGAAGCGCCGGGCTCATAATGCTTGGGTGGACTTACCTGCAGCAGACCATGCTGCTTACTTGCCTGCCAGTTGAGCCTCTGATCCTCTTCTGTTTGGAACTACTTTTCCTGTTGGGTGGGGCAGGAGCCACTCCCTAGATTCAGAACACTGGAACTCTTCTGGAAAGCAGGAACTCTTTTCTTACCTAGGCGTGGCTGTGGAAGGAGACACCTAAGCACTACAGGAGGCTATTTAAACCACACCCGATGGATGAATCTTGCTTTGCGTTATTCTGCATCCTCTGCAGCAGAACGCTCATCGTGTCTTCTGCATCTGATCCTGGGCCTAAGGAAAAAGGCTTACCATCCTGAATCCAGTCTTCAGCAACACCTATAAAGACAAGAAAGAACAGGTTAGCATTACGGTCTTCAGTGACAGCTCTTCACTTACCTGGTCCATCGGCTGTCACCAACGCCTCGCGCTGCATTCCGGCATCTGAAAGACAAAGGCTTACCTACTCTTCGTGCGCTCCGGAGGTCTTCACACTGCATTCCGGCATCTGAAAGACAAAAGCTTACCAACTCTTCGCACGCTCCGGAGGCCTTTGGCGCTGCATCCCGCATCTGAAAGACAAAACAAGGTGCGTTTAAAGACATTGGGGAACTTTAATACTCACGTGCCATTACTCCTTTCCACATCTAACCCAGTGGGTATTCCGGCACCCTGCAGCCGCTCCGAACTTGTACCTGCAAAATAAAAAGACAGTTAGAGCGCATCGTGAAGCAGGCAACAAGTGCTTACTTACGTGCTTCCAGGCGCTTCTATTCATCACACGGGCTCCATCTTCAACTCACTTCAGCCCGTCATCCGCCATCGCCGGAACCCTGCAAAACAAGAAACATCATTTCTAAAGACTTTAAAGACATTAGAATTACTCGAAACTTACAGTTCGTGCAGTAAACGACGGACAGCAGTCCTCTGAAGTCAAGAGGCCTGCTCCCCTTATCCAGTGAAGAAACTGGTTACAGCACCCTGCCCCGAGGCAGATGGAGAGCACGGCGTTCACTTACCTAAGGTGAGAGCGTTAACCTTTGGGGTTCTACAGGAGAAGAGAAAGGGAAGAAGAGAGAGACATTCAATAACCCAGTTCCTTAATCCCATATTTTCTATCTGCAGACATCTTACCCTTCGAGTCAGACATACAGTGCACAGAGGTCCAGCCCAAAGAGCCAGCCGTGTGTTACACATCACCTTTGAAGATACGGTATACGCCCAGTCAAGACCGGCGCCTCTACGGGAATCAGGTGAGCGTTACAGAACGCAAAGCCTACCATAAAACTCCCGTCCAGGCGCTATGAAAACCTCGGATACCGACCAGCTAGCCCAGTTACTTGGGGAACTAAGGGCAGAAGTGCATGCAGCCCGTCAGGAAACAAACGCTCTAAGAAGGGAACTGATTATTTCCAAGGAGCGAACAGATGATCTCGCTAGACAATTGCTACAGTCACAAGCCGGACAGACCCCGTTACCCGCATCTGGGGGAAATCTTCCTTCTACATCCTCTATGAATCCAGTGCAGATCAACCTACCTGGGAATGTACCTCTGGCTCCGCCCGAACGATTTTCTGGTGACCCAAAGAGGTTTGCAGTATTTATCAATCAGTGCCGGTTGCATTTCTTATGCCGGCCAGCAGCCTTTCCAACTGATCAAGCTAAAGTAGCTTTCGTGCTTTCGTACCTTAGTGGCAATGCGGCAGAATGGTCGATCCCTCTAGTAAATCAAGATGATCCGGTCCTCCATGATTTTAAAGGTTTTCAGCTCAGTATGGAAAAACTGTTCGCAAGACATTCACAGGGGCAGGCCTTGGACAATGAGCTTCTTTCGTTGCGACAAGGTAATCAAGACCTTTTGGCTTATATTGCGTCTTTCGACAGACTGATAGTGGAAACTCAATGGCCTGAGGACAAAAGGATTACGCTGTTTTATAGAGGTCTACGTGGAGAGCTCAAAGATGTGTTAGCCCAAGTAGTGAATCCCCCACAAGATTGTTCGGACTATATAGACTTAGTTGTTCAAATAGATCACAGACTGCAGAACAGGAAGGCCGATTGTTCCAAGTTTGATGCTCGAGTATTTTCCAAACCGCCAACTCCTTCCAAAGGAGTAGACTCCGGGGAACCCATGCAAATAGGGGGTCTGAAAGGTCCTCTAACACAAAAGGAGCGGGAAAGGAGAAAACAGTTGCAATTATGCCTCTATTGCGGAAACTCAGGGCACTTTCTTCGAGACTGTCCGGTGAAACCTGCCAAGAAGGCAGTAGGAGCTGCAGTTACCAAAGTTACAAACTCTGAGCAGGGAAACGACCTCGCCCGACAAGAATAGAGGTCCTCTTACCGAGCGTGAAAACCAGTTCCATGACCTCGCATTTCGTGATACCTATGGTCCTCATTAGCCCTGATAATCCGGATCGATTACATGCAATTGAAGCTTACGTCGACAGCGGTGCCATCGGCAATTATGTGGATCATGAAATGGTTTTGAGGATGAATCTAACTCTTTGTCCCAAGGCTGTAAAGGACGTCATTACTACGGTGGATGGTACGGAGATAGCCTCCGGGCCAGTAACGCATACCACTCAAGAGGTGACGCTAGTAAGTCAAGATGGACACCATGAGAAGATCGTGTTCGATGTGATCAAGGCCCCTCAGTTTCAGATTATTCTAGGAATACCTTGGTTAGAGAAACACAATCATCTGATCGATTGGCAAGCAAGAACGGTCCAGTTTCCAGAATGTGTCTCTACTTGTCACCCTCCACCTGGTGTTGCACTGGCAGCAATTTCTTCAGAGACTCCCCAGTTACCTCCCGAATACCTAGAATACCAAGATGTTTTCCGGAAGGATCAGGCTAACTCTCTACCTCCTCATAGGTCTTATGACTGCCAGATAGACCTGATACCTGGATCTACTCCTCCTTGTAGTAGAATTTATGCCCTCACCGAGCCTGAGAACCTTCACCTTCGACAATACTTGGATCAATACCTGGCAAATGGGTTTATTCGTCCTTCCAAGTCCCCTGCTTCTTCAGCTTTGTTCTTCGTTCCAAAAAAGGAAGGAGACCTTAGAACTTGTATAGATTATCGCTCCCTGAACCAGATCACTGTTAAGAATAGATATCCGTTACCTTTGATCCCTGAACTCCTGGACCAAGTCAGAAAAGCATGCATATATACAAAGCTGGATCTTAGAGGAGCTTACCACTTGCTACGAGTAAAAGAGGGCGATGAATGGAAGACGGCCTTCCGCACCAAGTATGGGCTATTTGAATATCAGGTCATGCCCTTCGGACTTTGCAATGCCCCGGCCGCCTTTCAATATTTTATGAACGATGTCCTCAGAGAGCTCATAGATGTGTGTGTTGTTGTTTACATTTACGACATCCTCGTTTATTCTTCATCGGAATCTGAACATCGGAAACACGTGAAAATGGTCCTCGAAAGATTGCGTCAACACAAACTTTTCGCTAAGTTGGAAAAATGTGTTTTCAACGTGACTGAAGTTGAATTCTTGGGATTCATATTATCACCTGGCGGAGTGCGTATGGATTCAAAGAAGGTCGATGCAGTTCTCAAATGGCCATCACCATCCTCCGTAAAAGGTGTGCAAAGCATGTTAGGCTTCGCTAACTTTTACCGCAGGTTTATCCCCGAATTCTCTAGAATAGTCCAGCCCATCACTGCCTTGTTAAAGAAAAACAAACGTTTTGAATGGTCTACCGAGGCGGAACAAGCTTTCCAGGATTTGAAGACTAAATTTATCTCTGCACCAATCTTAAAACACCCTCGCCCCGAACTCCCCTACATCGTGGAAACTGATGCTTCAAGCCTTGCCATGGGGGCAGTTCTATCACAAAAGGACCCGGTAACCAATCAGTTGCATCCCGTGGCATTTTGGTCCCGCAAATTCTCGCCTCCTGAAATCAATTACACGATTACTGACAAGGAACTTCTGGCTATCAAGTCTGCCTTTAAGGCTTGGCGGCATTATCTGCTGGGGGCCCGACACACCGTTACTGTGATTACGGATCACCGAAACCTGCACTATTTGAAAACCGCAAAAGCCCAATCCTCTAGACAACTCCGTTGGGCATTATTCTTTGCCGAGTTTGACTTCATAATTACCTATCGACCTGGTACAAAGAACGGTAAAGCTGATGCCCTTTCTCGGATGGGAGTGGAAGAACACTTGATCAACCCTAAACCTGTACCAATCATTCCCGAACAAAGAATTCTGGGTGTAATCGCCACAGAATCCATAGAGGAAGTTAAGGATAAAGCCAGGCAACTTGTAACTCCAGCAGACATACAGAATTGGCATCTGCAGGGAAAGGACTTTGCAGTAAAGGACAACTTATTGTATTTCCAAGAACGATTATACCTACCCTGCACAGATTTACAGAAAAAAGTAATCTCTTGTTATCACGATTCTTTAATGGAAGGACATCCCGGTATGGCCAAGACCTCAGAAAAGATCAAGCGCTACTTCTGGTGGCCGTCTTGGAAAAAAGATATCAGAGACTTTATAATGTCCTGTGGAGTATGCGCCCAAAACAAGAGTCAAAAGGAAAGACCAGCAGGCCTCTTACGCCCTATTGACATCCCACCTCGCCCTTGGCATACGCTTTCTATGGACTTCATCACCGATCTACCTCCATGCTCCGGATACAATACGATTCTAGTAATCGTGGACTTATTCTCCAAGATGGCGCATTTCATTCCGCTCAAAGGCTTGCCATCAGCAGCAACTCTGGCCCGAGAATTTCTCGAAAACATCGTCCGACTGCACGGTTTTCCTTCGGTTCTAATTTCGGATCGAGGTAGTCAATTTATTTCTCATTTTTGGCGAAGTTGCTGTCGGTCGGCTCAAATTGATGTGAGACTATCGACCAGTCACCACCCTCAGACCGACGGACAAACCGAGAGGACCAATCAAACTCTGGAACAGTATTTACGCTGCATGCTGCAACAAACTGAAAAAACTTGGAAAGACATCCTTTGGATAGCCGAATATGCCTACAATAACTCTGTCCATTCGGGAACTGGGAAAACTCAGTTTTTTCTTTTGTACGGCAGTCACCCTCGAACCTCGGAGTTGGATCCCCTCCAAGATCTTGAAACACCAGCAGTAGACTACCTGCATTCTACAATCACCCAAGCCTTTAAGGAAGCTGTTTCTCACCTTCAAAGGGCTAAAGAACAATACAAGAAAGGAGCAGATCAACATCGGAAGGAAGCCCCTCAATATTAAGTAGGGGATCAAGTCTGGTTATCCACCAAATATCTACCTCTAAAAGGGCCACGCACATTCAACCCAAGATACCTTGGTCCCTATTCCATCACTACCATAGTAAACCCAGTAGCGGTCAAGTTGGACTTGCCCCCGCACATGAAGATACATCCGGTCTTCCACGTCTCTCTATTAAAACCCGTGCAACCTCAAACCCGACTAACTAAATCTCCAAAACCTATCCTAGTTGATGGAGAACTCGAGTTTGAAGTCAAAAGCATTCTGGACTCCAAGATCTCCAAATCTAAACTATTTTACCTAATTGACTGGAAAGGCTACGGCCCCCAAGAGAGATCCTGGGAACCTGCTGAATATGTCCACGCTCCTCGCCTAATCAAAAGATTTCACCGAACATTTCCTGACAAGCCAAAACCCCCGGAGAAGCCCGGTTTGGGAGGGGCCTTGAGGGGGGGTACTGTCATGATCTCTGCTTCCAAAAGGTCAGGGTTTTCCCAACTCCCTTGGAAGCAGATCCATAACCCAGGTTCCGAGTGCCAACCAGTCCCAATTGGGACCTTTTGGACCCAGTCCTGGCGCCAGTGGCACCAGGCTCATAAATATGCCCAGTCCCAGCGCTGGAAGCGCCGGGCTCATAATGCTTGGGTGGATTTACCTGCAGCAGACCATGCTGCTTACTTGCCTGCCAGTTAAGCCTCTGAACCTCTTCTGTTTGGAACTACTTTTCCTGTTGGGTGGGGCAGGAGCCACTCCCTAGATTCAGAACACTGGAACTCTTCTGGAAAGCAGGAACTCTTTTCTTACCTAGGCGTGGCTGTGGAAGGAGAGACCTAAGCACTACAGGAGGCTATTTAAACCACACCCGATGGATGAATCTTGCTTTGCGTTATTCTGCATCCTCTGCAGCAGAACGCTCATCGTGTCTTCTGCATCTGATCCTGGGCCTAAGGAAAAAGGCTTACCATCCTGAATCCAGTCTTCAGCAACACCTATAAAGACAAGAAAGAACAGGTTAGCATTACGGTCTTCAGTGACAGCTCTTCACTTACCTGGTCCATCGGCTGTCACCAACACCTCGCGCTGCATTCCGGCATCTGAAAGACAAAGGCTTACCTACTCTTCGTGCGCTCCGGAGGTCTTCACACTGCATTCCGGCATCTGAAAGACAAAAGCTTACCAACTCTTCGCACGCTCCGGAGGCCTTCGGCGCTGCATCCCGCATCTGAAAGACAAAACAAGGTGCGTTTAAAGACATTGGGGAACTTTAATACTCACGTGCCATTACTCCTTTCCACATCTAACCCAGTGGGTATTCCGGCACCCTGCAGCCGCTCCGAACTTGTACCTGCAAAATAAAAAGACAGTTAGAGCGCATCGTGAAGCAGGCAACAAGCGCTTACTTACGTGCTTCCAGGCGCTTCTATTCATCACACGGGCTCCATCTTCAACTCACTTCAGCCCGTCATCCGCCATCGCCGGAACCCTGCAAAACAAGAAACATCATTACTAAAGACTTTAAAGACATTAGAATTACTCGAAACTTACCGTTCGTGCAGTAAACGACGGACAGCAGTCCTCTGAAGTCAAGAGGCCTGCTCCCCTTATCCAGTGAAGAAACTGGTTACAGCACCCTGCCCCGAGGCAGATGGAGAGCACGGCGTTCACTTACCTAAGGTGAGAGCGTTAACCTTTGGGGTTCTACAGGAGAAGAGAAAGGGAAGAAGAGAGAGACATTCAATAACCCAGTTCCTTAATCCCATATTTTCTATCTGCAGACATCTTACCCTTCGAGTCAGACATACAGAGCACAGAGGTCCAGCCCAAAGAGCCAGCCGTGTGTTACACATCACCTTTGAAGATACGGTATACGCCCAGTCAAGACCGGCGCCTCTACGGGAATCAGGTGAGCGTTACACTTGTCCTCCCATGAGGTGTTCATGTCCGAGTAAACAGATAGATCCATGAGGGAAATATCCATGTTTTCGTTCTCCCGCTCGCTGACCAACGGGCGGCGATGCTCATCTGGGCTCACATTTTGTGAGAGGGCGGGGGAATCACCGATTTTCTTTGATGATCTGTCGTGAATCAATGATTTGGAGGGAGGGTCAGATTCCTAGGGAGAGTTAGGCCACCAACGGTTTTAAATCTCGCTGAAGATTTCCTTGTGTTCAAAGGCCCCTGTTCTGTAGGTTTTTCCGGCTGCACAGGGGTCTTCCCGTAATTTCTTTCTCCTTTCTTGTTTACTTTGAGTTGACCTTTGTCTGAAGGGGAAAGGCCTGTTTTGGTATTCCTGAAAAGATCGAACACTTTAGTAGTATTAGTTGATTCTGGAGCCTTGGGTGGATCCACTGACACCTGCGGCAAGGTATTTGTTGCAGTGGAGGTCACTGAGCGACCTTCTTTACGGGCAGGACCACTCTCCTTCGTTGCGGGGACAATCTCCCACATGGTGTTGTCCGTGTTAGTAGAGGCGTCTGTGAATTTTAATAGGGGGTATCTACAAGAGAACTCTTAGAGGGCAGTACCACCTGAGGTTTTGTAGTTTGTGCTGGAATGGCAGGATCCATCACGGGGCCACCCACTCCCCAATGGAGAAGACTTAGGCCCTCATTACGACCCTGGCGGAAAGTAACTGACCTGACCGCCATAGCGTAAATAGCGTTTCCGCCATTGCACGACGGAGTAAAGTGCGGCTAATTCTGACCCATCGGGCACGAGCACTACGCCATGGCGGAAGTGCAAAGTCCGCGATGGCGGAAATGTCCCCAAAACGCCCCTCACCGCCGTCGTACGGCGCCCTAGGTGCAATTCCGCCACCCATCATAGCGGTCACCGTAATGAGCGGTAATCGCAAAATACGGTGACCGTAAATATACGGAAACGGAAGTAAAAACATGGGCCCGGAACGGGAAACAGCACACCGTACACCTATAAAATCAGAATCCCAACACAACCATTAAAAATCCTACCCTGAGACACATCCCAACCCGTTAGCCACCCTAGTGAAAACAATAAAAATGGGAAAAGTTGCGAAAAAAAGCGTGCGACCGCAAGCGGCAGGTCCACTTCTCCCATGAGGAACTCACCGTGCTCACAGAGACCCTCCAGGAGAATGCTGCCGTCGTCTTCTCGACGCAAATGACCAGGACGGCACTTGCGAACAAGAAGGCCATATGGGCCCTGGTGGCACAGCGGGTAAGTGCGGTGGGGACCGCACCCCACAACCCACAGCAATGCAGAAAGCGATGGGACGACTTGCGGATACGCGTACGGAGCATACTATCAGCCAACCGTAACATTGCCACAGCTACCGGGGGAGGATCGGAATCACCCATCAAGTTGACCCCCTGGGAAGAAATCTGTGCCTCCACCATTGGAATGGAGAGTATAGAGGGAGTCGGAGGGATGGAGAAAGGAGTGCAGACATCCGAAGAATCAGGTAGGTGGGCCAAATAAAACAATGCTAAATCCACAATGTCCAATCATGTGAAGTACCATGTGTCCACATAGTGCAAAAGAAACACATGTCCAGGAGAACGTCCACATACATTGGCCTGATAGCGCACTTTAAAAGTCACATTAAATACATAAATAATTAAAAATCCTAAAAACACCCTCTACACGTGCAGCATGCACACCCTGACTGCAGGCTGCAAAACAACTGCATCCTCAATCCACACAAAAATGAAACCACCTCCAAGGCCCTGACCCAAATCACCCTCAGGTACCACCCCAATGCATGTGATACATTGCCATTCCAATTTCCACAGACCCATAAATAACGCTCGCCCTCCTTTACTCTAACACAGGGTCCGATTCAAACGACGAGCTTCAGGACACCCCTACCAGCACACCTGCAAAGAGGGCCAAGACCAACGGCCAAAGACCCTCCACCTCAGCTGCACGGATCAAGACACGGCAGCAGCACAAATCAAGTGGCAGCACACAGGAGGGGACTTCAACAGGCACCCCAGCAGCCAGCATGCCCACAACAGCAGCACCACAGGTCCCCCCAATGGATGCCACAGAAGGCACTGCTTCTGGTGGCAGCAGCACCATAGGTGACACTGCATTAATGGCAGCATGCTCCGACACAGAAAACGGTGTTGTCGATGTAGGATCCATCCATGACCTGTCTCAATCCCCCTGTTTGTTTCATCCCGTACACCATGAGGATACCACGCAGGGGCACCCACAAGACGACGACTGGCCATCCCCCACAAGCCCTGTGGCAAGGCAACATGAGGTGATCAGCCCCTCTGTGACACCACAGCAAATGGGCATGGCCCAGCGGAGGCAACAATCTCTCGACCAGGTGATCGTGCAACAGCAGCAACTGGCCACGCTCCTCAAGGAGCATGCTGATGAATGTGGGGGTACTAAGGCAGCCATAGAAACATCTACTGAGACACTTAGGGCAGAAATGGAGAGAAGTACAGAGACACTAAGGGCACAAATGGAGAGAAGCACCGAGAGCCTGAGGGTACAAATGGAGAGAAGCACCGAGAGCCTGAGGGTACAAATGGAGAGAAGCACCGAGAGCCTGAGGGGGGAACTGCATGCGACGTCCAAAGACGTATGTGCTGAACTTGCCGCTGTGCGCCGTGTGCTCACTGAGCTCTCACAAACCCTTAGGGACATGCATGGACGTGAGCAGGCAGAGACATCATCCGTTGCAAGTTCCGTCCAGGGCAGCCCCCAACGTAGATCTGGGAGGAACCTGCGCTCCACAGGCAGGGGTGCCCCTGATACCCGGAGAGGGGGCTTGCAATAGCGTCTGCCCACTGACAATGAGCATCTTTGGACACTGGTGTTCGGGGGGGAGGTAGGAGGGTGGAGGGGGTGTGTTGGGCTTTCTTGGGTGGCGGGTCGATGGGGTGTGTAACATAATTTCACATATGCTATAAACATTTCACAATCATCCAATGAGATGTGTGGACATTGATCTTTGTGTACGAGGCCTTTATAGGCGTACAGTCCATATTGTGCATGTTCCAGACACACACAGTGCCACAAGTCCCGTGTCCATGTATCAGCCACCAGGCGTGAGTGCTAGAAGCATGAATCTATGATAATCTGACGAATTTCACGGCCCTCCTGTGCCTCGCGGACTCCTTGAGGTGCTGCCACATCCCCACCCTCATCATGACCATCTTCAGGTGCTTGCAGTTCTGCGTCAGGGGGCATGGGCACATTTCTACGTACGCACATGTTGTGTAGCATGACACATGCCATGACCATCTTTGCACCCTTCTCATGGCGGTACAGGAGTGCCCCGCCAGACCTGCTGAGGCAGCGGAAACGAGCCTTCAGTAGGCCGAATGCCTGTTCTATGACTACACGGGTACGTGAGTGGGCATGGTTGTAGTCCTCCTCATGCTGGTTCTGTGGGTTCTGGAGTGGTGTAAGGAGCCATCTCTTCAGTGGATACCCGGCATCACCTGTATGTGGACAATAAAGGATGTTTGTGGAATGACATTGCTACGTACGCATCCCCCCCCCCTTCCTGCCAGGTCATTGCCGCATCACATACCCCACATTATCATGCATGAAATGAGACTCACCGAGTAGCCAGGATCTGTTCCCTGCGTGACGCTCCATGTAGCGTGGTATTGTAGAGTTCCTCAAGACCATAGAATCATGGGTTGATCCAGGAAATCGGGCACAACAATGTGTAATGATCCTGTTGGAGTCACACACCATTTGTACATTAAGAGAATGATATTGTTTTCGGTTGCGGTACTGGACCTCCATGGCATGTGGGACAACCAATTCCACATGGGTGCAGTCGATGGCACCAATGCAACCCGGTATGCCGGCAAGTGCATGGAATCCCACTTTTGTGTTCGTAATTTCCTGCTCCGAGCGTGGTAGAGAGATGTAGTCGTCTGCGTGCTTCAGGAGGGCATCGAGCACTTGCAATAGTGTCCGTGTGAAATGCCATGCAACTGTCCGACTGTGTGCTGGTAGGTGCCTGTGGCCAGGAACTGTAGTACAGACACCACCTTCAGTAGGGGTGGGATGGCGGTTGGGCTATCTATCATGCTGACAAGGTCAGCGTGTGTCATGTCCATAATGGCGGTTATGGTGTCCCGGTCCAAACGGTAGAGGGTGTGGATCTGCTCATCAGTGAGGTTGAACGGATGAGCTCGGAGGCGTGGGATTGCGGGCTGCCTGCGTGGTGGTAGTGGCTGTGCTGGTGGGCCTTGCTGGCCCTGCCTTGCCCTCCTCCTCCTCCTGCGTCTCCTCTGTGCGGCCGGTTGTTGTAGTAGTTGGTGTTCGTCTTCTTCTTGAAGTTGGAGTACTTGCAGTGCTATCAGGTCCCCCAGGGCCAACATCGCTAGTCCTGCCGGTAGCATTTTGGAGTGGGTGTGGTTGTGGGAGGGGGTTGGGTGTGCAATTTATGTGTTTTCAGGCAGTATAGCCTCCACCTGTGGTGATTCATTCCACCTGTGCAAGCTGCAATCCCCTTTGGGCGAGCACGTCCCGCACACAACGCTGCAATTTGACGCATGGCATCTTGCTATTACAATCATGTATTTAATCCCGATGGCAGTGAAATATTGGTTCATATGTTCATTCTGCTATGGTCCCATTGTTTCACATACTATCTTTACAGTCGCGAACAAACTTGTGAAGGGTCAGTGGAATGTAGTACTCGATTAACGGTGGACCCTCATGCAGCACTGTACCGAGGTTCACCGACGGGCGGGGCATCCCATTTGTGAGTGAAGCCAGTTGCCATTTTCACACACTGCCGCACTACATGGATGAATTTGTGATTTCAAGCGGTCACAGATGCCTTTTCGACGTGATGTTGCAAATGAGGAATTCGAAGGACAGCGCTTTCGGTTTTCAGCTAGCGGCGAGGAGACGCCCACAGGTCTGACTGCAGATATAAAGTTCTATTGTTTAATGTCCTTCGGACAGGGGCCATGGCGAGAATGCAATGATTGATATGAATAGTATGGGATGCGCAATAGCGTAGTGGACGATAAGGCCGGACGTTCCCAAATACATGTTACTTCACAACACTGGAATTCCGGGCTGGAGCACAGTGGATTTTGCAGACTGCATTACGCACAGACTCAATGGAAATTTCACATGTTATGTGAGTAAATAATCAGGCGTTTTCATACCGGGATGAGGGAATGATGTATGGATGCATGGACAGATGATTTAATTGAGAGTTTGCCATGTACATGGCTTTTTGGAATCTATCCACTTCCCCTGCGCTATGTGATGCAGAGCTGCCATAGTGGGACCATCGTCTATCTGCCCTTTTTGAACCCTCCCTGTCTCGACGCGCCTTCAAACACTTGTGTCTATGCACGTTACTAATCCCATCTAATGGATTCTGTTTTAACAGACGCATGCACACAAAGACTCGTTTGTAATAGTGTTTTCACCTCGATTTATATAGTTATGATTCGCAAGTGATTTTTGGGTGGGAATAATCCTTTTGAGTGGGCTAGCATGCATATGGCTGTAGATTTAGTGTGATCATTGAAGTGAGTAATTCAAATGAAGTTCTGATGCCCATACTATTCTTTTTCATTTCATTTGGGTGACAGGTATCTCCTCCCCTTTTGCCGCTGCCATCTGTATGCCACTCCTGCAGATGGCTTTTACTCCCGACACCTGCTGCTTCGTGTTAATCAGTGGAGCACCATTACGATCTTATGGGACGATCGCCAATGGGCCACATGCCCTTACGCAGTACTAGTGGCTAGGAGCAACATATCGACCTTTCAGCTGGACTAGTGCCTACCTAATGGGACGGCCCTGCGGTTCTAGGCGCTTCCATGTTGCCTTTTTGAACGTGAATGTAGCCCCTGTGTACCATGAAGGAACAGGGCGTCACACAAGAAGAAGCTGGTCATTTATTGTGGATGCAGCCCACAATAATGAAATATATTTTGGAGTTCATGACCTAATAGCTGTATGGGCTTGGTGATTTTGTTGTGCATTAAATTTCTATTATGATATTAACCGTGTAGCGTTATTCTTTGCAAGTAATGTAGCATATTCCTATTTGTGGAGCGATGTATTGTGAGAAGATCTGCATTGGGTTCCGGCTTCTGAGTATAGTTGCGTGGTACTGTACTGGGCGCGTTTGCCTCCGAAGCCCAGTGAGGTCCGGGATAGGGGCTGCCATTATGACTGTTTTAATGATGTCATGCTCAGGGGCGGGGGATTAGCTTTTGTGTAACAGATGCCGGTCAGCCAGGTGGATTGGTGGAATGATGTGATGTGATTCTCCATCAACTAGGATAGGTTTTGGAGATTTAGTTAGTCGGGTTTGAGGTTGCACGGGTTTTAATAGAGAGACGTGGAAGACCGGATGTATCTTCATGTGCGGGGGCAAGTCCAACTTGACCGCTACTGGGTTTACTATGGTAGTGATGGAATAGGGACCAAGGTATCTTGGGTTGAATGTGCGTGGCCCTTTTAGAGGTAGATATTTGGTGGATAACCAGACTTGATCCCCTACTTGATATTGAGGGGCTTCCTTCCGATGTTGATCTGCTCCTTTCTTGTATTGTTCTTTAGCCCTTTGAAGGTGAGAAACAGCTTCCTTAAAGGCTTGGGTGATTGTAGAATGCAGGTAGTCTACTGCTGGTGTTTCAAGATCTTGGAGGGGATCCAACTCCGAGGTTCGAGGGTGACTGCCGTACAAAAGAAAAAACGGAGTTTTCCCAGTTCCCGAATGGACAGAGTTATTGTAGGCATATTCGGCTATCCAAAGGATGTCTTTCCAAGTTTTTTCAGTTTGTTGCAGCATGCAGCGTAAATACTGTTCCAGAGTTTGATTGGTCCTCTCGGTTTGTCCGTCGGTCTGAGGGTGGTGACTGGTCGATAGTCTCACATCAATTTGAGCCGACCGACAGCAACTTCGCCAAAAATGAGAAATAAATTGACTACCTCGATCCGAAATTAGAACCGAAGGAAAACCGTGCAGTCGGACGATGTTTTCGAGAAATTCTCGGGCCAGAGTTGCTGCTGTTGGCAAGCCTTTGAGCGGAATGAAATGCGCCATCTTGGAGAATAAGTCCACGATTACTAGAATCGTATTGTATCCGGAGCATGGAGGTAGATCGGTGATGAAGTCCATAGAAAGCGTATGCCAAGGGCGAGGTGGGATGTCAATAGGGCGTAAGAGGCCTGCTGGTCTTTCCTTTTGACTCTTGTTTTGGGCGCATACTCCACAGGACATTATAAAGTCTCTGATATCTTTTTTCCAAGACGGCCACCAGAAGTAGCGCTTGATCTTTTCTGAGGTCTTGGCCATACCGGGATGTCCTTCCATTAAAGAATCGTGATAACAAGAGATTACTTTTTTCTGTAAATCTGTGCAGGGTAGGTATAATCGTTCTTGGAAATACAATAAGTTGTCCTTTACTGCAAAGTCCTTTCCCTGCAGATGCCAATTCTGTATGTCTGCTGGAGTTACAAGTTGCCTGGCTTTATCCTTAACTTCCTCTATGGATTCTGTGGCGATTACACCCAGAATTCTTTGTTCGGGAATGATTGGTACAGGTTTAGGGTTGATCAAGTGTTCTTCCACTCCCATCCGAGAAAGGGCATCAGCTTTACCGTTCTTTGTACCAGGTCGATAGGTAATTATGAAGTCAAACTCTGCAAAGAATAATGCCCAACGGAGTTGTCTAGAGGATTGGGCTTTTGCGGTTTTCAAATAGTGCAGGTTTCGGTGATCCGTAATCACAGTAACGGTGTGTCGGGCCCCCAGCAGATAATGCCGCCAAGCCTTAAAGGCAGACTTGATAGCCAGAAGTTCCTTGTCAGTAATCGTGTAATTGATTTCAGGAGGCGAGAATTTGCGGGACCAAAATGCCACGGGATGCAACTGATTGGTTACCGGGTCCTTTTGTGATAGAACTGCCCTTCTCGATGCAAATGACCAGGACGGCACTTGCGAACAAGAAGGCCATATGGGCCCTGGTGGCACAGCGGGTAAGTGCGGTGGGGACCACACCCCGCAACCCACAGCAATGCAGAAAGCGATGGGACGACTTGCGGATACGCGTACGGAGCATACTATCAGCCAACCGTAACATTGCCACAGCTACCGGGGGAGGATCGGAATCACCCATCAAGTTGACCCCCTGGGAAGAAATCTGTGCCTCCACCATTGGAATGGAGAGTATAGAGGGAGTCGGAGGGATGGAGAAAGGAGTGCAGACATCCAAAGAATCAGGTAGGTGGGCCAAATAAAACAATGCTAAATCCACAATGTCCAATCATGTGAAGTACCATGTGTCCACATAGTGCAACAGAAACACATGTCCAGGAGAACGTCCACATACATTGGCCTGATAGCGCACTTTAAAAGTCACATTAAATACATAAATAATTAAAAATCCTAAAAACACCCTCTACACGTGCAGCATGCACACCCTGACTGCAGGCTGCAAAACAACTGCATCCTCAATCCACACAAAAATGAAACCACCTCCAAGGCCCTGACCCAAATCACCCTCAGGTACCACCCCAATGCATGTGATACATTGCCATTCCAATTTCCACAGACCCATAAATAACGCTCGCCCTCCTTTACTCCAACACAGGGTCCGATTCAAACGACGAGCTTCAGGACACCCCTACCAGCACACCTGCAAAGAGGGCCAAGACCAACGGCCAAAGACCCTCCACCTCAGCTGCACGGATCAAGACACGGCAGCAGCACAAATCAAGTGGCAGCACACAGGAGGGGACTTCAACAGGCACCCCAGCAGCCAGCATGCCCACAACAGCAGCACCACAGGTCCCCCCAATGGATGCCACAGAAGGCACTGCTTCTGGTGGCAGCAGCACCATAGGTGACACTGCATTAATGGCAGCATGCTCCGACACAGAAAACGGTGCTGTCGATGTAGGATCCATCCATGACCTGTCTCAATCCCCCTGTTTGTTTCATCCCGTACACCATGAGGATACCACGCAGGGGCACCCACAAGACGACGACTGGCCATCCCCCACAAGCCCTGTGGCAAGGCAACATGAGGTGATCAGCCCCTCTGTGACACCACCGCAAATGGCCATGGCCCAGCAGAGGCAACAGTCCTCGACCAGGTGATCGTGCAACAGCAGCAACTGGCCACGCTCCTCAAGGAGCATGCTGATGAATGTGGGGGTACTAAGGCAGCCATAGAAACATCTACTGAGACACTTAGGGCAGAAATGGAGAGAAGTACAGAGACACTAAGGGCACAAATGGAGAGAAGCACCGAGAGCCTGAGGGTACAAATGGAGAGAAGCACCGAGAGCCTGAGGGTACAAATGGAGAGAAGCACCGAGAGCCTGAGGGGGGAACTGCATGCGACGTCCAAAGACGTATGTGCTGAACTTGCCGCTGTGCGCCGTGTGCTCACTGAGCTCTCACAAACCCTTAGGGACATGCATGGACGTGAGCAGGCAGAGACATCATCCGTTGCAAGTTCCGTCCAGGGCAGCCCCCAACGTAGATCTGGGAGGAACCTGCGCTCCACAGGCAGGGGTGCCCCTGATACCCGGAGAGGGGGCTTGCAATAGCGTCTGCCCACTGACAATGAGCATCTTTGGACACTGGTGTTCGGGGGGGAGGTAGGAGGGTGGAGGGGGTGTGTTGGGCTTTCTTGGGTGGCGGGTCGATGGGGTGTGTAACATAATTTCACATATGCTATAAACATTTCACAATCATCCAATGAGATGTGTGGACATTGATCTTTGTGTACGAGGCCTTTATAGGCGTACAGTCCATATTGTGCATGTTCCAGACACACACAGTGCCACAAGTCCCGTGTCCATGTATCAGCCACCAGGCGTGAGTGCTAGAAGCATGAATCTATGATAATCTGACGAATTTCACGGCCCTCCTGTGCCTCGCGGACTCCTTGAGGTGCTGCCACATCCCCACCCTCATCATGACCATCTTCAGGTGCTTGCAGTTCTGCGTCAGGGGGCATGGGCACATTTCTACGTACGCACATGTTGTGTAGCATGACACATGCCATGACCATCTTTGCAACCTTCTCATGGCGGTACAGGAGTGCCCCGCCAGACCTGCTGAGGCAGCGGAAACGAGCCTTCAGTAGGCCGAATGCCTGTTCTATGACTACACGGGTACGTGAGTGGGCATGGTTGTAGTCCTCCTCATGCTGGTTCTGTGGGTTCCGGAGTGGTGTAAGGAGCCATCTCTTCAGTGGATACCCGGCATCACCTGTATGTGGACAATAAAGGATGTTTGTGGAATGACATTGCTACGTACGCATCCCCCCCCCCTTCCTGCCAGGTCATTGCCGCATCACATACCCCACATTATCATGCATGAAATGAGACTCACCGAGTAGCCAGGATCTGTTCCCTGCGTGACGCTCCATGTAGCGTGGTATTGTAGAGTTCCTCAAGACCATAGAATCATGGGTTGATTCAGGAAATCGGGCACAACAATGTGTAATGATCCTGTTGGAGTCACACACCATTTGTACATTAAGAGAATGATATTGTTTTCGGTTGCGGTACTGGACCTCCATGGCATGTGGGACAACCAATTCCACATGGGTGCAGTCGATGGCACCAATGCAACCCGGTATGCCGGCAAGTGCATGGAATCCCACTTTTGTGTTCGTAATTTCCTGCTCCGAGCGTGGTAGAGAGATGTAGTCGTCTGCGTGCTTCAGGAGGGCATCGAGCACTTGCAATAGTGTCCGTGACAACAGTGGCTGTGAAATGCCATGCAACTGTCCGACTGTGTGCTGGTAGGTGCCTGTGGCCAGGAAGTGTAGTACAGACACCACCTTCAGTAGGGGTGGGATGGCGGTTGGGCTATCTATCATGCTGACAAGGTCAGCGTGTGTCATGTCCACAATGGCGGTTATGGTGTCCCGGTCCAAACGGTAGAGGGTGTGGATCTGCTCATCAGTGAGGTTGAACGGATGAGCTCGGAGGCGTGGGATTGCGGGCTGCCTGCGTGGTGGTAGTGGCTGTGCTGGTGGGCCTTGCTGGCCCTGCCTTGCCCTCCTCCTCCTCCTGCATCTCCTCTGTGCGGCCGGCTGTTGTAGTAGTTGGTGTTCGTCTTCTTCTTGAAGTTGGAGTACTTGCAGTGCTATCAGGTCCCCCAGGGCCAACATCGCTAGTCCTGCCGGTAGCATTTTGGAGTGGGTGTGGTTGTGGGAGGGGGTTGGGTGTGCAATTTATGTGTTTTCAGGCAGTATAGCCTCCACCTGTGGTGATTCATTCCACCTGTGCAAGCTGCAATCCCCTTTGGGCGAGCACGTCCCGCACACAACGCTGAAATTTGACGCATGGCATCTTGCTATTACAATCATGTATTTAATCCCGATGGCAGTGAAATATTGGTTCATATGTTCATTCTGCTATGGTCCCATTGTTTCACATACTATCTTTACAGTCGCGAACAAACTTGTGAAGGGTCAGTGGAATGTAGTACTCGATTAAAGGTGGACCCTCATGCAGCACTGTACCGAGGTTCACCGACGGGCGGGGCGTCCCATTTGTGAGTGAAGCCAGTTGCCATTTTCACACACTGCCGCACTACATGGATGAATTTGTGATTTCAAGCGGTCACAGATGCCTTTTCGACGTGATGTTGCAAATGAGGAATTCGAAGGACAGCGCTTTCGGTTTTCAGCTAGCGGCGAGGAGACGCCCACAGGTCTGACTGCAGATATAAAGTTCTATTGTTTAATGTCCTTCGGACAGGGGCCATGGCGAGAATGCAATGATTGATATGAATAGTATGGGATGCGCAATAGCGTAGTGGACGATAAGGCCGGACGTTCCCAAATACATGTTACTTCACAACACTGGAATTCCGGGCTGGAGCACAGTAGATTTTGCAGACTGCATTACGCACAGACTCAATGGAAATTTCACATGTTATGTGAGTAAATAATCAGGCGTTTTCATACCGGGATGAGGGAATGATGTATGGATGCATGGACAGATGATTTAATTGAGAGTTTGCCATGTACATGGCTTTTTGGAATCTATCCACTTCCCCTGCGCTATGTGATGCAGAGCTGCCATAGTGGGACCATCGTCTATCTGCCCTTGTTGAACCCTCCCTGTCTCGACGCGCCTTCAAACACTTGTGTCTATGCACGTTACTAATCCCATCTAATGGATTCTGTTTTAACAGACGCATGCACACAAAGACTCGTTTGTAATAGTGTTTTCACCTCGATTTATATAGTTATGATTCGCAAGTGATTTTTGGGTGGGAATAATCCTTTTGAGTGGGCTAGCATGCATATGGCTGTAGATTTAGTGTGATCATTGAAGTGAGTAATTCAAATGAAGTTCTGATGCCCATACTATTCTTTTTCATTTCATTTGGGTGACAGGTATCTCCTCCCCTTTTGCCGCTGCCATCTGTATGCCACTCCTGCAGATGGCTTTTACTCCTGACACCTGCTGCTTCGTGTTAATCAGTGGAGCACCATTACGATCTTATGGGACGATCGCCAATGGGCCACATGCCCTTACGCAGTACTAGTGGCTAGGAGCAACATATCGACCTTTCAGCTGGACTAGTGCCTACCTAATGGGACGGCCCTGCGGTTCTAGGCGCTTCCATGTTGCCTTTTTGAACGTGAATGTAGCCCCTGTGTACCATGAAGGAACAGGGCGTCACACAAGAAGAAGCTGGTCATTTATTGCGGATGCAGCCCACAATAATGAAATATATTTTGGAGTTCATGACCTAATAGCTGTATGGGCTTGGTGATTTTGTTGTGCATTAAATTTCTATTATGATATTAACCGTGTAGCGTTATTCTTTGCAAGTAATGTAGCATATTCCTATTTGTGGAGCGATGTATTGTGAGAAGATCTGCATTGGGTTCCGGCTTCTGAGTATAGTTGCGTGGTACTGTACTGGGCGCGTTTGCCTCCGAAGCCCAGTGAGGTCAGGGATAGGGGCTGCCATTATGACTGTTTTAATGATGTCATGCTCAGGGGCGGGGGATTAGCTTTTGTGTAACAGATGCCGGTCAGCCAGGTGGATTGGTGGAATGATGTGATGTGATTCTCCATCAACTAGGATAGGTTTTGGAGATTTAGTTAGTCGGGTTTGAGGTTGCACGGGTTTTAATAGAGAGACGTGGAAGACCGGATGTATCTTCATGTGCGGGGGCAAGTCCAACTTGACCGCTACTGGGTTTACTATGGTAGTGATGGAATAGGGACCAAGGTATCTTGGGTTGAATGTGCGTGGCCCTTTTAGAGGTAGATATTTGGTGGATAACCAGACTTGATCCCCTACTTGATATTGAGGGGCTTCCTTCCGATGTTGATCTGCTCCTTTCTTGTATTGTTCTTTAGCCCTTTGAAGGTGAGAAACAGCTTCCTTAAAGGCTTGGGTGATTGTAGAATGCAGGTAGTCTACTGCTGGTGTTTCAAGATCTTGGAGGGGATCCAACTCCGAGGTTCGAGGGTGACTGCCGTACAAAAGAAAAAACGGAGTTTTCCCAGTTCCCGAATGGACAGAGTTATTGTAGGCATATTCGGCTATCCAAAGGATGTCTTTCCAAGTTTTTTCAGTTTGTTGCAGCATGCAGCGTAAATACTGTTCCAGAGTTTGATTGGTCCTCTCGGTTTGTCCGTCGGTCTGAGGGTGGTGACTGGTCGATAGTCTCACATCAATTTGAGCCGACCGACAGCAACTTCGCCAAAAATGAGAAATAAATTGACTACCTCGATCCGAAATTAGAACCGAAGGAAAACCGTGCAGTCGGACGATGTTTTCGAGAAATTCTCGGGCCAGAGTTGCTGCTGTTGGCAAGCCTTTGAGCGGAATGAAATGCGCCATCTTGGAGAATAAGTGCACGATTACTAGAATCGTATTGTATCCGGAGCATGGAGGTAGATCGGTGATGAAGTCCATAGAAAGCGTATGCCAAGGGCGAGGTGGGATGTCAATAGGGCGTAAGAGGCCTGCTGGTCTTTCCTTTTGACTCTTGTTTTGGGCGCATACTCCACAGGACATTATAAAGTCTCTGATATCTTTTTTCCAAGACGGCCACCAGAAGTAGCGCTTGATCTTTTCTGAGGTCTTGGCCATACCGGGATGTCCTTCCATTAAAGAATCGTGATAACAAGAGATTACTTTTTTCTGTAAATCTGTGCAGGGTAGGTATAATCGTTCTTGGAAATACAATAAGTTGTCCTTTACTGCAAAGTCCTTTCCCTGCAGATGCCAATTCTGTATGTCTGCTGGAGTTACAAGTTGCCTGGCTTTATCCTTAACTTCCTCTATGGATTCTGTGGCGATTACACCCAGAATTCTTTGTTCGGGAATGATTGGTACAGGTTTAGGGTTGATCAAGTGTTCTTCCACTCCCATCCGAGAAAGGGCATCAGCTTTACCGTTCTTTGTACCAGGTCGATAGGTAATTATGAAGTCAAACTCGGCAAAGAATAATGCCCAACGGAGTTGTCTAGAGGATTGGGCTTTTGCGGTTTTCAAATAGTGCAGGTTTCGGTGATCCGTAATCACAGTAACGGTGTGTCGGGCCCCCAGCAGATAATGCCGCCAAGCCTTAAAGGCAGACTTGATAGCCAGAAGTTCCTTGTCAGTAATCGTGTAATTGATTTCAGGAGGCGAGAATTTGCGGGACCAAAATGCCACGGGATGCAACTGATTGGTTACCGGGTCCTTTTGTGATAGAACTGCCCTTCTCGACGCAAATGACCAGGACGGCACTTGCGAACAAGAAGGCCATATGGGCCCTGGTGGCACAGCGGGTAAGTGCGGTGGGGACCGCACCCCGCAACCCACAGCAATGCAGAAAGCGATGGGACGACTTGCGGATACGCGTACGGAGCATACTATCAGCCAACCGTAACATTGCCACAGCTACCGGGGGAGGATCGGAATCACCCATCAAGTTGACCCCCTGGGAAGAAATCTGTGCCTCCACCATTGGAATGGAGAGTATAGAGGGAGTCGGAGGGATGGAGAAAGGAGTGCAGACATCCGAAGAATCAGGTAGGTGGGCCAAATAAAACAATGCTAAATCCACAATGTCCAATCATGTGAAGTACCATGTGTCCACATAGTGCAACAGAAACACATGTCCAGGAGAACGTCCACATACATTGGCCTGATAGCGCACTTTAAAAGTCACATTAAATACATAAATAATTAAAAATCCTAAAAACACCCTCTGCACGTGCAGCATGCACACCCTGACTGCAGGCTGCAAAACAACTGCATCCTCAATCCACACAAAAATGAAACCACCTCCAAGGCCCTGACCCAAATCACCCTCAGGTACCACCCCAATGCATGTGATACATTGCCATTCCAATTTCCACAGACCCATAAATAACGCTCGCCCTCCTTTACTCCAACACAGGGTCCGATTCAAACGACGAGCTTCAGGACACCCCTACCAGCACACCTGCAAAGAGGGCCAAGACCAACGGCCAAAGACCCTCCACCTCAGCTGCACGGATCAAGACACGGCAGCAGCACAAATCAAGTGGCAGCACACAGGAGGGGACTTCAACAGGCACCCCAGCAGCCAGCATGCCCACAACAGCAGCACCACAGGTCCCCCCAATGGATGCCACAGAAGGCACTGCTTCTGGTGGCAGCAGCACCATAGGTGACACTGCATTAATGGCAGCATGCTCCGACACAGAAAACGGTGCTGTCGATGTAGGATCCATCCATGACCTGTCTCAATCCCCCTGTTTGTTTCATCCCGTACACCATGAGGATACCACGCAGGGGCACCCACAAGACGACGACTAGCCATCCCCCACAAGCCCTGTGGCAAGGCAACATGAGGTGATCAGCCCCTCTGTGACACCACCGCAAATGGGCATGGCCCAGCAGAGGCAACAGTCCCTCGACCAGGTGATCGTGCAACAGCAGCAACTGGCCACGCTCCTCAAGGAGCATGCTGATGAATGTGGGGGTACTAAGGCAGCCATAGAAACATCTACTGAGACACTTAGGGCAGAAATGGAGAGAAGTACAGAGACACTAAGGGCACAAATGGAGAGAAGCACCGAGAGCCTGAGGGTACAAATGGAGAGAAGCACCGAGAGCCTGAGGGTACAAATGGAGAGAAGCACCGAGAGCCTGAGGGGGGAACTGCATGCGACGTCCAAAGACGTATGTGCTGAACTTGCCGCTGTGCGCCGTGTGCTCACTGAGCTCTCACAAACCCTTAGGGACATGCATGGACGTGAGCAGGCAGAGACATCATCCGTTGCAAGTTCCGTCCAGGGCAGCCCCCAACGTAGATCTGGGAGGAACCTGCGCTCCACAGGCAGGGGTGCCCCTGATACCCGGAGAGGGGGCTTGCAATAGCGTCTGCCCACTGACAATGAGCATCTTTGGACACTGGTGTTTGGGGGGGAGGTAGGAGGGTGGAGGGGGTGTGTTGGGCTTTCTTGGGTGGCGGGTCGAAGGGGTGTGTAACATAATTTCACATATGCTATAAACATTTCACAATCATCCAATGAGATGTGTGGACATTGATCTTTGTGTACGAGGCCTTTATAGGCGTACAGTCCATATTGTGCATGTTCCAGACACACACAGTGCCACAAGTCCCGTGTCCATGTATCAGCCACCAGGCGTGAGTGCTAGAAGCATGAATCTATGATAATCTGACGAATTTCACGGCCCTCCTGTGCCTCGCGGACTCCTTGAGGTGCTGCCACATCCCCACCCTCATCATGACCATCTTCAGGTGCTTGCAGTTCTGCGTCAGGGAACATGGGCACATTTCTACGTACGCACATGTTGTGTAGCATGACACATGCCATGACCATCTTTGCAACCTTCTCATGGCGGTACAGGAGTGCCCCGCCAGACCTGCTGAGGCAGCGGAAACGAGCCTTCAGTAGGCCGAATGCCTGTTCTATGACTACACGGGTACGTGAGTGGGCATGGTTGTAGTCCTCCTCATGCTGGTTCTGTGGGTTCCGGAGTGGTGTAAGGAGCCATCTCTTCAGTGGATACCCGGCATCACCTGTATGTGGACAATAAAGGATGTTTGTGGAATGACATTGCTACGTACGCATCCCCCCCCCTTCCTGCCAGGTCATTGCCGCATCACATACCCCACATTATCATGCATGAAATGAGACTCACCGAGTAGCCAGGATCTGTTCCCTGCGTGACGCTCCATGTAGCGTGGTATTGTAGAGTTCCTCAAGACCATAGAATCATGGGTTGATTCAGGAAATCGGGCACAACAATGTGTAATGATCCTGTTGGAGTCACACACCATTTGTACATTAAGAGAATGATATTGTTTTCGGTTGCGGTACTGGACCTCCATGGCATGTGGGACAACCAATTCCACATGGGTGCAGTCGATGGCACCAATGCAACCCGGTATGCCGGCAAGTGCATGGAATCCCACTTTTGTGTTCGTAATTTCCTGCTCCGAGCGTGGTAGAGAGATGTAGTCGTCTGCGTGCTTCAGGAGGGCATCGAGCACTTGCAATAGTGTCCGTGACAACAGTGGCTGTGAAATGCCATGCAACTGTCCGACTGTGTGCTGGTAGGTGCCTGTGGCCAGGAAGTGTAGTACAGACACCACCTTCAGTAGGGGTGGGATGGCGGTTGGGCTATCTATCATGCTGACAAGGTCAGCGTGTGTCATGTCCACAATGGCGGTTATGGTGTCCCGGTCCAAACGGTAGAGGGTGTGGATCTGCTCATCAGTGAGGTTGAACGGATGAGCTCGGAGGCGTGGGATTGCGGGCTGCCTGCGTGGTGGTAGTGGCTGTGCTGGTGGGCCTTGCTGGCCCTGCCTTGCCCTCCTCCTCCTCCTGCGTCTCCTCTGTGCGGCCGGCTGTTGTAGTAGTTGGTGTTCGTCTTCTTCTTGAAGTTGGAGTACTTGCAGTGCTATCAGGTCCCCCAGGGCCAACATCGCTAGTCCTGCCGGTAGCATTTTGGAGTGGGTGTGGTTGTGGGAGGGGGTTGGGTGTGCAATTTATGTGTTTTCAGGCAGTATAGCCTCCACCTGTGGTGATTCATTGCACCTGTGCAAGCTGCAATCCCCTTTGGGCGAGCACGTCCCGCACACAACGCTGCAATTTGACGCATGGCATCTTGCTATTACAATCATGTATTTAATCCCGATGGCAGTGAAATATTGGTTCATATGTTCATTCTGCTATGGTCCCATTGTTTCACATACTATCTTTACAGTCGCGAACAAACTTGTGAAGGGTCAGTGGAATGTAGTACTCGATTAAAGGTGGACCCTCATGCAGCACTGTACCGAGGTTCACCGACGGGCGGGGCATCCCATTTGGGAGTGAAGCCAGTTGCATTTTCACACACTGCCGCACTACATGGATGAATTTGTGATTTCAAGCGGTCACAGATGCCTTTTCGACGTGATGTTGCAAATGAGGAATTCGAAGGACAGCGCTTTCGGTTTTCAGCTAGCGGCGAGGAGACGCCCACAGGTCTGACTGCAGATATAAAGTTCTATTGTTTAATGTCCTTCGGACAGGGGCCATGGTGAGAATGCAATGATTGATATGAATAGTATGGGATGCGCAATAGCGTAGTGGACGATAAGGCCGGACGTTCCCAAATACATGTTACTTCACAACACTGGAATTCCGGGCTGGAGCACAGTAGATTTTGCAGACTGCATTACGCACAGACTCAATGGAAATTTCACATGTTATGTGAGTAAATAATCAGGCGTTTTCATACCGGGATGAGGGAATGATGTATGGATGCATGGACAGATGATTTAATTGAGAGTTTGCCATGTACATTCCGGGCTGGAGCACAGTAGATTTTGCAGACTGCATTACGCACAGACTCAATGGAAATTTCACATGTTATGTGAGTAAATAATCAGGCGTTTTCATACCGGGATGAGGGAATGATGTATGGATGCATGGACAGATGATTTAATTGAGAGTTTGCCATGTACATGGCTTTTTGGAATCTATCCACTTCCCCTGCGCTATGTGATGCAGAGCTGCCATAGTGGGACCATCGTCTATCTGCCCTTGTTGAACCCTCCCTGTCTCGACGCGCCTTCAAACACTTGTGTCTATGCACGTTACTAATCCCATCTAATGGATTCTGTTTTAACAGACGCATGCACACAAAGACTCGTTTGTAATAGTGTTTTCACCTCGATTTATATAGTTATGATTCGCAAGTGATTTTTGGGTGGGAATAATCCTTTTGAGTGGGCTAGCATGCATATGGCTGTAGATTTAGTGTGATCATTGAAGTCAGTAATTCAAATGAAGTTCTGATGCCCATACTATTCTTTTTCATTTCATTTGGGTGACAGGTATCTCCTCCCCTTTTGCCGCTGCCATCTGTATGCCACTCCTGCAGATGGCTTTTACTCCCGACACCTGCTGCTTCGTGTTAATCAGTGGAGCACCATTACGATCTTATGGGACGATCGCCAATGGGCCACATGCCCTTACGCAGTACTAGTGGCTAGGAGCAACATATCGACCTTTCAGCTGGACTAGTGCCTACCTAATGGGACGGCCCTGCGGTTCTAGGCGCTTCCATGTTGCCTTTTTGAACGTGAATGTAGCCCCTGTGTACCATGAAGGAACAGGGCGTCACACAAGAAGAAGCTGGTCATTTATTGCGGATGCAGCCCACAATAATGAAATATATTTTGGAGTTCATGACCTAATAGCTGTATGGGCTTGGTGATTTTGTTGTGCATTAAATTTCTATTATGATATTAACTGTGTAGCGTTATTCTTTGCAAGTAATGTAGCATATTCCTATTTGTGGAGCGATGTATTGTGAGAAGATCTGCATTGGGTTCCGGCTTCTGAGTATAGTTGCGTGGTACTGTACTGGGCGCGTTTGCCTCCGAAGCCCAGTGAGGTCAGGGATAGGGGCTGCCATTATGACTGTTTTAATGATGTCATGCTCAGGGGCGGGGGATTAGCTTTTGTGTAACAGATGCCGGTCAGCCAGGTGGATTGGTGGAATGATGTGATGTGATTCTCCATCAACTAGGATAGGTTTTGGAGATTTAGTTAGTCGGGTTTGAGGTTGCACGGGTTTTAATAGAGAGACGTGGAAGACCGGATGTATCTTCATGTGCGGGGGCAAGTCCAACTTGACCGCTACTGGGTTTACTATGGTAGTGATGGAATAGGGACCAAGGTATCTTGGGTTGAATGTGCGTGGCCCTTTTAGAGGTAGATATTTGGTGGATAACCAGACTTGATCCCCTACTTGATATTGAGGGGCTTCCTTCCGATGTTGATCTGCTCCTTTCTTGTATTGTTCTTTAGCCCTTTGAAGGTGAGAAACAGCTTCCTTAAAGGCTTGGGTGATTGTAGAATGCAGGTAGTCTACTGCTGGTGTTTCAAGATCTTGGAGGGGATCCAACTCCGAGGTTCGAGGGTGACTGCCGTACAAAAGAAAAAACGGAGTTTTCCCAGTTCCCGAATGGACAGAGTTATTGTAGGCATATTCGGCTATCCAAAGGATGTCTTTCCAAGTTTTTTCAGTTTGTTGCAGCATGCAGCGTAAATACTGTTCCAGAGTTTGATTGGTCCTCTCGGTTTGTCCGTCGGTCTGAGGGTGGTGACTGGTCGATAGTCTCACATCAATTTGAGCCGACCGACAGCAACTTCGCCAAAAATGAGAAATAAATTGACTACCTCGATCCGAAATTAGAACCGAAGGAAAACCGTGCAGTCGGACGATGTTTTCGAGAAATTCTCGGGCCAGAGTTGCTGCTGTTGGCAAGCCTTTGAGCGGAATGAAATGCGCCATCTTGGAGAATAAGTCCACGATTACTAGAATCGTATTGTATCCGGAGCATGGAGGTAGATCGGTGATGAAGTCCATAGAAAGCGTATGCCAAGGGCGAGGTGGGATGTCAATAGGGCGTAAGAGGCCTGCTGGTCTTTCCTTTTGACTCTTGTTTTGGGCGCATACTCCACAGGACATTATAAAGTCTCTGATATCTTTTTTCCAAGACGGCCACCAGAAGTAGCGCTTGATCTTTTCTGAGGTCTTGGCCATACCGGGATGTCCTTCCATTAAAGAATCGTGATAACAAGAGATTACTTTTTTCTGTAAATCTGTGCAGGGTAGGTATAATCGTTCTTGGAAATACAATAAGTTGTCCTTTACTGCAAAGTCCTTTCCCTGCAGATGCCAATTCTGTATGTCTGCTGGAGTTACAAGTTGCCTGGCTTTATCCTTAACTTCCTCTATGGATTCTGTGGCGATTACACCCAGAATTCTTTGTTCGGGAATGATTGGTACAGGTTTAGGGTTGATCAAGTGTTCTTCCACTCCCATCCGAGAAAGGGCATCAGCTTTACCGTTCTTTGTACCAGGTCGATAGGTAATTATGAAGTCAAACTCGGCAAAGAATAATGCCCAACGGAGTTGTCTAGAGGATTGGGCTTTTGCGGTTTTCAAATAGTGCAGGTTTCGGTGATCCGTAATCACAGTAACGGTGTGTCGGGCCCCCAGCAGATAATGCCGCCAAGCCTTAAAGGCAGACTTGATAGCCAGAAGTTCCTTGTCAGTAATCGTGTAATTGATTTCAGGAGGCGAGAATTTGCGGGACCAAAATGCCACGGGATGCAACTGATTGGTTACCGGGTCCTTTTGTGATAGAACTGCCCTTCTCGACGCAAATGACCAGGACGGCACTTGCGAACAAGAAGGCCATATGGGCCCTGGTGGCACAGCGGGTAAGTGCGGTGGGGACCGCACCCCGCAACCCACAGCAATGCAGAAAGCGATGGGACGACTTGCGGATACGCGTACGGAGCATACTATCAGCCAACCGTAACATTGCCACAGCTACCGGGGGAGGATCGGAATCACCCATCAAGCTGACCCCCTGGGAAGAAATCTGTGCCTCCACCATTGGAATGGAGAGTATAGAGGGAGTCGGAGGGATGGAGAAAGGAGTGCAGACATCCGAAGAATCAGGTAGGTGGGCCAAATAAAACAATGCTAAATCCACAATGTCCAATCATGTGAAGTACCATGTGTCCACATAGTGCCACAGAAACACATGTCCAGGAGAACGTCCACATACATTGGCCTGATAGCGCACTTTAAAAGTCATATTAAATACATAAATAATTAAAAATCCTAAAAACACCCTCTACACGTGCAGCATGCACACCCTGACTGCAGGCTGCAAAACAACTGCATCCTCAATCCACACAAAAATGAAACCACCTCCAAGGCCCTGACCCAAATCACCCTCAGGTACCACCCCAATGCATGTGATACATTGCCATTCCAATTTCCACAGACCCATAAATAACGCTCGCCCTCCTTTACTCCAACACAGGGTCCGATTCAAACGACGAGCTTCAGGACACCCCTACCAGCACACCTGCAAAGAGGGCCAAGACCAACGGCCAAAGACCCTCCACCTCAGCTGCACGGATCAAGACACGGCAGCAGCACAAATCAAGTGGCAGCACACAGGAGGGGACTTCAACAGGCACCCCAGCAGCCAGCATGCCCACAACAGCAGCACCACAGGTCCCCCCAATGGATGCCACAGAAGGCACTGCTTCTGGTGGCAGCAGCACCATAGGTGACACTGCATTAATGGCAGCATGCTCCGACACAGAAAACGGTGCTGTCGATGTAGGATCCATCCATGACCTGTCTCAATCCCCCTGTTTGTTTCATCCCGTACACCATGAGGATACCACGCAGGGGCACCCACAAGACGACGACTGGCCATCCCCCACAAGCCCTGTGGCAAGGCAACATGAGGTGATCAGCCCCTCTGTGACACCACCGCAAATGGGCATGGCCCAGCAGAGGCAACAGTCCCTCGACCAGGTGATCGTGCAACAGCAGCAACTGGCCACGCTCCTCAAGGAGCATGCTGATGAATGTGGGGGTACTAAGGCAGCCATAGAAACATCTACTGAGACACTTAGGGCAGAAATGGAGAGAAGTACAGAGACACTAAGGGCACAAATGGAGAGAAGCACCGAGAGCCTGAGGGTACAAATGGAGAGAAGCACCGAGAGCCTGAGGGTACAAATGGAGAGAAGCACCGAAAGCCTGAGGGGTGAACTGCATGCGACGTCCAAAGACGTATGTGCTGAACTTGCCGCTGTGCGCCGTGTGCTCACTGAGCTCTCACAAACCCTTAGGGACATGCATGGACGTGAGCAGGCAGAGACATCATCCGTTGCAAGTTCCGTCCAGGGCAGCCCCCAACGTAGATCTGGGAGGAACCTGCGCTCCACAGGCAGGGGTGCCCCTGATACCCGGAGAGGGGGCTTGCAATAGCGTCTGTCCACTGACAATGAGCATCTTTGGACACTGGTGTTCGGGGGGGAGGTAGGAGGGTGGAGGGGGTGTGTTGGGCTTTCTTGGGTGGCGGGTCGATGGGGTGTGTAACATAATTTCACATATGCTATAAACATTTCACAATCATCCAATGAGATGTGTGGACATTGATCTTTGTGTACGAGGCCTTTATAGGCGTACAGTCCATATTGTGCATGTTCGAGACACACACAGTGCCACAAGTCCCGTGTCCATGTATCAGCCACCAGGCGTGAGTGCTAGAAGCATGAATCTATGATAATCTGACGAATTTCACGGCCCTCCTGTGCCTCGCGGACTCCTTGAGGTGCTGCCACATCCCCACCCTCATCATGACCATCTTCAGGTGCTTGCAGTTCTGCGTCAGGGGGCATGGGCACATTTCTACGTACGCACATGTTGTGTAGCATGACACATGCCATGACCATCTTTGCAACCTTCTCATGGCGGTAGAGGAGTGCCCCGCCAGACCTGCTGAGGCAGCGGAAACGAGCCTTCAGTAGGCCGAATGCCTGTTCTATGACTACACGGGTACGTGAGTGGGCATGGTTGTAGTCCTCCTCATGCTGGTTCTGTGGGTTCCGGAGTGGTGTAAGGAGCCATCTCTTCAGTGGATACCCGGCACCACCTGTATGTGGACAATAAAGGATGTTTGTGGAATGACATTGCTACGTACGCATCCCCCCCCCCCTTCCTGCCAGGTCATTGCCGCATCACATACCCCACATTATCATGCATGAAATGAGACTCACCGAGTAGCCAGGATCTGTTCCCTGCGTGACGCTCTATGTAGCGTGGTATTGTAGAGTTCCTCAAGACCATAGAATCATGGGTTGATTCAGGAAATCGGGCACAACAATGTGTAATGATCCTGTTGGAGTCACACACCATTTGTACATTAAGAGAATGATATTGTTTTCGGTTGCGGTACTGGACCTCCATGGCATGTGGGACAACCAATTCCACATGGGTGCAGTCGATGGCACCAATGCAACCCGGTATGCCGGCAAGTGCATGGAATCCCACTTTTGTGTTTGTAATTTCCTGCTCCGAGCGTGGTAGAGAGATGTAGTCGTCTGCGTGCTTCAGGAGGGCATCGAGCACTTGCAATAGTGTCCGTGACAACAGTGGCTGTGAAATGCCATGCAACTGTCCGACTGTGTGCTGGTAGGTGCCTGTGGCCAGGAAGTGTAGTACAGACACCACCTTCAGTAGGGGTGGGATGGCGGTTGGGCTATCTATCATGCTGACAAGGTCAGCGTGTGTCATGTCCACAATGGCGGTTATGGTGTCCCGGTCCAAACGGTAGAGGGTGTGGATCTGCTCATCAGTGAGGTTGAACGGATGAGCTCGGAGGCGTGGGATTGCGGGCTGCCTGCGTGGTGGTAGTGGCTGTGCTGGTGGGCCTTGCTGGCCCTGCCTTGCCCTCCTCCTCCTCCTGCGTCTCCTCTGTGCGGCCGGCTGTTGTAGTAGTTGGTGTTCGTCTTCTTCTTGAAGTTGGAGTACTTGCAGTGCTATCAGGTCCCCCAGGGCCAACATCGCTAGTCCTGCCGGTAGCATTTTGGAGTGGGTGTGGTTGTGGGAGGGGGTTGGGTGTGCAATTTATGTGTTTTCAGGCAGTATAGCCTCCACCTGTGGTGATTCATTGCACCTGTGCAAGCTGCAATCCCCTTTGGGCGAGCACGTCCCGCACACAACGCTGCAATTTGACGCATGGCATCTTGCTATTACAATCATGTATTTAATCCCGATGGCAGTGAAATATTGGTTCATATGTTCATTCTGCTATGGTCCCATTGTTTCACATACTATCTTTACAGTCGCGAACAAACTTGTGAAGGGTCAGTGGAATGTAGTACTCGATTAAAGGTGGACCCTCATGCAGCACTGTACCGAGGTTCACCGACGGGCGGGGCATCCCATTTGGGAGTGAAGCCAGTTGCCATTTTCACACACTGCCGCACTACATGGATGAATTTGTGATTTCAAGCGGTCACAGATGCCTTTTCGACGTGATGTTGCAAATGAGGAATTCGAAGGACAGCGCTTTCGGTTTTCAGCTAGCGGCGAGGAGACGCCCACAGGTCTGACTGCAGATATAAAGTTCTATTGTTTAATGTCCTTCGGACAGGGGCCATGGTGAGAATGCAATGATTGATATGAATAGTATGGGATGCGCAATAGCGTAGTGGACGATAAGGCCGGACGTTCCCAAATACATGTTACTTCACAACACTGGAATTCCGGGCTGGAGCACAGTAGATTTTGCAGACTGCATTACGCACAGACTCAATGGAAATTTCACATGTTATGTGAGTAAATAATCAGGCGTTTTCATACCGGGATGAGGGAATGATGTATGGATGCATGGACAGATGATTTAATTGAGAGTTTGCCATGTACATTCCGGGCTGGAGCACAGTAGATTTTGCAGACTGCATTACGCACAGACTCAATGGAAATTTCACATGTTATGTGAGTAAATAATCAGGCGTTTTCATACCGGGATGAGGGAATGATGTATGGATGCATGGACAGATGATTTAATTGAGAGTTTGCCATGTACATGGCTTTTTGGAATCTATCCACTTCCCCTGCGCTATGTGATGCAGAGCTGCCATAGTGGGACCATCGTCTATCTGCCCTTGTTGAACCCTCCCTGTCTCGACGCGCCTTCAAACACTTGTGTCTATGCACGTTACTAATCCCATCTAATGGATTCTGTTTTAACAGACGCATGCACACAAAGACTCGTTTGTAATAGTGTTTTCACCTCGATTTATATAGTTATGATTCGCAAGTGATTTTTGGGTGGGAATAATCCTTTTGAGTGGGCTAGCATGCATATGGCTGTAGATTTAGTGTGATCATTGAAGTCAGTAATTCAAATGAAGTTCTGATGCCCATACTATTCTTTTTCATTTCATTTGGGTGACAGGTATCTCCTCCCCTTTTGCCGCTGCCATCTGTATGCCACTCCTGCAGATGGCTTTTACTCCCGACACCTGCTGCTTCGTGTTAATCAGTGGAGCACCATTACGATCTTATGGGACGATCGCCAATGGGCCACATGCCCTTACGCAGTACTAGTGGCTAGGAGCAACATATCGACCTTTCAGCTGGACTAGTGCCTACCTAATGGGACGGCCCTGCGGTTCTAGGCGCTTCCATGTTGCCTTTTTGAACGTGAATGTAGCCCCTGTGTACCATGAAGGAACAGGGCGTCACACAAGAAGAAGCTGGTCATTTATTGCGGATGCAGCCCACAATAATGAAATATATTTTGGAGTTCATGACCTAATAGCTGTATGGGCTTGGTGATTTTGTTGTGCATTAAATTTCTATTATGATATTAACTGTGTAGCGTTATTCTTTGCAAGTAATGTAGCATATTCCTATTTGTGGAGCGATGTATTGTGAGAAGATCTGCATTGGGTTCCGGCTTCTGAGTATAGTTGCGTGGTACTGTACTGGGCGCGTTTGCCTCCGAAGCCCAGTGAGGTCAGGGATAGGGGCTGCCATTATGACTGTTTTAATGATGTCATGCTCAGGGGCGGGGGATTAGCTTTTGTGTAACAGATGCCGGTCAGCCAGGTGGATTGGTGGAATGATGTGATGTGATTCTCCATCAACTAGGATAGGTTTTGGAGATTTAGTTAGTCGGGTTTGAGGTTGCACGGGTTTTAATAGAGAGACGTGGAAGACCGGATGTATCTTCATGTGCGGGGGCAAGTCCAACTTGACCGCTACTGGGTTTACTATGGTAGTGATGGAATAGGGACCAAGGTATCTTGGGTTGAATGTGCGTGGCCCTTTTAGAGGTAGATATTTGGTGGATAACCAGACTTGATCCCCTACTTGATATTGAGGGGCTTCCTTCCGATGTTGATCTGCTCCTTTCTTGTATTGTTCTTTAGCCCTTTGAAGGTGAGAAACAGCTTCCTTAAAGGCTTGGGTGATTGTAGAATGCAGGTAGTCTACTGCTGGTGTTTCAAGATCTTGGAGGGGATCCAACTCCGAGGTTCGAGGGTGACTGCCGTACAAAAGAAAAAACGGAGTTTTCCCAGTTCCCGAATGGACAGAGTTATTGTAGGCATATTCGGCTATCCAAAGGATGTCTTTCCAAGTTTTTTCAGTTTGTTGCAGCATGCAGCGTAAATACTGTTCCAGAGTTTGATTGGTCCTCTCGGTTTGTCCGTCGGTCTGAGGGTGGTGACTGGTCGATAGTCTCACATCAATTTGAGCCGACCGACAGCAACTTCGCCAAAAATGAGAAATAAATTGACTACCTCGATCCGAAATTAGAACCGAAGGAAAACCGTGCAGTCGGACGATGTTTTCGAGAAATTCTCGGGCCAGAGTTGCTGCTGTTGGCAAGCCTTTGAGCGGAATGAAATGCGCCATCTTGGAGAATAAGTCCACGATTACTAGAATCGTATTGTATCCGGAGCATGGAGGTAGATCGGTGATGAAGTCCATAGAAAGCGTATGCCAAGGGCGAGGTGGGATGTCAATAGGGCGTAAGAGGCCTGCTGGTCTTTCCTTTTGACTCTTGTTTTGGGCGCATACTCCACAGGACATTATAAAGTCTCTGATATCTTTTTTCCAAGACGGCCACCAGAAGTAGCGCTTGATCTTTTCTGAGGTCTTGGCCATACCGGGATGTCCTTCCATTAAAGAATCGTGATAACAAGAGATTACTTTTTTCTGTAAATCTGTGCAGGGTAGGTATAATCGTTCTTGGAAATACAATAAGTTGTCCTTTACTGCAAAGTCCTTTCCCTGCAGATGCCAATTCTGTATGTCTGCTGGAGTTACAAGTTGCCTGGCTTTATCCTTAACTTCCTCTATGGATTCTGTGGCGATTACACCCAGAATTCTTTGTTCGGGAATGATTGGTACAGGTTTAGGGTTGATCAAGTGTTCTTCCACTCCCATCCGAGAAAGGGCATCAGCTTTACCGTTCTTTGTACCAGGTCGATAGGTAATTATGAAGTCAAACTCGGCAAAGAATAATGCCCAACGGAGTTGTCTAGAGGATTGGGCTTTTGCGGTTTTCAAATAGTGCAGGTTTCGGTGATCCGTAATCACAGTAACGGTGTGTCGGGCCCCCAGCAGATAATGCCGCCAAGCCTTAAAGGCAGACTTGATAGCCAGAAGTTCCTTGTCAGTAATCGTGTAATTGATTTCAGGAGGCGAGAATTTGCGGGACCAAAATGCCACGGGATGCAACTGATTGGTTACCGGGTCCTTTTGTGATAGAACTGCCCTTCTCGACGCAAATGACCAGGACGGCACTTGCGAACAAGAAGGCCATATGGGCCCTGGTGGCACAGCGGGTAAGTGCGGTGGGGACCGCACCCCGCAACCCACAGCAATGCAGAAAGCGATGGGACGACTTGCGGATACGCGTACGGAGCATACTATCAGCCAACCGTAACATTGCCACAGCTACCGGGGGAGGATCGGAATCACCCATCAAGCTGACCCCCTGGGAAGAAATCTGTGCCTCCACCATTGGAATGGAGAGTATAGAGGGAGTCGGAGGGATGGAGAAAGGAGTGCAGACATCCGAAGAATCAGGTAGGTGGGCCAAATAAAACAATGCTAAATCCACAATGTCCAATCATGTGAAGTACCATGTGTCCACATAGTGCCACAGAAACACATGTCCAGGAGAACGTCCACATACATTGGCCTGATAGCGCACTTTAAAAGTCATATTAAATACATAAATAATTAAAAATCCTAAAAACACCCTCTACACGTGCAGCATGCACACCCTGACTGCAGGCTGCAAAACAACTGCATCCTCAATCCACACAAAAATGAAACCACCTCCAAGGCCCTGACCCAAATCACCCTCAGGTACCACCCCAATGCATGTGATACATTGCCATTCCAATTTCCACAGACCCATAAATAACGCTCGCCCTCCTTTACTCCAACACAGGGTCCGATTCAAACGACGAGCTTCAGGACACCCCTACCAGCACACCTGCAAAGAGGGCCAAGACCAACGGCCAAAGACCCTCCACCTCAGCTGCACGGATCAAGACACGGCAGCAGCACAAATCAAGTGGCAGCACACAGGAGGGGACTTCAACAGGCACCCCAGCAGCCAGCATGCCCACAACAGCAGCACCACAGGTCCCCCCAATGGATGCCACAGAAGGCACTGCTTCTGGTGGCAGCAGCACCATAGGTGACACTGCATTAATGGCAGCATGCTCCGACACAGAAAACGGTGCTGTCGATGTAGGATCCATCCATGACCTGTCTCAATCCCCCTGTTTGTTTCATCCCGTACACCATGAGGATACCACGCAGGGGCACCCACAAGACGACGACTGGCCATCCCCCACAAGCCCTGTGGCAAGGCAACATGAGGTGATCAGCCCCTCTGTGACACCACCGCAAATGGGCATGGCCCAGCAGAGGCAACAGTCCCTCGACCAGGTGATCGTGCAACAGCAGCAACTGGCCACGCTCCTCAAGGAGCATGCTGATGAATGTGGGGGTACTAAGGCAGCCATAGAAACATCTACTGAGACACTTAGGGCAGAAATGGAGAGAAGTACAGAGACACTAAGGGCACAAATGGAGAGAAGCACCGAGAGCCTGAGGGTACAAATGGAGAGAAGCACCGAGAGCCTGAGGGTACAAATGGAGAGAAGCACCGAAAGCCTGAGGGGTGAACTGCATGCGACGTCCAAAGACGTATGTGCTGAACTTGCCGCTGTGCGCCGTGTGCTCACTGAGCTCTCACAAACCCTTAGGGACATGCATGGACGTGAGCAGGCAGAGACATCATCCGTTGCAAGTTCCGTCCAGGGCAGCCCCCAACGTAGATCTGGGAGGAACCTGCGCTCCACAGGCAGGGGTGCCCCTGATACCCGGAGAGGGGGCTTGCAATAGCGTCTGTCCACTGACAATGAGCATCTTTGGACACTGGTGTTCGGGGGGGAGGTAGGAGGGTGGAGGGGGTGTGTTGGGCTTTCTTGGGTGGCGGGTCGATGGGGTGTGTAACATAATTTCACATATGCTATAAACATTTCACAATCATCCAATGAGATGTGTGGACATTGATCTTTGTGTACGAGGCCTTTATAGGCGTACAGTCCATATTGTGCATGTTCGAGACACACACAGTGCCACAAGTCCCGTGTCCATGTATCAGCCACCAGGCGTGAGTGCTAGAAGCATGAATCTATGATAATCTGACGAATTTCACGGCCCTCCTGTGCCTCGCGGACTCCTTGAGGTGCTGCCACATCCCCACCCTCATCATGACCATCTTCAGGTGCTTGCAGTTCTGCGTCAGGGGGCATGGGCACATTTCTACGTACGCACATGTTGTGTAGCATGACACATGCCATGACCATCTTTGCAACCTTCTCATGGCGGTAGAGGAGTGCCCCGCCAGACCTGCTGAGGCAGCGGAAACGAGCCTTCAGTAGGCCGAATGCCTGTTCTATGACTACACGGGTACGTGAGTGGGCATGGTTGTAGTCCTCCTCATGCTGGTTCTGTGGGTTCCGGAGTGGTGTAAGGAGCCATCTCTTCAGTGGATACCCGGCACCACCTGTATGTGGACAATAAAGGATGTTTGTGGAATGACATTGCTACGTACGCATCCCCCCCCCCTTCCTGCCAGGTCATTGCCGCATCACATACCCCACATTATCATGCATGAAATGAGACTCACCGAGTAGCCAGGATCTGTTCCCTGCGTGACGCTCCATGTAGCGTGGTATTGTAGAGTTCCTCAAGACCATAGAATCATGGGTTGATTCAGGAAATCGGGCACAACAATGTGTAATGATCCTGTTGGAGTCACACACCATTTGTACATTAAGAGAATGATATTGTTTTCGGTTGCGGTACTGGACCTCCATGGCATGTGGGACAACCAATTCCACATGGGTGCAGTCGATGGCACCAATGCAACCCGGTATGCCGGCAAGTGCATGGAATCCCACTTTTGTGTTCGTAATTTCCTGCTCCGAGCGTGGTAGAGAGATGTAGTCGTCTGCGTGCTTCAGGAGGGCATCGAGCACTTGCAATAGTGTCCGTGACAACAGTGGCTGTGAAATGCCATGCAACTGTCCGACTGTGTGCTGGTAGGTGCCTGTGGCCAGGAAGTGTAGTACAGACACCACCTTCAGTAGGGGTGGGATGGCGGTTGGGCTATCTATCATGCTGACAAGGTCAGCGTGTGTCATGTCCACAATGGCGGTTATGGTGTCCCGGTCCAAACGGTAGAGGGTGTGGATCTGCTCATCAGTGAGGTTGAACGGATGAGCTCGGAGGCGTGGGATTGCGGGCTGCCTGCGTGGTGGTAGTGGCTGTGCTGGTGGGCCTTGCTGGCCCTGCCTTGCCCTCCTCCTCCTCCTGCGTCTCCTCTGTGCGGCCGGCTGTTGTAGTAGTTGGTGTTCGTCTTCTTCTTGAAGTTGGAGTACTTGCAGTGCTATCAGGTCCCCCAGGGCCAACATCGCTAGTCCTGCCGGTAGCATTTTGGAGTGGGTGTGGTTGTGGGAGGGCATTGGGTGTGCAATTTATGTGTTTTCAGGCAGTATAGCCTCCACCTGTGGTGATTCATTCCACCTGTGCAAGCTGCAATCCCCTTTGGGCGAGCACGTCCCGCACACAACGCTGCAATTTGACGCATGGCATCTTGCTATTACAATCATGTATTTAATCCCGATGGCAGTGAAATATTGGTTCATATGTTCATTCTGCTATGGTCCCATTGTTTCACATACTATCTTTACAGTCGCGAACAAACTTGTGAAGGGTCAGTGGAATGTAGTACTCGATTAAAGGTGGACCCTCATGCAGCACTGTACCGAGGTTCACCGACGGGCGGGGCGTCCCATTTGTGAGTGAAGCCAGTTGCCATTTTCACACACTGCCGCACTACATGGATGAATTTGTGATTTCAAGCGGTCACAGATGCATTTTCGACGTGATGTTGCAAATGAGGAATTCGAAGCACAGCGCTTTCGGTTTTCAGCTAGCGGCGAGGAGACGCCCACAGGTCTGACTGCAGATATAAAGTTCTATTGTTTAATGTCCTTCGGACAGGGGCCATGGCGAGAATGCAATGATTGATATGAATAGTATGGGATGCGCAATAGCGTAGTGGACGATAAGGCCGGACGTTCCCAAATACATGTTACTTCACAACACTGGAATTCCGGGCTGGAGCACAGTAGATTTTGCAGACTGCATTACGCACAGACTCAATGGAAATTTCACATGTTATGTGAGTAAATAATCAGGCGTTTTCATACCGGGATGAGGGAATGATGTATGGATGCATGGACAGATGATTTAATTGAGAGTTTGCCATGTACATGGCTTTTTGGAATCTATCCACTTCCCCTGCGCTATGTGATGCAGAGCTGCCATAGTGGGACCATCGTCTATCTGCCCTTGTTGAACCCTCCCTGTCTCGACGCGCCTTCAAACACTTGTGTCTATGCACGTTACTAATCCCATCTAATGGATTCTGTTTTAACAGACGCATGCACACAAAGACTCGTTTGTAATAGTGTTTTCACCTCGATTTATATAGTTATGATTCGCAAGTGATTTTTGGGTGGGAATAATCCTTTTGAGTGGGCTAGCATGCATATGGCTGTGAATTTAGTGTGATCATTGAAGTGAGTAATTCAAATGAAGTTCTGATGCCCATACTATTCTTTTTCATTTCATTTGGGTGACAGGTATCTCCTCCCCTTTTGCCGCTGCCATCTGTATGCCACTCCTGCAGATGGCTTTTACTCCCGACACCTGCTGCTTCGTGTTAATCAGTGGAGCACCATTACGATCTTATGGGACGATCGCCAATGGGCCACATGCCCTTACGCAGTACTAGTGGCTAGGAGCAACATATCGACCTTTCAGCTGGACTAGTGCCTACCTAATGGGACGGCCCTGCGGTTCTAGGCGCTTCCATGTTGCCTTTTTGAACGTGAATGTAGCCCCTGTGTACCATGAAGGAACAGGGCGTCACACAAGAAGAAGCTGGTCATTTATTGCGGATGCAGCCCACAATAATGAAATATATTTTGGAGTTCATGACCTAATAGCTGTATGGGCTTGGTGATTTTGTTGTGCATTAAATTTCTATTATGATATTAACCGTGTAGCGTTATTCTTTGCAAGTAATGTAGCATATTCCTATTTGTGGAGCGATGTATTGTGAGAAGATCTGCATTGGGTTCCGGCTTCTGAGTATAGTTGCGTGGTACTGTACTGGGCGCGTTTGCCTCCGAAGCCCAGTGAGGTCAGGGATAGGGGCTGCCATTATGACTGTTTTAATGATGTCATGCTCAGGGGCGGGGGATTAGCTTTTGTGTAACAGATGCCGGTCAGCCAGGTGGATTGGTGGAATGATGTGATGTGATTCTCCATCAACTAGGATAGGTTTTGGAGATTTAGTTAGTCGGGTTTGAGGTTGCACGGGTTTTAATAGAGAGACGTGGAAGACCGGATGTATCTTCATGTGCGGGGGCAAGTCCAACTTGACCGCTACTGGGTTTACTATGGTAGTGATGGAATAGGGACCAAGGTATCTTGGGTTGAATGTGCGTGGCCCTTTTAGAGGTAGATATTTGGTGGATAACCAGACTTGATCCCCTACTTGATATTGAGGGGCTTCCTTCCGATGTTGATCTGCTCCTTTCTTGTATTGTTCTTTAGCCCTTTGAAGGTGAGAAACAGCTTCCTTAAAGGCTTGGGTGATTGTAGAATGCAGGTAGTCTACTGCTGGTGTTTCAAGATCTTGGAGGGGATCCAACTCCGAGGTTCGAGGGTGACTGCCGTACAAAAGAAAAAACGGAGTTTTCCCAGTTCCCGAATGGACAGAGTTATTGTAGGCATATTCGGCTATCCAAAGGATGTCTTTCCAAGTTTTTTCAGTTTGTTGCAGCATGCAGCGTAAATACTGTTCCAGAGTTTGATTGGTCCTCTCGGTTTGTCCGTCGGTCTGAGGGTGGTGACTGGTCGATAGTCTCACATCAATTTGAGCCGACCGACAGCAACTTCGCCAAAAATGAGAAATAAATTGACTACCTCGATCCGAAATTAGAACCGTAGGAAAACCGTGCAGTCGGACGATGTTTTCGAGAAATTCTCGGGCCAGAGTTGCTGCTGTTGGCAAGCCTTTGAGCGGAATGAAATGCGCCATCTTGGAGAATAAGTCCACGATTACTAGAATCGTATTGTATCCGGAGCATGGAGGTAGATCGGTGATGAAGTCCATAGAAAGCGTATGCCAAGGGCGAGGTGGGATGTCAATAGGGCGTAAGAGGCCTGCTGGTCTTTCCTTTTGACTCTTGTTTTGGGCGCATACTCCACAGGACATTATAAAGTCTCTGATATCTTTTTTCCAAGACGGCCACCAGAAGTAGCGCTTGATCTTTTCTGAGGTCTTGGCCATACCGGGATGTCCTTCCATTAAAGAATCGTGATAACAAGAGATTACTTTTTTCTGTAAATCTGTGCAGGGTAGGTATAATCGTTCTTGGAAATACAATAAGTTGTCCTTTACTGCAAAGTCCTTTCCCTGCAGATGCCAATTCTGTATGTCTGCTGGAGTTACAAGTTGCCTGGCTTTATCCTTAACTTCCTCTATGGATTCTGTGGCGATTACACCCAGAATTCTTTGTTCGGGAATGATTGGTACAGGTTTAGGGTTGATCAAGTGTTCTTCCACTCCCATCCGAGAAAGGGCATCAGCTTTACCGTTCTTTGTACCAGGTCGATAGGTAATTATGAAGTCAAACTCGGCAAAGAATAATGCCCAACGGAGTTGTCTAGAGGATTGGGCTTTTGCGGTTTTCAAATAGTGCAGGTTTCGGTGATCCGTAATCACAGTAACGGTGTGTCGGGCCCCCAGCAGATAATGCCGCCAAGCCTTAAAGGCAGACTCGATAGCCAGAAGTTCCTTGTCAGTAATCGTGTAATTGATTTCAGGAGGCGAGAATTTGCGGGACCAAAATGCCACGGGATGCAACTGATTGGTTACCGGGTCCTTTTGTGATAGAACTGCCCTTCTCGACGCAAATGACCAGGACGGCACTTGCGAACAAGAAGGCCATATGGGCCCTGGTGGCACAGCGGGTAAGTGCGGTGGGGACCGCACCCCGCAACCCACAGCAATGCAGAAAGCGATGGGACGACTTGCGGATACGCGTACGGAGCATACTATCAGCCAACCGTAACATTGCCACAGCTACCGGGGGAGGATCGGAATCACCCATCAAGTTGACCCCCTGGGAAGAAATCTGTGCCTCCACCATTGGAATGGAGAGTATAGAGGGAGTCGGAGGGATGGAGAAAGGAGTGCAGACATCCGAAGAATCAGGTAGGTGGGCCAAATAAAACAATGCTAAATCCACAATGTCCAATCATGTGAAGTACCATGTGTCCACATAGTGCAACAGAAACACATGTCCAGGAGAACGTCCACATACATTGGCCTGATAGCGCACTTTAAAAGTCACATTAAATACATAAATAATTAAAAATCCTAAAAACACCCTCTACACGTGCAGCATGCACACCCTGACTGCAGGCTGCAAAACAACTGCATCCTCAATCCACACAAAAATGAAACCACCTCCAAGGCCCTGACCCAAATCACCCTCAGGTACCACCCCAATGCATGTGATACATTGCCATTCCAATTTCCACAGACCCATAAATAACGCTCGCCCTCCTTTACTCCAACACAGGGTCCGATTCAAACGACGAGCTTCAGGACACCCCTACCAGCACACCTGCAAAGAGGGCCAAGACCAACGGCCAAAGACCCTCCACCTCAGCTGCACGGATCAAGACACGGCAGCAGCACAAATCAAGTGGCAGCACACAGGAGGGGACTTCAACAGGCACCCCAGCAGCCAGCATGCCCACAACAGCAGCACCACAGGTCCCCCCAATGGATGCCACAGAAGGCACTGCTTCTGGTGGCAGCAGCACCATAGGTGACACTGCATTAATGGCAGCATGCTCCGACACAGAAAACGGTGCTGTCGATGTAGGATCCATCCATGACCTGTCTCAATCCCCCTGTTTGTTTCATCCCGTACACCATGAGGATACCACGCAGGGGCACCCACAAGACGACGACTGGCCATCCCCCACAAGCCCTGTGGCAAGGCAACATGAGGTGATCAGCCCCTCTGTGACACCACCGCAAATGGGCATGGCCCAGCAGAGGCAACAGTCCCTCGACCAGGTGATCGTGCAACAGCAGCAACTGGCCACGCTCCTCAAGGAGCATGCTGATGAATGTGGGGGTACTAAGGCAGCCATAGAAACATCTACTGAGACACTTAGGGCAGAAATGGAGAGAAGTACAGAGACACTAAGGGCACAAATGGAGAGAAGCACCGAGAGCCTGAGGGTACAAATGGAGAGAAGCACCGAGAGCCTGAGGGTACAAATGGAGAGAAGCACCGAGAGCCTGAGGGGGGAACTGCATGCGACGTCCAAAGACGTATGTGCTGAACTTGCCGCTGTGCGCCGTGTGCTCACTGAGCTCTCACAAACCCTTAGGGACATGCATGGACGTGAGCAGGCAGAGACATCATCCGTTGCAAGTTCCGTCCAGGGCAGCCCCCAACGTAGATCTGGGAGGAACCTGCGCTCCACAGGCAGGGGTGCCCCTGATACCCGGAGAGGGGGCTTGCAATAGCGTCTGCCCACTGACAATGAGCATCTTTGGACACTGGTGTTCGGGGGGGAGGTATGAGGGTGGAGGGGGTGTGTTGGGCTTTCTTGGGTGGCGGGTCGATGGGGTGTGTAACATAATTTCACATATGCTATAAACATTTCACAATCATCCAATGAGATGTGTGGACATTGATCTTTGTGTACGAGGCCTTTATAGGCGTACAGTCCATATTGTGCATGTTCCAGACACACACAGTGCCACAAGTCCCGTGTCCATGTATCAGCCACCAGGCGTGAGTGCTAGAAGCATGAATCTATGATAATCTGACGAATTTCACGGCCCTCCTGTGCCTCGCGGACTCCTTGAGGTGCTGCCACATCCCCACCCTCATCATGACCATCTTCAGGTGCTTGCAGTTCTGCGTCAGGGGGCATGGGCACATTTCTACGTACGCACATGTTGTGTAGCATGACACATGCCATGACCATCTTTGCAACCTTCTCATGGCGGTACAGGAGTGCCCCGCCAGACCTGCTGAGGCAGCGGAAACGAGCCTTCAGTAGGCCGAATGCCTGTTCTATGACTACACGGGTACGTGAGTGGGCATGGTTGTAGTCCTCCTCATGCTGGTTCTGTGGGTTCCGGAGTGGTGTAAGGAGCCATCTCTTCAGTGGATACCCGGCATCACCTGTATGTGGACAATAAAGGATGTTTGTGGAATGACATTGCTACGTACGCATCCCCCCCCCCTTCCTGCCAGGTCATTGCCGCATCACATACCCCACATTATCATGCATGAAATGAGACTCACCGAGTAGCCAGGATCTGTTCCCTGCGTGACGCTCCATGTAGCGTGGTATTGTAGAGTTCCTCAAGACCATAGAATCATGGGTTGATTCAGGAAATCGGGCACAACAATGTGTAATGATCCTGTTGGAGTCACACACCATTTGTACATTAAGAGAATGATATTGTTTTCGGTTGCGGTACTGGACCTCCATGGCATGTGGGACAACCAATTCCACATGGGTGCAGTCGATGGCACCAATGCAACCCGGTATGCCGGCAAGTGCATGGAATCCCACTTTTGTGTTCGTAATTTCCTGCTCCGAGCGTGGTAGAGAGATGTAGTCGTCTGCGTGCTTCAGGAGGGCATCGAGCACTTGCAATAGTGTCCGTGACAACAGTGGCTGTGAAATGCCATGCAACTGTCCGACTGTGTGCTGGTAGGTGCCTGTGGCCAGGAAGTGTAGTACAGACACCACCTTCAGTAGGGGTGGGATGGCGGTTGGGCTATCTATCATGCTGACAAGGTCAGCGTGTGTCATGTCCACAATGGCGGTTATGGTGTCCCGGTCCAAACGGTAGAGGGTGTGGATCTGCTCATCAGTGAGGTTGAACGGATGAGCTCGGAGGCGTGGGATTGCGGGCTGCCTGCATGGTGGTAGTGGCTGTGCTGGTGGGCCTTGCTGGCCCTGCCTTGCCCTCCTCCTCCTCCTGCGTCTCCTCTGTGCGGCCGGCTGTTGTAGTAGTTGGTGTTCGTCTTCTTCTTGAAGTTGGAGTACTTGCAGTGCTATCAGGTCCCCCAGGGCCAACATCGCTAGTCCTGCCGGTAGCATTTTGGAGTGGGTGTGGTTGTGGGAGGGGGTTGGGTGTGCAATTTATGTGTTTTCAGGCAGTATAGCCTCCACCTGTGGTGATTCATTGCACCTGTGCAAGCTGCAATCCCCGTTGGGCGAGCACTTCCCGCACACAACGCTGCAATTTGACGCATGGCCTCTTGCTATTACAATCATGTATTTAATCCCGATGGCAGTGAAATATTGGTTCATATGTTCATTCTGCTATGGTCCCATTGTTTCACATACTATCTTTACAGTCGCGAACAAACTTGTGAAGGGTCAGTGGAATGTAGTACTCGATTAAAGGTGGACCCTCATGCAGCACTGTACCGAGGTTCACCGACGGGCGGGGCGTCCCATTTGTGAGTGAAGCCAGTTGCCATTTTCACACACTGCCGCACTACATGGATGAATTTGTGATTTCAAGCGGTCACAGATGCCTTTTCGACGTGATGTTGCAAATGAGGAATTCGAAGGACAGCGCTTTCGGTTTTCAGCTAGCGGCGAGGAGACGCCCACAGGTCTGACTGCAGATATAAAGTTCTATTGTTTAATGTCCTTCGGACAGGGGCCATGGCGAGAATGCAATGATTGATATGAATAGTATGGGATGCGCAATAGCGTAGCGGACGATAAGGCCGGACGTTCCCAAATACATGTTACTTCACAACACTGGAATTCCGGGCTGGAGCACAGTAGATTTTGCAGACTGCATTACGCACAGACTCAATGGAAATTTCACATGTTATGTGAGTAAATAATCAGGCGTTTTCATACCGGGATGAGGGAATGATGTATGGATGCATGGACAGATGATTTAATTGAGAGTTTGCCATGTACATTCCGGGCTGGAGCACAGTAGATTTTGCAGACTGCATTACGCACAGACTCAATGGAAATTTCACATGTTATGTGAGTAAATAATCAGGCGTTTTCATACCGGGATGAGGGAATGATGTATGGATGCATGGACAGATGATTTAATTGAGAGTTTGCCATGTACATGGCTTTTTGGAATCTATCCACTTCCCCTGCGCTATGTGATGCAGAGCTGCCATAGTGGGACCATCGTCTATCTGCCCTTGTTGAACCCTCCCTGTCTCGACGCGCCTTCAAACACTTGTGTCTATGCACGTTACTAATCCCATCTAATGGATTCTGTTTTAACAGACGCATGCACACAAAGACTCGTTTGTAATAGTGTTTTCACCTCGATTTATATAGTTATGATTCGCAAGTGATTTTTGGGTGGGAATAATCCTTTTGAGTGGGCTAGCATGCATATGGCTGTAGATTTAGTGTGATCATTGAAGTCAGTAATTCAAATGAAGTTCTGATGCCCATACTATTCTTTTTCATTTCATTTGGGTGACAGGTATCTCCTCCCCTTTTGCCGCTGCCATCTGTATGCCACTCCTGCAGATGGCTTTTACTCCCGACACCTGCTGCTTCGTGTTAATCAGTGGAGCACCATTACGATCTTATGGGACGATCGCCAATGGGCCACATGCCCTTACGCAGTACTAGTGGCTAGGAGCAACATATCGACCTTTCAGCTGGACTAGTGCCTACCTAATGGGACGGCCCTGCGGTTCTAGGCGCTTCCATGTTGCCTTTTTGAACGTGAATGTAGCCCCTGTGTACCATGAAGGAACAGGGCGTCACACAAGAAGAAGCTGGTCATTTATTGCGGATGCAGCCCACAATAATGAAATATATTTTGGAGTTCATGACCTAATAGCTGTATGGGCTTGGTGATTTTGTTGTGCATTAAATTTCTATTATGATATTAACTGTGTAGCGTTATTCTTTGCAAGTAATGTAGCATATTCCTATTTGTGGAGCGATGTATTGTGAGAAGATCTGCATTGGGTTCCGGCTTCTGAGTATAGTTGCGTGGTACTGTACTGGGCGCGTTTGCCTCCGAAGCCCAGTGAGGTCAGGGATAGGGGCTGCCATTATGACTGTTTTAATGATGTCATGCTCAGGGGCGGGGGATTAGCTTTTGTGTAACAGATGCCGGTCAGCCAGGTGGATTGGTGGAATGATGTGATGTGATTCTCCATCAACTAGGATAGGTTTTGGAGATTTAGTTAGTCGGGTTTGAGGTTGCACGGGTTTTAATAGAGAGACGTGGAAGACCGGATGTATCTTCATGTGCGGGGGCAAGTCCAACTTGACCGCTACTGGGTTTACTATGGTAGTGATGGAATAGGGACCAAGGTATCTTGGGTTGAATGTGCGTGGCCCTTTTAGAGGTAGATATTTGGTGGATAACCAGACTTGATCCCCTACTTGATATTGAGGGGCTTCCTTCCGATGTTGATCTGCTCCTTTCTTGTATTGTTCTTTAGCCCTTTGAAGGTGAGAAACAGCTTCCTTAAAGGCTTGGGTGATTGTAGAATGCAGGTAGTCTACTGCTGGTGTTTCAAGATCTTGGAGGGGATCCAACTCCGAGGTTCGAGGGTGACTGCCGTACAAAAGAAAAAACGGAGTTTTCCCAGTTCCCGAATGGACAGAGTTATTGTAGGCATATTCGGCTATCCAAAGGATGTCTTTCCAAGTTTTTTCAGTTTGTTGCAGCATGCAGCGTAAATACTGTTCCAGAGTTTGATTGGTCCTCTCGGTTTGTCCGTCGGTCTGAGGGTGGTGACTGGTCGATAGTCTCACATCAATTTGAGCCGACCGACAGCAACTTCGCCAAAAATGAGAAATAAATTGACTACCTCGATCCGAAATTAGAACCGAAGGAAAACCGTGCAGTCGGACGATGTTTTCGAGAAATTCTCGGGCCAGAGTTGCTGCTGTTGGCAAGCCTTTGAGCGGAATGAAATGCGCCATCTTGGAGAATAAGTCCACGATTACTAGAATCGTATTGTATCCGGAGCATGGAGGTAGATCGGTGATGAAGTCCATAGAAAGCGTATGCCAAGGGCGAGGTGGGATGTCAATAGGGCGTAAGAGGCCTGCTGGTCTTTCCTTTTGACTCTTGTTTTGGGCGCATACTCCACAGGACATTATAAAGTCTCTGATATCTTTTTTCCAAGACGGCCACCAGAAGTAGCGCTTGATCTTTTCTGAGGTCTTGGCCATACCGGGATGTCCTTCCATTAAAGAATCGTGATAACAAGAGATTACTTTTTTCTGTAAATCTGTGCAGGGTAGGTATAATCGTTCTTGGAAATACAATAAGTTGTCCTTTACTGCAAAGTCCTTTCCCTGCAGATGCCAATTCTGTATGTCTGCTGGAGTTACAAGTTGCCTGGCTTTATCCTTAACTTCCTCTATGGATTCTGTGGCGATTACACCCAGAATTCTTTGTTCGGGAATGATTGGTACAGGTTTAGGGTTGATCAAGTGTTCTTCCACTCCCATCCGAGAAAGGGCATCAGCTTTACCGTTCTTTGTACCAGGTCGATAGGTAATTATGAAGTCAAACTCGGCAAAGAATAATGCCCAACGGAGTTGTCTAGAGGATTGGGCTTTTGCGGTTTTCAAATAGTGCAGGTTTCGGTGATCCGTAATCACAGTAACGGTGTGTCGGGCCCCCAGCAGATAATGCCGCCAAGCCTTAAAGGCAGACTTGATAGCCAGAAGTTCCTTGTCAGTAATCGTGTAATTGATTTCAGGAGGCGAGAATTTGCGGGACCAAAATGCCACGGGATGCAACTGATTGGTTACCGGGTCCTTTTGTGATAGAACTGCCCTTCTCGACGCAAATGACCAGGACGGCACTTGCGAACAAGAAGGCCATATGGGCCCTGGTGGCACAGCGGGTAAGTGCGGTGGGGACCGCACCCCGCAACCCACAGCAATGCAGAAAGCGATGGGACGACTTGCGGATACGCGTACGGAGCATACTATCAGCCAACCGTAACATTGCCACAGCTACCGGGGGAGGATCGGAATCACCCATCAAGTTGACCCCCTGGGAAGAAATCTGTGCCTCCACCATTGGAATGGAGAGTATAGAGGGAGTCGGAGGGATGGAGAAAGGAGTGCAGACATCCGAAGAATCAGGTAGGTGGGCCAAATAAAACAATGCTAAATCCACAATGTCCAATCATGTGAAGTACCATGTGTCCACATAGTGCCACAGAAACACATGTCCAGGAGAACGTCCACATACATTGGCCTGATAGCGCACTTTAAAAGTCATATTAAATACATAAATAATTAAAAATCCTAAAAACACCCTCTACACGTGCAGCATGCACACCCTGACTGCAGGCTGCAAAACAACTGCATCCTCAATCCACACAAAAATGAAACCACCTCCAAGGCCCTGACCCAAATCACCCTCAGGTACCACCCCAATGCATGTGATACATTGCCATTCCAATTTCCACAGACCCATAAATAACGCTCGCCCTCCTTTACTCCAACACAGGGTCCGATTCAAACGACGAGCTTCAGGACACCCCTACCAGCACACCTGCAAAGAGGGCCAAGACCAACGGCCAAAGACCCTCCACCTCAGCTGCACGGATCAAGACACGGCAGCAGCACAAATCAAGTGGCAGCACACAGGAGGGGACTTCAACAGGCACCCCAGCAGCCAGCATGCCCACAACAGCAGCACCACAGGTCCCCCCAATGGATGCCACAGAAGGCACTGCTTCTGGTGGCAGCAGCACCATAGGTGACACTGCATTAATGGCAGCATGCTCCGACACAGAAAACGGTGCTGTCGATGTAGGATCCATCCATGACCTGTCTCAATCCCCCTGTTTGTTTCATCCCGTACACCATGAGGATACCACGCAGGGGCACCCACAAGACGACGACTGGCCATCCCCCACAAGCCCTGTGGCAAGGCAACATGAGGTGATCAGCCCCTCTGTGACACCACCGCAAATGGGCATGGCCCAGCAGAGGCAACAGTCCCTCGACCAGGTGATCGTGCAACAGCAGCAACTGGCCACGCTCCTCAAGGAGCATGCTGATGAATGTGGGGGTACTAAGGCAGCCATAGAAACATCTACTGAGACACTTAGGGCAGAAATGGAGAGAAGTACAGAGACACTAAGGGCACAAATGGAGAGAAGCACCGAGAGCCTGAGGGTACAAATGGAGAGAAGCACCGAGAGCCTGAGGGTACAAATGGAGAGAAGCACCGAGAGCCTGAGGGGGGAACTGCATGCGACGTCCAAAGACGTATGTGCTGAACTTGCCGCTGTGCGCCGTGTGCTCACTGAGCTCTCACAAACCCTTAGGGACATGCATGGACGTGAGCAGGCAGAGACATCATCCGTTGCAAGTTCCGTCCAGGGCAGCCCCCAACGTAGATCTGGGAGGAACCTGCGCTCCACAGGCAGGGGTGCCCCTGATACCCGGAGAGGGGGCTTGCAATAGCGTCTGTCCACTGACAATGAGCATCTTTGGACACTGGTGTTCGGGGGGGAGGTAGGAGGGTGGAGGGGGTGTGTTGGGCTTTCTTGGGTGGCGGGTCGATGGGGTGTGTAACATAATTTCACATATGCTATAAACATTTCACAATCATCCAATGAGATGTGTGGACATTGATCTTTGTGTACGAGGCCTTTATAGGCGTACAGTCCATATTGTGCATGTTCGAGACACACACAGTGCCACAAGTCCCGTGTCCATGTATCAGCCACCAGGCGTGAGTGCTAGAAGCATGAATCTATGATAATCTGACGAATTTCACGGCCCTCCTGTGCCTCGCGGACTCCTTGAGGTGCTGCCACATCCCCACCCTCATCATGACCATCTTCAGGTGCTTGCAGTTCTGCGTCAGGGGGCATGGGCACATTTCTACGTACGCACATGTTGTGTAGCATGACACATGCCATGACCATCTTTGCAACCTTCTCATGGCGGTACAGGAGTGCCCCGCCAGACCTGCTGAGGCAGCGGAAACGAGCCTTCAGTAGGCCGAATGCCTGTTCTATGACTACACGGGTACGTGAGTGGGCATGGTTGTAGTCCTCCTCATGCTGGTTCTGTGGGTTCCGGAGTGGTGTAAGGAGCCATCTCTTCAGTGGATACCCGGCACCACCTGTATGTGGACAATAAAGGATGTTTGTGGAATGACATTGCTACGTACGCATCCCCCCCCCCTTCCTGCCAGGTCATTGCCGCATCACATACCCCACATTATCATGCATGAAATGAGACTCACCGAGTAGCCAGGATCTGTTCCCTGCGTGACGCTCCATGTAGCGTGGTATTGTAGAGTTCCTCAAGACCATAGAATCATGGGTTGATTCAGGAAATCGGGCACAACAATGTGTAATGATCCTGTTGGAGTCACACACCATTTGTACATTAAGAGAATGATATTGTTTTCGGTTGCGGTACTGGACCTCCATGGCATGTGGGACAACCAATTCCACATGGGTGCAGTCGATGGCACCAATGCAACCCGGTATGCCGGCAAGTGCATGGAATCCCACTTTTGTGTTCGTAATTTCCTGCTCCGAGCGTGGTAGAGAGATGTAGTCGTCTGCGTGCTTCAGGAGGGCATCGAGCACTTGCAATAGTGTCCGTGACAACAGTGGCTGTGAAATGCCATGCAACTGTCCGACTGTGTGCTGGTAGGTGCCTGTGGCCAGGAAGTGTAGTACAGACACCACCTTCAGTAGGGGTGGGATGGCGGTTGGGCTATCTATCATGCTGACAAGGTCAGCGTGTGTCATGTCCACAATGGCGGTTATGGTGTCCCGGTCCAAACGGTAGAGGGTGTGGATCTGCTCATCAGTGAGGTTGAACGGATGAGCTCGGAGGCGTGGGATTGCGGGCTGCCTGCGTGGTGGTAGTGGCTGTGCTGGTGGGCCTTGCTGGCCCTGCCTTGCCCTCCTCCTCCTCCTGCGTCTCCTCTGTGCGGCCGGCTGTTGTAGTAGTTGGTGTTCGTCTTCTTCTTGAAGTTGGAGTACTTGCAGTGCTATCAGGTCCCCCAGGGCCAACATCGCTAGTCCTGCCGGTAGCATTTTGGAGTGGGTGTGGTTGTGGGAGGGCATTGGGTGTGCAATTTATGTGTTTTCAGGCAGTATAGCCTCCACCTGTGGTGATTCATTCCACCTGTGCAAGCTGCAATCCCCTTTGGGCGAGCACGTCCCGCACACAACGCTGCAATTTGACGCATGGCATCTTGCTATTACAATCATGTATTTAATCCCGATGGCAGTGAAATATTGGTTCATATGTTCATTCTGCTATGGTCCCATTGTTTCACATACTATCTTTACAGTCGCGAACAAACTTGTGAAGGGTCAGTGGAATGTAGTACTCGATTAAAGGTGGACCCTCATGCAGCACTGTACCGAGGTTCACCGACGGGCGGGGCGTCCCATTTGTGAGTGAAGCCAGTTGCCATTTTCACACACTGCCGCACTACATGGATGAATTTGTGATTTCAAGCGGTCACAGATGCATTTTCGACGTGATGTTGCAAATGAGGAATTCGAAGCACAGCGCTTTCGGTTTTCAGCTAGCGGCGAGGAGACGCCCACAGGTCTGACTGCAGATATAAAGTTCTATTGTTTAATGTCCTTCGGACAGGGGCCATGGCGAGAATGCAATGATTGATATGAATAGTATGGGATGCGCAATAGCGTAGTGGACGATAAGGCCGGACGTTCCCAAATACATGTTACTTCACAACACTGGAATTCCGGGCTGGAGCACAGTAGATTTTGCAGACTGCATTACGCACAGACTCAATGGAAATTTCACATGTTATGTGAGTAAATAATCAGGCGTTTTCATACCGGGATGAGGGAATGATGTATGGATGCATGGACAGATGATTTAATTGAGAGTTTGCCATGTACATGGCTTTTTGGAATCTATCCACTTCCCCTGCGCTATGTGATGCAGAGCTGCCATAGTGGGACCATCGTCTATCTGCCCTTGTTGAACCCTCCCTGTCTCGACGCGCCTTCAAACACTTGTGTCTATGCACGTTACTAATCCCATCTAATGGACTCTGTTTTAACAGACGCATGCACACAAAGACTCGTTTGTAATAGTGTTTTCACCTCGATTTATATAGTTATGATTCGCAAGTGATTTTTGGGTGGGAATAATCCTTTTGAGTGGGCTAGCATGCATATGGCTGTGAATTTAGTGTGATCATTGAAGTGAGTAATTCAAATGAAGTTCTGATGCCCATACTATTCTTTTTCATTTCATTTGGGTGACAGGTATCTCCTCCCCTTTTGCCGCTGCCATCTGTATGCCACTCCTGCAGATGGCTTTTACTCCCGACACCTGCTGCTTCGTGTTAATCAGTGGAGCACCATTACGATCTTATGGGACGATCGCCAATGGGCCACATGCCCTTACGCAGTACTAGTGGCTAGGAGCAACATATCGACCTTTCAGCTGGACTAGTGCCTACCTAATGGGACGGCCCTGCGGTTCTAGGCGCTTCCATGTTGCCTTTTTGAACGTGAATGTAGCCCCTGTGTACCATGAAGGAACAGGGCGTCACACAAGAAGAAGCTGGTCATTTATTGCGGATGCAGCCCACAATAATGAAATATATTTTGGAGTTCATGACCTAATAGCTGTATGGGCTTGGTGATTTTGTTGTGCATTAAATTTCTATTATGATATTAACCGTGTAGCGTTATTCTTTGCAAGTAATGTAGCATATTCCTATTTGTGGAGCGATGTATTGTGAGAAGATCTGCATTGGGTTCCGGCTTCTGAGTATAGTTGCGTGGTACTGTACTGGGCGCGTTTGCCTCCGAAGCCCAGTGAGGTCAGGGATAGGGGCTGCCATTATGACTGTTTTAATGATGTCATGCTCAGGGGCGGGGGATTAGCTTTTGTGTAACAGATGCCGGTCAGCCAGGTGGATTGGTGGAATGATGTGATTATCAGAATATGGCTGGTCACAGGTGCCTGTGTTTGCGTGCGTTTCTTGGAGGGAGACTGAGGTCATGTCCATTGGAATAGCTTCTGTATTCGTGCCATCTGTGCCCTGCAGCTCCCATTGGCCCCTCTTGAGATGGGCCTGGCTGCTCAGTCACTCTGCCAACTTGTGTGGTACATGCCTATGCTGATGGTTGGTTTGTTTACTGGCAAGAGTACAGGGCTGGTGCAGTCTCCCTCAGGATACTGCTTTGAATGTTGCCTTACACTGGTGTCAAGCGATGGGGGCCTGTTGTTGTTTTGTCTCATATTTCAGTTCATATTGCTGTACTTGAACCTTCACATGCCTGTGCTGCATCAGTACGGCAATGGTGACATGGCAAATATGGATGGCCACTCACAAGGCACTTGGAGCCCCTACATTCATTTGTTCGTTGGCATGCATGGGTGACTTGTACATTTCACTGGTTGCATTGTGTGACTTCATTGCACCTACGAGGAGTTGTGCAATGTGGCCAGGGAGTGGTGTACAGGCACTCAGTAGGGCCATTTACGGTTGGTTCGCGTTGCCGTACTTCTCACCATGGCGGAATGGTACTTTCCGCCATGCTTGATGGCGTTAGGTAAATGTCCGCTAGGGTCAGAATTCGCGTACCGTTGCGCCATGGTGGTAATTACGGTTTTGCATGGCGCGCGTGCGCGTACTTGGTGCAGTTAGCGTTGGCGTTCACTACGGTGTCGCTAATGGCATCGTACTTTACGGTGACGGGTCATAATCGCACCGAGCGCTATTCGATGGCGGTATTGCATTTCCGCCATCGTTTTTCGATTTCCGCCAGGGTCGTAATGAGGGCCTTAGCCTTTCAGATCTCCTTGTTTCTTTTTCCTTTATAATCGGCTCGATGATACTTTTCAAAATTTCAGTTGTATGTTCATCATTTTTTTCCAGTTTCGACTGGATTGCTATGACAAAACCTTCAATGAAGATCATTTTGGAGTACAGCATAGCAATTGTTGTCGAATGGTCCCGAAGCTGATCATTTTGCGTCTCTATGAGTTTCATAAAGGGGGCCATTACAAGGGCAAAAGCTGTAACCATTCCGGGATCGATTTGCGGGTCCTTTTTAGAAAAGTCATCTACTTGTGTAGATACCAAAACAGACAGGAGGTCCTCATCTGTGGGTGATGGTTGTCTTCTTTGCCGTTTGCTCGGGAATGGAGCTTGCTTGGGAAAGACACCTTTGTGGAATCTTTGAGGAGGACCACCAGATACGATTTTATTTGCTGGGGCAATTTGCCCCCCTCTTGTGTTTGAAGGTGCGCCCTTGCACTCGGGGGCTGTGGTGTATGACCCCCAAATGTCCGTTTGATGGTGACTAAGCCGTGACTTAGAGTAGTCCGGGAAACGGCCTTGGGGAATCGCCTTGTTTTGCTGGTCCAAACTAGAAGGGACAGGACAGGTTACATTGTTCGCCAAGGAGATCCCAAAGGGTTTCCAACCTTTGTCCGGTCTTTGTGCATAGGGCTGACCTCCCTTAGACCCATTGAAGGTACCAAAGACAAAGGGGTTCGCATCTAGAGGGGGTGTTAACCTTGGAGAACCCATTGCGTCGTCAGGGGCCGAACCCAAGTCCTTTAGTGCGGGAGGGGTAAAATTTGGAGGGGTCAGTTTGAGAAAGGCCTCCCGCAGAGTGTCATTGGGGAACGGACCTGACAATGGATCCTTACTCAGTCCTGTTTCTTCCGTAATCCCCGCTCTATTTGGAGTTCCATTTTCTTTGGGTGGCCCCGGAGTTTGTAGAATTTGTGGAGTTTGTAAGGGATGTTGAGGATGTGAATGAGTAACTTCTCTTTCCCCAACGCTCAGTCCCTTCCCCTCCCCCTCTCCCGTGTTTAGTTGTAAAATGTTTTCATGTGAAGCAGTGGTGCTTGTAATGGCTACTTCAGGGTAGAGGTCCCCCATTGTCCTAAGTGGAAGAAGTTTAGAGGCCGGAGAGCCAACCATTGTCCGCAAATAAACGGTTGAACCCGAGTGGACTAGCTTGAATTTCAGGGCAACTTCCAGTACCGCGTACCACAAGTCTTTTAATCAATAGTGCGGTGAACCCTTGTAGTACACTTCCGTACCAGCAAAAACGTGCAGGAAAAAGAAAAAAAAAATCAGTAAGTATAAATCACAATATTACCTTCCTGCCTTCGTGCCTGCCTGCCGCAGACTGCCAGAGACTGCACTTAGCCGCACTTCGAAAATGTGCTCAGTTTTTGCTGTTAACCGTGCAGGAACAACCCTCCGTTGGACAGGAGCCAATCTTACTGGTGCACCCCAGTGCGCCCAACAGCCGCTCAACAGCCGGCGCCCTTTACCCCAACGGGCTTAACGCCGCAAGGGTGGGTTGTGCTCCTCTTTGGGCCAGCAGAAGAGACACATGACCTGTCACGTGAGCGCAAGGGCGCTCCGCCTCCTCCAGGAAGCGAGCGCGAGGGCTGGCGCGTAGGAGCTGGTTTTTACTCCAGCGGCGATGATCCGGTAAGTAGAGAGTCTGGTGCGGGAGTATACGCCGCTCGGCCGGGTTGTGCTCCTCTTTGGGCCGGCAGAAGAGACACGTGACCTGTCACGTGAGCGCAAGGGCGCTCCGCCTCCTCCAGGAAGCGAGCGCGAGGTCTGGCGCGTAGGAGCTGGTTTTTACTCCAGCGGCGATGATCCGGTAAGTAGAGAGTCTGGTGCGGGAGTATACGCCGCTTGGCCGGGTTGTGCTCCTCTTTGGGCCGGCAGGAGAGACACGTGACCTGTCACGTGAGCGCAAGGGCGCTCCGCCTCCTCCAGGAAGCGAGCGCGAGGTCTGGCGCGTAGGAGCTGTTTTTTACTCCAGCGGCGATGATCCGGTAAGTAGAGAGTCTAGTGCGGGAGTATACGCCGCTCGGCCGGGTTGTGCTCCTCTTTGGGCCGGCAGAAGAGACACGTGACCTGTCACGTGAGCGCAAGGGCGCTCCGCCTCCTCCAGGAAGCGAGCGCGAGGTCTGGCGCGTAGGAGCTGGTTTTTACTCCAGCGGCGATGATCCGGTAAGTGGAGAGTCTGGTGCGGGAGTATACATTAATACGATTGGCGACACACTGCCAGTGGGCAATACGCTGGGCAGGCTGTGTGCTCCCTACCCATATAAGCATGTTGTGTTCGTATTTCTGCACGTAGTCCATGAGAATTTGGAGTTCCTCATCTAAAAGCTCCTCTTCCTCGACGTGTGGGTCTCCTGTGCCGTGCCTTGGGACTGAGCCTGTTTGCCTACTGCACGCTTTGCATTCTTGCAAGGTCGTGCAGACCTTGAGTGGCTGGGACCACTTGGGTCAGTTGGGGCTGGAGTACTGGTGGCCTGGGCTGTGCATCACACACTGATGGTATGACAGTAGGTTCCCTTGCAGGTGGCAGTTCACAGCATGTCCCTTCCCCTTTGATGCACGGATGGCATCTGCCCCTGCATCTCTGTGGGCTGGGGCACGGAGCACCACAGGCCTGGGTGGGTGACCCGGAGGCTAGGTGGTGTGTTCTGCAGCTGCCCCTGCAGCTATCTGACCCTGGCGGGTGTGTACAGCAGTTGACACTGCGTGCCGGTTCCAAGACGCTGCACAGCATGCCCTTTCCCCTTTGAAGCACGGATAGCATCTGCCCCTGCGTCTCCATAGACCAGGGTGGAGAGCACTACAGGCCTGGCTAGGTGACCAGGAGGCTGGGTGGTGGTTGCTGCAGCTGCCCATGCAGCTTCCTGAACCTGTTGGGTGGGGGGCATAGCTCTTTCTCCACATGCCCGTACACCTCTGCCACCTCTGCCCCTTCGGCCACTTCCGCCACCCCGGCCACCTTTGCCTCCCTTCCCACTAGTTTCCCTCCCAGTCATGGCACATATGGATTAGTGCAATGGGATGTGCAGCTATCAATTGTCCCGGGCAATTTGAGTGAGGGAGCAGTGTACGTTATGTTGAACGTACCAGTGTTTCCCCAGCAAGGCTCAATGTAACCCCTGCGGAAAAGAAAATGGGCCACGAAACACACAGGCACCCCAAATATTAAAAATACATGTATGCGACCCCTCGCAGCCCACATGTAAGGAAAAACCTAACACAGTACGCTGTGGCACCCAGCAACACAAAAAATACATACGCGAAGGACTCGTGAGCTACAGTGATGTTAAATAAGGGATTACGTGACACACAGGGGCACCCACAGAATGCAAAATGCATATGCAACTCACCGTCAGCTTCAAAAGTACACACGCGTGTGCGCGGAGGTAATCCACCACCAAAACAAGAGGGTCAAACGCAGTGAAGAGATCGCGTGGAAACGAAGTCCATATGTCTGTCCGCTATAACTCAGCAAGCATGTGATCCTCTCCTAAGCATTACTTTATCCCGATCCTGAATGCCACGCCCAACGTTCAGCGCGTGTCACGTAACTTACGCGCTTAGGCCCTTTGCTCTGATTTCATGCTGATGCTAACTTTCCGCACATGCAGAGTCACTCTGTTTCCGACTGCCCACTGCTAACACGGAAGACCCATGCTCCTGTCTACAAGCCAATTTACCGGCACCCAAGTCCCCGAGCTGCCTCCTACGAGCCATCTGCTGCTGCATGCCCACTGTGTGTGCCTGCTGCCCACGTGCCCTGCAATTCTGTTGCCTGCTGTACAGCCATTGCCAATGCTCCTGTCATCGGACCTGTGACCACCTCTGCTGATCCAGAAGACTCCCAACGTGCCAGACCACCGCTCCACAGCCCAGCACCAGGTTACCATGTCTGTAGTAGCATCATCGGAGGCAAGTGGCAACCCCAGGGCAGCGAGGCAGAGGGCTGTCAGCTTCTCAGCCAGGGAAGTTGACATCCTTGTGAAGCAAGTCCTGATGCATTATTATGCCCTCTTCCACGGACCATTGCAAGTCGGCAAGGAAGGATGGAGGAAGATCTGGGCGGACATCGTGGGTGCCATCAACATGGAGGGGTGGCACCCCACGACTACCACCATGTCCACAAGCGCTGGGAGGACTTCAAAGCCAGGACCCACAACAAGGCCCGACGCTTCCTTGCGGCTGGCATGAACCTTGATGGGCGCCGGGGGCGGTTGACCACCAACAACATGCAGGTCCTGGAGCGCTTCTACCCAGCACTGTACGCCCAGGTCATGGATTTGAATCTCCGCCTTGAGTCGACAGGTAAGTGTCCATGTGAACTTGTCCACCATAGTGCATGTGCATTTTGATGTATGGTTGGAGTGTGCACCTTGGCCTTATGTCTGGTATGCCTCTTGTACAGATGTCTGTGTGCATGTCCCAGAAAGTGCTGCATGTGAGCCCATTCAAGCATGTGTCACATCAAAGGTGTTTGTGTAGCAATATGTGATGCGCGGCAGTAAGTAACGACGTGCACATAGTTGATTTCATGTGTCTGGACTTGGCCATGTGGGAGGTGTCACACATGGGTGTTTTTGGCAACATCATGGACAGGCATGGTGCATATGTGCATGCGTCTCAAGAGTGAGTCTGTGACTGGCCAACACTCTGGGATGGATGTCACTTGAGCATTCGATTGTATGATTGACTCATGCTGCCAAATTGACCGCTAGTGCACTCTGTCGTGATAGCTCCATGGCCTGCTTCATGACTGTCAGCTGATGTGTGTGAATGAGCTGTGTATGTCCCATGATGCATGTGAGGTGAATGCACAATTTTGAGGTGCTGACAGCCTTGTCCAAGGATGTGATTGTCTGTTGAGAATGCCAGACATGATTGTAAATGTATGTTAATTGCACTAACCTGTGTGTTGTGGACGTTGATGATGGTTGTGACCTTTGACAGTGCCACTCATGTACATTTGCTTTGTGCAAAACAGACATATGTTCAGTACCCTGATGTTTGTGTTCTATGTCTCCCTATCCACAGCGACAATGGAAGAAGAGGGCAGAGAAAGTGCTGTGGAGCAAGGCATCAGGGATGCCTCCATCAGGCACAGACGCAAGGCCCAGTCATGCTCCCAAGTAATTTCATCTTCGGGGAGCGAGGATACTGGTGCTGTGTCTGATGAAATGTCCGGAGCTGCTGAGGGGAGGTCCAAGAGGGTGAAGTTGGTTGTGGGCTCCTCGGCAGTGGGAGGGACAGTTGAGGTAGCACAGGGGAAAACATATCCGGAAAATGGTTGGGAAGCATCCAGGTCGGCGGAGGTGGAGGAAGAGGAGGAGGCCACATCAGCCCAGCCCATGGGGCCCGGTGGGGTGAGGACGTGGGTATGACTGGTGCAGTCCAGACTCAGGGGCCGGAGGCAGTGCAGGTCGCTGTGGAGGTGCCTGTGCCTAATCCTGCCCCTGGGAATGCGACTGCATCAGTATGCACCTGCAGGCATGGCTCAGACCGGACCCATCAGCAGGTGGTGGATGTTTCCATGCAAAGGGAAAAACCAATACCTGCTGATGTCGCCATTCGGGACAGGGTGGAACCTGTGCTAGCCGGTATTACGAGTTGTACAGGCACCATTTGTGATGATGTGCAGGCTTCCAATCGGGGGCTTGCATGTCATCACGATGAGGTCTGGTGTCTCCTGAACTGGTTAGTACATTTCCTGGTCTCGCAATGGGTGCATGAGCTGGCTACTTATGTGACCCCTTTCCTCGTCCTCCTCCTCTGTGTGCCAGTCATCCTCCCTGCCATCTTCCGGACCAGATACCACCATGGCCCCCTGTATACCTGTCCCATCCCCAGCGGCCAGTCTGGTGGAGATCACATCCCTGCCAGTCGGGAGTCGAAGTTGGATCAGCCGAGGTAGTCACCTCGCAGATCCAGCTGGCGACAGGAGCTGTGGCAATGGAGGAAGAGCAGGCACCAAAGAGCAGGGCACCGGCATGACAGCCCATGCGGTTGTCATCATCCCGGAGGCTGTCCTTGAGGCACAGGCTCCAGGGTATTCGGCAGCAGCAGGCTCGGAATAGGAGGCTACAGGACTCAGGGGATTCAATTGCAGGGAGGCAGGTATCGGCCATCAGGCAGGAGGCAAACATGGACCTTACACAAAGGATGTCTTCCATGTGGGAGCGTTTGGGCCAGCAGATCAGGGCAGAGCAGCAGCTGGCACGGGAGGCAAGACTCACCATTGCCAGGGTGGAGAATTCACTGCGTTGGGCAGAGAGGCAGGCTGAGGTCCTCGAGGAGACTTGCAGGGAGTTTGAGAGGAGCATGTTGGAGTCCCTGCAAGCCCACGAGGGGGAAGCGGAGGCCCGTCTAGGAGAAGTGGACACAGTGTTCAATGATGCCCTGGCTGAGACTATGAGGGAGCATGTTGAGGAGAAGGACTAGCCCGTTGCCATTGTATATAATTATTTAGGTGTAAGTTTCATTTTTGTTTCCATATTTTTAGGAGTTATTGGACTGTGTTCCAATTTTTGAATATAGTTATTTTTTGGTGTGTCATTTCGTGGATTTTTTTAAAAAATATTTTGTTATGCATTTGGGACAATGGACCTCTTATACTTGTACATAGTTTTTATCTTTTTGGATCCTTTTGTGTTCACCATGATGGAATGGATTTCTTTTGATTTTTATTTTTATTTTGAGAGTCATTTAAGGACATGGACCGCATTTTTGACATATACTTTTTGTGTTCTCTGTTTTTTCATTTGGACATCCTTACTTTTTTGGTGATTTCATGCACATTTTATTTATTTACAGGAAATTATTGTGACTTTCATACTTGTTTTAATATGTTTTCTTATTTTTACTACAAGTGTTGTTTGGTCTCGGATTTTGTGCAAGTTTGATGCTTCCTTACTCTGTTCTGTGACCCTGATGAGGACCAATGTTGTTCATGTGTGTGCACACAAGCATACATGTATCATGTTTGACATCTATTTGCATGGGGCATGTCCTGGTGTGCATGACTAGTGGATGGGTGTTAAGGTGGAGTTGGAGTGTGCACTGTGTGGTGGTCTTTGATTTCACATGTGCAACATATTTGTGTCTTGGTCCTCAGTGTTTTTGGGATGGTGGTAGGTTGGGTGAGTGATGGGAGTGGGTATTTCTGATAATTTTGGAACAGGATTTGCTTGTTGCAGTGTAAGTGCCTTCAACACAAATCGAGGATGCTTCAAATTCTGTCACAGTGTGTGTATGTGTACATGTGGATTTTTAATATTACTTTTTCACATGGCAAGCAGGGCTGCTCGTTGGGATACACTTTTGTGATGTGCATGTTGGGATGTGGTTGCAGTCAGCAATTGCGTGTGATCAGCTGGGACACTGATGCGTGTGGGCCAGGTGTATGGCCTTTTTGTTGTTTGCTGTATGTTTTGTGGACAGGAGTTTGAGGGTGGTGTCAATACATGGCATACAAGTTCACAGACAAGCCATCAATGGACTGTACGTGTGTCACTATGTCAGCATATGGCATCCAGCTGGTGTCCAGTATATGGGGCCTGCCTGCAGGTTGCCGTGATGGCTGATGGGGGTGGGGGTGCGCCATGACAAAGGCCTGCCTGCAGGTTTCTGTGACAGGTGATGGGGGTGGGGGTGTACCATGACACAGGCCCTGCCTGCAGATTGCTGTGACAGGTGATGGAGGGTCCCTTGTGGTGTGGGCTGCCTGCGGGGTGTGGTCACGGGTGATGGGGGGGTCCCTTGTGATGTGGGCTGCTGTGGGGTGTGGACACGGGTGATGGGGGATCCCTTGTGGTGTGGGCTCCCTGCTGGCTGTGGTCACGGATGATGGGGGATTCCTTGTGGAGTGGGCTGCCTGCCGGATGTGGTCATGGGTGATGGGGGTCCCATGTGGTGTGGGCTTCCTGCGCGGTGTGTTTACGGGTGATGGGGGTTCCATGTGGTGTGTGCTGCCTGCAGGGTGTGGTTACGGGTGATGGGGAGTCCCTTGTGGTGTGGGCTGCCTGCGGGTGTGGTCACGGGTTATGGGGGTCCCTTGTGGTGTGGGCTGCCTGGGGGTGTGGTCATGGGTAATGGGTGATGCCTTGTGGTGTGGGCTGCCTGCCGGGTGTGGTCACGGGTGATCGGGGGTCCCTTGTGGTGTGGGCTGCCTGCAGGATTTGGTCATGGGTGATGGGGGATCCCATGTGGTGTGGGCTGCCTGCAGGGTGTAGTCATGGTGATGGGGGAATCCCATGTGGTGTGGGCTGCCTGCAGGGTGTGGTCCTGAGGGGTGTGGTCACGGGTAATAGGGGGTCACTTCTGGTGTGGAATGCCTGCAGGATGTAGTCACGGGTGATGGGGGGTCCCATTTGGTGTGGGCTGCCTGGGGGGTGTGGTCACAGGTGATGGGGGTCCCATGAGGTGTGAGCTGTCTGCAGGATGTGGTCATGGGTGATGGGTGCTGGGGAGATCCCTTGTGGTGTGGGCTGCCTGGGGTGTGTGGTCACAGGTGATGGGGGTCCCATGTGGTGTGAGCTGCCTGCAAGGTGTGGTCATGGGTGATGGGTGCTGGGGAGATCACTTGTGGTGTGGGCTGCCTGCCGGGTATGATCACGGGTGATGGGGGATCCCTTGTGGAGTGAGCTGCCTGCAGGGTGTGGTCATGGGTAATGGGTGCTGGGGAGATCCCTTGTGGTGTGGGCTGCCTGTGGGGTGTGGTCACAGGTGATGGGGGGTCCCTTGTGGTGTGGGCTGTCTGTGGGGTGTGGTCACGGGTGATGGGGTCCCTTGTGGTATGGGCTGCCTGCGGGATGTGGTCATGGGTGATGGGTGATGGGTGCTGGGGTGTGGCTGTCCAGTCAGAATAGATCTGCTTGCATTGGATTTGTGCATGTATTGAGGGGTACGTGTGGGAGTTTAAACGCAATTTGGCTGGGGTGCTGACCGGGTACGCACTGAGTTTCCATGTGATTCTGTGGGGTGCGGACAGGGGGAAGGCTCTGAGTTTCCACCTGTTTTTGCTTTTGTGTGTCCGGGGTACATGCAGGAGTTTCCATGCGATTTGTCTGGGGTGCAGACGGACTAAGCACTGAGTTTCCACGTGATTTTTCTGGGTTGTGGACGGGCTGTGCGCTGAGTTTCCACGCTATTTCATGGGATGCGGATATGGGATAGGCACTGAGTTTCCACGTGATTTGGCTGGGGTGTGTCCAGGGTACATGCGGGAGTTTCCATGCAATTTGTCTGGGGTGCATCTGGGGTAATCGCATGGAAACTCAGCACGTACCCTGTCCGCACACCAGTCAAATCGCAGGAAACTCAATGCGTACCCCATCCACACACCAGCCAAATTGCATGGAGACTCAGCATGTACCCCATTTGCACCCCACCAAATCGTGTGGAAACTCAGCGTGTACCCCGTCCGCAATTGTTTCTTTGCGCCACGGCTGGCACACGCTCCTTCTCAGGGCACTGCGATTGCACCTTTCTGCCCTGAATTCTATGACCCATAATGTTCACAAAGTTTGCAAATTCGGTATAGTTCGTGGACCGTTTGTGATTAACTTTGTATAGGACATTTGGCTGCAACATAGCAGCAGTTCTTAGTAGTTGCTGTAAAACCATTGAGAATTATTGACAGCAGAGTAACATGTTTCTCTTATATAGCTCACTTATTCTTGAAGTGATTAAAATGTGAAATGTTGGACACTATTAGTAACTATTGGTTGCTATTTTAGGCATACAAACAATTGAATATGTTTTGTGAAATTGAATTGGTTGTAAAAAATTTGGGCAACTTGAGTTCAGGAATTCTGTTTCTTAATCTTTCTGGGCTAGCAGTCCCTATAACTCACGGTATTCTCTATAAATCAGGTTCACCCTCACAACACCTCAGTTCCATGTGTGCATTACGGAATATATTTCAATTACTCTAATGACTATGGCAGACACCACATTTCAATTTGGCATGTCTAAGGCCTGCAGAAATCCCAAATTGCAGAAGACTTGTTTTTAATTATAAATCGCAGAGTACATACCTCTTGTACAAATTCTCCCACTTTCAGTGACGTAGCTTGTAAGCAGGCATCCCCCAAATATGTTCAATTGCTATCTGGGATTAAATTAATTATTATGACATTTATCTAAATATTCTGTCTAAATATTCTGGGTTCACTATACTTACTTTGGTATGACTTTGAAAGTCACACAATATGTAGGGGCACCAACTGGTTTATGCTGAACTGCCAGATCATCTCTTCCTTCCTCTTTTCCACGTGCCCTCCCAGTAATCTGGTTCTGTTTTGGTTAAGGCCTCTGAATGCAATCCCAGATGCAAAAGGCCTTCTTGATGAGATTTTCTATCAGATATGTTCACTTGCAATCCCAATCTGTTGTTCTATTGTTGGACAGGTTCCCTTGCTTTTCAGCATTTCCAAAACTCAGTCTTCCATCTATGTGTTTGAATTGATATGCCTCTACAACTACTCCAATGCCGAATCATTTGACACAGCAATTTCAGATTTGGCAGAACCTAGCATAGTCTCCCTTCCTTTTTGCACACCCACTTTATTGGCCAACTGCATTTTGTTGTCAGAAGGATGTGTAGCTTTGGGCAAGCACCTCCCGCAGGAATAAACAAAGCAACATTGGACTAGACAATATGTTTTTCTTATAATTCTTTAAATGGGCATTTGCCATTGATATGAAATATACATTCAGATTTGCAAGTATATTTTGAATCAAGAGACATCCGTTTTGTCACTGCATGCATAATAGAGTTATTGCAGATGGGATTATCACTGCAAGGTGAACTGGGACCTGCTTTTATGTCCTGGTCTCCTCCCATGGGCGGTGCCTAAGTCCTTAAAGCCGCAGGAACACCGGCAGCTTTGTGCGAATATAATTAGATCAGCAGCATCAAACCACAAACGCCCTTGTCTTGCAGATAGAGTTATTAAATTATCTGAATTATGGATAAATCATACATTTTAATATATCCTATTTATATCATTGTGATTTGTCTGACCCTGCTTGGTGCAGTCCTATCTATCTCTGTTTTCAGAACAAACAAATGGTTAAAATAAAGAGAGCCAATAAAACTATTCCTATTGTAAACATAAATGTATTTATTTGTGCTCCACATGTTCACGCCGACATTGGGTCATTCTATCGGAATTCCATTTGTGTAAGCGCAACCCATTTAATCAGCAGAAACCATCTCTTGAGAAAAACATTCTGTTGAACAATGGGATGATTTTAACCGGTATTTTGATGAAACAGACATATTCTTTATGAGGCCAAATGGTCTGCCAACTGAGGAGGTTAGGGTCTGTGTAAGCCGCTGCTTCTTTTGATGTTATATCTAGAGGTCAACTGGACACAGAACACTCTTTTTCCAGAGTCTCCATAGTTTCTTAAAACCATTAAAACCATGATCCTGGAATTCATGTTAAATGTTGTTTTTCATATTTAGAAAACAGATACATTGTCTCAAGTAAACCCAAATGGGAATTACATATTTGATCAAAGTGAATGTGATGGGGGCAATTCCTGTTTTCCAAACAACTGATGTCTGTTCAAGCATGTGATGTCAGGTGAGCTGGAGTTCACATCTTAGGTTCACAAAATGCCAACTTTGCATGCAATATGTTGAGTCCCCATGTAACAGAAAAATGTGTAACTTAAAGTGTTTTTACTTGCAATAGCAATCAACCACTATGTTGTTCTCTTCCTAAACATACGAGACCCCTCATGTGATTTTTAATACATTTCCTTGTAGAACACTTAGTTGCACAATTCACCATGTTCTCCATTCACATGGCAGCCTAAATAAAAATGTTTGTTTGCATTACCTTACTTCGTTTTGAGTAAAGCCTTCAGCGCAGCATATTTTCCATGCTTATTTTTACTTGTTATATGTAATATTATTATTATTATTATTATTATTATTATTATTATTATTATTATTTACATGATGCTGCTTAATTGACAATCCACAATGATAAACAACAGGTTCCCTTTCATTGAATATTGAATACATATTTTAAGTGGAAACAACCTCTCTGAGTACCTCCATGTGCATGTGCGGCAACTCAATACTTTTCCATTTTCTGTACCCTAAATTTTCCTTCACTGAGTGTATAGTACCCTGTTCATGCCTTAACCTTTATGTGCTTCTAGATCTTAAAATAAACCTTGTCTACATCATTGAAAACTATCGTTGTGAAAGGTTCTTTTTGGTCAAAAAAGAAAATCTAACTTTAATGTAATATCTTTGCTTTTATGTTTGCCTTTTTAGGAGGGTGTGTTATTGTGTAAACTTGTCTTTTTCTAATAGGGTATCAGATCAATTCTGCCTTCAGACGCCTCTTAGTTTAATATTGGAGGCAAAGGCATTACTTTTCAGCCAGTAAAAATAAAGGTATCTCTTCTTATGCAATAATCATACAACACTTAGATGAGAATTGTTCTATTTTGAAATTACTTACTCTCACAGATGAATTAATGCTCAAAATGTATATCTCAGTTGCAAACCCCTATGATTTTCACAGTATTTGTTCTTTGCTGTATACAACTTCAAATCATGTATTCATTTGCTTTAACTGGCACTGGAGTATTAATTCCAGCACAGTGGCATATGAATGAAATTCAAATATCCACTTTTATTTATTTATTACATTTATATAGTGCGCAGGCAGCCCAGGGGCATTGTGGCGCTGGGACAAGTTACATGACCATTCTTAGATTCTTGTGGATCATTGGGCGAAAGTCACATATGACACGGATGCTCTTTAGGAGCATTACTTCTACTGGCACTGCCATGAGCCAGGAACTGAGTGCACCAATGTTGCCGTCACTGCAGGGCATGGCATGGCTTTGGGCATGGTAGCGTTCTGCACATTTGTGCTACTTTGCTGCTCAGATATGGGGACTTTATGTAAGTATTTCAAAGTTTGTACAACCTCTTGCACAACCGGCTCATAATAGTAATGCAGTCAACCCCAATGCAGAAGCGCAATTTATTCCAACATCCAAAACATTAGCAACTTTTGATATACCATAATTACACAGTAATATGTGCACTATTCTGTAAGAGAAGTTGTTTTTATCATTACAATAATGTGGAATATTAAACCATTACCTCATGTGACGTCTTCTACATTTATCAATGATTATCTGCAATGAGCATTAGGGAAGAATTACTTTTTCTTAATTGGACAATTCTATCTAAAGAGTAAAGCTAAGGCAATATGCTTGGCATCCGCGTTCTGATTTCCCACCCTCCATACAACACACTTACAAGCTTTATCTTTCAAGTGATTCCTTTTATAAAGTATACACACCTCTAGAAGTGTCAAATGCAGTTAAAAAACCGGCATAACCTGAGAACTAAACAAAAAACAAGAGCAACTGCAGATTCAAAACGTCAGTCTATAGATTTTCAAAAAATGACAAATAAACAAACAAATCCATGTGTCAAAAACAATAAAAATACAATTCTGAGCATCTAGCGACATGGATTCCATCAATAAAGTGTATAGATGTAAGGTTACACAACCGTACTTACTCTTGTGTCCACCACTTGCAGTTCAGCGGTTTTTCCTCTTACTGCATATAAACCAACTCCCTGTACTAACAAATTGCAAACCCCAGCTTAAATTGCCCTGAAACAAAAAGGTTTTGTCGAATTTGCAAAATGGAAGACATTCCTGAAACCTCAAAGCACGTTGTTACAGAATGCAAGGTATTGGGCTCAACATATATGAGCATTTTGTGACCTTTTGTAAATGATTATGATTCTATAAACGGTCATATGTTTTGGTCCTATTGCTTGAATACCAATAACAAGTCTCTGCATTTAGCACTTTATAGGGTATGGCTGCAAGTCGTCAAAAGGTTAGATGAATGAACGTCATTGTTTTATTGTGTGATATAAATGTCATGAATACTGATGCATTTTAAGTGAATCTCTATGTGATTTCATAATGCATGGAATTGAGATTGTTTATGTTCATTTAAGTCAATCAAAATTGTATGATTAGTATGATTGTATATTAGAAGTAAGTTTAACTTTGTCTGTTTTTATGTGAAAAGTTCATATCAACTAATGACATATGTACATATGTAAATAAATAAACAAATAAATACCTAGCAACCCATTAGTACAGAACTAAATATTATTACAAAAACTGTCCATCTGATAGAGACAAATAATCCCCAACATGCGCATGTTTCTGTCCTAAAATGGGCCTTAATATTCCCTGGACTTTCATCAGGGGGTATCCATGGCCCTCTTTACGGACTCTGTGGAATTGCAACTTACTGCCGTGCTGGCTCCCGTACTATTCGGGTAAAACTGGGAAATTGGGTGACGTTAAAGGTAAGTTTGTCGGGAACCCGCTTGTAGTACCGGCGGGTTACCAGCAAACTCGTAATGAGGGCCAATCCTTTTCCAGATTTTAGACTCAAACTATTGTCAATCATGTAGGCACATTGTTGTAATGTAATTAAAGCTCTGAATCTTGGGCTGTGCAAACTAATTCACATAAGCATATTTCTCCCACTGTGTAGTACCGTGATGAGGGCAGGAGAACGTTTCTAGAATGGAATGGAGGAAGGCAGTTGAGAGAGGAGGTGGAAGAAGAAGATGCGGGGCTCTTTACATGTATATTTATGATCAGCATAATAAACAAGATGGTGTGTTGTGTAGAGGTAAAAAATGGTGTCACTCGAAGGAATAAGAAGGAGACTGATCGACCTAGGGCATGAAGGTCACCAAGGGATTATGAAAACAAACCGAAGAATAAGGAACAATTACTAGTGGCCTGTCTGCGATGTGCAGATAAAAAGGCTTGTAAGGAATTGTATCATTTGTGAGGACAGTGATAAAGTGTGAAATGGCCAATGGTGATAACAGACATCCCAGAGAAACCATGGGACAACATGGATGTAATTGGTGCGATATGGAGCAATGGGGTCCATACACATTGTGTTGTTGTGATAGATCTTCTGGCCAGACGGGCAGAAGTTTTGATGACACCACACTTGAAAGTACAAAGAGTATTTGAATTTCTGGAAAGGTTGTGCGGTCGTGAGGGGTACTCTGGCACCATTGTGACAGATAATGGGTCACAATTCTAGTCAAGCGAAATGGAAATATACTTTAAATATCATGCTACTGTACATACAACCAGTGCCATACACCATCCCCAAACCAAGAGAGTTGTAGAGTGATCAAAGAATCAATAAGATGGGCATGGTCTAATGGGAGAGATTGGAAGGATGATGTTAGGAACCCAATTTTAGCCACATAGTATTAAAGGCGCCTCGCCATTTTAACTTAGCAGAGGCAGAAAGGCAAATGCCAAACTATCTGCTGGATGGCTGAGGAACATTGGCGCCACTGAGTTTATGGTGGAGGATGTTGGAGAGAGAATAAGGAAGAATCCGATGAGGAACAAAATGTTGTATGACAGGACTGGTGTGAAAGATTGCATGTCTTTGCACGCGAGAGATTGGTTCAGAATCAGGTTGCCAGCTGTGCCTAGGAACGGATGGATGCAAATGTTCAAGACTGATCAGTGTTAAAAGTGTTTTCATATATGCCATAAAGACAGTGGATGATATCCTGTAGAACATAGAAAGAGTGATGATGATGAAGAAGAGAGGAGTTGATGATGTGAGTGTAGTAGTACAAGACAACAAGTTTTAAGGGTGGAGTGTGATGATGGGAAAGTTCATGCTCAAGGTGTTTCCTTGTATGACAGAACAGATGGGAGATCTCTTAGCTCAAGATATCGAAGAAGATATCGCAGACCAACATATTTAGGAGAATATACGCAGTGACAAAAAGAAGGATCTTTATTAAGGAAGGAGGATGAGTAGTACTGTGCGGAGGGCCGGAGAAAGATTCTAGAATGAATTGAAAGAGGAGCTGGAAGCAGATGATGCTGGGTGCTTTACATGTGTACTTATGATCAGCATACTAAATACATGCATATACAAATGCATACTCACCGCTCGCGTCCTTTGTAAGTAGACACCACACATGCATCAATTACCAAGATATTCTTTTCTTTCAGAAGCTGAAAAACAGCAGAGGCAGGTTTTAAGTGTCAAGTAAAAAACGTAATATAATTCAATTATGTTAACAAACATGGCGTTAATGCCATTTCCTACCTAGTAATAAATCCAATTGCAATATTTGAATTTGTAGGACCTTCTTAGTAGAAAAAAAGGCAATTCAGCTCACTTGTTCAACAGCAGTAACTCACGCATCAATTTATGTTTTCTTCACCTTTTTAAAGAAAAAAGAGTTCTCTTTTTTCACATTAAGGCAGCTAGTCAGCGTTCCCTGTTGTCAAATGACCAGCACACAATTCACCTAACTAGTTCTGCTGAAACTGACCTTCCCCCACCATTTCCGTCGTGTTACTCCGTTTCAGCGCGTACAACTTAAAATTTGGAAAAATGGAGTTTGCGAGGTTAATCTGCGTAACTCCTCAAATGGGAAAATTCTCAGATGTAATGCTGATTACCTGAAGGACTACGGATTGCACGGGATTTGTCGTTTTCTCTGGTTTGCAGCCTCAGAAAAGAACAGCAAACACACAGTGGTTTCACAACAATCCTGATTGCAAAAATAATCCACATTGGAATTCTGTAACATATGGGAAGGCAGGTGCAGATAGTCTGCAGTTCTTGCCATGATCTTGGTGCTGGCTGACCACTTTTTCTCCTGCCTCTATGCTTTTTAGCTGTTTTCATGATTGTGGAGAGGAGGAGCTTTGCTACATAATCAGCAAGCCTCACGAAAGTACTACAACGCGTGCAGTTGCTCTCCAGTTGGATCTGCAGCTGGTCTGGTGCTGTTTATGTTGTTTTCATTGGAACCTGGAAGAGAAGGTGGCTCAACATGTGACCTGCTGCCACGAAGATTTTAGGATGACGACTTTCTTCTTTCTGCATTTGGAGTTTTTGGTCCTTACAGAGGTTCTTTTCGATTGGTGGCCATGTGTCCGCTTTGTGCGACTCTTTGAGGAACGTCGCTGACAAATCGTATCGCTGTCCCGTTTTAAAATTATAAGTCCTGAAAGGTGACTCGTTTCTTTTAAGTTATTTTATTTTATTTTGACACTTATATAGCACACAAAACCCTGAGGTATCTAGGCACTTTTAATTTAAGTATACAGTTACAGTCAGTGTAGCCGACTTATGAAATTCCCGGGGGGTGCCCAAGTATAGGAAGTGACATCACCAGCGATTATATGACCGCATTTGTACGTTGTCGCCAACTTGTTTCGAGGGGGTGGGGTGGAGCGCTGAACAGGGGAAACATTGGCTAGCATGTACTGCATATACTAAAGTAAGAAGGAGGTTTAAACCATCCAGTTGCATTCCAGTAGGCCAACACTGCCCCTACTCCACCACTCTATAATCATCCAGGTTGTAGTAGCCCTCAAAAGGCAGAGCAACACAACTAGGATGGGAGAACGAAATGCCATCCCATCCTGTGAGTGTGTCAAACCTCAGAGCAAAGACAATGGGTGTGCCTCCTACCTTGGAGCACAATCTCACTAATTTGGTGCAAATCTTGCAAGTGGGTGCATGGGAAGCCCATGCGTGTGTGTGGGCTGCAGGCTCCGGATCACATGCTCACTTCTTCAGTGTGAAACTCTGGCCAAGGCTCTTTGGGCAAGCATTTAAGATGGGTCTCACACCTTTAAACAGTGTGATATATTGAGTGGGCACCTCACTCCTTGGAACATAGTATACCCGTTGCTGGTAATATCACAACTGAACGTACAGTTTCACTCTTGGTCATCTCAGTGACCCCATGTATATTAATGGAGGAAGACAATTATATTTCGGTTAAAACACTCCAGTTTTCTCGATCTATAGATCCATACCATATTAATTCATTGTGTGTGCAGGGGTGATAACTTGTGTCTGAGAGAGCTCATTCTTTCATTAAGGAGAGATAAAGGGGTAACAACCCCCTGTATGTGGGATCAGGCTCATTTTGCCCCATGGCCCCTCACTCCAGAATAAGTGAGTTGGTGTTAAGACCCTGCTGATTCTGCTATCCTACAGGCTCGAGCCTTCTATCCCTTGCCCCATTGAAGGGGCCCCTGAGGGACCCTCGAATGTGGAAACAAGGCAAAGTCACTACACACAAAGTCACTAGATACGCCAAACACGAGGTTCCGTTCCCAAAATCTAGGGTTTATTGCAATACAAAATAGTCCCAATTGGCCAAGTGGTCTCACGCCCCACGACGTGTGTCTAAACAGACCTCAGGGGACGCAAGCAAACAAGCGACGTACATCAGTTACATATATACAAAAGGAGCACCTTACAATCAGCAATGACACAGTATGACAGATTTGATGCAGCCCCCAATTAATTTCCCTTTTCCCCTTGAATTAGAGGCGATGATTGACCAGTGTGACAAATATGACACCTTAGACCACCATATTTAGTAACAGGTTGCTATCTCCAGTTTTAGAGACATCATTCTTTGTTTGTGAGAACACAGCGTTTCTGTTTCTCATAGGCAAGCTGTGCGTAGGAGACTGGCACATACCAGGCCTCCCAATCTCTAAGTTTTGATTCAACTCTTTAAATGCTAGTTTCGTACATTGCTATTCTTTCAAGAGACTCGCTGGCATTTATGTACTGATTAAATGCCTAGCTCCCTGTCTTGAAGGATATATGAGGGATGGAATCGAGCATTTCTGTCTGGCTCTCCAGTGTAATGTTTCAACATGTTTTCGTAGCCTTGGACCATTGAAGCGAAATAATATCTACAGCAAAGCAGTTTTACATGAGGCAAAGAGGCAACGTTAAAGAGAACAGAGAGAAAACCAAATGGCGATTCTAGTCATATTAAAATGGCCGCACTCTAGCTGGGCCAATAGCTACGTAATAACTAATGAGCATGTATTCTTAACACTTTGAATGAGGCAGTTGGTCCTCGGCTAAACAATTATCATGCATTTCCTTCCACCCAGAGATGTCTAGATTTTCTGGACTGACAAACCCTCCTCTTGGCCATATGCCAAACGCCTCATCCGTACATTATGTTTCACTTTTTTGTTCCATTTCCCATAATATAGGCCGCATAGAGCGGCATAGCATGCAGAAAACAATAGCCGTCTTTCTATGTACTACGTTCAATTCGCTATCAGCTTTGGTGCAGGAGGGGGCATTCATTGATTCCGAGATTCTTCTCTGGTCCTTCTTCTTCCGTTGTATTTGTCGCAAATATCTTTTGTTCCCGTGCTTTTCCGGATGTTGAAAGAGTTCAATTAATGTTTACAATCTTTTATGTCAGTTGCTACCTGCCTTGGTTGCTTTTTCATTTCGGCAAGGCCTCCGTGCATTTGCACATTGCCCTAGAGTTTCAGAGCAGCGACCTTTGTGCCACGTGCGCCCCGCTTGTTTGCTCGGGTTCCTGACACATGGACTTAACACTGAGGAGTTGCGTTTCGTGAGCTGTCTAACTTGCACAACTCTTACACCACCCTCCTCTAGGCCTCCGGTTCCCACTTTAGCCGAAAATAGGAAACAGAGGCAACAAAGAGATGAAAATGTGATCACTCCTTCTTTCTGCTCTGCAGGTTCTACCGATTTGCTCCTGGTACCGTGTGATCAATGACCAGTGCGGATGCACTTATGGTTTCAAGCTCCGACTCAGCCTGGGGCACAGTGGCAGATGATTATGGGTCCCCGGGCGACAATGCAGGCTGTGGCACAACAGTAGATGGTGGGCGCCACAGATGTATGCGTTTGGTGTTGGACAGCAGAGATGCAGAGTCTGCTGGACAATGTTGGAGCGCTCTTTGCCCTTCCACTTTTATGGCAATCTCATCAGGCTTTGTTTCAGGATTAGGCAGCTTTCGTGGCGGAGGACTGGCAATGGCATTTTTCGTTTCCAGAACCATTGCTGTCTCTTTCTTGTCTTTGTCTCGATCAGTTGACGTGTCGAATGGTGATGGCACTTTCTTGGCGTGCGTAGCATGAATCCACGCCTTCCGTCCATCCACGCGTAAGGCTGTCTGCGTGGTTAACAACACTTGATACGGCCCACGCCACCTGGGTGCTAATGATGTTTTCCGTTCGAAGTTCTATATTAGCACCCAGGTTCCTGGCTCCAATGCATGTCCTGGGCCAGTATATCATACCGGTAATGCCCCCTGCAGATGCTGATGAATCAAACATAGTTTTTTTACTAACAAATTACAATAAATGCTGAATACAGGGTATTCAACCTCATTCATTTTCCTCAGCTGAGGTGTGCAACATACATTCGCCGGTCTCCCCATTATGATCTCATGAGGGGAGAGCCCAGTTCTGGCCTGCACTGACGTTCGCATGCATAGTAACATTATTGGCAATGCATCTACTCAACTCAATTTGCTGCCCGCACAGATCTTATTGATCTTGGACTTCAGAATTCCAATGGCGTTCAATAAGACCGGCCGAACTCGGATGTCTTGAACTGTGGAACCTCTAATCAATCTGCAATCCTGCACAAATCTCTAATATCACTGCAGCCACGAAGTGCAGACCATTTTTCGACCATATGACACTGGGCAGACCAAAGCGAGAGAAATACTCTTTTAGCATTACTTTCACCGTGCTCATGGCTGTGCAATCTTTCAAAGGATACGCTTCCACCCATTTGCTAAATGCACATATGATCACTAGAACGTACTTCAAATTTTGGCACCTTTCCATTTCTATAAAGTCAAAGTGAATCACTTCGAATGGCATAGAGGGAGGTCCGAAACTTCCCGTTGGAGTCACTGTTCCTTTTCCCACATTGTGCTGTAAGCACATAATGCAATTTTGGACCAACCTCTCGGCATTCTTTTTTATTAGGGGATTTTCCCAAACTGTGGCTAAATGTTGGACTATTTTCTTTGCACAGATGTGTGTGGGACTGTGAGCCATTGTAACCATTCTGTTTACATACGCATTTGGCAACATCCAATTCCCGCTTTTCTTGTCCACCCAACATCCCTCCAAATCCAATTCTGCAGAGCCCTTGGTCCATCCCTGTATTTCGTCGGCGGTAGCTTCCGCCTGCATTTCTTTAACCGTGACAATTCCATTCTCTATCATACAGGGCACTTCCTCCGATTGTACTGTCAACATTTTTGTATTCAGATCAGTGGCAGTCTGTTTCGCAATTCTGTCTGCAAATGCGTTTCCTTTACCCACGTTACATGTCACTTTTTTATGTGCCTCGCATTTCATTATTGCCACGTGTTTTGGACACGTAAGTGCAGACAGTAATCGCACAATCAAAGAGCCATATTGTATTCTAGCCCCAGCCGATGTTAAGAACCCTCTCTTGGCCCATAAGTTATGGACTACGCCGAAGGCGTATTGGCTACCAGCATAAATATTTACACTCAAGTTCTCTGAAATTTCACACGCTTATTAAGGCAATTATCTCTGCTGCTTGGGCGGAGTTGTAAGGAATTCTATTACTCTCCACAGCGCTTTTTAATGTGGTGACAGCGTATGCAGCAGTTGATGTGCTGTCAGGTAATTTAAAACAGGAGCCGTCACAAAACAGTTCCCCTTCTGATTCTTTTAGTGGTGTATCACTCAAATCAATTCTCCCTTTTGTTTCTTCCTCAGTAACCATTGAACAATCATGGGGAGGCAATTCAGTCCCACCAATTTTCCCTTCGGGCATTGGCATTAATTCTGCTGGATTCAAATCGCTACACCTCATAATTTGGATGTGGGGCGCGAACAATATTATTTCATATCTAGTCAATCTAGCAGAGGTGAGGTGTTGCGTCTACGTTCTATTGAGTAGAACATCTATGGCATGTGGCACCATCAAAATTAAGGTGTGCCCCAATACCATTCCTTCTGTTGTGTTTCACCAACGCAGCAGCCGCTGCAACAGCTCGCTAACATCGTGGTAGTGCGCGCACTACAGGGCCCAGCGCAGAAGAAAAATAGCCGCACGGCCTAGTTCTTCCACCTTGTTCCTGTGTTAAGACAGACAATGCGCATCCTTCGTTTTCATGCACAAAAAGCCTAAAAACCTTTTCATAATTCGATGTGCCCAAAACTGGAGCAGAACTCAAAATGGTTTTTAGCGAATTAAATGCTTTCTGACATTCTTCATTCCACTGCAAAGGCACCACAGCATCCTTTCTTGTTTGTTCCACCATTGGTTTCACAATCAAAGCAAAATTCATAATCCACTGGCGACAATATGAAGCCATGCCTATTATAGCTCTCACACCTTTCTGTGTTGTTGGAATAGGCATACCAGAAATGCTCTTTATTCTTTCTGGCGTTAATCTTCTCCCTTCCTTTGATAGTAAGTAACCCAAATAAGCTACTTCTTTCTGACAGTACTGGAATTTCTTTAGGCTTGCTTTATGGCCATGCTCAGCTGGATGGGTTAATAGTAAAATAGTACCTTTTTTACATATTTCTTCTGTGTCAGCGGTGATTAATAAATCGTCAATGTATTGTAACAATACACAGTCCGCTGGTAATTCTAACATGTCCAGCTGTTCCTTCAATGCTCTACTGTATATGCTCGGACTTTCAGTATAACCTTGTGGCACGCGTGTAAATGTGAATGATCGTCCTTCTAGAGTGAAAGCGAATAAATACCTGCTTTCTTTGTGTACTGGAATGCTGAAAAAAGCATTTTTTAAGTCTACAACACTAAAATATTCTGCTGATGCAGGGATCATTGTCAAGATCGTAGTGACGTCTGGCAGTAACGGGAATTGGGGAGCTACCACTTTGTGCAGTGCACTAAGATCAATAATAAAACGGTACGGTACCTCATTACCCCCTTTCTTATATACTGGAAGAATGGGGCTGTTACACACACTGCCTGTAATCTCTTCAATCACTCCCAATTTTACCAAATCAATCACAATACTTTTCAATCCTTTTTCTCCTTCCACTGAAATTTTATACTGTGGAATACGTGGTAGCGTTATTCCTTCTTTCAATGTAATTTTTACTAGCTCTATTTTCAAACATCCCACATCATTGTCATCCACGGCCCAAATGCAAGTTGGTACTGTACTAAATTCCCCTGTTAAAGGTTCCGTTATAAATTCAGAAGTCAGCATATTCTGGGGAGAAATCGTCAAAAATACCCCATCTGGTGTACAATGAATAACTGCATCAGTTTTTTCAGTAAGTTTAATCCTAAAAGATTTTCTCCACAATGCTCTGTCAAAAGGAATGGACAATGTTCAGTAAAAGGCCCTATTGTCACTGTTACTGGTTTAGACTCGGGGTTTATTACTGGGGTACCTGTGAACCCTACTGAAATATTTTGTTGCCCTGACAGAGGTATGCCTGGAAGCAAGTGATGATCTATTGAGCACTTCTGTGCCCCCGTATCTACGAGGAATCTATGCTCTTTGTTCCCGATCTTCATCTCTACGTAGGGTCCTTTCTGATTCACGGGAATAGACACTGGTTCTGACCCCTGTCCTGGGCTGTCCGATTGGGGTAACAATACATCATCTGATGTGTAATCACCACTGTTGTTACAGTTTGCACCTGTCTATGTGTCAATAACGTTCCCCCCTCTCCCTCTATTTCCCATTTGTGCAACCTGCTGATTTTGACTCTGGTTTTGATTCGGAGCCTGGCCTTGATTTTGTGCTCCATTCCCTTGATCATTCTGATGCTGCTGCATATTATTTCTGTTATGACCATTTGTTCCCCCGTGGCCTCTATGAGGCCTTCTCTGACCATAACCGCCTCTATTTTGTAAGTGCGGGCATTGTGCCCGCCAGTGTCCTTCCTCGCTGCAATATGCACATTGGTTTAATCCCAAAGGCCCTCCATATGTATTTGAATTTCCCCTGTACTGTGTATTTCCCCTTCCCCTGTTGTGTCCTGCTACCTGCTGAAGTAATACCCGCGTTTTCAAGTTTGCTCTATCCTTTGCTTCTCTTTCCTTTTCAGTATTTACCCTGTTTTCATAATGTTGAGACATGTGCAATACTTCTCCTAGCGTTTTTGCTTGCTATGCACTTTCTGATGTCATTATCAAATTTTGATTTGGAAGTATTAATCCCCTCACATATTTATCCACAAATACCTTTTCCCTGCTTATGTACTCACATCCTGTCCACTAAAATCTGTAAATACTTGTTAAATCTGTTAAAATAATCTGTGGCCACCTCATCTTTTCCTTGCACACGCGCTGTCATCTTGTCCCATTGAATTCTTTTCTCCGGGACCAATTCTTTTAACTTATGTATTATTAGTGCTGGTAGTGCTAACATATTTGCCCCTGGCTCTGCACCCACCGCTCTATTTCTATCCTCCAGTATTAAATTCACCCACGTGGCGCCATAGGCCGTCTCATCATCCACCTTTCTTATTTGTTTCCATTTCTCTGCTGGCAAAATCATGGGGAATATTAAGTCTATATCACTCATTGTGAGCACCACTGATTTCAATAAAGATTCCTATTCTTTATAAAAACCTGATGGATTTGTTCGTATGTCAGGGATTGTCTGTTTTATATTATTCACTTCCTGTCTAGAGAAGGGAACATGCACAAATTGAGCTGCGTAATGCGCTGGGATTACCACAGTTGGCGTATCGCCTACTGCGGGAGTATCTACCCTCGGTACAAAAGTAGGGGGCACTTCGCTCATGGGGAAGGCCTCACTCACTAATCCCCCCCCTTCTCTCTTATGTAACAATATTCCCAGGTCGAGGGAAAAGGTTGTTTCTCCTGTCCCCCGTTCCATCGCTCTCTTATACACCGCCAATACTTCAGGGGGGCTCACCTTTTTCTCGTTTCCATCTTTAGCTGTCAAATATTCTATCATTGTTTGTAACACTCTCCTCTTCATTGCTAAAGTGTATTAATCAAATATTCCATGTATTTCCATTATGGGAATACTGGGATCTGAAATCCATTTTTGTGCCTCCCGCATGCACGCCTTCAGCTCCGCACTAGTTTGCGCTGCTGGCGACGAGAATCGCTGCTGTCTACCCCTCTCAATATTATTTCTCCTATTCCCCGGTGTGGCCAATACTTCAGAATATTCTTCATCCAATTCATTCTTTATCTCAAACAGTCGCTTCACATGCTCTTCTATCTCCTCATTCCTTCCTATACAACGGGCTAATGCATTCAAATCCAACAGTCGTTGCGCTGGTAACTTTCCAATTAACTTTTTCCATTGTCTTGACAAATATTCCCCCATGCCTTCCAACAATACCTGTATTTCATTGTTCCTTCTGAAATCATACAGCGACGCTAGCGTGGATGCCTCATCATTGTCGTCTATATACATTTCCGCCTGTTCTTGCAGCTTGCGCTTTCTCTCCTTGCTGATCGCGCTGCGAGTTACTCTCATACATTCATTCTGCTTGATTCCACTCATGAGAGGGGCGGTCGGAACAGTGGCACCTTCTTGATCGGAAGGTGGGGAGGGGGCAGTGAGAGTGGGATATTCCTGTTGGGGTTGTGGTAATAGCAAAACATAGCAATAGCTGGCTAGTGGACAATGAAATGTCTGATTCAGCCTGTGGCTGTGCTGGCGTTGGGAGGGGCTGAGAAGTGGGAGGGGTTTGAGCGACAGCTACTGACGTATTCTGTTTGGTTCCACTCCTCGGGCCCTGCTTTGTTTCAGTCAAAATTTTGTTTATTAATTCGTCTGACGTGTGTAGCTCTCTTTGTTGATATATTTTTTCTATGTTTAATTCATCGCGCCATCTTGTCTTTCTCAAGCTATTACTCCACTCCTCCTCCTCTTTCTCCTCAGTTTTCTCCGTCTTTGATTTATGACTGCGCGCATGCTTCTCTCTACTTCTAAATCTGAGTATTGTTTCCCTCCTCCAGTCCCTAAGGATGTCTAGTGCCCCAGGGCGTGCTCTTTTACTTATCAACACCTTTTCCAGGTTATCTATACGTCCCATCTCAAAACTCCCATGGCTCGGCCACTGAAGCTCTGCCTGTTTTCTAGTTTGCTTATGCCAAGTCTCACACAACATTATCGCTCCCATACTTTATGTACATCCCATAAGCCAGCGTTCCTCCCGGAGGTGCTTCCTGGCCAGTTTCCAAAGATTGTTCACCGCAGCGGAAAAATCCCCCTAAGGTAGACAATACCCCAGGCATGTTTTAACCTTACCCTTGGCTAATCAAACTTACTCTGGGTGTTTGATTTTGCAAAATCAACTCTCAACCAATATCAGGATTACTTATGAATCGGGGCATGACTCACCTGATCAATCAATTTGTCTTCTTCAAGACACAATTCGTCCGTATACTGACGCAACCAATGACCTCCTTGTTCGCTGGCCAGGGGCGTCGATCAGGGATCAGCGGTGCGCAGATCTGCAAAGGAGTCTCTCATCGCTTTCGCAGGGGCGCCCCGTACACCTCTGGATCCCTGCTCAATCGCTCCTGTCCTCGCCATTCTTGTCGCCTTCCTTATGTCACAACGTACACGATGGAACAAGTGGGGGAGGGTCCCTATTCGGGCGCCATCTTGAAGGGGCCCCTGAGGGACCCTTGAATGTGGAAACAAGGCAAAGTCACCACACACGAGTAGATATGCCAAGCATGAGGTTCCGTTCCCAAAATCTAGGGTTTACTGCAATACAAAATAGTCCCAATTGGTCAAGTGGTCTCACGTGTCACGCTCACCTGATTCCCACGGGGGCGCTGGCCTGGTTTCGAGTGCTGATGCCTCTTCAATGGTGACGCGCAGGGCTCTGAAGATGGATAGGACGGGCCCCTCAACTCTGGCTAATCTGGCTCGCAGGAATATCCTCCTGTACGTGAAAAGGGAGTATTACAATCTGGCGGAATAATGCTCGAGCCTCCCACTTCCTTCCAACCCTCCTCGATACCCTTCCACGATGCCCCATGAAGTCTCACCTAAGGGTCTGAAAGGACGAGCTCTCCATCCTGTTTCTGACGCAGGGGCGCGTTGAACCCAGTTACTTCACTGGATTGAGGTTGGATGGGAGTTCAGGTAAGCTTGATTATACTGGTAAGGCGCTGTAAAAGTTCTGTTGCAAGTTCAAAAGTTCAAGCTTTAAATAATAATGTTCATTGTCTTTTTCAGGTGATGAATGAAGATTCCTTTGGAGACTTCTTGCAACAAAGCGCTAATGTTGATGTCTTTTCCCCATAGGGGCCGGGGTTCGGAATGCCGGAGATATGGCGCCGACCCGAAGTGAAACGTGCAGTTCCAGTAAAGATCAGGTAAGTCCTAGATGAGCGCTCAGGTAATATTTTTGCATTCGCTCATCTAATGTCTTTGTCTTTTTTCCCCATAGGGGCCGGGGTCCGGAAAATGCCTGGAAGCAGCAAGATCCGAAATGAAATGGGAATGACCCAACAGGTAAGTCTTAGAAGGAAACTGAGCTTTTCCTATTCCCTTCTTTCTCTCACCTTGTGTTCTTGTCTTTTTCTCTCTAGGCTCTGGGAAGTGGCTGCGGATCCGGATGATCGCTGCTGAAGATGGAGGCGCCCAAGAAAGGTGAGTAAAATGCAGCGCTGCAGCGATCAGAGCGAAATGCTTTTAAAAATTATGTCTTCCTTTTCAGGATCGTCGGTGAGATGTCTCCGTGATGCAGGTTTAGCAGGTAAGGCCTTCTTCCTCTCCAATTCTCTTCTTATCACCCTTTGCAGGTGTCCCAGGATGCTGACAGGCGTGGCTGAAGTCCAGAAGCAGGAGCAGACATGGTGAGCGTCCAGCTGCTAGGTACAGAACAACGCGAAGCACGTGTGGCTGTTCGGGTGGGGTTTAAATAGCTTTGGAAGAAGTTCCAGGTATGTATCCTTCCACCGATCAGGTATGTATCCTTCCCCGACCACACCCGGGTGGAAAGTAGTCCCCACAGGTAAAGTAGTCCCATTCAGGCCTCAAGAGGGCCTGGATGTAGCAGCATGGCCTGCATCAGGTAAGTGCACATTAAAACACTTGAACACATGTCCAGCTTTATGAGCCTGGCGCCTAAGGCGCCAGGACTGGGGTCCAACATGAGCCTGGCGCCTAAGGCGCCAGGACTGCGTCCAAAGGGCCCCAGCTTGGGCCCGCTGGAACTTCCCTGGGGGGAATGATGCCTGCCTCTGGGGGTGCTGGGTCGGACCTGGCTCCTTGGAGGTAGGCATCATGACAGTACCCCCCTTCAAGGCCCCTCCCAAGGTTGTTCCCTCCGGGGGTTTTGGCTTGTTCGGAAATCTCTGGTGGAACCTTTGTATTAATCGAGGTGCGTGAACATGGTTACTGGGCTCCCACGATCTCTACTGAAGTCCATATCCCTTCCAGTCAACAAGATAGAAGAGTTTCGACTTTAACACCTTGGAGTCTAAAATGTCTTTAACTTCGAATTCTAATTCCCCTTCAATTTGAACTGGGTCTGGAGGCTTGGACAGTCGGGTTCCTGGTTGTACTGGCTTCAAAAGTGACGCATGAAAAACTGGATGAATACGCATGTTGGACGGTAAATCCAGTTTAAAGGCCACTGGGTTCATTATAGCTTTGATGGGATAAGGTCCTATGAATCTGGGATTGAAGGTTCGCGGGCCCTTGATGGGTAAATGTTTAGTTGCTAGCCATACCTGGTCTCCTACTTGGTAAGGAGGAGTTTTATTTCGGTGCAAATCAGCGTTTTCTTTATACTTTTTCTTGGCTTGCTGTAAATGAGTTGCAGCTTCTTTGAAGACTCGGGTTATTGTGGAATGCAGATGATTTACTGCAGGCATTTCCAGGGTCAGAGGTGGATCTAGGTCAGAGGTTCGAGGATGGTGACCATACAAAGTATAAAAATGAGTTTGTCCGGTTCCAGAATGCACTGAATTGTTGTATGCATATACTGCGATCCAAAGGATGTCTTTCCAATTCAACTCGTATTGGTGTAACATGCACCGAAGATATTGCTCGAGAGTCTGATTGGTTCTCTCGGTTTGTCCGTCGGTCTGGGGGTGGTGGCTGGTGGATAACCGCACATCTATTTGTGCTAGTTGACAACACTTCTTCCAAAAATGGGAGATAAATTGACTTCCACAATCCGAGACTAATATGGAAGGGAAACCATGTATGCAAACTATATTCTCCAGAAATTCCTTGGCCAAGGTGGAAGCTGAAGGCAACCCTTTTAAAGGGATAAAGTGGGCCATTTTGGAGAATAGATCCACAATTACAAGGATAGTGTTGTAACCACCACAAGGAGGCAGGTCAGTTATAAAGTCCATTGACAAGGTGTGCCATGGTGCCCGTGGAATATCCAAGGGTTGAAGTAGGCCGGCTGGCCTTTTCTTTTGACCCTTGTTTTGGGCGCAAATTCCGCAAGACAACACAAAAGACTTTATGTCTTTTCTCCCAGAAGGCCACCAGAAGTGGCGTTTGATTTTTTCCTCCGTTTTAGCGATACCAGGGTGTCCTTCCATTAATGATTCATGATGATGGGCAATAACAAGTTCCTACAATTCTTTACCTGGCAGAAACAACCGCTCCTGGAAGTAGGGTAAATCATCCTTAACGGTGTAATGAGGACCCTTTTGACTCCATTCCAGTAAGGCTGAAGAGTCTAGAAGTTGTTTTACTTGCGTTTGGATATCCTCAATAGTTTGCAATGAAGTTAAGCCTAAGATTCTTTGTTCAGGTATGATTGGCACAGGTTCTAAACTCGAATTGGGTTCTTCCATGCCAATCCGGGATAAGGCGTCTGCTTTACCATTCTTGCAGCCAGGGCGATAGGTAATTACAAATTCAAATTCCACAAAGAATAGAGCCCATCGGAGTTGTCGTGAAGATTGAGCTCTGGCCGTCTTTAAATACTGCAAATTTCTGTGGTCCGTAATTACGGTGATGGTGTGTCTGGCCCCGAGAAGGTAGTGATGCCAAGCCTTGAAAGCAGATTTAATAGCCAGTAACTCTTTGTCGGTAATTGCGTAGTTGATTTCAGGAGGAGAGAATTTTCTGGACCAAAAGGCCACAGGGTGTAGTTGGTTAGTTTCTGGGTCTCTTTGCGACAGGACAGCTCCCATGGCCGAACTGGATGCGTCGGTTTCCACAATGTAAGGGAGATCTGGGTGCGGGTGCCTCAATACAGGTGCAGAGGTGAATTTGGTTTTCAGGTCCTGAAAGGCTTGTTCGGCCTCAAGAGTCCATTCGAAGCGTTTATTTTTCTTTAGGAGAGCTGTGATGGGTTGGACTGTTCGGGAAAATTCCGGGATGAATCTTCGATAGAAATTGGCAAAGCCAAGCATGCTCTGAACTCCCTTCACCGAGCTAGGAGATGGCCATTTGAGGATGGCGTCCACCTTTCGCGAGTCCATTCGGACTCCTTGAGGTGTCAGGATGAATCTGAGAAACTCAACTTCTGTGGTATGAAAAACGCATTTTTCGAGCTTGGCAAATAGTTTGTGCTGGCGCAATTTCTCAAGAACTGCCCTAACATGTTTTCTGTGATCGGATTCTGAAGAAGAGTACACCAGGATGTCGTCAATATAAACAATGACACAGACATCAATAAGTTCCCGAAAAACATCATTCATAAAGTACTGAAAGGCGGCAGGTGCATTGCACAAACCGAAGGGCATCACCTGATATTCGAAGAGCTCAAATTTGGTGCGGAATGCAGTCTTCCATTCGTCGCCTTCTTTTATACGCATCAGGTGATAAGCTCCTCGGAGATCTAACTTGGTGTACACACTAGCGTCTTTCACCTGGTCGATAAGCTCAGGGATCAGGGGCAGAGGATAACGATTCTTAATCGTTATTTGGTTTAGGGCGCGATAGTCTATACATGTTCTAAGGTCGCCCTCTTTTTTCGGCACGAAGCACAAAGCTGAAGAGACAGGAGACTTGGACGGGCGAATAAAACCATTGGCTAGGTACTGATCTAAATACTGACGCAAATGCAGGTTCTCAGGTTCCGTAAGAGCATAAATCCTACTACAAGGTAGTTGAGCATTGGGTACCAGATCGATTTGGCAATCATAAGATCGATGGGGAGGTAACGTGTTAGCCTGTTTTTTCTGAAAAACGTCTTGGAATTCTTGTTATTCTGACGGTAGCTGTACAGAGGTGGAAGTTGCTGAGGCTAAACCCATAGCTGAATTTCTTGGATAACAAGTTGGTTCACAATCAGGAAAACTTATCTTCTTTGCTCGCCAGTCTATTCTTGGATTATGTGTTTCTAACCAAGGAATTCCAAGAATTACTTGAAATTGTGGGGCCTTGATCACATCAAACACGATTGCTTCCCGATGTTCATCCTGACCCACCAGTGTCAATTCAACAGTGGAATGCGTTACAGGCCCTGAGGCTATTTCGGTTCCATCTACTGTAGTAATGACATTTTGGGTTACTTTCGGCGGAGAGGGAGCTTAATCCTGGAAGCCAATTCACGGTCTACGTAATTTCCAATAGCTCCACTGTCGATGTATGCTTTTATAGCATGCAACTGCTGAGGCTGTTTTGGGTCCACGAGCACCATTGGCATGACAAAATGCGAGGTCAACGAGTTTGTTTTCAAGCTCGGCAAGCGGACCCCTACGCTTGTCAGGCTAGGTCGTTTCCCGAATCAGGTGTCAATAAATCGTTATCAGTGGCTCCAACCACCTTCTTAGGTGGTTTAACCGGACAATTTCGAAGAAAGTGACCGTAACCCCTGCAATACAGACAAAGTTGCATTTGCCGCCTTCTCTCCCGTTCCTTCTGCGTTAATGGTCCTTTAACACCGCCGATTTGCATAGGTTCGGATACATCGGCACTCTTGGAGTTAGCGTGGATTTTGATCGGTACTCGGCTTTCGTACTTGAACCGATCTGCTTTTCTATTTTGAAGTCTGTGATCAAGTTGAACCACAAAGTATATGTAGTCTGCGCAGACCTGGGGTGGATTTACTATCTGAGCTAGAACATCTTTAAGCTCTCCGCGCAGGCCTCGATGAAACAATGTAATCCTTTTATTTTCTGGCCATCCAGTTTCCACAACCAGTCTATTAAAGGTGGCAATGTAGGACAGGAGATCCTGATTACTTTGTCGTAAGGATAGCAGTTCGTTATCAAGGGCCTGTCCTTGAGAGTGTTGAGCAAACAATCTTTCCATGCTGGCCTGAAAGCTCTGAAAATCCTGGAGAATGGGATCATCCTGATTTACCAATGGAATAGACCAATCGGCAGCACTGCCACTGAGGTAAGATAGTATAAAGGATACCTTGGTCTGGTTGTTAGGGAAGGCCCCGGGTCTGCATAGAAAGTGTAAACGACATTGGTTCACAAAGACGGCATATTTCTTGGGGTCCCCCGCAAAACGTTCAGGCGGGGCCAAAGGCATGTGTCCAGGTAGATTGATTTGTACCGGGTTATTCAAACCCATTGATGTGGAAGTACCACCGGAATTCGGTAAAGGAGTGTGCCCTGCCTGGGCCTGCAATAACCTTTTGGCCAGGTCATCTGTTCTTTCCTTGGATAGGATCAGTTCTCTTTTGAGAGCGTTAGTCTCCTGGCGGGCTGAGTGTACCTCTGCCCGTAATTCCCCCAAAAGCTGGTCAGTCTCGGAAGTCTCCATAGCGCCCGTGTGGGAAATTGTGGGTAGGCTTCACATTCTGTCACGCTCACCTGATTCCCACGGGGGCGCTGGCCTGGTTTCGAGTGCTGATGCCTCTTCAATGGTGAAGCGCAGGGCTCTGAAGATGGATAGGACGGGCCCCTCAACTCTGGCTAATCTGGCTCGCAGGAATATCCTCCTGTACGTGAAAAGGGAGTATTACAATCTGGCGGAATAATGCTCGAGCCTCCCACTTCCTTCCAACCCTCCTCGATACCCTTCCACGATTCCCCGTGAAGTCTCACCTTAGGGTCTGAAAGGACGAGCTCTCCATCCTGCTTCTGACGCAGGGGCGCGTTGAACCCAGTTACTTCACTGGATTGAGGTTGGATGGGAGCTCAGGTAAGCTTGAATATACTGGTAAGGCGCTGTAAAAGTTCTGTTGCAAGTTCAAAAGTTCAAGCTTTAAATAATAATGTTCATTGTCTTTTTCAGGTGATGAATGAAGATTTCTTTGGAGACTTCTTGCAACAAAGCGCTAATGTTGATGTCTTTTCCCCATAGGGGCCGGGGTTCGGAATGCCGGAGATATGGCGCCGACCCGAAGTGAAACGTGCAGTTCCAGTAAAGGTCAGGTAAGTCCTAGATGAGCGCTCAGGTAATGTTTTTGCATCCGCTCATCTAATGTCTTTGTCTTTTTTCCCCATAGGGGCCGGGGTCCGGAAAATGCCTGGAAGCAGCAAGACCCGAAATGAAATGGGAATGACCCAACAGGTAAGTCTTAGAAGGAAATTGAGCTTTTCCTATTCCCTTCTTTCTCTCACCTTGTGTTCTTGTCTTTTTCTCTCTAGGCTCTGGGAAGTGGCTGCGGATCCGGATGATCGCTGCTGAAGATGGAGGCGCCCAAGAAAGGTGAGTTAAATGCAGCGCTGCAGCGATCGGAGCGAAATGCTTTTAAAAATTATGTCTTCCTTTTCAGGATCGTCGGTGAGATGTCTCTGTGATGCAGGTTTAGCAGGTAAGGCCTTCTTCCTCTCCAATTCTCTTCTTATCACCCTTTGCAGGTGTCCCAGGATGCTGACAGGCGTGGCTGAAGTCCAGAAGCAGGAGCAGACATGGTGAGCGTCCAGCTGCTAGGTGCAGAACAACGCGAAGCACGCGTGGCTGTTCGGGTGGGGTTTAAATAGCTTTGGAAGAAGTTTCAGGTATGTATCCTTCCACCGATCAGGTATGTATCCTTCCCCGACCACACCCGGGTGGAAAGTAGTCCCCACAGGTAAAGTAGTCCCATTCAGGCCTCAAGAGGGCCTGGATGTAGCAGCATGGCCTGCATCAGGTAAGTGCACACTAAAACACTTGAACACATGTCCAGCTTTATGAGCCTGGCGCCTAAGGCACCAGGAATGGGGTCCAACATGAGCCTGGCGCCTAAGGCGCCAGGACTGCGTCCAAAGGGCCCCAGCTTGGGCCCGCTGGAACTTCCCTGGGGGGAATGATGCCTGCCTCTGGGGTTGCTGGGTCGGACCTGGCTCCTTGGAGGTAGGCATCATGACATCACGCCCGCGACGTGTGTCTAAACAGACCTCAGGGGACGCAAGCAAACAAGTGACGTACATCAGTTACATATATACAAAAGGAGCACCTTACAATCAGCAATGACACAGTATGACACATTTGATGCAGCCCCCAATTAATTTCCCTTTGAATTAGAGGCAATGATTGACCAGTGTGACAAATATGACACCTTAGACCACCATATTTAGTAACAGGTTGCTATCTCCAGTTTTACAGACATCATTCTTTGTTTGTGAGAACACAGCATTTCTGTTTCTCACAGGCAAGCTGTGCGTAGGAAACTGGCGCATACCAGGCCTCCCAATCTCTAAGTTTCGATTCTCGCTCTGGAGGTCAGCCCGCTCTCCAGGGTCTCTCTGGGCTTAGGAACGGAGGGCCGTAAAGAAGAACATAATTCAACTCTTTAAATGCTAGTTTCGTACATTGCTATTCTTTCAAGAGACTCGCTGGCATTTATGTACTGATTAAATGCCTTGCTCCCTGTCTTCAAGGATATATGAGGGAGGGAATCAGGCATTTCTGTCTGGCTCTCCAGTGTAATGTTTCAACATGTTTTCGTAGCCTTGGACCATTGAAGCGAAATAATATCTACAGCAAAGCAGTTTTACATGAGGCAAAGAGGCAACGTTAAAGAGAACAGAGAGAAAACAAAGTGGCGATTCTAGTCATCTTAAAATGGCCGCACTCTAGCTGGGCCAATAGCTACGTAATAACTAATGAGCATGTATTCTTAACACTTTGAATGATGTGGTTGGTCCTCGGCCAACCAATTATCATGCATTTCCTTCCACCCAGGGATGTCTAGATTTTCTAGACTGACACCATCACAGCTTCCAACATTCTGAGCAGCAGCTTATGTACAGCAGGCAGCTCGGGACATGTCTGTTGCCAATTGAATGTAGCCAAATCTACTATTTAGACACTGGGAGAGTGCCATGAACCCACATTGGTGGTGAAGAAGCAGTCAACATACAAAACACAATGGTATAGTGTTGCAGTCCTGCTGAGAAATGACAATTTGGTCTGTTTAAATGTAAAGCAGAGAGGCTGAGAAGTACACACACTGTGCCATCACAAATAAAGCAGCTGTGGTGGGTGTGAGTGCTGCTTTGGTGGCATCAAGAGTATGCAATTCCCTGTGTGGTAGTGTTGGTCATTTCCTATTGAATTATAGCAGCCCTATTGAGAAGTGCCATTAAAAGTGAAGCTGTCCAGTAGGCTGGATCAGTGATTCCCCATAAAAGGTGTAGAAGCTTCTATGAGAAGTGGCGGTACTGTCCCAACGGTGTGAAGTGTAGTATTTTCACATTAGCTATGCTTACGCACTTTGGGTTATTGAACAGTGCTGCTACATTCTGAGTAATTACATCCCTTTAAACATATTAGCTCTTGAATAACCACGACGGTGTTGAGTTATTCTAATGATGATGAAGATGATATCACGCTTGCTCAATAGTTTTGGTTCTCTATCATTAAATGTACTTCAGATCTTCAGAGTCTCGGGAGGATAGCTCAGGGACAACATGCTCGCCTTGGAAGCAAGACGACATGGAGCAACACAGGTTTGATCCCTCGGTCCGCGCAACACAGGTTCGATCCCTCGGTCTGCGCTTGGAAACCTCTGGGTATTACGGGCATAATAAATAACCAATTAAAATTTAAATAAATAAAACTGCAGAGAAGTGCTGGGGCCTTGTCAATAAGAGTGTAGCAGCTCAACTGAGAAGTGCTGATGTTGTCACATCAAAAGTATAGCAGCCCCACTAAAATGAACTAGCATTGCCTCAACAAAAGCATAGTATTACAATTATAGAAGCCCTGTTGCCAAGAGAGGTGCACAGATGTACAAATACATCCAACTCAAAACGATATTTAGAAATTGAGGGGCAGACTTGCTTTGCATCTGTGCCTCCATTTCTAAAAATCGTGTACAAATACACCCAACCCAAAAAGATTTTTAGAAATTGAGGGACAGACTTGCTTTGCATCTGTGCCTCCATTTCTAAAAATCGTTTTGGGTTGGGTGTACCTCTTCATTTGTGCACCCCTTTTCCTAAGTGGGGTGCACAGATGTACAAATACACCCAACCCAAACGGATTTTTAGAATTGAGGGACAGACTTGCTTTGCATCTGTTCCTCCATTTCTAAAAATTGTGTACAAATACACCCAACCCAAAAAGATTTTTAGAAATTGAGGGACAGACTTGCTTTGCATCTGTGCCTCCGTTTCTAAAAATCGTTTTGGGTTGAGTGTACCTCTACATCTGTGCACCCCTCTTGCGCAGAGTGGTGCACAGATGTACACAGACACCCAAACAAAACGATTTTTAGAAATTGAGGGACAGACTTGCTTTGCATCTGTACCTCCATTTCTAAAAATCGTTTTGGGTTGGGTATACTCTACATCTGTGCACCCGGGTGCACAGATGTAGAAGTATACCCAACCCAAAACGATTTTTAGAAATTGAGGGACAGATGCAAAGCAAGAGCCTCTTGCTTTGCATCTGTCCCCAATTTTTAAACATCGTTTTTTACCCGGCTTTTACCCGGGCTGCCAGAGAGAGACACAGTATGGATGGAACAAAGAGCCTCCATACTGCGTCTCTTCTCTGCGGCCCGGGGGGGGCTCAGCCCCAACTTCATTCTGCCGGGGATGCCGGGGCCCCAGAGCCCCTGCGTATCCGGCGCCCCTGGTTACAGTAAGTGCTTCAGGTTACAGAAAAGGAAGCGTAAGAGGTGAAATACATTGTGGAACGGGCAAAAGATAATACACCATACGCCAAGTGTAAGAAAAAGTACATGGTAATCTCATCCATTGGGCCTGACCCATGTTGTCGGGTGGCAGCAACCAACAGATGCAAAGTCAAGTCAGTGGGCAAATACATGGTGCCTACCCGATGTTGCAGGGCGGCAGCAGCACACAGATGCAAAGTCAAATCAAAGGGCAAATACAAGGTGCCTACTCCATGTTGCATGGAGGCAGAACGCAGATACACAGTCAAATCAAAGGGCAAATACATGGTGCCTACCCCATGTTGCAGGGCGGCAGCAGCATCCAGATGCAAACATCTGGCTGTGGGCAAATACATGATGCCTACCCCATGTTGCAGGGTGGCAGCAGCACACAGATGCAAAATCAAATCAAAGGGCAAATACGTGCTGCCTACCTGATGTTGCACGGAGAATGCAGAAGCACACAGATGTAAAGTCAAATCAGTGGGCAAGAACATGGTGCCTACCCCATGTTGCAGGGAGGTAGCAGCATACAGATGAAAAGTCAAATTAAAGGGCAAATACATGGTGCCTACTCCATGTTGCAGAGTGGCAGCAGCACACAGAAACGTAAGTCCAGCAGTGGGCAAATACATGGTTGCTGTCCTATGTTGCAAGGCGGCAGCAGGACACAGATGCAAAGTCAAATTAAAGGGCAAATACATGGTGCCTACCCCATGTTGCAGGGTGTCAGCAGCACGCATCTCCAAAGTCAAATCAAAGTGCAAATACATGGTGCCTACCCCATGTTGCAGGGCAGCAGCAGCACACAGATGTGAAAGTCCAGCAATGGGAAAATACATGGTGCCTACCCCATGTTGCAGGGCGGCAGCAGCACACAGTTGCAAAGTCAAATCAAAGGGCAAATACATGGTGCCTACCCCATGTTGTAGAGCGACAACAGCATGTGTATGCAAAAATTACTTAGGGGGCACAATCACGCTGGGAGGAGTGGGATGTGGGGAGGAGGGAGGAGATCAAGGTCAAGAAAGGGGGTGGGGGACAGCTACAATCATCATAGAGGGATAGGGGGCACACACAACATCATAGGCAACCAGGTGTGGTGGGGCCACACACAACATCAAAGGCGACCAGGGAGGTGTGGGGGGCACACACAACATCATAGGCCATAACGGGTGTGGACACACAATATCATAGGTGACCAGGGGGGTAAGGCTATGAGTACCTGTAGCGGACGGGAACAGACAGGGCCTCGTAGTGGGCCTTGGAAAGATGGGCCGGCTCCCGCCTCCCGGTTGCTACTCTGTAACAGCTGATTAGGATGCTGTAGATGAAGATGCATCAGCAGTCACACTGCAGAGCGCGGAACGTCCATCGATGAAGCTGCAGTAAGGAGGGCCTCATAGTGGGCCTTAACAAGATGGGCCGGCTCCCACCTCCAGGTTGCTACCATTGTCTGATCAAGCCAAAGGCAACCAATGGGAGGGGGAACTGGGCCAGGCAGGGGAGAAGGCTCTAAGAAATCATGATGCAGCCATCTTGGAGGGCCAGAGGCACTGTAGAAGTGCTGGATAACAAACACAAAAACAGTCACATTGTGCAAATAAGGCAGGTTGAGCCACAGATGGAATTTTTTGTTTGTTTTATTCATTTGTAGTGCACGCCTGACTCAAGGGTAACAGGACGCATGAGCAACAAGGATATTCTCAGCTTGGTTGCATTGCTGTACAACAATTACAAGTATATACAAAGGCAGTACAGATACAAATACTAAGCGGATGCATTAAACAACAATTTACAGAATGTGCATGGGGAGGCATAGAGCGGGTGAGGTTTAACAGTCATTTTCCTTTATCCAATGAATATAATTGCGCCTGAAGTGAGGCTAGGTTTGGGCGGTCCTTAAAGTGGGTGGCAGGGAGTTTCAATGTTGGGCCGCTTTCACCTGGAAGCTATTCCCTCCGGTTTTGGATTGTTTAAATCTATGTACTGTGTAATACCTCTGTAATATTTTGACACAGCAGGCCACTGAAACAACACCCGCCTTACATTCTACCAACCTCCAGGAATTAGTAATCATTCATATAATGTATATTCCAGGTATTTGCTCAGCCCTACTGAGAGTAATTCTCCACCTCGTCTACTCAACTAGTCACGTAGGCCCAATCTTCACCTCTGCCTCCGGAAATACCCAACCGTCTTACCTTATGGCCTATACCCATCCACCCACACCACTTTCCCACTCTTCTACACTACTCAACATGACCACCCCCTGTAGTCCTTCCACTAGGAATCTCAGACTACGTGCCAGGCTACCCAAAATATTCAAACCTCGTACCAGGGACTACCCCACACCAAACTTAGCAACTGGACTGAGCACACAGGCATGCCCACCGTACTGCCCACACACAGACCCACACACAACCCAATTAACACCCAGGCCAAGCATAATCCTGACAATCTGACCACTTCGCTAACCCCTAGCAAGACCCCCACCCCTCTCATTAGAGGTGCCCTAATGAACACACGCTCCATGGTAGCCCATGCTGCAGATATAGCAGACCTTATACTATTTGAAAAACTGGATTTCTTAGCCATCACTGAGTCCTGGCTCCATGCAGCCGCAGGCCCAGCCTTTGCGGTAGCCATCCCGGAAGATTACACTATCCTCAGAGCTGACAGAACTGAAACTAGAGGCAGAGGCCTCGCAATTAATGCCAAGACTCACCTAAACATGAGACTTTCCCCCTCAGACAAGTCCAATTCCTGTGAATCGCCAATTGCCAAACTGCCCAAACCCTAACCCTTCACCTTCTCTACAGACCTCCAGGCCCCCTAGGCTCATTTGAGGAGGACCTTACAACTATCCTCGCCAATAACTTAAAGAACACTACCCAGAGCCTTCTTCTAAGCCATCTTAACCTAGGCTTTAAAGACCCCAATGACCCCCAGGCCACACTTATTGACAATACCTTATCTGAGTTAGGATTTGTCCAAAGAGTGACCCTCCCCACCGACAACAAAGGGAGGACCCTTGACTGCGTGGCAGACTATAATTGTTCGGCCTCTATCACAGACATCTCCCCTCAGCCCTGGTCTGACCACCATCTCATCTCCTTCTCCCTTAAGATCTTAACCTTGACCATCACCAACAACTCACTAGACCTAGCTATACCACGAGGAATAAGAAAAACATTACAGCTGAAAAACGAATTCCCCTTATTATCCCGACTATGAATTCACTCACAGAAACTCCTAACCCCCATACCCTGGTAGATAAATACAACACAATCATGACATTAGCCTTAGACTCCATCGCTCTGCTGAAACTTAGAAAAAGCAAGCCTAAAAGGCATCTGAACTCATGGTTCTCCCCTTACCTGAAATCTCTCAGACTCGAAAAATGAAAAAGTGAACAGGCATGGAGACTATCTCCCTCAGACAACAATAAGATGAACCTCAACAAAATAAGCGCCCTCTACAAAAAAGAATTCATACTGGCCAAGCAAGAGACCTATAATTTAAGAATATCACAAGCTAACTCCAGTATAAAAGAATTGTTTACTATCTTCAAAGAGCTGGAAACTCCCATTCCAGTCCCAGACACATGTCTGAAAGATAAACAATGGTGTACAAGAATCCAAAATGCCCGCTCCAATAAAGTGGCAGGCCTACAAGTCAAAATTAACAACAAGGGTCGGCCACCAGGGGGCGCGCGGATGCAGACCTTGTTCGCGTGAGCTCCCGTCACACGGTCCCCTAAAGCGGATTGAGCCCCCATCTTTAGGGACCCCCCGGACCTAAAAGTTGGCGTAGAGGTGTCGGAAGGTCCCCTCCGCAACTCAGCGAAATCCCGTCCAAAATCGGACAAGAATTCCGGGAGATAGAGACTTGGGCGCTCCGCGCCGAAAACGAAACCAACCCTGCCCAGAACGGACACCACGCAGCCCAGAGACCTCGGCAATCTTCGCGTGCTTCGACCCGTGGTGAGGGAGCAGCGCTCGGATATCCATGCACCCCACCCTCACAGGAACAACCCGCCGGTGGAATACGTGACATCCAGCACCCAGCCGAGCCACGCGCTGTGAACACTCCCGAGGAACACGCGGCGCTGAGCGCGTTGGCCTCCCTCTCCCAGCTACGAGGCGAAAGGCGGCCCTTCCCACGACGCGGCTGTGGCGGACCCCGCCGAAACTCCAAGTAAGTAAGTCCGCTTACTGGCACCCCCCGCCGGAAATCCGCCTCCCCATCGAGGAACGAATCAACCCAACGCTGTGGGCTGAGGCCCCACACGAGGCGACGTAGACCCCGGAAACCCGGCTGCGCTCGACTCCACCGGAACCCCCAACCACACAGACCCTCACAGGCCCACGGGTGGCAGTCACACAGAACACAGCCTCATAGAGTGGACACATTCCATCGTCCCTGTTAGGACCCCACCAACCCGAACCCCGCCGAAGGCTCTCTCCACACATCCAGAGCCAACGGCTATACGCGCTGACCACGAAGAGAGAGGGATCCAGGAAGAAAAGCGGGAAAGGCCCACACGGCCCGCACACCACCAGGTGCCCTCTGGGAGGTCAGACGGGGTGACCCGCACAGTCCGTTGGGATTATCCAACCACCGCGGGGCCCGCAGAAAGGGGGTGACTCCGAGACACGCACGCTCCGCAGATCCACTGAACGTTGGGACTCCAAGGCGCTACAGAAGAGGAATAGAATCCGCAATGCTTCACAATGGGAACACTTTCTAGACTCAACTCTCCCTAGATACACTGGAGAACTGCCTTGTCACACACCGCTGAGGGAATGGCCCCCTGACTCACCATTGTCCTCTCGGACACACCAACAATACCAAGAAAGATACAGGGGCGTGTGCCTTCTCAGTGGTGTCCACAGTCCTAACGAGCGGACTCATCTAAAAGTCTAGAACAGACTCTCACAAGCGCATGAACCCCCGACAGAAGCTCGCCATTTACGCCTACAACGCAAACCCTGATCCCACCGGCGACCTGAAGATGACGTCTTTGATAACCCCGACCCCGGATGGGGACACAGTGGCAACGAAAGGCGACATTGCGGGCTTACTCGCAGAGATCAGGAACATGGGTGCCAGCATTGGCGAAAAAATTGACAAACTTACACAGCGGATTGACAACATTGAGGACAGGGTCGAAGGGATAGAAAATAACCAGACCTCGATTGATACCCTTGAAACCCAGCTGTCTCTAAGGATTAGCGAGCTAGAGAAGAAGGAACAAGTGTGCAAGTTGAAGATGGATGACTTGGAGAATCGAGAAAGGAGAAATAACCTGCGATTCTTTGGCATTCCAGAAAAAGAGGGGGAAACTGAAGAGGACCTGAAAGCGACCATACATGACATCATCAAGCTCCTCGTTGCTGACGATAATATTGATGAACCCAAAACGGAACGCATCCACAGGGCAGGGGGGCCACCCGGAGGACCCCGATCCGTCCTCGCCCGCTTCCATCATTACCAAGACAGATCGGAGGTGCTAGAAAAGGCGAAGAACGGAAGCACCATCACCCTGAGCGGGGCACAAATATCGATTTATCAGGACCTCTCCTCTTTAACCCTCGCAATGAGGAAAATGTGCAAACCACTCACCACATGGCTTAAATCTCGAGACATAAGATACAGATGGGGTTACCCCTTCTCCCTCTCCTTCGATCACGATGGATCGAAAATCAGACTGAACTCGGAGAGAGAAATTAAGGACTGCATTTTTGACCTATTGGGTCACCGATCTCAAGAAGAATCAACTGATCATGCACCCCGCGAGGACAGAGAATGGCGAATACAAGGTCCGAAGAGGAGGAAAGTTAAAGGCTCGAGAAAATACCGTAGAGGAAATGGCTCGCCGGAAGGATCGAGTTGATCACAACTCCTCGCAGCACTACTCAGATAAGTTGCATGCCGGGGAAAATAAGACTGAAGGACATCCCGCATGCAGGGTGTCTCGATCCCACCCGCGCATAGCGAATATGTACACCTGGAGGGGGGATTCCACGGGGCTCTAAAGTTTATTTTGATGTATACATTGCAAGGGGACTGTGAAGTAGCGGTCTCCACTGGTGGTTCGGTTATGAGCCAGTGATTTCAACTCGGCTCAATCGAACGCCACCAAACACATAGGGGGAGGGGGAGGGAAGGAAAGGGAAGGGGAATGGAAGCTGGCTTCGCGTCAGTGATTTGGATGAATAGCTCACACGGGGAGATGGGCCTGTGGTCCTCCGATCATCATGGGGAAACAATGGAAAGATCAGCGCGCCCTTGTGACATGAGATACTACCGTTGTGATGACGGCTGAGGCATGCTCCAAGGGCATCGTGAGGGTGGGCACATTGAATGTGAAAGGCCTGAACTCGCCCACAAAAAGGTCTCTTGTCTACAGAGAGTTCCGGAGGTCGAAATTTGATATCCTTCTCCTACAGGAGACTAAGTACGTGAGAGGCGAAGAAAAAACAATCTTGGGGAAGCGGTCGGGGCTGGAGTTCTGGGGATCGGGCCCGCTGCGCAAAGGTGGGGTGGGGATCCTGGTCAGAAAAGGAATACATCTAACGATCACGAAGGTTTGGGCGGATGTAGAGGGCCGAGCGCTACTTATCACGGGCGCCATAGGTAACCTGGCTATCACGGTGGCCACGATCTACTCCCCAAATGTAGGCCAGATCCGTTATCTCTCCAAAACAATACCTAAAATTATGCTAGAAGCGACCGGCCATGTAATACTTGGTGGGGATTTCAACATTTGGGCGGACCCCGAGATGGATTGGCACCCCGGCAATCCCCAAACAAGGGACAAACCCACTGGGGACTACACCCAATTTAATAGGATGATGGAATTGTATGGCTTGATGGACGTGTGGCGTTGTATGCACCCCACAGAGAAGCGGTACACCTTCTTTTCAGCCCCACACAACACACACACCCGCATTGATTATCTCTTTTCCTCGAGAGACCTATGTGATACAGCCTCCTGTTCAGATATCGATACAATCTCATGGTCAGATCACGATGTGGTACGAGCTGATTTGGTATGGGGCTCCCTCCCGATAGGAAGGGGTAGATGGCGGTGTAACGAGTCCCTTTGGAAAGATGCAGTTTTTAAACAAGAAATGCAAACCGCAATTGAGGAATACTTCCAACTGAACGATAATGGTGAAGTCCCCAAACAGGTAGTCTGGGAGGCGGCCAAAGCCACATGTAGAGGGGTCTTAATGAGAGAAGGGGCCAGTAAAAAAAGGGAGAGAGCTTTGATCGAAAACAGGCTCCGCAGGGAAATTACCCAACTAGAGACGGGAACAATCAAAAGTGGAGAGGCTGACTCTGAACAGGTTTTAGAAGCCAGGAAAAAGAGGGAGGAACTCCGTCTCCTAGAACATGACTTAATAGCCCGCAAACTTCTCCTCTTAAGGCAGAAGTTTTACGAGAAAGGGGACAAAGCGGATGCGTTATTGGCAGCCAGGCTGCGGGCACAGCAAGCCGACAGAAGGGTCCACGAAATATCTGATTCAGAAAACACCCCGGAAGGGGCCCAAACCACCATCCCTGAAAAATTTGCCGACTTCTTTGAATCTCTGTATACCCCCGACGGAGATCCCGACACACCAGGCATCCAAACATACTTAAACGACATTGACATGCCTGAACTTACAGCCACAGAAACAGAATACCTTCACAGCCCCATAAAGACCGAGGAGATCCATGAAGCCATAAAGAGACTTACACTAGGTAAATCCCCGGGGGAGGATGGGTACTCGGCAGGATTTTATAAAACATTCGCTACACAACTCACTCCCTTACTCACCGATCTCTTCAATCAGATCCTGGAGACGGGGAAACCCCCCGATTCATTTACAAAGGCGATCATTGTGGTCATTCCAAAGGAGGGGAGAGACCCTGCGAGATGTGGCTCATATCGCCCAATTTCCTTACTAAACTTAGACGCGAAAATTTACGCCAGGGTTTTAGCCGCTAGGATCGAATCATTCCTCCCACGTCTCATCCACGCTGACCAAGTAGGATTCATATTAGGCCGTCAAGGCGCGGACACCATGCGCAAAACCCTCCACCTGATACACGCCTCCCATAGTCTCCACACCAACCCTGCACTGCTTTCTATTGATGCGGAAAAGGCGTTCGATAGGGTAGAGTGGGATTTCTTAATGAAGGTCCTCCAGAAAATAGGACTCGGCCCCAACCTGAGAAAGGCTATACAAGCAATTTATTCAGCCCCCTCGGCATCGGTCCATTTGAATGGTGAATATTCTAGGTGGTTCCGATTAACACGTGGCACCAGGCAGGGATGCCCCCTCTCAGCCATTTTGTTCGCCCTGTCGCTAGAACCAGTGGCATGCAAAATCAGAAAAGACCTTGGTGTAGAGGGCATACGTTTGGGTGGCGTTGAGTATAAGTTAGCGCTATATGCGGACGATATACTATTACACATAGTCAATCCAGAGACCTCCATCCCTCAAGCCATCTTCCTACTCGAGGAATACGGCCGCCTCTCAGGGTTTAAGATCAACCGCGCTAAGTCCGTCCTCTTCCCCTTACAAGGTGACCCAACTACGAATGCGGCAAGATACTCCTCCCTGGGGCTAACGATCGAACACCACACATTACAATACCTGGGAATACGAATCACCAAAAATATTGACTCTCTTTACGAAGCAAATTTTCCCCAGCTCCTAACGAAACTTTGATCAGACCTCGCCAGGTGGGATAAACTCACGATTTCGTGGCTGGGCAGGCTCAATGCGATAAAAATGACTTGCCTCCCGAGGTTCCTATACCCATTCCAGATGCTCCCAATCCGGATCCCACAGCGGTACTTCATAGATATCAAGAGGGAAATTCTAAAATTTCTCTGGCAAGGAAAGAAGCCCCGAATAGCATACACCACCCTCACACTGCCCAAAGATAAGGGAGGGGTAGGACTACCTGACTTGAGAAAATACCATGCAGCAGCCCAGCTCCGTCTACTTGTCCCCCACCTGCGCAACTACAGTGAACCACAATGGGTAGCAATGGACAACCACTATTTAGCACCTGCAACACTTGGGGAATGGATGTGGGCACCATGGAAATGGGTGATGAGAAGAACGAGGGACCACCCACTATTTGTAGCCCTGTGGGAAATCTGGAGGGAGGGAACAGATATGACACACATTACAACATGGCCGTCCCCGCTAAGCCACTTATGGTCACCAGATATTAACAACCATATCCCCAACGTAGAAAGATTCCAGACTTGGTACGAGGCAGGACTTGAGCGGGTAGGCCAACTTGTACGCACCGACTCCTTCATTACCTTGCCACCACTAACGGAGACCTTAAACATAGGAACTCTTTCCGCCTTTCACTACCTCCAAATTAAAGGAGTCCTGACGAGAGACGTGTGGAAGGATAAACTGAGCAGAGAACTCACCCCATTTGAAAAAATGCTAGACTCCAAAACTGACAGGAAGGGACTGATCTCTATAGTGTATAAGTTGCTGTTGGAGGGCGGAACTGGGTCGACACGCACTCTCCGAACACGATGGGAAAACGACATGGGAATTGAGATTGTAGACGAACTGTGGGACAAAATGTGCACCATGTCCACACGCACCTCAATATCAAGCCAATACAAATTACACTCCATCAAACTCCTCCACCGCTGGCAATACGACCCACATAGACTGTCAAAGATGTACCAATCATCATCCCCCCACTGCTGGCGCGAATGTGGTCAAACAGCCAACTACTGGCACATGTGGTGGGATTGCCCTAAGGTCCAGATTTTCTGGGATGAGGTCCTTGGCTGGATAAGGCACACGGATGGGATCCAGAGGACTCTGACCCCGCAACTGGTGTTGTTTAGCCTTGATGCGGAGGACGGCGAGTGGACGAAGGTCCAAGGGGTAGTCCCCCACCTATTACTTGCGGCGAGGGCTCTAATAGCGACCAAATGGAAATCATTGTTGACCCCGAATAAGAAAGAATGGATTAATGTCGCCTTAAATCTCTGCACAATGGAAAAAATAACTGCATCACTCCATGGTAGAGCGTCACAATGTGAACTGTTATGGTCCGACTTCCTGACCGCACACAAATCTACTGCAGAACCAACCCAGAGCGAAGATGGGTCTCCGCCCTGAAGAGGACCGGACCGGCCCACCCCCCTCCCAAGGCCTATCCTCCCATCGCTCTACCATACATCTCTCCTTACATCCCTAGACACAATCACCTCAGGCACACAACTGCGCCCCCTTCAGGGACACGCTCGCAACTGAAATCCATTGACCTAACCCCGATCCACAACTTATACCTTGACCACGATGCCAAAAAATCTCCAGATGACCAGTCTTCCATTCTAGGGGGGAGGGTGAAGGGGGTATTAATTCTACATTTGTTGGGGGTAAAGGGAGGACATAGTTGTTTATACTGTTGGTCTCTCCTATGTTCTTCTGATTATGTATGCTCTTTAGTTGTATCTTCCAACCGAGAGGAAGAACTTGACCTGAACAGGTACTTGTTGTTATTCCAGACGATAATTTCATTTTGTACTTCCTTGTTCATGTGAATGTTTAATTTGAAAATTCAATAAAAACAAATTTAAAAAAAAAAATTAACAACAAGAAAGAATCCCTCCTCTGCACCACCCGTGCAGCCAACACCTCCTCCCCTCCTTCCCAAAAACCTACGCCCAAACCCCCCCTTCACTTCAGCTTTTCCAAAGTATCAACACTAGAGGTTGTAAAAACCATTCTGATCCTTAAACCTTTGAATTGCCAGGGTGACCCCTGCCCTGCACAAATCATGAAAGACACGGCCAGAGACCTCTCACCCTTCATTACCAAGCTCATTAATTCTTCCTTCTCCTCAGGTACCAACCCCAGCAACCTCAAAGAGTCTTGGTTTCTCCCCCTGCTCAAAAGACCGTCCTTAGACCACTCAATACCTATGAATTATAGACCCATCCCCACTGTCCCCTTCCTGCTTAAAATACTAGATAAGATAGACTATCTTCAAATACAACAATACTTAGAAAAAAAACACCTCCTTGGAATACAGCATTCGGGATTCAGACCAAAACATGGGACTGAGACAGCTCTCATTGACCTCAAGGAGCAAATTGATACTCTCAGAGACAATGGGAAGACTGCTCTACTACTTGCACATTGGCATTTGATTTAGTAGACCACAAAATACTATGCAACCACCACGACTCGGCAGCCCACTTTTCGCAAGAGGCAATCGGATGGATACAATCTTTCCTCACAACTGGTCCATGCGCGACTTCTCCACTACAGCGTCCGCTGACCCCATCCCCATCACCGGTGTGGTCCCCCAGGGCTCATGAATGTCCCCCACTCTGTACAACGTGTTCACAAAGCCCCTTTTCAATGATCTCGATGGTCTTGGTATCACCTACACCAACTATACTGATGATACCCAGATCCTCAGCCTGCTGACGGGAGATTACAAGGATTTGTCCTTGGTGAACAGAGTGTACCTGATCATCCAGGCATGGGTGGCCTATAATAGTCTATGCCTGAATGATGACAAGACAGAGCTCATTATCCTTGGCACCACCATCAATTTAAAGAAACTGGATCACAAATACTCAAGCTTCAACATAGACGGCAACTCCATTAACCTAGGCAAAGAAGGTAAAACACTCGGATTATATCTTGACGCCACCCTTTCCTTCCACAAACAAGTGAGCTCCATGGCCTCTTCCACAGCCTACACCTGTAAATTAATTAGAGCAGCCAAACCCTTCCTCTCTACCCATAGTTGCACCACTCTAGCCAGAGCCCTAATCCTATCCAAACTGGATTATTGTTATGCCTTATATGTTGGAGCTAACAAATATGTTACAAACAGAATCCAAATCCTGCAAAATAATGCTCTCACAGCAGCTCTTGGCATCTCCAAAGAAGAACATATCTCCAACTCTAGGAGAGCCAACAATTGACTCACTGCAACTGACAAAATCATGCTGAAGGTTGCCTCACTCACGCACAAAAGCCTTAATAATGCAGCCCCATGATACCTTGTAGACAGATTCGAGAGATACACACCCAACCGACCTACCAGGACAGCAGATTCTAACCTCAGGGTGTGCTTGTGAGCCTGAGAAAAATAATGAGTTGAACAATAATGAGGGACAAGGAAAAGTGATACAATTTAAGGAGCACAGAAATGACTCCCCTTGACAAAAATGTCACACAGATTCTGATGGAAGTGACTGGAAAAGAGTCTGAGACTTTGCTTTCTCACTCAAAAATGACTGCATTTTTCCCCATGCCCCTACAAAACAATCTAGCCGGGTATTAAAGAAGCAACCTTCACAACAGCAAGATACACTGTCACTGGTTGAACATCTCTCGACATATCTACAGATCCTATTTCTTATCTAAGTAACCCTGGAAGGTATTTGTCAGACGGTATCTCGGGCAAAGCACTTTTAAACAATTCAGACACATCTATATCAAATGCGTCTATCAACTTGTAAGAGAAAATAATGGACCTTGATATCTCAGGCACAAACTTAAGTGCTTCTCCATGTCTTTGTATGAACTCGCAAGCAGTCACTGGTTGACTATTTGGCTTTCAGATGGAGTTCTCTTTGTATAACCCCGACCCTAGTTTACAGAACTCTCGGTTTGATAAGGGGGTATTCACAAGTTATGGATTCCTCCTACTTGGTGGTCCACTCTCTGGATCTAGATTTAGTGGTATGGCATGTCTAGGCTGTATGGTAATATTAGTCATGAAGTTAGGACCCATAGACCCGTATTGCCAGATATAAAGGGAACTCTAAATATAATTCTAGGCTATGAAAATTGTTGTAATTTAGAGCACCACTTTGAGTAGAATTTTGGCACTGGAGGCACTGACTCTCAATTGGCTAATGGTTTGTTACCAGCTTTTGCCCAGTATCAAATACTAAATTGAAGAAGAAAAGAGTGTCATCCCAGGCAAAAAATAAATCTAAGAAATTGAAAAAAGTCCATCATGATGAATAGCTGGATCGCACAAATTCATGTGGAATATTGTTTTGCATCTCAGATTTCTGACAATGTAGCACACTCTGATGGTGATTCTGCCAATACTACTTCCCCTATAGAAACCTCTGACACCCATGTGAGAGCTCTTGATAATATTGTTGTGAATACAGATTCCCAATATGTGTTGGAACCCCCACAGTGTGTTCTATAAGGAAATGATGACCTTGATGTAGACGTGGCTACTGAAGAACATCTGAAAAATAATATTAGGGGAGAAAAAGAGGAAATTCAAAATACAAATAAAGATATAAGATGTTTTTGTCTCAAGCAGACAATGCTGGTACTGAGGCTCAAGAGGATTTGGGCAGAGCAGCCTCTGGAAGGGCTAACCTGATGCAGAGCTTGATGGACAATTGTGTGGTGGCACAGGAGGCCTCCACTTTGGCTTTGGGGCTTAGGGACCTGATTAACAGAGCCAGGGAATGTTTGAATCCTCAGAGGGTGTTCCGGAGAGCGAGAGAACCAGTTAATAACTTGAAGTCCATAACACCAGGCGAGGGAGAGAGGGTTTAATTCTCTATTAAATGTATTACTATTTTTAGAGATGAAGTTGAGTCCCCTATGAATAGACAAAGACATTTGCCAAATCTGATGTAGATTCCCTCATTGTCTGGCATCTCTTCCACTAATTTAAAATGGATAGAGCTAAATGAGGATTATCTGTACAATGTTTGCACTGTGCACTTTTATTCAGAACTTGCTTGGGGCCTAGTAATGGATGCCCATGAGGACCTAATCATGAGATGCTATGATACTTGTGTTATTGATATTGAGAGTTGTAGGGAGTCTCAAGATGGAGCTCCTTTTTATTTGGCTAATGAAGTTATGACATCTTGAGCTATGAACGTCCAATGTACAGTTGATGTTTATTGTAGGAGACATGTTTATGTTCTGAGTGTCTCCCATGAGTTAACAGTAAAATGAGACTGGTTACCCACTACATTGTCACATTTCTGTGGCCTCAGACCCGGTTTTTAAGTCATAGGTAATGTTTCTATTTGATTGGACTACTCAAGGTTTAATAGTTTTGAAATTCCCAAATGTTTAACAGAATCAACAGAATTGGACGTGCAGGTCACTGCAAATTTGGAAAAGCCAGAGTTATGGTCTGTTTCCGTTGTGGTACCTATATACAAAAAAGGGGAGACTGGGTTTCACCTAGCAAATATCGGCCAATTTCTCTAATAGATTCATCTTCAAGGTCTTGGCTAGCTTTGTCTTAAAAGATTTAGTACAGTGGGCTGAGGAGTCCAACAGATAAAGTATTTTTCAAAATGATTTCCGATAGGGTTTAGGAACTGATCTGAATGGACTAATTCTATCTTTATTACAAACTAATGCAAAGATAGGAAGTCAATAGAGGACGTTTTGTGGTGTCAACTAAAAATGTGGGGTATCCCCATAGGTTTATTGAACATGCTTCTGTTATTCCAATAATAGATGAAGGGTGTGACTTAACTCTGATGGACATTTTTCTAGGGAAGTTGCAGTCGAAACTGTGTTAAGGCAGGGGTGTGTGCTGGCTCACATTTATTTTAATTCATATGTCTCAGTTCTACCCCTTGCATTTCACCAGACTCCTGTTTTGCCTCCTAGAATAGGGTCATTAGAAGTGGGTTGGTTACCTTGCTAACAACCTTATTCTAATGGATTTAACACCAATTAGTTTGCAAAGAAGGTTGGAGAGGACAACGGTTAATGTTCGGGAAATCAACCATCTTATTCTTGAGAAATTATGTGGTATGTGCTGTAATGCTTCTAAAGAATGCAAGAAGGTAGCCTGGTTTATTGATGATAAGAAAATTGAAGTGGTCAAGAAATTAATCTATTTGGGGTTTCTTTCTGCTTCTATTATGTGAAGGATTGCCTTGATGTTAAAGTTTATGCTTTTATTGTTCAAATTAGGGTTATTCAGACAAAGTTTTGCTTTTATTCCTTATTGCCAGTTCTACAGTTTTACAAGGCCAAAGTTACACCAGCAATATATATTTAAATGGTCTTGAATTGTTTCCACCCTCTACAAGGAAGTGGTTAAAGACCTAGGAATGGAAAATCTGGCGTAAGATATTGAACCTACCCTCATCTGTTTCTAATGAGGCAATTCTTTTGTAATTGGGTCTTCAATCGTGGTGGTTCCTCTATAACTGGAACAAATTACATCTTTATCTTAAAATTAACGAAGATGGAGCCCATAATGTGTTTTCATAACTAGGAGATTCCCTTAAAGTAGTCAGATAAGGCCTTGTCAGATTTCATGATGACTTGTGAACAGTTTTTCATTGTGTTGGATATACCACTTGAGTGAAATTCTCTTTTATGTTCAATCATTCATACCTTGACAGCCCACTCTGTCTTGCCAATATACCAAAGGTTGAAATGTCAAAGCAATCATATAAATGACCATCTTCTTCTTATAGCTGGAAAACCTCTGAAATGTCCAAGGTTCACTAAGGCCAACATCTACTTCCTTCGTGGATATGGTCTGAATACACATCGCACAACAACCACACTGATAGTAGCCAATCACATTTTCAAGGCCCCACTGTTGATTCAAAGTCAGAGTCCATACAGGATGTGGCTTACCTCCCAAAACGCACTTTGGATATATCACTGTAGGTAAGCATTGATTGTCCCTTTGGCAATTATTGGGTATTATTTCAAGTAAAATTGAAAATGTTAAATATTTCAGTGACAAAGTCAGTTCCCACTATCCAAAACATAGTTAATCCATTTACTATAGTCCTTCACCCATTGGACAACACAAAAAACAAGGCATTTCTCTACTTTCAATTAAAAGCTTTTTCTCAAATTTAGGCTACCCTGGCAGAGTCTCCTCTAAACTGTATAATAATAACCTGCTTTCAGATATCAGAATAGGCTCCAACAACAACTATGCCAGTTTCAAAACATGTATGGCAATGCTGGTGCACACAAGCATTTTGATCTAATCTTCTCACACTTAGGAAATCCCAATGAAATTGGGCCAAATGCATTGAATCTGCTAAGAAGGTCGTACAAATTCATATATTGGAATTGGATTTTTTACTAGGCAGGGAATGGCATTAACGTTGCTTTTGTTAACAAAATTGAATTATATTGCATTTTTGTACTTGATACTTAAAGTTCGCTTCTGTTGTTTTTCAGCTTCTGAAAGGAAACATTTCTTGACAATTTAGACACGGGAGAAATATGTTTATGTGAATTATTTCACAAACCAAGATTCTGAGCTTTAACAAAGGAAATGTGCTTACACGATTGACTCTAGAAAGTTTATGAGTCTAAAAACCTGAAAAAGATTACTTTTACCCCTGATGAAAGTCCAGGGTATAAGAAGGCTCATTTAAGGACAGAAACCAAACGCGTGCCTGTTGGGGATTATTTGTGTATTTGAAATGGAAACGTTTTGTGATACTATTTAGTTGTGTACTAATGGGTTGCTAGGTTCTGTTTATTCGCCTTTGTTATCTTTATTGTTTTTGACACCTGGACATTTTTTAAATCTCTTTCGTTTAGCTGTTTTTTGACAATGTACATATATATTGAGTAAATAAAATCATTTGTCTATATGCAAACATTTTTGGGAAGCTGAAGACAATAGGGACTGACTTTTTGAATATGCAGTTTCTGTTGTTTTTTTGAAGTGGCAAATGAACAATATTTTGGTACTATAGCAGAGCAGTTGAATAATTTCTCTACTTCTTTGAATGGGACATATGAGACTATCCAATTCACAATGACTGCTGTCCATCAGGAATTATCTTTATTCAATATTTAGGTCGTGGCTAGGGATGACATATTGATATCTTGAAATACACCATCTAACACCTTTTGTCAAAATGGAAAAATATCCTGTTTGGATCATTTCTGAGAGCATGAATGAAGAGTAATATAAACGAAGACTGCTTGAATGAAACCAATATAATTGTTGCAAGAGTAAATGTGTGTTGATAACTCAAAACGATGGTGTAAATAACACTTCACATTATACTTGTGATGCTCTTTTAGATACAGTTCTTGACAAAATACAATAGAAAGTATATTCTGTGCCAGTACATTTTTCTTTTTTTCAAACAGCAATATTGAAAAAAATAAAATGTTAGCAAATTGGCTTTTGGTTAATTTCAACGGTCAACATTTGTCAAAACCAATGTTTGTCTTTAATGGGATCAGAATTTGAGGGACCAATTGGTAGGTAATAAAGATGGCTGTCATACTACTATTATGATAGGGTAGATTTAACGGAAGCGGTGGATGGAACGGATGTGGTGGATGGAACGGATGGGGTGGATGGAACGGATGGGGTGGATGGAAAAGATGGGGTGAATGGAACTGATGCAGTGGATGGAACGGATGGAATGGATGGAACAAAAGGCGTGGATAGAACAAATGGAATGGATGGAACAGGTAGAGTGAATGGGACAAGTAGAGCAGATGAAATCGGGTAGAGTGATTAAACAGGTAGAGTGGATGAAACATATGGAGGCTACTAAACGGATGGAGTGGATGGAGTGGATGGAACGGATGGAACAGATGTAGTGGATGGAACGGATGGTGTGGGTAGAACGGATAGTGTGGATGGAACATATGGAGTGGATGGAATGGATGGTGTGGCTAGAATAGATGGAATAGACTGAACAGGTGGAGTGGATGGAACAAATGGAATGGATGGAACAGGTAGAGTGGATGGGACAAGTAGAGTGGTTTGAATCAGGTAGAGTGATGGAACAGGTAGAGTGGATGGAACAGGTAGAGTGGATAGAACCTATGAAGGTGATAAAACGAATTTAGGCGATGAAACGAATGGAGTGGATGGAACGGATGGAGTGGATGGTACAGATCGAGTGCCCGACCTCAAACGCAAAAACCGCCATATCACACCACCATGCTTACTCCTACACACCAACACTCATCTAGAACACATCGATACTATGACACATTCAGTATAGTTGTTCTCATACTAACAACCGCCGCATACTCCCCATCATCCTGACTAAACATCAGCTGAGCACATCGCTTGCTTAAGCGTCTCCTCAGGCTTAACGCATCCACAAATCAGTCTGGGCGTCATCCCCCCAAAATGAACACATATGCCTGACCACCCAACCGCTACACCTACCGCTAAGAAGCAGCTAACATGCAACTGCCACATCGGCTGCACACATAGCCGGTGCACACATGCTCCTTATGACCCTTTCCCTCTCTACTGACTTCCAATGGCCTTCAACCAACCAGCGCTTTGAGATCATACCAATCATACATAAGTCGCTATATAAAATGTCAAGTAACATAACATAACATAACATGATGAACTGGATAACCCAGCCCTTTAGGATGAGTAGCAATTAACCTGGAGTTGGACGTGGATGCAGATTTTTATTCAAACATCAATAATCAAGACGACTCAGGTAGTTGGCAGAAGGAAAACTGTTTTAATATCAATTATCTAGAACAAGGAGCATAACGAACATCAACAAATTCGCCTGATCCTCTTACTCAATGCATTTTAGTAAAAATTGAGATTTTATACACAAAACTCATCATCAATGACGATAACCTACAGGTTTACTAACGTCATCCGACGTGGCAAACTACAAAAACCTACGAGTATGGGTGATAGGCTCTGAGTGAACATCTAAGTATACGATCCATACTAGTCTAAAAAAGTGTGAATATGTGATTGGTTACTTAAGATCAGGTGGGGCAACTAAGGTCTCCTCTAAAAATGACCACTATGAACGGCACTAAATACACAACGTCCCATTAGTTTACACAACTATAGGACCCCTAATTACACGGTCCGCTACAATTGGTTGGCACTCTAAAATCCATCAGTACTTTTCCACCTCCGTCTAGCAGCATGCAGGCTGGCCATCCAGGTGCTGGTGAGCTCGCTTTAACCATTGCTTCCCATCAATTAGTATATCAATCCATCATCTCAGTGGTCTACTGTCAATTAGGCTTTGCTTTGAAGCTCGGCCTTGAGAGTGTTCTTAGCTCTCAGAAATTCAGGGAGTGAAGGCATGCCCTGCCCTCGTGCATAGGTGTGACCATCTTGTTTGTCCAACTTCATCCTTCCATGTGACTAGAGACCATGGAATAGAGCTTCTAGTGCTTTTTAATACTATTTTTTAATAGGGCTCTGACGTCTTCCTTGTTTTGTTCATGCCTTCTGAACAGGAGTTCTGTTCTTTCACACGATTTGTATTCAATGTCAGTTTACTCCAGTTTGATAAAACCTTGGCTTCTTGGCTCATCCAGACTCGCCTGCTGTGATTCACTTTGTAATTCTATTTGCTTTTTAACTGCGACACTCTGGAAATGAGGCTTTCTCTGCCTTCTTGCTAAAGTCCAGCACTGCTATAATGCTTAGTGGAAACATCCATCCTTTACTTGTCCATATGCATATATATATATAGGCACTTGCCGCAATCTATTCACTCTAAAGCTATCCTCAAGATTACTTTGTCTGTTTGCATTTCTTTCGCATCTGTACACGTATAAAATAACTTGATATCTTCATCTGTTTCTGTGGCATAGGTTTCTTCACCTTGATCCCAAGATGTCACATATCCTTGATACTTTCTTGATGCCTTATAGAATATCTGCATTCTCTGGGCTCTGAATCTCTTCTAGGTACGTTATTTCAGCTCTGTGGGGCATTTAATTGGTGATGGTTGGTGATGTCACCATTGTTCCTTACCATTTATTTGCTCTGCTTTTTCAGGAATCTTATTTAAACAACCATCATATTTCCTTGTATGCAGGTATGGTTTCCTTAATTGGAATCTTGCCTCTAGGATTTCCTTTGGCCTTTGTCGTTTCAACTGCTCTGTGCATGTCACATACTCTGGTTTCCAACATAGAGGCAATATGGGCGGAATGGTTGAGGTGGGGGTACTTAGCACCTCCTCTACAATTACTTTTTGCACATTTTCCATGTAGAAGGTTCATATCCCGCCAAGACACAAAAACTGTTAATATGAATATGTCAACATAGATTGAAAAACTGTCATTTCGGTAATTGTCAGACAACAAATGCTATTTATTGTACATTGCTCCCCACAAGGGCACCACTCTTCCATAAAAGCTGACACACAACATATATCCTTGGTTAACAGTTTCTCCACTATGCACTATTGGATACAAAATGATACTGCTGGATTCTAAAGACCCTCACATTAGATGAGAGAGGAGAACAAATGACAGCACACCTTCATAGAACCTAACTACCTTTAATTCTGAAATGTGACATAATTTGGCAGCTTGAATGACTTTTTATATGCGCATTACTGTACTTACTATGAGATGTATTTCTGATTTTCTCTCAGCTCAAATGCAGGCTGAATAGTCTTTGAATGTTAAATCATTAGTAGTATCTCAACACGTGGGTCACTGATGCGAACAAAGCAACATGCACAATTGTGAAAAAGGAAAGTTTGTATCTATTACACGTATATTGGAGACTACCATGGCCAACAGACCCCCCACAGCATTAGGACATCCTATTGGGGATATGAAAGGTTTGAAGTACAGATGATCAAAACACAAATGATTGTTCTATGACCAAGGAGGAAAATCAATGGAATAGCAAACATTTTTGAAACTATACCCTGAATAATAATATTAATCGATATATAGAGGATTACCTACATAGGAAGGCAACAGAAACCCATGGTCACTTGGAACCAGTACATACGCGAAGATACTCGAACATTGTCACTAACAGTATTATTAATATGGCCTTAAGAAAGACCACAATGGTCTTAACAATTGTCAGCTTCTGATGGTAAATTAAACTTTATGCGATATAGAGGTTTTGAAAATTGATTCACCAAAATGACTGATTGAATGCAAATCAGATAGAATGAGAACTACAACTATTAGTAACAAACATCGAACTTGCGCAACGCGGGAACACGCCACTAGTGTATGATTGCAGTGGCAAAGGGCATAGTTACTAATTTTTGTACAAACGCAGCAGTCCTCACAACAATTCAAGTAACACATTCCTCTAGGCAAAGTTTGTATTGTAGTACTTAATGCCCTCCCACACCTTACCTTGAATCGTTATTAGTTTCTTGCCTACAGGTGAACAGGAATATCGTCGTCAATAGCTTACCGGCATACACCGCACGATTGTATTCTGGGATGCTATTTGGTAAAGATACACTGGATCCCATTAATTACAACTACTGATCTCATTACTTCCCTCCCCTGTAGACAGGATACATTTTGGGGAAGTATAGATTGAGACTGTTTTACCTCCCAAGGTTCCCTTGGGTCATTATTAGATATTAATTTAAATAAAATTGAAAATGTCAAGTATATCAGTGACACTTCCAGTCCCTTCTATCCAAAACAGAGTTACTCCATTTACTATAGTTGCTCAGCCCATGAAAAAAATTAAAAAGTGGCATTCTCCTCCATTCAATTAAACTTTTTCTCAAATCTAATCTACCCTGGCAGAGTCTCCTCAAAACTAAATGCATATAATAAACTGCTTTCAGATATCACAATACAATTGCTCCAACAAAAACCATGCCAGTTTCAAAAACATTGTGTCAACACTGGTGCACACCAGCACTTTGATCTACTCTTCTCCAGAAAGTTGGGCCAGGATGCATTCAGAAGTGGACAGACTTGTTTATGGGACACTTTGCCCAGGCTCCTGCCAGGTGAGTGTGCTGCCCACAAACCCTCCAGGGTCTTGTTTGTTTAAATTGTAACTTGTTAGAGGCCCCCGGCCCCAGCTTCCTTGCTTGCTTTTCCCCGACCTGTTTGGATTCCTTCTCCCTTCTCCTCTCTCCTCCCTCCTCCCAGCCCTCCCACCGTCCCAATTAGCAAGTTAGTTCCATCTGTGCGTGGCCTTGCTCGCTGGCACCACCGCAAGCACGACACTTCGTCCAGTTTTTGCAGGGTCTTGTTTGCCTAAATTGTAACTTGTTAAAAGACCCCTGACCCCAGCTTCCTCACTTGCTTTTCCCTGACCTCTTCAGCTTCCTTCTCCCTTCCCCTCCCTTCTCCTGCCTCCCAGCCCTCACACGTCCCCCTATTGGCCAGTTAGTTCTGTCTATGCCTGGCCTTGTTCACCGACACATCCGCGAGCAAGACACTTCACCCAGGATCCTGCCAGGTGAGTGTGCTGCCCACAACCCGTCCAGTTGCTTTGGGTGTTAGAAAGCGATTATTTGAGCCAGGAATGTGGGTGAGCATCAGATCACTATTGAGTCATAATGATGGCGACTAACTTTGTTTGGTTTAGGCATTAAATGTTAAAGGCCTTAATTCACCCCAAAAGCGATCTATGTTGTCTAAGGCATTTAACCTGTCTGGAATAGATGTTTTATTTGTGAAAGAAACAAATTCCAGAAAGGAAAGGAATTTACCCTAAGGGGAAGGCAATTGTGAGGGTCTATCTGGCCATCGGGACCTAAATAAAAAGGAGGAGTGGGCATGTTATACTGGACGTCACTGGGTTTAAAGATCGCACAAACCCACGGGAGCGCAGATGGGAGGGACATGGTGACAATACCCTGCTTTGGAGTGCCTCACTGTGGGCCCCTCCCCCCAATTTCCCACTGTGGGACTGGGTGTGATTTTGTTCCTTGCAAACTTGATTACTACAGCTCCCAGAAGTGCTTGCAGCAGAATCCTCATTGATTGTGAACACCTGCACTTGCTGTGAGCTGCACAAGCTAAGACTGCCTCCCTGATTATGTGAAGAGCACAAAAACCGGTAGGAGGTTAACACTAGTGGCTGGGTAGGTTAACTGTGCAGGGAACTAGAGTGCGCCCCTCTCTCTCTCTCTCTCTCTCTCTCTCTCTCTCTCTCTCTCTCTATATATATATGTATATATATATATATATATATATATATATATATATATATATATATTTCCTGATACTTACCATGTAATAAGCTTCTGAATAAGCATATTCTCTTTTTTAACCACTCCAGCAAATACCATGCAGTGCAGCATTCATCACCTGCTCACATGAAGCAGCAATCGAAATGCATTTTGATGACAGTTAAAAAACGCATATGTGCATGTTAAGCAGCACTGTGTCACCTTTTATAAAACAAGGGAAAATTAGATAAAATAGACCCGTAGACCATTTTGAAGTGGCACTTATTTTCTCACAGTTTAATATGTGGCAGCACATGCATACATCCCAACATCATCCTTTCCAATGTATAGGTACCTCTTAAATATTTCTTTTTTCCTTTGCATTCTGTCACTTACAAATGTCTTCACCCATTATAAAACTGAAACTAAAAGTTCCAGAATGCAAAGAAAAAAACACGACTGAACTTCAAGATTCGAAACTGTGACATGTATATCAAATAAAGATATGAAATGCTGTGCTTTTCAAAATATGTTTTTGGAAGCCTTTTTAAGAAAGTTAAACAATGCATATTTGTATTTCCAGCAGCACTGTGTCACTTTTTCATGAAAGAAAGTAAAAGCAAAAAAACAGGTTTGTACACCATTTGTAATTGGCACTCAGTGTGTGCCAGTTTTATACATTAACAGTAAATGTATACTTCATAACATAACCCATTCCAATCTTCAGCTGCTTATTTCTCTACATTCTGTGACGTGTACTCCAATTTTCACAATGGTAAAAGTGGAACTACAAGTCCCATAATGCAAACAAAAACTCCAGGACTACATAAACACCTACAGATTAGAATGCATCATATTGGCAAGTATGCATATACTCCTAAAACTTTACACTTATACAAATCAACTGTCATTTAAAAGTGTACTGCAACTTTTTTCCATCAAATTTTTCTTCTCTTTTACAAAATGTTACAGAGCTCCTGCAAATGCACATACACATTTCTGAAATTTCATGGAAATGCTCCTAAAAGCAACCATTTTTAATCATCCACCAATTTTATTAACTTGTTCCCCACCACTCCTCCTTCCATTGTAAATATGAAATGTGCTTCCTAACAGTACTTCTCCAATACCACATATCCCCATGTCACGACCCTTAGCCCTGATCCCCACTGGCAAGCCCATTGGCCAGGTGGAATCAGGGCTTGGATCACTAATAAGGCCTGGCATCCACTTCTCCTCAGGCCCTATTGGGGCCAGTCCTGGCGCCTTTGGCGCCAGGCTTGTCAGTAAGGAAAGTCATCTGCTTGAGGAACTACTTTATTTAGGCTTTCAGCCAGAATCAAGCTATGCGGTCTAGTGTTTTGGGTGTGGTGGCCTAGGGACTACTTTACCTGGACTACTTTACAGTGGCTATTTAAACCACACCCGAACAAGACAACACGATACACGTTACTTTGCTTCTAGCAACGTGACGCTCACCATGTCCAGCTTTCTCACGAGCCTGGTGAATTCCGGACCTGCAGAAAAACCAAGAACATCGTTAGCAGCAGAATCTTACCTGCATTCATCATCCTTCACTGCTCGCAGCTCCTGGGCAGCTCTGTTGGTGGAGTTCACCGCCCGGATCGAAGGACCTGAGGAAAGGAGAAAGACATCATTAAAGGAGGTAGTGGAGACATTCATTACAACCACAAAGCGCTTAAAGACTTACCTGGTTGGTTGCTTTTCGACCGGCATAGCTCCGGAACTCCATCTACACTGGGAACTCACCGCGACCTACGAAAAGAGAAAAGCACAGGTCAGTGAAGACAAGACATTGCTGCGCTAGGCAAAGCGCCTCCTTACTGCATCATAGCGCTATAGCGCGCCAACATCTCCCGGTGAGAACCAGCATATCCAGTTCTCCAAGTGGACAATCCGCGCTCCTAGGGAGATAAAAAAAAGAGACATTTAGAACAGAGAAAAGGCATGCAAGAATTACGACGCCATCAATCGCAATAAGACCTACCTGAATGACACTACAAGGGCAGCAGTCAGTGAAGTAACTGGACCGCCCGTGCCCACAAACGACAACGCACCCCTGCCCAGAGAGCAGGACAGAGAGCTCAACGATTCTGACAACCAGGTGAGAAGAGAACCTGGAGGGGCTAGAAACACAAGGGAGGTGGGGGAAAACTTACCTTGGTCGCCCAGTCCTAATATGGTCTTCATAACCAGGCGGAATCCCATCGACACCGAGACCACACCAGCACAGAACCATACTTCAATGAAGAAGCTTATAAACAAGAACAACAAATAATTATTGCCATAGACAATAGTGGTCGAGGGAAGGAAATGGTGCAACAAACCATAATGGCAAAAGAAACCCTTATAGAAAAGAAATACCCAACATACTTTGAACCAAATGCTGTTATCATCCAAACAAACCGTCCAGTGAACAAAATGACATGCAGCTCAATGTGTAATGTATGCCAACAATCCTTTAAACCTTTATGACAATTCCTCAATCACTATGTAAAACTAAAAGACAAAAGTAAAATGAAAACTTTACAAACCATAGACTCATGTCCAGTGCACAGCCACAATTGTCTGCCAGGACATTCATTAGCCTGAATTTTAGGAAGTGCTTGCAAAAGCACTTTCCACCACATCAAAATGTTAACAACACACCATTATACAATATGGAATCTTGTGCATCGACTACACTTTGTAAAAAGTCCTGCTCTAGAACTGCAAAATTTAAATAACATTCTCCTATATGGAACAGCCAAAGAACTCCTTAAATAAATAGAACTCATCCAATTGAAATAGTTTGGAATTTAAGGTGACTTAAAAAATTCTGTACCTTCAGAAAACATTACTGATAACCTCAAACAACAACATCCTAATAAAGACATACAAAAAAGAAATAGATAAGTTTCAAAACACATCTGCTGAAATACCAGACCATATATCTGTCTGTTGCTGCAGAACATTTTATAAAAAGAGCATTATGTGGGATGTCTTGACCCACTTTTGCTCTGCCATGCGGCATCCCTGTGTTCTGATGATGCCAGAAATATCAAAATGGCCGCAAAACCCTTGTGCGCACCAAAACCGTTGAAAATCATGCTTTGCAACACAATAAGATGGCTGCCAAATCTACCATGCATGTTGTCAGTGGTGGAACAGAGATCTCACTCCTGAAACATGTCACTGGGCTTCACAGCAACTGCAAATGGAGCACAGAGGAAAAAGCAGTGCTTTGCTGAAAGAAATCCAAAATCTTGCTTTTAAATCCTTTTTTCTTGGTTGCTGAAACTGCCGAATGCCGGTACAAAACACCCTCAAACATCCAATATTCTTGCTGGGAGCTACAATTCACTTAGTCAAAGAAATCATTGTGAATTTACAATATCCTGAAAAGTTGAATCTGTCATAAAAACATCCACAGCAAAAGTTGCCTGCCTGTGAAATCTGTCACAAATCTGGGCACAGTACCCTCGGACACCTGAATGATAGCTGTCAGAAGCCTGCATTACAACTGTAAACTTGTAAAACTGAAATCTAATGTTTGAAATCTAAGTGGCCTGTTCTTGAGAGTAATCTATGTTGTAACTGTTTAATCCTATGGTTTAGAATCTGGAATCAGTGTTCTAGCTGCTTGTTTTAAATTACAAGTTTATTTTAAGCAAAGAAAATATACAACAGAATAACAATTGAATTTAAGTCTGACTAAAAGCAAGCAACCCAGTATAACAGCTTCCCCCACAGAGGCCAGGTCTCTCCCTTCTGCTTCCCTCCACCAGGAAATCACACCTAAGTGATGATTATAGGGTGGGAGGAAAATTTGGACTGCAATGGGAAGGAGACAATGGACATCCTTAGGCTACAGGAACTGCCAAGTGCAAAGGGTCGTAAAATGGCCCGGGCCCAGAAGGAACTGGGAGGAGACTGCTTCTGAACTGCAGGGAAGTAGAAGGAGGTGGAGACAAACTGCCATTTGTTGCTTAACAAGGACCAAAGACACATTTGAAAAAGATTGATCACTTTCTGTGTAAAATTGGAAAAAACACAAAAATAACAGCATTGTTAATGTAAGTATTATGACATGTTCTAGGCAGAAACGGCAGAAAATGTAATATTACACAAAATGTATTTTTGATAGAAGCATGAAACTTCATACACTTATGCCCATGTTCAATGCGCACATTTGTAGAAATTTGCTCCTAAATGGGACATTGTGTTCTGGATAAAAAGGGGAAAATTCTGTAAAAAGCAGACACAAGATCTTACAGCAGTGGGGTTTGGAGGAGTACCTGCTACACAAAATATGTAAACTATATATATGATTGTTATAGAGATTGCACACATGGAAATATGTATTGTACCAAAAGTAGATTTTGTGTTCAAGATGCTAGGGGTGGACTCTAGGCCTCGTAAACCCACATCATAAAGATGACACTGTTTTTCTCCTCCTATCAAGGCAGAGAGGAGACCTTGACCAATCCTGGCAAAGGGGCGCGCTTAGGATAAACCAACACACACACCCCTTTATCATAAGCATAAAAAGAGACAGCTCAGCACTGGAAAAAAAAAAACAGACTGATTCACCCACTAACCGATTGCTGGCGGAGCACCCTGACACAGAACCATCCATCTTACTGGCTCCAGACTCCAGAAACTGGGCAAAGCAGAAAAAGGCCCATTGCATAGCTGAACCCTTCTCAGCTAGGCCTTAAATTCCAGAATCCCACCACCAAAGGGGAACATCAAACAAACAGCCGGGCTATGCTGTACTGCTGCCTGCTAAAGGAATTATCATCAGAACCAAGAGATCCAATCCAGTCCTGTACCGAGCTGTGACCAGAGCCATTGTAGACCCGATCCAGTCCCGTGCCATGATGTGAACAGACCCAGTCCAATCCGGTGTGCCCAGCTGTCTGTCTTGACCAGAATCCCTGACCAGAATCCCTTGACCAGAATCCTGACGGTTACGTTTAAAAACCTAGTGGGTATCTATAGAAAGAACTGTGTCACATAGCATATGTACTTTGCATAGTCTCATCCCAATCTCAATTCATCCTATCTGCAAATTCAGAATCATAGTATTGTCAGAACTTGTCTTGTGCTGAGTTTCTCTCATTTGTTTTCTAAAATCATAAGCCATTAATGTTGTGAGTAACTAAAGTGAATCCCAGAAAGAAATTGAGTATCCACCACGTGAAGGGTTCCCTGGCCAGGAACTGATGGAGATTCATGTGTGGCATTCTCTTTTTCTATAGTCATAATCTAGTGTAAGAAATCCCATTTGTCTTTTAAAAGTGCATTCCTGTTTCTCATTCTTGCGCCTATCTCAGAAAAACGACCTCCACTAAAACGTCCATAACTTCTTCAGTTTCTGTGCTAGAAACAAAACTTCTGCTTGTAGCTAACATACTGCATTCCAAATCCATTTGGTTCACCCATAATCGCGATTACCGCGCACTGAAAAGTTTGCTGCAAATTTTCGTTTAGGGAATTTCTGACATGTGTAAAACAGCTTTTGATTGCTTCCGACCTCAATTTTAATATTTCACATTGTTTCTTAGTATTAAACTATTGCTAGTGTTTCTGTGTAACTATCCAAGGTGGCTCCCATGAGAATTTAAACAATTTCAGCAAGTTAACCCATGTTTAGTGTTTTTGCACATTCCATTCTCAGATAACTTTAAAAACCATTTTGACAGCTTGCCAATCAATTCTGTTTCTCTGTTGTGTTGCTGGGGGGGAAAGTGGGATTGATATTTTGTTCGAATTCTGCCATTCCTGAATACCTGCTCTCTCCTTCTATCTCTTTGCATTGTCGATTCGGGGGGGGTTGAGGGGTATGCAGAGGGAAATAGTAACCACACTGCTATCTGTTCTGAACACACACACAAAAGTATTATTTCTGTTCTGAATTGTTTTGCTCACTATTACTCCTTGTGATTAAAGAGATTGCTTAGTGTTACATCACCCCTTTGTTGATTATTGTATACCGATTAAACATACGACCCTGGCGGAAAGGGGTTTACGCCAGCGTAATGCATGGCGTACCTTTCCGCCTTACTACGAGTTCCCGTAGCGCCATGGTGATTTTTTCGCCTGCTTTTCGCAGGCGGAAAAATCCATGGCGCTACGGGACTTGTTGTTAATTACGCCACCGTAATTTACGGTGGCGTAATTAACGCCTTCCCCACTCCCATTATACCCTATGGGGCAAAAATGGGAATGGGGAAGGGTAAATGGGGATTGGGGACTTACCGCCCCGCCAACCTCGGAATGGGGCGGTAAGTCCGCCAACCCCCATGGCGGAGTTGGCAGCTTTGCGCCATGGACCATGGTGCAAATTGCACCATGGTCCTCCGCCAGGGTCGTAATGAGGCCCTGTGTGATTAATTTGTAACTACATAAATAAATATTTTACTTTGCAAACCAGCCTGATTCCTGGTTCAGTATGACCGGGGGGGTTCCAGGAGAGGGGCATGATATGAGTGGTACATCGTTCAGAATAAAAGCACTTTTAGACACAAATAAATAAGGATTTTAGTTGTGCATTACACGCTAGGCGTTAATTTAGGTGAAGTGCCGGAATGAAATCTCTTACAATTTAAATAGTAGATCTAGCTTACAAAATAGAAGACAATGAAGAATCCCAACAGTTCCAATTAGCTTTATATCTAACAGCAGAAGTTAAATACAAAATAACTAACACCTCAAGAGTGTGCACGTACTGCAACACAAAGATTGACAATAACCAAATGCATCACATGCTATCACTAATAACTAATAATATTCCCACTTCCAAAAGCTCTCCAACAGCTTAACTTGTGTGATAGCATAATAATACAAACAGTGCATGAATTTCAAGCTACAATACACCTCCAACCAAAATCAGCTAAATTACCTCCATCTGAACTGCTAAAGAGTATCGGCAAAGTAGTATATTTACCATTGGATCTAAAATAAAATGTTCAAGCTCTAGGACTACAACGGCCAATAGATCAATCTTTGATTGTACTAGTTAATGGTGTGCCAAAAAAAGACAAAAGAAAATGGCAACAACTAGTCGACTTAAACAAAGTTATACAGGAGCTACAATATCTAAAAGAAAACAATGAATACTACAAAGATATAAATATAGAGGAAAACTTAAGAGAAAGAACCCACATTATTCAAGAGTCACCAGAAACAGGCCAATTTGAAAGTGTAGATCCTGTTACTGCAGCCAACATTTTAGACCAGTAAACCATTCACCCACGGCACTCCTAGGACACAATTGATGATGCATTAGAAACATATCCAATGCATCAAGCCAAAGGATCCCCAATGAGCATATGGAAAAAAAGTGTAGAAGAACGTTCTTGTCCTCTACTCTTTCCTACAGGAAAACAAGGAAGATATGATGAAAGGTTCACACACATTAGTGCATCAGAATATCACTCTTTACAAATGCATTCTGAAGATCCCAAGTTCTGGCAAAATGTTGAATATATTTTCCACCTCTTCTTCGAAAGTGAACTTGCAACTATACTGAGTCGTGGCTATAACTATCGCCTTAGATGCGGGTATAACGATTCCAATTTCTATGCATTGATCATGTTTCTCTATTGATTTTACATCACACAATTTCACATGTGTTTCTGATTCCATGCTCTCATGTGTTACTTTCTGTAGTTTTAATTGTTACAACTTGTCAATATTTCTTTTTGAATCTGAGAAAATGTTACGGGTAGCCACTTTGAATCTGAGAAAATGTTACGGGTAGCCACGATTACTGGCGGTTGACTAGATCCACGGGTATGAATTGTCCAATCGCATATCGTGTTTTTTGGGTGGTCCGATTAATTTCCTATTGGTTGCAGTGTAGTGAACATATTATATTATGGATGTTTCAGCTGTGATTTGTACATGTGTTTCTGTTTGGTTGTTCTCAACTGAAGGCTAATGTGAATTGATTTAGAAATCTTTGTAATATGTGTTTTTGAGCGCATTTGAAAAATGTACATGTAACCGTGTCTATAGGTGGTTTTTGTGTAACCGGGTCGTAGCCGCGGTTACGGTATTTGGAAAAAATAAAAGATTTTGTTTTATATGGTGCGTACATATTGTATAAAGTATTCCTTGACAGATATGGTTGGGGTTTATTCATTGATATAGGTTGTAATAAAAATGTGTTCAGCATTTTATTTGTTTGCTTTCTACAGTCCTCTTTTTGTGCTATTGATTTGTGAAAGCTATGAAAGTGACCTTTTTGTGAACATTTGACAGTCTGATCCCAGAACAAAGAGTGTGCATATTTTCTGTGTTTGGTTATGGTGACGATCTATTCATTATTTGAAGCAGCTGAAGGTGAGGGATAATGTGGTTTTACAAAAAAGGTAGCAGGCGCCCCTCTCTCGAAAGAACAAGGCATGATAACCTGTTCAGTGGTTATTAACGACATTGAGAGTTTGCAGCCATTGCTTTTTGCTCACTCTACCTTCACAGATGGGAAATATCCATTTGCATATCAGTCTTTGTCCCGCCCACAAGGGCAGTCCAGCACCGAAATGCTATGGCAATTTCTCTGAACAAGAGTACCATCAGCAACCCCATACACGTGTTTCAGCCTTGTTGGGCATCATCAGTTAGGTGAAGCTGAGCCTCTCTAAGCACAGTGAGCAGGGAGTCCACGTCTGGTTGCCCCCAGGTAACCTAGGGTGACCAACCCCAAGTTCCTTTCATAAATACAAAAAAGGTAGCAGGCGCCCCTCTCTCGAAAGAACAAGGCATGATAACCTGTTCAGTGGTTATAAACCACATTGAGAGTTCGCAGCCATTGCTTTTTGCTCACTGTACCTTCACAGATGGGAAATATATCCATTTGCATATCAGTCTTTGTCCCGCCCACAAGGGCAGTCCAGCACCGAAATGCTATGGCAATTCCTCTATGAACAAGAGTACCATCAGCAACCCCATACACGTGTTTCAGCCTTGTTGGGCATCATCAGTGAGGTGAAGCTGAGCCTCTCTAAGCTACCTTTGCAAAACTATTTTTCAAGGAACCTGGGATTGGTAACCCTAGGTCTCCTGGGGGCAACCAGACGTGGTCTCCCTCTCACTGTGCTTAGAGAGGCATCAGCTTCACCTCACTGATGATCCCCAACAAGGGTGAAACACGTGTATGGGGTTGCTGGTGGTACTCTCGTTCAGGTTGGAATTGCCATTGCATTTCGGTGCTGGACTGCCCCTGGGCAGGACAAAGACTGATATGCAAATGGATATTTCCCATCTGTGAAAAGCACAGTGAGTAAAAGCAGTGGCTGCGAACTCTCAAGTGGTTAATAACCACTGAACAGGTTATCAAGTCTGTTCTTGCGAGAGAGGGGCGCCCGCTACCTTTGCAAAACTATTTTTCAAGGAACCTGGGATTGGTAACCCTAGGTCTCCTGGGGGCACCAGACGTGGTCTCCCTCTCACTGTGCTTAGAGAGGCATCAGCTTCACCTCACTGATGATCCCCAACAAGGGTGAAACACGTGTATGGGGTTGCTGGTGGTACTCTCGTTCAGGTTGGAATTGCCATTGCATTTCGGTGCTGGACTGCCCCTGGGCAGGACAAAGACTGATATGCAAATGGATATTTCCCATCTGTGAAAAGCACAGTGAGTAAAAGCAGTGGCTGCGAACTCTCAAGTGGTTAATAACCACTGAACAGGTTATCAAGTCTGTTCTTGCGAGAGAGGGGCGCCCGCTACCTTTGCAAAACTATTTTTCAAGGAACCTGGGATTGGTAACCCTAGGTCTCCTGGGGGCAACCAGACGTGGTCTCCCTCTCACTGTGCTTAGAGAGGCATCAGCTTCACCTCACTGATGATCCCCAACAAGGGTGAAACACGTGTATGGGGTTGCTGGTGGTACTCTCGTTCAGGTTGGAATTGCCATTGCATTTCGGTGCTGAACTGCCCCTGGGCAGGACAAAGACTGATATGCAAATGGATATTTCCCATCTGTGAAAGGCACAGTGAGTAAAAGCAGTGGCTGCGAACTCTCAAGTGGTTAATAACCACTGAACAGGTTATCAAGTCTGTTCTTTCGAGAGAGGGGCGCCCGCTACCTTTGCAAAACTATTTTTCAAGGAACCTGGGATTGGTAACCCTAGGTCTCCTGGGGGCAACCAGACGTGGTCTCCCTCTCACTGTGCTTAGAGAGGCATCAGCTTCACCTCACTGATGATCCCCAACAAGGGTGAAGCACGTGTATGGGGTTGCTGGTGGTACTCTCGTTCAGGTTGGAATTGCCATTGCATTTCGGTGCTGGACTGCCCCTGGGCAGGACAAAGACTGATATGCAAATGGATATTTCCCATCTGTGAAAGGCACAGTGAGTAAAAGCAGTGGCTGCGAACTCTCAAGTGGTTAATAATCACTGAACAGGTTATCAAGTCTGTTCTTTCGAGAGAGGGGCGCCCGCTACCTTTGCAAAACTATTTTTCAAGGAACCTGGGATTGGTAACCCTAGGTCTCCTGGGGGCAACCAGACGTGGTCTCCCTCTCACTGTGCTTAGAGAGGAATCAGCTTCACCTCACTGATGATCCCCAACAAGGGTGAAACACTTGTATGGGGTTGCTGGTGGTACTCTCGTTCAGGTTGGAATTGCCATTGCATTTCGGTGCTGGACTGCCCCTGGGCAGGACAAAGACTGATATGCAAATGGATATTTCCCATCTGTGAAAGGCACAGTGAGTAAAAGCAGTGGCTGCGAACTCTCAAGTGGTTAATAACCACTGAACAGGTTATCAAGTCTGTTCTTTCGAGAGAGGGGCGCCCGCTACCTTTGCAAAACTATTTTTCAAGGAACCTGGGATTGGTAACCCTAGGTCTCCTGTGGGCAACCAGACGTGGTCTCCCTCAAACTGTGCTTAGAGAGGTATCAGCTTCACCTCACTGATGATCCCCAACAAGGGTGAAACACGTGTATGGGGTTGCTGGTGGTACTCTCGTTCAGGTTGGAAGTGCCATTGCATTTCGGTGCGGGACTGCCCCTGGGCAGGACAAAGACTGATATGCAAATGGATATTTCCCATTTGTGAAAGGCACAGTGAGTAAAAGCAGTGGCTGCGAACTCTCAAGTGGTTAATAACCACTGAACAGGTTATCAAGTCTGTTCTTTCGAGAGAGGGGCGCCCGCTACCTTTGGAAAACTATAATGTGGTTTTATATATTTTAATGCACATTTTGAATTGCTGTATTTTTAAGATAAATGAAGTATGTTTTAGGTCTCTCATTTGGTCAAGTTTATAAGTATTCTTTGTAAAGTGGGGTTTTCTCTATTTTACTTCAGTGTTTTTAGGAGAGTGATGGAGCAGTACGACATGTTATGCTATGCTTATATTTGACAGAAAATATATTTCCAAATAAATGTTGTTTCTCAGTGACATTGGAAGACATAACATGAATGAGGGTGCATAAGAAACCTTAGATTGAACCAAGCAGTATTACTCTCCCCTTGACAATTATTGTGGCTGTGTATTTGCTTTGTAGTTGGATATTAAGCTGTTTTTTTGTGACCCTATATTGATGATTTTCTACTGTGTTGGAATTGTGGAAGTGTGAAATTACAAAGTGAAGAAGGTGAATTTATAGTGGCTAAGTGGGTGGGGTTTGATAGTATATGGGACATTTCTTCATACTGAAGGATTTTCACTGCCATGTAATTGTTGGTAGTTACTTAAAAATAATAATAAACAATCATATGTGGCATTGTTCCAATTTCCTTGCAAACGGTTTGCTTTGAAAGGGCAGGAATCTATTTGGGTTCCATGCTATTCAATGCAATATGTTGTTTTGCAATGCACTGACATAGGGACATGTAAAATGAATGGGGGTGCATAAAGGGTTGGGGGTAACAGTATTATTGATGAGGTATGCTAAGAAAATGTTCTGGGGCTGCTTAGGGCACATGACCATTGAATCTTTAGTGGAGTGGGGATGGGCAGTGAAGATAGGGAATACATGCTGATATCTTTTGTTGAGTAGCAGTAGTCGTTATTAGTTTGTAGGTGAAAGGCAGGATAGTGGATAAGGATATTGTCTTATTATGCTGAAATAGGTGGAAATAGGGGATGTAGTTAATGGAGCATGTTTTTTGTTGAGGATGGCTAAGAAGGTGTGATTAAATGGGTGCTGGGAGAAGCAAAGGCCTGGTATTGCCTAGTTATATGACCACTCGTATACTCAGTGATGTGTGCTTGGAGTTGGTGATCAGCTGTTAAGTAGAGGCATGTGACGTGTGAAGTGACATTGGAAGATGTGATATGAATGAGGGTTCATAAGAAACCCTAGTGTGAGCCAGTGCTTAATTTGTAAGCCAGTCCCCAAAAAATCTTGGCCCCCTAATACCGGCCCCGGCACCAGTGGGCGCTGCCTGCGGTGCGGTTGGCCAGTGCGGGCTCAGTGCTAGACCTAGATCGGCCTCTCACAGTCTATACGCCCATGCAGCCCTCGTTGTCAACCAGGTAGACTGTAGCCAGAGTTGCTTCCTCAGCTTCAGAGCCACTGCCTTTTTGAAGATGGAAGTCAGCCCCGCCAACTCAAATGTGTTCAGGCGTGGCAGCGCCTCCCTAAATCACCATAAAAAAGCCATACTTTTATTGCTCAATAGATTTCTATGACAATGTATACAGTGCATAGTTAGTTTACTATGAAAGGCTAGTTTATTATGTAATGTGGTTTGCTTCCAAGGCATTGCTATAAATAAATAATTGTTTAAGCACATGAAATGCAAAGCAAAACCTAAATAAACATCTATATCAACTAAGCCTGGGAAGATGTGCACAGATGCTTAAATTGTCCGCATCCCAGTTTCACCATTTACCCAAAGTGTGTGATCCTGGGCAAAACGTTTGATCACATTGTGTCTTATCGGCATCCCTGTAAGTGAATCTGATATACTTCAAAGCTTATGTTAATATATCATGCTATTATAAAAATAAAAACAAATGCCTACAGAGTTGCTCCATGCATAATAAAAGCGCAATTTAGTTTAACTTTTTTTGTTATTTGTTCAAATGCCATCTGCCACTAATGTTAAAACAAAAGTAAATTGGGGCAGAGGTGGGCAGTTTAGGGGGTGTGAATGAGATCGTATGCAATTGCGTGCACTTAATTTTGGGGAAAAGTAGCACTGTAGCAGGACTTATTTCGTGGCTCGCCCTCCTTTCCTCCCCCCACTCTTGTAATGCTTGCTACTTCCTTGCACCCAGGGCTGTGATTGAAGGAGGGCAATGGGCAGGCATGAAGGCCTTTGCAGAATGATGCGCCGTGAGGCCTCTTAGCCCTCCTCACCCCAAAAATGCTTGGGCACTTACTGCATACCTAGTTGGTTGGCATCTATGCAGTATCTATCCTTACAGCAGTAGTATTGCTAGATATTGCATAGATGTCTACTTTATTCAGTCAACCCATAAGCATACATTCACTCAGACACACTTGCACACACACCATACTAACTCTCTGCTAACAACATACACACACAAGAACACCACAGTCCCTCAGTCACAAGTCACTCACTCAATGTTTACATATACATTTCAGACATTACACATATAACAAACACGAACGCGCACAAACGCATTCATGGCACGCAGGCATATACACATAACTTTAACATAACATTAAAATAATGCTTGGCTCACTGCTGACACTGCAGTGCTTACCTTCGGAAGAAGAGTCTTCTTCGGTCGGTCGGCCCAGGCACAGTGGCAGCAGAAGCAACACAGAGCTGCTCAGCAAATAGAGAGCCGCTGGCAGAGAAAGAGACGGCAGGCCGACATGGATTTACAATCTAAACCAAGGAGCCGGTGTACTGCGGAAGGGGAGGCCTGGCGCTTCTGTGCAGGCATGGTTGGCCCGGGGCCGACCTTTGCATGGATACAGTGGTTGCATAGCAACCAGCACTGAGCGCGTCAGGCGTGCGCGCCAACAACTCCAAAAAAAAAAGTTTGCACTGGCCTGCACCCTTGCAAAGCAACATGGAGCGGAGGGGGGATGGGTGCAACTAAAAAATATTTTGGCGCAACTCCAGCTCAGAGCAATGCAGGCTTTTAGAATTCTAAACACGGGCGAGTGTAAACAAATCAAATACATATCGGATTAACACAGTGTTTCCATCCATTGAGAAACACTGTGAATCAGGTCCCAAATGTTTGTGCGCCATGCCCGTTTAAGAATGCCTTTTGAACATCAGGCCTGCACACTCTACTCGTTCTTCCCCAGAATGCGGTCAATACAGTAGACAAATACATTCACAAGACGTTCACAAACCAGGTGACCCATGACATGACCTGACCTGCAAGCCGCACATCAGCAGTGCAAGTCAGGCAAGAAAAATAAAATAAGCTGTTGGCCGCGTGCTCCCGTGCCCCAGGGGGGAAGCACTGTTTTATGTTATTAGCCAATGAAGGCAGGCACACAATGAGTTCCAGTGCCGAAAAAACTCTGCCGTTGTTGGGGATCGGCAACCACCGGCACAAATTAAGCACTGGTGTGAGCCAAGCAGTATAACTCTCTCCTTGACAAATATTGTGGCTCTATGTTTGCTTTGTGGTTGGATATTAAGCTGTTTTTGTGACCCTATATTGGTGATTTCCTACTGTGTTATAATTGTGGAAGTGTGAAATTTATAGTGGCTAAGTGGGCAGGGTTCGATAGTATATGGGATTTTTTTTTTATGCTGCAGGATTTCTAATTGTTGGTAGTAATTTAGAAATAATAATAAACAATCATATTTGGCATTTTTCCAACTTATTACAGTGTAATTTGGAAGGTCAGGAAACTAGTTGTGTTCCATGCTATGTAATGCAATATGTTGTAATGCAATGCACTGACATAGGGAGATGTAAAATGAATGGGGGTGCATTTTGGGTTAGGGAAACAGTATTATTGATGAGGTTTGTAAGTCTGTGCATTATCTTGGTGCTTTGTTCTCTTATCACGTTACTTCTGAACTGAGAACCTAACATAGTTGAATGAATAGTTGGTTAGTAGATGAAAGAAACAATGTTTTATATATCATTCTGCAACACCTTTATAAATGTGAATGAAGAAATTTCATGTTTCTAGTGAATGTTTCTTCTATTTCGAAGTTACTTGGGAATTGTACTCTGAAGTTATGTGTAGAGTATGTGAGGTAGTATTTAAGAAGTGCGTAGTATTATGGGGTTACGGTAATATTGATTAGGTCTGGTAGTGTCGTTTTTTGGTGCTGACAGGGGACTTAGCCATTCAAACTGTAGTGATAGTGGGATGGGTAGTGCAGGAAGTATATACATGCCGATATGTGTTGTTGACTAGTAGTAGTAATGTTAGTTTAAAGGTTCCTTTTTGAATCATGGTGGCCAATTTGGAACCATTTTTTTAATGTTTGCTGTCATACTAAAGTATTCTTTTTTGATTTAAATCATGGCGGCACATCTTTTTTTCCTGATGGGAGGTGTACTCCAATTGAGCCTCTCTTTGTCAGGAATAAAAAAAAAAATAGTATTTGCACCCCAGGCAAATACTAGGGAGAAAATAACTATTACACCTCGGCTGACGGGAATATGCTTTTATGTCCTGCAGCCAGCTTTGACTGAGTCTCTTTTTTCGCTTGGCTGTACAAATCCTGAGTTGGTGGGCCATTAAATTCCATCTCTATCTATCAGTCTGGGCTTGCAAGGTTTATTATATATTGAAAATATAAAGAAACTCAATGCGTGAACATAATCATTCCAATTTTTTTATACAGCTTTTTTTATAAGATGCCATTAAAAAAAAGGAACAAAAACGAGCCATTAGAAATGGTCATCTGCAGGGAAGTAGAGTTCTAGAGTGTCATATTTAAAAAAGTAGTGATTTTAAATATGTAGATTAAATTCCTGTAGATAACACACAAATACCTGGTGATAGTTTTAAAAATGTGTTATTTCAAATAAGAGATATGCCAACACAAGGTATTGTTGGAACCAAGAATGTGTTTCTTGAAAGTAAAAAAAAGGAAAGCATATGTGTTACTAGCTAGTAAAAAAAGAAAGCTTTTTAGAAAAAAGGTAGCACATGTGTTATCAATTTTATCAATTTGAAACATAGGAAGAAAGATATATATATATATATTACTCAGCCACAGTAGTGTCTGTGTGGTTATGGTTGAGTTTCTAATCCCATAGGAAGAACACTTTTTGGGCGGCTTATAACTTCGCTCTCCCTGAACAAATCCAAACATTGCAAAACAAGTATATGGCCCACTCTGAATTTTTTTGCAAAGTTTGGTGAGGTTTGATCAAGGGGGGGGCAAAGTTATAAGGAGGGTCCCAAAATGTATTTTTTTCCCATAGACTGAATGGGGAAAAAACTTTGCTCACGCCTACAGCCCAAACCGCTGGATGGATTTTCACAAAATTTGCGGCAGGAGCAGCGGCTTGGTCCCAAAGGCATGCTTTTGTTAATTTGGTGAAAATCCATCCAGTAGTTCTTTTTAAAACGACCAAAAGTAGGTCACAAAAAATGTGTGATATCTATGTCCGCTCCGCGGACACCTATTGGCTAATCGGCTTGCGTAATGTCCACGGACACCCAATGTGTTCGCTGATTGGCTGGAATGGATCCGCGGACATCGCGGTGAGGAACAGGGGCAAAATACAAATTTGGCATGTGTGTTTGTATGTAAGAGTGCTTGGGGAGAGATGGGTGAAATGCCGTATTTGTTCAGGTGGCAGGCACCCCTGATGTGTTCGTCATGTTCGCGGACACCGCGCCTCTCCGTGGACATAGAAAAAAGCAATGCAGTGGCCCATACAGCCAAATAAAAGGTTTGATTCTAAGGTGTGATCTATGGGTGTGATATGCTGTGGTGGTTGTGGCTAGGGCCTCGAATCTTTGGTGCATGGCCATCGGCCACAACCTAGCCACAACCGCCGCAGCATATCACACCCATAGATCACACCCATAGAATCAAACATCTGTCAAATATTTGTAAATGTACAGTTTGTGTACTGTTTGATTTGTATAGTTTGCATGTGACGTTTTGGCTATATGATGTCATTAAGATTGTAGAGTTTGGTAACAAGCACTACAGTATAAAATATCCATGTAAGTAAATATTTTGTATTGTGGTGTATGGTTAGATGTTTGCTTCAATGGTTGTGTTAGGGAGCAGTATTTATGAGTTGTATTTATTTTGTAATATACTTACTGTTTGATTTTTTGTGATTGAAAATATTATTTTCATGACTTGGGTAACTGGAGCAGATATTATTTTTCAATTTCTGTGTTAAAAGAAAAGATCATGTTATTACATTGCATAATAGACATTTCTGCTTTATTTCAAACCTCATATTTAGTAGTTTACAAACCAGTTTACTGTGCAATTTGCTCAGTTTCTGTGTTTGTTGCTTAAATCATTGGGTCTGTGGGAAAAAAAAATCCATGTTGGATTAAAAAAAAAACTTTTTTGTTATGGTACAGTACATTTCTTTCTTTGTTTTCAGTGTTTACTTGTTTCTGGCTAATGTTCTATCTGTTGGTTTGTTGCAGATTGTTAGATAACTGTTGTTGAATTGTAACTGGTTATCGGTTTTTATTTATATTCTCAAGTTGTAATCTGTTGGGTTGTTGCAGATTCTTGGGAAAATTAGATACATGTTGCTTTATTCTAACTGTTTATTTCTTGTTATATTTTAGTGGTATTGATTTATCTGTTTGGTTGTTGCAGAATTTTGGGGCGGTTAGATACCTGTTGGCGTATTCTAACTGTTTATTTCTTATTATAATTTATTGGTATTGATTTATCTGTTTGGTTGTTGCAGAATTTTGGGGCATTCTAACTGTTTATAGTTTTCTAATTGAAGTTTTGTTAATAATTATGTAAATATTACTTATTAAATGTTGGTTTTAAGAAGATTAAATAAGCGTTTATAAGATTTGCTGGTAATCTCTGCTTTAGAGTAATTGTACTATCATTACATTCGAACCATCCACAATTCTTTTTTATGTATGCAGTGTAGTGACCTGCATTGGTTGTGGCTCCTGCGTGGTAGATTATACCAATTGTTGTGAAGGTTTTCTTACCAAGTGATACTTGACCATGTGTGAATCCAGTCAGTTTGTAGTTGTTTTTGGTACCATCTGCATTGTAACGTGGAAGCATTAATATTATGTATTTACTATGTGTTTGTATTTGAAAGGTGGAGCGATTATCTGAATTGCAGGTCGTACTTGATCTGCCATGGTTTGCATTTTGTACAAGTTGCTGAAATGGAACGGATTCACAGTTAGGTATGGATACATACACAAAGCGTTCATTAGAGATTTGTTCCTGTGCCATATTGTTGCACAGAGTGCATGTATGTTTCCACATTTATGAATTCTGGAAGATTTCATTTATAGGTATGTTTTTGTTTTCCAGTACTTGTAGTAAGTGCATTAGAAATTCTTGTGGATCTTCTTGTGAGTTTATAGTGAATATGACCATTCCCGTACAGTAGTACAATTCTTGTCTTATTCCATGAACACTATATGTGTTGTCAAGATTGTTGCTTGCTTTTCTATGAAGGACTAACATTTGCAAACACAATTGGTCTCTATTGTGTAAGTTAATGTTGTCAACAATTGGAGGCAATTGAAATAGAATATTTATTGCTACATTTGCGTAGCAATTTACACCACTTATATTTGAAAATTTGAATGGACCAGATAGTTCTGTGTCAAAGTCATTTCTTCGTAGTGTGTGTTGCTTCTTTGAAGAAGTACCTGAATTACTTTGAGTAGTAGATACTTCTTTGGTTATAGTAATTGATGAAGTATTACCTTCTTTTACTCTCTTTGGCGGGTTTGCAGTGAGATCCTGTTGCATTTCTGTTTGAAGTAGTTTTCTTTAACAGCGTTTTGCTTTTTGTGCAACAGGATAGGTTTTTAGATGGGGTGTATATATAACGTAGTCTATTGTATTCTAAAATGCAAGGAATATCAGCATTTACTTTACTTGCATCAAAGTTCATTAGAACTAGACTGTCAAGTGTACGTAAGCATGATAGTGCTACGTAGCTCATGACTTCTTTAAAGACTGTGTTCTAAATATCTATTAATGATTTATCTAGGGTAAGACCTTGTGATTTGTGAATTGTGTTGCTGTCTATGCTAGAGAAAGTTGTTCTCTGTGTACATACATGTCTTTGAAAAGAAGGAATCGGGCTGTTGAGCCTCCTATCCTTTTTACTTCTGATAGTTTGTCAAAGAGAATATTGACAAACTGAATGTTGTTGTCATGTGGGTATGTTTGAAAGCCAACAACTGTACCAAGTGCTCCATTAACTAGTCCTTGCTCCACGTCAAGGTTACGTTTAAGCATTACTCTCCAGTTTAAAGATAATTTTAATATTTTCTCCAAACCAGCTGTGTTGGAGATAGAGTTTTCTAAGGTATTTAGTCTTGTTGTGGCTTGTTGAAACATGGGTATTGTCATACCATGTACATCCAGTTTCTCTGTGGAGCAAATTGCAATTATTGGTTGCTTTTCTTTTTCAAAATTGTTTCATTGAATTTGGAACAGTTTGCAAGAGTTGGCATCAAGGACATACAATTGACATTTTTGTGTGCTAATTGTTCCATGACATCAGTAGCACATGAGTTATGGCCATAAAGTGGAAGTATGTGCCGGGTTTTTAAAATGCTTGTGCTTTTTGAGATAGTACACCAACTCTAATACTTTTACATTGTTGGCGTAGGTGAGGTTTGCAGACTGGCGCATGTTTTCTGTTAATTCTCTGTATTGGAAATGTTGCCATAGGTTAACATTATCTATGCTGCCAACAGTTTTACATCAGAGTTTGTGCCCTAAAGTTTTAACAATAGGTTCACCTTTCACTGGTGTCAATTGAAGAAGATCTCCGAAAACAATAATGTGTTTTGCTCCATAGAGGTCTTCTTAGTTTGTTTTGAGTACTTCTTGTAATCGGAGGTGCTTCAAAGCTAACATTAGGTTGGAGACCATGCTCACTTCATCTATTAGTAGCATTTTCATTTGTTTCAAAACTCTGCGTAGTTCCAATGCAGCTTCTGTAGAAAGTTTGTAATATTCTAATTTGTTTAGTTGTTCTACTGGAAGAAGTAGTAATCAGTGGAAAGTCACACCGCCTATGTTGTTGGCAGCTAAACCTGTGGGGGCCGTTACAACAGCTGACAGTTTGTTGTTTGTCAATTGTTGAAGGAACTTGCTGATGATTTTGATTAAGATTGTTTTGCCTGAATCAATTTGACCACTGACGTATAGTAGTATAGGTTTGTAATTTTGGCCAGTACAGTCTGTATTTTCATGTTGTACACCATGTGCAATTTCTTTTGTTACTTCTAGAAAAATGCTACACTGCTCATTGTTCAGTTTTGATTGTAGTACAGTTAAGTCTTCTGTATCTTCTTCATAGTGAGGCATGGTGTTTTCTACTTCTGGCATAGCTAATTCTGCCTCATTTGCTATTAGTGGCTGTCCCAGTGGTTATTGGCTTCCTGTTACAGAAGGTTGACTACTGTCACGAGTGTCCTTATCTAGTTGGGCCTTGAGTTCTTCTTCGTGTTGCTCTTCATTGTGCAACATTGTTTTGTACTGTGTAAAGTTTACATCTGATATAGTGCTTGCATTTGCTTTGAAAGCGTCTTCATAGGAGTCATAGATATCTAGTAACTTTTCTTCTTTTCTCCATGGTTTAAAATGTTGTAGCAGGGACATGTAATATAGTTCTTTATGTTGAGGAGTTTTTAATGACAATTTGATATGATTAATTGAGTTTCGTTTGGTAAGTTTCACTAAGCTGCCTTCTCAATTTCTACACTATGTATCTACCTTTATTTTCATCAGGTTTTATATTATTTTTGTATGTGAAGTTTTGGGCTATGTGGTATAGACACATGGTTTCCAAAGTGGTACTTCTGTTTGGGTAGCATGTGTTAAGTAAATTATTTTTCAAAATGTCTTGGCTGTTAGGATCATTTTTGGCTATTGTTTCTATGTCGTCATATGATTTGAGAACTCTTTTTCTAGATTTAGCAAGACCAAGACTTAGCCATACTATATTTTCAGATTTTCCATACAAAGCAGTACCGGTTAAACGAGCTGCAGCCTCATAGCAGCCACATCATTCTCTATGAGAGAGCATTTTTATGCCTAAACTGTACAATTTCTGAGACAGTGTTTTGTCCGATGATAGGTCATCCCAGAGGTCTTGAAGCTCTGTTTTTTCTGCTTTGGTTAAGTAGGCTGTAACATATCGTGCAACTGCTGTGGAATTGTCTGTAATGTACTGCACATCTATGTTTGCATTCCATAAGAGGGAATGATTGCATTGTAATCATCGATATATTTTGCTTCTTCTGTTCTTTTTATGTAATATGTGTTCTTAGGTGATTTACCTTTAACACTATGTCTAATTGAAGACATGACATTGTTTACTTGACCTGTTGCTGTAACTGGTCTAGGGAAAACAAAGCGGCATTTGGTGTAGTATTTCCCTGTGTTTTTTTATTTGCGATGACAATATTTCTCACATTTGTGTCTTTGAAATTATAAAATGTGTGCATGAAGATCACTATTTGCTGCTTCTGATGGAATTTCACAAGTGACATATTTTTCGATAAACTGTAAAACAGTGGCATCCCTGTCTTGACCAAATTTAGGAGCATCTTTAATCCATAAAAGCATGTGTATATGTGGTGCTCCTCTGGCTTGGTATTCTTTGCTCCTAAAGAAGTGTTGCACTTCTCCGAGCGGAGGAACAGTTTTATTACAAATAAAGTGTAGCATAGCAATGAAGCGATGATGGAAATATCTTGAAACATTAACAGGATCTAGAGAGTAAAGTTCTCCAGGTGTTAGTATATCTATGTTTGTTTTGTTTTTGTTGGCTCTGCGTAGGAAATCATGTAAATCTTCCCATGCATATTCTGCACAACTTAATGTAACAAACCAAGTGGGCAGACCAAGGTTTCTTATCATACAACGTGCATTTCTGTGATGTCGGAACCAGTACTCTTTAGTACCACGCATGTTTGCTAACAGATTTGTAATGCTTGAGTTTAGAACCTCATCTTTTTCTTGCTCTTTTTGTAGTAATTGCGTAGCTGACATATTTTGAAAGTGGGTACCTGATTTCAATGTGTGTGCAACTCCGTAGCATAGAGTTGCTAGTTCACTTTCAAAGAGTAGGTGGAATATGTATTCCACACTTTGTCAAAATCTGGGATCTTCAGAATACATTTGTAACAAGCAGTATTCTGATGCTGTTATTTTAATGCGTCTATCATGGTACCTTCCTCCTTTCCCAGTTGGAAAGAGTAGAGGAAAATCATGTGCTTCTATACTTTTTCCCATAAACTGATTGGTGATCCTTTTGTTTATCACATTGGTATGTTTCTAGTGCATCATCTATGGTGTCATTAGAGTGTAATGGATGAATTGCATAATGGTCTAAAATATTGGATACTGTAGCAGGATCTAGAAGTTCAAATTGACCAGTTTCTGCTGACTCTTGAATTATTTCAGTGGTTTCCCTCAAGTTTTCTTCAATATTAATTTCTTTGTAGTATTCATTATTGTCTTTTAGATATTGCAAGGCTTGTCTAACTTTATGTAAGTCTACGAGTTGTTGCCAATTTCTTTTGTCTTTTGTAGGTACACCATTTACTAAGACAATTAAAGATTGCTCTATTGGATGTTGCACTCCCAGAGTGTGAACATTTTCTTTTAGATCTAATGGTAAATAAACTACATTGCCACGAATGCCTTTCACTAATTCAGAGGGAGGTAATTTTGCTGTTTTTGGTTGAAGGCGTAGTATTGCTTGAAATGGGTGCACTGTTTGAATTATGATGCTCTCATATAAGTTGAGTTGTTGCAGGGGTTTTGGTAGTGGGAATAATTCCAAGTTTTTTGTGATAGCACGTGAAGGAGTTTGGTTGTTGTCTAATCTTGTAGTGCAGTAAGTGCAAAGTATTAAGGGGTCAGTTAATTCATATTTGTTTTCTGCTATAAGGTAGAGAGCTAATTCAAACCATTTGGAATCTGCATTGTCTTCTATTTTGTATGTTACATCTACAGTTTTTGTGTTACTTTTATAAAAAGTTCTGTGGCAACACACACACACATGGTTTGGTACTCAGCAGAAGTACTTTTAAATTTTAGTATTTCTTTTTTGTATGTGTCTAGAAAGAAGGTTGCCATCTGTACAACTGTTGCTAGTCTGCTGTAAAACTTTTGCATTTTGTAAGTGGCTTTCACTTCCAAAATATTTTCTCTCGATATGCTCTATTTCTTCGAGTAGGGCTTTGGCTGTACCATGTAGAAGATTGTTATTTAAATTGGCTAGTGCTAACGCAGGACTTTTAGCATAGTACAGTTTATAGACTAGATTTCTTATGATGTGTTGATGTCATTTGGTATGATGGAAAGTGCTTTTCCAAATAGGTCCTGAAATGCAGGCTAATTAATGTTCTTGTAGTCCTGTGTGTTTGCGCACTGGACAGGTATCCATATTTTGTAGTAGTTTCATTTTGATTTTGTCTTTGCCTTTCACATACTGATTGAGGAACTGGCATAAATATTTGAAAGATTTTTTGGCAATATTACACATTGGCGTGCACGGCCATTTGTATACTGGATGTTCTGGTTCAGTCGAATGGAGAGGTGATACTGACTTTTCTGGGAACATTTTTGTAAGCAGCATTTCTTGTTGCAGTATGGTATTATTAAGTTTTTCATACCCTCGCCCACTGCCATGTTTGGCAATTGTGTTTGTTTGCTCTTGTTTGTATGCTTCTTCATTGAAATATGGTTCTATGCTCGTGGTGTGACTCCATTCAACTCCACAGATATTTAAGAAGTTATTTTTGTTGTAATTTAGTAGTTAGTTTTGTTAGTGGTTTCATTCTGTTTAACACTAAAATAAATAACTTCCTTTTGAGAAGCTTCTAAGATTAATTTTCTACGGTAGGTTTTAAGAGTTGTGCATGATTTGTCTCCTGTTTTTATAAGATTCTGAAGGACTCTGTGGCGGAACATTTTTTCTAAAATACTTTTTTGGTATGGGTACTTGCACTACATCAAGATTTATAGGAGCAGTGTTAGCAGTAGTGGTAGCTGATTTCTTGTTAATCAATTTCTGTTTCGTTTTAGATTTTGAAAGAGGAGGGAACGTTTTTGTATTGAAAGCTTGTTTTATTTCACTTAATGACTATTAGATCTTTTGTTTGAACTTTTTGTACAAATTCTGCTAGAGATGGAGGCTTATTTTGGACACTTTTATTTTCATTTGCTCTACTTCTGCGTTGCTTTCTATGGACTTGCTTCTTGGTAGGCATTCTTTGGGGTCTGTTGAAAAAAAAGAAGGTATGGATTGTGTTATTCTCCAATGTATGTGTGCTGTGTGCATGAGTGTCTGAGTATGATGGTAAGGATGTATGTCGTGGTGTGTGATTGTGCATTGGGCAGCTACAAGTAGTTGGGAAGGCTATTCTTGTATTTGTGTGTTACTATACTGGGTTCAGATGACAGTTCAAAGTAAGCTAGTGGTCAGGATAAGCACTAATACTAAATCTAATGGTATATAATTAAACAGTTTTTTGTTCTGTAATATTAACTTTCTAGGCACTCAGTTATGTCCTTTGTGCGCCGAAAAACAAGGATTTGTGTGCCATTCTGCCTACTAATCCTTGTTTAACAGATGGGGATTTGTGGGCAAAATAGCACACAAATCTCTGTTTTTCGGCACACAAATTACATGAATCAACCCACAGTGTATTTGAGTAACAGTAACAATATTATGGTAGTATTGTATTTACTTTTTTTGTTTGGAATGAGCATTTATTCTGAGTTGTTGGTTCTACTTCAGATGCTGCTGCTTTTCAGGAGAGTGGTCTTCACTGCAATTGTAAAAGAAAGAAGTTAGTAATGTTTTGTGTTTATAGCACTGAAAAAACAGCAAAACAATAAGAAAGTATTGATAAATTTACTGATTGTCTTCATACGTAAAAAGCATTGGTATTTTTCACGTGTGTATTCTCCATTATGTATATATTTCATATGCTGTGAGTGAACCCCAAATGAATTACTGTAAGAACATATTTGAAGTATAAGTCTACAAATATAGTATTTTTTTTGTTTCTTTGTTCCTAAGTATTACTGGCTAAGATCTATCACTAAAAGAAAAAAGAGGGAGCCAGACATATGATGTCATCAGTGATGTCATCAATTACATTTGTGATGTCATCTTTGATGTCCTGGGTGTTAGTCTTAGCAATGCACGGTGGTGGCGCGAGTTATGGTCGCTTAGCTTACCATAACTGGCGAATTTCAGGGGTTTTTCGGTTTTACTTGGAACCATAACGTCCCTTTAACAAAGTTTTTTACTGAATTTCATAGGTTTTTAGTAGTGCAAATATCACTTAACCATAATGTCCCTTTAACAAAGTTTTTTTACTGAAAATGTATCACTCCCAAGTTTTTACAAATCTTTGGAGAAGTGTGCAACCAAAATCTATACATGAGATAAAAAAAATGTACAAAAGAAAATAGTAGAAGTAATAATTAAGAGAGCTTTTGATGTGTAAAGAAAACTGTTCATTTTCTTATTGAATAAACTAAAGAAATTACTTAAGGTGACTACACCATTCTATACAAATATAGGAACAGTTCATGTACTTACATGTGCCAACATTTGAGACATCTTTGGTGGAGAGTGGAAACACTTCTCATACTGAAAGATTTTCTAATGAGGAGAGTTACATTCAGAGAAATAATGTTCCACTAGCTATTGATGGGAGTGGACACAGCTTTGAAGTCCCAAATGGTGTGATTTCTAAGAAAGAAGACATTATACAGTGTAGTAATACAGAAATGGAAGTGTAGGTCAGTCAAAAATAAAACAAAAGAAGGATTATGAGGTATGGACTTGCACATTTCTGTGCAATATCAATATGTTTTCTTGTAAAGTTTTAAAGACATTTTTGCAAGTTTTGCACAAAAATTATAATGTTCAAAGACAGATGAAGATGCTACAAAGAATAGATGATTGTGAAGTTCGTACACAAATAGGGATTGTGGGTCACTCTCTAGCTTGTCTTGATAAAAGAAGATGCAAGAGTCCATTTCATCATATACGGATGCTGGCTGCACATCATACTAAAATGAGATGCCTTCTAGTTAAACTGTATGAGTGTAAAGCACCAAGTATGTCATTTGCAGTTTTAAATCAAATACCTTTGAATGGAACTGTAGAAAGTTTAGTTTCTATAATGCAAATGATACATATGATGTATTTAAAAGTGTATGTGTACGTAGATGAAACACTTACAGGAAGTGGAAATGATGATCCTATGCCTTCAGTGTAAAAGAAGTGTTGCAATGTTTGAGTTGCCTTCTACTGAAAGACCTCACATTGTTTATGTATCTTGTTGACACACTTTTTATAAGTCTCAAGTGCAACTAGTGTATGTTGAGAACACAATTAACCATACTGTATTTGTTTGTAGAAGAACGATTTTACGCAAGTGAGGCACTTTAAGTTGTAGACACTGTGCCTCATTACAACTCCGGCGATAGCCGTGCTGGTAAAGATGGCAGGCTGCTGCCAGAGTTATCTTTTTTTCGATGCCTGGCTTTAGGGAATCATCGGGACATTACAACCCGGCAGTCTGTGAAGCCAGCTCTATTAGGAGTCAATGGGGATGGGGAGGATGGTAGCATTCATAATGGTGGCACTGCTACCGTCAAGGTCTGCGAGTGGGTGCTGTTCCGCCCACCAGGTCAGACCTGGCGGGCGGGAGGTCATACGGCCTGCAAACTTGAACTCTGCTGGTCCAATAACTACGGTGCCAGTAAGCCTACCAGCACTGTTGTTACCAGACAGGCAGGGTTGTAATGAGTGCCACTGTGTTAGATTTCATAATCAATATCCCTGTTGTGCTTCAAAAATTGAACATGTTTGAAGTGATTGCATTGCAAACTGTTCATACTTTCCAAGTTATTGTTAGATTGCAAACAAAGAGTTCAAATCTGCCTAGAAAGTCATTAGTGCAACGTGTGAGAGGCAAAGTTGTGTATTTACCCCTGAATTTGGAAGACAATGTAATACTTTAGGAGTGAAGCATGACATTGAAGATTCTTTATTTCTTTTAATAAATGGTGTTGCCACCAAAGATAAGAGGATTTGGCAACAATTTATCGATATTTTAAAAGTGAAAAATGCATTGGTGTTTCTATTGGAGCACATTGATTTATATAAAGGTAGTGTGACTGTACCAGATTTGTCTATAATTGATGTTGAGTCAACAAACAAAAGCAGTGAAGGTCAGTTTCACCATCTATCTGTTGCAGAAGGGAATAGTTTGTATGAACATTACATGCATGAACATTACACTATTCATCCTCTACACTCACGTGAAGTCATGGGCGACAGTTTAGAATTTTATCAAAGCAAAGAAAGGTGCACCAATTAGTATCTGCGAAAAGACATTAGAAGCCAGTTGTTTCCCTATGCTTTTTCCAACTTATACTGGAGGGAGATTGGATGATCGGAAGGTGTGGATCTCTGCTTCAGAATTTCATTGTACAAGAATGCATTCAGAATTCACGATTCCACACCATTTTTGAATATATTTTTTACTTGTTGTATGAAAGTGAAAATAAAAATTATGTCATGCTGTTACTCGTACACTTTAGACCGGAACTAGTTTTCAAAATCATTCTGCATGTGAGATGCCGCAACAGGTGAAAGAAAAAAAAGTGTACTGGGCAAACCTAAGAATATTCTTGCTACAATGAGAGGAACTAAATAATATTGGAATAGGAGACACTCCGAGGTTAGGTGCATGATCAGAAACTTGGAATCTCCAACCTGGTTTGTGACTTTAAGTTGTGCTGAGTATGGTTGGGATGATCTTGCAGAGTGGATTCGGGAATGTAATGCAGAGAAAGAAAACATAGAAAGCATGACAGCAGGAGAATTGTGTTCTATGGACCCTGTAAGCATGTCACATTTTTTTATCACATATTTTTAGCCATGTTACACTTCATATGTTCCACAAGGCCCTGTGGAACATTTCTTTTGGAGGAAAGAGTACCAGGCATGTGCGGCTCCACATACACATATGCTATTGGGAATTAAAAATGCTCCTCAGTTTGGTAGAGAAAGTGATGGCTGTGTCATGGAGTTCATTGAAAAATATATTACTTGTTCTATTCCAGCTCAGCACATGACTGCTGATGTATGGAACAAGGTGGAACGATTTTAAAAGTGCTCATGTGGAAAGTACTGTCATAGAAAATACAAAAGTAAAGACACGTACTACACTCAGTGCAGATTTGTCTTTCCAAGGCCTGTAACACAAGTTGGTCGAGTGAATAGTTTAATGTCATCTGTTAAACACTATGTTACTCATAAGTCACAGAGAAATACCTATCATTTAAAAAGGGATAAGGAATGCCAATTCATTAATGATTACCATCCAGTCAGTGTTGAGCTATGGATGCAAATACTGGTGTACTGTTTTTTGCCGATGATTCCACAGCTGTTGCTCGCTATGTTACAGCATACATGACAAAAGCAGAAAATAGCAATGCAGCTGCAGTATGGGCAGATTTATCAGCAGATAAAATTCTTAGTCAGAAACTTCTACGCCTTGGTTTGAAGATGCTTTCACATAGAGAGTGTGGTAGCTACGAAGCTGCAGATTGGTTAACGAGTTTGCCTCTGTATGGACATAGCATTAATGTAGTTTGGTTAAGTCTTGGACCAGCTAGTACTAGAAATACAGTATTGAAGCCTTTGACTAAAAAAGGAGCAGATAGCTGAAGAAGCACCTGGCAGTACAGAGATTTTGAAAACCAACTTGATTGAAACATATTATCCAAATTGATCTGATGTTTGTGGAGGATCTTTGTTTATATGAAGTAGCACAATGCTACTCCTATCGCAATATTGAAGCAAACAGTGACAGAGGATGGTTTAAAGAACATGGATGTAGTGGTTGTCTAGTGAGACATGAGAAGGCAAGTCTCATTAACAACATGAAATTGTCTTGGCAAACTGCACAGAAAGGGAATTATTTTATTTTTGTTTTTTGCAGTTGTTCTTCACATGGCATGCAGAAAGTGATTTGCTTGGAAGTTTTGAAACTTTTGAAGAATATTTTTTTTGCAAAGAAAAAGCTTAATTACATATCCAAAATGTGAACAGTATTTGGAGTTACTAGAGAAAGAACTACTTCAAGAAGAACTTTTGGTAGCTGAATTGGCAAAAGAGTCTCCTATGGGCAGTCAAGATTCTGCAGCAGGAAGACGAAATTTCCTTGGTGAGCCAATTATTCAAACTGATGTTGACATTGCTATGGAGGAAGTAGAAATTGCAATGCAACAAAGTAAAGTTGCAGATGTGAATTGTGATGAAATTGTTAGTAAACTTAATATAGAGCAAAAGAAGTTCAATATAAAATTAAAATATAGGTTGTTACATGGTTTACTGGATGACAAGCATGAATGCTCTTGTGTGCAATTCAAACCTGTCCGCCAGGGCATCAATTCAAACTTGTCCGCCTCCTGGTTCCGTGAGCACAACTTCTCATAGAATCATGTGAACACCTTGTTTATACCTTCCTGGGTCCTGACCTCCCCCGCTCCTGCTGATCTTTGATTGTGTTTATCAGGTCCTGCCTGCTCCCCTTCCTAGTTAACCAGGCTAGCATCCAGCTAGGCTTATCTCGCTCTGTGTGCAGCCTCTGTATGTATTTCCCATAATCCAGTTTCCCCGATTCGGCCAAAAAGCTATGCACTGCAGCCTCAGAGTAGTGAGTTCCCCTGGTTCATTTCCCGTCATACACGCCGGTGCTTCTACTCGTTCTATCTCCCTTTCCATGTCCCCAACTTCTGCCAAAATACTTCCCCTGAGTCCTCCCGCCTTCCCTATTGCTGCTCCTCTGATCACCACCTTAAAGGCTTCCCAGACTATTCCTGTACTGTCCACACTCCCCACATTGTGGTCAAATTAATATGCTCCTGAAAGTCCCCGTCCGCCAGTGCCTCCGCCCTCAATCACCATGTGGTTATAGGGGCTCTCCTCTATGTGTGCCCCCATTTTGCTACCAGCGGGGCATAGTCAGATAACGTTCATGCATGAATGTGTGTCCCAGTGAATTCCCCCAGGGTCTCCCTGCCAGTGAATAAATAATCTATTTGAGTAAATATCCCGTGTGGGGCACTATAGTGTATGTATCCCCTAGTGTCTGCATGTACCTTCATCCAGAAGTATTCCAATTTGAGCTGGTCCAGTACCTTCAGTAGCGCCCTGGCTGATGGTGCAGGCTTCCTTTGCTTGATGTCCGATCTATCCAGCCGTGTATTCAATGTACAATTGAAGTCACCTGCCCAGATAACCGACGCTCCTCTGTATGGAGCCAGTCTGGGTTTGATAGACCTGAATAACTCTGTTGCATTGTGGTTAGGGGTGTACGTATTTATTTGGCACACCTCCCGGCTCTCCAACATCCCATGGACTATTACCACTCTGCCTGGCCTGTCACTTTCCTGTTTTATGAGCTGGAAGGGGACTGCTGGGGCAATCCACGTCAACACTCCTTTGGTGTAGTTAGAGTACATAGAGTTGTACATTTGTCCTCCCCAATTCTTGGCTATCTTGATTTGCTTTTTGGCTGTGAGATGCATTTCTTGCAGCATTGCAATGTGACTGTGTTTAATGATTCCTGGCCCATTTATTCACTGAGTCCTGCAGCCCTCGTGCTCCCATGGGCCTTTGTGTGCTGTCTCATGCCTGACGGCTGGTGTCTCCAGTTCATCTCTTGCTATTTTCCACCTTCTAGGGTGATTCTGACCCCTTATTTTCTCATCAATTCCTGTTTGCGCTGGTTCTGTGCGGGTCCACAGCCTTGATACACCTCCCTTGCTCCTTAAATTCGGATGTGGCTCTAATAGCTTGCCATGGATGCCTCAACCATGTCCTTGTAGATAGGTGCTTCCTCTTCCTCTCATGCGTTCACCCAACAAACCTATCCACTCAACAACTATAACTATTAGCTTGGGGGGGGGTTTGACAAAACCTAGTTTGGTTTGGGTGCTGGAAGTTCTTGGTGATCCAAGATTTGGGACTCTGGTTGGTCCTTAAGAATAGGTGATGATTCAGTCATGAATTGTTGTTGTACATGGTGTTTTTATTGTTCTGGTACAACGTTACAGTTATGGCAGCTTGAGCCATTAGGGGTGAAACAAAAAAGCTGATGTGCGTTTTGACATTAGTCTTTATCAAGGCAGATGAAAGCCCAAACTACCTAACCAATCGGGAACCTTGGAGTTTGGTTCCCTGACAAACTGTGTGCCAGGCTGGAGGCAAAAACATGACCATTAACTAATCGTGCGCAAGGGACCGGCCGTCCCAAAACCATACTCCCAATTTCTTGAAAACTATGACTATTAACAAACAACCAGCCACCCTCCCCCTGCTTGAGCTCCGTCACTTTAAGCGTGCCACCCTCTGTCTTGTGGGTGCACTCGTTGTGACGCGGTGCCTTAAAACTGGCATGTCAAGTTGTATCTCTCTGTGGGGTCCTGTCAGTGGCTTCTGGCGGCCTGCTGTGCAGTTAGTGGGCTCCCGCTTGTCAAACTACTGGTTCATGTCTCTGTGCTGTAGCTCTACTCTTTGCATCGTGCTTCATGTTTCACTGGGGGACATTCCTGTTGTTCCGCTCATTCCTGTCTATCAGTGGTGGGATCCCCTGTTGCTCCATCCACTCTTGGGCATCAGTCGTGGTTTCAAAGATGTATGGTCTGCAATTGAGGAGCACTTTTAATTTGGCTAGGTAGAGCAGCATGAATCACATGTTGGCGGCCCTGAGGCGCTCCTTCGTTGGGCAGAATTGTGCCCTAAGCCTTTGCACCTGCGCAGTATAGTATGGGTAGATAGTTGTTCTGGCAGCATTCCTCATTATCATCCCGCCCTATCTGGAAAATGCCAAGATCCGTCTCGGTCCTTGAAGTTCATGATCTTCCCAATCATGGGTCATAGGGGTGCTCCTGGACAGGGTTTCCTGGCCAGGGCCCTATGCGCTCTCTCCAACACAAAGCCATGGGATAAGTTACCCCCCCCCACCTCCTGGAGCAGTAGGCTCTCTATGTAGTTTGTGGGGTGTGACTTCTTCTCCCTCCGGCAGCCCCACTATATGCACGTTGTTGCGTCGGCTCTCCCTTCTGCCTCCTCGGCCCTTTGCTTCAGAGTGCGTATACGATCAAGCCCCTCAGTAATCTGGGTTTGGGTGGTCGTTAAGTTTGCTTTATTACTCTACAAATGCTGTTCTGCGGTCTTGACCCTCTATGCCAGATTACTTACGTCTTGCCTGAGGAGCCCCACATCCACTATCACTGCATCCATCTTGTACTCGAGTGATGTTTTCAGCGCCACTATGACTTCGAGTATGGGGCCCTCCTATTTTTCCTTCTCGACCTGTGTAGAGCTGGATGCACTGGAACCCACCTCTGATGGTTCCATCTGGGGCGCATCGTTCTTCCGTTCGAACGTCTCCATGCTGGGTTGTCTTCCTTTCCTCCCTTTCTGCTTCTCTGGCATAACTGTGCCGGTAGCGTTGTGGCATTTACGCTGGGGCCCCAGTCTCCCTTTCTCTTTGCCGCCACTGTCTTGTTTTGCCTGTGTCCTGACCTCCTCCACCCTTATTCACTCAATCTGCCTGACGCGTTCGGTCGTTACCGGGTGGTCACCAGATGCCTTGGGTATCTGTCACATCCTGTGGTGGGTTTCTCCTCAATTTGGCACTTGAGGGGCACTCGCCTTTACTTCAACCCTGCGTCCTGTGCGCTGACTTATCCCCTTTGTCGGCTCGTTTAGGGATGTGGGGCCCCACAAGGTGTTGTGGGGCTCCCTCTTTCCCTGAGCGGGTAGGCTTGCAATTCCAACTTGTAATGCCTTATGCTCCCAATATGATGTACTCTCTGGGGCTTGATAGTCTGATCAGGGTGAAGGGGCCTTGTGTTTCAGTATAGTTTGCCCCTTCTCAGGCGGGGCAGTACAACTGTTGTGATTGACCTTTATGGGCTCCCCCCTGTCGACTGGCGCCACTGTTGGTGATGGTCCTGAGCGTCCCTGGGCTGCAGTCTGCTCTGCTTCATTCACAGTTGTCCTATTGCATGTGCAACACCTGGCTTCTGGGGCCTTCTATGATGTGGCCCTCTGTTCCTCATTGATGAGTGAATTGTGCCCTTCCACGTACCTGGTGTCCATTGCTTGTAGGTCTATACTACATCTTCCTTCAGGAATATGCACTGCGCGATGATGCCCATTGGTATGAAGATGAGTCCCTGCACTATAGCTCACCCATAGCTTGTCCGCTGCCTATTCCTATGCTCTGTCGTCCCCCGTCCTTCCGACTGGGTGGGAGGCCCTGATAGTAGGAATTGTTCCGGTGTTATGGGTCCGCAGGTCCCTCTCCGTTTTGTGTGGGTCTGTGTTCCGAGCGGTCTGGGCGCCCCCTATCCAGCTGCGCCCCCCCGCCGTGTGTTGACAGCGGCTGATGACTAGACACACCTTGTTGTAGCGCATTTAGGTGCTCTCATGGACCATCCACCTTGTTCATAGGGTCTGGTACGGGACCATGAAGTGCCCTCCTTGCCTCAAGAATCACCCTTGTCCGAGGCAGTGGACTGTGTGCTCCCTCGTATCTGATGTACTGCAGTTCGGATCTCTGCTTTAGGTTTTGGCCCCCGGTCCTGCAGTGGCCGCCGGCTATCTTAATTCACCAGAAGCGCACCCTGTGCTGTTGCCCGCTGCTTCTGCAGGACATTGTTTCACTGCCTACCAGTCATGTACCTGATTGTCAGGGGGCTTTGCCCCACGTCCTCGCTGGAGAGGCTGGGGATGACACGCCACGAGTATCGGCGCCACTCTCCCTGAGAACGCCCTTATGGATCAGCTGTTCCGAGTTGTGGACTCTCTCTCACTTGAGCGTTCCACGCACCTGCTCTGGGTGCCATGCGGATTCCCCTGGCTGGGGATGTGAGCACCCCGTTTTCCTCTCGCTTATGGTTTCTCGCCGCCGGCGTCCTTCGCCGCTGCCTGTGCTTCTGACTTGTAGACACAGCACGTCTTCCTTGAATCTGTTTCTGCTCAGCCCTCATGACGGACAGGGTCTCGCATTATGGCCCAAGGGTGTTGTTGGTCCCCTTGCTTGCCGGCTGGGTGGTTCGCCTGAAGATCTCGTCCATTTTGTGTGCTGGTGATTCGTGCCTCGTGCACAATGCTTCTTTACTTCTCCTGCTCCTTTATTGTATCCGCGGGGCTTCTCCGCCGATCCGTGCTGTCGCACCAGCCATTTTGTGAGCTGCCTGTGCTGTCACTTCAATCGTCCTCCTGGTCTAATCCCGGTCCGATTTCCTTTCGGATTTCTACCAGCTGTCCCGCAGGCCTTCAGACACCTCTCTGCCACTTTTCATGCAGTTTCTCATGTGTTTTCTCCAACTATTCAGATCTTCGGATCGGATCATGCGGGAGCTCCTGGATTTCACTCCTCAAAGCATGGCCATCAAACCACGCCCCACCTTTTGGAGACTTGTTACAATTAACTCCTGAAAAGGTCAAACAGTTTTCAGAATGCTGAACTCTAAGGATAGTCAAAAAAGTATAGGTAGTATTGGTCATTTTTTCAACTTTTGGAATTGTTTTGAATTCCAAGAATCTACCATTAATATGAGGCAATCTGTAGACTTAGAGTATGTAGAAAAACTTAATAAGATTCATATAGGTGTTCTTGAGGAATATGTGAAAGCAGTATTAAAGGGAAGATTGATTTCTCACATGTTTCATGCAGATTGCAGTCCATCTGATGTCATGTTGACTCTTAAGGAATGAAACATTTCTTGTGTTGCTGTGATGTACACACCTGCAGAGTGTAATACATTTAACTCTACGATACGACTGTGAGAGAGGCAAAATATTAGAGGGTTAAAATTGTGTGATGTTTTAAAGGTTATGCTTTTAGAGATGGATAGCAGAGCAAAAGCTTGATTAGGTCAACTAGAGAATTACATTTCTAAAACAGAAGGTGTGGAAGGCGTTTTAAAACTGTTCATCAATGCACAAGTAATGTTAAAGAGGAACTTTAATGTAGAAATTGGTCTAGTCAATGGAGCGATGGGAAGAGTGATTGCATTTCACACTTTTTCTCGCAGTACACATATTGAACATGTTGAAGTTAAGTCTGATCGTGTGGAAAGAACTCACTTCATTTATTGGACCTTTGCACGTGTCATGCTTTTTAAGGATACCTTTGTGAAAAGAGCACAGTTTCCATTGTGCTCTGCTTATGCAATAACTATTCATAAATCAAAAGGGTTCACTTTAAAAGCAGCACTTATTGACATTGTCATACAGTCTTCAAAGAAGGAATGTCATATGTAGTTTTGTCATGAGTGAAAAATACAGAAGGTTTATTTTTAATAAACGTTGATGAAAGAAAAGTGACAGCTGTCATTTCTTGCATTGAAAAATATAATAGGTTGCGTGTACTGTATGCTCCTCACCTGAACCATATACCTGTACCTGAGAAGCACTCATCCAGAAATGTAAGGATCAGTGAAAGCACATTCAAATGAAATCAGTCTTGTAATACAAAAAGAACAACAGAATTTAATGGCGTTGGAGAGTTGGTCAACTATAACATACTCTTTATGCATATTTATTATGAGACATGAGTTTATTGCTATTGTAATGCAGGTTTGTGTATGCTGTTTCAAATGACTCCATTGATGCAAGAAAAAGCTTCCCCAGCAGAGAAGCAGCTATGTGTGGAACTTTCAAAATATCTGTAGGTGAAAATCCACACAGTTTGCATTCAGCAATGTCATATTGAAATGTTGTAGCTGTTGCAAGTGAAAATCAACAATTTTCTCAAAATACACAGGAAGAAAGTCAAGAATTTGTAATGATTATCTTTGATTTATTAGTGAAGGAAACCAGTAATGTAGATAGTTATGTAGGAATTAGTTACAAGTGGAATCATATGTGTAGAAAGGTTATTCTACTCCAGATCTCTGTGAAAGATTTGTGTATCTGAATGTGCCGGATCAACAAAATGTACACTTTTCTGATCTTGTAATTAAAGCATTCCATGATATGCAATGCAGTGACTGCGGTTGTAATTTACAATCAACACTGCAAAATCTAGTTTTTAATAAGTATGTATTGATTATGTTTCAATGACACAGTGTAGATGAGATGGTAGGAAAAATCAATAAAGAATTATACATTTGGTCAAGTTTCTGTTAGTAAGAAAACTTTTAAAACGTGTGTAATTATTTTTCCCAGCTACTTTCCTCCTCTGTTGCATCCATTATCACACACTCCCTGCAATCTAAGATTCATTTTTGAGTCCTTTCTCACATTACAAAAACAAAGTCTCTCCCATTCTCAATCATGTAATTTCTTGTTATTTAATGTAAAGAACACGCATCACTTGATAAATTCAGCAACTAGGTTCCTCATTCAAGCACTGGTTATTTTCCATTTTCATTATTGAGCCTTCCAAAATATGCTCTCCTACAATGTAAATCTATTTTTCATTCTGCTATTAAGGTTTTATAAGATCTCAACTACTCCACTCATGTCTCTTCATTCCTGCCTTCTGCTTGCTGGCTTTTATTCACTATGGCAGGACGGAAGAACACCGTCTCTGAATGTTCATCTCTCTGTTGTAGTTTATTAACTGAAATAAAGTGAGATCCCCTATCTTTCCCTATACTAAGGGGGTTCCCTACCTAACAAAGCTAACTATGGTGCTTGTCAGCCATCAGTGGGAGTCCAAATCAAGATCATTCCACTGTCCAAACTAGTCTATCAAAATCTACCACTGCTAAAACAACACAAGTATATGTAGGTAGTTCCCGATAACTACTTCTGCTATCAAATCATACAGTTCTGGTACTGGATCTTCAAGATTTCAAACATCTCTTACAGTTGATTATTTTTTCTATCCTTCTTACTCTCCTCTTGTTACATTCTAGTTAATTTTGCCCCTCTTTTCATGGGACAAGTTTGTTCATTTCTGCTTATTCAAACTTAAGATCTTTTTTTCATTTAATGTCCACTCTTTATTTTGACTGGGACAAGTTTGAGGGCTACAGTATTTATTCTCACTCTTTTCATGTATTCCTGACACTTTATCTTGCCTGAAACGTGTATGAGCCTTCCAGTAATGATTCTCACTCTTATCATATACTCTTGGTACTTTGTCTTTAATGGGATGAGTATGAGTATAACAGTAATTATTCACACTCTCTTCAGGTATTCTTAATACTTTATCTTGACTGGGATGAGTATGAGGGTTCCAGTAATGATTCACGGTCCCTCACCAGGGTCACCCCCTTTCCAAGTTACCTGGATTGTTCAGGGATCACATCACCAGGACTCATAAGATGCTTCGACCTTCACTTGTCAGGTTGGCTTTATTTTATTTCGCAGTGCCATTAATGGTCTTTCTCTCTGTTCCTTCCTTGGTCAGCTTGCCTTGTGACACCTCAACAGGAGTGGCATCTGCATTGTTAACGGGCCTCCAGGTCCACCGAAACCCACCTGTGGTCATGCCACCACTTGTCTCCTGTTCATACTCAGGATGTCTTGTATGCTCCTTGGTCTCTTGCGTCTCTCCTATTTTCCCATACTATGCGTTAGGAAATGTACCCAAGCTTCTCTCCAGCATTGGACGCCACCAGGTTTTATGATGCTGTTTTATGATGCTGCCATGGGACTTCACTGGTGTACTGTCAAAGTCTTTCTTTGGCATCTGTTTTTAAGGCTGAGACCCTCTTCTTTGCAGAATCTGGTCTCTGCAATTTCTAACACATGCCTGCAGTCTCAGAGCTCCCACTCTCTTCAAATCCCTCTCCCTCTAAACCCTCGTATTTTATGTTTTCTTAAATACTGTTTGCCTAGCAGTCATAAAGCCCAAAATGTGTAATATTGTCTTGTGTCTGTTCCGTAAAGAAGAGTGAAGAGGCATTACACTAACATGCCACGCCGTTGCATCTGTAACATGTATATGTAACCAATACTTACAGGTTTTAGATACATTTTTCTGTGTATTCTGCCAGAGATTCCTGCTTTGGAGGCAGTTGCCTCAAATGCTGACCAAATGTCACAATATTGTCTGTAATGCGGGGATCACCACTTTATCTATATAGAAATCCTCTGCTACCATGCAGGACTAATATATAAACATAATTTCAATATTACTTTATTCAGCTTTCCTTGTGGACTAATTTATAATGTGCATTTGAGCTAAGACTCTAGTTGCCTGCAAGCAAACTGCTTTGCAGACTAAATGCCAGGGTACTGGGAACACTACTTCACATTTGTATGCAATCCCAACCTCTTAGGATTGAAAGAACCAATCATTGTGTACACTTTTTTCCAGACTGTTCGGGTGAGAATCTTTGGGTTATGATTTTAACAGTATTGCACCTCAATTTAAAATGGGCATGTGTTTGCTTTCTCTCATATTTTTATAATCAAGGGGAATTGAAATGCAATATGAACTAATCAAATATTTGAAGGGGATTTTATTTGTTATGTTATGTCATGTTACTCGTCATGTATATAGCGCTCTGTATATCATTGGTATGATCTGAAAGCACTGGTAGGATGAACGCCCTCGGGAACCGCAGTTCAGGTCAGTAGAGAGAGAGAGTGTCGTAGGGTACGTGGGTGCACCAGTTATATGTGCAGCTGATGTAATTGCCGGATGGTAGCTGCATCCTAGCGTTAGGTGTGGTGCTTAATATGTCAGTAGGATGTGTGCAGTCTGGTGGGTGGACACCCAGACTGGGTTTTGGCTGCGTTAGGCCTGAAGGACGCTTATGTGAGCAACTAGACTGGAATGTCATGGGATAGCTGCATTATATTAGGGTGATGTGGTGTTCGTGGGGTAGTGCTCATATGTGAAAAGCTAGGCCGAATTTATCAGGGGTATTGCTGTGTTCTAGTTGTGTGATGGTGTATAGTAATGATAATGATAATGATAATGATATGTTATTTATATAGAGCCTTAATCCAAAGCGTTATATAGTAGATAATAAGCATAGTGATGTGATATGATATATGTATGATGGTTCATTGTTAAAGCGTCCGAGACCAGGCACATGAACAGGATGACATCGACCACAGCGACACACGGATACACAGTGACAAGGGGCTAGGCTTACAGTGACAGGAGGGGCATACGGATATATAGCAACAGCCTGGGGAACAAGTATACAGGGTTGTAAGGATATTTGGCGTGTTACAGCACAGAGTACAGCACTACTGCACAGGTAGCATTTTATTTATGCAGCACCACTACATGGGTGTGGTGCATTGCTATATGTGTTGCCAGAGTAACATGGACATATAAGTAAAGACAGGCTATTCAGTCAAAAACGATTTATACATATAAGATGCAAATCCATTTTTACAGTTAAAAGCACACATCTGCACATTGAAAATGCACACTATTTTTCACCTGAAATGCCTATGTTGCAAGAGACACATTTGAAAATTAACAACTAACCTTATTAACAACTAACCTGACTAATAAAACTTCATTTAACATAACCCACTAATAAAAATGTGTCTCCACTGCAGAATTAGGCCTACTCTGAAAGTGAACTTTTAAACGCACATTCATTTTTTTTCTCTGCTGCTCTGTCCACATAACTACAGGAAGCAAAGAGCTCGAAGGAGCAGGAAATCAGTTTGTTACAATTGCCACTGTAGAAGTGAGCCATTGTGTAGTGAGGGAGGAGATGACATGATTGATTCTGATTGGAGCAGCGTCATAGCAAGTATCATGCTAGAGGCTGTGATTAGTTTTGCTGGAGAAGCTTGAGAAGAGGGGGAGGACAGGCGACATCTTGCAGAGCTGGGAGAAGGATCTCTTTCCTGGCTGGGGCATTCCTGATGCAAAAGCTGAGAGCGCCAGGCAATAACCCCGGTTTGAGAACGGCAGATGCTTGTTCTCACTGGGGTTGATCTTCAAGGGAGCCAAATTCAGAAAGAGAATAGCTGGAGAAAACTCATGCTGAACAGATAAGGTAATTACAGAAGCGAGTGGGAGCTGTGCGAAATTGCGCGAAGCTGTTCAGTCAGTGTATTAGAGGGAGTCTCAGTCTCTTATCAGCATATTTAATGTTACCAATTGAATATATTCTCGCAGCTCTCTGTTCATTTTATCACAAATAATGTTGTACCATTTTATTTATTTCTGTAAAAAAAATTAAACTGTGTTTAAATGAAATTTCTATAATACAAAAATATTTGAAAACAGAAAGCTAGTGTGTATTATTTTTCTCTTTCATTTTGCATGGGGAAAGGTTTAAACGTGGGTAGATTTTTAAACAGTGCAATTGTCATTTTAAAGCAGATGTGTGCATGATTCTATTCAGTATGGACAGTTGTAAGTGACTGTTTGTAGCATAGCCTGTTGAAGGTACATGAGTCAACGGGAAGAGAGACTCTCTGGACATAGTTCCCTACCGTATATGAGGTAGTGGAAATTACCACAAAAATACCACAATTGCCCATGGTGGCACACAACACTAACACTGAAAATGTGGTATCCCTAAAGTGTAGGCCTGAGATCTCTCTAGTGATCAAGAACAATCTAGATAAAAAACAAGGGATGTTGGATATTGGGCCACAGATAAACCAACCACTATACCAACCAACCACGCAAACTACCGCACATACCATCTAAATAGGTCTAAATTCTGAAATAATGCAATGTATTATTGTCATGTGTGACCCAATATGAATATAGAGAGTGATTATTGCTAAAGGTATTTTGGCGGTAAGAAAATACCGCAAAGCCCCAAATATCCACAAAATACCCAACATATTTATAGAGTACCTACTGGGCGTGGCAAACGTGTCTCACACTGCCATTTGCACATTAAAGGGAACCCATTTTATAATAGCAGTGTGCCACTAAAAACGAATTTTTAGAATGTCACAAAGGGAAACCACATTTTCAGACCTAATGCAATATTTAGAGGCAAAGTTGTTTGCACATGGGACGTGGTCGTCGAACAGCACCTTAGAATGGCGTGACCACATTCAGGGTGAGGTGCAGAAAGAAAAACTAGACAATATTTTTGCAGAAGGCAGCATAATTCAGGTCTGCCTTACAAGATTATTGAATGCAGCCGATAAAAGTGCAGAGAAAGACTGTTTAATACGGCTATGCGGCAAAATATGGTTTATTTTGAATAGGTCCCTGCGAATGCAGGAAAATGATACCCAGCTAATTAACAGATTAAAGACTGAATTAGATGGGGCAAGTAAAAATCAGGAAATGTTAAGAGCAGAATTGGATGTATGCCAAAAAGACATGCAATTAAAATACAGAGACTTTGATGCTCAGTTATCCAAAAGCAAGAAACAATTTGAGGATAGTGAGCAATAATTGGTACACTTAAAAGCCTTAATGGACCAAGATGAGGTTGTTTCAGAAATGCAGATTTTACAAAAAGAACATTGTGAAAAAGAATGTGATCTCCAGAGTGCAGAACAAGAAATGATTAAAATGACTCAAGAAAGAGGCAAGAGAAATAAAGAGTTCAATGAATGCCAAATGCAAATGTGCGACATGCAGGAGGTGATTAATAAGATGAGTGATGAAAACAACTATTTGCAAAATGAAGCAAACAGACTCCTTAAAAAGTGTAAGGACTTAGAACAGCAAATGTACATTCCCAGGTCCCAGGAGAGGCGGCGGGGTACCACATTCAATGGAGTGGAGGTGAATTCTAGTTCTGCCCAAAGAGCTAGTGCTCCAGTGACTGGGCCGGTGACTGAACTTGGTTGCAGCGCCCTTGGGGGATTTGATACTCCCATTGGGGGCAGCCACCAATCTCATACACCTGAAAACAGGATTGAATCACAAAGTAGTGCAATTCCATGCATTGCAACAAGTAGCCCCATAAAAATAATGAAATCCATTAAAGCCCTGATCAAACCATTTAAAAAGGGAGGTGAATGCTGCATTGAGGATCACTTAGAAGTGGTGCATGACATTTTTAAAGCACTCCATATACCTAAGGAACAGTACAGACAATATTTTCATTTAACTTTAGATGCCCCGACGGCCAGCATCATAAGGGGATAAAATGAACAGCAGAATATGACCTGGGTGGAGTTTGAAAAAGAAATTGGGTGTCATTTTTCTCCTTTTCAGTCATTGCAGGAGGCAAAGAAAGTTGCTTACACAATCACTGCTGGACCTAATACATCCCCTCGCCAATTTTTACAAGACTTAAAAAGAGCATTTTCTCGCTTTGATGTATCTTTTGACCCAAATTCCAATGAGTTTAAAACTGCATACTTCTATGGGCTACAAAAAGACATCATATCCCAATTGGTCCGTGAATTTGACCGTGACAAGTCCCTTGAATGGATTGTACATCAAAGCACAAAACTATATGAGGTACTCTATTGTCAGGGTAGAGAAAGTGATAAAATGAAAGATACTAGAACTAAATCTAAAGAACCCTCAGCCACAGTAATGGAAATCAGGTCAGCCAAAATGTCCCTTGAGTCTGCTCAAAGCCAAGGTAAAAATAATGTGACACCTGAACAAAGGGGTAATCAACAAAGATCGCTATTTCCTGTACCAATGTTCCAATCACATGATCCTAGTAATAGGGAGAGCTACATCAGCCCTAGGTATTTAGGGGACAGACCCCGGGTAGGATATCGGCCTGATATGGCAGGTCTGAACAATAACCAGAGACAAAATCAAGATCAAAGAAATGATGGTCCCTGCCAGTCATTGGGGACACAGAGCAGATTTGATCCCAACACCATGATATATGGTAATCAGGATAGACCCCGATATGTGGATCGATTTACTGATAATGGAAATCAACATGGGGGCCAGTACCCACAATCTGAGAGACAGGACATGAGGCAAAACATGAACTACAATCCACGTCAGTACAATGATTCCCCACCAGGGGACTATAATCAAAGGATGGGTGCACCCCGCTCCCCTCCACAAATGAATCAAGAGTTCAGAAACCATCCCAACCAACATCAATCACCTGAGAGGTATCAGAATAGTTCCAATCAGGGGGAAAACAACCAATATCGACCTAGGCCATAGAAAGAGGATTCTAGAGAGATGTAAAGGTTCCAGTGCCTTGAGGCCCAAGTGAAAATGTTAGCTGAGCAAATAGGAAAGCTCTATACAGCGCAAAAACAACCTTCCAAAGAGGGGGATGATGGCCATAGCAATGACCGGGGGGCTTCCAAAAAGTGACTAAGTACTCATGATAACTGCAGTGCCAAAATGACAGATTGCTCTGATATAATTTTGCATAACGACTCTGAGATGCCTAATGAATTCAAAATGAAAGTGCCAGTAAATGAACATGTGACAGAAAGTGCAAATACTTCTAAAAAAGAGGTACAGGTTAACCTAGAGCTAAATAAAACAGTAAAGATTTGCACAAATGAAAAAGAAACATTAGGAATTCCAAAAGAACAAAGGGACAGATTTAAGAAAAATGACTCATGCATGGGGAATACCAGTGAACAGGGAGTAAGTGGGGATGCTATAGCTCCTTCCCTGGGCAAGCAAAACAATGACCAAACACAGGCAGAAAAAGGAAATACTCAAAAGGAGGGTACAAGTCAATCACCTGAAGAATTCTTTGAGCCACATATTTTTGAAGAGGCTGAAAGGGCTGGTATCACACTAAATGATCACAAATGCACAGAATTAAAAAATGACAAATTGCTGAATGATGTTGTTACACATGTTCAGTTGGAAGGTTGTAATGTGGTCTCTGATATTACCCAGATGGATGGGCGAACAGTGGCCACACTCCAAAAAACCTCTGATCATGGAGAAATGATTTAAATCTCTCGCGCAGAAATGGGTAAAAAGGAGGGAAAAATGTCTTTCCATTTACCAATGTGCTTAGCCAAAGGTGTAAAAGTCCTGAGAAAGGTGAGCCCTGAAATCAGTAAGAATTCACACTTCTTATGTGTATTAGAGGAAGTTGAGGACAGATATTATGCACCCATCACTGTAGAAGAAAAATGCCACACCTTTGCTATGATTGACACTGGCGCACAGGCCACAATTATGTCCAAGGAGCTGGTAAAGAGTATCAATGAAGGGAGACCCCCACAGAGTCAGATCACAGTGAAGGAAAATCAAGGTCCAGTGCATAACTTTAATGGGGAGGAGGTGCCCATCATAGGTGTAACTGAGGTTGACATAAAAATAGGAAAGCACAGAATGAAACAAGAGGTATTGATCACATCTATTTGTGAAATTCCATTTCTGATGGGGACAGATTGCCTGAAAAGATTGTCTCCTCTCATAGATGGGGTGAATGGAGTGCTGTGGTCCTTAACCAAAAAACCATTGAGGCCTAAAAAACTAAAATCACAAAACAGCAACATAAATGAATGTCACACCGTTGCCAAAACAAATGATGCTGTGGAGGTATATCTCCAGAATAGTTGCATACCTAGTGTCACTGTTATATTAATGTGTGAAGACAAAATGCAGGGCGACAATGAAAAACTACCTGTACAAATATACTTGGACCCAAGGAAAAATTGGCAGACTGCCATAGATGAGCACACATTACGTTTTTATTTGAAAAGAGAAAACATGCACACAGAATATTGCTCCTAAAACAGATTCAGAAAAACACATTACCACTCTGGCAGAAATACACATGGAAGATGAGCAACCATGGGTTCATGTTGGTATAAATGACTATTTTAAAACAATAAAAGCCACTTTAGCGCTTGGACATGAAAGGAGTTTCATTAATGAGAAATTGTTGCAAAAAATAATGGAGAGGGAAGAAATTCCGAAATTTAGGATTAAAAACCAATATGTTTCTGGGTTGGACAAACCGAATTGCAGGCAGATGCATGCTTAAAATTAGCATTGGGCAGAAAACAATTTACCATAATGTATGGATAGTGAGTGGAGCACAAAATGAATTTTACATGGGTAATGACATCATGCACAGAATGTGTATGGTGTTAGATTTCCTTAATCAAAAAATATGGTCACGCCTAGGTGGTCCGGCACCTGAATTTGAAGACAAAAGAACGGCTTATCATTGTGCACAACTGGTTCCTTATGCATTCGAATTACAAATGAGGAAAGATACTATTATTCCTGCATTTACAAAACAGTTTGCAATAACACTGAAATGCAAAAATGGACAGCAGATGAAAGACTCTGATGCATTTGTATGCCTGAATGAATCCATAAAACAGCAAGGCCTGGATTATGAATACATTCCATTGGTAGATATTGGTGAAGGATCTGTAAAAATTATGGTAATTAATAAAGGTTGTCAGGATATTCATTTAGAGGAAAACTCCCCATTAGGAATGGCCATACAAAGATCACATTATACGGCAGATTTAAATAACATGGTGATTGGAAATATCCCTGAAAAGTGTGTAGATGCCAAGGGTGAGTTGCCAGAACACCTGGACTCTCAGCCCAAAGGAATATTTAAAATTCATTCTGTGTATCCTTATGATTCAAATGAGATAGTGTGCTGCCATCAAGAGGATTGCATAATATTTAATTTAAATAAAAATGAAACAGAAAATCAGCCCATTGAAGTGGAAGCTGATATGCCAAAATATTTAAAAGTGGAAGCTTTACAAAAAGACACAGCCACACAGTTAGAGGAAAGCGCCGAGATTCCCTTACCATAAGATTTTCCAGAATTTTCCAAAATGCTAGAAGAGCATCTAAGATCTCCTTAGCAGATGCGTGTGACAGAAATGAGGATAGGAACAATCTGAGGGAGATATTTATGGAGTTTAAGGATGTATTTGCAAAAGATGCTTATGATTGTGGTTTAACTGATTTACATGTGGCCACACTACCAGAAGGGTGTAGCAGAAGTCCAGTGTTTGTACACCAGTATAGACTACCACTGGCATGTTTAGAATAATTGGCAGAGATTATTAAAAATTTGGAATCGCAGGGAATTATCAGTCCCATTCATAGCACATCCAATACACCTATTTTAGGTGTGTTAAAGCCAAATGGTCAATGGCGGCTATGTGCAGACTTGAGAGAGTTAAATAAAAGAGTACCAGTATCTAGATGGCCACTGCCATTCATTGATCAGGGCCTAGCTCAGGTACATGGTTCAAAAGTATTTACCACATTAGATCTCACCTCTGGATATTGGTGCGTGCCATTGGCAGAGGAGATACAGAATTTATTTTCCTTTACATTTGACAGGACTCAATACGCCTGGCTTAGAGCTCCGTTCGGGTACATCAATAGTGGGAGTGAATTTGGCATATTTTTGAGAAAGGCCATGCCGCACGCAGCGGAAAGAGGAACAATAGTTTACGTGGACGATGTCCTGATAAAAAATGAAGGCCTGAAAAGCCATTTTGATGAAATAAGACATGTGCTAGGCCAATTGCAGAAAGCAGGCGCCAAAGTATCTTTACAAAAAGCACAATGGTGCAAGAAAAAAGTGAACTTTCTAGGGCATGAAGTGACTGAACATGGGCTAAATCCACAAAAGAAGAAAATAGAGGCCATGCAAAGATTAAAAGATCCTAAAAATGTGAAAGGAGTAAAAAGTTTATTAGGGATGACAGGCTATAACAGAAAGTTCATTGAAAATTATGCAGAAATCACTCAACCATTGACTAAACTGCTTAAACTGAATACTCCCTGGAAATGGGAAAAAGAGCAGTCTGATGCAGTGGCTAAATTAAAGGAATGTCTTGTAAAGGCACCATGTTTAGCATATCCCATAAAGGACAGGGATTTCTTTATAGAAATAGGTTTTTCTGAACATTGTATGTCAGCAGTGTTATCACAAAAACACGATTTGAATCACAAAACCATTGCCTATGCAAGTAAGGCATTTTCCCAAGTTGAAATGAAAAATTAATGAATGTGAAAAGGCCCTATTAACCACTGTGTGGGCGCTACAACATTTCCGCCCCATTGTTCAGGGAGAAAAGGTGATTGTTGAGACAAATCATCAACATTTGCAATTTTTAGAGAGTAAAAGAATTAGATCAGGTAATCTAGCGCAGTCCAGAATCACTTCATGGACGCTGGCATTACAAGGTTTTCCTGTAGAAGTGAGATATGGACAAAATAAAAATAACCCAATTGCTCAAGGGTTAGCTGACTTACATGACTGCGCAGCTGAACAAATACCAAATGAAATGGAAGTGGAAACTAGTTTGCAGGAATTTGAACAATCACCACACAAACCTTTTGATGAAAAAACATGCAAGGATTTGCCAACTGTATATGTGGATGGTTGTGCTTTTCACATTGAAAATGACAGTAATAAACAATTAGTGGCAGGAATAGGAAATGTCTGGTTGAAATGTGAAGGCGTCCCCAGTATAGGGATGAGGATTGGAGCTAGGAGCAGTCAGGCGGAATTGGCAGCCATTTATAAAGCAATTGCTACTGCAGTTGATAAAAAGTTCAGTGAAATTGTCCTGGTGACTGATTCTGACTATGCACGGAATAGCTTTGTGGAGTATTTGCCTGGTTGGAAAGCAAGAGGCATGGTTACATACAACAAAAATCCACTTAAACATGGAAAAATGATACAAGCCATAGACAAATTGGTGTCAGAGAATATTTTAACCATATACTGGAGAAACAATTGTGGGCATTTAGAAACACCAGGAGTGGATAAGGAGGGAAATGATAAGGCAGACCACCTGGCTAAAATTGGGGCTGTGATGGGAGAATTGCTACCTATTGATGATTTACTGGGTGAAATACAGACTGATGCAGTAACACATTCTAAAGCACCAAAGGAGGTAGATCAACCAGTGGTGCAATGGGGCCATGACACGCCAGACCAAGATTTGATTGAGGAACAAAAGAATGATCGAATTTTGGGAATATATTATAATCATTTGATAGATCCTGAACAAAACCCTTTAACAGAAAAGGATTGTATGGGAAAAGAAGAGTTGAGGGTACTATTAAAGAATAAAAAACGAATTAGATTACAAGATGGACTCATGATTAGAGAGTCCATAACAGGACAAATACAGTGGGTAGTACCCCTTTCATTCAGAGGGCTAATGCTACACCATGCACATGATGCCATAACTGCAGGCCATAGAGGTTCACAAAAAACATTGGAAATACTAAAAGATTATGCTTACTGGCCACATATGTCCCAAGATGTGGTATTATATACTAGAGGATGTCTAGTATGCGCCCAATTTAAACCTGCTTCACCAATGCATAGAGCCCCATTAATGAAAAGAGGCCTAACTCTTCCATGGTCAGATTTGCAAATAGACTATGTGGGGCCTTTAAAAAAGGAAACCATTATATTTTAAGTGTGGTATGTTTGATGTCAAAGTGGATTGAATGCATTCCTGCACCAGATTGTAGTGCGCAAACAGCAGCCACATTGCTGGTGAACCATGTGTTCTCAAGGTTTGGGTTGCCACAAAGAATTGAGTCAGACAGAGGAAGTCATTTCACAAGTACTCTAATGAGTAAGGTATGGCAAATACTGGGTGTGAAAAGAAAACTACATATTGCATATCGGGCGGCTTCTTCAGGTGGAGTTGAACGGTGCAATAGGTCTGTTGTGGACATTTTAAAGAAATTTGTGGCAGAAGCAGGTTCCAGCTGGGATTTACGATTACCGTTGGTTTTAATGGCAATCAGATCAACTCCTGCCAAAGCAACAGGTATTAGCCCCCATGAGGTCTTGACAGGTAGGAAAATGGTGTTACCACAACACCAGCTATACAGAACACCTGAGCAAACACTTGTGAGTGCATCCACAGTTCATGAATATATTGATGAACTGAGGAGGCATTTGCAACATGCATTTGCTTTTGTGCAGAGAAATCTGGAAAGAGCTGCTGACAGTGCAAAGTCTTACTATGATAAAAAAGACATCAGTAAAGGAATACAGTGTAGGAGATCAGGTGTATAAATGTCATTTTGGAAAAAAGTAAACAGAAAAATTCTAAATTTCTAGCAGCATGGCAGGGGCCATTGAAATTATAGATAAGGTCTCTCCTGTGGTTTATAAAATTTTGAAAAATGAAGGTGAAACGGCGATAGAGCAGTTTGTCCATGTAAATCAGATCAAGCCATGCCATCCCAGACACGAGATCAGACGGCTTGAGCATGTAGAAACAGAAAGCCCTGGGGCTACTACCCACTGATGCACACAATACAACAGAAAGTCCATTGAACACAAAAAGATAAAATAATTGGGTACAGTCAGGCGGCAGTGACAGAGAAGTTAAAAAGTTGATTATTATAATGGCACATAAACACTGTAATATATGTAAATATATATTATATAAAATAAGTAAATAAATAAATAAATAAAAATATATATAATGGAAGCTCATGGTTGGTGTGCAGAGAGAAAATGTATTAACTATTGAATGCTGTTTTATATATGCTTGTTTTCTTTTTAACTTGTGTTTAATTTCAGAAGGAAAAAAAAAAAAAACGAAATGTTTTACCAAGCATGTTTTATTTAACTATTTATACTGGAGGTCACGGGAGACAATGGAGTCCTGGAGTCCCCTGGATGAAGACCAAAAGATGCCTGCCTCCAGGTGGAGGTGAAGACAAGATAACCAGAATGCCAAAAAAGATTACTCCTATGGATCCAAGATTGGCAAGATGAAAGAGTACTCGAATAAACCAAATGATGTGACATTGCTGGTCGGGACATATCAGAGGCAGACAAGAGTCCTGACATATGGAGTTCCACGTATTTATTATTTTAATTATTTATTTTAATCTGTTATGTTAATTATTTGTTTTAGTTAGTTGTTTTATCTTATTGTTTTTAATTGACTTATAATATCGAAACTTTTAACTAATGCCACTTCCATTGGGAAGGCAAATGTAGAACATTTTGTAAACTAATGAACTCAGATGAATACTGTGTTGATACCTTCAACTTTTTCATTGATGCACATGAATATTCATTTTGTTGGATTGCTACATTGTGTTGTTTTTAGGAATTGGTTTGGATCGTAGCCAAGTTCTAAAAACAAAAGGAGGGTATGTAAGGATATTTGGCGTGTTACAGCACAGAGTACAGCACTACTGCACAGGTATCATTTTTTTTATGCAGCACCACTACATGGGTGTGGTGCATTGCTATATGTGTTGCCAGAAACACATGGACATATAAGTAAAGACAGGCTATTCAGTCAAAAACAATTTATACATATAAGATGCAAATCCATTTTTACAGTTAAAAGCACACATCTGCACATTCAAAATGCACACTATTTTTCACCTGAAATGCCTATGTTGCAAGAGACACATTTGTAAATTAATAACTAACCTTATTAACAACTAACCTGACTAATAAAACTTCATTTAACATAACCCACTAATAAAAATGTGTCTCCACTGCAGAATTAGGCCTACTCTGAAAGTGAACTTTTAAACACACATTAATTTATTTTCTCTGCTGCTCTGTCCACATAACTACAGGAAGCAAAGAGCTCGAAGGAGCAGGAAATCAGTTTGTTACAATTGCCACTGTAGAAGTGAGCCATTGTCTAGTGAGGGAGGAGATGACATGATTGATTCTGATTGGAGCAGCGTCATAGCAAGTATCATGCTAGAGGCTGTGATTAGTTTTGCTGGAGAAGCTTGAGAAGAGGGGGAGGACAGGCGACATCTTGCAGAGCTGGGAGAAGGATCTCTTTCCTGGCTGGGGCATTCCTGCTGCAAAAGCTGAGAGCGCCAGGCAATAACCCCGGTTTGAGAACGGCAGACGCTTGTTCTCACTGGGGTTGATCTTCAAGGGAGCCAAATTCAGAAAGAGAATAGCCAGAGAAAACTCATGCTGAACAGATAAGGTAATTACAGAAGCAAGTGGGAGCTGTGCGAAATTGCGCGAAGCTGTTCAGTCAGTTTTATTAGAGGGAGTCTCAGTCTCTTATCAGCATATTTAATGTTACCAATTGAATATATTCTCGCAGCTCTCTGTTCATTTTATCACAAATAATGTTGTACCATTTTATTTATTTCTGTAAAAAAAATTAAACTGTGTTTAAATGAAATTTCTATAATACAAAAATATTTGAAAACAGATAGCTAGTGTGTATTATTTTTCTCTTTCATTTTGCATGGGGAAAGGTTTAAACGTGGGTAGATTTTTAAACAGTGCAATTGTCATTTTAAAGCAGATGTGTGCATGATTCTATTCGGTATGGAGAGTTGTGAGTGACTGTTTGTAGCATAGCCTGTTGAAGGTACATGAGTCAACGGGAAGAGAGACTCTCTGGACATAGTTCCCCACCGTATATGAGGTAGTGGAAATTACCACAAAAATACCACAATTGCCCATGGTGGCACACAACACTAAAACTGAAAATGTGGTATCCCTAAAATGTAGGCCTGAGGTCTCTCTTGTGATCAAGAACAATCTAGATAAAAAACAAGGGATGTTGGATATTGGGGCCACAAATAAACCAACCACTGTACCAACCAACCACGCAAACTACCGCGCATACCATCTAAATAGGTCTGAATTCTGAAATAATGCAATGTATTATTGTCATGTGTGACCCAATATGAATACAGAGAGTGATTATTGCTAAAGGTATTTTGGTGGTAAGAAAATACTGCAAAGCCCCAAATATCCACAAAATACCCAACAGGGTACACAGAGACACACAGGCACAGTGGGCACATACGCTGATGATCGGGTTGGGTAATACATTGGGATACATAGTGATATCACAGGACCGGGTAGCAGGGAACAGAGCGACACACGAATGGAAACAAGAAAGCAGGGTACACAGAGACACTTTGTGTTGTTGACATAGAGACACACATGTGCGGTGGGCACACATGGGGACTAGAGGGTAGGGTAATTATATCTATTCCACCCATCCATTTCATTCAATCTATACATCCATTCTATCCATCCATTCCTTACATCCAATACCATCTATTCCATCCATTCCTTCCATTCCATGCATTCCTTCCATTCCATCCATCGATTCCATACATTACATACATTCATTCCATCCATCTATCCATCCATGCCATCCATCCCATCCCTCTATTTGATCCATTCCATCCATCGATTCCAACTATCTGTTCCATCCATTCCATCCATCCAATTTCATCCATTTCATCCAGTGTCATCCATCCATTAATTCCATCAATCCATCCACCCATCTATCTACTCCATCTTGTTATGAGACAGCTTCTGTAGACTTCTTAGGTTTATCAAGTAAGTTCTTTATTGTAAGTTATATAAGCTGTTAACTATGAAAGACCACCGGGTCCCATCACCCAGGCTGAACTGACCAGGCTGGAACCCTGGGGCTTGACTCATTGCCAAACATTCCGCAGGCTCACTTAGCAATCCAAGTTAGGACACAGCAGCATTCCTGTAGGCATGCACTGGCAATAAGTACATCATAACACATCTATTCTATCTATTCCATCTATTTCATCCTTTCATACCATTAATTTCATCCAATTCCATCCATCCATTTCATCCATCCGTTTCATCCCACTAATTCCATCTATTCAATCCATCTATTCCATCCATCGCATCCATTTATTCTATCCATCTGTTTCATCCATCTATTCCGTCCATTCTATTTATCCATTCCATCCATTCCATTCATCCATCACATCCATTCCATCCATCTATTCCATCCAATTCCATAATTCCATTCATCTGGAAGGGGGCCAAGGGAGTGGACTAGGTAGAAACTCAATGGAGCCACACACCATGATTTTGGATTTAGTGGGGTTTAAGAGGAGGTAGTTTATAGTTGTCGATATCTAAGAGGCAGGCTGCAAGGTCGGGTTGGGGGTTGGAGCCCGAGTTGTGGATTTTAAGGATGATTTGGGTATCGTCGGCATAGTTGTAGCAGAAGATGTTGTGCAGGTGGATGATTCCAGGAAGGGTGGACATATAGAGGTTCAATAGGAGAGCAGGTAGGCATGTGCCTTGCGGTACTCCAGTATTAACCAGGCAAGCAGCTGAGACAAAAGGGGATAGGAGGGTTATTTGTTTCCTGTTTAGGAAGGAGGCAATCCATTTGAGCGTGATGCCACATATTTTAAAGGAGTGAAGACGGTCAAGGAGAAGACGGTCAAGGAGGATTGAGTGGTTAATTGTATCGACAGCTGCAGACAGGTTGAGGAGAATTAGTGCAGCACATCCTTCAGAGTCTGCAGTGATCTTAAGATCGTCCCAGATTGAGGCCAGAGCAGTTTCGGCTCCATGTCACGGTCTGAAGCCAGATTGTGTGGGGTCGAGAAGGTTGTTTGTTTCAACAAAGGCATTTAGTTGGGAGTATGCTGATCGGTCAATGAGTTTTGCAAGGAATCACGTGTTGGAGATGGGTCTGAAGTTTTTGGGGTCAATGGGGTTGAGAGATTTTTTTTAAGAAGAGGCTTGACATGCACAGTTTTGAAGGCATCAGGGAAGATTCCAGAGCTGAGGGAGTCATTTAGAATGGTTTTTGCATGTTCTCCTGCTCAGGTGGACAGGGATATTTCTTTAAGGACTAAGGCAGGGCAGGGCATTAGGGGGAAGCCAGATGGTTTGCTAGCTGATAGTTCAAGAAATTCATCTCTGGAGATTGGTCTGAAGGAGTCAAAGGTGGGTAAGGTGAGGGATGGGGTTCAGGGGGAAGAGGGGGTTGTTGGATTGATCGGTATTTGGGGGAAGAGAGAAGGGTCAGTTTGTTGTTAAGGGAAGTCATCCTGTCAAGAGCGGTGGTGTAGAAGTGGAGGGAGAGAGAGTCGCAGAACGATTGTGAAAGGGCAGATTGGGAAGAGGTGCAAGTGGGTTTGACGAATTCAGATATGATTCTGTTGAGTTCTTTGCTGTAGTTTCGGCAGTTGAGGATCCAATTGTTGTAGCAGGCTTTTTTGGCTTTCCGGATTTGAGCTTTGTAGTGGCGATGGTGCAAGGCGAAAGTGGATCTGTTGAGATTGTTTTTTTCTGCTCACCATATGCCTTCCAGAGATTTATTTAGTTCTTTGGCATTCCTCAGTTCGGGAGTAAACCATTAAGGATGTGGTCCATTGCGTGAGGAAGAGGGGTGGAAGGGGGTGAGAGGAATTAGTGATTCATTTAGCCATGAGTCGAAGGAGTCGATGGTTAAGGATCTGTCAGGGGGGTTGTTGATGGGGCTCAAAGAAGTAGGGCTTTGGTGAGGTCAGGAACGATCTTTACTTTGTTCCAGCATTTGCAGTGATGGGGAAAGGCTGGGAGAGGGGGAGAGGGGGGGGCAGGGGAGAGGATGGAGAAAGGGGTGACAAAGTGGTTGGACCAGATGAGTCGTAAGGGGGGGCTAGATGGATCAGGTCATGGGAGCTGAAGATAGCATCAAGGGTGTGCCCTTTAGAGTGGGTTCGACCATTCATGTGAAGGGAGAAGTTGAGCGCATCGAGACTGTAGACCAGTGGATGAGTTATGGGGTTGGTGGAAATTGTAGGAGTTATTGTCCTTTTGGGGCATATACTGGATTTGGCGGTATTTTCTTACCATAGTAATTTGGCGGTAAACTGGCCTTATCAATAGAGATAGTTCAGTATTACCCTATTTTAGTGATAATATAGTGTTAGCTTATATTGGCAGTAATTTTAGTGGTATCTTATTCTTGGTGGTCTTTCTAGAATTACCTTATTTTTGTGGTATAGTGGTGAGCATGTCTTTTATAATATCGCCCCATCATAGAGCAAACTTTCCCTCATTGTAATTGTGACCCACTTTTGGCTGTCTGCAGGTACTCTGTGGACTTAGCACCTTTAGGGAACCCAGTGAGTTTATTCAGAATGCCACTTATTGTATGTAACCCGTGTTACTGACTTATGTACATTCAGTAACCTATGTGCTCTGAGGCACTTATTTCTCTTCACAGCATGCAGAGAAAAGCACATTCAAAACACATACACACACCTTCCTACCTTGCAGATATATATATATATATATATATATATATATATATATATATATATATATATATATATATATATATATATATATGCTCTTCCTTGTTTACTACTTTAGCTTTGGTGGTAAAATGACACATGCTTTAGTGCTCTGTTATAAACATCAAACCCTTATGACTTCCCTTTCCCTTGAAAAATGACCAACAGGCGCATGAAATGAAGCACAATGGAAAAACCCAATATACTTTCAGTACACGATGTATTACACAATCATAATAACAATGTTAAATTAGGTGATGTTACAATCACTTTCTCTTACCCCATTTGTCACAGCATCGAGCCTACAAAAGATAATGGAGAAAAAAAACAACAGAAACAAACACTTCGCAATAGCAACTATGCAGAGAGAAATCTGACACATTTTATTTTTAACCCTGACTTGCTACACTGTCTGGCAAAAATACATCATTTCTCGTTCATATTTCTCTGCACCCCTCACTTGAAACTAATTCACCCAGATTTTTGAAGTCTGAATTTCTTGCTGCCAGTTTATCAGCGCGACCTCACTGCTCACAGGCACAGAGTTCGGAACTCCCCCGGTTTCAATGTCAGCAACCCGTCCTTTTTTATGTGCTGCCAGTTGTTTTCAAAGCTGCATTCACCGAGCCCCCATCCAAGGAGACAGTGGCAGCATTCGACCCCTGGAAGGACTGTTCGCATTCAGCTCCCAAACAGCTCTACCCACTTTTTCCAGCTAGGCTCATTAAAAAAAAACTCTCCCTGTCTGTCACTCTTAGGTCAGCCCTCTTATCACATCAGCTCTTCCACCCCTTAATTTACCAATTAAATTACAAGGATGTCCTGAACTATCTCCTCGCCTGTCAGGACAATGGAGACTTCAGTCCAGCAAGGCAATTGTTTTCATTTCCTTTCCTGTCGCACATGTTTCTCCTCTCCATAGAAGAACACTAAAATTGAATGAATCTCACTGGCCCTCATTACGACCCTGGCGGAAATCGCGGTGCTAAATGCACCGCGGAGCACGGCGGAAAGCTGCCGATAGCGCCATGGAGGATGGCGGATTTTCCGCCCCATGCCGACCTTGGCGGGGCGGTAAATCCCCATCCCCCATTTTACCCTTCCCCATTCCCATTTTTGCCCCATAGGGTATAATGGGAGTGGGGAAGGCGTTAATTGCGCCACCGCAAAATACGGTGGCGTAATTAACATCAAGGTCCCGTAGCGCCATGGATTTCTCCGCCCGGAAAAACCAGGCGGAAAACGTTCCATGGCGCTACGGGAACTCGTAGTAGGGCGGACGGGTCCGCCGCGAATAACGCTGGCGTAAACCCACTCCGCCAGGGTCGTAATGAGGCCCACTGTGTTTAATGAACTGCATTATATGTTAGAGGAACAGTTAATATGTTAGTGGGCAATTTAGTATAGGATTAGTTAATTAAATATTTCCAGTGCAGTTCCACACAGAGATAATTACCCCCTCTGTAAATATGCACATTTTCTGCATTTTAAAATGACAGCACCCTGTGCTAAATGCTTCTGAAACTAAACCTATTTTGATGGTTTGGCTAAATGCTTTTCCAAAAATTATTGCTTGCTGACTTATTTCTAAAAAAGAAAAACTTTTACTAAATCCTTTTAAAAAATCATGCTTTCCCTACAATTAATTCTAGCTAGCATGTTGCTAAAAAACGGTGCCTCGCACATACTTTGAATTGGCTGCATTTACATACTACCCAATGAAACCACCACTTTTGCTCTTTTTGCATGAATATCCCTACAGAATGTCTAACCAGATATTGAAGTCTCTTAGGAGAGTTAGGGAGGGGTGATTTACTTGAATGATTGCTACAGAGTCACAGAGGTTGGCTGAGAAAGTCTGTCATAACCAGGAGGTCTGTAAATTAGTAGGAAACTGTGGGAGAAGGTAGGAGGTACTGATAGTTTAACAAGAAGGGATTCACATGATGTAATGCATGTCTTGGATTCAACGAGTGAGACGGAGAAGTGAAATTTGAAGAGGACTGCCACGCCACCACCTCTTGCGGGTCTGTTGCGTAGGATGAGTGAGTACGCGGGGGTGAAGCCTCATGTGCAACAGGGGCTAAGTCGTCGGAGAACCAGGTTTCAATGATAAAGACTAGGTCAGGTTTGTCAGAGGAGAGGAGGTAGAAGATGTCTGTTTTTTGCTACAGAGCGGGCATTAAAAGGGATGCACTTGACTTCGGAGTGGGGTGTGGTCACAGAGGCTATCGGGGCGAGAGCAGGGGGCGCAAGTGGGATATTGGGGGGATGGGGGCTCCAGGTCAATGAGGTGGGGAGAGGCGGGGTAGTGGGGAGGTAGGGTGCCAGTAGGCTCTGGGTGAGAGTGGGCAGACGGAGGAGGAGATGTGAGGGATGTGGGTAGAGTTGAGTGGGGGGCAGAGTGAGTGGACAGGTGGTTGTAGGGTGGGGGGAAAGAGGGGAGTCTCGAGTGAATCTTGAAAGTGTCGAGGAGTCTGGTGTGCAGGGTGAGAAAGCGAGAGAGAGGGCGTGGAAGCTGGGCGTGGCCAGGGGGTAGTGGAATGGGGAAGGGGAGGGAGAGATTGGGAGGCAGGGTAGAGGTAGAGGTGGTGAGGAGAAGGCATTCATGGAGGGGGACCAGGCTCGATTTCTACTTTTCAAGAGTTTCTGTGCAGTAGGGGTGTGAGAGAGGGTGCGGGGTCAGAGGGTGATGGTGAAGAAGCTACTGATCTAGCGAGGGCGAAACATGCTGCTTTTAGAGAAGGGAAGGGATATGGTGGGGGGATGTTGGCAGGTGTCGAGAGGGGGGTTAGGGGAGGGCGGGGGAGGGAGGGGTGTGTGGGCTAGAGGGTGGGTGGTTCGGTCTTGGGGTAGGGGAGAGGGACTCTGGGGTATGGGGTTGCGAAAGGAAGGGAGGGATGTTTGCTGGAGGGTGGAAGGAAGGGGTGGAAGAAAGTGAGGGTTTGAGCTGATTGGAGCACCAGTGGGCTCCTCTGGCTTGAGAGTTTGATAGGGGACCGGGTGTCATGGCGGGGGTTGTTATGGAATTCTTAGTAGTGGTTAGAGAGAGAGGGGGTGAAGAGTTTGGGTGGGAAGGGGGGAATAGGCTTCTGAGAAGGGAGGTGGATGGCACACTAGAGTGCAGTTCTGATTATAGAGTTTGATAGGGGGCGGGCTGTTTGGCGTGGTGTAATGTGGAGTTCTCAGTAGTGGTCAGATGGAGCATGGGGAGCGATGAGTTTGAGTGGGAAGGGGGCAATAGGCTTCTGAGGAGTGGGGTGGTTGGCGCGCCAGGGTGCAGCGCTGATTTTAGAGCTGGATGCGGGGTGGTGGTAGGGGTTTGAGTGAGTGGTGATATGTTGAAGTGAGGTGGGTGGGGGGATTCCTACAGTTGTGCTCAGGGAAGGAATGGTGAGGGGGCTCGAACAGGACGGTGCTAGGGTGCATGTGGCGAGCCGTGAGTGAGGATTGGAGGGAGGGAGTGGAAGTTCTAGGGATCTGGACGGGTGTGAGAGGTGGATACTTGTGAGACAGGGTCTCCATCAGGTGGAGGGAGACTTGGGATTGGTGACCTATAGGTGGTAGAGGGTCCTGGTTGCACAGCCTGTGCCTAGGATCAGGGCACTGTGGGTAAGGGAGAGGATTAGAGGGTTGGGAATCAAGAAGGGTGGAGGTCAAGAGTTGGAGGGGGAATTATGTTAGGAAGCAGAGTACGGCACAGTAATCTTTGAGCGCACTATCTAGAAGTGACAGTATTAAGAGACAAAGTACAACACAGTAATCACTGAGCGCACTATCTAGATTTGAGATAGGCTAGGCGGGTGGAATGCAACACAATATCTCTTGGACACAATATCTAGATGGGACACAGTCTTAAGAGGCAAAGTACAACACAGTAATCTTTTGGCGTACTATCTGGAAGTGACAGTCGTAAGAGGCAGCGTATACCACAGTTGGGCGCACTATCTAGAATTGAGAATGGCTGAGGGCAGAGTACAACAATATCTAGACGTGACACAGTCACATTAAAGAGTTAAATTAAAGAGTATTAAATGGAAGTAGTTGGGGTTTGTTTTATGTGATGCATATTAATTGGTCTGGCATTCTCATTTTATTTTGAAATGTATGATGTATTTTTGTAGGGGATTTATAAAGATTTACGTGCATAGACGTTGCAACTCATGTGTTTCTAGTTGTCTCATTTCATATTTACTTAATGCGTGCAAGGTTTTGTTTTCAATGTAAAAAAAAAATACAAACGATGCATTTGACCATGCCTATTTCAATCTAATGTTGCTCTCACCACAGAAGCCAAACTTGGCCTTCCTCCAGATTTAGTTGGCAAAAGAATGTTTGATATTATTCGATCTTGCCCTTGGTGTCTTTGCTTTATTTGTCTAAACAAAAGCGTTCTTTTCTTAACGTTAAAACACAATTGCAGTGCATGTATCTGCAAATGCCTTAATGAACACTGAAAATGTCAAAGGCACTATGTGCTTCACTTCTAATTAGCCAAAACCCATATATTTATTAGACATGTCTCTAAGGAAATTAAATCTATCAGCTATAAGAGCCCTTCAACCTGAAATTGAATTATACAATTGCACATATATGTGACAGAAGATGGGTGACTGTGATGTAGAACAATTGGGAATGGGACGAGGAAGATGAATGCAGATTGGGATGAGGAAGAGGGACGGGACAAGAAAGGGGAGTTGCTGGGGGGACGAGGAAGTGGGGAATGGGTAAGTTAGTGGGCAAGCTAGAGAAGGAGGGTAGAGGTATAGGGACTAGGACAAGGACTAGAATAACTTACACCTCTCCCTCTTCCACATCCTCCTGCCAGGGCTCCCTTATGCTGGTCTATCTTCCTTGTCCCAGATGCATGTCTCATTCCCTTTTCTAATGACCAGGCCCTCTTCTTAATTCCACTACCTCTTCTACTTCCATTCCATCCCAGTCCCTTTTTGTGTACCTTTGCCTCATTCCAGTCCCTCTGTCTTTTCCAGTTCCTCTTCCTTGTCTCTGTTTGTCTTCCTCATCCCATTCCCTCCTCTACATCCAATTCACTCTTATTCATCACATTCAGTCTTCCTTGGCCCAGTCCCTCTTGCTCATCACAGTCCCTCCTCTTCATCTTGCCCCACCACCTCCCAGTCCCCCTGATTCATCCCCTACCCTCATCCTCTTCCTCATATCAGTAATTACACATCCCACTGTCCATGCTGGCAGCATCGAGTATGCCAGTATCCCCATGTAACAACACACTCTATATGCTTTGACCATAATGCCAATAATGACATTGGGCCTTATTGTTTGATGTAGACGTTTGGCGGAGCAGTAAAAAAGTGATGATAATTCTATTACTGACACTTTTTTGCAATGTCCATGTTTCTGAGGTTGATAATTTCACTAGAAAGAAAGTGGGTAATATAAACACCCGTTTACCAAATTATAATGTGTGGGAGGGACCCTACATTAACTGATATACAAAACGGATATTTTGCATTTATCATAAACAAATAAATAACAAAGTGGCTCATTACGAGTTTGCTGTTAAAACAGCAGTAATTCCACCATGGCAGTATTACAATCACTGCTGGGACGACTGGCAGAATTAACTCTGTATCATGACCTGGCAGGCTGGCTGAAACGGTACTACTGTCTGGTGGTATTGCCACTGGTAAGGTCCATCAGGCAGTAGTACCACTAAACTTACACTTTTATTATCATTACCGTAGGCACACTGGCCGGTAATACTGCTGATGGTATTAATGCCGCCAGAAATAACATCACAGATGGAATGGGAAGCCTGGCGGTGGCCATCTTTAAAAACTCAATCCAGTCTGAATTTCCCATTTCCTGTCGCCATCCATTTCACATCATGTCACAGGAGAAAAGGGCATGCCTCCCAGAAATCTGGCTACGAAGCCCAACTTTTACCGAGGCAAAGCGCACTGTACTGGCCGATGCAGTAGTGGAGCATGTGGAGGAGCTCTTGGGGAGCAGGCAGAGGAAGACCTCTGCACACAGGAAGACTGCCATATTGGCCGTCATCATGGCAAGGGCACCATTCCCCTTGACGCTATGGACTGCCACAAGTGGTGGGGTGATCTGAAGGTGACAGTCTACAGGTTCATTGCCCACACAGGAGGGAGAGTGCTGCCACAGGAGGTGGCACAGTGGAGACCCTCAAACTCATACCTTTGGAGGAGACGTCCAGCTGCATCCTCCACATGGAGGGCATAGAGGGGATTGGAAGCACAGAGGCGGAGCAGGGTCCCACGCAATGGTGGTAAGTTTACCTGACCCCCATGTACATGTGAGTGCAGCATCCAAAAGCATGCTCTCCCGCAGATGTATGCAAAATGGGCAAGGGTGTGGGTCAACACATGACAATCACAGCAAATGCACAGTGAGCACACAGATGTGCCAGAGGAGCTGTAGAAATGTAGCAATGCATATGCACTGTAAGTATAACATGCATGCCAACACATTGGCACATGGGAAGACCCAGGTGTGCCATGACAGTTCATGTCGGCAAGTTATGCCCCACTGTACCAACAACAACAAGCCAACTTGGTGGGTCAACAGGCAATATGCACATGCATGCACCATGTACACCCTCAGCAAGCATTACCACCACCTAGTAGTAGCAGCACTCATTGGGCTGATACCACCCATGACAATTATACATTTTGTGTGTCTCTGGAAGACACACAATGTCACATGAGTGTCTTGCAAGCCCGCAGACATGTCTGCAAGATGACTATCAGACAAAATTAAGAGTCATGTTCCAACTCGGCAGCTGCATTCAGCAGACCAGAATCTTCTTCAGATACCACATACTATGTATGTGAGTAAAGGGGACCGTAGATTTGGAGTCTACGGTCCAAGAGAATGGAATAAACTACCTAGAGAAATTTGTGAGATCAAGACTCGCCCAGCATTCCGCAGGGCTTTGAAGACTCATTTGTTCTGCTAGAAAATGTTAGACTTGAGGTGGTCCATATCTATCTTATATTATTAAAATGGATTTCGGCAAAGATCAATGGTAAACTGTCACATTAGCGCCCAATTACGATTTAGTTTGTTCGGTGCGCCATATAAATTAATTCAAATTCAAATTCAGCATGTAATTCTATTCCCAACATGTACACAGTCCACAGACAGTGGTGAGGCAGAAACCTCCACTGCTGGAACCTCATCCACCTCCACCCAGCACATGCCAGACCCCTTGCAAGCAGGAGCAAGCAGCAGAGCAGGACAGCAAGGACACCACCACTGCCACCACCTCAACCACCACCACCACTTACTACCACAGTGGAAACTCCAGCAAGGACACACTTTTGCCATTCCTGCACTGGCTGAAACTCAGGGTTCCAGCACACCCTCCTCTCCATCACAGGCAGTTCAGCCACTGGTCCATCGTGGCAGGGCTCATGTCAATACCACTAGCTGGAGATGTGAGGGATCAGGAGGAACACGACATGGGCTTCCCATTAACATGCGTCAGCCCAAACCCCTCCACACAGCCCACCACCTGGCCCCATCCCCAATAGGCTGTCTGTATGGGTGAGGCCAGATGCCATAGAGCAGCGGCAGGCATCCATTGAGTCACTGGTGGGCCACAACCTACAAGAAATGCAAGACATGCATGACTGCCTGCAGGGGTGAAGCCACAGGATGTCCCGTTCACTCGGCCATGCCACTGCCACCATTATCTCAGTGGGACAGAGTGTGGGAGAACACCAAGGCATTCTCAGCATCTGCTGATCCACTTAACCAGTGCATGCAGCTCACCCTGCAATGCATCTGGGACAGGGGTCAGAGCCCTCCATATCTGTGACCTCAACACTGAGGTCACCCAACCCAGCACCCCACAGCGTTGTTCACAGCACCACCTCACTGGCAAGGAGCTGGGACAGGCCCGAATGCCCAAGAGGCACAGAATGTAACTGTTGGACACTGCTAGGTTATTTTTGGGGAGGGTGTTTTAGGGAGGGGTTTTGGGAAGGGTGTTTTGGGGAGGGTGTTTAGGGAACGGTTTTTCGAGGGGGTATTTTGGGGATGGTATTTGCATACAGTGTTTTGAGAGGGTGTTTATGTTGGGGAGGGTGTTTTGGGATAGGTTGTTTCACATTTCCACATTAAATAGTTTTTCAATTGAAGCAATGCTAGAACATTCCTTATTGTGCTGAAGTGTTTAATTAATGATGTGACTATGCACATAGGTGTGTGGCAAGTGCATATCAATTGGTGATCAAAAGAAATTGTCAATGAAATGGCATTTATAACGCGCCTATATACAAGTGTTTCAAGGCGTGACAATCAGTTCCTGTTTAACCAGGCGTCCATCCCTACCCTCTTCCCACTCAATGCGTTCCAGCACAGCACCCACAGGTACTGAGTGCTCCTGATCTGGGAGTGGGATGTCCTCAACAGGGGGCAGGGGAATATTCCGCCTGATGCAAATGCTGTGCAGCATTGCACAGGTAAGAACAATTTGTCTGACCGTATCTGGCCTGTACATCAGGGTCCCTCCAGAGCAGTGTAAACACCAGAAACAAGCCTTCAAATGGGCCAAAGGTCCACTCAATGCAGAGCCTAGTTTGGACGTGTGACACAATTTAGGTGTTGTGTATGTGTTGCCTGTTACAACTGCATGTTGATAGACAGTCTGTGCATGCATTTCAAAAGTATGGTCACACAACATGATTTCCCACTCCAGTCTTTACATATGGAGTCATTCACTCACGGGGTGCATTTGCTCTGTTGTGGTACATCATGCACAGAGACACTTTAAGGGTCTATGAATGACAGGGCAGCAGGCCATGGTGCATGTGTTCGGTCTGTGCGTTGCTCTCGTGCATGTGCCTTGATGGGTGCTTGGTTTGATGTGTGCAGGTTGTCTGCATCTTTTCCATGGCGGATTAACATCCACAGTCACCTGAGTACATGGCATGACATCTGCTGGTGTCAAATGTCTTATTTGCAGATTAGAAGCATGCCATTGTGTGTACATCAGTGGTCTTTCAACTTTTTCATACTAAGCCCCCCCTGGAGTTCAACTAGGTTGGGGTTAGCACCCCCATAGGAGGCCCAAAGGCCCACCTCCACCCTGACTATTGCCACCAGCTACCTCTCTCCAGGAGCCAATTCCCTTTTCCTCTCTGAAATGGCTAACTTCTGCAGTTCCTTTCTTTCCTTCACCTCTAACCTTCTGCTCCTGGGTGACTTCAAGATTCAACTAGACTCCCCTGGTTTGACATCCACCCTATTTACTGACCTCTGCTACTTGCTCTCCCTCTCCATTCTCCCTTCAGGACCAACCCACACAGCTGGACACACTCTTGATGCCCTCATACACTCTAACCTCTCTCTCCCCACCACCATCTACCCCTCTCCCCTGGTCAGACCCTTCTCTCCTCTACACCCATCTGAATCTCATTGGCCCCCTGACGGCCCCTCAAAAGTCACACCAACCTCGTTCATTATCACCCACCTGATGAAACAAGTGAATGTGGCTGCCTTCACCTCCACTTTCACCCCACTCAGCCCCCCCACTTCTGACACTACCTCCGATTCTGCCCTCAGCAACCTCCATCTTTCCATCACCAACACTCTTAACATTCTTGCCCCAGTCATGAGGATTCGTCTGAAACCTGTCTCAAAATGTAAAACCTGGCATGACACCGAACTTGCAACCCTGAAATGAAAGTGCAGGGCCGCAGAACGGAAGTGGCAAACCTCAAGGGTCATCTGACAAACTGGTCTACCCCCTGCTTTAAAGGCAATACAGACCAGCCATCCATGCAAAGAGAAGAGCCCACATTCAGGCACGAGTCTCCGGCACATCCAATAACACGGCTGAACTTTTCAAAATCTGCAGGGAACTAGCCAGCCCCTCTGCAGTCTACTCTTCCCCTTCTCCTTCCCAGGCCCTCTGAAATGCACTGGCCTCACACTTTGTCACCAAAATTCAGGACATTCTAATCTCCCTCTCTACTATCCCTCACATCCCATCCCACTCGCCCCACCAAACTCCCCCTCCTTCTTTCTCCTTCTCTCCTGTCACACCTGAAGAAGTCACCAGAGTTGTCCGTTCCATGAAGTTCTCTTCTAAACAGATCTCATCCAGGACCATCAAGGATGACATTGGCTCTATTACCCGTGCTCTTGCTGATTTCTGCAATCATTCCTTTATCACTGGATCTTTCCTCTCCTCCCTTTAGCACTCCCTGGTGTGGTCACTCCTGAAAAAAACATCCTCTATCCCTATTTGGCCTGCCAGCTATCACCCTATCTCCATCAACCCCTTGCTGGGGAAGCTTCTTGAGAAGCTGGCTTTGCCCCAATTTAACTGTCACACTGAACTTGTTGGCGGCTCCACGACCATCAATCTGGATCCAGAGGCATAGAAACTGCTCTTCTGAACACCCGTGAAGAACTGCTTGCATCACTTGACTCAAACTCCCCAGCTGTCCTTAACCTCTTGATCTTTCCATTGCATTTGACATAGTTAACCACTCCATCCTCATACAAAGGTTCCATGATACACTTGATAACTCGGAACGGGCACTGGATTGGCTGTCCTCTTTCCTTACTAACCGTTCCTCCCAAGTCATCCTGGTCCCCTTCTTCTCTCCTTCCTCCATATCCATATGTGGTGTCCCTCAGGGCTCCATACTCCCCCCCTGGCTTTGTAACATCTACCTTGCTCTCCATGCATGCATCATCTCTTGTTTCTCCTCCAACTTCAAGTGTTATGCAGATGACACACAGCTCTTCTTCAGACTCCCTGCAGACCCTCTTGAACCGTCCATCATCCCTGACTGCCTTTCTGCCATCCAGCCCTGGAGCACTTACAACGATCTTTGCCTCAATGCCTCTAAAACTGAGATCCTTCCCATTGGGACCCCTGCTCTCTCCTTCTTCCCTTCACTCTGACATTCCTCTGTAAGCTCTCCCCCTGCACCTTCAATTGAATCCAGAAACCTTGGAGTCATCTTCAACTCCTCCCTTTACTCCCCCCCTCAAAATGAGGACATTGCAAAGAAGTCCAACTATCTGTTCTTTCTTCTCAAAGGAATTCTACCTTTTCTCACTTTCCCTCAGATGCTCATTGTTACTCAAGCCCTTGTTCTCTCTATTTGACTAATGTAACAGCCTCCTCCTGAACCTTCTTTCTTCCACTCTGCGACCCCTCCAGCTTCTCCAGAATAGAGCAGCAAGACTTATCCGTGGCCTCAAGACCAGGGACCGCATCTATCCTCCACTAATAAGTCTTCACTGGCTCCCGGTTGCTGCACGTATTAAATGCAAATCCCTCAGCATCATGCACTAGGCTGTCTGGGCACGGGGCAAAACTATCTTCAACTTTATCTCTCTAAGTACTCTCCCCATAGATCACTTCGCTCCTCTGGCACCAACTCTTTGTGTGTAAAGCATGTTGTTAAGTAAAGGGCGGGGGATTGTTCACTTTCCTCTGCAGGCTCCCTCCTCTGGAATAGCCTCCCCCACCCAGCAGTATCTCCTCAGATTCCGGAAGCTCCTTAAGACTTTACTATCATCGTCCTCCTTCCCTCCTTCACTCCTCTGCTAATCTCACAGTTGCTGAATCAGTGTACTTGGCTGTTTTGCATCATCAGGGCCTTGACCTCCCACATCAATTCCTCCCAGCTCCTTTCTTTCAATAGAACTTTGCATCTGCATGAACTCCACTATGGAGACTTGCACTCATACCTCCCTTGGTCCAGGCCTTTTAGCACTCAACATTCTAGCACTTCGTCCATGGTCCATCCATGGGATCAGACTCCCCAGCACTTACCCCCTATTATCTCTTCCTTTCTGCACTGCACATTCTGAAATACTCACAAGCCATAGAAGGTGTGTCCCCCTCCCTCTGCTCTTAAATATTATATTGTAATGCCTAATGTATTTCCCTCTCTCCTGCCCTCCCTGCCCTGTGAGTGCTTTGAAACAGTATGTTCTTATTGTATATGCGCCTAACGAACAAACAATAAATACATAAATAAACAATAAATAAAGATGGCTGGGGTGGCCCAAGCTCTTAATATGATTCTAAGATTGTGCACTGCTTCTATATTCTAAATAAATCATTCACATTAATCCCTTTTCCATATTAAGAACAGTCACCTTGATATTTTATATTGACAACAGTCATCTTAATCCTCTTTAGCAGACAGTGCCCCCCTGAACACACTTTGGACACCACAGAGGGGTTAGCTCCCCATATTGAAGACCAGAGATGCATAGGGATGTGTAATGTTCCATTGTGGTCCCTGTAGTCCAATGTCTGTGTAGCTCGCATGTTGGGCAAATATGCATTGGCCATTTACTGCAGCATTAGCACTCATGTCCTTATCCTGTGGCTTGTAGCCTGTCATGTGCGGGTGGTGTAGAAAGATCCTGCATGTACAAGGCCTTGACAGGCCTTGCAATCTACATTTGTGTTAATTCCCCCCTCACATAGCATGTCAATTGTGCTCCGAGAATAGGTTGATGGCAATTATACTCACCCAATATCCAGGTCTGTTGGCCTCTCTGCCTATCCATGTATCCTGGCAGTGTGCTGTTCCTCAGGACCATGGAATTGTGGGTGGAACCAGGGAAGCGGGAACAGCATGTGTGATGGTGAGGTCAGGATCACAGGCGACCTGAATAATGAGGGAGACTACTGCTTCTGGTTCCAGAATACCTCTTCAGATGCCTGGAGTGCCACCAAATCCATATGGTTGCAGTCCAAGGCTGCAATGACATTGGGCATGTGGGCAGATGCGCTAAAATGTACCTTCATGGTGTTCACCTGTGCTGGGGTGGTGGGTAGGGAGATGTATGGGGAGACGTGGCACAGGAGTGCTTCCAGCACCTGCAGGAGAACTTTAGAAAATGTGTGCGGGACATGCCATGCAGTGTGCCCACAGTGTGTTGCAATGTGCTAGTTGCCAGGAAGTGCAGGACCAACACAAGCGTCACCAGCTGTGGTATGGCTGTCCTTGTGTGTATCCTGATTCCAATGTCATCCTGGATCAGAGTCAGCAGCTCAAAAATGGTCTCCCTGTTCAGCCAGTACATAGTGAGTAGCTGGCTGTCTGTCATGGTCTAGGGTGCTGGCCTGACACAGGGTATGGATGCTCGCCTTGCAGAGAAGCTCCTCTTCCCCCTCATCCTCCTCCTCCTCCTCTTCTCCTGCGTTTTTTGTATGCTATGTTTCTCTTTTAGCCCCTGCACCTCAATGTTGAGTTGGAACAGCTGCATGTCAATGATCACAACAACCAGTGGCAACAAGATGGTATTGGAAAGCGTGTTTGGGGAAGGTGTAGCCTCAATGCACCCTTCCTGAGTGCATTGGGTGCACATGATGCCTCTTTTCCATCACCTGCATGCATTTACCTCCACCGTTCAGGTGGATGTAGCTTCACTGTGTTTTTGGTGATGTTACTGCCCAATTTCGGCATTATTACCACAATTTTCCCAGCTTGTAATAAGACGGTAATACCGTTTGGCACCGTCAGCAGTATTACCATTGGTGATAATACCTTTAGCCATGATACTATTGACTGTAATACAGTCAGTAGATTTTCTGCTGACTATATTATCGCAGACGAGATTACTGTCGACACTATTATGTGATTCGGCAGTACAGTAAAAGTGGTGGTAACTCTGTTGCCGCACTTTTAACGTGTACCATTGTACTGGGAATTAACACTGCAAAAGGCCTTATTTGAGGGTGTGTGGCAGCATAAGTAGTGCTAATACCGCAAAACCAAATGCTACCACTATTGTTAACAGGTGAATTACTGCTTCATAATGCTTTTTAGTCATCCCTCATTCTGAATTCTGATCACACATCATTGGAGAATTACCAGCCGTGGTAATACTGATAGTTTTAATACTGCAATTTTTCTGGAGGTAATACCACCAAGCATTTAGAAGAGGTATTCCCCCCCACACAAGTATGGAAGACAGACTATCGGGCAGGCTGAAAAAACAGGCAGTAATACTTTTCCAACCTGTTTAATTGAATTACCTTCCAAATAAAAACACGCATTGGCAATGCCAACAGTTTGGCCTTTTCCGTAGACATGGCAACAGCACTTACCAGGCACAGCTGCACTAGTATTAACTGTCCATTGATGGTAGCAGGTGCAAAATTGTGCAAGTACCTAGGCATCTAAGAGCAGTGGATGACAAACACGTAATAATTGTACACAAGCCTAAACTGTTGGCTTTACCAAGGCTTGTTTTAACAGGACTTCAGTGAAGGACACACAGAGTGCTTATACATTGATTGGCTGAAGGCAGACATGGTTAAAACATTTGCATCACGTCAGCATCGGGTTTACAACTCCAATTAAGTAATTGGGCCTCATTACACGTTTGGAGGTAACCTTGCCCTTAATAAGGGCATGGCTACCCCAAACCCGGGTCCGGGTTCCCTGAATTGGGAAATACCGGGCCATTCCGACCTTGGAGGGCCTGGTATTTCCCCATTCAGGGAACCCGGACCCGGTCCATCCCCATTCCCATTTGAGCTCCCATAGGGCTCAATGAGAATGGGGAGCATGCTAACAACGGGCCTGTTAATGAAGGGCCCGTTGTTAGCATGCTGGGCTGCTCGCGGGACCCGCTAAGGACGCCTGGTAAAACCAGGCATCCTTAGAGCGTCCCGCGAGCGGACCTCATAATAGGGCGGTGTTAATGGCTCTGGCACCTTTACTGGCACCGTTAACCCCTTATTGGCCTCCTCGTAAGTAGGCCCATTAACTCTCAGAAGACTGCTTTTAAGAAAACACTGGCAGGCACATTGAGTACAAAGTTTGATGGTAAGGCTTGGTTAAAGTGAGCTCAAAGAGTTCCCATAAAGAGATGTTTTGGGCGGGCAGGGGCAGGAACAGGGTAGAAATGGCGTGGGGCAACTCCCAATGATCAGACCAAGAAAATACAACCCGCTGGGGAAAAAGACTTGGTGCACACACTTTTGAGAAAGACGAGAATTTTATTTTGTATACAAAAAGGAAAAGGTGACAGGGTATTATGAATCCACTGCCACGAAGCTCTCCCGCGTCTTTCGTACAGGATTTGAGCTTTAAACACACAAATCGTCACTCATGACGTAATCGATATACAGTATTAATCCCCAAACCTCATTGCTTGCCGCCTATTTACATGCTAATGATTACATAAAGTTCCTTCTTCAATTGGTTCTATTGTTTGTTCACTTATATTCGCCAGATGTGAGCAACGTCTGCATCCATCATGAAATGCTGCAAGGCAGTTGGTTAACATCAACAGGCACCTCCCTACCTTTTATCCTAGCCATGTGACATGAACCTGGTTATCAATATGAACTCAGTGGGACTCCTTGAGGTCAGCCTGGTTGCTGCAGACAAAGCAGCTCTTTTCTCATCCCAGACACATTGGCACTCTCATCGTGCCCTCTCGATTTTATGGGCATCATTCATTAGCTCTCCCTGGCACAAAACATAGATCATGTTGTTCTCTGTTTTCCTCTTTATCAGTTCCCCCACCCCAAGAGTGAACTTATTGTCCCACTATTCAATTCAGTTCACAAAGGATTAAGGGTCCATTTTCCTGCACATCTGGTAGTCCAAATGGAGTGGCCATATTCAGGGTGGTGCTAACGTCCTAAATCTCGGTTCATGATTTGGCACCCCAAGACCTCTGCCTTCATTCTCAGGAATACACCCTTGGTACTAGGCCACAGCCCTTCACTTCTTCAGCTACACACATTCCTACTTATTTAGTTCAGAGACACATATGGATGTGTGGGCCTGTGTGTGTTTTTTGCCATGCCTGGGAATTGGGATGCAATGGTGAGATGAGAAAAGAGGCCTCATTGTTCTGTTTTATCTATGAGAAAACGACCTGCAAGGATTCAGGACTCCTCATAACTGCAATGTTAATCTGTGCAATGATTGTCATGTGTATTAGCATGCTATAACCTACCTGATTGAATCGTAACTTTACTTAATTAACTTTTTTCCCTTTTGCGGTTTTACTCTCCATAACACCCCCGACCTAGACCGTCCCGTGTCAATGTTCATAACTTAACATATTGTTTTCGCAATCTTAATCATCTAGGAGGGGTGGTGGACTGCCCATGCATCCCAACATTGGCCATAGGGATTTGCAATGGGTGGGCAAATAACCAAACAACAGCGACAAGTTTGATGTCCCTCCTCATATGCCATTTCTCCCTATCTGTACTCTAATGCAATACTTTCGGCTTGTAGTTGTCGCATACAACACTTAATAGCCCAAACTAACAACACCTATTTTTTTCTTCTGTGAAATACTGTGCCCATATTAGCCAAACATTCAAGCAGCGCAGCTTACATAGCAAGGGCTCGCCTCTGACGTGGGTGCAACCTTCTTTACATTCAATGTGTATGCTATAACAGCCCCTAGACGGAAGGACACCCTCTCCTTATAGAGTGCCACTATCCCTCAGTCGGAGGTGGTGCACCGCCTATCTAGGAAAGATAGAGTATCTAAGAGCACATGCTGCGCCTAATAGACTGATTATCCATATAGAGCCTATAATCTTTCTGGACAACTTACAGTTTAGAATAGACTGGTCTTCTATCTCCAACAAATGTACTTGCAACTGGTTAATTCTTATTATCAACACCTCAAAAACTCTTTCAGTGAAACTAATGCGAGGCATACAAGACAAATTGGACTCCACCAAAGATAAAATCACCTTGGAAAATTACAAATTGGCAGCCCTGGAGGTGACAATGAAAGAATTTCATGAAATCAACATGACCAAGAGGATTAATAAACTAAAAAAAGAATTGATGTCTTCACTCAAAGCAAGGTGTATCCCTATACTGCCGAAGAATACTATACCGAAGAAACTAAGCAAGCCAGAAAAAAATGCTTATTAGCAAAGCATCCAAGCTGGTACGAGACTATCCAAATAACCAATTGGGCTCAACAAACAACTCCAGTTATAGCTCAGATGTTGATGCCAGAACACGACAGCACCAACAAGTAAGTTTCAACGCTTCCCTAACACATCCGGGGAATCAAGGAATGGGCAATGGTAATAATATTATTTTAGGCCAACGAGGGAACCCAAGAGGCAGACCCAGGTGGCAGACTTTCTCACCGCGAATAACCCACAGTCTAGGGCAGGGATTCCCACAACCAACCTTTCCCTAATTATGAATCTTTCCTCACATGTCCTGACAGCTGCAGAGACAGAAATGTTACTAAAAGGTCTCTCCTTTGTACCAACGGCTAGGTACGATCCTTTTCAAACACGGATTGAGATTACCCAACTACTGAGGAAGATTAGATTGAAACAATTCTTTTGAGAAAAAGATGACCAGACATTGTCAGACCTTACGAATCTGCGACTACCATCGTATTTTTTCCTACCATCTCAAAGTAACACAGTGGAATGTATTACATTTGATCAAGCGCTATTGAAGAAATTAGAAGAACTAGAGGCAAATCGACCATTTGTACAAAATAATTGTACAAAAGAACAACTAATAGCTTTGGCAGAACTATCCAGTAATAACAAAATCATCATCAACCAGCTAATAAGGGCGGTGCCACAGTCCTAATGGACACAAGAGACTACACTGATATGTTACATCAGCTAAGTGAAAACACCAAGAGCTACAGACCACTACCAGCAGATCCAACACCTTCTATTAGGTCCATGATTGCACCTATTATAGAAGAAGCCTTGGCAGGAGGATATATCAGTGACAAAGAAGGAGCACTCTTGACACCAGACAACCCAAGACTGCTGGCCTTTAATGCACTTCCAAAAATACATAAAGGAACTACACCCATACTAGGCCGGCCCATTGTCTCTGGTATGAATTGGATTTTAGAGCCCCTGTCCTAATATGTGGATTTCATCCTACGAGACAGAGTACCGAAAATGAAATCTCACGTGAAAATCTCCACCGCCATCCTTAACCTTCTCACAACCTTACCATTCAATACAGAAACACAGTGGCTCGTAACGATGGACGTGGAAGCTTTATATACGAGCATCCCACAACCAGAAACAGTAGAAATGGTATGGCAACGTTTCGTCAATACACCAGCCTGGCAAATGGACATGCCACCTTGATTACTCAACTAGCTGAAATCGCATTGAAACACAACTATTTTCTGCGTGAAGCCATCTTCTCCCAGCAGATTTCGGGAACAGCAATGAGTGAAGCATTTGCACCCGGCCTAGCCGACCTATATGTGGAACTATTTGAAGTAGAGCATATATACACACCAACCAACCGTTACCTTACAAAGATCCACATGTGGCACTGGTACATAGATGATGTGCGGCTGATGTTTGAAGGTACATCAGAGGAACTGGCTAGTTTCCACGAATGGCTAAATAACAGTGATCCACATTTAAAATTCAGCATTGATGCAAACAAAGAAGAGACTCACTTCCTGGATCTACAAATCACAGCTCAATCTCCAAAGTTTATAAGAAGGAAACCGACAAGGAAACCGACCGCAACTTCCTTCTGGGATACTCGAGCTACCATTCACGAGCCCTAAGAGATAACCTTCCATTTGGACAATTCTTGCAGTAAAGAAGGACCTGCACTCTGACCCAAGACTATAACTTACAAGCAGGTCTTCTCAAAAAACTATTGACACAGAGAGGCTATCCTAAGAAAATTGTCCATAACACATGCAAAAGAGAAAGGAATATACATTGGTACAACATAAAAAAACGGTCAAAAGGGAAAACATCACAGCTGTTCTGAGTTATTCACCCATTATCAACTCTCTAAAAAGAGAGATAAAAAAAACTGTGGCCAATCCTGAACACAGGTGAGAGCCACCTACTTTTGCCATAAAAAGGAGATAAAAACCTACGAGAACGCCCTGTATACACACTCAAAGAGACACATATAGAAAAAACAGAACCCACCATTTGGGGAGCGAGCAGGCCCATAGGCCATACTCCGTGCGGGGGGTATTCAATGCAGAAGCATGTGTATGAACATCGGGTGGAAAACCCCATGGGAGCAAAGAATATTCACAAATTGCAATAGCAAAGGACTGGTCTACCTTATTACATGTCTATTTGGGCTATGATAGGTAGGTATGGCAGCCAGAGAAGTTAAAAAACGACTCAGAGGATAACTCGTGAATTTGAACGTATAAAATCACAGCCCCCCTCGTAGCCCATTTTCAAAAATATGGCCACACACTCAACAGTTCAAATGAACTATACTGGAAAAGATTAGACTACCGCAAAGAGTCAGCAATTTTGTGGATTTACTGTAACGTCGTGAACAAAATTGGATTTTCTGACTTAGTACTGTTACAAATAGCCTTAACGAAGAAATCCAATGGCACTAACTGGCCCTAATGAAACAACCACAAAATGATTCAAACATACAAGTATATGGTCCATCTATCCAGTCGTGGATGAGTTCACTTCTTTAACTGGTAAGCCTTGAGATCGCTAAGATGTGCCCCCATATTTGCGCTCCATACAAATAACCAAAAGAAACATAAGGTGATTGACATGGACAAAATAACATAAGAAACCACTGGAGAGTCGAATACAACTTAGGTACATGGATTCCCTCTACTCCTGCACCAAAATAATGTGATCACAGCAACCAGCTCGTCATTATGAGTGGGTAGCAATACTTTGCCGGACAAGTTCACATTTGGTCATTAATATTGAGACACATAAGATCATTCTATTCACTGTGAAGGGAACCATACTAGTGCTCTAGCCACAGTATTGGTGCCTGAAGATACACACTGAGACATATGGGCTACACCTATACCATGGCTGTATTGCCCATGCCACTGCACCTCAGCGTTCTTATGGAGCACCTAAATCGGTATAAGCACGAAAATAATAGAAACAAATTGGTTGCCTACTATACATAAAGAGAACTGCACAAATCTATATTTTTGTGAATTAGTGATGCTTGTGATAGGCAATACAAACATCTTACAAAATGGCTGCCCTAGAATACAGTGGTCTGCCTTTGGAAGCAAACAAGTCACTGCAAGAAAAGACGGTGCTGAACAGCGCATCGCATAGCAACCTTTAGTTTTGTTTTGTTTTGTGCCAGCCAGGGGAGTTGCTAGGTCTGGAAAAGACCCGGGGCTACGCTTATGTCCGAACTGTTGGGACTGGGGGCTAGCTAGCCTTTTGGCTGTAGCTCCTGAGATTCTATCCGGGGCTACAACCAAAAGACCAGCGGCTATAGCCCCCTTAGCCCCCCCCCTAGCAACGCCTCTGGTGCCAGCAGAGACAGCCAGACCGCTGCAGCACTGCGCGTCTAGTAAAGCTCCTTGCAATTATGGTAAACTGTCTCTATCATAAGTTTCTTTCGACTTAACTGTTGTTTGTAGCCACTTGAACACATACTTCATGGTTTTAGGAATGTTACACTGTAATCCGATCATGTACACACTTGGTGCCATTAGATAGAATTTTCTCGTATCTTGTCCATGAAGCAAAGCACACACCGAAGTAATATAAGATCACTCCTCTAGGAATCCTTGGACCGCAGAACAGCACTACATGGCCAAGCGATATATATAAATACATACGCTGACAGTACCACTCAGAATTATACAGCACAAGTCGCAGTATATGCATATGAGCAATAATGCAATGGCGAGGAAAAAGATATGAGAAGCAGACAAATTGCTTGGCGCATTCTGCAACGGCCTTTCATGTCTTTTTCCTTCCCGAAAACACACACTGGTCAGGATAAGCATGCCAGGAATGCACTACAGACACCGTATATCCCAAGAAGGATATGGGAATCCAGCAAATGGATGGCGCAGGCGGGAATAACTTCTTGAATCCTGTTCTTTTTCCTCAAACACGAACAGATTAGCAATAAGACTGTAATGAACAAGCAACGAGGGAACCTTCGGAGTTTTCACCCAGCGTAGCGAACTTCACAATGGAGATAGCTTTGTAGTCAGCGCGAAAATCCAGGCACGGGGCACGCACATAGGGAGAGCAGATTGCGTTATGTTCTGTGTCTCTCCACCCATGGAATATCAATGCACACTGACACACTGTGACCACATGGCTTGGCCACAACACAAATATATAAAAGAGCAAAAAGGCTACACAATGGAGCCCTTTTGTTAAAAGAAACGTTCCACATCAGATTATTGTGATTAACATGACACTGGTAAAACTCTCCTCTCCTCGGGGATCCAGTCTTGAACCAGTACTCCTGAGGCCTTCACTGAATCATGTGAAGCAAAAGCCCATCCGACTGAAAGAGGGAACATAGCCTTTATTGACATTCATCGCATTTGGGCTTAAGGTAAAAAAAAGCGCAATGTCACTAATGTCTTTATTGCATTTTATTTTAGTGTTTGGAGAAATTTGAAGGATAATGCAGAGTCGAATGTGCTCAGCAGATATGGGGGACAGTAGACCCTTGCGGCATTAGACAGGGGTAAAATAGATCTGTAAGATCTTAAATAACACTTGTTGCATAAGTGCATGTAAAAGCAATAGATGCTAAACACACCCAGGCCAAAATAGCTGTATAAAATTCTTTCTTGTAGGTCAGGATGTGGCAGCACCACCCTCTTTTGATGGGAAAGATGATCTGAGAAGGACGTATCCAAACTACAGGTCCTGAAGAAGATGACGAGAACCAGTATGTCATCGAAACCGGTCAACCAAGACAATCCCTAAAAGAAATACGGGACACAGGATTTCAAGGAATAATTTTTAGTGGAGACGCTTTCTCCTTCTTGTTTGGTGTTTTTCACCTTACCATTTGGTTTGCTATAAATGAGAACCTAGAACACGGATTACCTAGTTTATAAGAAATTTTAGGTCCTGTAACCTTTCACCATAAATTCTTTTTAAGTATCACTATTTTATTTTTTATATATTTTTATAGTCCTGAGTTGTACCATAAATAACCGCCTGCTCTGCTCCCCATGCACACACTCCTGCTGTTGGTGAATAAAGTAAGAATAGGGCCATTGCGCCTTAAAGAGAAAATTCCTCCAGGGAATGTCCATGGAGGAAAAGCAGACTTGGGTCAACGATTTTATTAGCTTAAAAATACTGCAACTGTATATATTGTAGATGCAGGGACAGCACCTCTTCTTTCTTTCCTATTAGATAGGTGCTGCACCACCTCCGACCTAGGATAGTGGCGCTCTATAGGGTAGGGTGTCCTTCCGTCTACGGACTGTAATAGCAAACACATTGAATGTAAAGAAACAAACTAGCATCACGAGCAAACTATTTTCTGTTCTTATAAGTGTTCTCTTGTGTTACATCTGATGTTGTGTCTAACACTGAAGGCCATCCTATGTTTCTTACCCTTAATCAGGTTCCCAGATTGTTGTTGTGGGTGCAACCTTGACATCACAATCTTAATTCTGGCTTGGCCGACTCAGCCCTTCAACTTTCCGAGGTTGATGAAATGAGTACAATGACCTGAGTAAGTATGCTAGTTATTATCAGACCACTAAGAGGTGGGATGGATCCAGCATACACGCGGACCCTGAGATGATTATTCAACTCACAGAAGCGTTCTACTGCACACACTCCAAAGGTTTACAATGGTATACAGCTACCTTTTGCTTTTTCCCATAACTCATCTTTGAAGATAAATGGTTAATCTCTGTGCTACCAGCACAGACCAGCACTTTAGTTTACGGTTAATACGATGCCTCTAGAGGCCTGGTGCGCATGCTGAAAATATACAAAATGGTACAAAGCGTGCCATACATCCCAATGGGACAACACAAAGGGCAGACCCAAGAGCAATACACACATTCCACTGCACGAGTCAAAACAGAACTCTTGTACACAGACAACGCAGGAGGCCCAGTCAGTGCTCACTCCAGGATTGCTTTACATGTGCCCACTCACAGTGCATCCTTTCCACAATGCAATCGATAGATAGCTCCCGAGGCCTCTGTAAAGAGTAGCAATTGAAATGACGGCTCTATTTATTTGAGAAATGAGACTGGGGCAGAGCAAATAAACAGAATCAACATGTTATGTGTTAAGTTGTATGGCACCGCTCTTCCCAGTCTGCGAACGTCCTCTGATTATTTCACAACACGCGGGTGTTTTACTCGGCCAGAGCACGGTCTCTGAAGAGAAGGGGAAAGTGCCTGGTGTTTGCACAGCTGAGAGCAAGATGAAAAACCACAGGCCCCTCTCACACTCCATTAGACTCCAAAGTCCATGGAGGACTGCACTCAATACATAAACAGTTTGTGGAAAACGTGTCCAGAGTGTAAGAGAAAGAAACAAAGCCAGGAGTATGATCGGTGTGCTCGATATTATGAATTGAGCATGTGCTGCAAAATCGTGTAGTAAATGACGCGCCACTAGAGGCTATAGATTGCCCGCGGAGAGAGAGATTCACCTTGGCAGACTATGTCCATTGGCAATAGTTCATAAAATGTGATTTTATTTTTCATGCCAGCTTTAAAAATAAAAAAAACAGCAATGTGGCCATGTAATCACTTTCTTGAAGACTGAAGTTTTTGCAAAGGATGTCAGCAACCCACTGAATATTTAGAGTCCGACCGCACATAACATACTTTCAGAAAGGAATGAGCAATCAAACTTTATGCAGTGGCTGACTATATGTAGCCTGTTGGACCAGAAGCTGCATGCCGCCCCTTAAGTTATCTAGTTAGTTCCAATGTGGGATTTGCACTTCATATGTTTACATTTTTCCAGGGAGGTAGTTGCCCAAAATGTATTGGCACCCAGATATTCACCCCAAGATGGCGGCCCTTCAGCGATGCATCTGCCACACTCTATAATGTGGTGACCCCAAGTCTGAGGCGTACACCAGGGATTGATAGGCACTGTGCTCACTTATCTTTTGAAATCATCGCCAGCTGCTGCACAGTCATGGTGAAAGCACTCCTGTCCTGTCCCAGGCAATAAATGAGTGGCTGGGGCAGGACAGGAAGTCAGGTGGCAGAAACCGGAAATCGGGTGGGAGCGCACATGTCTTTTTTTTAACAGTTCTTTCTCGAGTGGGGGTAGCCTGAAGGGGTCGTGGCCAGCCCCTACTTTGGTCAGGCACTGATCCTAGAGAAGGGTCAGCCAGAGACCAAGTTGTGACCCGGGCCAGCCCAAGCCCCCTCGGGCTCACCCAGCTTCACTTAGAGCACGTTCAAACATGTCAGGACCATTAGAGAGAGGTTTTCATAACATGGCTGTGGAAGTCGGAGACTGCACTTGCTCATGAGAGCTTCACAGAATGCTCTAATTTCTTTCCAAAAGGAAGTGAAATTCACTCCCAAGCTCGAGAAACAATCCGCAGCCCACCCTCAGACACGAATGAGGGTCTAGCTCCCCCCTGCCGAGTACTGGACAGGTGACATTGCTTCTGCCTGACTTGAAGATGATGGAGCACACTTTTCACCCTTTGGTATTCACTGCAGAGCCCATTATTTAGCTTGTTCAAGGGCAAGGAGCTAGAAATAAGAAATACATGGAGTTACATTGTATAATATAGCCTTAAAGACAGAGAGAATGCTTGTTATCATGAGATAATTATCCCCCACCAAATAAGTACATTGCGGGAGAGTCATTATACCAAGGGATAATGCCCCTCCCAAATGGTTATTAGCACATGATGGTAATAGCAATACATATTTTGGTGTTTTCTTAGTCAAGCAAAAATTGCACTTTAATAGTGAGTAAAATAAAAAGACAAATTGAGTTTGTAAATTAAATGTGTTTTTATGTTGTAGCATTTAAATAAGTTTACCTTCAAACGTTAAGCATTCACATTACAATCTTGGGCATTATGCAGCAGGTTTAACATAAGCTTACAATAGGGGTTTACAAGTAAATTATTTCTCTGTTAGAAATTGAAAGCATTTTCCAATGGTTTAGCTTTCTCTTTGTTTTGTTAAATAGGATGTTGTAGCAATAAAAAAGCTCCTCCCAGGGAGAAAGTCTCTAGTTAAAAATAATCTTGCCTGAAAAAGGCATTGTTGTTTCCGAGTTTGCTTTTGAAGACGGAGGCTCTCATTACAACCCAGGCAGTAAGTGTTTAACGGCGCCGTAAAGAGGGTCGGCACCGTTAAACACTTACCGCCTGATTACAAGGTCCCTTAGCAGGATGGTGACTTTAACGCCTGTTTTTAGCAGGCGTTAAAAACCAACCCGCTAAGGGACCTTGGCGATAATTACAGCAACCATAATTTACGGTGCCGTAATTATCGCCTTCCCCATTCCCATTATGCCCTATGGGGCAAAAATGGGAATGGGGAAGGGGCCATTGGTGAATGGGGAATTACCGCCCCACTCACCTTGTAATGGGGCGGTAATTCCGCCACCCACCATGGCGGAATCGTAACCTTAGCGGCATGGACCATGGTGCTAATAGCACCATGGTCCTCCGCCAAGGTTGTACTGAGGGCCTGAATATTAGGAATGCAGTCAATATCAGAAGTTATTGAAAGCACTCTGAACATTCTGATTAGCAGAGAGCTAGTCAATAACGATCTCCATGTGCTAATAGAAGAAACACCAGATGGGGAACATTATGCGGAAGGAATGGCCAATTTTCTTAGTCATGCGATGAGGCATGCCTCAGAATGCTGGACATGCATCTGGGATACTTCCACCATCCACATGAATGATGACCATCAATTGTGTGTGCCATTGTTCTGGAACTGATGGCTGCGATGAAAGTCTTGACTCTGTGGATGAGAGCAAGCTGACACTAGGGGCCCAATTCTGATGTGGTTGTTAAGTAGCGAAAAGGTCGGAGAAAGCATTAACAACCTTTTTTTCAGTACTTAAGACCTATTCTGAAGGTGGCACATTCTTCTGAAGGTGGAATGAATGTGTCAGTTTTGGAATATATGTGGCGGTTGCTTGGATGGGTGGGAAACCAACCTAGCAACCGTCACATTCGGTACCTACCATTTAACAAGGGTATTCTTGTGGCACTCCTCCACTTTATAATGTGCGTTAAAGTGGTGCACATATACGGTACCATTTTGGTGCCGGTATTTTGGAGGAGTGCCACAGCCACACATTTTTACAACAATCGCTACAATCCACACAAGGCACGGAATGGCCAGAATAGTGCTGAGGACAGACGTGTTTAAAGTTGATTTCATGAAAAAGGACCCTGTGCTAAGTTGTTTTTGGTGTCATTTTATTCATATTGTACATACAATTCTATGGATTGCTGACTTTGTTTTAATATGTAAGTTTAGCTGGTTACATTGTGTGGGTGTAGTTAAGTATGCCCATGCTATCTTAATACCTGCATTTGCAATGCACAGCACCAACGTAATCTTGACAGCACTTTTGTAAAATTATGATTTTTATGTTATTTCACGAAAGTGATGCCGAGATTTTCCATTCCGCCCGTTGTCTTCATAAACAGGCGGAATGCAGGCGGTGCACGTTGTGCACTCCGAGGACGCACAGGCCCACTTAAGAATAGTGGTGGAGCCTGGGCGTCCAGATTTGACACAGTGAAGCGTGCTCTTAAGCATGTTCACTGCACCAACATAAGAATCGGGCGCAAGGCTGTTTTAGTCTTCTTGGCGTTGTGCATTTTAAATGAGAGGTCCCAGTCAATTGTAAAGCTGAGAGATTTTGTGTTGGGTGAGAGTTGAGCCACGAATCCACTGAGCGTCATGTCAGACAGGTTTAGGGCATACTTGGTGGGGTTTCCTAAGGGAATTAATGTGCCTTTGTAGGGTTTAGCTTCAGGTAGGTGCTTGAGCTCCAGGCTTGGATGAGGGACAGACAATGCTTGAATTGATGGTGTGTGTCATCTAGGAATTAGTGACAGACACTGAGGTAAAGCTGTGTGTCATCTGGGAATTGACGTATCTTGATTTTGGTGAGGAGTGCCACTAGATATTCCATGTTGAAGTTGAAGATGATAGAGGACAGAATTCTGTTGTGGTCTATTTGGAAGAGTTTGTCTTTGTCAGAGATGTGTGAGGTGAACCATTGCAGTATTATTCCATTGAAGCCCAGACGTGTGGAAAGAATGTTTAGAAGGGCTTTAAAGTCAATGGAATCAATGTCAGCAGTGAGGTTGAGGAGGATGAATAAGCAGGGATCGCCTTTGTCCAGGATGTGTAGAGCATTATCGATAATGTGGATAGTTGTGGCCTCTGTGCTGCATCATGGTTGGTGACCGGATTGGTAGTCCATGTTTTTGTCAGTACTTGAATGAGAATACTAGGGGAGAGCAAATTCCAAGGTTGGCTGGAGTCACAAGATTCCTCTCAGTGTCTGAAACTGTTTGTGAAAAACATGTGACATTTTATTGTGGTTAGGGAGAGTTGAGTGCATCTCAGTGTACACATCTGCAGAACACCTACATGTGCCAATCCCAGAGGAAGAGGGCATTTTACACATCAGCAGTGTATACCTTTCCTGCCAGAAGTATGTATGTGATAAAGCCATCGTCGCTGCATGCAGCAAGCAGCACATTGTGAAGCACATCACTCCGGTGTGCAAAATAAAATAGTACATGATCAGGTACTGTAGATGTAGAAGTAGGTGGTTCCGTACACTGTCTTCGGGCATAAGGAAGCAAAGTATAGATTGTATCTACTGATTGGATGTGAGAAACAATACACAGTTTGGAGAAGTGTGATATTGGAAGTTCCTGATCTTCCCCACCACCCACATCCTTTAATGTGTGTGAGAATTGTGATAACGATGATGACAAAACACAGATTATGACGTATGCAAGTCCAGGCTGTAACAGAACATTATGAAAACCACTTAAGTTGTGGTGGATGACATAGCCATAGTTACAAAGTCAAAAAGGAATGGCAAAGCTACATCGCCTGTGTTTAGTATCCATCAAACACAACCTAGCAGATGTGAATGTCAAAAGCAGCAGTGTGTATGACATCCATATCACTGATGTCACTGATGTCACCACCACCAACACTTCCATGGGTAGATAAGTCTAGTAGGGCGTGTCGTAGACTATCATGGGCATTTAAAGTATGGACTTCCAATATATATGTATTTGGGAGATAGATTGTCTCTCCACATTCACTCTGTGCAAGAAAACCTTGTGCTGAGAGAAATCTGCATCCAACTTCAGTACAACATCTTTATGATCTCACATTTCGCAGTACCATGCACTGGATTGAGATGCATTCATAATATAAAAACTGCACTCTCCCTTCCACTGCATAATAGGCAATAGCCATACCACCACCAGCCTGTATTTTCGTCCCAGAAAATATTTCTTATGTGGCATCATGTAAGTCACTGAGCCCAGCCGGGCTTTACCCACCATGCATTATTGTGCACCAGCTTAGCCATTATCCTTTTTTGGACAAGGTGAGTGTGATGGAGGGTTTTGGACAAAAACATCACAAGTCATAATACACTTGCCTAACGCTAAAATGTCACTGCTTCCATTAATTTCCATGGAGGTTTGCACCAGACCAGTGTGGCTTTTTCCCAGTGGGGCAGGCACTTGGTCAACGCCAAAGACCAGAAAACCCACTTTGCTAAAATAATCTTTTACCAAAGCAGGCAACTAGAACTATGTGAGCATTTTCCAGCATGTTTGCCTGCCATGCTTCACTAAACGGCCTCAGCTTTTTACTCCCAAATACTATTTCCAAATGAAGTACACTTATCGGTAATGGATCGCTTAGCCAAGTAGCAGTCAAACTTGATGTGTCTGAAGAGCTGATTTTGTCGATTATAGCAAAACTCAGCTCATCAAAAGCTCAAGGTCCAGATGGACTATCGAATGCCATGTTCAAATCAGACCCAAAATCATGGGCATATATTTTGCATCTCATATTTAAAAACATTCTTGATACCCATAAAATACCATCAACTTGGAAAACGTCAATCATAATACCAATTTTCAAGAAGGGAAATCGGTGTTTACCTGCTAGTTACCGACCGATAGCCCTCCTCGATGCGCCGGGGAAGGTATTTGCAAAGATCATTCTATCCCAATTTAATGCTTGGACACTCCGTACAAACTTACGCGATCCCCATCAAACGGGTTTCGTGGCGGGCATGGGGACTTCAATAAACCTTTTTTGCTTAAATGCAATTAAAATGCAGTGTCTACATGGGGAGCAGTCAGTTTTTATTGCATTCATTGATCTCCATGCAGCCTTTGACTCTGTTAGCCGGGTACTCCTAATGAATAAGCTGCGCGGAGATCACTGTCCTACAATGCTTATGGATATAATACATGCCCTTCATTCAGATACATCAATCATGGTACGATTGACTCTGGGGGGCCTTCTGTCACAAAAAATCTTGACCGCAAGAGGGCTCAAACAAGGATGTTTACTAACATCTGCCATATTTAATTACTTTATTCAGGATGTAAGATTTGCACTGCAGAATGTTGTCTCGGATTCACCAAAACTGAACGGTTATCCCATACAAACTCTCCTTTATGCAGACGACCTAGTCTTAATTGCTAGGACACAAGTGGGACTTCAGCGCCTTTTAAATGCATTTATGACATATACTGTTTCCAATGAACTGAAAGTGAATTTCACTAAAACACAAATTGTTGTGTATTGTCCCAAAAGACGTGGCACCTCATATGTATGGTCCATGAATAACATACCGATCATGAGAGTGCCACAGTATGACTACTTGGGTATTGTGTTTGAGACTGGTAAACACCCACAGGGTCATATTTTGCGCATTGAAATGAGATTAACATCCCTCACATCACAGGCTATCATATTGATGCATAAATATGGCAAATTTTCGGTCCTACCAGCTTGGCACTTCTGGACATCAAAAGCTATCCCACCACTTATATATGGGTTAGACACCTTTCAAGATATCCCATCTGACTTGTTAACAAAATGGGAGGGGAGATACTGGCGCCGTATCTTGCATTTGCCAAACTGTACGAGCTTGGATTAATTTCACTACAAGCTGTCATAAATTGGCGAAAATGTGCTTTTCTTAGAAAATGCCTAGTTTCTACTGCTACTGAAGCATTCTTGAAACTTATTTCATCATATTTATTTTCAAGTAAGCATCAGTTTATTACATCATGGCTATCATCTGTCTATCATGTGTTAATTGAAGCAGAGGTATCATTAAACCTCTTGTTATATAATCCAGATAAAGCGAAATCAAAAATATATCAAACAGACTGGATTGCTAATAGGCAGAGATGTCTCACATATGTTGATGCTGATGTAATCCGATTTCCTCACAAAAAAATGTGCATACTGCCTGCATATTTAATACGTTGTCCCTCAGCCAAATGCCGACGCCTCATTATGAAATTGCGTCTTAATTTATGGGACACCAAAGATCTGTTGGCAAAAAGAAAACTAATAACTCAAGCAGAAAACTTTTGTCGTTTTTGCTTGTTGGCGGAGGTACGAGAGACCATGAGGCATCTAATCACAGAATGCCCTGTTCTCCGTCCACTTCGTGAAATACATTTCGCACGACATTGCAACTATTTACAGCTTGCATCCGAAGATCTAACTTGGTCCTTAATCATAGGATCAAACTATCTCCCTCTACAGATTGCTGCTATAAACTTTCTGCAAAGTTTACACTTAGAATTGGAATCAGAATGAATTGATGCTGCGATATTTTGGTTCACTTTTCTGGTACCTAGTGATTAGCTAAACCTGTGATGCGTTGGATTAATTTTGATTTTATGGTATCGCATAATTCTGCTATGTATGTTTTATATTTCTTTTCTTTTCTCTTTTTGCCTTTGTATAATGTGTATTACAATGTTTTAAATGTGTGAATATTGATGTATTTATACTTAAATTTTGTTTTGAAAGGTTGATTAATTTCAACTAGAACAAATAAAAAAAAAAAAAAAAAAAAAAAAAAGTAGCAGTCAGGGTGGGTGATGCCCTGTCAGCGTGCAGTTAATTGGGAGCTGCAGTAAATCAAGTCTTGTCTGCATAGCGTTTCAAGGGGAAACCAGGTGTGCATGGTATGGGGAACCTTACGCAAAGATGGCCACTTCTTCGTAGTTTTCTGGCAAGGCCTTTTGCTGGTCTTCTGTGTTTGTTGCTCTCCACAAAGCCAATTCACCATGACAAAAAGGACCCTTGAATTGCAGGAGGCCATCCCCAACACCTAGAATCATATTGTCAATTGGCTTTTGCCTACTTCCACTCTCCAGTGCTGGCATAACTTTCTGATCCCTGACACGTAGTGCCCACCTGAAACATACACAGTGAGACAGTACCACCCATCCTAATCTCTTCTTCATTTATATTCCCAGTTTTTTTCACCTTTAGAAAATCCAAAAATACAAAACAAATAAACCTAAAAAATGCAAACCATTAAAAGCCTAACAAATACAGAACAAAGAAACATCCACAAAAACGTGCCTTTTCGGGACGCTCTCCCTTACAGGAAATTCATTTCTTGAAAAATGGTTAAGGGCCATCCCTTTCTGGAAAGCCACATCCAAAAACTATGTGGGTCACCCCTTGTACCAAAGCCACTCACTTGAATGGACGGGGCATAGATTTGGCCGGTGAATGTGAAACAGTGCTGTTTTTGAGAAGAGGTTTTTTGGAACAACATCAAGAATCTGAAAACATATTGGATTGGTTTCATTTAGTTGACTAGGTTGGCTGATACCATTCGTTCCTTGGTTTTTCCTAATCCCCTTTATCCACTCGGAGAAGTGTGAAAAGTGTGGAGAATAGTCCTACTGAAATAAATATAAGCATGGTAATTAAATACTTTTGGAAGGGAATTTGGTTCGCTGTTTTCATTATTGTTCATTCATCCTTCTTGTTCTAAATATTAGGGCTATTTTTAGGGGACTATCTGGGTGTTTGGTGTTGCTCGTTTAAAAATAAATTTCAAGGTTATGCTATGGTTTTACGTTCTGATGTAGGGTATGTAGGATATATTAATTGATTATTAATTTATTGGTGCAGTGGACAATTTTGAATTGAGACTATTTCCTTTGAGTGGTTGCGTGTGTAGCTTGCTTCGGAGGTGGAATGCTATTCTGTAGTAGTGATAGGGCCATAGCATGGCAAATGGAGGGGAGACAGGTGTATAGCACATGTCCAGCAGAATAGCTAAGGCCTTGAACTAGCTGGTCACAGAGGTAGGTTAGGAAGGATTTGGCCTATGGTATGTCAACACATTTCAGCTGGAAATTGATGTCATTTAGGATTGTTGGGTGGAAACAGGGTAGTATTAAGGGGGTTCACACAAATGTGTGAGGGCAAGAAAGAAAGTTGAGTTGCATGGCAGGGTTTGGAAATTAATTAATATTTTATAACAAAAATAATAATAATAATAATATAGCATTTCAATAGCCCTAAGAACCCTCAGGTATCTGAGTGCTGCTTATTATTACGCACGATGTGTGGTGCTCATTTATCAATCTCGGAAGGATTAAAGGCTGAGTTTGGCCCTGCTAGGACTTAAACCTGTGTAAGCAAGCTTGGCACAGATGTCAAAGCGAGCGCTCTACTCGCTGTGATATTGGACGGCTTAATACCAGAGACCAGTCACTAAGTGTAGGACCAGGATCCCAACCTATGTTTCTTTGAGTTGTATTGCTTCCAAGACAAAGGCTTTTCCCCTGAGCTGTCCTTCCATCCCTATACAAAAGCTCTGCATACGAGAATTATGTTGAAGAACTAGATGGTGCTAGCATGAAGTACAGCTGTAAAGATTGAAAAGTAGGTCGTGTTAAGGACTTGGTGAGCCATATTTTCATTGTAGCGCTTATAGAGCAAAACTAGCTCAAGAGCAGTGGAGCCCTTTATAAAAGGAGGATGCCAGCAATAATCTCTGTCAATACTTAAGCAATAAACCCATAGCCGCGGGGGCATTAGCGAGTCAGGTAATGCCCCTGCTGCGAGGGGTTCATTGCTATTAGTACAGCGGCCCGCAAGACGGGGTACTAATAGCATTTTTCAGTTCAGAAAAACTGTGGCATTTCAACAACAAAAAAAGAAAAAAGAAAATGTCAAAAAAAAATGCCTGCTGTTTTCCATTTCCATGGCGGCCATCGGGAGCCGACACGCTGTTCCCAGCGTGTTCACTCCCGAAAAAGGAGAAATAAGATGGTCAGTGGGGTTGGGAGGGTGGGGGGAAGAAGAAAGAAAAAAACGTACCTGAATCCCCAGCGGGGAATGATGGCAGTATCCAGCCATGTGGAGGCTCGGAGCAGGGATTGCCCCATTTTGAGCCTCCTCATTGACTGAGGAGCTGTACGCACCCCTGCCGGGAACAAAGGCAAGGCATCCCGGCAGAGGGATTTGCCGGTCAGGTAAAGCCCCAGCGAGGGCCAACCAGAATGTTTGTTACATTCTTATTGACCCTCGCCGGGTACTAATTCCTAGTTTAGTTTTTATGGAGAATTCTGAAGCCTGATTGTGCAGAGTTGACCATTGCTATAGATGAAGTGCGGTAAAACCAAGTTGTTTTGAAAAAACAAGTCAGTTAATTCATTTATGACTAGGTCAATGATTAAGTATCTGTTGTCCACTGCGTTTGTGGTGTTAATGTTAAAGGCACAACATTTTGTATGTGGCTCATCAAGGATGTGTGGGTTTGGTGATCCATAGTTGTTTGATGAGTCGGGAAGATGGTAAAGACGTGGAAGATTTGTGTCAGGAAGATACAAGTTAGTTGATTATATTTACGATGTTGGAGGTTATTGTTGTAGAAAAAAAAGCAATGCAATTGCTGATAGTGGTTTAACAGAGTGTGATTCCTTAGACTTAGAAGTCATTTGTGGATTGTTTCGGGTTCGGACTTTACACATTTTGACTAATTATCAAAGGACTGATGTGATGAGGGCGCAATGAGGAACAGGAGGGCAGATTCTGAGCTGCATTAGCCCACCAAAAGCATGCCCCAATGAATGTTTACTATGAGGATATACAATGGCTGTAGGTTGTATTTAGAGGATTTTTTCACAAGCTGGATAGGGTTGTCCCTGTGTTTGATATATTTTGTCACACTGAAATATATTACACAAATTAAGATTGTGAGGAGCTTTGCAGGTTCACCAGTCAATAGGTTTGTGCAGATTTTGGACATTTTAGAGTTTGCCAGCAAGATGTATGGATGAGGGAACGTTAAACAGTAAACTAGTTGCAGTTCGGGCAAGGTGACAGACATATTACTGGATAGATAATCTTTACTCTCTAATGGTTGTAATTCTGGACTGATAATAGGTGCATCTTCAGGAGGAGCATCAGTTAGCTCAGCAGAGTGTGTTGCTTCCGCTTCAAGCACGATTCTCTGTTGGCTGAACACTTCTCATAGTTGTTTTGTTTTCAGCATGAAATGCATGATGCCAGTTCATGTTCTTTCATTCAAATGGCACCACTTTCTGAAAATATAGGAACATTTACAAATCTTCCATTCACAATTTCTTCATATGCTTCTAAGCTCTATGCAAAAGAAGGAGCCATTTCTCTAGTGCAGGATGGCAGTTTTTCTGTAGCAATCTTGGTTGTTGATTGATGTGCACCATACCCTTTTAGTCATGAACACAATCATGTTACCATAACCTTTAACCCCCTGGGGAACAAAGGGTTGACGTATGTGCCTCTTCCAGCCAAATTGACCCTAACCACAGGAGTAGCTCAAGTCAGTCAATGTGCCCACCGGTTCCCTCTGGTAGCCTGCAACCCTGAACTTTGATGTCTCCATGGTTCTACGGGGATGTGGTGAAAAGCAGACACGCACCTTCCCACCACCTTGCATCAGCATGAGAGGCACACTCACCCAGGAAGCTTGCATCTCCTAGCCATGAAGTTAGTCTTAAGGATATTTACAGTGTGAGGTACTTAGAGGTACTTAGAAAGTAGTGTATGGGCCAAGTATATATGCTATTTAGCCCATGCATATATTAACTGATAACGTTATGTGATTTGTAATGTCATAAGTGTTCTCAGACAACATGTAATTAGTGATGTCATCAGTGCTGTTATCTGTGATGTCATCATTTTGGTCATAGGCTGCGCAACGGGGGTGCAAAGTTAAGGTGACTTTAGCTGAATTTCAGGGGTTTTGTTACATTAAATTCTCACCTTAACGTCCCTGCAACTATAGTTTTTTACTTGAATTTCAAGGGTTTTCTTGCAATGTATTGGTCACCTTAACATCTCTGCAACTAAAGTTTTTCCATGAATTTCAAGTGTTTTGTTATTCCAGAAATTTTAGAATGCTTCCAGACTACTAGCACGGGCTTCGGGCATGGTGAGTGGGCATGAACTTTTGCCGTGTCCACTGTCCATTTTAATAAGCTACCAGACCACTAGCCATGGCCTTCGGATTTCAGACTTTGAGAACTCACAATATTTTATGCAATGCGCAGTGAGATTATATTATTTGCCATGGAGCACACACTTTGGTTAAGCAGCGCTCTCAAAGCAGTACACCCCTTTTCGGCACCATCATTTTGGCATGGCCCGATTTGGCACGCACATTCCGCCGCTGCGCCCTTTTTGGTATGCCCTTTTCGGCACGAAAGCCATTCTGGTGCTGTTATTTTGGTGCAAGGGATGTTTGGATGTGGCTGACATTGCTGCCATGTCTAAATGCCCTTATGCTAAATAAGATCACAGGATTGCACTGCAACAAACCTCGTCACCTCCCACTTGTGTTGCTTTTCTTTTAATTAAATGAGTTAAATAAAAAAAATATATAGCCTTGAACCGTGGTCTGCCAGCATTTAACCACTAGGACACAATGGCTTTCTTCTTCATGGGGCATACGTTTCATACTTAGCCTATAATTTAATATGTTCAATAATAAAAGGCTAGGTATGAAACTTGCGAAAATTCAAACAATAACATAATTGTAGCATAATGGATAAATGCTGCATCTTGAACTCTTCAAAATCAGGGTTCTCTAATAGCTGTGTTCAGAATAAATGTGATTTTTAAAATTTTATTTTTACAAAAATGCAGATGCTGTGTTTTATGAGATATTTAAAACTAAGAAAACACACACAGGGTAATTCATAGAATTTCGCAGAAAAGTGTCGCAAGCGGCTGGCGCAGAGTGTCTGCGTGCGATTGTCTGCGCCAGGCGCGTGCGCCAAAACCGATTTCCGCGCACAGCGTATTCATGGATTTTAGGATCCCAAACCAGCCGTGGCGCAGAGTATCGCAGCGACCCTGCAGCAGCGCCAGTAACGCCCCCAAGAACACCCTCACGCAAGGAAAAGCCATAAAAATTGCTAAATCATCGCAAAGGGCTGCGCTAACCCTGGACCAGTTTACAGGGCTGCCAAACAAGGAACGCAAAGCGGGTAACGTTCATATCAGGGGTACGCGGGAAGTTTTACATGCGATTAGCCAGGGTAAGAGTATTACAGGGGTACGCGGGAAGTTTTACATGCGATTAGCCAGGGTAGGTGTGTGACAGGGGTACGCGTGATGTTTTACACACGATTAGCCAGGGTACGTGTATTACAGGGATACGCAGGAATTACCACACGCGATTTGGCTGGGTACGTGTATGACAGGGGTATGCGTGAAGTTTTACACACGATTAGCCAGGGTACGTGTATTACAGGGGTACACGGGAATTATCGCACGCGACTTGGCTGGGTACGTGTATTACAGGGGTGCGCAGGAATAATCACACGCGATTTGGCTGGGTACGGGTATTACAGGGGTGCGCGGGAATTATCACACGCGATTTGGCTGGGTACGTGTATTACAGGGGTGCGCGGGAAGTTACACACGCAATTAGGCTGGGTGGGTCCTCACAGGTGTTCCCTGTACACCCTCCACGGCCCCTGCAGGCATCCCACAAAACAGGGGACTACCCTGCACACCTGCTCATGTCTCCCACCCCCCACCCCCCAGCCACCATGGGCAGCCCCCACCAGGCTCCCACCCATGTCTCCCACCACCCCCACCTCCCAGCCACCACCCCCACCCTCCCAGCAGTGCAGGGGCAGCCTCCACCAGGCCCCCACTCATGTCCCCACAGTGGCTGCCCCACTGTGGGGCAGCCTCCACCAGGCCCCCACAAAACAGGGGACTACCCTGCACACCTGCTCATGTCTCCCACCCCCCACCCCCCCCCAGCAGTGTGGGGCACCCTCCACCAGGCCCCCACTCATGTCCCCTATCACCCCCACCCCCCAGCCACCATGGGCAGCCCCCACCAGGCTCCCACCCATGTCTACCAACACCCCCACCCCTCAGCAGTGCAGGGGCAGCCTCCACCAGGCCCCCACTCAGGTCTCCCACCACCCCCACCCCCCAGCCACCATGGGCAGCCCCCACCAGGCTCCCACCCATGTCTCCCACCCACCCCACCCCCCAGCACTGTGGGGCACCCTCCACCAGGCTCCCACCCATGTCTACCACCACCCCCACCCCCCCAGCCACCATGGGCAGCCCCCACCAGGCCCCCACTCATGTCTCCCACCCACCCCCACCCCCCCGCCACCATGGGCAGCCCCCACCAGGCTCCCACCCATGTCTCCCACCCACCCCATCCCCCAGCACTGTGGGGCACCCTCCACCAGGCTCCCACCCATGTCTACCACCACCCCCACCCCCCAGCCACCATGGGCAGCCCCCACCAGGCTCCCACCCATGTCTACCGCCACCCCCACCCCCCAGCACTGTGGGGCAGCCTCCACCAGGCCCCCACTCATGTCTCCCACCACCCCCCAGCCACCATGGGCAGCCCCCACCAGGCACCCACACATGTCACCCACCACCCCCACCCCCCAGCCACCATGGGCAGCCTCCACCAGGCCCCCACTCATGTCTCCCACCCCCACCCCCCCAGCAGTGTGCGGCACCCTCCACGAGGCCCCCACCCATGTCTCCCACCATACCCCACCGCCCCCGCCACCATGGGCAGCCTCCACCAGGCCCCCACTCATGTCTCCCCCCACCCACCCCCAGCACTGTGGGGCACCCTCCACCAGGCCCCCACCCATGTCTCCCACCACCACCAACCCCCAGCCACCATGGGCAGCCCCCACCAGGCCCCCACTCATGTCTCCCACACACCCCCACCCCCCAGCAGTGCAGGGGCAGCCTCCACCAGGCCCCCACTCATGTCTACCACCCACCCCACCCCCCCCAGCCACCATGGGCAGCCCCCACCAGGCTCCCACCCATGTCTACCACCACCCCCACCCCCCAGCACTGTGGGGCAGCCTCCACCAGGCCCCCACTCATGTCTCCCACCACCCCCACCCCCCAGCCACCATGGGCAGCCCCCACCAGGCTCCCATCCATGTCTCCCACCACCCCCACCCCCCAGCCACCATGGGCAGCCTCCACCAGGCCCCCACTCATTTCTCCCACACCCCCCCCAGCAGTGTGGGGCATCCTCCACCAGGCCCCCACCCATGTCTCCCACCACCCCCACCCCCCAGCCACCATGGGCAGCCTACACCAGGCCCCCACTCATGTCTCCCACCCCCACCCCCCCAGCACTGTGGGGCACCCTCCACCAGGCCCCAACCCATGTCTCCCACCACCCCCACCCCCCAGCCACCATGGGCAGCCTCCACCAGGCCCCCACTCATGTCTCCCACCCACCCCACCCCCCAGCACTGTGGGGCACCCTCCACCAGGCTCCCACCCATGTCTCCTACCACCCCCACCCCCCAGCCACCATGGGCAGCCTCCACCAGGCCCCCACTCATGTCTACCACCCACCCCACCCCCCAGCACTGTGGGGCACCCTCCACCAGGCCCCCACTCATGTCCCCCTGCCCACAGGCCCTGACAATCCTCAAGCATGGGCCTCATGGCCAGCCACCACAGCCCAAAGACACAACCAAGTATTACATGCGCCCATGATACTACTCCAATGGAAACAATGTAAATCAACACATGTGTCTCACACACACACAATGGTTGCAAGTGAACCTGAAAACCCATATCATGACATGCATGCAAACAATGAGATGAAACCACACATTGAAGAATGAAAAAATCAAAATAATGTATTAAAAACAACAGTAATGGCAATCAAAATTAAACAAAATACACAAGTAAAAAAATAACAAAATTAAGCTGGCTGTCCCTTTTCAAATTAAAATCAATAAATGATAATCCAAAAAAATTTCATCCAAAGTTCAAGTCCATAAAAAGGAAATGAAGAGAAAAAAGAAATAGAAAACCATTGCTCCATGGAAAAAAATATTCATAGTAAAAAAAATATCCAAATGCAAAGTCCAACTATGTACAAAGTATTCAGGGTCCATCATCCCAACAGAAGAAATGAAACCTACCAAAAAACCTATCTAAAATGGAACTATATACAAAAGGTGGAGCAGTGTCCGTCGACTCCAAATAAAAATAAACTATAAAGGAAACCTATCACTAAATAACTATATACAATGGCGGCGGGCCAGTCCAGCGGCTCACTCAGTGGTGTCCCGGGCCAGGGCATCATCGAACTCCTCGTCTATGTCCCGGAGGCGGTCCTGTTCCATCGCCCCGAGGGTCCGCAGGGACGCCGACATGTTCACCTCCAACTCCCTGCGGATTGCCTCGATGCACTCGGCCCGCCTCAGGGCCCTCCGCATGGAGTTCTCCGCCCTGACCATCGTGAGCCGCGCCTCTTCCGCCCGCCGCCGCTCTGCATCTATGGCGTGGCCCAACCGCTGCCACACGGAAGACACTTCCAGTCCAGGGTACTCCTTCCCTCCGGCCGATGCCTGTCCCTCCGATGAAGGCCCCGAGCTATCGTGGCTCCCACCTAAAGCCTCCTGCTGCTGCAGCTGCTGCTGTCCATGTGCCCTGTCCGATGGTGCCTGCACATCCTCCTCCAGCTGGGGTGCAGTCGTTGATGTGGCCACCCCTGCTGGACATCCGACTCCCGACTGTGGCAGGGATCTGTTGTCCACCAGCCTGGCCGCACGGTCGGAGGCAGCTCCACAGGGCACCCAGGTGACACATAGGTGGGAAGATGTCATGGAGGACGACTGGGGCATAGGGGGTTCTGTGGAGGAGGGGGTCGGAACAAGGTCCAGGAAACGGAGGAATCCAGCCCTGGTGAGCTGTCCCAGTGGGTCAACGCGGTCAACGAGCCATGCGAGAAGACGTGCAGACTCATCATGAAAAGACTGCAGGTCAGCTCGCATGGCCCGTTGACGCAACGCCACCCCACCCTGGACAGGCTCAACCTGGTGCAGGATAGCCACATCCGCAGGGAGAGGAAGGCCAGGTGTTGTAAGCCAATCCCCTCCCTGAGAACGGGTCTGGAGGTAGGCATCCCTGCTGTGCAAGATGATGCAGTGACAGGAGCAGGGACAGGATTGCACACAGGCACCTCCGTGGCGGCCTGTGCTGCCTCCTGTCCCTGATCCTGCACTGCACCACTAGCACCAGTGGAATCCTCACCTCCAGACCCCGCCTCTGTCGCTTGCACGGCCTCCTCCTCCTCCAAACCCCCACCAACCTGGATGACTCCGTGCCATCTTCCTCCGTTGGGCCGTGTGGGGTCCCAGCTGCCCCTTCTGCTGCCGAGGAGTCCAACTCCAACCTCCGCCTCTTGGACCTCCCCTCGGCAGCTGCGGCCTGGGACACAGCACCGGACTCCTCACTCCCCGACGAGATCAGAACCTGGGAGGGGATCCGGGCCTTGCATCTCCGGCTGGTGGTGCGACCCCTGCCGCTGTGCTCCACAGCACCTTCTCCGCCCTCTTCATCAGATGACGCTGCAGACAGGGAGAAAGAAAACACAGGCATCAGGGCACTGTACAATGGACTCATACACACATGACAGTTATACATGAGTGGCATTGGTAAACCTCAGACATGGCATCACAATCCCCAACACACTTGTCATTTCAACTTTCACACATGAGCCATAACACAGCCATATTGCAACAGCCAGCACCATCCATTCACATACAACAGCATGAGCAGCCAAAGGTCATCCACACATCACATGCAACATGGGGAGTACACTACACATGCACACACACCACCAAACTTGCATGCATGTGTACACCTCCGCCAACTGTCGCAGTGTTCCGATCGACATCCATGTCACACCTGACAATCATTCCTCCACATCCTGTGCCATGCAAGCCCACACACACAAGCACCATCCATGTGTCACACATGAGACCCCTCGCATGTGTCACCCTCACGGCCCTGCACACCCCCCCCTACTTGCCCACATAAAAATACATGTTCAACCTGCACACTCCTGGCACACCACACGCACAGCTTACAATCAGTATGCATGTACACTTACCGCTCGACTCCAGACGGATCTGCCTCTCAAGGACCTGGACGTGGAGCGCTGGGAATATGCGTTCCAGGACCCTCATCTGATCTTCCGACAAGTGGCCCCCTTAGCATCCGCTGCCTTCAGGAGGCGCCGGGCCTTGTTGAGGGTCCTGGACCTGAAGTCCTCCCAGCGCTTCCTGACACGTTCGTAGTCACGGACTGCCACCTCCTCCGCGTTGATGGCAGTCATGATGTCCATCCAGATCCGAGTCCGTCCTTCCTTGTCGGCGCGCAACCTTCCGAAGAGGGCATCATACTGCCCCAGGACATGCTCCACCAGGACACCAACTTCGGTGGCAGTGAAGCTGGTGCCCCTCTGCCTCCTTGGCCGGGGGTTGCCACTGGTGCCAGATGTTGCAGTGCCCGACATGGCAACCCCAGAGGCAGGAGTGGGTGAACAACTGGGTCCTGGGGCTGGGCTATGGGGCGATGGAAAAGCAGTCGGGAGTCTTCGGTTCCAGCAGGGGTGGTCACAGCAACAGCACCCCTGGCTGATGTGCAGGCAGCAAATGGCAGGGCACGTGGGCAGCAGGCAGTCAGGCAGCAGCAGATGGCAGGTGGGAGCGTGCTCAGGGCTCTGGGGGGCAGTAATTCGGCCTTCTGGGCAGGAGCGTGGTCTTCCGTGTGTGAACGTGTGGCCAGCTTGATACGGAGTGATTTTGCACGTGTAAATCGAGGAAAGGCCCTTAGCGTGTAAGCGCGTCAGCACACGTCTGTACATTCATTGGGCCAAAGGCCACCAGCGTATGCGCATCTATGAAGTCACGTGCACGTTGAATATGGCACACGTTTGAAATGTTGCGTGTTAAAAAAATGAAAGACACGTCCGAGTGTCAAAGCGTGTAATTGGTGGAAATGGCCTTAGCACGTACACGCGGAAGTGACAAAGCGTGTAATTGGTGGAAATGGCCCTAGCGCGTACACGCGGAAGTGACAAAGCGTGTAATTGGTGGAAATGGCCCTAGCGCGTACACGCGGAAGTGACAAAGCGTGTAATTGGTGGAAACGGCCCTAGCGCGTACACACGGAAGTGACGCTGGACGTGTGGGCCTGCATAAAAGGTACGTGTAGAACACCATTTCCTTGTAAGTGCTTTTCGTGGATAGTGAGTGGGTGAAATCTGTACTTCTTGTCGTTTCACACGCGATTTACTTCACGGCGTTTCAAGTTCGTACACCCTGTTACCTCTGACAGCTTTTTCTCTTTTTTCTCTTTTTCTGGTTTTCCTGGGCCTGTTCCCTCAAACAGCGTTCCCTTCTACTGTTGTCCTGTCTCCTCAGACAGCGTACAATTCTTCTTTTGGTGGGGGTGTTGCAACGCGCACACGCGCTTCTTTTTCACGCTCTTTTTCCTGGCAGACGGTGAGTCACGCACGTATCTAACATCTGTGCTTGCCCCGTGTGTAGCCTACCCCTTCAGAGGTCATTCTAGGCTGCGTGTGACACGCATACGTTCATTCTTGTGTTACTGGGTGCCACAGCATAGTGCAGGTTTTGGTCTAGGAGGGGTTGCGTGCACGTTATCTCCCTTTTTTGGGCTTCCTGTGCGTTGCGTGACCCGTCATCTTTCCCCAGGGGTCACATTCAGCCTTGCTAGAGCACTAGGGTACGATTACCATCTGGTAGCCAACACCTTTGACCCCCAATTGCCCAGGACAATAGTTTACAGCCACTCCCATACGCACATTAACATCAGTGCCATGGTTGGGAGGCGAGGAATCCGTAAGGGTGGCAAAGGTGGACGAGCCACAAGTGGTGGATGTGATGGATCCGGTAAGGGACGTGGTCGTTACTTGCAAGGTGACCCTGTCCCAACATATGTGGAGGACCAGTCAAGGGCACCCATAATCCCCCCCACGCCCCCTGGTTGAGGGTGATGTGGCTGACACCACCCATGCTCAGCCCTTGTTGGACCAGCCCATTGTGGCACCAGACCTGGCTGACTCCATGGCTGACTTCCAGGTCAGCAGGCCTATGACACGTGCGCTGGTGCACGTTGATGTCATCAGGCCACATGGATCAGGGGCAGCAAGGACATCTGCTGCCCCAAGTAGGCAGGGTGAAGAGGCTGCAGGGGCAGCTGCGGCTCCATCCACCCCAGCTCTCACACACCCAGCCAGGACAGTGTTGGTCCTAGTCCATCCTGCTGACATTCCCCCTGACACCATTACACTTGAGCCAATGCCTGCACCAACTCCCATGCTGAGTGTGCAATCCCACACTCCTGATACAGAGTCCACCAGGGCTCCTGCCCCTAGTGTCCAGAGCGGCGTAGGACACTCAGGATCACCACCACCTTCCAAGCAGAAGAGGAAGAGTGCTCGTCCAGCACAGGCTGATGCCCCAGACACGGCTACACAGTCCGGCCCGTCGAGGAAGCCCAGCTTCACGGATGCCGAACTGAATGCACTTGTCGAGTATGTGTCCGCACATGATAACGAAATGGTCATTGTTGCAGGATCCAAGACAACACCTGCACAACGCCAGGCACACTGGCAGACCGTTGCAGACATCGTAAGTGCCCTTGGAATCGTGAGGCGCACAGCCAATGATTGCTATAAGCGCTGGAATGACCTAAAGCGCAGGGCAAAGAATAAGCTGGCCTCAAGTCATGCCGCAACTCTAGTGACTGGAGGTGGGTCTCCAGTAGAAGACATGGAACTCACTCCACATGAGTCAGTCGCTGGGACCTACGTCACGGAGGAACAGATCTAAGGCGTGGGAGATCTGCCTGATTATGAGGCATTGTCCGGTGAGTGCACATGCATTTGTGTGTCATCCATGTGCATGGTGTGTGTGTGTGGGCTTCTGTTTGTGTGCCAGGTGAGGGTGTGTGCGCCTGAGTTGTTTGGGTCACCCATGTTCTTCATGCAATACATTCTGCGCAGCAGCATTTGGCCATAGCAGTATCCCTTCTGCCAACAGTAGACATCTAGCCCAACAGCACGCCAGTTGCCCTTGAAGTGTCACCTTGCCACAACATTGTTGCTTATTTTTCTCTGTTCATTCAGGCAGATTGTTTGCATTCCACCACTTTTACTAGGCATTTCTCATTCCTCTAGTCACATGTCTGACATGGCTATGGTAAAGTGGAGTGACTTTGTTACCTGGATATCATTTGTTTAGACATCTCCCTGTGCAATCGGACCATTTTGGACTGGCATCTCCAGGTGAAAAATCAGACCTGTTTGAAAAAGAAAAGCTATTACATGAGGGAACTGGACTGAATGAATAAGTGCTGCCCTCCTCTCCATCTTCACTCAATAGCAATGGTACATGCCATCTGTGTGATGGCATGTGTATTTCACCTGGCAATCACAGGCCAATGTGTGATGCCACTGCTAGGCAGCATGCAGCAAATGTGTTCATCTTCCATCTTGGTGTCATCAATGTGTGCCATTTGCCTCCCCTTCATACGCAGTGAGGGTGCATGCATTGGAGGGTTTTAGTCATGTGGGACATGTGTCAATCAAGTACTGGTTCTGTTGCTTCTCAGCCTTCATTGTGTGCCATGGTGCTAATGCCTGTTTCCATTTGTTTTCTTTTATGTCTTTGCAGGGGAAGACGCACCTGATACTGCTGGGGTTGTGGAGATGGTGCAGAACCAGGAGGGGTCGAGGGCAGACCGACCACCAGTGAGGGACGTGGTGTGGTGTTGGGTGAGAACCCAACACTGCTGCAGGTCGTGCTCTCAAGGGGTGTCTCTGGATGCACCTCCCCCGAGCTGTACTCAGGTGTTGATTCGGATGATGAGACCAACGTGCCATCGCAGGTGAGTATTCCTGGGAGGGATTCTGTTCTGTCCGACCCACCTGCACCAGGGTTAGAACCCTCAATGGGGATGTCAGTGTTGGCAGCTACGCCTTTGGTGGTTACGGATGCAGGGTCACACTCCGCGACATCTGATCCTGTTCCTGGGCCAGCAGATCAGAGGGGGAATGCAGTCCTGCAGCCTCAGGCAGTGCCGGCACAGCAAGGCGCAGTTTGCCTTGCCCCAGACAGGTGTGGTGCCCGCCGACGTGGTGGCCGTACGCCACCTGGCGATACCGCATGGGAGCAATCCATTTACGGTATGGCAACCCAACAGGCAGCAACATCAGAGATGATGGCTCAGGCCATGGATAGGGTGGCCACTTCCATTGTCCCCCCCGAAAGGCTGATGGAGCGACTACAGCAGGCAACCGACTCCATCTGCCAGTCACACAGGGAGGACATGTTGGCGTCCAACAGGGACAGGCGGGCGGCACTGGCGACTCTGCAGGAAGCCATCTCCATAGAGTCCCAGGGCCACAGGGAAGCCCTGAGGCTGGAACTGCTTCACCTCAGGACGACTCTTGTTGAGCTTGAGGCTTTAACAAACCAAAGGACAGAACAGCAGCTGGAGCGTCTCACCCGTACGCTCTCAGCTGAGATGCAGGCAACTAGGGCGGAGGTCCGGGCATCCCGTGAGTTGTTGCATGGGGACCTCCGCACACTCATCCTCCAGAACGAGACCTACCACACCCGCATGCTTGCAGCCATGGAGGAACAGACTAGGGCCTTGCGTGGGCTGCCTCCCATAGTGCCACCACCTCCGGATGCAGCTGCACAGGGTGAGAATAGCGACAGCATTGATACTCCCACAATAGGGTAGCCATGTGGGCCATGAGCCCATGGAGGTGTTTTTTTTTCGCAAGATCCACACAGGTGGGTTTTGGTGTGCACCCTGTCCTCGGACCTCCTGGGTGGCCTCCCCAACCCCCCCGGGCCCATTAATGGCCATTTTTGATTTTTTTAAATTTTTTTTTTATTTATTTTTTATTTTTTTGGGACAGTGTGTTGCCTTGTGTGGCTCCCGTGGGCATACGCTGCATTGTGGCTGGGCACATGCAGGCTTGTCATGTATTTGGTTCAGATGCTTGGGTTTTTGTCACACACACCCCTCCTGCTTCCCGTTTCCATGGGCTTGCAAAGGGTGTGCCCAAGTGACATTGACGTACATGGTGACATTGGACTCCCACTACATGTGTGGGTAGTCTAGTCAATACTGTGTATACATTCCTAGTGCATATTGCTGTTGTGTTGTACACTGCATGTTGCATTGATGTGTAACTCATCATCCATGTCTACCTCCTAATTTGCAGGTACTTTCCTCATGTCTACACAAGGCCCTCTACTTTGGAGATTGAGTCCATGTTGGCAGCAGTGCACCTACAACTCTACATGGCGGCAACACTGTACATTTGGAAGTGGTGGGAGTGCAGGCATTTCCAGGTGGTGAGACTACCAATTTCTTACATTCGTAATGTCATGTTAATGGTAGTTTTGAGGGTCAGTAGCTGATAAGTGTTATTGCTAAATACCTGCTCAAGTGTGTTGTTGGTCCTGCATTATTGTGAGCATTTCAGGTGTCGTGAGTTTCAATTAGGGACACTGTACTTTGTGACACTTGTGTCATGTTGTGGGGATTACTTTGTTTACCCGCACATAGCATGACATGGCATGGTGTGTCGTGTGGCGGTGCTGGGGATGGGTTGGGTGACATGGCACTGTCCTCATGTTGCATTTTGCAAGTGGGTATTCATTTTAGCTGCATGAATGTGTTTTTTCACGAAACTGCATTGGTGCTGTCTGTGTAGGTAGGGATGCACACATTGTAACACTTCCAGGTGAACAATCTCAGGCTGATATGGTTTTGACGGTTGATTCTCCAGACATTCAGGATCATTGTCAGGTTGAGTCATCATTGATTGTCAGATGGTATGTGCCAGGGCAGTGTGCACTCCACAGGGGTGTGATTTCTATGTGAAGTAATTAGCCACTAGCTGTGTACGGGCTGCCTCCCCCGTGCCCTTTCCCCTCCCATGTGCAGCGGGCGGGCATGTGGTTGGGGATGTGGGGGCACCACCATGCCCACTGCCAGGTCCCGGCGTGTTGCAACGTTGTGCAGGACACATGCTGCCACTATGATCCTGCACACTACTGGGGGAGCGTATAACAGCTGCCCGCCAGAACGGTCACGGGAGCGAAAGCGTGACTTAAGCACTCCGAATGTGCGCTCCACTATGCCCCGGGTTGCAATATGGGCTGCGTTACATCTTACCTCGGGTGGCGTGGTGGGGTTCTGAATTGGCGTCATCATGTGGGGGCTGAGAGGGTAGGCACTGTCCCCTGTGGAGGTGGTGATGGGTATCATTGGTGGGGTTGTGACCTTGCTCAGTATCTGAGATTCATGCATGTGCAGTGGCATTCATACTCACCAAGCAGCCATGTATCGCCATGCCGCCCAGCTTCTAGGTCCCGGCTTAGGGTGGACATTCGGTAAATGAAGCTGTCGTGGGTGGACCCGGGATAGTTGGCATATACTGAGGTGATGATTCCCTTGGCATTACATACTACCTGCACGTTGATGGAATGCCAGTGCTTGCGGTTCCAATAGATGTGCTCAGATGCCCTGGGGGGACGTAGAGCCACATGGGTGCAGTCGATGGCACCTAGCACTTTGGGGAATCGTGCCACACCGTAAAAATCCAGGGCGGCAGCATGCCTTTCTGCAGGTGTTCTGGGCAGGTATATGTGCCTGCAGACTGATGGGCGTGCAGTGATGATGTTCAAGACCAGGTGTAGGCAGCGTGACTGCGTGGCCTGTGACACCCCACCCACTATGGCACTTGTCCGCTGAAATGATCCAGTGGCTAAGAAGTGCAGTACATTGAGGACCTTCTCCAGGGGGCTGAGTGCTTGGGAGCACAGGGTGGGTGATGTGAGGTCATCCTCCCACTCACTCACCAGGTCCAGTATTATGTGTGGTGGAAACCTGTACCTCCCATACACCTGGTCATCAGGCATCCCAAAAAGGCTGGTTCTGGGTGTGAAAATTCTGGGCCTGACTATCCTCCTCCTCCTCCTTTGGTAGCCCACGGCCACTGCTGCTAGGAACTGTATATTCATCCTGGCGTCTGAGCTTGTTAGTTTTTTGTGCGCAAATTTATGCGTCGTGGGTCGACGTATGCCTGCTTCCTACTGGCGTACGTGTTTCTTTGCGCGTGTTGTAGGCGAGCGTGTGAAACTTCCCGCGCACCCCTGAAATCCACGTACCCAGGCCAATAGCGTGTGGAAATTCCCGCGCACCCCGGAATACACGTGCGTTGATGTACTCGCGTGTGTAAGTGCCTGCGCACCCCTGAAATACACGTACATAGGCCAATCACGTGTACGTACACTTTTGTCCAATTACACGCAATGACACTCTGACGTCCAGTCTTTCCACGTGTGCTCCGTCATCACGTGCTATGAGGGAAACACCTGTGCGGGTCACGTCACAGACGCGCTTACGCGCTGAGGGCCTTTGGTCCAATAGAATCGCGTATGAGTGCTGACGCGCTTACGCGCTAAGGGTCTTTCCTCCAATTTCACCCTGACGTGCAGGATTTTTACGTGCCAAATCACTAAAATCCGTATCAAGCTGGCCACGCGAAAACACACAGAAGGCCACGCTCCTGCCCAGAAGGCCGAATTACTGCCCCCAGTGCCCCGAGCAGCCTCCCACGTGCCATCTGCTGCTGCCTGACTGCCTGCCTGCCTGCTTCCACCGTGCCCTGCCATTTGGTGCCTGCACATCAGCCATCTGCAGGGGTCCAGTTGCTGTGTCCACCCCTGCTGGAACAGAAGACTCCCGACTGGGATAACATCGCTCCACAGCCCAGCCCCAGGACCCAGTTGCTCACCCACTCATGCCTCTGGGGTTGCCATGTCGGGCACTTCGACATCTGGCACCAGTGGCAACCCCAGGCGAGAGGGGCAGAGGGGTACCAGCTTCACTGCCACCGAAGTTGGTGTCCTGGTGGAGCATGTCCTGGGGCAGTATGATGCCCTCTTTGGATCGTCCCGCGCCAGCAGGGAAGGACGGGAGAGGATCTGGGCCGACTGTGTGGTTGCCATCAACGCGGAGGGGGTGGCAACCCGCGATGTCCAGAAGATCAAGAAGCGCTGGGAGGACTTGAGGTCCAGGACCCTCGTGAAGGCCCGGCGCCTCGTGGAGGGGGGCCGGGCCGCATGAGTTCCATCCAGATGAGGGTCCTGGAATGCGTACGCCCAGCGCTCCACGCCCAGAACCTTGAGAGGGAGACCCGTCTGGAGTGGAGCGGTAAGTGGCCAAGCATTGCTGTGTGAGACATGGCATGTTGCGGTGTGCTGGTTGTCTGATACTTGCCTGTATGTGTGACATAGGCCATGTACGCATGTATGTGTGCAGGGAATCATGGTAATGCATGTGCGACCAGTGATGTGTGAACAACATGGTCGTTGCATGTGTTTAAATGCGACATGGGGAGCCCTGTGCAGATTTTACACATGAGAGCATGCCAGTCTCTGTTCCTGGACATGGGTGGGGGTGAGGGATGGGTGCTGATGCCAGGTACATATATGGTAGCCATGTCTGTGTGCCTGACCTGCGTGTCTGTGACTTGTGAATGCCATGGATGCATGACACATGTCTGTGACAATGCACAGATTCACTGATGCAGCCTAGTTATCCTTGTATCCGCTGTGTTTGGGGTGTATGAGGCCAGATGGATGTGACTGAGGTAAAGTGTGTGCATGTGATAGGCATGACCCATGATGCATGTGAGTTCCATATCATTGCATGTTTCAAGAGTCCATTGGACATGTATGGAAATGTCCATGGCATGCACCATGCCTGTTACTGTGTGTGTTTTGCCTGGTCTGACCCATGTGTTGTGGAGGGACATGATGGAAGTGTACTTTGACAGTCGTACTCATCTGCTATTGCTTCCAGTCTAGGGGACCATTGTACAGTACCCTGATGCGTGTGTTCTATGTCTCCCTCTACGCAGCGGCTAGTGAAGAAGAGGGCGGAGACGGCGCTGTGGAGCAAGGCGGCGGGGATGCCCCCACGGCTGCAGCGGAAGGGGTGGGTGAGCCCCCACAAGGGCCTGTTACGGCGGAAGACGGTGATGAGCCATCCAGGTTAGTGGTTTCCACAGAGGAGGAGGAGGCCACCACTGAGGCACACATGGGGCCTGGTGGGGGCATCCCTGCTGGTGCAAGTGGTGCAGTCCAGGGGCAGGGGCAGGAGGCAGCACAGGTCACCGTGGAGGGGCCTGTGCATGTCGCTGTCCCTGACCTTGTGAGTGCACCACCATGCACCAGCAGGGATGCCCCGTCCCAGGCCCGTCCGCAGGTAGAGGGGATGTCCATGTCACCTGACTCCCCTCCACCTGTGGACGAGGGGACCCGTGGCCGTATGGAGAAGGTCCTGATTGGGGTCGCGATGCGCGCGAGTGCAATTCGTGATGACGTGCGTGCTTCCCGGGAGAAGCACGCACGTCATCACGAAGAGCACTGTACTGACGTGGCCCAATTGGGATCATCCATGTTCGGGGGTTTCCTGCATGTGTCGGCCAATCTGGCGGCCCTCTCCACCTCTGTGGAGGCTATACGCTGGTCGTTCTCCTTGCCTTCTTCCAGCCCAGATGCCACCAGGGCCCCCTGTGGACCTGCCCTGACCAATGCAGAGAGCTCGTTGGGGATCCCATCCCTGCCACAGTCGGGAGTCGGAGGTCCAGCAGGGGTGGACACCACAGCAACTGTACCCCAGCAGATGGAGGATGTGCTGGAATCATCAGGCAGGGCACGTGCACGATGGCGTCGGTGGATTCCATCAGCCTGGATGCGGTCGTGCTGGCAGAGGCGGTTGCGTCGGAGGCAGTAGCAGAGTCAACGTGGGAGGCATCATGGCTCGGGGCCATCAACATCAGAGGGGCAGGCATCGGCCGGAGGGCAGGAGGACCCAGGACGGGAAGTGTCTTCCGTGTGGCTGCGGTTGGGCCAGCAGATAGGTGCGGAGCGGAGGCAGGCGGAAGAGGCGCAGCTCACGATGGTGAGGGCGGAGAACTCCATGCGGAGGGCCCTGAGGCGGGCCGAGTGCCTCGAGGCAAACAGCAGGGGGTTGGAGGAGCAGATGGCGTCGTCCCTGCGGACCCTCGGGGACATGGAACAGGACCGCCTCCGGGACATCGAAGAGGAGTTTGATGATGCCCTGGCCCGGAACACCACGGAGTGAGCCGCTGGACTTGCCCGCCGCCTTTGTATATAGTTCTTAAGTTTTAGGTTTCCTTTGTTCAGTTGGGCTCACGGACCCTTGGATGTTTTGTACATAGTTCTTCATTGGATTGTTTTATTTTTTTTTATTTTTTTTATTCACCATGGAGCAATGGTCTTTGCATTTATTTTTCTCTCTCGGATTGATTTTATTTTTAATGTGACTTTGGACAACATTTTTTTGAATTTGGATTTGTAGTTTTGATTTTTTTTTACGGACATGCAGCTTATCTTTTTTTATTGCCATTGTAGTTTGTTTCATTTCATTTGCATTTAATTTTTTTTAATACAATTTTGTTTTCATACTTCACTGTGTGGTATCCTCTCATTGGTTTCATGCATGTCAAGGTGTTTTCCCATTCAATTGCAACCATTGTGTGTGACGGACATGGGTTCATTTGCTTTATGAACATTGGGGGTGTAACATGTAATTTCCATTTCCATGTGGGTGAATGGGTTACTTGGTAGGGCCTTTTGGCTGTGGAGGCTGACCATAACGCACATGATTGGGGATTGTGAGGACCTGGGTGCAGGGGGACATGAGTGGGGGCCTGGTGGAGGGTGCCCCTGGTGGCTGGGGGGTGGGGGTGGTGGGAGACATGAGTGGGGGCCTGGTGGAGGCTGCCCCACAGTGCTGGGTGGGGTGGGGGGTGGGAGACATGAGTGGGGGCCTGGTGGAGGCTGCCCCTGCACTGCTGGGGGGTGGGGTGGTGGGAGACATGAGTGGGGACCTGGTGGAGGCTGCCCCACAGTGCTGGGGGGTGGGGGTGGTGGTAGACATGGGTGGGAGCCTGGTGGGGGCTGCCCATGGTGGCTGGGGGGTGGGGGAGGGTGGGAAACATGAGTGGGCGCCTGGTGGAGGCTGCCCCTGCACTGCTGAGGGGTGGGGTTGATAGGGGACATGAGTGGGGGCCTGGTGGAGGCTGCCCATGGTGGCTGGGGGGTGGGGGTGGTGGGAGACATGAGTGGGGGCCTGGTGGAGGGTGCCCCACAGGTCTTGGGGTGGTGGGGGGGAGACATGAGTGGGGGCCTGGTGGAGGCTGCCCCTGCACTGCTGGGGGGTGGGGGTGATAGGGAACATGAGTGGGGGCCTGGTGGAGGTTGCCCATGGTGGCTGGGGGTGGTGGGAGACATGAGTGGGGGCCTGGTGGGGGCTGCCCATGCTGGCTGGGGATGGGTGGGAGACATGAGTGGGGGCCTGGTGGAGGCTGCCCCTGCACTGCTGGGGGGTGGGGGTGATAGGGGACATGAGTGGGGGCCTGGTGGAGGCTGCCCATGGTGGCTGGGGGGTGGGGGTGGTGGGAGACATGAGTGGGGGCCTGGTGGAGGGTGCCCCACAGTGCTGGGGGGGTGGGAGGTGGGAGACATGAGTGGGGGCCTGGTGGAGGCTGCCCCTGCACTGCTGGGGGGTGGGGGTGATAGGGGACATGGGTGGGGGCCTGGTGGAGGCTGCCCATGGTGGCTGGGGGGTGGGGGTGATCGGGGACATGAGTGGGGGCCTGGTGGAGGCTGCCCATGGTGGCTGGGGGGTGGGGGTGGTGGGAGACATGAGTGGGGGCCTGGTGGAGGGTGCCCCAGAGTGCTGGGGGGGTGGGAGGTGGGAGACATGAGTGGGGGCCTGGTGGAGGCTGCCGCTGCACTGCTGGGGGGCGGGGGTGATATGGGACATGGGTGGGGGCCTGGTGGAGGCTGCCCATGGTGGCTGGGGGGTGGGGGTGATAGGGGACATGAGTGGGGGCCTGGTGGAGGCTGCCCATGGTGGCTGGGGGGTGGGGGTGGTGGGAGACATGAGTGGGGGCCTGGTGGAGGCTGCCCCTGCACTGCTGGGGGGTGGGGGTGATAGGGGACATGAGTGGGGGCCTGGTGGAGGCTGCCCATGGTGGCTGGGGTGTGGGGGTGATAGGGGACATGAGTGGGGGCCTGGTGGAGGCTGCCCATGGTGGCTGGGGGGTGGGGGTGGTGGGAGACATGAGTGGGGGCCTGGTGGAGGCTGCCCCTGCACTGCTGGGGGGTGGGGGTGGTGGTAGACATGGGTGGGGGCCTGGTGGAGGCTGCCCCTGCACTGCTGGGGGGTGCGGGTGATAGGGGACATGAGTGGGGGCCTGGTGGAGGCTGCCCCTGCACTGCTGGGGGGTGGGGGTGGTGGTAGACATGGGTGGGAGCCTGGTGGGGGCTGCCCATGGGGGCTGGGGGGTGGGGGAGGTGGTCGACATGAGTGGGGGCCTGGTGGAGGCTGCCCATGGTGGCTGGGGGGTGGGGGTGGTGGGAGACATGAGGTGGGGCCTGGTGGAGGCTGCCCCTGCACTGCTGGGAGGTGGGGGTGGTGGTAGACATGGGTGGGGGCCTGGTGGAGGCTGCCCCTGCACTGCTGGGGGGTGGGGGTGATAGGGGACATGAGTGGGGGCCTGGTGGAGGCTGCCCCTGCACTGCTGGGGGGTGGGGGTGGTGGTAGACATGGGTGGTAGCCTGGTGGGGGCTGCCCATGGTGGCTGGGGGTGGGGTGGTGGGAGACATGAGTGGGGGCCTGGTGGAGGCTGCCCATGGTGGCTGGGGGGTGGGGGTGGTGGGAGCCATGAGCGGGGGCCTGGTGGAGGGTGCCCCACAGTGCTGGGGGGTGGGGCATGGAAGACATGAGTGTGGGCCTGGTGGAGGCTGCCCCTGCCTGCTGGGGGGTGGGGGTGATAGGGGACATGAGTGGGGGCCTGGTGGAGGCTGCCCATGGTGGCTGGGGGGTGGGGGTGGTGGGAGACATGAGTGGGGGCCTGGTGGAGGCTGCCCCTGCACTGCTGGGGGGTGGGGGTGGTGGTAGACATGGGTGGGGGCCTGGTGGAGGCTGCCCCTGCACTGCTGGGGGGTGGGGGTGATAGGGGACATGAGTGGGGGCCTGGTGGAGGCTGCCCCTGCACTGCTGGGGGGTGGGGTGGTGGTAGACATGGGTGGGGGCCTGGTGGAGGCTGCCCCAGCACTGCTGGGGGGTGGGGGTGGTGGTAGACATGGATGGGGGCCTGGTGGAGGCTGCCCCTGCACTGCTGGGGGGTAGGTGGTAGACATGGGTGGGAGCCTGGTGGGGGCTGCCCATGGTGGCTGTGGGGTGGGGGTGGTGGGAGACATGAGTGGGGGCCTGGTGGAGGCTGCCCATGGTGGCTGGGGGGTGGGGGTGGTGGGAGACATGAGTGGGGGCCTGGAGGAGGCTGCCCCTGCACTGCTGGGGGGTGGGGGTGGTGGTAGACATGGGTGGGGGCCTGGTGGAGGCTGCCCCTGCACTGCTGGGGGGTGGGGGTGATAGGGGACATGAGTGGGGGCCTGGTGGAGGCTGCCCCTGCACTGCTGGGGGGTGGGGGTGGTCGTAGACATGGGTGGGAGCCTGGTGGGGGCTGCCCATGGTGGCTGGGGGGTGGGGGTGGTGGGAGACATGAGTGGGGGCCTGGTGGAGGCTGCCCATGGTCGCGGGGGGGGTGAGGGTGGTGGGAGACATGAGTGGGGGCCTGGTGGAGGCTGCCCCTGCACTGCTGGGGGGTGGAAGTGATAGGGTCATGAGTGGGGGCCTGGTGGAGGCTGCCCCTGCACTGCTGGGGGGTGGGGGTGATAGGGGACATGAGTGGGGGCCTGGTGGAGGCTGCCCATGGTGGCTGGGGGATGGGGGTGGTGGGAGACATGAGTGGGGGCCTGGTGGAGGGTGCCCCACAGTGCTGGGTGAGAGTGGGGGGTGGGAGACATGAGTGGGGGCCTGGTGAGGCTGCCCCTGCACTGCTGGGGGTTGGGGGTGATAGGGGACATGAGTGGGGGCCTGTTGGAGGCTGCCCCTGCACTGCTGGGGGGTGGGGGTGGCGGAAGACATGGGTGGGGGCCTGGTGGAGGCTGCCCCTGCACTGCTGGGGGGTGGGGGTGATAGGGGACATGAGTGGGGGCCTGGTGGAGGCTGCCTCTGCACTGCTGGGGGGTGGGGGTGGTGGTAGACATGGGTGGGAGCCTGGTGGGGGATGCCCATGGTGGCTGGGGGGTGGGGGTGGTGGGAGACATGAGTGGGGGCCTGGTGGAGGGTGCCCATGGTGGCAGGGGGGTGGGGGTGGTGGGAGACATGAGTGGGGGCCTGGTGGAGGCTGCCCCTGCACTGCTGGGGGGTGGGGTGGCGGTAGACATGGGTGGGGGCCTGGTGGAGGCTGCCCCTGCACTGCTGGGGGGTGGGGGTGATAGGGGACATGAGTGGGGGCCTGGTGGAGGCTGCCTCTGCACTGCTGGGGGGTGGGGGCGGTGGTAGACATGGGTGGGAGCCTGGTGTGGGCTGCCCATGGTAGCTGGGGGGTGGGGGTGGTGGGAGACATGAGTGGGGGCCTGGTGGAGGCTGCCCATGGTGGCAGGGGGGTGGGGGTGGTGGGAGACATGAGTGGGGGCCTGGTGGAGGCTGCCCCTGCACTGCTGGGGGGGATGGTGGTAGACATGGGTGGGGGCCTGGTGGAGGCTGCCCCTGCACTGCTGGGGGTGGGGGTTATAGGGGGCATGAGTGGGGGCCTGGTGGAGGCTGCCCCTGCACTGCTGGGCGGGTGGGGGTGGTGGTAGACATGGGTGGGAGCCTGGTGGGGGCTGCTCATGGTGGCTGGGGGGTGGGGGTGGTGGGAGACATGAGTGGGGGCCTGGTGGAGGCTGCCCATGGTCGCGGGGGGGGGGTGGGAGACATGAGTGGGGGCCTGGTGGAGGCTGCCCCTGCACTGCTGGGGGGTGGAAGTGATAGGGTCATGAGTGGGGGCCTGGTGGAGGCTGCCCCTGCACTGCTGGGGGGTGGGGGTGATAGGGGACATGAGTGGGGGCCTGGTGGAGGCTGCCCATGGTGGTTGGGGGATGGGGGTGGTGGGAGACATGAGTGGGGGCCTGGTGGACGGTGCCCCACAGTGCTGGGTGAGAGTGGGGGGTGGGAGACATGAGTGGGGGCCTGGTGAGGCTGCCCCTGCACTGCTGGGGGTTGGGGGTGATAGGGGACATGAGTGGGGGCCTGGTGGAGGCTGCCCCTGTACTGCTGGGGGGTGGGGGTGGCGGTAGACATGGGTGGGGGCCTTGTGGAGGCTGCCCCTGCACTGCTGGGGGGTGGGGGTGATAGGGGACATGCGTGGGGGCCTGGTGGAGGCTGCCTCTGCACTGCTGGGGGTTGGGGGTGGTGGTAGACATGGGTGGGAGCCTGGTGGGGGCTGCCCATGGTGGCTGGGGGGTGGGGGTGGTGGGAGACATGAGTGGGGGCCTGGTGGAGGCTGCCCATGGTGGCAGGGGGGTGGAGGTGGTGGGAGACATGAGTGGGGGCCTGGTGGAGGCTGCCCCTGCACTGCTGGGGGGTGGGGTGGCGGTAGACATGGGTGGGGGCCTGGTGGAGGCTGCCCCTGCACTGCTGGGGGGTGGGGGTGATAGGGGACATGAGTGGGGGCTTGGTTGAGGCTGCCTCTGCACTGCTGGGGGGTGGGGGTGGTGGTAGACATGGGTGGGAGCCTGGTGGGGGCTGCCCATGGTAGCTGGGGGGTGGGGGTGGTGGGAGACATGAGTGGGGGCCTGGTGGAGGCTGCCCATGGTGGCAGGGGGGTGGGGGTGGTGGGAGACATGAGTGGGGGCCTGGTGGAGGCTGCCCCTGCACTGCTGGGGGGTGGTGGTAGACATGGGTGGGGGCCTGGTGGAGGCTGCCCCTGCACTGCTGGGGGTGGGGGTGATAGGGGGCATGAGTGGGGGCCTGGTGTAGGCTGCCCCTGCACTGCTGGGGGGGTGGGGGTGGTGGTAGACATGGGTGGGAGCCTGGTGGGGGCTGCCCATGGTGGCTGGGGGGTGGGGGTGGTGGGAGATATGAGTGGGGGTCTGGTGGAGGCTGCCTATGGTGGCTGGGGGGTGGGGGTGGTGGGAGACATGAGTGGGGGCCTGGTGGAGGCTGCCCCTGCACTGCTGGGGGGTGGGGGTGGTGGTAGACATGGGTGGGAGCCTGGTGGGGTCTGCCCATGGTGGCTGGGGGTGGGGGTGGTGGGAGACATGAGTGGGGGCCTGGTGGAGGCTGCCCCACAGTGCTGGGGTGTGGGGGTGGTGGTAGACATGGGTGGGAGCCTGGTGGGGGCTGCCCATGGTGTCTGGGGGGTGGGGGTGGTTGGAGACATGAGTGGGGGCCTGTTGGAGGCTGCCCCTGCACTGCTGGGGGGTGGGGGTGATAGGGGACATGAGTGGGGGCCTGGTGGAAGCTGCCCCACAGTGCTGGGGGTTGGGGGTGGTGGCAGACATGGGTGGGAGCCTGGTGGGGGCTGCCCATGGTGGCTGGGGGAAGGGGGTGATGGGAGACATGAGTGGGTGCCTGGTGGAGGCTGCCCCTGCACTGCTGGGGGGTGGGGGTGATAGGGGACATGAGTGGGGGCCTGGTGGAGGCTGCCCCACAGTGCTGGGGGATGGGGGTGGTGGGAGACATGAGTGGGGGCCTGGTGGAGGCTGCCCCTGCACTGCTGGGGGGTGGGGGTGATAGGGGACATGAGTGGGGGCCTGGTGGAGGGTGCCCCACAGTGCTGGGTGACATGAGCAGGTTGCAGGTTAGTCCCCTGTGGTGTCGGCTGCCTGCAGGGGCCGTGGAGGGTGTACAGGGAATACCTGGGAGCACCCAGCCAAATCGCGTGTAGAATTTCCCGTGCACCCCTGAAATCCACGTACCCTGCCAAATCATGTGTGAAACTTCCCGCGCACCCCTGAGATCCACGTACCCAGCCAAATCGTGTGTGGAAATTCCCGCGCATGTACCCAGCCAAATCGCGTGTGGAAATTCCCGCGCACGTACCCGGCCAAATCACGTGTGGAACTTCCCGCGCACCCCTGAAATCCACGTACCCTGCCAAATCGCGTGTGAAACTTCCCGCGCACCCCTGAGATCCACGTACCCAGCCAAATCGCGTGTGGAAATTCCCGCGCACGTACCCGGCCAAATCGCGTATGGAACTTCCCGCGCACCCCTGAAATCCACCTACCCTGCCAAATCGCGTGTGAAACTTCCCGCGCACCCCTGAGATCCACATACCCAGCCAAATTGCGTGTGGAAATTCCTGTGCACGTACCCGGCCAAATTGCGTGTGGAACTTCCCGCGCACCCCTGAAATCCACGTACCCTGCCAAATCGCGTGTGAAACTTCCCGCGCACCCCGGAATACAAGCACATGTTATTTTTCAGTCAGCGGATGTACGTATTTGTGGGTACCCCTTTGCTCGTCATTTGTCCTGGAGGGCCACAGTATAGGACATTCATCATAGCTGTATATAGGTGCTATTTGTTGGCGCACCTTTTGGCGCACATTTATTACAGGCGCAGAGACGCTACCGCCTGCTTTCTTGTGGTGGTCGTGTGTGTGCCTGTGCGCTGGTTTGACCATGTGCTTTTTTGCCCTATTCGATTCCATGAATACGTGTTGTAGGCGAGCGTGTGGCATTCCGCGCACTAGCACCCTGTACTTCTCCTGTGACGCCCACATTTTGGCAAGTTGTTCCCCATTCCGAGTGTTACGCCCCGTGTTCGGCCTACTTTTGGTGTGTGCGCCGTGCTATGTGCGATTTTCGCTGTGGCCTGTGCGATTTGCGCTGTGACCTTGCGCACTCCGTTAGATGGCCTGTGCGCCAACGTGCGCCGTGCACTTTTTTAGCGCACATCCGATGTTTTTTTTTTTCGTGCACGGCCTTCCATGAATCGATGTGCGCTGCTTTTCGTGCGATTTTCGCACTTGCACTGCGATTTTCGCTATTCCACTGCGAATCGCACGTTTTTGGCCACTTGCGCCGCGCTAATTATTCCATGAATCGGCCTGACAGTATTCAGGACCATGGCCTGTCCGCCATCCATGCAGTAACCCGGGACCAACTCTGCTTAGTTTCAAAGCGAGGAAGGCTCCAGCCGCTTTAGGCCTTGTTCAAGGTCGATTGGCCCCTCTGCCTTTTTGCCCGTGGCCAGGCCCGAAATCATCCCTGGCGGGTGGGGGCCGGTTCTGGCCATGCCTGGGTTGGTTTGAAAGAAAATAAAATTAAATAAAAGATGCATTTAAAAAAAGAAAAATGTCCTCCCCAAAAAGCCTTTCAGCCTTTCATCCTTCTTAGGTCGATAAATGAATACAACACAGGTTGGGTGATATTGTGTATTTGTTCTATAAAAAAGAGCTTAAGCGTAACATATTATCATTTGGCCTTGGACGTCTGCTTGGATTCACAGTAATTTAGTGTACTTCGGAACAATGCTATTTGATGCCTTTTCCTGTTTTGTCAAGAGGTAAAAGGTTGTGTTTCATCGCTTCCGGGGATGTCACATTGCGGTGGGGTCAAATGATATCACTTCCAGTTACGTCATCAGAGGTCTAGCCTCGTGAGGGGTGGGCCACTTTTTTGAGGCGAGGGGTGGGCCACTTTTTTTTGGGTGACCGGGGCTATTTCTTGTCCCAGTCCAACCCTGGCCATGTTTCTCTAAGTGTTCTTCTAAGGGGAGGCTCATGTATTAGCCAACATGGCCTTAGTGAGCTGATCCTTTCCTCACTTTGGAGCTAAGCAGGGTTTGTCCCAGTTACTGCAGGGGAGGGAAACCCACTATTGCTGTGAAGATGCCTGTTTTTGTATTTTTTATTATTGACTGGGAGACTACAAATATCAGTATGCAATTCATCTAAAGGCAAAACATTGACTCTGAGTGTAAAACCTTCAAGGACTGACAGTAAAACGGTTTTAAAAAAGTAAATCATTCAGATGCCCATTCGGTCACCCATCCATGTAGTAACCGGGGCTGACCCTGCTAAGCTTCAAAACAAGAAAATGGCCGGCCCATTTCTCGAAGTGTCTTGTAAGTTTGTCTCTTTTATCAGGCAAGATGGCCTGAGGAGGCTGGCCCGTTCCTCACTTTGAAGCTAAGCAAAGTCTGTCCTCGTTACTGCATGAATGGGAGACCAGGGTGGCAATTGAGACATTGGACATGGCCCAGTAATTTTTCACCACCGACGTCACTATAGTTATAAAAATATCTTTAGAGAAGGTAACCAGAGTTTATCTGTAGTCCTTTGTAACCTTGGATATAGGTGCAAATATAGAGAAAATACTTCTGTGTGGAAGCTCCCCGGCCTCCTCCCCTTCACCCCAGAGCACACACTGCTTCTTTGACACAGGGCTTCAGAAAGCTTCTGTGTTGCAAACTCTGTCCCTGGATCCCCTCCAATTCCCAAATTTCACTTAGTACTCTCTAGCCATTCCCCGACATCTACCATGATGGTATTTGTATGTTTTCTACTTGAAAATAGCTTTTTACTGAGTTTCATTGTCCTATAACCTCGGCTAGTGCCTCAAATATCTCTCACATCAAGAGAAAAACAAGATGGCTGTCGATTCTATTCTGAAAACCATGATCCTGCAATGCACAATGGGAGATATAACTATATTTTTTGTGGCAAGGGTCAACCCCTTCTCCGTAAAATTTTAAAATAAGTACGGCACAAATCAATGCTTCGTGCCCAAGTTGTTTTGGACCTGGTCCAAATTCTTCCAGCAGTTTAGGCTGTGCGCTAAGGCAATTTAAAAAAATTATTTTATGGATCTTTACGAAACCTTGCAGACTGGAGGGGCCCATGGACTTTTAATCACTTTCGAAATTTAGGCCAAATCTGTTACTCAAATCAAACATTATTAATAATAGAATTTTGAGGGTTTCCTATCTGTCTCCGACTCACCTTAACTATAGGGTGGCTATCGCCGCCCAACAATCACATATTTGTACTGTAACCACCATGCTCCTCATGAGGACAATTTCATAAATTGTATTGGCATCATTTTTTGCATGAGTTTAAAAAGTCCTAAACTACTTGAAGATTAAATATTCTGAAGTTGCACCTCTACACAAAGGTGCATTTGACCTGGAAGACACCAAAACACTGTGAAGGATTTGGATAGGAACTGTGACACAGAAGTTGAACTGAGGATAAGAAATGAGGCATGGCAATGGTGGTAAGCAAATCCCTATTCTGCAGTATTTAGCCACAGAGAGCAAGGTGGCCTTTCATTCCTGCTTGAACAGATTCGTGTTCGAAATCGATCAAATCATTACAGTGCTTGGAGGTGATTGGAACACCACCATGGACCCAATACTAAGCAGCAATGGGAAGCCCGAAACAGAAACAATACAAGAAAATGATATATACATTTTCTTGGGCATCTCTTTGCCCATATGTGTGTCCTGACAAGATTTTATGATTTCATGCATTTCTTTAATTGAAATCTATGTAGACTAGGTAGACTTCATTTCATATTTAGATCAGGGAACCTATGGATTGTCTTACTGTCTACCTGTGATAGGAATTCAGACGATTTATGGGAAAGTCAGAGATACAGACATAGGCAATTGTTACATTATTTCATTTTACAAAAACTTCATTTGAAAGAAATTAGTAAGAAATGAGGGATCACGATTTATAAATATGTGATTTTTACATTAACTGTTTTCTATGCTTGAATTGTTGGACAAATACATTGAAATTAGTATTCTTAATTGTTATATCATTGTGTATGTTTCAATACAAACATCTCTGTATTCAGAATTGTGTGATCAGGGCAGTCCCAAACACTAAAGCAAGTATATTTTGTGGTTAAAAGAGCCTAATTGCTTTTTCCATATGTATTCCTCTGTGGGTAGAGTTTAAAGCCATGCAAACTGTTACATGCAGTGGTGCCTTTTGCAGAGAGAATGTCACTACCTCCTCCCCAGTCTTCCTACCCTGGAGTAACGGACCCACCATTATTTTCAGCATCTTCACCAAAGTACCACCTATTGCAAAATTAACACAAGCTCTTCCAACTTGCATCGGAACCTGGGAAGAAATTGAAATGGGTACTCTGCTGAAAGATGTTGGAGCTTCAAAACTCTCTCCCACAATCAAGAACCAAATGAGAACCCTGGTAGAGACATTTTATGATATCTCTAACTGGATAACCAACACTCTTGACTACATCGCCACTGAAAAAACGTCCATGTTTTCATGAAAGAAACAAGTTGCTAAATGATTTACCCCAACATGTAATCTCTGCCAAAAAGAAAACAGAAGGTTCGAAAAATCGAACTGCCAACAGATAGACTGACCTACCATCATCAACATTGTTTGGACATAGTGGAAAAAAATAATAATAATTGCCAACTAAGCGTTTAGAATAGATTCAGCACAACAGTCAGAAGGGAAGCTTCAGATTCATCCACGAACTCGAACACTCTACAGCTGTAAAACATAACTATGCAATGGCATAGTGACAAACTTAAGCAAAACAAACAATTTAATTCAAGACCACATGGATAGGAACAGACGAATTCCAGCACTGAAAACAATGGAAACGGCACAATTGAAACCACCCATCCTAACATTTCCATCCATTCTCTACCAGGACTTCCTACTTACCATGGTCAACACCAGCAATCCAGCAGTTAACTGGAGAAATTGTGCCTCCTAATATCTACAAAGCAATAAATAAGCAGCCCCAACTAGCTCCCATCTGCATAGCCCGTTTCAACGCCTACATCAAGCAAGGGGCGCTTACCTATTCCTTCAAAATAGACTTTGTCAAACCTCTCCTCAACAACAAACAGCTGATGCCAGTGACATGAGAAGCAACCAACCAATTTTCGACACACGATTCATTGCCAGGTTTGTCTACCAACAACTACGGGAATATGTTGAAAACAGAAACTTCCTCCTGAGTCAAAACACAGAATCAGAACAACGAGAGGAACAGAGTCCACTCTATGTTAAATATGGGAAATTCTAAAAAATCTATGCTGATAACAAAACACTTAGTGGACTAATTCTGAGAAATATTTTCACTGCTTTCATCACTATCAGCCAGGAGATCCAACTGGAAGGATTGGCTTGCATCGGGTTAAAAGGAACTACCTACTATATGTTCTAAGTTCAATTAGCTAATTCTCGACTAAAAGCACTGGAACAACACACATGAACCTTTCTCATGTCACATCCTGCAAACTGACATGCAGAGTTTCCAAAGGATCCTGTCTCTCATCTCAACTGTTCAACAAGTGACCCTTGTGCTGGAATTAATTAACAGTTCAGACCTCACATTATACAGCTATGCTAATAATATCCAAATCATCTAAAAGCTCACTAAATACTCTGCAATGGCACGACAAAGAACTGATCACAGCTCAGCACATGCCTCAAACATGTGGACACCTGGATCACTACAAACTAAAATTGAACACAATCAAAGCCATGATCATTGTCGGTGGGGCCATACCACCAAATATGACACCTATTCCTTGCTCCTATACCTTCACTCCAGAACTTGCCATTTGCATGTGACAAATCAGATTCTGCCCTACAGGAGTACAAAGATGAGGAGGGGTAAAATTGCCTACTAAGCCCTCACATTTATACAAGCAAAAACCCAATCATAAGAGTAAAACAGGGACAGTTAATAGATAATGTGGGCCGAGGGAAGGCTATGCTCTTAAGAGGTCTGCACATAAACCAGTAGTGACCCAAACAACACAGTATCACAGTCCAAAATAAAGGGAATGTCCAATCAAGGTTCCATTAAAATATATATACTTTAATCAAACATACCAGCTGAAAAAGAATAAAGACAGAACACTGCACAAACCGTCCCCCACCCCCCTCAAAGGAAGAACATAGACAATGTGACAGACTGAGCAAAGTTCCAGGGGTTTTAGGTAAGTTACTAGCCACTACAAGGATATATCTTTGGTGAAACCAGGAGCGATCCTGACCTAACCAGTCCCAAGGGCCCAAATGGACTGAGGGGGCAGTTCAGCATCAACAGTACCTCGATTCAGTTCTTGGTGGTCTGACAAAGTTAAACATGGTGTTGATCATTGATGTGAGCGGATCAAGCTCAACTGGTTCACGTTGGATCATGTAGGCCTAAGGAAAAAGCTGGTGTTGATTAGGGAGGAATGCGGTAGCTCTATGTAATCGAAGGTAGGGCTCTCAACAGGGCAGGTTGTGGCAGCACCAGGATCAATTCGCAATTGGGCAAGGCCAGGTCGGGCTTTAGCCACTGGGAGGGGTCGTGAGTGACACTCTGGCCATTCGAGTCGGTGGCCAGTGGTCACCGAAGTGGTGATCTTGGCTGAGTCGATGTGCAGGTCGATGAGGCAGACATTCAGAGGCTTGCTGGGTCAAGCCATGGTGGTAACCCCATGTCAGAATATGTGCGTGACTCACCAGCAATTCCGATCAGGTCCTGGCATTGAGATGTCGATTTGGGACTAGCATGTGACGAGCTTAGCAAGGGAACGATGCAGAGTGGCATATCCTGGTCCACAGTGAAAGGTCGCTCGTTATGTGCCCTGGGAGTGATAGGGTACTAATTTTTCTTCTGCTTGGATGGCTCCTTCTTCACCTCAGGCTGAGTGCTTTGGTAAGTACAACTTTCCCCAATAAAGTTCCCTGGTGAATATTCTTGTCTAGAGAGGTTCTGAAAGGATCTGGACTAATCCATGTTAGGCAGAATCATATGCAGTTCCATTAGGGAGCACTACAGAAGATTAGGACTACAGGAATATGCAATAAATCCCCTTTGGTGTCAAAACCCCATAGACCATAAGCACAAAAATAGCCTACAACACACATCAGCAACATATCTAAGAGTGGGAAAAAGAGTCTCACTCTTAGCAGGATAAAAAAATAAACCCTTCAAATCCAGAAAAGCTGCTGGGGACTCTATAGGTTAGGGAAATTAGCCTTAGAAGAGAATTCTCCCTAACACTCGCCCTTCCCCCCCAGACTAAGGGACAGGAGGATCTAATCTGTTCCTGGATGAGTCTCTTACCTCTAGTCGGTTAAAAACATCGTAGAGAGACCATCAGCATTTTGGTGGTGACATCCTGACCTGTGCTCAATGGTAAAATCATACCCTTGGAGGCAGATTAACCATTTTAACAGTTTTGGGATCTCCCCTTTCATTTACATCAACCATCTCAAGGGTGGGTGGTCAGTCTGAATAACAAAAGGATGGCCTAAACTTGTTCAGAGACCACACGATGGCAAAACATTCTCTCTCAATAGTTGCCCACCTTGTCTCAGGTTCCTTCGGTTTCCTACTGATGAAGCAAATGGGGTGTCCCCTACCTTTCTCATCCAGTTGACTAAGGACTGCACCTATACCTGTATTGGAAGCATCTGTTTGCACAATGAAGGGTTGGTGGTAGCCAGGAGCTCTTAGAACTGGAGCTTGACAAAGGGCTCTTTTCAGGCTTTCAAAGGCCTGATTGCACTCCTCATTCCATTTGACCTTTTTGGGGAATTTTGGAGAGGAAATTACATTCAGTGGAGAAGCTATGGTCCCATAATAGCCAATGAGGCCTAAGAAGGCTCTCCCCTGGGTTTGAGTAGTAGGTGTTGTCCAATTTTGCACAGCTTCTATCTTGCTGGGCAATGGCCTTATTTCACCACCTCCTACCTAATGACCAAGGTAGACCACTTTACTCTGACCAATTTGACATTTGCTTGCCTTTATGGTCAGGTGGGCCTGCTCCAGAGCCTGCAAAACATATCCTAGGTGGTCAACATGTTCTTTCCAAGTATGCCAGGCAGAAGTCCTCCATACCATTCAGAACCTGATTAACCATCCTTTGGAATGTAGCAGGTGCATTTTTTAATCCAAAAGTAATAACCTTAAATTGGTAAATTGGTATAAGCCAGCTGGGGTGAAGAGTGCAGTTTTCTCCTTGGCATGGTCTGTCAGGGCTATTTGCCAATCGCCTGGCGTGAGATCAAATGTGCTGAGGTACTTGGCTGAGCCAAGTCTATCCACCAGCTCATCTGTCCTTGGCAAAGGATGGGCATCAGTCTTATTGACTGCATTTAGAGCTCTATAGTCCATGCAGAATCTCAACTCCTCGGATCCTGCCTTTGGTACTAACACAACTGGGCTAGACCATGGACTAGTAGAGGGTTCTATTACCCCAGGATCAAGCATCTTGTTGACCTCTCCTTTGATGTGGGTTCTTACATTCTGTGACATTCTGTAACCCCTGCTTTTGACAGGTAGACAGACACCAGTGTTGATGTCATGCTGGCTCCAAGGGGTCAAGCCTGGTGCAAGTGAAAACAAGGGGGCACATTGATTTGACAAACCTTTGCACTCCTCCTGTTGTTCAAAGTCTGATTAGAAGAGATATTAACTCCTTCTATTTTCTCATCTAAAGTTTCGCTTCTGAGAAGGTCAGGCAGAGGTTCACTCTCCTCCTCCTCTTGAGCTGAAGCTAGAAGCAAAGCTCCCAGTTCTGGTCTCGAGACATAAGCTTTTAGACTGTTGGTGTGACTCTGGGAGCCTCCTTAGGATTGCCCAAGTCCACCAGATAGTTCACATCTCCAAGTTTTCCCACAATCTTGAAGGGCCCTATCCACTTGTCCTGCAAGGCCCTCTGCCTTGTTGGCACCATAACAAGAACTTGCTGGTCTTGAGCAAACTCAACCATGTTGGCCTTCTGGTCATGCCAATGCTTAACCAGAGCCTGACCTGCTTTCAAGTTATCACTTGCCTCAGCCATCATGTGTGACATTCTCCTCCGGAACCCTATCACATAGTCAGTCACTCTGATTGGATTGGGGGAAGGAGCACTCTCCAACCCCTCCTTAATCAGGGCCAATGGACCTCTGACTGTATGGCCATAGAGAAGTTCAAAGGGACTGTAGCCCACTCCCTCCCGAGGGACTTCTCTATATGAAAGAGAAGGCATGGCAGTAGATGATACCACTTTCTTTTAAGGGGTCTTCTAAAGCTCCTGTCATGCTCTTCATGGTTCTGTTAAACCTTTCTACCAATCCAATCCATTTGTTTGAGGGTGGTATGCGGTAGAGAACTTGTAGGTAACTCCACATGGCCTTCATGTAGTGGGACATATAATTTGATCCCCTGTCAGATATTACCTCCTTAGGAAACCCAACCCTGGCAAAAATACCAAGGAGGACCTTAGCCACAGCCTGAGCTGTAACAGTGCTCATGGGAATTGCTTCAGGGTACCCAGTAGCATGGTCTACTACAAGTATAAACCTGTTGCCTGAAGAGGTTGGAGGGTCAAGAGGACCGACAATGTCAATTCCCCCCCTCTCAAATGGTACTCCCACCACAGGGAGAGGAACTAAAGGTGCCACGTTCTTGGAGCCACTCTTACCAGAAGTTTGGCCGGTGTGGCAACTCTTGCAATACTTATCTACCTCAGCCCCCATTTTAGGCCAATAAAAGTAGAGAGAGAGCCTTTCCTTGGTCTTCTTGAAACTCAAGTGACCAGCCAAGGGTATCTCATGGGTTACTTGCAAGGGCTGGAGTCTGTTCTCTTGGGGCACTACAAGTCTTTTGTAGTCTCCAGGGGTTGACTCAGTTGGTTCACTGTAGAAGGGGCCATCTTCCCAGTGCAACCTATACTTCCCAGGCTCTTGCCCTTCAAGCTGAGAAGCTGCCTGGTGGCAAAGACCTTCCAGAGTTGGACATTCTCTTTTCCCCCTACTGAAGTCTGCCCTGTTGGGTCCACCTTCTGCCAGTAAAGACTGCAGCTCAGGATGGTCCAAAGGGTCCAGATCGCCAATAAGATCCTGGCCTTCTACTAGCTCTGAATCCTCACGCTCTAGTTCAACCACACAGGGTTGTACCTCACTCTCAGCCTCTGCTGGAGGAGGAATCAGAGCTGTGATTTTGGACAACATAGGGGAGGTCCTTGCTGCTGGTTTCTTCTTAGAAGTCTTGGGTTTCCCTGTTGCTTCTGGTTACTTAGAAATTGCAGTTAATAACTCCAGTGGAGTAGGAGTGATTTAATTGTCTATCATCTCCTCGGGAGAGCCTCTCAAGGTCCTCGCCCTTGCAGGTCTGGTGAGCTCCTGTAATCTTTTACTAGTAGGTCTGGGAGTACTTGACACTACCCCAAGATCTTTAAGATCATTGCCCAACAGCACTCTTCCAGGTACTTCAGATTGCACACTAACAGGTATACTGACAGTCATGTCATTGCACTGGATGAGAGCCGGTAACTGGGTAAACATCTGCACAGGCCCTCCAGCTAATTGGTGAGGCGTTTGGGTGCCTTAGCAGCTAACTTGGTGAGGCGTTTGGGTGCCTTAGCAAAATCCTCCACCTTGAAAAAAGATTCATCCACCACAGTTATGCTGAATCCAGTATCTCTAATGGCATGGTCTCCTGACCATTCACTAGGACACTGTCCTTATAATACTCTTTAGTATTATTTGGGATAGAATTATACACATCTAAATTCTGTTGTTCCCGCAATCCCAAGGATACTAAAGATACACTAGCTGAGACTCTGATGGGGTCTTCAGCTAGTAGTTGAAAGTTTCCACTGGTCATTGGTAATTCCTCCTCTGGAGTGAAGGCTAAGGAGACAGTGTGGACCCCTGAAGGTTTACCGTTACATTTGGGATCCCCTTTCACATGATCAGTTGAACCACAAACATAACATTTTCCAAATGTCTTTATGAATGGTGGCTTGTTCTGACCTCCTTCTGGTCTGCGACCAGAAGTACACTAGCCGGCTTTGGTTTCCCTTGTGGCTTAGCATTAGAGTTTTGTTTGTGGCCCCCTTTGGAATTGGAATTATTTGAATTTTCTTTGTTGTCTTTCTTAGGCTGCTTTCCCTCATCCTTTTTCTGGGTGACCCCAGAATCCTTGTGAGTAGCCCTGTTGGCAACCCACAAGTCAGCAGCCTTAGCTAGTTTCTTGGAATCTATTTCCTTTGAATCAGCCAAGTGCTGTCTGAGCTCAGGAGAGGAGCAGGCATCATAGATAGACTCCAACATGACAAGATTTGTCATTCCTTCATAAGTATTCACTCTATAACCCTTAATCCATCCCTCTAAATTTTTCAAACACTCACTAACCCAGGTAGCCCAAGGGATACCATTATGCTTTTTTAGGGTCCTAAACCTCCTAAGGTACTGGGAAGGGGTCTTCCCAAATCTAGCAATTAAAGCTAGCTTCACACATTTATAATCCACCCTTTCCACCTCCCCCAACTACATTACCACATCAGATGCAACAGGGGGGAGCCTAGAGAATAACCAGGGAAGCAATTGATTCCCTGTGATTTCCTGGAGCCCATGATTGTATTCAAACATAGCTAACCAATCTAACACATCCAATTTAGGTACATACATACCCACACTCTCTTTAGGTATCCAGGGTCTCTTTGGACTGGAAGATCTAGAGGATCCGGGGAGAGAAGCATTTTCCAAAAAACAATTTCTTCATCTCTAGCTCATGATTGAGCTCCATTTCTCTGAGCCTTAGTTCTTGGTGTTTCTGTTCAGATTGGGCCTTAATTCTTTAATTCTTTAATTAATTAATTTTTTCTAGTGAGATAAATTCAGGACTTAATGTGGGACCTGACAAAGGTCCAGTAGACAAGGTTTGAGGACTTTTAGCAGGCAGGGGGCCAGAGGCGGTTACATTGTCAGCCTCCTCTTCCTCATCTGCTTCAACAATGACATCATCAATATTATCATCCTCAATGTTTGCTACAGTCGCTGGAGGAGTAGGCACTACAGCCACATTTTCCAGACTTTGGGCCTCATTCCGAGATTGGAGGTAGCCATGGCACTATTAGCACCATGGCTGCTTCCAATAACGGTACCGAGTCTGCCTTCATTCAATGGGGACTTACCGGTCTAGTCGGACCTTTGCCGGACCGGTAAATCCCCATTGAAAATACCATTCCCCATTTCGATTTGAGCTCCCATAGTGCTCAATGGGAATGGGGAAGGTGCAAATAACGGTACCGCAATTTGCGGTACCGTTATTTGCTCCCTGGACCCTTTGCAGCTCCAGCTAAGGTCGCCTGGTAAAACCAGGCGGCTTTAGCGGGACCCGCAAAGGGACCTCGGAATAGGGCACAAAGGGATTACCGGCACTGATGTCCTTAATGGTGTCCAGTATCCCTTTGCGCCCTACTCGGAATGAGGCCCTTTGTTTTTTCTAACAATCTTTCAATCATTTCTGATTCCTTGCCTTTGACAGGAAGACCTTTCTGTCTACACAGATCCCTTAAATAATCAGCAGTATTTGTAAGGAGGGTCTCCTGGCTATAGCTTTCCATCTTTGACTTTTTTTTAAAATTAACTTTTAGTGATTGTTAAGCCTTGTGGTTAATTGAACCAAGGTACTAGCAGCACTCTAAAATATAAATCCAATACTTTTTTCCTCACCGCTGTACACCAGTGTTAGGCGGAATCCTGTGCAGTTCCCTTAGGGAGCACTACAGAAGATTAGGACTACAGGTGTATGCAATAAATTCTCTGTAGTATCAGTCTGTACCACACAGATTTACTTGGTAGCTGTGGCTGAGCAGTCAGATTTATCTCAAGAGGGAGATGAGCAGTATTCAGGGTTTACACAATAGGACTACAGTACTAAGGAACAAGGATATGCTGACCAAAGCTTTGTATCAAAAAGAATATTTATTTATTTTACACACTCTTAAGTTCAACACTCAAATCACTATCCTTAAAAAAGTTAAAACAGTCAAGAAAAGTATACACAACTCCCTGTTTAAATTGTAGACAACTTTGAGCAAGAGTGAAAACTGAGCAAAACGGCACAGTGTAAACCAAGCAGAAATGGCACTCTAACAATTTCTCAAAAGGGAGGGAAAGGACAAGTTACACAGATTCAGACTCTTAAACACCCCAGCAACACTTCCCAAGTGGATTGCGAACAGGTTAGGCAAGGCAGTACTTTAAGCATAATAAATACTTAGGTGAAAACTGAGCAAAATGGCACTTCACAATATTTAAAAAGGGAAGGAAAGGTGGTTATACAAGTTTTAGGTGCACCAACACATTTCCTGATGAAAAGCAATCTAGAGAAGGCAGTTGTGACAGATTTAGCCAGTGTCAATAGGCCTGTACCAGAGTCAGTGGTTCAAGGCAGAGTGCCCAGGATCAAACTGTTCTAGTAGCTGCAGTCAAGTCTTTGTTGATCTGAAAAGGCGGTTGCAGAAGGTAAAAGACAATGGGCCTCATTACACGGTAGGCGGTAAGGGTTAACGGTCACCGGTAAGGGTACCAGTGACCGTTAACCCTTACCGCCTTATTACGAGGTCCCTTTGCGGGTTGGTACTTTAACGCCTGCTTTTAGCAGGTGTTAAAAAACGAACCCGCAAAGGGACCTTTGTGCTAATTACGGTACTGCAATTTGCGGTACCGTAATTAGCGCCTTCCCCATTCCCATTATGCCCTATGGTGCAAAAATGGGAATGGGGAAGGGCCTTGGTGAATGGGGATTTACCGCCCCGTTCACCTTGGAGTAGGGCGGTAATTCTGCCATCCACCGAGGCGGACACAGTAAAATACCGGCGGCAACCATGGTGCTAATAGCGCCATGGTTACCATCTACCGTGTAGTCAGGCCCAATGTAAGACGATAGGGGCTGCCAACCCAGTAGGTAAGTATAGGATTTAAAACACCTTTAGCAGTACCCAACGAAACGGGAGGCCTGGCGGAACAATGTACCTTGAAAGTGGAAGAGGCTCCTGCGGTGGCAGTAGTTCCTGACAGTTCCTGCAGTTCAGGAGATCCAGCAGAGGAAGAGAGGCTCTCGTTGTGGAGGAAGGTTTGAGTCACTGCACTGCCCAGGGGTGAAGCCAGCCGCAGTGCTGCTAAAACAAAATAAAAGTAAGTGGTGGACAGGTGCATGGCTATCCGGTCTCCGAGTGCTGGGCACTGAAGATTTGACCAAGGCAGGTCCTGGAAGGCGATTGGCGAACTGGTTGGCCCCACCAGCTCAAGGGAAGAAGACTCTTGCAGGAGAAGATCTTCTCGAGTCGTTGGAGAAAAGTGGTGAGAATCTGCAGCAGGGCTTCACCGGTGGTTCAGTCATTGCAGATGTCTTCAGCTTCTCTCCTCTTCAGTTTTCTAAGTTCCAGAGGCAACGTCTTGTCCTCCAGTCCTCAGAGCCCTGCTTTTATGCAGAAAACCCCTCATTCATACAGCCTAACTGTCACTCACACAGTGGGGTGGCTAACCTGGTGGGATAACCCCCCAGCCTGTCAGGGCAGAGTGCAACTTGGGTTGCCTAGGTAACCCTGTCCAGGGTGCCTATTCCCCCTCCCACACATCCTGTTTACCCCAGACTCAGTGGCGCCGAGAGGAGGGCTTCTGTGCAGAAGCCCGCCAAAAGGACGAACAAAGGATCTCCGACGCGGGTTAGGATTTCAGAGAAAGACACGAGAAAGAAATATTAACAAAGATCTGGCAATAAAAACCTACCGGAGTAAAGTTAATAATAAAATAAAACGGCGGTTTGTTAGAGGCTGTCAGTAAAAGTTGTAGCCTCGAACAATGGGAAAATCCCATAGGGAAATATTTGCGGTTGAATATTTATGGTAGTAACCACTGCCACCAGCCAGAAACTTTGGATAGAGGGACTGGACAGTACCATCTCTAAAATGAACACTATGGAAAAACTATTAACCCTTTCCAGTACTTGCATAGGAAGATGGGTTGTACTGGTTTTGTTCCTAAGTAGTGACTAGTAAAGTCAATGGGGACTTTACATGACCTGGGAGACAGTAGTCAGTCCCAGGGCATGGAGTCTATGTTTGGGGGTCACTGTGACACCCCTGTGTTACTGCACTGAGGGTACTGTGTAACACACATGTAAAAAGATGATACCTATGAGGGTGAGAAAAACCCCATAGACCATAAGCACAAAAATAGCCTAAAACACACATCAGCAACATGTCTTTGAGTGGGAAAAAGAGTCTCACTCTTAGCAGGAGAAAAATATTAACCCTTCAAATCCAGCAAAGCTGCTGGGGGACTCTATAGGTAAGGGAAATTAGCCTTAGAAGAGAATTCTCCCTAACAATCCAATACAAAATCTGTAGAACGGGTGGGAAAACCCTTCTTTTAAAGGCAAAACCCCTCAGGCCATTGGCCTAAAGCTAGCCTGCATTAGTGGTTCAATCCCTGTCCCCAAACAGAGTGGACGTTGCCCATCTGATGTCACACCAAAGGTGCTTTGTCGAGAGCAACTGAAGGGGACAGGAAAGACAAAAAGAGGCAGAGAAAAACAAGATGTTGGAAGTCTCCTGCAATTGACAAAAGCACTCCTGTCTATTCTAACCCCTCCCTCTTCCCTTCTTGCTAAAACCAAAGGCCTTAATGATGCAGCACCCTGGTGTGAGGCTACTCCTTTTGAATGAGTGTGCTCCTTTGATGACCAGGACAGCTGCCTGCTGTGTAGCTGTCTCTGGTAAAGGGCGTTACATGCACTCACAAAGAGATCAAAGAAGAGGCCTGGTCCCCCAGGTTGCTGTCCTGTCTCCGCCCAGCTGACCAGAATACACATCACTTTCCACAGCCGAGCTGACTCACAGACACTGACACAGGAGCTGACACGTGCGATATCAATTGGGATGTGGCAGCCATGATCCTAAGTAATGCCATCCACTATGCCTAAACTCAGACATAGCTTTATTTTATAGTTTACCCTACCACATGCATGGGCTACTTATGATCATCATAAGTTTGCTACAGGGGGCATAGACTTGGCTGTTGCTGCAGCTGTCAAGTGGGCATCTTGTGACCTTTGAACCTGATCTATGCCACAAGTGGGGCAGGAGCTGTATATCAGGCTACTGATGCTGCAGGGCACAAGCACACAATGCTTTTGGCATGGAGTTGACAAAAAAGGGAATCTGATTAGAAGGTTACCCTTTTGGAGATGGAATTACCCCCACATTTATGTGTATTAATAATGTTTTTAAAAGCCAGGGCTTTGCACCCTTGTCAGAGGGCAATTCTTCACACTGCCAATGACCACAGAAACCTCTGACATGTGATGGACATAAACCTTACACTGGGACCACAGGTAAAAGGCACCATAAGGATCTTCTTTTTGCCCCCTGGTCTACTAGAACTTCACATACAGAATAATGGCCGTTATCTCAATAGGACTCTCCAATAACCTTTAACTTGCGCTCCTGTAATACCTACTCAACAGGCTCCTAAAAGTCTGAAAAGTGACAGCCAAACTGCTTCTGTGACATAAAAGATATAAACACATTACCCCAGCCCTACCAACTCTCTACTAGCTCCCAATGAAAAGGTGGTTTCACTTCACACCTCTGCACATCCCCTACCAAAAACTGTTACTCATTGTAAATACCAGCATGAGACTAGTCCAAAAACATAAACTAATAGATGACCCTTCATGATAATTTAAACTTGAGGGAGCCTCTGCCCCAATGTCATATGAACATACTTCAAACCCACATGCACATCACCAGCTAAGGACTATTGGAGAACAGACTAATTCGGGTCAGGTTTCATGCAGCCTTAATGAAATCGAACCCACACTACATTGGGAGATATCCACTACATGTACCTCTAGTATGTCTAGTCTCCTCTTCACAGACTAACAGACTTACACATACAATCTCATATTAGCTTACACCACACACAAACAAACACATCAAACACCTCCACATGCCCCCCACATGCCTCCATACACACACATCCCCCACACACAGCAACACCATCTCTGTCAGTTGCAACATTAACATAAATGGATCAATGACAAAATACACTTCTTTAGCTTTCATCTCACATTCTAACATCAGCAGTTAACCTAGATTCGCAACACTGTATTTTATCAGACAGTGGGCTCACCCATTCAGATAAACACATAACTTAGGGGGTAATTCATAGAATCCAGCGCACAAGTGTCGCACGCGGCTGGCGCACAGTGCCGCATGCGCTAAATCCATTTCCACGCACAGCGTATTCATGGATTTCAACATCCAAAACCAGCTGTGGCGCAGAGTGGCGCAGCGACCCTGCAGCAGTGCCAGTTACACCCCCAACACCTCCCCGTGCACCATGCACAGCGCACAAATCCCGTACATGGCGCACAGGCCCCCAACTACGAAAACGCCTGTAAAACTCCCCGCGCACCCCTCCGAATACATGTAAACCCCGGCGCGGGGAGTTTCACACGTGATTGGCCCTGTGCGAGCGGGGTACTTGTATAACTGGGGTTCGCGGGAAGTTTCACACGCGATTGGCCCTGTGCGAGCGGGTTACGTGTATTACTGGGGTTCGCGAGAAGTTTCACACGCGATTGGCCCTGTGCGTGCGGGTTACGTGTATTACTGGGGTTCGCGGGATGTTTCACACGCGATTGGCCCTGTGCGAGCGGGTTACGTGTATTACTGGGGTTCGTGGGATGTTTCACATGCGATTGGCCCTGTGCGAGCGGGTTACGTGTATTACTGGGGTTCGCGGGAAGTTTCACACACGATTGGCCCTGTGCGAGCGGGTTACGTGTATTACTGGGGTTTGCGGGAAGTTTCACACGCGATTGGCCCTGTGCGAGCGGGTTATGTGTATTACTGGGGTTCGCGGGAAGTGTCACACGTGATTGGCCCTGCGTGAGCGGGGTATGTGTATTACTGGGGTTCGCAGGGAGTTTCACACGCGATTGGCCCTGTGCGAGCGGGTTACGTGTATTACTGGGGTTCGCAGGAAGTTTCACACGCGATTGGCCCTGTGCAAGCGCGTTACGTGTATTACTGGGGTTCACGGGAAGTTTCACACGCGATTGGCCCTCTGCAAGCGCGTTACGTGTGTTACTGGGGTTCGCGTGAAGTTTCACACGCGATTTCGCTGTCAGAAGTTTCACACGCGATTTCGCTGTCAGAGCCGGGTACGTGTATTTCAGGGGTGCGTGTGAAGTTTCACACGTGATTTCGTTGTCAGAGAGCGGGGTACGTGTATGCAGTGGGGTGCGCGGGGAGTCCCACACGTGAATTGGCAGTGTAGGTCCTCCCAGGTGTCCCCTCTACCCCCTCCACGGCCTCTGCAGGCAGCCCACACCACAGGGGACTACCCTGCACCCCTGGCCATGTCCCGCAGGCAGCCCATCCATCATGGGCATGCCCCCCAGCCAAGCCACATGTCATGTTGCAATATGATAACCAACCCATGTCCCCCAACACCCCCACCCCCCAGCAGTGAGGGGCACCTGGCAGCAGGCCCCCACTCATGTCCCCCAGCACCCGCACGCCCCAGCAGTGAGGGGCACCTGCCAGCAGGCCCCCACTCATGTCCCCCCCTACATGAAATAAAGATGCACAATCATGGCCCACTTCTACACCAAAATACCACAGCATGCCACCCCATTCTTGAGACGCAATGATTTCCCAATCCACCACACACTGACATGCCTATCTCAAGACACAAACCAAAAGTCAACTATGTACATCAACACATGTCCGTCACACACACACACTGATTGGCATTGATTGTGTAAACCCACATTTTCACATGCATTAACCCAATGAGTGAATCCCACACATGGAACTAAAATATCAAAATGTATCATGTACAAAAATAAAGCAATGAAATGAAAGCATAACAAAATAGCAGTCATGAAATGAAAAGCATGTGCAAAAGATGAGTAAATGAAAAGTATAACCAATCCAAAGAAATCCGAAAGAAAAATAGTCCAAACTCTCCCTCCACCAACACAAATCCAAAGGAAATGTAAAAAGAAAAATCAATGTATCCATGGTGAAATCAAAAGAAAAAGTTCAAATTAATCCATTGTCCAACTATGTACAATCCATTGTCCAAAAGAAAAATCCATTAATCCATGATCAAAATCAAATAAAAAGTTCAAATAAATCCATTGTCCAACTATGTACAATCCATTGTCAAGGGTCCATGAGCCCAACGAAAGAAATTAAACCTACCTAAGAAACTACCTAATGAAAAAACTTTATACAAATGTGTGTGGCATAGTCCATTAACCACAAATCAAAGGAAAAGGAAAAGGAAACCTAACTCTAAAATCTATTTACAATGGCAGCGGGCTAGTCCGACGGCTCACTTCCCGATTTCCCGGGCCAGGGCATCATCGAACTCCTGCACGATGTCCCGGAGGCGGTCCTCTTCCATGGCCCCAAGGGTTCGCAGGGACGATGACATGTGGACCTCCAACTCCCTGAGAATCGCCTCGAGGCACTCGGCCCATCTCAGAGACCTCCGCATGGAGTTCTCCGCCCTGACCATTGTGAGCCGTGCCTCTTCCGCCCGCTGCCGCTCCGCATCTATGGCTTGGCCCAACCGCTGCCACACGGAAGACACTTCCAAACCTGGGTCCTCCTGCCCTCTGGCCGATGCCTGCTCCTCCGATGTTGAAGGCCCCGAGCCATCATGGCTCCCACCTTATTGCTGCTGCTGTGCCTGTGCCTGTGGCCTGGCTCTTGCTACCTGCACGTCCTCCTCCGGCTGGGGTGCAGTTGTTGAGGTGGCCACCCCTGCTGGACATCCGACTCCCGACTGTGGCAGGGATGTGTCCTCCACCAGCATGGCCGCAGGGTCAGAGGCAGCTCCACAGGGTACCCAGGTGATACATGGGTGGGAAGATGGCATGGAGGACGACTGGCGCATAGGGGGTTCAGGTGAGGAGGGGGTCAGAACAAGGTCCAGCAAACTGAGCAATCCCGCCCTGGTGACCCATCCCAGTAGGTCAACGTGGTCAACGAGGCATTCCAGATGACGTGCAGTGTCCTCACGAAAACACTGCAGGTCACCTCGCATGCCCCGTTGATGCAACACCATCCCACTCAGGACAGGCTCAACCCGGTCCCGGATTGCCACGTCCGCAGGGAGAGGAAGGCCAGTTGTTGTAAGCGGATCCCCTCGCCACTGGTGCAGGATGATGCAGTCACAGGATCGGGAACAGGATAACAGGATTACACACAGGCACCTCCGCGGCGGCCTGTGCTACCTCCTGTCCCTGCCCCTGCACTGCACCACTAGCACCAGTGGAATCCCCACCTCCAGACCCCGTGTCTGTCCCTTCCACGGCCTCCTCCTCCACCAAACCCCCCACCAACCTGGATGACTCCGTGCCATCTTCCTCTGTCGGACCCTGTGGGGTCTCAGCTGCCCCTTCTGCTGCTGAGGAGTCCAACTCCAACCTCTGCCTCTTGGACCTACCCTCGGCAGCTGCGGCCTGGGATGCGGCACCGGACTCCTCACTCCCTGACCATTTGACAACCTGGTAGGGGAGCCGGGCCTTGCGTCTCCGGCTGGCGGTGAAATCCCTGCCGCCTTGCTCCACAGCGCCCTCTCCGCTCTCTTCATCAGTTGACGCTGCAGACAGGGAGAGATAGGACACAGGCATCAGGGCACTGTACAATGGACTGATACACACATGACAGTTGCACATGAGTGGCAATGTCACACTTCAGACATGGCATCACAATCCCCAACACACATGTCATTTAAACTCACATGAGCAATTCCACAGCAATATTGCACCAGGCAGCACCATCCCTACACATACAACAGCATGAGCAACCGAAGGTGAGCTTTACATCACATGAATCATGGGGAGTGCACAAGACATGCACACACGCCACCACACTTACATGCATGTGTACATCTCCACCAACTGTCGCAGTGATGAGATCGCCATCCATATCACATCTGGCATTCAGCCTTCCACATATCAGTTGCACACTTGTCAAATACACAAACATGCACATGTACACAGTGTAGATACATGCAGCTGGAACCAACATCCATGTGTGACACCACAACCATGCCAACGTACATACACAATAATTCAAACATGTGTGCTCCCACATCTGCATTTGGCCTGCATGCTTACCCACACATACACCATGCATGTGTCTCACACATGAGAAGACTCGCATGTGTCAGCCTGACGCCCCTGCACATACACATCCATACATGGCCCTACAAAAACACATGTGCAACCTGCACACTACTGGCACACCACCACACGCACAGCGTCCAATCAGTATGCATGTACACTTACCGCTGGACTCCAGACGGGTCTGCCTCTCAAGGACCTGGACGTGGAGCGCTAGGCATATGCATTCCAGGACCCTCATTTGGTGGTCAGACTGGTGGCCCCGGCGTCCTTTGTCATCCGCTGCCTTCAAGAGGCGCCGGGCCTCATCGAGGGTCCTGGACCTGAAGTCCTCCCAGCGCTTCTTGACATGTTTGATGTCACAGACTGCCACCCCCTCTTCGTTGATGGCAGTCACGATGTCCATCCAGATCATGGTCCGTCCTTCATAGTCAGCGCAAGAACTTCCAAAGAGGGCATCATACTGCCCCAGGACTTGCTCCACCAGGACACCAACTTCCCTGGCACTGAAGCTGGTGGCCTTCTGCCTCTCTGGCTGGGGGTTGCCAGTGGTGCCAGATGGTGGTGTGCCCAACATGGCAACCCCAGAGGCAGGTGTGGGTGGGCAACTGGGTCCTGGGGCTGGGCTGTGGAGCGATGGTATCCCAGTCGGGAGTCTTCAGTTCCAGCAGGGGTGGTCACAACAACTGCACCCCTGCAGATGGCTGATGTGCAGGCAGCAAATAGCAGGGCACGTGGGCAGCAGGCAGGCAGCAGCAGATGACAGGTGGGAGCGTGCTCGGGGCTCTGGAGGGCAGTAATTCGGCTTCTGGGCAGGAGCGTGGTCTTCCGTGTGTTGTTGCGTGGCCAGCTTGATACAAAGTGATTTGGCACGTGAAAAAATTGCGCGTCTGCGTGTAATTCGAGGAAAGGCCCTTAGCGCATAAGCCCGTCTGTGATATTACGCGTGCAGGCGTTTCCCTCGTGACCTGGGCATAGTGGTTCAGCGCACGGGAAAAACCTGCACGACCGCGTGTGAATGAGTGTAATCCGAGGAAAGGGCCTACGTGTAAGTGACGTGATGCGCGCAGGCGTTTCCCTCAGCACGGTTTAAAGGTGAGCGGGGCCAGCAGTTCGCTGTACGTGCCATTCATGGAGACCGACGTGTGTTGCTGCTTCGTGTTGTTTCGCGTACCATCACAACTTCACAGCGGATCGAGGACGTATCTCTTCTTTTGGCGGGGGTATTGGCTACGCATGTTTTTCATTATCATGCTAGTCAGACGGTGAGTCGCGCATGCTATTTTTCCCACTGCGGGTGCCCCTGTGTATCGCACCCGTTTTCGAGGTCATAGTAGCCTGCATATCCCACGCGTACGCGTTTTTCTTGTGTTACTGGGTGCCACCTCCTACTGCGGGAGGTTGATTCCACGCACATAGGCTGAAGGGTTGCGTGCACGGTTTTACTGCAGTTTTGGGGTGCCTGAGCATTGCGTGACCCGTCACTACATTACCGGGGGTCACATACAGCCTTGTAGGTGCAGGGGGGCTGTTAACATCTTGCATCCCACCCCCTTCACCCCAATTGCCCAGAACAATTGTGGTGTACACCTCCCATTGGCACTCCTCCATCTGTGCCGGCACTACTCCATCTGTGCCATGGTTGGGAGTCCACCAAAGGTGAGGGGTGCCTCAGCTGGGCATCCTCCTCGTGGCGGGCGTGGTCAGGGACGTGGCCGGGGTGACCAGGGAGTAGGGGGACTCCAGGGTGTCCAGAGTGGCCGCAGAGAGGGAAGAGGCAGGGGTGCGCCACTTGAACATGATGTTGTGCCATGTGTCGGTGCAGCCTTGCCACCACCCCCTGTGGTTCCGGGAGATGCAGCTTCTGCATCTGGCACCCGTGTGACCCGGCAGTCTGTTTCATCGACTGCCACGGGCTCAAGGGTAGTGGTAGCTGCAGGTGCAGCTGTGGACACCACCACCCAGGCTCAAGGTCTGCCAGCGCAGGCTGCGTTGGCACTTGAGGAGCCCTTGGAAGATCTCCAACAGGCCAGGAGGGAATCCGTAGGTGCACGCAGGGCTGTCCTGACCAAGACACATGTCCCTGGGGCAGTAATGTCATCTGCTGCCCCGACCAGCCGGGAGTTGGCAAGTGCAGGGGCAGATGCAGCCAACAACACCCCGGTTGTGAGTCTGCCAACCAGGACAGTCGTGGTCAATGACCCTGCCACAACGGATGTTGCTGTGCAGGGCCCATTAGAGGGCACCCAGCTGCCACTGACGCAATTCAGGCCTTTGGTCGACCCTCCACCTGCCACTCCCTTGGCTCAATCTACCAGTGCTACTGGCCATAGTGATCAGGGCGGCATTTGCCAGCCAAGGTCTGCTCCACAATCCAAGAGGAGGAAGGTTGCACCTGCAGCACAGGCTGGGACCCCACACACAGCCACGACCTCCAGCACGTCGAGGAGGAAGCCTTTCTGCAACCAGAAACTGGACTGCCTCGTGGACTATGTGCTGGGCCACAGCCGTGACATGCTAGTGGGTCCTAATTGTCAGACTACGGCTGCCCACCGTGATACCCACTGGAAGCAAGTTGCGGAAAATGTGAGTGCATTCGGCCATGAGGTGCACATGGCGCAAGAGTGCAAAAAGCGTTGGAATGACCTCAAACACAGCGCTAAGGCTAAGGGTGCCTCAAATTACAACTTGACTCTGGTGACTGGCAGTGGGCCTGCACCTGAGGAGTAAGACCTCACTCCACATGAGTCACTCGTTGCAGAGTTCATACTATCTGAATCGGTCGAAGGAGTGGGAGAGATGCCGGACTTTGATGCCCAGTCCAGTGAGTGTTGCTGCGTGTTTGTTGTGGACATGTGTGTTTCACTTGTGTGATGTGTTGTGCATGACTGCCACTACATGTCACGTGTATATGGTTCTGATGTGCAAGTAATGCAATGCTTCCCAGATGCATGTCTGCTCTGCTGGATGGTGGACATGTGGAGCGGACGGGGACTGTCCGCATCACCACTATTGCATCCTACTCACATGCTGGTCACCAGGATGCCCCTCAAGTCCATGTTCCAGCTCACTGGCCCTTCAGCATGTAGCGTGGGGTGACCTTCCTCTCAGCCCAGGGACTATGTCATAGCATGACTAACGTGCATGTGTCCTGTGCCTACATGCGGGTACTTCATGTAGGCATGCTCCCTTGCCCCTCCACCCCCCTTCTGCACCCCAATTCCACCTTAACACTGGTATGCTTCAATTTGCTGTTGAGTACTTCCCTGTTCATGCGTCCTGTGTGCATGCTGACTTCCAGCAGCCAATCTGACAGACATATGCTGTGCGGTACATCCTTTGTACTTGATGAAGGGTGTCTCACTTGGACTGTGCAGAGGTCAGACGCCCAGCAGGGACATGAGTGCCCATTCATGCTCCATGTGTATTCCCCTCATGCCCCTATGTGTCCTTGACTGGATGATCATCGTGGTAGGAGTCCAGGGGGACCTACATTGCATGGCATTTCATTAGCCTTCCCATTTCCACTGTGGCTCAGTCCTGCGTCACACACATGTTTAGGGTGTGACGGTCTGTGTGGGTCACAGGCCTCAGCCTGTTTAATGGCCAATGACTCTGTCCAACTGGTGTAGCATCTTCTACACACGTGGGTGTACTCCAAAGGTTTCATCATGTGTCCTGCTTACTGTCTCATCATCATTTGCTGTGTTGTCACTTGACTCACATGATGCAGTTGATGCTAGTCAACACTGTCTGTCAATACACAGGTCTATGTTCAGCCTTTTGATACCATGCTAGGGATCCATGCATTTGCACTTGGGGGAGGGGTGTTTTACTTGTAGACATGCTACCCATTGAATGCACATTGCACGTAATGCCTGAAGTTGACCTTGCACTGCCTTCACATTTTCTGACACACATCATGAAGTTCTTGTACATGTAGATAATGAGTAACGTACATATTTGCTGCACAGCATCGACCCACTTCAGTGCAAACTGACACCTTTCGACATGCCTAATCACAGAAGCAATTTCAAGTTCACCCAGCATGCATGGCAGGTTCTATTTTGTGTGTGACATGTCTGCTTGATGTGTTTGGTGCCTGCGTGTGTGTGTGCTGTGTGCTTCTAACATGTTTAGTGACATTTTTTCTCTCTACTTTTCAGATGATGACGCAATGGAGCCAGAGGATGGTGTTGTCATGCCAGGCACAGGGTTGCCATCACTACAGCAACCCGGCACAAGTGGGGGTCGTGGGGTGGTAGGCCACGAAAACCCACATGTGCTACAGTCCATCTTGTCTCTGGCTGGCAATGAGTCCAGCCCTGATGACCACTCTGACGTCCATGTCGAGTTGGATGAGCATCAGGTCCATATGTCAGGGGTGAGTGATTCTGATGTGGGCACTCCTCTGTCCGCGACACCTGCACTGAGGGGTCAGACAGTCTTGGAACTTCCGCCTGTGGTGGATCGGGACGCAGGGTCACCCTCCACACCAGTCACTGATGTGCCTGGGCCATCACATCGACAGGGGCATGTAGTCGTGCAGCCGCGGGCGGTGCCAACACAACGAGGACACCCAGTCCTTGGGTCCCGCAGGGGTCAAGCCCAGCAACGCGGTCGCCGCGCGCAACTGCCGTATACTGAGTGGGAGCAAGACATGACTGCCAATTCTGAACGGCAGGGGGCAGCAATGGAGAACATTGCTGAGAGCATGGAGGGTGTGGCCCAATCCGTGCTCCCTCCTGCTAGGCAGGTGCTTCTCCAGCAGCAGCAGCAAGTGGCACGGTCCACGGCCCCCTCTCTCAGGCTGGGCATGGCAGCCTCCGACAGGGCACGCCAGGCAGAAATGTCATCTCTGCATAACGCAGAGGCACACATGGAGGCCCTGAGGCAAGAGTATGCTTCCCTCAGATCCACTCTGGGTGTCATTCTGATATCCCAGAGGGAGCGGGCAGAGGAGAGGTTTGTGCAGCTTGAGCGTACCATCTCGGCTGAGCTACATGCTTGCCGGGAGGTGCAGCAGCTGTCCAGCCAGGCCTTGCTGGATGAACTCCGTGTTACACATGCTACCTTGCAAGAGGAAGCATGTGTATCACGGGAGGTTCTGCATGCAGACCTACGTGTGATCGCCGCACAGAACCAGGCTCACCCATCCGGCATACTTGCTGATGATGAGGGGCAAGCTGCGGCTAGGCATGGTCAGGCTCCTGTGCCATGTCCTCCTTTCCAGGAAGAGCCAGACTCGGACAACAATCTATCTCCCACATAGGTCAGGCTGTGCAGGCGTTGAGCCATGGAAGTTCTTTTCTCCTCAACATCATCGCATGTGGGTGTTGAGCAGCACCCTGTACCTCCCCCCTCCTGGGTGTCCGCCCCCCAGGTCGTATGTGGCCATTTTTGATTTTTCTTTTAGTTTAGTTAGTTTAGTTTCATTTTGATAGTTAGTTTAAATAGGTAATGTAGGTTTTTCATAGTTAGTGTAATTAGTTAATATAGTTTGAAATTATTTGTCTATTGTGCTTTCATGTGATGGTGTGGTGCTTTGTGGCTTTTGAGAGCATACACTGTCTGTTCCAGCTGGGCCCTTCAAGCTTGTCTTGGGTATGTGTTTGCAGCTTGACTCACATATGCCACTCCTGCCTCCCTTATCCATGGGCTCGCAAGGATGGTTCGGTGTAACAGCCTATTACACAAGGGCTCTGGATTGTCATATCTGTGGTATGTCTGCTGCTGTGAAACCTGTGTTAACACCCCTAGTGGGGATGATAGGGGTGTTATTGACCACTGTTCTTCATTCGCTAGATGGTGGGTTTCATGATTCATGTGTACATTCATTGCTATTCATTGTGTAGTATGTTTATTATCTATACTGTACATGTGCTTGTTGCAATTCATGGCGTAGATGGTGTGTTCAACAGTTTGCCTGTGAAAGACGGACTGATGGTGTGATTTGTGTTGTACGTCTCTGACATGGTCCAGTCATGTAATGCCTGAAGAGACACACACAGCTGATTTTAAAGCATTAATCATGTGTTTCATGCCCTTTCTCCAGACCACCTTTGCCAGCAGACATGGGCCATTGGACGTCTGGAAGCTGGACACGTTTGGTGGTGCCGACATGCGCATGTGTGTGCAAGCAGAGGTACAGGGATTGCGCTCATACATCCGAAAACAACTGACGTATTTCAAGGGACTCCAGGCAAGGTGAGTAGGACAGGGGGACACAACTCAGCAGACCTTCCATCTGGCCAGTTGCACATGCATGCTTAGTAGCAGCACTGATGGTGAGCTTGGACAAATATTGGTGTTGAAGCGCACAATACAGCTGAGATGCGTTGGTGGACTAATGGCTAGTTGATGGGAAATTTGTCTGGGGCACATGCAGGGCCAGTGGCACATACCCTCCGGTCCACCATGGTCCATTGAGTCACTTGTATTAGCCATGTAGCATTCCAAGACATGGAAAGAAGCAGCTCACAGGGACAGACAGCAAGGGACAGACTCATGTGCAGTGCATTTCATTACCATGTAGAATTTGACACATGCACTACCTACTTTTTTTGGGTCATGGTGGAACACGACTTGTTCTGAAGTCATTCCTTGCTATATGCGTCTGGCTGCTTACCCAGGGAACATTGCATGTTGTGTGATTCGTGATACATTGGTCTTCCATTTACAACGCACCCAGCGGTGCATGACTTACTGCATTGACTGTGTATGAACCATCACAGGGGTAATGTTACGTATGGGTACGAAGCATCCGCACCAGATTGTTTGTTTGTAGAATATTTTGTTACTTTGGGACATATATGGTGGTGTGCTTGTGTGTTATAGGCACGCACAGATTAGTAACTGTGGCTCTCTTTGCAGCATTAAACTGCTCCTGTGACCGGACCTAAGAGTGCGCAGGCAGGAGGCAAGCACTCACCCCAGAGATAAGTTTCTGTTTGTCTTCCATTTGAGTAATTTGTTACTATGTGCATGATGATCAGGTTTGGTGTACTTGTGTATGTTTTAATGTGAGTGGTAAAGTTTTGTGCATTTCCTACTTTCTCATGTTAATCCTACACCCCTCTCCTGCCCCTCATTCCGGTTATCTAGTATAGCAATGCCTGTCCCGACTGCATATCCCTGACCCTCCTTTCCCACCAGGGTCTCAGAGGCCTGTGAGTTTGACCTTGCAGGCACCCAGCCATGATGGGGGTGGTTGGTTCGTGCCACTCCTGCACCTGTACACGGGAGCAGTGACAGTACACATCAGTTTGTGGTGCATTATTCTGTGTTATGAACCACACATGGTGCACATCCTGTTGTGAAATTGTTTTACTGTGCTACCTTGGTTGTTACGTCATTGTGGTAGTACTTTGGCTTTGTGACATACTGCTACTTCAAGCAATCTACTGGAGGGTCTTCTGGTTTGTTTTGCTGCCTGCAGGCTTTTTGCTTGCCTTCCGTGTTGGCCTGCTTTGAGTTCTCTTTGATGTGGTGTTTTTGCAAGTCAAGGTGGCCTCTGAGGGTGCTGGACACATTTTGCACACAAGGTGGGAGATGGTGACAAAGGGGCAGGATGATCCTGTGGCCAGGTGAACTTCAAGGATGAAGGCTAGATAACCCAGGTGCAGTTGTTCAGTGGGTCATGGTGATTTGTGAGGAAGGGGGGGGTGTTTTGTTGTTGACAGTTGCCTTACCCTACAGTGTGATGCACACCCTGACATTGTAATTGCAGTATCCTATGTACATGAAGTATTCTGCTAATCAATGCCTGTTCATGTGTTGTGTTTACCTTTCAGGTGTGAAGGAATAGTTGTGGCTTGACATGCTGGGGTGTACACATGGTGAATGTTCACATGTGATGTGTAGAGGAAACTGATGGTCACTTGATTGCACATTGTCGGGGGGTAAATTCTCCCGGGGCCGGCTGGGCCGTCCGCGGACCTCCGGGCGGGAGGCCCCAACTCCTCCCATATATCCCAAAGAGATAGAGTATGAGACACACGCAAGAAGCAAGGTGATTCTGCTGTTTATTAAACAAAACGGCAGAGATGGCCAAGGATCATACGCGTCAGTCCTGACACTCTCTCCGCAGCGTGGGGCTCGCAGGCCCTTTTTACCTTAGCATGACGCGCTACTTGCGTCACCTTAGCAAAATTAGCAAAAAACCTATCGCCACTCTGGATTGGTTCCCCGAGTGGTAGGGTTAGTATAGCATACATATAGAGGACGGGGTTATTGGTTAAGGGTCAGTCAGGTGGTATACTTGGGTTGTCCCTTCAGTTTGATACATAAAAATTGTTACATGAAGACCCCTGAGGATTGGTCAATGTTAATGGCGTCAGTGATAAGGGTCCCATGTTCTGATTGGTTCACCCGCAAGCCCCCCAGTCTGGGACCATCGCTGTTCCCAGCTCGCGGTGCACCTGTCATTTGCAACAATGTTTCACTATGGGTATGTGCAGACAATGTGAGGATTTATTCATAAGCAGGAAGGCCGACTACTCCCACCGCCGCAGATGTCCATTGAGTAACTTAATTGTATCTGCCTGTGTCTTGAGACGGGGGGATTCAGACGCCTTCTTCCTCCTGGGCTTGGCACCCTATCAAGTTCGGCTTGGTCACGTGAGGTGGGGACCGTGGTTGAGGCAGAATTCTGCACAATTAATATTATATTTCTCACTGTGTGCCTGGCTTATCTTGCAGGTGCGACCTTGGCGTCAGCTTGCGGAATGAGAGTTTGCAACGTTGTGCCCTTGACTGTCTGCTTTCACTGGGCTCATTCTGCAGGGTCAGCAACCGAACCCTTGCTCATTTAATGTTCATGGAAGCTTTTGCTTGCGGCCTACTTGGGCCTGGTGCATGGGTGGAACCATTTGATGCAGAGCGCTTTAGGTTACAGTATCATATTGCTCTATCCTCAGTATCGTGTCTCTGTTATATTCCTCATTATGGTATATGGTTTTAGAAGAGGTAGCTCTGTCACGCTTGCACAGTTGGTGTTGTATCCTACGTCCACTTCTCCTTTGTGTTGGTAGCATACCTTAGGTGCAGTCATCGGCAGTATTGTTATTGGGTCTTCATCCTTCTCTATCCACGTTAGCATGGGTACGTACTTGACCCAAGTCATCCAACATCTGTTGTTGTGCTCTGCAATAGTTGTAGTATCTTCTCTCCTAATCATGTTGCTGCCAACCACTCCTGTGTCCCATTTGTCACCCAGGTACACCTTCCCTGTTATTATTATCAGTGGTCTTTCCCAACATCCTTGTTTACCAGGAGCTTCAGTGGCGTACCAATCACATGGTAGGTACTGTAGTGTAACTTTCTTCGTTTCTCCTTTTTCAGGGCCACTTGTTATGTATCTGAATGCTTCGGTATGTAAACTGGCCTTGTGGTAGCTCAAATAACTCTTAAGGAAGCTATTTTCGTACGGATATGTGTCTCGTGATTTCCATACCAGGTGCACCGTGTTCCCTTGAAATCTCCCTTTTGTTTGGAACAGTGCCAGGTATATTATACACCGTGCTGTTTTTTCATCTATTTCCGTGGCAACAAAAGTTCGGGAAGCACTCATGGCGTATGGGATCAATGAGCAGACGTAGCAGCTGTCTTCTGTTGTTTGTTTGCCTATTTTGGTCATGTGTTGGTACCACATGTTGTTAGAGACGTGTGCTGAATTTTGTATGTAGTTGTCAATATCTTTATTCTCTGAGTATGTGCTGCGTTTAACTCTATTTCCCTTGTGTGGAATTTTGCTAGTACCACCTGACGTAACACCTGTTGCAGCTGGGGGTGGGGGTATATTTGGTTTGGGTGCAGCAAAAATATTGATAGCATAACTGTTCCGCCATACAGAGGGAGCCACAAACCCGGTGATCATCAAAATCCCTATCATCTTTATTACAGAGGCATTTCACTGGCATTTTGCTCTTACCTTGCTGCAGTCCGGCAGCTAATTCTTGCGACGTTAAAGTTGCCCGCCTGAAAATTCTCAATATGCTTGTTATTAGTGTTAGTTGTTGTTTTCAAGCTCTCCCTATCAAGTAGTCGTTCAGTGCCCAGGCGAAGAGCTGTTCCCACGACAATCTAAGCGATCTATCTCTTAGGACAGGCAAGTATGGTTGGATGTGGGGCATTGATTGTTCTATGGCCAAGAGAAGTGCTGTGTAGTAGACACGTACCCTCCTCCTTTTCAGGTGCTTTGGCCTTTTTATGTAATAGACAAATTGGTGCGATAATTCTTCAGGGTAGTTATTGTCTGAGGGTATCATCTACTCCTCCTGGGCAGTGAACTTTGTTAGTTATCTGCTTTCTTAACAGTACAATAATACACCGTACCTGCATGTGCGAGAGAAAAAAAAGAGAACATTCAAGTGTTTACATATGTATGTGCAAAACAATGTCCTTCAGTTGGGTTATTATTGCAGTGGGTAGGGGATCAATGGGCAGAGGGTTTGGGGTTCAACTGGTAGTGGTTCCTTTACTCTTTGAACGTGTGACCATGGGGTGGGCGGTATGGTAATTACCCTTCTTTATTTCGGTAGTTATCTCTGGGGAATCAGGGGGGTGGCAGGGTATGGGGACACTTTGGCCGTTAGTTGCGGTAGAAGTCCCTTCCTCCATTGGCGACGCTGTTGCTGCTCTTCCAATGGCCCTGTCGGTGACGCTAGGGCGGGTCTGGAGTTTGCAGTTCTTTACGTCGTGTAGGTGGTTCCAAGCACGTTTGTCCTGTAGCTTTACTGCTCTCGTTGATACCTCCTCTACCAGGTGGGGGCCAGTGAAGCGTGGGCTGTTCCACTTTCTGTTGAAATTGCAGAGTAGTACGTGGTCACCTTTGGCAATTTTGCACAGTTTTCCCTTTTCCAATTCTTCATCCGCGTCTTCTTGTTGATCACTCTTAGACCCGCCCCGCGTGCGCTCGAGCTGTTGAGACAAACACTACACTAGTAATCAAAGAAGACACATATTGGTACATTTCATCACCAAGGACACTTGCAGTACTCTCATGGTCGGTAAATGCTCTTGATGTTGGCGTCACAGGAAGGCGCATTTGGCGTCCGGTCACCACCTCGTGAGGGGTGAGGTGGTGGTCGGAGCCTGGTCTATTCCTTAACTCAAATAGGGCTAGCGGAAGGCAATACAGCCAACTCTTCTTTGTTGTTTGCTGTATTTTTGCAATTGCCTCTTTTAATAGGCCATTCAGGCGTTCGCATACACCGTTGGCCTGCGGGTGATATGCACATGCAAATTTATGCTTGATGCTCAGTAAGGACGTGATATGCTGGAACATTTAATTGGCGAAATGCGGCCCATTGTCTGACCGCAGTATTTCGCACACTCCCCACCTGGGGAAGACCTCCCTCACTAGGAATTTAGCTGCTCGGAATGCATCTGGGTGTGAGTAGGGCCCTGCCTCGATCCACCTCGAGAATGGGCACACAACTACAATCATATACCTATTTCCTTGACATACGTTGATCATATCAACATAGTCAATAGGGATGTGTCAGAAGGGTCCCTCTGGCCAGGGTATAGTACCTTTTATCACCTTCAGCGTGTGACCGGCCGTGAACTGCTGACATGTGAGACAATTGCTGACAAAATTTGACACATGGGAATTTAACTCGGGGCAGAACCAATATTCCCTAAATCGTGCTGCGATGACTTCCTTGCCTGTGTGGGCTGGGTGGTGTAGTTGGCTCAGGGCGATGTTCAATAGTGCCAGTGGCATTACCATCTTTCCAGTGCTACCCTGGCGCCATAGTGCGTCAGTTGGTGACATTGTACATCCTCTTTTTACCCATATTTCTTTTTCTGCCATTGGTGCAGCCGCTTGTAGCTCCATTATCTGTGTGGCTGGGAGATGGGTGTACCCTTCTCTTATTAACAGTTCCTTAGCTATTCCCCTCCCTCTCTCTGACTCTGGGGGGTTCAATATCTCGCCAAAATATGCAGCATACTTCGCGTGTGCGTCTGCTGCTGCATTCCCTTTAGAAATATGATCTTCTCCATTAGTGTGTGCGGTGCATTTTACCAAGGCTAATTCTTGGGGGTCATTTATTACTTCAATTAGTTCAGCTAATAAGAGGGCATGTTGCACTGGGGTGCCGTCAGCTCTCCTAAACCCTCTTCTCCTCCACTTGGACAACCCGGAATGGACAGTAGATGTGACATATGCACTGTCAGAATATATGGTCACTCGCTTGTCAAAGCTTTCCTTCAACGCCAAGATCAGTGCGACCAATTCTGCTGCTTGGGCAGAGTAATGCTGTGGTAATTGTACACATTTCATCGCCACACACACCGGCACCTCTGTCATTTTCACCACTGCTGCCCCAGTTCTCCTAATCCCATCACTTTGGTCAATTGTTGATGACCCATCAATGAACAAGAGATCACCTCCGTCTAGTGCATTCTCTTCAACCCTTCTAGTGCATGAATACATTTCAGTAACCTTTGTACAATCGTGTGCATAGTCTCCTTCCTCAATTGCTTCTGCTATAAACCTTGCAGGGTTGACCGTGCTGCATCTAACAATTGATAGTTCAGCTCTAGATAATATTATCTCATAACCTGACGCCCTCTGCGTTGTTAGTGTGGACTTAGGCTTGTTCACTATTGCAAATAGTGCATGTTCCACAAACAGTGTGGTTGGACACCCCATGGTGATTGCTGATGCTTTCTCTACCGCAAAGGCAGCTGCGGCGAGACCTTGTTTGCAAGGGAAATGACCTAGCATCACGGGATCCAAGTGGCCGCTGTAAAACGCTACTGGTTTGTAGCCCATGCTTGTTTTTTGAGCCAACACTGCTTTCATTACCGTTGAGTCGCAATGTGAAAATATAAAAAATTGTCGTTCATAATCTGGGGTGGCCAGAACTGGAGCGGTTGATATTGCATCTTTCAGTTCATCAAAAGCCTCTTTCATTTCCATTGTCCACCCCAACTTTTTCTCCCCTTTGTTAACTTCTTTTAACCCCTCAAGTAGGGGTCCTATGTATGAGCTGTAATCAAATACCCATGCTCTGCAGTAGTTGCACAGGCCAAGGAACTGCTGTAATTCTCTCACTGTTTGTGGCAATGGTGTTTTTAAAATTGCCTGTGCTCTTTGTGGTGCAATCTGTCTTCCATATTGGGATATGAGCTGTCCAATGTAAAGTACTTGTTCCTGACAGTATTGTAGCTTTTCCTTGTCCACCTTGTAACCTTTTTCAGCCAATATTGTCAGCATCTTTAATGAGTCCTCTCTGCATCTATTTTCGTTTGTGCTGCAAATTATTATGTCGTCAACATACTGTAAACCTGTACTTTCTACCTCAATGTTACCCAAATCCATCTGTATTACTCTGTTGAATATTGAGGGTGACTCGCAGTACCCTTGTGGCAATCTGGTGTGTTTCCACTTTGTGTTTCTGTAAGTGAAGCTTGTCAGATCTTGTGAGTCTGGGTGCAGTGGTATTGAGAAAAAGGCATTTTTAAGGTCGATCACTGTAAACCGTGATGCCTCTGCCGGAATGCCACACAATATTGTGGCCAGGTTTGCTGCTATGGGGTATTCTGCTTCCACTATGTTGTTTAAAACCCTGAGGTCCTGTATGAAGCGCCAAGATCCACCCTTAGCCTTGCGCACTGGGTATACAGCTGTGTTGCATGGAGATTCTGATGGGACCAATATGCCATTATTTATAAGGGCCGTTATTGTTTCACATATGCCCTCATCTGCCTCTTTTGATAGTGGGTACTGTTTTACTCTGGGGAGTATTGAACCCTTTTTCAATTTTATTCGTACCCCCCTATGCTTTTTATGCACCCCACGTCATAGGGGCTAGTAGTCCATAATGATGTGGGTACTTTAGCCATGTCTTCCTCAAAAAAGGGAACTGGGGTGGACGTGGGTGCCTCAAGTGCCATTGCAATTTTCTGTGCCACTTGTTTGTATGTTACCCTTAGCCATATTTCCACACTCATCATAAATACCATTTCGCCTTCTTCCTTTTCTCCTGAGAAGAGCTCCTCATCTGACACCTGGGTGAGTCTACATCCCTCTGCTATCACTGCCCTCCACGCTCTTCCTTCTCTGTCTTGGGCATGCACTGCAATGTAATCAGCGGTTGCTATAATGCTCTCTATGTCCACTGAAATCACCTTTCCTTCTGGTTCGTTGGCTGGCGTTTCTGGTCTAAACAAGTAGGCTGCTGGCCTCCTTCAGATCTTTCCCTCTATCCCTGGCATCCATGCAAATGCCATGTCCGTCCCGTACTGGAACAGTTCACCATCTACTGGCTCAGCCCTAATCACTGTCTGTCCACAGTATGCCTGCATGATCTGTCGCGCAGTGAGCATGTTAATTCCTGGAGTGGAGCAAATGATGCCGTCCTCCGTATAGGAGATTGTCATATTCAACCTGCTCATTATGTCTCTCCCCATTATATTTACTGGTGAAGCCCTAGAATATAAAAGTGGGACTGACATGTCATAATCCCCTATTGATAAGGGAATGTTATCAGTAAAGGGAACCAACCCCCTAGCCCCAGAGAATCCTTGGGTGTTCATGGCTTCACCTGACATCTTAAATTTACCTTCCCTTATGCAAGACCGGGTCGCCCCGGTGTCAACAAGGAATGATAATTTTTTGTCACCTATTGTTACCTCTATGCGTGGTTCCTCCGCACTATTAGGTGTTACCGACAGGATGGGACACACCAAGGTCGTCTGTGGGCCGTCCTATTGGGGGTATAATGATTGACCACTTCCCGTGTAAGGGTTGTGTCCCAGCACTGTTACCCTACCCAGTTGTGTTTGCTGTAGTTGGGTATTGGTTGAGGTTATGTTATGGTCTTGGACTTGTGCAGGTGGCTGTACTTGCTGTGCTAGGTGTTGTTGTGTAATTGCTACCTGTTGTTGAGGCGGTGGGTATGTCCGTGGCTGTTGTTGTGTCACTAGTTGTTGCTGTCCATTTCCCTGTTGCAATGTCTGCTGTTGCTGGATGCCCTGCTGTTCCTGTGGGAGCTCTTGTTTTTTTTTTTTTTTTTTTTTTTTAAAATGTATTTTATTTTATAACCACACAGTGCAACAGAACATAAATAGAACACATCAAGCCACAACAAAGGCCAAACAACAGATATGAAAAAAAAAGAAATAAAAAACAGAACAGAATTAACTTAACAATCCCCTTCCCTCCCCCCTATGAGCCTGTAGGGTGTCCACCATCATTGTCCGTTCCGTGTGGTGGGGTTCCGTCGCTCTCAGATCCAGCCGAGGTCGACCCCGTACTAAACAGTTCAGCCAATAGCACCTTCCATGCCGTGAGGGAGCTCACCTCTTCCTCCCCTCCCACCCTGCTGGCCTCCCACCATGCTGTCGTCTCGGCAGCAGCCCATTTCTGGAGGTCACGCCACCATACCTCCACCCGTGGCCTCTGGCAATTCTTCCATCCCATGGCTATTCTGTGTTTGGCAAGTGTGTAAGCCAAATCTTTAAGCTTCTCCACGTGCCGAAGCTTGCGCGCCCTGGGGTACCCCCCAAGCAAACAGGCCCAGGCCGAATCTATCTTAAGTACAATGCCCCTCCCTGCCAGCTTCTGCGCCACTTCACTCCAGTAGGTTGCAATCACAGGGCAGGCCCAGAACATGTGAATCATATCAGCGTTCTCTGTGTTACACTTGGGACACGCCTGGCGCCCAGCGTCTCGAAATCTGGAAATTCTCAGGGGGGTCATGTATGCCCTATGCGTGATATATAGTTGTATCTGTTTAAACCTGGCATTCCTCGATACTTTTTTGTGGTACCCCAGGGCACGCTCCCACTGCCCATCCGCCATCGGGGCCCCCATCTCTGTTTCCCATTCCAACCTCAGGTACCCCAAATCCTTCCCAACCTTTGCCATCAGCATCTCGTACAGCCTGGAGACCTCGTGCCCGCCCTCAGATGCGTCATACATAATCTCCAGCGTCGCATCCGGCTCGTCAGCCAATACGGTCTCGGGCCAAGTGCTCCGGACCTCCCTGACCACTCTGTGGAACGTCATGTATTGCCCCGCATGCAGCCCCGCCCCCGCCTCCAGGTCTGCGAACTCCGCCAAGGCCCCATCCTGCCAAATGTCCCCCAAAGTGACCAGCCCCACTGCCTCCCAGTATGTTCGCAGGATGGCCCTAAGCTGTCCGTCTTCCCCTGCCAAGGCCACCAGCGGCAGCTGCGGCATGCACGGCAGGGGATCCCCCATCATCCGGCAGGCTCTTCGCCACATGTTCCTGCCCAACGCTAGCATCTTAGGACGCCCCCTCATCAATGTGCTGGATACCCAAATAATCTCTCGCAGGTAGAAGGGGGAGCAGTCCTTTCCCAACAGTCTATGTTCCGGGGTTTCGTCGTCCGAAAGCCACTTGGCCACGTACTGCAGCTGCGCTGCCACGTAGTAGGCCTCAAAGTTCGGCAGCCTCACGCCGCCTTTCTCATAAGCCTTCTGCAATTTCCACAATGCGACCCTGTTACGCGTGCCCTGCCATAAGAAATCTCTACATGCCCCATGTAGTCTAGCAAAAAACCCCTTGGGTATCATGTGTGGAATGTTATTGAAATAATGCAGCAGCCTAGGTAGCACGACCATCTTAAGCATAGCACCCCGGCCCATCATCGCTAAGGGTAGTTTCTCCCAAAACCTCATGCACTTCTCGATCCTCCCCACTGCCAATTCAGTATTGTGCCTGTGTTCCTCCCCGGTCGTGTGATATACGTCTATGCCAAGGTACCGAAAGGTGCTTGTCGCCCATGGGATTCGCAATACTGGCAACCTCTCAGCCGGTATCCCCACATAGCCGCCCAGCGGGAACAGGGTGGATTTCCGAGGGTTGACCGCTATACCAGAAAGCCAAGCAAACCTCTCCATCACCTCCAAGACATATTGCAGGTTCTCTTCAGGGTATTGGAGGTACAACAGCATATCGTCGGCATACAGGGATATCAGATGGCTCTCCCCCCCCACCTCTATGCCCACCGGGTCATACTGTTGCCGGAGGTAAATTGCCAAGGGCTCAAGGGCCAGGATGTACAACATTGGGGACCAAGGACATCCCTGCCTGGTGCCTCTACCTAACTGCCACCTATCCGACACTACTGCCCCCGTACGAACTCTGGCTAGAGGCGCGCTATATAATAATTCGGCCCACCTCCTGTACCCTGGCCCCATTCCGAAGTGATCCAGTGCCGCCAACAGCCATGGCCAACGAACAGAGTCGAACGCCTTGACCGCATCCAGCGCCACTATCGCCATTTCGCCGTCTTTGCTACATCCCCATTCGACCACTCTGTGTAGGCGTCTATGGTTGTGGGTAATGTTCCTGTCCGGGACATAGCCCGTCTGGTCAGGGTGAATCAGCTTGCCTATCACTCTCCTCATTCTAGCCGCCAAGACAGCTGTTAGGATCTTGCTGTCCTGGTTCAGCATTGACAAGGGTCGATAGGAGCCGCAACCGTGTCCCGGTGTATTGTGCTTGGGGAGTGGCACTATGACCGCTTCCCTGAGTGATTCTGGTAGCTGTCCCAGCTCAAACGCCTCATTAAACATGTCCAGCATGGGTGGGAGTACCTCCTCCCCATACGCCTTATAAAACTCGCTGGGGAACCCGTCCTGCCCCGGGGCCTTGCAAGTGGGCAGCTGTCGCACTATTTCTCTGAGCTCTTCCAGAGTGATCGGAGCATCCATCTCCTCTCGCTCTTCATCGCTGATTCTGGGCAGACCTATATCCCCGAGTACTTCATCTATCTCCTCTCGGCTCCCCCCTTCCCGATCTTCATACAATGTTTGGTAGTATTCTGCGAATGCTCCATTTACCCCTTCTTGCGTATCGATCTCCGCACCCCCTTCAGTGATGACCGATCGGATCGGAGCCCTAGGGGTTTCGCTCTTATATAGCCAAGCGAGGAGCCTGCCTGTCTTGTCCCCACCCGCATGCAACCTCTCAATGTACTTCGTATAATTCAGGTTACAAAGTCTGTCCCAATGCCCAGTGCACCGCTGCTGCAGCTCAGTAACTACTTCCACATCGGTCCCACCCTTCTCCAATTCTTTTTCCAGCTCGATCTCGGCCTCTCGCAGGTCGGTCAGGATTCCGCCCATTAATCCCTTGGACTTCGCGATAGCAACTCCCCTCATCACCACCTTAAAAGCCTCCCACAAAGTACCAGCCGATTTGACACTCCCTGTGTTCGACTCAAAGTACGCGACTATCTCCTCCCTCATGTCCTCCTTGAATACCGGATCCCGTAGCGCTTCCGCCCGAAGGCGCCATGTTGGAATCCGTGCACGTGGGGGGCGCAGCCGCCAATGCATGATTAGGGGCGAGTGGTCCGAGAGGACCCTCGCCCTGTAGTCAATCTGTTCACACTCCGTAAGAATGTCTGGAGTGGCAAAAAAGTAGTCGAGCCTCGTGTGCACTGTGGGAGCTCTTGTTGTCCCTGGTCATTCCACAACGGTGTGCCTGGTCTCACTCTACACGTACGTGACATGTGACCCACCAATCCACAAATCCAACACACCGGTGGTTCCCTGTTCTGCCATGGAAAGCTTCCTGTGTTGTCCTGGTATACTGGGTACCCGGTGGGGTAGGAATTTCTAAGTCCCCCCACCTGTTGTTGTGTGTTAAATCCGTATCCTCTCCCTCTCATTACCCCTCCCCTTCCCCTGTTGTAATTATAATACCCAGTTCCTGGCGTTGAGTATCCTCCTCCCACCGTTAGTCGTGTATGGTTGGAGTGGCGGCATCTGTTGTGTTACAGTCTGCGATGATTGTATTTGGGAGTGGTCTTGTGCAGCCACTACTTGTGTGGGGCTTTGAGTTATTGTGGCAGGTGTAGTTATTAGTGCGCCTTCCATCGTGTATTTAGTGAGTTTCTTCTGTACTAGTTTAGCCTCTTCCGTTTTCCTATCCTCTTCCTTTCTTTAAATTTTTTCTTGCCATGTCCTGCAATGATGCACTATAGTCAGTTGTATTTCTGGCCATGGTTTTGCTTCCATCCCCACTACTTTATTCAGTTGTTTCTGGACTGCTTCTGGGAGTCCCTGTACTAGTATATGATAGAATATTGCTGGTGTTTTGTCCCATTGTTCTCTAGTTTCCATACGCCACTTCTCTTGAATTTCCTGGATATAATCAACAGGATCTTCCTTCTCATGCATCTTGCGCGAGGTAATAGCTCCTATGTCCGATGTGTCCGGATACTGTACCCTCAGTGCCTGCCATAATGCATGTCTGCAGTTTGCGAATGGTGCCCCATCGTGAGATGTGTTTGTTATTGTGACCCCGGGGAAGCCCGCTCTCTTCCAGATGTCATCCGCAGCATCACCTAATATTGATATTAGAAGGCCCTTTACATCTCCCACTGCCAACTTCTGTCCTGCGGTGTGTTTTTCCATTTCATATATCCATTTACCCGCACCTCCACTTAATGATGGGAGTCTGCATTTTATATTTTCCTTGTCTGCATGCTTCCAAGGGACGTATTGTGGTCTAACCCCTCCCCTCTTTAGAAGAGGCATTAAGTTGTGTCCCGTTTTACCCCCTGGGTTCCACAAAATCGAGTCCTCACACCCCTCCTCTTCTTCCGTCTCTTCTACATCGTCAGCTTCGTCCATATTTCCCCTTGTCTTTACTCTTTCTCCTCCACCACTTCCCCTTCTTTCATCATTTCCTTTATTTATTGTGGGCGTGTGTACTCGCTCTCCCTGCCTGCGTCCAGGGAGGTCTCTAAGCCTTCCTGCATAGGGTGTCAGTTCGTTTGTTAAGGGCGCGAGTTTAGATGGGCATGTTGTACGCAATGGGCGTGGGGTGGTGGAGCATGCATGACGGGACGGTGACGGCGTGGCTTCACGTGTCTGCCCCTCCGCCATTCCATGCTCCTCCTCCTCACTTCTCTGCAGTTCTTCCTTTCTCCTGCAGATCCATGGTGAGTCTTTATTTGTCCGGGTGGTGTATAGTATATCTAACCTTTCCCTTTCACTGTTTCTTCCTTCCTTCTCCATTCCTTCCTCTTCCTCACTACAAAAGTCATTCAGGAATGGCAACCCCCAAACTGTCTTTTTCCCCCCAATCGTTACTGTTCTTAAGTCTATTAGGTCCGTTCCTCCCTTTTCTTCTTTGCTAATCGCTCCCCTTTGTGCCGATGTTGTTGCTACTTCTGTGCCTCTATGTACATTCCTCCTTACTTCACTCTCCCCCCTCCTATCTTCTCTTTTCCCTTCCTTTCTCCCCGCTATTCCTCTACCAATTTCCTCTCTTTTCTTTTTTAATTCTTCCATTACTTCACAACTCATTTTTTCCAATATCTTTTCATCTTCTTTCTTCCTTTCCCATCTCTCCCTCTCCCTTTCTAATATACTCTCTATCATCCTCCCTTCTTCGTATTTCCTTGTCGTTTCTGACAGTAATCTCCTCTTCCATATTGCCATTTCTTTTTCTTTCTCCTCTTCCTCTTTTTTCCTGTCGCGCAGTGCTGCTCTTGATACCCTTTCTGCCACTGCCTTTAACCTTTCGGCTTCTCTCCTTTGCTCCTCAGTTCGTTCTCTCATTTTTCCCAACTCATTCTTACCTTCTTTCCTTTCCCGTGCTCTCTCTCTTTCCCCCCTCTCGAGCTGCTTGATCATTGCATTCTGTTCATCCCTTAATTCTGCTAATCGTTCCTCCAAGTTCTCTTCCTTTTGTCTTAACTGCTCTTCCCCCTTTCCTTTCCCCTCTTCCCCTTCCATTTCACTCTCCCTTTCATTATCCTCCTCCATTTTCCTCACCACCTCCTTCTCTTCTCCTGTTAATGAACCTCGTAATTTTAATAGTATCTGCGCAGCTACCCACTCATCATTTCCTATGTCCGTAGTCTGCTCTTCTTCAGTCCTCCCCTCCCCTACTACCATCTTCCCATGGGCTGATCCCGTTGTACTAGTCCGCTCCCCTCCCGTGTGGCCACCTGTGACTGTATATGGAGGCGGGCTGTATGCCGGGTTCGAGTACCCCTCAGCCGCCCTTAATTGTTCTCTTGCTATTTCCCCTAGTTCTCTTAAAGGATACAACCCCCCTCCCTCTGTTTTCACTACCTTCGCTAGAGGTATATCGTCGCTCTGTTCCTTTTTTATTTCATTTCCGGTTGAGTTGTCACTCTTTTCTCCTCCCTCTTTTCCTTTCCCCATGTTCTGTGTTCCTTCACTTTCCTTTTCCCCAGTCTCTCCCTCCTCCTTAATCTCCTTATCTCCCGTTGTTTCCCCTACAATGAACATTCCGTTCGGTCCTGGTCGGGACCCTTGGAACATCCTCCATAAGTTGAACACCTCCACGTGGTGCGTTAACTTCTTCCCCTTGTATGTATTGTGCAGATGGTTTAATAATGAGTGTTGGGTATATGGATCGAAGCTACCATAAGGCGGCCATGGTGTCGTCATTTTGTTGTCCGTCCCCTGTGTCCATTCTATGCGGTACTTGATCAATATCTCCCTATGGGGTGATAGTGTTTTACATATGTGTTGCAGCGGGGTAGTGAGGGTGTTCCCCCACCACCCCGATCCTGTCCCGTATGACATAGTAGCGCTCCACTTGTCATCCTTCCCCTATTTGGTAGCGGTTATCTCACTAGCAGTTTACAATATACAGCCTTGTATCTTTACCTGGCCCCGTAAGTTTGGGGACTTGCGATAGTCCGCTAAGGAAAAATTTGTAAAATATAGTATTTACATTTGTATATTCTTTTCTTTCCTTTCTTCCTTTATACAACACCCTTACGGCCCCCTGCGGCCGAGGCGCACGTAGCCCCCTGCTACTGCGTGCCCCTTGTGACGTTCTTATACCGCCGTCCTACTTTCACTCGCTCCTCCTCCCTCCTCTGCACTTGCCGTGGCCGCCGTTCTCCGTGCGCAGCCACGTACCTCCTTTCGCCTTCCCCCGATCAACTCATTACCGTTTACCTCCGTTTCCACGCCCTTAACACAGCTCTCCTCCCCGCCACTCAAAAATAAAAGATGCCTGGTTCTCGAGATGTCCTATGTAAGCCCTGCTAGTGACGTCACCGATCTCTTCAGACTACTGGTAAGTTCTTCATATATTCTTTAAGTCCAAAATACACTCGCAATCTACCCCTGTTAACCCCACAGCTGTCTTCCTGTCACTCCTGGAACAAGGTAATCAATAATATAATCGGACTGCGCACGCTGCGTCGCCTCGCGTGTGATACGCCCCTCGACAGGAGGGCTTAACCAGCCAATTATCTTCCGTATTGGGCAACTAGCTAGGTACCGCCTACAGGGAAATGTCAGCTATCTATCGAGTTTCCTGCTTGACTTAGGCCAATCAGTGTCTATGAGCGGCCGCACGTGATGTTTTCGTGCTCCGCCCCCTTCTCTCCCGTAACATAGCGGACTGCTCTCGCACTCGTCCGGCTACCATTCATTTCATTGCCAACACTAAATTATCAAACCTTCGCCGCGCACCTGTGCAACACCTCCCACCTCCCGTATTCAATTCCTCCCCCCTCCCTCACAATTTCACATTGCTTGTTGGGCGTGGCATACTCACCAAGTTCTCTTGATGCGGGGCTGCTCGACTGCGTGCACCCCTCCAAGCGGCTCGCCACCTCCCCTCGTCTGGACTACGTCTGGACACTCGCCAACCGCGGGCGGGATTCTTCTCAACCGGCTCCCGAGGGCCAATATCCGGATTGCGCTGTCCGGTCTTCACGCAGTTCCGCGATGGTCCTGTAGTCCTCAAAAGGGGGCAGCGGCAGAGGGGGCCGCGCCACCGGGCCTCCTCGCAACGGGAGTACTTGGAAAAATAAAAATAAAAGCGGACCTTAAACAGATCTCAGCAGTGCCTCCAACTTGTCGGGGGGTAAATTCTCCCGGGGCCGGCTGGGCCGTCCGCGGACCTCCAGGCGGGAGGCCCCAACTCCTCCCGTATATCCCAAAGAGATAGAGTATGAGACACACGCAAGAAGCAAGGTGATTCTGCTGTTTATTAAACAAAACGGCAGGGATGGCCAAGGATCGTACGCGTCCGTCCTGACACTCTCTCCGCAGCGTGGGGCTCGCAGGCCCTTTTTACCTTAGCATGACGCGCTACTTGCGTCACCTTAGCAAAATTAGCAAAAAACCTATCGCCACTCTGGATTGGTTCCCCGAGTGGTAGGGTTAGTATAGCATACATATAGAGGACGGGGTTATTGGTTAAGGGTCAGTCAGGTGGTATACTTGGGTTGTCCCTTCAGTTTGATACATAAAAATTGTTACATGAAGACCCCTGAGGATTGGTCAATGTTAATGGCGTCAGTGATAAGGGTCCCATGTTCTGATTGGTTCACCCGCGAGCCCCCCAGTCTGGGACCATCGCTGTTCCCAGATCGCGGTGCACCTGTCATTTGCAACAATGTTTCACTATGGGTATGTGCAGACAATGTGAGGATTTATTCATAAGCAGGAAGGCCGACTACTCCCACCGCCGCAGATGTCCATTGAATCGCTTAATTGTATCTGCCTGTGTCTTGAGACGGGGGGATTCAGACGCCTTCTTCCTCCTGGGCTTGGCACCCTATCAAGTTCGGCTTGGTCACGTGAGGTGGGGACCGTGGTTGAGGCAGAATTCTGCACAATTAATATTATATTTCTCACTGTGTGCCTGGCTTATCTTGCAGGTGCGACCTTGGCGTCGGCTTGCGGAATGAGAGTTTGCAACGTTGTGCCCTTGACTGTCTGCTTTCACTGGGCTCATTCTGCAGGGTCAGCAACCGAACCCTTGCTCATTTAATGTTCATGGAAGCTTTTGCTTGCGGCCTACTTGGGCCTGGTGCATGGGTGGAACCATTTGATGCAGAGCGCTGTAGGTTACGGTATCATATTGCTCTATCCTCAGTATTGTGTCTCCGTTATATTCCTCATTATGGTACATGGTTTTAGAAGAAGCGTGAGCAAGCCTTTTTAGATAAGTTCATTATGCGTCTTGCGTTTCTGCATTTGAGAAGCCTATGTTAAAAATAATAAAGATGCACGTCTGTGGGTGTGTCCGTCGCCTACGTCATAGCACTGAGTATGTTCTTCGTGTGGATTGGTGTGGGAGTGTCCGGTGTGTATGTTGCACGAGTGTGCTGACCGTTAGCTAGGTCGTCATGGCATCTCTAACGATGTGTTGATTTGGTGCTGGATGGTTTAGTCGAGTTCATCCATGCCGCAGGTGTCGGCATGTGCAGGGCAGGCAGGTGGGCATGCGGGTGGGCATGCGAGTGGGCACATCCGTATGTTCTTGTACCAGGGTATTTGGTCGTCTGGGAGATGGGCAAACTCCTCTCGTGACGGGTGTCTGGGCCATGATCCTCTAGGCCATGGTTGAGAGGGGATTGGTGGGAGCCTTTTGTTCACTTTTCCCACTTCAGTATGCATATATTGAGTACATGTCCCTACTGACCCACACACTTGCTCTATGATCCACTACATGTACAACCACCCTTCTATGTCCACATGTACACTCTGTTTGCCTTCTGGTGCCCACTGTGTCCCTGCAGCACACAATCTATGACCAATTGTGGATCCTGTACATGCGTATTTTGCTTTTTGATGTATTTTGTCCCTTGGATGTGATGCTCAGGGTGTGCGTCACACACAATGGCTGTTCACTATGCTGTACGCTGAGCAGTGTGTTGCATGAGGTGGGCACTGCACACAGAAGCTGCAGGATTGATTTTGTAATTCATTGACAGGCATTCATTGTTATGTTACAACTACAACTGTTGGAATGCATTTGGGTATGGCTTCTTTTGGGTGGGAGGTTGTTGGTCAGTCATTTCATCTGATTCCATGTCAGGCATCATTGTGTGATGCCACTTTACATTTTTCACATGTCAATGTGTACCTTATTGGTACTGCATTGGTGTACAGCTATTGCTTGCCATGTCATGTTGTGGTTTGGGAGGGTTTGGGTGACATAGCGGTGATAGTCATGGCCTGTTTTGCAGGTCTGTGTGATTCACACCTTGCATGTGTGTCTTTTGGTCACACAGGATTGCTTATGTTTAAGTAGCTAGGGATGCACACAATGTGGCACTTGCATGGCAACATTCTCAGGGTGGTAAGGTTGTGACAGTTGACTGTCTCTTTGTCATCATCGATTGTCACCTGGTATGTGCCAAGCCTGTGTGCACTCCGCAGGGTTGGGAGTTTAGGTGAAAAATGTGGCCACAAGCTGGGTCCGGGCTGCCTCGCCACGTGCCCTGTCCCCTCCCATGGGCAGCACCTGGGCCTGTGATTGGGGATGTGGGGGCACCACCATGTCCACCGGTACGCCCTGCCGTGTTGCAACATTGTGCAGGACACATGCTGCCAGAATGATCCTGCACACTACTGGGGGTGCATAGAGTAGCTGCCCGCCAGAGCGGTCAAGGGAGCGGAAGTGGAAGTGGCCCTGGTTGCAATATGGGCAGCGTTGTATCTTCCCTGGGGTGGTGTGGTGGGGTTCCGGATTGGCGTCATCATGTGGTTGCTCAGAGGGTAGGCACTTGTCCCCTGGAGAGGTGATGATGGTTGTGATTGTTGCGATTTGTGTATTTGTGTGTGTGTGACATGCATGCATGTGCACAGGCTCACCTAGAAGCCATGTGTCGCCATGCTACCCAGCTTCCAGGCCCGGCTCAGGGCGGCGGACATTATGTATATGAAACTGTCATGGGTGGAGCCAGGGTAGTTTGCATAGACAGAGGTGATGATTCCCTTTGCATTGCATACCACCTGCACGTTGATGGAATGCCAGTGCTTGCGGTTTCGGTAGATGTGCTCAGTGGCCCTAGTTGGACGTAGGGCCACATGGGTGCAATCTATGGCACCGAGCACTTTGGGGAAGTGTGCCACCCTGTAAAAGTCCTGGACAACGGCCTGCCTTTCTGCGGGTGTTCTGGGCATGTATATGTGCCTGCGGACTGAGGGGCGTGCTGTCATGATTGCCAAGACCTGGTGTAGGCAGCGTGACTGCGTGGCCTGTTAGACCCCCCCCACTATGGCAGTAGTCCGCTGAAATGACCCAGTGGCCAAAAAATGCAGGACATTGAGCACCTTCTCCAAGGGGCTCAATGCTTGGGAGCAGAGGGTGGGGGATGTAAGGTCATCTTCCCACTCCCTGACCAGGTCTAGGATGATACGAGGTGGAAACCTATACCTGCCGTAGACCTGGTTGTCAGGCATCCCAAAAAGGCTTGTCCGGTGTGAAAAAATGCGTGCCCTGGCTATTCTCCTCCTCCTGCGGTATCCCACGATCAGTGCTGCGACAAATGGGGCATTCATCGTAGCGGTATATACTTGTTTGTTGTTTGCGCGCACTTTTATCCCGTGCACGGGGACGCTTCCGCCTGCCTTCCTGTGCCGGACGCGTTGATGTCTATGTGCGTCTTTTTTTGTGTGCAGGTTTCCCGTATTCGGATCCATGAATAAGGGTTGTTCGCGTGCGTGTGGACATTCTTTGTAGTTCCCTGCAGTACATCCCCAGTTACGCCTTCTTTTTGACACGTTATTCCCCATTCAGCGTGTTACGCCCACTGTTCCGCCCACTTTTGATGTGTGCGCGTGCTATGTGCGCTTACGCTGTACGCGTAGCGCACGCCGTTTGATGACGTGTGCGCCCGCGTGTGCCACACACGGATTTGGCGCACAACCAGTGGTATACACGCGCAACTCCTTCCTTGAATCGCACGTGTGCCCATGCGCTTGCTTTCTCACGCTTGCGCCATTTTACGCCTGCTTGCGCTGGGATTTTCGGTGCACGTTTGTTCCATGAATCGGCCCCTAAGTGTCACCAGAAAACCCACACAACAAAACCAGCAATACCAGACTGCTCCCTTAAACTCTCCAGGTTTTGCATATGCCTCTAACTCTATCCCACTAATAACACACACTCCACCTTTCACTAATGCCATCAACATGGACGAAGTGCTCTATACACGACCACTTTACATTACATGACTGACTGGTATGTCATGGACTTTGGAAGTAGAATACTGTAAAATGTAGTAACCCACTGATAGTTCCAATGTGCCCTAGCTATCCCTGATGCAAACCCTTGAGCATACGTTTGAAAAATGTGCAGAAAAAGGGAAACTGTGTAAAGCTGAAAGTCTGGAGTGTCATGCTATACTACAATCAATAAAGTAGTATTCTAACCTTACTGAGACTGTGAAAGTCTGAGGCTTGTTTAGCATCATCGAAAAATGCTCACACTCATATCATAGACTCGTATATAATGTATCTTACACACAAATAAACAGCATGGACCCTTCCTATTAGGAGAGAGGAAGTGTGAGTTGAACATAGCGGCCGGAAAGATGGTCTGAGATTAGCTCCCATCAAAGGGACAGAGATCATGTTACAAGAGCCAAAAAGGAACACAAAAGAACTTAAGAAGTGAGAAAATGATTCTGGCTGTTACACGGGACACAGATGCTGTAGGATTAGACATTTAGGGCCTGATTCACAGAATTGTGTTATAATTGTGCAATCACGTAGGAAAACGCTCTGTGAATCAGACCCTTAGACAATAAACTGGATTAGCCAATGGGTGACAAGGTTTGATGGTTCACGCATGCATCTTTCACACATTTTGCATTTTACTGCAGAGCACATTTGCGATTGCTCAGGCCCCAGTGTCCAACCCCACAACCTGTGGGGCAAACATAATAAAAATGCTTCACCTGCAAACGTAGATGGAACAAGAGGACCAGCAAGCCAGCAACTATGTTACTGGCTGTGCCTGCCACACAGCCACACACACAGGGCCTAATTTCGAGGGTTGTGGCAGCCATGGTGCTATAAGCACCATGGCTGCCTCCAAACCGGGCTCCAATACCGGGTTCTTTCAATGGGGAATTACTGGGTCATGCCAACATTGGAGGTCCCGCTAATTCCTCCTTGAAGGAACCATTCCCCATTCCCATTTGAGCCCCCATAGGGCTCAATGGGAATGGGGAGGGAGGTAATAATGGGCACATTACGAATGGCCCGTTATTAGCTCCCTCTTCCCCTCGCGGGACCCGGAAAGGACATCTGGTTTTACCAGACGTCTGTTCCGGGTCCCGCAAAGGGAACCTCGTAATCAGCGCTCCCATAATGAAGGGTGCCGGTCCCTTACCGTCACCCTTCATTACGTTACCGCCAGGGTCGTAATGAGGTCCACAGACTCTGAAATGCTCAATGTGGATTTTTAGGAGTAGTGTATGGGAATATATTTCATGTGTGCACTGTAGATGTTTTGGGTCTCTTGCAAGCCTGGACACACTTTGTTGAAAATGTACCACAGGCCACTCAGAGCTTTTTGGCATGGTTGATCCTATACCTAGCAAATAGGATTGGTTTTTGATGTGGCCAAATCCATTCCCAGGCCAAAATAAATGTTGAGGTTATGGGTCTCCCTTACTGATTCAGCATCCAATCAGGAGCCTCGGATCTCGGGATGGATCTCTGTTTATTCATCGGGTTCTTCTGGTCAATCAGAGCAGATTCATCAAGTTTGTTCAGCTAATCAGAGCCCTTGAATTACCTTAAGGGAGGTCATTCTGCGCTTTGGTCCCTCCATGTCATTTTTAGCACATTACAAATAAATTAATAATAATAATAAAAGGCATACATTGTTTCCTGCTCCTTTGTGGGTTTTGCTATGCTATAGCGAAGGAGTATTTAGGGCAGGTGGGAACAACAGGGTAAGTTCTAAGACAATAGAGTAGGGCTACTACCTTCCCTGACCGTTAAGATCAACAATTCGGTATAAAAAAACAACGTTTCTCTGGGAGAAAAAAGTTACAGTGTGCATATCAATCGTATGATTCACAAACATCAGGTGAGGCAACAATGTGCTTCCTGTCCCTAGAGGAAGGATAGATACCCTGCCCCTGACAGAAGTGCCTGGCACTAGGTGGAGGATGGTGCAACGCCTATCTAATAGGGATAGTCAAAAGGAACTGTCCCTAAATGCTAACAATTGTAATACATACAAATAAGCTTAAAAGCATTTCGAACATTCAAACACAAAGAGAACACAACTTGCCTGCTGTTTTTTTTAATCGGCAGAGTTGATCATTAGATTCTGTCGGAACAGCTCGGAATGCTGGCATAGCAACTTGTAAACTGGGATTTCTGCTTGCACTTTATTCACCCTTAAGCATTTTATTTGCTACGTGCGATGGGCTGTGTTCAACAAAATAAACAATAACAAATAAGGTTGTTAAAAGGGACCATAACCATGGGAACCTTTAAAAAGGATCACTCTACTTGAGTTAAGCTGTGTTTCTTGTATCCCTATGTAAGTATTGGGGATATCAAAAAGAGTCACGAGAGCCCTTGTAACTCCAGAAAAGGTCGACCGGTTTCAATGGCATATCAAGTTGGGCCATCTTCTTCAGGACCGTGGGTGTGATTTGGTTATGATTCCACTTCCAGCGTGCCTTATCAAGGGACACCATGGGGGAGCACCTACATCTCCTGTAAGGAGACAAAAACACATGTTGGGGGCTGGCCATAATATACCCATTATTGGAATTCTCGATTCTACCGGAACGACCCTAAATACCACAGAAACAGTGAATAACGAATTCAATAGGTTTTATGAAACCTTATATTCCAAGTCAGATGAATGCACAGAGCTGGAGGCTTATTTGGATGAGATACCGCTACCTGTGCTCTCAGAGGAGGTCCGATTGTCCATCAATCAGCCACTGATCACTGAAGAGATCATTGAAGCCATTAAATCGCTCGCATCCGGCAACGCACCTGACCCGACAGTTAAGGTATTGAATTTTACAAAGAACTGAGCTCCACACTCGCTCCCCACTTAATGCAAATTTGGGAAGAGGCACTTCAAACTGGCAAAGTTCCTCCATTCATGTCGGAAGCAGTGATTACAGTACTGCTTAAACTGAGTAGACCTGCTTCCGACATGGGCTCATATAGGCCAGTGTCCCTGATTAACTCAGACACAAAGATGTTTGCCAAACTACTAGCCACCAGACTCCTCCAATACATGACAAAGCTAGTGCACTCTGATCAGTCGGAGTTTATTCCTGGGCAGTCAGCAGCATTCAATTTGCGAAGGCTGTTTCGCATCTCGTAACTCAACCCCGAAAGCACAAGTGGTGGCGGCCTCACTGGACGCCGAGAAAGCTTTAGACTTGATATCAAGTTGATATTACAACAGTGTCAGCTCTGTGAGCTGGTTTTAGATATAGGCATGGGTGTATAGAGGCATAGATATCAAGCAGCAATATCGCAAATGCTATGTCCCCCCTCGGCCTCCAGCAAGAGTAAGCATTCGTATTCACAGTTTGCGTGAAAATCTTAATGTGCTTTAATTAAACAGTGATACATATATAAGGTGGTTTTAATTTCATTGCTAGGCAGGTGTTTGGCCGGCAGAGGACACATTGCTCTGCTTTTGGCACCCCATGAACATTGAACTGCTTGCCTACATCTTGGAGCCAGCTCGATGCCCTTTTGCATGAGTGATGAGCTGTTCCCTGAACTCAGCTGTCACCTTACCCCTAAAGAAGCATCCGACTATATGCTTCCCAGGCAGCGTTTCGACCCAACAAAACCTTGTCTTGACCTTAATCAATCACTGACTTAACCTGCTTCAAGCATTAATGTCACTCGCTGACTCACCCCAGTGAAAGCATTGTTTTGAACCAACTCGACCACCCACTCAAACATGTCAGGACCCATTGGCTTGCACCGTCTCTAGCAAAGACTCAATCCACACAGTGAACAAGTCCTGTCTTGACTGCTACCTTCACTCCCAGGACTCTTTTTAAAATCCCTCACTTCACACCTACTTCCACTTACCACCACCAGGCTGGATGGCTGAAGATGCAAAAGAGTGCTAGATTTAAATGTCTTCTCCTGTTCCACAAATCTATCCACTGGTAGGGGCCAACCTTCTCTTAATCTCCACTATGCCTCCTTGACTACCCTTGTGGCACCTCACTCTCCTGTACGTCCTCTTGTTTCCTCTATTAATCTCTTCTTGCTCTACTTGCATGGAATTCTCTTCCTTGGGACATCAAGAAACACGCCACACCAATTTGTTCAAAGCCAAATTGAAATCCTCCTTCCTTTCATCCAAGTTATCTTCTTAACCTACCTCTCATCTGCCCCTACCCTGCCTCTGTTTCTCACATTTGCTTCCACCGCTCCAAAACTTCTTCCATCATGGTCACATCCCTAGCATAGCCTGGCCATACCACTTACCTGTAGTTAAACATGTTCCTTGCCCTTAATCTATGCAAATCCACCCATGTATTGTCCCTGGTGACTGTTCCATTTACTCCCAAACACAACCCTGTCAGAATGTCACTCGAACTCACCCCACTGTAAGTAGCTCACTGCTTCCTGTTAAATCTAATATCATATCTATTGTTCATTCTTTTGCAATTAATAGAGCATTGCTCTTCCCTGTATATATAAATCAATAAAATACATTGGGGGTCATTCTGAGTTGGGCGGTAAGGGTTACCGGGCACCGGTAAGGAGACCGGTGGTGGTAAACCCTTACCGCACAATTCCGAGGTCCCTTAGCGGGAACCGCAAAGAACGTGTTGTCTGACCACACGTCCTTTACGGGTCCCGCTAAGGGACGAGGGCGCTAATTACGGGCCTGCTATTCGCGGGCCTGTATTTAGCGCCTTCCCCATTCCCATTGATCCGTATCAGGGCTCAAATGGGAATGGGTAATGGTTGGTTGAATGGGGACGTACCGGGTCCGCACAGGTCGGAATTTCCCAGTAAGTCCCTATTCAACCAGACCGGTGCCGGACCCGCTTTGGAGGCAGCCATGGTGCAAATAGCGCCATGGCTACCTCCAAACTCAGAATGAGGCCCTAGTTCTTATGCTGGCAGTGCCATGACTAAACAGACATTGGCCCTCATTCCAAGGTGGGTGATAAGGGATACCGGGCACCGGTAAGGAGACCGGTGTCGGTAATCCCTTACCGCCCTACTACAAGGTCCCTTAGCAGATCCCACCATTAATGGCTGGTCTGACCAGCCGTTGTGGATGGGACCTGTTAAGGGACCAGGGTGCAAATAACAGGCTTGGAAGTCGCAAGCCCGTTATTAGCTCCCTCCCCATTCCCATTGAGCCCTATGGGGGCTCAAGTGGGAATGGGGAATGGCATTTTCAATGGGGACTTACCGGTCCCGCAAAGGTCGGACTACACCGGCAAGTCCCCATTGAACTATACCGGTGTCGGACCCATTATTGGTGGTAGTCATGGCGCAAATTGCGCCATGGCTACCACCAACCTCGGAATGAGGGCCATTGTCCCGATGGATCATTGAATCTACTCGAACATGACCCAATGCAGGATCAATGTGATTTGCTCAGTCACAGCACTGACTTGACCCTGTCGAGCACCAAAGAAAAATAAGGTACTGTGAAGTGGCTCTGTTCTCGTTTAGTTCAAACAATGGAAGCAACTATAGTGATCCAGGCTCTAATCGTGGCAGTTACAATTGTGGACAACAGGGAAAGAGAAACAACTATCGCAGAAGGAATAACGCGAACCGGGGCAACCGTGGCAAAAGAGGGAACAGTACCCAGCAGTCTTTTTTAGAACAGGGCCCAGAGGCCTGGGAATGGGAGGCACTGATTACCAGGAACATGAATGCCTTATGGTGAACCTCTCTTTATGTACACCAACCAACGATGAAATACACATTCTTGAAAAAGGAATGGGTTTTGTCCCCTCGAATCAACATAATGGGCCTCATTACAAGGCCTCATGTATGTTTTTTTCTGATTCTAAAACCAATGAGATGGTGCACAAATGTAAACTGGTACAAGAAATTTGAATTTGTATTGGTTGGTTCAACTTTGATGTGATAGATTATGAGTAAAACCAGGACAAGATTGGTTTGAAAATACACAGTGAATAGAAATTGATTGAAGTTCCAATACAGCTCCACATCCTCCTAATTGAAAAGTAATGTTCTGGTTGCTAACTAACAGAGGGATTTTGCAAATATAGGTTAAGGGGCATCACTAATTGTTATGGGCCCCTTTCAGAACACCAGGGATATATTCACCCTGGGGGTGTGCCAACATCAATGACACACATTAGTATTTTTGTTTAGGACACAAGCAATATGTTACATTCATTGTCAGGGGGGATTGACCAGAACATGACCCACCCTGACTGGGAAGCACTGAGATCACTTTTGTGATGTCAACCAATCACAGGGAGGCTTACAGCCAGATGGCCCTGCTGTCAATAGACTAAAATTAATGCAAACTAGTGATGAGAACAAGTGAGGTTCATCAATCAATTTCTAGACTCTATAGATATATCGGCTTAATGAGAAGGATGGGAGGGTGATAGGGAATTATTCCCATGGCAGCGGTATGAACATATGAAATGGCCCAAATGTATTCATTTAAAGACAGCCTGTAATATTCCACAATATTTATTATTTGCAGAATCACAATAGCACTAGTCATGGTAAATATGTTCACTGTATTTTGGTTGTCAATAGGATTACCTGGCACTAGGATGCCGAGAGGTTACATGTCTTCATACCGAGATATTTTATACCGAATGCCCATATATCGAAACATATATCTTGAAAACCTTAATATTGTATGCATTTTTTGGGGTGGAACCCCCTGCCAAACCTCCTGTTTCCAACCCCAAAAACCCATCCTGACCATTTATCCAATAAATGTAACCCTTTACCCCACCCTGAATATATTCGATATAAAGGTTTTCAAGATATAAGTTTAGATATATGTGCAATTCGATATACAATATTCAAGATAAACACTGTATACCATAACGAGATACCTTACGCCAACAATGTACTGTTTTGTTTATGTATGGTAACAAGAGTGACATCACATCCGCTAAGTGCACCGCCAAGCTTCTATAAATGGATTGCAAACAAAATGGCGGTTGTCTCAGATGCACTGCAGGACTCTACCACAGGTTCGGAACACAGGCACAGTGTGTTTAACGGACAAGCAGAATAAATTAAGTAGTTCATGCAGAATAGATAGATTTAGCAATGAAGCATACTAAAGGTAACTTCATAATAAGTTACTTAGCGGAGACCCCCAACTTTTGTATTGCAGATGAAATAAGAATATGAGCAAGTAATGTTAAGCGGGAAGATTCACAACACATCTTTGGAAATTGCTGTAATGAAGCAATTTTTGGGGAAACAACATGAATCGCCAGATAAAGGCAATGCATTAGGTCTTTTACCTTTTTAACTAAAGCCTAGATTTGCAAAATCAACTTATTAGAAACGTTTTTACTCATAGATCGATGAATTCCCTTAATAGATGCAATGATTGAATAGAAGATTTCCTACCATTACAAAAGGAATATGTAGAATTGGAAACTCCATATGATTTTGAGATGCGACTGGACAATAACAGGTGCTTGATCAGTAATCCCTTTAGAAACAAGGTTTTGTTGGTATATTCAAACCCATGCTTCAAATAAGGCAGAAGCATCTCTAATGAGAGAATTCGTGTTGTTATTATCAAATCATTCACAGACAGTGCGAAGAAACATTGACTGCTGCCAACTAGCACGAGCAAGGAGATTATGGATGGAATTTTATAATTTTATGGTGAATATATATGATTTCCACAGAAGGTTAAGATTTCAATCAATAGAAGAGCACACTTACAATGTTTGAGGGTGAGAACAACGAGTAATACATGTTTAGAGAGTGCAAGTACGACCAAAATTGGGGTTTGTAATCCCCCAAATACACAACCCACTCTAGGGGTATTTTTCACAATTGGTACAAAGTGTAGAATGTTTTTAATGGTACAAAAATAACACATTTCTTATTTTTTTTTTCATAACACAGACAGAACATTTTTGGGTTTATAGATCACAACTTCTACATCTAAAGTCACCTATGAATGACTGAATATCCCTTTTCCAAAGAGACGTAACTATCCCTCAAGTGGATGCTGTCTCCCTAGTAAGCACTGGTGTACCACCTGCAAAGGTTAGGGGATTGAAAATAGTCTAGCATCTGAAAATAGGTGCACACTTTGGAAATCAAATCCGTCTTTTCTTTATTATTGTTGTTTCCTCACTGTGTGACTTATCAATTACAAACAACATTCTTCTTTTTGTTGGATTACAATCTAATGTGAAGATTGATGTGTTTTGTCTTTTTTATGTGTATATCTAGTCGCACACTTACATCTACTGAGTCCACCTGTTCACTTAAAGTGATTACATTTGGCCGAGCTTGCCAGTTCTCAAGCCTGTCTCGGGGATCAGGTCATCATCCTGAGCTTCTTTTAGTCAACCTTTTTCAGGTGGATGAGTATCGCTAACCGCTATGTTCAGGACTCTAACTTGACAACACTGGTCAAGTTTCAAAAAAAAATTCTAAAAAAGACAACATTATTCATCATGTCTCAATCTCCATTTTCTGATTGGGTGAGAGCGTCTCTTGATTCCTTCTACAGGCATCTTGATTTCCGAGTTCCCAACACGGGAATATGTAAAAAAGGGAACCATTGCCTAGTAATCTTGAATCCATCTAGTCAGGGCATCAGGAATAAACTTATTTCATGCCCCGGCATTCTTTCCAGTTCTTAATAGTTTCTTCCTCTTCTCTTTTGTTACGTGTGTCCTACTCTGCACATTGTCCCTGTAAATAGACAATCAAAGACATAATATCTCTGATGACATTTTGGACAATCATAATTTTTCTATTGTGTTTTTAACACGGGGTTGTATTGGCACAACTTGCTTACCAGTGTATGGGGCTCAACTCAATTTCTGGGCCACCTGTTTTTGTCCAGGTGATTGATTTATATATTCGGGATCCAGTTCATATGGCTGTATTTCCTGGCTTTTTGTGCAACCTGCTCGAAAGACAAGCGTTCCGGCTTAGGTACAGCCAGATGTCTACATGGATCACATGATATCACTTAGTCCAATCCCATCTATTCACTCAAATATTTCTGCTACAATGTATTAAGGCTACACATTCCTTCAATGTTACATTCATGTCCCTGTTGAGTATTATTTGTATCTTTTGTTCTCTCTATGTATTAAAGGTCACCCATTATCCATAAACACTCTATGTTTTCTCACTTTTTTCAACCGTGGTGATTTCTGGGGGTTGTGGTTTTTCCATTTACTAACGGGTCTATTTTACATAATTTCTAGTTGGATGTTTCCATAATTTTCTTTCTATGATTCTATCACTATGTTCTTCCATTCTTTAACCACCAGAGTCATTACCCTCATTTAGTTTTTTCTTTTGTTACTTTTATTATTACTCCGGCCATGGTGCATTATGGGATTAGACAGTTCTACCCATTGTGTACAGCATCACTTTTCTTGATGCCCAGTTCTTTTTCTCGTATGTTCCTTCCACTTATCTCTTCTTGGATGTCTCCCATTTTACCAGACTTAGCTCGCTCCCCACAAGACATCACTTACTACAACAGACGGCGACCCCTGCCTTAGTGGTTGCAATACTGATTCAACAAATCAATGTGTGTTTTTCATCTATGATAATGATATGCTCCAACCTTGGAACAAATGGCCATCCCGCCTTGATTAACCACAGTAGTGCACTGGGGGACCCAGGTCACTAATGTGTCTAATGCCAGTCTGATAATGCATACAGGTGATTTATTTTATTTTATTTTATTGAGCATTTGTTAGGTGCCTATACAACAGAATTTTTTTTCAAAGCCCCACAAGGATATATGAGAAGGGAACAAGGAGAAATAACAACATTGGCAAAACAGTAAATATGCAGTTGTGGTCCTACTAGGCCTTGTGGCATTCGGATGTGAAACTGCAGTGAAGAGAAGTGCAGGAGATAGGGATGGGTGAGTGGGGGAATGGACACGTGCTGTTGAGGGGCCCAGGAGGGAAGTGCCAAGGGGAGCCAAGGAGAGGCCTTAGGCTAAGTGCTAGTGTGGGTGACTGCCAAGGGTGGGATGCAGAGTTGCCAAACAGGGGCCCGAAGGGCTAGTACAGTGTTTGGGGGATGCTGGTATCGCCTGGGTAGAAATGCATGTATACTTTGAAATTCACAAGAACCAGGCCAGTGGTATCAGCGGCAGTGGGGTGATTAACAGAGAAGGGAAAGAGGCAGAGAAAAACAGAGTTTTTAGCAGTTTCCAGAACTTAAGGAGGTCTGACTCAAGTCTGAGAGGGGCAGGGAGGCTGTGCCAAAGGGCAGCACCAGCGGAGGAGAGAGACCTGCCCCCACTCTCTGCTTGGAACAGCTTTTGACAATAAAATAGTTGGCGTTAGAGTAGCGGATGCCTAGTCAGTGGTCAGTGATGCCTAAGGTATCACAGAGTTGTTTTATGAGGATAGAATGGTTAACCATGTCAAAGGCATAGGAGAGGTCTAGGGGAATGAGAACAGCAGGGGAGTTACAGTCGAGCATGACTTCACAGGTGTTCAAGAGAGCACTTCCCATGCCTCTGGATGCCTGGAATCCAGATTGATGGTCATGGAGGTAACAAACAAGTTCAGTGTAGAGGGTCCGTTGGAGTAGGACCAGTTTCTCCAAGTGTTTACCCAGGAAGGGGATAGTGGAGATTGGGGGATAGTTTGCTGTGCAGGAGGGGTCAGCAGATGGCTTTTTTTAAAGAGAGGATGCACTAGAGAATGCTTGAGTTACAGAGGCAAAGAGCCAGTGGCAAAGGAGTGGTTACAGAAGTCAGCAAGAGCTGGGACGAGAGAGGTGATGTTGTCCTTAATGGTTCTAGCAGAACAGGGGATCACCTGTTTGGATGAGATCTTTATTGAGTGGACACCTCTAGAGACCTCATGTGGTGTTATGGGCAGGAGGGAGGATAGTGTGAGGGTAGGGGGATGGAAGCCAAAGGAGTCTGGGGAACAGGAGCGGGTGTGGAGATGCGGGTAGAGGAGAGTGTGGTCAGGATGTCCTGAGTTTCTGATGTGAAATGGGATGCCAAAGCGCTGCTGAAAGCCTGGGAAGGAAGGATAGAGGTGGAGATTGCAGCTGTTTTAGCGAGTTCCTTGCAGATTTTGAAAAGTTCAGATATGCTGTTAGTGGCTCCAGAGATGCAGGCTTGGATGTGGGCCCACTTCATGGAGCAGATAGAGAAACAATCTTGCCTTTGGAGCAGGCAGCAGGCCAGTTTGTCAGAGGGTAAGGCCAAGGTCTTCCACTTCCGTTCAGCAACTCTGCACTTACGTTTCGGAGATGCTAGGTAGGAGACATACCAGCTGTTGTTTTGGAGGCGAGTTTTAGGTAGACGCTCATGACAGGGGCAAAGATTTTAAGGGTGTTAGAGATTGAGAGACTCATGTTAGCAAGGACAGAGTCGGAGGGAGAGTCAGAAGCAGGGGTTGGGGGGATGAAGGTGGAAGCAAAGGCTTGATGGTGAAGGAGGCTGGCAGTTCTGGGGTGGCTCGGATAGAGGGCCAAGGGACTCCAGGCGCGAAGAGGGGAGAGAGTGGTCAGACCAGGAGAGGGGGGTGGTGACTGGATTAGAGATAGGGGTGTTGGCAGAAATTAGGGAATCCACAGTGTGTCCGGCTGAGTGAGTTGGGTCGGAAGGAAGAATAGTAAGAGCGAGAGAGTCACAGAGGACAGAAAACTGTGACTCAAGGTAGTTGAGGTGGTTATTGAAGTCACCAAGGAGGAGGAGTTAGGAAGTTGAGGTTGAGAGGGAGGAAGCAAGTTCGGCCCATTCAGAGAGGAAGAGAGAGATAGGACCATGAGGCCTGTAGATAGTGGCGAGGGTGAGAACAAGAGTAGGCAAGACCCCAAGGCTACAGATGAGGAATTCAAAAGAGGAGTATGATTGAGTAGGTATGATGGAAGAGGGGACCCACTCAGGGAAAGTCAGGGTCACTTGACCTATGGACCTGTTGGGTCTGGGTTTGAAGAGGATTTTTTAGCCCTCAGGAAGGAAAGTGTCAAGAGCAGTGACAGAGCTGGCATTGAACCACGTCTCGGTAAGAGCAAGGAAGTCAAGGTCAAAGTCTTTGAGTAGGAGACAGATGTCAGAGGAATGTTTGACAGCAGAACGGGCTTCCAGAGTGGCTAAGTGAAGTTGGGTAACACCTTTGAAAGTTTTCTGAGGGGGTTACATGGGCATGGCACACCCGGTGGTGGTGGAAGAGAGGTTAGAGGAGAGGAGGAAGGAGGGGTGTCAGGTGAAGGGGGTAAGTTAATGAGAGAGGGCAGGTGCCGGTCAAAGAGGAGAAGAGTAGGTTGAGAGCCTTGGGCTATGATAGTGCCACTGTGGTAGACGTTAATGATGCACCTAGAGGATGAAAAGTATGCCAAGAGTACTTCCCATCTAGTGCCACCATTAATGGGTGAAGAGGAGAAAGAGGAGAGAGTGGAGATCAGTTGGGGAGCCCATAGGTCCAGGGAAGGGACAGAAAAGAGGATGTCAGTAATAGTCTGCCTGGAAATAGCATTGACGTAGCTGTCAGCAATTTGAAGTCCTGAGTTAGAATCCAGGAGAGCTTTTTTTTAGCTTTTGTCTTCCAGTCTTTGTGAGAGAGATATGATAGGTGATAGAGTAGCAGTTAGAGTAGATAGGAGAGATAGAGAGATGGGGTTTAAGGGGGGAGCAGGAATAAAGTCACCATAATGATGATAGGAATGGAATCCAGCCTTTAGCCCAAAAATACTTCAGTATAGGGATATAAGGTCTTAAAGATGTGGTAACTGTTAATTAGACATTCACGCCCACATTTTTTTGAATGATGATAAGGAGAGTGTTGGATTAATGTGGCACCACTAAATCAATAATATCTATGAATTAGATATTTATAAGAATATAAAACATTTTACTAGCGAGGTTGTATTTTTTTCTTTCCCAATCCTCTTTCTAATCCCCTTCCTTTGTTGTTTTCCCTCTGCCCCCTTGTTTCTACTCTTAATTGACCAACATTGAAACTGTTTATTATATCAATAATATGCAAACACTTGCACAACAATGGTGTGTATTATGTTGCAATTTAATACATGCACATATGGGCCACCCAATGGTCATGGGAGTGGCCCAAGTGATGGTTTTATTTTCACGTGACATTTGGAGTTGGTTTGTTTGAAGCATGGTTATACACATGTTGGCATTTTGGACATATCGTATGATCCATCAACATGGATGTGCATTGGGATCAATTGAATGTGGTGAGGATATATTTTTTGAAACAACAATTGTTTGTTATAATTTAGTTATGATGTATGATGTTTCTAGCCCTGATGAAGTCCCTGTGGAGGTCAAAACATATGTCAGCTTTGTTTGTTGAAGTGACTTTAAATTCCGAAAATAATTGGAGACTTTGTGTTCCAAACTGATCATTAGATCTTGAGCCTTCTCCAGCTAAATTACTCTGGATAAACCTTTCTTAATTGCAGTTATTGGGAAATAAGGAGTGCATGGATCATAGATAACCATGCAAATTTGCTATGCATGTCAATGGACATAGGCCATTTGCTCAAATCCATGCGTGCACCCTCCTATTGGCTTAATATTTGAATCCAATTTAATTTGAATATATAGAATGTATAGGTAGCTAGCTTGACCAGATCACATCCCCCCTAAGACTCCTGAAGATATAGACTATCCTCAGCCTGCAGTACCAAAAGAGGCAAAGGAGTTATACATGTCAGGCTGTGCCCATTTCTCCTTTATGATTGGGATCACTGCTGGTTTATAAGTAGTGTGGAGCTCAGTATATGCAATACCCATTTCTCATGCCAGTGCTCCTGCAGAGCTGTATTCATTTCGTTGCACAGGACAAGGAATCCTCTGTGACACAGACAGTGAGCCTAGGCAGGATATTGCCACTTTTGGTGGATAGATGGCAGAAAATAAAAATGGGAGGGTTATCAAAGCTTGGAATAGCTATAGAGGTGGGAATGCACTGTTCATTTATCTGGACATGTCTATGAACCAAGGTTGAGATTAGTCAGATCTGGCATATGATGGAATAACATCATCAGCCCCAACCATGAGGGCAGTCAAGACAGAAAGGTGCCAGTTAGATTTGAGGGTCTGGCACACAGACAGTCATCACAAGGTAGTGTCCTTGACAATTCCCATGTAATGCTGCATGCTCTTTTGAATACTTTATATAGGAGAAGGTGAACAGTCTTCAAGGTGGATAAACATGTTAATAAGCTAAGGTAACTAACAGCAAGAAAGGCATTGGCCATTATTCCTGGGAAGACATTTCCCAGACTTAAACAATCTGAGAAATGTCCTTGGAATCAGTATCTGAGATTCAGGCAAAGAGTGCCAAACCATCAGAGGAAACAATCTACACAGCTTCTCAACATGAAGTACTGACACCAGGCTTGTAGGTCAAAGAATCCACTGGTTTTCTGGAGAGAGGAAAACACTGTGCTCAAACAAATGGGTTTTCAATGCAACCAGAAACGTCACAACAGATCTTGACTCCCAGAAGGATGGAAGTGATGAGCAATTCTGACAGTGATCTAGAAGCTGTTGGAGAAGGAGGCAATAGTCTTAGCGTTGAATAGCATTATAGTCAGAGCTTCTACTCTATCATATTCCTTGTCCTGAGGTCGAATTGGAAATTATGGATGGTCCTTGATCTGAAGAATATGAGTTATTTTGTTGTTTAAAAGAAATTAAAAAGGGCAATTCTTCATACGATAATGCCATTGATTAGAGATCCAGTTTTCTTAGCATTGATAGACCTGCAGAATGCGTATGTATATATCCCTTTTCACAAGAACCACCAGCGGTCCCTGAGATTTGCTGTGTGAGGATAACATTGGCAATTCATTCATTTAGGCTCACACAGCATCCTGTGTCGTTACCAAGGTGAGCATTTAGAGAACTCAGGGGACAGTCTTTAGAGGAAAAGAATTTGGTGTCTAAGATTCTTAAAAGATTTTCATCGGCAAGGTCATCTGTGCCGGCAGGCTTTCCAGCATGTAACCTTTACTTCGTATTAAAAACTCTGCAGGACCCTCCTTTCAAACCTCTAGATTCAGTAAGTCTAAAGTTCTGTCTAGAAACTTTGTATTGTTGGTCACAGTCACATCAGCCAGATGACTACGTGAGATATGTGAGTAATCATATTTACAGTTTTACCAAGACTCCTTGGGGCTCAGATGTGATCCGAGGTTTTTGCAAAAGGTGGTATCTAAATTTCACAAATCTCAAGAAACTGATCTCTCTGCCTTTTTTAAGGAGCAAATAACAATGGGGGTTCTGGGAGTCCCTCTGCCAAACATTAGTCCTGGTTATGAGAGCCTTAACCAGAGTCTTTAGCTCACTATCTTTCACAGAGGAGAAGTCCAGCACCGAAATGCTAGGCAATTCTCCTCTAAACAAGAGTACCAACAGCAACCCCAGACACGTGTTTCGATCTGGTTGGACCTCATCAGTAGGGTGGAGTGTGCCTCTCTAAGAATAGTGAGCAAGAACTCTGACATTGGGTGGGCGTGAAAAGGCAGTGTTGACATACTTAGAACATAATCATTCAGGAAATCTGACAACTTGTTTATAACCTTCAGCAGTATGACCCTGATTGGCATCTGTTCCACACATCAGTTGGTGGATCAAGTGGGCAATTGAATGTGGCCACACCTCAGCCAATCATCTCTGAGAATCAGGACATTTTGATGAAGGGAATGTTGACGTCTTGAGCTGAAACACTACATACCAATACAGAAGATGTGTAGAGTGGATATTGTAAATAAAATAACAACCCAACACCTAAATGATAAAAATAATCCAAAAGGCCAAATAATCACTCCTCCTTTTTGCAAGCGAAAACAAGGTTTATTGCAAGCAAAAGGTCTCAGACGGTCTGATAGAAATGAACTGACGTGGAGCTCGCCATGCCCCAACAAATTACAGGTTATATAGCAGAAAACTTCAAATCAGCATACGTATGTTACAATGTTATCTCACCAAACTCATTGGCTACCGCCTATAGAAAATGCTAATGTCCCCCCATAGTCCTTCGACCAATTTGTCACATCTCATCTAAACCCAGTCCACTAAACTTGTGGTCTAGTACATCGTCACTGTTGAATACAGGTACAGGATTTGTAGTTTACACTTGACATAATGATGAGTCGAGACTGACACGTGATGTGCACCCCTCCATTACAGATGGGATCAAAGTAAACTGGCAAGGCCAACTCTGCTTTGATAAGACAATAGGCCTTCTCATTATACCAGACGCCATGGTGATCCGAGCAGTTCAGCTTTAAACTGTATACTTTTTACTTGAATTTCTTTTAGGTAGGCCATCTTTTTGCATAGTTGGTATTTCCCAGTGTTTTGTCTATCAGGGTACCTTTTCATAAGCAATGTTTCACCAATTGGTAAGCAAAACCAAATCACAAAAAGTTATGTTCAGTAGTGAATGGCTTGTTGCTTTTTTGAGAGAAATAGCATTATATCTACGTACTGGTGCTTTCTGGTTCGTACACTTTACGAATGGTTTAGTGGAATAAACAGTCAATCAGCTATAAGAATTAAATAAATGAATCTGCACAGTGCAACTATCGAATGCAAGTTAATTCCGACGAGTCCTGAGAACGCAGCGCACGCGAACGTTCTAACGGGGATTCGGAGTCGTATTTTTCATCGCCTGGCAGCACAGCAACAACTCACATGTTTAACAGTCTTCACATGTCAGTGTAATTTGCACTTCATTCACGGACTAAACAATGCATTTAATATCAAGTTACGAACTTATTCCAGATGGCTGCATAGATTTGAGGGTCAAGTGAGAATAAAAATAGATAATGACTGAGGGCCTCGCGAGACTCTTCGGAAAGACTAAACACTCACAATGGGGGTGTCATTCTTTGGGGTTTCTTTATGCGGTTGTATGTACTCAGCTGTTTCTCCAGCCAGCTTTCACTACGCTGGGACGCGGCTGCATTCTGAATTCCTGTTCCACATCACCTCCTACTCTTTAGACTGTCTAAGCCCCATGCCACACAAGTGAAGAGAAACATACGCAGCTGCGCCAGGGGTTGCTAATGTGCTGGCCCAGAGAACCGGTGATTCTGCTCTTGAACTTAGTGCTCACAGAGGAGCGTGGCCTAACAGCGTGCACTCTACCCCTTACACATGCAACGGGATTACCGCCACTTAAAAAACGTACAAACAGATGCTCCAGGAATGTTTCAAATTACAGATGGAAGGTGCATTATTTGTATACGTAAACACCATACCAAAACACGTTTCCATTTTAAATATGTGCTTTTTTATTTTTTTATAGACAACAAATAAAGCCAAAATGTAATGCAGCTTTTATTGCACGTAACGCAGATACATACTTTTTGCAGTCTCTTTATTACTTTAAAACAATCCTGCTTTACCAATAGTTACCATGTACCAATTTACCCACTGAATGTGTTGAATGCACAGAAAGCTAAGCTTTTAAAGGGGCATTTTACGACGCTAAATTGGCTCTTGCTTCCATGAACATATGAAATGGGCGCATTCACATTATTCGATCCAACCATCAAAGGGGAAAAAAAGGAAATGTTTGCACAAATCATTGTGTTGAACTGATTCGCACGTAAACAATATGCTTCCAGGTGTGATGAGGGGTGTTAGAAGATGACTGAGCACTGATTGAGCCCAACTAACATATTCAAAAGGAGAATGGGAAAGTGAGGGTCAGAAGACAATGCAAGAAGTATGATCATTCATAAACGACAGTAAATTACCTGCTCCTTTTCCCCCAGTCATAATTTGCCAGTGTTCTCACTTGGAAAAATGTGGATTTCGAACTAAGACACATTTCTGGGAACGTCTTCTTTTTTTTTTTTTGGTACCACTATGTACAGATTCAGCACTGTCCCTCTTTTTTAGGAGTGCAGACTGTTGATTTTCTTTATATTTCAATTGGATTAGACCACTCATGTAGCGTCTACTTTTCTTCTCCGTAACCTTTTCAAACTCCTTCTCGGAGGACATTCAAAAAAGCTAACCAATGAGCCAAAGTAGCAACTCATCACGCAAGCACTCCACAAGTGCATGCTGTAGTCTAGTTCTTTTCCTCCAGTCACGCTCAAGTCGACTTCTCCTCTCATACTTCCAATACTGCCTGGCCAATTATGCCGTACTTCCGTCAACCGGGCCAGCGTGTAAGTCAAGCCATGCATCAGCTATGCTCGGCAGCAACACATTTTTGCATTGAGTATGTTTTGCTCCACCAATAACGAAAAATAAAAAACAAAATCGTTCTTGCTCTATCACTCCTGACTGGAAATTCTCAGGGAGTTGTGGCACAACCAGCCTTGGTGAGCAATATTCTATATCATTTTTTTGCATGACTGTTCCCATTAGAAAACAGGTCCAACTAATACCCATGGCATTACTTATACCCTTAGAGACCTCTCGTGGCTATTCATCTTGCCATGCTAATCGCTTGAAATATGTTGCAATTGAACATCACAGCTTATCCTTGCTTGGTGGTTCGGCTGCAACCCTATGTCTCTTTAGTCTCAAACATGGACGTGTACATGTTGCTGCCTTTTCAGCTCTTTTATTCTCTCTGGGAATTTAATCAATTGTTTTTGTCTTATTGCTCTTCTAGATCGAACCATATCCTGGCGCAGACCAACTAGAACTATTTAAATTGATATAGAGTATCGAAAATTAGAAGTTCGTTTCAGAAAACCCTAGTAAGGGTCACTAATTCTATTTTTAGACTTCTCAAACGTATTCTGATTCACATTATCTGTACAGTTTTGGCATTCTACCATTAAAATTCATATTTTGATGTTTTTTAGAACAAAGATTAACACATCCAACAAGCCAGACAACCGACGACATCCTTCCTTGTCCTGATGAAGGCTGGGCCACACAGATGTGCACAAAATCATTGCTACTCCTAGACAAGCAATTGCAGGGAGTCATTTTGGGAAGATTGGGCTTGCCCTCTTTCATCATTGAAGCCAGTTAGCGACAGGGATACGGAGTGTGTCCGCGGCACAGGGGGTGGTTCAAATGAAAATGGTTTGCACCACATGGTTGCGGGTGACCTTTTCGGGTGCCCTTTGCCACACTTGGAGTATGGGTGGGTCCTGTTGATTTGTCCACAAACCCTTGGTGAAGAATTAACTTCTGCCCTGCAGTAGTACAAGGATGAGTGGAGGGTAAAGTGCCTGCTCATCCCTCACAGTCTACAAACCAACAGTGAACCCAATCATAAAGGTAAAACAGGTGCAGTTAATAAATATACCACATTTTTTTTTCTGGTAATGTTCGACAAGAGGGGTGTGAATATGAAATAGCAGAAACGAAAACAATGAAGCATAACAGTCCAAATTAAAGAAATGTCCAATCAAGTAAATATATGCACTTTCATTGAACACACCATATGCAATGAACCCAACCCTGTAGAAAGAACACAGAATATCCAAGATAGCAAGATGTAGCTCTCTGGGTAATGAGACAGGTGGTGGAAAGCAATAAAAAACACACTTTGCAAACAGGATATGTTCTTGGGTTGCGAAAGAGATTAATGTGAGCTAGCCAGACTCGAAAACCCAAAATGCACAGAGGAGCAGTTTTGAGGAAATAATTCCTTTGCAGTGGCTTGGCAGTTTGACAACTGAGAACTAGGTTTCTCGGTGCTGTTCGGTGGTTTGATTCGGTTTGACGTGCAGCAGACAGGATGCTACGTTTCAAAATGTTACTCGAGCGATGAGGATCATGGAGATCATCAGGTTCAGTACGATGGTCGAGGCCAAATGGTGGAAGGCTGAGATCAGGATGAGCAAATCGAGTCGGTTTTGGGAACAACACCCAGTTTGATTGTAGTCTTGACTGAAAAAGAAGAGTCTGGGGTTCCAAACAGCAGTTTGAGTGATATAAGTGCAGGATGCTTCTTTGTTTGAATGGAGGCAGCAATGTGCTGCTGCTGGTGCAGTGGCAAACGGATTTCAACTGCTAGAACTACAGTCCAAAAGTTGAAAACTATGATTGGCAGTCCCAGAGGGTCCTGTTGGTTCGAAACAGTGTTGATCATGCTCAAATCATGTCTCACCAAGGTTCGCAGGCAAAATAATAGGAATACTAGCTGTCTCACCTCTCAGGAGCTGTGAGTCCCACTCCAGGGTCTCAGGGGCAAGAGTAGTCCTTTTTTCAGACTCCCAAACACGGTCGATGCTGGCACACTACTGCAAGGGTTCTTCAGCATTGTTAGGTCCTGGTACCGGTGTGGCTGGAAGAGTGACAGGTATTGCTCCATCAGCAGGTCACCCCGAATGCGCCCTGGCGATGGTTAGAGGAAAGAGCTTGACTCTGCCTTGGACTACCTGCCTTGACCTCACAACTGGTGGACTTTGGAAAGGGCTACTCTCTCAACAGGGTCCAAAAGAGATGATTCAAATAAGAAGTGGGAAACCCTTTCTTTTAAAGCAATTGTCTATTGCTGATTGATTAAAAGCAACCCAGCTTTGAGGGTCCAATCATTGTCCTTTTAACAAATTGACTTTGTCTTCTGACATCACACCCAAAGTGTTTTGTGCTACAGGAAGTGGAGGGGACAGAAAGGAATGATAGAGGTTGAAGGAAACGAGATGATAGAACTTTCCTTCATCTGTAAGGATCTCCCTCTATCTACACTAACGCCACTCCCTGCCCATCGCAATATAATCAAAGGCCCTTTGGTATGCAGCATGCCTGTGTGGGACTACTTTTGTGAATGGATCTGCCCTGTAAGAGGATTCAATTCAGCACTACAGCTAAGTTAACGCCTAGTCTAGAATACTGAATGAAAACCCTTATTGATATATCTTTATGTCCAGTTCATGCGTTCTGGATGACTACCCCTATATAACACCCCTCTCTTGGAATCCCCCTGACCCCACTGAGCCAAGAAGTAGTTCTGTTTTGCAAGTTTAAAAGGTTTATTTGATAATTTAAAATATATATATATCACACTTTATAATAAATTAATAATTGAATAGCACACTTAATCTGATATGATAAAGATCAACAACGGAGAATCTGGCACTAGCACACTTCTTTATAATCACGAAGGAGTTGAGATGAAATGGATAAGGTAGCACACTGGTAAATAGGTACAGAAGTATAATGTGGTATAGAATGCTTTATAGGGTTCAAGGAAATGCAAGGTTGAATGAATGAAATGCAGTATAGGAAATACTCAATATGATTTCAACAAACAATGTAATCGCTTTTCTCTGGCAATCCCCTAACCCCTTGATGCAAGGCAAGGAAATGGAAGGAAAACACACAGTTCTCAGAAATGCAATCAATGTAAATCAGTTCACCCCAGCAAGCTTACACTACAGAAAACAGATAGGAGTTTTGAAAACACAGGCAAAATGCTTTGATATGTGCTAGCAATGGATGAGAAATATGCTGGAAATGCTTTTAATTCCCTTTCAGAGGTTCAGGGTGAGTGGTATCTAGTTAATATTAGTCCAGGCTCACACTAGCAATGAGGCAGGGATAGTTGGCAGGTTAACGAATTTCTGGCAAATGGAAGGCAAGCAGCAGCAGTTTTTACATGTGAAGAAATTTGCAAATCGCGCCAAAATTCGCGGATGCGCCGAGCGCTATTACAGAGGAACCACAAGGATCTCTATCGTTTTGGGGTCCTAGGAAAGCCTAGGATCTCAGCTTCAAAATGAAAGTTACTGCAAGTCTCTAGCACAAACGGTTGCGGAGATATGAGCGATTTTGTGAAGGTCGTTTTTCAGATTTGAAATTTTAAAGTTCAAAAAGACAAGTGCAGCTTGCAACTAGGAAATGACAAGTGACAGCTTTACAAATGACAGGTGACCGTTAGGAGGCAGTTCTACTTAGATTAAGCTAGATTGAATTATATTATTTTAACTAGGAGATTGGTTCTGCACAGTTTTCTAGGTACTCACACTATATTCTTGAGTGAAATGGGCCTCATCACGGATCTGGTCAGGGTTTTAAATTCGCCTCTGGTCTCTGCACTTCACAGTGATCTGGGTCAGCTCTCTCTGGTTCTCTGGTCTGGGTCTCTAGTTCTGGATAGATTGAAGTCTCTAGTTTGGCTCTCTGGAGGTTTGATGGAGGTAAAGTATGGATTTTTCCGGCAGAGCTTCCAGCGGCAGATGGAATTTTAAGGTCCTATCTGTCCTGTCTGTCTGCTTTTATGTGTTTAGAATGTGGGTGTGTTCTAGCATCACTGACCCTACCTCTCTCTCAGCTTCTAATTGGTCAAACTTCCATTTATCATTTGATTGGGGAATGAACTGTGAGTCAGAGGGATGTCATTTTATGGCTTGCAGATAGGACACTCCTCTGTCAGATTGCACACATTCTATATTTGATAATAAAAGACATATTTCACAGTTACACAGTTGCTTGAAATTACATATACATGGTGTGGCTGAATTTAGCCATGTCTCTGTCCAAATCTGCTGTTTCTAAGAGCTTGCATTCAGAAATGGCACATAATTGACTTTTTAACTGATTTTTCAATTTCTGACATTGACCCAACTTTACATACATGTGTGCAGGGAGTATGGACATTAACTGATGAAGTTTCAGATTTTTAACATGCATACGTTTAGAGTAATATCCACTTTTCCGCTAAAACCCCCCTGAACACGCCACCGGGTCGAAAAACCTCTTAAAATGTGGGCAGAAAAATCACAAGAATTATGGTATCATTTATAAAATTTTCACATGTCCGCTCTATGAATGATCCATCTTTTTAAAGTTATGTTCTGGCTCCAAAGGGGTGTGGTTTCCTCTCAGCACAAGGTAGAAATACTGGTTTATCCAGTTCTGCCAAGCCAGCTTGCTCTCACAGGCAGTGCTCCTCCCAGCTTCTGCCAAGAGGAAGCTACATTTTACGACTGCTGTAATAAAACCTTTGCCTGAGTCAGGAGAGGCTCATTGTTCAAGAGGAAGCCATTTATGATCCTCTCAATAAACCCTCTGCCTGGGTGAAGGGAGTTGCATTGTTCACTCTCCTGCAGAGCACAGGTAATTCAATTATCAGATAGATGGCATATCCTTAGTGTGAGCAGCAAAAGGGCAGCTAGGCCTGGGAACACAGCTGTGACTCAAGTTTCACTCCTGATGGGGGTAGTTGCCAGGCAGAATTGGAATCTCTTTAAGCCAGTTTCAGATAAAATGTCACTTTTTGTTCCCCAGTTTCTGCATTCAAATAAAACTAAACATTTTCACATATGCAGCTAGAAGGCTGATTCTAAGTTTAAAACTATGACATTTAAACAATTGCAACCTATGTGACACTCAAAGTAGGTCACTCATTTCTTTTAAACATTTAGATTTGTAGTGTCTTTCAGTCCAAATTTACTTAAACTGCTGAAATCCACAGCTAAGCCAGTCTTGTCATAAACCTTCAAGTCACTTCAGAATATCACTTTACATTGTATCCACCTCTCAGTAAGTCTTTCTTTGGCCTGCTTTGGGTTCATTCATTTTTACACAAAAAAGTAAAATCTGGTGTTGTTTTAAATTGCCGGCTTTTGGATAGTGGTGAGTACTGGTACTGCACCCATTTTTGGGATTTAAGAATGAATTCCCCACAATTCTAGTTGCATTTGGCAATCAGCATTGCCATTCCCAATGGTTTCAGACTACTGTGCGGGTAGTCCAATGGTGGTTTTAAAGCGCTTTGAAGCTAACCGGCGCTACGGTTTTTCCTTTGGCAACCCATTTCCCTCATGGCAACCCAGCCTTTCATTCTCGCACTGGTGGGTGGCAAGTGAGGCAACCATTTCGGTGGGCGCACAAACTGCGCAGCTTTCCTGGATTTCGGCGCACATGTGGGTTTTCTGCCATCTTGAATTTTCTAAGCCACCAGCACCAAATGTTGTGGCATGATAGCTTAAACGTGGGTCAGGACACCCAACAAGCCCCCCCACGCGACTGCACTTTGAATTTGAGTCGATGGGGAGTCGCGTGCCCAAGGGTTTTGACCCATGCACCGGTCTGTCCGCATAATCTTCTTCCTCTTCTGTAGATGGCATAGTTCAGCATCTTCTTCTCCATCCGTTACTGATCGATCGGTTCTCCTCGCCAGTCCTGATGGGAATATTGGGCGGTTCACTGGGCCCATTGGATCTTCGTTCCCGGTCTCCGGATCGTCCTCCTTGGCCCGTCTTCAGGTTTTCTTTCTCCTAGGACGACAAAGGAAGAGCGGCAATACCTACTCATAGACGTTTTTCCACCACTGTTGAGATAGTGGGGCAGCATATGCATTTCATCATAACGAAACATTACATTCTTATTTTGAAAAAAAAACAGTATAACTAAGAGACAGGTTCATGCAAATCACAGTATTTTAGAGACTAGATGTGGTATGTTTTATGATTGGAACTGAATTAGTCTGAGACAGTACCCGCTAGGATTCCAGAGGATTCCTCCAGTTGTTGCAGAGTGTGCCTGGGATGGCAACATTTCAACTGGTTCATGTGGACCCACTTGTCTTCCCCCGCTGCCAAAGGACCTTTGGGGATGTGGATTTTGTAGGCCACAGGGGAGATCTTGTCGATGATCTCAAAGGTTCCTTTCCATGTAGGCAAAAATTTGCGCTGCTTGGCCTGGTTCCTTTGGAAGTTGTATAGATAGACCCGGTCTCCCACCTGATATTCCTTCCTGGAAGTTTTCAGGTCATAATGGGTCTTCATGCTATCAGCTGATCTTTCTAGATTCCGCTGAGCATAAGCAAAAGCATGTTGGAGGTGTTTCCTTAAATTCTCTACATACTCATGAGTAGTGGAGGCATTTATCAGTGTCTGCTCTTGGGTCCTATAGAGCAAATGCTGAGGAAGCACCATCTTGCGCCCAGTCATCAACTCAAATGGTGACATTTTGGTTGCAGATGAAGGGGTAGATCTGATAGCCATTAGGACCAGAGGTAATCGGATATCCCAACTTGGCCCAGAATCTGCCACAAACTTCTTTAATATGCTCACAATTGTCCGGTTATATCTCTCTACTGCCCCAGAAGAAGCTGGTCTATAAGCAATATGCAGCTTTCTCTTGACCCCCAGTATCTCCCACATCTTTGTCATTACTTCACTGGTGAAGTGGCTACCTCTGTCTGACTCAATCCTTTGAGGTAGACCAAAACGGGAAAAGATGTGGTTAATCATCAAGGCAGCTGCAGTTTCTGCCTTGCAGTTTGGGGCTGGGAGACATTCCACCCACTTGGTAAACAAGCATGTCACAGTCAACATGTACTTATTCCCCCTAGCCGAGCAAATCACAGGGCCTACAAAGTCGATTTGTAAATCTGACCATGGCAGTGTCATCCCCCTCTTTTGTAAAGGCGCCCGGTGCGTGAGGGATGATGGCTGAAATTGTGCACACACAAGACACCCCTTCAAGTATTGGTCGAGGTCCTGCCCCATGTGTGGCCAGTATGCAACCTCTCTTAAGATTTCCAATGTTGTGTGAAACCCCCTATGACCGGCGGTGGCCGCATCATGGGCGTGACTTAACATCAGGCTTCGGAATGAGGTAGGAACCACCCACTGATCGTGGCCAGCTTTGGATTTCCTTACCAACAAACCGTCTTGGATTCGGAACATTTTTGGACATTTCATCAACACTCTTAGGTCCTCTTTCCCAATGTAATCGGTATCCGTCAGGGGAAAGTTCTCAGGGTCCTCAAGGTGCTGGTAAAATTTACCAATAATTGGATCCCCCTTCTGAGCGGTAATCAAATCAGCATCAGGGGTCTCCTTACTCCATTGTACAATTGAAAGGTCGTTGTGAGCATTTGTCTGGGACCTAGTGATGGCAGTGACCTGGATTTCCCCCAACAGGGACTCAATCACAATTAGATCCCCTTGGATGGCCCCGGTTTTGGCCAGCTGATCAGCTAAGTCATTTCCAGTTTTGTCTGGTCCCTCTACTTTGGAATGACCCTTGATCTTTTTCCAATAGATGGTCATCTCATTCGAGGTGACCAGATCATCAATGTTTTGGATCAACTTCCCATGTTTCAAGGGTTTGTTGTTAGCACATAACATGCCTCTGGTTTTCCAATTAACCAGGTGCTCCACGAACCCGTTCCGTACATAATCCGAATCTGTGATTATGACCAGTTCGTGGAGTTGATGCTGGACAGCAGTGAGGATGGCCTGATGCACAGCCATCAATTCTGCCACCTGACTACTTCGGGGACCAATTTTGTATCCAGCGGAGGGTTCTGGGGACTCATTCACCCATGCATTCCCTACGCCGGCCACCAGTTCTTTCTCCCCGTCGTTGTCAACATGGTAAGAGCATCCATCCACATAGACAGTGGGCATTCCCTCACACTTGTCCTCTTCAAAGACTTTGTGGGGGGAATTAAGGTATGCCTCCATGTTGTCCTTTATTTTTAGACTTTCGTCCTCGAGACAGTTTTCTCTGGCACAATCATGCAAGTCAGCCAGACCTTGCGCGAGGGGACTCTTCTTGTTTTGGCCATATCGGACCTCCACAGGAAAGCCTTGCATTGACAGAATCCAGGAAGTAATTCGGGAATTACTCACATTTCCGGCCCGGATTCTGTCACTTTGGAGATATTGCAGAGGCTGGTGTGGAGTCTCCACTATGATGTGTTCCCCCTGGATAAACGGGCGGTAATTCTTCAATGCCCACCCCGTTGCCAGGAGTGCCTTCTCACAATCGTTGAATTTTTCCTCCAGAGAGGATAAAGTTTTGCTCGCATAGGAGATTACTTTATTGACCTTGTCATGCTTTTGGTATAATACGGCCGTCAAGCACGTATTAGAGAACCCTGTCTCCAGGAAGAACTCCTTGTTTCTGACAGGGTAAGCTAGGCAAGGCGCTTGTGAGAGGCTTCTCTTGAGTTGTCTTACTGCCTCGGATTGTTCTGGACCCCATTCCCACTTGACCCCCCCCTTTAGGAGATGAATCAGGGGTCTGGTGATCTCTGCGTAGCCCTCAATGAACTTTCTGCTGTAATTAGTCAGTCCAAGGAGGCTCCTTAGTTCCCGCAGAGTTGTGGGGTCTTTCAGTTTCTGAAGTGCTTCCACTTTCTTTTCCTGGGGACAGAGGCCCTGAGGAGTAATCTCATGCCCCAAGAAATTAACACGGGTTCTACACCACTGTGCTTTCTGAAAGGAAAGTTTTGCTCCGGCGGCCCTCAACTGTGTCAGAACATAACGGATCTCCGCTATGTGTTCCTCCACAGATGAACTTTTGATGAGGACATCATCTACATAAGCCAGGTTACCCCTCGCACCCAGGTCGGGCATGGCCTTATGTAGGAAAATGTTGAATTCATTGCCGGAGTTGAGGTATCCGAAGGGAGTCCGGGTCCATGTGTATTGCTGGCCCCCAAAGGTAAAAGCCAGTTTGTATTGGTCCTCCCTGCTGACAGGCACGGTCCAGTATCCATTGGTCAGGTCTATTGCTGTGAATACCTGTGACCCCTGAATCTGGGCCGGCCCTTGGTCAATGTAGGGCAGAGGCCATCGGGAAGTATGGACCCGTTTGTTGAGCTCCCTAAGGTCGGCGCAGAGTCTCCACTGGCCGTTTGGCTTCAATATTCCCAGCACCGGATTATTGAAGGTGCTGTGGACGGGACGGATTATTCCCCGGGACTCAAGGTTCTTAATTATTTCAGTAAGGGACTCCATTGATGCGAGAGGCAAGCGATATTGCTTCACAAACACAGGAGTCATGCCAGGGTCCGTGGGGATTGTTGTTGTGTGGATGTCAGTGCGACCACAGTCATATGAGTCTACCGCAAAGAGATCTTGGAAATCCAAGAAAACTTGTTTCAACTTTTGCTTTTGTTCCAGAGTCACACAGGCATCAGCTAGGTTGACTCTCTCTTCCACCATCTGCCTGAAGCCTGGAAAGACTTCTGGTTTGGCTATTTCAGCGGCCTCCTCCAGCTGGGTGGAGAAGTCCCTGGTCAGAGTGCTGATTTGGACCGGAGGCTTCAGGTGGGAAAGGCAGCCTTCATGAACCTGGAAAATCACCTCATCCCTCCTGAAGTCACACGTCACATCTTCCTTACCATACGGGCAGGAAGTGTACACCAGGAAGTTCCCCCCATGCCGGGTAAAAATCCTGTCTGGTGTTGCGTTGTCATCACTGTCACTGTCAAAACAGTCCTTGGGGATTGGTCCTAACAGTTCATTTCTAAGATCAATGGAGAAATGTCGGTCATCAACCGCCATTCCAATAATGGTGCCTGCGGCTAGAGTAATACTCTTTAAGTCGCTGTTATCCACCTCTATTGGAATGGTGTCATGTTCTATGTTGACTAATGGTGTTGGGTTTACCCCCAACCCTTGCTGTTGGAGAGAAGCATTTAGATGTATGTACGCATCAGGGTTTTTCAATTCTTGTCCCCTTTTAACTCTCACTTCCAGGGAGAATTGTCGGGTCCTTTCTGGGATGGTGACTTCCTCTTTAACCTGAATTTCAACTGCATAAGGTAGCAATTGAGCTGACCTAAATGCTTTTTCTGGATCATCAAAGCCCATGGGATTATCCGCTAATCGGGACCAAGCTTTGAAGTTTATTAGGTCCAAACTAATGGCAAAGCGATTGAGAATGTCACTGCCTAAGTAAAAGGCGGCAGTGACGTCTCGCACGACCCAACAATTATGGACTATGCTCTTGTTGCCAATGGAGATTTTGAGCATACACCTGCTTGGCAGGAGATGTTTTGAATTGGGTGCTTCCAGGTCCATTTCCCATTGGTCTATCAGTTTGAAGGTGGGAATGGCTGGATCTTTTGGAAGTTGGCGAAACATGGCTTCGCTGATGAAGCTCTTACCGTTGTTCACACACACTCGAGCGAGAACAGAGTCCTTCCCATCATTTAACTGAACAGGGATGAACAACTGCTCTCCAATTTGCTGAATATCAGCCAGGCTCTGAGCTGATTTCACATCTTTCTGGACTATAGGAGTGGGAGTTCCTGATTGTGGATTAGTATAGAATTTCGGAGTGTTTCCTTCCAGCGTGGAATACCACTTTAGACTGGAAGGAAGGTTGATTTTCAGAAATAGAGAGGACCCCCCATCACCAGTCTGTTGTCCTACTGCTATTACTGTCACGTCTGGAATTTGGTTGTTCTGGAGGTGGAATTCTACTTGGTCTGATTTTTGTTCAACCATGTGGCATGTGCCGTTTAAACTAACATGGTTGACACTCTGTTTTAATTTTATTGGTCGGCTAGTCTGGGTCCAGAGGACCCTGTTTACGCAATCTATTAGGGGTGACAACCTTCTCAGGAGGTCATTCCCTAGTAAACAAGGGGTGCCCTCTGGGGTCACAACTATGACCGGGTGTTTCAACTTGTGTCGCCCAATTTTAATGTCCAAATCTGCCGTCCCCTCGACGGGAATTTCCTTCCCGTCAAAGTTCTGTAGTTGTCCAGGAAGAGAGGTGAGAGGAATTTGGTAATTCTCTCCCCTTCCTGCATTCAGTTCGTCAAAGGCCCTTCTGGACAGAAGGGTAGCTTGAGATCCCGTGTCCACCAGTGCCGAGATTGTACCCTGCCCCTGTACTTGTACCGGGGCATAATATCTTCCCTCCTTCTCCTCAAGGGGACACAGATAATGTACATTTTTGGACAACTGGTGGGCTAACTTTCTGGTTTTGGAAATCGCGAGAGAAGAATTTTGGGCAGAATTCTGTGGAGAGCCTTGGGAATCTGAAAGAAAAAGTTGGCAACTGGAGATCAGAGCCATTGTGGGTTCCCCTGGTTCCGGTTCTGGGCCGCCCCCCCTTTTTGGAGGCAGTCACCAGGATGGGTTCGAACCAGGGGATTTTCTTGATGTTGGTTCTGGGATGAGATGGTGGGCGGCGGTAGCTCAGTCTCCACATCTCCCCAGTCTGGATTTGCATCCCTAGGGACCCATTTTTCTTTGGGAGGAGTTCCCCCCTCTCTGAAGGAGAAGATCCTTTTCCCAGGATCCTCTGAGGATCCCTCTCCCTCAAATCGGAAGATCTGTACCTCCTCCTCAAATTGAGTCTGTTTGGGTCTTTTGTTTCTCCTACCCCCCCTCTGCTCCTTAGGAGGCAGACTTTCCGGGGCAAGAGATTTTGTTTCCGGTTCCTGGGTTTCCAGGGGCTGTTTACAAGTGAGGAAGGAAGCTTCCTCCAAGGCTTTACACCCCCCTTCCCTTTGTGCCTCCTCCCTGGGAACCGGTGAGTTATCGGGGTGCTGCCCCCGTCATTGTTCTGGAGCACCAGGTCCAGAGTTGGGTGCGTTCTGCGCCGGCACGCCCATCTGAGGGTTCTGCTGAGCCCTCAGTATGTGACCCAGGTCCCGCGCCAAGTTTTGAACCTGGCGCTCTAACTGGGAAACCCGCTCAGGCTGATACGGGGCCCTGTTTTCTCCCCTGGGCTGATCCCGGGAAGGGTAGCTGTCCCTCCTCTGGTAATACCCCGGGTTGGGAAGATTTGGGTACCCCTCCACCCTTGGCCTCCCCTCTCCCGGATTCAGTGGTCTGGGCTCAGGGAATTGGGGAAAGAAGGATGGATGGTTTTGGGGCTGAAAGTCGGGTGGATATCTGGGGAAAAAGTTCTGCCCAGGGTTTGGTAAATTTCTGCCCTCCTGTGGGAAGTTTGGAGGGAAGTTCCCCGGGTTAGGTGCTTGGCTCGATCCCCCCCTTGGGCTGGAGGAGTCCACACATAACCCAGGATGGGTCGATTTCCCTTGTAACGGGGACTTACATAATCAGGAGAGCGAGGGACCCCATTTGTGGGGCTGCCTCCTTGGCTCCCTGTCTGTGACTGGCCCGAGGACCTTCTGGGCCTAGCATTATTAGGTGCAGGTAGGTTTTTAGGCCCCCCCATCTCCAAATCTAAAACGGGGGTGACCTTTACCTCTGCCACCTTGGCAGCAGCAGGGGTGGTGTTGGCTTTGGGGTTTTTCTGGGCATTACTTTTGCTATCTACCGGTTTCTGCACCTCATAGATCCGGGTAGCCTGTTCAATGACCCAGTCTAAAGATCTTTTCTCGTGAAAATCCCTCACGAGCTGGGTCATGATATATTTGGGCAAGGCATGGAAAAACGTATTAATAAATTCCCTGCTATCCGTGCGCACCCTTCTTGTGGTCTGTGCAAAAGCACGCTTTAACTCCTGCACAAATTCTTGTGGGGCCTGATCCTCCCCACATTGCAAATTGTAGGCTGCCTTGCGAGCCTCTTGAGGATTTCTGTGAACAGAAAAATGTTTCAAGATGGCCGCCTTATAGGTGGACCATCTTAAATGATTTTGGTCCTCCAGCCCCGCAAAGAAACTGGAGTATTCCGGGGAGAAGGTCCACTTTACATATTGAATACAGCTTTGGCTGTCCTTCAAATGGAAAGTCTCCATCATTTGTTCAAACAACTCTAAGTGCTCCCAAACAGAATACTTAGCGTTCTTATGGTAAGGCGTGATGACGCTCCTGATCGCCTTAATCTGCTTTAAGGGGTCCTTAAGCAAGGCCCTTTTTGCCTTATTGGCCTTTTTGGTTCGGGTAACCCTTGTCCATTCTTCCTCGGACTCAGAGGCACTGCTCCCAGAGGTTCCCGTCTGTTCTTCCAGGTTTTCCCGGATTCTGCGAGCCTGGGAATGGCTGGCAGAATGTGGGGACCTGGTCTCCTGTGTCCTGCGCAGTTCAGAGGAGTCTTCAGATTCCTCCTTGCTGCCAGGATTTGATGGGTACCCCCTCCACTGACCTAACTGGGCAGAGGTTTTCAGGATGCCCTTAATGGGCCTACTCTCCTGGGGTTCCCCATTGAACTGTACTGTACTTGGGTGCCCATACCCGGATGCCCACCCCTCCATTCCTGAGTGGTACTGGCCTATGAGCCCCATACTCTTAGCTGGATAGTAATCTGCCATCCCTGCGGCCCTGTGCTCATGTGCGCCAGGGGACATGGGGGTGGTAGAGTCCAGGGACTGGGGGAGATGAAGGCCCCTGGTGTTAGGGCTCCTGCGGTTATGGTCAGGAGTCTCTCTTTCCCAGCGGACCTCATCTCTATCCGCCCCTGCTCCCTGTTGCAATGCAAGAGCCTGCATTTGTGCTTTCAGTTCCTCTGTTAAGGCCTTACTCGACTCTATCAGTCTCTCCTGCATCGCTACCTGTTGTTGGAGCCTATCATTGTGTTGACAGAGGGCCTCATTTTCCCTCTGTGCTTCCTGGTTGGTCCTGGAGAACTGGGCCAGTCTTTGCTGCGGGAGGGTTACCTCCTGAGCTGTGTCCCTATTGGCCTGCTCCTTTCTTGCTAGAGCATCCTCCACCCTCCTGGTGTGCTCTAGCAAGTTCTGGTGTTCTTTTTGGAGGTCACCCAGTCCCTGGTGGGTCAGGTGATTTTCTTCCATTTTTCTTTTTAAATGGCAGACTTCCTGGCCTAAGGTATCCCTTTCCTGACTGAGAGCCTGCATCTGTGCTGCCAGGTCGTCCCTTTGCCTTTGGAAGGCACCAGCATTCTGGCGCTCCTGATCAAACTCTGCCTGGGTATCCAGGTCTTTCAGAATTAGTTTGTTGCTCTCTGCCTTCACTCTATCTAGGTGGCCTTGCAGGGTGACTACCTGCTCAGCACATACCCTGTTGAAGTCCAGTTGTTGCTCCAGCTTTTTCTGGCTTTGCAGTAGGGAGTCCAAACCTTCTTGGTATTCCTTCTGCAAGGCCAGAAATCTGGTATCCTGTTCTACCTTTTCCTGTTGCAGCACATCCATATCCTTCTTTATTTTAATGATGTGCTGCCTACTATCATCTTCTGACTCCTGGCTCCTCTGCAGCCTCTGCTCAGAAGAGACCAGGTCAGATTGGACCTTCTCTAACGCCATCTGTTGCCTATTTGCCAGATTTTGGCTTTCAGCACATCTATCCTGCATGTCTCCCATATATAGGTACAGGTATGCCGCTATCCTAACAATCTTGTCGTGTTCATCTTTGGCCTTAGGAGCCATATATAGTTCACTCAGGGCCACATGTAATGGACCCTGATCTCTCCATGAGTCTGACCCTGTTTCAGTGACCTGTTGCGTGATGGCCTGCAACCAGACTGTTTGGTCCTGGTGAGTCCACTCACCTCTCACAAATAACTTATGTAAGAAGTGCTCTCTGGCTATTTTCATGTCTACTAAGGGCGTCATTCTAGAGATTGGTCTCTGTCCTGACTTACAGAAGTTAGTATTTTATTTTTGCAGAACAGAACTTTTCTTGGAGTGTCCCTTTTGAGGAATGCTTCACAGCGTAAGGCAGCGTGGTGATCCGACTGGATGTATGTATCCCGTCAGTTAGCACACTGTATTAAGCTGCACAAGTGGTATTCTAACCCAAACGTCCGGCCCGAGCCCCCAATTTAAGAGGATTCAATTCAGCACTACAGCTAAGTTAACGCCTAGTCTAGAATACTGAATGAAAACCCTTATTGATATATCTTTATGTCCAGTTCATGCGTTCTGGATGACTACCCCTATATAACACCCCTCTCTTGGAATCCCCCTGACCCCACTGAGCCAAGAAGTAGTTCTGTTTTGCAAGTTTAAAAGGTTTATTTGATAATTTAAAATATATATATATCACACTTTATAATAAATTAATAATTGAATAGCACACTTAATCTGATATGATAAAGATCAACAACGGAGAATCTGGCACTAGCACACTTCTTTATAATCACGAAGGAGTTGAGATGAAATGGATAAGGTAGCACACTGGTAAATAGGTACAGAAGTATAATGTGGTATAGAATGCTTTATAGGGTTCAAGGAAATGCAAGGTTGAATGAATGAAATGCAGTATAGGAAATACTCAATATGATTTCAACAAACAATGTAATCGCTTTTCTCTGGCAATCCCCTCCCCCCCTTGATGCAAGGCAAGGAAATGGAAGGAAAACACACAGTTCTCAGAAATGCAATCAATGTAAATCAGTTCACCCCAGCAAGCTTACACTACAGAAAACAGATAGGAGTTTTGAAAACACAGGCAAAATGCTTTGATATGTGCTAGCAATGGATGAGAAATATGCTGGAAATGCTTTTAATTCCCTTTCAGAGGTTCAGGGTGAGTGGTATCTAGTTAATATTAGTCCAGGCTCACACTAGCAATGAGGCAGGGATAGTTAGCAGGTTAACGAATTTCTGGAAATGGAAGGCAAGCAGCAGCAGTTTTTACATGTGAAGAAATTTGCAAATCGCGGCAAAATTCGCGGATGCGCCGAGCGCTATTACAGAGGAACCACAAGTTACTGCAAGTCTCTAGCACAAACGGTTGCGGAGATATGAGCGATTTTGTGAAGGTCGTTTTTCAGATTTGAAATTTTAAAGTTCAAAAAGACAAGTGCAGCTTGCAACTAGGAAATGACAAGTGACAGCTTTACAAATGACAGGTGACCGTTAGGAGGCAGTTCTACTTAGATTAAGCTAGATTGAATTATATTATTTTAACTAGGAGATTGGTTCTGCACAGTTTTCTAGGTACTCACACTATATTCTTGAGTGAAATGGGCCTCATCACGGATCTGGTCAGGGTTTTAAATTCGCCTCTGGTCTCTGCACTTCACAGTGATCTGGGTCAGCTCTCTCTGGTTCTCTGGTCTGGGTCTCTAGTTCTGGATAGATTGAAGTCTCTAGTTTGGCTCTCTGGAGGTTTGATGGAGGTAAAGTATGGATTTTTCCGGCAGAGCTTCCAGCGGCAGATGGAATTTTAAGGTCCTATCTGTCCTGTCTGTCTGCTTTTATGTGTTTAGAATGTGGGTGTGTTCTAGCATCACTGACCCTACCTCTCTCTCAGCTTCTAATTGGTCAAACTTCCATTTATCATTTGATTGGGGAATGAACTGTGAGTCAGAGGGATGTCATTTTATGGCTTGCAGATAGGACACTCCTCTGTCAGATTGCACACATTCTATATTTGATAATAAAAGACATATTTCACAGTTACACAGTTGCTTGAAATTACATATACATGGTGTGGCTGAATTTAGCCATGTCTCTGTCCAAATCTGCTGTTTCTAAGAGCTTGCATTCAGAAATGGCACATAATTGACTTTTTAACTGATTTTTCAATTTCTGACATTGACCCAACTTTACATACATGTGTGCAGGGAGTATGGACATTAACTGATGAAGTTTCAGATTTTTAACATGCATACATTTAGAGTAATATCCACTTTTCCGCTAAAACCCCCCTGAACACGCCACCGGGTCGAAAAACCTCTTAAAATGTGGGCAGAAAAATCACAAGAATTATGGTATCATTTATAAAATGTTCACATGTCCGCTCTATGAATGATCCATCTTTTTAAAGTTATGTTCTGGCTCCAAAGGGGTGTGGTTTCCTCTCAGCACAAGGTAGAAATACTGGTTTATCCAGTTCTGCCAAGCCAGCTTGCTCTCACAGGCAGTGCTCCTCCCAGCTTCTGCCAAGAGGAAGCTACATTTTACGACTGCTGTAATAAAACCTTTGCCTGAGTCAGGAGAGGCTCATTGTTCAAGAGGAAGCCATTTATGATCCTCTCAATAAACCCTCTGCCTGGGTGAAGGGAGTTGCATTGTTCATTCTCCTGCAGAGCACAGGTAATTCAATTATCAGATAGATGGCATATCCTTAGTGTGAGCAGCAAAAGGGCAGCTAGGCCTGGGAACACAGCTGTGACTCAAGTTTCACTCCTGATGGGGGTAGTTGCCAGGCAGAATTGGAATCTCTTTAAGCCAGTTTCAGATAAAATGTCACTTTTTGTTCCCCAGTTTCTGCATTCAAATAAAACTAAACATTTTCACATATGCAGCTAGAAGGCTGATTCTAAGTTTAAAACTATGACATTTAAACAATTGCAACCTATGTGACACTCAAAGTAGGTCACTCATTTCTTTTAAACATTTAGATTTGTAGTGTCTTTCAGTCCAAATTTACTTAAACTGCTGAAATCCACAGCTAAGCCAGTCTTGTTATAAACCTTCAAGTCACTTCAGAATATCACTTTACATTGTATCCACCTCTCAGTAAGTCTTTCTTTGGCCTGCTTTGGGTTCATTCATTTTTACACAAAAAAGTAAAATCTGGTGTTGTTTTAAATTGCCGGCTTTTGGATAGTGGTGAGTACTGGTACTGCACCCATTTTTGGGATTTAAGAATGAATTCCCCACAATTCTAGTTGCATTTGGCAATCAGCATTGCCATTCCCAATGGTTTCAGACTACTGTGCGGGTAGTCCAATGGTGGTTTTAAAGCGCTTTGAAGCTAACCGGCGCTACGGTTTTTCCTTTGGCAACCCATTTCCCTCATGGCAACCCAGCCTTTCATTCTCGCACTGGTGGGTGGCAAGTGAGGCAACCATTTCGGTGGGCGCACAAACTGCGCAGCTTTCCTGGATTTCGGCGCACATGTGGGTTTTCTGCCATCTTGAATTTTCTAAGCCCACAGCACCAAATGTTGTGGCATGATAGCTTAAACGTGGGTCAGGACACCCAACAGCCCTTTGATTCTTTTTCCCAGAACACATTTCCGTAGAGTGGTTGTCTCTCTAGGGATAGTGTTGCCTCCCCTCACAAGGGGACAAAGACATCCTGGCTAGGTAGAATATACATAATCCTTCCACAGCTAAACTGGGGTCACAGGGCGGGCGCATATGTGATAACAATATGATGTTACTGGGATATCCATGAGATATGCCAGCAATCATACCTCAAACTCATTCATGGCTTAGATTTATGGTATTAATCCAAAAAAGAGAAAACAAAAAGAACGAGGCCGAACATTTTTGCCAGCTTTTATGGGGGTATGGGTAATGTGTATACATTAAGGTTGGGGAATGTGAGGAGGGCTACGGTGTGGGGGGAGGGGTCTTCCCTCACAATATTAAAATAAATAAACCTGAAAAATTCAACTAAATAAAATGTGTTATTTTCGTCCTCGTTATTTTATTTTCGCTATTTTATCATAGAACCAGATTTACAGTTCAACGTGCCAACAGGATAGAATGTTAACACTTACGTGTTTTTTGGACCAGGGACACATATGTCAAATGCAGCCAGTGTGCTGTAGTGACTTTGTCTCTGACTGCAGCTGTCAAGTAGGCACCTGCGTCCTGAGCCTGCTCCGTGCCACTGGAGAGCAAGCACTGTAATTAGGCTACTGATTCAGCAGGGCACAGGTGTACATTATGCTTTTGGAATGGAGTTTAAGGAAAGAGTGGCTGGTGAGCAGGTCCCCTTTTACTGAAACGGTAGTACCCGCATGCTTTATTAGTTAATAAAAACAAATAAATTCCAGGAATTCTACACCCTTTCCTGAAGGCAATTCTTCACACTCTCCTGCACCTCCACAGGTATGCCATGGCATGCTGCAATGTTGTGCGGGACTCTATACACCAGTATAATATTACATACCACCGGTGGTGTGTATAGCAACACACCACTCGACTGTTGAAGACAGCAGAACAGTACTTGAGCTCTCCAAATGTGTAATCAGCTATGCCTCTAGTGGCAATGTTTCTGCAGGTTTCACCTGGCTCTGCAGAATTCCTGAAGGGTGTCATCAGGAATGGTGGGAGCGGGTAGGTACTGTCCCTTTCAAATGGGTAAATGATAAGTATTGGTTAGCTTGGTTCCTGAGGTAGGTGCACGTTTTGCATGAGTTTGATTTTGTTTGTATCAGTCATTCTCACCAAGGATCCAAATGTTATCACAGGTTCCATATGCCAGAGCATGATGGAAAGGGAAATTATGTCGGAAGTAGCAATTATGAGAGCATCTGGGAAAATTGGCAATCACATCCTTCATGTGGCCATTTGCATCACAGATGACCTGCACATTGATGGAATGCCAATGTATGCTATTCCTGTATATGTGCTCTATTTCTCTGGGGGTTACAGAGCTACGTGCATGCACTCAATGGCTCAGAGGATTTGGGGGAACTTCACCATGGCATAGAACTATTGGACCACTCGTTGCTTTCTAAGCAGAGTGTGGGCCATATCTATATGGCTATGCAGGCAGGAATAGATGGACTGCATGCACAACCTGGTGCAAAGTATTTTGTGGCCTGGGATATGCCCACAACAATGGCTGTGATAATCTAAAATGAACCAGTGGGCAAAAAGTGAAGGGCTGATAACACTTTCACAAGCGGAGAAACAGAATGTGGCCACATGGTGCATGATGGCAAGTCACCCCTACAACTTCCTAACCATATCCAGGATGGCATGTGTGGAAATCTACATGTGCCACAGACCTTCTTATCTGGCATTCCAAAATGGCGACGTGGATGTAGAGGTCTTGGGGGGACCTCCTCATCCTCTTTGCATTGTCAGTGAACACAAGTGCGAGCAATGCGTAGTCGGCCACTGTTGCTGGGTTTCAACATGCTTTGCTCGTCCTCTGTATTGGCGGTAGGCTTCAGGGTGATTGGGGTTTGGGTGAGAGTGCTGTTTGTTTTATGAATTATGTTTCTTTTGCATTCAGATGTGTGTTTTGGAAGTATCCCTGGTGCCTCTCTTCCAACGTGCTTGTCATTTCCCTTTTTCACAATATAATGAGGCATCATGACGTGAAATATTGCTACCTGGCATGGGTTTAGAAGCCCTGGATTTTCTGAATTCTTTTAATTGAAAAAAAAGAGGCAAGTAATTCTCTCTCTGAATGGGTAATCTGCACACAGGAAGTTGTCCTGCATACATGCATCAACAGGCATTCCCATCCACAACAGGAGTAGCCCCATTCCAGGGTGCTGTATTCCAAAAGGGCCTTTGGTACTATTGAGAAGGGAAGGAGCGTGGTTAGTGAAGATAAAGGGAGCTACTTACAGCTGGTGGAAGGTCCCCCCATCTTGTTTCTATCTGCCTCTATCTCCCCATCTTGTTCCTTCCACATCTTGTTGCAAAAGGCACCTTAAGTATGATGTCAGAAGGAAAGGTCCACTCATTCCAAGGGCAGGGATTGGACCACTATAGTAGGCTAACTTTAGCCTAATCAACTGGGGGATTTTGGGTTTAAAAAAAGGGGATAACCCACTCCTTCTCAAATGTACTTTGTTACAAACACCTTACAAAGAATTTAATTGGTTGGAACTCTGATGGGAGAATTCACTTTCCCAAAAACTCCACCAGTGAGGTGCATACTGAGTTCCCAAGGCAGAGACATTCTCTCTTCCTTACCCATCCACAGGGTACACTGGGCATGAACCTGCTGTTGGAATAAAGCCTGCATCTCTGCCAGTCACACTGCTGCCAATACCCTAAGTGTGGTGATGGACTCTGGGAAATGTGCACCAGCCTCTGTTGCTGGGAGCCTCGAGAACATGGACACTCTAGATATGGAGAATTGTTATTTGTTGGCAGTTTCATTTTGTTTATGTGAAATGTTTATTATCCTCCGATCAGGGGGTTCAGTTTGCTTCCCAGCCAGTCAGTCAGGAAGCTCGGAAAAAGGGCTTTACCTCATGGAAGCGCTTAACTCACCACGGCAATGACTTCCATGGAAAGGGAGAAGAGACTAGTGGCTTCATCACGAATTGGGCAGTATCACGACTGGGATACCACCCAGATTTATTTGCGTTAGGCCACTGTGCGGCATTATTACCGCCAGATCATGGTTTGGGGGCTAAACGTTACTCCCCATTCCACATTGAGGCTATTGCACCCAATGGGGAATGTTCGCCAAAAATGGGATTTCTTTGGGAAAATCTACCCCCAGCTCAGACCTGGGACTACATAAGCCAGACATGTGATAGGGCCAGACCTTAAATGTGGCGGTAATACCGTTACCACGGTGTCCAGTCAACTCGTCGAAAAAAAACTGGTCGACTGCAATTTGGTCGACGCAATTTGGTCGAAAACCATTTCGTCGAAAACATTTTTTTATTTATATATTTATTTTTGGGGTTTTCGTTTTGTTAAAAAATGGGTTTTTAGAGAAAAAAAGGGGGTTGGGGGGGACGCCCCCCCAAAAAAAAAAAAAAAGGGTTAAAATAGAAAAAAAAAAATTCGACGAAATGGTTTTCGACCAATTTGATTCGACCATTTGTCTGGTCGACCAATTTTTTTCGACGAATTGACTGGCAACCCGTTACCACCACATTTAGGGGCTGCCGTCCAACTCGTGATGCAGCCCTAGGTGTAGTCCCCTTCTCCTCTGTCCATAGCGGTTGAGAAATTGTAAACACACTGTTTCTCAACTTAAAAACAAACTATCAGTATCCTGGAAAACATTCCGGGAAGCTAATAGCAATAAACCCCTTCTGGGGTTAACTTAGCCATCACGCTTTATTGCTTAAGTAAACCTCATTATCGATAAACCATTTGTGAAAACATTAATAGGAGTAACGGTTATGATTGTGCTTGATTTTTTATGTATATTTCAACACCTCAGGCTTTTAAAGAAAAATACATTTACATTGATTCAGAATCTGCGTGCAGTGCCTTGATTGAAATATTAAATCTGCTTGAAATTGAAGTGAGCATTTCATGAAGCAATTAAAAGCTTAAATGATGATATTCTGCAAATATGGGATCAAGAGTGGACGTTTGCATAGCCTAAGCCTATATGGGAAAAGGTATGCTATTGAAAACACAGTGTTCCAATTGGTGATATTTGCGGGGGATTCAATATTACTACATTGTTAAAGATGCTGTTAAGAAAACCCTTCCAAGGCTGGTTCAAGGGGTTTGATATTGTATGACTCAACATATTCTGTATTTTGACTGTAGTTGACTGCAACGAGGGACACTAGTCATCCCTCTCTCATCTGCTGTGGACTTCCCACCTTCCTAACCCATGCTTCCCTATACCCCTGGTTGTGATTTAAAGCTGGGTAACCCCTACTGTATACGTCCTATCTAGAATGATGGTCTACAGGCATTAACTTTTTCTATCTTATTCCGTGTATGGTTCTTCTAGGTTAACCTAGTTAATGACTCCTCTGGAATAGATTTCAACAGGTTCTTTTGGTCTGATGACTGTCCAACTGCCGAGTTCCTCTCACTCTCGGGGGAAACTCCCATCTGTTCCTCTCCCTGATGTTCCTGATGCTCTCTCTCCTCTTCATTCACTCTCTCCACTCGATTCCTTGCTCTGCCCCTCCCATCTCTCTCTCTTTCTCTCTCTCTCTCTCTCTCTCTCTCTCTCTCTCTCTCTCTCTCTCTCTCTCTATCACACACTGTCTCTTTCCCCTATCTCTCTGTCTCTCTATCATTAGTCTCCCGTCTTTCTACTTCATCCTTCTGTCAATCTGATGGTCTCACAATCTCCTGGCTTCTCCTCTCCCCTCTCCACTCAACTCCACCCTTTCTCCTCTCTCCTCTATACTCTCTCCTTTCCCAACTCCCTCTGGCGCAGAACTGGATCTGGTGAAAACCCTGGTACGCGTCCTGTCGCATGTTGAAGGGGGTCTCGGCTCCCCCTGATGAGATGAAGCCTGTCACAGTATGTAAAATCTCTATTTAATGCAAACGAATGAATACACATGTATCCTATTTGTTGGTGCTGCCATCTGTATATTATCATTTGGGAGCATATATATTGGTTATGGTCCGACATAAAGACATTATGGGGTCAGATTAGGCTTGGGAGGAACACTCTAAATTATGGTTCAATATCAGTGTTGGGGGATGAATCTCTCTCTTGCTGGGTAAAGAGGGAGGTCTGGGCAATTATATGGTTTGGTAACTAGTAGCTTATACAGTAGTTTAATATTGGTACAGAAGTTCAGAAGTGGTGGTGATACATTTATTTATGTATTTTAGCATTTGTATAGCGCACTAAGCCCTTAGGCATCAAGGCGCTATTACATGACCACTTACTTGTAGAAAACATTGCATGTAAGTGAAGGGAAACACAAACAGGACATAAGCAGAATGGGCGTTGGGCAGGATGTAGGTAAATAAATGAATCAAATAGGAGTGTTTTCAGCAACTTCCGGATAGTCCAGTGGGAGATTCTGCTTTCAGTGATGACGGGAGAGCAGTCCACTGTTTCGCTGTGATGGTTGAGAATCTTGAGCCTACTTTAGCCCATTTAAATTTGGGAATGGTGAGACGATGATCATAAGCAGATCTGGTGGGCCTGGACGTGGATGCTTCAGTGATTTTCTGTGAGAGGTGGGGAGGACCCTAGAAGGGAGAGGCATCTATGAGTGATAGATACAGTGATAGATACAGTCTTCAGGCAAATCCTCTTGTGGATGGGGAGCCAATGTTCCTTCCTTCTCGCTGCCGTGATGTGTTCAGGTTTTGGAATGTTCAGTGCTAGTCTGAGCTCATTGTTCTGAATGACCTGCAACTTCCCAATGTTATGTTCTGAAGAACCTCCAAAGAGTGCATTGCAATTATTAAATCTTGAGCCTACAGTGGCTCGTACGACTGTGAGGCAGTTTTCCGTGGATGGAAAGGGTCCAGCTGCATTGATCAGCTTAGTAGTGTAAGCAGCAGAGGAGGCAATGGACTTCACATGATGCGTGAGGGAGAGCGTAGCATCCAGTTGGACTCCAAGGGCCTAATTCACAGAAGTGTTTTATAATGGTAAAACCCCATTGGAAAACTCTCTGTGATTAGGCCCCAAGTGTCCTTACTGACTGCGTGAGATCTGGATGCCTTCAATGACAAAGGAGGAGTACTGGGGTCAAGCTTCTTAAGCATTGCAGAAGGAGCCACAAGGAGGATCTCAGATTTTTCATTGTTTAGGCACAGTTGATGTGTGGCCATTCAGGTCTGAATGGTTGAGCAGATGGCGTTCAATACGGCTGTGTCTTCCAAGTAGTTGACAGAGAGAGGAAGTAGTATTTGCGTGTCATCTGCATTGTTTGTATATGACATGACGATAGAATCAAGGAGGATGAAAAGGGGTTTTGTAAAGATATTGTACAGTGTTGGAGTGATGCAGGACGATTGTGGAACACTGCAGGAAATCGGTGCAAGGGGGTGCTGGCGTTCTCTGCAAATACTCTGAAGGTTCTCTCCCTCTGAATGAGGAGATCCAGATTGTGGCTTCGGGTGCACACTTTGCTGCTGAGGTGAGGTGATGGCAGAGGATCTTGTGGTCTACCAGGTTGAAGGAGGCTGATATGTCGAGAAGTAGGAGTAGGGAAGGCTTGCCCGAATCGCTGAGGTCATGTAGTTGATTCTTAAGGTCTAGCAGCACTGATTCTGTACGATGGCCAGGGTGGAATCCGGACTCATGGATTCCAAGGATTTGATTGGCTTCCAGGTAATGCTGGATTAGCATGTAGGCTGCCCTGTCTAGAATTTTAAGTAAGAACAGGGCAGTCATGATAGGACAGCAGTTAGTGGGGTTTGTAGGATCAAGAGTAGGTTTTTGGATGAGGGGGAGAAACCACACTTCCTTCAGGGTTGAGGGGACTAAGCCTGTGGAGAAGGAGGCATTGATAAATGAAGAAATGAGAGGTATGAGATCATACGAGCAGTCCTTAACTAAAGCTGCTGGGCAAATGTCTCCCTTGTATCTATAAAGTTTAAGACCCTTTAAGATAGTTTTGACCTCAGTGATAGAGACATTGGCAAAGTGAAACAAATGGTGGTCCTGCCTTAGGTAGAGAGAGGGTCAGAGTGATAGCATATTTATAGCGGTTGGAAGCAGAGATGAAGTCCAACTTGTTTGCTTTGGTGGCTGACTTTCTCCAGTTAGCTGTTTTTTGGAACAGAGTTTGAGATGGTCTTGTGTAAACCATGAGATTCTGTGGTCTGTTGGTTTGGTTTTTCGAGGTAGTAATTGGGCAATGGTGTTGATAGCTGTAATCAAAATATTTGAGTGCAACTCGGCAAGGGTGTTGGGGTCGGTAGGGAGGGGAGACTCTGGTAGGAGTGAGTTCAGCACCAAGGCAAAGCAATCCTTGGTTAGGTTCCTGCAGCTGCAGGCTAGTTTCAGGGTTAAGGGGGAGGGGGCTGGGGTGGAATGACCTATAGGAGATGTGATGAAGTGGATTATGTGGTGGTCGCACCAGAGTATGGGTTGTTGCTGAAGATTACAACCTGGCAGTTGAGTTCCGCAATCCAATCCAGACTGTGACTCTTAGAGTGTGTCAGGGAACTAACCCGATACAGAAAGCCTAGGGCACCGAGAGTGTTGGTTACTAATGTAGCAGTAGTGTCAAGGCGGTCATTGTAGCCAATATTAAGGTCACCTAAGAGTAAGGTTTTTGAGGTAGGCTTAATAATATGTGGAGTTAGTGTGTAGTTTGAAGGTAGTGCTGCCATGGGGGTCGATAGATAGTGGGAATAGTCACAGTGTCTAAGTTTGATATAGGCTGTTTGACTGAGAGGATCTCACAATTGTTTTTTGAGGAGGTACTGGTTGTTCTGATCAGCAAGGAATCACTTGCTATTAGAGCAACTCCTCACCCCCTCTCCCCCGGTATTAGGTCTGTGACAACGGTGGATGGTAAATCCAGGGGGGACAGCTATGGAGAGGACAAGACCTGAAGCAGGGTGCAGCCAGGTTTCCGTTCCGGTAAGGATGTCAAGGCTCAAAGATGTGATCAAGTCATACATATCCAGTGCGTCGGCTGGGATGGATCTAGCATTGATCAGGGCACATTGGAGGAGTGCAGTGAGGTAGTATTGTTACTGTTGATATATGCTGTGCGTCTGCGGTTTGGAGCTTGTGCAATGAGCAGGGAGGTAGGGTAGTTACTAGAGGTTGTGTGGTTGGTGTTAAAGGTGGCGGTGAGTTTGGTTGTAGAGTTTTTCTTGTGCCTGGGAGACATCCAAGTTCTAGACCTGGGGTGAGTGGCGATAAGTCCACTTAGGCGTTTCTTCCTGGTAGCTGTGTCTTGCATGCAAGTGGAGACCTCTGAGCTGTTGGTGCAGCTGTGATGCACAATGCAGATGTGCAGGGTAAGCAGGCAGGAGGATGGGGCACGGCGTCAGCATGGGAATAGGTATAGTGTGGGAGCAATGCAGGCGTATAACAGGAGCGCAAGGGGTCAAACAAATGGATAACGCAATGCTAGTTACAAAGGCCGCTGGTGGCTTACATTCGCAGAGTTGGATGTCGCTTTGCAGTTGGGCTGCAGGTCGGATGCAGGTAGCAATCTCGGTATCCAGATCCAGATCCATAGTGAGCACGCTGCTCAAGAAGCATGACAGGGCAAGAGAGGGGCTGTGATCAACGGCCTTTCCAGTTGGCCTTCGCAAGGGGCTGGCTTAGCCTGCTGACTCCCAGCAGGATGCAGTCTGAAGATGCTGCCTGGCCAATCGGATTGCAGGGGCATCAGGTCTAATGGATTCTCCTTTGAATTACTGTCGGCCATTTTCGAGCAGCCTGCTTCTTTAAATGAAGATTGCCCAACGGGGCATGGAGGGTGCTGGATGGACCCCAGATGAGGATCAGCAGGAACTGCAAGTCCCATGTGCATGAGAAGACATGGGCAAGACAGGGGCTGCGAAATTACTGGAGATGTACATTGAAAGAAGAAGGGCATTTGTTTAAAAAACAATGAGGAACGTTTTCGAGATGTATTGCAAATCTTGACATCTCTTGTGACTACTTATGTTTGCCTACTTTAAAATTTGTTGTAAATGTATGAATGTGGTTTGATGATTGAATGTTTGTTTATGTGCCTATAATATGGAGCTTAATCGTAATGCACATGAAAAGAAAGATTGACTTTATAGTAAATGCAAAATGTGCCTTTTTTTAAATGTTTGCAACAGCTGGAAATGGTTTATGTCTAATGATCTTGTGGTGAGAAAAGTATATACATTATAACATTTCTAGAGTACGTGATAGCAATGTTGAACGCATGGAAAGATGGCAAATGTGTGGGTTAAAATGCGGTCCAAATAAAGATGTCAAGCCTTTGTTACAGCAATCACCTTTACAGTACTTTTATTGTGGTGCGTTGTTCATAAACATTTCTTTGTCTGAGTTTGCAGAAGGATCATGCACCAACATTCTCCTCTGTTCACCGTGACAAATTCCACACATTACCCTAATAAAGTTGGTTGTGATCATGCCCGTGGAAAAGTGGTGGGGCAGAAGCATTAGCAACAGATCCACTTAAAAAATAACATATGGTAAGTAATATTTACACTGATATATCCTTTGCATACTCTGTTGTGTTATGTTTGTATTCGAAGTCTTAGCTTGTATTGCCAGTGGAATACGGTTACTGGTGCCTCTATCACTGGTGCCTAAATTACCACATCACACAGGTAAGGTGAGCAGCCCACTGGCTCCCCGTTAATGAAAGGGTCAACTTCAAGATCCTCACTCTAACACACAAATGCCTCAGTCTCTCTGCCCCTTTCTACTTATCAGAAACCAATACCAGGTACTCCTCCACATGCCCCAAAAGAAGTCACCACGCCAACCAACACTGCATACCCCCCATCAAAAGAGCAAACGCTGGAGGTATCGTTTTTACTCACATAGCACCCAAACTATTTAACGCCCTACTCAATGCACTCAGAGCTGAATCCTCTTTATTCACCTCCCGCAAAATCTTCAAAACCACACTGTTCAATTAGCCCCATCAGCCTCCCCCTTCTCCCTGCTTCCCTGCACGGCCTCTATACCCTATGTATGTTCCTGTCCACTTTTCAACACTGCATTGCTTGTAACTAAGTTTTCTGCATCCTCTGAAACCACTAAGTTGTATGCTTCCTCTGTAACCAGCAAGTATCTATGTAACAGCGCCACGATGCCCCAGGGCTGCTGCACACTTTATAAATGCTAATAAATAAGTCAAGGAATTATCCAATGGGGGCCTGCACAGCATTGGAAACACCGTTCTCTATAGTTTAAGATGTGTGCTTCATTACATTCATGCGCATTTTCATGCTGCCATGACCCTAGTGGACATGATTCTCCTGTAAGGCCAAATAAGGTTCCTTTAGGCTATGATGGCACTATTTCTGAGCTTAGCATAATGTGCACAGGTTTCTAAGCTATGTTTGTCCTTTCCTTGGCTGACAAATGTCCAATGTCACAGGATCACATTTAAGATTTTGGCTACTGTGCCTACTTAACCTCAAATGTAATTTTAATGTTGCTCTTGTCATGTATGCTCTTAAATCACAAAGTATTCCACTTGCCCCCAATGCGTGCCAAACAAGAGTTCTTATTCTAAATAGTACTTATCTTCAGGACGCAGTTCACTCGAATCGCTGCCGGATCCCCCTTCCATGAAGAGGTTCTTGATTGAACAGCATTGGTTTACTCCTGTGTGCAGGTCATTTACCTGCCTAAGGAAAATACGTTTGCCAACTCGCATTGTTGCAGGATTGCTGGCAGAACTGAGTGATGCATACCTATGAAACTGTGGTTTGCAACACGTCCACAGAATCCTCCCAATTTACCGGAAAAAAGTGTTGATGGAACAGAATTGTCTAACTCTGGTTAAAGGCAACCACCCTGCATTTAGCAAACATCTGTGGATGCTATTACTTAAGACTATGTTTAAGTTAGGAATACTTTATAATGTGTAATTTAATTTGTATAACGTCATGTACTGTAATACACTTGATACTAAATTGGACTTTTGTCTCCGGCATAGAAACATTGCTCCTTCTCATTTGGTTGACCTGGCTTGCAGTGAATGTCTCATCATCAGATGCGTGAGGAGCACGTACCCCTGCATCGAGTTTTCAATGACTTTCTCTTTATCAGATAATTGAGGGGGACTGACTCCTGTATCCAGCATTCAATGACTGCCTCTTTCACATCTGCTTGAGGAGCTCATACCTGTTATATAGGGTGTCTTGCTGGCGCTGCATACCTGTCCTTTGTGTTTGTTGTTGCGGCCAGCAAGCCAGACTGTCAAGAAATGTGGTCCAGAATATTACACAATGCCTGGTATCAACCCAACGCCTCCCTAATAAAAACATAGAGGCACTGGACCAGCTCCCCACGCCACAGAACGGCACTTCCCTGATTTATGTTCAGTAGGAACTGTGCAGATACTGCTAGGGAAGGTCACACTGATAGTCCAGAAGTCCTGAGATCGTAGGGATCCAGAAGGTCGGAGGGCTGACTGGCGAGTTCACAGCAACCAGGATGATGACACCCCAGCGGAGGCACAGAGCACAAGGCACCCAGAACAGGGAACAGGGTGCAGGGAAGGATTAGTCAGTGCAATGCCAGCAGGAAGGAGAAGGAGACAGGAGGATGCAAGGGCCAGGGAAAGGGAAGCAGAGGAACAAAGAACACAGAAGAGCAGTGCTGGCGCCTTGAGTTAACCTGTATGTCACGTGATAAGGGAGCAGATATGTGAGCAGCCCAAGAAAATAGTATTACGGACATATCTGTGACATAAAAATTCATAGTGCTACTGTGCACTTACCCTAATGGTCTCATGTAATGATCCATTTTTTTACAACGGTTGGTTTGCAGACAGGATACAGTCCTGTTTGGAAAACTGTGTAGATATAATAGGGGAATGGTGCTCCACTGTGAATAGTGGTAAGAGTCCTAATTAGATATAATAGGGGAATGGTGCTCCACTGTGAATAGTGGTAAGAGTCATAATTAGATATAACAGGGGAATGGTGCTCAACTGTGAAGAGTGTAAAGAGTCCTGATTAGATATAATAGGAGAATGGTGCTCAACTGTGAAGAGTGGTAAGAGTCCTGATTAGATATAATAGGGGAATGGTGCTCAACTGTGAAGAGTGGTAAGAGTCCTGATTAGATATAATAGGGGAATGGTGCTCAACGGTGAAGAGTGGTAAGAGTCCTGATTAGATATAATAGGGGAATGGTGCTCAACTGTGAAGATTGGTAAGAGTCCTAGTTAGATATAATAGGGGAATGGTGCTCAACGGTGAAGAGTGGTAAGAGTCCTGATTAGATATAATAGGGGAATGGTGCTCAACTGTGAAGATTGGTAAGAGTCCTAATTAGATATAATAGGGGAATGGTGCTCAACTGTGAAGATTGGCGATTTCATAGACTTACCATTCAGACTTGTAAATATTAGCAGATTGGCAGTATTTCTTGACAAGATTGGCTGGCTCTATTATCATTTCCTGTGGAAAGTTAGGACAGTGTATTGGTATGAAGTATAGCGGGCGTATTAATAGCTGTGATTGGGATTGAAATTGCATGGTTAGGATTGTAACGATCCTGCAAAAAATAAGTGACTATACAACTAAAGTTCATATGACCCCATTCATGCAGCATGGCAAGCATATTAGAACCAGTCTTTGCCAAGGGTTTCAATTGTGCAACCACACTGGTATTACGTGACACATATACTGCAAAGCAAACAAACAAGACATTAGTGCTGTTTGTGACAAACTTTAAGGCACTTATCATTTTTTTTGAGAATAATTAATTGTAAAATGCTTACCACACTGTGTTAGTAATGTATGTATTTATTGATTCACATGCATTTGTTTATTTATTGAAGCACATTCTTTGAAGCACTTCACTTGTGTTGAAGCGCCTTACAAATAAACAATTACAATTACAATTATAATGTATTGGACATTTGTATGGTGCCTATACACACAAGTGTTTCCAGGCACCAGAACAGAAACCCATGGCCAGATTACACAACCAGCAGAAGCAGGACCATAACCACAAGGTTGAAGATTGCATTTTATTCTATATCAAGCGCTACTAGTGCACGTTGAGTGATACTATTGTGAGGTCCCCACAATCCCTTCTTGGGTTTTGGGTGGGGGCACACCACCCACACCATTCATAAGTTAATGTGGTTCTTCCAGGGCTTCCATTTAGCACCTTACACGTGCTGCTGCTCAGCTCCATAGCACTGCATATACACAGGCAGGGGGATCAGCTGGCAGCAGTGCAATTTACTGCAAGAGGACTTAATGCTCCTTTGAATTCCGAAATGTAGCACAGGCGCTGGTGGAAGCCCAAACGTTTAAACAGTCATTGGCTATTAACTATGCATAAGAAAGCATGTGTCTCACTTGAGCCTACACGGTTTATAAATCTGACTTCCATAGCAGGATTTCTGTGAAGCATGTACTTCTCCACATAAAAGTCAGTCATCCGAATGTACTGCGACATTTCACATTTCGCAGAAATGTACATTCGTATGTTGTTTGAAATAAAACTGTTCAGTACAAAGCATGCACCACTTAAGGTCCCAGAATATATTCTCCTCTTGCATATGTCTGGGCTTGGCAGTCTTTATTTTGACTCCAGAGTGCAACTTGTCACAGGACAATCACTTTCCCTGTCAAGACAAATTATTTTTAGGGTGGTGATAACTTGGCTGTAAATGGGGTGAAACCATCATGTTGATAAATGAGTTTCTTGATGGAGGGAGTTTACACCTTGGGGATATACTGCGAAAGACCACACAGGTCTTTTACTGGAATACGCAGTCGGCTGCTTGTTTTTGGAACTAAAATATACATGTTATTCTACTATAGAAATGTGGGCACCTGAAGGTTAAACATGTCGGGACCGTGATGCCCTGCTGGGCTGCAGTTCGCGGCCTGTCTTGGAGATTTTGGGATGCATGGGCGTTTGCGCTTGCCACTTTTCGTTCAGTTTCATTGTGAATCGAGCCTTCTGTATTTCTGTTGGTAGAGTTGTGGAATGCAGTCAATTTATTGAGAAAAGGAGTTTACAAGCATGTGTTAAAAATACTCTTATTGGTGCTGTCGTACTCAAGCAATAACATTAAACAACTATGAAATCAGAAGGCAAAAAGAATACATTATATTTTTTTAGACCGGCGATTGAGAACTACACAGCAAAATAAGCATTTTCTCAATATTCGGAAGTTTCGTGGTTTTCACATTTAACATTAATTTATTTCATCCATACTACTGCCAAATCGTTGCTGTATATCTGCTAGTATTTCATCTAAGTGTTGTATGACTACCTACTCGAGCCTGATTCAGTACAACCAGATGCGCTGAACAAACATGAACTCAGAATAAGAATTAGAATGAGCACAAGTGCAAATAAGGGTGGAACTAGAAAGTCAAGCTTGCAGTTGCTGTGATATATTGGCCCATGCCAATGCCTCCCGCGCGGTGGCTATCCTAGGTGGGTGCACCTCCGAATCAGGTCCTGAAGACCTGCTGATCCATAATGACAATCAGCATGCTTACATTTGGAGAAATGTACACACAGCTATTGGCTGTGCCATCGGGAGCAATGGCAATCATAAAGAACATTTCCTCAAAATAAAGTAAACAGCAAGATAAAAAAATATAATGCAAGCCCTGGCACATCTAACAGTTTATGGCTTCTGCTACATGGCCCCTGCCCCTTAGAGACACATGGACCAGGGAAGCCCACTGTGACAAAAGCCAAAACTATTACCAACTCTAGGAAAGCAGTGTATGCCACTACGATAGAATGTGTAGGCTTCCCAACGTGTATCTAATGTGTAACAAAAACGTTATGTGTGACAGTTGGACTATGTTGGTATAAAAACAAGTTCGTGGTGGCTAAGTTGAAGAGTGGGTGTATGGGTCAGGTACAGACGGCAGGGCAGGTATGTATAGATTACTGGGCCTCTGGATGCTTGTATTATATGTTATATTGAAGGGGACAGCAGGATGCAAAGGCACCTGACACACAAAGTGTAATTAATGTAACACAAGGCTGCTTTCAACACCATTTTCAAGGTCAAAGCCATGAAAAGGATACTTGCCATCTTCTCCTTTTCACTGAAGTTGGTTATCATTATCACCAATGCTTTAGCTGATCTTGTTTATTGTAATGTGTAATGGTTTATTGAAAAACCACCCTCAACACAGGGAGTCCCTCCCCTCCCCACTCATATGGTTATTCAACAAACTGTTTAACAGATTCTTTTTATCCCTATCTCAGACACATATCATGACCCTTGGATCACTCTCCCTTGAGCTAAAAATGAGCCAAGAACCAGGCTGGTGTACAGGAAATATATGTGTATATATTTGAATTAACAGTAATAGAAATTAGCACCAAAATATTGAAAACACCACTTTATCAGTGGCACAACACCATCAACTTCACTCAGTATAAATAAATCACAAAAGTTAGTTAAAAAGAACACAGACACTATTCTTCCCTTTCTGTAAATATCACTTCACAAAATAATTACACAGATTAATACTATAATATCACCCCAAACATTTGGTTTAAAACAAACACAGGGAGATGTAGCCCTTTGTTTTTCAGACCCCACCCCCTGGCTTTGATGTATGTTGGAAAGTTAGACAGAACAACTGTAATGCTTTGCGTAATTTTGTATTTCAGACCCCTCTGACTGAAAGGCCTGTGTTGGGGAAGCTGGATAAAAAGTTTGAACTGATTTAAGAACAAAGACTCCCTTCTTCCTTATAGAAGTCAAGGTCAGCTGGACAGGACAACAAGGATTATCCAATTAAATTATATGCTATAGTTTTCAGCGAACAATGGGCAGTGAGCTTTGTTAATTTCAAATGTTAACAAAATTCACCCATAGTGTTCTGCCAAATGGGACATTAATTAAATTAATATTTTTGGTTATATAGGCTAAGGATCCACACAGTTTTGCCCTCCCCGCCAACTATACATGGAAAGGATTCAGGGCAAGCAGACACCCTCCACCTTTTGGTTTTCCAGAGCTTAGTTTTACTTACATAGCAAGCCACTGTTTAAGGTTCAGGAAAGCCAGCTGCATCTCAGGACACTCTGGAAAGATAGGGCAGGGGTCTGGTCACTCCACTCTCAAAGATGGCCTCCCACTCTCCACCACAGGACCCAGTCTGCTTTGAGGCCTTCCTATAAATGGATAACTCCACCGAGGTGCACTCTCAGCAATCTCCTCTGGTGTCTCCTTACAGCTGTCAGATGGGAAGTATCAGCCTTCCTGTCTTGATCATTTTTCTGTCACCCGGTTTGTTGTATGTCTCTCTTCTGTCCTAGTGCAGTCCTCCGTATATAGCAGAAATGGCATCATCAATTTTACAATTTTGAGGAAGTACCCTGCAATAATCCCTGCCACTAGGATTGGACAGTTACCCTTCTCTCTCTGCCCCAAGTCAGGATTGGTTTAGGGGTTTGGAGCAACGTATGTGTATTCCCATTTGTCATCATTCTTTGTTCTCCTTTCAACTTTTTGGCAAAACTAGTTATGTATCAAAACTTCATAATTTTACTAGCAACTGCCATACTAAACATATTTTCTGTTTTAGCTGATCATGGAGAATCTGATATGCCCACCACCAAATTTGTACGATGTAGCATGGCAATGTGGCACATTTCTGCTGTTTCCATAAAAAGCACAACAGTTATAAAGATGTAAGTTATTTAGCATATCCCTAACTTCATTTTCCATCCCCTCACCAATTCTCATATTTGGAACATGTTCAGATCAGCCAGGAAGCTAGTTTAATTGGCCATTTCAGTTCCCAGAGTCACAGCTAGATGCATTTTATATCACCATAATCGCATGGAAATTACACAAAAAAATGGTACAGACATGAAATAAATCCACAGTATGGTTGCTAAGAAAAAGGCCTAAATGATAATAGTCCTTTTAAATTAATTGTGAATGTTCATGTTCAACAAATGGGAGATCTGCTTCATCCAGCACAGCCATATGTCTACCTGGGCCAGCCTGTGACCAAAGTTTTTTTTGCGTCTCGTTGAACTTGGTAGTTTGCTCTTTAAGAGGGTGCCCCCATTTTCACACATATTTGTTGTGCTCCAACCAAGGGTGAATTTCATTGAAGTCCCTGCTTTCAGAGCCAGCAAGTCTGGAAACCACAGGGCTTTGAATGCCCTTAGGAGCACATTTTATTACAGGAGTCATTAGATTGGAGATGTTACATCCATGCTGGAAGTGGGAGATTTCCTTTGTGAAGTTTTGACCACAACCGGAAACTGGTTTTCCATGAAGACAACATGACTCTTCAAGTGTCACTGGAGTTTTGTAGGTGAATCATATTATAAATTGCTTTTGTCAACCTACACATCATGTTTTGTTTTCCTGACATTTTTCTGTGAGCAGTGATATTTCATCCCACTTTGGCTTTTTAAAGCCGTTTTTATTTGCAAACACATGCGCAGGCCATTTTTGCTTTCAATGTTTGAAAATCCTGTTTTCCATGTCACAGGGATCTTGGATTCCTCCTTCATTTGTAAATTAAACTGCTGCTTGTCCATTGGTAATGACAGGTAGGCCCCTTTCCACATGACTGTTTTAACTTTACTTGAAAAACATAAGCAAAAGCCACATTTTTATTTTTATTTTCTTTACTTGTACAATAACACCAAGTAAATTACTCCTTGTTATATATTTATGTATATATATATTCACTAAAAAAATCTTTGTTTCCGGGACGTTATGGTTCCAAGTAAAACCGAAAAACCCTTGAAATTCGACAGTTATGGTAAGCTAAGCAACCATAACTCGTGCCACCACTGTGTACTGCTAAGACTAACACCCAGGGCATCAAAGATGACATCCCAATTGTCATTGATGAACATTGTAAAGTACTTTTATTTCACAATAAACTGTCATCAGACTATTCCCATGTTCAATCAAGTTGTAAATTTGTTTCTTCGGTCGTCATCGAAAATGTAAATCATGAGGCACACGTTTTTCTTTTCCCATACACAAAGTATTCGTTTTCGATAAAGCAATTGCTTCGGTCGCACAGTGAATTCCAGGACGTCGGCATGAACTTGGGCCTAGACCACCATAAAAGATGTTATGTTACTCCTAATCGCCAGTGCAGCGTACGGACAAATGGGCCCTGCGCTATCGTCCCACAAAACAGTCACGCTTATACAGCCGTTCACGAGTACATGCATCTGGCGTGCAAAAAATCCATCACTTGGCATCTGGAATCCATGGCAATCGCAGTAAGGTAGGATGTAGCTATTTGGAAAACATAACAGAAAATACGTATCAATACCCATCCTTTAGTAAACAATTTCAAAAAAGACAAAAAGAACGTGGAAACTAATGCACAAATCGATGTGGTCATACATGACAATTTAAAGAAATATTAGCGTTGAACATGGGTGAATCTAGTGATAGTCTACAAATGCTGAGAATCTGCACTCTCCTTAACTAAAAATAAATGACAACTGCACAGTAACATTGCCAAAATGAATGTTCAGGTAATAAAAAATGTAATCTTGTTCCGGTGTAGAGTCGTCAAAAGCAAACTTACACGATATTGACCGTCTCCATTGACTTTGTGAAACTCAGAAAGCAATGTGCTAGCACCAAAGAATCTTCATGAACTGATATTACATGTGCCTTAAAAACGTTTTGAATGCATAACCTTATCAAATGGTCCTTTTTGCAAATGTTCACTCCCTGCATTCTTACTGAATTTTGCCTTTCACTCAAGGTCAAAAACAATTGACCCTTATGGGTTCAGTCGGATGCGTGGGCCTCCTGAGCTCACAAACAAAAAAGCAAAGCAAGTGACCTTCACTCAGAATCCAAATACATTCTCACTTTGCAACAACATGCTTCAACGCATTCATGAGAACTGGTACTCCCATACACTTGCAGGCCTGCTGTTTCCATCAAACACTGTAGGTGGCTGCCTCAGATTTCAAACTCTAGGGCGCCAGTCTGACTGCAATATTATTTTAAATACACTGTAACACAGGACATTATATTGAGCAACAACTTCAAATTTACCGTATGACTTTGGTGACAAAAAAACATCACTTTTTTACTTCCTGCTGCCACATCCCATCCCAGCCTCATCAACCCTCACCTTCCAAAACAGTATTTGATAAGTTTAACAAATGCAATGTTGTGTTGTTTTATATGTTTTAGTGGCGATGTCTGCGTACCAAACACCAAAACACGAATGAAAGATGGCGGGCACATCGAAACAATCTGACACACTTCACGCTTTTAAACATCCAATCAGTCAACGCGTCACATGTCCGCGGACATGACGCTGCCGATTAGTGAATCGGTATCTTGTCCGTGGAGCGAACAGGGAGTGTGATGGCGGAGCGGACATAGATATAACTAATTTATTAAGACATACTTTTGGTCGTTTTAAAGAAAACTACTGGACGGATTATCACCAAATTTACAAAAGCACGCTTTCGGGACCAAGCTCCTGCCGCAAATTTGGTGAAAATCCGTCCAGTGGTTTGGGCTGAAGGCATGCGCAAACCTTTTCCCCCATTCATTCTATGGGAAAAAAATACGTTTTGGGACCCTCCTATAACTTTTCCCCCCCTGGACCAAACATTACCAAACTTTGCAAAGAAATTCGGAGTGGGCCATATACTTTTTGGTGAGGATTCGTCCAGGGGGAGCGGAGTTATAAGCCGCCCAAAAAGTGCTCTTCCTATGGGAATCGCACCTTAACCATAACTACACAGCCACTACCGTGGCTGTGTAATATATATATATATATATATATATATATATATATATATATATATATATATATATATATATATATATATATATATACATATATATCAGTGAAAAACACTTTATTTAATGGACATTATGGTTCCAAATAGAACCGAAAAACGCTTGATATTCACCAGTTATGGTAACATAAGCAACCATAACTCGCGCCACCACCGTGCACTGCTAAGACTAACACCCAGGACATCAAAGATGACATCACAGTGGTGGCAAGAGTTATGGTTGCTTAGGTTACCATAACTTCTGAATTTCAGGGGTTATTCAGTTTTACTTGGAACCATAACGTCCCTTTAACAAAGTTTTTTCACTGAATTTCATAGGTTTTTAGTAGCGCAACTTAACCATAATGTCCCTTTAACAAGGTTTTTTTACTGAATTTCATAGGTTTTTAGTAGCGCAACTTAACCATAAAGTTCCTTTAACAAAGTTTTTTCACTGAATATAGATATATATAATATACATTTGATAAATGTTTACTAGGATTCCCTTAGTTTATATACATATAACATAGAACATACTGAACCCCCTTCCTGTGCTTTTTGAGCCCTTTCTTGGTGTTCAAAGTGTTCGCAGACACCACGGGTGTCTGTGAAGCGTGCCCCAGCAACCCTATAAAAGGCCACACCCCAGAGCTGCTCCGTATTCTGATTTTGGGCTTCCAGGACAGTGTGGGATGTTTTTACCCATGCATCCAAGCCCTACCATACAACTGTGCAGTACTGGCATGGAAAACATCATGATGGCCAGAACTCCCCAGAGAGTGCACAGGGAAAACATGAAGAATAGGCTGCCACCCATTTTTGCCTATGTTGTGAGCACAGGAGGGCACTGCCTAAAACCACCATTGGGCTACACACACAGTAGCCTGAAACCATTGGGAATGGCAATGCTGATTGCCAAAAAGCAACTCAGAACTGTGGGGAATTCATTTTCTTAATCCCAAAAATGGTTGCAATACCGGTACTCACCACTATCAGAAAGCCTGTGTTTTAAAACCACCAGACTTTTGTGTAAAACTGAACAGAGGAACCCAAACCAGACCAAGGAAAGACTTGCTAAGAGGTGGATACAATGTAAAACAATATTCAGAAATGACTTGAAGGAAGTAATTATTTAATTGTAAGTTTGATTTAAACTGGGAACTAAAGTGACATTTAGCTGAATTCTGCCTCACAGCTACCCCCAACAGGAGAAACCTGCTCAGCCACTCTTCCCAGGCCTAGCTGCATCCTGCTTCTCCACCAAAAGGAGTTGACACCTCTCTGATTAGATTAGGGGAGGGGCACCGCAGGAGGTTGAACAAAGACTTGTCCTGGACTCAGGCAAATGTTATATTGGGGGGGCCGTAAAGTGGCTTCCCCTTGGGAGAAGTGGGAGGAGAAGTGCCTCTGGGAGCCACCCGAGCTGGAGGCGGGGGCAGACAGAAGCTTCCCCCATGTGCTTTGGAACCTAAACCACACCCATCTGGGCCAGAGCATAATTTTAAAAAGATAGATAACTCATAGTGCAGACTTGTCAGAATTATATAAGTAATATCATTATTCTTGTGATTTTTCTGTGCACGTTTTAAGAGGTGTTAGGACCCTGTGGTGTATTCTGGGGGGTTGCTAGCGGAAAATAGGGTCTTACTCCAAATGTCTGCATGTTAAAAATCTGACACTTCATCAATTAATGTCCATACTCCTTGCGCACATGTGTGTAATATTTGGTAAATGTCCGATATTGGTAAACCAGTCAAAAAGCGCAAAATGTTGTCATTCTTGAATGCAAGCCCCCAGGAAGATCAGAGGCGGACAAGCATGTACCTTAAGGAATATATCATTTGTATATGTAATTTCAACAAATTGTGTATCTGGGAAATAAATATTTGAATCAAATATAGATTTGTGGGCAAATTGACCCGGGGAGGATCCTCTGACCCATAAACAGACCTCATCATGATGACAATCCATTTCCTTCCCCCAATCATGGGAGAGGGGAGAATTGGGCCAATGACAAGTAGAGAGGGGCAGACTCAGTTATGCCAGGGACACACCCATTTTCAAAACACATAAAAAGGGCTACTGAAACCCAGGTAGAACATTCATTTTCCATTTCTGCGGAGCATTTTGATGGTCGACATCCCATCCAGACAGAGACCAGAACTTTATTTCAGAACCTAAAGCAAGGGCCTAAACCCACAAACTGAGAACTCTTCTCAGCAGGCCTCAGCATCCTTAAAATCATTTGCAAACTATTCCACAGCCGGGCGAGCTGTCTGAATTCTTTGCCAAGAACTCTTGCCAGTACCCAAAAAGCAGTGTTACATCCAGAATCCACTTGATCCGGACCGGAAAGCAGAGCAGTATCCAGAACCAGAGACCGCTGTATCCAGAGAGGCTAGACCAGCAGAGCAGAGCTGCCCCAGACGCTGTGAGCAGAACCGCCAAAGTCCATTCCAGTTGACCAGATCCGTGACGAGGCCTATTTCAAATTTATATTGTGAGTACCTAGCAGAACTGTGCAGAACCAATCTCTTAGTTAAAATAATCTAATTCAAGCTATTTTAACCTAAGTAGAACTGCCTCCTAGAAATCATGTCATCTGTCATTTTAAAGCTGCACAACTGCCACCTGTCAATTCTGCAGCTGCAAGCTGTCACCTGTCATTTTGAGTTTTACTTTAAATTCGAAAATCTACCTTTATTAAATTGTCCGTATCTCTTGAACCGTTTGGGCTAGGAACGAAGCTGGGATTCTAGGCTTTCCAACGAACCTAGAACTGACTTCCTTCTCCTTATACTTTTACCGCAATCGCGATTTACGCACTCGTAAAATTTACCACGATTTGCGATTTGGCCTGATTTCGTCATCTGTAAAAAGATAGCCGCTTTTTGCCTGAACTGCTAAAATTCGTTTGCAACCTAATAACCATCCCTGAACCATTGTTAGGACTGACCTGAACTGATTTAAAGTGTCTACCACTCACCCTGAATCTCTAGAGGGAATTAAAAGCATTTTTAGCACATTTCTCACTTCATTGTCATCACATTCAAAGCATTTTGGGCCTGTGTTTCAAACTTCTACCTGTTTCCTCTAAGCTTGCTGGGGGGGGAATGCATTTCGTATTGCATTTGATTGCATTCCTGAGAACTGTGTCCTCCTCTTTCCATCTCCTTCCATTTCTTACATTGCAATGGGGGGGAGTGAATTGTCAAAAGAAAAAGTGATCATATTACCTTTTGCTAAAATCATAACAAGTTATTTCTGTACTGCATTTTATTCCACCTTGCATTTACTTGAAACAATCAAGCATTTTTAGCTACCTCATCCTCTATACTAATCCTAAGTAATCAAGTGTACCACTGTACCATTATCCATTGTGGTTCCACATCATATGTCTAAGTGTACTATCAGATATTAGTTTGTTATAAAAGTGATATATATATATATATATATATATATATATATATATATATATATATATATATATATATGTATATATATATATATAGATTGTTCAATTTTTCAAATAAACCTTTTCATTTGCAAAACAAACCTACTTCTTGGCTCAGTGGGGCAGGGGGATTCTAAGAGAGGGGTGTCATAAAGGGTTGTCATCCAGAGTACATGAACTGGACCTAAAAATATATCAATAAGGGTTTTCTTCAGCATCCCAGACTAGGCATTGACTTAGCTGTTGTGTTGAAGTGAAGCCGCTTAACAACAGAGACTGTCCCTTGTTGCATTGGATTGCTCTTGCTTTTTGAAACAGCTGTCCTGATGGCATCAATGGCTGCTGCTGGTGCTACTGCAGTCTCAACACCACCCCCACCCCCTCCACCACCAACACCATGTTTGCATGGTAACTCCCCTGCACCCTCCGCTACCACCTGTATGCATGGTTACACACCCCCATCCATCTGTATGTATGCTACCCACCTCACCTTTAGCCAGTAAGTATATATAGCTGACCATAATACCTGAAACCTGCAGCACGCCATGTCCTGTAGATTTTAAAACTATCTAATGGTATGCACTTACGACTCCAAATATGACAGTTGGCCCCATGCTATTCTGCGTTAATCTCTTCCGTGCATACCTGCGTTATATGCCTCCTCTGTACTAGGATGCCTGGCACCACACACTTACGCTTGATTACGACTTTACATATATGGGTCGCTGCCGCCATGCAACTTATGGCTGACACCCTGTATATGTTCACTATTATGACCACGCAATCGCTTGTAGCTGCCGCCATACAAGACATGGCAGGCACCATGCTTTCACCCACCTACTTACAATGTAAACTATATGATGCTACAATGAAAGATGTGTTTGTACCATACAGTCTACCTATATAACCATGTATTGTATGTCTGGAATTGCAGTAAGGAAAAGTTCCAGCTATTATCTGACATCTATGGACTAAGGATGCGCCATGTCCCAGAGGGGAGTGTATTAAAGACGAATGCATGTGCGGTAAGGCAATGCTGTTTGAAATATTTGGATAACTGAGAACTGTTACGGCGAAAGGCAGCTGAAATAGTGACACCGGGAGAATGCAGGTTTTCTCCTTTGATCCCGGTTACTTCACTCAAGGTTTAAACATTTCAGCTGTTTGCCTAGGCTACGTGAATTATATCTCGTGGCATATAAAAACGGATCTGTAGCCTGCACGCCAGCATTCATAAAATTGGGTTACACTAACTGGGAGACCAAAACTTGCTGGAAATAATTGGAAGGAAATCACGCTATAACTGTGAACTGCTTATCTGTTTTTATTTCATGTTGCTGCGATTACAAATTGCCTCCTTTCAATCTCCCTCACGTGTGCTGCAGACATTAAAACTGTTCTCTTGCCGGTTTCCACTGAGGCTGCAAAGAAACCTGCACAGTAACTCGAAGATTTGGAAAACATCACAACTATGGGACTAGACATTTCAGCTGTATTAATGCTGTAAAACGTACAAACCTCACAGCGAAACGCTAATTTCCCTTTCATTCTCTGAGTCGTAATGCAAGTGTAAACTCTATACAGCACGCGCACCAGGAGGAAGCACCAGTCAAGCACCGCTTTGCACCGACCCCTGTTTGCTGGATCCTCCGTGGCTGTGTTAACTTGCATTTGTTTGCTGTTATTTGGATTTCTTCTTGGACTTTATGGACTTTAGTCTTTGAACGCAGTATCTTCTATCACTTATATACCTTTTATATTTATTTTTTCAGCTACTTTAATTTGAAGCTCCGTCCCTTTTTTGTTTACGCTATTAAAGAGGGACGCCACGCGCAACACTCACCGGTGACTGTCCCTCTTTTTTCTCCCTGACCGTTCTGTGGAGTGGCAGACTTGCTAGAGGCTGCGAGTTGTGAATAGCGGAAGCACTTGGAGTGAGCTTTCAAGTGAGTGCTTCTTTTTTGACAATCATGAAACTGCCATACACACTACGTACGGGAATGCCTTTGCAGCTCCCAGGTCCTGTCACGGGTTCTAAGTGTTAAAAGAAACATACAACATCTCACAAAAGTTTCTTTGATTTACAAAATTGCTCCACTCCTATACGCCATCAGACAATAGCTAACTTTGTCCCTCCAAAAATTAAAAGGGGCAAGGAGTCGCTGACATACGCAGATTTTTCCCAGCGAACACTGAGAGGGTGGTTGATACTCCCCCACCCACTGCGTGTTCTACGAGACCGTTACAAGCTGTTAGCTTGGGTGTGGGGGTGGAGTGTGCGACTGATGAGCAAACAACTTCTAAACCGGTGTGTAATCGGTCCCTTACAGATAGTGTGGTGATGCGAGGGGCTTCGATTACCACGGTGGTCTCTACAATAAGCAGGAGCTTTGTTTTAGCCTCTGCGGATGTCGCAGTAATTGATTTGGACTCCATGCACACTGACTATTCAGCTCAAACCATTTCAGAAAAGCTCTCCTTTTCACCAAATATGTTTCCTGATGTCAGCCCCTCTAGGCCTAACGTCTCTTCTTCTTTCTTAATACCCACCCCGAGGCAAATAACGGACAGAGAAGACGTGTTGCCCTCTCCTAGAGAAAACAGAGTGGTGAATCTGGCCTTTGAAGCCATGAATACCACCATGAACACCCTAGTTAAACTTTTTGAATCACTAAATGACAAAATTTCAGCTCAGAGCTCGCAAATAGCTACCATTATCGCATGGCAAGCCTTGCCCAGACCTCTGGAGGAAAAGGGATGTGGTGGACATGAAACGATAGCACTATCACCAATAAGAGTGCCTCACATTGACACAGCATCCTCTCCTATAACTGAGAACTCCCTTAAGCTACGTCAACGGCCTTGTCCAACCTTAGAAGAGGTCTCTCCTGTACCCCTTTTTCCAAATGTAATTACTGATCATTTAGCTTCCTGTAATGAGAAGGCCATAATCCCCACTCAGTCTCATGAGCAGATGGAAAGGCAAATTTACGCCATATTTGCCAAGCCATCTAAAGGGGACCTTGGTTTGTCTAACAAAAAAATCTTGGGGCCGGAAAAAGTTGGAAGCGATACAGCTGCTGTTCTGAAGCAAAAACCTCAAATCAAAGGAAAACATGACCACTGGGTCTACAAGACAGTTTTTCAAAGCTCTGAAAACCCCAACGAAAAGTTCCTCTGTAGCTTCGGTGGCAGTTGTAAAATAAAAATATGTGGAACTGAATCAATTAAAAAAGATCAAATTGGGGCTTACCAAATAAACCTACCATGGAGCAGTATGCTCCTCTGGATAATCTTGTGGAAGCGATGGAACATCATTCTAAATCTTTCTCCACCTCGAATTTGTCACTAAAAGTTGGGCTCTCCGCTTCTCCTGTTGTGCCCACCCCCATCACTACCCCTTTGGTAGTGTTAAACAGGCGGGAAGAAATCAGGAGAGAAGTGGATGCCTATATGGCTAAATTCGCCCAGCTTCCAACGATAGGTGCCCCCAATACAATGTCCAAAGTCACACCAACTCTTGATAAGGGGCTGAATGAGGTCATACCAAAAGTGAGTGTGAATGGCTTAAACGAGGACGAGTGCCCCAAAACAATAGCTTTGAGACAGAGCTTCCCTGCGGTTGCATCGAACAATGCTCGTTGTGATTGCAATCAAGCAGCTGTCTTGGGTCCAAGTGCCCTGCTGAAACCTAGGTTGGACTCTTTTGAAGGGCGGGGGGATGAGATCGCTCAGCTTCTACAGGCCCTTCTGCCTAAAACTCAACCAAAAACTCCATTTCCCGCTGCACCAGTTTCCCAAGATCGAAAACAGCCTTCTAAAAAGCAATCAGTGGATCCTAAACAGGACACACAGGCAAACATATTAATTCTTGAATGTCGGCCTGCCCCACATCCGCAATACTTCCTTAATAGACACAGTGTGCTTGAAATGAACTTGAGGATATAGGAACAGCGGACATTGAGTTGGTTGAATTTATGAATGAAAATGTTCTATCCACCATTTGCCTGAAGCCACGTTGGAAGTTGGTGCGTAACATCATTTGGTCCGCCAAGAACCAACTGTTTGACATGATCTTCGTTCTGTTGCTAGGTCCCACATATGGGGATGATTTTCATCTCAATCAGTATAAGTTAGACATTGGTGGCCTTTTGTATTATATGACCAATGTGTAATATGACTGTGGGGAAATGAAGAGGCCAGTCATCTCTATGTTGGAAATTGTTTTGTTTCCTTTGCTATATGCTCATTCTTTGAGATTTTACTTCTTTTGATTAACATTGAAATGTGTACAAATGCTATTTTATTGTTTTTAGTGCCAGTTTGTATAGCCACTTATTGCTGTAATTTTGTATAAGCATTTAGCTGTTGTAATTTTATATATTTTTGAAAGGTTGATTCGTCAGCCAACCAAAATAAAAATAAAAAATAAGTATGTCATGCACTTTTCAATCTTCACGAAGCAACATCTTTGTATGCCTGCTAATGCACGTATGCAACCAAGTAAGCCTTCTTAACAGCACCAAGATGCCCCATGGCAGTGGGCACTTTACAAATTCAAATAAATAAATAAATAGGAAAAGGAAAGTGCATGCACATGCTATGCACAGTTATCAGAAAGCACTACTACTGCAAAAACAAAGAAATCCATGTCTACATTAACAACAGTGCTATTAACACACATATTTACTAACTTCTTTCTTTCACAATTGCAGTGAATACCACTCCCTTGAAAAGCAGCAGCGTCTGAAGTACGAACGAGAACTCAGAAGAAACCTACTCTTTTCATCCAAAAAAGTAAGTGCAATACTGCCATAATGTTCTAACTGTTACTCAAACGCTGTAGAATTCTCATATTCTAGAACAAACAATTGCATTAACCCTGCAACATTAGATTCAGTATTAGTGCTTCCCCTCACCAGCTCCATACTTTGTATTGTAATCTGAACACCAGTATAGTAACACACAAATACAAGAATAGCCTTCCCAAACTGATGTAGCAAACCATTGCACAATCACACACCTCTACATACATCCTTACCATCATACTCAGACACTCATGCACAAAGCACACATACACTGCACAAGATCCCAACCCACACTTTCTTTTTTCTCCAACAGACCCCAAAGAATGCCTACCAACTCTGTAGAAAGCAACGCAAAAGTAAACGAAATCAAACTAAAACTCTCCAAAATAAGCATCCAGCCTCTAGCAGAATTAGTACAAAAAGTTCAAACAAAACATCTAATTCAGTTGTTAAGCGAAACAAAACAAGATTCCACTACAGAAACTTTGCCTCCTCTTTCAAAATGTAAAACTAAACAGAAAGTGAATAACAAGACTGCAGCTACCACTAGTGCTAACACTGCACCTATGAATCTTGATGTAGCGGCAAGTAAACATACCAAGAAAATCATTTTACAAAAAATGTTCCGCCACAGTGTCCTTCAGAACCTTATAAAACAGGAGAGAAATCACGCACAATCCTTAAAACCTACCGTAGAAAAAATTAACCGGACAAGCTCTCATAAACAGTGCAATTCATCTCAAAAGAAAATTATTTATTTTAGTTTTAAACAGAATGAAACCACTAACAAAACTAACTACTAAACTACAAAAAAGACCTCTAAATAAACGGAATATCAAAAAGATAGCTTCACAAACATCTGTGGAGGTGAATAGAGTCACACTATGAGCACATAACCATATTTCAATGAAGAAGCATACAAACAAAAGCAAATAAATCCAATTGTCATACATAGCAGTGGACAAGGGTATGAAAAACGTAATAATACCATTATGGAACAAGAAACGCTGCTCATAAAATATCCCTATAAAACTCAGTATCAACTGTCCATTCCACTGAACCCATACGTCCAGTCTACAAATGGCTGTGCACATCAATGTGTAACATTGCCAAAAATTCTTTCAAATCTTTACGCCAGTTCCTCAATCAGTATGTGAAAGGGAAAGACAAATTCAAATTGAAACTACTACAAAATATGGACTCCTGTCCAGTGCGCAAATGCACAGGACTACAAGGACATTCATTAGCCTGCATTTCTGGACCTATTTGCAAAAGCACCTTCCATCATATCAAAATGATATCAATTACAAGAATTCTGGTCCATAAACTGTACTATGCCAAAAGTCCTGCTTTAGCACTAGCCAATTTAAATAACAATCTTCTACATGGTACAGCCAAACAACTACTCAAAGAAATAGAGAATATCCAGAGAAAATATTTTGGAACTGAAAGCCGCTTACAAAATGCAATAGGTTTATAAAAGGACTAGCAACAACTGTACAGATGGCAACCTTCTATTACACGCATACAAAAAAGAAATACTAAAGTTTAAAAGTACATCTGCTGAAGTACCAAACCATTTGTGCATGTGTTGCCGCAGGACTTTTTATAAAAATAGCACAAAAACTGTAGACATAACGTACAAAATAGAAGACAATGAAGATTCCAATTGGTTCCAATTAGCTCTCTATATTATAGCAGAAAACAAATACGAGATTACTGACCCCTTAATACTTTTCAGTTACTGCAAAACTTGACAACAACCAAACACCTTCACGTGCTATCACAAATAACTTGTAATTATTCCAATTACCAAAACGCCTGCAACAATTTAACCTATATGAGAGCATCATAATTCAAACAGTGCACCCACTTCAAGCAATAATACGCCTTAAACCAAAAACAGCAAAATTACCTCCCTGTGAATTAGTGAAAGGAATTTGTGGCAAAGTAGTTTATTTGCCAATAGACCTCAAAGAAAATGTACACACTGTGGGAGTGCAATGTCCAATAGATCAATCTTTAATTATCTTAGTAAATGGCGTACCTACAAAAGAAAAAACAAATTGGCAACAACTTGTGGACTTACATAAAGTTAGACAAGCGCTGCAATATCTAAAAGACAACAATGAATACTACAGAGAAATTAATATTGAAGAAAACCTGAGGGAATCCACTGAAATAATTCAAGAGTCATCAGAAATTAGTCAATTTCAACTTCTTGATCCTGCTACAGAATCCAATATTTTAGACCATTATACAATCCATCCATTACACTCTAAAGACACCATAGATGATGCACTGGAAACGTACCAAATGCTACAAGCTAAAGGATCTCCAATCAGCATATGGAAAAAAAATATAGAAGCACGTGCCTTTCCTCTACTCTTTCCTACTGGACAAGTTGGAAGGTACGATGATAGACCCACACAATAACAGCATCAGAATACAACTCTTTACGAATGTATTCTGAAGACCCCAGATTCAGACAAAAGTGGAATATATATTCCACCTTCTCTTTGAAAGTGAACTAGCAACTTTATGCTACAGAGTTGCGCACACATTGAAATCAGGTACACATTTTCAAAATATGTCAGCTATTGAATTACTACAAAAAGTGCAAGAAAACGATGAGATTTTACAGTCAAGCATTACAAATCTTTTAGCAAACATACGTGGTACAAAAGAATACTGGTTCCAATGTCACAGAGATGTACGCTGTATGATAAGAAACCTTTGCCCACCCACTAAGTGGGTGTGCAAAGGTTTGTGACATTAAGTTGTGCAGAATATGCATGGGAAGATGTACACAATTTCCTATGCATAACAAACAAAAACAAAACAAACATAGATATAAAAACACCAGGAGAACTCTGCACTCTAGATCCTGTAAATGTATCAAGATATTTCCATCATCGCTTCATTGCTCTGCTACACTTCATTTGTAATAAAACTGTTCCTCCCCTCAGAGAAGTGCAACACTTCTTTTGGAGAAAAGAATACCAAGCCAGAGGAGCATCACACATCCACATGCTTTTGTGTATTAACGATGCTCCTAAATTTGATCAGGACAGTGATGCCACTCTTTGGCAGTTCACCCAAAAATATGTCACTTGTGAAATCCCTTCACAAACAACACATAGTGACCAACATGCACAAATTTTACAATTTTAAAGACACAGATGTGGGAAATATTGTCATCACAAATATAAAAACACAGGGAAATACTATACCAAATGCTGCTTTGGTTTCCCTAGATCAGTTTCAACAACAGGTCAAGTAAAGATTTCATGTCTTCAGTTAGACATAGTTTCAAAGGTAAATCACCTAAGAACACATATTACATAAAAAGAACAGAATAATAGAAATATATCAATGATTGCAATACAATAATTGCCCTCTTATGGAATACAAACATCAGTACATTGTAGACAATTCCACTGCAGTTGCACGATATGTCACAACCTACTTAACCAAAGCAGAGAAAACAGAGCTTCAGCGATTCTGGGATGACATATCATCTGACAAAACACTATCACAGAACTTGTACAGCTTAGGCATAAAAATGCTCTCTCATAGAGAATGTGGCTGCTTTGAAGCTGCAGACCATTTAACCTGTACTGTCTTGTATGGAAAGTCTGAAAATATAGTATGGCTTAGTCTTGGTACTGCTAAATCTAGACAAAGAATTCTCAAATCATATGAGGACATAGAAACAATAGCCAAAAATGATCCCAACAGCCAAGACATTTTGAGAAAAACACTTTACTAGACACATACTACCCAAACAGGAGTACCACTTTGGAAACCATGTGTCTATACCACGTAGCCCAATACTTCACATACAAAAACAATATTAAACCAGATGAAATGAAAGGGAGATACAGAGTAGCACATTGTGAACGCAGCATAATTAATCATATCAAATTGTCATTAAGAAATCCTCAACATAAAGAACTATATTACATGTTCCTGCTACAACTTTTTAAACCATGGAGAAAATAAGAAGAGTTACTAGATATCTATGACTCCTATGAAGAAGCTTTCAAAGCAAATGAAAGCACTATAACAGACGTAAACTGTACACAGTACCAAACAATGTTGCACAATGAACAGCAACACGAAGAAGAATTCCATGCCTAACTAGATGTGGACACTCCTGACAGTAGTCAACCTTCTATACCAGGAAGCCAAGAACCACTTGGACAGCCACTAATAGCAAATGAGGCAGAATTAGCCATGACAGAAGTAGAAAACACCATGTGTCAGTATGAGTAACCTACACAAGACTTTGCTGTACTGAAATCACAACTAAACAAAAAGTAACAAAACAAATTAAACATGGTGTGCAACATGAAAATAAAAAACGGTACCTGCCAAGGCTACAAACATATACTGCTATACATGAGTGGTCAAGCTGGTTCAGGCAAAACATTCTTAATCAAAATCATCAGAAAGTTCTTCCAACAATTGACAAATAACAAACTGTCAGCTGTTGCAACTGCCTCCACAGGTTTAGCTGCCTACAACATAGCCAGTGTTACTTTACACCTATTACTAATCCTTCCAGTAGAACACCAAAACAAATTAGACTATTACAAACTTTCTACAGAAGCTGCAATGGAACTACGCAGAGTTTTCAAACAAATGAAAATGCTGCAAATAGATGAGGTGAGCATGGTCTCCAACCTAATGTTCACTTTGATTTACCTAAGATTACAAGAGGTCCTCAAAACAGACTACGAAGAGGTCTTTGGAGGAAAACAGATTATTGTTTTTGGAGATCTTCTTCAATTAACACCAGTGAAAGTAGAACTTGTTTTTAAAACCTCAGGGCACAAAATGAGAATTAACTGAAAATATGTGTCAGTCTGCAGACCTCATATACGCCAACATTTTAAAAAGTATTAGAGTTGGTGTACTATCTCAAGAAGCACAATCTATATTAAAAAAACAGGCACATCCATGAACTCTATGGCCATAACTCATGTGCTACTGATGTAATTGAACAATTATCACACACAAATGTCAATTGTATGTCCTTGATGCCAACCCTTGCAAGCTGTACAAAGTTTAATGAAACAATGTTAAAACAAGAAATGCAACCAATAGTTCAGATTGGCTCCCCAGACAAACTGGACCAACATGGTATGCCACTACCCATGTGACAACAAGTCACAACAAGGCTAAACACCTTGGAAAACTCTAACTCTAACAAAGCTGGTTTGGAGAAAATATTAAAATGATCTTTAAACTGTAGAGTAATGCTTAAACATAACCTTGATATGGACCAATGACTAGTTAATGGAGCACTTGGTACAGTTGTTGGCTTTCAAACATACCCACATGACAACAATATTCAATTTGTCAATATTCTCTTTGATAAACTATCCAAAGTTAAAAGGATAGGACGCTTCCTTCATTTCAAAGACATATATGTACGCAGAGAACAATGTTCTCTAACTGTAGCATACACAGTAACCATTGACAAATCACAAGGTCTTACCCTAGATAAAGCATTGATAGATATTGGTAGCACAGTCTTTAAAGAAGGCATGACCTATGTAGCACTATCACACTTATGTACACTTGACAGACGATTTCTAATCAACTTTGATGCAAGTAAAGTAAATGCTGATATCTCTTGCATTCTAGAATACAATAGATTGGGTTCACTCTACACCCCCATTTAAAAACATATCCTGTTCCGCAAAAAGCTTAATGTTGTAAAAGAAAACTACTTTAGACTCAAACTATGCAAGATCTCACAGCAATTCCTCCAAATAAAGTAAAAGAAGCTAATACTTCATCAAGGACCACAACCAAAGAAGCATCTACTGGTCAAAGTAACTCAACTACCTCTTCAAAGAAGCAACGCACACTCCTAAAAAATGACTTGAACACAAACTGTTAGGTCCATTCAAATTTTCAAATACAGCTGGTGTAAATTGCTACACAAATGTAGCAATAAATATTCTATTCCAATTGCCACCAATTATTGACATCATTTACTTACACAGTACAGACCAATTGTGTTTGCAAATGTTAGTCCTTCATAGAAATGCAACCAACACCTGACACCACTGTCATGATCTCTGCTTCCAAAAGGTCAGGGTTTTCCCAACTCCCTTGGAAGCAGATCCATAACCCAGGTTCCGAGTGCCAACCAGTCCCAATTGGGACCTTTTGGACCCAGTCCTGGCGCCAGTGGCACCAGGCTCATAAATATGCCCAGTCCCAGCGCTGGAAGCGCCGGGCTCATAATGCTTGGGTGGACTTACCTGCAGCAGACCATGCTGCTTACTTGCCTGCCAGTTGAGCCTCTGATCCTCTTCTGTTGGAACACTGGAACTCTTCTGGAAAGCAGGAACACTTTTCTTACCTAGGCGTGGCTGTGGAAGGAGACACCTAAGCACTACAGGAGGCTATTTAAACCACACCCGATGGATGAATCTTGCTTTGCGTTATTCTGCATCCTCTGCAGCAGAACGCTCATCGTGTCTTCTGCATCTGATCCTGGGCCTAAGGAAAAAGGCTTACCATCCTGAATCCAGTCTTCAGCAACACCTATAAAGACAAGAAAGAACAGGTTAGCATTACGGTCTTCAGTGACAGCTCTTCACTTACCTGGTCCATCGGCTGTCACCAACGCCTCGCGCTGCATTCTGGCATCTGAAAGACAAAGGCTTACCTACTCTTCGTGCGCTCCGGAGGTCTTCACACTGCATTCCGGCATCTGAAAGACAAAAGCTTACCAACTCTTCGCACGCTCCGGAGGCCTTCGGCGCTGCATCCCGCATCTGAAAGACAAAACAAGGTGCGTTTAACGACATTGGGGAACTTTAATACTCACGTGCCATTACTCCTTTCCACATCTAACCCAGTGGGTATTCCGGCACCCTGCAGCCGCTCCGAACTTGTACCTGCAAAATAAAAAGACAGTTAGAGCGCATCGTGAAGCAGGCAACAAGCGCTTACTTACGTGCTTCCAGGCGCTTCTATTCATCACACGGGCTCCATCTTCAACTCACTTCAGCCCGTCATCCGCCATTGCCGGAACCCTGCAAAACAAGAAACATCATTACTAAAGACTTTGAAGACATTAGAATTACTCGAAACTTACCGTTCGTGCAGTAAACGACGGACAGCAGTCCTCTGAAGTCAAGAGGCCTGCCCCCCCTTATCCAGTGAAGAAACTGGTTACAGCACCCTGCCCCGAGGCAGATGGAGAGCACGGCGTTCACTTACCTAAGGTGAGAGCGTTAACCTTTGGGGTTCTACAGGAGAAGAGAAAGGGAAGAAGAGAGAGACATTCAATAACCCAGTTCCTTAATCCCATATTTTCTATCTGCAGACATCTTACCCTTCGAGTCAGACATACAGTGCACAGAGGTCCAGCCCAAAGAGCCAGCCGTGTGTTACACATCACCTTTGAAGATACGGTATACGCCCAGTCAAGACCGGCGCCTCTACGGGAATCAGGTGAGCGTTACAACCACTTACAGTGTTTCTGGAATAAGGCAGGAATTGAACTACTGTGCCGGAATGGTCAAATTCATTATAAACTCACAAGAAGATCCACAAGAATTTGTAATGTACTTACTACAAGTACTAGAAAACAAAAACATACCTATAAATGAGATTTCATACATGTGGAAAAATAAATGCACTCTTTGCAGGCATGTAGTACAAGAAGAAGTTCCTAATGAACGCTTCGTGTATCTATCCGTACCTAACCTAACTTTCAGCAACTTGTACAAAATGCAAACCATGGCAGATTATGTACTACCTGCAATTCCGATGATCATTCCACCTCACAAATACAGACACATAATAAATACACAATAGTAATGATTTTACGTTACAATGCAGATGGTACCAAAAACAACTGCAAGCTATCTGGATTCAGACACGGTCAAGTATCACTTGGTAAGAAAACCTTCACAACAATAGGTATAATCTACCACGCAGGAGCCACAACACTGCATATATAAAAAAGAATTGTGGATGGTTTGAATGTAATGATACTAACATTACTCTAAAACAGAGATTACCAGCAAATCTTGTAAATGCTTACTTAATATTCTTAAAACCAACATTTTATAACTAATCTGTGTATGAACATAAAGAAAACTTGAACTTAAAAACTATGACCACTTAGAATACGCCCACAGGTATCTTACTGCCCCAAAAATCTGCAACAAGCCAACAGATAGATGAATACCACTAAAATGGAAAAAGAAATAAACAATTAGAATACACCAACTGCTATCTAATTGCAACAATACGACCACCACTTCCAAATCAAAAAACAAACACATATTCAATTCCGCCTACTGAACTCAATGAAAGAAATATATTGTACCACAACGGAGAAAGTTTTTTTTAATCCGGCACGGATTGTTTTCCCATAGACCCAATGATTTAATTAACAAACACAGGAACTGAGCAAATTGCACAGTACACTGGTTTGAACTAAAGTACTTCTAAAGTACTAACCATGAGGGTCGACAAGATACAGAAGTAAATGCCTGCTATGCAATGCAATACTCATTATTAACTATCTACGCTAATGTGTGATTTTTTTCTTTTATCACAGTGATTGAAAGAAAATGTCTGCTCTCACTACCAATGTCATGAAAAAACTGCATACAACCACAATAAGTCAAACAGTAAGTATATAATGATTGGACTCACAAACAACACAGCATAACACACCCATTCAAGCAAACACCTAACCATAAACCACAATCCAAAATGTTTGCTTCCATGGGCTTATGCTGCAGAGCTTGTTGACAAACACTACAATCTTGACTGCGTGGCCTGGCCAAAACTCTTCATACAGCCTCAACAAAGGAAACAGTAAGTATATAATAATTAAACTCACAAACACTGCAACATAACACAGCCATGCAAACGAACACCTCACCAATAAATACAACCCAAAATTCCTAGAGTCTTCAATACCAACATTTTGAACACAATCCAACAAGAAAAATAACATACATCATCTCACTATCCTATAAACACTATTACACTACTACCAATCAGTACACACATTTTTGAAAACATATCCCCTAAGCAGCCCACATACCACAGTCAAAATCTTTGGTAACATGGGTGTGTTATGCTGCGGTGGTTGTAGCCAGGGCCTAGAGTCGTGGGTGCATGACCGAAGTGCCGTAGGCCCTGGCCACAACCACCCCAGCATAACACACCCATAGAAACAAACACCTACCAAATGACCAAAGCCCAAAAACATAATACATCCACCTCAAAACCTATCCACTTCAAATAACATTCTAACACAATAATTACAAGTAACGTACACACTCTTCAATACATACCCTCTTCACCCAATGCTCTTCTAACGACCCAAAACCAACATCATACTAAACTAAAATAGCCAGTAGTGCTCCCAGTGTTTAGTATGTCTGGGGACAACTGCAGTGACCGTGGACACCGCAAACACATCATGTCCTTCTCCCACCTAAACAAATACAGCATTTGACCCATCTCTCAAAGCACTCATACACACCAACACCAACCCCGAAATTGGATTTATGCTCACTTCTATGTCGCTCTGTCCGCGGATGTCCGTGGATCCAATATGGCGGGCGCATCAAAACAATCTGACGCTCCTCACGCCTCATCCCAGCCAATCAGAGAACATGTTGCGTGTCCGCGGACATGATGCAAACCGATTAGCCCATCAGTGTCCTGTCCCCGGAGCGAACAGGGGAGTGTGTCTGCGGCACAGACATAGATATCACTCATTTTTTTAGAAATACATTTGGTTGTTTTAAAAAAAATCTACTGGACAGATTTTCACCAAAGCACGCTTTTTGGACCAAGCCGCTGCTCCTGCCGCAAATTTGGTGAAAATCAATCCAGCGGTTTGGGCTGTAGGAGAGACAGAAATGTTTTCTCCATTCGGTGTATGGGAAAAAAAAAAACATTTTGGGTCCACCCTATAACTTTACCCCCCTGGAACAAACCTCACCAAACTTTGTTCAGAGTGGGCCATATACTTTTTTTTCCGCAAAGTTTGGTGAAGATTCACCCACGGGGAGTGAAGTTATAAGCCGCCCAAAAAGTGCTCTTCCTATGGGTTTAGCAATTTAACCATAACTACATGGCCACTACCGCAGGCCATGTAATATAACATGATTACACAGCATGCAGTAGTGACATGTAGTTATAGTCAAGATGCTCAACTCTTAGGAAGAACCGGTTTTGGGTGGCTTATAACTTTCGGGCCATTTGGGGAATCCTCACCAAACTTTGCTAAAAAATGTATATGACCACCACTGAATGATTGTGTAAAGCTTTGGTGCGACAGGGCCCAAACTTTTGAAATCCTCAAAGACATAATGATGAGACCTTAAATCCATTGGTTTCCACCCTACCCTCTTAGTTAAGGGATACCAAAGATTTACACCATATAAATGGGATACCTTGGGAGGATGCCATGCTCCTAGCCACCTTGGAAGTGCGTCTTTATACACTTCGATCGATCATAAAATTGAGTTGGCAGCATGTAAATCTTTTCTTGACACAAGGTCTCTCAATTACCTAAGCCATACAGAAATGATCCTGGACATGACTAAATTTTGTCTTAATCATAATGAGTTTCTCTTTAATGATTCCCACTATCACCTGGTCAGAGGCACTGTGATGGGTGCTATGTTTGCCCCTCATATACAAATCTATCAATGGGGTGGTGGGAACGTAATTTTGTTTGGACTACTGCTAATTAATGTTTTACTGATAAGGTGCTCTGTTCGTTTCGCTTTATCAATCATTTGTATATTATCTGGAAAAGAGTTGAGGGAGAATGGTTGGACTTTGTGAGCATGCTCAACAAAGATTATTTAAATCTTAGTTTCACAGAATCACACCGTACGTCTGATTTGGTATTTCCTGATGTCAAGGTGCTTAGTGATCTTAATGGTCTTCATACCATTGTGCATCGCAAGCACACCAGTTCAAACCAGCCATTAAGTGCCATCAGCAACCATCCTAAAAGTTCTATAAACAGCCTTCCGTACATTGAGTTTGTACGATTTCAACGGAATTATACTGAATTAGCTGACTTTGACTCACAAAGTGTGGTCACTGCTTCTAGATTTGTTGCTCAGGGTTATCCAAAAAGAATCATAACACGTGCTTTTATAAATGGACAGGCTTTGAATTATGATTACTTACTTATTTCTGCCGGCCAGTCAACTATTAACCCTGATATAGACATCAGACTTATTCTTACGTATGGCGCATATTCAAAATTGATCTGTGAAGACATTTCTAGACTTTGGCACGTACTTCATGTCGATACAGACAATACAAATGTCCTCCCTGTTTGCCCTTCAATCACCTTCTGGAGGGCTCATTCTCTTAAAAACAAGTTTGTTTCCTGTTTTCTGCCATCAGTAAAACCACAAACCTGTTTGGGACAAAGTATAACTGGGTTTACCAAGTGTCCTAAATGCAAGGTGTGTCAGTATGCTCACTGTATATCCTCATTTACACATCTTATGGTTGTCACTAATTACAGTATTCTCATCCATATTGATTGTAACATATATTTATTTTGTGGTGCACATCCTCAGTTGTCACTGTATCAAGTGGTACATTGGGAGTACAACCTGCAAGTTGAAGATACAGATATTACAGGACATTTGTGCTATTAGGCATGCTGACTTTGCTTGTCCATTTCTGTGAATGCCATAATGGACCTTTCGATGGCTTCTCATGTTTTGATGTCTCAAACGTGAAGAAACATCCAGGTGGTGAGACAGAACATTGAAGTTGAGGCCGTTGGAAATAGGAATGATATTGGACTTTCAAACCAAAGTTCCTTTGCGCCATAGTATCAATGAGGAGCTCTACCCATTTATTGGAGTATAATACAACAAGTGCAGCTGTTATTATCTGTCAGTTTGATCTTTCTCCCCTCATTGGGAGATTACCTTTGAACTCTTTTTAACATGTTCTGGTCATTGTTTTAGTTCTTGTGCCTTGTTCTTCATTTTTTCTCATTTTCTGTTTTGAAATTTAATAGTATTCCTTATGTTGTTTATATTTTTGTATATGCGTATGCTGAGGGACATAGTCTTGCTTTTCAGCGCTGTATTGCTGCACTAAGGCTGTATTCTATTTCATTAGCACTTTGATATTAGGATAGATTATGATTTTTTTATTATTTGCTTTTTTCCTTATGAGATTTACATGCAATTTACGAATAATTTCAACTTTGTATGTTGAGATCTGTACGCATTATTTCTGATGGCCTGATAATATCAGTATTCATCAGTTTCTGGGACATATTTCATTTTCTTTGTCATCATTAGCCATTATGGTATTATATTTTTTTCAGGCTAATTATTATTGATACATGTTGGTCATATTTCTAATTTGATACCATATGCTCCTTTGTGATAATTGGATTAATTAAATTCATTTTCGAGTAATGTGCAAGGGCATTATTATGTGCCATATGTTTCATGTATCTCTAACTAAGTCTCAGATTTATATTTTGATCTAGTGTTTCGTCAGATGGAATTTATTGTAGTGTGTTGTCATACATGATATCTGCCTGTCTGGTTGAATGCATTCTGTATTTTATTATGCAGTCAGTTAAACCTATTTTTAAGGTTGAAGTACATGTACTGTGCACTTTACCAACAGTGTATTTGCACAACACATAGCACTTTAAATACCAGTTTAACACAGTTATTTCGAAGGTCACGTTTCCTGCACGTAGTTTAAATTGTGAATTGCACACTTTGCACTTTATTGTCACCTTTATTGTATGCAGAATTGTATTTACCATTCTATGGCAGTCTCCTCCATGGTTTCCACGGGGGCTGCTCCCATAGTTGGATGTGCGAGCCATTTTATCTGTCATATTGATGAATGTATTTAATATTTTTATTCCTGCAGTCATTCTAAGGGTTTCAATGGAAGCACTTTGCACAGTACTTACCAAGCATGTGCACTACTATTAGTATTTTAAGTACTAATCTATGGCAGTCACACAATATGTGATTGCTCATGTCTATAATGTCAGATGCACATTTCTTATATTCCATGGTAGTCATGCTCATGTCTTTCTCTGACTTGGTACCCCCTTTTGCGTGCCTATGACCACAATGAAGACATCACAGATCACATCACTGATGACATCACTAATTGTATTACAACAGTAACTGGCATTAAGCATGGCCTTCAGTCATGGTCAGTGTGCATGGGCAAATATATGTTAACACATGAATGGGGACTAGTCATGGCCTTCAGTTATGGATAGTGGTCACAACCTTCACCGATGTGCACTGAATATTTTAAAACACTAACAGGCTACCATCCATAGATTTTGACCTTTACCAGTAGACACAGATTTCAACAGTGTCCACTGTATATGATATACACTGATCAGGCACTAGCCATGGACTTTAGCACAATACTGGCCAGCAGCCACAATCTTTGGCTGTGTCCTCTATATATTTTAACATATAAATGGGCCACTAGCCATAGACTTTGACCTTGGACAGTTTGTATATCTTTTGGCCATATCCACTGTCTGTTTTAAAATAATAAAATGCAATAAGCGCTGGACTTTGGCCATGCCCACTGTATACTAACCAGCCACTAGCCATGGTCTTCAGCACAATACTAGCCAGCTCTGCCGGCTGTATGTTCTAACATATTAATGGGCACTAGCCACGGCCACTCACTACAGCTTTCAATATTTTCCACTGTATATTTTAAAACAGTCATGGGCTACACAGCGTGGCTTTTAACTATGCACATTGGTATTTTTTAACACTAACAGACCACTAGCTATGGTCTTTGGTGCTGTGACCCCAGCCTTTCACATGGCCAGGACCATGTCCTGAATTGTTATTAAAGTAATCAAACATTCATGAGCTAACTTATAAATGATGTTATGTCTAATTCCATTATTGATGTAATCAGTTATATACAATGTAATTAGGGTTGTCACCAGTGATGGCTTCAATTATGTGATTTGTAATGCCATCAGTGTTCTCATACAAAATGTAATTAGTGATGTCATCAGTGATGTTATCTGTGATGTCATCATTGTTGCCAGGGCAGGTGGGCACAGCCACTCTATATTTTAAAACACTTGTAACCCATCGCTCAAAATGTTCATCAATCACAAACTGATTTTGTGCTGTTTTGACAGTGGTATTTTTATGTATAAAAGATTGCAGGTTTTGAGAACTCACAATGTTTTTAGGCAATGTGCAGTGAGATTAAATTATTAGCCATGGACCACACAATTTGGTTAAGCGGCATGCTCCAAGCGCCTTGTTTTATCGCCAGTCTCTTGGTGACTGTTGTGATACATCGCAAGTTACCACATTTAAGCAGCATGGAACGGGAAAAAATGTACTAGTTGCAAGAATAACATATGCACAGTGAGCAGAAATTTCATTTTAACAACACTATATTTACAGATTTTTACCAATTTTGTTCAGTTTTCTATGAGTCTGTTTCAAAAAGATATTTTCTGTGCTCTCCGAATAAACAAAACTGTCTGTCCCCGCCCCCAAGGTTTTAGCAGTAAGTGAACATATATATGAAAGTGAAATATACAAATGTAGTTCATTCGACCTTCCCCCTTAGAAGAAAGCAGCGCAAGACAATATTGCATTGTCCTTTATAAAAAAATATTGAACACCAGAAAAATTACTTCAGAGAGGAAGTGTTCCAATAAATACGCTGGCAAAGTATAAAAGGTGCTCACCTTTTAAACCCAGCAATCTTTCATGAAATATTCCCTGGTAAACAAAATCCCAATATGAAACAAGTCCTTGCTGTCTTGTGGGTAAGCGTCTTCACTGGGAACATGACACTATTAGTACAATCCTGGTAGCCAAGCTTGCCAACCTCAAAAAACCCCATGTGTCGCGTCCACCCTCTGAAAAAAGTTATACCCCTCACCCACATGTGCCCTTTAATTGTGCCATGACAAGCAATAAGGAGAGAATAACTGCACCAGTGTCAAGAATTCCATAAATCTCCTGCCACACCACGGGCACACACATTTGACTTACTTGCCCTCTCATCATTTCCCCTCCTCACGGCCATGTCTGTCTTTGAACAATATTCTGCTTTATAAAGCTAACTTGAAAAGCACGCATTACATAGTTCCACTCAAATATATAAATCCTTATTGAACTATGTTAGGCAAAAAGTGTACAATTGTTCCATTACCCCCCACCCCCCTCTCAACGCCCTCTTGACTGGTAGACTACAAATACCTGAATGCGATTCATCAAAAGGCAAAAGAAATGGCCACTGAGTGGAATACTTTCAAGGACTGATAGAAGCACAGTTTAAAAAAGAAAAAGCAGATGCCATGTATTTACTTATTGTGTTATGAGATTTTTAAAATGAAGAAAAAACACAACCTCAGACTGTGGACTGTCTCCCATATGTGCATTAACGGAGACCAACCACCCTGCTTAGCTTCAATGTGAGGAAGGGGCCCGCCCCATCAAGCCATGTTGCTCTAAGTGGTCTTGTAAGTGGGCTCATTTATTCGGCAACATGGCTTTAGGGCGATGACCCCTTCCTCGCTTTGAAGCTAAGCAGGCTTCCTCCCAGTTGCTGCAGAGATGGGAAATGCACTGTTGCTGTAAACATATTTATTTTTTATTTTATTATTGACTGGGTGACTAGAAATACCAGAATGCAATTCAGTAAAAGGCACAAAATGTTATCTGAGTGCAAAACGTTCAAGGACTGACAGTAGCATGGTTTAAAACATAATAAAAATTTGGATACCCATTTGGTCGCCCATTTATGCAGTAACCAGAACTAACGCTGCTTAGTTTCAAAGCGGGACGACCATGCGTAGCTTCAATGTGAGGAAGGGGCTGGCCCCCTCTGGCCATGTTGCTCTAAGTGGTCTTGTAACTTTGGCTAATTTATCGGGCAATATGGCCTGAGGAGGCTGGCCCCTTCCTCACTTTGAAGCTAAGCACGGTCTGGTCTGACCTGGTTACTGCATGAGTAGGAATCCTGGATGGCAATCATGTCTCTGGCCATTTCACCCCTGAGGACACTATAGTTGTCAAAATATCTTTCAAAAAAATAAAATCCTAACTGCCCGCATGGAACTATTCTTACCCATGGCTATCCATAGTCCTTTGTAGCCTCAAATATAGTCACAAATATCGGAAAAATGACTGAAAAAATGCCTTCCTGCACCCATGCCCTCACCAAGTGCCCCACACTTTTGGGTGTACCAGCTCCCCCCACTCCCCAGAAGGAATCCTCACCTCACCTTCCCTCTCTCTTTCTCCCCATAACACACTTTATTTCTGTGACCCAGTTTGCTTTGAGATGTCGGCTATTCCAGGCTTTAACCGAGGCTACAGAAAGCTTTGCGTTGCAAACTCAGTCCCTGGACTCCGTCCAACTACCACATTTCACTTGGTGCCCTCTAGTCAACCACCTCGGCTCAGCGTGATAGCATATGCCTATTTTTTTACCTGAAAATAGATTTTTTAATGCATTTCATTTTCCCAAATTATCAGCTATAGTCACGCTTATCTCTCGCATTGAAAGAAAAACAAGATGGCGGCTGATTCATGTCTAAAAACTGCCCGTTTTGGGTAAATCCCTGAGATACAGCTATCTATTTTTGAGAAGGGGCACACCCTTCTCCAACAAATAATTAAATAACTACTGCATGAAATAACCCCAAACCATGCATGGATCACAAGTCAACGCTTCATGCCTAAATTGGATTTGGACCTGGTCCAAATTCGTCCAGTGGTTGGGCTGTGTGCATTTGCAAAAATGCACCTTGTTTGTCTATGGGAAAATGAATGGTAAGTAAGCTGTGCTTTTGGAGAAAAAAAATGTTTTGTCTTCTTAATAACTTTTTTTAATTTTATAACAGACCTTTATGAAACTCTGCAGTCTGAGGGTACCCGTGAGTCCTTAATCACTTTTGAAATTTCAGTCAAATCTGTTAATCCAATCAAAATGTATTAATGATAGAATTTTGAGGGGTTCCTATGGAAGTCCGACTTACCTTAACTATAGAGCGACGACCACTGTCCTGTAATATATATATGTTACAGGAAAAAAGTACGTCAGGCACGCACCCTAGTTCCCAGTCAAAAATTCTTAATGCAAATAGTAACTGGGTTAAATCCCAACAAAATTCAGTAGTAACAGGGTTGAATCCCATGATGCAGTAATAATAGGGTTGAATCCTTTGCATTGCAGTTCCAATTCTTCTGTTGATTTTCTCCTCCTAGTACTTTCCTGTCTCAAACATTCTTGGTAGAGGCTGTGACCTTTTCAGGTGCTGCTAATTAGTTTTTGATTTCAGTCTCAAAGGATTCTGGTACATGTAGTGATAACAAAGTTCAGTCATTTCAGGTGGCCAGGAACCAACACCCCTCCAAAACACAGTTCTTACCCGCATTTGGGGGAGGGGAGAGTACCAGCATTATGGTCCTCCAAAGTGGGGCATGGTAACCCCAGTGCTGCTGCCTCTAGAGCCCGGACATCATGTAGAAAGCATGCTTTTGTAAATTTGGTATTCATCCATCCAGTCTTTTTTTTTAAACAAACCCAAAAGTAGTTAAATAAAATGTGTGATATCTGGGTTTTGCTCCTCAGACTCTGATTGCATGGTGAAAAGTGTGAAGTGCATCTGATTTCCATTTCCAAAATCGGGTCATTGCCCATGGCCACAGGCTACACCTCAGTCACCAAAGGTATATCACTATTTGTTGTACCTACATTATAACACTTGTCAAAAAATAAAACATGGGTACATTTGCAAAATCATGCTTTAGGTCCTCACCAATGCCCCTTACATGAGTTTGCTGGAAATCCACCCATGTTTTATTTTTTCAAAGTGTCAACATGTATGTAAATTCAATAGTCATATAACTTAGCCCCCACTTGACAAAATCCATTCAGACTTTACACAGACATTCAAGGTTGGGTGAAAACCTTTGTCCACATTTGTCAAATGACAACAAAGTTATAAGCCATCTAAAAATGTTGAGACCCCCCTGTAATTTAGCCCCCTCTTTTGCAAACTTTTGTGTAGATTACAATATTTTGGGACCACCCCTCTAATTTTGTTCCCTCTTGACAAAACAGCTCCACACTTTCCAAAACCATTCAGAATCAGGTCTAAAATAAAGTTGCAACATTCTATGCATTTTCATTGAGTGGCACCAAAGTTATAAGCCATCCAACAACTGCTTTTCACCAACCCTGTAATGCAGAAATAGGACTGCACCCGAAACATACGGACTGTTTGCGGACTTCAGGGATGAAAAACACCTGTTTTTTGGGCTTTTTACAGCCATATACATCCCATCCTCATCACCCCTCACCTCCACAGAGATTGTTTGATAAGTTTGACAAGTGCAATGTTGTGTTTTTTAATATGTTTTTATGTCAATGTTTGCAGACACCGGCGGCTGTCCACAAATCCAACATGGCGGACGCTTCCCAAAATCTGATGCACTTCGTGTCGATGTCCATATACTTCACATTGCCCTCTAGGCCAATCGGATGCCTGTCCACAGACCAAAGAGGGAAGTGAGTTTGTGGACTGAACTCAGATATCCCAAATTGTTTTTTACCTACTTTTGGGCCGTTTTAAAAAGAACTACTGGATGGATTTACACCAAATTTATAAAAGTGTGCTTTTGAGACCAAGTCGGTACTCCTGCCACAAATTTGGTGAAAATCCGTCCAGCGGTTTGAGCTGCAAACGTAAGCAACATTATTTTTCCACTTCCTCTATGGTAAAAACAGACATTTTGGGACCCCCTACAACTTTTCCCCCCTTGATGAAACCTCACCAAACGTGCCAGAAAACCTCAGACGGGGCATATACTTTTTTGCACTCGCTGATTAAATGGTGTAAATCGTGAGGTGTGTCATATTTTCGGAAACACACGCCATCTTGTATCCACGGACAGCTGCAACTGAAAAAGTCTGGAAAACACATTTTGGGTCATTTGGTGTTGCAAAGAGAGACTGGGCAGGGTGGAAGAGTGAAAAAAAAAGATTATATGGGGCTCTTTGTTCAAGTGGAAGAAGAGTGTACAGGTGTACGGCAGTCCGCAGATACCACGGTAGTCCACAAACAGACTCTTGGGCTGGCTGCTTGAGAAACAAATGTGCTATCATTTGGTGACTGGAAGAGTTTTGGGGCGGACAGCTTGGATTATTTGGTGACCGAAAGAGGGCTTGGGTTGACAGCTTGAGAACCACATTTGGGTTTATTTGGTGACTGCAATAGGGGTTGTTCATGGTAGTGGAGTGGAATCTAGATGATATGGGGTTATTTTCACAGGTGACAAATAGGGTTGGCAGTCTATTTCGGTGTCTGCAAATGACATTTGCATTGAGAAGGTTTGGGAAAGTTGTGGTGTGGTGGTTGTGGCCAGTGGCCAGTTTCTTGGGTGCATGGCTGTATTATGCTGTGGTAGTTGTGGCCAGTGCCTAGATTCCTGGGTGAATGACCTAGGCCATATGTCCTAGCCTGTAGGCTACAGGCCATGCTCCCAAGAATCTGGCCACCACCATTGTAATAATATGTGTACAGAAATGGAATCCGCCCATTGGAAACAACCATTATAATAATATGTGTATAGTAATTATACATAGTGTGTGAGCAGTGTATAGTATATGTAACATGGTGACACAATACTATTGAAGTGCAAATGGTACTTATGATTGCTGTACCATTGGGGGTACAGGTTGCGTTTGTTGTACATGGTAATGCAGGATAAATCTTTGCTTCTTTTTCTGTAAAAAATACATAGCATAATATGTTAGGTAGAATATTTTACAATGTCGCATTGCACACAATCTCACATGTTCATGTAATTTTTAGCACCTCATAATCAATACATTCTAAGTACTATGTTTGAAACAATATTACTGTGCATTTTACACAGTTGATGTTTTTTTTTGCATAATCATTGTGGCTTTGGGCGAAAAAAAATCAATACAGGATTTAAAAAGAAATTACTACATTTATTTGATGTTACTTGTCACAGTATGTTTATTTGAAATGTACTTTACTTAAAGAAATGTTTAAAGTGCACAAATAAGTGTATTTGTTGTTACAAGCAGTGTTGCAGTAGAAAGAATTGTAATGCTGTATTTGCAATGAAGTGAAATGAAGGGTATTTTTGAATCACTTAGATATCTGTTGCCGTATTGAAACAGTTTTCTATTTCAAAAGGAGTATTGCAGTACTTTAGATGTATTTAGATACCAGTTGGTGTATTCTAACTGTTGATAGTTTTATAATTCTGAAGGGTATTTTCTGAAGCAGTTTGATACCTGCTGGTTTATTCAAACTATTTTACTATTGAAAAGTAACATTGCAGTATTATGGGTGCAGTTATATACCAGTTGGCATATTCTAATTGTTGATAGTTTTACAGTTTTGAAGGGTATGTTTTGAAGCATTTTGATTCCTGTTGGTATATTCTAACTATTTTGCTATTCAAAAGTAGCATTGCAGTACTATGGATGCAGTTAGATACCAATTGGCATATTCTAATGGTTGATAGTTCTCCTTTTAACTTCTGAAAATGTGTCAAAGTGGATGTTGACAAACTGAATTTTGTTGTCATGTGGATACCTCTAGAAGTCAACAACTGTACCAATTTATGCATTGACAAAACCTTGCTCCAAATCAAGGTTATGTTGCAGAATTACTTTAAACACAACATTAACATTTTCTACAAACCAGCTGTGTTGGAGATACATTTTTCCAAGTTATTTAGTCGTGCTGTTGCTTGTTGATGCATAGGGAGTGTCATGACGTGCACTTCCAGTTTGTCTGTGTGATGCATTTATGTTTTTAACATTGTCTCATTGAATTGCGTACACTTTGCTAGGATTGGCATTAAGGACATACATTTTAAATAGTTTTTTTTGCTAATTGTTCTATGACATCAGGACCAATGTCTTACGCCCATATAGCTCATGGATGAGTCTACTATTTAAGATTGTGCATCTTTAGAAAGAAGACCAGTCCTAATGCTTTTTAAAATGTCAGCATAGGTGAGGTCTGCAGACTGACACATGTTTTGAGTTAATTCTATGTATTGGAAATGTTACCAGAGATTTACCTTCCTATGTTGCCAAGTGTGTTGCAGCACTGTTTGTGTCCTAAGGTTTTAAAAATAGGTTCACCTTTCACTGGTGTTCATTGTAGGAGATCTCCAAAAACAATAACGTATTTCCCTCCAAAGAGTTCTTCCTAGTCAGTTTTAAGGACTTCTTGTAATCTGAAGTGAGTTAAAGCTAACATTAGCTTGGAAACCATGCTTACCTCATCTATTAGGAGCATTTTCATTTGGTTTCAGAATTCTGTGTACTTCAGTAGCAGCTTCTGTTGATAGTTTGTAGTACTGTTACTATAGCTGAACGGTTCTTGTTTTTTAACTTTTGTAGGAATTTGTTGATGATTTTTTATTTTTCCAGAACCAGCTTCAACAGTTACATACAGGAGTAGAGGTTTATATTTTGACAGCTAGAAGTTGTACTTTCATGCTTCAAACCGTGGTCAATTTCTTTAGTCACTTCTAGGAAAATGCTAAGTTGCTTACCATTTAGCTGTGATTTCAGCACTGCTAAGTATTCTTCTAATTGCTTATATTGATACATGGTGTTCTCTACTTGAGTCATGGCTAATTCTGCTTCATTTACTATGAGTGGCTCTCCAAGTGATTCTTGGCTTCCTGTAACAGAGGGTTGACTGCCCTCAGGAGTGTCTTCATTTAGTTGTGCTTGACCTCCTTTCTCTTGTTGGCGTTCATTGTCCACCATGTTTTTGTATTGCTTGAAATTTACATTTGTTATACTGCTTTAATTTGCAATGAATGCAGCTTCAAATGAGTTATGGTTGCATAATAAATCTTCTTCTTTTCTCCATGGTTTAAAAAGTTGCAGAAGGGCCATGAAGTAAAGGTTGAAGAGTTTTAAATGATAACTTCATATGAATAATTAGTCTGGGTTTGGTAAGTTTGATGAGGCTCCCTTCACAAGCTAACACCATGTATTTTCTACATTTATCATCTGGTTTGACATTATTTTTCTAGGAAAAATGTTGGGCTATGTGGTACAGGCACATGTTTTCATGAACCGTACTTCTGTTTTGGTAGTATGTGTCTAATACATTGTTTTTTAAAATGTCATGGCAGCTGGGATCATTTGTGGCTATTGCTTATATATCTTGGTAGGATTTCAGCACTCTGTTTCTAGATGCATCTGAACCAAGGCTTAGCCAGACTATGAGCCTCATTACGAGGTGGGCACAAAGGGATACCGAGCACCGTTAAGGACATCGGTGCCGGTAATCCCTTTGCGCCCTATTCTGAGGTCCCTTAGCGGGTACCTTCCTTAACGCCTGGTTTCCACGCATTATGGACGGGGCCCGTTAAGGGATTTAAGAGCTCATAACGGTACCGCAATCTGCAGTACTGTTATTAGTGCCTTCCCCTTCCCATTGAGCCTCATGGGGGCTGAAATGGGAATGGGGAATGGCTTTTTCAATGGGGACTTACCGGTCCCGCAAAGGTTGGAATAGACCGGTAAGTCTTCATTGAACGAGGGCAGACTCAGTACCGGTATTCCGGTATTGGAGGTAGTTATGGCGTTAACAGCGCCATGACTATCTCCAACCTTGTAATGAGGCCCTATGTGTTCAGATTTGCCATATAAGGCTGTGCCTGTTAAATGGTCTGCAGCTTTGTAGCATCCACATTCTCTATGGGAGAGCATTTTTATGCCAAAGCTGTACAATTATTGTGACAGTGTTTTGTCAGATGATATGTCAACCCAGAGGTCTTTTAGCTCTGTTTTCTCAGCGTTGGCTAGGTAGGTTGTGTCATATCTTGAAACAGCAGTGTAATTGTCTGCAATATATTTGATATCTATGTTTGCATTCCACAAGAGGGCAATGATTGCATTGTAATCACTGATGAACTTTGAAGTTTTGTTTCTTTTAATGCTATATGTGTTTTTAGGCGATTTGCCTTTCACACTATGTCTAACAGAAGACATGACACTGTTTACTTGTCCTTTTGCTGAAACTGGTCTAGGGAAACCAAAGCAGCATTTTGTGTAGTATTTACCTTTGTTTTTAATTCTACATCAGCAGTATTTGCCACACTTATGTTTCTAGAAGCGTAACATTTGTGTACGTAGCTCAGTATCTGTGGTTTCTGAAGGGATGCTGCAGGTTATGTATTTGTGAATAAACTGCAAAACAGTGGCATCACACTCATAACTAAATTTAGGAGCATCTTTTATCCAACAAAGCATGTGGATGTGTGGTGCTCCTTTGGATTGATATTCTTTTCTCCAAAAGAGTGATATTTTTAATACAGATGAAGCATGACAATAAAGCATTGGTGAAAGTATCTTGATACATTTACAGGGTTAAGAGAGCAGAGTGCTCCTTGTGTTTTTATGTCTATTCTTCTTTGTTTTGGTTTGCTATGCGTAGGAAGTCATGCAAGTCATCTCATGTATATTCTGCACAACTTAAAGTAACAAACCATGTGGGTGCACTGAGGTTCCTTAGCATACACTGTACATCAGTGTGACGTCAGAACCAGTATTCTTTTGTACCACACATGTTTGCCAATAGATTTGTGATACTTAGATGCAAAACTTCATCTTTGTCTTTTATCTTTTGAATTAGTTGGGTAGCAGACATGTTTAAAAAAAATGGAGCCTATTTTCAATATGTGTGCAACTCCGTAAAATAGAGTTGCTAGTTCAGTTTCAAACAGGAGGTGGAATATGTATTCGTAAAGACCAGTTTTCTGATGATGTTATTTGTGTAGCTCTCTCATCATATCTTCCCCCTTTTCCTACAGGAAAGAGTAGAGGAAAGACTTGTGCTCCTGCACTTTTCTCCCATTTGCTGATTGGAGATCCTTTGGCTTGACACATTTGATAGGTTTCTAATGCATCGTCTATGGTGTCTTTGGAGTGTAATGGGGGAATTGTATACTGGTCTAAAATATTGGGTTCAGTGATAGGATCTACAAGTTCAATTGGCCAGTTGGTGATGCATCCTGAATTATTTGGGTGGTTTCCCTTAAGTTCTGTTCAATGTTTATATCTTTGTAGTTGTATCAAATTTAAAACTAACCTGTTTTGTGCAGCAATCAACGTGGCACTTGGGGAGTCCCCTGAGGACCCTGACACCCCCCTCCCCTTAAAAGGGAAAGAAGGGGTGGTGCGAGGGATCCCAGGGAAACCCTCCTGGGGAATAAAACCCTGCTGGAACGGATGTGTAGCTAGATGGATCAATTTGTCCCTTGTATGCCGCTCATCAATACGGGAAGGAACTCCCAGGTTCTAGTTGCGGGATCCCGAAAACGTCTGGACTCTAAATAAACAAACAGGATATGAGCCGAGGGACAGACACGTAGTTAAATCAGAAGAAAAAGGGGTGGAGAAGTACCCTGTGTGTCGGAAGGAAGAGCCTATCAAAGGTTCTTGAAGAGTCTTGGATGACGGGAGTAAATGGCAGGATAAAGGCACAAGGCTGTGGGAAGGAATAGAAGGAGATAGTAAGTAGAAGCAAGGATGTAGGTAACATGCACCCTAGCTGCGAACTCACATAGCGTCTGGGGAGAGAAGCGACGCGCTGGGCTTTGGATCCACTGGGCCATATCCGGAATCCCCGGAACAACGTGATGACGTCAGAGGACTTCTGACTTCCAAACGCGGAAATGCTGCACTGCTACCCCGAGTAAGAGGAGCCATGTTGAAAGAAAGAAAAATAGACAATGCCCGCAACCTCCAGCGTTGACACAGAGAGCGGCGGCGCCAACGATCCATGAAAGTAGAAGTTATTGTTATTTGTTAGCTATTGCACGGCTTTGCTAACTTTGTTTAAGAGGTGTTGCCATATTTTTGTTGTCTTTCATTGGTACACAATTAACTAGTATAATCAAAGATTATTCTATTGGCCATTGCACTCCTATAGTTTCTACATTTTCGTTAAGATCTAATGGCAAATAAACTACTCTGCCACAAATGCCTTTTAGTAATTCAGAATAAGGCAATTTGTCTGTTTGGTGTATTATAACTTGAAATGGGTGTACTTTTTGAATAATGCTCTCATACGAATTAAGCTGTCGGAGAGGTTTTGGAAGTGGAAATATTTCCAAGTTATTAGTGACAACACGTGGAGGCATTTGGTTATTATCAAGGTTTGTATTGCAGTGTGTGCAAAGTATTGAGGGGTCAATTATTTTGTATTTGTTTTCTGTTAAGATATAGAGCTAATTTCAACCATTGGGATACCTCATTATCTTCTATTTTAATCTTCAATTGTTATGCCCTTTTTATTAAAAGTTCTGCAACAGCACACACATACTTTGTTTGGTACGCTAGCAGATGTGCTTCTAAACTTTGCTATTTCTTTTTTGTATGTGTTTATTTGAAGACTGGCATTTGTACGGTTTGCGGTTGCGGTTGTAAAGTAGGATTTCAACACAGTATAGTCTCTGGAGAGGATTCTGTATAGTGGAATGGTTTGTTGCTAACATTTTGATGTGGTGGAAGGTGCTTTTGCAAGCAAGTCTGGAAATGCAGGCTAATGAATGTCCTCACAAGTCCAGTGTAGTTGCGCACTGGACTGCAATCCATTGTTTGTGAAGTTTGAATTCTATTTTGTTTTTCTCATAGTGATTGAGGAATTGTCATTACGATTCTTTCTGTGTGTTAAACATTGAGCTGAATGGCCATTTGCAGACTGGACAGATTGGTTGGGTTTATTGCATGTTTGTTGGGGATGCATTTTCAATAAGGGTTTCTTTTGCCATAATGGTGTTTTCTAGCATTTCATACCTTTGGCCATTACTATGTATGGCAATTGGGTATTCTTGTTCTTGTTTATCAGCCTCTTCATTGAAATATGGTTATGTGCTGCGTGTGTAAATCAATTCACCTTCACAGCAATTCACAATGGTATCTATGTTGACATTGCACATGTTTAGAAGTACTTTTTGTAGTTTACTGATTAATTTCGTTAGTAGTTTCATTCTGTTTAAAATTAATATAAACAATGTTCTTTTGAGCAGAATTACGCTGTCAATGAGAGCTTCCAGGATTATTATTCTGCAGTAATTTTTAGGGGTCGAGCGTGACTTATCCACTGTTTTCATAAGATTGTGAAGTACTCTACAGTGGAACATTTTTTGTAAAATAATGTTTTTGGGATGCATACCTGTGGCTACGTTAACTTTGGTAGATATAGTGGTAGGGTTATTAGCAGTTTTATTCTTCTTTATACATTTTCTTTTTTATATTTTTATTTTTCGGAAGAGGGGCCCTAATTTATTTGGTGCTAGCTGATTCAGTTTTGATGACTGACTATATTAGCAGATTTGTTTGAATATTTGCTATACATTCTGCTAGAGGTGGATGAGTATTTTTTAAAAATTTTTATCTGCTCTATTGTTTCATTGTTTTTTATGGAGTTGCTCTTTAGTAGGCATTCTGCTCTGCATGTTGGAGAAAAAGGGAAATTGTGGGTTTGAAAGTTGTGGGATATAAATAGAGGGCTGTGTGAGTGTGCAATGGGCTGCTAGTTCTGACTGTGAAGATTGTAAGAGTAGCTGTGTGTGTAAATGTGTGAAAGGCTTGGGTTAGTGCCTAAGAGAGGGATAGTGTGAATGAATAAGTAGGACATTACAATGTTTTCAGGACAATAGTGTGTGTTATGATAATGGTGTTCAGATGAGAATACAAAGAGTGTAACTGCTGAGGTGAAATTAATAAGATGGAAATAAATGTTGTTGGTTTGAACAGATTTTTGTTGGCTACTATGTGGCTACACTGTACTGTATGAGTAACAGAAAGAATACTACTACAATAGGACACTTATTTTGTAGGATGTGAAGAGTAGTTTTATTCCGGTTGTTGTCTTCCAGGAGGTTGTTCTATACTACAATTGGGAAAGAAGAAAATTAGTGGGTATGTATGGTAATGATGAAGTAATTTTAGTACAAGAAGAATTTATTTTTGAATGTGGGAGGAGTTGCTGGGAAGAAGAGCTAATAGCATTGGGCATTACTACAAGTATGGTGGTAACCCTGCCGTTGATGCAGATGGGTTGCAACCAGATTCCTAATCATTTTTTGGCAGCTAGCTTTCTGGTGCCACCAGAACATTACAGGTCCTGTTAGCCTGGACAGTCAAGTGCCAGAAAATGTTAGTCCCTATTTCTGTGGAGTTGCATAGTACTATACAGGAATGGGGACACCGGAGCACTGGCAGCATTGCGAATGGTGCCGGTGGTCCCATGATAAGTATGCCCATCGGGGCCATAGCAAGAAAGTGTGACATTAGTATACAATTCAAAATGGAAAATGCTAAGCATTTAAAAAGCTGTCCTTTTTGGGAGGCTGTACATGAAAGTAAAGAAAATGGTTTTGTGGATTTATAGCAGCACTGTGCATTATTTCTTTCTAAAGAAAAGAAATGCAGATGGAAAATATTTGTAGAGCACTTTTAAGTGGCACTTGTGTGATGATTTGTTATGTTTTCAGTACATGCATACTTGTGAATGTGAAGCATTGTAATATGTAGTTGCTTTTAAATGATAGTTCTTTCATTTGTATTGTGGAGATTGTGGTTGCACTATTTGTATTAGAAAGGTACACTACAAGTCCCAGAATGCAGAGAAATATCAAGGAGCCAATAAGAATGTACAGCTTAGAAAGGAGAATGTTAGCAAGTATGCATGTGTATGAAAGTTAATGAAATTGCACACACTGAGTGTTATTGCAATATGTTGGAGAAATAATTTCCATTTTCTTTCAGTTAATCATTAAAAATTACACAGAGCACTGTTGTAAATGTATACATGCATTTATGTGTTTCACTTGAAGTGGTGATGAAATAAATGTCTGTAAACACATTGCATGTTTCCATTTTTCATTCCATGTACATGCCATGCTTTGGTGACATACATGCAGTTTTCGTTTTGAGTTTGCATTGTGGGAGTCTAAGTGTAACTTTGTTAGTGGGAGAAATGGCATTTAAAGTGACAGAATGAATGAACAAAATAACACTTGGTAGATTGTAATGGGTCATATTTGCAAGTATGCATGTACTGGTAATATATTGAACTTTGACACAGGATCTGGCACTTAAACATGCTGTGGAAATGTTTTAAATGTGGACTTCTTTTATTTCCTAAAAAAGACACAGAGTGCTGCTGAAATTACAAATATGTGTTTTGAAACTGTTATGAAAATGCTCATTAAAAGAAAACTTTACTACCACACAGAATTGTAAGTAATTGCAAGTTGATGTCAGGAGGTGGGACAAATGAGAGTATCACTTTTACTGATTGTGGCAATGCAATCTTTCTTGACAATATTCAAAATGCACTCGGAAAGTTCTTGTGAAAATGATGTAGAGTGCATGTGAGTAGTTGTAGGAAAACGAAACCTGAAAATCTCCCCACCCAAAAAATGAAAACAAAAAAGGTTATTTTCAGAGCCACCACTAAAGAGTACATAACTTACATTACATTTAATTTCTGTACCCACTACTTCATTTGAATGAACTCTCTGCAGGCACTGCGGTAGCCCGCCGGACGGCACTTGCAACATCCAGGTCTTTTGATGATGGCAGGCATTGAAATGGGACTGTTCAGTCAAGGGGATTAGTCAATAAGGTTTCCTGCGTATGGTATGCAAGAAGAGTGTTTTGCAGAAGGTGTGTTTGATGAGAGGAGTGCAGATGGCTATGACTATGGCTTTGTTTTTCAGGAGGCTGAGTGTGTCGATTTCTGGGGGACATGTGGATCCATTGGTTGAAGGTGTATGCAGAGCAGTGTGGAGTGGCTGAAAATCTTGGATTTCATGATGTTCATGTGCAATGGTATGGTGTGCAATGGTATGGTGTGCATGACATGAGGTAGGTGGACTTGCTCCCATTTTATGTCAATTTGGTCACACTGCAACATTCAGTCATTATCTTTGTTCATTGTTCATTTCGGAGGGAACAGTTTAGGGCATGTAACCAGCATTTCACTGGAGTTTGCAATGAAGGAGACATTTGGCAAATTGTAGTAAATGTTCCTGAATTCTCGACTCATTTTTTTCGCATTGCCCAGAGACAGATGTTGATGCACTCGAGTTCATTTGGTCCACAATTGGAGAAAGAGAGGCACAATGTCAACCAGGCTGTATGTGCATTTTTGGAGATGTTGGCAAGACGTCTTTCCATAATGAAAATTTAAAATTTGACATTGCCAATATTTTCTGCAGAGATGGAGTACATCTTACCGATGCTGGTAATCAGCTTTTTCTGCAAAACATTCAACATGCTTTGAAGTACTTTTTGTAAATATTGAAAGCATTTTCCAGTAGGTGAACCATGCATGGAACCATGGTGAAAACAAAATGCCTACTGTTTTGGAAGTTGAAAGAAAAAGTTTAGTTCAGTAGAATGTTGCTTAGTTTACTTTGAAATTTGGAAAAAAACTTCAAAATAAAAGAATTAAAAAAAGGTTCTTTTTAGAGCCAGCACTTTCCACACAAAAGAGTTCAATGTTTTTGATGCCACCGCCACCCTCATTTTTTAGATGTCTGAGGACTACACCTCTGTCCACGGACTCAACAGGGGCCTTGGAGCCTATAACTTTTTTTTGGTACTTCTATTTTTTAAACTGTGAAAGGTGGTTCTGAAAAGAACAATTTTTTAAATATTTTGTGTGTGTTTTTTTTTGGTTTGTTTTCACAGGAGTTACAAGGGAGGGCAGGGAAGGGAAGGGAGGGAAGGGGCACCAACCACAGGGATGAAGGGGCAGGTGGAGCAAGGACGATGTTGGGGGGGCCTTAATCAAGTAGAGGGCATTGGTTCTCATGCTCCTTGACAGCAGCCTCGAAAGCACTCCGAAACTGCTCCCCCTACAAAGCGGTGTGTCACAGTCCATACGGAGCACTGCCAACCTCAAAAGATGAGGGTCGACTGTGTTGTGGATGGCCTGCAAGGCTTCCGCAGGGTTCCTCTGCCCCACAGGAATGTCCCTTGTGGTTGCAGGAGTGGATGATGATTGTGCGGTAGTGGCCATCAGCCTACTTGTCCCTTCGAAAGGTACGACCTTTCGCACTGCTCCCTTGTGATTTGATCTGAGGTGACACTGCATGGAGGTAGTCCCGTAGCTGTACTGACCCGGTTTTCCATGACTGAGTACAACCTTGCACTCAGTGCATCTAACCTTGTCCGCCCGAGCCTTAGGTACACCCCCAATGGTGGTAAAAAGCTGCCACACCCAAGATTCACGTTGAGAGCTGGGAGAGGGAATTCCAGTATCATCCTCCTCTTGATCCACTTCTGTATCACCATGCCTGTTCCCCAGTCCAGGCCCTCCAGATGGTGGTGGAGGTGGTGGTGGGCTAGCTGCAGTGACCATGGATGCCATTGTCTCCAAGAACAGATAGCTAGTACAAAAATTAGCAGTAGGTGCTCTCTCCTGGACATCCAGAAACACAATGAGTAGCAGTTGTGGGTCCCTTGAGAGGGGCTGTCTGCGGATGGTGCGACTGTCCACGGACAGTCGATCCATATATAGGGCTTAAAAGTTATTAAAAGTTTCTAGATCAACTAAGACAGGGCCTAAGAGCTCTGCAAGGGTGACGTTTCAGCTCCAAACACACTGGATTGGCCAATAACACAGTTATTAACTGTCCAGGGGTACAAACACTGTCCATGGATACTCCCCATGCGCAATGCAGGTTTGGTCACATAATGACATCCAGGATAGGACGGCTGTCCTGCAGACACCTATTGTGGGGGAGGCAGTGTGGGCATTTGTGCTACGGTCCATAGGACAGGGGTGGAGTCCCCGAACTAATTAAAAATGTGACACGTGGAGTGGACATGTGCGGACAGGCGAGGTGTCCACGGGCACAATGAGATCAGGTGCGCATGAGTGCCTGTGTCTGTATGACAGGGGTGGAGTTCCCAAACTAATTAAAAGTGCAACACATGCAAGCGGACATGTACGAACAGGCAGAATGTCTGGGGGCACAGCGAGATCAGGTGCACACGTACACTAGTTTCTGTAGGACAGGGGTGGAGTCCCTGTGCTAATTAAAAGTGCAACACATGCAAGCGGACATGTCCAAACAGGCGAGGTGTCCAGTGGCATAGCGAGATACGTGCTACTGTCCGTAATACAGGGTGGAGTCCCCGAACTAATTAAAAGTGCAAAGTGACCAAGCAGACATGTGTAATGTCTGGGGGCACCTCCATTTTTGTTACGTATAGCCTGAACAAGTTGCACAGTCTGCATACTACAAATTGGACTTTTTAAAAAAACATGCAGCAACAGTACAGACACACATATTTATTGAAACAAAAACATACAATCAATTAGGAAAGAGATGGGGAATCAGAATGGGCAACATATATGGGAGAATTGGGGTTTTCTACACGCTGTTAATGAGGGGAGGAAGGGATTGAGGTTTCATCATAAGGTCTTTCATTTAGGGAATCTGATAGGGATGATTGGTTGGGACAGGGTGAATGGGCACAGGTACAAGTAGGGCAGTGATATCGGATATTTTCTTTGACTTGATTTTTAACAAACGTCATCAACTGTATAAACATCAGTTTTTGCAGATAAGTATATTAGTTAATTTTGTGCATTTGCAGTTAGGGACTGTCTGTGCCCATATTCAGGTTTATTTTATTGTAGTTCAGGCCACATTTCTTCATTCCCACTATGTACTGTAAAAAGGAAAAACATGTTTTAGTGACATCTGAACAAATTATGTAACTTTTTCTGATTTAAAAATTGTATTCTGTACCATTAGAGTTGTTTACTTCACTCATTTCGTCATGGGGGACATTTTTCTCCAACCACTCATGTATGCTTGCCATTTCTGTTTAAAGAAAACAATACTGCTATTTCTTACAAGTTATGTATGGTAGATAAAGCAATATAGTGCACTTAATATTTTTCTAAGGGTTCCTCCTTGCATAACTGCCAGCTGCATCTCAGTGTGTAAGGAAGGTTCAATTGAGGTGTACAGTTAGCCATTTTGCTTGGTGCATTCCATTTTGTTGTGCAACCTATGACAAAATACTTCTCAATCACAGAATGTATATATATATATATATTTATTTTTGGATGTGGTACATACATCTCTTATAGTTTCATGTACATGTCTTGGCCCGTTGCAGGATACAACAATGTAAGGTAAACCCTATGCTTTTGGGCAGTGTGAATGCTGTACGAAGTCAGCGGACAGCGCACAGTACGCGGATTCTGAGGCTACTATGTGCAGGGGGGTCACTATGATCTAAGGGACATGTAGAATTATTAAGGGTATCCTGGTAAAAACCCATGAACTTTGTTAAAGGAATGTTATGGTTAAGTTGCACTAATAAAAACCTATCAAATTCAGTGAAAAAACTTTGTTAAAGGGACGCTATGTTTAAGTTGCACTAATAACAAAATAACAAATTCAGTGGAAAAAGTTTGTTAAAGGGATGTTATTGTTACAAGTAAAACTGAAGAACACCAGACATTTGCCAGTTATGGTAAGGTAAGCAACCACTGTGCACTGCTAAGACTAACACCCAGGACACCAAAGATGACATCACAATTTTCAAGTCCTTACAAGAGGTTCTTTGTATAATGTTGGTAACAAGGTGTTAGGGGTGATTGGGAGATCTATGCAAAACTACGAACGACTGTACTTATGCAAATAAAACATTATATTACAGTGTTGTTCTTAATACAGGTCGATACTCATACATACACATAGGAAATGGGTACAGCATGCACTGTAGATGTAGAATATTTTTATTCTGGTAATTTTGCTTTGTAAACTAATGAAAAATATGCTTGAGTTTTCAGTAATGTTAAGCATGCAATATATAGGTAATAAATCAATACCTACTACATATGTGTGTTATCACAAACAATACATATAAAGACCCACAATGCATACAAATTAGAGGCAAATATCGGCAAACTACAGTACGGAAGACAGAAGCAACATCAATACAAAGGGGGTAATTCATAGAATTTTTCACAAAAGCAGCGCACGCGGGCTGCGCAGAGTGTAAATGGGTGTATTCATGAATACTTATATCCATAACCAGACATGGTGTAGAGTGGCACAGCAACCCTTCAGCAGTGCTAGTTATGCCCCCAACCCCACCCCGTGCACCAAAAACATAGCACAAATCCCCTACATGGTGCAAAGGCCAGTGGCCCAGCATAGAGTCCCCAACCACAAAAACGCGCTAAAAACGCCACACAGCCATCACACGCAAGCGAAATCGCATGGAAAACTCCCTGTGCACCCCTTGGAATAAGCGTACCCCACTCGTGCCAACAAAATCGTGTGTAAAACTTCCTGCGCACCCCTCGGAATACGCATAACCCGCTCGCGTCAGCGAAATCACATGTAAAACTCCCTGCGCACCCCTCGGAATACGCGTACCCCACTCGTGCCATCAAAATCACAAGTAAAAATTCCCGCGCACTCCTCGGAATACACGTACGCCGCTCGCGCCAGCGAAATCGCGTGTAATATTCCCTGCGCATCACTCGTAATACATGTACCCTGCTCGTGCCAGCGAAATCACATGTAAAACTCCACGCACACCCCTGGAATACGCGTACCCCGCTCGCGTCAGTGAAATTGTGTGTAAAACTTCATGCGCACCCCTGAAATACGCCTACCCCGCTCGCGCCAGCGAAATCGCATGTAAAACTTCATGCGCACCCCTGGAATACGCGTACCCCGCTTGCGCCAGCCCAATCACGTGTAAAACTCCATGCACACCCCTGGAATACACGTACCCTGCTTGTGCCAGCCCAATTGCATGTAATTCTCACTCCCGTACCCCGGATTCACACAGCAGTGTGCTGAGAAGCCACATGCACCCCCTGCAGCCAGACGATGCCACAGGGGTCCATCCTAAACCCCTTCCCATGCCCCGCAGGCAGCCCATCTCCCCTCCCCATGCCCGCAGGCAGCCCATTCACCCTGACCATGCCCCGCAGGCAGGCCATCCACCCTCCACATGCCCCGCAGACAGCCCATCCACCCTGATCATGCCCCGCAGGCAGCCCATCCACTCTGACCATGACCCGCAGGCAGGCCATCCACCCTCCCCATGCCCCGCAGGCAGCCCATCCACCCTCCCCATGCCCCGCAGGCAGGCCACATGGCACCATGCATTTGGGAGCCCCGGCTCATGTCCCCCCAACCCACCCCCTATTGATGAGCACCTGCCAGCAGGCCCCGACACATGCCCCCCCACCCCACCCCATTGACGGGCACCTGCCAGCAGGCCCCAACTCATACCCCCCCACCCCCATTGACGGGCACCTGCCAGCAGGCCCCAACTCATGTCCCCCCACCGACCCCCATTGACAGGCACCTGCCAGCAGGCCCCGACACATGTCCCACAAACACCATGTCATAAGAGCCATGACCCTAATGCCAACCCAAATCCCCCCGCCCCCCAGTACATGCACACAACCATCCAATGCACCCACTCTCTACTAAATTACCCATGCCATGAGAGTCTGAAAACAACCAGCATAGCCATGAATAAATGTCCATCAGAGCCTCACTGTGGCAAAACATGACTGAGGCAATGCTCATAGAGACATGCACAAAACCAATGAGAGTAGACCACACTAATGTAATAAAGTTCTCCGCCCTGACCATTGTGAGCCATGCCTGCTCTGCCCGCTGTTGCTCCGCACCTTTTTGCTGGCCCAACTGCGGCCACACAGAAGACACTCCCAATCCTGGGTCCTCCTGCCCGTCGGCCGAAGCCTGCCCAGATGATGTAGAGGGCCCCAAGGCCACATGATTCCTATGCCGAGCCGCCGCTGCCATGACTGCCTCCGGGTAGATGGCAACACCCGGGGCAGTCGTGCAGGTTCCCGGCTTGTATGTGCCTGCACATCAACCGTTGCCATGGGTCCAGTTGCTGGGCTGACCACCTGTGCTGGAGCTCTGGCTCCCGACTGTGGCAGGGATGGGATCTCCACCAGCCTGTCTGCGTTGGTTGGGGCAGGTCCACAGGGGGCCCTGGTGGCATCTGGGCTGGAAGACAGCACAGAGAACGACTGGCGTATAGTGTGCATCGAGGAGGAGAGGGCCACAAGACTTGCCGACACATGGAGGAAACCCCCGACCATGAACCCTCCCAACTGGGCCACGTTGGCACATATCTCTTTGTGATGACGTGCGTGGTCCCCCCAGGAAGCACGCACATCATCACGAATGTCACATGTGCACAACGCGACACCAATCAGGATGAACTCAGTCCTGTCACGGGTCCCCACATCCGCAAGTAGAGGAGTGCCAGATGACGTGGACCCACCCTACCTGCGGACGGGCCTGGGACGGGGCATCCCTGCTGGTGCATGGTGATGCAGTCACAGTGTCAGGGACAGTGACATGCACAGGCCCCTCCGCGGCGACATGTGCTGCTCCCTGCCCCTGGACAGCACCACTTGCCCCAGTGGTACCACCCCCACCAGGCCCCATGTGTGGCTCTGTAGCCCCCTCCTCTCCCTCCATACACACCACCAACCTGGATGGCTCTGCACTGTCTTTGGCCATCGCAAGCCCCTGTGGGGGCTCACCCGCCCCTTCCGCTGCAGCCGTAGTGGCAGACGCGGCACCAGTCCCCTCACTCCCGGATGATGGATTTTCCTGGGCGGGTGACTGGGCCTTGCGTCGCCGAGGCATCCCTGCTGCTTTGCTCCACAGCGCCGTCTCCACCCTCTTCTTCACTCGCTGCTGTGTAAAGCGAGACATTGAACACAAGCATAAGGGTACTGTACAATAGTCCCCTAGACAGAAAGCAATAGCACATAAGTGGCACTGCCAAACGTCACTACTATCATGTCCCTCCGTAATACATGGGTCAGTGCAGGCCACACACAGGTCTGGGCTTACTTTCATTTAATTCAGTTCAGCAGCATAGTTCCGCAATTGTGAAGCAGTGAGAGAGTGCATCTGGCACTGGCCACGATATACTTAATTGGTTAGGCTAGCTCTTGAAACTTTCAGCCTCAGATGAAGAGTCGGTGATGACTCGAAACACGTGTCAGGCTACTTAGTTATTAAACTCATTGGACTCATGAGAAATCCCTCCTCCTTTGAATTACTTGGAACACCTGTCACTATTGCACTGTTCAGCGCAGTGAGACTGAGAACTGTCTGTGTTCATTTAGGTTCCTAACTATGGGTGGCATCTGGCAGTGCAGCCACCTGCAGCTTTAGTGCTTCCCTAATTTCTTCAGTGTACAAGTGCTGTGGACTTTGACTTGTTCTGCCAAACCTGTGTGTTTCCACATGCAGGAACAGGCATGGCACATGCAACAAACATTTGCATCCATGCCTAAGGCACCGCAGAAACATCCAATCGTGGGCTGAAACTCACATGCATCATGGGACATGCTGATCACATGCACACACATCACCATAGGGTCGTGCATCTGACACAGTGGGTACAAGGATGACTAGGCTGTATCAGTTAATCAACACATTGTCACGGACATGTGTCATGCATCCAAGGCATTGACCAGTCACTCACACACTACTCAGACACACGGACATGTAAACCATGCATGTCCATGACAGCAGCACCCATCTCTCACACCCCAAACATGTCCAAGTACAGACACAGGCATGCATAAGTGTGTGCATTCCACATGCTGCTCGGCATGATGCATTGTAACACATACACCATCCATGTGGGTCACACCTGACTGGACTCACATGCAGCATCATCATGTCCCTGCACACACACATCCATGCATGACCCATGTCACGTATACAGCCAAGTTGCTAACTACATGCACACTGCAACATGCACTGTTTAAAACTGGAATGCATTGGCACTTACCGCTCGACTCCAGATGGGCCTGCATCCTGTGGATCTGGTGATGAAGCACTGGGAGAATGCACTCCAGGACCCTCATCTGCTGGGTGGTAAGGTGGACCCAGCGCCCCACTGCATTCGCTGCATCCAAGAGGCGTCAGGCCTTCTTGAGGGTCCTGGACTTGTATTCCTCCCAGTGCTGCTGGACGCGTTTGATGTCACGGGGTGCCACCCCCTCCGCGTTGATGGCACCCACTATGTCCTTCCAGATCCTCTTCCATCCTTCCTTGTCGGCACGCGATGATGTGAAGAGGGCATCATAATGCCCCAGGACTTGCTCCATCATAAGCACTGAAGGTGGCAGCCCTCTGCCTCCCTGCTTGGGGGTTGCCACTGGTGCCGGATGGTGTTGTGTCGGACATGGCAACCCCCGAGGCAGGAGTGGGTGGGCAACTGGGTCTTGGGGCTGGGCTGTGGAGTGATAGGATACCAGTTGGGAGTCTTCTGTTCCAGCAGGGGTGGTCACAGCAACTGGATTCCTGCAGATGGCTGATGTGCAGGCACCAAATGGCAGGGCACTGTTGGCAGCAGGCAAATTAACAAGGGGGTCCTGGGAGTCCCTCTGCCAGACATTAGTCCTGGTTACGAGAGACTTACCCAGAGTCTTTTGCTCACTATCTTTCACAGAGAAGAAATATCCCAAACATATCAGTCTTTGTCCTGCCCTGGGGCAGTCCTGCACCAAAATACTAGGCAATTCTCGTCTGAACAAGAGTACCAACAGAAACCCCAGACACGTGTTTCCACCCTACTGATGAGGTCTGGTTGGACCTCATCAGTAGGGTGGATCTGTGCCTCTCTAGAATAGTGAGCAAGGGGTCCACGTCTGGATTCCCCTAGTAATTTAGGGTGAAACCCAAAGTTACTTAAATATGAAAATTAACAAGGGGAGCAGGCAGTCAGGCAGGCAGCAGCAGATGGCTTGTAGGAGGCTCCCCAGGGCTTTGGGGGGGCAGGAAAATGGCCTTCTGGGCAGGAGCGTGGTCTTCCGTGTGTTGTTGCGTGGCCAGCTTGATGCAGAGTGAATTGGCACGTGAAAAAACAGCACGTCAGCATGTAATTCGAGGAAAGGGCCTTAGCGCGTAAGCGCGTAAGTGATGTAATGCACGCAGGCGTTTCCTTCTGCACGTGTTAATGGTCCACGTGGGTCTGCAGCGGGCTGTACGTGCTTTCAGTGGAGGCCGACGCGTGTGTTTTTCCTACTTTGGGGTTCACACGCGATTACTTCACAGCGGTTACAGTGCCTAGGCGTATTTCTTTTCCACGCAGACGGTGAGTCGTGCATGCTATTGCATGCTATTTTTCCCACTGCAGGTGCCCCTGTTTGTCACGTATTCCATTTATTTTGGTCATAGTAGCCCGCGTGTTAATCGCGTACGCTTTTTTGTGTTCCAGGGTGCCACAGCGTACTGCGTGAGTTTTTTTTACACGCACGTGGGCTACAGGGGTTTTTCTTGTATTTTTGGCGTGCCTGAGTGTTGCGTGAATGTTATTTATCCCCAGGGTCCACAGGCAGACTTGTAGGAGCACAGGGGTGCGTCTACCATCACGTACCCTGCCCCCTTCACCCCAATTGACCGGGACAACTGTTCAGTGCATCTCCCATTGGCATTGTTACATTCGTGCCATGGTTGTGAGGCCACCAAAGGTTATGGGGGGCTCAGCTGGGTGTCCTGCCAGTATTAGGAGTGGTCGGGCACGTGGCCAGGGTGACCAGGGACTATGTGGAGTCCAGCGTGGCCAGGGTGGCCGTAGAGCGGGAAGAGGCAGGATGCACCACAGGGGCAGGATGTCCAGCCACATGCTGGTGCAGCCATGCCACCACCTCCTGCAGCTCCAAGGTGATGCTGCTGTTGCATCTGACCCTGGCACCCATGCGACCCGACAGTAAGTAACATGTGCTGACACAGGCCCACCGGTAGTGGTAGCTGCAGGTGCAGCTGTGGTGACCACCACACAGCCCGCCACCCACCAGGTAGGTACGGTATGGACGGTGCCAGTGACGTACCGGCACTGTCTATGGCGTACGGCCATACTCATATTGACCCCCTTTGTATGTGTGGGAGATTTTTGCCAAGTGAGTTCATCAGTCCCCATGTCAGGTGTGAATGTCTCATGCCTGTTTATATTTCTCACGTTGCACTTAATGACGATTGTGTCATGTGTTGTGCATTTGTTTGGCTGTTCAGCTGTTGCATGCCATGGCATGGCATGGAGGACAGGGGTCATGGGTGTTGGGAGGGTTTGGGTAACATACCAGTGATTTACATGCCCTGATTTGCAGGGGGTGGTGGGATATGCACCTTGCATGTGTTCCTTTTGATCACACAGGATTGGTTATGTTGAAGTAGCTAGGGATGCACACAATGTAGCACTTCCATGGAAACATTCTCAGGGTGGTAAGGTTGTGACAGATGACTCTCTCTTTGTCATCATCGATTGTCACCTGGTATGTGCCAGGCCTGTGTGCACTCCGCAGGGGTGGGAGTTTAGGTGTCAAATGTGGCCACAAGCTGTGTCCGGGCTGCCTCGCCACGTGCCCTTTCCCCTCCCATGAGCAGCGCCTGTGCCTGTGGTTGTGAATGTGGGGGCACCACATGTCCACCGGTACGCCCTTCTGTGTTGCAACATTGTGCAGGACACATATTGCCACAATGATCCTGCACACTTCTAGGGGTGCATATAGTAGCTGCACGCCAGAGCGGTCAAGGGAGCGGAAGTGTGACTTGAGCACTCCGAATGTGCGCTCCACTATGCCCCTGGTTGCAATATGGGCTGCGTTGTATCTTACCTGGGGTGGGGTGGTGGGGTTCCAAATTGGCGTCATCATGTGGTTGCTCAGAGGATAGGCACTGTCCCCTGGGGAGGTGAGGATGGTTGTCATTAGTTGGGTTTGTGTATTTGTCTGTGTGTGACATGCATGCATGTGCACAGACGTTTGTACTCACCAATGAGCCATGTGTCGCCATGCTTCCCAGCTTCCAGGCCCACGATCAGAGCAGACATTCTGTATATTAAACTGTCATGGGAAAACCCAGGATAGTTTGCACAGACAGAGGTGATGATTCCATGGGCATCGCATACAACCTGTACATTGATGGAATGTCAGTGCTTGCGGTTGCGGTAGATGTTCTCAGTGGCCCTAGGTGGACGCAGGGCCGCATGGGTGCAATCTATGGCACCAAGCACTTTGCGGAAGTGTGCCTTTCTGCGGGGGTTCTGGGCATGTATATGTGCCTGCAGACTGAGGGCCGCTCAGTCCTGATTGCCAACAACTGGTGTAGGCAGCGTGACTGCGTGTGCTGTGAGACACCACCAACTATGGCAGTTGTCTGCTGAAATGACCCAGTGGCCAAAGAATGCAGGAAATTGAGCACCTTTTCCAAGGGGCTCAGTGCTTGGGAGCACAGGGTGGTTGATGTGAGGTCATCCTCCCACTCAGTGACCAGGTCTAGGATGATACGAGGTGGAAACCTATACCTGCCATAGACCTAGTCATCAGACATCCCAAAAAGGTGGGTTCTAGGCAAAAGAATGCATGGTCTGGCTATTCTCGTCCTCCTGCGGTGTCCCACGATCAGTGCTGCGAGAAATGGGACATTCATCATAGCTGTATATACGTGTTTGTTGTTTGCGCGCACTTTTATACTGTGCAGGGACGCTTCCACCTGCCTTTGTGTGCCAGATGCGTTTACGCCTGTGCGTATCTTTTGGCGTGGGCGGGTTTCCCCTATTCGATTCCATGAATACGTGTAGTTCGTGAGCGTGTGGGCGTTCTGTGTATTTCCCAGCAGTACTTCGCCAGTTATGCCCTCATTGTCACGCGTTGTTCCCCATTCGGCATGTTCCGCCCCCTTTTTGGTGTGTGTGCTACACGTTGTGTACTTTTGCTGGGCGCGTCTCGCACGGCGTTCGGGTTGTTGCAGTGACGTGTGCGCCTGTGTGCACCATGCGTGGATTTGGCACACATCCCGGGAAAATCACGGGCAGGGCCTTCCATGAATCACACGCGTGCGCGTGCGCTAGCTTTTCCACACTTGCACCAGCTTGCGCCACAAATTTCGGCGCACATTTATTCCATGAATTACCCCCAAAATGTCAACAACATTATAGTTCATCATCAAGTACTGAAATTAATTGTGTGTGTACGGCTTGCTTACTGGTCCATATCTGTGTACCATGAGCTGGTTGACACCAAATCCTAACCCAAATAGTTCTACAATATAGAAGAAGGTCAATGTCTTCTGCATATATCACAATATCTCCATTTAAATATTTTTAAAGTCAGTGAAGAAAACCGGTTGGCTTTTATATGTCAGTGAACAAAACCAAGTGGCACAGATTACTGAGGTCATCAGTGATGTCATCAATGAAAATTGTGATGTCATCTTTGATATCCTGGGTGTTAGTCTTAGCAGTGCACAATTGTGGCACGAGTTATGGTTGCTTACCTTACCATAACTGGCACATTTCTGGGGTTGTTCGGTTTTACTATCCCTTTAACAAACTTTTTCCACAGAATTTGTTAGTTTTTATTTGTGCAATTTAACCATAATGTCCCTTTAGCAAAGTTTCTTCACTGAATTTGATAGGTTATTATTTGTAAAACTTAACCATAACATCCCTTTTAACAACGTTTTTTCACTGAATATATATATATATACATTACAGGGCCTGCAGTAGCACTTTATAGGCAGCTTATAACTTTGCCCCCCCTCCCAATGAATCCTCACAAAACTTTGCAAAAAAGTATATGCAACCATCAGATCCTGCAAAGTGTGATGAAGTTTTGGGCAGGGCGGGGCAAAGTTATAGGGGGACCTGACATTTGTGTTTTTACCCTAGACACAATGAAAAACAAATTTGCTCACTCCTACAGCTCAAACCACTGGATGGATTTTAACCAAATTGGCACCAGGAGCGGAGTCTCGGTCCCAAAAGTGTGGTTTGTAAATTTGGTGTAAATCCGTCCAGTAGTTTCTTTTGAAACACCCAAATAGAAGGTCCGAAAACATGTGTGATATCTGGGTTTGGTCCGTGAACTCACTACCCTGTTCTGTCTGCGGATAGTCTTCCAATTGGCCCACAGGAAGGCGTGGTGTCCATGGGCATCTGGCATTCCCGCTGATTGGATAATGAAAAGCATGAGGTGCATCATATTTTTGGGAATCTCCCGCCATGTTGGATTCGCGGACAGTGCCCATTGTCCGCAAAAATCGCAGCCAAAACATTTTTAGAAAAAACTATTTTGCACTTGTCAAACTAATTAAACAATTTCTGAGGAGTGGTGATAAGAATGGCCATAAAAAGCCCAACACAGGGTGGTTGTTCTTCTCCGATGTCCGCGAACAGTTCTGGGACAGCTCTGTGATGTTTGCGAACATGTCAGATGTTCGAGGTTATCCATCCATATTTTTGCATTAAAGGGTTGGTAAAATACAGTTTTTGGCTGGCGTATAACTTTGGCGTATAACTTTGGAGCCACTCAATGAAACTGTATGAATTTTGAATGTATTTTGCGATATTGTTCTAGACGTGACGTGACCTTGAATGGTTCTACATTTGGTGCTATTTCGCCAAGAGGGAGCAAAATTTGAGGGTGTCCCAAAGTATTTGAAAGGCTTATAAATTTGGTGCCATTTCACGAATCTGCACAAAAGTTTGCAAAAAGATTTAAGACCCAGATTTTGTGACGAGGGAGAAAAATTAGAGTAGGGGTGTTAACATTTTTACACACAAGATTTTAGAAAGATTATAGACCCAACCTTGAATTTTTCTGCAAAGTCTAAATGGATTTTGTCAACTGTGAGCTAAGTTATCTGACTATTTCATATACGTATATTTTGACATTTAAAAAAAAATAAAACATGGATGGATTTGCAGGAAAGTTGTGTAAGGAGAATTGGCTACAGCCCGAAGTGCTGCACAGGAATTGATCAACAGATCGCTGTGTCTTTCACTGCCTATACTTCGAGACAATGCTAATCAGCAGATAATTACCAAGCATGCCGAAGCAGGCCATCCCTTGAAATCATTACCCACCCTTAATTGCGACCATAGTGGGACAATATATTGGGATTGGATTCTGGACTCATTTCCATAACCTCGCCACAATGACTCTAGAGTTGAATTACCTGTCAGATGATTTCTAACAATAAATATAGAATCAAGAATGATTTTGAAGACTGCTTCATTATGACAACAGTTACTTATTGAATAACCCAGTGCTGAGGTGAGCAGGGCTCACTCTCCTATTCAAAACCTAACACTAAGAAGGAAGGGCACCTTCACAAAAGAACCCCATCACCAGCAGCAGGGTAATCTTTTTAAAGTACTAGATGAAGCCCAGTGATCTACCCATTCTACCGCCCTGCAATTACTTGATAATCGTGTACTCTGATTTGATTATTGGGGCATATAGCATGGCCTAAAAGCATGGTTTTGTAAATCTGTTTTGTGTTTTATTTTTCCAAATTGCCCAAATGTAAGCAGAAAAAATAGTGATATAAGCTTTGTGAATGACCAATGGTCCTGTCCCTCAGCAAGGATGAATGCCGACTCTTAGCTACATATTGGGGCATGCGGCATGGCCAAAGCTGTAGGTTTAAACAGGGAAACAAAATCAGCTTGCTACTGCAGCCGTGAGTGCCGGACAGGATTGCAGCAGAGTTGCAGGCATGTGGCCTGGTTGAAGCTGTAGATTTAAATGAGAAAAGAAAAAACGGCCTGTGGCTGCTGCCCTGCGTTCTGGATGAGATTGTAGCAAAGTTGTGTGAGGAGCATCAGCAAGGACCTGAAAGGATGCTCTTGGAAATCTGTCCTTTGTTTTTTGTTTTTTTTATTGTCGAAACATAAGCACAAAAATTGTGATCTAACTTTTCTGGTGTGGGCAAAGGGCCTGGCCTTTGGAAAGGGAAAATATCTACTCTGATTTGCCTTTTGGGTTATGTGCTGCTGATAACGACTCACATCAGTATGCGCTGCAAAAAATATGTTTGTTAAAGGTGGTTATAGTTCTTTCATATATGCTAAAAGAGGAACTATTAATGACGTATATACTACTCTGTTAAAGGGATGTTATGGTTAAGATATACCCCGCCCTTGGGACTTCTCTGCCCCAGCAGTTATATAGTGGCCTCCCACCATGAGATCCTTTGGCTCTTCCCTCCTGGGCACGCATGAACACTTGTCTTTCCGTACTGCCCCTTTTATTTATGCACTTCTGTCACTGCACAATGCCTATGTGCATTTATAGAAGAATTATGTACAATGTATTGGTATACATATGGGAAATGTAGATGCAAAAGATTTGTACAACATTAAGTGGCAGCTGGTGGGTGGAAGCTTAATATGTTGATAGGCTATATGTAGAGTTTTTTTAAGTGATTGGGGATATATGTGTGAATGGTTTAAAGCAGGAAATGAGGGAGTGTTACAAACATAACAGTAAAAAGAGTAGAAGGGCTGATTTGTGTGATGATGTGCGTGTGCAATTTCGGTTTTCTAATAAGGCATGTGCTAGGCAGGGGAATACAGAGACTGTGGATAGTTATAGATGGCAATGGAGTATGGTGTTTATTGTATACTAGAGAGGAGTATTTTGGACAGAAATTTGTTTCTGTGCTTTTTTCCTTTTCTGTCATATACATTTGTCCATTATTTCCATTAGCATAGTATAACATGCTAATGGGAATGTTGGAGAATCTTATTTAATCTAACTACTTTACTGAAAAATGTAATGTAGATGGAGTCTATAAGCCTATAAACTTATTTTTCTTGTTGTATTTTTTAACTGAGAAAGGTGGTTCCTAAAGGAACGTTTTGTGTATGTTTTTTAAAATTGTATTTTATTTTTTGCAGGAGAGGCCAGAAAGTAAGGTGGGGAGGGAAATGAGGGAAGTGGCACCAACCACACATATAGAGGGGCAGGTGGAGAGGGGAAGATATTGCATGTGTTCGAAATCTAAGGTAGAGGGCAGTGCTTCTCATGCTCCTTGATTACAACTTCAAAAGCACTTCAAAATTGTTCCCACCTGCAGAGTGGAGTGTTGCAGTATACATAGAGTATTGTTGTTTTCGAAAGATATGGATCAACAGCCTCTATTATATCTTGCCAGGTAAGAGGTGGGATTTTATGTCCCACAGAAGTAGCCTGTGTGGTTACAGAATTGGTTGAGGAAGGTGAGGTAGAGGAAGACAGCCTACTGCTTCCTAAGAAAGGAACAGCCTTTCTGAGAGCATTGCAGTGGTTGGATTTGGAGTTGCACTGCATGGAGGTGGTCCCGTAGGAGTACTGCCCAGGTTGTCCACAACTGAGTACAACATTGCACTCAGTGCATTTCACCATGATTTTCTCTGGGTGTTATAGATAGGCACTTCTTCTACCTCATCTTTCTTGTCTTCTTGATTGTCTTTTGAAGTATTGCACTTCTTTCTTGTTTAGGTCCTCCAGCTGGTGGCGATTGTGGTGGCTCTTGAGGAGGAAAGATGGCAATTGCTGATGCCATTTTTAAGATGAATAACAGTTTTCCTAATATTCTTCCAAGTATGTGCTGTTGTTAAAGGGAAGTCATTGTTAAGTTGCACTAATAAAAAGCTATGAAATTCAATGAAAAAATGTTAATGTGATGTTAGGGTTACAAGTAAAACTGAAAACCCCCAGAAATTTGTCAGTTATGGTAAACTAAGCAACCATAATTCTCGCTACCATAGTGCACTGCTAAGACAAACACTGAGTATATGAAAGATGACATCACACATGTCATTGATGACATCACTGATAACATCACATATCTGGCCCACTTGTTTTTTTACATATATGACAGGGCCTGCGATAGCTGCCCTTTACTTATGGTTAAGTTGCTCAACTCATAGAAAGAGTAGATTTTGGGAGTATTTGATTCTGCAAAGTCTGCTGCAATTTCGTCCCCGGGGGAAAAGTTATATGGGGGGGTCCCAAAATGTGTGGAAATCCTCATTGACGCAACGAAAAAAAAAATATTTTTACCAGATGTGTACCAGGAATGGTGGCTTGGTCCCAAATGCATGCTTTTCTAAATTTGTGGTAAATCTCTCCAGCAGTTTTTTAAAAAATTGCCAAAAAGGAGGTAAAAGAAAAATGGTGATATCTGGGTCCAGTCCGCGGACTCACTTCCATATTCAAGGTCCACAAACATGTTTGGACAAATTAGGGAGTGCTGTGATGTCCGCTGACATTTTATGCGCCAGCTGTTTGGATGGTGAAATACGTGAGGTGCCTCATATTTTTGGTAAAGGTCGGAATGTTGGATCTGTGGATAGCAGCCGGTGTCAATGGATATCGCGGTGAGGGAAAACATCTGTAAAACATATTTGTGGTTTTTGGTTCCCGAAAGAGGGCCTGGAAAGGGTCGGGGAGTGGAATAAAGATGATACTGAGCTGTTTTTATAGGAAAAAAGGGCATGCATGGGCCGCCGATTCTGATCTCAATTTTGGTGTCCGGGGCATCATTTCAATTTGTTGGGGGTTGTAAGTTTTGTTATGTGAAGGTGTATTGTACAAACTTGTTTTATGGTTTAATTCTGTTGTGGTGGCTGTGGCCAGTGGCCACACACACTATACTAATATGTGTATAGTAATTATAGGTAATGTAATGGGAGTATACACTATGTGTAATATGGTGGAATAATATAATTGAAGTGTATATGGTATTTATGATTGTAGAACAATTGAGGATAATGCTTGTAGAATATGTATTTGCTTATACTTGGTATGGCTACATGGAAGCATACAGTAATAAAGCTGGAATCTCTTGGTTTTCTTCTGTGAATATAAAAACAGTATAATTTGTTAAACAGGATAATTTAAAAGTTTAATTGCATACAATTTAACATATAAAATTAACTTTGTTGACCCTCATAAAAAGTATGTTATATGTACAATGTTTGGTCCAGCATTTTTGTTGCTACACTGTTTTTGTATTGACATGAAATAATCATCGGGTCACTGGGAAAATTAATCCATCATGGAGTAAAAAATAACTATTACAATTATGTGATAGTATGTTTGTTTGAAATTTGTTGTAATGAAGGCAATGTTTAAAGTAGTTAGATAACTATTTGCATATTCTAACTATCTAGACTTTTAAAAGTACTATTGTAGTATTATGGCTGTAGTCAGATACCTGTTGGTGTATTATAAGTGTTTATTGTGCTACAGTTTAGTGAGTACATTTGGGTTTAAGGAATATTAAGTAGGTATTTGGTAGATGTACTGGTAACCTATGTTTTGGAGTAATGGAGGTGTTGTTACATTCAAACCAACCACTTATTTGTTGACATATGTAGTATAGTGGCCTACAGTGGTTGTGTCACCAGTTTGGTATATTATGCCTACTGTTGTGAAGGTTTTCTTGCCAAGAGATACATGGCTGTGTGAAAAGCTAGTGAGTTTACAGTTCTTTTTGGTACCATCTTCATTGTACCTTTGAAGCATTCGTATGACATATAGGCTATGTGAGTTTATTCGTATGCTGGAACGATTGCCTGAATTGCAAAAACTGCATATTATGCCATGATTTGCATTCTGCAGAAGCTGATGAAATGGAATGGATTCACAATTTGGTATGGATACATATACAAATCGTTTATTAGGCATATTCTCTTGTGAAACATGGTTGCAGAGTGCATTACCCCCGAGGCCAAGCCAACTCCAGTACTGCCACCCACCTTCTCGGTCATCCGACCCATGAAGCGGATATCAGTTGAGGCATTTGCTGCCACTTTCTCACCCCGTTCCCCCTTTAGCTGACTCACACCCTGACACAGCCCTTTCCCTGCTCTACTCTGCTATATCTGATACTCTCGATGTTCTTGCCCCTGTCATAAGGATCCACTTGAAGCCCAAAACCAAATGCAACTCTTGGTATGACTCAGACCTCGTCATCCTTAAACGCAAGTGCAGGGTGGCTGAGAGGAAATGGCGTGCTTCTAGTACATCCTCTGACAAACTTGCCTGCTGCCTACTCCAAAGGCAATACCGGCTCTCTGTTCGCACCGAGAAGTGAGATCACATCCAAGCCTGCATCTCTGCAGCATCCAACAACTCAGCTGAACTCTTAGTCTCTACCTCTCCTGTCCCTTACTAGGCCCTCTGCACGGCTCTGGCTTCTCATTTAATCTCTAAAACTCAGGAAATCTTGTCCTCTCTCTCCTCTTCTCCACTTCCTCCCTCCACTCCCTGCTCTTCCTCAGGCCCTTCTTCGGCCACCTCTCCTCCCTCCTTCTCTGCCTTTCCCCTGTTCTTCCCAGATGAGGTTTCTAGACAAGTCTGATCTATGAAGGTCTCGTCAAAACAGGCTCACCCATGCTCCTCCGAAACCATCAAGGACCACATCGACTACCTGGCTCCTGCCCTGGCCGACTTCTGCAACCACTCCTTTGCCACTGGAGTCTTCCCTGCCCCCCTGAAGCACTCCCTTGTGTACCCTCTTCTTAATAAACCCTCTACCGACCCATCTTGCCCGGCCAACTATCGCCCAATCTCCTTCACTCGTTTCCTGGGCAAACTCCTGGAAAAGCTGGCCATCTCCCAGCTTAATCTTCACACTGAATCTGTTGGTTGCCTCCATGACCATCATTCTGGCTTCAGACCTGTCAGAAGCATGGAAACTGCTCTCCTGAATATCCAAGAAGACCTGCTCTCCAACCTTAAATCCAACACCCCCTGTGTACTCGTCTTACTTGATCTCTCTTCTGCCTTTGATACGGTCAACCCTGCCATCCTGCTCAATAGTCTCCGTATTACTGGTCAGGCCCTGGCGTAGCTGACTTTTTCCCTCTCTGATTGACCCTCCCAGGTTCAACTTGGGTCCATCCTCTCCTCTATCTCTATCTCTACCTGTGGTGTTCCCCAGGGGTCTAACCTCTCTCCCTGGCTGTTCAACCAATACCTGGCACTTCTTCCCCACCACATTGCCGTTCTCTGCCCCAAATTTCAGTGCTTTGCGGATGACACTGAGCTCATTTTCAGGCTACCCTCAGCCACCTCTTCTCCCTCTCCCATCTCTGACTGTCTGTCCACCATCCAGGAGTGGTGTGCTGCCAATGATCTCTGTGTTAATGCCGATGATTCTCCTCATCAGCACTCCCACTCCCTCCTTTCCTGTCACTCTCTGGCCGGCCTCTCTTGGCCCTCTTTCTGCAGCGACCTGTGAAGCTAAAACCCTTGGGGTCATTTGCGACTCCACACTCTCCTTCTCTCCTCACATCTCTGATGTTTCTAACAAGTCTCACTACCAGCTGCACCTCCTCAGAGGTATTCTTCCTTTCCTCTCCTTCCCCCAGAAGCTCACTGTCTCAAATGCTCTGGTACTCTCTAGGCTGGACTATTGCAACAGCCTCTTTCTAAATCTGCCTGCCTCTACTCTCCGCCCTCTGAAACTTATCTGGAACAGGACTGCAAGACTTGTCCTTGGGCTCAAGCGCCGGGATCATTCAAAACCCTCTGCATTGTCCACAAGGCATTCTGGGGTCTGGGGCCTCAATACCTTCAACTCCCTCTTCCTAAATATCTTCCTTGTCAAGCTCTTTGCTCACCTGCCTCCAACTCCCTCAGGGTCAGTCGCTTCTCCACGCAACGAGTTGGTGGTAGATCTCTCACTTTGGCTGGGGCCTCACTCTGTAACAGCCTCCCTGTCTCACTGAAAATTGAGGAGAACCATCTCCGGTTCCCAAAGCCCCTCAAAACCTTTCTCTTTGCTTCTGCTTTTTCTCCTCCTCTCCCCTGCTGAATCCCTGGCTTAATTGCACTGGTTACCTGGCCACCCCCTGATTTTGGGCCCAGGTCCCCTCCACTGCCAGTAGCACACCTGCACTGCATTCCTGGCAACCCCCGCACTCAGGACTGTCTCTTTATCCCTAAAGTCTCACTACCAGCACTTGACATCGAATGTCTGGACCTGCCCTTGCACTTGCACCAGCTAGTCATACTTACTTATTGTTATTCTATTATCCCATGTACTGTACTTTTCCCTCCTCCTCTCCCCTGCACTTTCCCCCTTCCCCATTCCCATGCACTTACGCGATCTGAATGACACTTGGCCTTGTAGGATCTCTGTCTGTCTTCCCTCTGTTCCCCATCCCTTGCCTTGTCGCACCTTGAAACACTTGTGTATAGGCACGTGTTAAATGCCATATCATATCATATCATGTATGTTTCCACGTGTAAGAAACCTGGAAGAGTTTGTTTATAGGGATGTGCTTGATTTCCAGCACTTGTAGTAAGTACATTATGAATTCTTGTGAATCTTCCTGTGTATTTATGGTAAATGTAACCATTCCAGCTCAGTAGTCCAATGCTTGCCTTATACCTGAGACACTGTGCTGTTAGGATTATTTGAGGCATTTCTATGAAGGACGAACATCTGCAAACAAAACTGGTCCGAGCCGTTTAAGTAAATGTTATGAGAAATTGGTGGCCATTGCAATATAAGATTGATAGCTACATTTGCCTAGAAATGTGCTCCAGTTGTGTTGCTGAACATAAATGGACCATCAAGTTGTGTCCCTACATCCTTTGATGGGCCATCAGTTCTTTTTTTGAGAAGAGATATTTTTCATGTCTTCTGATGGACATGTAGTTGAGTTTGTACTAGACCCTTTTGTAGCTGTATTAATTGATGGAGAAGCAGTTGGTCATTGTTTCTTAAACACTATTGTTGAGAGATCTGTTATAGGTTCTGTTTGTATTTGTTTTCTTGTTAAAGGTTTTCTTTTTTGAGGTACAGGGTACATATCTACATGGGCGGTGTACAGTGCATCGTAGCCTGTTGTATTCTAGGATGCAAGGAATGTCAGAATTGACTTTGTTTGCATCAAAGTTAACGAGGAATAGACCATTGAGTGTATGCAGATGTGAAAGTGCTACATAACTCATATCTTCTTTAAAGACTGTGCTGCCAATGGCAATCAGTGCATGATCTAGGGTTAGACCTAGTGATTTGTGAATAGTGACATCATATGCAAGTGTATGGGGTTGCTGTTGGTACTCTTGTTCAGAAGGGAATTGCCATAGTATTTCAATGCTACATACCTTATATCTTCTTTAAAGACTGTGCTGCCAATGACAATCTGCATGATTTAGGGTTAGACCTTGTGATTTGTGAATAGTGACATCATGTGCACGTGTATGGGGTTGCTGTTGTTACTCTTGTTCAGAAGGGAATTGCCATAGCATTTCGGTGATGGACTGCCCATATGTTTGGGACAAAGACTGATATGCAAATGTATATTTCGCATCTGTGAAAGGTACAGTGAGCTAAAGTGTGGCTGTGGACTCTCGAGTGGGTAGCTTCCCAAAGAACAGGTCAATGGGCCGTGTTTGTTCTGGCAGAGGGGCACCTATGACTACATTTTGATTATCATATGCAAGAGTAAGAGGGAATGGTTCTCTGTGTACTTACATATCTTTGAAAAGAAGGAAACTGTTTATTGTACGGCCAATTCTTTTAACATCTGCAAGTTCGTCAAAGTGGATGTTGACAAACTGAATATTGTCCTCATGTGGAGATGTTCAGAAGCCAACAACTGTACACATTGTTCCATTGACTAAACCTTGTTCTATGCAAGGTTACACTTTAGAATTATTCTGACAGATAATGAGATTCTGAGATAATACTTTTTATAATCCAGCTATGTTGGAGATCCATTTTTCTAAGCTATTTTGTCATCCTGTTGCTTGTTGACACATAGGGAGTGTCATGCCATGAACTTCTAGTTTGTCTGAGGAGCTGATATGGAGTGTGGCTTGCATGTCTTAGTTTAACATTGTCTCATTGAATTGACTACATTACAGTTTACAAGGGTTGGCATTAAGGGCATGAATTTTAAATTTTTTTGAGTTAATTGTTCCATGACATCAGGAGCAGATGTGTTTCACCAGTATAGCTCATTGATTAGTCTACTATTTAAGATGGATTTGGCATATTTAGCAAGCAGACTAACTAAGGTCTGCAGACTGATGCATGTTTTGAGTTAGTTATCTGTAGTGAACAAGTTTCAAGAGATTTATATTTCCAATGCTGCCGAGAGTTTTACGGCATTGTTTGTGTTCTAATGTTTTGAAAATAGGTTTACCTTTTACTGGTGTTAACTGAAGGAGATCTCTGAAAACAATAATGTGTTTTCCTCCAAACAGTTCTTCCTAGTCGGTTTTTAGGACTTCATGCATTCTGAGGTGAATTAAAGACAACATGATGTTGAAAACCATGCTTACTTCATCTATCAGGAGCACTTTCTTTTGTTTCAGAATTCTGCATACTTCAGTAGTAGCGTCTGCTGATAATTTGTAGCATTCTAATTTGTATTGGTGTTCTACTGGGAGGAGCAGTAGTTAGTATAATCTTACACCTCCTATGTTGTAGTCAGCTAAACCTGTGGGGACTGTTACAACAGTCAAAAGGTTGTTGTTTGTTAAGTTTTGTAAACATTTGCTGATTACTTTAATTAAGAATGTTTTACCAGAACCAGCTTGACCACTTACATATGGGAGCAGAGGTTTATAATTTTAGTTTCATGTTTAAAACCATGTTCAAGTTCCTCAGTGACTTCCTGATGAATGGTGAATTGTTCATCATTTAGCTGTGATGTGATCACTGACAAGTCTTCTTCAGATTCTTTAGATTGATAAATGGTATTTTCTATCTCGGTCATGGCTATTTCCTTTGTGATAATTGGATTAATTAAATTCATGTTCGAGTAATGTGCAAGGGCATTATTATGTGCCATATGTTTCATGTATCTCTAAGTGTCAGATTTATATTTTTATCTAGTGTTTCGTCAGATGGAATTTATTGTATTGTGTTGTCATACATGATATCTGCCTGTCTGGTTGAATGCATTCTGTATTTTATTATGCAGTTAAACCTATTTTTAAGGTTGAAGTACATGTACTGTGCACTTTACCAACAGTGTATTTGCACAACACATAGCACTTTAAATACCAGTCTAACACAGTTATTTCGAAGGTCACATTTCCTGCACGTAGTTTAAATTGTGAATTGCACACTTTGCACTTTATTGTCATCTGTATTGTATGCAGAATTGTATTTACCATTCTATTGCAGTCTCCTCCATGGTTTCCATGGGGGCTGCTCCCATAGTTGGATGTGCGAGCCATTTATTCCATGGTAGTCATGTTCATGTCTTTCTCTTAACTTGGTACCCCCTTTTGCGTGCCTATGACCACAATGAAGACATCACAGATCACATCACTGATGACATCACTAATTGTATTACAACAGTAACTGGCATTAAGCATGGCCTTCAATCATGGTCAGTGTGCATGGGCAAATATATGTTAACACATGAATGGGGACTAGTCATGGCCTTCAGTTATGGATAGTGGTCACAACCTTCACCGATGTGCACTGAATATTTTAAAACCCTAACAGGCTATCAACCATAGATTTTGACCTTTACCAGTAGCTACAGATTTCAACAGTGTCCACTGTATATGATATACACTGACCAGGCACTAGCCATGGACTTTAGCACAATACTGGCCAGCAGCCACAATCTTTGGCTGTGTCCTCTATATATTCTAACATATAAATGGGCCACTAGCCATAGACTTTGACCTTGGACAGTTTGTATATCTTTTGGCCATATCCACTGTCTGTTTTAAAATAATAAAATGCAATAAGCGATGGACTTTGGCCATGCCCACTGTATACTAACCAGCCACTAGCACAGGGCACTAGCTATAGCATTTAGCCATGGTCACTGACTACAGCTTTCAATGTTTTCCACTGTATATTTTAAAACAGTCATGGGCTACACGGTGTGGCTTTTAACCATGCACATTGGTATTTTTTGACACTAACAGACCACTAGCTATGGTCTTTGGTGCTGGCCAGTGACCCCAGCCTTTCACATGGCCAGGACCATGTCCTGAATTGTTATTAAAGTAATCAAACATTCATGAGCTAACTCATAAATGATGTTATGTCTAATTCCATTATTGATTTAATCAGTTATATACAATGTAATTAGGGTTGTCACCAGTGATGGCTTCAGTTATGTGATTTGTAATGCCATCAGTGTTCTCATACAAAATGTAATTAGTGATGTCATCAGTGATGTGATCTGTGATGTCATCATTGTTGCCAGGGCAGGTGGGCACAGCCACTCTATATTTTAAAACACTTGTAACCCATCGCTCAAAATGTTCATCAATCACAAACTGATTTTGTCCTGTTTTTACAGTGGTATTTTTATGTATAAAAGATTGCAGGTTTTGAGAACTCACAATGTTTTTAGGCAATGTGCAGTGAGATTAAATTATTAGCCATGGACCACACAATTTGGTTAAGCGGCATGCTCCAAGCGCCTTGTTTTATCGCCAGTCTCTTGGTGACTGTTGTGATACATCGCAACTAACCACATTTAAGCACCATGGAACGGGAAAAAATGTACTAGTTGCAAGAATAACATATGTCCAGATGCTTTCTGCACAGTGAGCAGAAATTTCATTTTAACAACACTATATTTACAGATTTTTACCAATTTTGTTCAGTTCTCTATGAGTCTGTTTCAAAAAGATATTTTCTGTGCTCTCTGAATAAACAAAACTGTCTGTCCCCGCCCCCAAGGTTTTAGCAGTAAGTGAACATATATATGAAAGTGAAATATACAAATGTAGTTCATTCGACCTTCCCCCTTAGAAGAAAGCAGCGCAAGACAAAATTGCATTGTACTTTATAAAAAAATATTGAACACCAGAAAAATTACTTCTGAGAGGAAGTGTTCCAATAAATACGCTGGCAAAGTATAAAAGGTGCTCACCTTTTAAACCCAGCAATCTTTCATGAAATATTCCCTGGTAAACAAAATCCCAATATGGAACAAGTCCTTGCTGTCTTGTGGGTAAGCGTCTGCACTGGGAACATGACACCATTAGTACAATCCTGGTAGCCAAGCTTACCAACCTCAATAAAACCCATGTGTTGCGTCCACCCTCTGAAAAAAAGTCATACTCCTCACCCACATGTGCCCTTTAATTGTGCCATGAAAAGCAATCAGGGGAGAATAACTGCACCAGTGTCAAGAATTCCATAAATCTCCTGCCACACCACGGGCACACACATTTGACTTACTTGCCCTCTCATCATTTCCCCTCCTCACGGCCATGTCTGTCTTTGAACAATACTCTGCTTTATAAAGCTAACTTGAAAAGCACGCATTACATAGTTTCACTCAAATATATACATCCTTATTGAACTATGTTAGGCAAAAAGTGTACACTTGTTCCATTACCCCCCCTCCACGCCCTCTTGACTGGTAGACTACAAATACCAGAATGCGATTCATCAAAAGGCAAAAGAAATGGCCTCTGAGTGGAATACTTTCAAGGACTGATGGAAGCAGAGTTTAAAAAAGAAAAAGCAGATGCCATGTATTTACTTATTGTGTTATGAGATTTTTAAAATGAAGAAAAAACACAACCTCAGACTGTGGACTGTCTCCCATATGGGCATTAACTGAGACCAACCACCCTGCTTAGCTTCAATGTGAGGAAGGGGCCGGCCCCATCAGGCCATGTTGCTCTAAGTGGTCTTGTAAGTGGGCTCATTTATTCGGCAACATGGCCTTAGGGCGATGACCCATTCCTCGCTTTGAAGCTAAGCAGGCTTCCTCCCAGTTACTGCAGGGATGGGAAATGCACTGTTGCTGTAAACATATTTATTTTTCATTTTATCTTTGACTGGGTGACTACAAATACCAGAATGCAATTCAGTAAAAGGCACAACATGGTATCTGAGTGCAAAACGTTCAAGGACTGACAGTAGCATGGTTTAAAACATAATAAAAATGTGGATACCCATTTGGTCGCCCATTTATGCAGTAACCAGAACTGACGCTGCTTAGTTTCAAAGCGGGACGACCATGCGTAGCTTCAATGTGAGGAAGGGGCCGGCCCCCTCTGGCCATGTTGCTCTAAATGGTCTTGTAACTTTGGCTAATTTATCGGGCAATATGGCCTGAGGAGGCTGGCCCCTTCCTCACTTTGAAGCTAAACAGGGTCTGGTCTGACCTGGTTACTGCATGAGTAGGAATCCTGGATGGCAATCATGTCTCTGGCCATTTCACCCCTGGCGACACTATAGTTGTCAAAATATCTTTCAAAAAAATAAAATCCTAACTGCCCGCATGGAACTACTCTTACCCGTGGCTATCCATAGTCCTTTGTAGCCTCAAATATAGTCTCAAATATCGGAAAAATGACTGAAACAATGCTTTCCTGCACTCATGCCCTCACCAAGTGCCCCACACTTTTGGGTGTACCAGCTCCCCCCACTCCCCAGAAGGAATCCTCACCTCACCTTCCCTCTCCCTTTCTCCCCACAACACACTTTATTTCTGTGACGCAGTTTGCTTTGAGATGTCGGCTATTCGAGGCTTTAACCGAGGCTACAGAAAGCTTTGTGTTGCAAACTCAGTCCCTGGACCCCCTCCAACTACCACATTTCACTTGGTGCCCTCTAGTCAACCACCGCAGCTCAGCGTGATAGCATATGCATATTTTTTGACCTGAAAATAGATTTTTTAATGCATTAATTCATTTTCCCAAATTATCAGCTATAGTCACGCTTATCTCTCGCATTGAAAGAAAAACAATATGGCGGCTGATTTATGTCTAAAAACTGCCCGTTTTGGGTAAATCCCTATTTTTGAGAAGGGGCACACCCTTCTCCAACAAATAATTAAATAAGTACTGCATGAAATAATCCCAAACCATGCATGGATCACAAGTCAACGCTTCATGCCTAAATTGGATTTGGACCTGGTCCAAATTCGTCCAGTGGTTGGGCTGTGTGCATTGGCAAAAATGTACCTTGTTTGTCTATGGGAAAATGAATGGTAAGTAAGCTGTGCTTTTGGAGAAAAAAAATGTTTTGTCTTCTTAATAACTTTTTTAAATTTTATAACAGACCTTTACAAAACTCTGCAGTCTGAGGTACCCGCGTGTCCTTAATCACTTTTGAAATTTCAGTCAAATCTGTTAATCCAATCAAAATGTATTAATGATAGAATTTTGAGGGGTTCCTATGGAAGTCCGACTCACCTTAACTATAGAGCGACGACCACTGTCCTGTAATATATATATGTTACAGGAAAAAAGTAGGTCAGGCACGCACCCTTGTTCCCAGTCAAAAATTCTTAATGCAAATATTAACTGGGTTAAATCCCAACAAAATTCAGTAGTAACAGGGTTGAATCCCATGATGCAGTAATAATAGGGTTGAATCCCAGTACTTTCCTGTCTCAAACATTCTTCGGAGAGGCTGTGACCTTTTCAGGTGCTGCTAATTAGTTTTTGATTTCAGTCTCAAAGGATTCTGGTACATGTAGTGATAACAAAGTTCAGTCATTTCAGGTGACCAGGAACCAACACCCCTCCAAAACACAGTTCTTACCCACAGTTGGGGGAGGGGAGAGTACCAGCATTATGGTCCTCCAAAGTGGGGCATGGTAACCCCAGTGCTGCTGCCTCTAGAGCCCGGAACTCATGTATAAAGCATGCTTTTGTAAATTTGGTATTCATCCATCCAGTCTTTTTTTTTAAACAAACCCAAAAGTAGGTACATATAATGTGTGATATCTGGGTTTCGCTCAACAGACTCTGATTTGATGGTGAAAAGTGTGAAGTGCAGCTGATTTCCATTTCCAAAATCGGGTCATTGCCCATGGCCACAGGCTACACCTCAGTCACCAAAGGTATATCACTATTTGTTGTATCTACATTATAACACTTGTCAAAAAATAAAACATGGGTACATTTGCAAAACCATGCTTTAGGTCCTTACCAATGCTCCTTACATGAGTTTGCTGGAAATCCACCCATGTTTTATTTTTTCAAAGTGTCAACATGTATGTACATTCAATAGTCATATAACTTAGCCCCCACTTGACAATATCCATTCAGACTTTACACAGACATTCAAGGTTGGGTGAAAACCTTTGTCCACATTTGTCAAATGACAACAAAGTTATAAGCCATCTAAAAATGTTGAGACCCCCCTTTAATTTAGCCCCCTCTTTTGCAAACTTTTGTGTCGATTACAATATTTTGGGACCAACACTCTAATTTTGTTCCCTCTTGACAAAACAGCTCCACACTTTCCAAAACCATTCAGAATCAGGTCTAAAATAAAGTTGCAACATTCTATGCATTTTCATTGAGTGGCACCAAAGTTATAAGCCATCCAACAACTGCTTTTCACCAACCCTGTAATGCATAAATAGGACTGCACCCGAAACATACGGACTGTTTGCGGACTTCGGGGATGAAAAACACCTGTTTTTTGGGCTTTTTACAGCCATATACATCCCATCCTCATCACCCCTCACCTTCACAGAGATTGTTTGATAAGTTTGACAAGTGCAATGTTGTGTTTTTTAATATGTTTTTATGTCAATGTTTGCAGACACCGGCGGCTGTCCACAAATCCAACATGGCGGACGCTTCCCAAAATCTGATGCACTTTGTGTCCGATGTCCATGTACTTCACATTGCCCTCTAGGCCAATCGGATGCCCGTCCACAGACCAAAGAGGGAAGTGAGTTTGAGAACTGAACCCAGATATCGCTAATTGTTTTTTACCTACTTTTGGGCCGTTTTAAAAAGAACTAGTGGATGGATTTACACCAAATTTATAAAAGTGTGCTTTTGGGACCAAGTCGGTACTCCTGCCACAAATTTGGTGAACATCGGTCCAGCGGTTTGAGCTGTAAACGTAAGCAACATTATTTTTCCACTTCCCCTATGGTAAAAACAGACATTTTGGGACCCCCTACAACTTTTCCCCCCTTGATGAAACCTCACCAAACGTGCCAGAAAACCTCAGACGGGGCATATACTTTTTTTGCACTCGCTGATTGAATGGTGAAAATCGTGAGGTGTGTCATATTTTCTGAAACACACGCCATCTTGTATCCACGGACAGCCGCAACTGAAAAAGTCTGGAAAACACATTTTGGGTCATTTGGTGTTGCAAAGAAAGACTGGGCAGGGTGGAAGAGTGAAAAAAAGATTTTATGTGGCTCTTTGTTCAGGTGGAAGAAGAGCGTACAGGTGGTACGGCAGTCCGCAGATACCACGGTAGTCCACAAACAGACTCTTGGGCTGGCTGCTTGAGAAACAAATGTGCTATCATTTGGTGACCGAAAGAGGGCTTGGGTGGACAGCTTGAGAAACACATTTGGGTTTATTTGGTGACTGCAAGAGGGGTTGTTCAGAGTAGTGGAGTGCAATCTAGATGATATGGGGTTATTTGCACAGGTGACAAATAGGGTTGGCAGTCTATTTCGATGTCTGCACATGTCATTCGCATTGAGAAGGTTAGGGAAAGTTGTGGTGTGGTGGTTGTGGCCAGTGGCCAGATTCTTGGGTGCATGGCTGTATTATGCTGTGGTAGTTGTGGCCAGTGCCTAGATTCCTGGGTGCATGTCCGTAGGCCATATGTCCTAGCCTGTAGGCTGCAGGCCATGCACCCAAGAATCTGGCCACAACCATTGTAATAATATGTGTACAGAAATGGAATCCGCCCATTGGAAACAACCATTATAATAATATGTGTATAGTAATTATACATAGTGTGTGGGCAGTGTATAGTATTTGTAACATGGTGACACAATACAATTGAAGTGCAAATGGTACTTATGATTGCTGTACCATTGGGGGTACAGGTTGAGTTTGTTGTACATGGTAATGCAGGATAAATCTTTGCTTCTTTTTCTGTAAAAAATACATAGCATAATATGTTAGGTAGAATATTTTACAATGTCGCATTGCGCACAATCTCACATGTTCATGTAATTTTTAGCACCTCATAATCAGTACATTCTAAGTACTATGTTTGAAACAATATTTCTGTGCATTTTACACAGTTGATGTTTTAGTTTGCATAATCATTGTGGCTTTGGGTGAAAAAAAATCCATACAGGATTTAAAAAGAAATTACTACATTTATTTGATGTTACTTGTCACAGTATGTTTATTTGAAATGTGCTGTACTTAAAGAAATGTTTAAGGTGCACAAATAAGTGTATTTGTTGTTACAAGCAGTGTTGCAGTCGAAAGAATTGTAATGCTGTATTTGCAATGAAGTGAAATGAAGGGTATTTTTGAATCACTTAGATATCTGTTGCCGTATTGAAACGGTTTTCTATTTCAAAAGGAGTATTGCAGTACTTTAGATGTATTTAGATACCAGTTGGTGTATTCTAACTGTTGATAGTTTTATAGTTCTGAAGGGTATTTTTTGAAGCAGTTCGATACCTGCTGGTTCATTCGAACTATTTTACTATTGAAAAATAACATTGCAGTATTATGGGTGCAGTTATATACCAGTTGGAATATTCTAATTGTTGATAGTTTTACAGTTTTGAAGGGTATGTTTTGAAGAATTTTGATTCCTGTTGGTATATTCTAACTATTTTGCTATTCAAAAGTAGCATTGCAGTACTATGGATGCAAATAGATGCCAGTTGGCATATTCTAATGGTTGATAGTTCTCCTTTTAACTTCTGAAAATGTGTCAAAGTGGATGTTGACAAACTGAATTTTGTTGTCATGTGGATACCTCTAGAAGTCAACAACTGTACCAATTTCTGCATTGGCAAAACCTTGCTCCACGTCAAGGTTATGTTGCAGAATTACTTTAAACACAACATTAACATTTTCTCCAAACCAGCTGTGTTGGAGTTACATTTTTCCAAGTTATTTTGTCGTGCTGTTGCTTGTTGATGCATAGGGAGTGTCATGCCGTGCACTTCCAGTTTGTCTGTGTGATGCATTTATGTTTTTAACATTGTCTCATTGAATTGCGTACAGCTTGCTAGGATTGGCATTAAGGACATACATTTTAAATAGTTTTTTTTTGCTAATTGTTCTATGATATCAGGAACAATATCTTACGCCCATATAGCTCATGGATGAGTATACTATTTAAGATTGTTCATCTTTAGAAAGAAGACCAGTCCTAATGCTTTTTAAAATGTCAGCATAGGTGAGGTCTGTAGACTGACACATGTTTTGAGTTAATTCTATGTATTGGAAATGTTACCAGAGATTTACCTTCCTATGTTGCCAAGTGTGTTGCAGCACTGTTTGTGTCCTAAGGTTTTAAAAATAGGTTCACCTTTCACTGGTGTTCTTTGTAGGAGATCTCCAAAAACAATAACGTATTTCCCTCCAAAGAGTTCTTCCTAGTCAGTTTTAAGGACTTCTTGTAATCTGAAGTGAGTTAAAGCTAACATTAGCTTGGAAAGCATGCTTACCTCATCTATTAGGAGCATTTTCATTTGGTTTCAGAATTCTGTGTACTTCAGTAGCAGCTTCTGTTGATAGTTTGTAGTACTGTTACCATAGCTGAACGGTTCTTGTTTTTTAATTTTTTAGGAATTTTTGATGATTTTTTATTTTTCCAGAACCAGCTTCAACAGTTACATACAGGAGTAGAGGTTTATATTTTGACAGCTAGAAGTTTTACTTTCATGCTTCAAACCATGTTCAATTTCTTTAGTCACTTCTAGGAAAATGCTAAGTTGCTCACCATTTAGCTGTGATTTCAGCACTGCCAAGTTTTCTTCTAATTGCTTATATTGATACATGGTGTTCTCTACTTGAGTCATGGCTAATTCTAGTTCTTTTACTATGAGTGGCTCTCAAAGTGGTTCATGGCGGCTTCCTGTAACAGAGGGTTGACTGCCCTCAGGAGTGTCTTCATTTAGTTGTGCTTGACCTCCTTTCTCTTGTTGGCGTTCATTGTCCAACATGTTTTTGTATTGCTTGAAATTTATATTTGTTATACTTCTTTAATTTGCAATGAATGCAGCTTCAAATGAGTTATGGTTGCATAATAAATCCTCTTCTTTTCTCCATGGTTTAAAAAGTTGCAGAAGGGCCATGACGTTGAAGAGTTTTAAATGATAACTTCATATGAATAATTAGTCTGGGTTTGGTAAGTTTGACAAGGCTCCCTTCACAAGCTAACACCATGTATTTTCTACATTTATCATCTGGTTTGACATTATTTTTCTAGGAAAAATGTTGGGCTATGTGGTACAGGCACATGTTTTCATGAACCGTACTTCTGTTTTGGTAGTATGTGTCTAATACATTGTTTTTTAAAATGTCCTGGCTGCTGGGATCATTTGTGGCTATTGCTTATATATCTTGGTAGGATTTCAACACTCTGTTTCTGGATGCAGCTGAACCAAGGCTTAGCCAGACTATGAGCCTCATTACGAGGTGGGCACAAAGGGATACCGAGCACCGTTAAGGACATCGGTGCCGGTAATCCCTTTGCGCCCTATTCCGAGGTCCCTTAGCGGGTACCTTCCTTAACGCCTGGTTTACCACGGGACTTCAGAGCTAATAACGGTAGCGCAATTTGCAGTACCGTTATTAGTGCCTTCCCCTTCCCATTGAGCCTCATGGGGGCTGAAATGGGAATGGGGAATGGCTTTTTCAATGGGGACTTACCGGTCCCGCAAAGGTTGTAATAGATCGGTAAGTCCCCATTGAATGAGGGCAGACTCAGTACCGGTATTGGAGGTAGTCATGGTGTTAACAGCGCCATGACTATCTCCAACCTTGTAATGAGGCCCTATGTGTTCAGATTTGCCAAATAAGGCTGTGCCTGTTAAATGGTCTGCAGCTTTGTAGCATCCACATTCTCTATGGGAGAGCATTTTCATGCCAAAGTTGTACAATTATTGTGACAGTGTTTTGTCAGATGATATGTCAACCCAGAGGTCTTTTAGCTCTGTTTTCTCAGCGTTGGCTAGGTAGGTTGTGTCATATCTTGAAACAGCAGTGTAATTGTCTGCAATATATTTGATATCTATGTTTGCATTCCACAAGGGGGCAATGATTGCATTGTAATCACTGATGAACTTTGAAGTTTTGTTTCTTTTAATGCTATAGGTGTTTTTAGGCGATTTGCCTTTCACACTATGTCTAACAGAAGACATGACACTGTTTACTTGTCCTTTTGCTGAAACTGGTCTAGGGAAACCAAAGCGGCATTTGGTGTAGTATTTACCTTTGTTTTTAATTCTGCATCAGCAGTATTTGCCACACTTATGTTTCTAGAAGCGTAACATTTGTGTACATAGCTCAGTATCTGTGGTTTCTGAAGGGATGCTGCAGGTTATGTATTTGTGAATAAATTGCAAAACAGTGGCATTATACTCATAACTAAATTTAGGAGCATCTTTTATCCACGAAAGCATGTGGATGTGTGGTGCTCCTTCGGATTGATATTCATTTCTCCAAAAGAGTGATATTTTTAATACAGATGAAGCATGACAATAAAGCATTGGTGAAAGTATCTTGATACATTTACAGGGTTAAGAGAGCAGAGTGCTCCTTGTGTTTTTATGTCTATTCCTTTTTTGTTTTGGTTTGCTATGCGTAGGAAGTCATGCAGGTCATCTCATGTATATTCTGCACAACTGCACAACTTAAAGTAACAAACCATGTGGGTGCAATGAGGTTATACACTGAGCATACACTGTACATCAGTGTGACATCAGAACCCGTATTCTTTTGTACCACGCATGTTTGCCAAGAGATTTGTGATACTTGACTGCAAAACTTCATCTTTGTCTTTTATCTTTTGAATTAGTTGGGTAACAGACATGTTTAAAAAAAATGGAGCCTATTTTCAATTTTGTGTGCAACTCCGTAACATAGAGTTGCTAGTTCATTTTCAAACAGGAGGTGGAATATGTATTCAACATTTTGTCTGAATCTGAGGCCTTTAGAATACATTCGTAAAGACCAGTATTCTGATGCTGTTATTTGTGTAGCTCTTTCATCATATCTTCCTCCTTTTCCTACAGGAAAGAGTAGAGGTAAGACTTGTGCTCCTGCACTTTTCTCCCATTTGTTGATTGGAGATCCTTTGGCTTGACACATTTGATAGGTTTCTTATGCATCGTCTATGGTGTCTTTGGAGTGTAGTGGGGAAATTGTATACTGGTCTAAAATATTGGATTCAATGATAGGATCTACAAGTTCAATTGTCCAGTTGGTGATGCATCCTGAATTATTTGGGTGGTTTCCCTTAAGTTCTGTTCAATGTTTATATCTTTGTAGTTGTATCAAATTCAAAACTAACCTGTTTTGTGCAGCAATCAACGAGGCACTTGGGGAGTCCCCTGAGGACCCTGACACCTCCCCTCCCCTTAAAAGGGAAAGAAGGGGTGGTGCGAGGGATCCCAGGGAAACCCTCCTGGGGAATAAAACCCTGCTGGAACAGATGTGTAGCTGGATGGATCAATTCGTCCCTTGTATGCCGCTCATCAATACGGGAAGGAACTCCCAGGTTCTAGTCGCGGGATCCTGAAAACGTCTGGACTCTAAATAAACAAACAGGATATGAGCCGAGGGACAGACACGTAGTTAAATCAGAAGAAAAAGGGGTGGAGAAGTACCCTGTGTGTCGGAAGGAAGAGCCTATCAAAGGTTCTTGAAGAGTCTTGGATGACGGGAGTAAATGGCAGGATAAAGGCACAAGCCTGTGGGAAGGAATAGAAGGAGATAGTAAGTAGAAGCAAGGATGTAGGTAACATGCACCCTAGCTGCGAACTCACGTAGCGTCTGGGGAGAGAAGCGACGCGCTGGGCTTTGGATCCACTGGGCCATATCCGGAATCCCCGGAACAATGTGATGACGTCAGAGGACGTCTGACTTCCAAACGCGGAAACGCTGCACTGCTACCCCGAGTAAGTGGAGCCATGTTGGAAGAAGGAAAAATAGACAATGCCCGCAACCTCCAGCGTTGACACAGAGAGCGGCGGCGCCAACGAGCCATGACAGTAGTAGTCATTGTTATTTGTTAGCTATTGTAGGGCTTTGCTAACTTTGTTTAAGTCTACTAGGTGTTGCCATATTTTTGTTGTCTTTCGTTGGTACACAATTAACTAGTATAATCAAAGATTATTCTATTGGCCATTGCACTCCTAGAGTTTCTACATTTTCGTCAAGATCTAATGGCAAATAAACTACTCTGCCACAAATGCCTTTTTAGTAATTCAGAATGAGGCAATTTGTCTGTTTGGTGTATTATAACTTGAAATGGGTGTACTTTTTGAATAATGCTCTCATACGAATTAAGCTGTTGGAGAGGTTTTGGAAGTGGAAATATTTCCAACCCTTCAGCAGTGCTAGTTATGCCCCTAACCCCGCCCCATGCACCAAAAACATACCACAAATCCCCTACATGGTGCAAAGGCCAGTGGCCCAGCACACAGCCCCCAACCACAAAAACGCGCTAAAAACGCCACACAGCCCTCACACGCAAGCGAAATCGCATGGAAAACTCCCTGTGCACCCCTTGGAATAAGCGTACCCCACTCGTGCCAGCAAAATCGCGTGTAAAACTTCCTGCAAACCCCTCGGAATACATGTACCCCGCTCGCGCCAGCGAAATCACGTGTATAAGCTTCCCGTGCACCCCTCGGAATACATGTACCCCGCTCGTGCCTGCGAAATCACGTGTAAAATACCCTGCGCATCACTCGTAATACGTGGACCCCGCTCGTGCCAGCGAAATCACGTGTAAAACTCCACGCACACCCCTGGAATATGCGTACGCCGCTCGCAATATTGAAATTGTGTGTAAAACTCCACGCGCACCCCTGGAATACGCGTACCCCGCTCGCACCAGCGAAATCGCATGTAAAACTCCATGCGCGCCCCTGGAATACGCGTACCCCGCTTGCGCCTGCCCAATCGCGTGTAAAACTGCACGCACGCCCCTCGAATACACGTACCCTGCTTGCGCCAGCCCAATTGCATGTAATTCTCACTCCCATACCCCCGGATTCACACAGCAGTGTGCTAAGAAGCCACATGCACCCCCTGCAGCCAGACAATGCCACAGGGGGCCATCCACCCTCTACATGCCCCGTAGGCAGCCCATCCACCCTGACCATGCCCCGCAGACACCCCATCCACCCTGATCATGCCCCGCAGGCAGCTCATCCACTCTGACCATGCCCCGCAGGCAGGCCATCCACCCTCCCCATGCCCCGCAGGCAGCCCATCCACCCTCCCCATGCCCCGCAGGCAGGCCTCATGGCACCATGCATTTGGGAGCCCCGGCTCATGAACTCCCACCCCACCCCATTGACGGGCACCTGCCAGCAGGCCCCAACTCATGCCCCCCAACCCCACCCCATTGATGGTCACCTGCCAGCAGGCCCCGACTCATGTCCCCCCACCCACCCACATTGACAGGCACCTGCCAGCAGGCCCCGACTCATGTCTCTCCCCACCCCACCCCCATTGACGGGCACCTGCCAGCAGGCCCCGACACATGTCCCACCAAACACCATGTCATAAGAGCCATGACCCTAATGCCAACCCAAATCCTCCCCGCCCCAGTACATGCACACAACCATCCAATGCACCCACTCTCTACTAAATTACCCATGCCATGAGAGTCTGAAAACAACCAGCATAGCCATGAATAAATGTCCATCAGAGCCTCACAGTGGCAAAACATGACTGAGGCAATGCTCATAGAGACATGCACAAAACCAATGAGAGTAGACCACACTAATGTAATAAAGTTCTCTGCCCTGACCATTGTGATCCATGCCTGCTCTGCCCGCTGCTGCTCCGTACCTTTTTGCTGGCCCAACTGCGGCCACACAGAAGACACTCCCAATCCTGGGTACTCCTGCCCGTCGGCCGAAGCCTGCCCAGATGATGTAGAGGGCCCCAAGGCCACATGACTCCTACGCCGAGCCACCACTGCCATGACTGCCTCCGGGTAGATGGCAACACCCTGGGCCGTCGTGCAGGTTCCCTGCTTGTATGTGCCTGCACATCATCCGTTGCCAGGGGTCCAGTTGCTGGGCTGACCACCTGTGCTGGAGCTCTGACTCCCGACTGTGGCAGGGATGGGATCCCCACCAGCCTGGCTGCGTTGGTTGGGGCAGGTCCACAGGGGGCCCTGGTGGCATCTGGGCTGGAAGACGGCACAGAGAACGACTGGCGTATCGTGTGCACAGAGGAGGAGAGGGCCACAAGGGCCGACACATGGAGGAAACCCCCGACCATGATCCCTCCCAACTGGGCCACGTTGGCACACATCCCTTCGTGATGACGTAAATTGTCCCCCCAGGAAGCACTCACGTCATCACGAATGTCACATTTGTACAACGCGACACCAATCAGGATGAACTCAGTCCTGTCACAGGTCCCCACATCTGCAAGTAGAGGAGTGCCAGATGACGTGGACCCCCCTACCTGCAGACGGGCCTGGGACGGGGCATCCCTGCTGGTGCATGGTGATGCAGTCACAGTGTCAGGGACAGTGACATGCACAGGCCCCTCCGCGGCGACATGTGCGGCCCCCTGCCCCTGGACAGCACCACTTGCACCAGTGGTACCACCCCCACCAGGCCCCATGTGTGGCTCTGTAGCGCCCTCCTCTCCCTCCATACACACCACCAATCTGTATGGCTCTGCACTGTCTTTGGCCATCGCAAGCCCCTGTGGGGGCTCACCTTCCCCTTCTGCTGCAGCCGTAGTGGCAGACGTGGCACCAGTCCCCTCACTCCCGGATGATGGAATTTCCTGGGCGGGTGACTGGGCCTTGAGTCGCCGGCCAGTGGAGGCATCCCTGCTGCTTTGCTCCACAGCGCCGTCTCCGCCCTCTTCTTCACTCGCTGCTGTGTAAAGAGAGACATTGAACACAAGCATAAGGGTACTGTACAATAGTCCCCTAGACAGAAAGCAATAGCACATGAGTGGCACTGCCAAACGTCACTACCATCATGTCCCTCTGCAATACATGGGTCAGTGCAGGCAACACACAGGTCTGGGCTTACTTTCATTTAATTCAGTTCAGCAGCATTGCACAGAGTTCCGCAATTGTGAAGCAGTGAAAGAGTGCATCTGGCACTGGCCACGATATACTTAATTGGTTAGGCTAGCTCTTGAAACTTTCAGCCTCAGATGAAGAGTCGGTGATGACTCGAAACACGTGTCAGGCTACTTTGTTATTAAACTCATTGGACTCATGAGAAATTCCTCCTTCTTTGAATTACTTGGAACACCTGTCACTATTGCACTGTTCAGCGCAGTGAGACTGAGAACTGTCTGTGTTCATTTAGGTTCCTAACTGTGGCTGGCATCTGGCAGTGCTCCCACACCCCTCAGCCACCTGCAGCTTTAGTGCTTCCCTAATTTCTTCAGTGTACAAGCGCTGTGGACTTTGACTTGTTCTGCCAAACCTGTGTGTTTCCACATGCAGGAACAGGCATGGCAAATGCAACAAACATTTGCATCCATGCCTAAGGCACTGTAGAAACATCCAATGGTGGGCTGAAACTCACATGCATCATGGGACATGCTGATCACATGCACACACATCACCATAGGGTCATGCATCTGGCCCTGTATATCCCCAGACACAGTGGGTACAAGGATGACTAGGCTGTATCAGTTAATCAACACATTGTCACGGACATGTGTCATGCATCCAAGGCATTGACCAGTCACTCACACACTACTCAGAAACACGGACATGTACACCATGCATGTCCATGACAGCAGCACCCATCTCTCACACCTCAAACATGTCCAAGTACAGACACAGGCATGCATACGTGTGTGAATTCCGCATGCTGCTCCGCATGATGCATTGTAACACATACACCATCCATGTGGGTCACACCTGACTGGACTCACATGCAGCATCATCATGTCCCTGCACACACACATCCATACATGACCCATGTCACATATACAGCCAAGTTGCTAACTACATGCACACTGCAACATGTACTGTTTAAAACTGGAATGCATGGGCACTTACCGCTCGACTCCAGACGGGCCTGCATACTGTGGATCTGGTGATGAAGCAGTGGGCAAATGCACTCCAGGACCCTCATCTGCTGGGTGGTAAGGTGGACCCAGCGCCCCACTGCATTCGTTGCATCCAAGAGGCGTCAGGCCTTCTTGAGGGTCCTGGACTTGTAGTCCTCCCAGTGCTGCTGGACGTGTTTGATGTCACGGGGTGCCACCCCCTCTGCGTTGATGGCACCCACTATGTCCTTCCAGATCCTCTTCAGTCCTTCCTTGTCGGCACGCGATGATGTGAAGAGGGCATCATAATGCCCCAGGACTTGCTCCACCAGGATGCCAACTTCATAAGCACTGAAGGTGGCAGCCCTTTCCCTCCCTGCTGGGAGGGAAACCACTGGTGCCGGATGGTGTTGTGTCGGACATGGCAACCCCCAAGGCAGGTGTGGGTGGGCAACTGGGTCCTGGGGCTGGGCTGTGGAGTGATAGGATACCAGTTGGGAGTCTTCTGTTCCAGCAGGGGTGGTCCCAGCAACTGGATCCCTGCAGATGGCTGATGTGCAGGCACCAAATGGCAGGGCACTGTTGGCAGCAGGCAAATTAACAAGGGGGGTCCTGGGAGTCCCTCTGCCAGACATTAGTCCTGGTTACGAGAGACTTACCCAGAGTCTTTTGCTCACTATCTTTCAGAGAGAAGAAATATCCCAAACATATCAGTCTTTGTCCTGGCCTGGGGCAGTCCAGCACCGAAATACTAGGCAATTCTCCTCTGAACAAGAGTACCAACAGAAACCCCAGACACGTGTTTCGGTCTGGTTGGACCTCATCAGTAGGGTGGATCTGTGCCTCTCTAAGAATAGTGAGCAAGGGGTCCACGTCTGGATTCCCCTAGTAACTTAGGGTGAAACCCAAAGTTACTTAAATATGAAAATTAACAAGGGAAGCAGGCAGTCAGGCAGGCAGCAGCAGATGGCTTGTAGGAGGCTCCCCAGGGCTTTGGGGGGCAGGAAAATGGCCTTCTGGGCAGGAGCGTGGTCTTGCGTGTGTTGTTGCATGGCCAGCTTGATGCAGAATGAATTGGCAGACGTTTCCTTCTGTACGTGTTAATGGTCCACGTGGGTCTGCAGCGGGCTGTACGTGCTTTCAGTGGAGACCGACGCGTGTGTTTTTCCTACTTTGGGGTTCACACGCGATTACTTCACAGCGGTTACAGTGCCTAGGCGTATTTCTTTTCCACGCAGATGGTGAGTCGTGCACGCTATTGCATGCTATTTTTCCCACTGCAGGTGCCCCTGTTTGTCACGTACTCCATTTATTTTGGTTACAGTACCCCGCGTGTTAATCGTGTACGCTTTTTTGTGTTCCAGGGTGCCACAGCGTACTGCGTGAGTTTTTTTTACACGCACCTGGGCTACAGGGGTTTTTCTTGTTTTTTTGGCTTGCCTGAGCGTTGCGTGAATGTCATTTATCCCCAGGGTCCACAGGCAGGCTTGCAGGAGCACAGGGGTGCGTCTACCATCACGCACCCTGCCCCCTTCACCCCAATTGACCAGGACAACTGTTCAGTGCATCTCCCATTGGCATTTTTACATCCATGCCATGGTTGTGAGGCCACCAAAGGTTATGGGGGGCTCAGCTGGATGTCCTGCCAGTGTTAGGAGTGGTCGGGCACGTGGCCAGGGTGACCAGGGACTATGTGGAGTCCAGGGTGGCCAGGGTGGCCGTAGAACGGGAAGAGGCAGGGTGCACCACAGGGGCAGGATGTCCAGCCACATGCTGGTGCAGCCATGCCACCACCTCCTGCATCTCCAAGGTGATGCTGCTGTTGCATCTGACCCTGGCACCGATGCGACCCGACAGTAAGTAACATGTGCTGACACAGGCCCACTGGTAGTGGTAGCTGCAGGTGCAGCTGTGGCGACCACCACACAGCCCCCCACCCGCCAGGTAGGTACGGTATGGACGGTGCCAGTGACGTACCGGCACCGTCTATGGCGTACGGCCATACTCATATTGACCCACTTTGTATGTGTGGGAGATTTTTGCCAAGTGAGTTCATCAGTCCCCATGTCAGGTGTGAATGTCTCATGCCTGTTTACATTTCTCACGTTGCACTTAATGACGATTGTGTCATGTGTTGTGCATTTGGTTGGCTGTTCAGCTGTTGCATGCCATGGCATGGCATGGAGGACAGGGGTCATGGGTGTTGGGAGGGTTTGGGTAACATACCAGTGATTTACATGCCCTGATTTGCAGGGGGGTGGTGGTATATGCACCTTGCATGTGTTCGTTTTGGTCACACAGGATTGGTTATGTTGAAATAGCTAGGGATGCACACAATGTAGCACTTCCATGGAAACATTCTCAGGGTGGTAAGGTTGTGACAGATGACTGTCTCTTTGTTATCATCGATTGTCACCTGGTATGTGCCAGGCCTGTGTGCACTCCACAGGGGTGGGAGTTTAGGTGTCAAATGAGCAGCGCCTGTGCCTGTGGTTGGGAATGTGGGGGCACCACATCTCCACCGGTACGCCCTGCGGTGTTGCACCATTGTGCAGGACACATACTGCCACAATGATCCTGCACGCTACTAGGGGTGCATATAGTAGCTGTACGCCAGAGCGGTCAAGGGAGCGGAAGTGTGACTTGAGCACTCCGAATGTGCGCTCCACTATGCCCCTGGTTGCAATATGGGCTGCGTTGTATCTTACCTGGGGTGGGGTGGTGGGGTTCCATATTGGCGTCATCATGTGGTTGCTCAGAGGATAGGCACTGTCCCCCTGGGGAGGTGAGAATGGTTGTCATTAGTTGGGTTTATGTATTTGTCTGTGTGTGACATGCATGCATGTGCACAGACGTTTGTACTCACCAATGAGCCATGTGTCACCATGCTTCCCAGCTTCCAGGCCCATGCTCAGAGCAGACATTCTGTATATGAAACTGTCATGGGAAAACCCAGGATAGTTTGCATAGACAGAGGTGATGATTCCATGGGCATCGCATACAACCTGTACGTTGATGGAATGTCAATTCTTGCGGTTGCGGTAGATGTTCTCAGTGGCCCTAGGTGGACGTAGGGCCACATGGGTGCAGTCTATGGCACCAAGCACTTTGTGGAAGTGTGCCTTTCTGCGGGGGTTCTGGGCATGTATATGTGCCTGCAGACTGAGGGGCGCGCAGTCCTGATTGCCAACACCTGGTGTAGGCAGCGTGACTGCGTGGGCTGTGAGACACCCCTAATTATGGCAGTTGTCTGCTGAAATGACCCAGTGGCCAAAGAATGCAGGACATTGAGCACCTTTTCCAAGGGGCTCAGTGCTTGGGAGAACAGGGTGGTTGATGTGAGGTCATCCTCCCACTCAGTGACCAGGTCTAGGATGATACGAGGTGGAAACCTATACCTGCCATAGACATGGTCATCAGACATCCCAAAAAGGCGGGTTCTAGGCAAAAGAATGTAGGGCCTGGCTATTCCCGTCCTCCTGCTGTGTCCCACGATTAGTGCTGCGAGAAATGGGACATTCATCATAGCTGTATATATGTGTTTGTTGTTTGCGCGCACTTTTATACTGTGCGGGGACGCTTCCGCCTGCCTTTTTGTGCCAGGTGTGTTTACGCCTGTGCGTATCTTTTGGTGTGGGCGGGTTTCCCCTATTCGATTCCATGAATACATGTAGTTCGTGAGCATGTGGGCGTTTTGTGTATTTCCCAGCAGTACTTCCCCAGTTATGCCCTCATTTTCATGCGTTGTTCCCCATTCGGCATGTTCCGCCCCCTTTTTGGTGTGTGTGCTACACGTTGTGTGCTTTCGCTGGGCGCATCTCGCACGGCGTTCGCGCCACACAGTGACGTGTGCGCCTGTGTGCACCACGCGTGGATTTGGCACACATCCCAGGAAAATCACGCGCAGGGCCTTCCATGAATCACACGCGTGCGCGTGCGCTAGCTTTTTCACACTTGCACCAGCTTGCGCCACAAATTTCGGCGCACATTTATTCCATGAATTACCCCCAAAATGTCAACAACATTATAGTTCATCATCAAGTACTCAAATTAATTGTGTGTGTATGGCCTGCTTACTGTCCATATCTGTGCACCATGAGCTGGCTGACACCAAATCCTAACCCAAATAGTTCTACAATATAGAAGAAGGTCAATGTCTTCTGCATATATCACAATGGGCCTCATTACGACCCAGGCGGTAAGGGGTTTACGGCGCCGTAAACAGCGCCGACCCTTACCGCCTGAGTACGAGGTCCCTTAGCGCCATGGCGAATTTAACACCTGCTTTTAGCAGGTGTTAAAATCCATGGCGCTAAGGGACCATGGAGTTAATTACGCCACCGTAATTTACGGTGGCGTAATTAACGCCTTCCCCACTCCCATTATGCCCTATGGGGCAAAAATGGGAATGGGGAAGGGTAAATGGGGATTGGGGACTTACCGCCCCGCCAAGGTCCGAATGGGGCGGTAAGTCCGCCAACCACCATGGCGTAAACGTAGTTTACGCCATGGTGGTAAAGTCACGGCCCAGGCGGTAACTTACCGCCTGGGTCGTGATGAGGCCTAATATCTCCATTTAAATATTTTTAAAGTCAGTGAAGAAAACCGGTTGGCTTTCATATGTCAGTGAACAAAACCAAGTGGCACAGATTACTGAGGTCATCAGTGATGTCATCAATGAAAATTGTGATTTCATCTTTGATATCCTGGGTGTTAGTCTTAGCAGTGCACAATTGTGGCACGAGTTATGGTTGCTTACCTTACCATAACTGGCACATTTCTGGGGTTGTTCGGTTTTACTATCCCTTTAACAAACTTTTTCCACAGAATTTGTTAGTTTTTATTTGTGCAATTTAACCATAATGTCCCTTTAGCAAAGTTTCTTCACTGAATTTGATAGGTTTTTATTAGTAAAACTTAACCATAACATCCCTTTTAACAACGTTTTTTCACTGAATATATATATATACATTACAGGGCCTGCATTAGCACTTTATAGGCAGCTTATAACTTTGCCCCCCCCCCCAAATGAATCCTCACAAAACTTTGCAAAAAAGTATATGCAACCATCAGATCCTGCGAAGTTTGATGAGGTTTTGGGCAGGGGGGGGCAAAGTTATAGGGGGTCCTGACATTTGTGTTTTTACCCTAGACACAATGAAAAACAAATTTGCTCACTCCTACAGCCCAAACCACTGGATGGATTTTAACCAAATTGGCACCAGGAGCGGAGTCTCGGTCCCAAAAGTGTGGTTTGTAAATTTGGTGTAAATCCGTCCAGTAGTTTCTTTTGAAACACCCAAATAGAAGGTCCGAAAACATGTGTGATATCTGGGTTTGGTCCGTGAACTCACTACCCTGTTCTGTCTGCGGCTAGTCTTCCAATTGGCCCACAGGAAGGCGTGGTGTCCATGGGCATCTGGCATGCCCGCTGATTGGATAATGAAAAGCATGAGGTGCATCATATTTTTGGGAATCTCCCGCCATGTTGGATTCGCGGACAGTGCCCATTGTCCGCAAAAATCGCAGCCAAAACATTTTTAGAAAAAACTATTTTGCACTTGTCAAACTAATTAAACAATTTCTGAGGAGGTGAGTGGTGATAAGAATGGCCATAAAAAGCCCAACACAGGGTGGTTGTTCTTCTCCGATGTCCGCGAACAGTTCTGGGACAGCTCTGTGATGTTCGCGAACATGTCAAATGTTCGAGGTTATCCATGCATATTTTTGCATTAAAGGGTTGGTAAAATACAGTTTTTGGCTGGCGTATAACTTTGGCGTATAACTTTGGAGCCACTCAATGAAACTGTATGAATTTTGAATGTATTTGCGATATTGTTCTAGACGTGACGTGACCTTGAATGGTTCTACAAAGTTTGGTTCTATTTCGCCAAGAGGGAGCAAAATTTGAGGGTGTCCCAAAGTATTTGAAAGGCTTATAAATTTGGTGCCATTTCACGAATCTGCACAAAAGTTTGCAAAAAGATTTAAGACACACATTTTGTGAGGAGGGAGCAAAATTAGAGTAGGGGTATTAACATTTTTACACACAAGATTTTAGAAATATTATAGACCCAACCTTGAATTTTTCTGCAAAGTCTAAATGGATTTTGTCAACTGTGAGCCAAGTTATCTGACTATTTTATATACGTATATTTTGACATTTAAAAAAAAATAAAACATGGATGGATTTGCAGGAAAGTTGTGTAAGGAGAATTGGCAACAGCTTGAAAGCACGTCTTATTTTTGGAAAAGTTTCATAATGTAGGTACAAAAAATAGTGATATACCATTGGTAACTGAGGTATAGCCGGTGGCCATGACTTGGATAATCTGGCTACCGGCCGTGACCACATGAAACTGGCGATGGGTTTAAAGTGGGCATGGCCACCAGGGACTATGTGGTGAAGTTTTTGAAAATCGGGATAGGTTTCAATGGGAAAATAAATTCTGGTTGTATCTAAAATTCTGTCCATGGCTACAGCCCGAAGTGCTGCACAGGATTTTATCAACAGATCGCTGTGTCTTTCACTGCCTATACTTCTAGACAATGCTAATCAGCAGATAATTACCAAGCATGCCGAAGCAGGCCATCCCTTGAAATCATTACCCACCCTTAATTGCGACCACAGTGGGACAATATATTGGGATTGGATTCTGGACTCATTTCCATAACCTCGCCACAATGACTCTAGAGTTGATTACCTGTCGGATGATTTCTAACAATAAATATAGAATCAAGAATGATTTTGAAGACTGCTTCATTATGACAACAGTTACTTATTGAATAACCCAGTGCTGAGGTGAGCAGGGCTCACTCTCCTATTCAAAACCTAACACTAAGAAGGAAGGGCATCTTCACAAAAGAACCCCATCACCAGCAGCAGGGTAATCTTTTTAAAGTACTAGATGAAGCCCAGTGATCTACCCATTCTACCGCCCTGCAATTACTTGATAATCGTGTACTCTGATTTGATTATTGGGGCATATAGCATGGCCTAAAAGCATGGTTTTGTAAATCTGTTTTGTGTTTTATTTTTCCAAATTGCCCAAATGTAAGCAGAAAAAATAGTGATATAAGCTTTGTGAATGACCAATGGTCCTGTCCCTCAGCAAGGATGAATGCCGACTCTTACCTACATATTGGGGCATGCAGCATGGCTGAAGCTCTAGGTTGAAATGGGAGAAAACAATTCTGATTGCTGCTAAAGTCCGGAGTGCTGGATGGGAATGCAGCAAACTTGTGCAAGGAGTGTCAGCAAGGACCTGAAAGGATGCTTTTGCAAATCTGTCCTCTGTTTTATATTTTGAAAGTGTGGAAACGCAAGAACCAAACATAGTGATATAATGCTTCTGCCATGGGCAGTGGCACAAAGAATAGTGATATATGTTTGGTGCATGACAATGGGCCTGGCCCTCGGCAAGGATGAATGCCTACTTTGATTTACTTATTGGGGCATGCGGCATGGCCAAAGCTGTAGGTTTAAACAGGGAAACAAAATCAGCTTGCTACTGCAGCCGTGAGTGCCGGACAGGATTGCAGCAGAGTTGCAGGCACGTGGCCTGGTTGAAGCTGTAGGTTTAAATGAGAAAAGAAAAAACGGCCTGTGGCTGCTGCCCTGCGTTCTGGATTAGATTGTAGCAAAGTTGTGTGAGGAGCATCAGCAAGGACCTGAAAGGATGCTCTTGGAAATCTGTCCTTTGTTTTTTGTTTTTTTTATTGTCGAAACATAAGCACAAAAATTGTGATCTAACTTTTCTGGTGTGAGCAAAGGGCCTGGCCTTTGGAAAGGGCAAATGTCTACTCTGATTTGCCTTTTGGGTTATGTGCTGCTGATAACGACTCACATCAGTATGCGCTGCAAAAAATATGTTTGTTAAAGGTGGTTTATAGTTCTTTCATATATGCTAAAAGAGGAACTATTAATGACGTATATACTACTCTGTTAAAGGGATGTTATGGTTAAGATGTACCCCACCCTTGGGACTTCTCTGCCCCAGCAGTTATATAGTGGCCTCCCACCATGAGATCATTTGGCTCTTCCCTCCTGGGCACGCATGAACACTTGTCTTTCCGTACTGCCCCTTTTATTTATGCACTTCTGTCACTGCACAATGCCTATGTGCATGTATAGAATGTGCATGTATAGAAGAATTATGTACAATGTATTGGTATACGTATGGGAAATGTAGATGCAAAAGATTTGTAGAACATTAAGTGGCAGCTGGTGGGTGGAAGCTTAATATGTTGATAGGCTGTGTGAATGGTTTAAAGCAGGCAATGCAGGAGTGTTACAAACATAACAGTAAAAAGAATAGAAGGGCTGATTTGTGTGATGATGTGCATGTGCAATTTCGGTTTTCTAATAAGGCATGTGCTAAGCAGGGGAATACAGAGACTGTGGATAGTTATAGATGGCAATGGAGTTTGGTGTTTATTGTATACTAGAGAGGAGTATTTTGGACAGAAATTTGTTTCTGTGCTTTTTTCCTTTTCTGTCATATACATGTGTCCATTATTTCCATTAGCATAGTATAACATGCTAATGGGAATGTTGGAGAATCTTATTTAATCTAACTACTTTACTGAAAAATGTAATGTAGATGGAGTCTATAAGCCTATAAACTTATTTTTTTTGTTCTATTTTTTAATTGAGAAAGGTGGTTCCTAAAGGAAAGCTTTGTGTATGTTTTTTAAAATTGTATTTTATTTTTTGCAGGAGAGGCCAGAAAGTAAGGTGGGGAGGGAAATGAGGGAAGTGGCACCAACCACACATATAGAGGGGCAGGTGGACAGGGGAAGATATTGCATGTGTTTAAAATCTAAGGTAGAGGACAGTGCTTCTCATGCTCCTTGATTACAACTTCAAAAGCACTTCAAAATTGTTCCCACCTGCAGAGTGGAGTGTTGCAGTATACACAGAGTATTGTTGTTTTCGAAAGATATGGATCAACAGCCTCTATTATATCTTGCCAGGTAAGAGGTGGGATTTTATGTCCCACAGAAGTAGCCTGTGTGGTTACAGAATTGGTTGAGGAAGGTGAGGTAGAGGAAGACAGCCTACTGCTTCCTAAGAAAGGAACAGCCTTTCTGAGAGCATTGCAGTGGTTGGATTTGGAGTTGCACTGCATGGAGGTGGTCCCGTAGGAGTACTGCCCAGGTTGTCCACAACTGAGTACAACATTGCACTCAGTGCATTTCACTTTGGTAGCTTTAACCTTTGGTTCATTTCTAACAGTGGCAAATAACTACCACACCCATGATTTTCTCTGGGTGTTATAGGTAGGCACTTCTTCTACCTCATCTTTCTTGTCTTCTTGATTGTCTTTTGAAGTATTGCACTTCTTTCTTGTTTAGGTCCTCCAGCTGGTGGCGATTGTGGTGGCTCTTGAGGAGGAAAGATGGCAATTGCTGATGCCATTTTTAAGATGAATAGCAGTTTTCCTTATATTCTTCCAAGTATGTGATGTTGTTAAAGGGAAGTAATTGTTAAGTTTCACTAATAAAAAGCTATGAAATTCAATGAAAAAATGTTAATGTGATGTTATGGTTACAAGTAAAACTGAAAACCCCCAGAAATTTGTCAGTTATGGTAAACTAAGCAACCATAATTCTCGCTACCATAGTGCACTGCTAAGACAAACACTGAGTATATGAAGGATGACATCACACATGTCATTGATGACATCACTGATAACATCACATATCTGGCCCACTTGTTTTTTATATATATGACAGGGCCTGCGATAGCAGCCCTTTACTTATGGTTAAGTTGCTCAACTCATAGAAAGAGAAGATTTTGGGAGTATTTGATTCTGCAAAGTCTGCTGCAATTTCGTACCCGGGGGAAAAGTTATATGGGGGGGTCCCGAAATGTGTGGAAATCCTCATTGACGCAACGAAAAAAAAAAGATTTTTACCAGATGTGTACCAGGAATGGTGGCTTGGTCCCAAATGCATGCTTTTCTAAATTTGTGGTAAATCTCTCCAGCAGTTTTTTAAAAAATTGCCAAAAAGGAGGTAAAAGAAATATGGTGATATCTGGGTCCAGTCCGCGGACTCACTTCCATATTCAAGGTCCACAAACATGTTTGGACAAATTAGGGAGTGCTGTGATGTCCGCTGTCATTTTATGCGCCAGCTGTTTGGATGGTGAAATACATGAGGTGCCTCATATTTTTGGCAACGGTCGGCGTGTTGGATCTATGGATAGCAGCCGGTGTCCATGGATATCGCGGTGAGGGAAAACATCTGGAAAACATATTTGTGGTTTTTGGTTCCCGAAAGAGGGCCTGGAAAGGGTCGGGAGTGGAATAAAGATGATATTGAGCTGTTTTTATAAGAAAAAAGGGAATGCATGGGCCGCCGATTCTGATCTCAATTTTGGTGTCCGTGACATCATTTCAATTTGTTGGGGGTTATAAGTTTGGTTATGTGAAGGTGTATTGTACAAACTTGTTTTATGGTTTAATTCTATTGTGGTGGCTGTGGCCAGTGGCCACACACACTATACTAATATGTGTATAGTAATTATAGGTAATGTAATGGGAGTATACACTATGTGTAATATGGTGGAATAATATAATTGAAGTGTATATGGCATTTATGATTGTAGAACAATTGAGGATAATGCTTGTAGAATATGTATTTGCTTATACTTGGTATGGCTACATGGAAGCATACAGTAATAAAGCTGGAATCTCTTGGTTTTCTTCTGTGAATATAAAAACAGTATCATTTGTTAAACAGGATAATTTAAAAGTTTAATTGCATACAATTTAACATATAAATTAACTTTGTTGACCCTCATAAAAAGTATGTTATATGTACAATGTTTGGTCCAGCATTTTTGTTGCTACACTGTTTTTGTGTTGACATGAAATAATCATCGGGTCACTGGGAAAATGAATCCATCATGGAGTAAAAAAGAACTATTACAATTATGTGATAGTATGTTTGTTTGAAATTTGTTGTAATGAAGGCAATGTTTAAAGTAGTTAGATAACTATTTGCATATTCTAACGATCTAGACTTTTAAAAGTACTATTGTAGTATTATGGCTGTAGTTAGATACCTGTTGGTGTATTCTAAGTGTTTATTGTGCTACAGTTTAGTGAGTACATTTGGGCTCAAGGAATATTAAGTAGGTATTTGTTAGATGTACTAGTAACCTATGTTTTGGAGTAATGGAGGTGTTGTTACATTCAAACCAACCACTTATTTTTTTGACATATGCAGTATAGTGGCCTAAAGTGGTTGTGTCACCAGTGTGGTATATTATGCCTACTGTTGTGAAGGTTTTCTTGCCAAGAGATACATGGCTGTGTGAAAAGCTAGTGAGCTTACAGTTCTTTTTGGTACCATCTTCATTGTACCTTTGAAGCATTTGTATGACATATAGGCTATGTGAGTTTATTCGTATGCTGGAACGATTGCCTGAATTGCAAGAACTGCATATTATGCCATGATTTGCATTCTGCAGAAGCTGATGAAATGGAATGGATTCACAATTTGGTATGGATACATATACAAATTGTTTATTAGGGATATTCTCTTGTGAAACATGGTTGCAAAGTGCATTACCCCCGAGGCCAAGCCAACTCCAGTACTGCCACCCACCTTCTCGGTCATCCGTCCCATGAAGCGTATATCAGTTGAGGCATTCACTGCCACTTTCTCACCCCCGTTCCCCCTTTAGCTGACTCACACCCTGACACAGCCCTTTCAATGCTCTACTCTGCTATATCTGATACTCTCAATGATCTTGCCCCTGTCATAAGGATCCGCCTGAAGCCCAAAACCAAATGCAACTCTTGGTATTACTCAGACCTCGTCATCCTTAAACGCAAGTGCAGGGTGGCTGAGAGGAAATGGCGTGCTTCTAGTACATCCTCTGACAAACTTGCCTGCTGCCTACTCCAAAGGCAATACCGGCTCTCTGTTCGCACCGAGAAGTGAGCTCACATCCAAGCCTGCATCTCTGCAGCATCCAACAACTCAGCTGAACTCTTAGTCTCTACCTCTCCTGTCCCTTACTAGGTCCTCTGCACGGCTCTGGCTTCTCATTTAATCTCTAAAACTCAGGAAATCTTGTCCTCTCTCTCCTCCTCTCCACTTCCTCCCTCCACTCCCTGCTCTTCCTCAGGCCCTTCTTCGGCCACCTCTCCTCCCTCCTTCTCTGCCTTTCCCCTGTTCTTCCCAGATGAGGTTTCTAGAAAAGTCTGATCTATGAAAGTCTCGTCAAAACAGGCTCACCCATGCGCCTCCAAAACCATCAAGGACCACATCGACTACCTGGCTCCTGCCCTGGCCGACTTCTGCAACCACTCCTTTGCCACTGGAGCCTTCCCTTCCCCCCTGAAGCACTCGCTTGTATACCCTCTTCTTAATAAACCCTCTGCCGACCCGTCTTGCCCGGCCAACTATCGCCCAATCTCCATCACTCCTTTCCTGGGCAAACTCCTGGAAAATATGGCCATGTCCCAGCTTAATCTTCACACTGAATCTGTTGGTTGCCTCCATGACCATCATTCTGGCTTCAGACCTGCCAGAAGCGTGGAAAATGCTCTCCTGAATATCCAAGAAGACCTGCTCTCCAACCTTAAATCCAACACTCCCTGTGTCCTCGTCTTACTTGATCTCTCTTCTGCCTTTGATACGGTCAACCCTGCCATCCTGCTCAATAGTCTCCGTATTACTGGTCAGGCCCTGGCATAGCTGACTTTTTCCCTCTCTGATTGACCCTCCCAGGTTCAACTTGGGTCCATCCTCTCCTCTATCTCTATCTCTACCTGTGGTGTTCCCCAGGGGTCTAACCTCTCTCCCTGGCTGTTCAACCAATACCTGGCAATTCTTCCCCACCACATTGCCGCTCTCTTCCCCAACTTTCAGTGCTTTGCGGATGACACTGAGCTCATTTTCAGGCTACCCTCAGCCACCTCTTCTCCCTCTCCCATCTCTGACTGTCTGTCCACCATCCAGGAGTGGTGTGCTGCCAATGATCTCTGCGTTAATGCCGATGATTTTCCTCATCAACACTCCCACTCCCTCCTTTCCTGTCACTCTCTGGCCGGCCTCTCTTGGCCCTCTTTCTGCACCGACCTGTGAAGCTAAAACCCTTGGGGTCATCTTCGACTCCACACTCTCCTTCTCTCCTCACATCTCTGATGTTTCTAAGAAGTCTCACTACCAGCTGCACCTCCTCAGCGGTATTCTTCCTTTCCTCTCCTTCCCCCAGAAGCTCACTGTCTCCAATGCTCTGGTACTCTCTAGGCTGGACTATTGCAACAGCCTCTTTCTAAATCTGCCTGCCTCTACTCTCCGCCCTCTGAAACTTATCCGGAACAGGACTGCGAGACTTGTCCTTGGGCTCAAGCGCCGGGATCATTCAAAACCCTCTGCATTGTCCACAAGGCATTCTGGGGTCTGGGGCCTCAATACCTTCAACTCTCTCTTCCTAAATATCTTCCTTGTCAAGCTCTTCGCTCACCTGCCTCCAACTCCCTCAGGGTCAGTCGCTTCTCCACGCAACAAGTTGGTGGTAGATCTCTCACTTCAGCTGGGGCCTCACTCTGTAACAGCCTCCCTGCCTCACTAAAACTTGAGGAGAACCATCTCTGGTTCCCAAAGCCCCTCAAAACCTTTTTCTTTGCTTCTGCTTTTTCTCCTCCTCTCCCCTGCTGAATCCCGGGCTTAATTGCACTGGTTACCTGGCAACCCCCTGATTTCGGGCCCAGGTCCCTTCCACTGCCAGTAGCACACCTGCACTGCATTCCTGGCAACCCCCGCACTCAGGACTGTCTCTTTATCCCTAAAGTCTCACTACCAGCACTTGACATCGAATGTCTGGACCTGCCCTTGCACTTGCACAAGCTAGTCATACTTACTTATTGTTATTCTATTATCCCATGTACTGCACTTTTCCCTCCTCCTCTCCCCTGCACTTTCCCCCGTCCCCATTCCCATGCACTTGCGCGATCTGAATGACACTTGGCCTTTTAGGATCGCTGTCTGTCTTCCCTCTGTTCCCCCTCCCTTGCCTTGTCGCACCTTGAAACACTTGTGTATAGGCACGTTATAAATGCCATATCATATGATATCATATGATATCATATCATGTATGTTTCCACTTGTAAGAAACCTGGACGAGTTTGTTTATAGGGATGTGCTTGATTTCCAGCACTTGTAGTAAGTACATTATGAATTCTTGTGGATCTTCCTGTGTGTTTATAGTAAATGTAACCATTCCAGCACAGTAGTCCAATGCTTGCCTTATACCTGAGACACTGTGCTGTTAGGATCATTTGAGGCATTTCTATGAAGGACGAACATCTGCAAAAAAAACTGGTCCGAGCCGTTTAAGTAAATGTTATGAGAAATTGGTGGCCATTGCAATATAAGATTGATAGCTACATTTGCCTAGAAATTTACTCCAGTTGTGTTGCTGAATATAAATGGACCATCGAGTTGTGTCCCGGCATCCTTTGATGGGCCATCAGTTCTTTTTTTGAGAAGAGATATTTTTCATGTCTTCTGATGGACATGCAGTTGAGTTTGTACTAGACCCTTTTGTAGCTGTATTAATTGATGGAGAAGCAGTTGGTCATTGTTTCTTCAGCACTTGTAACGCTCACCTGATTCCCGTAGAGGCGCCGGTCTTGACTGGGCGTATACCGTATCTGCAAAGGTGATGTGTAACACACGGCTGGCTCTTTGGGCTGGACCTCTGTGCACTGTATGTCTGACTTGAAGGGTAAGATGTCTGCAGATAGAAAATATGGGATTAAGGAACTGGGTTATTGAATGTCTCTCTCTTCTTCCCTTTCTCTTCTCCTGTAGAACCCCAAAGGTTAACGCTCTCACCTTAGGTAAGTGAACGCCGTGCTCTCCATCTGCCTCGGGGCAGGGTGCTGTAACCAGTTTCTTCACTGGATAAGGGGAGCAGGCCTCTTGACTTCAGAGGACTGCTGTCCGTCGTTTACTGCACGAACGGTAAGTTTCGAGTAATTCTAATGTCTTTAAAGTCTTTAGTAATGATGTTTCTTGTTTGCAGGGTTCCGGCGATGGCGGATGACGGGCTGAAGTGAGTTGAAGATGGAGCCCGTGTGACGAATAGAACCACCTGGAAGCACGTAAGTAAGCGCTTGTTGCCTGCTTCACGATGCGCTCTAACTGTCTTTTTATTTTGCAGGTACAAGTTCGGAGCGGCTGCAGGGTGCCGGAATACCCACTGGGTTAGATGTGGAAAGGAGTAATGGCACGTGAGTATTAAAGTTCCCCAATGTCTTTAAACGCACCTTGTTTTGTCTTTCAGATGCGGGATGCAGCGCCGAAGGCCTCCGGAGCGTGCGAAGAGTTGGTAAGCTTTTGTCTTTCAGATGCCGGAATGCAGTGTGAAGACCTCCGGAGCGCACGAAGAGTAGGTAAGCCTTTGTCTTTCAGATGCCAGAATGCAGCGCGAGGCGTTGGTGACAGCCGATGGACCAGGTAAGTGAAGAGCTGTCACTGAAGACCGTAATGCTAACCTGTTCTTTCTTGTCTTTATAGGTGTTGCTGAAGACTGGATTCAGGATGGTAAGCCTTTTTCCTTAGGCCCAGGATCAGATGCAGAAGACACGATGAGCGTTCTGCTGCAGAGGATGCAGAATAACGCAAAGCAAGATTCATCCATCGGGTGTGGTTTAAATAGCCTCCTGTAGTGCTTAGGTGTCTCCTTCCACAGCCACGCCTAGGTAAGAAAAGAGTTCCTGCTTTCCAGAAGAGTTCCAGTGTTCTGAATCTAGGGAGTGGCTCCTGCCCCACCCAACAGGAAAAGTAGTTCCAAACAGAAAAGGATCAGAGGCTCAACTGGCAGGCAAGTAAGCAGCATGGTCTGCTGCAGGTAAGTCCACCCAAGCATTATGAGCCCGGCGCTTCCAGCGCTGGGACTGGGCATATTTATGAGCCTGGTGCCACTGGCGCCAGGACTGGGTCCAAAAGGTCCCAATTGGGACTGGTTGGCACTCGGAACCTGGGTTATGGATCTGCTTCCAAGGGAGTTGGGAAAACCCTGACCTTTTGGAAGCAGAGATCATGACAGCACTATTGTTGAGAGATCTGTTATAGGTTCTGTTTGTATTTGTTTTCTTGTTAAAGGTTTTCTTTTTTGAGGTACAGGGTACATATCTACATGGGGGTGTACAGCGCATCATAGCCTGTTGTATTCTAGGATGCAAGGAATGTCAGAATTTACTTTGTTTGCATCAAAGTTAACGAGGAATAGACCATTGAGTGTATGCAGATGTGAAAGTGCTACATAACTCATATCTTCTTTAAAGACTGTGCTGCCAATGGCAATCAGTGCATGAGCTAGGGTTAGACCTAGTGATTTGTGAATAGTGACATCATATGCAAGTGTATGGGGTTGCTGTTGGTACTCTTGTTCAGAAGAGAATTGCCATAGTATTTCAATGCTACATACCTTATATCTTCTTTAAAGACTGTGCTGCCAATGACAATCTGCATGATTTAGGGTTAGACCTTGTGATATGTGAATAGTGACATCATGTGCACGTGTATGGGGTTGCTGTTGTTACTCTTGTTCAGAAGGGAATTGCCATAGCATTTTGGTGATGGGCTGCCCATATGATAGGGACAAAGACTGATATGTAAATGTATATTTCCCATCTGTGAAAGGTACAGTGAGCTAAAGTGTGGCTGTGGACTCTCGAGTGGGTACCTTCCCAAAGAACAGGTCAATGGGCCGTGTTTGTTCTGACAGAGGGGCACCTATGACTACATTTTGATTATCATATGCAAGAGTAAGAGGGGATGGTTCTCTGTGTACTTACATATCTTTGAAAAGAAGGAAACTGTTTATTGTACGGCCAATTTTTTTAACATCTGCAAGTTCGTCAAAGTGGATGTTGACAAACTGAATATTGTCCTCATGTGGAGATGTTCGGAAGCCAACAACTATACACATTGTTCCATTGACTAAACCTTGTTCTATGCAAGGTTACACTTTAGAATTATTCTGACAGATAATGAGATTCTGAGATAATACTTTTTATAATCCAGCTATGTTGGAGATCCATTTTTCTAAGCTATTTTGTCATCCTGTTGCTTGTTGACACATAGGGAGTGTCATGCCATGAACTTCTAGTTTGTCTGAGGAGCTGATATGGAGTGTGGCTTGCATTTCTTTGTTTAACATTGTCTCATTGAATTGACTACATTACAGTTTGCAAGGGTTGGCATTAAGGGCATGAATTTTAAATTTTTTTGAGTTAATTGTTCCATGACATCAGGAGCAGATGTGTTTCACCAGTATAGCTCATTGATTAGTCTACTATTTAAGATGGATTTGGCATATTTAGCAAGCAGACTAACTAAGGTCTGCAGACTGATGCATGTTTTCAGTTAGTTATCTGTAGTGAACAAGTTTCAAGAGATTTATATTTCCAATGCTGCGGAGAGTTTTACGGCATTGTTTGTGTCCTAATGTTTTGAAAATAGGTTTACCTTTTACTGGTGTTAACTGAAGGAGATCTCTGAAAACAATAATGTGTTTTCCTCCAAACAGTTCTTCGTAATCGGTTTTTAGGACTTCATGCATTCTGAGGTGAATTAAAGACAACATGATGTTGAAAACCATGCTTACTTCATCTATCAGGAGCACTTTCTTTTGTGTCAGAATTCTGCATACTTCAGTAGTAGCTTCTGCTGATAATTTGTAGTATTCTAATGTGTATTGGTGTTCTACTGGGAGGAGCAGTAGTTAGTATAATCTTACACCTCCTATGTTGTAGTCAGCTAAACCTGTGGGGACTGTTACAACAGTCAAAAGGTTGTTGTTTGTTAAGTTTTGTAAACATTTGCTGATTACTTTAATTAAGAATGTTTTACCAGAACCAGCTTGACCACTTACATATGGGAGCAGAGGTTTATAATTTTAGTTTCATGTTTAAAACCATGTTCAAGTTCCTCAGTGACTTCCTGATGAATGGTGAATTGTTCATCATTTAGCTGTGATGTGATCACTGACAAGTCTTCTTCAGATTCTTTAGATTGATAAATGGTATTTTCTATCTCGGTCATGGCTATTTCTGCTTCATTTAGAATGAGGGGTGCTCCAAGTGGTTCTTGGTTTCCTGTAAGGGAAGGATGACTGCCTACAGGATTGTCTTTATCTAGTTGAACTTCAATTTCTTCCTCTTGTAATCATTCATTGTCCATAATTTCTTTGTATTGTTTGAAATTGGAATTGGTTATACTACGTTGATTTGTTTTGAATGCAGCTTCAAATGAATCATAGTTACTGATTAATTCTTCTTCTTTTCTCCAATGTTTAAAAAGTTGCAGTAATGCCATGCAATACATTTCTTTATTTTGCAGAGGTTTAAATGATAACTTTGAATGATTAATTAGGCTGGGTTTGGTAACTTTCACTAGGCTTCCTTCACAAGTCGACACTGAATATTTGCAAGTTATCTCATTAGTGACATTGTTTTTGTAGGTGAGTTTTTGACTATGGTGTACAGGCACATTTATTCCAAAGCAGTGCTTCTGTTTGACTAGTATGTGTCAATTAAATAGTTTTTTAACGTGTCCTGGCTGTTGGGATCATTTGTGGCTATTGTTTCTACCTCTTTGTAGGGTTTCAGTGCTCTATTTCGGAATGAAGCTGGACCAAGGTTTAGCCAGACAATGGGCCTCATTCCGAGATTGGAGGTAGTCATGGCGCTATTTGCACCATGACTGCCTCCAATAACGGTACCGGCACCAGTCTCGTTCAATGGAGTCTTACCGGTTTAGTTCGACCTTTGTGGGACTGGTAAATCCCCATTGAAAAGGCCATTCCCCATTCCCATTTGAGCCCCCATAGGGCTCAATGGGAATGGGGAAGGCGCTAATAACGGTACTGCAAATTGCGGTCCGTTATTAGCTCTGAAGTCCCTTAACGGGTCCCGTCCATAACGCCTGGTCAGACCAGGTGTTAAAGGAAGGACCCACTAAGGGACCTCGTAGTAGGGCGGAAAGGGATTACCAGCACCAGTCTCCTTACTGGTGCCCGGTATCCCTTACCGCCTTACTCGGAATGAGGCTGAATGTGTTCAGATTTGTCATATAATGCTGTACCTGATAAACAGTCTGCAGCTTCGTAGCACCCACATTCTCTATGGTAGAGCATTTTTATACCGACGCTCTACAATTTTCATCACAGTGTTTTGTCAGATGGTATGTCATTCCAGAGGTCTTTTAGCTCTGTTTTCTTAGCTTTGGTGGGATAGGCTGTGACATACCTTGCAAAAGCAGTGACATTGTCTGCAATGTATATTATGTCTATGTTTGCATTCCACAATAGGGCAATGATTGCATTGTAATCATTGATGTACTTGGATGCTTTGTCCCTTTTAATGTTGCATGTGTTTTAGAGGATTTGCCTTTTACAGTGTGTCTAACAGAAGACATCAAGCTATTTGCTTGTCCTTTTTTGAAAACTGGTCTAGGGAAGCCAAAGCGAAGTTGGTAGAGTATCTAACTTTGTTTTTATATCTACATCGCCAGTATTTGCCACACTTATGTTTTTGGAAGTATACAATTTGTGAACATAGGTCAATATGTGTGGGTTCTGAAAGAATGTTGCATGTAATGTATTTTTCAATAAACTGTTAAACAGTGGCATCACTGTTGTAGCGAAATTATGTGCAGCGTCTTTTATTCACAAAAGCATGTGGATGTGTGGTGCTCCTCTGGATTTAGATTATTTTTTCTAAAAGAAGTGTTGTACTTCTCTGAGATGAGGGGTACTTTTATTGCAGATGAAATGCAGCATGGCAATGAAAAGATCTGAAAGTAACTTGACACATTGACAGGGTCAGGAGAACAAGATTTTCCTGGTGTTTTTACATAAATTCCATCTTTATTTTTGGTTTGCAGTATGTAAGAAGTCATGCAAGTCATCCCATGCATACTCTGCTCAACTTAAAGTAACAAACCATGTGGGTGGGCCTAGGTTCCTTAGCATAAAACATGCATCATTGTGATGTCAGAAACCAGTATTCTTTAGTACCACACATGTTTGACAAGAGATTTGAGATACTTGACTGCAAAACGTATCTTTTGAAGCAGTTGGGTAGCAGACGTGTTTAAAAAATAAAGCCTGTTTTTAATGTGTGAGCAAATCCATAACATAGATACTAGGGCTAATTCATGGAATAAATCTGCGCCGAAATTTGTGGCGGAAGCTGGTGCAAGCGTGAAAAAGCTAGCACACGTGTGCGAATCGCATGCGTGCGATTCATGGAAGGCCCTGTGTGTGTTTTCTCTGGGATGTGCGCCAAATCCGTGCTTACCTCACACGTCACTGCGACTTTCCAAATGCATGCGCGACAGGAACGGGGAAAACGCACAACTTCTCGCGCACATACCTAAAAGGGGGCAGAACACGGGGAATTGGGAACAACACGTGAAAAGATAGGCGTAACGTGGGAAGTACGCTGGGAAACACACAAAACGGCCACACGCTAGTGAACATCACGTATTCATGGAATCGAATAGGGAAAACCTGCGCACGTCAAAACACACGCACATGCACAAATACGTCCGCCACACGAAAGTAGGCGGAAGCGCCCCCGCGCAGCATAAAAGTGTGCGTAAACAACAAACAAGCATATACAGCTACAATGAATGTCCCATTCCTCGCAGCAATGATCGTGGGACACCGCAGGAGGAGAATAGACAGGCCCCACATTTTTTTACCCAGGACCAGCCTTTTTGGGATGCCTCATGACCAGGTCTGTGGCAGGTATAGGTTTCAACCTACGTCCACCTAGGGCCACTGAAAACATCTACCGCAACCGCAAGCACTGGCATTCCATCAACGTGCAGGTTTTATGCGATGCCAAGGGAATCATCACCTCTGTCTATAAAACTATCCTGGGTCCACCCATGAAAGTTTCATATTCAGAATGTCCACCCTGAGCCGGGCCCTGGAAGCTGGGAAGCATGGTGACACATGGCTCTTAGGTGAGTACAAATGCCTGTGCACATGCATGCATGTCACACACAGACAAATACAAAAGCCTAACTAATAACAACCATTATCACCTTACCAGGGGACAGTGCCTACCCTCTGAGCACCTACATGATGACGCCAATACGGAACCCCAACACACCACCCCAGGTAAAATACAACGCAGCCCATATTACAACCAGGGCCATAGTGGAGCACACATTCGGAGTGCTCAAGGCACGGTTCCGCTCCCTTGACCACTCTGGCAGACAGCTACTATATGCACCCCCAGTAGTGTGCAGGATCATTGTGGCAGCATGTGTCCTGCACAACGTTGCAACACGGCATGGCGTACCAGTGGACATGGTGGTGCCCCACATCCCCAACCACACGCACGGCCACTGCGCATGGAAGGAGAAAGGGCATTTGGCGAGGCAGCCCGTACCCAACTTGTGGCCACATTTTTCACCTAAACACCAACCCCTGAGGAGTACACACGGGCCTGGCACATACCAGGTCACAATCGATGATGAGAAAGGGACAATTAACTGTCACAACCTTACCACCCTGAGAATGTGTCCACGGAAGTGCCACATTGTGTGCATCCCTAGCTACATAAACACAACCAATCCCATGTGACCAAAGGGAACACATGCAAGGTGAATATCCCCCCTGCAAAACAGAGCATGAAAGTACTGGTATGCCTCCCAAACCCTCCCAACCCCCATAACCCCCGTCTGCCACAAAATAGCATGGTATGCAACACGGGCATGAAAGTACTGGTATGCCACCCAAACCCTACCAACCCCCATGACCCCCGTCTGCCACACCATACCATGGTATGCAATGGCAAAACATCAAACCATATGCACAACACATGACACAATAGTTATGAAGCGCCACGTGAGAAATGTAATTAGGCACCAGACAATCACACCTAACATGGAATCTGAAGAAATGACTGTACAAAACCTCACACCCTGAAAACGGTGGCACAAATGCATGCCACCAGTGGTGAAGCAACAAAAGTAAGAATACCTGTTGGCATGCATATTGGACAATAGAAAATTGCCATTTCAAACACTGTGTGCTTTGTGCGTGTCCCCTGCAACACACTGCTCACTTGACAGCACAGTGAGTGTGCATTGCATTCGGAAAACCCCTTGAGCATCATTAAAAAAAGTGCAATCAACCAAATAGTACCCTGTCATGCATGTACACAATCAATGACTCTGAAGTGAACAAGGACACAGCATGCCTGAGAAGGCAATCTGGGTGCAGGTGTGTGCATGGTGTCAATGTAGTTGGTGTGGGGGGGTGTTGCCTAAGTGTTTTTGTCAGTATTGACATGCATCAAATACATGCATGTGAAATGAAGTGAGCCTCAGTGTCCTGTACACAGCACATGTGAACATTGCACTCAAGGACCCCCCTGTGTGTTAAACCACACCCATCCCCTGACACCTCAAAATAAAACACAACATAGGATCAGCCATTGACCAGCAGAACATATCATGTACAGAGTACCCCACATATACAATGGCAGACAGTGAGCAATCACTGATTCATTGAAAATCCTTATAGGGCCTACACACAAAGTTCATCAAAGCACCTCTAGGAGGGAGGGAACAAGGGAGAAGAACAGTACATTCCTACAAGTCCTTCAAACAGTCCAGAATGTGAAAAATCAACTATCAAATCAAAGTACATATTACAAGTGCCTGGAACAATAAGGGAGAGTCTAGGGAAGGAATGTGGGAAAACAAAACTAGCATCAACGTTGCTATGCCTGACGGCAATAGTTGCGGTGCAGGAGTCACATAAGGAGGGGAGTGAGGGAAGAGGAGGGAAGAGGTGAGGAGAGTAACAAAACTAGTGACGAACTGTGGAAGGTCGACAAAGAATCAAGATAGTGGTAGGGAAGGGGAGAAGAAACACAGAAGGGAAAGGGGGAAGAGACGACCTGTAATCAGTGGTGGAGGGACCATTGATAAAAGTAAGTGGCATAATAATACTAAAAAAGGTGAAGGTGGGGGCCGGATGGACGGAGGCAGAGGGGGAAGTGTCTGCAAAGAACAAGCGGCTACGTATCACCATGCCTGATGGCAATTGGGGTAGTGGTGGAAAAAGACAGACAGAGGACAAGGAACAGAGCAAAGGGTGGTGGAGAGGAAGAGTGAGGAGGGAAAGGAGGAGGGGCCAAGGTCTAAATGCATGAAGGGGGAGATGGGGAAAGAAAGCACACACAGGGGGCAGAGGTAAAGAAGACGGTGCAGAAGGGGAGGTGGTGTGATGGTGAAGGGGGGAGACAGAGGGAAACTGGCAGGGGAGACAGGGGGACAATGAAGGGACCCAGAAGGGTGGTGGACAGGGCTAGACAGGGCCTCCATTGTGGGCCTTTGGTAGTCGTGGCAGGCTTCCACCTCCTGGTTTTCCGGATTATCACAAGGGCCAATTGCACCTATTGGAGGGGGGAGCAGGTCCAGAACACAAACATGACAGTCAAGTCAATAGCAATGCGACCATACTTCAAATGGCACATCAAAACACCAGGCAGGGCTGCAAGATGGCCAAAGCAGGGCAAGCAAGGAATGGGGGGTCGTTGAAATGCATGGTGACATGGATAACTCAGCGTGCAGCCTTCATGTGGACTATCAAAATCACTGTGGGGCAAGTATCCCAATTCAACATTGTCAGCACACGGACCCCTCCCACCATCAGTGTGTGTTACACATCCAAAGGGTGCATGGGTGCATGGTACCAACTACAGTAGAAGTGCATGAACATAGACAGTCAATACATAAAATATATCATAAGCAGCATGATGAAATGCACAGTCAACAGAATACTCACCAAACTTGAAGTGCAGACATGCATTGGAGAAGCCATCCAGAATACCCACTAGGGGTGTACACACAAGTAGGACTGCAGGCCGGCCACAGATATGACGGAAGCCCAATGCCCCCGTGTGAGATGCTGTTACACTGAGCCATCCTTGTGAGCACATGGAAAGGGGAAGCAGGAGTAGCATATGTGTCAGGACCCCAAGCAAAACACATACACAAGACAAGCCTGAATGGGCCCAGCTGGAACACACAGTGGATGCCTTCAAATGCCATAAAGCACCAGACTGTCACATGAATGCACAATGCAATAAATAAAAAAATCAGCAAAAAAATTCATACAATAATTATTTGCAAGAAAATAAAAAAAAAACAGTAAATTTAAAAAAATTATATTTTGAAAAAAAAGAAAAACAGTAAATACATTTTTTTTAAAAACCCAGAAAAAAAGAATGTTAAAAAAATGTACTTACCAAAAAAAAAAAAACGTTTTTGAAAAAATCAATTATTTGCAGGGAAGAAAAATAAACATTTTGCAAGAAAAAAAAATGCCCATATATGACCCAGGAGTTGGGGGGCACCCTGGATGGGGCACGGAGGAGGTACAGGGTGCACCTCAACGCCCACATGTGTAGATGTTGAGATTACAAAAAAATAATTCGCTGGGCTCAGCGCCTGCACGGCCCGACCTATGTGGGAGATAGGTTGTCATTGTCACCCTCTGGATGGAAATCAGAAGGTGGACGTGGTTCAGTTGCCTCACCACGCCTAGCCGTGCCTTGCCCCTCAACGGCAGCAAGCATGCGGGTCTGGTAAGCCAGGTCCTGCATGGCAATAACACGTAGGTCAGCATGCATTACCTCACATGTCACACGTGCTTCCTCCTGCAAGAATTGACGTGTAAGACGGTGTTCTACCTACATGGCCTCACATGGCAAACAGTGCGACTCCTGGCTTGCATGGAGTTGAGTTGAGATGGTTCTTTCAAGCTGCACCATCCTGTCTTCTGCCCATCTACTCTTTTTCATCCAGAGCGCACGCAGAGTAGATCAGAGGGATTGGTGTTCCACCCTCAGGGCCTCACGATGTGCCTCTGCTTGAGCATCAAGTGCTTGACGTATAGCCACCATTTCAGCCCGGCGCACCCTGTCAGACACCGCCATGCCCAGCCTGAGTGAGCGGCACATGGACCGCGTAGCCCGCTGCTGGAGCTCCACTTGCCTTACAGAGGGGAGGATGGAATGGGCCACACTTTCCATACCTTGAGCAATCATCTCAATTGCTCCCCCTGTTGCTGTGCTATGAGAATCATGCTACGCTCCCACTCAGTTGACCCCGGTGGCACACGGCCACCACGATGCCAGACACCACACCTGCTGGGCCCAAGGAGCCGTGGTCCTTGCTGGGTTGGTGCCACCCACGGCTGCAGGATTGCATCCCTCCGTCGACCTGATGCCCGAGGAACATGGCCAACTGGTGTTGAGTGTGACTGTGAAACCCGTAATCACCACAGGCAGACATTCCAACCCTGCCTGGCCCCCTACTGCAGGTGTCGTGGACAGAAGATCATCCAACACAGGATCACTTACCGGCGACGCCACGTCATGATGCAGATCCGGCTCAACATAGTGGTCAGAGGATACAACAGAGCCTAACTCAGAGTCAGCTCTGGACACGATGGCTTGGAGCACCAGTGGGTTCTCGTGGGCTGCCACTCCACGACCACCACTGGTTCCTGGTTGTTGATGTGAACTGACCACTGTGTCTGGGATGAAATCTTCATCCTCTGCCGCCAGTGCGTCATCACCTGCAACATAAACAAAAGAAACATGAACACGCATGTCAGTAGCACATACCACACACATAAAGATCACAACATTGACAGCCAACTAATGAAGCAGCCATGTCACAGGCAACTCAAACCCCAACATGCATCCAGTAGCATTGCAATGCAAGGGTATCCCAAAAGCAGAAAAGAATGTGTGCAAAATGGGAAGGCAACACATGTATTGCATGTTGCACATGACCTGCATCACACACAACCTCTAGCAGGCACATATCCAAAGCAGAAATGAGAGATGGCAACAAAGAGATGGCACATAGCATAAGCATGGGGGAACACACAATTAGCCACAGCTGGAAATCAAACCAAACACACCATGACACATGTAACATGCATGTTCATGTGCAGCACTCAACTACCATCAACTATGCAGAGTACATGTGTCACTGGAGGCACCTATGCTAGTGCCTTTCTATACAGTGAAAGGAGGGACATGGGTACATACATGTCAGGTCACCATCACACAGCAGCATTGTGTTTGCATGTTGAAGGTCTGAACTTGGCACAGGAGAGGGTGTGTGCGGTGCAGTGCATGTGCAGCCCCTCAACTTCCAACATCAAGACGTACATAGTGATGTCAATCTCCAAACATGACGGCAGTGTCAGGGCAATTGCAGCCATCATGTGCAAATGGCATGCACCATGTAGCATGGATACCGTGAAACACCTACCCTCTGGGCAATAGCAGGGAGGCACTGCATGGCAATGAAAGGTTCCCCACAGAACTGTGCTTTGGCAGAAAGTGTTGGCATGTGTCTATTGCATCTCGTCAGTCAAATGTCACTACAGCCGATGAGAAGTGGATATGATGGAGGACAGATGAGGAACCATCAATAGTACACCCATGCATGCAGAAGACACAACACCAGTTGAAAAGAGGCAGTGGGCCTGTAACATGGGGATCCATGTGAATGACACAGATGTGGACAGCCTAAAGTCGTGCGTGATGACACACAGACCCACAGTGAGCATGAAATGGCTGTCCAAATAACATGACACTTGGATCATCCTGGAGACATACTACAATGAGCAGGTGGTCAATGACACCTAGGGGCATACATGGAATGCACATTGAACATGAATGTGCACACATGTGCATGGGGAGCCACTGTCATCAGCAAGTCAGAGTGAGACACACTGCACCAAGGACAAAGGATGTATATGACATAATATGACATCTCATCAAGATTGCACTTGTACACACGTGGCTCACGTGGCTCAGAGCGCAAACAAGCAAAGGGAGGGGAACAAGGGAGAAAAGGAAATCAAAACAACTATCATACTGGGCACAGTGACATTGAGAACACGCAAGTGCATGGAGAAGGGGTAAAGGGTTGAAGACCCTGGAAGGGGGAGAAGTGGAACGTGCCAAACAGAGGAGGCCAAAGAAGGGAAAAGAAGTCCAATGATAGAATAGGCATTCAAAAGGTGGTAGTGCAGCCAGCAAGTGGAAAGTGCAAGATAATTTGGATAGGGCAAATCTGATGTGTGCAGAAGAAGAGTGGGTGACTGTATGGGTACACATACAGGACCCATTGCAATGGGAGCCCTGAGGCAGTGCAGCAGGGAGGCATGGTGAGCAGGTACCTGGGCCCGAAGAACCGAGTGTGTGCAGCTGCACAGTACCAACAGAGGAAACTGTTCAGCTGGGGAGAAGAGGGGCTAATGCAGGAGCAAACAGGAAGTTCTTGAGGTGCTTCCGGAAGCAGAGATGTTTCTCCTCAAGTTTCAACGTAGCCGATTGGCTGTTCCAAAGGGAGCTCCCAACCGTAGACACAGATTTGCCCCCAGCTTATTTATTCAATTAATGACTGGCCCAGAGGGAGTGTTTTGTTTGTTTTATTCGTATTTATATAGCGAACAACAGCCCGAGGACATCGTGGCACTTGTTACAGTACAACGCTTAGTTACTTCGTTACATGGTCATTAGCAATATATATAAAGGTTGCAATATAGTTACATAGTCATTAGCAGTATATATACAGGTTACAATATAGTTATATTACATTTTTGTTACATTACAATATACGTGGCAGAGGTGGAGCAGGCAGTCCTCCACTTGCTCGTTGAGGAGAGTGGCCTTGAGGTTGTTGCGGAAGACAGAGATGGAAGTTTCAGCTCTAAGGGTGGCAGGGAGTGAGTTCCAGAGTTTCGGTGCAATGTAGGAGAAGCCTAGACCTCCCGCTGTGGCTCTCTTTATGCGTGATATGTGTAGCTGGTTGGTGTACTGAGCTCTAGTGGGGAGAGTGGATGTGGTCTTTGATATTGCTTCAGATAGGTATGCTGGAGCGGTTTTGTTGATGCATCTGTGAGTGATGGTGAGGATTTTCAGAGTAATACGGTCTTTGACCTGGAGCCACCGTGCTTTACGTCTGGCGTGGGATATATGGTCTCTTCTAGGGATGCTCATGGCGGCTCTGAGGGCATTGTTTTGTGTGGTTTGCAGTCTGTGAATGTTTTTGGCGGAGGGGCCAGCTAGGAGGGCATTGCAATAATTGAGTTTGGCTCCTATAGTTGCTATGGCCAAGCGGTTGGGGGTAGATAAGTAGGGTTTAATGGCATTAATGTGTTTGGTGCTGAACGCTGATGCAGAGGCTATGGCGCTGACTTGTTTGTTCATGACAGAGTCTTGACAGAGGATGATAGGGAGATAGTTAAGTTGTCTATGTTGAAGTTGTTGTATTGGGGGCTTAGTTTCGATAATGTGTTTGTCTGGCCCAGGATGAGAATTTCAGTCTTCTCCCCGTTAAGACAGAGGCCATTGATTGCCATCCAAGCCTGGCTAGTGGCATAGATATTGTGAAGTACAGTGGCGTCTTGGTGATAGAGACCAGATAGGGGTAAAAGCACTTGAGTGCCGTCTGCATAGTTTGTATATGTAGCACCCATGGAGTCAAGTAGGTTGAAGAGGGGTTTTGTGAATAGGTTATAGATGGTGGGGGCTGTACAAGATCCTTGGGGGACACCGCAGTGTATAGTGGTAGGATCTGCGTTAGCTGTGTCGGAGTGTGAGGTAGAGGAGCAAAGGACTCAAGAGGGGAGGTATTGGCAGAGGGATAGTTGAAGGTATTTTGGACCCAAGCCCCAAGAATCCTTGTGCACAATGCAGAGGGTCTGAAGTATCATCCTTGTACCCACTGGCAGCCAATGAAGAGATTTCAGAGCTGGAAAGATAGGATCCAAGGGCTTGAGGCCAAGGACAAGTCTCACAGTCCTGTACTGGATTAGTGGTAGAAGGTGGAGTGTGGAGGCAGGTAGAATATTGAAAGAGCCTGTCACAGTACTCCAACCATGAGACAACCAGAGCTTGAGAGACTGTGAGCATGTAAGTGAACAATAGGAAAGGCACAGTACCACTGAGGAGGTTAAGCAAGAAGTTAATATATCCCAAGATGCGTCAGAAATGTGTGTGGAAAAGGAATGTGTGGAGTCAAAGGTGACGCAGAAGTTGTTGGCCTTGCAGGTGAAGTTAGGAGGGCCAAGGGGGGCTGGCCAGAGAGTGAGGGGAAAGGATGGCAAAGGTGTACCAATGAGGAGGATGTCAGTCTTGCTGGCATTTAGACAGAGATCGTTGGCTGTACACCAATTGCAAATGTCAATGAGGCTATCAGAAATAAGGGAGGGAGAAAAGGTGGCCAAGGGCAGCCTGGAAATGAGTTGAGTGTCATCAGCATAGCACTGGAAGTCATAGCAGAAAATGAAAATGCACTAGGCGAGAGCTGCCAGGTGCTGTTTGTGAAGTCAGACCGAGAGGTCAGACCCCTGGTGAACACCACAGGTAGAGAGGGAGATTGAAGAAAGGAAGAAGCCAAGTTGTAGCTGGGAGGGTCACACATGCCAAACACACATGTCATTGAGTAGCACGCATCAGTACTCACCAGACGATGCATCATAATCCATCCTCTCTCCCACTCCACGGATTTGTTCTTCCGGGATGAACTCTGCAGTGATCTCCTCATGCTGAGTGAGTTCATCCTCCTCTGGTGGTGGCCCACCACCAGCCACCAGAGAAATGGAATAATTGGAGGCCTGCTTTTGTTTTGCACTGCGTCGGAGGTCATTCCAACGTGTGTAGCAGTCCTGAGCAGTGCGCACCTGGAATCCCATGGCACTCACACCATCTGCAACATGCTGCTAGTGGACCCAATGCTGGTGATGCGTTGTATGGCACTGTGGGCCCACAAGCATCTCGTGATGGTGTGCCGACACGTAGTCCACAAGGAAGTCCAGTTCCTGCTTGCCGAAAGGCTTCTTCCTTGATGTGCCGGAGGCCGGAGCCGTGTGTAGGGTCCCAGCCTCTTGCGCAGGAGCATGCTTCCTCCTTTTGGCCGGTGCTACTGACCCTGAGTGGCCAATGTGGCCCTGATCAGTGGGGGCAGTGGCGCTGGTGGACTGGACCAAGGCAGTGGGTGTTGGTATGAGGACAGAAGGTCTGGCTTGGGTCTGACTCACTCCCAGGGTGGTGTTGGCTGCATCTGCACATGCAGTTACCACCACCCGGCTGCATGGGGCAGCAGATGTCATAACTACCCCAGATACGTGTGCCCCAGTCACAGCTACACTGGACCCATGTGACCGCACCTCCGGACAAGATGGAAATCATCCTGGGAGTCCTCGGCACGCAACGCAACATGCGCTGCCTGACCCAGAGCCCGGGTGGTGGTGCCCACAGCTGCACCTGCAGCTACCAACACCGGTGGGTCAGTGACAGCAGACGTAAGTTGCTGTTGGGTCATATAGGCATCAGGTTGCGATGCAACAGCTGCATCAGCAGGAGCCACAGGGGTGGTGGCATGGCTGCAACAGCATGTGGCTGGGCATCCCGCCCCAGTGGGGCACCCCTGCATCTTCCCCCTCTGTAGCCTCCCTGCCTGCCCTGGACTCCCTGGCCTCCCTGGCCTCCGCGCACACATGACCGACCACACGCAGCCCTGGGAGGACACCCAACGTTGCCACCCTTAGCCTTTGGTGGCCTCCCAACCATGGCACAGATGATAAATCGCCGATGGGAGATGGACTCAACAATTGTCCTGGGCAATTGGGTAGAAGGGGTCAGGGTACTGGATGGAATAGGTACCCCAGTGCTCCTGCAAGGCTGTCTGTGACCCCTGGGGAAAAATGATGGGTCAAGCAACGCTTAGGCCCCCCAAAAATAAAAAAATAAATAAAAATATGAAATTCAGAAATTGACACAAAATAAAAACAAGAAATAGTAAATTTACAAAAGAAAATGTGCACGTGATCCCGATAGCCCACATGCGTGGATTTAACCTCCAGCAGTATGGTGTGACACCCAGGGACACAAAAAACACATACGTGTGGAACACACGGGCTACTATGACCTCAAAAACGGTACGCGATGTACAGGGGGAACCACAGTAGGAAAAATAGCGTGCGAGACTCACCGCCTGCCTTGCATGGAAAAGAAAAAGAAAAACAAACGCGCTTGTGCACGTAGGCAACACCCTGCCAAAAGAAGAGGTACGAACTTCAAACGCTGTGAAGTAATCGCGTGTGATTCCAGAAGAGTAAACACACGCATCGGTCTCCACGAACAACACATACATTGGACCGCTGGCCCGTGCTCACCTTTTACCTGTGCTGAAGGCAACGATCACACGCAAGGCAACGCCCACGTCATTGGTGTGCACACGCGCTAAGGCCATTTCCTCGAATTACATCCATTCACATGCGGACGTGCTGCTTTTTCACGTGCTTGTTCACTATGCACCCGAGCCGAGGGAAACGCCCGCAAGTGATACATCACATACGCGCTTACACGCTAAGGCCCTTTCCTCGAATTACACGCTGACATGCTGTTTTTTCACATGCCTATTCACTCTGCATCAAGCTGGCTACGCAACAACACATGGAAGACCACCCTCCTGCCCAGAAGGCCATTTACCTTCCCCCTAGAACCCCAGGGTGCCTCCTACAAACCATCTGCTGATGTCTGCCTTCCAGCCTGCTGCCAACAGTGCCCTGCCATTTGGTGCCTGCACATCAGCCATCCGCAGGGGTCCAGTTGCTGTGACCCCCCCGCTGGAACAGAAGACTCCCGAGTGGTGTTCCATCGCTCCACAGCTCAGCCCCAGGACCCAGTTGCCCACTCACACCTGCCTGGGGGGTTGCCATGTCCGAACCAACACCATCTGGCACCAGTGGCAACCCCCCAGCAGAGAGGCAGAGGGCTGCCAGCTTCACATCCAATGAAGTTGGCATCCTGTTGGAGCAAGTCCTGGGGCATTATGATGCCCTCTTCTCACCATCGCGCGCTGACAAGGAAGGACGGAGGAGGATCTGGATGGACATAGTTGGTGCCATCAACGCAGAGGGGGTGGCACCCGCGACATCAAACATGTCCAGAAGCGCTGGGAGGACTACAAGTCCAGGACCCTCAAGAAGGCCCGGCGCCTCTTAGATGCAGCGGATGCAGTGGGGCACCGGGGGCAGCTTACCGCCCAGCAGATGAAGATCCTGGAGCGCATTTGCCCAGTGCTTCACCACCAGATCCTCAAGATTCAGGCCCGTCTGGAGTCGAGCGGTAAGTGCCCATACATTCCCATGTAAAACAGTGCATGTTGCAGTGTGGTGGTAGTTAGCTACTTGGCTGTATATGTGGCATGGGTCATGTATGGATGTGTGTGTGCAGGGACATGATGGTGCTGCATGTGAGTCCAGTCAGGCGTGACCCACATGGATGGTGTATGTGTTACAATGCATCTTGCGGAATGCAAACATGTATGCATGCCTGTGTCTGTACTTGGACATGTTTGGGATATGAGAGATGAGTGCTGCTGTCATGGACATGAATGGTGTACATGTCCGTGTGTCTGAATAGTGTGTGAGTGACTGGTAAATGCCATGGATGCATGACACATGTCCGTGACGATGTGTTGATTAACTGATACAGCATAGTCATCCTTGTATCCACTGTGTCTGGGGGTATACAGGACCAGATTCATGACCCTCCGGTGATGTGTGTGAATGTGATCAGCATGTCCCATGATGCATGGGAGTTTCAGCCCACCATTGGATGTTTCTACGGTGCCTTGGACATGGATGCAAATATTTGTTGCATGTGCCATGCCTGTTTATGCATGTGTGTTGCCCGCACTGACCCATGTGTTGTGAAGGGACATGATGGAAGTGACATTTGACAGTGCCACTCATGTGCTATTGCTTTGTGTCTATGGGACTATTGTACAGTACCCTGATGCTTATGTTCTATGTCTGCCTTTACATAGCAGCGAGTGAAGAAGAGGGTGGAGACGGTGCTGTGGATCAAAGTGGCAGGGATGCATCCACCGGCTGGCAACGCAAGGCCCAGTTACCCTCCCAGGAAATTCCATCATCCGGGAGCGAGGGGACAGGTGCTGCATCCGCCACTACGGCTGCAGCAGAAGGGGCTGGTGAGCCCCCACAGGAGCTTGCGACGGCGGAAGACGGTGAGGAGCCATCCAGGTTGTTGGTGTCTATGGAGGAGGAGGAGGCCGCATCCAAGCTGCACATGGGTCCTGGTGGGGGTGGTACCACTGGTGTAAGTGGTGCAGTCCACGGGCAGGAGGCAGCACAGGTCGCCACGGAGGGGCCTGTGCATGTCACTGTCCCTAACACTGTGACTGCATCACCATTTATTTCCCAATTTTATTTATTTATTTGTAAAGCGCGAGAACTCCATGCACCAGTAGGGATGCCCCGTCCCAGGCCCGTCCGCAGGTAGGGGGGAGGTCCACATCATCTGGAACTCCTTTACCTGCGGACGTGGGGGCCCGTGAAAGTATCTAGTCCGTCCTCATTGGCGTCGCGTTGCACACACATATAATTCGTGTTGACATGCGTGCTTCCTGGGGGGACCACGCACGTCATCACGAAGAGACGTGTGCCAACGTGGCCCAGTTGAGATGGCTCGTGGTCGGGGGTTTCCTCCATGTGTCAATCTGTCTTGTGGCCCTCTCCTCCTCTGTGCACACTATATGCCAGTCGTTCTCCATGCCATCTTCTGGCCCAGATGCAACCAGGGCCCCCTGTGGACCTGCCCCAACCAAAGCAGCCAGGCTGGTGGAGAACCCATCCCTGCCACAGGTAGGAGTCGGAGCTCCAGCACAGGTGGTCACCCCAGCAACTGGACCCCTGGCAACAGACGATGTGCAGGCACATTCAAGCAGGGCACCTGCACGACGCCCCTGGGTGTTGCCATCTACCCGTAGGCAGTCGTGGTGGCAGTGGCAGGCAGCAGAAAGGCGGCAGTGTCAGGCTCGGCGTAGGAGGCATGTGGCCTCGGGGTCATCAACATCATTGGGGCAGGCATCGGCCTGCGGGCAGGAGTACCCTGGATTGGGAGTGTCTTCCGTGTGGCAGCGGTTGGGCCAGCAGACAGGTGCAGAGCAGCGGCGGGTGGAGAGTGCATGGCTCACAATGGTCAGGGCGGAGAACTCCATGCACAGGGCATTGAGGCGGGCTGAGTGCCTCGAGGAAACTCGCAGGGAGTTGGAGGAGGCCATGGCTGCATCCCTGCGAGACCTCGAGGCCAGGGAAGAGGCCTGCCTCCGGAACATCAAAGTGAGCCATCGGATTAGCCCGCCGCCTTTGTATATAGTTATTTAGGCTTAGGTTTCATTTGCTTTATATTTTTATTTGGAGTTCACGGACTTTGCTCCACTTTTTATATATAGTTGTATATTTCATGGGTTTTTTGGTAGGTTTCCTTTTGTTTTGGGATCATGGACCCTTCTGACTTTCCGTGTAAATAGTAACAGACTTGCACATACTTTTGGTATCTCATCATCTGCCTGCGTGGCATGCCCAGGGGTGAAGGGCTGCATGCGGGGCATGGCCAGGGGTGATGGGCTGCCTGTGTGGCATGCCCAGGGGTGAAGGGCTGCCTGCAGGGCATGGCCACGGGTGATGGGCTGCCTGCGTGGTATGATCAGGGGTGATGGGCTGCCTGCGTTCATGGGGAGGGTGGATGTTCTGCCTGCGTGTATTCTGGGGGTGCGCAGGGAGTTTTACTTGCGATTTCGCTGGCACGAGTGGGGTATACATATTCCGAGGGGTGCGCAGGGAGTTTTACAAGTGATTTCGCTGGCAAGAGCAGGGTACGCGCATTCCGAGGGGTGTGCAGGGAGTTTTCCACGCGATTTCGCTGGCGCGAGTGGGGTACTTGTATTCTGAGGGGTGCATGGGGAGTTTTGTACACGATTATGCTGGCGCGAGCGGGGTAAGCATATTCCGAGGGGTGCGCAGGGAGTTTACACATGATTTCGCTGGCATGAGCGGGGTACGCGTATTCCGAGGGGTGCGCAGGGGGATTTGCGCGCGATTTTGCTGGCACGAGCGGGGTACGCGTATTCTGAAGGGTGGGCAGGGAGTTTTACACGCGATTTCGCTGGTACAAGCGGGGTACATGTATTCCGAGGAGTGTGCGGGGAGTTTTACACACGATTTCGCTGGTGTGTGAGGGCTGTGTGGTGTGTTTAGTGCGTTTTCGTGGTTGGGGGGCTGTATGCTGGTTCACTGGACTTTGCGCCATGTACGGAATTTGTGCGATGTTTTTGGCACACGGGGCGGGTTTGGGGGCATAACTGGCACTGCTGTAGTGTTGCTGCACCACTCTGCGCCACGGCTGGTTATGGTTGTTAGTATCCATGAATACAAAATGGGTTTTGGCGCACGCGGCTGGCACAGACTGGCGCATGCTCCCACTGTGCGCCAGCCGCGTGCGCCACTTGGTAGACATTGTGTTAGGTTCATTAGTAGGTCTGCTTTTGTTTGTACATTTTTTTTCATTTTAGTTTTTGGAAGAGGGGCCATACTTTTTTTTAGTGGTTACTGGTTTAGTTTTATTGACTGAGGATAATAGCTGTTTTGTTTTAAGGTTTTCTATTAATTGATTTACAGGTAGTTGACTTTATGGAGTGATTTTATTCTTATCTGCTCTATTAATTTTTTGTTTTTTACAGAGTAGCTTTGTAGTAGGCATTATGTTCTGTCTGCTGAGAAAAAATTAATTTTGGGATTGAAAGTTGTGGAATGTATGTGCATGTATTGTGGATGAGTGTTTGGGTGTGATTGTAGAGATGAAGAGAGTGTTGTATGATTATGTAGTGAGATGATACGTGTAGTTGGGAAGGTTGTAAGAGCAAGAGTATGTTTAGGTAAATTGGGCATAGGTTAGTGAGTAATGACAGTGGTGATGTGATTGAATACGTAGGGACATTATGCTGTTTGGGGGAACACAGTGGTTGTTGTAATGGTGTTTAGCTGGGAATAGAAAGAGTGTGGATGTTGCAATATAATGAGTAAGAGTGAAATAAATACTGTTGATTCGAAAATAATATTTTAGGCTAATATATAGTGAAAGTACATTGTTACAATTCGAGAAAAAAAGTTAATGGAATTGTTTCAACATTCGAAAACTCATTTTTTCTTGGATAGGTCAGAGACAACTGTGGATATGTTCAAATTTATTTTGTCCACAAATTGAGAAAGCAAAGTGCAATGTGAACAAAGTTATATGTGTCTTTGTGCGGGATGTTGATGTACTTATTGATGTACTTATTTTGTAGGTTGTAAAACGTGTTCTTTTTTCGGTAGCTGTCTTTGGCAATCATCTTCTTTCCTGTAATTGTAAAAGAAAGTTAGTGGGTATATGTGGTAATGGTGAAGTACTTTTAGTAAGTGAGGTTGTAATTGATGAAGGTAGGAGGAGTTTTTGGGAAAACGAGTAAATGAATTTGTGTCAAGGGTGATGTTTGAAAATGTGTTTACTATGTTGTTAAAACAATTGGAGTATGAGTAGTGCTGTTTGGCGCATTAGAAGAAACAGGGCAAAAATGGGTGTGAGAAAAAGGTGCATATCTTGGTTATTTTTGCGCTGCTCATGTTAACAAAAGAAGTTTTGCGTTTGTGGTTTAATGTATTTGTAATATGTTGCAGTGTTTTCAAAGAAAATTAAACTGTGGCCTAGTGGTAATGCAATGGTGGATTGTTGTTACAGCAGTGTTTGGTGTCTTAAAATAGAGGTTCGGAAAGAAAAGTACTTTATGTGCAAGGTGAAGTGTTGTATATAGATACGTTGGTGGTATGCACATATGTGTGAGCAGGTGGAGAATGTTGGCAGTGTAAGGGATGTAATGAGTGAGGTTCGAAAGTGTGAGATTTATATGGAATGAAAAATTGAAATTCCGATCGTTTAAAAATGTTTCTTTTTATGTGCATTTTCATGAAAGTAAAAAAATGCAGATGTGCATTTATAGCAGCACTGTTTCTAACATTTTTTGTAAAATAAATGTAAAGCAGATGGAAAAGATTTGTAGCACATTTTTAAGTGGCAGTTGGTGTTTGGAAGTTTAATATATTGGCAGTAAATGCATACTTGCCAACATGATCCATTGCAATATGTAGGTGCTTCTGAAGTCTTGTTTTTTCTAGTTACACTTTTTATATTAGAAAGCTTGGACTACAAGTCCCAGAATGCATAGAAGAAAGTAGGACTGGATAAGCACGTGCAAATACATAGATAGGTTACAGCGCCATACTCACAACGCACTGCTCCACATTGCTAGCCTTGCATATACCACTGCCAGTCTATGTACCACACAGTTCGTGTCCACTGTGCCTGAATTTCATTGTTGCATATATCTGCCTAGTATATTCATGTACTGCATTACTGCGTGGTGTCTAGCCTAATTCACGCACGGTATGTTTTATTATGTATAGCTCATTTTTGCACTTTTCCTATTTAGGGGCAGAGACTTATTAGTGTCCTACCCTTTAAATGTTGCCTAGCTTAATGCTGCAGATTTAGCTGATCAGTATATCCTAGTACAATCAGCATCCCAAAAGTCCTACATTAATGTTTATGGCATACTTAGTGGTAGACTGATCTCTCCCGCTATAGCTCAAGTATATTCTCCGAAATGAGTTTACTTTAGACAAATCAAAGAAACCATTGCCTTGACCCTACCATACATTAGTTTAACCAATTTTATACCTCACTATCTCCTACCGAGTCATCAGTAACTAAGCTACTGTTTCCGCCACCGTGCGAAACACTGGCCCACTTTTTAACAGCACCTACACCTAAAAATGCACATACTAAGGAGTATACTAACCTTCCTTACCATCTTAACAGCTATTGCTTATTTAGTGATAATACTGATAGATCACCACTACAATAACAACAAAAATCGCACTATGGTCCCACCTCTTACTTACACAAGCAAACAATGGCCACCCAAACTTATCACGCAAGGACCTTTACAGAAAACCCAACCCTGTACTACCACTGATAGAAATGGAAGACTCCGTTCGAGACTAACTAAACTCTATGAACCGCTAGCTAGAACCCTTCCTACTCCTAACAAAAGATCTAACCCTAACCCTGTTATTCCCATCACCAAAACAAAATGCCGACCCACAATTACTGCCACTATCCACCCTACCCCCAAAGCCCAAACTACAATAGGCTCTCACTAGCCTCAGCCAACCCTAGTCTCAAGGGCGCTCTAATAAATGTGAGATCTCTGGTCGCACATGCAAATGAGGTAGCAGATATCATACATTCAGAACACCTTGACTCCCTAGCGATCACTGAATCCTGGCTACATGCCGCCGCAGGACCAGCCCTTTCACTGACTATTCCCAACAGATATACCATCTTAAGATCAGACAGGGTTGAAACTCGTGGAGGAGGTATTGCACTTATAGCGAGAGACAACCTACCGATCAGATTAGTGCCATCCCCGGATATCAAATCATTTGAGAACTTGACAGTCAAACTCAATATGAACAATTCCCAGACTCTCATGATCCATCTGATATATAGACCTCCAGGTCTTATCAGAACGTTTGAGGATGACATATCGAATATTCTATCCAATAACATAAAAAATTAATCTCAAGGCCTACTACTAGGGGACCTGAACCTGGGCTATAATGACCCTAAAGACGCCCATGCATCAAGTGTGGCTAATATCCTCAGGGAACAAGGCTTTACCCAAAGAGTGCTCCACCCTTCACATAATAAAGAAAGAACACTGGACTGGGTAGCAGACCACAACTGCAATGCCTCAATCTCCTCCATATCCCCTCCCTCAGATCTGGAGGGACCACTACCTCATAACCTTTACCTTAGCCACCGCAAAACCCATCTCCTTGCCTGTATCGCCAGCTCCACCTATCCCTACCCGGAATAAAAAGAATATTACCTGTGACAACTTACTCCCTCTTATCCTCCCTACACTCAATGCAATCCCTGAAAACCTGGGACCTGACGTATTGGTCAAGGAATATAATCATATCTTGACCACCTCCCTAGACTCAATAGCACCACTCAAATTAACACAAAGTAAACCCAAGGCCCAACTTAACTCCTGGTACACACCATACTTAAAAACACTATGCACTAAAAAAAAGCAATGTGAGATATCTTGGAGATCACAACCGTCTGAGGGAAACAAGACCATTACAGCCCTATACAAAAATGAAATACTCCTAGCTAAACTTGAAACCTATAACGCTAGAATATCTCAAGCCAATTTCAGTATGAAGGAACTCTTTGTCATCCACAAAGAGTTAGAAGCTCCTATCCCAGTGCCAGACAACTGTACAAAGGATAAACTTTGGTGCTCGAACATACAGCAAGCACTAGCTAATAAAGTGACAACTCTGCAAGTAAAAATTGCTAAGAAAAAAGCCTCATTAACCAGCACCACACCAACCAGAATAACCCAAGAGCCACCCAATAACACTGTCAATACTTCCCGCTTTAAGTTTTCCAAAGTCACCATAATTGAAACTGAAAAGATTATATTATCACTCAAACCTAATTGTCAGGGTGACCAATGCCCTTCTCAAATTATAAAGGATGCAGCCAGAGACCTGGCCCCCTTTATCATGAAACTCATCAACGCTTCATTCTCATCAAGTGTGGTCAGGGTGCTCCCTTTATTGAAAAAACATACTCTAGACCCCTTGATACCTACTAACTACCTACTAACTACCGACCAATCACTCCATGCCATTTCTTTTGAAAACCATAGATAAAATGGCCTACTTCCAAATACAAAAACATCTGGAATCTAACTCTCTACTAGGAGCAAGAAAGTGTGGTTTTCGACCCCAGCACAGGACCGAAACAGCGTTAATAGACCTGAAGGCCCACATTGATGAACTTAGGGATAAAGGAGAATCAGCCCTTCTTCTTCTCCTGGACTTATCGGCTGCTTTTGACCTGGTCGCCACCGGGTCTTATGCAGTCACCTGGATTCTGCGGCATACTTCTCAACAGAAGCCATAACATGGATACAATCTTTTCTAAGTAACCAAACTATGAGAGTCTTCTCATCTATGGCAGCTGCTGGCCATATCCCTATCACTTGCGGAGTGCTCCAAGGATCTTGTGTCTCACCTACCCTATACAACATCTTCACCAAGCCCCTTTTCGATGATGTGGATCATCTGGGTATCACCTACACTAATTATGCAGATGATACTTAGATCCTCCTATCTCTTACTGGTGATTATGACAAGGATTTGGCCTTAGTGAATAGGGTATATCTCATCATTCAGGCATGGATGGCCACCAATGGACTATGCCTAAATAATGACAAGACAGAGATCATCATCCTGGGCACGCCATCGTCCCGAATACTCGGCCTTTAACATAGACCATAATATTATAACTGTCGCTAAGGAGGTAAAGCCCCTGGGTTTCTACCTGGACCCTCCTTCAACAAACAGGTTGATGCCATGGCCTTTTTTTTTATATACCAGCAAACTGATTAGAGCAGGCAAAGCTTTCCTGTCAAACACGAGTTGCATCACCCTTGCCAGAGCACTCATTTTATTAAAGCTCGACTATTGTAATGCGTTTTACATAGGGGCTAACAAACAAACTATTAAGAAAATCCAATTCCTGCAAAACAATGCTCTCAGAGCAGCACTAGGAATTGCAAGGAGAGAACACATCTCCGAGACGAGAAGCGCTAACAATTGGCTCTCCACTTACGATAAAATTAAACTAAAAGTCGCCTCCCTCACGTACAAATGCCTGAACAATGCTGCACCCTGTTACCTGTCAGATAGAATAACTACAAAATCCACAACAAGAACAACCAGACTCTCTAATACGAATTGCCTCTTGGTCCCTAGATTTAAGTTATCTAGAGTTGGAGGTAGCAGCTTCCAGGTTAAGGCAGCCCAATTGTGGAACTCGCTACCCACCCCACTAAGAGCAGATCAATCTTACCAAAATTACTGTCGGAGCATACTAAACTGGCTCAAAAACGCTGACTTCCCATGAATCATGACTCTCCCAGGCATTCCATGTACCTGCTCTCTGCCTGTAGTCAGATTCACATGTATGTATATATCCTGTATACATATAATTTGCCTTTGTGTAACCTAATTGCATTATGTAAGTGTATATGTTTTGTGTAACTAAGCGCAATACAAGTAATAAAACAAACAAAAAAAACAAATTGGAATGGGTCATTTTAGCAAGTTTCATGTACTGCCAGGATATTCAACTTCCACACACTAATTGTCACTTAGAAATGGTGCACACATGTTTTGCATCTGCTTTTTCTTTGTTTTACAAAGAAGTACACACAGCGCTGCTGTAAATGTATATATGCATTTCTTACTTTTGTGAAAATGCTCCTAAAAAGAAATATTTGTAAACGTGCAGCATTTTCCATTTAATATAAATGTGACTCTTTTGAATCTTGCAGACCAGGCCTGTTTTTTGTTTTGTTGCCATTCTCAGACTTGTAGTTCGAGTTGTGTAATGGCAGAAGTGGTATTACAAGTCACAGAAAGAAAAGAAAGAAACCAAGACTTGATAAGCAGCTATAGTTTAGAATGGGTCATGTTGGAAAGTATGCATGTACTGCCAACATATTAAACTGGCACATACCAAGTGCCACTTAAAAATGGTCAACTAATCTTTTCTATCTGCTTTTCCTTTCTTTTATAAAAAGTGACATACTGGGCCTCATTAGGACCCTGGCGCTCCCGTAATGAACGGTGCCGGTACGGGACTGGCACCATTCATTACGGGATGCCCTATAACGAGGCCTGCTAGCGGGTCCCGCTTTTCACGTCTGGTCTGACCAGACGTGAAAAGCGGAACCCGCTAGCAGGCCAAGATGCTAACAATGGCCCGTCATTAATGGGCCCGTTGTTATCCTTGGGGCTCAATGGGAATGGGGATTGATTTTTACCGGGTCCAAGAAAAGGGCAATTACCGGGTCTGCCAAGGTCAGCATAACCCGGTTATTGCCCTTTTCTTGGACCCGGTAAAAAATCATTACCGGCGGTAGCCATGACTGCCAGGGTCGTAATGAGGCCCACAGTGTTGCTATAAATGCACATATGTATTTTTAAAATTTCATGAAAATGCTGCTAAAAAGAAACATTTTTAAACTCACAGCATTGTAAGTAGCTGCCACTTGATGCGAGCAAGTGCTGAATGCTGCAATACATGGTATATGTTAGAGTGGTTATAAAAGAGAAAATGCTTCTTGAGAAGTTTATTACAGAGTTAGTGGCAGGAACCCTGTATATATACATTTGAAAAAGAGTTTAAAAATACTTCAAAAAACATAAGCATACCTGTACTATGGGGTTCATTACAAGTGAGGTGGTAAGGGGTTAACAGCGGTGGTAAAGGTGCCGGACCCGTCAACCCCTTACCGCCTCATTACGAGTCTGCTCGCGGGAATCAGGCGCCCTTACCGGGTCCTGTGAGTAGACCAGGGTGCTAACAACGGGCCCATTATTAAGGGGCCCATTGTTAGCACCCTCCCCATTCCCATTGAGCCCTATGGGGGCTCAAATGGGAATGGGGAATGGTTCCTCGAATGAGGAATTACCGGGCCCTCCAAAGTTGGAATGGCCCGGTAATTCCTCATTCGAGGAACCCAGACCCGCGTACCCGGTAAGGGGGTAGCCATGCCGCTAATCGCGGCATGGCTACCTCCTAACTTGTAATGACCCCCTATGTCTTGTTAGTTGAATCTGTTGAATCTGGAAATAGAAATCTTGGAGAGTTGTACTGTAGTTGTTGATGCAGGTGGCTGTGAGTAACAGGAGACATGTACACTGAGAGTTCAAGACTCCATCTGAAGTGCTGAACCTAGATGACAGGGTTACATGTAGAGTGTTTGGATGTGATTGGTGGATGGATGTGTGACTGTTTGAAAGCAGCCAATGAGGGAGTGTTAGAAAGATAAAAATAGACAGGATAAAAGGGTTGCCATGTGTTACAGTGTCCGTTGTCAGCGCAGTAGTCCGCAGACCGCACATGCAATCCAGGTCTTTTAAGGATGCCTGGCATGGAAATAGTACTGTGGAGACCACGGACAGTCTTGGATGTCCATGGTCATCAGGGATCAGCCAATTAGGTTTCATGGGTGTGGTGTACAGGAGGAGAGGGTAGCAGGAGTTTTGGTTGGTGAGTGCACTGAATTGACATTGATATTGATATTTTATTTGTATCATGCTCATACACAAGTGTTTCAGAGCACGACGAGGCAAGGCAGGGGAACAAGGGAGAAAAAAACAAGGCTCTTACTAGGCCCAGTGACATTGATAATATGCAAGTCTAGGGCAGAGGGAAGGGGGAAGTGCAAGGGAGAAGGGCGAAGGGAGAAGTGGAAAATGCAGACCAAAGGATGAAAACAACAAGTGGTAGTGCAGCCAGCACATAAAGTGGCAAGTGCCAGGTTTATGTCACAGAGAGGGGGTGTCTGATTAGTGCAGAGAAAAGGGGGATGACTATACGGTTACAGATACAGACCCACATGCACAGGTTGCCACTAGGCAGTGCGGGTATGTGGCAGGGTGGGCGAGTACCTGGGCCTGAAATCAGAGGGTGATACATGATGCTGAAGCAGAACAGATCAGCAGGGGAGAGGAGGAGAGAAGGCAGAAGTAAAGAGGAAGGTCTTGAGGTGCTTCCGGAACCCGAGATCATTCTCCTCAGGTTTCAGAGTGGCAGGGAGGTTGTTCCAGAGGGAGACCCCAGCCGAAAGCAAAAATCTACCCACAGCTTGTTTCTTAGAGAAACAACTGACCCTGTTGGAGTTGGAGGTGGAGGAGTGAAGAGCTCGAGAGGGAAGGCTTTATGGAGGGAGAGTTGACGGTATTTTGGACCCAGGCCCCAGAAAGCCTTGTGGACAATGCAAGGGTCTTGAATGTAATCCTTGCAGCCACTGGGAGCCAATTAAGAGATTTCAGGGCTGGAGAGATACGATCCCAGTGCTTGAGGCCAAGGACAAGTCTTGCAGTCTGGATGAGTTGCAAAGGGCGGAGAATAGACGCAGGTAGATTTAGAAAGAGGATGTTGCTGTAATCCAACCTAGAGAGAACCAGGGCTCGAGAGACAGTGAGCTTCTGGGGGTAGGAGAGGAAAGGCAAAACGTCTCTGATAAGGTGCTGTTGGAAGTTTGACTTTTTAGAGACATCAGAGATGTGGGCAGAAACCTCACAGATGGGGGTAGGGAGTAGGGGGAGGGCCAATGGAGGCTGGCCAGAAAGTGACAGGAAAGGATGATGAAGGTGTGTGGATGAGGAGAATCTCTGTCTTGCTTGGCATTAAGGCAGAGATTGTTGGCGGAACACCACACCTGAATAGCAGACAGACAATCCGAGATGAGAGAAGGAAAAGAGGTGATCAGAGAAGCCTGAAAATGAGTTGAGTGTCATGCACATAGCACTGAAAATAGGAGCAGAGAGCGACAATGCAATGGGCAAGAGTTACCAGGTATTTGTTGAAAAGCCAAGGTGAGAGGTTAGTTCCCTGGGGAACACCACAGGCAGAGAGAGAGATAGAGGAGGGGCAGGACCCAAGTTGGACCTGGGAGAGTCGATCAGAGAGGAAAGAGGTCAGCCAGACCAGAACATGATCGGTGATACCCATTTTGTCACGGAGACGGTTGAGCGGGATGGTATGGTTGACCGTGTCGAAGGCAGAAGAGAGATTGAGACGGATGAGGACAGAAGGGATGTTAGAGTCAAGGTTGGAGAGCAGGTCTTCACGGATGTTCAGGAGAGCAGTTTCCATGCTTCTGGCGGTCCTAAAGCCCAATTGATGATCATGGAGACAACTAACAGAATCGGTGTGACGTTTAAGCTGTGAGATGGCAAGCTTTTCCAGGAGTTTGCCCAGGAAAAGAGTGATGGAAATTGGACTATAGTTATCCGGGCAAGAACGGTCAGCTGTGGGTTTTTCGAGAAGAGGGTGCACAAGAGAGTGCTTCAGAGGGGAGGGGAAGGCTCTGGAGGTGGAGAGGTTGCATAAATTGGCCAGGGCAGGAACAGGTGTCAATGTGGTCCTTGATAGTTTTAGAAGAACAGGGCAGAACCTGTTTTAACAAGACTTTAATAGATTGGACTTGTCTATAAACCTTGCCAGCGGGCAAACAAGGAAAAGAAGAGACAGAGGGTGGGGGGCTGGCTGGAGGATGGCCAGAGTTAGCAGAAGGAGAAGGGGGAAGAGAGAGAGGGGACGAGAGGGTGGACAGGATTTCCTGGGTTTTTGAGATAAAGTGAGATGCAGGGGTCGTGCAAAGGGCCTGGGAAGTGACAGGAGAGGTAGAGACTGCAGCAGGGTTGGCCAGCTCCTTTCAGATTTTGAAGAGTTCAGCTGCTTTTTTAGATGCCGCAGAGACACAGGGTTGGATGTGGGCTTTCTTCCTAGTATGGACAACAAGCTGATAATGCCTTTGGAGAACGCGGCAGGCAATTTTGTCAAAGGATGAACAAGAAGTCCTCCAATTCCTCTCAGCCACCCTGCACTTCCATTTAAGGGTAGCTAGGTCAGAGTTATACCAAGAATTGCACTTGGCTTTGGGCTTTAAATGGATCCTCATGACGGGCAAGAGCATCAAGTGTATCGGAGATGGAAGAGTAGAGCATGAAAAGGGCTGTGTCAGGATGTGAGTCAGCCAGTGGTGGGGGGAAGATGACGGCGAAAGCCTTAAATGTCACTCGCTTCATGGGCCGGATGTCCGAGAGGGTAGGTGGCAGTGTTGGGGTTGGCTTGGCCTGGGGGGTAGAGAGGGAGAAATGGGAGGAAAGGAGGGAGTGTTCACTCCGGGAGAGAGGAGTGGTTAGAGGGATGGAGAAGGCGAAGTCAGAAGAGATCAAAACATCCAGCGTGTACCCTGCAGAGTGAGTTGGGCCAGAGGGGAGAATATAAAGAGAAAGAGAATCGCAGAGGTCACGGAAGAGTACAGTGGGCAAACAGGGAACATCAAGATGGATTTTAAGGTCACCAAGAAGGAGGAGTTGAGTGGTTGAGGACAGGAGGGAGAAGAGGTTGCCCACACAGAGAGGAATGAGGTGATCTGACCAGGAGTCCGATAGATAGTAGCCACGATAAGAGAGTGGCCAGCAGAGAGAGAAAGCCTACAGACGAGGCATTCAAAAGAGGAGTATGTCTACGTGGAAAGGACAGAGGCAGGAATCCACTCAAGGAGATCAGGGCTACACCCCCTCCGGACAGGGTGGATCTGGGTGTGGAGAGGATCTTTTAGCTGTCAGGGAAGAGTTAAAGCTTGTGACAGAGCTGGCCGTGAACCATGTCTCAGTGAGATTGAGGACATTGAGGTTGAATTCTTCGAGGAGTGGCAGATGTCAGAGGAGCATTTAATGGCAGAGCGAGAGTTGTGAGTGGCAAGATGAAGAAGGTTGCCAGCCTTAAAGGACTTCTGGGTAGGGTTACAAATCAGAGGTACGCCCTGCGGAGGTGAAAGAGGAGTTTGAGGGGGGTCAGAAGAGGAGGGAAGAAGAGAAGGTAAGGTAGCCAAGGGAGGTGTGGGCAGGGGGAGGCAGGGAGCTGGAGAGGGGAGAGAGTGGACAGCAGGAGATGAAAGGAAATTCATGAGGCGATGGAAGCATCTGTCAAAGAGGAGGAGATTGGCCTGGGGGCCTTGGGCCATGACGGTGCAATTAAGGTAGACATTAATGATGACCATGGAGGAGTCAAAGGGGGCATGAGGGCTTCCCAGCGGGTGCCACCATTAATAGGAGAGGAGCATAAAGGACAGAGCACAGAGATCATATGACGAGTCCATAGATCTGGTGAAGGGACGACAAAGAGGATGTCGCTGAGGGTCTGTCTGGAGGAAGCGCTGGAGTAAGTGTCATCGATAGGGAGTCCAGGGTTAGAGGCCAAGATATACTTTTTAAATTCCTACCAGACTTAGTGCGAAGCAAAGGATAGTCGATGGAGAAACAGTAAGAGAAAATAGGAGAAACAGAAAGTGCCATGTGTGAAAAACACAGCTAGGTTTGATTTTAAGATAAATGCAAAAAACACAGCTAGATTTGATTTTAAGCTAAGTGCAAAAACACAGCTAGATGTGATAATAAGCTAAATGCAAAAAAACACAGCTAGATTTGATTTTAAGCTAAATGCAAAAACACAGCTAGATTTGATAATAAGCTAAATGCAAAAAACACAGCTAGATTTGATTTTAAGCTAAATGCAAAAAACACAGCTAGATTTGATTTTAATCTAAATGCAAAAAGCACAGCTAGATTTGAAATACAGCTAGATTCAGAATGCTAGCAATGGGTGATAATGCAGTGCAAACAAGACTGTAAGCATGGGAAAGAAGCTGGGAAAGAAGTGAAGTTAAGAGAGTGTAGAAGTGTGTCCAGAAGTAGGGAACTAACCCATAGTTAATGAGGTGTGAATGACATAGTAGTCCAGATTCCTTTGAGGTGTGAGGTAGCAGTATCATGAGTGCTCATGTGCAGGCGTGTAGGAAATTCCCAAGCAGCATACCAGCATCGGACAGGGGGCAGACAGGGGCCCTTAGAAGTGGGCCTTTGAAGTGAGGGGGCCGGCTAAAGCATGCCATTCCCCAGTTGGCCAAGAAATACACCAAGTGGCCAATGATCACAGAGAGGGGGGAGTCAGAGGGCACTCCAGGAAGCTGTCAGACCGATGAAAAAGCGACAGCCATCTTGGACATGCCGCAAAGTCGGCAAACAGGACAAAGGTGCACAGAAAGTGCAAAATTCACTGCAAGTGCAGTTACTGATGAGAAAATGCTGCCGTTTCACTATCGCAGAGGAGTGCGATTTCATTTTTCTGTGAAGCTGACCTACAATAACTAAACAATTTTAAAAAATCTTTGTTCCTGTGCTCCCTCATCGCGGCGACCCTGCGCTGCTTTCACCTGCCCATATTTGATCCAGGGCGGTGTCCACAGAGCCAGAGGGGTGTTTTTTGATCCACTTTTATTCCAATTTGCCTGGCCCTCGTGGGACATCCAAGATGGCTGCCAATCACAGTGCCTTTTGCTAGGAGGCCCTGAGTCTGCCTCCCTCTGATGTCATCTCCACAGTCTCCTTTCTGAATGGGAGCCTGATGTTCCAACTGTCCTATTGCGGACCAGCAGGATTTAGCCAGCCCCCTCACCTAAGGCCCACAAGGAAGACCACTGTCTGCTCCCTGTCTGCTGCCAGTTTGCTGCGAGAGGACTTCTGCACCCCCTCACGGAGACACTTAGGATGTCTAACCCACACATTTCTGTGGACACTGAAATACTGTGACTTCTCTCCACCTCAGAAATGGGTTAGTCTCCCCAAACCCTTGCACCCTCCTAACCCTCTGTTCTTCCTCCCTCTCCCCTTCCCACTCTTACAGCCTGTGACCTACACCTATTGTTGCAAATTTGAATCCTGATGTGTTTTTGATTGCTACTGCAATTTTGAATCCAGGGACCACATTCCATGTGGTCCCTGGATGCATGGATGGGAGAGAGTCCACAGTCCTGGATACCATATATTTTATTAGTTATCAATATCTCATAACACACTAAGAAAACAGACAGAATCACCTTTAGCTGTCGCTAACTCTTTATCTGAACTAGGCTTCACTCACTGTGTTTCTCATCCTATCCATAACCAACAGAGAACTCTAGATTGGATCACAGACATGTACTGCAACACTTGCATCCTATCCAACACACCTTGTGCCTGGTCGGACCACCATGTTATCCTATTTACTATACAGGACAGCACCCGTCCTAAATACAGCAACCAACTTGCACCTCCTACACTTACTAGGAACAGCCACAGCATAACAATGGAGAAACTACTCCCTCTGCTACGGTCTATCATTAACCACCCTATCCATAACAATGACTCTTCCTCGCTAGTAGATCTATACAACAGCACACTACTCAACACCATCAACACAATAGCACCATTGAAAATGCAGAATGCCAAACCTCGCTCACACTTAAACACATGGTTCACCCCTCACCTGAGAACCCTGCACAAAATCAAAAGAACTGCCGAAACACATTGGAAAAACCTTCACTCAACACCTAATAAAGACACATTTATGGAAGCCTCCCTCATCTTTAAAGCTGCCATCCACCAAGCCAAAGGTTATAATAATAGAATCACCAAAGCTGAATCTAGAACCAAAGAATGATTTAATGGGGGTCATTCCGAGTATAGTGGCATGGCTACCCCCATACCAGGTACCGAGTTCCTTGAATGAGGAATTACTGGGCCATTCCGACCTTGGAGGGCCCGGTAATTCCTCATTTAAGGAACCCGGACCCGGTACATCCCCATTCCCATTTCAGCCCCCATAGGGCTCAATGGGAATGGGAGGATGCTAACAACGGGCCCGTTAATGACAGGCCCGTTGTTAGCATCCTGGTCTGCTCGCGGGACCCGCTAAGGACGCCTGGTTTTACCAGGCGTCCTTAGCGGGTTCCCGCGAGTAGACTCGTAATGGGGCGGTAAGGGGTTGACGGCTCCGGCACCTTTACCGGCGCCGGTAAACCCTTACCGCCAAGGTCATAATTACCTAATCCTTAGAGATCTGGAATATCTCATACCACCACCTGAGACTTGCACTTAAGACATGGGATGGTGCACCAATATACAGAAAGCGCCACTAGACAAAATTGAGCTTCTTCAAGCCAAATTCAAATTAAAAAACCTAGCTTCATGGATAACTCTTCTCAAGTCCTACCGTCCATTTTGTTACCTGATCCACACAATCTGTTCAAGTTCCCATCTCTATCCATTAAAGATGTGGAGGACATAATAATAAATTTGAAACCATGAAGATGCCAGGGGGACATCTGCCCAGCAACAATCATTAAAGAGGCAGCGAGGGATCTTGCTCCCTTTATTACTTCATTAATCAATCTCTCATTTGAAACTAGCATAGTCCCCACCAATCTGAAAGATGTCTGCGTCCTTCCTTTATTAAAGCAACCCACCCTTGACACAAACATCCCTACAAATGATAGATCTATTACTACTGTTACGTTCCATCTGAAAATACTTGACAGGGCAGCCTACCTTAAGATCCAGGAACATCTGGAAAGTAAAAACCTCTTGAGCCTCTGCCAGTCAGGCTTCATACCTAGACACGGCACTGAGACAGCCTTGATAGATCTAAAAATGCAAATGGACATTATAAAAGACTAAGGTAACCTAGCCCTTCTACTGTTACTAGACCTATCGGCTGCCTTTGAATTAGTAAATCATAAAGTCTTATGCAACCACCTTTCGTCTGCAGCCCATTTCTCCGACGAAGCGACTGCTTTGATCCAGTCATTCCTGAATAACAGAACCCACAGCATCGGCTGAACCAGCACCAGTCACATGCGGTGTACCTCAGGGTTCGTGCATCTCCCCAACGCTTTATAATATTTACACATAGCCCCTCTTTGATGACTTGGACCACTTGGGTGTCTCCTATACATCTATCCGGATGGCACCCAAATTCTCATTCCCATTACTGGCGACTACCACACTGACTTAAAACTAAATGACATATATCGTATCATACAAGCCTGTATGGCCAAACACGGACTGTGTCCTAACGATGCTAAGACAGAACTACTCCTGATAGGCTCCCAAACAAGACTTAATAGATTTGAAAAACAGTTCAACTCTTTTAATATTGATGGCAATAACACAAAGGTATCCAAGGAAGTAAAAACGCTAGGCATTTACCTTAACTCTTCACTAACATTGACAAGACAAGTCAATGCGATAGCTTTGACCTCTGCCTACACCTGCAAACTAATTAACGCTTGCATGCCCTGCCTACATCCAATTGCACCACTATAGCTAGAGCGTTGACCTTATCATAACTTGACTATTGCAACGCCTTATACATAGGAACTAACCAAAATAACCTAAAAAAGCTGTAAATATTACAAAACAATGTGCTTAGATCTGCTATGAACATCCCTAGATCACACCACATATTGGAACAGGGATGCAATTCTCACTGGCTTTCAATCCATCAAAGAATTTCATTTAAAACTCTATCACTGACTCACAAATGTCTTTCTAACCTAGCACCAAAATATCTGAGTGACAAATTCTCACACAACCTTTCTGACCGACCAACAAGATCTGCACAACTATATTGTCTCAAGATCCCTAGGTACAAACTTCAGGAGGCAGGGGGTTCAGTTTCCCAGTTTTAGAAGCTAACATGTGGAACACACTGCCAGTAGCCCTTAGATCAGTACCATCTTAGACCAAGTTCAGGAAAAATGTAAAAACGTGGCTCACCATTGTAGTATAATTTATTGTATTTTGGAGTGCAGCACCACTGCATGGGATCACATTTTTGCTATAATGTGGCACAAATAGCCAGCCAGAGGTTGGCAGTGTAACATATGGATATGCAAATGAAGACAGGTTACAGATTTAAAAGCATAATAGAATTTTTCTTTTCTCTTTTCTCACTTGATATACCTCATTCACAGGAGACCACATTAGTTATCTAATTGACTAACTCAATTAAAAAATACTAACACTAATTCTAACTAAATAACATTATAATGTGCTCTCCATGTGGAAAGAGAGGCAGAAGAGATGTGCTCTGAAAGTCATTTTTAAACGTGCATTTTTCTCCGATTTTCTCTGGCTGCATTGAAATGTGAAGGACGGAAAGGCAGCAGGAAGCAAGAAACAGAAACAGTTATTGCAGTATGAAGATCCCATTGTTTGTAAAACAGGGGTGGCAACCTAATACAATTTCTGTTAATATGATTGGAGGGAAGTATAACTGAAGACAGGCTGCGTAAACAACAGAGCTGTGCTGGACCAGCTCTGACAGAATTGTAGTTAGTTCACATTTGCGGAGCTGCTGTGAGGTCGCCTTTGCTGGGCTACTGGGAGGAGTCGTTCCAGCTGCACTGTTGACTTTCAGAGACTGGGGGTTCTTGGTCACTTGGCACCGGCTTGAGAACTGCAGATTGCAGATTGAACTGCATGTTCTCGCTGTGTGCTTTAAAAAAGAAAACCCCGGGCCCACTTCTCGAAGGAGGCAAGCCAAGGGATTTCGTGTGCCAGAGAGCTACAGATAACTGGTAATTATCACATAAAAATTGAGGGTGTGCCGCGTGGATGAAGTCTTTCTCAGGCAGGAAAGATAGCCATAGGGAATCCCTGTGTTTAACTGCCACATTATAATGTTGCAATGCAAATGCTGTCATATTGATGTAACTTATATTTTTCTTGTTGCAAATGTAAAGTGAAATTCGTTGCATTATTGCATTTGTTTCTCTTCTGTTTATTTCAGTAAGGACTGTCTCACCAGAATGGTAATGTATCATTTTGAAATGAAAATGTTATAACACACAGTTTGTGTAAGAGTATTTTTTTTTCCTTTGGTGCATCTAAAAAGAAATACCCTGCAAGAGAGGGAATGGTGTTTAATGTGCCATGTTTCCTATACCGATGAAGCAATGTCATTAGCAATTATGAATAGCTGTGTGCGTGATTCCACTCAGTGTATGTGTGTGTGTTTTCTGAGTGGAATATAATACAATAGTTCTTGCTGAGCGTACATGAATCAGCAAAAGAGGCCTATGGAAACATAATCTCACTAATGTAAATAAATTAGTGATAATACCACAGGGGATTGGGAATGCTATTGGTGAAAATTGTGGTATCCGTGAATGCAGGTCCGATGCCTCTAGTGATCACACGAACAGTCTAAGCAAAAACAAGGGGTTTTATATATTGGAGCCATGAATAAAACAGAAAAATATGCTCACCAAAATACCACCAACAAAATGTATTCCACTATAAAGCCAAACCCAATCTAAATGCAAGGAGTAGTCATCGTCAAATTACCATTATTTTTGGCGGTAAGAAAATACCGCCAAACCCCAAATCTACACAAAATACCCTACACCATGCAAGAAACACAATAACTGCTGCATCCTATGACCATCCTCATCTCTGTACCTTTCTACTATGCACTTTATTCAATCCTATTCCCTATTGCTGTATTTTATGCTTGTATTTTATTCTTGTACTCAATTCTGTCTCAACTGTATGTAATTTATGCAAACTGTAAGAAATGTGCCCAGATACTTAAGGGGTTGGTGCGCTATATAAATAAACAAAATACAAAATACATATACAAAATATATTTTTTTTAAACTGTGCTTCTGTAACTCCCTGAATGTATTGCACTCAGAGACCATTTGCTGGCCTTTTGATGAATTGCATTCTAGTATTTGTAATTTCACAGTAAAGATGGGAGGAAATAATGCCAACATTTTAAAAATGTTGCCTAACATCATTTTCGAAGTCTTTATGTATTTGAGTGACTCTATGGTATGTGTACTTTTCAAGTAATCTTTATAAATCAGAGTATTTTTGAAAGACAGACATGGGGGAGAGGAGGGGAAATGATGTGTTGGGAGGCAAGTTCTGTATTTGCCTATGTGGCAAGAGAGTTTGCAATCCTGGACCCTAGTGCAGTTATTCTCTCCTGATTGTGCTGCTTTTCAGGGCACAAGTCAAAGACACATGTGGGTGGACAGGATAACTAATTTTCAGAGGGCAAATACAACCCCTTGTGTTTTCTTGAGGTTGGCAAGCTTGCTCAAGTATTTGACTACCAGGCAGAGACACGTACCCACAAGACAACAAGCACTTGTTTTGTATTGGGATTTTGTTTTCCAGGGAATTGTTCACGCCAGATTGCTGGGTTTGAAAGGTGAGCTATTTTTTTACTTAGCCAGCATATTTATCAATACATTTCCTCTCTCGGGTTACTTTTCTGGTGTTCATTACTTTTTCTAAAAGTCCAATGCTATTTTGTCTTGCACGCTTTCTTCTAAGAGGACGGTCAATTGAACTCCATTTGTATATTTCACTTTCAGATATATGATCACTTACTGTGCGTATATTCATGGGTGCCGGCTTGACTTTCACTCTGGGGGCTAAAGTACCTGGCCATACATTATTCTTGCAGCCCGTCATTTTTTCCCTTTTCCATGCTGCTTAAATGAAGTTAGTTGGAGGGGTCATGCGATTTATCACAGAGGCCACCAAGAGAGCGGCCGTAAAACAAGCAGCTTGTAGCATGCTGCTTCAACAAAGTGTGTAATCCACAGAAAATAATTTAATCTCACTGTGCATTGCCTGATAACATTATGTATCTCAAAGCCTGCAATCTTTTATATGATATGATATGATATATGATATAATAATTTATTTATATAGCGCCTATACACAATGTATTTCAAAGCACTTCAAGGAAAGGGAGGGAACAAGGGAAAATACAACCACATTCTTACAGGCCATGAACAGTAAGGATGTGAAATTAACTATCGTACTCGGCCTGACGACATTTCAGATAGTGCAAGAGCTAAGACATAGATAGGAAGGGAGGGGGAGAGTGGGGAGACAGACAGGCAACTACTGTACTAGGCCTGACGACATTTCTGGTAGAGCCGGAGAAAAACAAAAGGTGAGGGAGAGGGGTTCAGAAAGGGAGGGGAGGAACAAAACAAGCGACTATCATACTAGGCCTGACGACATTTCAAATAGTGCTGGAGGGATGGTGGGGAGGAAAAAACAGTAATGGGAGGGTGGAGGAAACAGACGAGGTTGCTATCATATTAGGTCCAGGGACAATTCTGATAGAGTAAGTGCATAGAAGAAAGTAAGGGGAGGAGACAGGAAAAGGGAGAAGGGAAAGGAGGAGAGAAAAGAGATTAAGCAGTCAAAAAGAGTGGAGAAGCAAGAGTGGAGAGCAAATACAATTGCAGAAGTCAGTAGTAACACATAGGGCCTCATTATGAGTTCGGCGGTAACCGAGGCGGGAAAACCACCTGGTTACGCTGGACTCGTATTACCATTCCGCCTCCGTGATTCCCGGAATTACCGGGAAATTACAATCCCGGTTTTCCGGGAATCACGGGGGCGGAATGGTGTTAATCCCCATTCCCATTGAGTCCTATGGGACTCAATGGGAATGGGGATCATGGAAACACCGGCAGCATCTCGTAATGCTGCCGGTGTTTCTTCGTCCGCCTGCAGGCGGGCGGTGTTAAACCCGCCAGGTCAAACCTGGCGGGAACATCACCTCCCGCCTGCAGGAGTCGGGATCAGGCGGTCCGGAAACAACGGTGGAGGCGGGTTTACCGCCACCGTTATTTCCGGACCGCCTGATTTGTAATGAGGCCCAAAACGTTGCAAGCCAGGATACAAGATGAAAATGGGAACAGCATGATTCAGAATCACCATGAGTACACAATGCAAAGGAAGTCCAGCATGAGAGTTGCGAAAGAGTGACGCACCGTCTATAAATGAAGTCCATACAAGTCAAATCCAGCATTGGCCACAAGACAGTGATGGTGAAGGAAGGCACCAGGTGGGCGGGGCTTGCTAAGTGGTGAAAATGAGCAGCAGGCAGGAAGCGCCAGGTGGGCGGGGCTTAGGCCAGGTGACCTAGATCCACTTGCACCTGCTCTCCATCTGCAAAGGAAAAGAAGCCGGAGGGCTCATTAAGTAGGGAAACAGAGCGGCAAGCAGGAAGTCACCAGGTGGGCGTGGCTTGCAAAGTGGTGAAAAAGCGCGGGAAGCAGGAAGGCACCAGGTGGGCAGGGCTTGCTAAGTGGTGAAAAAGAACGGCAAGCAGGAAGGCACCAGTTGGGCGGGGCTTGCTAAGTGGTGAAAAAGAGTGGCAGGCAGGAAGGCGGGGCTTAGGCCAGGTGACCTAGATCCACTTGCACCTGCTCCCCATCTGCCGGTTCCATGTAATAATGTTGCCACAAAAATATTGCCATGCAAAATTATCGCCGAAAAATTGTCGTTTTTTATGGCGACTTTATTGCATGGAACATGCGGGGGACAACCCCGCAACCCCCAAATTTATTTATTTTTTTATACATTTTTTTTTTGTCCATGTCGCCATATATATGGTCACCCAAATAATATCGCCTCAACATTTTCCTGGCGATATTATTTACGGCGACCATATATGTGGCAATATTAATACCTGATACCCATCTGCCTATACATAACAATACATAACAATACCACTGTCAAAACAGGTCAAAATCAGTTTGTGATTGATGAACATCTTTGAGTGATGGGTTGCAAACGTTTTAAAATATAGAGTGGTCTTGGTCTGGTAGTGTTTTAAAATGGACAGTGGGTATGGCCGAAGGCCATGGCTAGTGGTCTGGTAGTATTTTAAAATGGACAATGGGTATAGCCATATATAATGGGTATAGCGACTGGCTATGTGCAGAAAAAATCTATGGAATAACAAAACCCTTGATATTCAAGGAAAAACCTTTAGTTGCAGGGACGTGAAGGTGAGTAATATATTGTAACACAACCTTTGAAATTCAAGGAAGAAACTTTAGTTACAGGGATGCTAAGGTGAGAACAACAAAACCCCTGCAATTCAGCCAAAGCCACCGTAATTTCGTGCCCTCTGTTTCCCAGCCTATCACCACAATGATGACAACAATGATGACATCACTTGTGACATCATCTATGCATCACTGATGACATCACTGATGGCATCACCAATGACATCACTAGTGGCATCGCTAATAGCATCATATATGACATCAATGATTATTTAACTAATGGCATCAGGCAGAAGATCGCTCTACGTTTTTGCCCATATTTAGACCACATTTACGTTTCTACATTTGTGATTTTAGCATTTTAGAATAGTTCATAACAGTGAGAACATTGTTTAAAACAGTAAGCATCATATCACTACTTGTGAAGCTTTCATTTGTAGTACTTTGGTAAAAGATGATATCTGAATTATAAAAAGTACACTGCTTAGAATGTTCCTAGTTTGTGCCAAATATATCTAAGACATGTTCACTATAATATAATCTGTATATACATTTACAGAAACAAATAGCAGAAATAAATAAAAAGTGACACATGTTGAACCCTAATTGTTTACTACATAAAATAAACATATGTAAATGCTCAATTGTTTTATTGTAAAAAAAAACATGTACACTCATCATTGCTACAAGCCCCTTTTCTATGTTTCTATATAACATGAGATGTGCTTTAAAACAACAAACAACTATGTATATGGATATATTTTAAGATTTATATACATGGGTATTGAAAAAAAAGTGATAATTACTCCAAATGTATATATGTATAGAAAATAAAGGATGTTTTAACATTCAACATTTGCTTGAAAACATGTACATAGATGTATATTTCTTTGGGTGTGTCTAAAGATGTTAAAAATGAAATAAAACACATGCTGTACAAAGTAAAAGTAATCTATGAATAGTATCCATTTTTTAATACATTGGGCCTCATTACACGGTAGACGGTAAGGGTTTACCGGTACCGGTTTTTTACCGGTACCGGTAAATCCTTACCGCCTTACTACGAGGTCCCTTTGCGGGTTGGGGAATGTAACACCTGCTTTTTGCAGGCGTTAAAAACCAACCCGCAAAGGGACCCAGGGAGCTAATTACGGTACCGCAATTTGCGGTGCCATAATTAGCACCTTCCCCATTCCCATTATGCCCTATGGGGCAAAAATGGGAATGGGGAAGGGCAATGGTGGAAGGGGGAATTACCGCCCCGCCAACCTTGGAATGGGGCGGTAATTCCCCTTTCCATCAAGGCGGTGCCGGTATTTTACCGGCATGAACCAGGCGCTAATAGCGCCATGGTTCTCCGCCTACCATGTAATGAGGCCCATAGACTTTTGTGTAAGACATAGATGATGTCATTAGTGATGTCACAAGTGATGTCATATTTGCTATCACCAGTGATGTCACCTGTGATGTCATTATCGTGGTCACAGACTGCACAACCGGGGGTGCAACACATTATTGTGGCTTTAGCTAAATTTCAGGGGGTTTGTTGCATTAAGTTCTCACCTTAATATCACTGCAACTAAAGTGTTTTACTTATATATATATATATATATATATATATATATATATATATATATATATATATATATATATATATAGTCAGTGTCATCAATGACATTTGTGATGTCATCTTTCATGTCGTAGGTGTTAGTCTTAGCAGTGCACAGTGGTGGCGCGAGTTATGGTTGCTTAGTTTACCATAACTGGCGAATTTCAGGGGTTTTTGGGTTTTACTTGGAACCATAACGTCCCTTTAACAAAGTTTTTCACTGAATTGTATAGGTTTTTAGTAGCGCAACTTAACCATAACGTCCCTTTAACAAAGTTTTTTCACTGAATTTCATAGGTTTTTAGTAGCGCAACTTAACAATAATAACTCTGACTTGATGTACTTGTAATATGGAACATACTGAACCCCCTCTACTGATTTGATGTCCGCGAACTCTTTTAATGTCCGCGGACATCTTCGGACAACAGCACCACTACCCAAAAAGTCTCGGGGGTATGTTTAATTGTTATATCATAACATATGAACATTTTACAACTTCACAAACCAGCACACATACACATTATATGTAGTAATAAATATGAAGTGTAACCCATATATATAACACACTAACCATTCATTTAAATACAATATTTTTTAAAATGGAATATACCAAAAGAAGAAAGATAGGCTTCCAACATGATTACCTCACAGAAACTCCACAACTAAGAGCAACAGCAGATCTACAGACCACTCAGAATACACCTTAGCTGAAATAGTAAGTGTACTGCATTTTACTCATATATTTGTAAAAATTCAGTATTAGATACAAAAAGAATGATATTATGTTTTTTTTTTTTCTTACAGAAATGCCTAGTACTCTGGAGTGGCTAGAGGAGCATTTCCCACGTGAGGAAATGTCAGAAGAGAGTGAATCTAATGGTAGACACCTTACTATATAAACCAATTAATTAATATTATATTATATACATTTAACATATATATATTTTTTGTACAGACCATACAAAAATTGAAAATACTAATGAAAACGCTGTATTGGATAAGACTCTTAATTGACATACTCTTGGCAAATTTTAATAATTTTACAAACTTTGTGGAGGATCACTTCAAACAAACAACTACATACCATTGTCCCACATGTACCTGTCCCCCCTCACCATATCCCAGTCAATTATCCCCAAACCTTCTCCATGGACCAAAACGTTTTGATGAGACTTCCATCCCTTCTTCACCTCATATAAACCTATTGAAACCCCCAATTCTCCTGTTTTTGTTTCAGTTTCTGCCTCACCTTCTCTGTCATAAATTTAACATACATGTAAAATAAAGTAAAATTATTATATTGTGTCCCAATTCATTTCTTGTTTTTTTTTAAAAAAGCAATTCAGGTGTCCGCGGACAGCGCGGGAGTCTGGAATGTCCGTAAAGGAATGAAAACGGAGGTGTCCTAAAAACACTATACTTGTCTGTACTGTTCACTAGCAAGTTGAAACTGTTCTAAGAACACACGCGGTGTCCTGAAATGTTCGACAATGGACGAAATGTGGGTGTCCTGACGACGCTGTCCGTATTGTTCGCTGGCAAGATGAAAGTGTTCTTAGAACATATTATGTGTCCTGGGATGTTTGTAAATAAACAAAATGGGGGTGTCCTGAGGACGCTATGTCTGTCCGTATTGTTCGCAGGCAAGTTGAAATTGTTCTAAGAACACACGCTGTGTCCTAAATTGTTTGTAAAGAAACAAAATGGGAGTGTCCTGAGGACGCTCTGCCTGTCCGTATTGTTCGCAGGCAAGGTGAATTTTTTCTAAGAACACACATGGTGTCCTGAAATGTTGTCAATGGACGAAATGTGGGTGTCCTGAGGACGCTGTCCGTATTGTTCGCTGGCAAGATGAAAGTGTTCTTAGAACATATTATGTGTCCTGGGATGTTTGTAAATAAACAAAATGGGGGTGTCCTCAGGACGCTATGCCTGTCCGTACTGTTAGTAGGCAGGTTGAAACTGTTCTAAGAACACATCAAGTGTCCCGGAATGTTCATAAATAAAAAAAATGTGGGTGTCCTGAGGACGCTATGCCTGTCCGTATTGTTCGCAGACAAGTTGAAACTGTTCTAAGAACAAACGCCTGTCCGTAACTGTTCGTTTCACTTGTGACGCACTTTTAATCACTCCAGGACCCGAACAGTGTCCGTAGAACACCAACGCGCATGCGCAAAATAGTTTCAGTGCATTTGGTGTCCTTCGGACACCCGCTCCCTTCGCAGACATGTTCGTGAAGCTATCATGTGACCGCGCCCACGATCAGCATATGTTCTGATTGCGAACACTGTTCCACATAGTAATCCTGAGTTTCTACATACTTTTTGTGACTTTTTGAACCCTTTTTTCTGTTCGATATGTCTGCGGACAGCGCGCATGTCCATGATCCTGTGCACAAGCACCCCTATAAAAGACCACGTCCTAGAGCTCATTCACATTGTGTTTCTGGCTATCCTAACGAGCACAGCAAATTTTGCTGCCAATTTGCAGATTTCCATCGCGAACTTGATGGCATCCGTGGCTCCACTACTGCCACCTGGTGCTGCATCTGCCTCAGCACCACCCCCACCCCCTCCACCACCACCACCTCCCCAAGGGCCTGAAGAGGAGTGAGGATGCACAGGAGGAAGAAGAGGATGATGAGAATGAGGTAGTGGAGGTCCCTACTACCAGCACTCGGCGTGAGTCTTGGGTGTGGCGGTTATTTACCATTCGTGGTAATGGTCCTAAGGCACGTGCGAACCAAGTCACCTGCAATGAGTGCAAAATGGTACTCAGTCGTGGGAGGCATGGTTCATACAGCTTTGGGACAACTACCATGAAGCGACACCTAAAGTCATTCCACTCTGGGCCGTTCGCAAAGATGTACCTTGCGAGGAGCGTAGCAGGTTGACTTCCTCTTCTTCATCCTCTGTTTCCGATCCTGTCACTACAAGGAACACTCCTGTGGGACAGCGTATTCCTCAAGCTGCCTCACAGGCCATACACAATGCTGATGACCCTTACCTTTCGAGGGTCACAGTTGTGTGTATGTACTGTGACGCAGCACTGTGCAGGGGGGAGAGACTTCGTAGTGCTTTTGAGGCTATCGTTTCAGAGCACGAGAAGGTCTGCTCACTACCCAAGTGAAACCCACTCTAGATATTCCTCTCTCAGCTCGCCCTTTCTTATCCCCGTGGTTGGTTTTTCCCTTTCCCCTCCTCTCCTAGTGTGTCTTGTATAAAATACCCAAAAAAAGTAAAACAACAAAAATAAAAAAGCCGCCTTTTACAGTTAAAAAATAGAAGTGAAAATAAATGAAGCAGGACCCTGTGTATTTTTTAGAAGTCCGCGGACAGTCCGCAGACATCTAACATTTTGGGGTGCTACCCTATCATAACCATTGCAGTTTTATCTGAGAGGAAGTGGTGGCTCTGAAAAGAGCCTTTTGGTGGTGTTTATTTGTGTTTGAAAAATTTGAAATGCTCAACACCTACTATAAAATGGATGATGTAATTCCGAAAAAGGTTGCAATGCATTTTGTACATTTCTCAAATAAATCTGATTGCCAGCATAAGTAAAATGGACTCGATCTCTGTGAAAAATGTATGTACTACGAAACATGATATTTTCATTGTGAAAAGAGGACATGCCACAATCTCTTAGAAAGGCACAAACAGCCTTATTGACATTGCACCTTGCTTTCTCCATTTGTGGACCAAATGAAGACGAATGAAGCCACATTTGTCTCTGAACAATCCGTGAAAATATTACTTGAGAATTTGGAAACACGTCCATGTCCTTCCCAAGTCCTTCTTTCATTGCAAATTGCAAAGAAATTCCAGACACATGTCCTAAACTGTTCCCTCCACAATGAATTACAATTATGTCTGGATGTTGCTCTGTCTCCAAAGTAGCACAGAGAGGTAGCAAGTCCAACCACTTCATTCCACGTTCTCCATGCCAGTGCACTTCCACATCTGGGAATCCAAGATCTACAGCTACTCCACAGCTTTCTGCATGCACCTTCAACCAATGTATCCACGATTCTCCCAAAATCCAAACAATCTGTTTTTTGAAACACACAGCCATAGCTATCTGTTCTTCTCTCAGAAAAATGAGTATCTGAGAGACTCTCTCCTGGCACAACACACCCACTAAACTTTCCTGACCAATCCCTTTCTCTGCTCATTCTCATTTGCATGGCTCCCCAATCCAAAAATCCCCGGATGTAACACCCGATGTCCGCGGACTACCGCCATGTCCGCGGACATATCGTAACATGAACAGTCCTTCTACCATTTCCCTTTCACTTTCTGTGCCATGCCCTCATTGGATATAGCTAAGAAGTCACATGAACATCCACCAATCACATCCAAGACCTCTACATCTAACTGCATCATCATAGATCAGCACTTTAAATGTACTGTTAATCTCTCTGAGTACAAGTGTCATATCATTGGAAAGCACCTTCTACCAGAAATACTGTACAAGTCTCCAAGATTTCTACTTGCAGCTGCATGCATATCCATATGCATGAACACAAACTACAGGTATGCATATTTTCCATATAGTACATGTACACTTTTTATAGATTCATATAAACAGATTAACTGACTTTAGCTTGTATAATCTATAAAATGAATTTACTGTCATTTTTTCCATCTCCTAAAATCAACTGTCACTTCCAAACCTATCTTTTTACACACACATTTTCAAAGCATGTTCAACTAACATATTTAAAGTACAATATGAAGAGTTAACATACTCAAACAAAATTGCATGCACACAGTATGTTAAAAAATCAAACAACAATACTTGTATAAAAATATAAACATTTATTTACTTATATTTATAAACTGCGCAAGCAGCCCATGGCATTGAGGCGCTGTTACTTACAAGAGCTTAGTTACAGAAATAGTGGTATTCAGTGGTACATTATGATTTCCACAAGGCATACAAATGATATTTTGGTTGGTACAGTTAGTCATTACAATAAAATGTATGCATTAAGAACATATGATATGTATTCAACTGGTGCAACGCATCTTATGTGAATAAGATAGCTTTCATGATATTGAGGAAGGCGCTGAGGATCAATGTCAATTAAAGAAATCAATGTCTAAATTAATAACAGTGCTATATACAAACAAAATTCCTTATTTGTTTCCTTTACAATTGCAGTGAAGACCATTCCCCTGAAAAGAAGCAGACCAATTTGAAGTACAAAGAACAACTAATAAGAAACCTGCTCATTTCAGAAACAAAGTAAGTTGAATACCACCATATTATTTGTACTATTATTCAAACACACTGTAAGGTTAATTCATGCTTTTTCTGTGTCTAAAAATAGAGATTGTGCACTAATGTGTCTACAAATCCCCATTTCTTAAACAGAGATTACAGGCAGAATGACGCACAATTTCTACGTTTTTCGACACACAAATAACCCAACTCAACCCCTAGAATTTTGATATTATAGAACAAACAACTGTTTTAATTGTATACCATTAGATTTACTATTTCTACTTCTCCACACCACCAGCTTACTTTCTACTATCATCTGAACCCCAGTTTAGTAGCACATAAATTCAAGAATAGCCATCCCTACAAGTTGTAGTTGCCCAATGCACAATCACACACCATTACATACATCTTTATTATCTTACTCACACACTCATGCAAACAGCACACATACATTAAGAAAACCCCAACCCATACCTTCTTTATTTTTTTCAACACACCCTAAAGAATGCCTACCAAAAATCAAGTCCGTAGAAAGCAACGCAGAAACAGAGCAAATGAAAATAGAAGTGTCCAAAACAACATCCATCTCTAGCAGAATTTGTAAATACAAGTTAAAACAAAACAGCTAATACAGTCATTTAGCGAAACAAAACAAACTTCAAGTACAGAAACTTTGTCTCTTCTATCAAAATGTAAAACAAACCACAAAACAATTAACAAAAAATCAGCTACCACTACAGATAAAACTGCTCCTATAAATATTGATATAGTGCAAACTAAGCATACCAAAAAAAGTATTTTAGCAAAAATGTTCCTTCACAGAGTCTTGCAAAATCTTATAAAAACAGGAGTGAAATCAAACTCAACCCTTAAAACCTATCGTAGGAAATTAATCTTAGAAGCGTTGATAGACAGTGTAATCCTTCTTAAAAGAAAGTTATTTATTTTAGTGTAAACAAAATGAAATCACTAACAAAACTAATGACTAAATTACAAAAAAGACTTCTCAATAAATGAAATGTCAACAGAAATAACTTCTTAAGTATCTGTGGAGGTGAATGGAGACACACTACGAGCACAGAACCATACTTTAATGGAGAAGCATACAAACAAAAGCAAACAAATACAATTGCCATACATAGCAGTAGACGAGGTTAGGAAAAAGTTAATAATACCATAATGGAACAAGAAATACTGCTTACAAAAATATCCCCAGAAAACTTAGAATAACCTCTCCATTCAACTGAATCAGAACGTCTAGTATACAAATAGCCATGCACGTGAATGTGTAACATTCCCAAAGAATCTTTCAAGTCTTTACGCCAATTCCTCAATCAATATGTGAAAGGCAAAGACAAAATGAAAATTAAACTACTGCAAAATATGGATACCTGTCCGGTGCGCAAGTACACAGGACTACAAGGACATTCATTGGCCTGCATTTCAGGACCTACTTGCAAAACCACCTTCTTTTATATCAAAATGATATCAACACATCATTCAACTATAAGAAATCTAGTCTATAAACTGTACTATGCTAAAAGTCCTGCTTTAGCACTAGCCAATTAAAATAACATTCTTCTACATGCAAAAAAAGGTAGCAGTCAACCCTCTCTCTAAAGAACAAGGCATGATAACCTGTTCAGTGGTTATTAACCACATTGAGAGTTCACAGCCATTGCTTTTTGCTCACTGTACCTTCACAGATGAGAAATATCCATTTGCATATCAGTCTTTGTCCCGCCCACAAAGGCAGTCCAGCACCAAAATGCTATGGCAATTCCTCTCTGAACAAGAGTACCATCAGCAACCCCATACACGTGTTTCAGCCTTGTTGGGCATCATCAGTGAGGTGAAGCTGAGCCTCTCTAAGCACAGTGAGCAGGGAGTCCACGTCTGGTTGCCCCCAGGTAACTTAGGCTGACCAACCCCAAGTTCCTTTCAAAAATACAAAAAAAGTGTAGCTGGCGCCCCTCTCTCGAAAGAACAAGGCATGATAACCTGTTCAGTGGTTATTAACCACATTGAGAGTTCGCAGCCATTGCTTTTTGCTCACTGTACCTTCACAGATGGGAAATATCCATTTGCATATCAGTCTTTGTCCCGCCCACAAGGGCAGTCCAGCACCGAAATGCTATGGCAATTCCTCTCTGAACAAGAGTACCATCAGCAACCCCATACACGTGTTTCAGCCTTGTTGGGCATCATCAGTGAGGTGAAGCTGAGCCTCTCTAAGCACAGTGAAATATGAAATAACTGACCCCTTAATACTTTGCAGTTACCATATGGCCATGCTCCCAAGACTCTATGACCTAGCCACAACCATCGCAGCATATCACACCCATGGAGTCAAACATTTTGACTATGCCATATGGACACTTTTAATGTCCGCGGACATCATGAGTGTCCTTAGAACAGTTTCAACTTGCCTACGAACAGTACAGACATACATAGCGTCCTCAGGACACTGTAATTTTGTTTATTTACGAACATCCCAGGACACATAATGTGTTCTAAGAACACTTTGAACGTGCTTGCGAACATGTGTTCTTAAAACAATTTGAAATTGCTTGCGAACAGAACGGACAGGCATACCGTCCTCAGGACACCCCCATTTTATTTATTGACGAACATCCCAGGACACATGATGTGTTCTTAGAACAGATTTAACTTGCCTGCAAACAAATCGAACAGGCTTACCGCCCTCAGAACACACGCATTTCGTTTATTTACGAACATCCCAGAACACATAATATGTTCTAAAACACTTTGAACGTGCTTGCGAACATGTGTCCTTAGAACAATTTGAAATTGCTTGCGAACAGAACGGACAGGCATACCGTACTCAGGACACCCCCATTTTATTTATTGACGAACATCCCAGGACACATAATGTGTTCTTAGAACAGATTCAACTTGCCTGTGAACAAAACAGGCTTACCGTCCTCAGAACACACCCATTTCGTTTATTTTCGAACATTTCAGGACACCGCCAGTGTTCTTAAAACACTTTCAGCTTGCTTGCGAACAATACAGACAGGAGAAGTGTCCTCAGAACACCCCCATTTTGTTTATTTAGAACATTTTAGAACATCCACGTTGTCCGCGGACAAAGCAAACACAACAGGGGGGTCTACCACCTAAATAAATAAAACATTTAACCCATCTCTTACTCCCCTACGCTCCCCAAACACTTTCACACAACAACACACCCTAATAAATAGTATTTTTCAACAAAGTTTTACTGCGCTGTCCGCGGACGTCCGCGAATCCAAGATGGCAGGCATTCCAGAAAATCGGACGTGCTTCACGCTCTTCACCGTCCAATCAACGAACACGTTGCATGTCCGCGGACATGACGCAAGCCGGTTGGCCAATCAGGACACTGTCCGCAGAGCGAACAGGGAAGTGTGTTCCCGGACCGAACATAGATGTCAATAATTTTTTTTTACCTATTTTTTGCTCATTTTATAAAAAACTACTGGACGGATTTTCACCAAATTTGCAAAAGCACACTTTCGGGACCAAGCCGCTGCTCCTGGTCCAAATTTGTTGAAAATCCGTCCAGCGTTTTGGGCTGTAGACGTGAGCAAAGTTTTTTCCCCAGTCAGTCTATGGGAAAAAAAGAAGTTTTGGGACCCCCTTATAACTTTGCCACCCCTCGACCAACCCTCACCAAACTTTGTAAAAAAATTCAGAGTGACCCATACAAAACTGCAAAGTTTGGTGAGGATTTGTCCAGGGAGAGCGAAGTTATAAACCACCCAAAAAGGGCTCTTCCTATGGAAACAGCAACTTAACCATAACTACACAGCCACCGTGGCTGTGTAATATATATGTGTATACACTTTGTTAAGGAGACGTTATGGTTAAGTTGCACTAATAAAGACCTATGAAATTCAATGAAAACTCTTTGTTAAAGGGACGTTATGGTTAAGTTGCGCTACTAAAAACCTATCAAATTCAGTGAAAACCCTTTGTTAAAGGGATGGTTACAAGTAAAACCGAAAAATCCCTGAAATTCGCCAGTTATGGTAAGCTAAGCAACCATAACTCGCAGCACCACCGTGCACTGCTAAGAATAACACCCATGACATCAAAGATGACATCACAAATATGATTGATGACATTACTGATGACATCACATGTCTAGCACCTTCTTTTTTAGTTCACTGACATATCTAGGTCAGGTGAGTTTATTCACTGACAGTCAAAAACTTAATTCAAATGGTATTACATTTGTAGACGTTGCTTGTTCAGAACTTCATTTTCTACTGATCTAGGAACTTCAAAATTTCCCTTGCACAGCTCCAACACCTATTCCTACTCATCCATTAACAATCTAGTACACAAAACTTTTAGCAAAACTGCTATTTATCTTAAAATGACATCAGCTAATGCCATCCCTCCTCCCCAAGAGCCACCACCACTGCTGTAATAAGGGAGCATGAGAAACACTGCCCCCTACCTTAGAAATAACACACGCGCAACATTTTCCCCTGTCCACCTTCCCCTCCATATTAGTGTTTGGTGCCTCTTCCCTCATTTCCGTCCCCACCTTTCCTTCTTAGCTCTCCTGCCAAAAAAAAAAAAAAAATCCAAAAACAACAAAAGTAATGTTCCTTTAGGAACCACCTTTCACAGTTAAAAAATAGAACTAAAAAAAAAAACACTTATAGACTCCATCTAGTTTATATTTCTCAGTAAAGTACAGTAAAGTACATAGACTCAGTATGATTTTCCAACAATTCCATTTACATTTTGTGTTATGCTAATGGGAATATTGTGCCGTTCATCCTCTGTTCCAGGGACTGGAACGGTGGATACCGGCCCGGCAGCCCAAGTTACCAGCCCAAGCGAAGCGAGTGTGGATAACAAGGTCTCTGGACCATTACCACCCCATTCCAGCCCCTGTAATGGGGGGTGAAGGTCATTGGCACCCTAGGTTCCCAAAGCGGTTACCCGGGGTGCTAACAAAAATATTTTTATTCCCACACCCGGACGCCTGCAGCGTCCCGGTGTAGTAAGGAAAATCCTACACCAAGATGGCCACCATGGAAAGGGAAGGCGGGGTTCCATACAGGGCCCCTCTTCGCTTTCCATGGCAGCCTACAGAAGGCAAAAAGAGCACTCTATGACCATATTACCACAAGCACATTTTTATTCCTTTTGAAATCTATACCAATTTCGAATAACTTTACCACAAAGCCAGTCCCAGGAGGACATGGCCACTTTAACCACATGTTTTGTCTCTCATGGTCATGGCCAGTAGCCAAATTGTCTAGATCATTACCTTATACCATGACCCGGACAATGTGGCCACTGCCCATGGCCACAGGCTACAGCTCAGTCACCAAAGGTATATCACTATGTTGTGTACCTACATTATGACACTGGTCAAAAAATAAAACATGGGCACATTTGCAAAACCATGCTTTCAGGTCCTTCTCATGGAAATCCACCTATGTTTTATTTTTTCAAAAGTGTCAAATATATGCACAAACAATCATCATATAACCTAGCCCCCACTTGACAAAATCTATTCAGACTTTACGAAAACATTTATATATAGATCTATAATCTTTTTGCAAACCTTTGTGTAGATTTGTCAAATGGCACCACATTTATAAGCCTTTACAATATTTTGGGACCCCCCCTCTTGACAAAATCCCACCAAACTTCTCAAAAACATGTATATCTAGATCTATTATCAGTTTGCCAAAGCAAGCGTAGATTTGACAAATGGCAACTAATTTATGAGCCTTTACATTATTTTGGGACCCCCCCTCTAATTTTGCCTCTCTTGACAAAATCCCACCAAACTTCCAAAATCATTTATATCTATATGTATTATCAGTTTCCCAAATTAAGTGTAGATCCGTCAAATGGCACATCATATATAAGCTTTTACATAATTTTGGGACCCCCTCTAGTTTTGCCCCCTCTTGACAGAATCCCACCAAACTTTGCCAAGTGCGTGTGAAGTAGATGCGCGCGTGCGCGGTTTTCGTTTGCTCATGTCATGAGCTCTGCTGCGGTCTTCACTGATATGTGTTTCCTCCAATGCCTGTGCACAGACTTCTCTGCTGCGTGAAATCTCCTATGTGTGTGTGCTTTGCAACGTGAACTTTTCTACGCGTGAACGTGGTCTACACTGCTAAGTGCTTCCTTCAACCCGAGTGTGCGGTCTTCGCAGCTACGTGTTTTCTACAATGCGTGTGCCTGGTCTTCACAGCTAAGTGTTATCTACAGCGCATGTGTGCGGTCTTCACTGTTACGTGTTTTCCGTTAATGCCTGTGTGCGGTCATCATTTCTGCGTGTTTTTCTTCAACGCGTGTGCATGTTCGGATGAGGCATATGTGAACTCAGATTCATCTGTTAAGAGCGCGTGTGCGAGTTTAAAAATGATACACCACTACGTGCTTCCTTCAATGCGTGCACAATATCTTTGCAGCTACGTGTTATCTACAGCACGTGTGTGCCGTCTTCGCAGTTACGTGTTTTCTACAAGGCATGTGCGGGGTCTTTGCAGCTACGTGTTATCTACAGCGTGTGTGTGCGATCTTCACAGCTACGTGTTTTCTACAATGCAGGCGTGGACTTTCCAGCAACGTGTTATCTACAGTACGTGTGTGCGGTCTTCGCAGCTATGTGTTTTCTACAACGCGTGTGCGTGGTCTTCACAGCTACGTGTTATCTACAGCACGCATGCACGGTCTTCACTGCTATGTGTTTTCCGTTAACGCCTGTGTGCAGTCATCATTTCTGCGTGTTTTCTTCAAATCCTGTCCGTGTTCGGATGAGGCACGTGTGAGCTCGGATTCATCTGCTAAGAGCACGCGTGCAAGTTTGAAAAAGAAAGTGTCTGCGCATTTTGACTGGCACGGTATATGTCAAGAGCGGGTGAAGTGGTTGCGCGCATGCGCTTTACCAGGTGAACTCTTCTATGCACGAGCGTGGTCCACACTGCTACGTGCTTCCTTTGTGTTCTGATGTTTTTTTAGCTAACACACTTTTTTTGCTTCTTGCAGCCATATTCCATCCCATCCTCATCACCCCTCACCTCCCCAAAGATTATTTGATAAGTTTGACAAGTGCAATGTTGTGTTTTTTTATATGTTTTATTGCGATGTCCACAGACACCGGACGCAAATCCAAGATGGCGGACGTTTCCAAAAATCTGACGCACTTCACCCCAGCCAATCAGAGAGCACGATACATGTCTGCGGACACAAGCCGCTTGGCCAATCCATGTCCCGTCCGTGGAGCGAACAGGGAAGTGTGTCCGTGGAGTGGACACAGATATCACAAATTTTTTGGCCTTATGTTTTAGTCGTTTTAAAAATAAATACTGGACGGATTTACACCAAATTAACAAAAGCACGCTTTCGGGACCAAGCCGCCGCTCCTGCCACAAATTTGGTGATAATCCGTCCAGCAGTTTGGGCTGTAGGCGTGAGCAAAGTTTTTTCCCGTTATGTCTATGCGAAAAACTGAAGTTTTGGGACATCCCCTATACCTTTGCCCCCCCTGCACCAAACCCCACCAAAATTTGCATAATAATTCAGAGTGGGCCATATACTTTTTTTTTACAAAGTTTGGTGAGGATTCATCCATGGGGAGCAAAGTTATAAGCCTCCCAAAAAGTGCTCTTCTATGGGATTACAACAGAAAACCTCTGAATTTCCCCAGTTATGGTAAGCTAAGCAACCATATCTCGAGGCATCACATGCACTGCTAAAGCTAACACCCAGGACATCAAAGAAGACATCACAAATGCAATTGATGACATCATTGATAACATCACATACCTGGGCCACTTCTTTTTGTTCACTTGCTTATCTACGTCAGGCAGTTTTGTTTACTGACAGAATATGAAAATTGAAAATATGCTACATATCTAGACTTTAACCATCTTGTATGTTCTTAAAGTACTTTCCTTAGGGTTTGGTCTCAGCTCATGGTGCACCTATGCATGCAATAAGCATGCCTCAAACACACAATTCATTTGTGTATATGTTGATGAACTTTCATGTTTTTTGACATTTTCTGGTGATGTTGTTTCTTTCTTACTTACTTTAGGTTCCCTGTATGTGTCTCTGATTTGTATGCATTGTGGTTCTTCATATGTATTGTTTGTACTAACACCAGTATGTAGTAAGTCTTGAATTATTATCTATTTATTCCATGTTTAACATTACTTAAAACTCTGATAAGGTACCATTCATTATTTTACTATCCAAAATTGCCAGATTCGAAATATTGCAATTCTATGCAGCACGCTGCAGCAATTGTCTATGTGTCTGTATCATTAGGTTCCTGTATTAACAACAACAATCCCAATATTATGTTTAGACAGGTACATGCTTTAATACATTAAGTAGTTGATGATAGGTCTCCCGATCACCCCTGCCATCCTGTTACAAACATTATAAACAAAACCCCTTGTAGTGCATACTAATCGAAATTAATTTCATTTGTGATGTCATCAGTGATGTCATCAATTAGATTTGGGATGTCATCTTTGATGTCATGGGTGTTAGTCTTAGCTGTGCATGGTGGTTACGCGAGTTATGGTTGCTTAGCTTACCATGACTGGTGAATGTTTGAGGTTTTTTGGTTTTACTTGTAACCGTACCATCCCTTTAACAACGTTTTTTCATTGAATTTCATAGGTTTTTATTGGTGCAACTGAACCATAACATCCCTTTAACAACATTTTTTCATTGAATTTTAAAGGTTTTTATTTGTGCTTTCTATTTGTGCAATTTAACCGTAACATCCCTTTAACAAAGTTTTTCTGTGCCTTTCATGGGTTTTTACCAGTGCACGCTAAATTCCTACACCTCAGTAATATCATACTTAACCCAATATAGCAACATTTTTGGCCTATTTGCACAGTTTCACCTTAAAACTTTGCCACACCTTCTAGCATGATTTTTAATGCTTCTATATGCTTTTTGCAAATGTGTCCAATGTTTTTGAGTCTGTCGATGTCCGCGAATATCTGACGTCATCGCATATTTTCCGGACAGCAGCACATGACCTGGCATGCGGGCGGCATGGTGACGTGTTTGCAAATGCATCTGCACTTCGCGAATGGGTCTGTGCTTCGCAGACATGTCGGGACTGCATTTTCTGCTGAAATAGGAACGTTCAAACTCAAAATATACCATTGCACAGCTTCTACACTTATTCTTACTCATTATCTATTTACAATCTAGCACAGAACACATACTTGGAAGAATATCGGCAAAACTGCTATTTATCTTAAAAATGGCATCAGCTACTGCCATCCCTCTATTCCCAAATAGCCACCACCAGCTGGAGGACCTACACAACAAGAAAAGTACAGTATTTCAAAAGACAAAGAAGAGGACCAAGAAGATGAGATAGAGAAAGTGCCTACCTCTAGCACTCAGAGAGAAACAAGGGTGTGGCAGTTATTTACCACTGTTGGGAATGTACCAAAGGCTTAAGCTATCAAAATTGAAATGCACTGAGGCTTTGTACTCAGTCGCGGACTACCTGGACGGTACTCCTATGGTCCCACCTCCATGTGCCACCACAACAAATCCAACCACTGCATTGCTCTCTGAAAGTTTCTTCCTTTCTTAGCAAGTAGTATGCTGTCTTCCTCCACCTCATCTTCCTAAACCAATACTGTAACCACATAGCCTACTACTGTGGAACACAAAATCCCACCAGCTACCTTCCAAGCAATAAAAGAGGCTGTTGATACATATCTATTGAAGATAACAGTACTCTGTATTTACTTGAACACCCCACTCTGCCGGGGCGAGCAATTTCAAAGTGCTGTTGAAGTTGTTATCAAGGAGCATGAGGTACACTGCCCCCTACCTTAGATGTAACAAATGCGTAACATCTTCCCCTGGCCAGCTGCCCTTCATATTAGTAGTTGGTGCCTCTTCCCTCATTTCCCTCCCCACCTTACTTTCTGACCTCGCCTGCAAAGAAAAGAATACAAAAAACCAAAAAAAGGTTCCTTTAGGAAACACCTTTCATAGTTAGAAATAGAACTAACAAAAATCATCTTCTAGATTCCATCTACTTTACCATTCTCGGTGAAGTAGTTGGCCTCAATAAGATTCTCCAACATTTCTATTAGCATTTTGTGTTATTCTAATGGGAATAATGGACATTTGTAAACTACAGAATAATATAAAAGGACAGAAACAATTTTCTGTCCCAAATACTTTTCTTTAGCATACAATAAGGACCTTAATCAATGGACCTTCATAACTACCATGGTCTCTAGAGTCCCCTTTCCATGCCATGGATCATTACAAGACCCAGATGACATGGCACACCATTGAACATGGCAGCCCTTGTACCCTTTTTAATTGTTTAGGTGTAACACACCCCAATGCCTGTTTTCAAACAGTCACACATCCATCCACCAATCACTTACAACAACTGTACATATAACCCTATGACCATATTAAACTTCCACACACCAACTGCCACTTAACAATCTTCTACAATTGTTTTGCATCTGCATTTCCCTTACTTATACAATAACATTTGTAGACAATGGTCTTATAAATAAACATATGCATTGTGCAGTGAGAGAAGTGCACACATAGAAGGGGCCATACGGATGAGCAAGTGCTCATGAGAACCCATGATGAAAATGCCAAGGGATGCCAATGTGGGATGCCACTGGCTAAGTACTGGAACAGAGAAGTCCCAAGGGTGGAGTGCATCTTAACCGTAACATTCCTTTAACAATTGGTTTTCTGTCTGTTTAATAGGTTTTTATAAATCAAAATCTTTCATGGTGTTACATAACTCTATATAAGTTAATAATAATTCCTCTTTTCATATGTACAAAAGGACTGTGAACCTCCTTTTTGTATTAAACATATGTTTTGCAACACTTACCTATTTGCGTCATTATCAGCAGCGCATGCTGGGGATGGAAATCATCTTTCCATTGCCTACGGCATAAGACTCCACCATAACCCCAGCCAAACCAAACCACCCCTATTATTCACTGCACCTTCCCTGCATCCTAGCTCAGTGTCCACTATGCCCTAATAATGTAACCAATGGCTAGGGCTCATGGCTTGCAGCCATAGCCAGTCTCCAAATCCTTGGGGCATAGGCTTTTGCCATGCTACATTCCCCAAGCAGAAAATCAGAGTACTCATTTGCATTTGCCGAGGGCCAGGCCCACTACCCACACACCAAATGTATATCACTAGTTTTTCTACTTACATTCTTACACTTTTGAAAAATAAAACACAAGACATATTTCCAAAAACATGCCTTCAGGTCCTTACTAATGCCTGTTGCGCAGGTTTGTTGTAATCTAGTCCACCGCTTCAGGCTGTAAGCGCAAGTAGCATATTTCTTCCCTTTCAGACCTACCACTTTAGCCATGCTGCATGCCCCAATAAGTAAATTACAGTATACATTTCTCCTTGCTAACAGGCCCTTTGCCCAGACACCAATGTTATATCACTGTGATGTGTACTTACGTTTTACACTTTTGAACACAAGACATATATGCAAAACCATGCTTTCAAGTTCTTGCTAACCCTCCTCGTTCATATTGCTGCAATCCCATTCAGCGCTTCAACCTGTACCCACAAGTAGATTTGTTTTCCCCATTCAAACCTATCCCAATTTCGAAAAACATGACCACATAGCTGGTCCTGGTGGCCATGCCCACTTTAACCCCATTGCTGGTACTTGTGTTCATGGCCAGTTGCCAGATTGTCCGGCTGATAGCCTTAGGCCATATCCCAGACAATCTGGCCACTGCCCAGGGCCACAGGCTATACCTCAGTCACCAAAGGTATATAACAATTTTTTATACGATCATTATGACACTTTTCAAAGAATAAAACATGAACACATTTGCAAAACTATGCTTTCAGGTACTTGCCAATGCACCTTACAAGAGTAAAATCCACCCATGTTTTATTTTTTTCACAAGTGTCAAAATGTACGTACATGCAATGGTCATATAACTTAGCCTCCACTAGACAAAATCCATTTAGACTTTGGACAAACATTCAAGGTTGGGTCTATAATATTTCTGAAAACATGTTGTCCTCATTCGTCAAACGGCAACAAAGTTATAAGCCATTTAAAAATGTTGGGACCCCCCTTTAATGTTGTCCCCTCTAGACAAAATCAGACTTTGCAAAATCATTCATATCTAGGTCTACACATTTTTTGCAAACTGATGTGCTGATTTGTTAAAAGGAACATTTATAAGCCTTTGAAATATGTTGGGACCCCCCTCTAATTGTGTTCCCTTTTCACAAAATAGCACCTCATTTTGCAGAACCATAGAGAGTCAGGTATGGAATAATTTCAAAATTTCATGGAGTTTCATTGAGTGGTGGCAAAATTATAAGCCATTCAAAAACGTCTTTTCACCAACCCTGTAATGCAGAAATATGATAGATGCCCCAAACATCTCAGATGTTTGCGGATATCACATGGCACAGCTCTGGAAATCCTGACTGTTTGTGGATGTCGGAGTTGAAACAAAATGTTTTTGGGGCTTTTTAAGGCCAAATGCCTCCCCATCATCAGCCCTCACCTCTCCAGAGATTGTTTCATTAATGTGACAAGTGCAATGTTGTGTTTTTTAATATGTTTTTACCACGATGTTCGCGCACACCTGCCGCTGTCCGTGAAACCAAAATGGCGGGCATTTTCAAAAATCTGACGCACTTCACGCTTTTCAATACACAATCAGCGGCTGCATTCAATATCCGCAGATCTCACGCCGCCCTCTAGGCCAATCGGAGGCCTGTCCCCTATCCAAATAGGCAAATATGTCCATGGATCGAACCCAGATATCACACATTTAATTTTACCTTCTTTTTGGCCACTGGATGGATTTACACCAAATGTACAGCAAGAAAGGTGGCTTGGTCCCAAAACCAATGCTTTCGTAAATTTCCATCCAGCGGTTTGAGCTGGAGGCGTGAGCAAAATTTTCCATTGCGTCTTGGGGTAAAAACAAACATTTTGGAACTCCCCTTATAACTTTGCCTCTGGAGCACGAAACCACACCAAACTTTGCAGAATAAATCTGACGGGGCCATACACTTCTTTTGCAAATTTCTGTGAGGATTCGTCCATGGAGGGCAAAGTTGTAAACCACCCAATAGGTGCTCTTCCTATGGGTTGGGCAATTTAGCCATAACTACAGGGCTGCTAACGCAGGCCCTGTAATATATATTTAATGAAAAAACTTTGTTAAAGGGACGTTATGGTAACAGGTGAAACAACAAAAAAAAACAGAATTATGCCAGTTATTGTAAGCTAAGCAACCATACATTGTGCAACCACGTGCATTGCTAAGACTAACACCTGGGACACCAAAGATCACACCACAAATGTCATTGATAATATCACTAATGACATCACATATGAAATTAATTCTGATGAAAAGTTCTTACATAGGGCTGTGTTTACAATGTTGGTAAGAAGATGTCAGGGGTGATCAAAAAACCTATCATGAAGTACTTAATGTATTAAAGACGCTAATCATCTGAACAAAATATTGTACTGTAGTGTTGTTGTTAATACAGGAACCTTATCACACATACACATAAGCAATGGCTGCAGCATGCATCATAGAAGTGAAATACTTTTAATCTGGTAATTTTAGCTAGTAAAATAAATGTTACCATATCAGAGTTTTTAGTAATGTTAAACATGGAATAAATACCTGATAATGGAAGAGTTACTACATACTTGTGTTAGTACAAACAATGCATATGAAGACCCACAATGCAAGCACATTAGAGGCACACACATGGAAACTAAAGTAAGGAAAAAAGAAACAACATCAATAGAAAATGTCAATAACACTATAGTTCACCATTTATTTATTTATTTCATGTATTGGTCATTTATATAGCACTTATACACTTAACAAAGCTTTTCCAAGTGCTCTCTCCAATGTAGGGAGGGTGATTAGAGAAGCAAAACAGAATTGGCATTCTTAATAGGCATGGGAACATTCAGAATGGGCAAGTGCTATGAGTTCTGAGGTACAACATAGAATGCGGAAAACAAACAGTTGACAATATATAACATAATTATTGTACGTGCCTAATGGTCGTTTCAATAATGCAGAGCTGTACATAAAATAAAGGAGAGTAAACTCAAACAGAGCAATTAGTCTATCATACATGTCTGACAGCATTTCTGATAGAGATAAGTGCATGAGACATAAAAAAAGGAAGGGTGTGACAGAGCGAGACTCAAACGAAAATGGCAGCAAGTTGTTAAAGTTACCAAAATTCAAATTGTGCAGACGGCACACAGAGCACACACAAGTGAAATGGCAACAAGTTGATAAAGTTACCAAAATTAGAAATGTGTAGAAGGCAGGCCAGAGTCATACGAGCACTCCAGCGCTTAGAGATGGCAGCGTCCATAATGGAAGCGGAAGGCCAAGCAACACAAAGGCCCAACTGGGCAAAAAAAGGCACAATAAAGGATTTTGAATTTAGAAAGAGGTAGGGGCATATCAGTGCACGAGGCAATGCACATAAGGGCAGATCGAAAGAATTGTAGCGCTCGTTGCCACGCTCGGTCTGAATTTGCACAAGGTAAGCCTGAAGCGCCATGGGGCTTACCTTGTGAATGCAGATGTAGAATCCACTCTCCTGGAGTCATGATGGTGTTGCTGCTGCTTGTGTCACATAAAAATGAATTGTGTGCTTGAGGCCTGCTTATTGCCCCATATATATGCACCATGAGCTAAAACCAAACACTAAGGAAAGTACTTTAATAACATACAGGAAGGTTAACATCTAGATATATAGCACCTTTTCAATTTTAATATTTTGACTGTCAGTGAACAAAAGCGCCTGGCTTCCATATGTCAGTGAACAAAAACAAGTAGCCCATGTGATGTCATCAATGACATTTGTGATGTCATCATTGATGTCCTGGGAGTTAGTCTTAGCAGTGCATGGTGGTGATATGAGTTATGGTTGCTTATCTTACCAGAACTTGCTAATTTCTGGGATTTTTCAGTTTTACTTGTAACCATAAGGTCCCTTTACAAAGTTTCTTCATTGAATTTCTTAGGTTTTTATTTATTTATGGTTAAGTTGCGCTACTAAAAACCTATGAAATGCAGTGAAAAAACTTTGTTAAAGGGACGTTATGATTCAAAGAAAAACCGAAAAAACCCTGAAATTCGGCAGTCATGGTAACATAAGCAACCATAACTCGTGTCACCGTGCACTGCTAACACTAACACCCAGGACATCAAAGATGACATCACAAATATCATTGATGACATCACTGATGACATCACATGTCTGGCTTTGCATCTTTTCCCTTTACTGACATATCTAGGCCATATAGTTTTCTGCAGTAACAGTCAGGAAGTAAAAATTGAAAAGGTACTATATTTGTAGACTTAGGGTCAAGTCACATCATATGAAACATATACATAGCGGAAGACACAGGCTTGAAAGAGAGCAATCCTTTCTGTGCATGAAGATAATCATTAGGGTTATCAGCACTTTCTCATAGTTTTATTTTTATTACTCTACCTTCCATGCATATGCTCATATTTGTATACATTGTACTCACTCTCCTTTCCTTTGGGTGCAGTCACATCATGTGATACACATACATATGGTAAGTAGCAGCTTTGAAGCAGAGCAGTAGTTTCTCTGCATAAAGACAATCAGTTAGGTTATGAACTCTTTCTGCTACTACTTCTGCTTCTTTGTTTACTTCACTGTCCCTGTATATACTCATATTTGTATGTGTTGTTGTCTCTTTGTGTTTTGTCTGTAATAATTATGTATTAAGTGGCTTTTATTATCTACTTATTACATGTTTCACAGTACACAAAACTCTAATAAGAAAGCAGTTATCATTTCACTATTCCACACAACAAGATTATGAATATTGCACCTTCATCATGTATGCTGTGCACACTGCCTATGTTTCTGCATGAGTAGCTTAGTATACTGTATAGAACTTCATAACAGAATGCTATTTATATCAATGCATTGCTTAATGCACTAATTAGCTGATGATATTTATCCCAATGATCCTTGACAGTTTTTGGTCAGCATTATAAGATTCCTTGTACAGAGTTTTCATGAAAAGTAAATGCACATGTGATGTCATCAGTGATGTCATCAATGACATTTGTGATGTCATCTTTGATGTCATGGGTGTTAGTGGTAGCAGTGCACGGTGGCGCAAGTTATGGTTGCTTATGTTACCATAACTGCCGAATTTCAGGGGTTTTTCGGTTTTACTTTGACCATAACTTCCCTTTAGCAAAGATTTTTCACTGCATTTCATAGGTTTTTAGTGGCGCAACTTAACCATAACGTCCCTTTAAAAAAGTTTTTTTACTGAATTTCATAGGTTTTTAGTAGCGCAACTTAACCATAACGTCCCTTTAACAAAGTTTTTTCACTGAATTTCATAGGTTTTTAATAGCACAACATAACCATAATATCCCTGACTTCACATACATGTAACATAGAACATACTAACCCCCTCGTAGTGATTTTCATGTCCACGGACTACCGCCATGTCCGCGGACATATCGAAAATCTCAGCGTGGTGAATGTAAATTTAAATAGTGTGCCCCATTTCCCCTTTGAAGTTGGCTCTGAAAAGAGCCTTTTTTTTTTTACAGATGCTTGACAGACACCTGTTATTTTGTATATTTTTTCTTGGTTTTTTTTCTTACTTTACTCCTAAAATCTTCACATAACCTTCTCCAAAGCAACCCTTACATTCCAAAATAGAAAGGCATTTCCCGTAAAAGATAAAGAAATGCCATCTTCTTTAAAATTAACAGCATTACTGGCATCAATATTCTCATTATTACAGAAGAACATACCAGCTCTAAGCATGAAGGCACACATGCCTTGGTTGATGACACACCTAGCAATGTTTTGCTGAGAACAAAAAAAATGAACTATTGTCCCATATTGCCCTAGGTAGTAATCCAGAAAAAATTACTTTCGCATTTGGAAGGATCTTCATTACGGCTTGAACCAAGCGTTCCAAATCAGCCAACAAAGTAGGGGCACTGATGTGGCCCAAATGGAAAGCACCATAGTGCAAAACTACCACATGCGGACTGTTCATCGTGGCCATATCCTCACAAACGTGTACAATTCCCTGTACATTGCAATCAGGCACAGTGCTCCACACCACCTCCACTCCTTTCACATCAAAGTTCTTTGCAACATGCCTGCATTGAGCGTACTGTTGTAAACCATACACAAACATATCTCCAAGCACCAACACCCTGACTTTCTCTACTTCTGCCATCTTCACCACACACAGTCTCTTTCAACACAAATCCACAACCTCGACATCTGATTGGCTGATCCGTACAGTCTTTTTTCCATGTTGGATTTCCTGGAAAAACCCAGATGTAGCACGCCCTGTCCACGAACAGCCGCGGTGTCCGCGGACGGCGCCCACTTTACTCTCTGTGCCATTCCCTCATTGCATACAGTTAAGCAATCACACAATACGAATAACGTCCTCAGAACACCCCATTTTGTGAATTTTCGAACATTTCAGGACAATTATCATTTCATTATTCAACATATTAACATTACAAATATTATACTTTCATCTTGTACTCTGCACACAATGCTATGTTTCTCCATTAGTAGCTCAGTATACTAGATAGAATCCCATAATACAATGCTATTTATACCAATGCATCATTCAAAGCACTAATAACGGTATGATATTTATTGCAATATCCTTGACACTTTTTTCGCAACATTATAATAAAAATCCCTAGTAGACAAGTTCCATGAAAAGTACATACACATGTGATGTCATCAGTGATTTCAGCAATGGCATTTGCGATGTCATCTTTGATGTCCTGGGTGTTAGTCTTAGCAGTGCACGGTGGTGGCGCGAGTTATTTTTCATAGCTTACCATGACTTGCGATTTTCAGGGGTCTTTCGGCTGTACTTAGAACCATAACGTCCCTTAAACAAACTTTTTTTAATATCACGCAAACAATATACAAACATGGCGTGCAAAAACCAACTTCTTACAGATGGCTTTACACAGAATGTTGCAAAGTAAGAATTTATGCTCGTTCACAGTGAAGGTCAGCTGCTTCCATTTTTTTCTCGGGCCCCGCAGAGGCTCACGAAGCGGACTATATGGTTGTATTGTGTTTTGACCTTGACAGACAGAGATTGTGATGAAAGACTTCTCTTGAAGGAGTGTTGCTAAAACGTAAGAGAAGATAAAGATGACATTTCTGAAACAAAACCACTTTTATATATTATATCACTATGCGAAATATCGTTCGCACACGCGGAGTCGTATTTTGGGACTGCACCACTCGTAGACAATGGAAATTGCAATTGTACTGTAAGTAACCCTTTACATTATTTTATACCAAATATAATTACAATAGCGTAGCATTAAAGACCGCTCAAGTTGAACTTGTTCGTTGAAAGTGGCATAATGTTTTCTACCGCGCACTATCACCGCCGATTTGATCCCCTGTCGTTTAGAGGGCTCTGAAAAAGGCAGACGACACAGGGTGGGTTAATAGAAATAATTTAACCGGTCTATAGGCGGTCAAGCGTTCTACTCGCTGTGCCACTTCACTGTAGCCTGTCAAGTGGCACAGCGAGTACAACGCTCGCTTTGACATCCGTGCACAGCTTGCTAACGCAAGTTTGAATCCCGGCAAGGCCAAACTCAGCCTTTCATCCTTCCGTGGTCGATAAATGAGCACTGCACACCGTGGTTAATAATAAGCACCGCTTAGATACCTCACGGTTCTTAGCGCTATATGAATGGGAAAATAATATTATTAACATACTCCGTTGCACTATCTTCGATAGCAAATAGTTTCACGCCCTAATAAATAAAATGATGATTTTTAATGAAGATCGGCTGGTGAGACTAATTTATGTTTTTTAAAACAGGTATGTGGCCCCATTTTGCCTATGTCACGATTTACAGACTCCAGCGGATGGGGTCTTCAACTGCCAGGTGCAGGTCCAAAATATGCAACTTCATGACCCTCACCATTTTATGGGACAATCGCCAAGGACCAATATGCCCTTACGCAGTACTAGCGGCTACAAACAACATACCAACCAATAGGGTGGTCTAATGGCTCGTTGTTGGAGCAACCTTCCGATTATCAGAGTGACCATTTACTGCTTTTATCATAAACCAACATCCTATCTACCGCAAAGGAACAACGCGTGGCTCCAAATAAACTTTTCCTGATCGACAGCAGAGACAATAGCAAATCGCTGAATATTCACTTAACATTTCATGTGAAATAAATGTACTTTACCAAATGTATAATCCTGCTGTTTACTTTTAAACCACAGTTTCATATTCCGAATTGTGGCGCACTGAGTTGTAAGCTGATCTAACACCCTCTGCACCGCAAAGGAACATTGCGTGCCTCAACATGAACTTTTGCGGATCGACAACAAAGACAAATGCAAATTGCTGAATATTCTCTAAACATTTGATGTCAAATAAATGTACTTTACAAAATTCACAATCTTGCTGTTTGCTTTTAAATCACTGTTTCAAATTCCGAATTGTGGCGCGCTGTGTTGTGACATATGTGTTGTCTTCCGGGTTCTGTGTAAAGTCACTTAGGACTGCAGAGAACTGGGCGCGTTTGATGACGCACCATGTAACGTCACAGAGAGAGGCGGGGAATATGAATGCTTTGATAATATCAGGCTTAGGGGCGGGAGATATAATTTAGTGTCGCAAAAGCAAGTCAGCCAGGTCAATAGCGCCAGTCATAGGATTATCACATAATGTCGGCGCACACCAGCCGGATTTATCGTTTCTTTAGTGGACAAAAAGTCAGTTGACGCCCATAGGAAATTGTACTTTTAGCGGACAAAAGGAGTGGTCTTAAAACACTTTCACCCTGACAACGAACAATACAAACAACGTTCGAAGAACACTCCCATTTTGTGTAATTGCAACCATTTCGGGACACCGCCAGTGTTCTTAGAACACATTCAACTAGACAGATTCCAATACGGACAGCGTCCTGAGGACACCCCCAGTTTGTGTATTTACGAACAATTAAGTACACTGCGAGTGTTCATAGCTCATTTTTACCTTCCTTGCGAACAAAAATGACACATACTCCGTCCTCTAAACACCCCACCATTTAGTTAATTTACAAAATGTCAGAACAGCCGTGTTCTCCACGGACAAATCGAACGCAACAAAAACGTCTAGCACATAAAAAAACAAAACATTGAACCTATCACATACTCCCCCATCCTCCCCAAACACTCTTACACACCAACACACGGCACTAAATACAATTTGTATCCACGTTTCACTGCGCTGTACGCGGTCGACGGCAAATACAAGATGGCGGGCGCCACAGAAAATCTGACGCGCTCCACGCCCCTCGCCGTCCAATCAGCGAACACGTTGCATGTCTGCAGACATGACGCAAGGCCATGGGCCAATTGGGGTGCTGTCCGCGGAGCGAACAGGGAAGTCCGTCCGCGAAGCAAACACAGATATCACTAATTTTTTTGCCTTACATTTTGGTCATTTATTAAAAAACTACTGGATGGATTTACACCAAATTTGCAAAAGCACGCTTTCGGGACCAGGCCGCCGCTCCTGCCGCAAATTTGGTGTAAATCCGTCGAGCGGTTCAGGCTGTGGCCGTGCGCAAAGTTTTTTCCCATTCAGTCTATGGGGAAAAAAAGTTTTGGGACCCCCCTATAACTTTTCCCCCCCTAGACAAATCCTCACCAAACTTTGCAAAAAAATTCAGAGTGGGCCATATACTTTTTTTGCAAAGTTTGGTGAGGATTCGTCCAGGGGGAGCAAAGTTATACGCCGCCCAAAAAGTGCTCTTCCTATGGAAACAGCAACTTAACCATAACTACACAGCCACTACCGTGGCTGTGTAAAATATATATATATATATATATATATATATATATATAAACAAGGTTCTGCACACCACAGAATAATGAGCGGTCACAAGAACGGAGAAAACACAGGCACTTCCTAAAACAGTAAGGGGCTGCTTGAATGGGAAGAAAGAGAATAGCTACACGAAAAATATCTGATAATCCAAACGTTTTACTTTGTACCAAAAGTACATAAGCAATTACAAAGGCAACCTGGGTGACACATTATATCAGCGATAGGCTCATTATTAAAGGAAACATCCAAATACATTGATACGTACCTTTTTCCATCAGAGATACAGTGGACTTTCTGAGTAAGATACGGGAGATCCCATGGAAAGAAACATACCTGCTGTTGACACTCGATGCAGTGTTGCTATACACCATCATTGTGCATAAATATGTAATCGAGGCTGTACAACATGTGCTGTCAACAAAACCAGTAATTTATAGAGATCAATCATTAATGCTGATAGAGATGTTAACTTCTGTTTAGAACATGATGAATTTCTGTTTAATGGGAAATACTACTGCCAGTCCTGTGGTAGAGCAATGGGGACAACATGTGTGCCCCCTGTTTGCCAATGTATACATTGGAATGTTGGCAAGATACATTTTGCTTCCATATAATCTACTATCCTATATAGTCATAATGTACAACTCTGGATCTGTTAATTGATGATTTGTCTATAATATGGGAGGGAACTTCAGAAGAATGGCTCAATTTGTTTCTATTATTAATAACAACACAGAACACATCAAGTTTAATGAACAACATAATTTGGAAAGATTCATATACATAGATGTAAAAAATTAAATAGTAGATAATAGGATGCAAAGATTGATGCACAGAAAGAAAACAAGCATGAATGCTGTCCTACATCCACACAGTGGCCATCTAAACAGTCTAAAATGGATTATCCCATATGAAGAGTTTATAAGAATCATAAGAGATTGCTCGGAAGTAGAAGAATGTCTTCAATTCTCACAGCATGCAGCCAACAGATTCAGGGAAAGGAGATATCCTAAACAAATGATCAAAACAGCATGTGGAAAAGCGAGAAGATTGAAAAAAGATGACTAGCTGAAAACCAAGAATAAAGGTTGCCAAAAACAAGACAAGAATGACTTGTTACATTTTATAAATGCATATAATAGGACAGCTGGTCAAGTTTGTAAGATAATGGATAAATACTGGAGGATCCTAAGACAAGAAAAAGATATTAAGGATCAACTTGGAAAGAGAGTGATGATAACATACAGAAAGTCTCTATCAATTAGGAATCTATTGGTTTCAAGTTTTCTGTCACTGAAAACAACCAAAAAGAACTGGTTAACCTCACAAAGATTGGGAGTTGTAAAATGTCTACAATGCAAAGCATGCAAATATGATATAAACACATCAGAATATATACACCCACGAACAGGAGAGAATGACAAAATGAACCAACAGTTAACATGCACTAGCATATATGTGGTTTATGTTTATAAATGTGCATGTAACAATGGTATATTGGTATATAGTAAGTACAAACCATATGGCCAAAATTAGAATTCTGTAACAGCAAACATTTCTCTTGTCCCATTGCAAAACACTTTGAAGAGACACATACAAGCAGTGTTGAAACTTTGCCATATTGTATTATCTATAAAGAGATACAGCACCATACAGGGGAAAACAGAGAATTGTGGATTTGGACACAAAACTCTCACATGGACTCAACTTGGATGAGGAACTCTATACCTTTGTTGGTATAGGGTAGAGAACTGGATATACAAAACACATATCTGCAATTGTGCAATTGAACATATGCATTTTTTGGTACAGATAATGTGCACTGATCTCTCTGTGATAAATCTACAAAGTGATTAGCAAATTTTAATGAATGTAACACATAAGGTGGTTTCTTTTAGGTTAAAGTGCACTTGGTATAGGACACTTAGGCTGCATCTTTTTAGGAATACCATCATATACTTGTAAGCCATAGTTTTGGATCAATGTGTATGGTAACATGATCTGAATAAAGCTGAGAAATATCAAATATGGAAATAAGAGAATTTTAAAATGTATTATGAGGTGCACTATGCACTTTATCATATGCTCTATATACAAATGGTGCATTATGCTTAGAGAGAATATTGCACACATGATGTGCACTATGCACTTTACAATCAATTAAATATGGTTATGCAACATAAGGGTTTGTATACATATAAACCTTTTGTAACTAGTATGAACCTTGACCTTTAAATGTACACTAAGTGCAATATCATTACACACTATGTGGCTCAATGAGACATAATAATAATATATGTATTTTGATTCACAGAATTTCATGCACTTTAGCAAACTATTACACATGCACGTTCACATTTTTTGAAATTATATATTCCAAGCAGATTATTGCACCAATATCATGCAATATATATAAGCATTATATGCCTTTAGAATTTAGTCTTTTTAAAATGAGATGCACTAAGCACTTTATTATAGAACAAATTAGATGATATGAACTTTAATCATTAATAAGTGCAACATAGAGAGGTACTCTGCACTTTGGAAATCATTTAAAAATAAGGTGGACGAGGCACTCGAGTTAAGAAACTCATTGAGTGGTTACAAATTTCAATGAATTACAAGATGGCAGCCAGCTTTGAGAAGTGTAACACAAGGTGATTGTGTTTGTAAACATGAAAGCGGGACTGAATATGTCCACTTGTATATACACTGTAGTTGTATGGGGAACTGACTGACTCAGAAGAAGCCCAGGAAAGTGTGAAACACGTAAGTTCAGCAGTTTGTATTGCTGTTTTATGGCTGTGTCAAGCCCATTTATGGATCAGAAATACATCATTTGAAATGTAAAACCGGGCATCTGTAGTGCTTGAAGTGAAGGAACCCTGAGGAGTGTGGTACATTTAGGGGAAACCCAAAAGGAGTATGGAAATAGATATATCATAGTTAAGGTGAGTTGGACTCCCATAGGAACCCCCATAATTCTATCATTATTAACTTTTTTTTCGAGTAACGAATTTGACCAAAACATTATAAAGTGATTAAGGACTTGTGAACCACCCCCCCTCGCCACCAGACTGCAAAGTTTCATAAAGATTTCCTAATAAATAAAAGGTTATTAAGAAGACAAAACATTTTCTTTTCTCCAAAAGTGTGCCCTACTTCCCATTCATTTCCCCATAGACAAACAAGTTAAACTTTTGCCAAAGAACACAGCCGAAACCACTGGATGGATTTAGACCAGGTCCAAAAAAACTTGGGTACAAAGCATCGACTTGCGATCCATGCATGGTTTGGGGTTATTCCATGCAGTAGTTATTTAAATATTTGACAGAGAAGTGGGTGCCCCCTTCTCAAAAATAGATAGTTATATCTCTGGAATTTAGACATGAAACGACCACCATCTTGTTTTCCCTCTATGCGAGAGATAACTGTCGTTATAGTCGTGGATATGGGAAAATGAAATGCAAAAAAAAAGCTATTGGCATGTCAAAAATATACAAATGCCACCAGGCTAAAGGTGGGAGGGGTGGCTAGAGGGCACAAAGTAAAATTTAGTTGGAGAGGGACTAGGGATTAAGTTTGCAATATAAAGCTTTCTAAAGCCTCGAATAGCCGACATCTCAAAGCAAACTGCATCACAGAAACAGTGTGTGTTGTGGGGGGAAAGGGAGAGAGCAGGGGAGGTGAAGGGGCCATCTAGGGAATGGTGGGAGCTGGCACAGATGAGGGGGCACTTGGTGTGGGCCTGGTGGGCAGGAAAGCATTTTCCTGCAAGACCATTTAGAGAAACATGGCCTAAGGGGGCTGGATCCTTCCTCGCTTTGAAACTGAGCAGGGTCAGTCCCAGTTACTGCATGGATGGGAGACAGTCCAGCGCTCCAAATGCTGTGTGTTTTTTTAGTTTTAAATATCTCATAACACATGGAATCCCCATTATCATTTTTTAAACTGTGCTACTGTCATTCCTTGAAAGTTTTGCACTCAAAGACCATTTGTTTGCCTTTTGCTGAATTGCATTCTGGCATGTGTAGTCTTACAGTGAAAACGGGGGAAATAATGCCACAAGTAGACACTTTTTGCCTAACATATTTCTATAAGGATTTCTATATTTCAGTGGTATGTGTACTTTTCAAGTTAACTTTATAAAGCAGAGTATTGTTGAAATCCGGACATTGGGGGCTGAGGAAGGAAAATGTTTAGAGGGTAAGTAAGTCATGAGTATTTGCCCATGATGTGACAAGAGAGTTTGCAATCCTGGACACTGGTGCCGTTATTTCCCCAAATTGTGGTGCTTTTCAGGATGCAAGTAAAAGGCACATGTGGGTGGACAGCGTAACTTATTTTCAGAAGGTGAACGCAACCCCTTGTTGTTTTTTAGGTTGACAAGCTTTCTCAAGTATTTGGCTACCAGGATTTTACTCAGGTTGTCATGCTCCCTCCGCAGAAGTTTACTCACAAGACCACAAGCACTTGTTTCGTATTGGGATTTACTTTTCCAAGGAATATTTCATGACAGATTGCTGGGTTTAGAAGGTGAGCACCTTTTATACTTTTCCAGCATATTTTTTGGAACATTTCCACTCTCAGGTAATTTATCTGGTGTTCTTTACATTTTACATTTTACAAGTCCGATGCTATTTTGTCTTGCGTACTTTCATCTAAGGACTTACATTTTTATATTTCACTTTAAGATAATTGTTCACTTACTGTGCATATATTTATGGGTGCCAGCTTTTGATTTTTGCTATGGGGGCTAAAGTACGTGGGCATATGTTTTTTTGCAGCAGGTATTTTTTTTTCCCTTCTACACACTGCTTAAATGCAGTTATTTGGGATTGAATGATATCTGACAACTAGGGGCTTGAAGCACTGGCAAATAATGTAATCATACAGGGCATTAACTAAAAACATTGGGAGTTCTCAAAGCATGAAATCTTTTATACATAATAATAAAATAGACATTTTTACAGCTACTGTGACATCGGGGGTGAAAAATCACTGGTGTCACATGTCTCCATCCATGCAGTAACCAGGACCGACCCTGCTTACCTTTAAATATGAGGAAACGGTCATCCACCCCTTAGGCCATGATGCCTAATAAGTGAGGAAAAATCCCAAGACCACTTAAAGCAACATGGCCTGAGGGGGCCAGGCCCTTCCTCACTTTGAATCTAAGCAGTACTGTGTATATATTCATGGGTGTCAGTGTCAGATTTTCATTTTGCTATGGGTGCAGAAAGTACCTGGGCATATGTTATTCTTGCAGCAAGTCATTTTATTTCCTGTTTCCCTGCTGCTTAAATGTGGTTAGTTGGGGCTGTGCGATGTATCACAACAGTCACCAAAACATAAAACAAGGGGCTTGCAGCATTCTGCTTAACCAAAGTGTGTGGTCCATGGGAAATAATTTAATCTCACTGCACATTGCCTAAAAACATCATGAGTTCTCAAAGCCTCCAATCCAAAGGCTGTAGCTTGTGGTCTGGTGGTGTTTTAAAATGGACAGTGGGCGTGGCCAAAGGCAGTGATGACATGCGTCACATACACGTGACATCACTCCACATATATAAATATGTCAACAAATTGGCGGCCGCGCCAAATAGAATTGCGGCACACCAACAAGGCTACACTACACCTTAATAAGGGTAGTGATTGAAACATAGGTAAAGTTACTCTGTGGGTAAGTGGTTTTTAATGTGTACTTGGCAGCTTTGAGATTCATATCTAAGGATGTATCAATATTTGGTACTGGCCCTAGGAATATTCATATTTCATAACAAATGTGTGGATATTTCAGCAATATGCCTAAATGTATCATTATGGGTATACATATGTCCACATAGGCAACCACTCATTAAAGTATGCCTACATGATCGTTACTACCTTGACATTAAAAATATGAGTAGTACTTCTAAATGTCCTATGGTATCATGGAGTAGGTACAAGGATATGACATTTATCCATTCACAGTCAGCACTGGAATAGACGCCAATTGATCAGGACTGGCAATATCAAAAAGTTTTCAGCTCCCAGAGTTGAAGGACCATACTTACCACTGAGCAGCTGGATAAGCAGTCATACTCATTGAGGAATTAGACATGGCAAGTTATCACTAACAAGACACTTGTTATCTTGGAGTTACAAGATTATAATATGTATATGCTCTATTAGAATTTAGATTAGTGATATTGACCAATGTGAAATGCCTGACAAACGATAGACTTATCATTTGTAATTCTAGGTGAGTCATAACAAATAATCTTGCACATTTAATATGGAGTAACATCACCTGGACTATGGTTATGGCACAAAATAATCAACAGATAGAATGACACGTAGTTGCCATAGACACACCATGGTAGCTGCAACCTAGTGCATGTCAATTAATGGTGTAGTGGGGGATGCTCTTCCTTCAATGTACAAATTAGTAAAGGGGGGCTGAAATATACTATGTGGTGATCTGACATAGAAGGTGGTTTTAAGGTCAAGGGAATGAAGGATAACAAAATTTAAAATGAGCTAACATTTAATGTTTTCCTAGTATTTTCCCCGGTTTGCGTCATTTGTGTTTTACTTGTGTGTTTTAATATGTTAATGTGGAATTGCTTTATTGGTTTGTGATTATTGCAGCTTTATGTTGATGCAACTGTATGATATTTGGTCTGCTGATAGTTTCAAGATTTATGTTTGGAATACAGATTGTCATGCGACCAACAAGTGTCTTGAATGAAGAGTTAGTCTTGAGAAAGATCTAGAGGTCGAAACACATATCGACTGTAGTTCTCGAGGGCATGATATTAAAGGCATGACAGTTATGTAATATGTATGAACACATTATGTGAAGGTATCTAGTATATGGCATATCATATGACAGGAGAAGATATTGGAAAATATTGCAAATTTAAAAACTGCAATATTTATGGTTAAGAGCAATAATTTATGTTGATAATCACTTTGTATTGATAACTCAAACTATTGTGAATAAAATCGGAATAAAAATCACTGTTTTAAATGTTAATTAAAATGTGTTGTTTATAATACACTGTCGCATCTTTATGTTCAATGGTTATGGGGTCGAACATGCCATGCCATGAAGTTGTGGGAAATATACTAAAACAAGGGCCAGTAAGACCTTGTGGCAACATCTGTGAAAATAAAAAAGCCAACAAATGTTAAAAAAACACCAGAGATTTAGCCTGTGTCTTAACTTACAATGGTCGATGAAAAACTGTTTCTCAAAAAATGGTTGCACTGTCACACACCAGCGTTACACTTCTGAATACTTCGAATTAAAAAAAAAAAATACAAGCAATGGGTGTTATTATACATGATAAAAAGGAACACGTAATAAATAACCCAACCATTTTATGATTTGGAACACATTTTTTATTTCTAAAAACATATATTTAATACATAAAGAAAAAAAAAGGTTATGCATAAATATTCAGGGGGTAATTCATAGAAATCAGCGCGTGCACGTGCACCAAAACCCATTTCAGCACACAGCGCATTCATGGATTTCAACACCCAGAACCAGCCGTGGTGCAGCGTGGTGCAGCGATCCTGCAGCAGCGCCATTAACGCCCCCAACCCCGTCCCGTGCGCCATGAACATTGCACAAATCCAGTACATGGCGCAAAGGCCAGTGGACCAGCATACAGCCCCCCCAACCAGGAAAACGTGTGTAATACTCCCCGTGCACCCCTCAGAATCCACGTACTCTGCTCGCGCCAGCAAAATCACGTGTAAAACTCCCTGTGCACCCCTCAGAATACAAGTACCCCTCTCGCGCTAGCGAAATCGTGTGTAAAACTCCCCACGCACCCCTCAGAATACACGTACCACTCTCGCTTTTACATGCGATTTGGCAATGTGGGTCCTCCCGGTGTGCCCCCTACCCCCTCCCCAGGCCCTGCAGGCAGCCCACACCACAGGGGACTAGCCTACACCCCTGGCCATGCCCTGCAGGCAGCCCATCCACCCCGGGCATGCACCGCAGGCAGCCCACATGGCACCATGCACTTGTGAGCCCCAACACATGTCCCACCCACCATTGATGGCCACCTGCCAGCAGGCCCCAACAAATGTCCCCCTGCACCCCCACCCACCCACCATTGACGGGTACCTGCCAGCAGGCCCCGACACATGTCCCCCTGTACCCCCACCCACCCACCATTGACGGGAACCTGCCAGCAGGCCCCAACACATGTCCACCTGTACCCCCACCTGCCCACCATTGACGGGCACTGCCAGCAGGCCCTGACTCATGTTCCAACAAACAACATGTCCTAACAAAACAGACCCATGTCCCTAAAGCCAACCCTAATCCCCCTTGCCCCCCAGTCCAAGCATGCAACCATCCACAGAACCCACTCCCAAATTACCCATGCCATGATAGTCTAAATGAACCACCATGCTCATGCAGGAATGCACAACGGAGCCACACAGTGGCGACACATGACGGAAGAAATGTTCAATGAGACATGCACAAAACCAATGACAGAACACAACAACAATTTAGAACTTAGAAAAAATGTATAAAAAACATAATGAACTGACTTGGAAATATTCTAAAATGAAAATCAATGTACAATGACAGATTTAGAAAAAAGAAAATTGTAAATCCAATGAAGTAAAACAAAGAAAAATCATGTACAATACAAAAGTGGTCCATTGCCAATGTCCATAATAAAATCATAATCCAAATTTTAAAAAAAACATTGATCCATGGGAATATATAAAAACAAAGTATGTACAAGTCTGCAACTATATACAATGGAAGTCCAAATAGTCCATGATCCACAAACAAAAGGAAACCTACAAAAAAGTCCTATGAAGAAAAAACTACATATACAAAGTGGAGCAATGTCAATTAACTTCAAAATAAAAGAAAAACAAAGGAAACCTAAGAAAAATGAACTATATACAATGGCGGCGGGCAAGTCCTACGGCTCACTCAGTGATGTTCCGGGCCAGGGCATCATCGAACTCCACTTCGATGTCCCGGAGGCGGGCCTCTTCCCTGTCCTCGAGGTCTCGCAGGGATGCAGTCATGGCCTGTTCCAACTCACTGCATGTTGCCTCAAGGCACTCAGCCCGCCTCAATGCCCTGCACATGGGGTTCTCTGCCCTGACCATAGTGAGCCATGCCTCCTCCGCCCGCCGCAGCTCCGCATCTATCCGCTGGCCCAACCGCTGCCACACGGAAGACACTCCCATTCCAGGGTCCTCCTGCCCTCCGGCCGATTCCTGCCCCTCTGATGTTGATGGCCCCGAGCCATGATGCCTCCCATGCTGAGCCTGTCGCTGCCTCCGACACAACTGCCTCTGCCAGCACAACGGCATCCGGGTTGATGGAATCCACCGGCGCCATCGTGCAAGTGCCCTGCCCGATGATGTCAGTACATCCTCTATCTGCTGGGGTCCAGTTGCTGGGGTGTCCACCCCTGCTGGACCTCCGACTCCCGACTAAGGCAGGGATAGGATCTCCACCGATCTGGCTGTGTTGGTTGGGGCAGGTCCACAGGGGGCTCTGGTGGCATCTGGGCCGGAAGACGGCATGGAGAATGACTCACGCATAGTCTGCACAGAGGTGGAGAGTGCTGCCAGAGTGCCCGACACATGAGGAAACCCCCGACCCTGGCTCCTCCCAACTGGGCCACATCAGCACGCAGCTCTTCGTGATGACGTGCAGGTCCCTCCAGGAAGCATGCACGTCATCACGAATGTCACGTGTGCGCAGCGCGACACCAATCAGGACAGACTCCATACGGTCACGGTCCCCTCGTCCACAGGTAGAAGAGTGCCAGATGATGTGGACCACCCTCCTATCTGCGGACGGGCCTGGGATGGGGCATCCCTGCTGGTGCATAGTGGTGCAGTCACAGTGTCAGCAACAGTGAAATGCACAGGCCCCTCCATGGCAACCTGTGCTGCCTCCTGCACCTACCCCACTGCACCTACCCCATGACTGCACCACTTGCACCAGTGGTACCACCCCACCAGGCCCCATGTGCGGCTCAGTACAGTAGCGGTCTCCTACTCCTCTGTGCACACCACCAACCTGGATGGCTCCACACTGTCTTCCGCCATCGCAAGCCCCTGTGGGGGCTCACCCACCACTTCCGCTGCAGCCGTAGTGGCAGACGCGGCACCAGTCCCCTCACTCCCAGATGATGGTCATTCCTGGGAGGGTGACTGGGCCTTGCGTTGCCGGCCGGTAGAGGCATCCCCGCTGCTTTGCTCCACAGCGCTGTCTCCGCCCTCTTCTTCACTCGCCGCTGTGTAGAGGGAGACATAGAACACAAGCATCAGGGTACTGTACAATAGTCCCCTAGACAGGAAGCAATAGCACATGAGTGGCACTATCAAACGTCACTTCCATCATGTCCCTTCACAACACATGGGTCAGTGCAAGCAACACACATGCAGAAACAGGCATGGCACATGCAATGAACATGTGCATCTATGTCCAAGGAACTGTTGAAACATACAATGGTGGATTGAAACTCACATGCATCATGGGTCATACTGATCACATGCAAACACATCCCCTTAGTTTCATGCATCTGGCCTCGTACACCCCAGACACAGTGGATACAAGGATGACTAGGCTGCATCAGTGAATCAACACATCGTCACAGACATGTGTCATGCATCCATGGCGTTTACAAGTCACACACACGCTACTCAGACACACAGACATGTACACCATACATGTCCATGACAGCAGCACCCATCTCTCACACCCCAACCTTGTCTAAGAACAGAGACAGGCACACATTCATGTGTGGATTCTGCATGCAGCTCCGCATGTTGCATTGTAACACATACACCATCCTTCTGGTTCACGCATGACTGGTCTCACATGCAGCATGTCCCTGCACACACATATCCATACATGGCCCATGTCACACATACAGGCAAGTAGCTAACTACCAGCACACTACAACATGTCCTATTTCACACAGCAATGCATGGCCACTCCAGATGGGCCTGCATCCTGAGGATCTGATGGTGAAGCACTGTGCGAATGCGCTCCAGGACCCTCATCTGCTGGTTGGTAAGCAGGCCCCCGCGCCCCACTGCATCCGCTGTGTCTAAGAGGCACCAGGCCTTCTTGAGGGTCCTGGACTTGTAGTCCTCCCAGCGCTTCTGAACGTGTTTCATGTCGCGGGGTGCCGCCCCTACTGCGTTGATGGCACCCACTATGTCCTTCCAGATCCTCCTCTGTCCTTTCTTGTCGGAGCGCGATGGTGTGAAGAGGGCATCATAATGCCCCAAGACTTGCTTCACCAGGATGCCAACTTCATTGGAAGTGAAGCTCGTGACCCTTTGCCTCTCAGCTGGGGGTTGCCACTGGTGCCAGATGGTGTTGTGTCAGACATGGAAACCCCCGAGGCAGGTGTGGGTGGGCAACTGGATCCTGGGGCTGGGCTGTGGAGCGATGGGATACCAGTCGGGAGTCCTCTGTTCCAGCAGGGGTGGTCACTGCAACTGGATCCCTGGAGATGGCAGTTGTGCAGGCACCAAATGGCAGGGCACGGTGGCAGCAGGCAGGCAGGCAGCAGCAGATGGCTCGTGGGAGGCTGCACGGGGCTCTGGGGGTAGTAATTTGGCCTTCTGGGAAGGAGCATGGTCTTCCACGTGTTGTCGCGTGGCCAGCTGGATACGGAGTGATTTGGCATGTGAAAAAACAGCACGTCAGCGTGTAATTCGAGGAAAGGCCCTTAGCACGTAAGTGCGTAAGTGATGTGACGCGCCCAGGTGTTTCCATCTGCACATTTTAATGGTCCACGTGGGTCTGCAGCGTGATGTACATGCTTTCAGTGGAGACTGAGGCATGTGTTTTTCCTACTTTGAGGTCACAGGCGATTACTTCACAGCGGTTGCAGTGCCTATGCGTATTTCCTTTACACGCAGACAGTTACAGGCCATGCTCAAATGTGTTCATTTTTATCTTAAGACTCTCTCAAAAGAGTGCCCATTTTTCTGGTCTGATCTCGCGTGCACTATTGTGCCATGGTCGATGTGAAACGTCACAAAAACCTATTGCCCAGTATCCAAGCTTTTCACAACCGTGCGATTAGGATTGTCTTTCATCTAAAACATATATGATGGCCTGGCCTGTTTCTGCAAAGAACCGTAATTGTCTGTCTTTCGAGTTCTCGGTGTATGTTTAATAATGACCCATGGCTCTTGGCCTGCCCAACTCTCGGACCTTGCCGTCATACCTCAAATATACGGGGTATAGCCTATCACTTCAGCTGATCACTTCAGCAAATTGCCATCGAAAGTTTAAGGTTGTGTTATCACCACGATGGGGAATGTTTGTAGGTTGCAATCTAGGGCACCAACACACCAAATCCTGAAAATAAACTTAAAGTTCATAATTTTTCAAAACAGTGAGAGACTCTCTTCTGAGAGAGGTTACTTAAGTGATGAATGGCTTCTTGCTCCATATTTACCTGCGTTTTTAATGTTGCTTGTGGTTTGTTTCATCGCGTGCTATTTATTTACCATTACTTAATTATTTGTATTCCTAGCGCCTTGAAGCTTTCTTTTAGTTGAGGCTGATTGCAATTTATACATTTTAACCGAAGGTTTAATTTATTTATAAATTATTTATTTATTTTAAATTGTTTATTCATATAAAGGTTATAGATAGTCAAGAAAGCAAGTTCCTCAAAGAACGATTACAGGAAGGAAAGGACAGAAGAAGCATAAACTACGCGAGCTGCACATTTCTTGTGTCGCATGCCGTGGTTCCCATTCCAGCTGGCTATAGGCCCACCATTTCGTGTCCCGTTATCACTTACCTGCATCTCTGCTTCCAGCCTTCCAGGATCTGCATTGTCTCGGCAAGAACTGCCTCTTCGTGGAGGCCCCATGGCTTCAGATGCGCGGCCAGTACGTTACCCGTGAATCGGGAGAGAGCAGTGGGGTGGGGTGGTTGTAAGGAGCGAAGGGCACGTTTTTAAGGTGTTGATCGCTCAGTGGCAACGTGCTCGCCTTGGAAGCAAGACGACATGAAGCCACACAGGTTCGATCCCGGGGTCCGCGCTTAGAAACCTATTAAGGTATTAAGCGCGTTATAAATAACCTCTCATGATTCTCGTTCCTCATTTTGTTTTGTAACTTGGTCCCACTGAATGAAAATGAAGTCCCATGACATGACAGGGTGGTGACAGACCTAGGACTTGATACAATTGTATGACTGAAGTAAATAAACTAAAATAAATATGTAGGCGATACTAGTCAATAAAACGGCATACAGCATCGCGTATTTTGGTGGAAATCTTTAGAAAATGAAGGTTGATGTTGGTATAACAGTCATTTGACTAATTAATACACATCGGGGCTAGTTTTGTCATGCTATTATTTCATAAATATGGTTAACGAATATATTGTATTTGTATATCTCAAGTATTAAAACGATCAGCAAAGAGTAGCGGAACGTTTTGTTTTAATAAATGGCAGGTATATTTAGTTAGCCCACAGGAGGGCAGCAGAGCCTAAATTAACTGACAAGCTTGCTCTCCAATAGTATTGTCCACGCAAGAATCCATAAGAATTTGAAAGGATGCAGAGATGTTGCTTCAGATAAAATAGTTGCATGTTTACAACATTGATTTTGTGTGTTGATTTTGGGGTGCAATCCTTCAGTTATCAACTGCCACGGATGGCCAGGCTATAGAATCAAACGATGACTGCATCATTTATAAACGATGAAACCGCTGCGATGTTTACAATGGATAGTTCGCTTGATACTATGTTTCTCCTGGATTAGCGGCTAAAAATTGCTTCTTAGATATTAAGAAATGCATGAAATAAATTGAAGGAGAACCTGAACTCACACTTCCGTAGTCAGTGAAACTTTAATTTATGATCTGTACTATTAAAAATAATGCTTTCAATTATTAACTTCAATAATAGTACTAGGGTGCACAGATTTAAAAAGTAAAAAAAAAAAAACGGACAGGGCAATTAACATAAAAGTAGGGCTAAGTCTTGAAAGTGGCTGTCCAGGCAGAACGCCTCAGTAGCCTTTGGAGGTGAAGGGGGTTTAAGTGTTACTGTTCAAAGAAACACATATAATTAATTTATCACAAACTAACACTATCTAAAATTGTAAAATGCAGAATTTCTTCTGTGTGATATTGTGCATTCATGCTTGTCAGCCATGAAGACCGACTACCAAAAACCGGGACCACTGCAGTTTCCAATGGAAAAATAATCTTGAGAAAGGGGGGACAGAGCAGCAAATACTGGGACAGTCCCGGCAAAACGGGACGTCTGGTCCCCCTAAATAGTAATTCATCGGTTTCAGGCAGCAAGTCCTTCAAAGAACACACATGCTGATTCACAGTGTAGGGGGGAATGGGTCCACTCGCACTTGGCATAGGTGTATGGGGGCGCAGGAACACACAGTAACACACGTGTCAGCCTTTTTAGTACTTAATGCTGCCTCTTGCCTGTCTCCTGAGTCCCCCGGCCCCGCTTCCCTGCGGCACACCTTATCACACTGGGTATGCATCACTCGGATAAGGACTGGCTCAGGAAAGGTGATAGGTTTAGCAATGCCCCAAACCCCTATAAAGAAACACGAGGTTAGTCTAAATACACAACACAAAGAAAAGCGGGCAGAGTAATGCCGGTGTGTGGTGTGGTCTGTCTGTTAGCATTCAGATGCTGTATATGCGCCCTGAATCAGTCAAAATACACAGCAGTTTTATATTTTAGAAATAAAGGTAGAAATAAAGGTATAGAACAATGAACTGTTCTTATGTTTAAGCAGCTGCACCTAAAAAACGTTTTAAAAAATCGAGAGCTAAAATATATAGGTCTAACAAATTGTACTTCCAACTGGAAGTGTTTCTGTGGCAAAAGGTGTCTTCTCAGGGCAGCAGCAGCATAGAGGGTCTCTACAGTTGTTTCTAGCTGAGCCTCATGTTCCAGAAGTGGCCCAACAGGTTCAGCAGCTCTGTGCGGGCCGCTGAGGGGAGTCAAGCCAGGCTCCATAAAACAGCAGCTTTCAGGTACTAATTGCAGCAATGCATGACACCAGCCAAGTCTATTTATTCTGGGGTGCATACGCCAGAAGCAGCCTGGTGATTCAGAATGGTCCTGCTGGGGCATGGGGGGAAGAGGGGCAAGCAATAGTCACCCTGCACTCCCCTTCCTCTGACAGGGAGCACTGCATACTGGTGCATATTACTGGTGGCTCGGGAGGCGGCAGTGTTTGTAGCTATGCTCCCCATTCATACGGGCACCACCAAGTAAGGTCTGGCCACAGCAGTGCACAGGTGCTGCTCCCTTTCCTCACGGGTAGTGTCGTTCAATGCAGCCTTGGCCAAAGAAGTAATGACAAGTGTGGTGCACCTCCTGGCCATGGGGCACAACGTCAGTAGATAGCCTGAGCCGTGGAGGTGAGTTTAAGGAGTGCAGTGTCCATCCTGGCCATGGAACACCACACAGCAAGATCAGCCATACATGCAAAGTGGTGCTTAACCGAGCTTCAGGCTTAACCCTCCTGAGTGACGGTCGGACTGTCTTCTCCACTGTCCTAACAGCGCTCCACTCACACCTTTTACAATTTATGTTCTCTTTTGAAGGGGTCCATTGTGGCACAGGCACAGGGGGAAGCCTTTAAACAAATATGCAGCATGGAGGGGACCTGGGCAGTACCATGATTCTTTTTTTTTTTACAGACCACTGGCCTTGGCTGCACCTTTATGCTGCATGGGGCTACATGCACCCCTCTGCCCTTGAAATATCCTCTGCCCAGAGGATAGCCTTGGCCTGACCTATTAATTGATGAAACCATGAGAGATATCTACAGGCCACCGATTGACTCCCATTAGCCTTAATCTTAGGCATCCCTAGAGTACCCCAGGAATCCCAGGAACCTACTCTAATGATGGAGCAACAGATAACTGTGAGGAACAGGCTATGGGAACCTTACCTTTGACCCCTGGTGAATCATACTTTAGCTTCATAACAGGTATGCTTTTCCTGGTAGAATGAAAATGTACAGCCAGAGCCTACTGTTTCCCCCCTGACAATGCTGTGCACGTTGTACAAAATCAGAGACCTTATCTATCAGTGGAGGCAAGGGCAAGAGCTCTCCTGCCACATCCAGTGAGCAGGGGTGATGGGAGCAGGCTCAGGATAACTCTTAGAAGGAACAAAAACAGGGTTGGGGATCAGGTTCCCTAGGAGTGGGATTGAGACTCATGGGTAGAAGAAACCACACTAGTGACTGAGCAACTAAAGGATTACCACAGGTGGCCAACTGATTGCTGTGACCATCAGCATCATCGCTGACTTCCAGAGGGCCTTCTGATGGTCTCACTGTCTCGGTAGCTTGTGGAGCTTCTAGGTATTGAGACAACAACAGGTCTTCCTCTTCTGGCCTGTGAACATGGAGTTGCTCCTCTCGGGTCATCAACCTCAATCTCGATGGGGAGCAGGTGGTTCAGGTGCAATGTCTTGATGTTCGTTGGCCATCCTTCCTCTTGCAGTCTCTATTGATATTGATATTGTATTTGTATCACGCTCATACACAAGTGTTTTTAGACAGGGAGGTCTCTAAAATGATGCTCTATGATGAACGGTTCAGACTCCCACTTATTGCCCAGCTTACTCCATCCTCTCTTTCCCAGGCTGTGGATAAATACACAATTTCAAGGCTGAAGAGCAAAGAACTTGACCTTGGTGATGTAGCAGCATGCATTACTGGCCACACATTTCTCGGTAGCAGCCTGGACAAGCTGATAGGGGTTGCTCTAGGTGACATTTGAGCTGCTTCACCTAACTGGAGTAGTTCTTGCAGCCTGTTCCTTCAGCAAACACTCAAAAAGACAGGTCTACAGGTAGCCGGCCAACCCTTCCAAACATCAGGTAATATGATGAAAAACCAGTGGAATTATCTTGGTGCAGTTATAAGCATGCATAAAGGCTGCTACATGCTGACTCCACCTGGTCTTCTCCTCTGGCCTGAGGGTGCCAAGCATCGCTGAGAGAGTGTGACTAAATATCTCCACTTGGACATCTCCCCGAAGTTGATATGGAGTTGCACTGATCTTCCAGCTCCAATATCTGCAGAATGTCAGGTCCCGAGTCTGAATGAATCCTGGCCGGCCAACCGTAGTTCACAAAGTATTTATTCCACAACAATCTTTGGTGGGAAACACCTGCATTTACTGAGTAAAGTAGTTTGTCACCACTAGGATTTTCTGCACACCTCATTGATCTGTTACGCTCACCTGGTTCCACGGGTCGCCACCCAGCAGTTGGGACTCAGGTATCCTTCTCTGCGGTTCCCAGGTTGACCAGCGGGAGGGTTCTGCCTGGAATACAGGTGGGCAATGTTCAAGACTGGGCAACTGGGGTAAACTGCCCCCCACCACCCTGTATACCCGCGGCCTCTCTGGACCTCTCCTCACCTTGTTTTTAATGCAGGTGTGCTCTCCGTCCTGACTTCTTGGAAGGGGCACGTTGTGCTTGGTGGGGGATTGCGATCAAGATACTTCACTGATGCCGACCCGCTTTGAGTCTTTCAGGTAGGTCTTGTTGCTGTGGTATATCGTTGTCCTTGCATGCCTTATTTGGTCTAACTAATGTCTTTTTCTCTTCTTAGGTGCGCGGAAGTCCAATATGTGGCATAGACTGAATTGGGTCTCGCCGGTAAGTAATGGCGTATTTAAAGCGCCTTGATGCAGTGAGTTTGCGCTATGCGCAGCGCTATGATGTCTTGCCTTTTGCTAACCTGTTGTCTTTTCTTCCCCACAGGTCTCAGTGCTCAGCCGGTGCATGGAATTCCTGCGGCGATGCTGGTCGAGGAGCGGCTTGCGAGGTAAGCTTTTCGGCACCGTTCGTTAAATTGTAAAATATCTAATGCCTTGTTTTCTTCCTTTTTTGCTGATCCGATGGTCCAGGAGGAGCGCTGGTTCCAGGATGCTGATCGCAAGAGCTGTAGACAGCTAACGATGAAATTACAGGTAAGCTGGTGCTGCTAACGATGTCCTTTTCCTTCTTAACAGATGCTGTCCTTCCGAGGTTCGCGGGTGCAGCTGAACATGGTGAGAGTCACGTTGCAGAATTGCAAAGTAACGCAAAGCGTGTTATCCCAGTCGGGTGTGGTTTAAATAGTTTCAAGAAAGTAGTCCCGGTTAAATAGTTCCTATGGTACTACACCCAAAAATACTATACCACATAGCTTGGTTCCAAGGAGCCAAGCTATGTGGATGCCTCCATGTTGACTGGCGCTGAAATAAATTAGTTCCCAACACAAGTCCTTTATCAAGTATGAGCCTGGCGCCAAAGGCGCCAGGACTGGCCCCAAGAAGGCCTAGGCCAATGATGACTGGGTTTAGTGGAGACCCGAGTCAAGACCCTTCCTGGCCCATGGGCTTGCCCGGGGGTCTTCTGGATGTGGGTCATGACAGCACTCACCCCCAAGGCCCCTCTCAAGGTGTTCCTTCTGTCCAGCCCAGGTGTAGTTGGGAAGTTTCGATGATAGTTTTTGATCAGACGTGGTGCATGAACATTTTCACAGGGTTCCCAGGATCTATCTTGGGGTCCAAATCCCTTCCAATCAATTAGATAGTATAGCTTCCCCCTTGTGTATTTAGAATCCAGTATGCCTTTAACCTCGAATTCTGGTTCTCCGTCAGCAAGTATGGGTTTCGGTGGTGTTCCAATCCGTGTACCAGGCTGCATTGATTTTAAAAGGGACATATGAAATACCGGGTGGTTGTGTAGATTGGATGGTAAATCTAATTTGACGGCCGCTGGATTAATAATCGCCTTGATGGTGTAGGGCCCCAAGTACCTGGGTTGAAAGGTCCGGGTTCCTTTGATGGGTATAAACCTGGCGGCCAGCCAAACCTTGTCCCCTACTTGATAGTCTGGGGCCTTTTTCCTGTGTTGGTCGGCAAATTGTTTTTGCTTGTCTTTGGTGCGAATTAGATGTTCTTTGGCCTTTTTGAAAGCCTGAGTGATGTTGGTGTGAAGGGTTTTTACTGCTTGCATTTCCAAGCTGGTTGGGAGATCCAGTTCTGAGGTACGTGGGTGTCTGCTACATAGGGTGTAAAAGGGTGTTTGTCTGGTACTGGAATGCAAGGAGTTGTTATATGCGTACTCGGCTATCCATAGTAAGTCCTTCCAGTCTCTTAGTTCATGGTGCAACATGCATTGTAGGTATTGCTCAAGGGTCTGGTTGGTCCTCTCGGTCTGACCGTCCGTTTGGGGCTGATGGCTAGTGGATAACCGGACGTCAATTTGCGCCATTGCACAACACTTTCTCAAAAAGTTGGAGACGAACTGGCTACCTCGATCGGAGATCAGGAGTGATGGGAAGCCATGTATTTTAACAATACCGTCCAGAAATACCTTGGCTAGAGTGGAGGCGTCAGGGAGGCCTTTGAGTGGAATAAAGTGTGCCATCTTTGAGAATAGGTCTACGACTACAAGAATGGTGTTAAACCCTTTACTGGAAGGTAGGTCAGTGATGAAGTCGAGGAAAAGAGTGTGCCATGGTGCAGGAGGTATGTCCAAAGGTTTCAGAAGGCCAGATGGTTTTTGTTTTTGCAACTTATTTTGTGCGCAGACTCCACAAGACTGAATGTATTGGATGACATCTCTACGCCAGGTAGGCCACCAGAAGTTCTGTTTAACCTTGGCTAAGGTCTTGGTAATTCCAGGGTGCCCTTCAATCAGAGAATCGTCATAACCTGAAATGACTTGTTGTTGTAAGTCCTTGGTGGGCATGTACAGATGACCCTTAAAAAAGGGTAAGTGATCTTCGATGGAATATTGTTCCCCCTGCGCTTGCCATGTGAGGAGGGTATCCGGATTCATGGTTTGTTGAATTTCTTTTCTCAGATCCATTTGGGTTAAGGCCGTAGTGAGGCCTAAGAGTTTGTCTTCTTCTGCGTATAAACTATGTCATCAGTGCCAGTACGAGAGAGTGCGTCAGCTTTTCCATTCTTGACCCCTGGTCGAAATGTAATGACATAATCATATTCGGCGAAGAAAAGAGCCCATCACAACTGGCGTGAAGAATGGGCTTTAGCTGTTTTAAGATATTGCAGGCTTCAGTGGTCCGTGATAACTGTAATGGTGTGTCTGGCCCACAGAAGGTAGCGTCGCCAGTCTTTAAAGGCGGATTTGATTGCCAAGAGTTCTTTGTCCGTGATGGCGTAATTTATTTCTGGAGGTGAGAACTTCTTCGACCAGAAGGCCACTGGATGTAGCTTGCCGGTTTCAGAATCTCTTTGTGAGAGGACAGCTCCCATTGCTATACTGGAAGCGTCCGTTTCCACGATATAAGGAAGATCTGGACGTGGATGTCGCAGGATTGGCACTGAGGTGAACCTTTTCTTGAGTTCCTGAAAAGCTTTTTCTGCTTCTTCGGTCCAGGCACATTTTTTGTTATTTTTTCGTAGCAATACGGTGATCGGGTGTACAACTTGGGAGAAGTCTGGTATGAACCGGCGATAGAAGTTCACAAAGCCCAACATACTCTGTACTCCTTTTACTGACGTTAGTGATGGCCACTTCAGGACAGCGTCAACCGTGTGCAGGTCCATCCTGATGCCTCCGGGAGTAAGGATAAAGCCTAGAAACTCTACTTCGGTTACGTGAAAAAAACACTTTTCAAGCTTTGCATATAAACGATGTTCACGGAGCTTGGCGAGGACTGAACGGACGTGCTTGATATGATCCTGTTTTGAGGTTGAGTACACTAGGATATCATCTATGTACACTAGGGCGCAGACATCAATTAACTCTCTCAAGACGTCATTCATGAAATATTGGAATGCTGCCGGAGCGTTGCATAACCCAAAGGGCATGACTTGATATTCAAATAAACCATATTTGGTACGGAAAGCAGTTTTCCATTCGTCTCCGCTTCTGACCCGGACCAGGTGGTACTCTCCTCGAAGATCCAATTTGGTGTAAATATGAGCATCTTTGACCTGGTCCAGCATTTCCGGGATAAGTGGCAAGGGGTAACGGTTCTTTACAGTGATCTGGTTCAATGTGCGGTAGTCAATACAGGTCCTTAAGTCCCCTTTTTTTTCGGCACGAAGAACAAAGGATTAGCTGCAGGAGACTTCGGTGGATGGATGAATCCGTTTGCAAGGTATTGGTCTAAATAAGACTTCAGATGAAGATTTTCAGGTTCCGTAAGAGCATAGATTCTACTACAAGGGACTTGAACACCAGGAACAAGGTCGATTTGACAGTCATAGGGCCTGTGCGGCGGCAGGGTGTTTGCTTGGTCCTTCTGGAATACATCCTGGAAATAGGCGGTATTCCTCTGTCAAGGTATTAGTTACACCCAGGGTTGATGTTGTCGTTCCGGGAGTTCTAGAAATACTGAAAGCTGGTTTCTGTAATAACAGGCTGGAGATCAGTCACTGCGGAAGGTTAATTTCCTGGCCCACCAGTCAATCAAAGGGTTGTGAGCGACTAACCATGGCATCCCTAGTATAAACCAGAATTGAGGTGCCTTGATGAGATCAAACGAAATGAGTTCCCAATGCCCGTCCTGGCACAGCAAGGTTATCTCGGCTGTGCATTGGGTTATGGGCCCGGAAGCGATTTCTGTCCCATCCACCGTAGTCACCTTGTCTGTAGTTGGCTTAAAACATAACGGAAGCCCCATCTCCTCAGCCAGGTCTTGATCTAAATAATTCCCGACTGCCCCGCTGTCGATGTACGCCTCAACGGCATGCATTCTTGACGACCGTTGGTTATTGATTAAGATTACTGGTATTGCAAAGTGTGAGGTCGGCGGCTCTTTCGTCTCACTCAACAAACTGACCTCTAAGTTTGCCGAGCTGGGTAGTTTTCCGATTTAGATTCCTTCTTTCCATCTTTTTCCGTGGCCCTGACGGTCTTCCTTGGGGGTTTCACCGGGCAGTCCTTCAGGAAATGTCCAGGTTTTCCACAATACAGACATAGTTGTTGTTGCCTTCTTTTATCTTGCTCTTGTTTTGTTAATGGAGGTCGCACCCCCCCAATTTGCATGGGCTCCACAGTGCTTTCTTGTGCTCGAGTTACATTGTCTCTATACCGAACATACACAGCCCACTGACCCATTTTGGAATGATCTGCTTTTCAGTCTTGCAACCAGTGGTCTAGTTGTATGACCAGATTTATGAACTCAGAACAGTCTCGAGGAGGATCAACTACTTGATCTCGAATGTCTTTTAATTCGCCTCGTAAGCCCAGATGAAACAACGTGGTTCTTTTGTTTTCCGGCCACCTAGCTTCAGCAACCAATCTGTTGAAAGTAGCAATGTACGTTAACAAGTCCTGATTCCCCTGTCGGAGGGAAAGGAGTTCATTGTCCACTGCTTGCTCTCGGGTATGGCAAAAAAAAAGGTTTCTCAATTTCCCTTTGAAATCCCCCAAAGTCATGTAATAAAGGATCATCATGGGTCCACAATGGTACAGACCAATCTGCTGTGCTACCGCTCAGGTATGATATAACAAAGGCTCCCCGAGCTTGGTCGTTTGGAAATGCTCCTGGCCTGCAAAGAAAGTGAAGGCGACACTGATTCATGAAAGCTGCGTATTTCCATGGATCACCTGTAAACCGCTCCGGTGGTGCCAAAGGAACTGTTCCTGGTAGCATAATTTGTACCGGATTAGAGGAAGTGGATGGCAGAGTAGGATTCTGCATCGTTGGGTTGCTTCCAGGTGGAGTTGTCTGTCCTGCTTGTGATTGCAAGTATTGTCTGCTAATGTCTTCAGTGCGCTCCTTAGTCACTATTAAATCTCTTCGGAGAGCGTTAGTCTCCTGTCGGGCAGAATGAACCTCGGCGCGCAGTTCTCCTATTAATTGGGCCAATTGGTCTAATTTTGAGGTCTCCATAGCGCCCAGGTGGATTGGTTTGGCAGGCTTCGCGTTCTGTTACGCCCACCTGGTTCCACGGGGACGCCGCCCAGCAGTTGGGACTCAGGTATCCTTCTCTGCGGTTCCCAGGTTGACCAGCGGGAGGGTTCTGCCTGGAATACAGGTGGGCAATGTTCAAGACTGGGCAACTCGGGTAAAGTGCCCCCCACCACCTCGTATACCCACGGCCTCTCTGGACCTTTCCTCACCTTGTTTTTAATGCAGGTGTGCTCTCTTTCCTGCCTTGTTGGCAGGGGCGCATTGTGCTTGGTGGGCGATTGCGATCAAGTTACTTCACTGATGCCTGCCTGCTTTGAGTCTTTCAGGTAGGTCTTGTTGCTGTGGTATATCTTTGTCCTTGCATGCCTTTTTTGGTCTAACTAATGTCTTTTTCTCTTCCTTAGGTGCACAGAAGTCCAATATGTGGCATAGACTGAATTGGGTCTCGCCGGTAAGTAATGGCGTATTTAGAGTGCCTTGATACGGTGAGTTGGCGCTATGCGCAGCGCTATGATGCCTTGCCTTTTGGTAACCTGTTGTCTTTTCTTCCCCACAGGTCACGGTGCTCACCCGGTGCATGGAATTCCTGAGGCGATGCTGGTCGAGGAGCGGCGTGCGAGGTAAGCTTTTCGGCACCGTTCGTTAAATTGTAAAATGTCTAATGCCTTGTTTTCTTCCTTTTTTGCAGATCCGACGGTCTGGGAGGAGCGCTGGTTCTGGGATGCTGATCGAAAGAGCTCTAGACAGCTAACAATGAAATTACAGGTAAGCTGGTGCTGCTAACGATGTCCTTTTCCTTCTTAACATATGCTGTTCTTCCGAGGTGCGGGTGCAGCTGAACACGGTGAGTGTCACGTTGCAGAATTGCAAAGTAACGTGAAGCGTGTTATCCCAGTCGGGTGTGGTTTAAATAGTTTCAAGAAAGTAGTCCTGATTAAATAGTTCCTATGGTACCACACCCAAAAATACTATACCGCATAGCTTGGTTCCAAGGAGCCAAGCTATGCGGATGCCTCCATGTTGACTGGCACTGAAATAAAGTAGTTCCCAACACAAGTCCTTTATCAAGTATGAGCCTGACGCCAAAGGCGCCAGGACTGGCCCCAGGAAGGCCTAGGCCAAGGATGCCTGGGTTTAGTGGAGACCCGAGTCAAGACCCTTCCTGGCCCATGGGCTTGCCAGGTGGTCTTCTGGATGTGGGTCGTGACAGATCCATTTGCAACCTGATGAAGTCAATACAGATGAGTCCATGCACCTGGAGCTGCACAGGTGATGAAAATGGGCTACAGGATGAGCAATGGTCACCTTTGTGACACACCTGGTGCAGTAATAATACCCTATATAAGTGGATAGTCTGGGCCAGATAAACATTGAGCAGACCAACTCAAATGTTCTTTTGCTGCCGAGACGTCCATGCTGATGATGAAGTGCAAAAAAAAGAATAGCGTGATGGAATTGCTGCAGTATCGTAAAGCAATGTGACACCTGGCTATACCTTGGCTTTTCTTGTACAGAACACCACCCTTCTGCACAAGCATCTTCCACTCCCCCAGCATAGCAGCCTGGTCTGGCTCTCAAGATACAGCTCTGGGGACAGCTGCTCTTTTGGTCTTGGCTTTCAGGAATGGAGCGATGCCAGGATCTGCTAGTTGGGAAAAAACTGATCTCCTCTCAGGACATACATGGTAGCTCAGAAACTTCCAGGCTGGAAATGGTGCACTAAGCAGCTGGCATAATCTCAGCTGGGTATCCCAAGCAGTCCACACCGCTGGCTCTGTATTGGTCCTGGTGATTCGCAGCCTGGCAGATAGCTATTTTTTTTTTTAAAAGTATTTTTATTGGTTTCGTGATATGATAAAACATTACAAACTCGTGAATTAAACAAGTGAAAAAGAGAGAAAGAGAGAATAAGATGGGGAGAAAGAAAAGAAAAGAAAAGAACAAAAGGAAACTTATCCTAAACAACTATAGTCTTCGTGTAATGTAGTAAGTGAGGTCCATGATGGTGATTCAGTCCAGAGTATGGCTTCTCAGGAAGTGGAGGGGAACAGCTGCAAGAGGCATATACTTTGTAATGATGGGGGCCTGTCACTGGGAACCGCAACAGGTGTTCAAGGGGGCTTATGGTCCGCGTCGAAGAGCATGCCCGTCAGAAGGGCCCTCCAAGCGACCAAGGAGCCGCCTGTGGCTTCTCCACTAGATGTAGTTCCTTCCTGCCAGGCTCTGGTCTCTGCCGTCGTCCACCTCGCCATTTCGTTTAACCATCGCTCGTGTCTGGGGCCCGCTGGTGTCTTCCAAGCCATCGCTATAGTTCTTTTGACAAGTATACATGAAATGTCCATTAATTTCACGAGGTGTTTGAATTTACTCGGTCTAGGGTATGTACCCAATAGGCACTCTCTTGGTGACCATTCGTATCGCTCCATGCCGGCGTCTCTACAGGATTGCTTGGCTTTCGACCAGAGTGTCATCACTTTGGTGCAGGACCAGAACATGTGGATCATGTCTGCCTTGTCGTTCCCGCACCATGGGCACACCGGTGGAACCTTCGCGTTGAACGAGGCAACCCTGTGGGGGGTCATGTAAGTTCGATGGAGGACGTTCAATTGTATCTGGCCAAATCTGGAGTTTCTCGAGACTTTCTTGGGGAATATTAGTGCTCTTTCCCATTCTTTATCAGTGAGCGGGGCTGCGAGGTCTGCTTCCCATTTCGCCCTCAGTGTCGCTCCCTTAGGGTTTGGTTTGTCAATGAGTCTGTTGTATAACCTGGAGACTGGTCTCCATCCATCAGAGAGGTCATACATTTCTTGTAGTAGAGGGTCCGAGGTAGGTTCCTCTGGCCAGGTGGGCCACTGATTCTTGGCGGTACGTTTGAGCCTATGGTACCAAAGGAACTGACCTTTGGGTAGCCCTTCGATTTCTCGGATCGATTCAAAGTCCCTGAACACTCCATCTTCAAACATGTCTCCCCATGTGTATATCGCGGCTTCCTCCCACTTCCTTGCTATGGGGAGGTCTGCCTCCTTCTTGCACGCATCTGCCATTATGGGATGGTCCGAAGAGTATGGGTGTTGTACCCTCCTGATGTGGCAAGTCCTGGTCCATATCTGTCTGCCAAGCCCGACAACCATGGGGGTTTCCGGAGAGCGGCAGAGGGGATCCCACAGGGTTTCCTTGGGTGTTAAGTTGGTGTGGTGTTGCTTCAGCAGCCCCAGTTCGGCTGAAGGTTCGTCTGACAGCCATCTTGTGATGTGACTGAGCTGGGCGGCCAAGTAGTAGAGCTGGAGATCTGGAAGTTTGATTCCACCCTCTTTATGTGGGAGGGTTAATGTGGCCAGTGACAGCTTATGCCTGTGGGGTCCCCATAAAAAGTCCTTGATAATAGCTTCCAATTTCCTGAAGAAGGGGGGCCGTATGTAATGGCAAATGTTCACAAAGAAGTATAAGAAGCGAGGGAGGATTATCATTTTGACTATCGCCGCTCTCCCCACCATTGCCAGTGGGAGTTTAGACCAGAATTTTATGGACCGTCGGAGGTTGGTGACGGCTGCTTCTGTGTTGTGCTCATGTGTGAGCTGTGGGGTGTGGCTGAGATTAATCCCCAGGTATCTGAACTTCTCGAGTTGCCATTTTATCCCTATGATCGGAAGGTCCTCCGCTGAGATGTCTCTCAATCCGGCCAGGGGGAATGCTGAGGATTTGTGTCTGCTAAATTGGATTCCGGAGTATCTCGCGTAGTTGTCGAGTACCTCCAGTGCTGTTAATGCATTGAACTCAGGGTCTTTTAGGTACAAGAGAACGTCATCAGCATACAGTGATATTATGTTATAGGCGTTGCCCACCTTAATGCCGGCGTCAAAGAGTTGCTGTCGAAAGTATAAGGCAATCGGTTCCAGTCCCAGTATGTACAGCATGGGCGAGAGTGGGCATCCTTGTCTCGTGCCCCTCTGTATTTTCCAGGGTTCTGAGACTGTGCCGCCTGTCTTGACCCTGGCCACTGGGGAGTTGTAGAGAACCTGGACCCATCTGATGAAACCATTTCCGAAGCCAAAAGCCCGCAGGGCCTCCACCAGCCACTCCCAGTAGATGGAGTCAAAAGCCTTAATGGCGTCAAGTGACAGTATCGCTAGATCTTCCTCCGAGTCGTGAGTTTCGGCCATGATGTGTTGAAGCCTCCTCAAATTGGCTGTAGTGTTGCGACCTGGGACAAATCCGTTCTGATCCTCATGGATTATGGACCCTAGCACTCTAGCAAGTCTGCTGGCCAGTATTGAGGTGAGGATCTTGCTATCATAATTGAGCATGGCCAGGGGTCGGTATGAGTCGCAGTCAGTGGGTGGTTTATGAGGTTTAAGCATGGGGATGATTATGGTTTCTCTCATGGTGTTGGGGAGGATCCCATTTGTGTAAGCTTCCTGATAGACTTCGTGTAGGATGGGGGTGAGAATGGGTTCGTATGCTTTATAGAATTCCGGCGTAAGTCCGTCGCTACCTGGGGTCTTGGAGGTGGCGAGCGACCTGATGGCCCATCTTACATCATCGGGAGTAATGTCCATGTCTAGTTCGGTTCTCTGTTCGTTGGTTATTTGGGGTATGTCAATCTCACCCAGGGTGTCTATTATTTCGGTGGTGGGGATTCGGGCTTCATGAGCATATAGTTTTGAGTAGAACTCGGCAAATGCTTTGTTGATCCCCATCTGCGTCCTGTGGGATGTACCGTCTGCATCTATTATCTCTGTTGGTAAGTGTTTGGGGTGCTCCCTTCTGCATAGCCAGGCCAACAGCTTACCCGGTTTGTCTGATTCCCTGTGGGATCGAGCGGTGTACGTGGCAAAGTCAAATTTTTCAAGTCTGTCCCAGGAGAGTTGACATTTCTCTCGGGCCGTTTTCAGTTCCGTTTCGACTCCTGGGGAGGTATCAAGAGTGGACTCCAGGCGGGTGATCTCTGATTCCTGGGCCTCAAGTGATGTCTTTAGTTGCCTGCGGGTGCCACCAGCTCTAGATATAATTTCTCCTCTGGTGACCACCTTCATGGCCTCCCACAGTGTGCTCCAAGTGGAGACGGATCCCTTATTGATATCGACGTACTCCTCTAGTTTCTCGGCAAGGTCCTCTCTGAACTGTGGGTCCTCTAGTGTCGCGGAAGGCATTCTCCACATGGGGATCGAGGGTCTGGGTCCTCTCTGCCTCCATTGCATGATTAACGGGGAGTGATCAGAAATGGTTCTCCCCAGATACTCTGTGGTTACCGCCAGCGGGGCTTCGTCACGGTCAACAAACAAGTAATCTATCCTTGTGTGGACATTGTGTGGGGCTGAGTAATGGGAATAACTCCTATCGGATGGGTGTTGTATCCTCCAGATGTCCACTAGGTTGAGTTGGTCTAGTGTTTCCTCCATGGCACGGGTTGCAGGGTTGCTTGGTTGGGGGGGAGGAAGCGATCTGTCCATGGTTGTGTCCATAACACAGTTAAAGTCTCCTCCCCACAGGAAGGTTTGGCCTCGGTGGTGTGCCAGCTTGGAGCACAATGTGTTGAGGTACGACGGGATTCCGTGTTGCGGGAAATATGTGTTAGCCAAGCAGATCGGGGTCTGTTCCATAGTTCCCCACATTATTACGTATCTGCCGTCCTTGTCAGATTCACATCCATGTAGTTGGAAGGGCACATTTGGGTTTATCCATATTAACACACCCCTTGCGTATTTGGAATATGGGGATCCCCTCACAGTTCCCTCCCATCGGTCTGCCAGTTTAGATAGAGCGTCCTCGGTGAGGTGTGTCTCCTGTAACATCGCTATCGAGACTTTCTTCCTCCTGAGGTAGGACTGTATGCGGTTCCTCCTGAGGTACGAGCCCATTCCCCTTACATTCCACGTCATGACATTGAGTTGTAATGCCATTGGTGTGGTGTTCTGAGTTTGGCGTGAGGGGCAGGCGCGGCTGCCCAGTGTGGCATCAGAGCGTGGTTGGTAAGTCGTAAGTGATAGGCCTCTGATTCGTCGGTTCTTGAAGCGTTACCTGTGGCCATCTCGGTATTTTCAAGCATCAGTGGAACAAAGACTATGGTGCTAACTAAACTAATAACATAACTCGAACTGGTGCGCCCAGCGACTACAACTGTGTCGCGGTGCTCAGGCGCTCTCGCGCCGTCTGTGCCCATCCGGGAGTCGGGCGCGAGTTGGGTCGGGCAGAAACTCGCCCGGTGGTTCTTTCGCTGGGGGCGGGGTTGCTGCGAGGCGGCGAGGCCAAACGAGGGTCGTTTCCATAAGATATACTGTTAATTGGGTTACCTGCTTGGGTCCGGCTATTTATGCTTCGTACGTGGACGGTGTGGAGGGTCCCTGAGGTCCGGTTCTGCTCCCCCGAGGTTCAGTCTTCCCCACCTGGGTTATCTGCACCGTCTGCAAGGTTATTGTCCTCTAGCCACATGTTGGCCGCTTCTGGATTCTCGAGGAAGATTGCCCGCCCTTTGTGGATAACTTTCAGGCGGGACGGGTACAGCAGTCTGTATTTAAGGTTCAGTTGGCGAAGCCTTGCTTTGATCGGAACAAACGAGTTCCTCTCTCTTTGTACTTTCTGGGTGTAGTCCGGGTATATGGAAATCTTAGCTTCGCCCTGTACAATAGGGCCAGTTTCCCTGGAATATCTTAGTATAGTTTCCCTGTCCTGGAAGTTTAGTATCTTGGCTATAATTGGCCGTGGATGTGATCCAGGGGGGGGTCGTTTCTGTAGGGACCTGTGGGCTCTCTCCACCGAAAACCCCTGGGTCAGCTTGCCGGCCCCAACCTCCTGTAGCAGCAGGGTTTCAACATAGGACGTGGTATTTAGGCCTTCATTCCCCTCCGGGATACCTAAGATTCTGATGTTCCCTCGTCTAGCCCGACCCTCGGCCTCCTCCGCCCTCTCTTCTAGGAATGTGACTTTCCTTTTTAGGTCCAAAACTTCAGATTGTAGGGTCGCCGCGGCCGCGGACCCCACCCCTGTGGTTTTCTCCATGGCCGTCACCCTTTCCGTTAAGTTGCGGGCATCTTGGCGGATGAGTTGTATGTCAATTTTAAACTCGTCTATCTTGGAGTCGATGTGGGTCTTTAATGAGGCAATTGCATCCATTATCTGGGAGTGGTTATCTTTGGGGTCAGTCTCTTGCGAGCGAATGGTTTCGGTAGAGCTGGCCCTGGCTTGGGTGGGAGTCTTTGCCCTGGCTGAGACAAAGGAGTCCATGGTGGCGGCCCTGGTTTTTTTTGCGGCCATGTTGGGGGCGTAATAGTGGTTGCCCCGGAGTCCTGAGTCTGGAGGGGTGAAGTTCAAGACCGCTCTCTTATATAGCCCAGAGTGGTGTTCTAGGGTGGGTTGTGCCCAGGGGAGTTGTTGTTTCGATAGTTAGAGGCTGATCAGGGCGCATGAGGTGGGGCGCATGAGGTGGGGCACTTCTCCGTGCCTCCAGGTGTTCTGACCGCTATTCTGGTGCCCGTGTCTCTGTCTCTGTCCCTGGACTTACGGGTGATGGAGCCGGGGCGCTTAGGGTAGAGGTTGTCCCCACTTGGTGAGGGAGTCCAGCTGGGGACAATGCAGGCTGTGGTTGGGGAGGATGGTCGGGGCCGTACTCACTGTTGCTTCGCGGCTTTGCGCACCGTCACTGCCTTCCGGATCGCTTCTAGTTTCCGGGCCTTTGGTCCTGGTAACGGGCCACAGCAGCCCAGTGCCCCAGCAGCTCCTCCGACCCTGCCGGCCAGCGGTGGCCTCCCTGTAATTGAGTGTAGGCCCAGGAGGGGGGGGCCGAGGCTGTCTCCTCTCGGCGGAGAAGTCCAGTTGGGCGGCCCAGCTGAATGGACGATGCAGGCCGTGGGTGGGGAGTGCAGCCGGGGTTGTGCGTACGATCACTCCGCAGCTTGGTGCCTCTTCGCGGTCTTCCGGGACATCGGGCGAGGCAGCGGGCCACAGCAGCCTAGTGCCCCAGCAGCTCCTCCGGCTCGGCCACCCGGCGACTGCCTCCCTGTAAAAGAGTGTAGGCCCAGTAAGGGGAGGCCGATGATATCGCCGCGTGCTCCTGTCCCCCGGAATACGCGGCGTGTATGTTTCCGAGCAGGTCTCCGGTGGTGGGGAGAAAGTAGGAGGCAGGTGAGCTCCTCGCCGCCGTCTCCAATATGCAGTTTTGCGCCTCGGCGGAGCTCCAAGATAGGGCAACTCCGGCGCGTAATGTCAACCAGGGCCTTCCGTCGTGATGATGGGGGAGTAGGGCGAGGGTCGGATGTCGGCCACAGTCGGGTGTTGGGATGAGGTCCGCTCCGCTGTGGTGCGTCTCCGCGATGTTCCCCGCCTGGGTGTGCTGGTGGGGGTGCTTTACGGAGGCATCGCTAGGCTCCGTGAGCCGCCATCTTGGATCCAGGCGCGGCGGGGGGAGGGAGTGCGTTCGGTGATCTGCGCCGACGTCTGGGAGGCCGGAGGGTCCGACCCCTCGAGCTGGTTCTGTGCGGGATCGCCTCACACACCACTGCGTTCTTTCCAGGGGGCTGCTAACCCTCTGAAGCCGGAGATGAATGATTCGAAAACGGCGTCTCGGCCGGAGCCCGGCGAATCAGCCTCTGCTCGCCATCGACTCCAGGCCACGCCCAGCCTGGCAGATAGCTATGACATCTGCTTAATACAATTCGAGACAACAGGCTGGTTCAGCTATATCGACCAACGGAGCATGAGGACTCCAGGAGAGGACATCGGCATCAGTGTTAGTGCACCCAGGTCTGTATTCTAAGTTGAAGTTTAATGTGGACAATGCTTTTGGGGTCCATTAGCATCCAGCATTGCCAACTTCAACACATATATCAGGGGTTTATTGTCCATCCTCATTGTAAAAGTGGCACCGGAGAGGTAATACTGGAACCCACTTTAATGCCAGGAATTCTAATGTGTGGACTATGTAGCTCTTCTCGACTGAATGCAGGCCGCAGCTGGTGAAAGTGACCAGTGCCCTCTCAGTGTTGGTCTCTTGGAAAAGGACAGCTTCCAGTCCCTCCAGACTTGCATCCATCTGCAATATGTACTGCCACTGCAGATCTGCATAGGCAAGGCCTGGTGCTGTGTTGAGGGTTCGCTTGAACTCCTTGAAGGCTTGCTGGCATTAGTAGGTCCACCTCACACTAAAAGGCTCACACAAAAAGGACACCGTGGATCACACAAATGTTCTACAGAGCTAGTGGTAGTCCTCTGGCCCCTCTGGGTAGAAAGGTATAATTTGGTGCGGAACACAAGTGGGTAGACAATCTAGGAATATCCTGTGACAAACCTCCTGTAGTAATTGCAAGTATCCTAGGAAATTCTGGAGCTTAGCCAGTTGAGCAGGGAGTCCATCCTTCCTGGATCCACAGTGCTGCCGTTCACAGAGGCGATGTATCTGGCACTTGTCTACACTGACCTTTAGCCTTTACTCCTGTAGGCAATGTATCACCTTCATGAGCATCATGTTGTGTTCCTTCAGGTACCTGCCAAACACAACGATGTAACCAGGGTAGAGAAGCACCTCCAGGAGGTTAATGTCTGTCTTTTTCTTAAGGCACTAGAACATTGCTGGATTGATTCTGCAGCATTCTAGCGAACTTGTAAAATCCATGAGGGAAGGTGAAGGCTGTCATCTGATGGTCTGCTGGATGCATCAGGATTTGAGAATAGACACCCACAAGCCCATGAGAGAAAACTATTTATTCTCCATCAAGCAGTTCAATGCGTCGTCCACCCAGGGTGTGGTGCTTAAGCAGAGCACTGGGCTCAACCCGTAAGAGTGAGGGTTGGGCAGTCTTTTCCACTGTCCTAACAAAGCTCTGCTTGCGACTTTTAGAATGCATGTCTGTTTTCTTTTGAAGCTTCCCCGTAGGCACACATTCAGGGGACCCTTCCAACAAAGATGTAGTAGCCCTGGGAGAACCCAGGCCGTACCACTAAAATTATATAGTTCTTCTGCATTGATGGCAACAAAATGCCTTTTAGATATCAAGAAATACATGAAAGATACTTAGCTGTAGAGGCTCACATTAGCTCGCATTTTTTGTAGTCAGTGAGATTTTAAATTATGATTTGCAGTTTTAAAAATAATGCTTTCAAATATTAACTTAACAATGGTACTCCTAAATCATCATCTTCAGTTTCAGGCAGCATGCAATTCAAAGAATACAAAATCTGATGCCCGGTCTTTGCTGTTCTTCAAAACAAACATTAATAAATGAAGCATTAGAGCCAACATCAGAGGGCTTGATTGTGTGGTAGGAACGCATAGCTCAAATTAGTAGACCAGGGCCTCTAACACAGGCAAAGTTCATCAAAGGTCATGGATCATTAGAGCCTTGCTGGTAAGGGTTTTAATTCTATTAGAGTGGCTGCTGCTGAAAAAACCTCTAAGATTCACCTGTGGTTTTGCATGATGGGGCCGTCGTCCTTCCAATGCATTCTTCCTCTCAGTCTCACTGCCTCATTATAGTATACCCAACACAAGTGTCGTGATTTGGTGGCCATGCTGGGTGTTCTCGCAGACTAGCACGTGGGGATAATGTACGGGATTCGGGATATTCATTTCTTGGGCTGAGGGACTTTGGCAACAGCAGAGATGTAAAGCATCCCCCTTTTTGGCAAATGTATGCTACCACATCCCTTGGGTTTAACACCAACAGACACATCTCCTCAAGCAGCACATAGCAAGGAAGACAAATCACTTTGTACAAACTTTATTTACTGCAGTCACCAAACTACCTTATGAAAGAAAGTCTGCATTTCTTGAGGCCTACGGTACACCAAGAAAAAGGGCATGTGCAGACTTGAACTCTGCTGGTGCAGGAAGGAAAGACTCTGAAGCAAGACATTCTCTGTCTATAGCCGCAGACTCTGGAACCTCCTCCCCATCAACACCCGCTTCAACTCTTCACCTCTGAATTTCAGTAAGGACTTCAATACCCTCCTCTGCAAGGAACAGCTCCTCCCTAACAGCTAAGTCCATATGCCTGGTGCTCCCCACCTAACCTGAGACTGGGTGATCTGCTCCCCTTGTTTCCTCCTACAGTTGCTTGTAGATACGTTGGTGCCAATTTACCTGCCTCCCTCTCCCATTGCTAGCTCCCGGCTCCCTTACATCTCTGCTTCCTTCACTGTTTCCTTCCCTTTGACTTGTTAGGTACTCTGGTGCATCCCAAAGATAGGTCTGTGCTCAATGAATACAATACTACTACTACTACCACCACTACTACCAATACTACTACTACTACCACCACTACAACTAATACTACTACTACTACGACCACCACTGCTAATACTACTACTACTACTACCACCACTACTACCAATACTACTACTGCTACCACGAATAATAATAATAATAATAATAATTATAATAATAATAATAATAATAATAATTATAATAATAATAATACTTATAATAATAATAATAATAATACTTATAATAATAATAATAATAATAATAATAATAATAATAATAATAATAATAATAATAATAATAATAATAATCTGGAGGTGTTGAGCAGAAATGAAGGTCAAGTGCGACTTGGCCCACCAAATGGCAGCTCTGTAGCCAAAGAAAGGCAAGCTTCAAATGTTGGCATCTATGTATGACTAGTGCCCTCATTCGAAGTTCTTGGCTGGTAACTGAGAAACATATTCAAGTAATTATTACATGTATTAAATCCCTTATTTCCTAGAATATGACCATGTTAATGGAAATGTCCCTTACTATATAAGCATGCCCTTCACTTGTGTTTGTCAAGAGAGCAAGTGAAACAAGTCGCTGCATTTTGCGGGTGGCTGTAATCACACAAATATCTTTGGACTGGTACTTTTCTTTGCAACAATGTCTTTGTGCTGGGTGTTACTGTCAACTCTCAAAATGTGTGCCTTCAATGCATGGTGCAGGATTCTCAACTGGATGCATTCATAGATGTGCCTGTCCCTGTGGCACTTTCCCCTGTGAATGGCTTGAGCTTGCAATGCGTGGGGGGAATGCACAGCACTTTCCAAAGCCTGCCTCCAACCCCATGCTCTATATAGAAACAATCATACAAAATGAATTTGTATTTAATTTGTTCTCACTTCCACAGCCTAAACATTGGTTAAAATTTGCAAATAACACAACCACAATTGGGCATTTTAGAGTCTCTTCCATGCAGTACACAGTGACACACATAGCTCTAAGCGGAAAGCTAATTCCAACCGCAAATGCATGAGGCCAATTGTGGGCAATGCACATGTCAAGCATATGACCACTACTTACACATACATTAAGGATATGGAATGATATGGCATTTATAAAGCGCCTGTACTCAAGTGTTTTTAGGGGGATTCACAAAGCCCCTTACCATTCCTCGATGGTACCTGATTGAATCAGATGCCAGAAGTGCATGCCTCATCTCACATCCATCATCCGGTGTCAATGCGGCTCAATCATTTTAAGCGGACATAGCCAATATGTGCAAGTGTAATATTCAAGTGCATGTGCAGTTTCACCAAACGTTTCTGATCAACGATGTTATCTGTGGCTATTCCACATAGAACAAACACATGTTAGAATATTGATGCCTGGTGAAAGCCTAACAATGACGAGAACCTCCACCTGAAATTAACACCTATTTCAAAGCAGGAACAAATCAGAGGTGGTGCACATCAAAACAATACAACAACAATTAAAACAAGTCTCTATATATAGCTCATTAAATAGCCAACACCACGTGGAACCATACACAGATCACAGAGAGTGAGCCTCAAGATTGAAAAAACAACAATGATGAAAACAAATCTAAACAGCTATGCGAAACTTTATACAAGTAAGGGGGCGTGGTCAATAAAAATCTGCACAATTGGTCACATTCACTGCAACACAGCACCATGGCAGGACCAGCAGACACCGTCCTTGCTCTGAGGCAAATCTCACTACTAATAGCAGCCAGTCTGGTGGAGTCAGCTTGCCAGCAGCAACCTCACGAGATCCCCTTAGCAAGCACCCAAACCAATCAGCCATCAGCCTGCCTAACAAGTACGCGACACAGTTGCAGCAGCAGCATTAACAGAGGAGGCGATTGAGATTGGCAGATTCGAGTAATCAGCAAGTACTCATCGGCTACCAGCTGGGCATGGCCACACCACTATCAATTTTGGGTGGTATTGAGGATCAACTAGAAATGTTTAAACTGCTCAATATGTTGCATATTTGTGCAAGATACTCATCCCAAGCTCTGTGGCACTTGCACAATATTAACACAACCTTTGGCCCTCATTATAGGATTGCTGGAAAACCCGCTGGTAGGCGGCAGGTTTCCAGCAACCCTATAACAGCTGTACCGTCACCTGATATCCCAGTGCCACCAGAATATCACAAGGGCGGCCGTAACGGTTACTCCCTATTTCCATGGAGTCCCATGTGACGCCATTGAAATGGGGACACGGAAGTACTGGCAGCATCACTGTTGCCAATAGTGCAGGTGCTCCTGTGTCAACCATGCAAGTAAGGGCCTGAAATCCCAGCAGCTCAGGCCTGCCAGAGTATCTGTGGCCCCTACCGGCATTGTTGTAGTATCGAGTTATGGACAGGCTGCTGGTACGTTGCTACCGGCACTCTTACTTCCGTACCGCCATACTCAAAATAAGGGCCCTTGGTTCCCTAAATTCTTAATGCAAATCATGAATGCCAAGATCTATCACCTAGACAGCACCTCATTTAACTGAGGGACAAGCCTATTGGCAATTAAATTAAAGTGAAATTCTATCCCTTTGCCGGATTTCTTTATGTGGTCGAGACACAGGGCCGTACAGAAAATATCCTAGTAATACCTGAGGATTGAGTACAGGTCTCCAGAACATACCCATGCTGCACAGCATCAATGTAAACATGGTCTGTGTTGCAACTGTGCTCTCGACATATGAATGTGCATGATTCCCAGGGTCAACACATGACTTCTTTAATCTGAGAGAGAGCTGTCAGCCCCACATCACTGCAATACTACAATGTTAACCCTTACAGCTAGATATGTGTTCCATACAGCACAAGCACAGGAGTGTATCTCATTGCAAAGTTACCATAATCAATTCCTTATGTGAAAGTACTCCTTGCACGTGTCTTGGTGAGTAAATGTCAGAGGGTATTGGGCACAAGAGGAGCAATAAAGTCAGTCAAGGGAAGTGTATGCAAGAACCTTAGCAATATTCTAGCCCCTATTACAGACTTGTTTGGTAAACCATTGATACATGATTACAATGAAAAGGCCTGCCAATTGCAGAACTCCTATGCAGGGTACAACATTAAGGCCTTTTAAGGCAAGTACTGCCCTTTACATAAAATGTTAGGTAAGTGTGTTGGTTATTTCCTTGATTGCCCTTACTGTACTTTGTTTGATATCCTTTCCTCTATTAAGATACATGCTTCTTTGACTCACATCCCGGATGTATGCTTGCTGTTGACATTACTCACCTTCTCTTCCTTTCCGTCTCATACATACATTGACTTCTCCTGCTACATGTGAATCTCTATGTATTTACCGTGCGCATGCATGTTCTCTAACCTGCTATTCACAGGGAAGGGATCAGGCGTTTGGGAGTCCACATGCCTTTTCCATGCAACAAAAATGGAGAGTTACATCAGGGATGGCAACACACTACTCATATAACACACCCTGAATTATTGTACTGGCTCCAAGATTTCCATTGGAGGCGAGTACAATGTTGTATAATAATGCAAAAAGTTACACGTACACATTGATTATGTTTGTTAAATAAGTAAGGATGGCAACAAATTAGCATGATGGTAATAGGTTTTTAATTGTTTTATTTTTTAGATGATGTCTCTCACTCCATCTACTCTGAAGCAAGGCATAGTTTGTGTCCTGATGAAGGTTGGGTAAATACAGGGCTACAAATTCAAAGCCCAGCAGAACCGACCGAAACACGTGTCAACTTAAACATCGTCTGTGGTTTGCACACACTGTGGGTAATAATAAGCTGCGCTCAGATACCTGAAAGTTTGTAGCGCTATATAAATGCGAAATTATTATTATTATTATTATAATTATAGACATACTTGTAGTTGAAAGGGGTGTTAATAACATTGTGTACATAATTTGTGGTAGATGGTCATAGTGTATCAGGAAACCATGTATGAAGATGGAGAAATAGGTTATGTGTATGAATGGATGAATGCGTGTGGCGATGGAGTAATCGAATGAGAGCATTTAACTGAACATGGGTCTGAGAAAAAACCTGGTGTGTTTTTGTACCGTTAATATATGATGAAATAAACTTATTATGAGAAATTAGTTAATGATTAGTGTGTTGCCATCCCTGATCTAAGGGTCAATTTTTGTTGCATAGATCTTATTCTCACCTGAAAGACCATATATTATCCCAGGAACCCTTCTTTTTTTGAAGCACATGCTTTTTCCCGTATTGGCGGCTGGACAACCCCCCTACACTTCAAATGCTGAGACCCCCACCCGCAGTGTGAAGCCTGCGGGAGAGCCACAAGCGTTTTGGAGTCCACACATTGTTTCCTGCATCGCCTGCTGGATACACCCCCTGCACTTCAAATGATGAGACCCCCCACCCACAGGGTGAGGCCCGCAGGAAAGGCAAGAGTGTTTGGCACCCTGCAGAGTGTTCTGCATCTGCAGGAGGGGCGGCGCAATGACAAACCTTTTGCTCTTGTAAATTATGCGTTATTTCATTGCACAGCACAGCACTCACATCAACCGCTACAAACAGGGAAGACTGAAGCAGACGCAGGTGAGAATCTGGTTGGGATGGGCTGTGACTCTTTACCCATATAGATGAATTTGCCTTCCAGTGACTCGCAGTATCCATTGGCCCCAGCCCGGAAAGTGAGAGTGGGGTTGAGCTGCCATTTTTTGATTATTGAATACTGAACTCGATTTGGATTCTCTAAGAGTACTACTAAATATGTCAATTTACCTCATGTCGGAATCCCCTACAGCAGTGCCCAGCCCGCATTGGCATAAAATTCCCTAATTAGATGCAAAATGCTGATCTTAAAAATGGAAATATCAACTGTGTCTGCTACACCTTTACTCAGCGTTGCCGAGGGATGTCATACTTCCCCTGCCAGACCTTCAGGGGAGGCTTAACTATTAATCCATGAAATCTACCAGTTTATGGGCTCATTTAGCATGCAAGCTGACTTGGACCCCTGTGGGGGGACCGCTGCACTCTATGCTAAGCCTTCCATTGAACCTGACATCGTACCTGACTTCACCAATGCTCCAAAAAATTGAGATACGGGCTAGCACTCTGAAAATAGGCCTGTGACCCACATGAAGCAGCCATGCTTGGTGGCACCTCCAACTAGCCTGATGTTCATCCTGATCCCATCTAAGAGCACTACTGGACCTGCTGAGATTGTGGCAGAAGAGAATTCTAATGACTGCGGCGTGGCCACTCTTTTGCCCACTATGTCACCTCCACCCTGCGGCCTGCTGCTTCTGCTGTCCCTGACCTCTTCCCACCCCTACACGCATCCCCGGATTACTTCCATCAACTAAAGAAGGGTAGCATGGAGCCTAAAACCAGGGAAAATGTGGCTGAGATGGATCTGGACAGGGCCTCCATGTCCAGCCCATACCCTGAAATGGTCCCACATCGGCATGAACCCAGGGAAGCACTAGTTAAAAAATCTATACACTGGCTCCGAAAGGTGAGGGGTTGTATTTTTGCATGCCTGGAACAAATTGTCAAATGTATTAGGAATCCCTTCCTCCCCCCAGATGGGGGGAGCGAACTCCGATACCGTTAGAATAGACCTTGAGGATTGTGATGCTGGAAATGCATTGGAGGGACAGCGCCTCCATGTCCTTGTCCTGTATTTTCTTTATCATGTTTTTTTGTGTTGTTTTCTGCACATTAGTCCATGTGGGACTCCTGGCAGTGCAGCTCTTCCTCTTTTTGGCTGTGGTGAACAGAACCTTATTTTTGTTTATTTATTTGACATGTTTATAGTGCGCCGAAAGCCCACAGGCATCGAGGCACGTAACATATAACATGTAGGTAACAGGGACTGGACTGAGAAAACATACTCAAGCCTAATCTGACTAGCAAACCGAGATCCGAGATTTCCCATTTGAATACGCGAGTTTCAAAGATCTTTCGAAAGGCCAGGTGACTTGATTCAAGTCAAATGGTTAAGGGTAAGTTAAAGGGAATCCCTGGGATACCCTTATGGCACCCATGGTTGGGGGAACAACCCTGTACCCCTGGTGTATGTTTTTGGGCACCTGTGTGTGGCCCACAGAGCAGGGTATGGGCTGGTGGCAGCTCCATGCTGAATTGGACAGGTGCGCTGAATATCCTCCATTTTGGGATACCCTGGCCATGCCATTGGAATCAGTTGATTCCTAATAGGAGACAAGATGGCCCCTGTGGCCTCTTGGTTTCTATAACCTGTTACCTTTTTTTTCCCAAAGACATGGGAATCCCTTCCCCTGACTGGCTGTTTGGTGGAAGTTCCATATATGGTATTGTGGGGAAGTCCAGGCCAGACTGGCTGGAGCCTTCTCAGTGACTGTAAGTTGTGGGTACACACTTGGGGTGGGACCTGGATTGGATGAATGGAGTGTGTGACCAATATACATTCTATGCTATGGGTGTCTGGTGTGTGACACAATGAATGAGACAGCCCTGTCCGAAACTGGTATGAATGCAACGTGGTGTGCTGAAAGGCTGGGTGCTTCCCCAAATCCACATTCCTTGTTGTGAGCATCTAGATAAAAGAGAATGGTCTGAATGCACTGTGAGCCTGATTGGCTTTCTGCCTGCCTGAATACCCTTCTGAATGATTGGCTGCCCGAACCTGGCTCAGCAGTGTGAATGAGATACAGAACAGTATATATGTGGACCTCTCATTGATCAGAATTGGTCAGAAGCTGAAGTCGAAACTTGATGCTTAACCTTGAAGCCCAGCTGTAAGAACGTTTTGCTGCTGCTTGCCCTCGTTGAAATCCGAAAGCTGTTGTGTCTCCAAGAATTGATCTAAGAGAGGACCTGGCTAGGAAATCTCTTGTCGAGCTACGAGTGGACATTGTGCACCAGCTTATCTTCACTGAGTTACCCTGGAAGTCAGTCCTGAAAAACTGTCGACTGGAGACAGGGAAAGCCGAGAAATCTGAAGTGAAGCACCCGGACATCGAAGTCCATTGTCGTCGACCAGGGTTTGGAGGACTGCCGTAACCGCTGGAAGCCAGTCGAGATTTGTTGCCCAGAAGCGGGACAGCTTGATGCCGTGATGCTCTACGACTGGAGCCGCAATGCTTCACCTTTGCCTAAGACACTTTGAAATGAAGGACTCACTCGCCATTTGCGTCGACCGCTTTGTACCATCGTAGAAAGTCGAGGTTGTTGACGAACCGAGGAGAATCCGCCAGTGGGTTTCCTGCCACCCGAAGTGCACAAAGACCCTGACGAAGATCCGAAATCCAGTTGTGGTTGAGTTATGACCGTCAATGCCAATGCTGACACCCGCCGCCCGGGCCTACCTTCTTCATCGATCTGCTTTGTGGCAAAAAACTCCTGTCATCGAGGTGCACCACAAGCCTCATCTTCACAGGACGTCCACAACCAATCGTCGATGAGTACCATTGACAGTTTTCACATTTCTTCAAGGAATCTCAACGGCCTGTGGCTGCTCCTTTAAAGGGAGTTCACCCAAGAGGGAGCTGTCGACAAACTGTCGAAGAAACCCCACGAAACTCAGGTAAATTAGGGTAGTGTAGAACATTTTAGCAGGAAACAAGACTATTTTAAACATATATGGACTTGGCTTGTGGATACACTTTAGTTATAGGTTGCCCAGGTGGGGGAGCCTCACACAGAACTGTGATTTAGTAGCAAAGGTACTTTTTTGCCATTGTTTAACCTAACTTTTCTTCCTTCCTATGTCTGATGTTGACTATTCAATTTACTATTTGATTTGTATTCCAGTGGAACTATCATCTGTTGGTGCATTTTAAAGGAGTCACGAGTTAACTGTGGTACCACATAGCCATTGTACATATTTACCATACCAGATTTGCCAAAGCACAAAGTGTGTTATTGATTGTGCGTATATATTGAACCGTATTTATATAAAGAACTGTGTTATCATATAACATAGTGTATGGACATTCCCTTGTGGGGGTGTAGGGACTACACTGTACTTAAGAACCAGCCTGCATCACCTCCTGAGAGCAGAAGCCTTGATTTCTCACCCTTCGTTACCCTATAGAGGATCTTGGCTGGGGTGCTCTGTGCTTCCACTCTGCCATATGGAGGGCTTGACTACAGATCCTCCCTCCAGTCTATACGGGATCCCATATTGGCCAATGATATATTGAATTCTGGCATGGCGGGTGACGCCCTGATAACCAGCTTAATAGACCCTAGTGCGTATCCTTGCCAGAACATGCAGGGGAGGCCTGTGTTCCCGTGAGTAAATGCTGTTCCATTCAGGAAATAAGACGCTGAGGCCCCCGACTTGAACACAGACAATAATGACAAAGGGTTTACAAGAAGTCTGTAGCCTTCACCTGGCACTAGGGTGGGAAGCCCTGGTCATGTTTCTTGTTTACTGTGTGATAAGCCTGGCCCCTAGGAAGATTCCACCATGCATAATTTAATTGTATTGTGCATGACCTGTTTTTTCTAAAGTATTGTGATGCATTATGTTGTTGTGTGAAAACGTTTATGGCACATTGCCGAATAAAGTTATGACTGACTGACTGACTATTCATATTATCAGTGCTCAGTTGTTACATTGGCGATAGTAGACACGCTCGAATTAAAATGAGAACGTATTGAAAGATTGGCATGACCTATGACTAGCAGGCTTTTAGTTATTTCACCCTGAATGGGCAGATCCTTAAGGGCCCACAGCTCCAAGGCACAACACGTGCATGATCAGTTGTAATAAGAGTGCGGGTAGAAGAAGACTTTGTGAGAGGGCTAGCGGAGGTGCCATTCATATTTAACCCTGTGCCCGCGAGGCTATCTCAGGGGCCATAAGTTTGTCTTGGAAGGACAACAACAAAGAGGAATGCAGGTTTGGATCCCATTCTCCAGTATTAAGTGCGTTGCACAAGATTAATGAGTTAGTTAATTAAGATTGGGAGCCAACGAGCTAAATGTGTGTAATCCATTTAATAAAATGTGCTAAATTAATTCTAGTGAAACTCAATAAAACTGATTATATTGTGCATGTACCTGTGACAAGATGGAAACAGATGGTGATACTAATAAACACAACTGCAAGATGCTGGGGAAATTGCAATTTGAGAGAACTATGACACTGTTGCTAACAGCATGCCGGTCAATTGCCCATTGTCCCACAAAATAAAAAAGCACACACTTCCAACATTATGTACAGAAATTCAAACTGCTGTTCTTCAACAAAATACACATATATCACTACTGTTCTGGGTGGTGATGCTTATTAAAATATCTGGCTACTGAGGATTATTCAGAGAAAGATGCTGTCATCATTTTCTCTCCACAGTAGTTCTGGCTTTCATGTATGGAAAGTCGCGCGTTGTTCCCTCATCAGTGACTTCTTGCATTTTGCTATTTGGAGAGGTGTGGATGTTCTAGGGCAGAATGCATGCAGTTCATTGGTACTTGTTTTGGGTTGTTCCTGCGAGTTCCTTAAGTTCAAGCGTCTTCCTGCTGTGGTTGAGTCAAGGGATCACTACCTCATTTAGCCAGACCGGCCGACATTGTTTTGATTGAACGAGGGAGGAAAGTATATATGTTATTGTGCAAGCAAAAGGAGACTATTGTTCCTTCTCAATTTGTGAGGCCAACAATCAAGCCGAGGGCCTCTAAATAAAGACTAAACATGATATAAACTCTGGTCCTCGTCTAGACATTATTTACACTATTGAAACTATGGCTTTGATTATCTGCTATTATAGTAGAAAGTTTAATTACTAGGTCAAATATTCAGGCTAAGCATATGCTACCATCTTAAGCCCTTTATTTTCTTTCTATGGGGCATTTTTCATGAACTAAATTAATGTTCTTTTGCCAGACCATTAAAACCTACATCATACATGTTATGCAATTCCTGCTCTTTGCTAAACATCTAATAGCTGTCATCCCTAAATAATTGTCACACAAGCGCTATTTTCATAAAGTATTGATGTTTTCATTCAGAATCGAATATTGCCAGATACAGTAACACCCCCCAGAAACAAAAAAAAAATACTTGCCAGCTCTTGGCAAGATAATAGAAAAAGGCTGTTGTAATTCAGTTACAGTTATATATAGTATTTTGAAGCGTTAGCAAAAGTCACAGTGATTCAGGGGCGTAGGAGGAGAACGTATAAAGAAGTTAAACCGTCTCCACTTGAGGTAACTCTACCTGTAGGAGAGACCAAGAAAAAAGAAGAAAGATAAATGAAATAGTTTTCCTTCACATCTCCAAACAGAAGAGATACGTCTGCAGATGCTGCCCATTCTCAAACTTACTGAAATTAAGTGCTTGTGTACAAAACACCAAACAAGTTTTTAGACTAAGCCATTCAGCAAATACGATACCGTCCTGAAGAAGGCCTGATAAGAACAGTCGAAAAATGTAAGGGAAAACGTACTAAGACACAGGGCTCAAAATAATATGTCGACTTTTCCAAGGCTAGAATAAACAGCCTTTGTCCTGGTTTTTTCCATTGTCCTGGTAGATATTGAACATAGGGACATCTCTTTCAGAGGTTTTTCACTGTGAATTAGATAGGGAAGTACCTACATGGTTGACAATCAATAATGTTGTATGTGCCAAAGAGAAATTAAGCCACATACCATACTAACCCCAAAGTATCACAACCCTTGGCTACTTAACTGTATTTTTGTGTTAAATGTTGTCAAGTGCTTTGTTTTTATGTTTTTACAAAAATCATTTCAATAAATTGAGATATTTATAACAAAAAGTGTGCTCAGTTGAATGTACTGCCGAAATAGAATAGGCTATTAGGTAGTGCTATTCCTCACATAGTAATGGAGTTATAAGGGAGGGGTAATCAGTTTCCTCTTGTTGCTCCACATTGAATGCAATCTTCCTGCCTTGAAACTGGTCCGCTGATAACAAACAACTGGGAAATACCCATGTTTACAATGCAGTTATATATAGAGACATTGATTTGTGGAAATGTTCTTGGTCTAGTTTTAGGCCTCAGCACTGTACTGAGATAGGGAACCTTTGGGTTGCCAATGATGACATGCACCTGGGCAACAGCTACCATCAAGGCGATAGATAATGCCCTGAACAACCTCACTCATGGTCATCCCTGCCTTGTGGTTCTCCACAGCCCCTCAGACGACATAGCAGGCCACCAGACACTCACTGACATTCTATTTCACCACATGGGGATGGAAGAACCTGTTCTCAGCTGGTTCAAATCCTAGCCTGCTAACCATCACCAATTAATCAAAATGGATTCTTCCAGATCACCAACTCTACCCATCACCCTTGGAGTCAATCAAGGATCCATCCTCTTCTTGATCATCAACCTTTACATGGAACCACTCAGAACCCTTCTGGCTTAACACAAATCTACCAACAGGCATACAACACTCATTCCTACCTCAAGAACTCCTCCATCAAATACATCAGCAGGCACAAGGCCTGCCACACATTGATTCCCTCATTGATGTCCAATGCTTACCTGAAGCTCGGCCCCTCCAACACCAATTTCCTACTTCTAACCAACAACACTGAAGAGCATGACATCCAGACCTGGCACTCTGCTGTGACCCTTGAGTTCTTCACACACCAGCAGACCACCTGTGCCAAGTCACTTGCTTTCTAATTGACAGACACCTCAATAAGGAGCACACAGCAAGGAAGACACAGCTTGGTATAAATGTTCCCTCATGAACAAAATGTATTTCAGCAAACAACTTCGGATCTGCTGTCCAAGCCTTGGTCCTCTTCTAACTGTATGGTGGCAATGCCCTCTGGGAAGGCCTTCTGTCGAGCAGCCTGACACCCATTGGATGTGTCCTACATGCTGCTGCACACCTTGTTAAAGGACTCTGCAAATTCGCTCTTATCACCCTGACCCACATCAAACTTCACTGGCTTCTGCTGCATGTATATATCATCGGCAGATCCTTCTGCATCATATACAAGGCCATGAGCCCCAAGTCCCAAAGTTACCTCACTGAGAAGCTTAGCATCTCTGGGGGCCTATGAACTACCAGAAGCCAGGGTATGTGCAGACTTGCACTTTGCTATTAGAGAAAGGAGATAACTAGAAGGTAGGCCTTCTCTGTCTATGCCCCAGACTCCACCCCACCATCAACATCAGACTTGCCCCTTAGCTTCTACATTTCAGAAAAAAGTTCAATACCCTCCTCATCAAGGAATAGCTTCTCCTTAATACCCATGTGCACATCCCCTTTACTCTCAACATAACCTGAGATCGGACAGTCTGATCCCCCCTGTTTTCTTCACTGATCGCATGCACATCCCTTGCAGCCAACTTGCTCCCTCTCCCTCCCCTGTTAGCTCTCTGCTCCCCTGTATTGATCCCTTGCAATCTGCTTCATTCGCTGTGTACTTCTCACTATGACATGCAAAGCACAATGCTATTTCCCAAAGCTAGGTCCGTGCTCAATGAATGCCTTAATAATAATAAACATGCTGGATGGATGGAAGCATTGTCTTCTTGTGTTGCTGGTACTATCAGCATCTTTTCATACAATGGGACATGTATTCATGTATGTGTTGTTTTATACATTTCAAATGCAACCAATGGATACTTCTGATGTACAAACGTGAATACAGAGGAAGATGAGTGTTAGGGGGTACTGTGTAGCATAGTGGGGGAGAGAGGTATAGTTGGGGGTATATTAACAACTGTTGGGTTGTTAGCCACATTAAAAATGATTCAGAAGATGATCGTACTCTCACAGCTGTTCTGGTAGGTGTGTGTAACACATTAGAATGCATCTTTATCTAAGATAGATAATACAACATGATACAACAATAATACATCTGATCAATGGACTCTCCTGACTAGTTCCTTTTTGACAACAGCGGGGAGCAGCCCTATCAAAAACCTTGGGCTGCTGAGGCTGATCCGATAATGATCTATAGAGGCTGTTTGGGAGAGCTGGGTTTAGATGCATTTTCAGTACTTCCTTGGATTGGGTTGCAGTCATACATTTATAATGAGTTTCTCCATAGTTCAGGAACCATGTTGGGTAGTCTTTCTTTTTCCAGTTTGGTTGAATGACTCTTTGGCAGGGTGAGATTCTTGTCAGAAGGGAACCTTATAGTTCAGGGCAAAGTACTTTTGTGGAAAAGCTTTGGGACATTGTTTATTAATTTGTTTATATGTTATTGAGTTCATAGAACTTTACACGTAAATTAATTAATACATGTATATACACATGCTGAATCTTAAAATTCATTCAACATTTACAAACCAAATCCTTCATTATTTGAGCATACATAGCTAAAAAAACAATCACAAAACATGAACGCATGCAACACACTAAAACACACTAAAAACTCTAAAAAATGTCTAACAAACATCATCATAAACATTTCATCCATACAAATTATTAAAGGAATTCCTTTATAATATATTTCTTAATATGAAGCCATATTTTGTGCAAAGCAATCTATACTGAAAGGAGTTGGTGTGAAGACAGTATGTCAAAAATTCCTGGTCTAAGATTGGATCGTAAATGTGGACCAGGTGCCCTAAGTGAATCATATACAACTGACCCAATTTTGGACATTTCGTAAAGATGTGCTTGAGGGTTTCTTTGTTCCCAGGAATCATACAAATTCTGCAATATCTACAATCCTCTTGCAGTTTCAACCGTGCACCCATAGTTGTGAGCACCGGGAATTGATTAGTCCGAATCAAAAGCCTAAGCCTTCATACCTCAAGATCTGGGCAGAGTAACACATAGGGCTGTGATCTCATAAACCTATGGGTCACTAAGGACACTGGGGCATAACGTCAAAGTGTAGCTAAGTATTCATAATTACAAACCCAGTCCCACTGTGCCACCTTCTTTGCAAATACTCTCTTCAGAACCACAAGTTGTGTCGCACGGTGGAAATCAGGATACCATTCACAGTAAGGAAGAACATGTTTATCAATTGTAGATATTTATCACCTTTCTGTGTCCCCACAGGACTATATGAGACCATACGAGCCAGCGGATTATCTTTACTAATGGTTTGTGTTCAAAGAAACAGCTCACCCCGCCTCTTAGTACCATTGCCTTCATAGATAAGAGTATCAGATCTAGACACAAGTACTCCATCGGAGGACACAGTGGTAGACTCATCATGCTACGCTAGAAGCACCCTTCAATGCTTTTAGTCATTACAATGTATCCATTTGTAGGGTTTATAGACCATGCAATATGGAGGGACAGAACCACTATTTGTACAACAGTAGGATCCCACTCAGAGAGAAACCTGCCCTTTCTCTCGCAAATCTGTTGATCATAAAGGTTAAATGTCTTGCCTTCATGGTTTTTTATTTTATTATGTTCTCATAACTCACTGAATGCAATAGTTCAAGACTGAGATATTTATATGAGGAAGTGTACTGGATTTGTCCAAGCGGGGTTTTGATGGCTGACCTATTAATTCTTTTGGAGGAGACAAGCATCACCTTGGTTTTCTCCAGATTTATGGCCAACCCGTTTTCCTAGGCATATTGGGCCAGTTCTCGGAGTAGTCCCTCAATTCCGGCCCCAGTGTGGCTAAGAAGTACCAGCTCATCAGCGTACAGAATTGCAGTAATTCTGTCCTGATGAACCCTAGTTGACCATTTAGCGTCTGCCTCTAAGCGGCAAATCTAATCCGCTAAATATGAATTAAAAAGAAGTGGGGCCATCATACATCCCTGTTTAGCCCCTCTTTTTACACTGATTTCTCCTGAGAGGTGTTTTCCGTATCCTAGCCTTATCCTGACGGTAGTATTGTTATGGGGGTACTTAACTATCTGTAGAAGCCACGAAGGACAGCCCCATTCAGACATTTTTACCTAGTTTTCGGTCTCTGTTGACCAAGTTAAATGTTAACTTAAAATCTGCAAAGGCAATATTCAATGCAGGGCTCTGTTTTCTTTTTGCATTACAGATCAGTCTGTTCAAGACTCTAATACTAAAATGCATGCTACTTCCTGCTCGGAAGCCTGTTTGTAACGGATCTGATAGTTTTCATCCACCCATGTTTGCAAATATTTCAGAGCACAGGTGGCAAACACCTTCCCGGTAACATCGAGTAATGATATTAAACAATATTTTTCAGGGAAGTGAGCGGTCCCCGGCCTTATAAACAGGTACCAGTATGAATTGAGTCCAAGATTGTGGTATCTTCCTCTGCTGGCAAATCTTAGAAAACAGTATACATAGCAACGTCGCCCAGTTTCCAGGGTCAGCCTTTACCATAGACGGACCATTTGGTCAGGGGCCCTTGAGTGTTTTGCTCATCCTATGATGTCAGTTATGCACTCCATGTTAAAATGCAATGGCCAAGGGTGCTTCTCATCTATCGTGGTTGCCCCATCTTGTCCTGGTCTAATTATCTTTGCTTCAATGAACTCCCGCCAAGTTTGTTCAGAAATTGGGTTTATTATTTTGTTCTCCTTCTTTTGGATCCTTAGCCAAAGAGATACTACCCCACATTCTTGTTGGGTTACGGCTCAGCATTACATTTAATAGCAGCTAACATGTATATGTTAAGCCTTCTACTTTATGCTTTTTGTGCCAGTTTCGATAGATGTTCTTAGCCTTTTTAATATTAACTAAGGCACTTTGCACAGAATGTGAACCCAGCTTTATGAATCGCACCTCTCTGAGCAACTTGTGCTTAGCCAGTTGTATTTCCATATCAAAAGGCATTGCCTTTTTACTCTCCAATGAGGGTTGAGGCCTTCCCTTTAGAGTCCCCACCCATTTTAGTTGTTTCAAGAATCCATTATTCAATGCATTCTGCGGTGGACTTAGCCAAGTTGTTTAGACCATCGACTAAAATATGAGCAAGCTCCCTACAGGCCTTCCTGATATTACCTGCAGACCAGCGAATACTATTACCCCCCCACCCGGGTTACCTCCAGCTCCCCGGGTCCCAAATCCCTGGGCTCCCCACCTATTCCTTTTAGATGAAGTTCTAAAATACCATGGTCACTGTACTGGGTTGAAACAATACTCAATGATTAGACACGTTCTATCAGTGGACCATTCCCACAAAAATAGTCCAGGATTCGGCGTTTCGTGCCCACATTCCAAGTCAGCTTACCATGGATGTCATTAGGTAGGTGACCATTCGAGGTCATGAGTTCCCACTCTGTAAGGAAGCGGAGCCACTCACGTCCCTTGGTGTTAGATTCTTTCATCATCAGATTATTTATGTTCAATATGTGGGGAAGTACACCCTAGAAACAGATTCACTGCATCTTGCATTCAGGTCACCTCCCAGAAGAATTATGTCAGAATCCAAGTTATCCACCCAAGTCATTATAAGATTGTGTATATGCTCAAAGATAGACTATGTTTTATCCATCCCCGGAGGGGTCATAAATGCATACCATAACACCCTTTTATGAATACCCCCTGTAATAAACCCACTACAACTGGCAGGACATTTCCCCCTACATGAACTGGCTTGTGTGGAGGGGAGGTCTTGTCTGACCCCTATTAATAAACCACCCAAGGGGCGTCCTATCAGTCCCTTCTTTGCCAGGGCCTGATATATCACATATCCATCCAAATATAAAGGATGACATAACCATGTTTCCTGTAACACATTTTTTTTTAGAGTTCACAAGGATGTCCAGGGATCTACTGTCTGTTAGAAAATGGGAGTGACCACGCGAATTCCACCAAATTATATTAATTCAATTGTGGGATAACATGGCACCTGGTATAACACTCTTTAGCCATTTCCATCCCTGAATGTTATCGAATCTTGGAACAGCACAGCCCCTGGATGCAATACTGACAGTTGTACATCCTATTTTGAGCACATTTTACATTGATCACAAACTTTAGGTCTGGCCTTCAGCACCAGAAGAACGTCTAACTTGTATCCAATAAATTCCAGTCAGTCTATTTGGACCTGTATCAAAGATGCAGTAGACGGCAAAGAACAGTCGGTTCTTTTACAAATAACTTCAACAAAACTGGCCGGTCAATTACTTCCTTCTTAGCAGTGGATGGCACCTGAGTAATGGTTACTATCCACTGTCTAATACCGGATTAGAAGGCATAGGGGTTTGTCGGGTTGAACTCCCCATATCCTGTGCTTGTGCATTTGTAGACTGATTTATGTGATCAAAGCACGTCGCTCACTTGTTGTGCGGTTCGGTACTTCCTCAGTTGGTGGGAAGGCTTTGCCGGTGTTATTATCTTTCAACAGCCAAGTTCCCCCACTCTGTTGAAGATGTTTTTTCTGCCTCATTTCCTTCTTCTTGGCTTTCTTCGACTGTGGAGGGACTTCAGCCGCAGAGACAATAGTTGAATTTAAGGGCTGGGTGTCTAAACATATTGCTCAAGCAGGTGGATTATTAGCAGCCTTTAGCCGTAACAATAGGTGTTTTTTTAAGCACCTTTCCTTGTGTTTGGGGTAATTTAAAGGAGATAATAAAGCATCCTCCGCTGGACCATTGATAGTACCCACTTCCTGGGATTCACTGGTTATGGGCTCGGTCTCTGCTGTTCCACCGCTCCCCTCCACAGATGTATTCATTGTCTTCTTATGGTGCGTTCCTTCGAGTAGTGTAGCCATTATGTTGCCCAGCTTCTTCACCTCCTCATGGATACGCCTGCATAATTTCAATAAGATCTTGATTGCGAAATGTACCACGTCGTTGCTAGGTTCTGTTGTTTGATTCGAAGAGTTACGCTGGCTCTTTGTATGGTTATAAGAGCCAGAATGAAGCATATGCAGTGATGGTGGCGGGCCATCCATAACCATATTTGGGCATGCTGAAAAATCTCTTTGTCGAGAGACCAGAGGCAGGGTTTAAACTGCGGGAAGCATCCTGTGGATTCATTGGTACTCCAGGAGGCAGAATGTGTTCGTGAATTTTAGTACCAAAATCTACCTCCACTACTAGGTGCATAAAAATAACTGACTTGATAGCACAATTAAAGGAGGGAATGATTATCAATCTCACCAAAGGATGGAATGGAGGTCTTATTTATTTGCGTTATGCTCCTCGTGGATTTGTACATTGATCTGGGCTGGTCTGCATTGTTCAAGTGATCTCTAGCGTCCTGTTTTTTTGTAACAAACAAGGACATTTTCATTGTTTTATTTGGGTGATTTTTGGCGAGAACAGGGGATGTGATGGGATTTGTTGTTTCAGATGTTACAACTACTATTATACCGCCCTAGCCCCTGCATCAGGGCACGCTTGTATCCATTAGTTATTGCCATACAGTTTTTGTTTCCTTAAGTCATAAGCTTTCCCCCGGCATACTGGCAATTTGTTGTTTGTTAGTGGAAGACCCACCACTTATTGATAATAGTTTGACAAGTGAGCAAGCAGTTTTTATGTGTGAAGGGGAATACAAGAACACTATGCACCAAACTCTGCCTGCAGTGTATTGAAGGTGATCTCTTGACTGGAATCATGGCTCAAGTGTCATAGCCACACAGTCAACACGAGAAATGTCAATAAAACTTTTTTTTATCGGAGACTCCAAGTCTCACCGGCCTCCCTCCACTACGTTTTAATCCCACCAAATGCCGTGAGATACTAAGGATGGCCCTTAAAAACACAGAGGTGTCACTTCAAATTAGGAAGAGAGGCATTCCGTGATATCACTTATTTCCTGAACTCTTTAACATTGGTGTCGTACATCTGGGATTCCCATAGTCCGGGAACCCCGATGCAGCAGTACTAAAGCTCCAACAGAACAGTTATGGAAACAACACTCCACCTTCACATGGACCCACAGAACACTGAACACTCTACAACACACCGCCATGCTCCACATAATAGTAATAATAGTGATTTAGCTCTGCCTCCTTGCAGTGAAAATTAATGACAGACTCTCTGTGTAGCCACCAGACTCCTCTTGCTGCACCAAGCACTCTACAACCCTTAGCCATGCTCCGCTGTGGCCCGGAGTGTAAGAGTGATGTATCGCCACCTCCTTGCATTGGAAATGACTGACAGACTCTCGGTGTAGCCACCAGACTCCTCTTGCTGCACCAAACACTCTACAACCCTTAGCCATGCTCCGCTGTGGCCCGGAGTGTAAGAGTGATGTATCGCCACCTCCTTGAATGGAAATTACTGACAGACTCTCGGTGTAGCCACCAGACTCCTCTTGACACACTGAACGCTCTACAATACTCCCTCTTGTGACATCATATGGGCAGGAGTTGGAAACTGTTGTCCTGGTGAAATAATCCACCCAGTAAAAGAAGGCAGAACATGCTGACTTTAGGATGAAAGAGGCACTCTGGGTCTGAAGACAGGGGTAGATGGGCAGTAGTCTTTGCACAATGTTCAAGTTCAAACTATAGGTCTTTATAAGTTAATGATTGCAGCCCCAGATGACTCTAGTGCCTTTAAAACCAGGCCAGGGGCCAGAACCACAACTAGTACCTTTCTTTATTCTTTTTAAGTGGCTTGCACAGTGCCTTGTACTAAATTGCCTCTGGATGTGAAGCTGATGGAGATTCCAAAGTATTTCCAAGCCACCTTCTTGGTTTCCTGATTACCGTGGGTTTCACACCATGGCTAAAGATGCTTTTCCACTACCCAGATAGATCGCTATCAATTGTATGTGTATTTTTAAGTTGATTATTGCTCGAGCCTTTCCTGATTACTGCACTCATTTACTAGTCTCTGATACCCACTCCTTTTCTACAGATATGAGTGCATTGACATTACTAATCTGGTACTGTTTGGTCGATTACTTGGGATCCCTTTCCTGGATCCACCATCTCTTCACTTGAAGATATTCTTATATATTCACAAGGTTAGAATTTCCTTTTCTGTTTTTCAGTCCACTTTTGTTATAACGACCACATGACCTTACAATAATTCTTAAAACACAGTCCAGTCTATTAAGTAAGCTCATGATGCTGACTTACTTTGTTTTGCAAATACATTAAGGGAACTTTTGAGTTTGAAAATGTTAACCCTTGGGTGTCAATTCACCACGAAATTAGGATATTTAGCGCCAATGATGCTCATTCAATTAGCCTATATACTATTTTGAAGTTGGTTGTACAAGCTGTTTTTTTTAAATTGTTGTCAATGGAAAACATTATTCTAATGTAATTTTTGTACATATCTTTCCTTAGAACTGTTTGATTTGCCCCTGTTGGAGAGTGTTGTACCACTCGAAACGCGTTGGGCCTTCCACAATTTCAACATCAAGAATAAACATGAATTTCGGTTCTTGTGACCTACTTTGACTGAATGTTGATTTCTTCAATAATTGACTTTGCTAAGCTTTTTTTACGCTAAAGGTTTCTATATAAAGATATTATTAGAAATACTGTTTAAAATACAAATTAATTGTTGGTCTGGTCATCCAGATATTGGAAAGTGTGCAGGGGACGTGAGTTCCTTAATTGGGAACTTTTTTTGTTTCTTATTACTTTACGCAACCTAGGTGTCAAGGTTGCTTATCTCTCCTCTGCACCTCACATCTATTCTCTAATTTCTTTCAATTTCCTACTTAATACATTAATCCATTACATGATTACCTACACTAATAGAGTGTGCCATATCCGTCCAACTTTGTTTCTTCCGGAGATTCCAAAGGCACCAGAGATGCAGCCATAATTATTTAACCTAGAACAATGAATGCTGCTCTGTACTGGTTAACAGAGAGTTTGGAACATTCTTTTTAAGGAGTTCTCAAGTACAAGCTTGTACAATCGCCCTGTTGGAACAGTACATGGGATTGTATAAGCAAGGAATACTATTGTAGGTTCAGTGCTGTGAGGGCTGTTTGCAGTATGTGCATTTGGAGATGTCCTCTGCTTGTCCGAGTGGAATGAAAGCGAGGTCTTGGCAGAAAGTGATGCCTGCGTAATTGGCTATGCTCGAAAGTATGGGCCAAGAAAGGCAGCACCTGCTCAGTAGAACTGAGTCTTGGTCAGGCCCACAGAGCAGTAATTCAGTTTTATTTGAATTCAAGAAGTGCTCACTATGAGACAGTCGATGTTGCTTTGTGTCCAGGATGACTGCCATCTTCAGGGAAAGTACTGATTGGTTGTCTAAAGAGGTTCCTCATTGGATGTCATCTGCTTATATATTGAATGTATCAGAAGACTCATTGATAGGTAGGACCAAATCATTAATGTGCATTTTATATATTCAGGAGGAGAGGTAAGGGCATTAAGGAACTCTACGTGATCGGGTTGAACTCAAGGCAGTTAGCAGGCCTAGTTTCAATTGAGTAGACATTTTTTAAGGCGTGAGAAAATCCCCTTCATGATCCATTTATTGATGTGCCAGCAGTGTGTCATGGACTACCCTATCATAGGCTGCAAATAAATCCAAGAGTAAGATCCCTGCTGTGTGCTGGGCCTCAGGATTCCAAAAGTCTCCCTTTCAGGAGGTCGAGACTGGTCTGAAACATGTATGTGTTGTACAACTGTTCACTGAAATGTTGTCATTGGTGTGTGGCAACTCTTTTGAGAGTGTTAACCTCAACAAGCACATTTTTCAATTAGGCAATCTTTGGCCAGTATGACTGGTTCTTCATTAGATTTCGTGAGTTAGTGGGGTTGAGTCTAGGTGAAATATGATATGCTGACAGTGAGGCATTTCAGGAGGCACTCAAGGGGCTGCTGGTCAGAGTCTGTAACTGGTGGTCTGAGTCAGGTGACATCTGGGAATTAGGGTTTTGAAGTTGTCATACACATTGATAATTTCTTCACCTAAACAAGCAATACATCTGCGAAGGGTGTGATAGTCTGGCATTTAGGGACTTGACATATGAGATGAGTGATATTGGCAGAGTCTGTGGTGGTGCTCTAATTTTGGCCTCTATTTCTTTGTAAATGTGACACATTTTGGATGCCAAGTTTTGTGAGTGGAATTCAGATGTGGGTTCTGTTCCTGGTTTAGTTTATTTGTTAAATGTATGAATGAATTACCTGTGTTTGTGATGAGCTGACTGGAACACCTTATACAAGAAGGTGATTGTTTTCCTTTGAATAGAGTAGTTTTTTGTATAACCAAGACACTCTACTTTGTGTTTGTGGCCTTTGTTCTTTTGTTAGATATGTTCCAGCTTGTCACAGACCTGCCATTTGCTGAGTTAAATCATAAGATGCAGGTTGCTGTAGGGATCCACCTTGTTTAAATGATGTTTAGTGTAGAGGAAGCCGCTGTGGGTGCTGCTGGCTATTATGGTCATCTCTATCCACCAGGAAGATGATGAGGCCAAGAATTATCTCAGGTCATCATGGCAGAGACAAATGCATTACCAGAGGCTGGTGCTCATATTTGCTAACCATAGTGCAGAATAAGGTTGACACCCTCATTTGCATATCTATTGACATCGGCGTCCAGAGCTCCATTCTTTCCAGCTAAATTGGCACTTTATAAATGCCATCTATATGTATTTACATCAGTCTCTAATACTTGCAGGCATTATGGTACAACAAGTGTACACATGTAAACGAAGAGACAACAAACGTTGTGAAATATAATATCGAAAATTGTTATCATCATAACATTATTTTGGTTTAGGACTTTATTTTTATAAATGGAGCACATCCCGTGAGCTAGATATTTATTTGACTAGCGTACAGTAAATTATTTTGAAGGACTTCTAATTTTCAAAGGTAGGCAAAATGACATGAAATGATTTGTCCACGGTCACACAATTAAGTAAAGTGGTGAAACCGCGAGTGCTGTCTGCAACATTGCCATTTTACCACATGTGTTCTAATCTCTTGTTGGTATACATGTATGTAACTGTTTGGCTCTCATGGAAATCCTTTTTTCATGACATAGCTGTAAAAATGGGGATGTTCGAAGATCCAAGAAGCAAGACTTTGCTTATACACAATTCATGACATTGTGCTCAAAATGTGCAAATGCGCAATGTTACAACACTTTTTGACAGGTTCCGTTATGCACTTACAAATTGGGTCTTATTCTCCACTAAATCTGACAATACTACCACCAAAATAGGAATCTCTGTAACTGACTGCCACTGTGAAAACAGCAACATAACCAGCATTGGGGTTTTTCATCACTGATAACCGCGTATTACAGTCGCATTATTACCGTATAAACGCTGTGCATGATAGAAAGCTTGGAACACATATGACAACAGGATACTGTAAAGTCACTACAAAAATGCTCCTTGAGAGGAATTATGTGCTCCCCCGGAACAGAGCAAAAGGTGACTGACTACTGGAAATTCTTCTGAACGTTTGACTAGAGAAGAAAATGAAGATGGTGGAGGACCCTTGGCAGCACATACTGCTTTAGATGTGAGTAGGGTGTCGAGTCCTATGCCCACAGCACCTACCAAGTGACGCAAAGTGGTCACAGCTTCCTGTGATTGGTCATGACTTACTGTGTGATACACCCTTCTGGCCATCAAGCTTTCACAATCTCTTAAACAAGCCAGTATCAATATTCTTTACACCAGGCCAGGGAAGTACCCTGGAAACCATCCTTTGGCTCATTTTTACAATGGGAAACTGACCCAAATATTAGCAGTTCAACTCCTTTACTATTATTTGGTGGACACCAAAAGATTCCAAGTATTTGAGTGAGTTATTTATACAAAATATCAAGAACCCAGTTTTACATATTCTCCACATATGAAGTGCCTCTATCTTCTCAAAAACACTTTAATCAACATTTAGTAAAGCGCTAATTGGAGTGCACCATGCACTCCATTCATGTATGATGTGGATCAGGGAACAGGCAATAGACTATAGGTGCTTCACTGCCTATTCAGCTTCTTTTAAGGAACTGTACACTGACTGTGCAAGCACCGGTATTAACTCAAAGGCCATACTGAAACATCTGCGCCCGCAAGAAACTCTTTTCACGCTTTGTAATGTAAATTGTGCACACAGCAGCAAACATGCTGACAGTATTCAATGCCAAGGATTTGAGATGGCTTACACCAACATCGCTGGATGTTAACTTTGTTGTGAGTGATAATGGTAGCAACATTGTGCAATGGCAGATGCCACTTACTCCCTAGGCTCTGTTTTTCACACTGCTTGGAACTTAAAATACATGGCTTCTTTAAAAAGACAGATGTTCTACTGTTGTGGCAATCTAAGTCATTTTGTCAAAGCCCAGTGGATGCTGAAAATATTGTACATTCTGAATGGTCTTCTGGGGTTCATTCGAACACAGGAGACTTCCACCAAATAGAATTCAATCCTACATATGCTTCAACTATCCTTAAATAGCAGAAGGCTATCAAAGAATCTGTAATTTAACAAAAAGGTGAAGGAACATCAGCAGGTCTTTGACTACTAGGCAAAGAGGTCGCATAAAATGCCTTATCAAACTTTTAGCATCTTTTAAAGATAATGATCATGCTGTTAGTGATTCGGCAGAGATTACCCTATTATTCGGGATGAAATCCATCCGGGCTATGTGCTAAATGACCAGATCCTGTCTAAGGGGCACACAATCAGAGATGAAGAGGGTTTTGATGCTTTGGCTTTGGCCCATGGCATATTCGAACCCAAATAAACAGGTATACGGGTCAACACAGATATAATTTGTTCTGAGGAGTTCATCAGTACCACAGTTTTTAAACTTAGGCCACAGATATCAATTGTATACATATTTTTTCTCTAATTTTGGGTTTGACATGGATCTTGGAATAGATCATGGCACATGTTGTAAGAGGTCTCACGTGCTGCTTTCCAAGAAAGGAACTGGAGAAATACTTTCTTCTTTGACTTTCACACAGAGCAGTCCTATAGGAACCACAACCAGCACTACCACTACCAAAAAACTCTCTGGATAGTTTAAAGTGTTCCAAATGTCTGCACTGACCACAGAAGTACAAGGTAACATCTGGAAAAGATGATAGAAATTTGGTTTCAAGACACATCAAAAATAGCAAAATAGCCGCCTTGCAACATGAGGTCAGGCTTTCCCATTTCATGTACCTGGACTATTCATTTGTAACTGCATGCCTTCATGTAGCCACTTTGCAACATGAGGTCAGGCTTTCTCATTTCATGTACCTTGACTTTTCACTTGTAACTGCATGTCCTGATGTAGCCGCCTCGCACCATGAGGTCAGACTGCACTAGTCCATGTACTTGGACTTTAATGCACTTTTGCAACTTTTGTAACCACATTCTTAAGCTTAAAGCATCCAGATACCTCAGGACTCGGTGCGCTACATAAATGTATACATAAATAAATAAATGCGTTCTAGATTCAGAAGGCCAGTATCCCAAAATAATGTGCAGTAGGTTATAGATGATGAGCAAACCATCAGTGGCCCACACTAAGCAAGATGGCAGTCAGAAATCTCTTGTGTCCTGAGGCCACCTCAACTCTTAATGTGAATTTATTTCAGTACAATTTGGCCAGTCATCAAGGACAGAAGGACAATTATTTCAGTCAAACATGTAGACATCCCAAACCATGCTGATGATAAGTCAAAACTTTCTACCCCACACATTCACTCTTACTGATGAAGCAGAGAGTTTGAACCTGTTCCTCCTGCTGCTGACTCAGATAATGAGAATGAAAAGGACAGGGCCATCAACTAGTGCTGCTTGGTTAAGAACTCTACACTAGAGAAATCACAGTTTGTGTCACAAAATAACTACTGCTCTGTAGTAATACAGAGATAAGGAGGAGCTAAATCCTATAGTCAGCGGCACACTGCTAATAAACTAGCAGTTATCCCAATAATAAAGATGGAACAGGCGCAACCAGAAAGGTATACCTCCTTCAGCCTTTGTGATAACATGGGCTGAGGGCAGGCTATCCTCTACAGAAGGGATATGAGCTAGAAAAAAACATCCAAACAACAGTAGTAATGTGTTGCATAAAAATGTGAATGTTCAATCAAGTCTTTAATCAAACAAAAAATACAAAATGCATTAATAATGAACACTAATAATCCACCCAGTAAAAGAAGACAGAATATGCTGACTTTAGGATGAAGAGGCACTATAGGTCTGAAGACAGGGGTAGATGGGCAATAGGCTTTGCACAATATTCAAGTTCAAATTATATGCCTTTATAAGTTAATAATAAGTTAATGATTCCAGCCCTAGATGCATCTAGTGCATTTAAAGCCAGGGGCCAGAACCACAACCAGTACCTTTATTTATTCTTTGTAAGAGGCTCAACAAAATAGAGCTGCCTTCTTGGCACTTTTCAATGAGTCTAGTCAGGATTAAGAATATCGTGTTGATTTGATGTGCACCAGCAATACAGTGCAGTCCTCTAGCACTGATTCATTCGAAGAGGCTAAAGAACAGACAGGCAATGGTTGAGTTTGCAGCTCGAAGCAGTTGAGTATGTTTGAAAAGGTCCAGAAGATGCCTTTGCCCTGTGCTTGCTTTAAAACAACATTTCTTGATGTATAAGCAGCTTACAAATGCACAATAAATACATAAATAAATACATGGAGACAACCAATAGTTTCAGTGTGCAGGGTTACCTGGGAGACAGCCACAGTCTCCATGAGTTTGCCCCGGAAAGGAGTGATAGCGATCAGGCAAATGTTTGCTGGAAATTAGGGGTCGGCAGAAGACTTCTTTAGTAGGAGGTGCACAAGGGAGTGCCTGAGAGGAGAGGGGAAAAAAACAGAATCTCACTGGGCAATTTCAGAATTCGGCGTTGCATGGGATTTAATATTGTACTATTTTTTGAGACTAGAAATGACTGTCTTCCATCCCTAAATATCTTTTTAAATATATCATTATTAATACAATGTCTGTCAGGCTTTTGAGAGCAGATCCTTGGGTGCACAGCCTGCACTGCCAACCCACCTGTCAAAACATGCAAGTTTCAATTTGGTGGGCCTTCATTTGCAAATCAAAACGGTGCTTAGATTGCACAGAAGTGGTATCAGATTGACACTACATACAGAGCATGATAATTCAATTGGTTTATTTGAAAGGAAATCTACATTGGCACTTACATATAGTGAAAAACAAAATGCATTCCACATTACAATGCTCCTGTATTATACTGGGAACCAGTGGCCCCTAGCATCTCCAAACCATTCACTCCTGGAACCTAGTATAGACAATCTTAGTTGCAATTAAGATCCATTTGTATATTCACTTCTGAATAACTCCTTCAGTTTATGGAACCAGCCTCTGTTTTCCATTGGTCTCTGGTTCCTCTAGGCACAGGTGAAATCTGCTACTACCTGCTTCCATCTCCCTCCTGACAAGGATCAACATCTCCAGGTATTTACCCGCTAAGCACCCATTCCAATTGGGCTGGCATATTTATTTTAAATAATAATTCAATCTGTTCAGAGGTTTCCTCGCCTATTCTATGTTTTGCCTCACATAACTTCACCTATTCCCACATGACATAACACCTTTATGATTGGACAAGTCTTTCCATTGGCTTGTTTAATAACCAAACACTCCAAGAGAATACACACCCTCAATCTTCATTATACTTTTTTCATTACATATACTTGTAAACAGAAAAAAAGTGGGGGACCAATCTGCTATCAAATTGTCATATCATAAATAGTTTTCTTTCGAATTTACTGATAGCAACTTGCAACATTTCATTTGATATGGATTTCTGTAATCTGTCCTTGCAGATGCACGCTTGTAAATGCAACATTAGTTTGTGTCATACATATTAATAATGATATGACTATTAATAATTGTATTAGTTATTTCAAATTATAGGGAATGCATATGAGGTGTGAAATTCGAAAAGTGCCCCTTAGCTTCAAAACACACCCAGTCAAATGTTTTTATACCAGTTATGGTTACAAAGTTATGAGCCTAAATATTTTTATTTGTTTTTAATAATATACATATAGTCAAACAATGACTTTGTATACATCCATAAAAGAACATTCCATATAAAGGACACATTTCATAAACATGTCCTATCCACAATATACCTAAACTATTTTAACTAAATAAATAACTTGTCTAATATCATTAATAACTGATCACAAAATGTCACCATGCAATATAAATAATTGACATGATGACCCTTCATAAAACGATCCCACAAATCATTATCCAAACCAGTATGAACCTGAGAATTTTCTGGCAAAGCATATGTAAACTGCACACTCAGTCAACAAGTAATGTATAGTTTCCATGACATTCCCTCCACAAACTCTACAGTGTCTCTCATTGCATGGAATACCAATTCTTGCTCAATTATTTCTAGGGAGCCAACTAAGTTGAATTTAATGATTAAATAAAGTCGAACTGTATAACTGGAAGGATAGGCACACGTGTATTCTCGAGCAACATCTAATTTTGAAATATATTCTGTGAAATTACTGCGACTAGCCATAAGGCCAAAAGTAACCAAAGAGGTTTCCCAATGAAAATTGTGAAGCTACCTTTTCACCACATGGTTGTATACCAACTTAAATCTCTTTGACAGATGCACACAAATTAGTGGGGCCCTGCGATCAGCCGTCTCAGACGACAGGTTCAAACAGGAGTTTCACACTTTTTCTTGCTAAACCATATGTATCTGTACTATCATATGAAGCAAATATCCCAGCTTCATGCCACTGAACCTCCCATGAAGCCGCGGGTCATCCACATATTCGAGCCTTGTCAAGGAGAGTACACTAATCATTTTTAAATGGCTTCAGGAAATATTGCTGTCCATCCGAACTATTGACCAATGTCCTGTGATCAGTACATACGTTATATATAAAAAGCTCCTTGTGGGGCCTTCGTCAATGATTGATTGTTGAATAACATGACAGATCTCATTTGTCCTCAGTCCATTAGCTTGCAGATGGCTGGTTTAATTAGCAGGCAGAAGTCAAGGGGTCCTTTCAATTAATGAATTGCTTTGAAGCACAAAAATGAAACAAACATTTTTAGGCCATCAGATGTGTATTTCTGACTGCACTGCAAACTTTGAGCTATTGGATTTCTAAGTTATTTTTCAAGAGTCTCCCGGAAAATGATCCCAAAACATGGGGCTGGGTTTGCTCTGGGTTGAAACCCTGGTTAACTTGAAGACAACACAATGTCACACTGAAATGAACACAGCAAAACATATATTTTTTTCCATTAAATATTTACTATAATGTATTCCCTATTTAAAATATTTCACATACAGACATTTGCATAATTATCATTGGTCCACACATTCAATTATAAAATGTCACTGTTATTTATTATTATTTTTAAATTATACACATATTTTTGAAGGAATACATACATTTTTTGCTTCATTTTCCGGGTACAGCAGGGAAACTTCACTACATAAGGAAGATTTCTGTAGCCCATGCCATGTTAGATTTTCAAAATGCAGTTTCATGATTGGTAAGGAATGAAGCAATATCTGTTGATATGTTGCTTTGTCTCTATCCAATGTTTGCAGTTTGTATATTGCATCATATGTTTTCAGTGTTGCATGCACAGTTCTCCTGCTTTCACTTTACATTGGTAAAAACCCAGGGGGTAATTCATAGAATCCGCTGCACAAGTGGCGCACGCGGCTGGCGCACAGTATGCGCGTGTGGCAGCCTGCGCCAGCCACGTGCACCAAAATCCATTTCCGCGCACATCGTATTCATGGATTTCAACATCCATAACCAGCTGTGGCACAGAGTGGCGCAGCGACCCTGCAGCAGCGCCATTTATGCCCCCAACCACGCCCCGTGTGCCAAGAACAGTACACAAATCTCATACATAGCGCAGAGGCCAGTGGACCAGCATACAGCCCCCCAACCACGAAAACGCCTGTAAAACTCCCCGCGCACCCCTCTGAAGGCGTGGTGCGTGGGAGGTTTTACATGTGATTGGCCCTGTGCGAGCGGGGTACCTGTATATCGGGGGTGCACGGGAAGTTTCACACGCGATTGGCCTTGTGCAAGTGGGGTATGTGTATTTTGGGGGTGCGCAGGAAGTTTTACACGCGATTGGCCATGTGTGAGCGGGGTACGTGTATATCGGGGATGCGTGGGAAGTTTCACACGTGATTGGCCCTGTGCGAGCGGAGTACGTGTATATCAGGGGTGCGCGGGAAGTTTCACACGCGATTGGCCCTGTGCGAGCGGGATACGTGTATTTCTGGGGTGCACGGGAAGTTTTACACGCAATTGGCCTTGTGCGAGGGGTACGTGTATTTCAGGGTGTGCGGGAAGTTGTACACACGATTGGCCTTGTGTGAGCAGGGTACGTGTATTTCGGGGGTGCGTGGGAAGTTTTACACGCGATTGGCCTTGTGCGAGCGGGGTACGTGCATTTCGGGGGTGCGTGGTAAGTTTTAGACGCGATTGGCCTTGTGCAAGGGGTACGTGTATTTCAGGGGTGCGCGGGAAGTTTTACATGCGATTGGTCTTGTGCGAGCAGAGTATGTGTATTTCGGGGGTGCGTGGGAAGTTTTACATGCGATTGGCCTTGTGCGAGCGGAGTACATGTATTTCGGGGTGCACGGGAAGTTTTATACGCGATTGGCCTTGTGCGAGCGGGGTACGTGTATTTCGGGGGTGCGCAGGAAGTTTTACATGCGATTGGCCTTGTGCGAGCGGGGTACGTGTATTTCGGAGGTGCACGGGAAGTCTTACACGCGATTGGCCTTGTGCGAGCAGGGTACATGTATTAAGGGGGTGCCCCAACAAATTGCCAGTGTGTGTCCTCCCAGGTGTGCCCTCTCCCCCCTCCCTAGGGCCTGCAGGCAGACCACAACACAGGGGAACACACTGCACCCCTGGCCATGCCCCACAGGCAGCCCATCCACCCTGCACCCCAGCCAGCCCACATGTCACCACACACAAGTGAGCACTGACACATGTCCCCCAGCAACCCCATCCACCTAGCATTGACGGGCACCTGCCAGCAGGCCCTGGCTCATGTCCCCCAGCACCCCATCCACCCAGCATTGACGGGCACCTGCCAGCAGGCCCTGACTCATGTCCCCCAGCACCCCCATCCACCCAGCATTGACGGGCACCTGCCAGCAGGCCCAGACTCAATTCCCCCAGCACCCCCACCCCCCCAGCATTGACGGGCAACTGCCAGCAGGCCCCGACTCATGTCCCCCAGCACCCCCACCCCCCCAGCATTGACGGGCACCTGCCAGCAGGCCCCGACTCATGTCCCCCAGCACCCCCATCCCCCCAGCATTGACGGGCACCTGCCAGCAGGCCCAGACTCATGTCCCCCAGCACCCCCATCCACCCAGCATTGACGGGCACCTGCCAGCAGGCCCAGACTCAATTCCCCCAGCACCCCCAACCCCCCAGCATTGACGGGCACCTGCCAGCAGGCCCCGACTCATGTCCCCCAGCACCCCCACCCCCCAGCATTGATGGGCACCTGCCAGCAGGCCCAGACTCATGTCCCCCAGCACCCTCACCCCCCCAGCATTGACGGGCACCTGCCAACAGACCCCGACTCATGTCCCCCAGCACCCCCACCCCCCCAGCATTGACGGGCACCTGCCAGCAGGCCCCGACTCATGTCCCCCAGCACCCCCATCCCCCCAGCATTGACAGGCACCTGCCAGCAGGCCCCGACTCATGTCCCCCAGCACCCCCATCCCCCCAGCATTGACGGGCACCTGCCAGCAGGCCCAGACTCATGTCCCCCAGCACCCTCACCCCCCCAGCATTGACGGGCACCTGCCAACAGACCCCGACTCATGTCCCCCAGCACCCCCACCCCCCCAGCATTGACGGGCACCTGCCAGCAGGCCCCGACTCATGTCCCCCAGCACCCCCATCCCCCCAGCATTGACAGGCACCTGCCAGCAGGCCCCGACTCATGTCCCCCAGCACCCCCATCCACCCAGCATTGACGGGCACCTGCCAGCAGGCCCCGACTCATGTCCCCCAGCACCCCCAACCCCCCAGCATTGACGGCACCTGCCAGCAGGCCCCGACTCATGTCCCTCATTCCCCCCCTCCACCCAGCATTGACGGGCACCTGCCAGCAGGCCCCGACTCATGTCCCCCAGCACCCCCACCCCCCCAGCATTGACGGTCAGGCCCCAACTCATGTCCCCCAGCACCCCCACACGCCACAGCATTGATGTGCACCTAGCAGCAGGCCCCGACTCAGGTCCCCACCCAACATGTCATAAAGATGCACATTCATGGGCCTCATGTCCACCAAAATCCCACTGCACGCCAGCCCAGTCTTTAGACACAATCAAGTTTCCCATCCACTCCACACTGAAAGGCCTATTACTTGTCACTAACCAAAAGTCAAATATGCACATCAACACATGTCCATCACACACAAACACTGGGTGCGAGTTATTGTGTAAACCCACATTGTGACATGCAGTAAACCAAAGAGCAAATACCACACATGGAAGTAAGAAATCAAAATGTACTGTGCACAAAAATAATAAAAATGATTCAAAGCATGTAATTAATTATAAACAAGAAAAAAAGGCATGTCCAAAACAAAAAAAATAATAATGATGACACAATCCAAATGAATCCAAAATAAAGTTTGTCAAAAATCCTTGTCCACCAAAGTAAATCCAAAGGAAACCAAAATCCCAAAATCCATTGATCCATGGTGAGGGTAAATGATGTAAGAAATAAAATCCACTGTCCAACCATGTACAAATATTGCAACACGGGTCCATGAGCCCAACAAATGAAATGAAACCTATATATATAAAAGCCTATCTAATTTACAACTATATACAAAAACGTGGGGCTTTGTCCAAGCGTCCCAAAAGTTTAAAAAAAGAAAGGAAACCTATCACTAACTAACTATATACAATGACGGCGGGCAAGTCCTGCGGCTCACTCTGTGATGTTGTGGGCCAGGGCATCATCGAACTCCATGTCTATCTCCTGGAGGCGGGTCTCGCAGGGATGCGCTCATGGCCTGTACCAACTCCCTGCGAGTTGCCTCGAGGCACTCAGACCGCCTCAATGCCCGTTGCATGGAGAACTCTGCTGCTGTCCATGTGCCCTGTCCGTTGATGCCTGCACATCCTCCATCTGCTGGTCTCCAGTTGTTGGGGTGTCCACCCCTGCTGGCCTGCCGACTCCCGACCGTGGCAGGGATGGGATCTCCACCAAGCTGGCTGTGTTGGTCAGGCCAGGTCCACAGGGGGCCCTGGTGGAATCTGGGCTCGGAAGACGGCAGGGAGAACGACTGGCGCACAGTCTCCACAGAGGAGGAGAGGTCCGCCAGAGTGCTCGACCCATGTAGGAACCCACCGACCATGTCCCCTCCCAACTGTGCCACATTGCCACGCAGCTCTTCGTGATGGCGTGCGATGTCCCCCAAGGAAGCACGCACGTCATCACGAATGACACGCATGCGCAACGCAACACCAATCAGGACGGAGCCCATACGGTCATGGGACTCCTTGTCCGCAGGTAGTGGAGAGCCAGATGACGTGGGCCTCCCCCCTACCTGCGGACGGGCCTGGGACAGGGCATCCCTGCTGGTGCATGGTGGTGCAGTCACAGGGTCAGTGCCAGCGACATGCACAGGCCCCTCCGCTGCAACCTGTGCTGCCTCCTGACCCTGGCCCTGGACTGCACCACTTACACCAGTGGTACTACCCCCAACAGGCCCCATGTGCCGCTCAGTAGCATGCTCCACCTCCTCTGTGGAGACCACCAATCTGCATGTCTCTGCACTGTCTTCCGCCATTGCAAGCCCCTGTCGGGGCTCACCCAGCCCTTCCGCTACAGCCGTAGTGGCAGACGGGGCACCAGTCCCCTCCCTCCCTCCCGGATGATGGCAATTCCTGGGAGGGTGGCTGGGTCTTGCGTCGCCGCCCGGTGTGGGCATCCCCGCCGCTTAGCTCCACAGCGCCATCTCCGCCCTCTTCTTCACTCGACACTGCGTAGAGGGAGACATAGAACACAAGCATCAGGGTACTGTACAATAGTCCCCTAGACAGGAAGCAATAACACATGAGTGGCACTGTCAAACGGCACTTCCATCCTGTCCCTCCACAACACATGGGTCAATGCAGGCAACACACATGCAGAAACAGGCACGGCGCATGCAATCAACATCAGCGTCCATGTACAAGGGCCTCTATTAACATAAATGTTGCCTTAAAACTCACATGCATCATGGCTCATACTGATCCCATGCACACACATCACCGGAGGGTCATGCATCATGGCTCGTACACCACAGACACAGTGGATACAACAGTGACTAGACTGCATGAGTGAATCTACACATCGTCACGGACATGTGTCGTGCATCCATGGCGTTTCAAAGTCACACACACGCTTCTCAGACACACAGACATGCACACCATACATGTACATGAGAGCAGCACCCATCTCTCACCCCCCACCCGTGTCCAAGAACAGGGACTGGCATGCATTCATGTGTGCATTCCGCATGCAGCTCCACATGTCTCATTGGAACACATGCACCATCCATGTGGTTCACGCATTACTGGTCTCACATGGATTACCATGATGTCCCGGCGCACACACATCCATACATGGCCTATGTTACACATACAGACAAGTAGCTGACTACCAGCACAATGCAACATGCCCTGTTTCAAACAGCATCTGGGCATGTTGCAGTGTGCTGGTAGTCAGCTACTTGCCTGTATGTAACGCTGGGCTTATGCATTCCAGGACCCTCATCTGGATGTTGCTCAGGTGGACCCGGCACCCCTCTGCATCCTCTGACTTCACGAGGCGGCGGGCCTTGTTGAGAGTCCTGGACCTGAGGTCCTCCCAGAGCTTCCGGAAGTGCTTGATGTCGCGGGTTGCCACACCCTCCGCGTTGATGGCAACCACGACGTCCTCCCAGATCCTCTCCCGTCCTTCCTTGTTGGTGCGCGATGGTGTGAAGAGGGCATCATAATGCCCCAGGACATGCTCCACCAGGACACCAACTAACTTCCTTCTCACTGAAGCTGGTGGCCCTCTGCCTCTCTGGCTGGGGGTCACCAGTGGTCTCGGATGGGGTTTGCCCCGACATGGTGACCTCTGAGGCAGGTGTGGGTGGGCAACTGGGTCCTGGGGCTGGGCTGTGGAGCGATGGTATCCCAGTCGGGAGTCTTATGTCCCAGCAGGGGTGGACACAGCAACTGGACCCCTGAAGATGGCTGACGTGCAGGCACCAAATAGCAGGGCAAGTGGGCAGCAGGCAGGCAGCAGCAGATGGCTGGTGGGAGCAAGCTCGGGGCTCTTGGGGGCAGGAAAATGGCCTTTTGGGCAGGAGCTGATCTTCTGTGTGTTTTCGCGTGGCCAGCTTGATACGGAGTGATTTGGCATGTGAAAAAAGTGCACGTCAGCGTGATATTCGAGGAAAGGCCCTTAGCACGTAAGCGCGTTTCCCACAACACGGTGCATGTTTATTGTACACGTGAAAAAACTGCACGTCCGGGTGTCACTGCGTGTGATTGGAGGAAAGCCCCTTAGCGCATAGGTGCCTAAGTGAAGTCCCACGTGTGGGCTGGCTTAAAAGGTACGCGTAGGACGCCATTTCCTTGTACGTGCTTTTTGTGGAGAGCGAGCGGGTGATTCTTGTACTTCTTGTCGGTTCACACGCGATTACTTCACAAAGGTTCTAGTTCGTACTCCCTATTTCCTCAGACAGCGTTCAATTCTTCTTTTGGCGGGGGTGTTGCCAACGCACACATGCGCATCTTTTTCACGTACTTTTTCAAGGCAGATGGTGAGTAGCGCACGTATTTTCCAACTGTGGTTGCCCCTGTGTGTCACGTACCCCTTCAGAGGTCATTGTAGGCTGCGTGTATCACGCGTACGCTTATTTTTGAGTTTCTGGGTGCCACAGCGTAGTGCGGGTTCATTTTTCCATGCATGTGGTCTACCAGGTGTTGCGTGCACGTTTATTTTTGTTTTTGGGGTGCCTGTGCGTTGGGTGACCCGTCATCGTCCCTCAGCGGTCACAGACAGCGTTGCTAGAGCACTAAGGTACAAATTCCATCTAGTACCCTACCCCTTTCACCCCCATTGCCCAGGACAATTGTTTACTGCAACTCCCATACGCACAACAACATCAGTGCCATGGGTGGGAGGCGACCAACCAGTAAGGGAGGCAAATGTGGCCAAGCTCAAAGAGGTGGGCGAGGTGGGCGCAGTAGGGGACGTGGCCAGGATTTGCAGGGTGCCCCTAGAGCCCAGTGTGTGGAGGACCAATCGGGGCCACCTATGCCCCCCTCAATGGTTGTGGGAAATGTAGCTGACACCATCCCAGCTCAGCCCTTGTTGAACCGTCCCATTTTGTCCACTAAACCGGCACAGGATGACTCCCATGCTGACTTCCAGGTCACCAAGTCTAAGCCACATGTGGCGGTGAAAATTGCTGTCAAAAGGCCACGTGGATCAGGGGCAGCAATGTCATCTGCCGCCCCAAGTAGCTAGGGTGAGGAGGCTGCAGGGGCAGCTGCAGCTCAATCCACCCCAGTTCCAAGTCTCCCAGCCGGGACAGTGTCGGTCCAAGTCCATCACACCGACGTTGGTCAGGCCAACATCACCCTGCAGCCAATGCCTGCACCGAGACCTATGGTCATTGTACCTTTGCATACTTCGAGTACCCAGTCCACCTGCGCTTCTGCCCCTACCAACCAGAGCGGCGTAAACCACTCAGGATCTGCACCACCTTCCAAGAAGAAGAAGGGTGCTCTTGCACTACAGGCTGGGACCCCAGATACGGCTACACAGTCCGGCACGTCAAGGAAGCCTAGTTTCAATGACGCCAAACTAGATGCACTTGTGGGCTATGACTTGACCCATAGCTGCGAAATGGTGGTGACTGCAGGGTATAAGACTACGCCTGCTCAACGTAGGGCCCACTGGCAGACCATCGCGGACCACATTAGTGCCCTTGGATTTGTGAGGGGCACAGCTGATTACTACAAGCGGTGGAATGACCTGAAACGCAGAGCAAAGAACAAGCTGCCTTCCAATCATGCCTCTACTCTGGTGACTGGCGGTGGGTCTCCACCAGAGGACGACCAACTCACTGAACATGAGTCTGTCGCTGGAACCTTCGTCACAGAGGAAATGATCCGAGGCGTGGGAGACCTACCAGATCTTGAAGCATTGTCTGGTGACTGCCCGTGCATGTGTGTGCAATCCATGTGTATGTTGCTTGGGTGATGTGTTCTGATTGAGTGCCAGGTGAGGCTGTGAAGTCATGACTGGTATGGGTCACCCATGTGGTTCCTCCAAACCATTCCCCGGCCTTGGGTTTGGGTATGACAGTATCCCTTCTGACCACAGTAGGCAATTTGCACCAGACTACTGCAGTTGCCCTTCAACCGTCATCTTGCAACAACATTGTTCGCAATGTTTTCCTGTTCATTCAGCCTGATTGTTTCAATCCTTGCCCTTTTTGCAAAACATTTTTCTGCCCTACTTCCACAAATGTGACATACTTCTGTCATAGATTACACCCCACAATGGCCCACATTTATTACCTTGTTTTGGGAATGATTTAACCATTCAGGCTGATTGAGTAATGGCCTGCACACAAAAATATATGGGCCCCGTTTGAATGTTGAACATGACTGTTTTCTTCGGTCATGTTGAAGTGACCAAACATTGATGTATCCATCTGCCTGCCATCAATGTATAATTGAACACTGGATCTGTTGCAGCGTGTAGCACATGCGTGTTTTGTAACACTATTTTGTATGTTGTATCTCATGATGTCCATCTCACATGGATGGGTGACAGTACTCATTTCCCACCATATGGCTGTACTTCTGAAAAGTACCATGGCTTTGCTGCGTGCCATCTGTGTGCTGGCATGTATGTGTATTGGACATGCCACTCACAGGCTAATGTGTGATGCCAGTGCTATCCAGCATGCAGCAAATGTGATGCTTTTCCATCTTGGAGTCCTCAGTGTCTGCTTTTTGCCTCCCCTTCCAACTCATTGACAGTGCATGCATGCCAGGGTTATAGTCATGTGAGACATGTGTAATTCATGTACTGGATCTCTGGCTTGTCAGGCCTATGTGTGTGCTATGGTGCTCATGCCTGTTTCCATTTGTTATCTTTCATGTTTTTGCAGGTGATGAGGCACTTGATGCTGTTGAGGTGGAGGAGATGGTGCAGACCCAGGAGGGATCTCAGCCACAACCAGGCACCAGTGGAGGACGTGGGGTGGTGGTGGGTGAAAACCCAATCCTCCTGCAGACCATACTGTCCACACGTGTCTCTGGGTACACCTCGGCAGACCTCTATGATGCAGGTGTTGAATTGGACAGTGAGACATATGTGCAGTCGCAGGTTAGTGTTCCTGGCAGGGATGCTGTTCTGCCCAACCCACCTGCACCGGGGGAAGACCCCTCTATGGGGATGTCAGTGTTGGTAACTCCGCCTTTGGCGGTTACGGATGCATGATCACACTCCACAACATTTGCTCCTGTTCCTGGGCCAGCAGATCAAAGGGTGAATGCAGTCTTGCAGCCTCAGGCGGTGCCAGCACAGCAAGGTGCAGATCGCCTTGCCCCAAACAGGTGTGGTGCCCGCCAATGCGGTGCTGTGTGCCACCAGGCAATACTGTATGGGAGAACTCCATGTACAGTATAGCAGCACAACAGGGAGCATCGTGTGAAATGATGGCTCAGGCAATGGATAGGGTGGCCACTTCCATTCTCCCCTCTGAAAGGCAGATGGAGCTCCAGCAGCAGGCAACAGACTCCATTTGCCACTCACACAGGGAAGACATGTTGGCGTCCAACAGGGACCGATGGGCGGCACTGGAGACTGCGCGAAGCCTGTAGAGTCACAGGGCCACAGGTAAGCCCTGAGGTTAGAATACAAGTTCCTCAGGGATACTCTGGGTGAACTTGAGGCTTCCCAAAATTTTAGATCAGAACAGCAGCTGGAGCATCTAACACGTTCACTCTCAGCAGAGCTCCAGGCAACCCGTGCGGAGATCTGGGCATCACGCGAGGCCATGTAGGTAGAAATGCGGGCTACCGTGAGGTGCTGTATGGGGATCGCCGTACCATCATCCTCCAGAACGAAACCTTCCACACCCGCATGCTTGCTGCCATGGAGGACTATACCAGGGCTTTGTGTGGGCTGCCTCACATATCACGGCCACTTCCTGATGTAGAAGCAGAGGGTGAAGCAAGTGACGGCAGTTCTCCCACTGTAGCATAGCTGTGCAGGCCATGAGCCCATGGAGGTATTTTTGTTTTTCTCAACATCCACGCGTGCACCCTGTCCTCGAACCTCCTGGGTGCCCCCCCCCCGGTCCACACATGGACACATGGCCATTTTTGATTTTGATTTTTTAAAAAAAAATGTTTTACAGTGTGTTGCTTTGTGTCCCTCCCGTGGGCATCCACTGTGTATTCCAGCTGGGCACATGCAGGCTTGTCCTGTCTTTGGGTTAGATGCTTGGGTTCCTGACACACATACCCCTCCTGCTTCCCCTTTCCATGGGCTTGCAAAGGTGTGGTGACAGTAACTTACAAAGTGACATTGGGCTCCCATGAGCTGTGTGGGCAGTCTGTAGTCAAAACTTTGTGTACATCCCTAGTGGGGATTGTTGTTGGATTCAACACTGCATGGTACATTGATATGTGCTTGTACATCCATGTCTTTCTGCTTATTCACATGTACCTTCTTCATGTCTTCACAAGGCCGTCTCCTTTGCAGATGCAGTTCATGTTGTATGCAGTGAACTGACAGTTTTGCCTCACAGCAACACTCTGCAGTTGGAATGGGTCGATGTGCTGGCTTAGTCAGGTTGTGACACTTGCACTACTTTAATTTTGGACTGTCATATATTGCCACTGTTTCAACCTGTGTTGCTGTTTTGTGTTGCTGGTAAGTATTTGTTCATGTGTGCTGTTTCTTATTGATTACTGGGAGCATATTGTCTGTTGCCTGTTTCCATTAGGGACAGTGCACTTTGTGACACTTGCGTCATGTGTTGTGCATTCATTTGGTTGCTTTCACATTGCCTGCCATGCCATGGTGTGTTGGGTAGCTGAGATGGTGAGGGGTTGGGTGACATGCCGCTATTTTCATGTGGTATTTTGTAATGGGGTAGTCATTCATGCTGCATGACTGTGTGTCTTTTTGTCACACAGCATTGGTTGTCTTTAAGTAGGTAGGGATGCACACAATGTAACATTCCAGGTGACCAATCTCAGGCTGGTATGGTTGTGACAGTTGACTGCCCCTTATGTCATCATCACTGATTGTCAGCTGGTATGTGACAGGGCTGTGTGCACTCCGCAGGGGTAGGATTTTAGGTGAAGTAATTAGCCACCAGCTGGGTACGGGCTGCCTCACCACGTGCCCTTTCACCTCCCATGCGCAGCGGGCATGTATGTGGTTGGGGATGTGGGGGCACCACCATGTCCACCAGCAGGCCCCGGCGGGTTGCAACATTGTGCAGGACATATGCTGCCACTATGAACCTGCACACTACTGGGGGCGCGTATAGCAGCTGCCCACCAGAGCGGTCAAGGGAGTGAAAGCGTGACTTGAGCACTCCAAATGTGCGCTCCACTATGCCCCGGGTTGCAATATGGGCTGTGTTGTATGTTACCTCGGGTGGTGTGGTGGGGTTCCGAATTGGCCTCATCATATAGGTGCTCAGAGGGTAGGCACTGTCCCCTGGGGAGGTGATGATGGGTATCATTAGTGGGGTTGTCACATTACTCAGTATCTGACATGCATGCATGTGCAGAGGCATTTATACTCACCAATCAGCCATGTGTCGCCATGCCGCCCACCTTCTAGGTCCCGGTTTAGGGGTGACATTCTGAAAATGAAACTATCATGGGTGGACCCTGGATAGTTGGCATATACTGGGGTGATGATTCCCTTGGCATCACATACTACATGCACGTTGCTGGAATGCCAGTGCTTGCAGTTTCTATAGATGTGCTCAGTTGCCCTGGGAGGACGTAGAGCCACATGGGTGCAATCAATGGCACCTAGCACTTTGGGGAAGTGTGCCACCCTGTAAAAGTCCTGGATGGCAGCCTGCCTTTCTGCAGGTGTTCTGGGCATGTATATGTGCCTGCGGACTGAGGGACGTGCAGTCATGATGGCCAACACCTGGTGTAGGCAGCATGACTGCCTGGCCTGTGACACCCCTCCACTATGGCACTTGTCCGCTGAAATGAACCAGTAGCCACGAAGTGCAGTACATTGAGCACCTTTTCCAAGGGGCTCAGTGCTTGGGAGCACAGGGTGGGTGATGTGAGGTCATCCTCCCACTCACTCGCCAGGTCGAGCATTATGTGTGGTGGAAACCTGTACCTCCCATACACCTGGTTATCAGGCATCCCAAAAAGGCTGGTCCTGGGTGTAAAAATGCGGGGCCTGGCTATCCTCCTCCTCCTGCGGTGTCCCACAACCACTGCTGCGAGGAACGGTGTATTCATTGTAGCGTCTGAGCTTGTTTGTTGTTTGCACTTTTATGCTGCGCGGGGCATCTTACGCCTGCTTCCTGCTGGCGTACGTGTTTCCGGATTAGCGTGTCTTTTTTGGCGCACGCCTTTCCCCTGTTCGATTCCATGAATACGTGTTGTTGGCACGCGTTGCGAGCATTTACCTCCTGTACTTCCCAAGTAACGCCCACATTTTCATGCGTTGTTCCCCATTCCGCGTGTTACGCCCCGTGTTACGCCCACTTTTGTTGTCTGTGCTGCGCTATGTGCGCTTTCGCTGTGCGCGTATCGCACGCCGTTTAATGACGTGTGCGCGTTCGCGTGCGCTACCCACGATTTTAGCGCACATCCCAGGATTTACATGCACACTGACTTCCATGAGTCGATGTGCGCGGCTTTGGCACGCTTGCGCTACGATTTTCGATTTTCACGCTTGCACTGCGAGTTTCACGCTTGCGCTGCCATTTGAGGTACACATAAATTCCATGAATCGGCCTGCCAGTCTTTTAATGAAGGTACTCAAGCCCCATTTTTGTTGCTGAGATGATTTAGTTCGCAGAATTGTCTATATCGTGTGTTGAGTGCTATCTCTCAGGCATTCAGGTGAATACCTGGATTTGACAAGTGTACTTGATTTGTCGCAATGGAAGAAATATGATGCAGTATTCAGGTACCTGTCACTTAAGACAGTCCTTATTTTTCTTTCATTTTCCTCATAATACTTAATTGTTCCCTTCCAAGCTTCATGTAAGGATTAAATCTTGGTTTTTGCCAGATGATGTTAGTCCTAGCATGCTTTTTCTGCAGGAAGAGGGCGCTGGAAATGCTATTGGCCTCAAAGCCCCAGGATGGTGCAATCACTCTATGGTCTACTCTAATGCATCCCTTTGCAAAGAGATCCCTGTAATTGCCAGTCTGGCTTGACCTCTCCATGGTACTGCCAGGGCTGGCATTTGTGCCATCAATTACTAGATAACCCTTTGAGTGTACCATGTCCTTCTGGAAAGGTGAAAAGCATTCCCAGAGAGAACAAAGGGGAGTTTCTAGGACAGAGCCCACATTGTTTGTTTTGGTTGAAACTCGGTGCCAAACAGTTTATACATAAAAGGCCCTGAGAGTTGAATGAGTGTCTAGAAACTTGGTTATGTTATGTTATTCATAGTTATAGCAAGCAGGTTCATCAAAGGTATCTTGGCGCAAAGAAAACAGACAACGCATAGACAGCCAAACTAAAACTTAAAAGAACCAGATTTTGAGAAGGAGATGCAAAAGAAGATGATTGGATGTACGCCTAAGATCAACTGGTATAGAATTGCACAGTTTACTGGCAGCTACTGGGAAAGCATGGCCTCCCACCCTGCTCAGCTGGGTTTTGGGGACCACTAAGAGGAAGTTATTCTATGAGTACAGAGACCTAGCAGGGACATTGGAGCAAACTCCTCCCAGAAAAAGCTAGCACTGACTCCATTGTAAGCACGGTGAACCAGACAAAGTGATTTAAAAACATTCCTTTTCTTCACTGGGAGCCAATGAAGAGTTCTAAGAACTGGGCTAATGTATGACCCATAGGGGATAGCTGTGGCAACTCTAGCTGCTATGTTCTGCAGCAGCTGGAGTCAATGACTCAGGCCCTTAGGCTGTGCAAGATAAAGTGCATTACAGAAGTCAAGCCGACTCATAACCAGGGAGGACACGACTATAGAATGAAGGTGGGCTGGAAGGAATGTGAACATTTCCCATAATACCTTCAAAGTAAAGTGACCAGTTTTGCAGACAGCGCTGACCTGTGGCACCATCGAGAGAGATGAGGAAAGGTAGACTCCAAAATTCTTCACAACTGTCACAGGGACATGAATAGTGCCAAATGAAGATGGCCAGAAGGAGGAAGACCTTAAAGTAGTATTATGAGAAGAAGATGGTTGGTAATAAAATTACATCAGAAAGGCCTAGGCCAGTATAATGGTGTATTGCCATAGACCACCACATCAAAGTAGATATGTCTTATATTTATTTATTAATCTGGCACCAGGTGTTGGAGGTACACAATTATATGTAATTTGAATCTGTTAAGGATTTCAATCAGGCGATACACCCTGGTCTCAGCCTAGTATGCAATGCACAACTGAAATGCTTATTTTATTATATATATATAGGTTCAAAATTTGAGATATACACCACTCATATCACACACCCTTTTCAAATAACCCGGGTCACAATGGACCAGGAACCAGGCTGGTTGGTAAAGGTAATATTTACTTATTTATTTAAAATTCCAGAAAATCACAAACTTTTTAATAAATGGGGCAGCAATCACCAATAGGGTGATAATAACAAATAGGAATGTGAACAATGCATTTAAATTAACCCTTTAGCAACACAGATAGAAAACACCAGAGAATAGAGATACTTTTGAATTTTGGGGAACGATAGCACTCAAGTTAGGATTTCCCCCTGCAATATTCTCAACCCACAATTAATCAATTCTAAATAGATATAAGGAAGCAGCAGGTAATCAGGAATGAGGAATAAGAAACATAATTCGAATCCAACCTTCCCTTCCCAAACAAGAGAGAAAAACGGATTTGAAACCCTTACACTGTTAAAATGACACTCTCAAATGGCTGAATAAAACAATGAATGTGTCAAAAAATCCTTAAATAAGTACAATTCTCTACGGGAGCAACACTGGAAAGTTACAAGCAATCATAAGCAATAGATTGAGCAAAAGCATACAATTATAAAATGAATGGAAGGTTTAAAGCAATTGATAGTAAAAATAACACATGGAAAACTTTACAAAAATGCTCATTCTCGCCTGAAATTAACCAAACGGTTTTAGATAAAAATGGGTGAAATATTGTAAATCTGGAAGATTTTGGGTTGAGGGGTAGCTATGGATCCTAGGTACAATATGAATGTGAAATGATGTCTCTAGCAGTTGAATTGAGTGAGCTATGCAAGATCTAGTGAGGTGCGTTTTTGGAAAATAAAGGCGCGAAAAAGGAACAGAAATCAATTTTGACAAGGACAGTTTCTCTCTACACTAGTGCATTCAGGCTAGACTACCGGCTTGAGACACAGTAAGCTCCGGAGTTGATCCGCGGAATCAACCCTAGAACCTCCATGCCTGCCCTGGTGGACCCAGTCCGATCACCCGAGGGAGGATTAAGGGTTTAGGATTTGACAAGTAAAAATGATTAAAGAAGTTAGCACTAGTGCAAGGAATCAAAGGCAGGGTTTCAAGAATGATTGTGACAACATTACAGTTATCAGGATAAGGATGGGATGACTTAGAGATTGAGATGGAACAAAGCAAGGCAAGGTTTACTATGTTTCTGTGATTCCTATTGATACTCACAGTCCATTTTTAGTTTGGATTTTGGATGGTCAGAACTCTGGATCACCACACGGATCTGGTCTAACACAGGACAGTGGGAAAAACTCAGCGGGTCAGAGTCAGCTGGGCAGGGACAGACACCAAAGGATAGTTCTTCTGGACTGGCAATTCTGGTTACTGGATCCTATAGGGCATCAGGATAGCAGGAAAGCAGGATAGCTGTGAGTGACAGCAAGCCAGGTAAATTCAGGATGCTTCCCCAAAACACCACAGAGCTTCCCTTGGTTATGGGGATTATTTTAGAATTTTGGCCTAGCTGAAGCAGGATCAGCAATTGCTTGGCCTTGTGGTTGGGATCTGGAGTTTAGATGGATAGATGCAAGATGAAGACAGGAACAGACTGGAACAGGACACCGGCGTAGGAATCAGGAATCAGTGTGTGTCTGTCCTGAGTGCTAGTCAGGGGCCCTTATTTATAATGCCAGATGAAATCATTACAGTATATGACAGGGGCAGGATTCACTACCCACACCCCTAACAATAGGCTTGGGCAGGGGCATAGTCTCCGCCTTGCTCACAATTGGCTGGATATCGGAACAGTGATGTCATGTTATGAGGTGATTTTTGCTGTATCTAGAAATTCCCACATTTCGTTTACTTAAGATCCGATTTTGCCAAAAAAAGATATATATGCAGTTGCCATCTCTTAGTAAATCAGATACACAGGTTACATATTTTGTGCAGCACATATTAGTCAAAACCTCCAGTCTGTGCGACCTTGCAATTTTACACATTAAAGATGTGGCCCACAATTCCCCAATTTTATACACAGATGCAAATTGTCCCCAGGGATTTATGTACAAAATGTGACATTCACAACATGGATGCTTTTCTGGTAATACAACATGTATCACCGTTTCTGTCCAGAGTGTGCCACGACATTCTACCAAGTTTTCAAACACAGCCCACAATTCCACTTTTACACTGTGAAAATTCCACATTTTTACCAATTTTGACAGCTGTGATATAAGTCTTTTTGAAGTTCTTTATAAAATATTCTTAAGACAAATGGGGTCATTGTCTGTCATTTTCTTTCTTCCTAGCTAACACCAACTGGCAGTTTATTCCAAGCAGGATGGGGGGCCTCTCTTAATTGAAGGTTTTAGTGCCCTTCACACTTGACAGGTGAGAGTCCCAGGACTGACATTGTCCCAGCCTGGAGGAAAGACGAATGTCTGATGAGCATGTGCACTGTCATTGTCCTATCCCATTCAAAATTTTCAAGCTGGTACTTCACACCTAATTGTCCTGGATTTAGGGTGTATCTCCCTTCCTGGAGGAGTTGCATAGCTGCCAACTGGAATTACAGGTTTATGAGAGCTTGCAACTCAAGCCTATGTGTTTTAAGTTGTGTAATTTCTTACTTTAATTCGGTTTGCAGCTCCTCAGATTGCCACTGTCTTGGCAGCTGTAGTCATTTTCCTTGCAGTAGGACTCCTATCTAAAGTATAGATACAGTTCTCCTTGCCCTGGCTCAAAGGGTAAAAAGACTCTTTGAATTGCTGCACCAGGATACATTTTGTCAAGAAGTAAATGTCTGTTTCCCATGCGAGTGAAAATGAAGTTGCTTTTGATTTCTCTGAAAGTTGGTTTTAACTGGGCTTTTTTACTCACAGTGGTTTCAGAATGACTGATGAAATTGACATCAAAGCAGCATTTTGAAAGGGTGAAACAGTTTCATTTTGAAGGGGATTTTGGCTTCTGCTGCAATGGCAGGCTTTCCTTTTCACTTGATTCCATATATGTTTCAGAACACACTGGCCTATTTTTCAGTGTGTCCTCTTGTTCCATGTTGCCATTAGTGTGTGAGGCAAAATGGTGCAGCCATTTTTCTGTTGTTGCTGCTGCCAAAAGCAGTACCGAGGTCCTGGTGTGCACAGGAGTCAGCGCAGCCATTTTGCTGTTTCTTGCAACAAAGCAGCAAAGTGATGTGGTGAAGCACAGCTGAGTGGGTCAATATATCCCACAGATCATGGTTGGAGGCACTGGTTGATGGAACTTCGAGCTCCAGCAGGATGTTTGTAGAAATGCACATGTTACTCTATAACTGCCATGTTGCAAAGATACATGGAAGCTGCCAGGGGTGCCAGTAGACAGTCTGAACAGATACATGTTTTCATTATACTTTTCAACATGGATTGTTATGAAAGTGAGCTCTGAATAGCATCTCTATCTTTCTGAGATAGAATTACCAGCATACGTGTTCATTAATTATTAAATTAGCAAAACCTACCACACCCTCAGAGATGACATTCTGTCACAGTAAGATAAAACATGTTAACACTTATTCAAACCAGATGTGTGAGAAGTAATTAATAAGACCTTCCCCAAAGAAGGGAACTGTAACATAATAGCACATTGATGCTTTTGGAAATGGCTCCTTCATAGATGGTAACATTTAGGGCATAAATACAAGTTTGGCAATATTTCATATGGAAAAATGCCAAAAAGAATTGTGGCTTCCTTGTGAAGTATTGTGGAGAGTACACATGATTCTGAGTCATGTGTTCCCTTCAGGTATTCACCACCTTGCAGTCCCACTGGACTCCATGAGAAAAAGACATGTTGCCACAGGCAGAAATACTTTATGCTGTAATATTGATTGCACGACTGATTTTGTGTGAAAGTAATTAACCCCACAGAAATGCAGGCTCCTGTTGATTTTCATTTTTGAAAAAGAAACAGAACTTGATATTGATATAGAATAAACTTTATTTTTAATTTCTCAGCTTTAATGTTGTATACATTATAAATACTTCTGTATAGGTATACGTTGATTCTCGAAGCTAGGACCGGGCTCAATAAATACCATAATAATATATTCTATAGTACAGCATAAAGTACTGCTTATAGTTCAGGGTATATTATATGGTATTAATATAGCATTCACCTTGATCTACCTGCTTAACACTAGCACTGTGTCCGTATGATATAGTAACAGGATTAATAGATGGCACAAAAGAGTTCAATAAAATACCACATTCTAACTCTCCTGGTACTATGTCTCATTGCCACCACTACCAGTAGTGCTCCTACAAGGGTCTTTCTTTATATATTTATGGTGCTCAGCCCCTGCCACTTTTCTCTCAGTTGCTCTGTCTCTGTCTCTATCTCTGACTCTCTCTCTTTCTGTGAGAAGAAGATGGCTGGTAATAAAATTACATCAGAAAGGCGTAGGCCAGTATAACGGTGTATTGCCATAGACCACTTAATCAAAGTAGATATGTATTATATTTTTTTATTAATCCGACACCAGAGAATTTCACAAGGTTTGGGGTTACATGCTTCACCTATTTATTTAGTATCCTTTTAGAAAGTTTGGTGAGACGTCACCACCAATCAGGATGCAGGAATTCTGTACACTATTGAAAGTTAATTGCCTAGAATTTCAGTATCTTTCTTGATGGACCCTTTGACTGTTCTTTCTCTTGCTGCATTAACCTCTGCACCTCTCTCTCCTTTACCAATCTTGTCTCTCCCCATCACTCAGAGTACCCCATCTCCTCCAATGTGCTTACTTGAAGGCACTGGAGGCTATTCACCACTCTACCACCATAAAGATCTCCAGTACAGGGTGGATAATTGTACACCACTCTTTCATCTCCCCGAGTGTAACAGTGTTGGCTACACATACATGTCCACTCAGAAGTGTGTGCAGTGCAACGTCTCCATGACAACACAGCACTGTGCAGCATGCCCACATCGTCACCTATCCTTTTTTTTAATCAAATATGTTTCAATCTATTTCCGCAATGGTTGCAGCTTTATTATTGACTAATAATTTGGGCTTTTTATGCACCCAATGCCTGGGAATCTCATAAACGGGAGGTGCTAATGACAAATTTAGTATTCACTTGCTCTCACCTGCTGCCAACTTGTACTGATATTGCAGGTCTCTGTAGAGATGAGGGTTTCAAAGCGTCTGGTTCCTTCACACCCATGCCCTTCAGAAGATTTGGCACATGGCACAACACATACTATCGATGATGGGTATGTTTTGGGATGAATTGTATTCCTGTTCTCGCCATTTCGATGGCCCCTTTCTCCCACGTGCCCTTCATAATTTTGAGCCAGCATGCACTCTCACCTCACTTCAGATGTCTGGGCATATATGTCGCCACCTAACATGTGAGGCAAGCCTCCTGCTCACTTAACCTTGCGAACCTAGGAAGCATCTTGAAAAAAAAAAGAAATAAAAAACAGGACAACAGATAGACACTAAGAAAGACAGCCAGGGGGAGTGTCCAGGCTGACTCAAGACCCATGTGTGTTGCTTACATACATGGAAGTTTGCTTCCACCTGTCTCCGGTGCACTAAAACGGAGCTATCTTCAGAAAATGCTGATATGATATTCTTGTTTTACCGTCAGTGCACAGTAGCCTGTAATAAAGTTCTCAAATGAGGTCCTTAAAGATTTGTTTTGTCAAATGAGCACCAAAATACCAAAATGAAAATTTATTTGAGCATAAGTATGCCATTTGCTTTTGCAAATGTACTTTCAAGACTTAAAGATGTACAGCAAAAGATGCTCAGTGATCCTCTCACCTGCTTGTAATGAAGAATGTACACCCAGGTACAGCTTATCATAATATTACTATTAAAACAAATTTCAAAATGTGTTTGTGTTTCAAATATGCATGCATCAAGAAAATAATGTAGACATTTTAAACATGCTTTGTTGTGATTAAATCTAATTGTCTTTTAAAAAATAAAATCACAGACATGGGCAGCCTGGTGCTATGCCTGGGCTTTCAGAAGCAACCACCACTATTCCTTCCCATAACCCAACCAAAAACACATATGAAGGTCTTGTCTGAGGCAATCATTACTCCAGAAATACAACGTGCCTCACATTCCCCAGTGGGAGGTCCTGCAAAAGGTTTCTATATAACAAGCATCCCCTCAAACGACCCTCTGCCATATCACAGGCTGCCTTCTGTATGCTTTGCACATCTCCAAAAAGTCCCACTACCATCTGCACCTCATCAGAGGTATTCTACCTTTTCTCTCACCTTCCCCGAGAGGCTCACTATCTCCAGAGCCCTGGTTCTCTCCAGAATGGACTACTGAAACAGCCTCTTTCTCAATCTTCATACTCTTCTACTCCTACTCCTACTTCCTACTTCTACTCTCCAACCTCTTCAACTTATCCAGAACAGAACCGCAAGACTTATCCTGAAGCCCAAGGCTGCCACTCCTCTCTAATTCGTGTCAGGTATCTTAGAGCAGGCATTCTGTTAGTTCTCACTATTCCACACCTTTCAGAAAATGGGAAACGGTGGACAAAGAAGAGGGTGGTGCTTAGGGTTTCTGAGAAGTGTTTGGTTCACAAATGCTTATAGGCATTGAGGGTAGTGTACAGGAAAATCTATAAACTATTGTAAGACATCTGTGGTTCAAAGGAATATTCCATTGTATGGCATCACGGCAGACCAGAAGATTTGCTTAACCACACACGGCTAAACAAAGAATCATGAAATACATTTCTGTGAACCTTTTATACATATAACAAGGGAGTGGTAAGCAGATCTATCACACATAGAGACACGCAAGTGAAACCTGATTCAGAACGGTTTACAGCCGGCTAAGGATTCACAGAACAATCGTCAGTCAACTTCTCAGTTTGCTTGGCCTTGTCAGGAAGGACCCTCCATGAATTAGTTACTTTACACAAATATAGTTGTGTTAATGAGGCCCAGACCTTGTGTCACCGTTCCTGAAACCGAAACCACAAACATCAAATCACCTGGCACCCAAGTAATCAAAGAAACTGCTGCCACTCTATTACAACATTTAAGAGCTAGTCATCTGTATTTTGTATTTCTACCTTCAATCCCCCTTTTGATAATTTCTATCACCACGCTCTAATGACCATGCACCGCATGAGCACAAGGACATGAATGTGAAGATGGAAGTGGAATAATAAAAGAAGTTGATGGTGTAGTCTCTGAAAACTTAGAATAGGGAACATTGAAATTGCAGAGGAGCATTTCTTAATACGTGTCATCAAAACCTGTACCAGATTATAAAGAAGGAAGAGACCAACGAGTGAAGAGAATGTTATCTTCAGAAGTGACAATGAGCAGCCAGCAAACCAATCTCCAGGAATACCTTATTCTGCTGACAGACGCTTCTGTAGATCATGAAGAACCGTGATAGCTTAAGGCAGAGAGACATTTTCTGTGTCATTTTGGGCAATAAATTGTCAGCAAGCACTTCCAATTATTTGACAAACACATCCTGAGGATGCAATTAGTAAATCCAAGGCATATTGATTTTGAAGAACTGTAAGACCAATGCC